>NC_030808.1:30000000-34800000 GCF_001704415.2 Capra hircus
CAACCAAGATAGCATATTTAAAAGCAGAGACACTACTTTGCCGTCTAGTCAAGGCTATGGTTTTTCCTATGGTCATGTATGGATGTGAGAGTTGGGCTGTGAAGAAAGCTGAGCGCCAAAAATTGATGCTTTTGAAGTGTGGTGTTGGAGAAGACTCTTGAGAGTCCCTTGGACTGCAAGGAGAACCAACCAGTCCATTCTGAAGGGAATCAGCCCTAGGATTTCTTTGGAAGAAATGATGCTAAAGCTGAAACTCCAGTACTTTGGCCACTTCATGAGAAGAGTTGACTCATTGGAAAAGACTGTGATGCTGGGAGGGACTGGGGGCAGGAGGAGTAGGGGAAGACAGAGTATGAGATAGTTAGAGGCATCAATGACTCAATGGACGTGAGTCTGAAAGAACTCCTGGAGTTGGTGATGGACAGGAAGGCCTGGTGTGCTGTGATTCACGGGGTCACAAAGATTCAGACATGACTGAGCGACTGAACTGAACTGAAAGAAACTTGAAAGTTCAAAGCTGACAGAAAGGAAAGTAGCTTAAGATCAGTTCAGTAGCTCAGTCGTGTCCAACTCTTTGCGACCCCATGAATCACAGCACGCCAGGCCTCCCTGTCCATCACCAACTCCCAGAGTTCACTCAGACTCACATCCCTCGAGTCAGTGATGCCATCCAGCCATCTCATCCTGGGTAGTCCCCTTCTCCTCTTGCCCCAAATCCATCCCAGTATCAGGGTCTTTTCCAATGAATCAACTCTTCACATGAGGTGGCCACAGTACTGAAGATTCAGCTTTAGCATTATTCTATCCAAAGAAATCCCAGGGTTGATCTCCTTCAGAATGGACTGGTTGGATCTCCTTGCAGTCCAAGGGACTCTCAAGAGTCTTCTCCAATACTGCAGTTCAGAAGCATCAATTCTTTGGCACTCAGCCTTTTTCACAGTCCAACTCTCACATCCATACATGACCGCAGGAAAAATCATAGCCTTGACTAGACGGACCTTAGTCGACAATGTAATGTCTCTTCTTTTGAATATACTATCTAGAATGGTCATAACTTTTCTTCCAAGGAGTAAGCGTCTCTTAATTTCATGGCTGCACTCACCATCTGTAGTGATTTTGGAGCCCCCAAAAATAAAGTCTGACACTGTTTCCACTGTTTCCCCATCTATTTCCCATGAAGTGATGGGACCAGATGCCATGATCTTCATTTTCTGAATGTTGAGCTTAAAGCCAACTTTTTCACTCTCCTCTTTCACTTTCTTCAAGAGGCTTTTTAGTTCCTCTTCACTTTCTGCCATAGGGTGGTATCATCTGCATATTTGAGGTTATTGATATTTCTCCTGGCAATCTTGATTCCAGCTTGTGTTTCTTCCAGTCTAGCATTTCTCATGATATACTCTGCATAGAAGTTAAATAAGCAGGGTGACAAAAACAGCCTTGACGTACTCCTTTCACCATTTGGAACCAGTCGGTTGTTCCATGTCTAGTTCTATCTCTTGCTTCCTGATCTGCATACAGATTTCTCAAGAGGCAAGTCAGGTGGTCTGATATTCCCATCTCTTTCAGAATTTTCCACATTTTATTGTGATCCACAAAGTCAAAGGCTTTGACATAGTCAGTAAAGCAGAAATAGATGTTTTTCTGGAAAACTCTTGCTTTTTCCATGATCTAGCAGATGTTGGCAATTTGATCTCTGGTTCCTCTGACTTTTCTAAAAACCAGCTTGAACATCAGGGAGTTCACGATTCACGTATTGCTGAAGTCTGGCTTGGAGAATTTTGAGCATTACTTTACTAGCACGTAAGATGAGTGCAACTGTGGAGTAGTTTGAGCATTCTTTGGCATTGCCTTTCTTTGGAACTGGAATGAAAACTGACCTTTTCCAGTCCTGTGGCCACTGCTGAGTTTTCCCAATTTGCTGGCATATTGAGTGCAGCACTTTCACAGCATCATCTTTCAGGATTTGAAACATCTCAACTCGAATTCCATCACCTCAACTCGAATTCCATCACCTCCACTAGCTTTGTTTGTAGTGGTGCTTTCTAAGGCCCACTTGACTTCACATTCCAAGATTTGTGGCTCTAGATTCGTGATCATATCATCATGATTATCTGGGTCATGAAGATATTTTTTGTACAGTTCTTCTGTGTATTCTAGCCACCTCTTCTTAATGTCTTCTGCTTCTGTTAGTTCCAGACTATTTCTGTCTTTTATCGAGCCCATCTTTGCATGAAATGTTCCCTTGGTATCTCTAATTTTCTTGAAGAGATCTCTAGTCTTTCCCATTCTGTTCTTTTCTTCTGTTTCTTTGAATTGATCGCTGAAGAAGGCTTTCTTATCTCTTCTTCCTATTCTTTGGAACTCTGCATTCAGATGCTTATATCTGTCCTTTTCTCCTTTGGTTTTCACCTCTCTTCTTTTCACAGGTATTGGTAAGGCCTCCCCAGACAGCCATTTTGCTTTTTTGCATTTCTTTTCCATGGAGATGGTCTTGATCCCTGTCTCCTGTACAATGTCACGAACCTCATTTCATAGTTCATCAGGCACCCTACCTATCAGATCTAGGCCCTTAATTCTACTTCTTACTTCCACTGTATAATCATAAGGGATATGATTTAGGTCATACCTGAAATGTTCTAGTGGTTTTCCTTACTTTCTTCAATTTCAGTCTGAATTTGGCAATAAGGAGTTCATGATCTGAGCCACAGTCTGCTCCTGGTCTCGTTTTTGTTGATTGTACAGAGCTTTTCCATCTTTGGCTGCAAAGAATATAATCAATCTGATTTCAGTGTTGACCATCTGGTGATGTCAATGTGTAGAGTCTTCTCTTGTGTTGTTGGAAGAGGGTGTTTGCTATGACCAGTGCATTTTCTTGCCAAAACTCTATTAGTCTTTGCCCTGCTTCATTCCACATTCCAAGGCCAAATTTGCCTGTTACTCCAGGTGTTTCTTGACTCCCTACTCTTGCATTCCAGTGAAAAGGACATCTATTTTGGGTGTTAGTTCTAAAACATCTTGTAGGTCTTCATAGAACCGTTCAACTTCAATTTTTTCAGCTTTATTGGTTGGGGCATAGACTTGGATAACTGTGATATTGAATGATTTGCCTTGGAGACGAACAGAGATCATTCTGTTGTTTTTGAGATTGCATCCAAGTACTGCATTTCAGACTCTTCTGTTGACCATGATGGCTACTCCATTTCTTCTGATTGATTCCTGAATGCAGTAGTAGATATAATGGTCATCTGAGTTACATTCACCCATTCCAGTCCATTTTAGTTCGCTGATTCCTAGAATGTCGACGTTCACCCTTGCCATCTCTTGTTTGACCACTTCCAATTTGCCTTGATTCATGGACCTGACATTCCAGGTTCCTATGCAATATTGCTCTTTACAGCATCGGATCTTGCTCCTACCACCAGTCACATCCACAACTGGGTATTGTTTTTGCTTTGTCTCCATCTCTTCATTCTTTTTGGAGTTATTTCTCCACTGATCTCCAGTAGCATCTTGGGCACCTACTAACCTGGTGAGTTCCCCTTTTGGTATTCTATCATTTTGCCTTTTCCTACTGTTCATGGGGTTCTCAAGGCAGGAATACTGCAGTGATAGGGAATCTATATAATGTTTAGAAGGAAAGAGAGATGTGCATGTGTTATGGTATGTTAATATGCCCATTGAAACACAGGCCTGTCTTCAAGGAAGTATTGATTAACACAGCTATTTGGTTCCCCTTCTGTCCCAGCTCCAGAGACCCACCTCCTTTTGCTTAAGGAAGTGGCCTTCCCAGGATAGCCCAATCAATGTTTGACTGAGGCAAATACAGGACAACTTTGTTGTAGCATACATATTCCAGTTTTCCACAGGACTGTCTAAGATCACACTTCTAATTCTCTCTCATTTCAGTCTTTCTTTCAACCTCCTCCTTCAACAGATGGTGATGTCTAATAAATAACCAACAAGACAAACTGACGCAAAGAACCTCACTGGTGACAAAAAACTGAAACAATTTCTCTGAAAAAAAAATTCCTTTGAGCTAGGAGACAAAGTCTTGAGAATGAGATATGAGATGCATATAATTATATACATAATAAGTTCAAGGTGGTTATAAATGTTTGAATTAGGTGTTAGGGGAAAAAAATGGGCTAAGAATAGTCTAAGGAAACAGAATAATTGCTGGACTGTCTTGGCAACCAAATTAGGGTCACTGATCAGACAACTGTGGACATTTCTTTTTTAAAAATATCTTCCCTCAGATATTTTGAGAATACACATATATAACTTTCTTTCCATCTGTCTTATACTCCTTCTCACTCTTTTCTAAGGATGATTTTTCTTCTCCATATCCTATTATATTTAGTGTTTATCAGAATCTATCTTGATGTACTTCACACATTTTCCTGAATAGGCTCATTCAGTCCTATACATCACTATTATCCATCTAATGATGAATTCCAAAACGTTTTGCACTCTATATCTCTTTCTTAAGCATATGACCATATAACTGGTAGTCTATTGGTTATTTAAATCTATGGGTGCTCTAAACCCAGCATACACAAAACTTAACTCTTTGTTTTTATCTTGTTTTGAAAAATGTATTCTTCTCATATTTAATATTGCATTCCATATATTCAATTCAGTTCAGTTCAGTTCAGCTGCTCAGTCGTGTCCGACTCTTTGCAACCCCATGAATCACAGCACAGCAGGCCTCCCTGTCAATCACCAACTCCTGGAGTTCACTCAGACTCATGTCCATTGAGTCCGTGATGCCATCCAGCCATTTAATCCTCTGTCGTCCCCTTCTCCTCCTGCCCCTAATCCCTCCCAGCATCACAGTCTTTTCCAATGAGTCAACTCTTTGCCTGAGGTGGCCAAAGTACTGGAGTTTCAGCTTTAGCATCATTCCTTCCAAAGAAATCCCAGGGTTGATCTTCAGAATGGACTGGTTGGATCTTCTTGCAGTCCAAGGGACTCTCAAGAGTCTTCTCCAACACCACAGTTCAAAAGCATCAATTCTTCGGTGCTCAGACTTCTTCACAGTCCAACTCTCACATCCATACAGGACCACAGGAAAAACCATAGCCTTGACTAGACGGACCTTATTCAGCGAAGTCAAGTCTCTGCTATTAAGTGTGCTATCTAGGTTGGTCATAACTTTTCTTCCAAGGAGTAAGCATCTTTTAATTTCATGGCTGCAGTCACCATTTGCAGTGATTTTGGATCCCCAAAAAATAAAGTTTGACACTATTTCCACTGTTTCCCCATCTATTTCCCATGAAGTGATGGGCCAGATGCCAAAATCTTCATTTTCTGAATGTTGAGCTCTAGGCCAACATTTTCACTCTCCACTTTCACTTTCATCAAGACGCTCTTTAATTCCTCTTCACTTTCTGCCATAAGGGTGGTGTTATCTGCATATCTGAGGTTATTGATATTCCTCCCGGCAATCTTGATTCCAGCTTGTGTTTCTTCCAGTCCAGCGTTTCTCATGATGTACTCTGCATAGATGTTAAATAAGCAGGGTGACAATATACAGCCTTGAGGTACTCCTTTTCCTGTTTGGAACCAGTCTGTTCTTCCATGTCCAGTTCTAAGTGCTGCTACTTGACTTCATAAAAGTTTCTCAAGAGGCAGGTCAGGTGGTCTGGTATTCCCATCTCTCTCAGAATTTTCCACAGTTTATTGTGATCCACACAGTCAAAGGCTTTGGCATAGTCAATAAAGCAGAAATAGATGTTTTTCTTGAACTCTCTTGCTTTTCACTTTCCAGCATGTCTGGCTCTAGATTAGTGATCACAGCACCATGATTATCTGGGTCGTGAAGATCTTTTTTGTACAGTTCATCTGTGTATTCTTGCCACCTCTTCTTAATATCTTCTGCTTCTGTTAGGTCCAGACCATTTCTGTCCTTTATCAAGCCCATCTTTGCATGAAATGTTCCCTTGGTATCTCTAATTTTCTTGAAGAGATCTCTAGTCTTTCCCATTCTGTTATTTTCCTCTATTTAGGTTTTTTAAATTTTGAAATGAAGATAGTTATCTGTAATTTCCTCTCTTCTTAATTTTTAAACGTTGTCAACTCTGTAGCCTGAGTAATACTTGAATCATCTAGTATAGTCTTCTTTATATCATCCAATGTGTCTGACATGTATTATTTCAATACCCTGAAAACTGGACCCCTAGCTTGTGTCTTTTTCCTCCTGTCTTTAAGTTAAAATCTATCATTTTATTAGTTCTTCATTAAATTGTTGGAATTGAGAGCTAAACATAAGTTTAAAGAAAAAAGAGACACCTCAAAAGTAGATCCTGAAGGGCATCTTCTTCTGGCAAGCAGTCAAGAAATAGCATGCAAATAAATTGACTTGTCTGTTCCATATCAGCCATGGACAGCAACAAAATCTCTGCCTTGCTTTTAATTAATGTTACACAGATCCTTTATATATCTAACTCAAACTTTATTGGCTTCCCTCGTGGCTCAGATGGTAAAGAACCTGCCTGCAATGTCGGAGACCCAGGTTCAATTCCAGTATTCTTGCCTGGAGAATTCCATGGACACAGGAGCCTTGCGGGCTTTTATAATCCTCGATCTCTGTACACCAGTCAAATACCTGGAGATAGAGCTTTGGGTGAAACAGAAAAAGATAGCTTTACTGCTTTGTCAAACAAAGGCTGCCTTGAAAACCTATGTGTTTCCACCCCAGAGACACTGATGAAGGTTTTCATAACACTGAGTCAAAGGTAGAGTCTCTGACAAGATTAGGGTGTAAGAGGGTTGTTAAAGTTGCTCAGTCATGTCCTTGCAACCCCATGGATAGTCCATGAAATTCTCCAGGCCAGAATACTGTAGTGGGTGGCCTTTCCCTCCTCCAGGGGATTGCCCCAACCCAGGGATTGAACCCAGGTCTCCTGCATTGCAGGCAGATTCTTTACAACTGAGTGACAAGGGAAGCCCAAGAATACTGCAGTGGGTAAGCAGGGTTTCCACTCCCTTAATCTCATCTCAGGGGGTCAGTTAGCTAATTTTAATGCACTTCTCTGGTCATTTTAATCTTGCTTCAGGTGGTTTCTTGGCTGTTTCTCCCTTGATAAGCAACTGTTCAATGGTGGTTTAGTCACATTGTTATGACCCCATGGACTGTAGCATGCTAGGCTCCTCTGTACATGGGATTTTCCAGGCAGGGATACTGGAGTTGGTTTCCATCTCCTTCTCCAGGGGATCTTCCTGACCCAAGAATCAAACTCAGGTCTCCTGCACTGAATGAACCACCAGGGAAGCCCTTATAACTCAGAGAAGTTTAGAATGGCTGGAGTCAGGCCTACAAGAAATGTGGGAGAGGAGGTCTCTGTGCCTGAGAGTCCCAAAGGGCTTCACTTGGTTTTAGGATGCCTTGGCCTTCTGATGAATTCTGGAAACATATTTTTCCTCATAATGCTGAGGGAGAAAAAAAATAAAAAACTTTTAAAAGCTTTCATTTGAGATGCTGGCTTCCTAAAGCCATACATCAGTATACAATAAATAAGTAATTAGAAAATGTTGAAGTATGAAAAAATTTATTTTTCCCACCAAAAGCACTGCTTTCTGAAGGAAACTGGTTTCTCAGTTCAACCACATTACGGCATTTAAAATTTATAATTATTACCAGGACAATGGAAAAGCATTGAGGCATTTGAAGCAAAAGAAACATTCAGTTCAGTTCAGTCGCTCATTCGTGTCAGACTCTTTGCGACCCCATGAATTGCAGCATGCCAGGCCTCCCTGTCCATCACCAGCTCCCGGAGTTCACTCAAACTCAAGTCCATCTAGTCGTTGATACCATCCAGCCATCTCATCCTCTGTGGTCCGCTTCTCCTCCTGCCCCTAATCCTTCCCAACATCAGAATCTTTTCCAATGAGTTACCTCTTCGCATCAGGTGGCCAAAGTACTGGAGCTTCAGCTTTAGCATCATTCCTTCCAAAGTAATCCCAGGGCTGAACTCCTTTAGAATGGACTGGTTGGATCTCCTCGCCGTCCAAGGAACACTCAAGAGTCTTCTCCAACACCACAGTTCAAAAGCATCAATTGTTCGGTGCTCAGCCTTCTTCACAGTCCAACTCTCACATCCATACATGACCACTGGAACAACCACAGCCTTAACTAGATGGACCTTTGTTGGCAAAGTAATGTCTCTGCTTTTCAAAATGCTATAAAGTTTGATCATAAGTTTTCTTCCAAGGAGTAAGCATGTTTTAATTTCATGGCTGCAGTCACCATCTGCAATGATTTTAGAGCCCCCCCCAAAATAAAGTCTGACGCTGTTTCAACTGTTTCCCCATCTATTTCCCATGAAGTGATGAGACCAGATGCCATGATCATCGTTTACTGAATGTTGAGCTTTAACCAACTTTTTCACTCTCCTCTTTCACTTTCATCAAGAGGCTTTTTAGCTCCTCTTCACTTTCTGCCATAAGGATGGTGTCATCTGCATATCTGAGGTTATTGATATTTTGCCTGGCAATCTTGATTCTAGCTTGTGCTTCTTCTACAGTGTTTCTCATGATATACTCTGCATATAAGTTAAATAAGCAGGTTGACAATATACAGCCTTGACGTACTCCTTTTCGTATTTGGAACCAGTCTGTTGTTCCATGTCCAGTTCTAAAACCAGAATGGATTCAACACTAGCCTAATCTCAGACACTCAAAGCTTCAGAAAAACAAGAACTTTGTATCTTTCAGATGTCAAACAGAGAAGTCAGAGAGCACTGCCTGAGGGCTTGCAGTTTGCAGATTAATAACTCCACAGTGCACAGCTCATCACAGTGTTGCAACTGTTCTTTCTGAGCAGCTGATAGAACAACTAAGATATCAACTCTTCATGGCCTCCATTAAACATTTCTTTGTTCTTGAGTCTATGAGACTGTGACTGAGACTGGTCTTAGTTGCATGTACTTACTGATCTATACTGGCCTTGGCTGCTGTTGTTCAGTTTCTAAGTCATGTCTCTTTGCAACCCTATGTACTACAGCATGCCGGGCTTCCCTGTCCTCCACTATGTTTTGGAGTTTGCCCTTCAGGTCTATGGCTTTGCTTTCTCTTTTATAAGGAGATGTGAGATCAAATTTCTAACATCGGTTGGATCATAGAAAAAGCAAGAGAATTCCAAAAGACATCTACTTCTGCTTCATTGACTATGCTAAAACCTTTGACTGTGATCACAACAAACTGCTCAAAATTGGGAATACCAGACCACTTACCTGCCTCCTGAGAAACCTGAATGCAGGTTAGAAGTAATAATTAGAACAGGACATATAACAATGGACTGGTTCCAAGTTAGGAAAGAAGTATGCCAAGGCTGTATATTGTCACCCTGATTATTTAACTGGTAGAACAACTAAGATATCAACTCTTCATGGTCTCCATTAAACATTTATTTGTTCTTGAGTCTATGAGACTGTGACTGAGGCTGGTCTTAGTGGCAGGTACTTACTGATCTATACTGGATCAACTAAATTGAAGTCTATTAGGTCAGCCTTGGGTAAGATGACTGCACATGGTGGGCTGAAAAAGGACACTCCAAGAAATATAAGGTCCTAATCCCTGATACTTGTAAATCACCGTATCAAGAAAGAATCTTTGCAGATACAATTATGTTAAGGATCTTGATATGACCAAGAATCTCAAAATGGAGAGACTATCCTGGACTACCTGCATGATAGGCCTAAAATCCAATCTTGTTTTTGTTGTTCAGTCATTCAGTTATGTCTGAATATGTGTGACCCTGTGGACTGAAGCATGCCAGCCTTCCCTCTCCTTCACCATCTCCCAGAGCTTGCTCAAACTCACGTCCATTGAGTAAGTGATGATGACATCCAACCTCTCATCCTCTGTTGTTCCCTTCTCCTCCTGCTTTCAGTCTCTCCAAGCATCAGGGTTTTATGAGTCAGTTCTTCACACAGCTGGCCAAGTATTAGAGTTTCAGCCTCAGCATCAATACTTCTAATGAATAATTAGGATTAATTTTGTTTAGGATTGACTGGTTTGATCTCCTTGCAGTCCAAGGGACACTAAAGAGTCTTCTCCAACACCACAGCTCCAAAACTTAAATTCAGGCACTCAGACTTCTTTATGGTGCAACTCTCACATCCACACATGACTACTGGAAAAATCATAGCTTTGACTAGACAGACCTTTGTTGGAAAAGTAATTCCCCTGCTTTTCAATACACTGTCTAGGTTGGTCACAGCTTCTCTTCCAAGGAGCAAGCATCTTTTAATTCATAGCTGCAGTCACCATCTGTAGTGATTTCGGAGCCCAAGAAAATAAAGTCTGTCACTGATTCCATCGTTTCCCTATCTATTTGCCATGAAGTGATGGGATCAGATGCTATGATCTTAGTTTTATGAATGTTGAATTTTAAGGCAGCTTTTTAACTCTCCTCTTTCACCTTCATCAAGAGGCTTTTTAGTTCCTCTTCAGTTTCTGCCATTAAAGTGGTATCATCTGCATATCTGAGGTTATTGATATTTCTCCCTGCAACCTTGATTCCAGCTTGGCATTTCCCATGATGTACTCTGCATATAAGTTAAATAATCAGGGTGAAAATATACAGCCTTGATATATTTATTTCCTAATTTGGAACCAGTCCATTGTTCTATGTCCAGTTTTACTTACTACTTCTTGACCTGCATACAGGTTTCTCAGGAGACAGGTAAGGTGATCTGGTATTCCCAATTTTCAACAGTTTGTTGTGATCACAGTCAAAGGTTTCAGCATAGTCAATGAAGCAGAAGTAGATATCTTTTGGAATTCTCTTGCTTTTTCTATGATCTAACCGATGTTGGCAATTTGATCTCACATCTCCTTATAAAAGAGAAGTCAAAGCCATAGGCCTGGAGGTCAGAGCCTTGAGCCCAGCTACAACATTGAGCCTCACAAGTTTATTCTGAGGCCTTGAAATCTAGTAGATTTGTCCTGCTAACAAATTTAAGTTGCTTCGGAATAGTGATCTCCTTCCTTCCTTTTTCTCCATTTTGGAATAGAACGTCTATAACTATTTTCCTATTCCTGCTCCTCTTACTTTGTATTTCAGAACATCTAATTTGCTTTCTAGTTTCATGTGTCCACAGATAGAGAGGGATTTTTTTCTCCTTGATGAATCATACATAGTCTCACACATATCTGATTTAAATGATATAAACTGTGAGATTTGAGAGTTTTTAATCTAATGGTATGCTGGTAGATCTTGAAATTGACCTATACTTTAATCAATTATGAGATTTGGGAGTGCTGGAAAGTGATAAATGTATTTTCCATGTGTCATGGATATAAATCCTTTAGACCAAAGGAAAGACTGTGGTAGAATCTTACAAAAATATATATGCTAAAGTATATCTGATAATCCCTAGGAGCTGTAAATATTTGGGAAGGATCTTTGCAGATATGATTAATTTAAGGATTTTGAGATGGATTATCAAATCCTTGGATAATCAAATTATCATATCCAAATAATCCTTGGATTATCTGTCAGGGCCCTCAATGAAACCACAGGTGTCCTTATAAGAGAGAGGCAGGGTAAGCTTATCAAAGAATACAGAGAAGAGAATGTGACCATGGTGGTAGAGATCAGAGTGACATGACCGCAAACCAAGGAATGCTGGAAGCCACCAGAAGCTGGACGAAGCTGGAATAAATTCTCTTTTACAGCACTTGGAGGATCTGTGACTCTGCCAACACCTTGATTTTGGCCTAGTGACAGTGATTTCAGCGTAATACATTTTGAGGAATAAATCTCTGCTGCCCTAAGCCAACTAGGAAACTGATACACTGGAATGAAGAATCTCTTCTACATGTTTCTCCCCTCCTCTTTCATTCTGATAGTTGCTCTTTTTGTGTGTGTCTAAATTTCAGAAAGCAAGAGCAAAATGGGAAAAGGCTAGGGCCTTTTCAAGTCTCTGCTTACAACTAGCTTGCTGATAGCCCTCAGGTAAAAGTAAGTCACATGAATGGTACCTGAGTGGCTCAGAGTCAAAGTGAGAGGGTTCTGCAACTTTGCATAGCAAAGGATGTGAATATGGGCTAAAAGGAAGGTCAGGGTAATTTTGTAGTTAGCCATCCATGTTTATTTTCTCTGAAGTTGATTTTTATCTTTGAGTCTGTCTCTGGCTAAATCCCCCTTATTTTCAGATTTTTATCTTTCTTAATGCTAACACTACTATGGTATAATTTTATTTTCACAATCATAGCATTTTCCCTCAAGGCTAATTTCACTGGTTCTCACTAGAATGTAATCTCAGTGGGGGCAAGCACACAGTCCTTCTCATCTTTATATCTCCAGTGACTAATGTAGACCCTTTGATATAGGGTCTACATATGCTAATTCAACTACCATACAAATTATATTCTGCTACATTTGACATTCTTCTAATGCACTAAAAAAAACTATTAATATTTTTATGTCAAAGAATTTTAAATAAATATATTACAACTTCTTTTTCTTTGGGCAGATAAGTTTATATACTTTTAATTCTCATTTCATATATTATGAATTGTTTAAAAAATCAAAGTTGAAAATCTTTAACTGCCATTTAAAAAGTAAGGCAACCTTAATTGTCATTGATTATATTCAAACAACTTGGACAAATTATTAATATTGAAATTTTCTTTTCAATTTATATTTTCTATCATTCTCCAATTTATTTTCCCAAGAAACTTTAGGAAATAGATTGAAAATACCATAAAGTAATTTTTGCTCACACACTTCCATTTGTTGTGCTCAATCATCCAGTAATGTCTAACTTTTGCAACCCCATGGATTGGGATTTTTGAAGCAAGAATACTGGATTGGGTTGCCATTTCTTCTTCCAGAGGATCTTCCTAACCCAGTGATTGAACCCATGTATCATGTCTACACCTCTTGCATTGCAGGCAGATTCTTTACATCTGAGCTGCCAGGGAAGCCACACATCCAATTAAAATTTACCTATTGTTGAACAAATATGTTCAAGTGTCTGATATTCCTTTTAAAAATTATTAATAAGTTGTAACTGGTTGGATTTTTTTCAACTGTTTTTGCAACTCTGAAATTTTAAGTATAAAATGAACATTACTCTGCCGTTTTACTTTGGTTTTGTACAAAGTGAATAAGCATGACCTTAACTTTAGCTAGAAATGCTGGTGAAAAAACTAAATGCTGAAAAATGTATTTAATGCTTCAAACACACACACACACCTTCCTCTTTACATGACTTCTTATTGATATTACTTTTTATCCTGTTTATCCTTTTTCTGATATTGATATTACTATTTTTAATTATAATGATAATAAATGGAATTAATTCCAGCAGTATCACTTTATTGTTTTATATTTGTTCCTACTTTGATAAATATTTATGGAAAAGAAAAAGAGAAGTGGTAGCTAACATTGTCTAGAAAAATATTTTAGACACATTCCCCATAAGGTCCCCCAAACAGCTGTGCCACTGTGCCTCCATCCAAAAGCACTTGTCAAGCTCTGGGCCTTATGAGCATAAAGGGTGCCAACTTTGCTGGCCTGTGCCAAACTGGGTAGTGCCTGATGCTGACTCAGATCCAGCTGGAATTGGTTTTAAAAACTCTAAAATCAGTACATTTTTATTTAGGAAGAAAATCATACATTCCTAACTTCTTTTTCTTTATATCACTTTTGAAAAAATATGAACTGTTGAGAATAAGAATCACAGTATGAGTGTACTTTCTGAAATCATATTTGCCATTTTTCAGCTTCCAGATCACAAGAATTTCATATTATCTGAAAAACTGGATCTCAGCCATTCAAATATAATTATTTATCAAACTTTTTTTGGCAAAAGACTACAGTGCATAGTAGCTTAATTTGCACACATGCAAGCAATACAAACATTCTGATTCATTGAACAACTATTAGCTGAACGGCAGTCACTAAATTCAGTCATCCTAGTCAAGCTAGTGGTCTATATAGATGCAGTTTCAATGAAAATAATAGCAAGTGTCAAAATAAATAGCAAATGTAATAAATTAAAGTTCATGACATATTAGATAATTTTAGTTCTTACATAAATTTAAGGAGACCACAGTGAAGGTCAACAGATCAACAATGACAAAGATATCCCATGGAAGCCTTATAAAATGTGTCTTGTCTTGAAATATTTATAAGAAAATTTTAGTTGCAATCATTGCTAGCCAAGTCATAATAGTTTTCTTAGGAAAATGAATAAACTATAAAAATAGAACAGGCTTTCATCACCAAAAGTGTATTATCTGTAGCCTGATATTATTACCACCAAAACCACCAACCAAAAGTTGAAAACATTAATTGAAATAATAGTTCAAAAGTTATTTTTATTTTATTAATTTAAATGTATTTATTTTAATTGGAGGCTAATTGCTTTACAATATTGTATTGGTTTTGCCATACATCAACATGAATCTGCCACAGGTGTACACATGCTCCCCATCCTGAACCCCACCTCTCACCTCCCTCCCTGTACCATCCCTCTGGGTCATCCCAGTGCACCAGCCCCAAGACAATGAAGGAAATGGAAAATCAAAATACAAATTTGATTCTCTGGTAAGCATGAAATATTTCAGAATTGAAAAAAAAAACCCGCAAAGTATTGCACTACTCACATCGTGCCATGTTAGCTACCAGTGTGCTGTATTGATAAAAGAAAGAAATTACTACAAAAGGTAATGCATCCCCTCCTCTGCTTTCCGTGGAGGCTTAATTATTGATTTTCACTATACTGAAGTATTTATTCATAGCCCTTCTCAGGCAGACAATGTGAAATTATTTTAAATATTTCTGTATATAAAGATTATGTACAGCAGTAATTATCACACAAAGTAAATGTAAATAAAGTGTCAGGGCAAATGTTAAATAAATGGTAATTATTGCTTATTACTTCTAAAATTAAAATAAGTGTTTTCTTTCACTAGTTAAATTTGTTGCAGTGGGATATTAACTTTTGATTATGAACACAGATCACTGGTGTAAAATCTAATCCAGGTCACCTTAACCACTCACAATCCACTGGTAAAGTGGGAACTTGGAAGATTTCTGTACACCAAATGAAAATATAAAACTTTGTTTATACACATGTATGCATGTTGCCCCCTTGGTTTTCTTTCATGCATGTTAAGTCACTTCAGTTGTGTTCAACTCTTTGTGTACCTATGGACTGTAGTCTGCTAGGCTCCCCTATCCATGAGGTTCTCCAGACAAGAATACAGCAGTGGGTTGACATGCCCTCCTTCAAGGGATCTTCCCAAACTAGGAATTGAACCTGAGTCTCTTACATCTCTTGCATTGGCAGGCTGGTCCTTTACAACTAGTGCAACCTGGGAAACCCCTTGGTTTCCTTTACTAACATCTTAAAATAATCATTGACATGATGTCTTGCAATAAGTAAAATTACCTCATCAGTTGGACATTATCGATGGCAATTTTTCTGTTAATATGTTTTTCCAGCATCCCTTAAGAAATTCTGTTGAGAGAATTTAATAGTAATTTGGAGAATAATTATAGAAGCCATCAGTTGAACATTTTTCTTAGTAAATATTAACAAAGAAAAGAGAAAAAATCACATATCTTCAATAAAGGTAATCAATTTATGAATACAAAAGTATACACAATGTACTCATGCCCATATTAATTTTTTCGAATAAAACCTATTTCTACTCTGTATCATCTAATATGTGCAAAAGCATTTAATCAACAAAAAATGAGCATATAGAAATATTACAGCATCCTCTTTTAGAGTATCAGGGTAAATTTAAGAATAAGCAACTTATATCTGATGCATGCTTAGGCAATTCATGAAATTTTAAAAAGAAGTATTGCAAATTAAATGAATCTCTAAACAGGTATTTAATGATTTTAGTTGTTGTTGTTGTTGTTGTTGTTGTTGAATAACAATGTTTCAAAACAAGAGTCCTTCTACAGTAACATGTGAAAGTGCATTGATGGTACCTGATAAGAGTCCACATCGCACATCTCTCTCAGAGGTCTCCAAGGTGCTACTAGAGTTTACCAATATTTGATGGGATCTAGAGCTATCATACATTAAAGATTTTATTACATTTAGGCTGGCTAGGGACCTGTAATGGAGACGGTAATGGCAACCCATTCCAGTGTTCTTGTCTGGCAAATCCCATGGACTGAGGGGCCTGGAAGTCTGCAGTCCATGGGGTTCCTCAGAGTCATACACGACTGAGCGACTTCACTTTCACTTTTCACTTTCATGCATTGGAGAAGGAAATGGCAACCCACTCCAGTATTCGTGCCTGGAAAATCCCAGGGATGGGGGCACCTGGTGGGCTGCCGTCTATGGGGTCGCACAGAGTTGGACACGACTGAAGCAACTGAGCAGCATCAGCAGGGACCTGTAAAGGGCTTCCCTGGCGGCTTAGACGGTAAAGAATCTGCCTGCAATGCAGGAGACCCAGGTTCGATCCCTGGGTTAGGAAGATCCCCTGGAGAAGGGTATGGGTACCACTCCAGTATTCTTGCCTGGGAAATCCCATGGACAGAGGAGCATCGCAGGCTACAGTCTATGGGGTTGCAACAAGTTGGACACGACCGAGCAACTAACACCTTCAGGGGCCTATAGAGTTATCATTTTGCAGCCTAATAACATGCTGAAAATGAAATGCTAACTAAGGAGAAAATTGAAAAAGATTAACACATAATAGACAGAATAAGAGAACATGCAAAGAATCCCTCTAAAAGAATTTTGCAATTTTGTTTCTCTAGAGAGTCTTCAAATTCTCAGTATTCCTAAAGAAGAGATCTTACAACTTTACTATAGATATCTCTCAGCTTGAAATGCAGAGTTGAATTATGATGTATGATGGCCCTTACCAATGAATATCCTTAATTGGAAGATATAGAGCAGAGTAAGAGAAAATTGTTAATCCTCCATCTTTGGGGGGGGGGGGAATAAAGAACTGTTTAGAAGCAGCTGGGAAGAGAAAATTCAAGTCACCTTCTGAGAAAGTTAGTTAACTGTTGTATTTAATGTGTGACTAATAAAGGGAGGAGAGGCAGAAACAAAACTGCAGGGATTTTCTCAACAGAACATCTGCTATCATTCTAACAAATCAAAGCATTTGAGGATATGGGATGGTTTAGTAGTTATTCAAATAAATTAATACCAAATAGAAAATCAACAAAAGATTGACTGCTGGACAACCTAGAGCGCTACTGACAAAAAAAAAATTTTTGTTTTGTTTTTACTTATACAAAAGGGCAACTTCAATATAGTCACAAAGAGAGCTGAAATAGTTCTTAAGACATAATTACTAAAAGCATACACCAAAATATAGAAAGAACTCCATCAATGAGAAATAATATACTATTTGCTTATTAATTCATGTAGTAATAATAACTGCTTTAAAATTCAATATCTTAAGTGTAGAAACAAGAATGCAAGATTTATGGTTATAAAATGATGCTTGCAAGGATTAATATTTCATAATGATTAAACTCTCCCACATCTAAATAACAGGGCTTCCCAGGTGTTGCTAGTAATAAAGAACCCACCTACCAATGCAGGAGACATAAGAGACACAGGTTTAATACCTGGGTGGCAAGATCCCCTGGAGGAGGACACTCCAGTATTCTTGCCTGGAGAAACCCATGTACAGAGGAGCCTGGCAGGTTACTGTCCATAGGATCACAAAGAGTCAGACATGACTGAAGTGACTTAGCAAGGATACACATCTAAATAACAATTATATGATCCAACCATACAAGTACATTTTCAAACTCAGTTTTATAAATTGAAAAAAAATATGCTTAATGATTATATAAACTGATACAAATATTTAATACATACATTTACAATATAGTTATAAATATAGTTTCCATAACGCTTGGATGTTTTAGCCACAAATTTGCCAGTCTTTGGAAAGAAAGCTCTCCTGTCATGTTAAATTATAGTATTTCTTTTTTGATCTTACCTAGCCTTAATAAACATAATCTAATTAGAAACATGGAAGAGTCAACCATATTTTTCTTTTTACTATATCACTTTGATATATGGTCAATTATTAAATGGTTTCACTGTAATAATTAAAATGGCATGCAAATATTTAATATTAAATATTTTTTTAAAATAATGGTTGTTGATTACTTAGCACCTATATCATTATGGTAGAAAGCAATATTTCTTGCTTTCCTTCCTCCTAGACATATGAGATGATTACATTTCTCTGTCCCCTTAAAGTTTAGGGTAGCTGTAAGACTCACTTTTGTAAATGAAAAATAAGCCAGTGAAATACAGAATTAATGGACAATTCTCCATTCTCTTTCCTTTTTCATACTGATTGTGGAAACAGAGAATCTGTACAGTGGAGACTCCATCAATATGGATTGCTGAGAAGGTCTCACAGAAGAGAGTTGGCATAGAAGGACACTCATATTAAGAGCTAAGTTGAAGAGTGAAAGGTAAGTTTAACGATTAAACTACAGAAATGTGGAGGTGGCAGAGTTGTCAGCCTGGTATAAATTAGCTCATTCTGATTCACAGAATTTTCTTTTCCCAATTCCTGATTTGGGAATGTGATGTGACTACTCCATTCCACTGACTATCTTCACAAAATTAAAATTATTATGTTTCTATAGAGAAGAGAGATAAGGTCACTAATTTAAAATCTATCAGAAACATTTAGCTATTTACGACCTGCGCACTAAGTGCAGGCGGCTACAACCAGCACACTAAGTGCAGGCAGCTTCGACCGGCGCACTAAGCCCAGGCGGTTGTGACCAGCACACTAAGCACGGCCAAGAGGACCTACCTCATGTCCAAGGAATGCTGGCTGCACTGGCGCAGGAGGGCCTAGAGGAGCTATCCTACGTTGAAGGTCAGGAAGGACGGCTGTGAGGAGATACCCCTCATTGAAGGTAAAGAGCAGCGGCTGTGCTTTGCTGGAGGAGCCATGAAGAGATACCCCATGCTAAAGGTAAGAGAAACCCAAGTAAGATGGTAAGTGTTGCAAGAGGGCATCAGAGGGCAGACACACAGAAACCATACTCACAGAAAACGAGTCAATCTAATCACACTAGGACCACAGCCTTGTCTAACTCAATGAAACTAAGCCATGCCCAAGGGGCAAACCAAGATGGGTGGGTCATGATGGAGAGGTCTGACAGAATGTGGTCCACTGGAGAAAGGAATGCAAACCACTTCAGTATTCTTGCCTTGAGGACCCCATGAACAGTATGAAAAGGCAAAATGATAGGATACTGAAAGAGGAACTCCCCAGGTCAGTAGGTGCCCAAGATGCTACTGGAGATCAGTGGAGAAATAACTCCAGAAAGAATGAAGGGATGGAGACAAAGCAAAAACAATGCCCAGCTGTGGATGTGACTGGTGAAAGAAGCAAGGTCCAATGCCATAAACAGCAACATTGCATAGGAACCTGGAATGTCAGGTTCATGAATCAAGGCAAATTGGAAGTGGTCAGACAAGAGATGGCAAGAGTGAATGTCGACATTTTAAGAATCAGCGAACTCAAATGGACTGGAATGGGTGAATGTAACTCAGATGAGCATTATATCTACTACTGCAGGCAGGAATTCCTCAGAAGAAATGGAGTAGCCACATGGTCAACAAAAGAGTCTGAAATGCAGTACTTGGATGCAATCTCAAAAATTAGAGAATGATCTCTGTTCGTTTCTAAGGCAAACCACTCAATATCACAGTAATCCAAGTCTATATCCCAACCAGTAATGCTGAAGAAGCTGAACTTGAATGGTTCTATGAAGACCTACAAGATGTTTTAGAACTAAAACCCCCAAAAGATGTCCTTTTCATTATAGGGGACTGGAATGCGAAAGTAGGAAGTCAAGAAACACCTGGAGTAACAGGCAAATTTGGCCTTGGAATGTGGAAAGAAGCAGGGCAAAGACTACTAGAGTTTTGCCAAGAAAATGCACTGGTCATAGCAAACACTCTCTTCCAAACACAAGTGAAGACTCTACACATGGACGTCACCAGATGATCAACACCAAAATCAGATTGATTATATTCTTTGCAGCCAAAGATGGAGAAGCTCTGTACAGTCAACAAAACAAGACCAGAAGCTGACTGTGGCTCAGATCATGAACTCCTTATTACTAATTCAGACTTAAATTGAATAAAGTAGGGAAAACCGTTAGACCATTCAGGTATGACCTAAATCAAATCCTTTGTGATTATACAGTGGAAGTGAGAAATAGATTTAAGGGTCTAGATATGATAGATAGAGTGCCTGATGAACTATGGAATGAGGTTCGTGACATTGCACAGGAGACAGGGATCAAGACCATCCCCATGGAAAAGAAATGCAAAAAAGCAAAATGGCTGTCTGGGGAGGCCTTACAAATAGCTGTGAAAAGAAGAGAGGCGAAAAGCAAAGGAGAAAAGGAAAGATGTAAGCATCTGAATGCAGAGCTCCAAAGAATAGGAAGAAGAGATAAGAAAGCCTTCTTCAGCGATGAATGCAAAGAAATAGAGGAAAACAACGGAATGGGAAAGAGTAGAGATCACTTCAAGAAAATTAGAGATACTAAGGGAAGATTTCACGCAAAGATGGGCTCGCAAAAGGACAGAAATGGTATGGACCTAACAGAAGCAGAAGACATTAAGAAGAGACGGCAAGAATACACCGAAGAACAGTACAAAAAAGATCTTTACAACTTAGATAATCATGATGATGTGATCACGAATCTAGAGCCAGACATCCTAGAATGTAAAGTCAAGTGGGCCTTAGAAAGCATCACTATGAACAAAGCTAGTGGAGGTGATGGCATTCCAGTTGAGCTATTTCAAATCCTGAAAGAGGATACTGTGAAAGTGCTGCACTCAATATGCCAGCAAATTTGGAAAACTCAACAGTGGCCACAGGACTGGAAAAGGTCAGTTTTCATTCCAATCCCAAAGAAAGGCAATGCCAAAGAATGCTCAAACTACTGCACAACTGCTCTCATCTCACATGCTGGTAAAGTGATGCTCATAATTCTCCAAGCCAGGCTTCAGCAATACGTTAACTGTGAACTTCCTGTTGTTCAAGCTGGTTTTAGAAAAGGCAGAGGAACCAGAGATCAAATTGCCAACATCCTCTGGATCATGGAAAAAGCAAGAGAGTTCCAGAAAAACATCTATTTCTGCTTTATAGACTATTTCAAAATCTTTGACTGTGTGTATCACAATAAACTGTGGAAAATTCTGAGAGAGATGGGAATACCAGACCACTTGACCTGCCTCTTGAGAAATCTGTATGCAGGTCAGGAAGCAACAGTTAGAACTGGACATGGAACAACAGACTGGTTCCAAATAGGAAAAGGAGTACGTCAAGGCGGTATATTGTCACCCTGCTTGTTTAACTTATATGCAGAGTATATTATGAGAAATGCTGGACTGGAAGAAACACAAGCTGGAATCAAGATTGCTGGGAGAAATATCAATAACCTCAGATATGCAAATGACACCACCCTTATGGCAGAAATTGAAGAGAAACTAAAAAGCCTCTTGCTGAAAGTGAAAGAGGAGAGTGAAAATGTTGGCTTAAAGCTCAACATTCAGAAAACGAAAATCATGGCGTCCGGTCCCATAACTTCATGGGAAATAGATGGGGAAACAGTGGAAACAGTGGCTGACTTTATTTTGGGGGGCTCTAAAATCACTGCATATGGTGATTGCAGCCATGAAATTAAGAGACGCTTACTCCTTGCAAGAAAAGTTATGAGCAACCTACATAGCATATTCAAAAGTAGAGATATTACTTTGCCGACTAAGGTCCGTCTAGTCAAGGCTATGGTTTTTCCAGTAGTCACATCCATACATGACTGTGAGAGTTGGAATGTGAAGAAGTCTGAGCACCAAAGAATTGCTGCTTTTGAACTGTGGTGTTGGAGAAGACTCTTGAGAGTCCCTTTGACTGCAAGGAGATCCATTCTGAAGGAGATCAGCCCTGGGATTTCTTTAGAAGTAATGATGCTAAAGCTGAAACTCCAGGACATTGGCCACCTCATGCGAAGAGTTGACTCATTGGAAAAGACTATGATGCTGGGAGGGATTGGGGGCAGGAGGAGAAGGGGACGACTGAGAATGAGGTGGCTGGATGGCATCACTGAGTTGATGGATGTGAGACTGAGTGAACTCCAGGAGTTGGTGATGGACAGGGAGGCCTGGTGTGCTGCGATTCATGGGGTTGCAAAGTCGGACATGACTGATCAACTGAGCTGAACTGAATGTTTTGATAAACACCATTTAACTAACAGACTTGATGCTGCTGCTTCTGCTGCTAAGTCGCTTCAGTTGTGTCTGACTCTGTTGGACACCATAGACGGCAGCCCACCAGCCTCCCCTGTCCCTGGGATTTCTCAAGGCAAGACCACTGGAGTGGGTTGCCATTTCCTTCTCCAATGCATGAGAATGAAAAGTGAAAGTGAAGTGGCTCAGTTGTGTCTGACTCTTATCCACCCCATGAACGGCAGCCCACCAGGCTCCTCCATCCATGGGATTTTCCAGGCAAGAGCACTGCAGTGGGATGCCATTTCCTTCTCCAAAATACACATGATTTGGTATGTGGGATCTTAGTTACCAGACCAGGGAATGAACTGATGTTCCTTGTATTGCAAGGTTCATTGCTAACCACGGGGCCACCAGGGAAGTCCAGTCACACTATATTAAACCAATTTGGCCCCGTGGCCCCGTGGCTAGCAATGAACCTTGCAATACAAGGAACATCAGTTCGTTCCCTGGTCTAGTAACTAAGATCCCACATGCCTTGGGGCAACTATGCCCAAGCACTGCAACTACTGAGCCTGGGTGCAGCAACTACTGAGCCTGCGCATTGCGACTAGAGAAAAACCTATTCACCACAACTAGAGAAACCCACACGCCACAACAAGACATGATGCAGCCAAATAAATATTAAAAAAAGAAATCAATGTGATTATTGATTTAATTCTCTGTGAGACAGAGGATGAGATGGTTGGATAGCATCACCCATTCAATGTACATGAGTTTGAGCAAACTCCAGGAGATACTGAAGGACAGGGAAGTCTGGTGTGAGCAGTCCATGGGGTCTCAAAGAGTCTGACACAACTTAGCATCTGAACAACAACATTGATAAAATTTAAATATATACAAAAAGAGTGAAAACAGAAATCACATCCCTGCTTGAGGGAGTTAAAGGAAAACTTCACAGAGAGGAGTAAATTCTCTGACTGAACACCAAATCTGAGCATATTCTAGCGAATGTGCAAAGGTCTGACATACGAATGAATTCATAACAAGTTTGTAGTTACATATTGCCAAATAAGTGTAATAGAGGTATTGGAGGAGATCAGATTGGATAGCTGGTCCAAGCCATATCACAATGATTTGTATGTGGAGGGTTTTATGCATTTATAAATGAGAAATTCTGGGGGAAAATATTTCATTAAAAAAAAAGAAAAGAAAACATAACAGAAACTTTTGTTGTTTCATATTGATTGGAAAAAGTGAAATAAGAGGAGGAGAACATTATGAAGCCAACTGAAAACAATAGCTTTACAAAAAAAGAGAGCAATGGCGATGCAGGAAAAAAGAATGAACAGAACAGTATTTTAATTGGAAACAACCTGGGTCGCAACGTTTGGAAAATCAGGGACCTGGATTGATCTAAGATGTCTCAAAGATTTTAAGTGGATAAACATGGGAACACTGACTGAGGCGAGGGAATTCAAGAAAAAAAAAAAAATACTGGTTTGAGGAATCAAAAGAAGGTGTAGTGGTTAACTCAGTTTGCAACACCCTGAAGTTGGGCTTCCCTGGTAGTTCAGATGGCAAAATCACCACATGCAAGGCAGGAGACATGGATTCAGTCTCTGGATTGGAAAGATCCTCTGGAGAAGGGAGTGGCTACCCATTCTAGTATTCTTTTCTGGAGAATTCCATGGACAGAGGAGCTTGGTGGGCTATAGTTCATGAGGTTGCATAGAGTCAGAAACAACTGAGCAACTAACACTTTCACTTTCATTTGAGTAAAGATATCTAGCAAGAGCTCAAAATAAACTTTTTCATCTCTGATTTATCCCACTTTCCTAAAACTGTGTAACCTAAACTGGTCAAAGAAAATATATATGTAGATTGAACTGGAAAAAATGAAGATTAAGTCATAGGGGATAAAGGAGACAGCCAGGAATAATTCTTTCTGAAATCTCATGTCTATTTTTCTCTGTGCTTGAATCCCTGGCTTGTTTCCTTAGTCTCTCTGTCAAGAATACCTATCATTATTCACTAGAGCCTAAACTTTGTGAAATCAAGGGCTTCAGTTTATTTATATTTTATAGTCTACAGAAGTTATGGCAGTGTTTATAGTTAGGAATCTCAATAAATTATAGATCAGAATTTAGCCCTTAGTGGAGTTATCTACGTGTGTAGGCAATATGAAAATTAACTATGGTATCAAGATGTGCCAGCATATGAATTTAACATAGAGAGCAACTGAATACACTTAATTTCCCAGCTATGGGATCTACAACAAAGAGACTTAGTATTGATCAGAAATATGTAGGAAGTAGGCATGTCTGGGGGCTTCCTTGATAGCTCAGACAGTAAAGAATCCATCTGCAATGCAGGAGGCTTGGATTCAGTCTCTGGGTTGGGAAGATCACCTGGAGGAAATCATGCCAACCCACTCCAGTATTCTTGCCTGGAGAATCCCCATGGACAGAAGAGTCTGGCAGACTACCATCCATGGTGTCACAAAGAGTTGAACATGGCTGAGTGACACAACACAGAAATATCTGGTGGGCTTCCCAGGTGGCACTAGTGATAAAGAACCCACCTGCCAATGTAGGAGATGTAAGAGATGCAGGTTTTATCCCTGGGTCAGGAAGATCCCCTAGAGGAGGGCAGAGGAAACCACTCCATCATTTTTGCCTGGAGAATCCTATGGATAGAGAAGCCTAAAGCGCCACAGTCTATAGGGATGCAAAGAGTCAGACATGAGTGAAATGACTTAGCACACATGCACACACATTTGGATATTAACTGGATGTGGCTGTTCATTGTACTGATTTTTCTGATATGCTTTTTTTTTTTTAATCTTTGAGAAGTTAAGAAAAATCTGAAAGAAGGTATACCTTCTGAGGAAAGAAATGTCTGACCCTGTAACAGCTTGGTTTAATGTCAATTTTGGCCTCACAAACAGGAGAGATAATTTGCTTGGTTCCCTCCATGATGATTAGGTCAAAAGAAAATTAAAAGATCAATGTCCATGGTCACATTTCTGAACCTTTACAGAATCTGTGACGTCTCAGTCACAGAGTGCCAAAGAAGGTCTGTGTGCAATAAAATCATATTCATTCAATGAGACACAGTCTATTCACACTGTCAAATAACAAATGAGTATAATAAAGTTCTGACTGTAACTGAGCTCTGTTTTTATACTCAAATCCTGATAAAACTTTTATCTACCCTTAAGTTTTACTGCTTAGTTTTCTCCATTGAAGTTCCATTCTCACTGTAAGCATAACATAATACAAATTATCTGACTTCTGTGATGCTAATTGCCATTCTGGAACAATTACTCAATCTTTTAGACTTTTCCTGCTTGCATTCCATGACCCTGTTCATTAAGACATATGGGTATTTGATTTTGGTCTGAAACTTTCAATTATGGTAATAATGCCAGGTCTGTTTTTATATCTGTAAATCATTTTTAGTTCTCAACTCTGTTTGGAAGCATGCTCTTCTACCTGCCTGTAAACACTTGACCCTATTCCCAAATCAAACCCCTGGTTATATACTCACTCCTGTTTTAGTCCATCTGCCAACTGTCATAAAACCCTGAGCTTTATATTCAAGCAGATCTGGCATAGAGTTTCCTAATGTTTACTAATTCAAGAGACTTTTTCCAAGTGAAGAGACAACCATTTTGTGAAGGATAAAGGATGGGTAGAAAACTAGGCAAGTAATTGGCTTATATATCTTTGTTTCAGTATGTGCTTACTGAAAGGACTGCTTACCCATTTACAGAATAATAGGGCCATAGATGTAGTAACAATAAATTGGCAAGAGTTTGGTTTATAAATCAGGAAGTCTGTATTGCAGACATTACCAGGATATTAATATGACATTTGTGATCAAAAGAAAGGACAGCTAGAAACATGACCAGCATAATTTACTATGATGCGGAGTGGCATTATTTATTAACATTCTGAATCACAGCATACTACCATTTCCAACTTAAGATCTAAAACATACATAGTTAATTTGGATTCAGAGGCTTTCCAGGTGGTGCTAGTGGTAAAGAACATGCTTGACAATGCCAATGCAAGAGATGTAAGAGACACAGGTTTGATCCCTGGGTTGGGAAGATCCCCTGGAGGAGGAAATGGCAACCCCTTCTGTATTCTTGCCTGGAGAATTCCATGGACAGAGGAGCCTGGAGGGCTACATACCATGTGGTCACAAAGAGTCAGACACAACTGAAGAGATTTAGTACCCATACACCCTTCAATCTGGCTTTAAGAACTTCTAATTTATTCTTGACTGTATGTATATTTAAGTAGTTTGTCATTTGCATGATTTACTAGGAATTTATGTTCCATGAGAAAATAGTATGGTTTGGACTCTGTATCATATAACCACCAAAAAACTCTGGGCCAACAGAAAGATAACTGTAGGAAGCATCTACCATTCTAGTGCCGAGGAAACCCTATGGAATTATCAGAAACTAAAAGACAATTATTTCTTGGTATTCCTTATAGGTAGAATATTTTTCTTAAATGCCAAACTCATAGAAACAAAATAGAGAAGTGGTGTCCAGGGGTGTTGGGAAAATAGGGAGAAGTTGGTAAAACTGAACAAACCTTCAGCAATAAGATTAAAAATATCTGAGGATATAATACAAATATACATATGTGGTTACTTATATCATATATATATATATATAAAATTACAAAAAAGCCTAATTACCAAAGCAATTAATTTATTAATTCTTTTCTATAAGACCTCAGCTAGTTATAAGTTTTAGATCATAACCTCCTAAAACACTATCAACTTGTATAATACTGTTGACTTAGCTAATATTGTTAAAGTGGAAACTCAATTTTATTTTAATGATCTGTTTCCAGGAAAAGAATAAATTTATGCTCATTATTTAGGAGTTAGTAGACTAAATCCATAGCTTCTTAAAAATAACTTTGCTACCAGATGAAAATAAAATAAAGTTATTTGAAAATTTAAGCTAGCAAACAATACATTTAAAAAAATGAGTCAGTAAGGACCAGGGGAAATTGATTTTACCAAGTTTAAAATTAGGAAAGGAGGGTTATATTTTACTAAATTAAGATCATAGGGACATTGATGTATAATTACAATTTGAAGCTAGTCTCTTTTCTGAAAACACACACACACACACAAAAGCTTACTATAGTCTTTCAAAGTAAACAATATGTATAATTCAGTCTTTAAAAATGTACTAATAAAAAAATTAAGAGCTTTCCAAATATGGCATATGACATATTTTTGGCAACCCTCTAAAAGAGATGGAATTCATTTTCTAATTCTTATGAAGTTCTATCTATTGATACATTCAATTTAATTTGCCGTTATGAATATTTTGTTTCAAAGTCCTGACAGAAGACATTTCTGAAAATAGCTATGAGAGGCATTTGATTTTACATTTTTATTTGGCAAAAATGTTGTCTCCTATGTATTTAAAAGCCAATGCCTTTGCATAATGACTTTTGTTTTTTGAATGTGTATTATATCTTCTCTTTTACTCTCAAGATTTTCTTTTTTAATGAGTGCAAAGACCTACATTAAAACCAACAAATAATAACAACAAAAAGTAAAAATCTATTCTCAAGCAGCTATAATGTCTCAACACATTTGCTTAATCATTTCCTTCACTGAAAAACACCCTTTGCACTGTAACTAGAATAAGATATAGATTTGTGTAAGGCTTCTCCAGAGTACATTATATTAATCTCAGCATTATAGAAAAATAGCACAATCTTATTAAATATGCACTTTTTAGCATAGAGATAATAAGAAAATATTATTAGACAGTGTATCACCCTATTAACTGATGAACTGAAATAAAAGACATATATAGAGGCCTATTTAATATCTGTTTTGTTACTTATAACCTAGGTTTGATCATATGTAAATTAAACTTAATCTACCAATTTCAAATAATTTAAAAATAACTATACATCCTGATCACAAAATCTAAAAGATTAACATTATCTCTTGTAGTTTTGGGGGGAGGTACCCCAAAATGCTGTGCCTTCAAGTGTCAGTTCTCCGACTAGCATGATTGGAAAAAAAAAAATAGAATACAGGTCCTTTATGCCTCATGACCATAACATTTATTTATTTTTTAATCTGTTTGCAATTAAAGAACATATATTTGGAAAAAGAAGGGGAAAAAACATCCAGATGAACAGACTATCTGTATTTTAATTTAAATTTCCATTTTCTTTCTCTTCTCATATGACCTAATATTTAGTAGACATGTAATTTATAATCAGGTTTCTGACCAACCAATGCAAAACAGCAAGAGAAATTGACCAGAGACCAAGGATAAATAAAAGAGGAAAAAGAAACAAACAAGAGAAAATGAAAGAAGAAAAATTAGAATAAAAATTGAAGGAAAATAGAAAGGAAAGAAGGAAGGAGAACAGAAAAAAGAAAAGAGAAAAGTGGATGAATATATTCTTTCTTCCTCTCTTTTCATTATGGCTTTGCAAGTTAATTTGTGACAATTGATGTCTACATAATTGACTGATAACTCAGAGGTAGAACAGATTGGCAGAAGTGACTGCAAACCCACAGGAGACTGTGCTCCTCTGGGTGGACTTTGTCTCATAGCTAGCTATTCCTTTAGAAAGAAGATCCAAAGAGACTTGCTTGAGGATATTCTTACAATAGAAACCAATCCCTTTCTCTACAACTGAGCTAGGAGCTAGTAAGGTAAATTTTTCTTTACATATTATTGTAGAAGAAAGTGAGATGGAGGCTAGGGACATGTGTAATCTGTAATTAACTAATGTTAAAATAATTTAATTTTGTGCCAGTGGCTAGTATTCTTATTTTGGAAGCATTTGAATTTAAATACCAAAACCATTATTAAATATTTCTACTGGTTGGGAACACACCAGTAAAGTTGCTGTTATCAAAAAATAATGCAAGTATTAATAAAAATATCATATTTGCCTATCAGTAAGCATGAAGTTGGATTGAAAAGGAAATCTTTGTTTAATCATTTTATTATGAACTTCTCTAATAATCATTTATTTTGATTTAAAAATTTTTTTTTTTGAAATTTGAGTTTCTTCAAGAAAATAAGACACCCACAAAGGACTTCCCCTTTACCCTGTTGTCACAGTTGGGTGTGGAACATTGTCATAACCTGATGTATTGATCTATTTTTAAAAATATTTCCAAAGTAGGTATCACATTTTAAACAATTACTGAAAATTAAGATCCTAGATATTTAATATTGCTGTGATTCTATGTCTCAACATTGTTTATCTTGAGATAAATCATTTCAATATCATCTGATAGGCCTTACATTTTGCTTTGCAGTTAATATTTTATATTGGAAAAATATAGATTAATTCAAATTACTGAAATTAATTGGTGAGAAAAAATGTGGTTGTAAGTAAAATGGGAACCCTTGTAAGAAATGTGCTAACAGAAAATATTTATACATCCATTTTTCAACTTATTTTTGAAAAACTCCAAACACCTTATAATTTAATGGCTAAGAGAACAAACAGAATTGGGTTTAAATTTTGACTATACTATCTTTTTTTTTAAATTTTTCACATAATCAACCTAAGCCTCAGAATACTCATAATTTTTAAAAGATAACACTAATAAAGATAAAATAAGTAGATAGCAGCTATTATCTATTTCCAAACCTGGCCAGAAAATGACCTAAACAATGAGGATTATGTTCCTTTTAGAGTGAGATTAATATATACTTTTATATAACATAAAAACCATTATGAATGTTGATATTAATGCATTACACATAGTGTTCTTATGTGTAATTAATGAGATAATTTTATTATTGTTTAATGGCTTTCAAACTATATAAAAGATATTTTCCAAGCTATATAAAATTAGGAAGTTTGTTGTTGTTTAGTAGCTGAGCCATGTACGACTCTTGTGACTTTATGAACTGTAGCTTGCCAGGCTCCTCTGTCCATAGGATTTCCCAAGAATACTGGAGAGGGTTGCCATTTCCTTCTCCAGGGGATCTTCCCAATTCAGGGATTGAACTCATGTCTCCTGCACTGGCAGATAAATTCTTTAATACTGAACCACCAGGGAAGCCTTGGGAATTATAGGATTATGTTTTATTATATTTTTCAAACATACAGTATTCACTATCAGTTTGTCATTCTTACAGTATAACTTAGTCTTGTCCAAAATTTAAAGCTTTCATTTTTTCTTCCTACCCACTCTCATTCTCTGAATGTTCGCTTTTTGAATAAAATTAAAACTAGATTAAAAGCACAGATATCACAAGAGGCCAACTCTTGAACTATTACCTGCTGTTTCTATACCACACTTTTCTAATTCTTCCTAGATTTGTAATAATGTGTCTCTTACTTCCATTCCTCAGTGCCACTTTTTGAGTTGCCTTAATTGTAGGTCAAGTAAACTGGCAGTTTTAGATTGGAGAAGAAGTAGTGGGAGGAAATAACTAAACTAGGAATCTTTAGAAAGTCTTAATCAGATGTCATCTTCTTACATCTTCTCTTTCTATAGCTAAATGAAAGTAGCAGCTACCACCCTTGTTTATGTTAGCAGGACCATCATGAGTCACACTATTTTAATCATTTTCATAGTGATATTTTCACTTAAATTAATATTGTATTTTATTTTAATCTCAGACTTTACCTGAATATCTTTTTTCCATTGATTATTCTTATACTATATTCTTGTGTATACATAGTTTAAATACTGAGATCATTTATATATATATACCTATATGACATATAAAAGAATTAGAATAAGCCTTGTATTCTAATACATCTGTTGGCCATTAGTTAATATACTATTAGGAGCTATTTCAGTGGTAAACATGGCATGACTATTCCCAGTGAAGCATAGAATACATAACAGAGAGTAAAATAAGTTAGTAGGCGATTACTCTTAAGCACCTGGGAAGTATCAGTCCCATAGAAGAGTCATGTTCTGTGGATCTGTTGACTTACTTAGCAACTTGGAGTCACCTAAAGAATCTACAAAATAAACTGCACATACACCAAACTCAAGATTAAAAAAAGGAGTTATCCAGGCAAAGAATGTGGAGAAGAGTTCTACAGGGATAGAGAACAGTAGGTTCAAGCTATCAGAGGCTAGAGATAGGACACTGCCATCAAGGAACTGAAAAGAGAACTCTGAGGGGACACACAGAAAAGTCATTGTGAGAAAAGAGGGTGAATGCATAAGCAGAAACAGGACAAAAGGTGAAAATCATGTAAATAGTTTACATTTTAGTTTGTTTTACTGATTTATAGCTAGACTTTTCCTTACTTTCAGAAAAAAACTGTGAATGATGCTAGATGGCAAGGTCAGTTAGGTCTCAGATTTTATAAAGCAGCCAAGGAAGAGATGAAACACCTACCAGATGAGCTGTTCACAGAGAAACATAGAACATTGGTATTTATTAATGTCATCATATTATATGTTTCTCTTATACTGCTAAGGAATTTTATTTTATTTTATTTTATTTTTTTTATTTTGTTAAATTTTAAAATCTTTAATTCTTACATGCATTCCCAAACATGAACCCCCCTCCCACCTCCCTCCCCATAACATCTCTCTGGGTCATCCCCATGCACCAGCTCCAAGCATGCTGTATCCTGCATCAGACATAGACTGGCGATTCAATTCTTACATGATAGTATACATGTTAAAAAAGAATTCATCAGTTTTAAAAAGAGAATGAAATAAACAACTTCTGCCAACTGAAGAGATAAATATTACAGAAGCTACTTGACATCTAAGGAAATCTCCGCAACTAGGATCAAGAAAGCGAAAAGCTTGGAGAGGCCCTTGGTCATTGGAAAGCATTTATCCTGACATACCTGACCATCACTTTTAGGTGGAGAACATTATTTGGTACAGAATAAATAGTATAGTGAAGTAGAATACTTACTGTCTGCATGGAATCAGGTGTTAACTACCCAGGAGCAAATGCTGGCTTTGCAAATGACTACCAGTGAGACCCAAGATATTTAAACTCTCAATGTTATTCTCTGTAAACTAGAGATTAAAATAGCACATATTACATTTTAGGATTATTGTGATAATGAAATCAGTTTCCATTTCCATAAACAGTATGGGGAGCAGCAGACTTCCACATTGGAATAGAGGGATGGATCTGAAGATGAATGGAGCAGATGAGGTGGACTTGCTTTAAAATTGTTACTCATATGTCATCCCTAGCTAAGGTTTTGTGACTTAAATACATGGATATTAAATCCTTGTGGAAAGAGCAATTGAGTATTTAAATTAGGTCACCATGTGCTTTATTGCTTTTTACAGTGAAAGTGTGTGCTAGTAATAATTAGGATTAAAGAACGGTGACACTAGGATCATCATTAATAAACATAGGAATTGTGCCTTCACAACGAGGTCTGTTGTTAAATTGTTGCCTTAAGAGCCAAAAATTTATTGATTACATTGTTTTTTTAAGGCAACTTTTACAGGAAAAAGTTTTAAGGCAACTTTTTCAGTAATGGTGAAAATGATTGATGACATTTCTGTAATTCATTCATGTCTTTTATACATATTGCATGTCTTATTCCTAATAATAAACCCATCAAGAAGGTGATACTTTCAATTACTACTGCTTTACAGGTGAGGAAATTAATAATGATAAGTAAAAATAAATTTCGATGAAGTCAGATTCACTCAGCTAATTAACATTAAAGCCAAGAGTCCAATGCTGGCAGTTCAGTATCATAGGCTACATTTGTAAAGGGTATGCTGTAGGCTCTTGACAGATATTACCAGGAGGGTGACATAATCATACTTATGGTTTGGAAAACAAACTTATTTGTAGTACAGAGAAAAACTTGAGGGATAAAAAACTGATTAAAGAGAAGAAGTAACAATGACAGATCTAGAGTGGCTATGTGGAGAATTTGGGAAGAGGCAGAATATCAATTTAGATTTTGATTAGACATTGCTTTCAAACTGGGTGTTGTAGAAGACTCTTGAGAGTCCCTTGGACACCAAGAAGATCAAATCAGTCAATCCCAAAGGATATTGACCCTGAATAGTCATTGGAAGCACTGATGCTGAAGCTGAAGCTCCAATACTTTGGCCACCTGACACGAAGAGCCAATTCACTGGAAAAGATCCTGATGCTGGAAAAGACTGAGGGCAAGAGGAGAAGGGGGTGACGGAGGATAAGATAGTTGGATGGAACCATTGATTCGGACTTGAGTTTATGAACATAGAGATAGTGAAGCACAGGGAAGCCTGGCGTGCTGCAGTTCATGAGGTTGCAGAAGGTAGGACACGACTTGGCAACTGAATAAAAACATTAAGACATTGGTGAAAAGGAAGAGGAGAGAGTATATTTGGCCTCTGAAAATCCTTTTGGAAAGTGTGTACATTGTAATACCATCTATTCATTGATTAGCAGGTGTTTTCTCTGTTCCTCTCCAAGTATATGAACTTTGACTTAGGAAGGTATTACCCAGAGAAATGAAATTCCTTATAATCATAATTATTGTAGAAAAAAAGACATTTTAGAGTAGTGGATTTTGAGGCTTCAGATTAAAAATATGCTAAAATTATTATAAAAACTTGAATTTCAAATAATTATATGACAATTGCTTTTCAGTTGCTTGATTATATATTGTTCTTTTACAAACATAAATAAAGATATTTTAAGAAAAAATTGAGACATATTTTTAAAAGTTTCTGTAAAAATCATTTTTATATTCTGAATGCTTCTTTCCACATAAGAAAGAAAGTTCTTCATTTAAAAAAAAAAAGACTTTCACAATTCCAGTTTAATTTAGCAGCCTTTAATAAAGTATTTCAAATTTTGAATTCAATTATGCCCACCCCCTTCTTAAGGAGGCTTAAAACCTGTTGTTTTGGGTCAAGTCTCCTTAAAATTCATATGTTGAACTTCTTACCCTGAGTACCACAGAAGGTAAACTTATTTGGAAATAACATTGTTGCAGATGCAATTAATTAAGATGAAATTATGGTGGGGAGTGTCATCATCCTATGTGACTGGTGTCCTTGTCAAAAAGGGGAAATTTAGAGTCAGAGACATACATACACAAGGAGAACCATGTGAAGATGAAGTCAGAGATGGAGCTGATACTTCTGTTAGTCAAGGAGCACAGAAGACTGCCAGCAAAACACCAGAAGCTAGTAGCAAGACATTTAAGACATTCTTCTCCAGAATCTCAGAAAAACCAACCCTGATGACACTTTTTGATCTCAGACTTCTAGCCTCCAGAGCTATGAGACAATGCATTTCTTTTGTTTATTCTGCCCCATTTGTTATGGCAGACCTAGGGAACTAATTCATGTAGATATATGTAATGCATTTGTATATTAGTTTAAAAATATCAGTCAATATTTCTTCTGGGTTCCTCTATTTTATAAATCATGACAAGAATTCTCTTTTCTATTTATATGTAAGTCAGATGACATATAATTAACATAAGACTAAGATTCAAGCGGGATAGTACAATGCTTTCCAAACATTAAAGCTAAAAATCTGAAACTACCTTGGGAAAACCCATTATTCTCCAGGCAAGAGTACTGGAGTGGGTTGCCATTTCCTTCTCCAATTATTAAAGCAGTTACAACTAAATAGCAACGTGGCTTTGCAGTAATCACCTAATACTTCTGGGCCTCAATTTTCCCATAAAGTATTTCAGTTTTTGAATTAAAGATCTCTATTGATTTTTAATTATAAATTCTATGCTTTGTAATTATGGAAATTGACATGTTACAAATTTTAATATAATGAATAACATTTCAGTACTTCTCGACCTAATGTGTACAATAATTGCTTAGAATTACTGTCATGATACATGTTCTGAGTCACTAAATCTAGTTGGATTCTGAGATTCTGCATTTCTAGCATGACTGTAAGTGATGACCATGCTGCTGGTTCTTGACTATATCTGTGCATCAAAGGGTTTTAGTTTTGTCATGGTTTCTTAAATGAATTTTGATTTCCACCCTCACCTAGGCAGTCATCATTAATGATATTAGCACCAGTTCAGTTCAGTTCAGTCACTCAGTCATGTCTGACTCTTTGAGACCCCATGAATCACGACACACCAGGCCTCCCTTTCCATCATCAGCTCCCAGAGTTCACTCAGATTCATGTCCATCGAGTCAGTGATACCATCCAGTCATCTCATCCTCTGTTGTCCCCTCCTCCTCCTGCCTCTAATCCCTCCCAGCATCAGAGTCTTTTCCAATGAGTCAACTCTTCGCATGAGGTGGCCAAAGTACTGGAGTTTCAGCTTTAGCATCATTCCTTCCAAAGAACACCCAGGGCTGATCTCCTTTAGAATGGACTGGTTGGATCTCCTTGCAGTCCAAGGGACTCTCAAGAGTCTTCTCCAACACCACGGTTGAAAAGCATCAATTATTTGGCGTTCAGCTTTCTTCACAGTCCAACTCTCTCATCCATATATGACTACTGGAAAAACCATAGCCTTGACTAGGTGGACCTTTGTTGGCAAAGTAATGTCTCTGCCTTTCAATATGCTATCAAGGTTGGTCATAACTTTTCCTCCAAGGAGTAAGCGTCTCTTAATTTCATGGCTGCAATCACCATCTGCAGTGATTTTGGAGCCCCCAAAAATAGTCTGACACTGTTTCCACTGTTTCCGCATCTATTTCCCATAAAGTGATGGGACTAGATGCCATGATCATTGTTTCCTGAATGTTGAGCTTTAAGCCAACGTTTTCACTCTCCTCTTTCACTTTCATCAAGAGGCTTTTGAGTTCCTCTTCACTTTCTGCCATAAGGGTGGTGTCATCTGCATATCTGAGGTTATTGATATTTCTCCCAGCTATCTTGATTCCAGCTTGTGTTTCTTGCAGTCCAGCGTTTCTCATGATGTACTCTGCATATAAGTTAAATAAGCAGGGTGACAATATACAGCCTTGACATATTCTTTTTCCTAGTTGGAACCAGTCTGTTGTTCCATGTCCAGTTCTAACTGTTGCTTCCTCACCTGCATATAGATTTCTCAAGAGGCAGGTCAGGTGGTCTGGTATTCCCATCTCTCTCAGAATTTTCCACAGTTTATTGTGATCCACACAGTCAGAGGCTTTGGCATAGTCCATAAAGCAGAAATGGATGTTTTTCTGGAACTCTCTTGCTTTTTCCAGATCCAGCAGATGTTGGCAATTTGATCTCTGGTTCCTCTGCCTTTTCTGAAACCAGCTTGAACATCAGGAAGTTCATGGTTCACGTATTGCTAAAGCCTAGCTTGGAGAATTTTGGCATTACTTTACTAGCATGTGAGATGAGTGCAACTGTGCAATAGTTTGAGAATTCTTTGGCATTGCCTTTCTTTGGGATTGGAATGAAAATGGACCTTTTCCAGTCCTGTGGCCACTGCTGAGTTTTCCAAATTTGCTGGCATATTGAGTGCAGCACTTTCACAGCATCATCCTTCAGGATTTGAAATAGCTCAACTGGAATTCCATCACTTCCACTAGCTTTGTTCATAGTGATGCTTTCTAAGGCCCACTTGACTTCACATTCCAGGATGTCTGGCTCTAGATGAGTGATCACACCATCGTGATTATCCGGGTTGTCAAGATCTAAGCGTAGGCAACTGTGATCAGCACACTAAGCCTGGCGAGAGGAGCTGCCCCACGTCCAAGGTAAGGGGCAGAAACCAGGAGGACCCCATGCCCAAAGGGCGGTGGCCAAGAGGAGTTACCCCTCATCCCAGGACAGGGGCATCTGCCGGGAGGAGCCATCCCGCGTCTGAGGCAGGGGCAGCGGCCGGGAGGAGCAACCCCATGTCCAAGGAATGATAGCTGCGTGGGCACAGGAGGGCCTTGAGGAGCTATCCCACGTTGAAGGTCAGGAAGGGCGACAGTGAGAAGATACCCCTCATCCAAGGTAACGAGCAATGGCTCTGCTTTGCTGGAGCAGCCATGAACAGATACCCCATGCCCAAGGTAAGAGAAACCCGAGTAAGATGGTAGATGTTGCAAGAGGGCATCAGAGGGCAGACACACTGAAACCACATGGAAAAGAAATGCAAAAAAGCAAAATGGCTGTCTGGGGAGGCCTTACAAATAGCTGTGAAAAGAAGAGAGGCGAAAAGCAAAGGAGAAAAGGAAAAATACAAGCATCTGAATGCAGAGCTCCAAAGAATAGCAAGAAGAGATAAGAAAGCCTTCTTCAGTGATCAATGTAAAGAAATAGAGGAAAAGAACAGAATGGGAAAGACTAGAGATCTCTTCAAGAAAATTAGAGATACCAAGGGAAGATTTCACACAAAGATGGGCTTGATAAAGGACAGAAATGGTATGGACCTAACAAAAGCAGAAGATATTAAGAAGAGGTGGCAAGAACACACAGAAGAACTGTACAAAAAAAAAAGATAATGAGCCCCTGAACTGCAACAAAAAGTGCTCATTCTCCCGCAACTAGAGAAAGCCTGAGAGATAAGGAAGACAAATAACAGCCAAAATAAATAAATAATAACTATATTTAAAAGCAAAAATAAAATTCATCCCTTTTTTGCTTTCTTTGTTTCTGAATCTAGTAGTTTTTCCTTCTTGTCAATATGAAGGAAGAGTAAAATTTGGAACCCTAGGTATATAGATATGTTAATGTTGTTTGTGGGTGTGTATGTGTGTGGCAGGGTGACGAAAGCTGCCCACAGTAGCTCATATTTTGAAAAGTTTGAATAGCATTTAGGTAAAATTAATCATTTATTTGATGAAGTAGTGATAACTTGTGGTGTACTACGAGACTTGAAAAGGGAAAATTAAAATTTTAGAGGCTGGGTTTGATATCAATAGTTAGTTAATTTCAGGCCTTAAATGATCAGCTTCTCAAATCCTATTGAAACACATCAGTGTACAAAATTTTAAATTTATGAAAAAATTTATTGATTAATTACTAACTTTAGTCTTCCTAAACACTTTAAGAATTTCAGAAACACTGTTCAATAAATATTGTGATGTTTCTTCCTTAATTAACTGAATAACTTTTTTCAGGCAGTTCTTGAGTCCCTTTTAAAACTACCTAATTGGTTGTTTTGAGATCCAAACGTGAATGTACTTGGGAATTCCCTGGAGATTCATTGTTAGAGCTTGGCACACTCACTACCATGGCCCAAGGTTCAGTCTCTGGTCAGAGAACTAAGATCCTGCAAGCCAAATGGCATAGCCAAAAATAAATCTATAAATAAATTTAAAAAAATCTGAATGTATCTTAAAAGCATTTAGAGTGTGCCTAAAGCACAAGAGCTCTAAAAAGGATTTTTATATTTTTCTTGCTTATTACTATAATTATTATTATACAAGTTGGCAAGCATATTTTTGTTCTTATTATGAGCTAATAATATAACCTTAAAAAGAATCAGTCAATGTCAATTTGTAAATAACTAATATTAATCTTTGGAGAGCATTTTTATGACTTGAGGCAGAAAAGACACTAGCTGTATCTGGGACATCTTGTTGTTGCCAGAAAGCAAGTATCCATGTAACAGCATTAAGACTGAGTTCTAAATGACTGAAGAATCTGCTTAAATGTATCTATGCATTTTAGTCTTTGAAAGTAGAAAAGAGGAGCAGTGTTAAATATTAGTAAACTTAGTAATATTTTAAACAAAAAAAGTAATGTGCCAAGATGGGCAGTTTCCTTTGACTTTGGTTACAACCTCTCATATGTAAACCACTTGTCTATGTAGAAAGAAGCAGAAAGAGTACAAATGTTCAAAAATGATAAAAATAACCAAGTGCCTAGAAGAAAGATAACTCCATAGATAAGCCTCAATTCCCTAGGAGAGCCTAGATAATACTTCTAATTATAATAAAGCATTTAAAAAAAAACCCAGATCAGATTATTATATCATGAATATAGCACAATGGGTTAGGTAATACTGTGAAAGCAAATATAAGGACCTCAGTTCAGGGAAAGATCTGTATTTTAAAAATTAAAATCCATAAGTAAGTCATATATCATAAACCTGTCACATAAAATGGAACTGTATTTTAAAAATTATCTCATGACTGGTTACTTGGTATGGAATTAATTCATAAGATTAATGTATTCACCAAGAAAATAATCATAAGGATACCTTTCTGCGCACAAAAGCCACTTGATTATGAAACAATCTATTAAAAATGTGTTGTAGTTTGCCAAAAGAGGCTTCTTTGAAAAAAGGACATTATTGTTTTTCAACTGTTTTCTTCCCATTCACAATTTTTTTTCCTCTGCTCCGCTCCAAACAAAAATTCAGTGTGGTGTTGGATAGTCAAAAAAATAGTCTAGACCCAATATTCTTCATCATCATTAAACATTTATCAAGTACACTGTCAGTTGGCCAAGCTGGTGAAATGTTTAACTGTTATGCTGTAAATTTCAACTACTTGCCTCCATTTGCAAGCCCCTTTTATGAGCAATATCACACTTGCAAATCCTGCTGTGCTGGATGGTTTAGGCAAAGATACTTTCTATCAGATGAATCTGCACACCTTTGGTCATAGCTTTTTGTTCAAAAGTTAATTACAATGATTTCAAGTGAAGCTTTAGATTTGTAGAAATCATTTCAGTATGGGATTGAAACAATTAAATGAATAGAAAAGTTAGAGAGTGACCACCTTAAATTGTGATACAAATTAGGAGAATCAAAAAGTTTAAATCAAATAACTTTGATCTCAGCGAACACAGTCTTTATAAGCACATGCCCCTCATGGATCACTGCATTGTTGCGGCAAAGCAGCTTGCATAACTCAGTGAAGAAATGAGCCATGCCCTGTAGGCCACTCAAGACAGAGGGTCATAATGGAGAGTTCTGATAAAACTCTGATATGCAGAGCACATCATGAGAAATGCCAGGCTGGATGAGTTACAAGATGAAATCAAGACTGCCGGAAGAAATATCAACAATCTCAGATATGCGGGTGTTACCACTCTAACAGCAGAAAACGAAGAGAAACTAAAGAACCTCTTGATGAGTGTGAAGGAAGAGAGTGAAAAGGTTGGTTTAAAACTCAATACTAAAAAAACCAAGATCATGGCACCCGGTCCCATCATTTCAAGGCAAATAGAAGGGGGAAAAGTGGAAGCAGTGACAGATTTCCTCTTCTTGAGCTCTAAAATCACTGCAAATGGTGACTGCAGCCATTAAATTAGAAGACGACTGCTTCTTGGCAGGAAAGCTATGACAAACCTAGACGGTGTGTTAAAAAACAAAGACATTGCTTTGCCAACAGTCCATATAGTCAAGGATATGGTCTCTCCAGTAGTCACGTATGGTTGTGAGAGCTGGACCATAAAGAAGGCAGAGCACCAAAGAACTGATACTTTTGAACTGTGGTGCTGGAGAAGACACTTGAGAACCCCTTGAACAGCAAGGAGATCAAACCAGTCAATCCTAAAGGAAATCAACCTGGAATACTCATTGGAAGGACTGATGCTGAAGCTGAAGCTCCAGTACATTGGCTACCTGATGCAAAGAGCTGAATCATTGGAAAAGACTCTGATGCTGGGAATGATTTTGAAGGCAGAAGGAGAAGGGAGTGACAGAGGATGAGATTGAGATAGTTGGATGGCATCACCAATGCAATGGACATGAGTTTGAGAAACTCTGGGGTATGGTGAGGGACAGGGAAGCCTGGCATGCTACAGTCCATGAGATTGAGAAGAATCAGACACAATGTGGTAACTGAACAACAACAATAGGCACATCATGATGATGATGGTACAAGCAGATACTGGACTCCCAAATATTTGAAAACCAAAGGAAAAAGACTATCTTGCAGAGAGCAATCAATGACCAGATGAAAAAGAAGGCAAGGTGTAAAGAGCAAGGTCTTGAATGTTGTAGTAAGGGTAGAAGAAAGAACACAGAGATAGGTTTCTGAGGCAGAGGAGATACTTCCACTTGGTGAAGTGAAGTGAAAGTCACTCAGTCGTGTCCGACTCTTTGCGACCACATAGACTATATAGTCCATGGATTCTCTGGGACAGAATATTGGAGCGCGTAGCCTTTCCCTTCTCGAATTGGTAGGTAGACTTTATAAAGAGGAGTGACAGTGAAAATGCACAGAGAATGCTTGCATACTCTGACATGAGGTTAGAGTTTCAGTTGCCAAATATTACTTGAATCTACTTTCTAATCACTGGCAAATTTAGACATTACACTCTGGCAGCTCCACATTTTAGATTCCATTCAAAGAATGCCCATTCATATCACTTGTGTATTTTTCCTTGTATCCATTATTGAAGGCCTATATCAGATAACATTATATTCATGAATGTTTCTGAAAATTCTCAGCCATTAACTTTTGTTAGTATTTTAATTTAGTTTTTGATAATAATTCTAAAATGTAATCTCACTGAGAGAACTTTTTATTGTATTGTCTCCAATACTTAAGATCACAAATGTATATTTTACATACATTTTGTTCACATTCAATGATTACATGCATTTTGAATATTAAATATTTATTAAAATTAAATTAATCATAACATTACATTGTATATCACTAGTAATCTAGAGTAATATTTTCAATAAATTCATAGTGAAAGTATTTTAAAATATGTAAATTAAGTATAGAGAGCAGGTATAAAGTTTTCTGGGAGAAAGTCATATTGCTGATAGCAGTAGTCTAGGATTCTTAGGATGATAAGTACAATTCTGCACACCTGCAAAGAAAAGCACTCAACTCAGTTTTACAATCAGAAGTAAATTACAGTTAATAATAACCAAGTACTTCTTTAAAATGGCAACTATTTTCACTTTAAAATATTTTCATTAAAAGCAGTGACATCTTTTGGTTTAAAAACAATGCCTAATAATGTTAAGTTTGGCTGATGTGTAGAATATTTTATCTACCTATCTAGATACTATACACATAGATGATATTCATGAGGGTATATATGTGTGTAGGACAAAATATGCCCCACTTTGAAGATGTCCACACTCTAATCCCTGGAACAAAGTAGTTACGTGACAAAAGAGATTTTGCATTTAGGAAAAAAATTGAAAGTCAGCTGAACTTTAAACAGGTTATCTTGGATTTTCCATGCCCCCTAAGTAGCCACAAGGGTTCTTAAAAGATGAATGATAGAGGCAGAAGGGTCAGTCTGAGAGATGCTACAGGAGAGGAGGCAGAGGCCAGATGAAGCTGAAAGAGACATCAGTGAGATATGAAGTATTCAAGGACCTGACATACCTTTGAAGTTCTGAGATGAAAACAGCTGTCACACAGGGAATGAAGGCAGCCCCCCCAAACTCAGGACACCCTGTCAATGACCAGTAAGATAATTTCAGGACCTCAGTCCCACCTCAGTCCCATTTCAGCATTTAACTGATATCTGATAATAATCTGCAGTAATCAGGAAGCATTTTCTTCCCCAGACCCTGCAGAAAGGAACACAGTCCTGTGGATCTCTTGATTTCAGTCTTGGGTGACTAAGCTGAGTTCCAGCATGAGTTCACTGGACTTCTGAAAACTGTTGAGGGTACTGTTTAAGTCACCAAATGAAAGTGAAGTCGCTCAGTCCTGTCTGACTTTTGTGACTGCATGGACTATAGCCTATCAGGCTTCACGGTCCATGGGATTTTCCAGGGAAAAGTACCAGAGTGGGTTGCCATTTCCTTCTCCAGGGGATCTTCCTGACCCAGGGATTGAACCCAGGTCTCCTGTATTACAGGCAGATGCTTTACTCTCTGAGCCTCAAAGAAAGATTAAGTCACCAAACCTGTGGTAATTTGTTATGGCAGAAATAAGAAAACATCTTCTAGATTTAGATCCAAATATTCCTATAGTGTTTATAAATACAGTTATAACATTTTTAATCTCTGTTTTCTTATCAAGAATTTAAAACTTCAGAGGTCATAGGATTCTAGGACTGCCAGGACAGCATGTCTGATTATGAACTTTGGAAACAGTACATATATCTTTCAAATGTGGACAATAGAGATCTAAAAATAATGAATATTACAAAGTCTTGAAAGGGATTTTGAACATTATATAAAAATGTTGATTATTTTGGAATTTATTGGATATATTATCTGAAAATAGCCATTTATTTGTTTTGCAAAAATGCCAAAAGGTAGGCTATGTTAACAAGTATTTTTGAACAAAATCTAAACATTCACTCATTCATTTCAAGACTACATTTTTTTTCTCCTTTTAATCTTATTTCTTTTCTATTTTTTCCTTCAGTACATATATTTTTCCTTATTCATCATCCCATCTTGATTTTTATTTACTGATTTTGTATTTTACCTGTTTAAAATTTCAGGTACACATGATTGGAGTTTTGTTTTGTTTTGTTTTTTTTTTTTCCCTGGAAGTTAACATAAAATATAAAAATAAATAATACATATAGCAGTCTGTTTAAAAAGAATTCTTTTATTGCATGGTGAGATCAGGAAACGTTCAATAAATGCTGACTTATGCTGCTTCAGCATATTTCAAGATCAAGTCAGGAAGAACCATACACTTCAGCCTAAACTGAGTATAAAACGAAAGAAAATTATTTAAGGCATAGCTGTTGAATAGCTACTCTTTCCAGCTTAGAAAGGTAGCAAATAGTAGCTAGTCAATAGGCTTTATAAAATGACTACACTGTCAAGAGAAAGATAACTTGTCAGTGGTGATATTCTTAGGTAACAGTTGTTAGTGTGTACTTTGGAAACAGTTGACACTTTCTTAACACTTGACATTCACCACAGTGGGTATACTATTATTGTGAAATTATTATCTCTAATTAAATTAAAAATATAATTCTTAGAATATAGTACATATTAAACAATATTTGTGAGATGGAGAGAGCATTTTTATTAAATACACTTAAGAAAAACAAAAGAAAAACACAAATTTCAGGGGAAAAAATACTTCCCTGAATCATTCAAATCTGTAGCTATCAAAAAATGCTGTATTTTAAGCATGTAATAGTTCAGCATGCTAGAAGAGAACCAGACTATTGTAATATGTGTTTTATATTTCCTTGAATATAATGTCCTTGACACATGTTAAAGCAACCTGAAATATTTTGAATGATTTAAGATATTTTTCTACTGACAAGCCTATATTGATTGCCACATTAAATGGATTGTGAAACATCAATATATTTGAGTTGCTACCAGAAGTCTTTGGAAGTTTACCACTTCCAACTCTCCCAATGACTTCAGATTTGTTTGTCACTCTGAAAAGTGCTCTCCTTGTCATTATTTAGTACTTGAGAATGAATATTTAGCCAATATAAGCAATCATGCTTGTATATATAAATTCTGGGAGCAGATAGTCTTCAAGACTTTGTTTCTTTTCTTTTATGTTTTCAACTTCTACACTCACATCCTTACCCTCTGGGATGTGTAAGGAGATACTAGATTTTATAGAGTGAGATAACATGTAGAGATATCATAGAGACAAATGAGGTAATAAGTAAAAGTATGTGACCTAGTCTCTAAAGTAAAAAAAAGTACCTGTCAGAAAGTCATGGTTGCTTAAAAGGTATAAAAAGTCAGTAAAAATTTTATTAGGCAAAGTGAAGAGAATGTAGTTCAAGACATTAGAAGTGTGAGATCTTGTGGGGAGTCAAGTATGAATGTTTTTCTCAGAAACATGGCTGAAGTACAAAGGTTGCTTGATAAGGTAAGAAGAGAGCTCCATACAGGTTTTTGTTAAACTTTCTGATGATTTTGTTGTAAAAAGAAACTGAAAACCATCTAAGCATTTGAAGGAATATCAATGGCCTACTTAGATTTATTGCACTCATTTCACATGCTAGCAAAGTAAAGCTCAAAATTCTCAAGCCAGGCTTCAACAGTTAGTGAACCAAGAACCTCCAGATGTTCAAGCTGGATTTAGAAAAGGCAGAAGAACCAGAGATCAAATTGCCAACATCTGCTGGATCATAGAAAAAGCAAGAGATTTCCAAAAATTATCCACTTCTGCTTCATTGACTATGCTAAAGCCTTTGACTGTGTGGATCACAACAAATTGTGGGAAATTCTTAAAGAGATGGGAATACCAGAAACCACCTTAGCTGCCTCCTGAGAAACCTGTATGAAGATCAAGAGGCAACAGTTAGAACCAGACAAGGACACAATGGACTATCTCCAAATTTGGAAAGGAGTACATTAAGGCTGTATAATGTCACCCTGCTTATTTAACTTACATGCAGAGTACATCATGTGAACTCCCAGGCTGGATGAAGCACAAGGTGAAATCAGGACTGCTGGGAGAAATATATAACCTCAGATATGCAGATGGCACCACCATTATGGCAGAAAGCAAAGAAAAACTAAAGAGCCTTTTGATGAAGGTGAAAGAGGAGAGTGGAAAAAGCTGGCTTAAAACTCAACATTCAAAAAATGAAGATCATGGCATCTGGTTCAATCACTTCATGGTAATTAGATGCGGAAACAATGGAAATAGTGACAGACTTTATTTTCTTGGGCTCAAAAATCACTGCAGATGATGACTTCACCCTTGAAATTAAAAGACTCTTGCTCCTTGGAAAAAAATGCTATGACAAATCTAGACAGTGTATTAAAAACCAGAGATATCACTTTTCCAATAAAGGTCCATCTAGTCAAAGCTGTGATTTTTCCAGTAGTCATATATGGATGTTGAAAGTTGGACCATAAAGAAGACTGAGTGCCAAAGAATTTATGCTTTTGAGCTGTGGTGTGGGAGAAGACTCTTGAGAGTCCCTTGGATTCCAAGGAGATCAAACCAGTCAATCTTAAAGGAAATAAATCCTGAATATTCATTAGAAGGACTGATGCTGTGGCTGAAGCTCCAATGCTTTGGCTACCTGATGTGAAGAGCCAACTCATTGGAAAAGACCCTTATTGTGGGAAAGATTGAAGGCAGGAGGAGAAAGGGACATCAGAGAATGAGATGGTTGGATGACATCATCAACTCAATGGACATGAGTTTGAGCAAGCTCCGGGAGATGGTGAAGGACAGGGAAGCCTGGCATACTGCAGTCTATGGGGTGGCAAAGATTTGGACATGCCTGAGCAACTGAACAACAACAACTTGGGCTTATAATGCTGAGATACTGCTTCTGTGGGCAAACGTCTGCCCTGGAGAGAAGGCACTTCTTTTTTCTCATTACCAATCATTACTTAGATTCAGATTTCAATGCATGGAATAGGTCTCATTTACTCTCTTTTTTTTTTTTTTTAATTTGTATTTTTACTTTATTTTACTTTACAATACTGTATTGGTTTTGCCATACATTAACATGACTCCACCACGGGTGTACATGTGTTCCCAAATATGAAGCCCCCCTCCCACCTCCTTCCCCATAACATCTCTCTGGGTCATCCCCGTGCACCAGCCCCAAGCATCCTGTATCCTGCATTGGACATAGACTGGCGATTCGTTACTTACACGATAGTATACATGTTTCAATGCCATTCTCCCAAATCATCCCACCCGCTCCCTCTCCCTCAGAGTCCAAAAGTCCACTCTACACATCTGTGTCTCTTTTGCTGTCTTGCATATAAGGTCATCAGTGCCGTCTTTCTAAATTCCATATATATGTGTTAGTATACTGTATTGGTGTTTTTCTTTCTGGCTTACTTCATGCTGTATAATCGGCTCCAGTTTCATCCATCTCATTAGAACTGATTCTCACTTCCTTGTGGCTAGTCTGGTGAGAGCCAAGAAATTGTCATACATAATAAACTACCACCAAATCAGCGTCTTAAAATAACACATATGTGTTTTTCATTTGGGCTTCCCAAGTAGTGCTAGTGGTAAAGAATTCACCTGCCAATGCAAGAGACGTAAGAGATGCGGGTTCCATCCCTGGGTTGGGAAGATCCAGTGGACTAGCAACCCACTCCAGTATTTTTGCCTGTATAATCCCCACGTACAGAGGATCCTGGCAGGCTACAGTCTATGGAGTCACAAAGAGTTGGATATGGCTAAAGCAACTTAACACACATGACAAATATTTTTCATTTAGTTTTTATTTTTTGGGTGAGCTGGGTTCTCATTCCAGCATGTGGTCTTTTCTCTAGTTGCTGAGCATGGGCTTAGTTGTCCCAAAGTATATGGGATCATAGTTCCCCAACCAGGGATTGAACCCACATCCCTTGCATTGAAATGCAGGTAAAGTGCCATGAAAGTCCCCAAACATGTATTATTACAGTTTCTTTGGGTCAGCGTTTGGGCATGGCATAGCTATTCTCTGCAGAGGTTTTCACATAATTGCAAAACAGGTGACATCAGCTCTGGCATCTCATCTGCAGGGTTGACAAGGAAAACTTTTGCTTTGCCACACCTATGACTGTTGTGTCTGTATCTTAGTTGCCCAGTCATGTCTCTTTCCAACTTCATGGACCATAGTCTACCAGGGTCTGTCCATGAACTTCTCCAGGCAAGAATGCTGGAGTGGGTTGCCATTCCCTTTTTCAGGGGATCTTCCTGATCCATGGAAGGAACCCTCATCTGCTGCAATGGAAGGCAGATTCTTTACTGTTTGAGCCATCAGGGAAGCCTGCCTTCAGTTCTTTATGACTTTAAGATTAATGGCAGCTTTCTTATTTCCAACAAAGGAAGAGAGAGAAAAACTAGAAAGAACCTGCCAGCAAGACAGAATCTTACTTAAGGTAGCCCTTTCCCATAGTGTTGGTTAATCATGGTCCTGCCTAAGCTTAAAGTCAGGTCAAGTAGCATAGGGAGGTGATAATTATATGAATTCATCAACAGTAAGAGGTAGAGATCACAGGGCCACTTTAAAGTCTACCTGCCACACTCCTATTTCTGCTTTGCTTGTTTAATACTTTTATTTATTTATTTAATTGCTATGCTGGCTCTTAGTTGTTGTGCGGGCTTTTCTCTAGTTGCAGTACATGGGTTTTTCACTGTGATGGCTTCTGTCACTGTGGACCACAGGCTCTAGAGCACATGGGCTGCTCAGGATTAGTTGTTCTGTGACATGTGGGATCTTCCAAGACCAGGGATCAAACCTGTGTCTCCTGTGTTGGTAGGTGGATCCTTTATCACTGGGCCATCAGGGAAGCCCTGTCTCTGTCTTTGGATGCTCTTTCCTCCCACCGGGAAACATTTGTATCTGGATTTACTTCCCTGGCTCTGTACTAGATGTACAAATGCATTCCACTCTCACCTGTTGTTTTCTGTTTTCATTCTTCTGATGTTTATAGTATGAAATAATTTCATGATTCACAGTGATAAGACCAGAGACTTCAGAGTTTAATATTTGGATAAGCAGAAGTTGAGACTGAAACAAACTCTTGTACAGAATAACTACATGAAGATATTGGATCAACTTCTTTTTTATAAATCACATATTTAATCATTTTATTGATAAAATAACAAAACAAAACCAAGAATGACTTTACTTAAAGCAGAAACAAAGTGACTGCATTCTGTTTTGCTTTGTTTTGTTGATGAAAATATTCATATTAACAGAACTGTCTGGGTCATAGTCAATGGTAAGGAAACAACCAACAAAAGTTTGAACACACACATGCATAAATAATAATGAAGTGAATGGATGAATCATTCTGGTTAATGTGCCTTCAAGTGGGAGAACATGATATCAATGCCCATGCTGTTCAAAAGAGTGATCATTTCAGGTTCACAGGCTAAAGGTCATGTCATTTGAAGTGCAACACCCTTGAAAGATAATCAGTGTGTTCTTTGGACATGTGTTACATTAGCAAATTATCGATTTTTTTTTTCAGAAACAAATGCACATGTTATGTCTCTTTTGTTCTTTCTCAACACTTTAAATAAATAGAAATTATTTATTAGTATAAACTTGGAAATACCTTACTAAATTGAAAATAGTCCACAAGAATATTCCTATCAAGACTCTCATTAATTTGCCAAACCTTTCTCATACTTCTACTTTTCTCTAGTATTATAAATTACTTTGGGCACCATTTGAGTAATATAGTTTCTATAGTCACTCAAATTATATTAATTTGTAGAAAAGATAATACTGAATTAATAAATGTACTACAAAGTGAAACTAAATATTTATAAACTAGAAAAAATGTCATGGTTAAGTACAGTGATTAAGCCATTGATTTTTCCTCTCATAATTTGAAACCCTTACAAATACCTTTCAAGCTAACCCAATGTTTTTTCTTTCTTGGAACTTGTTTCTCATCAATGATCACATGAGGGAATATGTATAAAATGAATTTTACTTTCACCTTTTTTTACAGTAGTAGAAAACAAGCATTGTAAGAGGATTGTTAGTAAGATGATTTACAGTACTTTTTATGCTGCAGTTGTTCCCAAGGCCATGATTGGCAGTCATCATTGCCTTCCTAAACCAGGGATTCTAGATCCCCAGTTAGTAACTTTCTTGGTATAAGTATCTTTCCTGTTGGATACTGTGAGAGGCTGGAATGACTCAGCCTCTCTTCAACAAGGGATGAATGTCTATTGTGCTTCAGGTTGAGTTCTTCAGAAAAGAAGTTAGAGTTTGGGGTCTGGGATTTATATTAAGGATCAATACTTGTGAAAGAAAGAAGAAGGATTAGGCAGATGGAGAACACTATAAAAGCCTGATAAAGTCTTGGCCAATCCAGCAATGTATTCTGGGGTAAATGTTGCCTGTTGAAGTTATCATTTCTTAGGAAAAATTGGCCCATTATCTGTACCTGTCTTCATTCAGCCATCAGACCATCAGAGGAAGGCCTCTCCTGGAATAGTGGAACCTAGGGAAAAGTGACTACACATTTGAGCTATCACTGAAGAAACTGATAGCTAAAAGCTGTCTGTGGACTACATTTTCTAAAACTAGGCAAAACATCCTTGCTTAAAGAGATAAGTAGGTGAAAAAGCAACATACCTACCATACACTAATTCCCATATTTTTAGCAGGCCATGTAAGAGCGTTTACAATTAGAGCTGGCCAAGAGAAACCCCAGTGGGTCACCTATATTTAAAACATATTCTTGCGAACACTCAGGAGGTCTAGTGGTTAAGGCTCCACTGAGCTTCCACTGCCAAGGGCACAGTAATGACCCCTAGTCAGCGAACTAATATGCTTTCTAGGTTTGTCAAGTATTTTTTGAATAGTTGATCATGAAGTCAAATTCAGAAAAATTATACCAACAACTTGATTGACAGATAGACTGATAGATATGATATACAGATATCTATAATAGATATCAATATCTATATCTACAGTCAATAAAGTTATAGGAAATACATGTGGATATGATTACTAACTCTGTTATATTAATACCAATAAAAGAAAACATAACTATTTTGAACTTAACATTGAGATATATTTAACTGTTGCTCTTACCTTTGTAGTGGAGGGAATACTTTTTCCCTCTGCTCTCAGAGGTTCTCCAGATAGGACCCTGAATGTTAGATTAACAAAACACAAATCAACAAAATAAAAAGAAGCAGTTTATTAATTCATGCAATGATCATCAGTGGAGAAACCTCAATGATGAGTAACTGAATTGGATGGTTTAAAATGGGCTTGTGCTTATGTGCATGCTGCATTGTCTCATGGATAGGAGAACATTAAGCCAATTTTGGAGGCCTCTGAGTTCATTCAGTTCAATTTTTTCTGAAGCTTATCCTGTCTTGGTGTGATGTAGCAGAAAGGTTCAAAGACCTAGGACAATATAAACACTATCACATTTTTAACCTACAAAATATATAGCATCACACATGTATTCAAAGGAGAGGGAAATGGCAGACCACTACAATATTCTTGCCTGGAGAATTCCATGGGGGAGGAGCTCGGGGGGCTACAGTCCATGAGGTTGCAAAGAATTGGACATAACTGAGCAACTAACACCCAAACATGTATTAAAAAAAAAAAAAGGCTAGAGAAAAATCTTCACAAGGAGAAATACACTGGAGAATCATGTAGTTGAGGATTGTACCAGTATTTCTAGAAAATCAATGTAATAGATCTTTTCCACATGGTATTAATAAAAGGAGAGATGCTGTCATTGGATTAGGCTCTTATGGAGGCAGAAGATAATTTAATGAGAAGAACAAGAAGGGAAAGTTAATGTAATAGGTATCAGGCCAGAATGATATTTAAAAAGCTCTGATCTAGTGGCTTATTGATCATCTATTCTCTAGGAATGAATCAGATGTGTAATTTTACCTGTACAACCAAAATAAATCGTGATGTGAATAGGAAACTTAGAGTAAATGTTCCCGAGGACTCCGGAGCAATATTCTTCCTTATTTTTTTTAATATAAATTTATTTATTTTACTTGGAAGTTAATTACTTTTCAATATTTATTGGTTTTGCCATACATCAACATGAATATGCCACAGGTATACATGTGTTCCCCATCCCAAAAACCCCTCCCTCCTCCCTCCCCATACCATCCCTCTGGGTCGTCCTAGTGCACCAGCCCCAAGCATCCAGTATCATGCATCAAACCTAGACTGGTGATTCGTTTCATATGTGATATTATACATGTTTCAATGCCATTCTCCCAAATCATCCCACCCTCTCTCTCTCCCACACTGTTGGTGGGAAAGCAAACTACTACAGCCACTATGGAGAACAGTGTGGAGATTTCTTTAAAAACTGGAAATAGAACTTTCTTATGACTCAGCAATCCCACTGCTGGGCATACACACCGAGGAAACCAGAATTGAAAGAGACACGTGTACCCCAATGTTCATCGCAGCACTGTTTATAATGGCCAGAACATGGAAGCAACCTAGATGTCCATCAGCAGATGAATGGATAAGAAAGCTGTGGTACATACACACAATGGAGTATTACTCAGCCATTAAAAAGAATACATTTGAATCATTTCTAATGAGGTGGATGAAACTGGAGCTGATTATACAGAGTGAAGTAAGCCAGAAAGAAAAACACCAATACAGTATACTAACGCATATATATGAAATTTAGAAAGGTGGTAATGATAACCCTGTATGCGAGACAGCAAAAGAGACACAGATGTATAGAATATTCTTCCTTTTATGTCAAATAAATCTTGACTTGAAACTGTGCCCTGTTAGAAGAAACCAAAACACAATAATTTTTTATGGAATCAGGGGTTCTGATAAAATGATAGATCTTTGAAAACAAGCCCAGAGTATGAGAATGTGGTGGCATATAACAGAAGGCTCCCTAGGAGATGGATTTTGAAGTCAAATGGATAATGACAACCTGTGGATATAGGTCACCTCTTCCTCCCCCAGGATAACAGTCATCTAAGGCCATAATAAAGCACCAAAGACTTGGAGAACTAAACAACTGAAATTCATTTTCTCTCATTTCTGGAGGCTGGAAGTCCAAGATCAAGATGTCATCTGGGATCATTTCTTCTTCAGGCTATTCCTTGGCTTGGAAATGTCTGTTTTCTTTGTATTCTTATGGTTTCCTCTCTGTGTTTATCTGTATCCAAATCTTGTTTTCTAAAAAACAAACAAACAGAAAAACACTGATCGCATTAGATTATGGCCTACCTATATGACCTTCTTTACCTTAATTATTTCTTTGTAGGTAAGGTTGTCTGGTACTCCCATTTCTTTAAGCATTTTCCAGTTTTTTGTGATCCACACAGTCAAAGATTGTAGTGCATTCAATGAAACAGAAGTAGATGTTTTTCTGGAACTCCCTTGCTTTTTCTATGATCCAATGAATGTTGGCAATTTGATCTATGATTCCTCTGAATCTTTGAAACTCAATTTGTATATCTGGAGGTTCTCAGTTCATGTACTGCTGAAGACTAGGCATACTATAGTCTATGGTGTTACAAAGAGTTGGACATGACTTAGAGACTGAACAGCAACCTCCTTGTAGGTCCTATCTCCAAATAAAGTCACATTCTGAGGTTACTGTAGACTAGGACTTCAACATATAAGTTTTTGGGAGTCATTAATTATCTCATAACATGCAGCCATGAATTTATAGACAAAGTAGACGTGGTGACAAGAGTATAGGTTAGGCAAGATTGCAAGACGATAGTCTCCTTTCACCAAATCTTTGTCATGGCTGCCACCAGTGATAGGTGCCTTTCTTCATAGCAACTCTTTCCATAGCAACTGTGTTAAGAGTTATTCAATAGCTTACTCAGTACTTATTTTCTCTGCTTACTGTGAGCATAAACTTAGGAGCTGGGTTTTAAACCCTATATCCTAAGAACCAGTGGAGGCTAGGCTGTTTGCCCTGGAGCCAGAATGAAAGAGTCCAGGAACTGCAGAGAAGAACTGGAGGTGTTATATATCACTATACCAACCCAAAACTATTTGTAAAATGTTTATTTTATTCTCTGACCTCAAAGATTGGACTCAGTTGGTTTAAGAGACTCTGGATTTAATGTCTGACCTTGAATATGAGATTTCCTAATTTAAGAAGTTTCACTGGTAACCAAGGGAGTAATAACTCCACCAGGGAGTATAAGAAATGTTTCTATTAAATTAGAAGTTAAGGTTCTCATGTGTCCTTTTAGTCCCTAATAATATAAGATTTAATAACAAATAAAATAATAATTATTCTGTATAGTATAAAAGGACTCTAAAGACCTAGCTATCTAGAGATGTAGTTTCAATTTTAAATAATGTGTGATCAGATCATCTTCCCTAACCCAGACAGACATGTTTCAAAGGGAGAAATATTAATAGTAAAAATAAGTCTGGTTTATTTAATTATTAATGCAAATTACGTTATATGAAAAACACTTTCCATAATTCTAAAGAGCTAAATCTCCCCTTTTGAAGTTAGTCAAAAACATACAAAAAAGAACTTTTTTCTTCAAATTTTCAGAAAAATTTTGAGTATGACTTCTTTTAAAATGTGCCAATAAAATGAAATAGTAACAAAATGAAATTAATAGTCACTTGATAAGTCTAAGAAAAGTCTTTTTCCGTATACTTCCTAGAAACTGTGAATGTGAATGTGAGTGACTTAAATGATTGGATTTTCAGATATTTTGTGATTTATTTGGTTTTCAAACTTAAATTCAAAACAGTTAAAGCAATGCCTAAATGTATTTTTTTGTTGTTGTTTAATCTCTAAGTTGTGTACAAATCTTTGTGACCCCATGGACTGCAGTTACGCAGACACGCTTCCCTGTCCTTCAGTATATCCCTGGAGTTTGCTCAAACTCATATTCACTGCATCCATAATGCCATCCAACCATCTCATCCTCTGTCACCCCATTCTCCTTCAACCCTCAGTCTTTCTCAGGATCAGGGTCTTTTCCAATGAGTCAGCTCTTCACATTAGGTGCCCAAAATATTAGAGCTTCAGCTTCAGCATCAGTCCTTCCCATGAATATTCAGTGTTTAGGATTGACTGGTTTGAGCTCTCACTGTCTAAAGACCTCTCAAGAGTCTTCTCCAACATCAAAATTTAGAAAGCATTGCTTCTGTGCTGTTCAGCCTGCTTTATGATTCAACTCTCATATCTGTACATGACTATTGGAAAAACAATAGCATTGACTATATGGAACTTTGTTGACCAAGTGATGCCTCTGCTTTTTAATATGCTGTCTAGGTTTGTCATAGCTTTCCTCCCAAGAAGCAAGAGTCTTTTAACTTTGTGGCTGCAGTCACCATCCGCAGTGATTTTGGAGCCCAAGTATATAACATGTGCTGCCATTTCTACTTTCTCCCCATCTGTCTGCCATGAAGTCATGGGACTGGTTATCATGATCTAAGTTTTTTGAATGTTGAATTTTAAGCCAGCTTTTTCACTCCTCTCCATCACTGTCATCAAGAGGTTCTTTAGTTCCTCTTCACTTTTTTACTAGATGAGTCCTCTCATCTACATACCTGAGGTTACTGATATAAGTGATAAGTAAAGTGGCTCAATTTTGTCCAACTCTTTGTGAACCCATGGACTGTAGCCCACCAGGCTCCTCTATCCATGGGATTTTCCAGGCAAGAGTACTGGAGTGGGTTCCCATTTCCTTCACCAGGGGATCTTTCCAACCCAGGGATCGAATCCGGATCTCCTGCATTGCAGACAGATGCTTTATCCTCCTCATACATCGCCCAGTAACCTTAAAGCTCAACATTCAGAAAACTGAGATCATGGCATCCAGTCCCATCACTTCATGGCAAATAGATGTGGAAACAGTGTCAGACTTTATTTTTGGGGGCTCCAAAATTACTGCAGATGGCAATTGTAGCCATGGAAGTAAAAGACACTTACTCCTTGGAAGGAAAGTTCTGACCAACTTAGATAGCATATTCAAAAGCAGAGACATTACTTTGCCAACAAAGGTCTGCATAGTCAAGGCTATGGTTTTTCCTGTGGTCATGTATGGATGTGAGAGTTGGACTGTGAAGAAAGCTGAGCGTCAAAGAATTGATGCTTTTGAACTGTGGTGTTGAAGACTCTTGAGAGTCCCTTGGACTGCAAGGAGATCCAACCAGTTCATCCTAAAGGAGATCAGTCCTGGGTGTTCATTGGAAGGAATGATGGTGAGCTGGAACTCCAATACTTTGGCCACCTGATGTGAAGAGGTGACTCATTTGAAAAGACTCTGATGCTGGGAAAGACTGAGGGCAGGAGGAGAAGGGGATGACAGAGGATGAGATGGTTGGATGGCATCACCGACTCGATGGGCATGGGTTTGGGTGGACTCCAGGAGTTTATGATGGACAGGGAGGACTGGTGTGCTGTGGTTCATGTGATCATAAAGAGTTGGACATGACTGAGTGACTGAACTGAACTGAACTGAACTGAACCTTGATTCCAGTTTGTGGTTCATCCAGTCTGGCATTTAGCATGATGTACTCTGCAGAAAGCTGCTTCTGTGGTAACTCAGACACTGAAGACTCCACCTGCAATGCAGAAGACCAGGGTTTGTTCCCTCGGTTGGTAAGATCCCTGGAGAAGGGAATGGCTACTCACTCCAGTATTCTTGCCTTGGGAGCCTTTCAAAAACGATTTTCATTTTATTCACACATCTGTGGCTGAATTCAATAGACTCCAAAGGATATATTTTTAAAGCACTAGCTTTCATTTTTATAGTTTAATATTTATAATAAAATATTATTATACAATGGAATAAAATAAAGTCATTTGCAGCAACATGGATGAACCTAGAGATTATCAAAGTAAGTGACATCAGCCAGACAAAGACACATATTGTGATATCACTTATATGTGGAATCTAAAAATATCATACAAATGAATTTATTTACAAAACAGAAGTAGACTCATGGTCTATTCCCTCACATGGTGGTGAGGGATAAATTAGGGGTTTTAGATTGAAATATGCACTGTTATATTTAAAATAGATAACCAATAAGGACCTATTAATAACCCAGGTAAGTACACTCAGTATCTTATCATATCTATAATGGGAGAGAATGTAAAAATGCAGACAATTAACCACCAGTAGTACATCCTCTCCGCAATCATTGTGAAAACAAAAACACAATTTTTGAGGAAGGGACAAGTACATTTTTAGTGCTAATAATTCAAGGGAGTAGTATGGGAATTAGCACTCATAAATGAGAGATTATTTTGACACTTTTATGTTAGCTAAAAAAGAGAACAAAATTTTACTTCTAATTACATATTCCATTTTCTCTGATAGGGGTTAACTAAAAAGAAATTACTCTGTCTCATTTAAATATCTGTGATGCTATAATCCCCCTTTAAGATTGGTGCAATTGTCTCCAGCATAGCTGGTTAATTACATTGTCTATATTTTAGAAATTTGAAAAAAATCTAGATAATCTAATGGGAAAGGCAAGGTCCAATCAAGCTATCTAAATTCTTATACATTGACATTTTAACAGAACCATGACAAAAAAAAATGGACTTTCTTGTTTCTACTTATTTTTTCTTCTGTAAAGAAAAACTATAAAGGAATGGAAAGACTAAACATGAAACTCTGTCATTTCCATCCATGTTTTTCTCCAACTGAAAGCATTAATAGTAATATTTAAAATATTAAGGTGAAGATAACATTGTTCATGATCTTTGAGATCATATATATTTTTCAATATTTAATTTTAATTATATATTTTAAAGCATTTACAGGAAGCTAGAAAATTTTCATAGTTCCTAGATAATGTTCAATATAGGTTTCAGAAGCCTAGATGCTCAAATATATCAGTATTTATTGAGGGTATAGTGATCATTTTATTCTCATTATAATCTAGAATGTCTAAAAATACTATACAATTTCTGACTAACCTAAATGTATTGACAAGCTTCCAGGTTTAAAATCGACAGTCATCTGTGATTACTCTTGTACTCAACATAAAATGAACGACCAGGTAAACTAGGATTTTAATCTTTGTATATAGACAGATATTCCACTCCTAGAGAATTTTTAGTTAACATATTGTAGGTTTAGTATGTATTAAGTCAAAGAGGCAGAACATGCTTTCTTAATTGACTTTCCCCAAAGTTTATTTCAATCACAATGTTTAAATTTCAATTACATTGTTTTATTTCCATATATGAATGTTCAGTCTATGTTGATGAATATGAATGTGTAACATTATTATAAATAGCTTGAGAAAATAAACTTCAAAACATCTGATGTGCAACCAATTTGAATAATGTATGACTTCTGAATGATATTTCCCAGAAGAACTTTGAGGGAATGCTGTTATAATAAATATGTTAAAATTATTTTAAATAATTAACAAAGAGGAATATTTTAATTGTTACTTTACTTATTTATAAAAATTAAGTATCTTAAACAATGAAATTAGCCATCTCATCTAGCTATAATCATATATCCTACCGTGTTGTTCTCAGAAATATGCTAGGATTCAAACTGAAAGCAAATCACATTATGCATATTTTAAAACCTAAACAATATATGAATTATTTTACATCAAAGGTAAGTACTGGGAAATTATTTGGAATGTGGTTTTGAGGCTTTTATTAGATGAAAATTATTTCCTTTCCTTCAATGTATCTTGTAAAGTACACAGCTATATATTTGTTTCTTTAATTTTTAATACAATCTGAATTCTACCACCATAGACTGATTAAGAAACTGTGGAAATGACCCACTACTTGTTCAGCAACTGTTAGTTTTTCCGCAAATCAAATTTCCTTTCCCTGGAGGAACACAACTTTATATTTTCTAAATCTTTAACATGCAACAATCTTCCATCTTTAACCTGTTGCCAATTTCAGTCCCATAAAAGCTATCTGAACATGTGATTAGTGCACAGATTAATACCATTGTTCAATTGGTTTTCATTTCATCCAATGTTCAATCTTGAGTCCAAAAACAGAAACAGTCTTTCCTTGAATTACTCATAAATTGCCTATTAAGGTGCTAACATTACATTCTTACTGCTTCCTGATTTTCCAGGGTCCTTAGGAGCTATCAACTATGGTATTTTATTATTATAGTTGCTCTCCATTTTAGATCTGCTGTGAAAGAGCTTTCAGTGCATATTTAATCAGCTCCTTAAATATGATTGGCTTGATGTCCTCCCCATCTGCTGCTTTTTTTCATCCCTTCGTGTTTAGTTCTTGACCATTTAGTATTCAGAAGATAAAAGTTTTCTATTTTAAAATTGCCAAAATATTGCTTGCAACCACCTACAAATCTTGTCTTTAAAACATATATTAAAAAAACTTTTCACCTTGCTTATAGTTTCCTTTGTTGTGCAGAAGCTTTTAAGTTTACTTAGGTCCCATTTGTTTATTTTTGCTTTTATTTCCAATATTCTGGGAGGTGGATCATAGAGGATCATGCTGTGATTTATGTCAAAGAGTGTTTTGCCTATGTTCTCCTCTAGGAGTTTTACAGTTTCTGGTCTTACATTTAGATCTTTAATCCATTTTGAGTTTATTTTTGTGATTGGTGTTACTAAGTGTTCTAGTTTCATTCTTTTACAAGTGGTTGATCAGTTTTCCCAGCACCACTTGTTAAAGAGATTGTCTTTAATCCATTGTATATTTTTTCCTCCTTTGTCAAAGATAAGGTGTCCATAGGTGTGTGGATTTATCTCTGGGCTTTCTATTTTGTTTCATTGATGTATATTTCTGTCTTTGTGCCAGTACCATACAGTCTTGATGACTGTGGCTTTGTAATAGAGCCTGAAGTCAGGCAGGTTGATTCCTCCAGTTCCATTCTTTTTCAAGATTGCTTTGGCTATTCAAGGTTTTTTGTATTTCCATGCAAATCTTGAAATTATTTGTTCTAACTCTGTGAAAAATACCGTTGGTAGCTTGATAGAGATTGCATTGAATCTATAGATTGCTTAGGGTAGTATACTCATTTTCACTATATTGATTCTTCCGATCCATACCTGTGGCAGATTCATGTTGATGTACAGCAAAACCAATACAATATTGTAAAATAATTAACCTCTAATTAAAATAAATACATTTATATTAAAAAAAAGAAAATATAATTTAAAAAACTCTTTAACCTGCAAACAGTACTACATTGTGTGCTGGTGTTCAAATAAATCTTTTTTTTTTTTAAATAACAAGGGTATTTCACAGTTATAATTCAAGTATTAAATAAAGTATTTAGTGAAAACATTTTCTAAAAGCCATGCTTCTTTAGTATATTGCCTACATGTATAATAAAATGAAATTTTAAGCTTAAGAATTACTGGTTTAAACCAATAATCTTGTGTTTTTCATGTAACAACTTCTTTAATTTTCATATATTTTCTTAATCAGTAAAACATAGTTTCATATTCAAAATAATTCCTCATGATAAAAAAGAAATGACATATGACTGTCATATCAGCATATTAATTAACCTGAAAGCAAGTTGAGAATAGACATTTTTATTGTTTCAAATGTTAAAATAATAACTCATGCTTTCCTATTAACACTTCTCAGAGCCCTGAAATCCTTAGTATTTTTAAGTTCAGACTGGATGATGTTAAAACAAAAGTCTTAGAACATCAAAACCATTTTCCAAAAGGAGATAGAATGGCTTCCTGTTTGTTAACTTTTACTGAAAAATTCTACTGAAATGCATGTAGTCATGTTACCTAGCAGATTGGACAAAACGAGTGATTATATATCAAAATTTCATTTGTTTATAAGTTAAATTTTTGCATTCACAACTGAAGGATTATGCATATTTTACCTGGCAAACATCTATAAATCTTAGCATATTTTCTTATATTTTAATATATTACTCCTATTTAGGTATAATCTTTGTCTCAGTGTGTTAACACTTCATGCATCTTTTGGAAGTACCTCTAAATGTTTTATGTATTTTTCTCACTTTAATACATTGCAATAAAAGTATTTTGCTCTAATTAAGAAGTTGCTTTATTCAAGTATTCCTGCAATGCATTTGGGGAGATCTGAAGATGAATCATGCAAAGCACTTTTCCTGAGTTAGCATAAAATCAACTTGATAGAGTATTCCATTATATTCCTCAATATGCCTTCTTCATTTTTTATATTCCAGTGCTCCTTCTTTCTGTGTCGTGGAATCATTTTTTGAGGTCAAGTTACTTCACATCAAGAATTATTTTCCATAATTTTTTGGATGTTTTCTACAGGATTGGATGCCAATGCCACTATTTTTTCTATATCAGTAACATCTCTGAGTCTCCTATGCTATTTATAAACATGGTCTTTCTCATCTTAACTATTTTCTTTTTAACCATTAACTTTAAAAACATCAAAAGGCTTGCAGTATAATGAACATTACACTCTTTTTCTTTTTTTCTAGGGGGTGTGGGGTGGGCGGCTTAGTTAATACATAGTATCCCCCTGTGTTTTCTAAGAGTCATTCATTTTTTCTACCCATTACTAATTTTATTGATTCATTTGTTCATTCATTTACAAATCCAAACTGATTTAATTATAGCAACCTAAGTTTAAAATAATAAAAATAGCGTGCATCACACATTTTCTCTGGAATTTTCACTCTCATATAATATCTCTATTACTCTAAATAAGTCTTGGATCTCTAAGAACCATCCTAAAATTGTGTATATTCATATATTTTCTTGAGAAAGAAATGGCAACCCACTCCATTATTCTTGCCTGGAGAATACCAGGGACAGAGGAGCCTGATGGGCTGCTGTCTATGTGGTCACATAGAGTCAGACACGACTGAAGTGACTTAGTAGCCGCAGCAGCAGCATATATTTTATAAATTCTTTTGTCAATAAATCTTTGCAATCATGTCTTTGACAAATCTTGATTCCCACCAACTCATATTTGACTTTAGCTATGTTGTTTCTCTTATTTCCATCATTCAGTTTTTTAAGTCACAGAAACCCTAACATAGCTGGCTAGGATATCCTCTGTATAACTAGTTGATTTCCCCTCTGCAAATTCCACTTTCTCTTGGACTAAGATAACTGTTAGCCTTCTTCTATACACACCTCCTTAATTTATACTACATGCCACCATGCTAGATAAATCAAATTATCTATGCAAATTCAATGCATATTTAATGTCAGTTGTGTTCTTTTCTTGCTTCCAAACTTACATGTAATGAAATCCTAAAGATATAGTTTGTAGGAATCAGTTATTCTCCGACATATAACGTTATGGTAGGTTGTAGTATTGATGATCTATTTCCTTTATTTTTGTCTATTTTTTCTTCATTCTTCCTTTTCTAGTGAGTTAGCAGCACCCATCATTCATGTAGAAACAAATGAATATCTATTTTTTTTCCTGTTTGTTTGATTTTGCTGAGGTTTAATTTTTAGGTCTTCTTGGGAAAGCCATAAGAAATTTATCATGTGAGTAGATACTGAGAAAACTGCCTTACTTTTTAGTATTCTTAGTTTCCTCAACTGTAAAATGGAATAATAATGAGAATAATGTCTACTCTTAGAGTTATTCTGAGAAATACAGTAACAATATACTTAAAGAACTAAGGTTGATTCTTGATGCATGCATGCATGCTCAGTTGCTTCAGTAGTGTACATCTCTTTGCAACCTAATGGACTATAGCCCACCAGGCTTCTCTGTCCATGGCATTCTCCAAGCAAGAATACTGGAGTGAGTTGCCATTTCCTTCTCCAGGGGATCTTCCCCACCCAGAGATCAAACCCACTTCTCCAGCGCCTCCTGCTTTGCAGGCAGACTTTTGTCACTGAGCCAGTACGGAAGCCCCTTAATCTATATACATAGTCTTAAATAAATCAAGGCAATCTAAATGTACTTTGATTAATAATGTTCTTTAAAGAAATATTTTTGTCAACTATGAACTATTTCTGTATGATTTCTGGTCCAAATTTTTTATTAATGAACATTAAATTAAAATCTGTGTGTTTTGCTGCTTATTTACCACTTTAAACCTCATATGCCCACCTTTGACTTCAGAAACCAACTACTTCACTTTGGTTGTGATTTTACAGTGCCTTCATATATGTCCATGCCATATAAAATACTGCTTTCTTCTCCCATTCCACAAAATAAAGAAGGCTGTAGGAGTATGATGAACACTCTCACATACACAATACCTAAGTTCCAGGATGGTAGGAGATGGTAGGAAATTATTTTTGTTCACTGGGGAGTAAAAACCAATGCCTTTTCTTTTCTTCTCTCAGAGAAGCATCTCTGAAATAAATATTTCAAAAGGGTCTTCAGAAATTCCTGGGGGATCCACCACTAATCAGGTGTTGCCTACCCTATTGTTTGATTTGCCACCTCTTCTATACACAAAACTCATGACTTCTTCCTTCTGCTCTGGGATCAACCTCCAGATAAAGGCTATACATGCAAGCTGACCTTAGACATAAGAAAATTTGATCTATGATAAGATGCTAACCCCCTGCCCAGGTAACTTAAATAATTTATTTAGTTCAGTTCAGTTCAGTCACTCAGTTGTGTCCAAATCTTTGCAACCCCATGAATCACAGCAAGCCAGGCCTCCCAGTTCATCACCAACTCCCGGAGTTTACTCAAACTCATGTCCATTGAGTCGGTGGTGCCATTCATATGCAGGTCATAATATTAATTTGTATTTTACACTGTTCAAACACCTTTGTAATGATGTGTCTTAACTGTTTCAGATAGTAATGTTTTGTTCTTAGCAAGATATTGAAGTTCTTAAATTTGGGGATTTTATTTTCAATGAGCATCAGTAATATTTCAAAACAGTGTATACACTGATCTGAAAATGACTTTCTACCAGAATACTCTGAGAAAGAGGAAACCACCTCAAAATGATTGCAATCTCGTAAGGTAGCCAAGGCCAGACCACAGCTGCATGACATCAACAATATCTCCAGATGCACCTCTGAGGCCTGCCAGTATTCATTTGAGAAAGAAGCCAACAGAAGTGACACCAAGGAGTTAGCCACGGGCCCCAATGCTTTGAATAGAACGCACATTCAGACTTTGGCATCTGGTTCCTACTTTTGCCAAATGTGCCTTGTTTGTATCCACAGCTGTTAAATGTGTTCGTTGAAAGGGAATAGACCAGGGAAAAGGAAGAGATTGATGAGAGATATGCAAGCTTCTGTGGGAGGCAGTGTCAAGCCAATGTACAATTTACTTACAGATAATTATTTGCTTTAGAAATCTGGTGTAATTTATGCTAACAACTGTGATATGTGGTGAGCAGAAACCTCATTTTATAGCAATGTTCTTTATATTTCATTGTAAATTAGCAATTTATAATTGTGCTCAACTAATTATCACCTAAAGAGCAAATATATCATCATTTATTTCAAATAATATAAACTGACTTCTTAGATTGAATTATTAAAAGCAGGAATATATATAATTCTCTTATTACACTTATAATGTTAGGCTTTTGCAAACATATTAGCAAATAAAGGGTCTTTATGCTGACACTCTATTAAGTATATGAAATTTTTAGCCATTGGAAGCAGTTGAATACTATACATAATATTTAAAACTTTCAGAAGTGTGCATGTTTATTTCTACTTTATGCTTTATTCATACAGCAAAAATGTATTTTAAAATATTTTGAAAGTGAAAGCTTGATGCCTTTAAGTATTAAAATAATTAGTATGATGCAAATTTACTGAATTCACAGTTCTTATCTTTCTAAAAGTGAATATGTTAGTGGCTCAGTCATGTCCGACTCTGCAACACCGCAGACTGTAGTCTGCCAGGCTCCTCTGTCCGTGGAATTCTCCAGGCAAGAATATCGGAGTGGGTATCATGCCTTTTCCAGGGGATCTTCCTGACATAGAGATCGAACCTGCATCTCCCGCATTGCAGGCAGATTTTTTTTTGCTGTTTGAGCCACCAAGGAAGCCCTTTATTTCTATATTTATTCACAGAAATAGCATAATTTGTAATGAAAGGGTGGTCATATTACTATTATTTTAGTTTCAAAAAATTACTGATGTGCCATATTAGGGAGTAGAGTAAAATTTATCACAGTTGGATTGTCTGCATAGTTCATGCAGTGTGATAAAAGTTATAAAGTATAATTTATCTACTAAGAAGCCAATTCTCACTTGTCATTTCAGACCAATGACTGCTGATTAATTTTCAGAAGCACCTTTTTTTACTCTGGTGTCCTATGTTAGTTTACACTGTGCATATCACATGTTTTAAGGTATTAGAATATCCTAACTCTAGTATTTAAGTCCCCTTAGAGTACCCTGCTGAATTCGAAAGAAAACAAGAGTGGGTAAATGAATTTATGAATCACTGTCTTTTTCACTTTTTTAAATGACTTGACCATTGGGGATTAAGATGTTAAGTAGACTTTTTTAGTTGAAATAAGCAACCTTAGAGATTCAAATCCTATTTCACCTCAGAAAATAGGCATGGGAGTTCTAAACAGTCTCAGAATCACAGTCTTCCTTCCTAAACTTCATGACCTTCTTATTCCAAAACTTGTTTCAAAAGGAGACATGGGAAAATAAATTCACTTTGCTCATGATAAAGGAGGAGTCCTGCTGCTCTTGTGATGAAAGAAAGAAAAAAAAAAAAGCACTTTTCATAACTTTCCCCTTCCTTTATGATTAAAGTATCTCTTATGATCATAGAAAATTTATCCTCCTTTTGTGACAATAAAAAGCTAATGACTAGATCTCTGATAATAAAAAGCGAAAGTTTTCTTCACCTATGTCCTACATCAGAAATAACATATAAGTGAGAAGTCTAAACTGACATTCTGTTTCAGTATATTCTAAAAGAACAGTCAATCCCACAGATAAGTTTATTTGGGATAACTGGGTTGGTATTGAACATCCTGTACAATTTTTAAAAAATGGTCAAGATTAGTGCATGATTTGCGTGTGTGTGCCTTGCCTACCTATACATTGTTGTTAGAGTAGTATCTTAATTATTCCTAATGATTTTATAATGATCCTTCAAAACATGTCATGAGGTAGAGTGATGGCAAGTAATGATATCCGGACACAAACAGATAGGAAGTACTTAAAAAAATATGTAACAACCAGAGGAGCAAAAGTGGCACAGTTTAATTTAAAAATGAAATTTAAATTATCAACTTGAGTGCTTTCCTTTGCAATTAAAACCCCACTAGATTTTTTTTAAACAATATACAATTTTACTGGTTATGTAAATGACAAATGGATATTTATACTGGGCTTCAAGGCTCCATTTTCCACTTTGAGAGGGTCTCTGGCTCGCTCATACATGCATTAGCTGTGCCCTGGGTTCCTTCAGGATTGGCAATATGCTGTCACCATTTATAAGCTACATGTTTCCTTCTTCAGCCCTACAGTAAAACAAATAATTGTTTTCCACAAGTTCGAACAAAATCTGACCTTTGGTCTTATTGGATAAACTGAAACCAATCATTGTAGCCAGTATAATATCAGGAGATGTTTAGTTTAATTAAATGACTTAACCTGGATTACTGCTCACTCCACATATAAATATCATTGTACTGGAGGTTTGATGATAATGCTTGACTTAACAAAAGTATCAGTAAAACAGAATGGTTGATTTTCTAAAATTTAGTTAATGTTAAGAGGGAGGTGTATATTGAGTAAGCAATGATCTTCTCTTAATACTTACAAAAACAAAAATGCTGTTAGTTAATGTCTAGAAACACACTAAATGTGAGTTTTCAGGCTTCTTTGTTTCTATAAAATAGCTATTATTCTAATTTACACTCAATTTACTTCAAAATATAATGCATTTTACATGCATATTTCTAAAATTGTAAGAATTTTAATTATTACAATTTATATGTTGGGAAGATTTAGTCAAAGACAATAAAATCATTATTTAATCTTGGGTAAGAAAAAAATACAGAATCAAATATCTGTTTAGATAATAGCACTAAAGTTCTAGTCTCTTTTCTCATTACTAAACTTCTGGGAGAAAATCAGGAGATGTTATACATATATATAGACACAATATATATACACAGCTGTGTGTGTGTGTGTGTGTGTATCATACACATATATACCCACATACATATATATACTAGTGTAGATATGCATATCTATGTGTGTATGCATAATACATAATCATATATATAAACAAGTGACAGGGAATATACATCAGTGAATTCAACTTTTTAGACATTTTTGGTATAAGTCCCTATTGTGCAGAGAAAAACATATACTCGAGAGGTTATGAATTTTAGAAATATTAAGTGCTGTAACTGGAACCCCTACCACTGTTTGTTATGCAGTACTGGTTGTTATGACCATAAATCTGGGCATATAATGTTAAGGACAGGGTTGGAGCTGTCTGATTTGAAACATATAAAGTCTTAACTGCCGCAGATAATGTCAACCCAAATTATTATTTCCATTTCAACGCAGATTATAGGACAGGAAGTCATAAATGGAAATTAAAAAATAAATTCAGCACATATTTCAGAAAGTACCTTTTCATGTAGAGAATAGTAAATGCTTTAGAAGAGCCTGCAGGCAAAGTTGTTGAGGCAAAAAGCAGGAATGTCATTCAAGAAACAATTAGATGCCATCCTTGGGGAAATGGAGTACTAAAAAGTATATGCCTTGATGGACCAAATGACCTTTATTTGCTCTCCAAAAATCCCTCATGCTCTTATAATTCTAATCGAGAAATATTTCAGCAATTTGGCCTCCAGCAATGTCAGTTCTTACTTGAATTATTCACCTCACCAGTTCACTGCTGAGGAAGAACCTTTCTCTTACTGCTACAAAGATTGCATATTGACCACATATAATCTCAAAACTGTTGTCCATAGGCATTTTTTACAAGGACACCTTAGGTCAGATACTATACAGGGTGAGACTATAGAAGGCTGTTTCAAATCCAATTTGATTGCAAACTGACCCAAACTGGAGAATAAATTCAATTAACTTCATTAATTATAAGAAAGTATAGAGATTATTAAGTATTATTAAAATGTTTTCTTAACCAACATTTCAACATATAGTTTGTTTTTGAGGAATAAAGTCTATACAAATGATTGTTTTCTAATTATTTTGATTAGGTTAATGGGCTATCTCTAACTATAGACTATATTTTAATAGAAAATCATGGAAATAAAAATAAGTAAATAAGAACCTTGAAAGAAGTTAATTACAGTTGATCTGAAAACACATGAATTCAATAACTACACACTTCAGAAAGCTAGCAGTTGATATTGAAGAAATGTAATATGCAAAATTTACTTGGTGCATTTGAGTGAATTTGGAGAAATCAGCTATCTAGTCTTCTGGTTTTTGCTAGATTTAGCTGAACGCAGAATTCTTAAGAACTCAGGGACATTGTGAAAATGACATTCCCCTTATTATGTTCTTAAAGTGACATTCAGTGAAAGAAAAAGAACATGTTTCTCTCTGTCATCTAAATGAACTCCTAGAGTTCTCTCTGTGTATCACAAATTGGAACCCAGTGGTGAGCTGAGTGTCAATAGTGTATTTTCAAAGGCTAATAGAAGATCCCATAAATGGGACAATTCAAGGCAAAAAAAAAAAAAAGTAGAGGCTTGAAAAGTGCCAGTACATTTAAGTGTTTCTAAAACAAATAAATATTTTAGGAATAGTTGCCAAACATGAAAATGTTTAAAAACATGTATGTTCATTAGAGTGTGAATTATTTTTATACTGGATGAAATCTGCTAATAATGTATAAGTGATACTTTTATAAAGTACTGTAACAAAGCATCATATTAATAAAGTAAATAATAAAATTTATAAATCAGGCTGTACTAAAGAGAAAATAGGCAAAATTACTGTGCTAAACATATATTCTGTGGATTATATTTCAGAATCTTTTAAACTATGCAATCATAGCTAAACTAAGAGTTTGAACTGAACTTTGAAATGATGGAAAGATTATTTCTCATTTACAAAATAAAGTTTTAACCTAGTGTTTAATGTACAGAGAATGATGTTTTGACATAAATTACAAACAGGATGAAAATATTAAATCAAATAATTCTCAGCAATGCATAATCAAACTAGAACTTCTGTAACAAAACTAGCAAATGGTTAAATACTACTCTGATGCTCATAGTAATTATGTAAAGTAAGCTAGTACTTATTAATTTATGAGATTTTAAAAACTCTTTTAAGTATGAAATATGTATTATAATTAATTTCTTCAAACTATGTAAAATTGCCTATTACTCATTTAATTTAGTTAAAAATGGCATTTGGTTATTCTCTGGTAGTGTTTTTGTTATTTGAATAGAGCTAGAAGTTATTAGGCTTCCCTGATAGCTCAGCTGGTAAAGAATCCAATATAGGAGACCTTGGTTCGATTCCTGGGTTGGGAACATCCGCTGGAGAAGGGAAAAAGCAAACTACTCTAGTATTCTGGCGTGGAAAACTCCATGGACTTGTATAGTCCATGGGGTTAAAAAGAGTGGGACAGGACTGAGCGACTTTCACTTTTTATTTATTTATTTATCTATTTATTTGCCTGGGTTTTGCTCATAGCTCAATTGGTAAAGAATCTGCTTGCAACTCAGGAGACTCAGGTTCCATTCCTGGGTTGGGAAGATCCCCTGGAGAAGGAAATGGCAATCCATTCCAGTATTCTTGCCTGGAGAATCCCATGGACAGAGGAGCCTGGCAGGCTATAGTCCATGGTGTCGCAATCAGTTGGACATGACTTAGTGAGTGCCAAAGAACTGGTGCTTTTGAACTGTGGTGTTGGAGAAGACTCTTGAGAGTCCCTTGGATTGCAAGGAGATCCAATGAGTCCATTCTAAAAGAGATCAGTCCCTGGTGTTCTTCAGAGAGAATGATGCTAAAGCTGAAACTCCAGTACTTTGGCCGCCTCACGGGAAAAGTTGTCTCATTGGAAGACTCTTATGCTGGGAGGGATTGGGGGCAGGAAGAGAAGGCGATGACAGAGGATGAGATGGCTGGATGGCATCACTGACTCGATGGACGTGACTTTGAGTGAACTCCGGGAGTTAGTGATGGACAGGGAGGCCTGGTGTGCTGCGATTCGTGGGGTTGCAAAGAGTTGGACACGACTGAGTGACTGAACTGAACTGAAATAAGAATGAAAGGTAGTTCCTTATAGTATTTCTTGTGATAGCAAATACTTTGAAATAAGCTAAGTACATTATACAAAACTGCTTAATTAAATAACCTTTGCAACTATCATCATTTAAAAGCATGATTTACAAAAATGTATAGGGGCACAGAAGTATTTAATCATATATGGGTGTGGAAATCAGGGTAATATAAAGAATCTGTTTTAGAAAAAATATATATAGGAAAAATACTATGAGAAAATATTTCTTTTGTTTTCATATATTTTGTTTTGTTAGATTACAGATGACCCCTCCTCTTTTATTTTTCTTGGTCTATAAGATTTCCCTCTTCCTGGCTCATTGAATGTGTTCATACTCAGTCCTTTAGTCACGTCCGACTCTTCCCGACCTTGTAGACTGGAGCCCACTGGGCTCCTCTATCCATGGAATTTCCCAGGGCAAGAATACTGGTGTAGGCTGTCATTTCCTACTCAGGTACTGATGATAGAGTTGGACCATAAAGAAGGCTGAATGCCCGAAGAATTGATCCTTTTGAATTGTGACGATGGAAAAGATCCTTGAGAGTCCCATGGACAGCATGATCAAACAAGTCAATCCTAAAGGAACTCAAACCTGAATGTTCATTGGAAGGACGGATGCTGAAGCTGAAGCTCCAGTCTTCTGGCCATCTGATGTGAACAGCCTACTCATTGGAAAAGACCCTGATGCTGGGGAAGATTGCAGGTAGGAGGGGAAGGGACGACAGAGGAGGATATGGTTAGATAGCATCACTGATTCATTGGACATGAATTTGAGCAAACTCTGGGAGACAGTGAAGGACAGGGAAGCCTGGTGTGCTGCAGTCCATGGGGTCGCAGAGTTGGACACGACTTACTGACTAAGCAACAACTTCAGGGGATTTCCCTGACCCAGGGATAAAAACCACAAGGGATAAAACCCTCGTGCCCTATTTCTCCTGCATTGGCAGGCAGATTCTTTATCAACGAGCCACCTGGGAAGCCCTCCTAGCTCACTAATCCCTACTAAATTACCTCACTCCATGAACCACTTCCCAAGAGTCTTGGTTAAGATAAGTGAGGTTAATCTTGTGTACATATTGAAGTTTGGGGAACTGAAGTCTCCTGTGTGTGCTGTGCTAAGTCACTTCAGTCACTTTTCCTTGATCTCCTCATATTTGGTATTACTGAGGAAGAGCAAACTACTGAGTACATGTTCAGCATCAAGGGAGTTTATGTGTCTCTGTGAATTAACAGCTATAACTCCTTAGAATTGATACCCTTTGATTTAATTATAAGGTTAGGGTATATGAACATATAATTTAAACTATCAAATTGTGTCTAAAAAGAAAAAAAACATCAATAGAAACAAAATTGAAAACTTTAAAATAACAACATGGAAAGCTAAAACCAGTACTACTAAAATTTCAATGAAATATTTAAAGAATATTTTATTTTATTACAAATTAGTGTTTGCACAGATGACACTGTCTGAAATTCAGATTTTTAAATATCTGTAAAATAAATTTATCCATTCTATTTTTCTATGATCCTTCAATTTATCTTAGCCATCTGTTCAATAATGAAATGTTCAGTACTGTTCAGTCATTGAGTCGTGTCCAACGTTTTGCAACCCAATGAACTGCAGCATGCCACGCTTCCCTCTCCATCACCAACTCCCAGAGCTTGCTCAAATTCATGTCCATCAAGTCAGTGATGCCATCCAATCATGTCATCTGCCATGGTCCCCTTCTCCTCCTAAAGAAGTGTCCTTCTCTTCCTCTCCTAATGAATTGCTGTATTTGTCTTAAAAGTTAAATTGTTTTGTTTAGATGGACAATTAATATATTACCACTTTTACTCATTTGCATTTATATGAATAGTAATATACCTCATGTTTTATTCTCAACTAGCTTAATGAAATATTTAAGCAATATTATTGCTATCTGTTAATATTGGAAAAGACCCTGATGCTGGGAGGTATTGGGGGCAGGAAGAAAAAGGGATGACAGAAAATGAGATGGGTGGATGGCATCATCAACTCAATGGATGTTAGTTTGAGTGAACTCCTGGAGTTGGTGATGGACAGGGAGGCCTGGCGTGCTGCGATTCATGGGGTTGCAAAGTGTCGGACACGACTGAGTGACTGAACTGAACTGAACTTAATATTGATGTATTAACTTAATATGATATTGATGCTGTTTAGTTGCTAAGTTGTATCTGACTCATTTGCAGGTGCTTCGTCTGTAGCCTGCCAGCCTCCTCTGTCTATGGAATTTCCCAGGCAAGAATATTGGAGTGGGTTGCTATTTCCTTCTCCAGGGGATCTTCCTGACTCAAGGACTGAACTCATTTCTTCTGCATTCTAGGCAATTCTTCACTGCTAAGCCACCAGGGAAGCCCCATGATACTGATTACTTTAAATTTACAATATTAGACAGCAAAAAAGACACAGATGTGTATAATGGACTTTTGGACTCAGAGGGAGAGGGAGAGGGTGGGATGATTTGGGAGAATGGCATTGTAACATGTATACTATCATGCAAGAATTGAATCGCCAGTCTATGTCCAACGCAGGATACAGTATGCTTGGGGCTGGTGCACGGTGATGACCCAGAGAGATGTTATGGGGAGGAAGGTGGGAGGGGGGTTCATGCTTGGGAACGCATGTACACCCGTGGTGGATTCATGTCAATGTATGGCAAAACCAATACAGGACTGTAAATTAAAATAAAGTAAAAAAAAAAAAAAAAAAACAAAACAAATAAAAAGGAAAAAAAAATTAGTGTAATTAAATATTTTGTGACAAAAAGTTTAGATAAAAGATTAATAGTATTATTTTAAGATAACTATTAACAATATATTAATGATAAACTTAATATTTTAGTCAGTTAACTGAGTCTCAGTACAGTGGGGATTTCTTACATCTGTACCTTTCCTTATATTTTCTTCATTACTTGATTATGTAGAAAAATGTTTCTGTATTCATCTTTATCATCTTTGTAACAATCTTATATGACAGGTGTAGTGACAATTATTCCCACTTTATAGGTGATCAACTAGACTCAGAAAATTTTAATAGCTCAATAAATCTCAAATATCTTTTTTATTGTGATGTTAGAATGACTTGCCAGGCCACTATTATTTCCAACAAGCCACATTTTCTTTGACACTGTCACCTCAATGTCAGTTGAGAAATCACTCAGAAATGTCAGTTAATATGAAAGCATTTTATATTTCACTAAAAAATTCCCCTTGTTAGATGTAACTACAAAATATCTGTAAATAATTTTAAAGTAGGTAAATTAACATAAGTGTGTGTGTGTGTGTGTGTTTTAAACTGAAGAAAGGAAAATATAAGAACCTAAAAAACAAAAAATGAATAGTCATTTGTAGTGACACACACAGATGGGCATGGACATTGTGTCTTGTCAGGAATCACATTTTACAGTTAAAAAATGAGTAGAGATCTGAAATATTGTTTTAAAAAAAGAGAGAGGCTGCAGAAATATTCTTATATATCTATTGTACAGATGTTATTTTTATGCAGTTAATTTTAATTGAATTTGAAAAAATGAACTAAGCTCAAACTGATACCCCTTATATGTCATCGTTTCAGAGGTTCCTAAAAAAATTTTAAGGTGCAAGATAAAGTATCAGTTTGGTGTTATGTAGATTTAGTGTCCTTTGATTTAATCTTTATATTGTTACAAGATATATAATAAAATAAATGAAAGTGTTAGTTGCTCAGTCATGTTAGACTCTTTGCAACCCCATGGACTGCAGCCCATCATACTCCTCTGTCTGTGGAATTCTCCTGGCAAGAATACTGGAGTGGGTAGCCATTCCCTTCTCCAGGGAGTCATCCCAATCCAGGGATAACCACGGGTCTCCTGCATTGCAGGAAGATTCTGAGCCACGAGGGAAGCCCTTTTATTACAATAAGATGAATTTTATTTTAAACAGTAGACCAGATATAGATAGAGATTCACAGGTTCTATGGCTCACTGGATAAAAAAATTTCAAGAGAGCACATAACATTTCAACTGCTTATTAACCTAAAATTGTAACAAAGACATTTAAATTATTAATCACAATAAACAACTAAGGCACATATCAAACCAACAGTTCAATGACTGAAACAATTAAAAAAGGAAAAATGAAATTATGCCACACAAAACTGTCAAGTAATAGAGATCTCAAATTTTTAAAATAGATATCATTGAAAGATGTATTTCGTTTATTGTAATACCTAATGATAACAGAATGACTTTAAAACATTAACGATCTAAGCATTTAAAACTTGAATGGCATGGAGTAAGCGCTAAGTTCAGTTCAGTTCAGTTCAGTCGATCAGTTGTGTCTGACTTATTGCGACCTCATGAACTGCAGCACTCCAGGCCTCCCTGTCCATCACCAACTCCCGGAGTTCACTCAGACTCACGTCCATCGAGTCAGTGATGCCATCCAGCCAGCTCATCCTCTGTCGTCCTCTTTTCCTCCTGTCCCCAATCCCTTCCGACATCAGAGTCTTCCAATGAGTCACTCTTTCCATGAGGTGGCCAATGTACTGCAGTTTCAGCTTTAGCATCATTCCTTCCAAAGAACACCCAGGGCTGATCTCCTTCCGAATGGACTGGTTGGATCTCCTTTGCAGTCCAAGGGACTCTCAAGAGTCTTCTCAAACACCACAGTTCAAAAGCGTCAATTCTTCAGTGCTCAGCTTTCTTCACAGTCCAACTCTCACATCCATACATGACCACAGGAAAAACCATAGCCTTGACTAGATGGACGTTTGTTGGCAAAGTAATGTCTCTGCTTTTCAATATGCTATCAAGGTTGGTCATAACTTTCCTGCCAAGGAGTAAGTGTCTTTTAAGTTCATGGCTGCAGTCACCATCTGCAGTGATTTTGGAGTCCCAAAAAATACAGTCAGCCACTGTTTCCACTATTTCCCCATCTATTTTCCATGAAGTGATGGGACCCGATGCCATGATCTTCATTTTCTGAATGTTTCTGAGCTTTAAGCCAACTTTTTCACTCTCCTCTTTCACTTTCATCAAGAGGCTTTTGAGTTCCTCTTCACTTTCTGCCATAGGGGTGGTGTCATCTGCATATCTGAGGTTATTGATATTTCCTCCAGCAATCCTGATTCCAGCTTGTGTTTCTTCCAGTCCAGCATTTCTCATGATGTACTCTGCATATAAGTTAAATAAGCAGGGTGAAAATATATAGCCTTGACATACTCCTTTTCCTATTTGGAACCAGTCTGTTGTTCCATGTCCAGTTCTAACTGTTGATTCCTGATCTGCATACAGATTTCTCAAGAGGCAGATCAGGTGGTCTGGTATTCCCATCTCTCTCAGAATTTTCCACAGTTTATTGTGATCCACACAGTCAAAGGCTTTGGCATAGTCAATAAAGCAGGAATAGATGTTTTCCTGGAACTCTCTTGCTTTTTCCATGATGCAGCAGATGTTGGCAATTTGATCTCTTGTTCCTCTTCCTTTTCTAAAACCAGCATGAAGATCTGGAAGTTTGCAGTTCAGGTATTGCTGAAACCTGGCTTGGAGAATTTTGAGCATTACTTTACTAGCATGTGAGATGAGTGCAATTAGGCAGTAGTTTGAGCATTCTTTGGCATTGCCTTTCTTTGGGATTGAAATGAAAACTGACCTTTTCCAGTCCTGTGGCCACTGTTGAGTTTTCCACATTTGCTGACATATTGAGTGAAGGACTTTCAAAGCATCATCTTTTAGGATTTGAAATAGCTCAACTGGAATGCCATCACCTCCACTAGCTTTGTTCGTAGTGATGCTTTCTAAGGCCCACTTGACTTCACATTCCAGGATGTCTGGCTCTAGGTGAGTGATCACACCATCGTGATTATCTTGGTCATGAAGATTTTTTTGTACAGTTCTTCTGTGTATTCTTGCTACCTCTTCTTAATATCTTCTGCTTCTGTTAGGTCCATACCATTTCTGTCCTTTATCGAGCCCATCTTTGAATGAAATATTCCCTTGGTGTCTAATTTTCTTGAAGAAATCTCTAATCTTTTCTGTTCTATTGTTTTCCTCTTTTTTTTTTTTTTTTTTTGCATTAATCGCTGAGGAAGGGTTTCTTATCTCTCCTTGCTATTCTTTGGAACACTGCATTCAGATGCTTATATCTTTCCTTTTCTCCTTTGCTTTTCATTTCTTTTCTTTTCACAGCTATTTGTAAGGCCTCCATAGACAGCCATTTTTCTTTTTTGCATTTCGTTTTCTTGGGGATGGTCTTGATCCCCATCTCCTGCACAATGTCCTAAACTACCAATCATAGTTCATCAGGTACTCTATCTATCAGATCTAGGCCCTTAAATCTATTTTTCACTTCCACTGTATAATTATAAGGGATTTTATTCAGGTCATATCTGAATGGCCTAGTGGTTTTCCCCACTTTTTCAATTTTAGTCTGAATTTTGCAATAAGGAGTTTATGATCTGAGCCATAGTCAGCTCCTGGTTTTGTTTTTGCTGACTGTATACAGCTTCTCCATCTTTGGCTTCAAAAAATATAATCAATCTGATTTTGATGCTGACATCTGTTGATGTCCATGTGTAGAGCCTTCTCCTCTGTTGTTGGAAGAGGGTGTTTGCTATGCCCTGTGTGTTCTCTTGGCAGAATTCTATTACCCTTGCCCTGTTTCATTCCGTAGTCCAAGGCCAAATTTACCTCTTACTCCAGGTATTTCTTGACTTCCTACTTCTGCATTCCAGTCCCCTATAATGAAAAGGACATCTTTGGGGGTGTTAGTTCTAAAAGGTCTTGTAGGTCTTCATAGAATCACTCAACTTCAGCTTCTTCAGCATTACTGGTCAGGGCATAGACTTGGATTACCATGATATTGAATGATTTGCCTTGGAAATGAACAGAGATCATTCTGTCACTTTGAGCTTGAGTCAAATACTGCATTTTGGACTCTTTTGCTGAATATGATGGCTACTTCATTTCTTCTAAGGGATCCCTTCCCACAATAGTACATATAATGGTCATCTGAGTTAGATTCACTCATTCCAGTCCATCTTAGCTTGCTAATTCCTAGAATGTCAATGTTCACTTTGCCATCTCCTATTTGACCAGTTCTAATTTGCCTTGATTCATGGACCTAACAATCCAGGTTCCTATGCAATATTGTGCTTTACAGCATTGGACTTTTCCTCTATTACCAGTCACATCACAACTGGGTGTTGTTTTTGCTTTGGCTCATTCTTTCTTTCTGGAATTATTTTTTTCTGGAGTTATTTCTGTATTGATCTCTAGTAGCATAATGGGCACCTACTAAACTGGGGAGTTCACCTTTCAGTGTGCTATCTAAGGCAAGAATACTGAAGTGCTTTGCCATTCCCTTCTCCAGTGTACCACATTCTCTCACACCTCTCCACCATGACCCATTTGTGGCTCCCGCACCACTAAAGTAGATGTTAATACATATCCATATAAAATAGGAAAAATTCTGTTGTCCATGTTGATTATAAATTAAAATTTGATACTTTTTAGGGTTAAATATACACAAAAAGTTGTTACTTTAACTGAAATTATTTCTAAGGAATAGTTATTTGTTAAACTGAAATTCACATTAAAATGTTGAATCATCTAACTCCAAGATGCAGAGCAATTTATTGAATTTAGGAATCTTTAATTGTGCTTCTTCCAATGTCTGAAACTATTCTCATTTTAATATTTCTCTCACTTTTTACCTTTTCATAATCAGTTTTTTCCTTTCTTATAGTAATGTTCTAAATTAAAATCTGAAAATCACAAGATCCAAAACACCATATTAATAAAATACTTTGATCTTATACAGTGCATATATTCTCTGATTGCCAAAGCAGATTTCATGGCTATGTGCTTAGTGCTATGCTAATTTATAAAGCAGACTATTCAAATGTAGAAGTGGGAAAATTATATTCATAACTAATCTTAGGATATCTTTTAGGTAGAGCTAATAGCACTTTTTTAATTGGGAAAGTGACAGAATCTTAAACATATTTAAATGATTTGCAAAGATTCAGCTTAAAAGATGAGAATATGCAAAATTCACTTTTTCAATGAATAATAAATAGATATATGTTTCCAAATAAACAGGATCAACATCAGTGAGTACAAAATGTAGTTTCTTATGCAGAGAGGATTTCCAGGGAGAAACTAAGATAACAATCCAATTAAGCTGTTACTGTATGTAAATGAGAAATTGCAATTTAAGTTAAAGTACTAAGAAATTCAAAAGCAAAATAATGTATTTCTTGTTTTATTTCAAGCAAGTTAAATGGTAAGTTGTCAAAGGAGTAGGTAAGCTTCAGGTGATCAGGAGATGAAGGGAACTGGTTTGTAAAATATATTTAATGATGGATGGCTTTTGAGTGTTAGCAGAAAGCCATTTTACCACTTCACAATTAAAAATTCATTAGAATTTGCAAGGTTAGGATAACATTTAGTAAACAGAAGCAGCATGTGAGAAATTTGAATGAGTAGAAATGCTTAATAGAATACTCAGTTCTCAAACTAGTATACTTCAAAATAACAATTTATAAATATTCATACTCTAATAGTCTTACCACTAAATAAAAAATGAAACTATGAATCTTACTCCAAATGTTAGTATTAAACCATTTATTTTAATTATGTGCCATAGTATTAGTTACAGCTAAATTATTTATCTAAAATAAAAAAGAATACTCAAACTCAAATGCTATACTTGTATTAAATATTCAAATTCAAATAGAAGTTTTGACTCTTTTAGGTAAACTTTTTCAGTATCCACTGAACATGATGATCTCCTAACCTCTCAAACCACTTTTCTATAATTTCTCATGTATAGGTAGACAATGTCCCATTCAAAAACAGGGTAATATTTAAGGGGAAAAAAAAGATTTTAGCAAATCTTAGGAAATGGAATAGTAGTCTTTTGTAACAAGAACTTATGTACAAGTGAGGAAAAGAGAAACAAAAATACTCTCCTCATAGTTGAGCTTTCCTTTAGTGATGGATTAAAAAAAAAAAAAATGTCCAGACCAAATGCGATTAAAAGCACTTTGACAAATTTATTCACTAGTAAATTCTCAAAAAAAAAATAATAATCTTATGAAACAAAACTCAAGATTTAAAATAATAGCACACAAATGATAATGATCCACTAACTGGTAATTATCTGAACTCTGCTTGCTTTTTGTGATGAAGTGTTTTGTTGTTGTTAATAAGATCTAAACAGAGAAGTTAAATATTTGAACAGTTTCTTGCAGACTTCATACAGATTTTGTATTTCATCTGTTAATTCACTCCTTTTATTTGAAGCATTAGGGGCTTGGGAACCAAAACACCACCTGTGGTTCTATTTCATTCCTAACACATTCCTCACTTACGATTTTAAATAGTGCATCAAAGGGAACCTCTTAAGGTGAATATCCTCATTGTCATTCCAGAAAACTAATACGGTATTATCTCCTAGAGATGTGGCTCCCATCTATAATAATGTTAAACCTAACTTTATTCCTTTATTTTTTTCAAAGTCTTAAGTGCTTAGCAGGGAGATAGGGTAGGAACCTCAAATCTGATTGCATACTTTCTGTTTTGCTCAAGAAATGCAATTTAATTAACCATGGGCATTCTTCATTTATGCTTTACTTTACATCCAGCTCTCTTGCTGGATCTTTCAAGTGTAATCATAATCTCTTAGATAATTATTAATGGGTATTTTCTTCAAAATAAAATAAGTTTAAGCTGCATATTTATAAAATGCCTACGGATTTAAAAAAATGTTTTTACAACAAAAAAAGAAAATTATTTTTCTATTCAGAAAACATTAAGACTAATAAATTAAATATATTAATTATCTATAAATATTACATCTCAAAACTAATAACAACTGCAAATTTCATGTTACCATTATATTTTCCAGTATATTTTAAACTCTCTGAATTAAGATTGTGTGAAAAACTCTGAAGAAAAGCACAAATCTGAGCAAATTTTTTGTAACATAAGATAGGGTATACCAAATATTTTTCACATTAATGTGCATTTAAACAGAGGCCCAGCTAGAGCTTTAAGTCAAGTGCATTCATTACTGTTAATCAGTGAACTTTCAGTTTGCCAGTAAAGGGATGAAATATTACAATTCTCTTAAAAAAAAGTTAGTAGAAATTTACTTTTTGAGTTATCTGGCTTTCAGTTCAATGTGGGATGTAGTGAGCTTTTTCTTTTTTTCTTTTCCAAAAAAAATTGTCATAGAGATTTTAATTTACATTTACGTCCTTGAAGTCATATATTTATTTATTTTTAGTACGAGTAACAGAAATCTCAGAAGTTAAAATTGTGAATAATTCTGTGAATATAAAAACTTGGTCAAATTTGTGAGTGTTAGAAGCATAACAAGCTTGAAGATTTTAAAATAAAAGTAAAAAATATTAAAAGACAATATAGAGCATATTAAAAATCTTTCCAAGTATTACTTTCAGAATTGCCTATAATTCCTATTACAAAGATCTGGTTTCATAACAGAACCATAAATTTTATGCTTTTTAAAACCAAAATTCTCAAGAGGTTTAATTTTTTTCTTTAGAAATATAAGAAAAAAGGGAACTTTTAAAAGAAAATAATTTTTAAAAGTTACTTTTCTTTCTATGGTAAGACTCTCTTAAATCATTTTAGGAGCTCTTAATAATTTCATTAGAATGTTAAACACATATTTAAAAAAAAGATTTTATTGATTTTAAAGGTAAGGTCAGTACATATTTTTTACTCCATGTGCGAGAAAGTATGCCTCATTTTTAAATATAAAATTATTGACAATATTAAGGCCCTGTTACTTCTCATCAATAATATAAATTATAGTAGTAAAATATATGTGCAATCTTTAAAATATTTATTACATAGCACTATAAAGTTTGTGTTACTTTTACTGAATAACATTTTAACCTTTTTTCAGAAAACCTGAGATTTTAAATTTCTTACTTACACATATGCATTTTTTGATATAGTAAATGTGATCAGAAATACTGGTTTTTCATATGAAAATGAAGTTTACTTTAGATCACAGCTGAGATGTGAGCCAATCTTATGCAATTGTGGAAAATGTATCAGTATTAAATAAAATTGGTTATTACTCTTAACTTTAATGCAGCTAAAAATCTAAAATATTAAGAAATAATTCGTTGAAAATGGAGCATAGAATAACAACTGTTACAGTACTCATGCTACAGAAGTGCTTGAATGGTTGGGATCGCTCCAGTTTTAATAGGCAATTTTGTTATTTTATCATTTAAAATGTGTATGTTGACAGTGAATATGTTTATGTGTATACTTGAATACATAATGTCCAGGAAAATATACAAATATTAGAATTAATAACATTTATACTTAATCTCTAAGATTATTTCTAAATAGCTTCCAATATACAAAATAATAAAAATTGAACTTTTGCAATTTACAATTTAGATGTTATATCACATTTATCTTAATACATTGAAACTGTAATTGCAAATAATTGAACTTCCAATACACAAGTAAATGAAACTGCTGAACCAAAAGGAAATCAGCATTGACTGCAGTTTGAGTAAACTGAACAGATTTGGTAGTTCTGATTTATTGAGGTAGAAAGAAACTAGTCCTAAACCTATTAACACAAAGATATAATTAAAGGGCTGTGATTTTTAGCAACAAATCCAAGAGAATGAAGCAACCATAAAAATATCCTTTTCTTTTGGCAATGAAAATCAATATGAAAATTGCAAGTGTAGCACTCTCAAATTAATGCCAAACTAAAAGAAAACTAAACATATAATTATATTTTGATAGACCCTAATAAATATTAAAGAAACTACATGCTTGCTATATTGATGCTTGTTTAGCTTTCAAACCTGGAATTAATACTTGGAGCAATAGTGCATAATTTCTTGGAAAAACTCTGTAAAACAGGGATACCATCTGCTTACTTCCTTAAATAATTAACACTGCATCTTTATATAACATTTACCCAGCAAATACAAAGAAAGTTTATTTTATATCCATACTTAACTAACGTTTCTAACAACAACAAAAAGAATATTCAATGGAATGAAAATCATTTACACAAATCTCCACATCACTTTCCGTAAACAGAGCAAAGTTTTGTTGCAACTGTGTTCATAGTCCTCCATTAATAAGTCATTCACTAAAAAGATTACGAGGCAAACAAAAATATCATCTACCTTTATTCTTTAAACCAATTATATTTTATAAGTGTTTACAAGACAAATCTAGCTCTGATTAATTAATTTTATAGGTGAGAAATATATTTAGCCTGTTACTGTATTTCTCATGATATAATTTTAATGAATTAATCACTTTTTTAAACTTCACTGCCTCCGACCCAAATAAAACCACTGAAGCTGTCACCGAGAATAATTCTCACTGAATTTACAAGTGGCTAGTACAAGCCTTCTTAGCAATACATATTTTGAATTATCCAAATTGACAAAACCAAAGTGAAGCCAATAAAAGGAATTAAAGAACTTACCCATGTAGTATCCAAGCTAATTAAGACCAATCAGCTATGACTTTTGGCTCAAATTCCACTTGTTCTCACATTTTACTTGAATTAAATAATTATTAACAATGTTTCTGTTGCTATTATTCCCATTCATGCCTATCTACCTCTTTCTTTCTATGTCATCCTTTTCCTTCTCCTGATGGTTTTGCTGCTTTTCATATTAATGCTGCTGCTAGTGGAGGTATTGTAATTATTGCTACTGCAGTGTCAGAGGAAACAGTTCATGTTTACATCACTCCTTGTGTTGAGTATGAATTGCTAACTGGCTTTGATTATTTTTTTATATTAAACAAGATGATGTTCATTATCTTAATCAGCTCTAATCACTATATTGGAGACATCTATTTATCTAGAGCCCTACCTCTCCACTTAAATCTAGCTCTCTAGGGTCCTCATATTAGATGTGGATAGTGTTAGTATTTTAATTAAAGAAGAATTACATTTATGTATGATAGTTTTTAGGGTCAAATTTATGTGATGAGGGGAGGGGAAACACAGAAATATCCAAAATCTGATCCCTTTATCTGTTAAGAAACATATTACCCATAAATAAGTCATCGATTCAAGACTGAGGCCAAAAAATGAATTTTATAAAAGGAAAAATATTAAAGAGAAAAAAAAGTAATCTATACTGAGAATATCTATATTGAAAGTAACCACACAACATTCCTAAGATGGGAAACTCTAATTTGGAAATGATGTTTTACATGCTTTTACTATTTGAGGTTAAGTAATAGTTTATGAGAAAAGTCAGTTAAAGACAAATCAAAATACTTAGGTGGCATTATTATCATTCAAATTGGGGAAAAAACTTAATGATTCCATGAAAAATAGTTACAGGTTTAAATTTTATAAAATTCAACTACAAGAATGACAGTAGCAACATCAGTGCTGCTTTGTAGCACTAACGTGAGAATACTTGGCTACAATCTAGTTTTCCATAGTAGTTAGGTTGATTTCTAAAAGAAATAAATTAGGTTGCTTCATCCTCTGTTAAAAAATTACATCACACTGCAATGGTACTATTGCTTCACAAACTTCCCCCTGTATCTATGCAGGGCAAGAGGAGACTGAAGAAAGAGGCAGATCACTTCAGATTTATTAAACAGGGGAACTTACTTATAAGGCTTATCTTGGGTGGCCAAAACACAAGTAGATCGCTACCCACCTGCCAGAATCTTAAAAGTTTATGTGGAGATCTTAACAGGATTTAGTCACATATACCATCCAGATGGTCTCAATGACACATAGCTATCTCAACACTGTGTCTTTAAAAATGCCTCCCACTGAGGGACTGGTAGGCAGAGTGTATATTCCAAGGATGGGTGAAAGGGTAAGGAGCCTTAGATTCCCTGGGTCCAGTTTGCGAGTCACCCAGCTGTCACTTCTACTCAAAGACCTCCAACATGCTAAGAGAATTCAGATTCTGACAACCTCAAACAAAATGTTACAGTTCTCACAAACTTTCAAATTTATCTAATCCTACCGCCCCCCATCCCCCACCAGTCTCCCTACACTTTGTCCTAGGTTACTGTTATTTCGTGAACGCACATTTTCCTAAGTAAAGAAAATTGCATATGGTGTGCCTTCTTTTTGTGAGGCCTCTTCTTTCTCCAGAAGGCTTGATCTATTCATTTCTTATCACTCTCAATTTATACATCACATTTCTCAGAGATTCTCACTGTTTGAACTACACAAAAAGAGGATCCCCTCCTGTTTTCTGTTATATTCTACTGTCATTTTCATTTAGAGAACTCACCACAATTAAGGGTTTTTGTTTGTTTGCTTAATTTTTATTATCTATACTTCTTCCCTACCTTGCTTCATGAGTGCAGTACCACACATGTTTTATTTGCTATAGTATAGATAGTAACACAGTATATTCAATCCCTAGCTACTCAATACAGAGAAAGCAATGGCATCCCACTTCAGTACTCTTGCCTGGAAAATGCCATGGACAGAGGAGCCTGGTGGTAGGCTGCAAAGAGTCAGACACGACTGAGCAACTTCACTTTCACTTTTCACTTTCATGCATTGGAGAAGGAAATGGCAACCCACTCCAGTGTTCTTGCCTGGAGAATCCCAGGGATGGGTGAGCCTGGTGTGCTGCCGTCTATGGGGTCTCAAAGAGTCGAACACGACTGAAGCAACTTAGCAGCAGCAGCAGCTACTCAACAAAAATTTCTGGAGTGAATTAATGCCTTCATTTATTGATAATCTGCGAAGCATCAACCCTGACGCACTTGGCTAATGATTAATCTTGAGATCAGACAATCTAATGGACTGTAAGCACATTTTTTTCCAGTTTACATCTAACCCTAAGAATCTTCTTTGCCTTTAGAGATCCTATTTAAATAAATTATCTGGAGTTTCTGCTAATCATTACAGTTTGCAATCAACTGAATGTGGTAGGAGGAGATGGATATGACAGAGGATGAGATGGTTGGATGATATCACCGACTCAGTGGACATGGGTTTGGGTAGACTCCGGTATTTGGTGATGGACAAGGAGGCCTGGTGTGCTGCGGCTCATCAGGTTGCAAAGAGTCAGACACTACTGAGCGACTGAACTGAACTGAACTGAATGTGGTATATGAGCTTGCTTCCAGGTGTATTAGTGGTAAAGAATCTGCCTGCCAATGAAGGAGATGCAGAAGATGTAGTTTACATCCCTGGGTTGGGAAGGTCCCCTGGAGAAGGAAATGGCAATCCACTCCAGTATTCTTGCTTGGAAATCTGATGGACAGAGGAGAGTGGAGGGCTACAGTCCATGGGATAGCAAAAAGTTTAACACAACTGAGCAACTGAGCAAGCACAAATGTGATATATAGTAAGCTATAATACTGAAGACTATTGTAAAATATAACTAAGAGCATAATATCCAAGAGCAATTATGAAGGTAGGAAAGTATGTACAAGTACATCAAAAGAATTAAAACACTTGAAGTTAAAATACAGATCCATAAAACAGCTTATGAACACACATTTAATAAGTTCATATTACTAGCAAGCAGCCTCTGCTGCTAGGAAAACATCATAGATAGCATCATGCATAGTAGAAAGCATGCTGATAATGAACAAGCTGCAATTGGTTATCTCACCTAGCAACCTGGGTATTTCAGGTTGAGATTTTTCTGCCCTTTGTCTATTGGTTTTGTTTTGTTTTGACTCAGGAGATCAAGGATGTTTTATGCAGATTGAGGGACAAGAAGACATATCCAGTAAGTGTTTTATTTGTCAAGAGATTAGAGACATGCCTAATAAAGACATTTGAGTGGGAAGATATTCAGTTAATATTGTTAGTAGTGAAGCTTAAACAGCTTAGTTAAATAACTCAAGTGCAAAATAACTGTTAGCCTGGTAAGTCACATATCTCTGAACTCTAAAGCATATGTCAGCCCCATGGAGTGAGGAATCAGCGGAAAAATAAATGTGGTTAATAGACTAAGGAAACAATGTCCAAGAAAAAGTTCAGTTATCATAGTAGGAAACCATCATGGAAAAGACTTTTCCGCAATAACTCAGAAGCAAGGAATGGAAACATACTCTTTTTACATTGAACATATGTTGTCACTCAATATTATAACTACTATTACATTGTTCAGTTCAGTTCAGTTCAGTCGCTCAGTCGTGTCATGTTTGACTCTTTGCGACCCCATGAATTGCAGCACGCCAGGCCTCCCTGTCCATCACCAACTCCCGGAGTTCACTCAGACTCACGTCCATCGAGTCAGTGATGCCATCCAGCCATCTCATCCTCAGCCGTCCCCTTCTCCTCCTGCCCCAAATCCTTCCCAGCATCTGATTCTTTTCCAATGAGTCCACTCTTTACATGAGGTAGCCAAAGTACTGGAGTTTCAGCTTTAGCATCATTCCTTCCAAAGAAATCCCAGGGCTGATCTCCTTCAGAATGGACTGGTTGGATCTCCTTGCAGTTCAAAGGGACTCTCAAAAGTCTCCTCCAACACCACAGTTCAAAAGCATCAATTCTTCAGGGCTCAGCCTTCTTCACAGTCCAACTCCCACATCCATACAGGACCACAGGAAAAACCATAGCCTTGACTAGATGGACCTTAGTCTGCAAAGTAATGTCTTTGCTTTTGAATATGCTATCTAGCTTGGTCATAACATTTCTTCTAAGGAGTAAGTGTCTTTTTATTTCATGGCTGCAGTCACCATCTGCAGTGATTTTGGAGCCCAATAAAATAAAATCTGACACTGTTTCCACTGTTTCCCCATCTATTTCCCAGGAAGTGATGGTACCAGATGCCATGATCATTGTTTTCTGAATGTTAAGCTTTAAGCCAACTTTTTACTATCCTCTTTCACTTTTATCAAGGGGCTCTTTAGTTTTTCTTCACTTTCTGCCATAAGGGTGGTGTCATCTACATATCTAAGGTTATTGATATTTCTGGCAATCTTGATCCCAGCTTGTGTTTCTTCCAGTCCAGCATTTCTCATGATGTACTCTGCATAGAAGTTAAATAAGCAGGGTGACAATATACAGCCTTGACATACTGCTTTTCCTATTTGGAACCAGTCTGTTGTTCCATGTCCAGCTCTAACTGTTGCTTCCTGACCTGCATACAGATTTCTCAAGAGGCAGATCAGGTGGTCTGGTATTCCCGTCTCTTTCAGAATTGTCCACAGTTTATTGTGATCCACACAGTCAAAGGCTTTGGCATAGTCAATAAAGCAGAAATAGATGTTTTTCCTGGAACTCTCTTGCTTTTTCCATGATCCAGTGGATGCTGGCAATTCGATCTCTGGTTCCTCTGCCTTTTCAAAATCAGCTTGAACATCAGGAAGTTCACGGTTCACATATTGTTGAAGCCTGTCTTGGAGAATTTTGAGCATTACTTTACTAGCATGTTAGATGAGTGCAATTGTGCGGTAGTTTGAGCATTCTTTGGCATTGCCTTTCTTTGGGATTGGAATGAAAATTGACCTTTTTCAGTCCTATGGCCACTGCTGAGTTTTCCAAATTTACTGGCATATTGAGTGCAGCACTTTCACAGCATCATCTTTCAGGATTTGAAACAGCTCCACTGGAATTCCATCACCTCCACTAGCTTTGTTCATAGTGATGCTTTCTAAGGCCCACTTGACTTTACATTCCAGGATGTCTGGCTCTAGATGAGTGATCACACCATCATGATTATCTTGGTCATGAAGATCTTTTTTGTACAGTTCTTCTGTGTATTCTTGCTACTTCTTCTTAATATCTTCTGCTTCTGTTAGGTCCATACCATTTTTGTCCTTTATCGAGAACATCTTTGCATGAAATGTTCCCTTGGTATCTGTAATTTTCTTGAAGAGATCTCCAGTCTTTCCCATTCTATTGTTTTCCTCTATTTCTTTGCATTGATCGGTGAAGAAGGCTTTCATATCTCTTCTTGCTATTCTTTGGAATTCTGCATTCAGATGCTTTTATCTTTCCTTTTCTCCTTTGCTTTTCACTTCTCTTCTTTTCACTGCTATTTGTAAGGCCTCCCCAGACAGCCATTTTGCTTTTTTTCATTTCTTTTCCATGGGGATGATCTTGATCCCTGTCTCCTGTACAATGTCACAAACCTCCTTCCATAGTTCATCAGGCACTCTATGTATCAGATCTAGGCCCTTAAATCTATTTCTCACTTCCACTGTATAATCATAAGGGATTTGTTTTAGGTCATACCTAAATGGTCTAGCGGTTTTCCCTACTTTCTTCAATTTCAGTCTGAATTTGGCAATAAGGAGTTCATGATCTGAGACAAAGTCGGCTCCCAGTCTTGTTTTTGCTGACTGTATACATTACTATTGCAATAATACTGTACTAGAATGGGCTTCCCCCGTGGCTCAGTGATAAAGAATCTCGCCTGCAATGCAGGAGATGCAGGTTCAATCCCTGAGTATGGAGATCCCCTGAAGGGGGAAATGGCAACCCACTCTAGTATTCTTTTCAGGATAATTCCATGGACAGAGGAGTCTGGTGACCCACAGTCCATAAGGCCACAAATAGTCAGACACAATTGAGTGTGCCCACATGCACACATATACACACTGTATCTATAATACTATAAAGATAATACATTTTAAAAGAGAGCATAGTATCCTTGTTTGTGACTAAATGTAGAGCACTTACTATGTGATAACACAGAATAGTCATATTTTCCATGTTTGCTTGGGTGAAATTTCCCATAGATAAGATGACTATGGAATTTATATGAAGAAGTGATATTTGTATTAGTTTCCTACTGCTGCTGTAAAACATAACCACAAATTAAGTGGCTTAAGCACAAATTTATGTTATAGTTCTGGAGATCAGAAGTCTAAAAGTAGATCTGCAAAGGTGCATTCTTTTTGGAGGATCTATGAATGAATCTGCTTCCTTGCCCTTTTCCAGCTTCTCAACATTGCCTACCTTCCCTGTTTTGTGGTCCTTCTTCCATCTTAAGAACAAGCAGTGTACCATCTTTTCTCCTCTGTGACTTCTGCTTCCATTCTCTCTTATTCTCTCTCTGAATCACAACAATCTTGTGATTATACTGGACCCACCTGGATATGCTAGGATAATCTTATCTCAAGAACCTGAAGTTAGTTGAGTGTGGAAAGTCCTCTTGCCAGGTAAGGTAACATTCACAGATTCCAGGAATTAGGACATGGACTTTTTTGAGGGATTGTTATTTAGTCTAATATTCAAGCTGAATTCCGAAGGAAAATGAGTCAGAGATACAAAAGCTGGTAAAGGCTTTGTCTTAGTTTGGATTCCCTGGAAAGTACAGCCTCAGTCAAATACTAGAGGGCAGGTGGTTTATTTGGGAAGTGATACCAAGAAGTACAAGTGAGAATACAGAATGAAAACAGTGAAGAGAAACCAGCCAATAAATGCTGTGCTAGTGAAAAAAAAAAAAATTATCAGGATGAGTTTAATCTTCCTGGGTACTCTTTTAGCAGCACATATCAGACATGTACCAATGGGATATGGAAAGCCTGGAGGTTGTGCCTGACACTCTGGTCTCTCATCAGTTGATCCCTAGTATCCTGCTGAGAACAAGGGGTAAGCAAGCTCACAAAAATATCAAGAAGTCCTTTAGGCAAGAACAGTAGAGAAGCCAGAGGGAGAAAGGCATTGGTGTTTGATGTGGGAGCCAATCACCTCTTCATGTGTGCACTGAGAACTGAGGAGTTTGACCACACACTTTTCAAAACAACAATAGTATCTGGTCCAGATAGAGGCAATAACAAGACATTGTAGGACACACCCAAGACATCAAAATCTTGGAATATAGTGTACTATATAAAACTACACTGTTGAAACAATTAGAGAACAGAAAAGCATAGTAATGCATTGCATAATTTGGAATACATATATTATTGCAAAAAGTATTTTAAAAATGGAATTAGAGGAGAAATGAATTTAATCTATAGAGTAAGTTGAGTTGCAGACCTATAGACTGGCAAAAAGAATTTGTATAGACAGAAGAAAGATTTGTGAGGATAGAGAAAATAATATAAACAAAATGTTTAAAAGTATGATTATCCATATTATGGCACATTTTGCAATAACTGAGAAGAATATATTGGATGGAAACAGTGTTTTGGTTTTAAGGTAGAAAGATATGCTAAGTGGCCTGCCAATAATAATTATTTGTTTCCCTCATTTAATCACTCAAAAAATAGTTATTAAATGTCTAATATGTGTTAGATGGGCTCAGCAGTAAAGAATCCCCATGCAGTGCAGGAGCTGCAGGAGAAATGTGTTCTATCCTTGGGCCAGGAAGATCCTCTGGAGGAGGGCATAGCAACCTACTCCAGTATTCTTTCCTGGAGAATCCCATGGACAGAGGAGCCTGGCGGGCTACAGTCCAGGAGGTTGCAAAGAGTCGGACATGACTAACCTGACTTAGCATGCATGCATGCATGTGTTACATAATGCTTCTGATACTGGCTTGCTATCACTGAATGGAACAGTGAAACCTTCAAGCTGTTTGCATACTTGACATTTATGTAAAACTTTAAAATTATCAAAAGAAAGTTTATCATTATATATAACATCTATAATACAAATAATATATTAAAGCATGACTCATGACATAATCAAAGCACACGTGTAATTTTCTATCCTACTATCCTTTTCAAATACATTTAGTATGGAGTGTTTTTTACCTTTAACTAGATAAAAAATTTTCAGGTGCATGACTTATTCTGATAGACTTTTAAATTATAAGCTTATAAAACTAGATTACAAAGACAGTATCATTTTTCTATTCAACATTTCCAACATATTTAATTTGTAACACTTCTCCTTACCCACAGAAATGACATTTAAGCTCAGAATTTTACCAGTCTACCATCTGAAGGCAGGGGTTGGCATCTTGTGTGCTCCATAAATAAAGACTGGCAGATCAAAATCACTGTCATTAGCATTTCTCTCTTTCTCAACTCCTTTCCTTTTCTCCTTTATTAGCTATGGTTTAGGTCCCTCTCGGCATCAACATAGGAGAAGGTGGAGATGCTGGAAACTTTCTGACAAGCATCCCTGCCACAAGCACACATACAACAGGAGAGCCAACCTCTCCTGAAAAGGAGGCTGGGAGAGGCGTCTCCTGTCTGCCACACTCTACCTATGTCATTGCTCAGCTCTGTTTTTCTAAATGTTGTTGCCTCAGGAAATAGCTCCCACAGAATTCTTGTGTCCTCTTTTCCTAAGAGTAAATGTAGAAAGGGGAAAATAACAGTCCTGTCTGCTACAGTTATTGTTAAGGGCCACTATATATACATATCATCTTCCTAAGATTCAGTTCAGTTCAGTTCAGTCACTAGTCATGTCCAACTCTTTGCAACCCCATGAATCACAGCACGCCAGGCCTCCCTGTCCATCACCAACTCCCAGAGTTCACTCAGACTCACATCCATCGAGCTAGTGATGCCATCCAGCCAGCTCATCCTCTGTCGTCCCCTCTCCTCCTGCCCCCAATCCCTCCCAGCATCACAGTCTTTTCCAATGAGTCAACTCTTCGCATGAGGTGGCCAAAGTACTGGAGTTTCAGCTTTAGCATCATTCCCGCCAAAGAAATCCCAGTGCTGATCCCCTTCAGAATGGACTGGTTGGATCTCCTTGCAGTCCAAGGGACTTGACGTACTCCTTTTCCTATTTGGAACCAGTCTGTTTTTCCAAGTCCAGTTCTAACTGTTGCTTCCTGACCTGCATACAAATTTCTCAAGAGGCAGATCAGGCGGTCTGGTATTCCCATCTCTTTCAGAATTGTCCACAGTTTATTGTGATCCACATAGTCAAAGGCTTTGGCATAGTCAATAAAGCAGAAATTGATGTTTTTTCTGGAACTCTCTTGCTTATTCCATGATCCAGAGGATGTTGGCAATTTGATCTCTGGTTCCTCTGCCTTTTCTAAAACCAGCTTGAACATCTGGAAGTTCACGGTTCACGTATTGCTGAAGCCTGGCTTGGAGAATTTTGAGCATTACTTTACTAGCATGTGAGATGAGTGCACTTGTGTGGTAGTTTGAGCATTCTTTGACATTGCCTTTCTTTGGGATTGGAATGAAAACTGACCTTTTCCAGTCCTGTGGCCACTGCTGAGTTTTCCAAACTTGCTGGCATATTGAGTACAGCACTTTCACAGCATCATCTTTCAGGATTTGAAATACTAAGATTACGGTGTATTAAATCTGAATAAGAATCATATGTTCTCCATCTAGAAGCAAGATGAATTTATTAAAATAGTTATCAGGACTTTGTTTTCAGTGATAGGTTATGATCAGATATTTTGACGCTGATGATATTTGTTGATAGATCCACCACATACATTTTCAGCCTTTCAAACTCAGTATATACAAACTTGAATCTAGTATTGAACTGTACATGTATATACTGTTCAATCTTGTCAGAGTACTTGCATAAAGTAATAAATATGGGGCATTGGTATATAAAAAAGTCTGTGTCATATGTATAACTGAATATTTCTGATTGTTCATTTTGTCCTGGCATTATATAGTCACAAATTTAACATTAAATAAAATGGCTCAACAACTGCTGTGATACTTTAAAACGAATATGTTAGTACTCCCTGTAAAGACAAACACTATTTATTGCAGATGCCAAATCTTTTACTACTTTTCTGGCTCACTGTGGGAGGACTTGAAGAGAACATCTAAATGTGCTTCATACTGCAAACTAAGAATGTAAAGCAAGTGGCAGTTCCTTCTCTAAAGCACCTCAAAGTTACCAAGAGATGCTGGAAATGATAGGTCACCAGGTTTTACCTAGATATGCAGGTAAGGAATTGTCAAAATAGGTTTGGGCTCCCAAATAATTTTACTCAGTCTTAATATTTGTTTACTGACGAGGGCAAAGAGCAAATATGTTTTTGCCTTTTGCCAGAGGAAAGAGACCAGTTTTCCTTAATGAATATCAATTTACTCTCTTCTTACCAGAGGCAATGGAAATTACTGAGAAATTCTCTACTTCCATCTGCCTGTACTTTGACAAGTGGTTCTTAACCCTCATTGCACAATCAACTCTTTTAGAATCCTAGTAACCTACAGCAGTTCTCAGACCCCATCCCTCCTCACAGAATTCCTGGAGGTAGGTTGACAGCAAAGGTAATTTTTTTTGGTAAGACCAAGAGGTGGTTCTAAGAGGAAGCCAGAATTGACTATATTGAAGCAATCTAGAAAATACACACACACACAAATTTCGACTTCTAATTATAAAGAGTCATCAGTACCGTATCAAATGTAAATTTTCACTATTTATATAAGAAAATGTTCAAAGTCATAGTCATGGTTAGTGGTTTGAATAGTGTTTGAGTATAATTTAAAAGGGGTAGTTTTGTGTGATACGATTGTTGTTGTTGTGTCACTCAGTCTTATCTGACTCTTTGCGACCCCATGGACTGCAGCATGCCAGGCTTCCTGTCCTTCACTATTTCCCAGTCAGTTCAGTTCAGTTCAGTCGTTCAATCGTCTCTAACTCTTTGCGACCCAATGACTGCAGCACGCCAAGCCTCCCTGTTTGTCGCTAACTCACGGAGCCAATCCAAACTCATGTTCATTGAGTCAGTGACGCCATCCAACCATCTCATCCTCTATTATCCCCTTCTTCTCCTGCCTTCAATCTTTCCCAGCATCAGGGTCTTTTCAAATGAGTCAGCTCTTCGCATCAGGCGGTCAAAGTATTGGAGTTTCAGCTTCAGTATCAGTCCTTCCAATATTCAGGATTGATTTCCTTTAGGAGTGACTGGTTGGATCTCCTTCCTGTCCAAGGGACTCTCGGAGTCTTCTCTGACAGCACAGTTTAAAAGCATGAATTCTTCGGCACTCAGCTTTCTTTAAAGTCCAACTCTCACACCCATACATAACTACCGTAAAAACCATAGCTTTGACTAGATGGACATTTGTTGGCAAAAATGTCTTTGCTTTTTAATATGCTGCCTAGGTTGGTCATAGCTTTGCTTCCAAGGAGTAGGTGTCTTTTAATTTCATGGCTGTAGTCACCATCTGCAGTGATTTTGGAGCTCCCAAAAATAAAGTCAGCCACTGTTTCCACTGTTTCCCCATCTATTTCCCATGAAGTGATGGGACCAGATGCCATGATCTTAGTTTTCTGAATGTTGAATTTTAAGCCAACTTTTTTACCCTCCTCTTTCACTTTCATCAACAGGCTCTTCAGTTCTTCTTTCCTTTTTGCCATAAGTTTGGTGTCATCTGCATATCTGAGGTTGTTGATATTTCTCCCGGAAATCTTGATTCTAGCTTGTGCTTCATCCAGTCCAGCATTTCTCTTGATATAATATGCATATACGTTAAATAAGCAGGTTGACAATATACAGTGTTGACATACCCCTTTCCCAATTTGGAACCAGTCTGTTGTTCCATGTCCAGTTCTTACTATTGCTTCTTGACCTGCAGGTCTAAATTCTGAGAACAGAAAGGACACTCCTTCTCTTAAAATTAAAAAAAAAAAAAAAGAATTATATATTCACTGATAAGATATATTACTAAATAATTCTTCAATTTAAAAAAATGAAATCAAAAGAACTATTTGAAAGTACATAAAATGTGTGTTTTAATTATGTTTAAAATGTATACTTTGACTCATTAATCACTATATTATATTAGATCAAAATAATTATTTCACGAGTAAAAGTGATTTTATATTATAGATTGCTATTACATAAAATATTCAAACTAACATCTAACATTGATGTATTTAATATATGCAAATGTAAAGATAAGCAATAAGATATTTTTAAGTGTAATGAGATTCTTATAGTAAGTAACCAAAGTCTGTGTTCAAAATAATAAGCCCAATGCAATTCAACATTTATTTTAACTAGGCTTAGTGATTGTCCACAAAGTAATTCTCAAATTAGAAAAAATTATGCTTAATGTATATCAAGAGAACTATATTCTTATTTACAGCAGGGTTTTAATCATCTTGATTTTTATAATTACTGCAATAAAATATTGCACCTTCTCATATTGCATTATAAGTAATTGTTATTGTGGTAAAATAAATTTTGCTTATCAGAGTCTCTTCAATTTAATGACATTTCTAAAATTTGGAGGAAAAACTTTTTCAATTTATCCTCTATTAGAAGAATATCAGCTGTTTCTAAAATGAGTTCCCAGTTTTACTGTATTTACTATTACAACAAGCTTAGATACTAAGCGTGTATGATTTATTTTCAGCAGATGTGTAATTATTTCTAAAACAAGCAGATATATACTCTTACAAAATTAACTTTTTAAATTTGAAACTGTAAATCATGGTAGTTTTAAACCATAGAACATAAAAACCCTTAAAACTTCCACTTTTCATTCTTGATTTATAAATAAGATTTAGCACGTGTGACGAAAAGAATCTTGTAACAGAATTCACTTGGAATAAAGAGGTCCAACAGATAACATGCTTGCTCCCTTTTTTTTTTTTTTTTTCTCTTTTACCCTTGGTGCAAGAAAGGCTTAGTACATATGATGGCCAGAATACTACTGTCCCTTTAATGCCCAAAGCACTAAAAGGTCCCAAGTTATGTTTTCATCTTGATTTTAACCACCTGACTCTTTTTTAGACCTCCAGAGTTACTCATTTTGCTGTTTTGCAGTATAATCACTGTACAAACACACAATACTTCCTACCAGTCTTATCACTAGGGTGATATAAATTTACTTCTCTATTTCTGAGCTTCCAACAAGGTGACAGTCCTCAGTTAATGAAACTCTTGAAAATACCAAGGGAAGAACTGAGGCAGTATCACAAACTCATCTCAATATATGGAGGTAAAGGTGTATTCTTAGCTTAGTGATTCTAATTTTCAAAATCAAAATTCAAAGAAATTAAATTTTCTTTCACTAAATGTGACTGCTTTTAATAAAATAATTTTGTTACATGATTATACCAATAAGTTCCTCTTTTTACTCTGCCTTATCATACATACATGTCCTCCACAATTGATATTACTCTAAATCCTCTAGAAATATGGGAAAACAAATAGAATTCTAATTTTAAAACTAGCTAAACTTCAGATATACTTATACCGACCTGAACAAGACTTCCTCTTCTGGCTTTATATTCTTCCCCATGCGGGGTCCACAGACTCTCCTTTTAGGGGATGGTGATGGCTTTCCTATTAATCAAGAAATATCAAATCAGTCTCAGAAGCTGTTAGTTATAAGCAGACACAGGTTAAGACTGCAAGAGTGAAGCATACACTTAGTTTTATTACCACTGTGTATCACTGTCTTTTCTGTAACATCTGTTCAGGCAACCATTTTATGAGGTATATATATTCTAGAGAGCTGTTCTCTGTTCTTGTGTGAGACCAGAGGAAGTTAGCTCTTGAACCATGATGCAAAGAGACTTATTATATCTTACTGACCACTCTAACTCCAGCCAAAGTATAAGAAATATCACTAGATTCACATATTCCCTTCTCAAAAGAGAATATGCTTTGTACATATAAATGTTATATATATCTCTCTCTTCTGTGTTTCTCATATAGTGAAAAATATCATGAAAAACAGATTATTGAATTATAATCCTTGTATCTGGTTCTTCAAGCTTTTCATGTAAAGACTGAAATCTTTTCAACTGACACAGTCTACATATGCTTGGCTCCTGGGCTAGAAGTAGATGATAAAAGTCTGGAGATAACTCCCTTCCTACAATGCTCAAACATAAGATCTCCAGAGTTTTATATCCTGCTCTGTAGCTGGTCTCTGAATAAATGTCCCAAAAGAAATCATGCAGCAGAAAAATAGGAAGCCATGGCAAATACATGTTGAGCAAATAATTATGATTTATAATGTGATAAACACAACTAAAACAAGAGTAGGTTGGATAGATCATGGAAATAAATAGTTGGTTCTGTAGCCCCTGTAGAAAATTATTAAGAAGGAATCTGAGAATTGAGAACAGAGGTCAATAGAATAGCTAGATTCATTAACTAGTTTTTCCATATTATGCAGGCCATACAAGTTAATTTTCAATGGGATAATTTTAAAATAAATACTGTCATACTATTTGTACCTGATTTCTAATGGCTCTATTAATATTGTTTTGCTTATGATTTATAAGCTAAAGTGCATGAGATATAACAATGACCCATCTGTATTTAAATACATTTTATTGATTAAGTTATACTCTTACAAGTTTTTACCGAGTAATCTTTTTTAATATCTATAATACTGACTCTTTCCCACAATCCCAGTTCTTCACAAAAAGTTAAAAAAAAAAAGTTTTGGTTTCTAGTCTATATTTTTAAATTAAATCCAGTTCTCCTTTATATAAGACTCCATAAATAGAAACAAAATAACTTTCTCAGTTTGAAACATATAATCTAAAGTTCAACATCTAAGGCTTTTTTCCTTCTCACCCTTCTGTCTGAGTTGGCATTTTAAGATCAGGCAGATGTGTCTGGTCTTTGGAAAGTCAACAACTTTACAAATTTACATCCTCTGACCTAAACACAAGGTTGTATCTAGTTCTTATCTCTCCTCACCTCACCACTCAACCAAGCACTGAAATAATCTTATCCTCATTTTATAATCAAATTTTACCTTCCATTCTGCATTTCTAGGGAGCACAAGCTTGCATCATTAGGATACCTGTCAAATATACTAGCTATATCTACCAGTTGCTTGTGGGTGTTCTCCATGGTAGTACATGGAAATACAATCATTTTCTCCTCCCTAAGACCTCCTTAGGGAAATATCAGAAACTCAGTAGTACTTCCTCAGAAAGAGGGATTGCCACTCACTCACAATGGGATGCCACATAGCCATACTTTCTCTATTAATCCCAAAGCTTGGAGAAGAAAATGGCAACTCACTTCAGTACTCTTGCCTGGAAAATCCCATGGACGGGGGAGCGTGGTAGGCTATAGTCCATGGGGTCACAAAGAGTCGGACACGACTGAGCTACTTCACTTTACTTCACTTTCATAGTGATGTGAGGAAGGCCTGGGAAGTTGCCTTTGTTAGAATTCCAGAAAGGAAATAGTATAACAAGTCTCCTCAGTCCCCAATTCCCCAAACTTCCTGGAGTTATTTAATACTTCTGAGGTTCTTAATCCCAGGATTGGAGTAGGAATTGTAAACCAACTGCACATGGATATTCACCAAGATCTTTTACTTTCCTTCTAACTCTTTCTGGGTCTCAAAGCTATAGAGGATCTTTATATAGTTATGTGCTTGTCTTTCTGGATTTTTCTGTTTGTCTGTCTTTTTGGGTGTGTGTTTGAGAGAATAATAGAGAATGAAAAGTAAAACTGCCAGATTCTGCTTCCTCACGTATATTTATTTATAAACTGCAATATACATGGGGTTATAAACAGATTTATTTATTTATTTATTTTAAAAGCAAAAATTTTCATTTCCTTCATTTCCCCATGACAGTTAAACCCTGACATATTTCAGTGGGTGACTTAACACTCTTTTGCAAAGCTGGAGAATAATTGTAGTTCGTGTTTTGGAGAAAAACTATAATCCCTTTAATACCCATCCAGAAATATCTTTATTGTGTTTGCCAAACATACAAAGCAAGGTGAATGAATGTGTTATGGTATCATGCTTTCTGGGATACAAAGCATGACCAGTACTTATCTTTTCACTTAACTTTCTGTGTGTCTGTGTTTTCAGTCTCCTAATATAGTAATTAGTCTATATGTTTGTGTACAGTGTTACTTTGCAGTTGCTTTAATAAGCACATTCACATACACACACCATGGACTAGATAAAGAAAGTGAAATTGAAGTCACTCAGTCGTGTCCGACTCTTTGCAACCCCATGGACTGTAGCCTACCAGGCTCCTCTGTCCATGGGATTTTCCAGGCAATAGTACTGGAGTGGATTGCCATTTCCTTCTGCAGGGGATCTTCCTGACCCAGGGATCAAACCCGGGTCTCCCGCATTGTAGACAGATGCTGTACGGTCTGAGCCAGCAGAGCAGTAGTGGCTTCTGTGCTGGCTCAGATGGTAAAGCATCCACCCTCAATGAGGAAGACCGGGGCCTGATCCCTGGGTTGGGAAGAAAGGACACCATGGGAAGAAATGGACACCAAATCTTATGTAAAACTGACATCCTTTGAGATTTTAAATCATAGGAATTAAGTTAAATTTGTAGCAAAATGGATGTTTGGCATTATGCTGGGTGAAATAAATCAGACAGAGAAAGCAAATACTGTTTGATGTCACTTATATGTAGAATCTAAAAAATACAAAAAAACTAGTGTTTATAACAAAAAAGCTGGCTCAATGGATACAGATTAAAATTAAGAAATTTTAAGTCATAGGAATTTTAAATTATATGAATTATTTTCAGAAGAATATACAAGAAGGCAAAAATTATTATAATTTAATTGATGGCTCATTATAGCAATATACTTCAGGTTTTATACATATTCTACAGTGTTGCATTCTTTATTTGATCACTTCAATATCAAGTCACTATCATACCTGAGTGATTTACTGCCTTGATCAAATACTTCCACATGTGTGCACGATGCATTGCTCTTGCATGCATGCTAAAGAGACCTGGTAATTATTTGGAGCCAGCTTTCTGGTGATTATACACCTCTGGATTCATACCTGGAACAATTTTAAAATATCACTACAAATGCATATCTTGGTTTCCTCAGTTTAATCTGCTGTTTTTCAGAGGTAATTTTAGTAGTAAAAGCTGTTGGCCACCAGGGAAAGGTTTAGATACATGAATGAACTTTAGCATCAGTTGAAAATATTCACATTACACAAAGAATTCTTGATTTTCTAGTTAATTTAAAGAAGTGATTTTTTAAAAAGTGAAAGTGCTAGTCTCTTAGTCATACCTGACTCTTTGAGACCCCATGGACTGTAGCCCACCAGACTCCTCTGTCCATGGAATTCTTCAGGCAAGACTATGGAAATGGGTAGCCAGTTCCTCCTCCAGGAGATCTTTCTGACCCAGGGCTTGAACCTGGGTCTCTTTCATTGCAGGTAGATTCTTTAGAGCAGTGATAACTTAGTACAAATATTCTTTTTTAAATGAGGAAAGCTACCTGTATAATTATTAGGGCTTTTCATTTTCTGTTTGTTTGAGAAGAAACATTATTACATAAAAAAATTCTAATATCACATGTCACATTTACTACAACAAAAAATATATAAATAATCTAAGAATAAAGGACTTATCTGTAAACTAAATATATAGCTTTTTAAAATGTATACCACATTTCATTCTTTTTTAATTTTTATAGAACTTTTAAAGATCACACTTCATTTACAGTTATTACAGATTATTGACTATATCCGCTGTGTTGTATAATACCACCTTATGGAATATTTTACACCCAGTAGTTTGTACCTCCCACTGCCTCATTGCTCCTCTCCCCTCAACAGGTAATCACTCATTTATTCTCTATATCCATTGAACCTGTTTCTTTTTTTGTTATAGCTACTAGTTTCTTGTATTTTTTTGATTCCACATATAAGTGACATAAAGTATTTTGCTTTCTCTGTCTGACTTATTTCAATCAGCATAATGCCAACCATCCATTTTGCTGCAAATTTAACAAATTGAAGAATAAAAACCATATAATCTCAATAAATGCAGAAAAATCTTTTGATAAAATTCACATTCATTTATAATAAAAAAACAAAACCTCTCCAGCAAGAAGCATAGAGGGAACATACTTCAAAGTAATAAAAAGGATATATACAACAAACCCACAGCTAACATCATACTCAGTGGTGAAAGGTTGAAAGCATTTCCTCTTAGATCAGGAATAAGACAAAGATATCTGCTCTCTCCACTTTTATTCAACATAGTTTTGGAATCAAGGTGCAGCAATCAGAAGGAAAAAAAAAAAAAAAAAAAACCACAGACGGAATCCAAATTGGAAAAGAATCCAAATCCAAAAAGCCAAACTTTCAATGCTTGCTGATGAGAGGATACTACGCATGTTGCTGCTGCTGCTGCTGCTGCTAAGTTGCTTCAGTCGTGTCTCACTCTATGTGATCCCGTAGATGGCAGCCCACCAGGTCCCCTGGTCCCTGGGATTCTCCAGGCAAGAACACTGGAGTGGATTGCCATTGCCTTCTCCAATACTACACATAGAAAGCGTAAAGACACCACAAGAAAACTAGTAGGGCTCATTAATAAATACAGTAAAGTTATAGGATACAAACTTACATACAGAAATCTGTCACATTTCTATACATTAACAATAAACTATCAGAAAGATAAATTAGGGAAACAATCTGATTTATCATTGCATAAAATAGAAAAAATACCTAGGAATAAATCAACCTAAGGAGGCAAAAGACCTGTACTCCAAAAACTACAAGACACTGAAGAAAGAAATTTATGCTTTAATAATAGCATTATAAAAATCTACTATTATGTGATTTTTTTCTCATTAGGGGGAGACAGTTAGTATAAGCCTATCTAAAAAACATAATTTTGTGTTAAATCACAAATAAGACACCCAAGTTTTAAATGTTTTACTAGATAAAGAGGAACAAATACAATTTTAAAAGTCTGTAAGCATGAATAACAAAACAAAGATGACAGTAATTAGACTGATACAATTTTAGTACTTTAAATCAACTATTTTAAAAATGAGTTAATTTTAACATTGAATTATATTAAATATATATGTGTAAGTACATAATAGTATTCTACAAATCAATACTTAATTGTAAAGAAGTGTCTCCTTTTAACTATAAGTGACTCATTAAGATTTAATATATGTATAGTGATCATAAGCAAATAATTTGTAAAAAGAATTGATATGAATCTATATAACTCTCCATATTAGTAAAATTATGCTCAAAATCCTTCAAGCTAGGCTTCAGCACTGCATGTACTGAGAACTTACAGATGTATAAGCTGGGTTTAGAAATGGCAGAGGAACCAGAGACCAAATTGCTAACATTCTCTGGATCACAGAAAAGCAAGAAAATTCCAGGAAAATACCTACCTCTGCTTCACTGAATACAAGAAAGTCTTTGACTGTGGATCACAACAAACTGTGAAAAATTATTAAAGAGATGGGAAGAAAAGAATACCTTACCTATCTCCTGAGAAACCTGTATGCAGTTTAAGAAGCAACAGTTACAACTGGACATGGACTAACTGACTTCAAAATTGTGAAAAAAGTATGACAAGGCTGTATATTGTCACCCTACTTATTTAACTAATGTGTAGAGTACATCATGTGAGATGCTAGGCTGGATGATGACGAGCTAGAATCAAGATTTCTGGGGAAAATATCAACAACCTCAGATATGCAGATAATACCCCTCTAATAGCAGAAAGTAAAGAGAAACTAAAGAGTCTCATGATGAGGTTGAAAGATGAGAGTGAAAAAGCTGGCTTAAAACTCAACATTCAAAAAACAAAGATCATGGCATCTGGTCCCATCACTTCATGGCAAATAGAAACAATGAAAACAGTGAGAAATTTTATTTTCTTGGGCTCCAAAATTACTGTAGATGGTGACTGCAACCATGAAATTAGAAGTTATCTGGTTCCTGGAAGGAAAGATATGGCAATCCTAGACAGCATGTTAAAAAGCACAGACATCACTCTGCTGACAAAGGCCCATGTAGTCAAAGCTATGGTTTTTCCAGTAGTCATGAATGGATGTGAGAGGTGGATCATTAAGAAAGCTGAGTCCAGAAGAATCGATGCTTTTGAATTGTGATGCTAGTGAAGACTCTGTTCAACAACAAGGAGATCAAACCAATCAGCCTAAAGGAAATCAACCATGAACATTCATTGGAAGGACTGATGCTCAAGCAGAAGCTGCAATAATTTGGCCACCTGATGCAAAGAGCTGACGCATTAGAAAAGAACCTTACACTGGGAAAGACTGAAGGCAAAAAGGAGAAGAGGGAGGAAAGGATTAAATGGTTAGACAGCATCACCAAATCAAAGGACATGAACTTGAGCAAACTCCTGGAGATAGTGGAGGAGGGGGAAGCCTGGAGTGCTGCAGTGCATGGGGTTGCAAAGAGTTGAACACAACTTAGCAACTGAACAACAACGACATAACTGAATCACTCTGCTGAACACCTAAAACTAACACAGCATTGTTAATCAATTATACTCCAATATGAAATTAAAATTTTAAATAATGAAAAGAATTGGAATATAAGAAAGACAAGACTATAGAAATACTATAATGGCTAATATAAAGGGAACAAACAAAAAATAAATGCACATATAAGATTTATAATCCATGTGATACTCATGTATCACCTAGATATGTTCAACAAATCAATATAGATTCATAGATAATAATTTTATTTATCATGAATCTAAAATGTAATCTATAGCTATGGATGCTATTATGTCTTTTCTGTTTTAACTAATGAAGTTAGAGCCTTTATTAGAATGGATCAGTAAGCTTTAATTGTCTGTTAATGTAAGAGATAATTCAGTTTTGTATATTAACAGAGGAAGTTATACTAGGGCATTACTGTTTACATTTATGAGCAAGGGTATTTTAAATGGTCCATTTAGGCAGCTCTCTAGTCAAGTAGTCCTGACATGTTAGAATCTCAACTGGTATTATCTGAACTTTGAGAACTGTTAACAAGTAATAGTTAACCGTACATCTTAGCAACATATGGAAGATCTTCAGGTAATCCAAGTTGAAAATTTGAAATAAAAACACTGAAAGAAAACATTAAATGAAAACAGAACAAAAAATGTTACAAATGAAGTAGTGTCAAATAATAGTAAACACTTTTTTCCTTGAGGACTGCTTTCAAAAACTTTACCTATAATCCATTTCTTGCAGTACACTTTGGCTTATTATCCACATTTACAGTCATACTGGTAGAAATGGCAATACCAGGACTTCAACCTAAGAAGCTTAGTGTTAAAGATTGTACTTTAAACTATGGCATTAAATTGCATTCTTAGATCATGTTTCTAGGATTACATGTGATATATTCATGTAGGTAATCAGTTCAATATACATTAAATAGAATTAGTGCAAGTTTCTGTTTTTTAAAGTGAAAGTCACTCAGTCATGTCTGACTCTTTGCAACCCCAAGGACTATACAGTCCACAGAAGTCTCCAGGCCAGAATACTGGAGTGGGTAGCTATTCCCTTTTCCAGGGGATCTTCCAGACCCAGGGATCAAACACAGGTTTCCCACATTGCCTGCGGATTCTTTACCAGCTGAACCATCAGGGAAGCGGAAGAATACTGGAGTGGATAGTCTATCCCTTCTCCAGCAGATCTTCCTGACCCAGGAATTGAACCAGGGTATTCTGCATTGCAGGCAGATTCTTTACCAGCTGAGCTACCAGGGAAACGTGGTGTTTTTTTTTTTTTTTTTTTTTTTTTTTTTTAAGCTCTGAGGGAAAAAAAAAAAAAAATGGAGAAGGAAATGGCAACCCACTCCAGTGTTCTTGCCTAGAGAATCCCAGGGACGGGGGAGCCTGGTGGGCTGTCGTCTATGGGGACACGACTGAAGTGACTTAGCAGCAACTGTTAATTATCATGCTGGCAGTTATTATGTAGCATTGGAAACTGAAGCAATGTAAAAATCAGATTGTCTAGGTTATATATTTTACATGTTGAGTTGTTTTAACTAAGTATCTTAAAGGATAACCTCAAGGATATTTCATTAGGTGAGATTTGGTAATTTATTCCAATCTAAATAAACATAATTTACTCTGTAGGTGTTGTTATCAGTCAATGCATATATTATGAGTGATCTATAATTTTAATGTATTTTATGAGAAATAATCTACTGAGAATATTCTATGTGTATGACTACTATATTCTGAGCATACTAAAATGCACAAATTGATAAGAGTAATGAAGAATGAGTGTCAGTAGGAATTTTCATAATTCCTAAGAATGCCTGTTATATGAGTGTCTGAAAAGGTAGATAGTTGTTTACTTATAAAGTTCAAAGCTAAAAGGCCATGAAACTTAAATGTTCTAATCTACATTATTATAGCATTACTGTATCAAATGGAGTAGGAAATGGCAACCCACAATAATATTCTTGCCTGGAGAATCCCATGGACAGAGGAGCCTGGCAGACTACAGTCCACTGGGGTCAGAAAGAGTAGGATGCAACTGAGTAACTGAGCATACATAATGTATCAAAAGGCCAAAGATATAGTCTGATGTATCTTTGAAAGTTTATGCATTTCAAGATCACTTAATATGGAAGAATTGCACACTGCTAAATTGAGAAACTTTATTCTGCAATAAAGAAAATATAGTTCCAAGTCTCCCTGTCAGTAATCTCCACCGAAAATAATATACTTCCTCTTTAAGCATCCTTATTATTGATCCTAATTTTATTCATCTTGTTTCACCTAACTCCACATTCAACAGGAAGATCTCTGACCAGCAATATCACATCTTGTAAGAATTCTAGCCAAAAGAGAAAAGAAGAGGGTGGGGCTAAGAGATCGCTGGATTTTATTTTATTTTTTACCACACCACATGGGCCAGGAATCAAACCCATGCCCCCTACAGGGGAAGCACAGAGTCTTAACCACTGGATCATCAGGGAAATCCTGGATTTTATTTTTAGTCATAAAGAATTTCTTTCTGTCTTGTTCATAGCTTTTCTTCCAAGGAGCAAGTATCTTTTAATTTCATGGCTGCTGTCACTATCTGCAGTGATTTTGGAGCCCAAGAAAATAAAATCCAAATAAAGACCAACTTAGATAGTATATTAAAAAGCAGAAACACTACATTGCTAACAAATGTTTGTCTAATCAAAGCTATGGTTTTTTCCAGTAGTCATGTATGGATGTGAGAGTTGGACTCTAAGGAAAACTGAGCACTGAAGAATTGATGGTTTTGCACTGTGGTGTTGGAAAAGACTCTTGAGAGTCCCTTGAACTGCAAGGAGATCTAACCAGTCAATTCTAAAGGAGATCAGTCCTGAATATTCATTGGAAAGACTGATGCTGAAGCTGAAGCTCTAATACTTTGGCACCTGATGCAAAGAGCCAACTCATTGGAAAAGACCCTGATGCTGGGAAGTACTGAAGGCCGGAAGAGAAGGGGATGACAGAGGATGTGATGGTTGGATGGCAGCACTGACTCAGTGGACATGAGTTTGAGGATGTTCTAGGAGTAGGTGATGGACAGGGAAGCCTGGTGTGCTGCAGTCCATGAGGTCGCCAAGAGTTCAACATGACTGAGTGACTGAACTGAACTGATTTTCTTTCTACTCTTAAACCAGCTTAATATTTCTTTAACAATAACAAGAATAACAGAAACAATATACATAAAACATACAAATATTCATGCCATGGATATATCTTCTGAAAAAAAATTTAAATGCAAATTAGAATGTGTTACATGCAATCTTTAAACTGTTTTGTTATTAGAGTTAGATCGGGTTGGGAAGATCCCCTGGAGAAGGGAAAGGCTACCCACTCCAGTACTCTTGCCTGGAGAATTACATGGACAGAGAACCTGGAGGGTTACAGTTCTTGATGTCACACAGAGTCAGACACGACTGAGTGACTAACACTTTCACTACTGTTTCTTTCATTGATATCTAACCACTGAAAAATTTCTGATTCAGAATATCAACATTTTTTTTAACCTCTGCCAAAGTTGGAACTGTAATATTTCTGAGAACTGCTGCTCTGTTGATATCACCATCTATGTGATTTAATAAGCAGCAAAGGCTAGTTGCTGCTGCTGCTGCTGCTAAGTTGCTTTAGTCATGTCTGACTCTGTGCGACCCCATAGACAGCAGCCCACCAGGCTCCGTGGTTCCTGGGATTCTCCAGGCAAGAACACTGGAGTGGGTTGCCATTTCCTTCTCCAATGCACGAAAATGAAAAGTGAAAGTGAAGTCACTGAGTTGTGTCCATCTCTCAGCGACCCCATGCACTGCAGCCCACCAGGCTCCTCCGTCCATGAGATTTTCCAGGCAGGAGTACTGGAGTGGGGTGCCATTGCCTTCTCTGAAAGGCTAGTTAGCTAATATCAAAAAATGGAAAGCCCCAGAAAAACAGATAGCGAGTCACGCTATTTTTGTTTTAAGAAATAGAATGTGTCAAGAATGGTTTCCTTACTCCATCAGCAAGGTTGCAGTGTGTAGATACTGGCATTCATGGTAAACAATGGGTGGTAATGCCTTGTTAGCAATTATAAAGCACTTCAAAAAGGCAAAGGGGCAGGATTCCTTGGTTTCCTGATGGTCCTGGGAGTTCACATTGCAATGCAGGGGACACCAATTCGATCCCTGTTCCTGGAAGATCCCACATGCCTCAAGGCAACTAAGCCTGAGTGCCACAACTACTGAGCCTTTATGAAGCAACTCCTGAAACCTGCAAACCCACAAAATATGTGTTCCATAACAAGAGAAGCAAATACAATAAGAAGTCTGCCCTCCACAACTAGAGAGTCCCCAATCTCTGCAAATAGAGAAAACCCACATGCAGCAATAAAGACCCACAGCAGGCAAAAATAAATAAATAGTTAAAAAAAATGAAAAGTGGCAATGCTACTAATTAATTTTAACCTTTATCTGGAATATTTATTTGTGAATAATTAATGAGAAAATTAGAAACACTCTGATAAATTTATCTACATTCATTGAATTAGAAAATTAGCAAAGCACTAAAATATAATTCAAGGGAAAACATATTAAATGTGTAAGTAGGCCATTTCTTCCTGCATGCATGTTTTTTACTACCCAGAAAATAAAGGACGATATTTTGTTTTTACCTAAAGGCATTGTCATGCAGTGACTTTGAATTAATCATTATTTGTGGTGAAAATATTTTTTACTATGTACATGCAGCTAATTTTTGGAGAATTCACATGGACTCAAATTATTTTAGGCTAACAAAAAAAGATCAAGTTCAGTTATGTGAATTTTTGTAGAGGTTGAAGGTTTTGGGATTGATTTACCCCAAATAATCTATCATGTGATCATTTGTGAAGTTCTAGTATTTCAAATTTGAAAAAGTTTGTAACTGAATATTCCTTTTTAAATTCTAATGACTTCCTGGGCAATCCCCTCTGGTTTTCTACCAACAGCATAGTCTATTAGAAGATCAACTCATTTATTTCTGGAAAGCTGATAAAAGGGGTAATTTTAATCCTTTTTACCATAAGGATAATTCTGGAATGAAGTCAAGGATAGATGTTAAGGAGAGTAGATCTAAGTTTTAGGAAGGAAAACAATCGTGTCTTACTGAGTAGAAAACTGTAAAAGGAGTAAGGGCATATTTTGCTTAATAAATATTTTTGTCCAAAATTTTATCTGCTCGAAAAAACAGAAGCAATGAAGTTTGAAATTTCTGTGACAAGGGACTCTAAAAAATGTGGGAAAACGGAAGCTTATGATTTCGGTCAGAACGCGTTTAACTCTGGATTAGTAAAGATAAGGGTGAGAAGACAAATGGTCAAACTACATAAAATATTTTACACTGTGGAAGAACACAGGCACTTCTTTGCTAAATAATAGCATAGTGAGATCAAGAGGAGTGATTTGAAGAAAAAATAAAGTAAGTTCAAGACAAAAGAAAATGTCGCTTCATAAAATATGTCTGTATGTCTGTATTACATTAATGTTCATGTGCATGCTTATATGCATGGGGTAAATCATGTAATGTACTGTATACACATTATGTCCATGCTACATTAATACTTATATACATACCCATGCAGGTAGGGTGAAGTCATAAGTAATGTACTGTGTGCATAACAAATTCACAGCAAATGTGGACAGAGAGGAAACTTCTTCATCTATAAAAGAATTGAAATAAAACTATGACTATTAGAGCAATAATCTTTTAACTGCTGTAATATGTAACAAACTTAAACCTCAAGGTTGCTCCCAAGGAGGCTAACTAAGCTCTGTCATCCTGCTGCTTAGGAGAACTCTAAGTAATACTGTTGCCAAAAAACAGTCTTCTGTTCACCAGTGCCAAATAGAAATGCAGAGACAGGGTTCTGGCAGAGCAGAAAAGAGCAGATTTCTTACACAGGCTAATGCCCTCAAGAATGTCCCCATTTTCTGGGAAGCAGGAAGGGATCTTATGGTTTCAGTGTAAAAAATAGGACTGTAAATAAGGATTGGGGTTGATGTTGACTAGCATTCTTCTTTTCTCTTAGAGACAGTGAGATCACTAGGGCTGGGGGTAGTTTCAAAAAAAGGTACCGGTGGTCCCCCAGGTTATCCTTCTGTGACCTTACTCCTGGGATGAAGAACACTCACAAAGGAATGGGGTGGTAGTAAGTGTGTCTTGGAGAAGTAAACATCAGGTGTGCATAGTACAGCTTTAACTAGAGGACAATCATTTTCAGAGCACAATTAAACAAGAGAAAGCATAAAAATCATCTACAGGAGACTGGTTGAAAGGGCAGAAAGAATAAGGGCTCAGTATGCAGGAGATGCCGGTTTGATCCCTGGGTCAGGAAGATCCCCTGGAGTAGGAAATGGCAACCCACTCCAGTATTCTTGCCTGGAAAATTCTATGGACAGGAGCCTGGCAGGCTGCAGTCATGGGGTCATAGGAAGTCGGACACTACTGAGCACTCACACCACCACCACTAAGGGCTGACATAATGGGGGTGCCTCAACTAGTTTCTGCTATAGAAATACTATTTGCAGCTTCAAGAATTGTATTCGGATTAGACTCAATTGTTATAACTTTGTGATTTAGCCAGGTGAGGAGATGCTAAATTGTATTTATCAGTTTACAAATATAAGGATTAAAAAAGAATGGATTTAAAGTGCAAACATTTGTGAACTCAGCATAGAATTTTAGAAGCAGAGGCAAACAAGGCCTGAAGGAATAATAAACAAAATTAAAACAGTGGATGATAGACTTGTAAACTGACTAGATCCATGTATTACTTCCTTAATGATACCATAACAAATTAAATCACTACAAATATAGTGAATCAAAATATCACAAAGTATTATCTTACTATTTTGGAGAACAGAAGTACTAAGTTGATTTCATTGGGATAAAATCCAGATATCAACAAAGCTGGATTCTTCTGGAAGGTCTAATGAGAGAAGCTATTTCTTTGTTTGTTTGTTTGTTTTTTAAAGCTTCTAGGCACTGTCTGTATTCCTTGGTTGTAGCCCTGTCTTCCACCTCAAAGTAGATCAGCCCAGTCTCTGTTTCTGACAGTGCATTCTTTAATGTCTGACTCTGGATCCTCTTTCATTGCTTCTAAATGGACCCATGTAATGACATCATTAATAGACTATCTCCCTATTTCAAGATTCTTGCCTTAATCATATTTGCAAAGTCCTTTTCATTCCATATTAAATAATACTCATAGGTTCAAGCGATTATGATGTAGACATATTTTGTAACCAGTTTTCAGTTGCCTTTATATCCCAATATATAGACTAATAAAATTTAATAACTTGTTGTAAATTTTTTCAGAATTTAGTGATATTACCTACTAGGCCACTGCACTGAGCCTGACTTTTTGAGAAAAAAATGCGTACATACTTTCAAAATTTCAAGGTTAGAAAATGACATTAATCATGAAATTCAGAAAGATAAATATACATTTAGGGAGGAAAATACAGTGACCTAGCATACTTCTAGGGTTAGCTGTACTTTTTTATATTATTCAATCCTGTAAAAGGAGGGGGAGGCTTTTATTATGTCTTTTTATTTTCTCAGTGAATTTCAAGTTTAAGTGGTTAGGAGTTAGCAGGATAAATTCAGGCACCACAAGTGAAAATAAGCAGGTTTTTCTCTATTCTTTGCTAATGAATTCCTAAGAATTCTTCAAGAACAAACTAAAGAGAAACCCACATGGAAAACACTTCAGAGAATTTATCTGGGATATCAACAGAATAGCTGATGAGGTCAAATTCTGGTTCATGAGGAGGACCCAGAAAGGATACTACCAATTCTGATAGCTACTGTGTTTTTTTCAGATACTTTAATGGAGGTATTAAAGCTTGAATTCATTATTGCAAAGTTCTTTAGAAAAATACTGTATTCATAATTGAATATTAGAAGATTAACAAATTTCTAAAAGAAGAAAGCATGAAAATAAAATAAAATCAACATCAAACTTTTTCAGTGGTGACTTTGATATTCAACTCTCAGAAAACTAAGATCATGGCGTCTGGTCCCATCAATTCATGGCAAATAGATGGGGAGATGGTGGAAACAGTGATAGACTTTATTTTTTTTCGGGGGGGCCTCCAAAATCACTGCAAATGGTGACTGCAGCCATGAAATTAAAAGACGCTTACTTCTTAGAAGAGAAGTTATGACCAACCTAGACAGCTTATTAAAAAGCAGAGATATTACTTTGCCAACAAATGTCCGTTTAGTCAAGGCTATGTTTTTTCCAGTCGTCATGTATGGATGTGAGAGTTGGACTCTAAAGAAAAGCTGAGCACTGAAGAATTGATGTTTTTTAACTGTGATGCTGGAGAAGACTCTTGAGAGTCCCTTGGGCCGCAAGGAGATCCAACCAGTCCATCCTAAAGGAAATCAGTCCTGAATATTCACTGGAAGAACTGATGCTGAAGCTGAAAGTCCAATACTTTGGCCACTAGAATGTAAGAACTGACTCAGTAGAAAAGACCCTGATGCTGAGAAAGAGTAAAGGCGGGAGAAGGGTCAACAGAGGGAGATGGTTGGATGGCATCATCGACTCAATGGAAATGAGTTTGAGTAAACTCCGGGAGTTGGTGATGAACAGGGAAGCCTGGCGTGCTGCAGTCAATGGGGTTGCAGAGTCAGACCGGACTGAGCAACTGAACTGAACTAAACTGATATTCATTATCATTTGGCACTATAGAGTGACATAAATATAATAAGAACAACATAAATAAGCCCTCATAAGACGACAGCACATAATAAATTATCTAGTTATGTGGGACAGTTATCTAGGCTAGTCTTGGCTGTGATTGCTCATTTTCTGGCTGTCCGTGGGTCTCAGCTGACACTGACTGGGACAACTGGAGCAAACTGACTTTGATATTTTCTACCTTACTCTCCAGGAGACAAGCCTGAGTGTGTTCTCAAGGTGATTGCAGAGGCACAAAAGAATAAGCAGGAATATGCGAGTACTCTTCCAAGTCTTTTCTGTCATTGAGTCTGATATTTTTAAAGCAAGCTTCAAGATTAAACTTGGAGTCAGAGTGACAGAACGCAAAACAAATTTACAGAACACTAATTCGGTTAACATGGGATAACTCAAATCCAAAAAAAATTTGATTAAATAAATTAGAATATTTGCTTTAATCAATTCATACAAGTAGGAATTTTTATAAAGCAAACATTTATGTAAATGTTTTATAAGAACAAGTGAAAGGACAGTCTTTTACTGCTATATAATCTATGTAGAATTCCATATTTATTTTCCTATTAATATACTCATGACACATAAGATGGTAAAATTAACTTTTCCTCCATATGACTTTAGCAAAGCATTACCCACATCCTGAATCTAATGACATAGTTGCAAACTTGAAAATCCTTTAATAATGTGTGTCAGTACTATAACATCATTTGTATATTGAGGACATTAACAATCCTGATAAATAAAAGATTTTTTGATTGCCCGTTCATTTGAAAATAAATAAAATATTCATTATTCATTTCATTAAATATTGGAGTATTGCTGATTATTTTTGTTTTGCAAATGGTTAAAGTTGTTGCAGTTGGTGTATTCAAATAAAACTTTTTCCATGGTTTTCAGAACTGCTCTTGATGTAAGTTTCAGTTTTTTTCTGAGGTATTGCATTTCTATGTGTTTCTTATTTCTTTCTGAAAAACTTTAGTATTCACTATGATTTCTCAGAAAAAGAGTAATATGGATCATGCGTAGTACTTATCCCATTAAAGGCAGTATATATAGGCAGTATCTAATTGTATAGGAATACTTGATAGCTTCTGCTTTATACCCATATTCTTTCTCTTTTTTTATTTTATTTTATTTTTTTTTCATATTATTTCATTCACCAAATATATACTTAATGTGAGCTTGTTCTAGATTTTGGGTATACAGTAAAGAATAGAAAAAAGTCCCTGCTCTTATGGAGTTGATGTTATGGGTTTCTTTCAATCTGTGGCCCTAAATTATTTTGTCAGTCTTTATTTTTATTCTAGTCCCAAAAGATTTTTCAATGTGTGTTTAGATGTGTGTGCCTGTGAAAATGAGTGGATGTGTGTGTATGTGTAATGTTTAACTCTCTCTTTTCAAAATCTGGCCTTAATTCAAAATATATATCTTTGAACTGAGTTTAATTAACTAAAATTATTTGATAGTATCTTAAATTTTAATTATTTTTCAGACACTACATACTGTTATATTTGGAAAATTGCAGAAAATAGATATTTCAACTTCATGAATTACTTTGCCGACTAGGGTCCGCCTAGTCAAGGCTATGGTTCTTACTGTGGTTATGTATGGATGTGAGAGTCGGACTGTGAAGAAGGCTGAGCACTGAAGAATTGATGCTTTTGAACTGTGATGTTGGAGAAGACTCTTGAGGGTCCCTTGAACTGTAAGGAGATCCAACCAGTCCATTCTAAAGGAGATCAGCCCTGGGCTTTCTTTGGAAGGAATGATGCTAAAGCTGAAGCTCCAGTACTCTGGACACCTCATGCGAAGAGTTGACTCATTGGAAAAGACTCTGATGCTGGGAGAGATTGGGGGCAGGAGGAGAAGGGGACCACCGAGGATGAGATGGCTGGAAGGCATCACAGACTCGATGGAAGTGAGTCTGAGTGAACTCCAGGAGATGGTGATGGACAGGGAGGCCTGGCGTGCTGCGATTCATGGGGTCGCAAAGAGTCGGACATGACTGAGCGACTGAACTGAACTGAACTGAACTGAACTTCATTAATATGTGTGCATTTGTATTTTATGAGCTAGAATCGCTTTGGTAGGTATGAAAAAGCAAAACAATTTCTCTTTTTTGTGTGTGAAAAGCCTCATTTTAAACTTAATATATTAAAATATTATGTATTTTCCTCAGGTGAGGTGTCTAGCTTGAAAATTTCTAGTCAGAATGGTCTAGCTTGGTAGCATCACTGCAATCTAAGCCTACTTCCCTCCATTTAAAATTGCTTTATTTCATGAAATTATTTGTAAAATATTAACAGGAATTTGGTAGCAATGGATATACTGTACTCTTCATCACATGACACAACTTACCATCTTTTTCAAAGAGGTGAATAAAAATATGTTAATATTGCAAAAAAAACACTTGTATCTGAGAAAATCTGCACATTTTTTAGTAGAATTGACAGTAGTCACTGCTCTATACATTGATAAATGACGTTAAAGTCCTCTTATGGTCCCTTTTACTTCCTGTGACTATGTTTCTAAGATCATAACTCACTGTTCAGAAGCCAGCTATTCTGTCTATTGAATGCTGGGTGACAGATATATTGCTGTTGTTCTTTATCAATGAAATAGCTGCCTTTTAGATTCTTAAAATCAGGCTCTGACATTAGCTTTCAAGGTTGTTGGATTTTATTGTTGTTTTTCAAACAGGTTAAGGAAGAACTTATTTTTTTCCCCTAAAAGCTATTCTTAGCATGGTTACTGGTTTCACCAAAGTCCCATATTATGTTGTACTTTATTGAATAAGGTTGAACAATGCATTGCACTCAAGAAGGTTGTATTGTGATAGAAACATTCTATTTGCAAATGCTTTTGTAATGCTCTTTTTGCAATTCTTCAAAAAGAAATGAGGAATGTATAATAAGGGCAAAACTAGGAAACTAAACTCTAAAGTCTCCATTTATACAATTATCCCTCAGACATTACTAAAAGCTCAGAGAACTTTATTTATGAACAGACTACATCCACCTTAGCTATTTGCAGGATGGGATTAATAAGATAACTCATACCCATAAAGATGCTGGGAGACTGAATAAGAGTATTCCTAATAATCTTTGCAAAAACTCCTTGAGTTCTTTGGGAAAAAAAGAGTGCCATTTAAATTTGTGATGTCATTATGAAGGCTTGTGCTTGGGCAGCAGGTAACTGTCCTTGTGAGTTAGTCCTTGAATTCTTCTTTATCATCACAGTCTAAGCATCGGAACCATTTTTCAAATTTGTTTCTGTTTTGTGCTAGGAAGTTTTCAAAAGCAGCAAATACTAATTATAGGCCTTTGGATATATTTACAGAAAAGAAGTTTAAATATAGTGACCCAGAAGACAGGTCCCAGTCTACTTTATATACATTAACAGCCACTGTCAAGAAGGGAGATTTTCATACAAATTTCAGGTGAAAGCATGGATGGCCATAAACTAAATTTTAACTCAGGTCTTCATATCATCTATTCTATTCCTAGTACAAAAGGATAATAATGAATCAAAGGACTGATATCTTCAGGCCCAAACTTTAAGGGTATTCTCACATCTCTCTGTAGCTTCTATAATTAGATAGATAGTGATGTTTGCAAAGAGTGAAGTACAAGACTGAGAGAGTAAACTTGCTGATACAAATGAGAGTTAATTGTAAGTCTGAAAAACAAGGGACTGAGAGCTGTCAAAATGTAAAAATAAAATCTGAAAAGTAATAAAATAATGCACATCTCTAAGGTATTCATTGTGAAATGTAGGACTAGTCAATCAATTTTGGCTTCTAAAAATATAAACACTTAAAAATTTCAGTTTAACTGAAGATTTCCTTAAAAAACAACTCTTAAGTCTTTCATATAGTCAGGCATTAAAGCTGTTTTTCTTATTCTATTTTGAATATGCTACTGTTGACTTTGGAAAAGTTCTTCCATTAAAATCTAATATACTTGGATTTGCAATAATTGTGTTTCTGCCAAAGTGTGCAAAAGACAGTATTCTGAACAGTGTATTACATCACTTCATACTGAGTGAAAGTCACAGAATGTCCAGCATAGCATCTTCTGGAAATATAGCATTTGTACATAAGATTGACCGCAAAGCAGAAATAAATATATATTCTCTTAGGGAATTAAGGTATATGTAATACAGTCTGAGAGAAAGATAAACAGTTGTAGAACTGACAAATTTTTTCTGACAAGCATATGATGAAATATAAGAAAGTGTGTCGAGGTCAAAAGGCCAATACCTCCCTCAACAAAACCAAATAACACAGGAAAATAGATAGACTACCACTAGTCTAAATTTATCTGATTAATTTTCAAATCTTCAAAACCAATTTAGCAACTTCATTGTCCTGAAAGTGAATACTCAGGACGTTATTATACTCAGGAATACTCAGGATTTTACCTGATAACAGATCTTAAGAACTCTTACAATAATTCCTGATTGTCAGGAATGAATTAGGATGAATATGTATTACAACTTCATCTTAATACTTCGGAACAGGCAACGCTCTCAAGGTCATTCATGTTCATTCACTGAATGTGGAGAATGTATGAATCTGGGAAAATATAGGCTGATCTGACCAATGCTTTTGAGTTCAATATCTAAGCTGAGCTGCATAATTTCTGTAGAGAGCATCTGGATAATGCTGTCAGCTCTGGATAATGGACTCAGTTTACACATTTGAAAAATCTCATGATCTCAGGAAACTTGAAGGCTTATATTTTAATTCAATGCCACACTTGGGCAACTAGGTGTTACTGATTACGGGTTCTGCCAAACATCCTACATATTAGTCATTCTATGATGTAATTTTAGAAATGACAAACTGCACATATAATATATGTAGCAACACCCCTACTTCTATGGATTGTGAAGTTTAAGCCCCTTATACTCTCTTGTGGCTTTTTATAAATTCTTCATCCATATTGAACTATACGTCGAATATTAAAGTTCTAAGTGAAGTAGGACCTTAGATGTGTTTGTAAGGTGTAAACTGTAATAAATATATCAGTGGTTTGGGATTTATATCTTCTGATCTTATTTTTTATATTCTGTTTAATCTAGTCACAATAGAAATTATTAGGGTACGGTCTTCTTTCTGTCACCTCTGAGCGGCCTTTAAATAGATTGATATTCTTCACTTTGGCCAAATTCATTTCTTGTGAGAGACTTTTTTCTTTGTAATAATAAGCAGACAGCTGCTTCTAAGAATTACTTTTATTCCACTATAATTACTGCTGCTTACCTACTTCTTCTCAAATAAATATATAGGGATTTGAGATTAACAAACTAAAATGAAGTAAACAGAACATTTTCCAATTAAAATAGTATCATGGCACCCACTGATATGTACAAGTTTTATGATTATGATATCAGGTATATATAGAAAAAGCAGTCTTTCAGTATCATTGGGTACTTGTTTTTAAAGCATAGTTTTTGTTATGCATTTTTTTAAAAAATATAGAAATTCTCAGGTTATCAGCCTCACTGTTTCACCAGCCTCACTTCTGAAACTGCAGTTTTAATGTGTTAGAAACTCAGTCTCCTGTACCCACTCCACACATTTTCTCCCAGTACTTATTCCTCTACTCTTACCTCAGTATTTTCTTATATTGACATTTAATTGATTATACTTTAATTGATATTATGGGCTTGATAAACTAATTAATGCTGTTCTCAACACATTATTAAAACTAAAGGCACTGATTTTGAACAATATCACCAAGCATGTAAACATGATAATTCAGAAGAGTTTTTAGAAACACCTGTCACTACTTCCAAATTTCCATAATTTCCAGTGGTGTAAATAGCCTCTCAGTGGAAGCTGATATTGTAATGCTACTTCTCAGCAGTAGCTCTAGACTAATGATGTGAGAAAGACATAAGAGTATGCAGAAACTATTTGAATGCATTAAACCACTTTGGGATAAAATAGAAAAAGACCAAGTAATAGAACTCTTCTATTACAGACTTCAAAATACCTTTTAAAAATACTCTGATATTTTCACTTCTTCTTCACAGATATTTTAAAATTATATATGAATCATTATTTTTCTCAAAATATATTTCTATCTTCTAAAGCTGCTGGTCTCAATATAAAATTAAAAACAAATTAGACCAACAATTTTTAAACATGCTAGTAGATGTTAACAGGACTTCTTATTAACTATTAGATTACTGTTAACCAAACATTTTACAACTGAAACTAATGTAGTTTATCAATTATATCTCAATAAAAATAAAACAGAGGCATGTAAAAAATAAAAGCACAAATTTAGGAAACTAAAGGTTTACCTCATGAGACACTCTAATGTTGCTGGCAGAAAAACTAGCAACTTTGATCAGAATTTTAAATTTTGTATTTGCTGTTTGAATATTCATTCTAAAATATAAAAGAGTTGCCTTCAGTATCACTGTAAGTTCATATAAACTCCATTATCTCTTCTGCCCTCCTCTATTTCCTATCCTCCTTCATATCAACACATATTACATAATGTTTGCTTTATTTTCTGTATTCTTCAAAATTCAAGAAAGCAGGAAATTTGTTGATAATTACTGTGTATTATGGTACCCTGGAAATAATACTTGGATGAATAAATGGATTCTCTGGTTGAAGCAATTCATTCATATGTCAGTATGACAATTATTTCATATAATATTTTGTATAAAAATGGTGTGTTCTTTATTTTAAAAGTGCATTTATTTATGTAAAACTGTTTATTTACTACTAACATTGAAGATTCTTTCCCCTTTCCAAGACAATCAAAAACAATGCAGAAATAATAGATAGTGATAGTGACAGTGTTAGTTGCCCAGTCATGTCTGACTTTTGGTGACCCCTTGAACTGTAACCTGCCAGACTTCTCTGTCCATGGAATTCTCAAGGCAAGAATACTTGAGAGGGTTGCCATTTCTTTCTCCAGTGGATCTTTCTGACCCAGAGATCGAACCCTGGTCTTCCACATTGCAGGCAGAATATTTACCGTCTGAGCCACCACATCCAATTAAAACAGATAGCCAAGTAGCACACACACTTGGCCATCTGGAGTAGCATTCATTGGATAAAATGTATGGACTCAGGATCAGTAACTGTTAACTCACTCTTGACCATTACAACCTGGCAAATCAAAATAGGGCTCTGGGATAGTGATCTCAAACACTGAAATTTATGCTTCCTAAGTGGCATGACTAGGAAACATTGGCCTTTCTTGCTATTGATAACATGGATAAGAATGCAAGAGCAAATGGCCTGATAGAAACTTGGTTTTCCCCCATCCTGTCTACTCAGTATATGGTGGGAAGTAGCACCAGTCCTGTGTTGTAATCAGGGGTTAGTGCTCCACAGATATTCTGATAAGGCAGTAGTAGAATCTGCCACATCTCCTGGCAAAATCAGAGAGAAACTGTACTATGGAGGTATCAACATTCATGTATGGTTTCCTTGTTGCTTAAATGTCTCATTCCTTTCCATAGAGTCTAGCCTAAGGATGAATTTTAGACAAATTAATCTTTATCTCTCAGTAAAACATAAAATAGGAAGATATTACTACCCAGGAAACATGCAATGTAGGTTGTCAAAGACAGGTGAGATCTGAAATAGAAGGGGTCAGAAAACAGAAAACAGAATTTTTTTTTCCAAATATTGCAGTCTATGTATGAAAGAAACTTTATGGAATTTTTCCAAATCTGCATAAGACAACAATTTGTACTAAATTATTAATGTGTTGGGAGGGTAAAAAATACTTTTCTAAATTACTATTAATGAAAGAATTTTGATATACCATGCTAGAGGAAAATATAAATGACATGTTTTTTTCTCTATAGATAAGATAATATCTAATAATATTTATGTCAAAACTTAAAAAGAGTATTTTAGAGATTATAGGAAACTATTAAATAATCTCTATATCTTAATTTCATGGGTTTTGTGAGCTTGTGGAATTTGTAACCTTACCATTTGTAATTTAACATATCATTTCATTTTACATATTAATATTTATATATAATTTTATAATTTAATTCTGTCTTTACTTTTCCAAAGGGAATTTTCTCAAACCTGGTTGGTTTATCTTATTATTAAACAGTTTTAAAAATATAAATTTTAGTTCATCTATAGCTAAAATTGCTTCCAATTTGCATTTAATAAAACTCTTGGTTAGCACGAGTCAAATTTCAATAAACAAGACTACATGGACACATATTTTATTCAATAATTTCTAATATCTCTTCTCCTCAACAAAATGCAACATCTCTTAATGCATAGTCACCTTGAAATTCAGCCTGTAGGTTTCTATTTCATCTAAGATAAGGAATAAGGCTGTCATATATATCACCCTAAACCTGCCTTAGCATAAAGGATAAAGGTTATATCCTCTTGGAAATGAAAATGTCAAATTTCAAAGTTAAGTTTAATTATCTCTGAAAAGAGATTTCCATAAATGGGCAATCTATAGTGGTGAAATTCACATATAGAATTATAAACAGTTATGCTTTTTAAATCATCACTGAAGCGGCACATAATCTTGTATAAATTTTAGAAGAATAACACAGAAAGACAATATATGAAATTCATGAATATGCAAGCAACTTATTCAGAGAACCATCATTTAAAACACATGAACATATCTTTCCTTCTTCAATATACACTTTTGGTTGAAAGCATAAGTATAAAAATGACTGACTACAGAACATTTTGTATTTCAGGTTAAATTCAAACTGTCGATCATTCTTTATCTAAGAATTCTACAACAAACTATAATAATTTTTCTGTTTTTATATTGAGTTAGGATTTTAGGAAATTAACTGATTTCTAGTTCACTCCATGGGTCTCTTTGCTTCCTCAAATGGAGTCCTAGAAACTAAAGATGTCTGATGTCTGAAGGTACCCCATAATTTAGCTCCTTTGTCTTAGTTGCCTTCCCTAATCATTGCCTATCTAGAGTGTCATCTTTCAATTAAGATGGTTTTTTTAATATCCAGGAGCCACTGTATATTCAGATTAGCCAAAAAATTATCAAAAAAGGAGGAGACCCTTATAGGGTCCCTTGGAATTTCACTATTTGATGAAAATAAATGGAATGAATAGGGATGTAGGAACTTTTCAGCTCATGGATGCCACTGGAACAGTGTGCTTTACTTAGAGTACCTAGAGTCTTGAAGATCCCCTTGCCTAAGATTAGTTATAATTATGACCCATAATTTTAACTAAGATTAGTTATAATTATGACCCATAATTTTAACTGAGATTAGTTATAATTATGTTAAACCTGGTTGTTGTATTCTTCCTTGATTTAATTGCTTAAGCAACTGTGACATTTTTGAATTCCTATGGGGAATGATCAATGAAGAAACCTTGTATTATCTACCATCTCAAACAGTTCAATTCAAATATACATTATTGCAAATCAAAACCACAATGAAGTACCATTCATGCCAGTCAGAATGGCTGCTATCCAAAAGTCGACAAGCAATAAATGCTGGAGAGGGTGTGGAGAAAAAGGAACTCTTTTACACTGCTAGAGGGAATGCAAACTACTACAGCCACTATGGAGAACAGTGTGGAAATTCCTTAAAACACTGGAAATAGAACTGCCATATGACCCAGCAATCCCACTGCTGGGCATACACACCGAGGAAACCAGAATTGAAAGAGACACGTGTACCCCAATGTTCATCGCAGCACTGTTTATAATAGCCAGGACATGGAAGCAACCTAGATGTCCATCAGCAGATGCATGGATAAGAAAGTTGTGGTACATATACAGAATAGAATATTACTCAGCCATTAAAAAGAATACATTTGAATCAGTTCTAATTAGGTGGATGAAACTGGAGCCTATTATACAAAGTGAAGTAAGCCAAAAATAAAAACACCAATACAGTATACTAACACATATACATGGAATTTAGAAAGATCTAATGATATTGGATTGTCCTACTGTTACATGTTTATATCTAGTTTTTTTGACAAATAACTTTTTTTTTCCTTTACATTATGCGATGTATTATGCTCTCTTGGTGACTTTGGTCTCTTTCATGGCTATAAAAATATGCTTTTGACACCCAAGTTCATGTCTCTGATCATGACATTTATATTCAACTACCTATTTCAACATTATTTGTGTTTCAGACTTTTTGAACTCATATACACAATACTGTACTTGTAAGCAACCTTCTCTTTTTCAGGAATTGTTTTATTAGGTATTTAAGCCAAAATAGTTGGAATTATCTTATTTAATATTTTCTTCATAGGTCACATCTAATCTGCTCTCTAATACTTCCAACTTTATTCCCAAAATATACCCAGAATCTGATCATTTTTCAGAACTTAGACTTATGTACACCTCTTATGACCAAGGTAGATAGCATATTCAAAAGCAGAGATATTATTTTGCCAACAAAGATCCGTCTAGTCAAGGCGATGGTTTTTCCATTGGTCATGTATGGATGTGAGAGTTGGACTGTGAAGAAAGCTGAGCACTGAAAAATTGATGCTTTAAACTGTGGTGTTGGAGAAGACTCTTGAGAGTCCCTTGGACTGCAAGGGGATCCACCCAATCCATGTTAAAGGATACCAGTTCTGGGTGTTCATTGAAAGGACTGATGCTGAGGCTGAAACTCCAGAACTTTGGCCACCTCATCTAAAGAGTTGACTCATTGGAAAAGACTCTGATTATGGGAGGGATTGGGGGCAGGAGGAGAAGGGGACGACAGAGGATGAGATGGCTGGATGGCATCACGGACTCAATGCACATGAGTTTGGGTGAACTCGGAGAGTTGGTGATGGACAGGGAGACCTGGCGTGCTGCAATTCATGGGGTTGCAAAGAGTCGGACACGACTGAGTGACTGAGCTGAGCTGAATGATAACCCTATATACGAGACAGCAAAAGAGACACAGATGTATAGAACAGTCTTTTGGACTCTGTGGGAGAGGGCAAGTGTGGAATGATTTGGGAGAATGGCATTGAAACAAGTATATTATCATATGTGGAACAAATCGCCAGTCCAGGTTCAATTCACGATACAGGATGCTCGGGGCTGATGCACTGGACCCAGAGGGATGGCATGGGGAGGCAGGTAGGAGGGGGATTCAAGATGGTGAACACATGTACACCTGTGACAGATTCATACCAATTCATGGCAAAACCAATACAATATTGTAAAGTAATTAGCCTTCAATTAAAATAAATACATTTATATAAAAAATGAATAATACCTTCACATCTTTCTTATATTACAATTTAATGAACTATAAGACAATTTATTCTGTCTGAAAGAACATTTATTAATGAATTTCAGTTAGAACAGGAATAAAAACTATTTACATTTGTTACTTGTTAACATATTCACCATTTTTTATTTTCTTATGGCACATAACAGTCTTATCTCCCCAGTGACACTACATTATGAGATCAGACAGCTTAATATTAAGGCAAATTTCTTCTGGATTCCTCAAGCTAGCAACTGTAACTAATTCTTTACCAAAGATCAGAAGAGTATTAATTATTTGGCACAAATGGTTAGACTAGAGGATTTGGGTCTTCACAGATGTCCTGGAAATTGAACCCATGAAAGCATTCCAAGAAGTTCAGTAAGATGATTCTCTATCAGAAAATAACCTTAGACATTGAGTACATCAATAATTGCTAATACAAAGTATCCAAGAAAGTTTTCTTAGATGAGATTGCTCAAACTGTTCTACAGAGGAGCAAACTACTTTCACATTCTACAAGTTAACTTTCTTATAAACTATTAATCTTAAGTGTTCATTTTATTTAGAAAAGTGACTCCATGGACTGTAGTCCACCAGATTCCTCTATCCATGGGATTTTCCAGGAAAGAATACTGGACTGGGTTGCCATTTCCTTCTCCAGGGCATCTTCCTGACTCAGAGATTGAACCCTGGTCTCCTGTATTGCAGGCAGATTATTTACCATCTGAGCCACTAAAGGCCATAATTCATCTCAGACACTTTAAATAACTCATCAGGTGCCCTAGAAATAAGGCTGGACTGATTCCCAGGGCATCTCAATTGATCAAAATCCTGGAGATTTGTATAGCTTACCATTCTGAACTTTTCAGAAAACATAGTCTTTTCTTCAGTGAATGTTTTCTTTTTCACATTTATTACCAGTGAAAATGTTTATCTCAAAATATATGTCACAAACTCGATTTATTTTAGTTATAGTATACTTTGAGACATAAAACTGCTAAAGTAATTTTTATAGTCTGAAATAATTTTATATTATTTCACTAATATCAGAAAATTTCAGTCATATAGAAGGTAAAGTAATATCTTGAAAACTCTCAATCACTATAGCAATGATGGAGAACTCTAACTCAATTACCACAGATAAATGCTTGTATACTTTTTTTAAAGGGTTGCAGTATTTTAGTGTATTATTTTAGTATTAATCTCAATACACAATTATGGATATTCTATTTCCTAGAATATGTATATTTGAATAAATATTTTCTAATATAAATAATATCTGTCATGTGAGTGATTGACAATTGAATTTGTATTTTACACAAAAACTCAATAAGTGAGGGAGATACAGAAAAGACAAAAATATGGTAAATAAAAAGAAATTCTGAAACAGCATTTGAATTATTTCTCAAGCTATTGGTATAATTTCTCCTTGTAAATTACTTTATCGTTTTATTAATTAAATATACTCCCTATAAAATGTGCATTTAATAGTATATTTATTTATAAAACCTTAACTTTCCAAATGCAGTCTAATATTTTGCAGGAAAATTTACTGGACTCAGATTTAATACTGGTAGATTCTAGTTCAAGTTTTTCAATTGAAAGATTAAACAAAACATAGAATATGCAACTATTTAGAATATTCAATAAAATGTCTCATGCAACCATTTAAATTAGGAACCATCTACACACCAGCAAAAATAGTTTCCTATTTAATATGTATATAAATATATCTATTAGTACTTGAATCCTAAAATATTTTGAATCTATAGGGATAGTTCCTAGACTCCAAGTAAACTATGAGGCCCAGGGGAAGGAATACTCAGCAGATGGCTACATAAACATGCTCAGATAGTTGAGTAGTTCCTTTCCATTGCCATCTGCCACGTAATCCTCTCAGAGATTGAAATTTTTCAACTATAAAATATTTTGCCAAGATCTGAGAATGCCTATCAGCCCAAATAACAGGTAAGAAGAATTCTTAAATGAATGAAAAGACTCTAAAATGTTTTTAATATAAATTTTCTGGAAAAATTAATATACTTTAAATTAATTAAATGTGTCACTATGTCAAGCTTTAGTAGAATAACTACATTTACATTTACATAGCCATCTGCTAGTATTTGCATAGTCATACTTCCTGGGTTGCAAAACTAACTCCACAATGATCACAGTATTTCTCAGTGCACTTGCACACCTGTCAATCAGTTCTAGTCTCTAAATATTCCAAAAACAAAGGTAGGAGAAATCAACTTATAGTTGTCTCAGTTTATCAGAAATGATCTACATTTCCTCTCAATGGTAAAACAGCATTTTGAATCCCTTATTACACACATTTTAAAATTAAAGATGTTAAAACTGTTCTTAATATTTGTTTCTACAACTTTTTAAATGAAGGAAAAACACAGTATTTATTTTAGTGTGAATTAAATATTAAGAAAAATTCATAATGATTGCTATGAAAAAGTGTTTTTATATCTATTATACTCAATATACATATAATCTATTTCCCTATAATGCAAGTGTAAGTGCAAACATATATATACATCTACTTTGTAGAACTAATCAAGAATATGATTTTGACTCTTCTAAAACCATAAATTCCTAAACAGCAGCTTTATATTTAAGAGTGTATGTGTGTGTGTGTGCATGTGCACAAAATGCAAACACTGTTCAGTAATTATTTGATATTTATTTATTTATTGTGAAATTGAATGATATATGGATAAAAAAGGATTTGCAATGGAAATGAGAAAATAGTTTGAACTAGTGCAGCGTAGCTAAAGGAGTATTTAAAAATACTTTTAGAGCTTTGATAACTGTATTAAAAATAAGAATAGTAAGAAAAGCAATGTAAACAAAGATAAAATTGCATTAAAATCTAAGAAAGTAAGATGAAGAAAAGTAAGCATATAAGAAAAAGCCTCAGAAATCTAAAAAGTCTATTCTTAAAAAAAGTAATAAAATAATAACCTCTCAGAAATTTGCTCAACTAAAAAAAAGGAAAATACAGACTATAAATATAAGAAATAAAAAAAGGTCTATTAAAAGAGTCTAATGGTGAAAGATGGTAGGAATATCTGATAAGCAGCTCCATTCAATAAATTTCATATTTTACATGAAAAGAACTATTCCTTAAAATTCCAACTTACCAAAGCACAGAAACAGAAAAACTGTTTAGCACATAAAAAGAAAAATTAAGTTGTTACATACCTTTCAAAAAATTTATCTATATCTAAAACCCTTGTGAAAGACAATTTTCTAGGCCCAGAAGGGTATATTTTTCCCAATATTTTAGTACTAAATATTGTCAATTTTGTATAATTTCTTCTAGATAATAAATGAAAAGACAGTAGTTTCCATCTCTTTTTATGAGGCCAGGCAAAATTCAGGCTTCATAAATCAAACTTGAAAAAGGACAATAGAAAAAGTAAAATTATAGGGTAACATCTCCAATAAACTAGTCATAAACATCCCAAACAAAATAATTAAAAATTAAATTAAATCCAGACATGTAGAATAATAATAAAAATGAATCAAAGCAATTAATCCAATCAATAGATAAATGAAAGAAAACATACATTTCAATAGGCAGAAAAGTAAACATTTGTTTATATAAGAAATTATAAACATGTAGGAATTGAGTGACACATCCTTAATTTAATAGAATAAGCAGAAAAGTAGTTTATGGCAACATGCTTAGTTGTGAAATACTGAACATTATCTCCCTGAGTTCATGAACAAGACAAGAGTTGATTATTATTGCTTCTATTCAAATTATACTGAATGTCTTTAAAGAGAGAAGAAAAACATGCAGAAAAACTGATAAAGAAGAATAAATATTTAATCTTTCATTACAAATGAAATGATTTTGTAATAAATAATTCAAAAGATTCAACAAACTTTCAAAATTAATGTCAATTTACCAAAGTCACTGAGCAATATACAAAAACATTTGTCTCTGTTTATATTAAGAGCTAACTATTAGAAAGATATCATTGATTTAAATGAAACAAACAAAATCAAGTGCTAAATTGCTATCTTAAAGCTTCAAAGTATTTTAGAAAAATTAAGAAAGGCCAACAGAAATGGAAGTGGACTTCCCAGGTAGCTCATGGGTAAATAATCTGCCTGCCAATGAAGGAGACACAGGAGAGGTGGGTTCAGTCCCTGGGTCAGGAAGATCCCCTGGAGAAGGAAATGGCAACCCATTGTAGCCCTGCAGGACTGTAACCCTTCAGGCTCCTCTGTTCATGGGATTTTCCAGGAGATACTATTTTAGTGGGTTGCCATTTCTTTTTCTAGGGGATCTTGCCAACCCATGGATTGAAACCATGTCTCTTTCATCTCCCACTTTGGCAGGTAAACTCTTTACCACCAATGCCACCTGGAAAGTTAAATCTAGCAACTTATCTCAAACTACTTATTTGCCTGTGTGGTTTAATGTGGGTCATGTTTTTTTTTTTTTTGGTTGTTGTTGTTGTTTTCTTTTTGCTTTTAACTTGCATATGTCTAAATAATTCAGTACTCACATATTTCAGGAGCAACAGTTCTTCACCGAATTGCAGAGGTATCTGTGCCAAAACAGGATTTCCCTGGTGGCTTAGTAGTAAAGAATCTGCTTGCAATGCAGGAGACCTGGGTTTGAACCCTGAGTGGGAAAATCCCCTGGAGGAGGAAATGGCAATCCACTCCAGTATTCTTGCTTGGGAAATCTTAGGAGCACAGTGGGCCACAATACATGGGGTCACAAAGAGTCAGACATGACTTAGTGACTAAACCACCACCACCACCTGTGCCACAAACAATATTGCCCACTACTTGGGCAACATTGAACAGACTTTATTTTGGTTGTGTTGACATATAAAAGCCTAAATAAGGGAATTTGAACCCTAGGATCCTAGCAAACAATAGAAATGTTGACCTTTCTGAGGACTATTGATAAACTAGTTTTATAAGTAGTCATTAGATATATGGTGTGGATTTAAGGGTACAAGACTAGATGAGGATTGAAGGGGCCATTTTATTCAGTTCGTCTTCATTTACTCACCTTTATATCTGTTTTGCTTTTCATAATTTCTTCCTTAAGACTCTGTACTCAGTCTCCCTATGACTGTACTTTCATTTCCATTGCAACATTCTAGGGACATGTTTGGATTATAACCCCTTCCCTCTAGATTGCAGACAAAGACTCTCTTTGTGTGAGTATTGAATTACTGAAAATCATTGTATTGATATAAATCTTTGAGCTTTTGAAAACATAATTCTTTTTCACTATTATTGCAGTAAAATTGTTTTAGAGATTCAAAGTTAAAAAAAAATGACATTTAACTGAACCACATATTTTTTAAAACCACAACACTACTAAATGCAAATAATCATGCATATGTGTCAGTTTTCCTTAATATATTGCATAGTAAAACACATTTGAACTGTTTGAAAGATGAAAACTGGACATTGATAGTATTGATAATATATGACTCGTGTAACATTTCTAACAAAAATGAAAAAGAAAACACTATAAATGTATAGACCTAGAAGGGTAACAATATACATATTTGACCATGACCTTGTAACTAAACTGAAATATCAAGATTTTTTGCTTATTTATTTCAACTTGGAATAAGACTGTTCATAGTAGAAAATTTCAAAAATAAATTTGACCACATCTAAATTATAAAAAAATTGAGTTTTATTAATAAAATTTCAACATAATTTATAAATGTTTATGTATTTATAAACAAATGTTTCCCTCTGATTCATTGTAATTAACAATATTTTATTAAGAGAGAGTGTGGGACATTTCTCCAAAGACAACATACAGATGGCTAACAAACATATGAAAAAATTCTCAATATTGCTCATTATTAGAGAAATTCAAATCAAAACCACAATGAGATATCACCTCACACTGGTCAGAATGGCTACCATCAAAAAGCCCATAAACAATAAATGCTGGAGAGGGTGTAGAGAAAAGGGAATACTCTTTCACTGTTGGTGGGAATGTATATTGATAGAGCCACTATGGAAGATGGTATGGAGATTCCTTAAAAGACAGCAAAAGAGACACAGAGGTATAGAACAGTCTTTCGACTCTGTGGCAGAGGGCGAGGGTGGGATGATTTGGGAGAATGGCATTGAAACATGTATAATATCATGTAAGAAATGAATCTCCAGTCTAGGTTCGATGCAGAATACAGGATGCTTGGGGCTGGTGCACAGGGATGACCCAGAGAGATGGTATCGGGAGGGAGGTGGGAGGGGAGTTCAGGATTGGGAACACGTGTGCACCTATGGTGGATTCATGTTGATGTATGGCAACACCAATACAATAATAATAATAAATCTAGAAATAAAAACACCATCAGTTCAGTTCAGTTCAGTTGCTCAATCATGTCCAACTCTTTGCGACCCCATGAACATCAGCATGCCAGGCCTCCCTGTCCATCACCAACTCCCAAAGTTTACCCAAACTCATGTCCATTGAATCAGTGATGCCATCCAACCATCTCATCATCTGTCATCCCCTTCTCCCACCCTCAATCTTTCCCAGCATCAGGGTCTTTTCAAATGAGTTATCTCTTTGCATTAGGTGCCAAAGTATTGGAGTTTCAGCTTTAACATCAGTCCTTCCAAAAACCACCATATGACCCCAAAATTCCACTCCTAGGCATAAACTCTGAGAAAATTAAATTGAAAAAGACACATGTATCCTTTTGTTCACTGCAGTACTATTTACAATAGCTAGAACATGGAACCAACTTAGATGTCCATTGACACATGAATGGATAAAGAAATTGTGGTACAATGAAATATTACTCAGCCATAAAAGGAATGACTTTGAGTCAGTTCTAATGAGGTGGATGAACCTAGAGCCTATTATACAGAGTGAAATAAGTCAGAAAGAGAAAGATAAATATTTTATACTGACACATATGTATGGAATCTAGAAAAATGGTACTGAAGAATTTATTCACAAGGCCACAGTGGAGAAACAGACATAGAAGTAGACTCATGGACATGGGGAGGAGGGAGGAAAGGGTGAGATGTATGGAAAGAGTACTATGGAAACTTACATTACCATATGTAAAATAAATAGCCAAGGGGAATTTACTGTATGTCTCAGGAAACTCAGATAGGGGCTCTGTATCAACCTAGAGGAGTGGGATTGGAAGGGAAATGGGAGGGAATTTCAAGAGGGAGGGGAAATATGTATACCTATGGCTGATTCATGTTGAGGTCTCACAGAAAAGAACAAAATTCTGTAATTTAAATTCTGTCCTTCAATTTAAAAGAAAAAAAGAGAGAGAGAGAGAGAGCTTGGGAGCTATTTATCTTTTGAAATGCTTTATTTCAACATACTTTTTTTTCATTAAAGAAACTTTTTGGAGCCATTTTAGGTTTGCAACAAAATTGAGAGGGAGGGACAGAAATTTCCTATGTACTCCTTGCCTCTGCACATGCATGATCTCCTCAACAGTCAGCATCACTCACAAAAATTAGTCAATTTTTTTTTTTTTCTTTTTTAGCAAGGATGAACTTACCTGGACACGACATAGTCACTCAAAGTCCATAGTTTACCTTAGAGTTCACTCTTGGTGCTGTACACTCTATGGACTTGGACAAATGTATAAAGACATATATCTATCGTTATAATGTCATATGGTGTATTTTCACTACCCTAAAAATCCTCTATTCTCTGATGATTTATCTCTCCCCTCCACTGACATATCTCTAAACGTATATTGTTATTCTTTACTTACTTTCTTTATTTTCCTTATTGACATAGCTTTGTTAAAAAATCAAATATTTTGCTCTTTATACTAAAAATCTGCACATAACTTTTATACTATGAGTACAAATAATCCTCAGATAGGTTACATATTTCATTAAATTTTTATTAGAACCTATTAATATTTTAACATACTGTTTACTTTTTATTTGTGCAAACATGTTTGCTGCATTATTATTAGGAATTCATCATTAGAAATACTATTTTATTTATTTCATTTTTTTGATAAAAGAACACTGAGAAGTAAGAGGGAATTTTCAAAATTTTGTTTTTTTAGGAAAAATAAAGATTCTAATTAAACTTGAAGAATAATATGGTTTGGGGATGCATATACTTTAGATCAGTGATACAATGGACATGAACATGGGCAAACTTTGGGAGATGGTGAGGGACTGGAAGGCCTGCTGTGGTGCAGTCCATGGGGTCACAAAGAGTCTGACATGACTGGGTGACTGAACAATAATAACAATAATACATTAGATATTCATCTTTTACTGAACATATTATAATTGAAATTATAAAGAAGTTTTAGTATAAAAAACTAATGTTTAGTATTATACCTAAATTACTTACAATTGAGAATAAGTGAAAAGAAAATATCAAGTGTCCATACACAAGCTGAAGTAATAGTGCTACAATAAAATTTTTAAAAATATATGCCATGGAGGAACCTAAAAGAGATTGTATAGTTGAGTTAGGAAAAATTTTAGGAGATGATATACTGGGATTAAAAAAAATAACAAGTATTTGGAAAAGGATTTAATAGAAAAGGAAAATGGAAAGGTATAAAAGTTTTAAAACAATGAGGATCAAAGAGAAAATGTCAATTTGACCTAGGGCACAATGAAAGTTAAAACTGGATCAATATTATGTAGCCATCTAGTAATGAGGATTGAGGTGTGTATGGTTCAACTTTTAAAGCTTCAAATAAAGCCAGTAAGCAATGCAGTACTGTACATACATTTCTATGAAGAAAAATTAAAATCAGAAATCTGGAAATGAGAGAAAAGACGTCAGGAAAACAGTAAGAAGTTATATTATCCCCCTTCTGGTAAGACATAATAAGGAAATCTAAATCAGAGGTGACAAAGAGGATGGATAGAATTTATTGATCAGTTTGAAAAAATATTGCTTATGAAGAATTTAAAATTTCTAAAACTGTATGAAATGTAGATAATGAGCAAAAAGGATGAGTCAAAAGTGTCTTCTACATTTTGAGCTTTTCTGATTAGGATACTGGCTGTATAATTTATAGGGAGTCTAATTAGCTTCGCAGTTGAAGTAGGTGAAACTGCTATTATCCCACATTGCATAGTTATTTTTATCATTACTGTTACAATTAATACTGTTACAATTTATGAATACTGAAAATGAAAAAGTGCATATAAAAATGCATTAAAATCTATATCATTTTCCACATAAGATTGTAAAAAAAAGGTTTAAAAGCAAAGGTGATGTGGAAAAATAATTATAAAGGTAACAAAAATAGGTCCTCACCTCATTACAACAAGTAAAATAAATTCTATGATTAAACATTTAACTGTAATAGAAAATAAAATTTAAAATCATTATGGAAAACTGTAATAAACGGAATGACATTTGACATACAATGAGTCAACATTGACAAAAATATTTTTAAAGAAAAAGTAAATAAACCAGGTCCTTTTTTCATAGTACAAATTCAAGGTAAATTGTAAAGTTAAATTTTAGAAAATCTAAATGTTTTTTGAACTGGTATAAGCTTTGGGCATTTAAATGACATGGGATATATAAGAAAGTATAATAACACTTCTGAATAGATGCAACTGCATATAACTTAAGCTTCTAAATATTAAAAATATAATTGTAAGACATTCAATAAACTAAAAAAAATTAAATCAAATTAATATATAAGGCCTATTTTATGATATTCTTAATATAGAAAAATACAAATAAATTAAAAAAAAACTTTGGGGCAAAAAACATGAACAGCATATTCACTAAAAAAATACAGATGAATAATATTTGAAATATATTCAAAATACTAAAACAATAGTAATGCAAGTTTGTGCATTAGGAAAATTTTGCAAGTGATAGTTAAAACTACATATTGCACAAAACAGGCATTCTTCTGCTTTTCCTATCAGAATAAAATATTTCATAAAAATATTTCCTCCTTTATATTTAAGATTAAAATTTACATTTTCAACAAGATTTTATAGTACATATCTTGAGTATTAGAAAATATATTGAGTCTATACTTTTAAAATTTTAAGTCAATAATGTATTTACTTGCAGAATGCTCTTTGTCAAGGAAAAAAAAAGAGAGAGAGAAAGTAATAGAAATGAAAATACTAAGATGTTATAGGTAAGTACTGGAATTATGGGTATATCACATTGTATCTCGCTGTTATTATAATTCTTATCATGCTGCTCATTACCAGATTTACTAAGAATAGTATACACATTTGTAAGTTATTTTTGTATATCATTTCATTTGATTTTCATAAATCTAAGCATGATATAAATAATTTCCTATTTTGCAAATGTGGAACAGAAGCATTGAAAAAAGAGTTTAATCTGTCATGTAGTTGAGTTCAAAACCCATGCCTATTCTGCTGCTTATCTCTGGTACTTTCCTCTTTCCCTTACTACATATTTCTTACTGGTTCTATTAATACACATAACTGTCTTTTGAATATCAAATGTCTATCAAGTCTCTGAAATGGTAAAATACTCAGGATATAGCAGTAACAAAGAAGCACAAATGAACAAATAAAACAATGAATTAGAAAGCACTTGGAAAATGGAAATAAGTGGGATGAAAAGGAACTCCGGAGGACAAGTGTGTGAAACAATGATGATGAAAATTTATGCTGGATTGTATGGTAGTCTTATTTTTAATATTTTGAGGAACTTGCATATTATTTTCATAAAAGCTGCATTTCTATAAATTTTGCATAAAAATAATAATAATAAATACCAGCAGGGTGGAGAAACACTAAATATGTATTTAAATGATTTTGCTCTTTCAAAAATATCTATTGCAACTGAAGCTCTAAGGTAAGTTTGTGATTTTGTTTACCAAGCTAAAAAATTAAAAGGAAAACAGTACTCTCAGCACTACTCTAAAAAAAATAATAATAATAAGTGTTTGAATTGAGTTTGTAAAGAGAAAGCTATGTGATACTTTTCCTAGTTAATATAATCACTGGATAAATTATATTTCATTGATGGTTAGAAAAGCCAAGAAATTTTTACTCTTATTTTTTCACACATTCAAATATAACATATAAACTCCTTTTTTTTTTTTTTTAAGAAGAGGAATATTTCCATTTGAGTAATATTGTTTCCTACTCCATGGATAAAAGATATCTTTCCACTTATTTAGATCTTTAATTTTGTTCAGTAATGTTTTGTATTTTTCAGCATACATATACATATCTTTTGTTAAATTTATTCATGCTAAATTTAATTATTTTGATGTTATTATAGAGTATTTTAGTGTTAATCTTTGTTCTTAGCTCAGTCATCTCCAACCCTTTGCAACCCCATGGACTGTAGCCTGCCAGGCTACAGCACAGTTCAAAAGCATCAGTTCTTTGGTGCTCACCTTCCTTTATATTCCGACTCTCACATCCATACAGACTACTGGAAAAACCATAGCCTTGACTAGATGGACCTTTGTTGGCAAAGTAATGTCTCTGCTTTCAAATATTATAGAAATGACTAGCATTTTTGTTCTTTGAACTATTTTTAAGAACTCTAAGGGAAGTGACCATTTTATTCATTCCTTATTCTTTTTAAGAGAAAATTTAACCCCTTTTGTTTTCACTTAAATACAGGGCGTTTTGCCATCCAGGTTCTTATGTCCTTTCTCTGTGTTATATCCATTTAAGAGGTCAGGAGACTGGCAAGGAAAACCCAAGGCTTTAGCCGACAGGTGGGGAAGGGTGTTAGAAAGACTAAGAGAGGATCCCTTGGCACATCCACCTCCCAAGGTGGTAAGTGCCCAGCACTTTCCTGGAACTGAAGCTCCCCAAAAAGTCAGCTTAGTGTCTTGTCCTTTGGATTCTAGGATAAAAGTTGCCATCTAAGGGGTTTCACAGAATCAGACACCACTGAAGGGACTTAGCAGCAGTAGCAGCAGAAACCTAAGTGACCAAAGTACTTTGAAGTCTCTGAGATCAAGCCCTGAGCCTTTGGAGAGGGAACACTGACTCTAAGACCATAGACTACAATAGAACTAACCCCAAGGAGTTAGAGTAAGTGAAAATAACAAATGAAACAAAAATATAAACCCAATCATCAGCAGACAGGATTACCACCTGACTCAGCCTTGCCCTGTAGAGGAAAAACAAAAAAACTCAGCACAAATCTCACCTGCCGGGAGCCAGAGTGAGGAATCCCACCCATGACAAGGTCATGCGGCAGAGATCTGATGTGCAAGTTCGAGTCAGATCTCAGGTTTTCCCCCTGGTATTTCCTGAGCATGTAACCCCCAAAATAAGAATATGCCTGCCTTACTGTATTGTACTTTTCCACTCTCCTGACACACTCTGGAGAAAGTCATCTCAAGGCTTTAGTCTTCTGCATTTGAAAGGGTGTTTCAATCCAAAAACCCCTCTGATGGCTTTCTAGCCTGCCTGTAGGACTCGTACAACTGTGCATGTGATTGTTTGAGGCCTCCTGACCACCGGAGGCACAGGAAGCTTAAAACATCCTAGGAATGTAGGGGCTTCCAAGGAGTCAAAATCATTAGAATGGGACTGATTAAAGGTTTCATTTGTTGAGCCAATACTTGCTGCCAAATTTTCATATCTTTAGTTTTTAGATATAATTGGTATATAGAAAAACAGGTAGTAGACCTGGTATTAGCAACACTAGATCTTTGAGTTAAGTACTTTCTTTGTTATAACCCATTGCACCTTTGTTCTACAGACATGTAACTTTATTTAGTATTTTGAGGGTGACGCAGAGTAAAGAAAAAACACTTCTAGGGAAAAGGAGTTTTCTGGTTTGATAGACAATTATCCAGGAAGAGAGCCATAAAAATGTTAACAAGCTTCTTGGTCAGAAGATAATGTAAACCACCTGAGATCATTTGTATATGGGAGGGTATGCAAAAAGAAAGCCTTGTCTCAATGAGGGTCAGGACTGCTGCCCCTGCATAACTCTGCATATTCCATTATGTACAACTTGGGGTATATAAGCTGATTTTGAAAAATAGTTTTTGGAGTTTTGCACCTATGCTGGGCTTCCCCATGTCGTTCTTTTCTCCCTTTTTCGGCTGAATTCCCATCTGGGGCATGGAGGCTCACCATGTTTACTTACTTGCCCCGGCTTCTAAGATCTGTAAGAGAGAGAGCCCAAGGCGGGGCACTCTCCAATATTCAAACGGACGCCGGTGGCCTAACGTAGATGGTGCAAGTTCCTTGTCTGGAACTTTATTGGCTTTCCATGTATACCAAGTTATTCAGCCTCTTTTCTCCACTTAATTTTCCTACTACACTAATTCTTCCTAACCTAATCTTATATTAATAAATAAATTAGTTTTTTCCTCGCCTATCCATCTCCCCTTCGAATCACCCTGGATCCACTGGGGCTGGACCCCAGCACTCACCCTATACACAAACCACTGAACCAAACTTAGGAGGGCAAAAACCAAAAGGAAGAAATAATTCAGTCTTGAAGCCTGGGAAAAGGAGACCTCAAACACAATAAGTTTAAAAAAAAATGAAAAGGCAGAGAAATACTACACAAATGAAGAAATAAATAAGAAACACAGAAGTCCAAATAAAAGAGAGGAAAATATGAAAGCTACCTGAGAAATAATTCAGAATAATGATAGCAAAGATAATAAAAAAAACCTTGAATAAAATAAAGAAAATTCAAGAATCAATTAACAATAACCTAGAATTAAAGAATAAATATGCAGAAACAAACCACACAATTACTGAAATTAAAAATACTCCCGTGGTAGTTTAGTCACCAAGTTGTGTCTGACAGTTGTGACCCCATGAACTGTAGCCTACCAGGATCCTCTGTCCATGGGATTTTCCAGGCAACAAAACTGGAGTGGATTGCCATTTCCTTCTCCAGGTGGTCTGCTGCATTGTAGGCAGATTCTTTACTGACTGAGCCATCTGGAAAGAATCAATAGCAGAATATCTGAAGTAGAAGAACAAATCAGTGAGCTGGAAGTTACAATGGTGAAAATAATTTCTGAAGAGCAGAATAAATTAAAATGAATGAAAGGAACCAATGATAGTCTCAGAGACCTCTGGGACAATATCAAATGCACCAACATTTGAATTATAGGGGTCCCAGAAGAAGAAGAGGAAAAAAAGGAATGAGAAAATTTTTGAAGAGATTATAGCTGAAAATTTCCCCAACGTGGAAAAGGAAATAGTCAATCAAGGTCAAGAGGCACAAAGAGTCCCATATAGGAAAAACCCAAGGGGAAACATGCCAGGACACATACTAATCAAACTAACAAAGACTAAACACAAAGAAAGAATGTGAAAAACAGCATGGAAAAGCAACAGTAACATTCAAGGGAAACACCATATTCTTAACAGCTGATCTTTCAGCAGAAACCCTTCAGGCCAGAAGGATATATTTAAAGTACTGAAAGGGAAGAATCAACAACCAAGATTATTGTACCTGGCATGGACCTCATTCAAAATTAATGGAGAAATAAAAAGCTTTTCAGACAAGCTTTTCAGTTAAGAGATTAACTTTTGCTGGTCTAAGTTAAGTACCACCAAACCAAACCTACAAAAAATGTTAAAGGGACTTATATAGTCAAGAAATATAAGAGAAGAAAAAAAAAATCTACAAAATCAACCCCAAACACTTAAGGCAATAGGAACATACATATCAATAAATACTTTAAATGTAAATTAAATGCTCCAACCAAATGACACAGACTGGCTGAATGGAAACAAAAATAAGACCCATATATATGCTGTCTGCAAGAAACCCACTTCAGATGTAAAGACACATATAGACTGAAAATGAGAGGATGGAAAATATATTCCATGCAAATAGGAAGCAATAGAAAGCTGGAGTAGAAATCATCATATCAGACAAAATAGACCTTAAATAAAGAAGACTACAAAAGATAAAGATGGACACTACATAATGATCAAGAGATCAATCCAAGAAGAAGATAAAACAATTGTAAATATCTATGCACCCAACATAGAAGCACCTCAGTACATAAGACAAACACCAACAGACATAAAAGGAGACATTGACAGTAACACAATAATAATAGGAGACTTTAACACCCCACTCACACAATGGACAGATCATCAAAATAGAAAATTAATAAAGAAACATAAGTCTTAAATGATACATTAGATAAGATGGATCTCATTGATATCTTCAAAATATTCCTTCCAAATGCAGAAGAATACACCTTCTTCTCAAGTGCACATGGAACATTCTCCAGGATACACCACATCTTGGGTCACAAATCAAACCTCAGTAAATTTAATAAAATTGAAATCGTATCAAGCATCTTCAACAACAACACTATGAGACTAGATACCATATACAAGGAAAAAACTTTAAGAAACACAAACACATGGAGATTAAACAATACGTTTGTAAATAACCAACAGGTTACTGAAGAAATCAAAAGGGAAATAAAATATTTCTAGAAACAAGTGACAATGAAAACAGGACAACTCAAAATCTATGGCATGCAGCAAAAGCAGTTCTAAGAGGAAAGTTTATAGTAATACATTCCTACATCAGGAAAGAAGAAAAACAATGAATAGACACCCTAACTTTACACCTAAAACAGCTGGAAACAGAAGAGCAAAGAAACCCAAAATTAGTAGAAGGAAAGAAATCATAAAGATCCTAGCAGAAATAAATGGAAAAGAAATGAAACAATAGTAAAGATTAATAAAACTAAAAGCTGATTCTTTGAGAAGATAAACAGAATTAAGAAACCTTTAGCCAGACTCATCAAGAACAAAAGAGGGAATAATCAAATCAACAACATTAGAAATAAGAAAGGAGAGGTTACAATAGGCAATGAAGAAATACAAAGGATTATAAGAGACTATTATGAACAACTATATAGCAACAAAATGGATAATCTGGAAGATATGGACAGATTCTTAGAAAAGTTCAATCTTCCAAGACTGAACGCAGATGAAATAGAAATTATGAACAACCCAATTACAAACACTGAAATTGAAGCTGTGATCAGAAATCTCCCCCAAAACAAAAGCTCAAGACCAAGTGGCTTTACAGGAGAATTCTATCAAACATTTAGAGAAGAGCTAATGCCTATCCTTCTAGAACTCTTTCAAAAATTGCAGAGGAAGGAACACTTCAAAACTCATTCTATGAGGCCATCATCACTGCGATACCAAAACCAGACAAAGACAACACACAAAAAAAGAAAACTGCAGGCCAATATCACTGATGAACATAGATGCAAAAATCCTCAACAAAATTTTGGCAAACAGAATTCAGCAACACATCAAAAAGCCCATACACCATAGTCAAGTTGGGTTTATTCAGGGATTCAAGGATTCTTCAATATATGCAAATGAATCAATGTGATACACCATATTAACAAATTGAAAGATAAAAGCCATATGATAATCTCAATAGATGCAGAAAAACCTTTGACAAAATCAAGCACCCATTTATGATTAAAACTCTTCTAAAAAATGGTCATAGAAGGAAACTACCTCAACATAATAAAGGCCATATATGATTAGCCTAGGGCAAACATTATCTTCAATGGTGAAAAAATGAAAGCATTCCCCCTAAGATCAGGAATAAGACAAGGGTGTCCAATTTCTCTACTATTATTCAACATGGTTCTGGAAGTCCTAGCTATAGCAATCAGAGAAGAAAAAGAAATAAAAGGGATCCAAATCAGGAAAGAAGAAGTAAAGCTCTCACTGTTTGCAGATGACATGATACTGTACATAGAAAACCCTAAATATAATATCAGAAAATTACTAGAGCTAATCAGTAAATTTATCAAAGTTGCAGGATACAAAATCAATACACAGAAATCACTTGCATTTCTATATACTAACAATGAAAAATCAGGAAGAAAAATTAAGGAATCAATCCCATTCACCATTGTAACAAAAAGAATCAGATAAACTTACCTAAGGAGACAAAAGAACTATACACAGAGAATTATAAGACACTAATGAAAGAAATCAAAGATGACATAAACAGACGGAGAGATATTCCATGTTCCAGGGTAGGAAGAATCAATATTGTGAAAATAACTATACTATCAAATGCAATCTACAGATTCAATGCAATCCCTATCAAATTACCATTGATATTTTTCAAAGAAGGAGGACAAAAAAATTTCACAGTTCATATGGAAAAACAATAGACCTCAAACAGCCAAAACAGTCTTGAGAACAGAAGAATGGAGCTGGAGGAATCAACCTTCCCAACTTCAGATTATACTACAAAGCCACAGTTATCAAGATAATATGGTACTGGCACAAAAACAGAAACATAGACCAATGGAACAGATATAAAGCCCAGAAATAAATCTATGCACCTATGGGCACCATATATTTGACAAAGGTGGCAAGAATATACAGTGGGGCAAAGACAGCCTCTTCAATAAATGGTGTTGGGAAAAACTGGACAACTACATGTAAAAGAATGAAATTAGAACACTTCCTAACACCATATACAAAGATGAACTCAAAATGGATTAAAGACCTAAATGGAAGACCAGAAACTATAAAATTCTTAGAGGAAAACATAGGCAGAACACTCAACGACATAAATCAAAGCAAGAGCCTCTATGACACACCTCCTATAGTAATGGAAATAAAAACAAAAGTAAACAGGTGGGACCTGATTAAACTTAATAGCTTTTGCACAGGAAAGGAAATTATAGGCAAGGTGAAAAGACAACCCTCAGAATGGGAAAAAATAATAGCAAATGAAACAGCTGACAAAGGATTAATTTCCAAAACATACAAGCAGTTCATACAACTCAATGTCAGAAAAACAAACAACCCAATCAAAAAGTGGGGAAAAGACATAAATAGACATTTCTCCAAATAAGATATACAGATGGCTAACAAACACATGAAAAGATGCTCAACACAGCTCATTATTAGAGAAATGCAAATAAAAACTACATTGAGGTATCAACTCACACCAGTCAGAATGGCCATCATCAAAAAGTCTACAAACTCTAAATGCTGGAGAGGCTGTAGAGAAAAGGGAATGCTCTTGCACTGTTGGTGGGAATGTAACCAACAGCCACTATGGAAGACAGTATGGAGATTTTTTAAAAAACTCGTTCATTGCAACACTACTTACACTAGGTAGAACATGGAAACAACATAGATGTCCATCAACAGATGAGTGGATAAAGAAATATGGTACATATACATAATGGAATGTTGCTCAGCCATAAAATGGAATGCCTTTGAGTCAGTTCTAATGAGGTGGATGAACCTAGAACCTATTATACAGAATGAAGTATGTCAGAAAGCTAAAGCTAAATATCATATTCTAACGCATCTATATGGAATCTAGAAAAACGGTACTGAAGAATTTAATTACAGCGCAGCAATGGAGAACCAGACATAGAAAATAGATTTGTGGATATTGGGAGAGGGGAAGAAAGGGTGAGATGTACGGAAAATGTAACAGGGAAAGTTACATCACCATATGTGAAATAGATAGCCAACAGGAATTTGCTGTATGTCTCAGGAAACTCAAACAGGTTCTCTGTATCAACCTAGAGAGGTGGGATGGGGAGGGGGATGGGAGAGAGTTTCAAAAGGGAGATTATATATATATATAATACTGTCTTCCATACTGTCTTCCATAGTGGCTGTTGGTTACATTCCCACCAACAGTGCAAGAGCATTCCCTTTTCTCTACAGCCTCTCCAGCATTTAGAGTTTGTAGACTTTTTGATATATATACACACACACACAAATACCTATGGCTAATTCATGTTGAGGTTTGACAGAAAACAACAAAATTCTGTAAAGCAATTATTCTTCAATAAAAATTATTTTTTAAAAAAGAGAAAAATTTTATTAGAATTGTTCAATATTATAACCAACAGGAATATACTGCCTTCCTTTGCCAGAAACATCATTTTCTGTGTGATATTAGGAACAAGTTACAAGGAAAATATACAGTTGAAATGCATTTATTACTCACCCATTAAAAAAAGGAGGAAATAATGCCGTTTGCAGCAACATGAGTGGACATAGAAATTGTCTCATACTAAGTGAAGTAAGTCAGACAGAGACTGACAAATATCATATGATATCACTTAAATGTGACAGCTATAAAAATGGAACAAATGAATTTCTTTACAAAACAGAAATAGTCATAGATGTAGGAAAAAACAAAAACAAAAACTTCTGGTTACCCAGGGGGAAAGGGGAGGTAGGGATAAATTGGGAGATTGGGATTGAAATGTATACATACTATATATAAAACATAACTAATAAGGACCTACTGTACAGCTCAGGGCACTCTACTCAATACTCTGTATGCATATGGGAAAATAATCTGAAAGAGAGAAGATACATGTGTATGTGTAACTAATTCACTTTGCTGCACAGTGGGACCTAACACAACATTATAAATCAGCTATATACTTTATTGGTGTTTTTCTTTCTGGCTTACTTCACACCAATAAAGTATACTAATGCATATATATGGAATTTAGAAAGATGGTAACAATAACCCTGTATGTGAAACAGCAAAAGAGACACAGATATATAGAACAGTCTTTTGGATTCTGTGGGAGAGGGCAAGGGTGGGATGATTTGGGAGAATGGCATTGAAATATGTATAATATCATATATGAAATGCGTCGCCGGTCTAGGTTCGATGCATGATACTGGATGCTTGGTGCTGGTGCACTGAGAAGACCCAGAGGGATGGTACGGGGAAGGAGGAGGGAGGGGGGTTCAGGATGGGGAACACGTGTATACCTGTGGCGGATTCATGTTGATGTATGGCAAAACCAATAAAATATTGTAAAGTAATTAACCTCAAATTAAAATAAATAAATTTATATTAAAAATAAAATAAATCAGCTATATTTCAAAAATACTCCTTCAGATACCATTAGTATTAAGCACAAGAGTAAAATCCCAAAACATTGATCATGGTACAACTTTTCTATTTAAAATATCAAATATTTTCAATAGCAAACAGTTAAAAAAATGCTTGTTTTCCTTACTTGCCTATGCAAGGATTAAGCTTTATGTTAAATTTTAATGATCTGTGATTTCTTTAACATAGAGTTTTCTGACAATTAATGCAAACAATGAACATAAAAGGCTATTTAGCTCTCACTACTGAGCAACTTCACTTTCACTTTTCACTTTCATGCATTAGAGAAGGAAATGGCAACCCACTCCAGTATTCTTGCCTGGAGAATCCCAGGGACAGAGGAGCCTAGTGGGCTGCCATCTATGGGGTCACACAGAGTCAGACACAACTGAAGCGACTTAGCAGCAGCAGCAGCATTATCAATAATAATAATAAAACACAGTTTGTCATAGTAATTGGAGAATGATGTGATAGACTAAATTTTAAATCAAATTCATAGTTATATCTATTTAAATAATTCAATATCAGATACAGAAAAAGACATTAGAACAGCCATCCATAGTGCATATTTACACTAATTGAAGCTTTCTTTAGAAAATAATATTTTCCATGAATAAATGCATTTCCTAGCTAATATCTAAACATGTGCTGTGCTTTCTCACTTAGTCATGTCCAACTCTCTACAACCCCATGAAGTATAGCCCACCAGGATCTTCTGTCCAAATAATTTTCCAGGCAAGAATATTGGAGCAGGTATCGTTTCCTACTACAGGGCATATTCCGGAATCAGGGATAGAACCCATTTCTCTTGTGTCTTCTGCATTGGAAGGAAGATTTTTTTTTTACCACTGCACCACATGGGAAGCTTATGGATATTAAAATTAAACCCTTTGAAATTCTACAGTAAATAAACAGATATGTTTATCTTAGCATGTCCCCAAATAATAAAAAATGAAATAATTTTCTGGAGTGAAATTTACTCACTTTTTTTCTACAAATACTTTAGAAAATAAAGTTCACTAAAATGTGGACTTAGCAGAAATATTAGAGTATCTTTCTAAAACACCGTGGTGTAAAGTGACTTACTTTTGCTTTGAATATTTGAAGCACTGTTAGCTGTTTCATGTAGACTTTCATTGAAGTATTAAGTATAACATACTCAAAGTGTATAGATAGTAAATATATAACTCTGAATAATCACAACATGAATATGCCATTTAATTTAATAACCACAATAACCACTCAGTAACCACAAACTTCTCCTGTGACTGCCTTTAGTTACCAGCTCCCTACGAGCTTTCTACTGTGCTTAACAATTATTTAAACTACTTCTGAGCTTTATATAAGTTGAATATATGCTATTTACTGCCTTGTTTCTGACGTTTATCAGTCCTTAATGTTTGTGATATTCTTATATTCTGTTAGGTTGTGTTGTAGTTCATTTATTCTAACTGCAATATGATATTAAATTCCATTGACTATATCACAATGCATTTATGTATTCAAAGTTCACGTAGATTTGATCTACATATCTAGATTTGGGCAAAGTATTGATGTAATAAGCATCCTTTTTCATGTCCTTTGGTGAATATATTAACAATCTTTTTTTGGAATATAAATTTTAAGTCATAGTCAATCAGCTTCTTTAGACACAGCTTGATAGTTCTGCAGTGCCTGTACTATGGCTTATACTCTCATCATGAATCTCCAGGAATCTCATGGAGGATTGTCTGGTATTTTAATTCCATTCTACTTTAGCTATTTCTTTCTGTGTATTCAGTTCAGCTCAGCCATGTCCGACTCTTTGCGACCCCATGAATCACCGGAAGCCAGGCCTCCCTGTCCATCACCAACTCCCGGAGTTCACTCAGACTCACATCCATCGAGTCAGTGATGCCATTCAGCCATCTCATCCTCTGTCATCCCCTTCTCCTCCTGCCCCCAATCCCTCCCATAAGAGTCTTTTCCAATGAGTCAACTCTTCCCATGAGGTGGCCAAAGTACTGGAGTTTCAGCTCCAGCATCATTCCCTCCAAAGAAATCCCAGGGCTGATATCCTTCAGAATGGACTGTTTGGATCTCCTTGCAGTCCAAGGGACTCTCAAGAGTTTTCTCCAACACCACAGTTCAAAAGCATCAATTATTCGGCACTCAGCTTTCTTCACAGTCCAACTCTCACATCCATACATGACCACAGGAAAAAACAGCCTTGACTAGATGGACCTTTGTTGGCAAAGTAATGTCTCTGCTTTTCAATATGTTATCTAGGTTTCTCATAACTTTCCTTCCAAGGAGTAAGCGTCTTTCAATTTCATGGCTGCAGTCACCATCTGCAGTGATTTTGGAGACCAAAAAAATAAAGTATGACACTGTTTCCACTGTTTCCCCATCTATTTCCCAGGAAGTGATGGGACCAGATGCCATGATCTTCATTTTCTGAATGTTGAGCTTTAAGACAACTTTTTCACTCTCCTCTTTCACTTTCATCAAGAGGCTTTTTAGTTCCTCTTCACTTTCTGCCATAAGGGTGGTGTCATCTGCATATCTCTGGTTATTGATGTTTCTCCTGGCAATCTTGATTCCAGCTTGTGCTTCTTCCAGCCCAGCATGTCTCATGATGTACTCTGCATAGAAGTTAAATAAGCAGGGTGACAATATTCTGCCTTGATGTACTCCTTTTGCTATTTGGAAACAGTCTGTTGTTCCATGTCCAGTTCTAACTGTTGCTTCCTGACCTGCATATAGGTTTCTCAAGAGGCAGGTCAGGTATAGTATGTTATTATGCTTTTTTAATCAACCTTTTTGATTTATATACAATGAAATGTACAAGTTTTATTTTAGAGTTGAGTTAGTTCTGAAAAATGCATATATCCGTATAATTACACTCTCAAGAAAAGATTCTGTATATTTCTGTTACTTGCAAAGTTTTCTCATGCCCAATTCCAATCAATTCCTACTCCAAAATCTCAGGGCCAGGCTTGTCTGATCTGCTTTGTATTGCTATAGATAATAATTTCATTTTCTAGAGATCAATTTAATTTCAGTCATCATGTATGGATCCTATTGTATATGGCTTCTGTAAGGGGTACAAAGGAGCTGATATTCATTTATATTGTTGCCTATATCACTTGTCTGTTTCTTTTCCTTGAGTACTATTTTAGTATATGGACATTTAAAATAATTGGTTCATCCATTCAATAGGTGATAAGATTGGTTACTTATAGTTTTTAGTTATTACAAATATAAGCAGCATTTAATATCTGGGCAGTAAGTTAGAACTGTGATTGTGAAATGAGACTTATATCTTAGATAAATCTTTAAAAGTGTATGCTCAAATTTTTAAATTGAAACATGGAGATATTTTTGAATTTCTCTTTCTTTTTTCAAGTTGATTTTGGCAAACATAAAATATTTTATTAAATAGGTCTATATTGATTTTGGTGCTTCATAGTCATGAATGAGAAAACTAGATATTTTAAAAATTTGTATTCTCTGAAGAAATATATTTTAATTTCAAGTTCAAGTTAGGTGAATACTTTTCTAATTAATGTGCCATTAGAAACATCTCTTGAATCTTTCAATGAAAATGTCCGGGGCTTTAGAAGAGATCTTGAATTTAAGCTATGAGAAATACAAAAATACCTTCCCAGTGAGAAAAATTGTGTGTATATGTGTGTGTGTGTGAGTATTTTTTTTTAATGGTAGTTCACAAACCTACATAACTTAATTAAATTTGTCTTCAATCTTTCTTAACTTTCCAACAATACATTTTTAAGAAATTCTATCAAGGAGCACAATGGTTCCTTGTGTTTTAACCTATGCAGTATCTTCCCATTAATGATGAGGGTAAGTCCCTCCAAAATGTTCTGTGACAATCTTTCTGCATCATTGTAATCTTTATGGAGTTAAAATTCATGTAAATATATTATAATGACAGGAAACACCAGTTGTGTGGAACTGTGAAGTAGTATGTTATACTGTTCCTGATAAGTATTTTCTTATATACAAATATAGTCAAATAATTCTGCTTTGTTTTTAAAATGCCATTGTAATGCAAACCTTTTCAAAAGCAGTCATGTAGATGTAAGACTAGGATATACTATATATGCTTGCTAGAACTCAGGGACAGTGTCATGTATAGCATAAACACTCAGAAAATATTTATATAATAATTATTATTGAAAATTTGGTTTGGAACTCAGCAAATGTAAGCCAAATTATAACTTTTAGACTGATTCCCAATGGATAAAGTTCAGAAAATTTAAGCCAAGTTTTTGAACTCAATATATATGATTGAATAAGAGCATTCTTTCAGATCTTGGGGAGCCTCAAGGATCTAAGGTCTGAGTAGATATAATGAACAATTCATGCAATGTACTTGCTATTATGGAGCTCGTGTCTGCGTGTGTGTGTGTGTGTGTGTGTGTGTGTGTGTGTGTGTGTCTGTGTGCATGTGCTTGGAGGTGGGGGTTGCAGAGATAGTAAAGAAGCAAACCAAAGACAAGGATCTTGAATAGTAACATATGCATGGAAGGTAATTTGAATAAGGAATGGCTGGCTTAAAGAATATTTAAATTCACAGCTTATATTCACATTTGAGCTGAGACCTTAATGTCTAGATCTAGTAAAAGAATATTTTAGGGAGAAGGAATGGTGAGTACAAAGGGTATAAACTGAGAACAAAGCATTGATAATTGCTAAATATAGATTTCTAAATGAGAGTAAGGAAATTACTCCATATGCTACTATAATGGTGGATACATATTATAAATCTGTCCAAACCTATAGAATATACAACACAGTTAATGAATAGTGATGTAAATTATGAACCTGGGATGATTATGATATGCTGATATAGGTTCATGAATTGTAAGACATTTACCACTCTGGTGGAGGCTGTTGATCATGCAGGAAGTTCCGCGTATGTGGAGGCACAGGGCACTTGGAAAAGCCCTGTATCTTCTGCTCAATTTTGCTGTCAATAAAACTTCTATAAAGAAATAAGTCCAAATAGGCACACAATTCCAAAGATGATAAAAAGAAAAAGAATGATGGGTTTGAATTTAATAATTAGAAAGTATAAGAAATTGACCAAATGATAAATTAAAAGGTGCAAGTATTGTGTGCTTGAGATCAGAAAATATAAAGCCATTCAATCTAATTCAGAATAAACATCTTCTGAAACCATAAAGGACAAAAAATGGACAAGGCTTATTCATGTTGGTTGTTAGGGAACATTTTTCTAACTATTTTCATTCTACCTTCAAGATTCCCCTTGAGGCAGGAAGCAGATGTATTCCCCTCTAGGGTAAAGCAATTGGAGATTCATTCTCTATTGACCAAAACTCCAAGATAACAATAGCAGGGCAATTAAGGTGAGGAAGATGGACTCTTTTCAGAGCACATATTTCTCATTCTGAAGTCAAGAGAACTACCCCGCCATACATGTACAGCAAGGCTCCTTGGTGGCCAAAGGGGAGTTATATCAAAGAACTGTCTACCCAGAAGCTTTTTTGATTAATCCATATTGGCTAAGAGATGCACATGCACACATGGGAGGAATATTTGTTAATGTTCAGTCGCTCAGTCATTTCTGACTCTTTGCAGCCCCATGGACTACAGCACACCAGGCTTCCCTGTCCTTCACCATCTCCCAAAGCTTGCTCAGATTCATGTCCATTGAGTCAGTGATGCCATTCAACATCTCATCTTCTGTCATCCCCTTCTCCTGACTTCGATCTTTCCTAGCATCAGGGTCTTTTCTAATGAGCTGGCTCTTTGGATCAAGTGGCTAAAGTCTTGGAACTTCAACTTCAGCATCAATCCTTCCAATGACTATTCAGGGTTGATTTCCTTTAGGATTGACAGGTTTGATCTCCCTGCATTCGAGGGGACTTTCAAGAGTTTTCTCCTACACCACAGTTCAAAACCATCAATTTTTCTGTGCTCAGCCTTCTTTATGGTCCAACTCTCAGATCCATACAGTATTACTGGATAAAAGATAGCTTTGACTATACAGATCTTTGTCAGCAAAGTGATGTCTCTGCTTTTTAACCTGAGCTGTGTTTAGTCATTCAGTCATGGCCGACTCTTTTCAATTCCATGGACTATAGTCTGCCAGGTTCCTCTGTCCATGGGGATTCTCCAGGCAAGAATTCTGGAGTGGGTTTCCATGCCCTCCTCCAGGGGATCTTCCCAACCTAGGAATCAAATTCAGCTCTCCCACATTTCAGGCAGATTCTTTACCAGCTGAGTTATCAGGGAAGCCCTTTCTAACATGAAATGAAGTGAAGCGAAGTCACTTAGTTGTGTCCGACTCTTTGTGACCCCAGGGACTGTAGCCCACAAGCTCCTTGGTCCATAGGATTTTCCAGGCATGAATACTGGAGTGGGTTCCCATTTCCTTCTCCAGGGGATCTTCCTGACCCAGGGGTCAAACCCAGGTCTCCTGCATTGTAGGCAGACGCTTTCCTGTCTGAGCTACCATATACCAAATATGGACTGTATACCAGGCAATTCAGAATGACTGGTCAGAGGAAATCTGTAAGAAATACTCCACAAAAGTAATTCAAACTGCTACCAGGATGCAACTCTCACTCTAAGTCTGCCTGTGTGTCTATCCACAGGTATTGTACCTTTTAATAAATACTTAAGTTGTTTCACTACTTTCTGTCTTTATGGAAATTCTTTTATGCAAAGCTGAAGGTCCACGGTCCTTGTCACTGACCACTTGTCTAGTAGCTAGGATCTGGTGCTTTTACCATCTCAACCCAGCCCAACCTCTAGTTGGTATCCCAAGCCCCACTCCAAGCCACTGCAGGCTGAGGCCATCTATGATCACCTTCAGACATCTCTCTGTAATGTTTTTTGTTCTTGGTGATGTTTTGTTTTTCTTATCTTTCATTTCTGCCATGCAAACATGCTTCCTTTTGTGGCATACCACCCTATGAATTACACTGATGATATTGTTGAAAATTTCACAATTGTAGAGATCATATTTTATTGATATTTCCCTTGCTAAGTATTCAGAAAATACCTGTCTGATTTTTAACAATGTATGACTATATATCAGATATTTTAAAATATTCTATTAGTGAAAAGAAGGAGGGAAAGGACAATAAAACAAGACATAAAAGAAAATTGTAAATTAAATCCAATCATCAATAACTAATTACGTACTCAATACTCCAATTATAAAGGAGAGACAGTAATAGTGAATATACAAAACTCAAGCATATGTCATGTAAATAAAAGGATCTAAAAAGTAACATGTAAATATTAATCACAAGAAAGTTGCACTTGTGTGAACCTGAGAGTGAATATCTTATTTAATTTTGTACCTTAGGTGTTTCATTGCCTCACTCTTGCCTTAACCTTGTTCTGATATCTCTCTCAAGTAATGAGATAGGAAATTATTCTTAACAGTAGGGAGTCCCTGGTTTTCAGCCCAGTGTAGGCTTTTCTCATGCACAAATAAGTTTTTTAAAATGTTTTAGCTTGGAGAAAAATATATAGTCGTACTATGTGTAGAAGAGAGAAAGAAGTTTGAGGTTTGACTGATATTAGGGTAGCTATTATATTAATTCTAATTTTTCATAGCTATTTATCACTCCTTATGTGTATTTTAGTTCAATACATGTCAAAATAACATCATGCTTAATAATATTTTTATCACAGTATATACTGAGCTGTAGATTTCTCAATCCTATTTCAACTTAAAAGAATCTGCCTGCAGTGCAGGAGATCTGGGTTCGATCCCTACTCCTTTTGTTTTCTAAGTTACTTTAATTTGCTAACATCTGTTTCCAGGTAGGTTGTATCATTTAAGAGGGCTTCCCTGGTGGTTCAGAGGTTAATGCGTCTGTCTCCAATGCAGGAGACCTGGGTTCGATCCTTGGGTTGGGAAGATCCCCTGGAGAAGGAAATGGCAACCCACTCCAGCATTCTTGCCTGGAGAATCCCATGGACAGAGGAGCCTGGTAGGCTACAGACCACGGGGTCGCAAAGAGTCAGACACAACTGAATGACTTCACGTTCACCTGTATCATTTAATCTCATTATTTTAAAATTAAGTGTAAGAGCTTATGGCTCTAAATCTACTTTTTCCACATATTCCTCCTCAATATACCATTCTCATCTTCAGTTTGCTGTTTGTTGTTCAGTAGCTAAGTCAGGTCCAACTCTTTGCAACCCCATGGACTGCAGCGTGCCTGGTCTCCCTGTCCTTCACTATCGCCCAGGGTTTGCTCAAACTCAAGTCCATTAAGTCAGTTATGTCATCCAACCATCTCATCTTCTGTTGCTTTCTTATCCTCTTTCCCTCAGTCTTTTCCAGCATCAGGGTCTTTTCCAATGTGCTGGCTCTCCATATCAGGTGGCCAAAGTATTGGAGCTTCAGCTTCAGCATTAGTCCTTCCAATGAACATTCAGGGTTGACTTCTTTTAGGACTGACTGCTTTGATCTCCTTGCTTTCCAAGGGAATCTCAAGAGTCTTCTCCAACACCGCAGTTACAAGGCATCAAATCTTTGGCACTCATCTTCAATAAATTTTACTAAAAACCAAGAATGCTTTGATATTCAAACAGTGTGGGAAAAAAGGAAGAGAATGAGTCTGGGATAAGTAACATTAGAGAAAATATAAATGGTATATATGAATTCAAAGCTGAGTAATAGTCAATGCCATCTCTAGTATTTGGATATTGACCCCAGGTAATGAGCATCATGGCATATAAAACTCTTACTTTTTTGCCCAGTAAACTTTTAGCTCCATAATGAAGGTTATCAATATCTCCTGATATTGATATTGTCAAAGTTGGAAATTTGCTGTGGTAAGAGACCAGGGTGAGTTCCAGTTTGCCTCCATCAGTTCCAATTTGTCCTCATTTAATCTCAATTCCGGTCTATCCTTCATGTATGCATAATTTTTGAAAATAAACATAATATAGGCTATTTTTGCTTTATTCTTTATTCAGGTGATTTCCTAGTTCTGACTTTATTTTCTTAATTTCCTTATTATGTATGAGTTTATGACCTTATGTTTTTCATATTTTAAAAAAAATCTCACATATTATCTTTTTAAACTGTTTTATTCTCTCATATTTATTTTAGTTCACATATTCTCTGAGTCTGTGATTTATATATTTTCCACTAACCATATTTTTCATCTTTTGTGTGTTTCAAGATTTTATTATGATTATTCCATTCTGATTGTTTTCTGGTTCACCAGTATTATCTTCAGTTAGGTTTAACTGGCTATCAAACATGTTCACTGAATTCTTATTTATTCAGTTCCATAATTTTGATTTACTCTTTCATAAATTTCAGTTCTCTATCAACTTTCTCAAGCTTTTATATCCTTGAACATATTAATAGTATTTCCTTTTTTTTTTTTAGTTTTTTATTTTTTAAATTTTAAAATCTTTAATTCTTACATGCGTTCCCAAACATGAACCCCCCTCCCACCTCCCTCCCCACAACATCTCTCTGGGTCATCCCCATGCACCAGCCCCAAGCATGCTGCACCCTGCCTCAGACATAGATTGGCGATTCAATTCTTACATGATAGTATACATGTTAGAATGCCATTCTCCCAAATCATCCCACCCTCTCCCTCTCCCTCTGAGTCCAAAAGTCCGTTATACACATCTGTGTCTCTTTTCCTGTCTTGCATACAGGGTCGTCATTGCCATCTTCCTAAATTCCATATATATGTGTTAGTATACTGTATTGGTGTTTTTCTTTCTGGCTTACTTCACTCTGTATAATTGGCTCCAGTTTCATCCATCTCATCAGAACTGATTCAAATGAATTCTTTTTAACGGCTGAGTAATACTCCATTGTGTATATGTACCACAGCTTTCTTATCCATTCATCTGCTGATGGACATCTAGGTTGTTTCCATGTCCTGGCTATTATAAACAGTGCTGCGATGAACATTGGGGTACATGTGTCTCTTTCAATTCTGGTTTCCTCGGTGTGTATGCCCAGAAGTAGGATTGCTGGGTCATAAGGTAGTTCTATTTGCAATTTTTTAAGGAATCTCCACACTGTTCTCCATAGTGGCTGTACTAGTTTGCATTCCCACCAACAGTGTAGGAGGGTTCCCTTTTCTCCACACCCTCTCCAGCATTTATTGCTTGCAGATTTTTGGATCACAGCCATTCTGACTGGTGTGAAGTGGTACCTCATTGTGGTTTTGATCAATTCCAGAAAAACAAACGACCCAATCAAAAAATGGGCCAAAGAACTAAATAGACATTTCTCCAAAGACATACGGATGGCTAACAAACACATGAAAAGATGCTCAACATCACTCATTATTAGAGAAATGCAAATTAATAGTATTTCCTTAAGTCTCTGTCCCTGAATCTCTTTTTATCTGTAAAAACTCTCTGCTTTTTATTCATATGATCTTTTGCTTCTTGGGCCAGATTTGATTTCTTATCAGACACAATGTTAAATTTATAGATTAAATCTGAGGTTTTATGATATTTTTATTTTGAGAATTTACATTTTTATATTGAAAGCTCCTTAAGCATTGGTATTCAAAATTACCTGAAAGCATTTTCAGGATTGAAATTAACTGAAAAGATGTATCAATCTCTCCATGAACTTGTCTACTTTTGCTTTTGCCCCTGATATTGTTTCCAACTCTTAAGTTCTCTATGAGACATGGAGACTTTCATAATTTTCCACATTTGCAGTTACTTGACTCCAATTAATTGTATTCCTCTTATTCCTACAAGACTCTCAAAAGTTTCAAAAAGCTTCTTAGCTTAGCCTCTGGTCACCTTATTCTGGAGTTTTAAGACATCTGTACAAGAAATACAGACTCAATACTACAAATTCACCTTTGTGAGCATATATATTCTTCCAAAACCTGTTATCATATTATTTACTGTCTTGTTAACTTTTTGATTCCTTTCATTAGATATTTTCAAAATCTTTTTTCATTTGTTGTCAGTGCGAGTTTTTATTCAATTTAACTAGTACTATTGCTGATGGCTCAGATGGCAAAGAATCTGCCTGCAATGCAGGAGACTCAGGTTTGATCCCTGGATCAGGATGATTCCCTGGAATAGAAAATAGCAACTCACTCCAGTATTCTTGCCTGGGAAATTCTATGAACAGAGGAGCCTGTGGGCCACAGCCCATGGGGTAGCAAAAGGTCAGTCAAGGTGGAGGGACTACCACTTTGACTTTTTTTCATTATTAGGTAGCAGAATTTCTGAAACACATATTTTAGCTAATTTTCCCAATCTTTTCTCAATATACGTGATGTTATATAACTAAAGATATGTATGAAGAAATGGTTTATATTACTTCTAACCTGTTTATTAAGGTATAAATTTTATCATTGTTGTTCAGTCACTAACTCGTTTTTGCTTCTGTGACCCCATGAACTGCAGCATGCCAGGATTCTTTTCCCTTTGCTATCTCCTGTAGTTTGCTCAAACTCATGTCCATTGAGTCAGTGATTCCATCCAACCACCTCATCCTCTGTCTTCTCTTTCTCCTTTTGCCCTCAGTCTTTTCCAGCATCAGGGTCTTTTCCAGCAGGTTGGCTCTTTGCATCAGGTGGCCAAAGTAATGGAGCTTCGGCTTCAGCATCAGTCTTTCCAATGAATATTCAGGGTTGACTGCCTTTAGGATTGATTGCTTTGATCTCCTTGCCACTCAAGGGCTTTCAAGGGTTTTCTGCAGCACCACAACTTGAAAGCATCAGTTCTTTGGCACTCAGCTTTCTTTACAGTTCAACTCCCACATCCATACATGACTACTGAGAAAAGCATAGCTTTGACTATACAGACCTTTGTTGGCAGTGATGTCTCTGCTTCTTAATATGCTCTCTAGGTTTGTCATAGCTTTTCTTCCAAGGAGAAAGTGTCTTTTAATTTAATGGCTGTAGTCACCATCTGCAATGATTATGGAGGGCAAGAAAATAAAGTCTTTCACTGTTTCCACTTTACCCCATCTATTTGCCATGAAGTGATCGGACTGCATGGCTTGATCTTAGTTTTTTGAATGTTGAGTTTTAAGCCAGTTTTTCACTCTCTTCTTTCACCCTCATTAAGAAGCTCTTTAGTTCCTTTTAGCTTTCTATCATTAGAATTGTATCATCTGCAAATCTGAGGTTGTTATTTCTCCTGGCAATCTTGATTCCAGCTTGTGCTTCATACATCCCAGCATTTCACATGATGCATTCTGCATAAAAGTTAAATAAGCAGGTTGACAAATTGTAGTCTTGATGTACTCCTTTCCCAGTTCTGAACCAGTCTTTTGTTCCATGGTTCCATTGCTTCCTTCCCTGCACACAGGTTTCTCAGGAGACAGGTAGGTGGTCTGGTATTCTATCTCTTTTAGAATTTTCCAGTTTCTTGGGATCCATACAGTCAAAGGCTTTAGAATAGTCAATGAAGCAAAAGTAGATTTTTGTTTTGTTTTGTTTTTCAATTCTCTTTTTTATAACTTGTATGCTGAAAGTTATATGGGGCAGAACCACAGGTTTGACCATGCACATGGTCATGACACACCAGATGATTCTGAAGTAAAAAGGTCCCTATTTGACCTTTTGAGTCACTGTCCATTGTTTATCTTTAGACTGCAATATGGGTAACAATAAACTTTTATATACTTACAGAAGTGCATTTTAAGGTATCCTTATGTAAAAGTTTGGCCTTTATTCTAACTAATACCAACTCTACGTAAAATGTTGAGTAGAGGTTTCAATATTGAGCTGGCCAAAAATTTCATTCTGGTTTTCCCATAACATGAAAAATCCAAACAAATTTTTGGCCAACCCAATATATGCTTTATGAGTTCAGAGGAGAAGTCTGAGCTGGAGATAAAAATTCAAGATTCATTTATGCAGAGAGTTAATTAAATGCTACAAAGCCAAATGATATCATTTAGAGAGAGTATCTAGATACAAAAGAGAACAAAGTATTGGGTCATGGAATGTAACAATTCAGAATGCTTTGACTATGAATAAGGTCATATATCTGAGAAAAAGAGACAAGTGGAGTTGAAGGAGATTGAGTAAACATCTCAGCATTAAAAAAAAAAAAAAAAAGAAGAGTTTTTTTTGTTTGTTTTTTTCAGTTATGTCAATAGTATCAAATGCTGCCAAGAAACTAAGGGTTTATCATAAATTTATCTTCTGAAGGTCATTAGTGACATTGTCGAGAGCTGTGTTAATAGCATGGTGGGGTGAAACCCTGATGGGCGTACACTGATAAAAAGAATGAGAATAAAGAAAATGGAGAGAACAATCATTGGTCAATACTATCCATTTGAAGAATTTTAGTGCTAAGTTGAACAGAGGACAGATGTTGGAGGAGGAAGTGGTTTCAAGGAATGTTTTAAATGTGAATGATACTGTGCTGAATAAGCTTATGAGAATAACACAGAAAACAGGGCAACAATGAGGAATAGGTTTCGGTTAAAATAAGGAATATTTATTATTTAACAGAACATAAAATACATGGATAACAGGTACAGGTGTGCTGGTAGACAAAAAATGATGAGACTATAGGAATAATGGTTATTTCTACTCTTTCATGATTTATTTTTTTTACTTTTATAGTGAATCAAGAATAAAAGCAAATACTTGAAAGGAATTAGAGAGGATATATAGTGGAGGCTGAAGGAGAATACGGTCTTATTCAAGAGTTAGATAAAGGAATAAAGAATCTAGAACTAGAAAAATGCCCAAACTTTTAATGTCTTAGTCTACTTAAATCTATATATATAAGCATAAATTTTTAGAAGATGTCAGTTTTTCTCTAGAACTGGATTAAGAGGAGTCATCTATTTAATTAGCTTAGATTTATGCTAGTTAAGTAAGATGCTTGGAGTAAGAGGCTAGGAAGCTACTGATTGGGTGATTGTTATGATGAACAGAGCAATTAAAACCAGTTCAGGAAAAAGAAAAGATTTGAGGAGCATGAGGAAGAGTAGAAATGTTATATACCAAAGGTTGAAAACCCAGGTCAAGTCACAGAACTAAGTAATGTATACAACAAAAAGAGGATTAGAAAGCATTGAGAGCATATGCTAGTGTCAGTCGCTCAGTCGTGTCCAACTCTTTGCGACCCCATGAATCTCAGCACGCCAGGCCTCCCTGTCCATCGCCAACTCCCGGTGTTCACTCAGACTCACGTCCATCGATTCAGTGATGCCATCCTGCCATCTCATCCTCTGTTATCTTCTTCTCCTCCTGCCCCCAATCCCTCTCAGCATCAGAGTCTTTTCCAATGACTCAACTCTTCACATGAGGTGGCCAAAGTACTGGAGTTTCAGCTTTAGCATCATTCCTTCCAAAGAAATCCCAGGGCTGATCTCCTTCAGAATGGACTGGTTGGATCTCCTTGCAGTCCAAGGGACTCTCAAGAGTCTTCTCCAACACCACAGTTTAAAAGCATCAATTCTTTGGTGCTTGCCTTCTTCACAGTCCAACTCTCACATCCATACATCACCACAGGAAAAACCATAGCCTTGACTAGACAGACTTTAGTCGGCAAAGTAATGTCGCTGATTTTAAGTATGCTATCTAGGTTGGTCATAACTTCTCTTCCAAGGAGTAAGTGTCTTTTAATTTCATGGCTGCAGTCACCATCTGCAGTGATTTTGGAGCCCAAAACATAAAGCCTGACACTGTTTCCCCAACTATTTCCCATGAAGTGATGGGGCCGGATGCCATGATCTTCATTTTCTGAATGTTGAGCTTTAAGCCAACTTTTTCACTCTCCTCTTTCACTTTCATCAAGAGGCTTTTTAGTTCCTCTTCACTTTCTGCCATGAAGGTGGTGTTATCTGCATATCTGAGGTTATTGACATTTCTCCCGGCAATCTTGATTCCAGCTTGTGTTTCTTCCAGTCCAGCGTTTCTCATGATGTACTCTGCATAAAAGTTAAGTAAGCAGGGTGACAATATACAGCCTTGACGTACTCCTTTTCATTTTTGGAAGCAGTCTGTTGTTCCATGTCCAGTTCTAACTGTTGCTTCCTGACCTGCATACAGATTTCTCAAGAGGCAGGTCAGGTGGTCTGGTATTCCCCTCTCTTTCAGAATTTTCCACAGTTTATTGTGATCCATAGAGTTAAAGGCTTTGGCATAGTCAATAAAACAGAAATAGATGTTTTTCTGGAACTCTCTTGCTTTTTCCATGATCCAGCAGATGTTGGCAATTTGATCTCTGGTTCCTCTGCCTTTTCTAAAACCAGCTTGAACATCAGGAAGTTCACGGTTCACATATTGCTGAAGCCTGGCTTGGAGAATTTTGAGCATTACTTTACTAGCATGCAAGATGAGTGCAATTGTGCAGTAGTTTGAGCATTCTTTGGCATTGCCTTTCTTTGGGATTGGAATGAAAACTGACCTTTTCCAGTCCTGTGGCCACTGCTGAGTTTTCTGATTTGCTGGCATATTGAGTGCAGCACTTTCACAGCATCATCTTTCAGGATTTGAAACAGCTCAACTGGAATTCCATCACTTCCACTGGCTTTGTTCGTAGTGATGCTTTCTAAGGCCCATTTGACTTCACATTCCAGGATATCTGGCTCTAGATGAGTGATCACACCATCATGATTATCTTGGTCATGAAGATCTTTTTTGTACAGTTCTTCTGTGTATTCTTGCCACCTCTTCTTAATATCTTCTGCTTCTGTTAGGTCCATTCCATTTCTGTCCTTTATCAAGCTCATCTTTGCATGAAATGTTCCCTTGGTATCTGTAATTTTCTTGAAGAGATCTCTAGTCTTTCCCATTCTGTTCTTTTCCTCTATTTCTTTGCACTGATTACTGAAGAAGGCTTTCTTATCTCTTCTTGCTATTCTCTGGAACTCTGCATTCAGATGCTTATATCTTTCCTTTTCTCCTTTGCTTTTCACCTTGAGTTATTTTCACTGTTAAAATGCAATTATCAATATTTCAAATAGATTGATTAACGGACTATATTTTGGATGCTTTGATGATGTTTTTATCTTCTGTTTCATTCACTAAAAGTATTTTAATTAAATTTAAACATGGTAAAACGTGACTTCTAAAGAAGTATGATTTTTTTTTAGTTCTTAAATTGTGTCCGACTCTTTTGTGACCCCATGGACTGAAGCCATGGGATTTTCCAGGCAAGAATACTGGAGCAGGCTTCCATTTCCATCTCCAGGGGATCTTTCCAATCCAGGGATCAAACCTGTGTCACTTATGGCTCCTACACTGGCATGCAGACTTTTTACCACTAGCACCACCTGAGGTGACATCTTCACAAAGTCATCTTTTTCTATTTTTTTTTAAATAAAACATCACTGGTTTAATTTTTGAGCATTGTTCCTATGCTTTTAATTTGGTAGTTTTCATAATTTTCATTCATATCCCTGCAATTCTTTTTTCTCTATAGAAATTTCATTAATTTATTTTTTAAGTTCTTTATGTGCACTTTATGATATTCCAGATAAATTAATTTCTGTCAGTCCTTTGAGGATAACAGTTTGTTTAAGCTTCATTTTTTTATTACCTGTATTTGTCAGGTTTCTGTTCTTTGAGTTTGTTCTTATGTTAAATTGGATACAAATAATATACTTTTAGGTGATATATAAGTAAGGGAGTATCATAATCAAGAAGTTCTATCATTTGTTTTCTGAAGAAATGAATAATGTGGAATTCTTTTCTCACAAAATGATTCAGCCTACCTCTGACATATTCTGATATGTAAGACACTTTGGTTGCATTTTGGCTGCATGAATGCCTATGGTACTGCATTCATGTATCATATTACATTTTATATGAAAATTGCAATCACATCATTTGTATCAAATAATTGCTCAAATTAGAAATGCAAAATATATTTTAGATTATAAAGCTCCCTTTTCTACTGCAAATGATTGGACCAGAGACAAACTAGTCCCTTTAGTACATTTCTTTATATCTTTCAAACTTTAGATATCTAGCTGTTAATAAAAGTTCTATTTCTTCTCAAAGGAGAACCCTTAGTAATAATACATTAGTGATAAGTTTTAATGCTATTTGCTACTTTGCCTTTATATTTATTATCTCTCTTTCATTCCATAGCTCTTAGATTTCTTCCTATACCCATCATCATGTCAGTTAACATTTATATTTCTACACTATTTAGGTGGATTACTGAATATTTTTATATTTCCTTTTAATCATAGACAACATAATTAGTACAGATTTCACATTTTACATAATCTCTAAATTGTAGTTCTAATTAAAATAAAATCCTCTTTTTAAGGAATCTTCTGGTAATATATTTAAAGGTGCAAGATAACAAAATATGTGGAAAAAATAACAGAACTTTAGAGTTCCAAAGTTTAGGAAATAGAGCAATGCAGCTAATGGTTTTGTCTTTCAGTGTCCTATTAATATATATTAAATGGAAGGTTGTTACAATCTGTAATGTGTGTATGTCCAAGTATTTTATAGAGATAGAGTCAGCTCTTACAATTTCTTGTAGTTTAAGTCAATATGAGAATCTTCTTAATATGTAATTACAATTTACACTAAATAAATTCCCTCCCCAATTTTTTAGCTCTTAACATTATACCTTTGTATCTATTAACATTATATTTAATCTTTTTCCTTATTGTATTTTTCAAAATACAATAGATTTCTTACCTGGCCTCCGCTTAAACGTTTTGCCCTATTCCGTTCAGATCAGTCGCTCAGTCAGTCATGTCTGACTCTGCGATCCCATGAATCTCAGCACGCCAGGCCTCCCTGTCCATCACCAACTCCTGGAGTTCACTCAGAATCACGTTCATCGAGTCAGTGATGCCATCCAGCCATCTCATCCTCTGTAGTCCCCTTCTCCTCCTGCCCTCAATCCCTCTCAGCATCTTTTCCAATGAGTCAACTCTTCGCATGAGGTGGCCAAAGTACTGGAGTTTCAGCTTTAGCATCATTCCTTCCAAAGAAATCCCAGGGCTGATCTCCTTCAGAATGGACTGGTTGGATCTCCTTGCAGTCCAAGGGACTCTCAAGAGTCTTCTCCAACACCACAGTTCAAAAGCATCAATTCTTTGGTGCTCTGCCTTCTTCACAGTCCAACTCTCACATCCATACATGACTACTGGAAAAACCATAGCCTTGACTAGACGGATCTTAGTTGCCAAAGTAATGTCTCTGCTTTTAAGTATGCTATCTAGGTTGGTCATAACTTCTCTTCCAAGGAGTAAGCAACTTTTAATTTCATGGCTGCAGTCACCATCTGCAGTGATTTTGGAGCCCCAAAAAATAAAGTCTGACACTGTTTCCACTGTTTCCCCATCAATTTCCCAGGAAGTGATGGGACCAGATGCCATGATCTTTGATTTCTGAATGTTGAGCTTTAAGCCACCTTTTTCATTCTCCTCTTTCACTTTCGTCAAGAGGCTTTTTAGTTCCTCTTCACTTTCTGCCATAAGGGTGGTGTCATCTGCATATCTGAGGTTATTGATGTTTCTCCTGGCAATCTTGATTCCAGCTTGTGCTTCTTCCATTCCAGCGTTGCTCCTGATGTACTCTGCACAGAAGTTAAATAAGCACGGTGACAATATACAGCCTTGACGTACTCCTTTTGCTATTTGGAAGCAGTCTGTTGTTCCATATCCAGTTCTAACTGTTGCTTCCTGACCTGCATACACATTTCTCAAGGGGCAGGTCAGGTGGTCTGGTATTCCCCTCTCTTTCAGAATTTTCCACAGTTTATTGTGATCCATAGAGCTAAAGGCTTTGGCATAGTCAATAAAACAGAAATAGATGTTTTTCTGGAACTCTCTTGCTTTTTCCATGATCCAGCAGATGTTGGCAATTTGATCTCTGGTTCCTCTGCCTTTTCTAAAACCAGCTTGAACATCAGGAAGTTCACAGTTCATGTATTGCTGAAGCCTGGCTTGGAGAATTTTGAGCATTACTTTACTAGCGTGTGAGATGAGTGCAATTATGCAGTACTTTGAGCATTTTTTGGCATTGCCTTTCTTTGGGATTGGAATGAAAACTGACCTTTTCCATCCCTGTGGCCGCTGCTGAGTTTTCCAAATTCGCTGGCACATTGAGTGTAGCACTTTCACAGCATCATCTTTCAGGATTTGAAATAGCTCAACTGGAATTCCATCACCTCCACTAGCTTTTTTCATAGTGATGCTTTCTAACGCCCTCTTGACTTCACATTCCAGGATGTCTGGCTCTAGATGAGTGATCATTCATCGTACTTAGTTCAAATAAGAATTTCATTAAATATATAACCATTAAATATAACTGTGAAAAGAAAGAGAACTTTGATTCTTAGCAAACTTAGTTGAGTTTTTAAAAATGATCTATAAAGTTGCGAAGCTGGATAATTTTCTGACATATTCAATGTGGAGGGAAAAGCCTGAGAGTTTGGGAAGGTAAATAAAATTCAGATTTATTTTCCACTAAATGTGCTTTATAAGTATCAAGAATCATGAAGACTTATGCTCACCTTAAAGAAACTTAAACTGGAAATCAAGAGATAATGCATTTTAGGGTGTAGTTTATGCCAGAAAGATTATTTTCCTTAAAGAAACAGTATTAGCCAAAAAAGTGTGACATGAGTAACACACATTTTTTATTACTTCACAGGTTGGCACTCTCCATACTGATACCTATTCAGATCACTAAGGTGGACTTCCTTCTGATAAATGAGGTGTTTGAGAGCAACAAGAAAAAATTATCTGGTGGTAAAATCTTGGTGTTTTCAATTTCAGCTGATACTAACACTTAGATAAAGTAATCCGTATGATTTGAAGCTATTCTTCCCAATATGACAGAATCACAGATTTGGAAATGATCTTAAAAAAATAATTTAATCCAACTATATTCTCTATAGAAAGTGAAGTTGCTCAGTCGTGTCCGATTCTTTGCGACCCCATGGACTATAGACTACCAGGCTCCTCTGTCCATAGGATTTTCCAGGTAAGAGTACTGGAGTGGGTTGTCATTTCCTTCTCCAGAGGATCTTCCTGACCCTGGAATTGAACTCCAGTCTCCTGCATTGTAGGCAAACTCTTTACCATCTGAGCCACCAGGGAAGTCCCAAGTATGTAATTTAAGATCATTTAATTCTCTAAGCAAGTATCTAATTTAAGACTATCTCGAGAATATTACTTGAATTTTAGTGCTTCATTTTGTCTGTGAATATCTCAGATTTTGTGCATGAATAACTATTGCTGACATATCGATTACCCCAAAAGTGGTTCTTAAAAGAATGGTGGAGTATTCCTCAAAAGCTTGTGGGTTGTCTGGATGCTGGATCTGGTAATGAACATGCTGAGACTCATTCATGTGGCTACAGTCAGCAAGAGGAAGAACTGGTTGAGAATATCTGAGATGGTCCCACTCATAAACTGTACAGAGACAGTGAATGTAGTTGTGGCTTCCTTCTTGGTTCCATTTCACATCACCAGTGATTTCTGGATCCACAGTAAATCAGACTAGCTCCTTTCCATGTCAGTTTTAGAACAATATCCCATGAAAGTCAGATGTGGAAGCCATAAGGCCTCGGTAGACCTAAGCCCTGGAACTTACCCAACATAATCTCTATAATATACTCCAGTCAATGCAAATCACAAGGCCAGCATAGTTTCAAAGAATTGAGAGACAGAATCTAACACTTCAGAGGGAGCTGCAAAATACTGTAGGCTTGTTTTTGAATCTATCGGATTTTGAAGTGTGTGTGTGTGTGTGTTTTTAATTAGAAAGTGGTTTTCTTTTAGGTCTTCACCTATTTTAATCTTGTTACAACCTTTACTCGAGTGCATACCTAATCTAATGTTCAACATGACAGTCCTGTGGGTATACAGACAGAGCTGTGTAGCTACCAGCTGTGATTCTTGCTCATGTCCTTCACTTCTAAAACCAGGGCTATAACTCCTTTCAATATTTTGTCCTCTCTCTTCTATCTGTATTTATCCATTCTCTTTCCAAGTGTTTATTTCAAATACTTGGCACTAAACTACTAAGCTACTATCCCAATTCACTCAAGAATTATTCATCCAATGACAAATTTCTGAAATTCTCAACCACTGGAATAGATTGGCTTTTTCTTGCATAAATTTCCTCTTTCTTAAAAAAAAAAAATCATGTATTCAAACACAGTCATTGATAACAAAGCAAAAATATACTAGAAAAAAACTGCAATACTCTCTTTTTATCATTTTGTACTTTTTTTACAAGTCCTTTATAAAGCAATGATTATTCAATAAGATCACAACTTATGTACCATGTCATTCTGTTTAGCTATACATGAGAACATACATGTAATACATAGTAAATGCTCTGAAAGCCTGAAGAGAAGACAATATTCCATTTTACTAAGGTGAATATACACTGAAAGACATCTTTAGCTAATGATTATTTAAATGTTCAGATATAGAATAGTCAAATATGCACTTATATTTTACTACTTTAGTAGAACATATATATTAATAACATATCAAAAACCATGTTCATTCAGATATATTTTACTTCTTCAAATACTTTTATTTGTATATTTGAACTACTGTTTTTCATGAAAATATCTTGTAATTCACTATAAAATACCATTATACAAAATAATTTGAAATGAAATAACATGATTGGAATGATAAATCTATATAAAATAATGTCATAGATGATTGCTCAGGTTAAAACAGGAGTTATGGATAATTTCAAGCACCATGACCAAGAGAAAGATTAGAGAATAAAAAAGCAGTTCCAAGATCTTCCACATAGCTGAGGAAAAGGATGGTTGACTAAAACCATTTGTACCCATCTACCTTCTAAATAAGGAAAACTAAGAAAAAAATGAAATCACACAAAAACATTTCCTCATCATAACCTGAACACAGAAAATGACAACACTTCAAATTACTGTTAAGTAAATAAAATTAAAATACATTGAACTCTATAAAAAAATCAAATATTACTGATTTCTCTATTATATTTCTATGAGAAGCCTTTGTAGTAAGTGTCAAATAAGAATAGTTTTTTGGGAAAATGCACAGAAGAGAGCAGAGGGAAGACATTAGACAAAATTGGAAATATTGCTTTAAAGCCATTTGAAAAATTACTTTAAAGCCATTTCCCCAAAGAGAAAGCCTGTAACAAAAAGCATTATAGTAGATATGTTAATCATAGAAAGCATATTAAAGCCAAGCACAATTCAAGGTTGCAACTTCTAAAGCCATTATTTCTGTAAGAGTAAACTTTAACCAGGAAGTGTGAAACTACCTTTAGAAATTGTGTAGCAAAAATGAGAGACACTTTTACCAGCATCAAAAATTCTAAAAATAAATAAAGATATAACTCAAGTTATAAACTGTGTTTCATGCTTTATTGTTTTACTGTATATATTGAACTTTTTAAAAGAAGAATTTTACTACAATTGCATTTTAAAATTATTTATAGAATCTTTATTTAATATCCTTTAAACATTCATGAGCACAGTAAATATGTCTGTCTCATCACTTACTTTTGTGCTTTTTAGAGTACCTAATGTTGCATGATAAATATGAATAAGTACATGAGTCAAGAATATCTTAAAATATTTAGTTTTTGTAATTCCAAACATGCATATAATATTTTGGTATTCAAATGTACTTTTCTGTAACCAATAAAAAAATCATGTTTCGATTAAAAAAAAAAAAAGAAATTGTGTAGCAAAAATGAAAAAAAAAAAAAGATATTTCCTTTGTAAGAAACAGGAATCAAGAGTCAGAGGACACAAAACCTTTGCTGCTACAAAAAAAAACAAACAAACAAAACCAAAAACACACATATACACTGAGGCATTGAAGAGGTTATAATTTGTCACTCAAAGAACAAAGCGCCATTCAACTGAGAACGTGGTCAACTGCTATAATGACATACACACACATACACACACACACAAACACACACAGATAACTTTATACAATGCTATTATGAGAAGACAGAAAATAAAAATGAAAACACATGAGCTGATGATATTTCCCCTTCCAAATGATGAATTAAAAGAAAAACATAATACTGTATTTCAAAATAAAATACACATCCTAATTTGTATTCTTATACAGCACATATATTGGAGAAGGAAATGGCAACCCACTCCAGTATTCTTGCCTGGAGAATCTCATGGACAGAGGAGCTTGGTGGGCTACAGTCCACGGGTGGCAAAGAGTCAGACTTCACTTTCACTTATAGCACATATATTAAAATTGGAGCTATAAAGAAAAGATTAGCATGGTCTTTGTATGAGGATGACACACAAATTCATGAAGTGTTCCATATTTTTTTCACGCTGTTGTATGGCAGAAAGCATTGCAACACTGAAAACAATCATACTGCAAATATACTTCTTTTAAAGTTTGCCATATGTTCTAAAATTTAAACAGATAGACAAAAATATAAAGCTAAAAGAGATTTTATTGAAATAAAATAAATGAAAAATATCACAATGTTTTCTCAGTAATGAAGACTAACTTACAAAGTGCTTAGGGGTTTACTAATAAGAATATTACTTAGTGAGGGTCATTAAAGAAAAGGGAAGGCAGAAAAATAATGATGGCAATGAAAATGGGATAACATTGTAAATGTGTCAGAAAATTCCTGAAAGAGAAGATACACAAAAAGGAAATAAATGAATAAATTTAAGCTCTTGAAAAAGATTTCTAAAAGCATGAAACAATTAATTTAAAAATATATTTTAAGAACTTTCTTTAGAAAACACACTTATGGTTACCAAAGCAGAAGGTACAGGAAGGATAAATTAGGAGTTTTGGATTAGCAGATGATACAAACTACAATACTTTAAATATATAATAGGACCTACTGACTAGCATTGGGAACCATATTCAATATCTTGAAATATTTATAATATAAAAAAATCTGAAAAACAATATATATGTGCTACATAATACATACATACACATATCTGAATCACTTTGCTGTATACCTGAAGCTAACACAACATTGTAAATCAACTATACTTCAATCAAAAAAATAAAATTTTTGCAAAATTGAGACTACACATTGCAGACATAGTAAATGTACAAGTCACTCATTTTAAGAAAAAAAATTTCCAATTGGTTGAGAAAAACAAAACAAAATAAAACAAAACATGCAACTGTCTGATGCTTTTGAACTGTTGTGTTGGAGAAGACTTTTGAGAGTCCCTTGGACTGCAAGGAGATCCAACTAGTCCATCTTAAAGGAAATCAGTCCTGAAAATTCATTAGAAGGATTAATACTAAAGCTGAAGCTCCGATATTTTGGCTACCTGATCCGAAGAGCTGACTCTTTGGAAAAGACCCTGATGCTGGGGAAGACTGAATGCAAGAACAGAAGGGAACCATAGAAGATGAGATGGTTGGATGCATCACCGAATCGATTGACATGAGTTTGAGCAAGCTCTGGGAGTTGGTGATGGACAGGGAAGCCTGACATGCTGCAATCCATGTGGTGGCAAAGAGTCAGACATGACTGAACAACTGAACTGAAATGAACTGTCTGCTTTATACAAGAGACATGCAAAGTGATAAAGAGAAGTTTAAGAGTAAAGAGATTGCCAAAGACATACCAGGGAAGTGGAAACAATAAAGATGCAGGGTTAATTATCTTGTACTAGATAAAGTGTCATTCAAATGAAAATAGCTTACTCATAAAAAGGATGCTTATTTTAAGGCTAAAAGCAATAATTCACAGTTTAGATGAACACAACAAATGACACAGCATCTACCATGACTAAACAAAAGGAAGTCAAGGACTCTCACCTTGCTTAAGTAGAAAAAATGTAAATAAAATTTAGAAAACATACATAACATAAATAATGTCATGTCTTATGAACATGTATACAATATGGACTTTCATAATAGAGAAAGTAACTTAAAAGTGAAATATTTAATCATTGTCGGAAATACAAAAATATTGGTGCTGGGACAACTGGACAGTGTTTGGACAAATAATGCCATGCTTCCCTATAGCTCAGTTGGTAAAGAATCAACCTGCAATGCAGGATATTCCAGTTCAATTCCTGGGTCAGGAAGATCTACTGGAGAAGGGATAGGCTACCCACTCCAGTATTCTTGGGCTTTCCTTGTCAGCTGGTAAAGAATCTGCCTGGAATGCTGGAGACCTGGGTTGTATCCCTGGGTTGTAAAGATACCTAGGAGAAGGGAATGGCTACCACTCCAGTATTCTGGCCTGGAGAATTCCATGGACTGAATAGTCCATGGGGTCACAAAGAGTCTGACATGTTTGAGCAACTTTCATTTTCACTTTCATTAAAGCCTATATCTTACCACATAGAAAAACACATTCCAAATGTATCAGATGCCTAATGTAAAAAAAGAAATACTAAATGTTATAAAAAAATTAATGAGTTCTTCTATACTCTTACTATATTGCTCAAAAATATTTTATAAACGTTATTGTAGCCTGCCAGGCTTCTCTGTCCATGGGTTTTTCTAGGCATTAATACTGGAGTGGGTTGATATTTTCTGCTCCAGGTTATCTTCCCAACCTAGGGATAGAACCCGTGTCTCTTACATCTCATGTATTGGCAGGCAGATTCTTTACCACTGTACCACCTGAGAACCCATTTTATAAACCATTTAATAGAATAAGAATAAAAGTGATTCATTGTGAATAAAAAATAGTTGAAATATATATATATATGATTATTTATACTGTGTTAAATGTCTGGATATGATAAACAGATGATAAATAGCTGGTTATGATAGAAAGAAAGTAATTTATAACTAATTTTTAAGTAATAAATGTAAAAGAAATGATGGAATTACTAAATTACCATTTGCCAACTATCATAATCATATTATTAATGAATAGTTATAAATATTTCAGGCATTAATCATCTGTATATTGTGAGAAAAATGATAAATATGAGAATATATTGTCACAACTTATTCCTAACAAGATGCTTAAGGAAAGAATAGTAACTTTACAATGGAGAAATATGGCAGAAATATACCTAACCTAATATAAAGATTAACCTAGTCAGGATTGGGACAAATTTCCATCATAATATTTTTAATGAATCTTTGCAAACAACAGCAATTTTATGAAATTCCTGCCAGAAAACCATAAACTGAAAGTAGAAGTGTTATGGATTATAAGATAAATACATGTCGTGGAACAATCTGTATAATAATTTCCCTTCCTCCTCAAAAAACCAAAGTCCTAAAAGACAAAGAAAAAACAAGAAATGCTTCCAAATTAGGGTGCTAAAAGATAAATGATAGTTAACAAATCATGTGGCCCATGAATGGGTTCTAGTAAAATAATTAGCTTCTAGTGGAACAACTGATAAAATTGTCAACAGATAACATAATTATTTCAAATTGATAATAACTTTCTGATTTGATAATGACATTGCGACCATCCTGGTGGTTCAGAGGGTAAAGCATCTGCCTACAATGTGGGAGCCCAGAGTTCAATCCCCAGGTTGGGAAGGTCCCCTGGAGAAGGAAATGGCAACCCACTCCAGTACTCTTGCTTGGAAAATCGCATGGACAGAGAAGCCTGGTAGGCTACAGTCCATGGGGTCACAAAGAGTAGGACACGATTGAATGGCTTCACTTTCACTTTCACTTTGTGACCATATAAAACACTTCATTTCAGAACATATATATATGATGAGATGAAGAACAAGAGAGCAAGAGACAGAAAATGTTAAACCAAATGTAATAAAATTCTAACATATGTGAAATGTAGGTAAAGATCATATGGGAAGCTTTCATATTCTGTTTGCAAATATTCTTTAAATAATGTACTTTAAAAAATTTAAAGTGTTTTGCAACTCTTTTATACTCATGTTTGTTTCTGTTCATTTTTTGAGACAGAGGGTCAAAGAATTAAGAGATTAAAGTTTAAGAACAAAGGCATGCAAAATCAATACAGGATTTAAAGCCCAAAATGAGTTCTAAAAGTGAAATATTGATAAAAAAAAAGGGTAATGGATTAATTAGTGGAAAATAATACACAAGTTGAAATATAAAAATCAGAGGTTTTGTGGTTATAAAGGTAAGGTTTTCATTCACATTATTTCCACAATTGATAAACTAATATTCCTGTGAGAGCTACAACTTAAACAGAGGCAAAATTTAACTCCACATTTTTTGCTTTTTTCCTTGTATGATTATACAATGAAATCTCGAAGTAATTCATATATTCATGCAAGAAACTCTTAAACTAGAATTGATGTCCATATTGCTGGAAAAAGTGCACAAATTTGGGAGTCAGACAGATCTGCATTTGAATCTTACTCTTCCAATTTCCAGCTTCTTGACAAATGTTAGTTCCCTTTTTATAGAAAAGAAAACTGGCTAATTTTATTGCACTCTTTGAATTTTAAGATGAGTTTCAAAGAGCACAGAAGGAGTTTAAATCTGTAGTTTTTAAGACACTAGCTAGTTTCATTCAGCTAGCTAAGTCTTTGCCAGAGCATGAACCATATTTATCTGCATAAAAATTTCTCCCCCAGAAATTCTGCTTCAATGGGTGTGGAGGTGGTCCAAGAATTTACATGTTTAACAAGCACCCCATTCAGATGTACATTACATTTTATGAATCACTGGTTTAGATGTAGAAGCCTCAAGTTACAGCATTAGGCAGCTTGCTCTGAAGTACTAAAATTATGTGAATCCTTTCTGAAGTCAGTTTATACATATTTGACTAAGAAAATATATTTTAAAATTCTTGGATAATTTCTTCTATAATATCAGGTATGTTTGAGTTAGGAAAAAGTAAGAGCTAAAAATATATCAGTTATTAAAACAAAAATGCTTGCCACAGTGATTGCTACTTGTATTTTAAATCACACCAATGAGATTGAGAATAATCACAGATGAATTTAGAAATGGAAAGTAACCTGAGCTAATCAATATTTGGGAGAGAAATAAATAAGAGAATAGAAAAAAATGAGTCATATTAATAGAGATACTTAAGGATACTTTAATTAGAGCTTATTTTCAACAATGGTTGTATTTAGAAGAGCAAAGAATCGTATTGATTGTGTGGTATTGTAAAGGAGATGGATAGATTTATCATTATGTAACAGGTATTATGATAAGGAAAAAATTATATATTTACCTCTCACAGGGATATTTCTAGATTTAACCATGGCTCCCATTATGATCTTATCAAGAATTATCAGAAATAAAGTTTAAATTTAAATATAAATTTATTTGTTTTCCCTCTTTATGTTGGGAATGGCTACCCTTGGTGAAAGAATATTGCCTTAGAGAATTTTAAAAATAGATAAAGCTCTACAAGTTGACATGCAAATGCCAAGAAAAAATATATCAGGGAAAATGCCATAATCTCTCATTCAGTTTTCAAATTTAACAGTGGCAAAGGTGACATTTCATGGGCAAGCATGAAACTCCAGTACTTTGGCCATTGCTTGCAAAAAGGGATTGGGGGCAGGAGGAGAAGGGGACAACCGAGGATGAGATGGCTGGATGGGACCACTGACTCGATGGACGTGAGTTTGAGTGAACTCCGGGAGTTGGTGATGGACAGGGAGGCCTGGCGTGCTGCAATTCATGAGGTCCCAAAGAGTCAGACATGACTGAGCGACTGAACTAAACTGATGGTACTTACCCTTCATGACCACACCTTTTAAAACTATAGTAGTTTTTTTGGTTTTTCAGATGTGACACTTATATTCATCTCTTACTCCATAAACTCTAACCTTTCTTTCTTTATCTGCTTTGTTCAGAGACATTAATGATACCTAGTCTGTCAATATAATTACATACACATACAGATACATATTGCAGATACATATACATATAGTTTATGTATTTTATGAACCTACTTCAACTTCACATGAAAAATGTCCTAAAGTATGAGGGAACTAATTAAGCATAAAAGGAAAGTTAAAATTTATCCATTTATTTACTTTTAATTAAAAGTTCTTCTTGTGTGTTAAGTCATTTCAGTCCTGTCCCATTCTTTGCAACTCTATCGGTAAGGGCCTGCCAGGCTCCTCTGTCCATGGGATTCTACAGGCAAGAATCCTGGAGTGGGTTGCCATGCCCTCCTCCAGAGGATCTTTCTCACCCAAGGATCAAATCCATACCTCCCATGGCTCCTGCCTTGCAGACATATTCTTTACCACTGAGCCACTGGCAAGACCCTAATTAAAGGGTCATCAGTTTTATTTTTTTGTGTTGGGTAGGGTGGGCAGTGACCTTGCTAGTTAAGTAGACACTACTTTGTGAAAAATTAAAAAAGAATGTTTCATTTGTAATTACTCATTTATTAGCATTTTTGAAAATATTGCATTTGTCTGCTAGATAACTTCTTAATGATACAATTTTATTTTTGCTCTGTAAGGGAGGGTGATCAAGAAACTCTACTGTAGTTCACAATATAAAGATTTGGATATAAAATATACAGTTATATATGTTCAAGAAACAAATTTTAAGCTTAAGAACATCAAATGGAAATAATAAGCATTTTTAACTGTACTTTGAAAGAAGAATTAATACAGTAGTATTAATAATTTAGCCTGATACTTCGATTTAAAGCATTGTTACTATTTTTAAATTTTAAAAAGCTAAAATAAAATGGACTCTTCTTATCCATCTTTTCAAATATGAACACAGAATTAGATATATAAAATACAATTTAAAACCATTGTTTTAGGGACAGTAAAACCTTCTTTCACTGTTTCTGCACTGGTAAATAAATTGCCTTATTTCTCATTTTCTCCTACTTTGACTTTGTAGGCATGCCCTCATTACCATATTCAATTAATTAGTGCACAAAGGTAATATTCTAGTGCTCACAACTCATGGAGTTGTATTATTGACACCAAATAAATAGGGCAGATTCTTAATGCAAGGTGAACATTCAGAGATCAGAGGGAGCAAAGCAAAGAACTTTACACCTTTGTGAAAATACTAATACTAAAAATTCATTACCTGACCAAGACTTCCTACAAGGACAAAGAAACAGACAAAAGGAAAAAAAATAGAAATAAAATATAGACTACATTAAAATTAAATGTAAAAAAGAAAGTTGCATCAATTTTTATCTCACCTTGACCTGACCTGACTGAGTGGGATTAGAACAAAGTATTGCCTCAGAAACTTCTCACATTATGAGAGAAAAACAAAAAAAAAACAAAAAAAAAAACAAAAAAAAACAAGCATTATATTGCTTTATAATTTTTGTATTTATTACACTCGTGCACCAGAGGCAAAAAGTATTTCAATCCATGATATTTTCAGTATGTTCAATTTTTTTCTTAATTCCTTGCTGAGTTAATGCAGGATGGTTTCACAGAGTGTTTTACATAGATTTGCTGAAAAAAAAAAATGTAAATACAAACGTGACTTAAGGTTTTTGAATCTTATATTCTGTTCTGCCTTGCCAATAGAGTCATTTTAGCATGTAACTTGGAAATAAAGCCCTTCTTAACTGTAACTTTTAAAGCAGTGCCTTATGTTTGATCTTTAAATATAGCCAAATCCCATTACCTGCAGCACAGGAGACATAATCCCCTAACGTCCTTAGCATCAGTGTGATAGGGCACAGCCTCAGTTTCATTCATGCCAGTTTTCCTCTTTTTCCTCCTAAGATCAACTCTTCAACACCTTTCTCACACTACTACTAACTTGAATGAACTTCTTAATCTTGAGTAAAATAATAGCAATACAGTTTCAGGTAACACAGGTATTTTGAAATGTCTCCTCACTGTCTCCAAATACTGATGCTTTGGTTGTCTCATATGTTCAGTCTAAAATGGGAAGTCAACTGACAAGATTATAAAAAATACCTGTTCTCCTCATCTCTGACGGGTTTTGTGCTCTCTCAACTTCCTTTGCCTCTTCTTTTCTGACTCCAGGTACACAGTTGTCATCAGCAGAAATTTTTCAGCTTCTGACTTCCATACTTTCCAACAGGAATGCTCTCAAAAATTTTTAAAAAGTCACAGAGAATTAATTTACTGATAAGATAGTCCGGAAAGAAGCATTTATGCTTAAGGAATTGATTATCAGAGATAAAAATGCAAAAATTATATGCATGTTTTTGTGCTTGGTCACCCAGTTGTGTCCAAGTCTTTGCGATCCCATGGCCTGTAACCACCAAGCTCATCTGTCCATGGGGATTCTCCAGGCAAGAATACTGGAGTGGATAGCTAAGCACTCCTCTAGGGGATCTTCCCAACTCAGGAATCAAACCTAGGTCTCCCGTGTTGCAGTAGAATATTGTCTGAGCCACCAGGGAAGTTGAAGAATATTGGAGTGGGTAGCCTGTCCCTTCTCTGGGGGATATTCCCAACCTGTGGATCAAACTGGGGTCTCCTGTGTTGTAGGCAGAATCTTTATCAGTGGAGCTACCAGGGAAGCCTTCCACAAAGTATACATATATCAAATCATCACATTGTATACTTACGTTTTACTTCTATCGTTTTAGATGCCATTGAAGAGATCAGAAGGGAAATACAAGTATAAGATATGAGTTTTAATAGTTAACTTTGATTTCAAGTTATCAGTATAAATTCCTGATGCAATATTATCTTATAAAGATCTATCCACTGAAAAAGCCTTAGGAAGAATGACCAACACAAAAAGAATGAGTATCTCTAATTTTAGAGGGCATCAATACCTGCCACTCTTCCTTAAGACGTTGCCTTGTTTGCTACCTTATCCTTACAAGGTTCAATCTTGCTGTTATAGTCATAATCTTTACATCATTTCTTCCATATGTCCTTCTTTGAAATAATATTTTTTAATTTTTTCAGATCATTTTGTCCTTGTTGAATTTTAAGAGTCCTTAAAATTAATAATTTAATAAATACAAAAATTACAGAGCTAATGTATTTTAATACTTTAATTCACATTTTAAAAGTCCTTAAAATTGGTAATTGATAATTAACCTTCTGTTTGTTAGCAATTTTGAAAGAAAGTTTGCCTTTTCAAATCAAATTACAATGAATCAACAAATTACTTCATTTGGCTCACATTTCAGGTAACTTTCAGTTCAGTTCAGTTCAGTCCCTCAGTCTTGTCCTACTTTTTGCTACCCCATGAATTGCAGCACACCAGGCCTCCCTGTCCATCACCAACTACCAGAGTTCACTCAGACTCACTTCTATCGAGTCCGTGATGCCATCCAGCCATCTCGTCCTCGGTCGTTCCGTTCTCCTCCTGCCCCCAATCCTTCCCAGCATCAGAGTCTTTTCCAATGAGTCAACTCTTCGCATGAGGGGGCCAAAGTACTGGAGTTTCAGCTTTAGCATCATTCCCTCCAAAGAAATCCCAGGGCTGATCTCTTTCAGAATGGACTGGTTGGATCTCCTTGCAGTCCAAGGGACTCTCAAGAGTCTTCTCCAACACCACATTTCAAAAGCATCAATTCTTTGGCTCTCAGCTTTCTTCACAGTCCAACTCTCACATCCATACATGACCACTGGTAAAACCATAGCCTTGACTAGACTAGCAGAAAAATACTTTCACCCAACAAATTCTTTTTCCTGGACCATTTAGAGAATGTTCCTGTGCCAGAGTCCAGCCCTGGTGGATCCAGGGAATTCGAAGCAGGGATGGAGTTGGCAATTAAAGAGAGATTAATTAGAAATTTAAAGAGAGATTAGAGAAGAATATTGTAGTGAAAAAATATAGGAGAAAAGAGGCTGATATTCCTGGGTTTACATGGAAAGGTAATAAAGTCTCAGGACAAGAGACTTGCTCTGTTCAAGTAGGTCACTGGAGCCCGCTTGAATAGCTGAGGGTGCCCCTCCTTGGGCTCCCTCTCACGTGGGTCTTAGAAGCCCGGGCAGAAAAGTGAACACAGCAGAGAGCCTCTGTGTTCTAAGGGATCAGCCTGAAAAGGAGAGGGAGGGAGAGGGAAAAAGAGAGAATCAACACGGAGGGAGCCAAGCTTGTGCAAAAACCCCATAACTTTATTTTCAAAAGGTGCTTATATACCCTAAGTTTTACAAATGGAAGATGCAGAGTCATGCAGGGCAGCAGTCCTGACCCTTATCGATACCAGGCTTTCTTTCCGCATATCTTTCCATATACAAAAGGTCTCAGGTGATTTACATTATCTTCTGACCAAGAGGCCTGTTAACATTTTATGACTCTCTTCCTTAGTGAATGTTAATCTCATTTCCCCTGAAGTGTTTTTCTTTAATCTGCATCACCCTTAAAGCACTAAAGTTACATCCCTATAGAACAAAGGTGCAGCGGGTTATAACAAAGAAAGTACTTAACTCAAAGATCTATGTTGCTACTTGTTTTTTTCTATATACCAACTATATTAATTAAAGCACTCCCGGGTATACAACAAACAAAGGATATGAAAACTTGACAGCAAGTATCGGCTCCACAATGAAACCCTTAATCAGTTCTATTCTAATGATTTTTCCTAGAATTTTTTAAGCTTTCTGTGCCTCTCACTGTTGGGAGCCTGTAAACAATCACATGCACAGTTGCAAAAACCCGGACAGACCTATCAGGCAAGTTAGAAAGCTATCAGAGGTGTTTGAGCTGAGACACTCCTTTTACCCCCAGGAGACTTATTAACTAGAGCTCTAAGTAAATTTTCTTTAGAGAAAAGTGGTCAGGTATAGCCCCCTGTTAATGTCAGAAGAGTATAGTATAGCAAATAGTAAACAGACAGATTTTGGTTTTGGGGTAGATGCTCAGGCAGAGGTCCCCTTGAGACCTGACTCGCCTTTGCCTGTCAAGCCTCTTCCTCAAGATGTTTGTCATGGGCGGGATTCCTTGTGCTGGCTCCTGACATCCCTGCTCATCATAAAACACACTACTTGCCTGAGGGCAATCCAGTTGAATTTTAATTAGTTACCTCAACCACTTTATTCTAGGAATCAGTGAACTAAAAAGGACTGGAAAGGGTTAATTTAAATCAGATGACCATTATATCTACTACTGTGGGCAGGAATCCCTTAGAAGAACTGGAGTAGCCATCATGGTTAACAAAAGAGTCTGAAATGCAGTACTTGGATGCAATCTCAGAAATGACAGAATGATCTCTGTTCGTTTACAAGGCAAACCACTCAACATCACAGTAATCCAACTCTATGCCCCAACCAGTAACGTTGAAGAAGCTGAAGCTGAACAGTTCTATGAAGACCTACAAGACCTTTTAGAACTAACACCCAAAAAAGATGTCTTTTTCATTATAGGGGATTGGAATGCAAAAGTAGGAAGTCAAGAAACACCGGAGTAACAGGCAAATTTGACCTTGGAATGCGGAATGAAGCAGGGCAAAGACTAATAGAGTTTTGCCAAGAAAATGCACTGGTCATAGCAAACATCCTCTTCCAACAACACAAGAGAAGACTCTACACATGGACATCACCAGATGGTCAACATTGAAATCAGATTGATTATATTCTTTGCAACCAAAGATGGAGAACCTCTATACAATCAACAAAAATGAGACCAGGAGCTGACTGTGGCTCAGATCATGAACTCCTTATTGCCAAATTCAGACTAAAATTGAAGAACGTAGGGAAAACCACTAGACCATTTAGGTATGACCTAAATCAAATCCCTATGATTATACAGCAGAAGTGAGAAGTAGATTTAAGAGCCTAGATCTGATAGATAGAATGCCTGATGAACTATGGAATGAGGTTCATGACATTGTGCAGGAGACAGGGATCAAGACCATTCCCATGGAAAACAAATGTAAAAAAGCAAGATGGCTGTCTGAGGAGGCCTTACAAATAGCTGTGAAAGAAAGAGAAACAAAAAGCAAAGGGGAAAAGAAAGATATAAGCATCTGAATGCAGAGTTCCAAAGAATAGTAAGAAGAGATAAGAAAGCCTTTCTCAGTAAACAATGCAAAGAAATAGAGAAAAACAACAGAATGGGAAAGACTAGAGATCTCTTCAAGAAAATTAGAGATACTAAGGGAACATTTCATGCAAAGATGGGCTCAATAAAGGACAGAAATGGTATGAACCTAACAGAAGCAGAAGATATTAAGAAGAGGTGGCAAGAATATACAGAAGAACTGTACAAAAAAGATCTTCACGACCACGATAATAACAATGGTGTGAACACTCACCTAGAGCCAGACATCCTGGAATATGAAGTCAAGTGGGCCTTAGAAAGCATCACTACGAACAAAGCTAGTGGAGGTGATGGAATCCCAATTGAGCTATTTCAAATCCTGAAAGATGATGCTGTGAAAGTGCTGCACTCAATATGCCAGCGAATTGGGAAAACTCAGCAGTGGCCTTAGGACGGGAAGAGGTCAGTTTTCATTCCAATCCCCCAAAAAAGGCAATGCTAAAGAATGCTCAAACTACTGCACAATTACACTCATCTCACACACTAGTAAAGTAATGCTCAAAATTCTCCAAGCCAGGCTTCAGCAATACATGAACCGTGAACTCCCAGAGGTTCAAGCTGGTTTTAGAAAAGGCAGAGGAACGAGAAATCAAATTGTCAACATCTACTGGATCATGGAAAAAGCAAGAGAGTTACAGAAAAACATATATTTCTGCTTTATTGACTATGCCAAAGCCTTTGACTGTGTGGATCACAATAAACTGGAAAATTCTGAAAGACATGGGAATACCAGGCCACCTGACCTGCCTCTTGAAAAACCTATATGCAGGTCAGGAAGCAACAGTTAGAACTGGACATGGAACAACAAACTGCTTCCAAATAGGAAAAGAAGTACATCAAGGCTGTATATTGTCACCCTGCTTATTTAACTTCTATGCAGAGTACATCAGGAGTAACGCTGGCCTGGAAGAAGCACAAACTGGAATCAAGATTGCCGGGAGAAATATCAATAACCTCAGATATGCAGATGACACCACCCTTATGGCAGAAAGTGAAGAGGACCTAAATAGCCTTTTGATGAAAGTGAAAGTGGAGAGTAAAAAAAAATGGCTTAAAGCTCAACATTCAGAAAACGAAGATCATGGCATCTGGTCCCATCACTTCATTGGGAAATAGATGGGGAAACAGTGGAAACAGTGTCAGACTCTATTTTTTGGGGCTCCAAAATCACTGCAGATGGTGACTGCAGCCATGAAATTAAAAGACGCTTATTCCTTGGAAGAAAACTTTTGACCAACCTAGATAGCATATTTAATAGCAGAGACTTTACTTTGCCAACAAAGGTTAGTTTAATAAGGCTATGATTTTTCCACTGGTCTTGTATGGATGTGGGAGTTGTACTGTGAAGAAAGCTGAGCGCTGAAGAATTGATGCTTTTGAACTGTGGTGTTGGAGAAGACTCTTGAGAGTCCCTTGGACTGCATGGAGATCCAGCCAGTCCATTCTGAAGGAGATTAGCCCTGGGATTTCTTTGGAGGGAATGATGCTTAAGTTGAAATTCCAGTACTTTGGTCACCTCATGTGAAGAGTTGACTCATTGGAAAAGACTCTGCTGCTGAGAGGGATTGGGGGCAAGAAGAGAAGGGGACGACAGAGAATGAGATGGCTGGATGGCATCACTGACTCAATGGATGCGAGTCTGAGTGAACTCTGAGAGTTGGTGATGGACAGGGAGGCCTGGCGTGCTGCAATTCATGGGGTCACAAAGAGTCGAACAAGACTGAGTGACTGAACTGAACTAAATTTATGTAAAATTTCAACATTGTGTTTTGACCCAGAGGTAGACATCATAATTTATTAAAAACATAGAACATTGCTCCAATTGCTAGAATACAAAGTTCATGTTTCTTAGAAACTAATTTGGGTTTTTCCTAATTATTCCCAATTATAAAGCAAAATTGTAAAATTGATCTGATGATTTTTAGATGATTACACCTTATTGCATGTTGCAGTTAATATTTTACCATTTTATTAGATTTAGAACTTTGTAAAGAATCTTTATTTTCAGTTGATTTCAATGACTCAGTGTTTTTCTAGTATAAATAGAATGTTTGACTTTTAATAATCATATTATCCTAACATATTGATAGATTTTCTTGTACAGATTTTACTTCAACAGTATATTATGATGTGAGAGTTGGATTATAAAGAAAGCTGAGTGCTGTAGAATTGATGCTTTTAACCTGTGGTGTTGGTGAAGACTCTTGAGAGTTCCTTGGATAGCAAGGAAATCCAACTAGTCCATCCTAAAGGAAATCAGTCCTCAATATTCATTGGAAGGACTGATGTTGAAGCTGAAACTCCAGTACTTTGGCCACCTGATGGGAAGAGCTGACTCATTTGAAAAGACCTTGATGCTGGAAAGATTGAAGGCAAGTGGAGAAGGAATGACAGAGGATGAGATCTTAGGATGGCACCACCGGCGCAATGGACATGCTGCCGCTGTTGCTAAGTCACTTCAGTCGTGTCTGACTCTGTGCTGTCCCACAGACGGCAGCCCACCAGGCTCCCCCTTTCCTGGGATTCTCCAAGCAAGAATACTGGAGTGGGTTGCCATGTCCTTCTCCAGTGCATGAAAGTGAAGTTGCTCAGTCGTGTCCGGCTGGTAGCGACCCCATGGACTTCAGTCCACCAGGCTCCTCTGTCCATGGGATTTTCCAGGCAAGAGTACTGGAGTGGGGTGCCATTGCCTTCTCTGATAATGACATGAAATATGATCAATATGGAAATAAAACCAGATACATAACAATAATGTCACATCTTTAAGAATTTTGCCTAAGCTCACCGTGAATGCTTAAACAAAATAAAAAGCCAAAACTGCATGAGAGACTGTAAAATTGTCATGGTTAAGACACAGATTTAGGTATGATTCATTATTCAATTACAGTAAAAGTACAGTACTTTTCCAAAATGTTATTCTAAACATGTAGCTATACATAGAAGATGATATAGAAGATGTTGCCCTATATTCAAATTAGAGTAAAATATAGCAAATCAGTGGTAGAATAATTCTTAATCAGGGATGATTCTTGTCTAGATAATTCAAAACCCATAAAGCTATGAGTTTTAAATAGACATTTAAATGTCAAAAAATGGCAGTGCATATTCTAATTATTCAGCCCTTAAAAGCTCAAAGGCACATAAGGAATCTCAGCATGTAAGTATAATAATGCCATCGTACAATGTAGTGATAGATATTTCCAAGTACTTTGGTGGACATGAGGAGAAATAAGGTGGGAAAGTGGAAACTTTGCTTCATTGTTACTCTCTAATTTAAAATACTTGGAGAAAAGCTTAAGGAAATTTGTTACAATTGTGCCTATCCATACCCTGACCCTCCCCAGCCCAAATATCAGTTTGTGAAAGTGACATTGTGTTGTACGCAAGAACAGATCTTGCTTAAGAAGTGTTTCACCCATACATTCCCTCAGGCTGAGCGATCTCTTTCTCTCTCTCCTTGAACGGCCTGAATAAATTGGGATTTCTGGTATATGCATCCAACTGAAACAAATTAATAACTGCCTCCAGTTGCACAGGAACATTGTTTTTCCACCATTCATTACTACATTAGTCCTTAAGTCATTTTGGACGTCCCTCACATGTAAGGATTCAAAATACTGGCCAAATGTTTATACCAGAGCTTCATTTCTTTGACAAAGGCAGTACATTTTACACTAGAAAATTGTCAACTGTTTCAAACTTTAATACTATGTCATCTTCTATGTATAGCTACATGTTTAGAATAACATTTTGGAAAAGTACTGTACTTTTACAGTAATGAATCATACCTAGATCTGTGTCTTAACCATGACAATATTACAGTCTCTCATGCAGTTTTGGCTTTTTATTTTGTTTAAGCATTCATGTTGAATTTAGGCAAAATTCTTAACACACATACATGCACATATACATGTAGAATTCATATAAGCTTATTCTTTCGTGATAGGTTTATCTGGTTGAGAATCCTAACAAGTCCATTCTTTCATGACACAAGTACCATCTACTTTTCCTCACTATGCTCATTCTGCTCTCAAAGATAATTTTTCAAATACTTCAATCCTATTTCAGTGTCTCTTTCATTAAAAAAAAAAAGAAATATGAAGTTACTGTTCTTTCAGGCAAAGAAGATTTTGTATTCCTTCACCTTATCTACAAGTCTAATATGAGACGCTTGAACAAAATTGCTAGCAAAATCACTGAGGAAAGAAAAAAAATCTTCAAATCAACATGTTATTTATAAAAGAATATAACAACACATATCAGTATTCCAGATATGTTAAGCAAAATTCTCTGAAAAAATCATTTCTTCTTACTTTGATCAAAGACATTAGTGGTGTTATAACCAGAATCAGCCTTAGAAAAGAACCATGGAAGAGATGAACATCACCATAGGAGTTCCATAAGTTTCAATGTCATCTTTCTGGTTCCTATTTCTATGCCACTTTCCCTCTGTTTCTCTTTCTTGTTCTTTCCTTACAATGAAAACATATTTTTCAACTCGACTGAAGCCTTGTGTATGGCACTGACTCTGCTTAGCAGGTATCTTGATTTCTACTCCTAGGTTATCTTTAACATGATCATAAGTGAATGTGATCATGAGTTAGTTGAACTGAATAAAATTTTTCTTGAGAGTTATAAGTATACACCCAAATTGACTTAAATGTTATGAATTTCAAAAACAGGCAAAATAAGGATATATACTATATATTATGCCTCATCCACTTCTGTTTTTCTTTTTTTTTTTTTAGTTTTTTATTTTTTAAATTTTAAAATCTTTAATTCTTACATGCGTTCCCAAACATGAACCCCCCTCCCACCTCCCTCCCCATAACATCTCTCTGGGTCATCCCCATGCACCAGCCAACTTCTCACAATGGGTGCAAAATAGGATCAGAGAACTCTGTCAGTGTGAAGCTAATTCAGTTGAGGCAGTAAAAGCTTAATCATTTTTGCCCTTCCCCTCCCATTCATTTAAAGTGTCTTTTGGTCTGTAAAAAATCTGGGATACCATATAAATAGTTTTCCTTATGAGGAAAAATTAGAAATTTTCTCTTACAATTTGAGTTCATCAAAGACAAGTGCATTTTCACTGCTGCATGTTAACTTCTAACAGTGTAAAACTCCTGCAAACTGCATCCACATCTTTAGATATTTTGTATCAAATGCAAAGGCCACATTAAAAAAATGAATAAAAAGTAGCATTAGTACTGAGAGTACAGGGATATTCTTGCCTATTTTACAGTTGTGCATGTGCATACACACAAGCTAAAAAATAAGTGTACTTTAAGATACAAGAAGGATGTAAAGTATTCAATAAATACATAGATTCTAAAAGCCTTTATTTTATTCTTTGACTCTGCATCAATGATTTCTTTGCTCAGCATGCAGTTCTTCATTACCTAGCTTAATTAACTGATGACTGCAAAAGTTAATTAACTTAGTTTTTTATCTTATCTGGTTGTGGATCATTTACTCATAAGGTAAGAATACAGCATGGTATGGAATTTTTTATAACATAATTTTTATTCTTAATGGATATAAAATAGAAAGCTGATGTCATGTATTATATCTAATGCCATGTTATTATAAATAACTGCTTTTTATTAAGAATCAGATTTAGAAAATTAACTGTTTCTCACAAATAACTTGAAATCACTGATGTCCATTGCATATTATTAATATTTTAATACTTGCATTATTAGTTATATTTTAAATAATTTATATGATTTTAGAAATATTCAAACTGTAATTTATTATAAAAAGAGTTTTAAATGTGATTTATATTTATTTCTGAAACAAATCTGATAAAATGATTAACAATGTGTGGAAAATCTTGTCTCAGATAAAGTTATATAGAAAATAATTTTATCAGTAAATAATCATAGCATAAATTCAGTAATGCTAGTAGAATAATCCCTCCTGCAATATTGATATAAGAACAAAAATGTCAACTACTGACTTATTTTCAAGAACTTAATTTTGACAATAAATCAATATCCAATATGATCTTGGAGAAAATTTTCCCCAAATACAGCAGTCTTAATAGAATTCTGAATCCAAACACAGTAGGACATCAGAAGTAGCCTTACACAAGGGCATGAGCAGTAGCTTTAGATGCAGACAGCTGCTGCTGCTAAGTCACTTCAGTCGTATCCAACTCTGTGCGACCACATAGACAGCAGCCCACCAGGCTCCCCCGTCCCTGGGATTCTCCAGGCAAGAATATTAGAGTGGGTTGCCATTTCCTTCTCCTGTGCATGGAAGTGAAAAGCGAAAGTGAAGTCGTTCAGTTATGTCTGACTCCTAGCGACCCCATGGACTGCAGCCTACCAGGCTCCTTTGTCTATGGGATTTTCCAGGGAAGAGTGCTGGAGTGGGGTGGACACAGACAGACCTAGTTAAAAGCTGCCAAATATTTTCTATGAGTAAAAATATTTAACAACACATTTAATGTTTCAGCTTATTTTTCCCATGTGTAAAATGGTGACAATTTTGATGATGCAATTGGCACACAATGCTTAACATTGAGTGTGCATATAGCAGATTTTCTTTTAGTATCAATTTAATTTAACATTATTTTTTTTTTTCAGTGTAACATCCAGGTCATCATCAGGTCTCTATGAACCAAATAAAATAACTGGGATTCTCATTTAAGACTTTAGCTCTGCTGACAATAACAGACAGAACAACAAATTGCACGAACAGTGGCATAACTTGGGAAGCACTTGCTAAGCACTCTGTTAAATATTTTTAGTTGTGTTCTGTGATACTGAAAAAATCTCATAATATCTTGAGTTTACTTGAAACTATTTTCAAAAAAATATAGATACAGTCATGCAGGTGTGAAGTGCCAAGCAAATTCAAATCTACTTTTCTCTGATGTCAAGCCTATGTCTGATGAAATAATAAATGTAGTCACATTGTTTTTACTATATGTTTATGATACATTTTTTAAACTGAAATAAAATGCATGATTAAGGTTTTAAATGAAACACTGAAAATAATTGCCTTCTTTCCAATGAAAAAGGAAGTATAAATTATGAAGTGAGAAGTAACTTTTGTTCATGGAGAGCTGGTGATAGAACTCAAGTTTCTCCTGTAAAATTACAAGCTTCATCTTGCTATCTTTAATTTAGGAAGGAATTCTGTCAAAACTGGCCAAGCTGTTCTAACAGACTTGACACCATTTTGACAAACAAAGCACAGCATGCCCAAAGGCATTAAGGAGCAAGACTTCCCAAAGATCATGTGTACTTTGGCCATCTGTGTAGTTTAAATTTTTGAGAACATTAAATCTCACAAAATTGGATATTTTGCACAGAGTGTTATGTGTATATATGTCTTTGATAAAGCTGAATATTTTATGAAATTTTAGGAAACTGATATATCCATAAAATCTTTTTGAAAATCAATTTTAAGATATAGAATCTTATCTTCCCCAGTTTCATTATAATACTTAATATGTGTTTCACTTGATATATATCTAAAATACTTTTGCAAAACCAGTTTCCAAATATAGGATCTTACTTTCCCACTGTTTTCCTATCACTTGATATGTGTTTCTCTGAAAAACTACTTAGAAATTCCTTTTTTTAAATTACAAAACTTACATTTAAGAATCTAGGTTTTGAATATATTATGAATGTCAAAGTAATAGTAATGCTCAAAATATGTTACAAATAGGAATGTAAATGATGAGGAAATATTTTGACTTTTGTATCAATCATAATTTAATATTCTAAGTAAATAGAATATTATGATAATTGAAAATAAACAGAATGATCTCAAATTTGCATATATTACACCCTTTTCTTCTACAAGATGTTGCAGCAAATAATATACTAAATCTAATATTAACAAACACTAATTGGGTTCTAGTCATTACTTTAAATTAATTACCCTTTCAACTGCCATAATAGGATTTACATACTTTACTCAAATTTTTTTCCCCTCAAAAGGCCATATTAAAATAATTTTACCAAAATTGATAGTTAGAAAGGTTAACTAATTTGCCATGGTTATACTATTGGTACATTGTGAAATCACCTCAAACCTGACTTATTTGACTCCAAAACTCATGGCCTTATCACTATGCCCTAATGATTCTATATAATTCTCTAAGTTTGTTACATCCTGAAAGTAAAGTGAAAGAAAGAAAGTGAAAGAACGTCGCTCAGTCGTATCCAATCCTTTGCGACACCATGGACTGTAGTCTGCCAGGCTCTTCCGTCCATAGTATTTTCCAGGCAAGAATACTAGAGTGGGTTGCCACTTCCTTCTCCAGGAGATCTTCCCAACCCAGGGATTGAACCTGGGTCTCCATCATTGCAGGCAGACGCTTTACCATCTGAGCCACCAGGGAAGTCCCTTCTACAATATTGTAGAAGCTCCTGGCTTTTAGAAGTGAAATTTCAGAGTTAAATATGAACAATCAAACTTGTAAGAAAATATGAAAGAATTGGAAATAAGGATAACATTAATATATAGTTCCACTACACAAAAGTAAACCTCATTTGTACAGAATTTTGTCAGGAGAATAATGTTTTTAAAATATTGTTTATGAAGATCCAGGCTCTTCACATATCCATTTAAAATATTGTTTTCTAAGGATCCTTTAACTCAGACTCAAAGACATGACTATATTTTACAGGTATCTGTGCATTAATCTAAGCATATATTTCTCAGAAGTACTTTTTCATTGAACTCATATTCAATAATTATGAAATTCTGATATAAAATTTCAGTATCATCAATAAACTGGTGGGACTCTCTATTCAAGAATAAATAGAGCAGTGGTATCATCCCTGCCTTAAGTGACCTTCCCTCCAAGTTCTGAGTCAGAATGTATCAGTTACTCTTAGATAAGTAAACACAGAAACAGGAACAAAATATGTAAAAGGTGAAACCAGTATATGTCTTTCCTGGGATTTGCTTAAGATGAACTTCTGAGTGGAGAAAAGGTTGACTTAGCACATGTGTCATATTCTGTTCATAATCTCTCAGCATTTGGGCTTCCTCCTAAATTAGGTTTATTTTACAGTATTTAGAAACTTGATGCTGAAACATGCTACTATCGTGATATATGACATATGTTTTGCAAAGATTAACACTTATAGGAATGCTAGAATGTTATAAGCATAAGCACTCTTCCATCAAGCCATGTACATTAGCCATTCTTTGCACAGCAGGTATATATTAGGTTTGAGAGATTCAATAAAGAACATTACAGTTTGCATGCCCTCACCCCATGTTGTGTATTGGCCTGATATGATTTCAAATCCACTTTTTTGTTGCCATTGCTTTAATCCAAGAATGAAGTTGTTTTTCTCCACAGGTGTAGCAGTTTACCTTGAGGAAGCTGTCACATCTGTGGCTGTCAATAAACACTCAGTAGCTAAGCTACTAACAAGCACTGCTATAAAGAAGGGTTAGAATGCATGCAGGGGTAACTATGGTTGGGAATATTCAAGTTTTAAATACCAAAAAGTTTGACCTGCAACATGAATGTTGGGTCTGGGCAAGAAGACTCTGTTGATTTAAATAGCTCTCCAAAGACCTGGAGGCATTAATTCCTGCCTGTGCAAAGTGACCTTGCAAGGTAATGGTAAAAACCACACAATTGACCGGAGATCATCTTCCTGGCTAACACCTGTGTTTTCTGTTTTCTTTCCCTAGCAACATGCTCTAGCAACAAAGGACATCAGCTCCTGGGTGGCTAAGCCAAAGTTCTGGGACAATCTACTAACTCATAGAAAGGTTCATCTCAATGAAATTTGTATTGTATACTTTTCAACTCCTCTTTGCCTGGAACAACAGTCTGGTCAATTTACTATTGGTTTGGAGCATGTTATTTCCTTATCACTTTATAAGAGACATTATGCTGTATACTACTGGCTTGTGAAATTATTATAATTCTCACAGTTAACCTGTGTTAAATAGATAAATTGGTAAAGACCATCTGAGTCTATGTGCATAATCTGCCACTTCTGGAAACAAAACAATTCCTTACATTTTATAAAGTTTTAATATTAAGGTCAATATGCTTTTAGATAATAAATTCACTCTTTTTTGTATTATTAACATCTTATGAAGCAAATGAGATATAAGCTAAACTCTGAAGAAGGGACAGGATTTGAATATTTAGAAGACTTACAAAGTATCTTGGCTACAAGAAAAGTTGTAGAAAGAGAAAGAAGGCCATGGTATTACTGAGAGTGAAGAACTGGTTTTTAAAAAAGGCCTCAATTTATTTTCTGATATGTAAAGCATGGTTCTTCAACTTACCTAACTTGTAGCATTGAGAATATTTAGTTAATTTAAGCAAGCATTCTTAGGCCACTACTTTGATGTAAGAGGTGTTCAACAGAAGCTGGTCTTCTTTCTGCCAAAGAACACCATTCAGATTGCTAATGGAATACTCGCCAAAAACTTCCTCTAAAAACAATATTGAAACTGTGTAGGTTCTTGACATGTGATAATTAAGACAATCAGTCTGATAGCCACATGCCAAATGTATTAAAGCAGAAAGTTTCATGTTCTCAGTATAGAACATGGGATTGGGATAGAATATACAGAGAGAGATCTCTAGTAGAACTTACAAAAATAGAATTATAAAGCCATTCAGACAGGAAGAATTAACAATGCAGAATTATTTGTTAACACCGCATTTGTGTTACATAGTGAAATCAATCTATACTTATGCTGGTCTCAAACTTCTAGACGTGTTATACACATCATGTATGCTAAATTAACACAGAGAAAGTTAAATATGTGAATGAAAAATTGTCCTCAAAATATAATTGTAAATATCTAATAGTAAAGTTATATTACTTTTATATATTGAAAAAGCATATGGTGACTAGAATATTTTAGCCAACATTCATAATCAAAAAGTTAAAATATTTTGTATCTCATTTTCCAATGAAATATTATTTAAGGAGAGTTTATTATACGGATGTTGATTCCCTGTAACTTGGTTTCATAGGTTTATGGTAAGAACAATCTTATTTTTACTTTTACTTCATTTTTTATATTTCCTAAAGAGAATTCTTAAATCTATTTGTGAGATTATTTCTAACAAGAGCAATTCTTGACAAATAGTAAACCTAATCAGAAAAGAAACTCTTGTTATAGTTTCCTAAGCCATATTGAAACACTCTGGCTCACTGCTTGGCTATATAATCCTCTTTCACCTACATATCAAGGATATACTTCTCACAGAAGCATAAGGATTAATGAAAATGTCATTAATAGAATCTTCTATATGTTTCCTTGTTCCAAAAGATTTCAATAAGATATATATATATATATATATATATTTATTATTTAGAAGCTTTCCAAAAGACATATAGGTAACAGCAATCTTAGAGATAAGAAAACTAATTCAAAGGGATTAAAATTTCACCAATATGATGTCAAATATTTGCTTGAAACATAAAAAGTCAAAATGTTAAATTGGCTGTTTTATTGAGTCAGCAGTAACAAGTAGTGGACAGGAAAGTCTTCAATAAACCATAAGTGAGGAAACAACTCATCTTGGTGAACTCTATTTGAAATCATTACATTATAGAATGACAACAGATCACAGAAGCATAAAAGATTAGAAAGGCCATGACTTTCACAGATCATCAACTCATAATGTGACTTAAAAAGACCACTATGGAAATACAGCCTAATTTGGACATAAAGGGTTGTGATATTCAGTTTAGTTCAGTTCAGTTGCTCAGTCGTATCTGAGTCTTTGCAACCACATGCACTGCAGCACACCAGGCCTTCCTATCCATCACCAACTCATGAAGCTTGCTCAAACTCATGTCCAGAGTGGGTGATGCCATCCAACCATCTCATCCTCTGTCGTCCCCTTCTCCTCTTGCCTTCAATCTTTCCCAGCATCAGGATCTTTTCCAATGAGACAGCTCTTTGCATCAGGTAGTCCAAGTATTGCAGCATCAGCATCAGTCCTTCCAATGAATAGTCAAGACTGATTTTTTTCAGGATTAACTGCTTTGATCTCCTTGCAGTCCAATGGCCTCTCAAAAGTCATCTTCAACACTTATAATGATTACAGAAAAACCATAGCTTTGACTAACTAGATGGACCTTGTTAGCAATGTAATGTCTCTGCTTTTTAATATGTTGTCTAGGGGGCAGGAGGAAAAGGGAACGACCGAGGATGAGATGGCTGGATGGCATCACTGACTCGATGGACCCGAGTCTGAGTGAACTCTGGGAGTTGGTGATGGACAGGGAGGCCTGGCGTGCTGCAATTCATGGGGTTGCAAAGAGTAGGACAAGACTGAGCAACTGAACTGAACTGAGGTTGATCATAGCTTTCCTTCCAAGGAGCAAACATCTTTTAATTTCATGGCTGCAATAACCATCTGCAGTGATTTTAGGAGCTTAAGAAAATGAAGTCTGTCACTGTTTCCGTTGTTTCCCCATCTATTTGCCATGAAGTGTTGGGACTGGATGATGCCCTCATCTTAGTTTTTCAATGTTGAGTTTTAAGTCAGATTTTTGACTATTTACTTTCACTTTCATCAAGAGGCTCTTTAGTTTTTCTTGGCTCATGTACTGGTGAAGCCTCACTTGAAGGATTTTGAGCATTACTTTGCCAGTGTGTAAGATGAGTGCAATTGTGTGGTAGTTTGAACATTTTTTAGCATTGCCTTTCTTTGGGATTAGAATGAAAACTGACCTTTTCCACTCTTGTGGCCATTGCTGAGTTTTCCAAGTTTGCTGGCATATTGAGTGCAGCACCAGAAGCATCAAATTTAGGGCTTGAAATAAGTCAGCTGGATTTCTACCACCTCCACTAGATTTGTTTGGAGTGATGCTTCCTAAGGCTCACTTGAGTTCACATTCCAGGATGTCTGGCTATAGATAAGTGATCACACCATCATGGTTATCTGGGTCATGATCTTTTTTGTATAGTTCTTCTGTGTATTCTTGCCACTTCTTCTTATCTTCTGCTTCTCTTAGGTCCATACCATTTCTGTCCTTTATTGTGCCCACCTTTGCATGAAATGTTCCCTTGGTATCTCTAATTTTCTTAGAGATCTCTAGTCTTTCCCACTATATTATTTCCCTTTATTTCTTTGCATTGATCACTGAGGAAGCTTTTCTTATCTCTCCTTGCTATTCTTTGGAACTCTTCATTCCAATGGGTATATCTTTCCTTTTTTCCTTTGCCTTTAGCTTCTCTTCTTTTCTCAGCTATTTGTAAGGCCTTCTCAGACAACCATTTTTCACTTTTGCATTTCTTTTTCTTGGGATGGTCTTTCTCATTGCCTCCTGTACAATGTCACAAACCTCCACCCATAGTTCTTCAGGCACTCTGTCTATCAAATCTAATCCCTGAATATATTTGTCACTTCCACTGTATAACTGTTAAGGATTTGATTTAGGTCATACATGAATGGTCCAGTGGTTTTCCCTACTTTCTTCAGTTTAAGTCTGAATTTGGTAATAGTTTTCATTATCAGAGCCACAGTCAGCTCCTGGTCTTGTTTTTACTGACTGTATAGAGATTCTCCATCTTTGACTGCAAAGAATATAATCAATCTGATTTCAGTATTGGCCATCTAGTGATGTGCATGTGTAGAGTCTTGTCTCATGTTGTTGGAAGAGGGTGTTTCCTATGACCAGTGGTTCTCGACAAAACTCTGTTAGTCTTTACTCTGCTTCATTTTGTACTCCAAGGCCAAATTTGCCTGTCACTCAAGGTATTTCTTGACTTCCTGCCTTTGTATTCCAGATCCCTATGATGATAAGGGCATCTTTTTGGGGTATTAGTTCTAGAAGGTCTTGTAGGTCATCGTTGAACAATTCAACTCCAGCATCTTTGGCTTTAGTGGTTGGGGCATTGACTTGGATTACTCTGCTATTGAATGGTTTGTCTTGGAAATGAACAGAGATCATTCTGTCATTTTGGATATTGCTCCCAAGTATTGCATTTTGGACTCTTTTGTTGACTACAAGGGCTACTCCATTTCTTCTAAGGGATTCTTGCCCACAGTAGTAGATATAATGGTCATCTGAGTTAAATTCACTCTGTCCAGTCCATTTTAGTTTGCTGATTCCTAAGATGTTGATGTTCACTCTTGCCATCTCCTGTATAACCACCTCTAATTTGTCTTGATTCATGGACCTAACATTCCAGGTTCCTATGCTATATTGTTCTTTACAGCATCAGACTTTATGTCCATCAACAGTCACATCCACAATACGGTGTTGTTTTTGCTGTAGTATTTCTCCACTGATCTCCAGTAGCATATTGGGCAACTACAGACCTGGGGAGTTCATCTTTCAGTGTCCTATCTTTTTCCCTTTTTATACTGTTCATGGAATTCTCCAGGCAAGAATATTGAAGTGGTTTTCCATTCCCTTCTCCAATGGACTATATTTTGTCCAAACTCTCCACCATGTGATGTTAATATCTTATTATCTACTGAATTTAATAACACTCTTTGCAGTGAAGTGATTCTTTCACTCAGCATATAGTCTTTCATGCCTATAAAAGTTTTGATTTAGTATAACAAATTTTCCTTCTCGAAGTTTTAGTAATTCATTTATTCTCAGGCACAAGTTACTGTTTTCAGTGAAGACTTTATATTATACTTCACCAAAGTTTACCTCACCAATGTAAGGTCCTGATCTAAATCTTTCATTATCTTCTGGTCTACTTTATCAGATTAGCAAAGAATCCTAAAATTTTAGGACAAGAAGGGAAAATGCAGATTATCTTCTCCATCACCTTCTATCTTCTCTATTTAATTGTAGAATAGTTATAAAAACTACTCCTGAGTATCTTCTATATAACAAATTCCCCATTTACACAACTGTACCTTTTTTAAAAAAATAAACCTGCTCAGTCATATCTGACTCTTTGTAACCCCATTGTCTATACAGTCCATGGAATTCTCTAGGCCAGAATACTGGAGTGGGTAGCCTTTCCCTTATGCAGGGGATCTTCCCAACCCAGGGATTGAACCCAGGTCTCCCACATTGCAGGCAGATTCTTTACCTGCTGAGCCACAAGGGAAGCCCAAGAATACTGTAATGGGTAGCCTATCCCTTCTCCAGGATCCTCCCGACCTAGGAACTGAACTAGGGTCTCCTGCATTGCAGGTGGATTCTTTACCAACTGAGCTATCAGGAAAGCCCCCCACAACTGTACTAGAGGACTAGTTTTGATGTTGAGTGAAAATTTGTTTCTACATTCTATTCTTTTTATTTTATTTTCCTTGGTAAGGAAAAAACAAGTAATAATTTTGCTTGATATTCCCCAATATTAGCGTATTCTTATGATGATATTTTCCCCAAAATCTTTTTTCAATTTATTTTTATTAATAAGACATGCTTCTGAGTTGCATTATCACCCTTGATACTGTATGAATGCATTTGAATTCTCTCAGTTCAGTTCAGTTCAGTCGCTCACTTGTGTCCGACTCTTTGTGACTCCATGAATCACAGCACGCCAGGCCTCCCTGTCCATCACCAAATCCCAGAGTTCACTCAAACTCACGTCCATCGAGTCAGTGATGCCATCCAGCCATCTCATCCTCTGTTGTCCCCTTCTCCTCCTGCCCCCAATCCCTCCCATCATCAGAGTCTTTTCCAATGAGTCAACTCTTCCCATGAGGTGGCCAAAGTACTGGAGTTTCAGCTTTAGCATCATTCCTTCCAAAGAAATCCCAGGGCTGATCTCCTTCAGAATGGACTGGTTGGATCTCTTTGCAGTCCAAGGGACTCTCAAGAGTCTTCTCCAACACCACAGTTCAAAAGTATCAATTCTTCAGCGCTCAGCTTTCCTCACAGTCCAATTCTCATATCCATATATGACCATTGGAAAAACCATAGCCTTGACTAGATGGACCTTTTGAATTTTCTACATTCGTCTTAAAATTTACTGTCAAAAATGTAGCATAATGACTCAAATATATTTAATGGCATTTTAAGAAGGCAGGCCTATCAGCTTTCTAACTCTGGGTATACATGTCAAGATAGATTTAAAAAATAGCGTATTTAATGGTTCACTTCAGTTCAGTCACTCAGTTGTGTCCTACTGTATGCGACCCCATGAGACTGCAGCACATCAGGCCTCCATATCCGTCACCAACTGTCGGAGTCCACCTAAACCCATGTCCATTGACTTGGTGATGCCATCCAACCATCTCATCCTCTGTCGTTCCCTTTTCTTCCTGCCCTCAATCTTTCCTGGAATCAGCGTCTTTTCAAATGAGTCAGCTCTTTGAATTAGGTAGCCAAAGTATTGGAGTTTCAGCTTCAACGTCAGTCCTTCCAATGAACACCCAGGAGAGATTTTCTTTAGGATAGCTGGTTGGATCTCCTTGCAGTCCAAGGGATTCTCAAGAGTCTTCTCCATCACCACAGTTCAAAAGCATCAATTCTTCGGTGCTCAGGTTTCTTTATAGTCGAATTCTCACATCCATATATGACTACTGGAAAAACCATAGCCTTGACTAGACAGATCTTGCTGCTGCCGTCTCTGGGGTTACACAGAGTTGGACACGACTGAAGCGACTTAGCAGCAGACAGACCTTAGGTGATGAAATAATGTCTCTGTGTTTTAATATGCTGCCTAGGTTGGTCACACTTTCCTTTCAAGTAGTAAACGTCTTTTAATTTCATGGCTGCAGTCACCATCTGCAGTGATTTTGGAGCCCAGAAAAATAAAGTCTGCCAGTGTTTCCACTGTTTCCCCATCTATTTGCCATGAAAGTGATGGGACTGGGAGGGATTGCGGGGAGGAGGAGAAGGGGATGACAGAGGATGAGATGGCTGGATGGCATCACCGACTCAATGGACGTGAGTTTGAGTGAACTCAGGGAGCTGGTGATGGACAGGGAGGCCTGGCGTGCTGCAATTAATGGGGTCGCAAAGAGTTGGACATGACTGAGTGATGGAACTGAGCTGAACTGATGGGATTGGATGCCATGATCTTAGTTTTCTGAATGTTGAGTTTTAAGCCAACTTTTTGACTCTCCTCTTTCACTTTCATCAAGAGGCTCTTTATTTCTTCTTCACTTTCTGCCATTAGGGTGGTATCATCTGCATATCTGAGGTTATTGATATTTCTCCTGCCAATCTTGATTCCAGTTTCTCCTTACTTCAGCCCAGCATTTCTCATGATGCATATAAGTTAATTAAGCAGGGTGACAATATACAGCCTTGATGTACTCCTTTTACTATTTGGAACCAGTCTGTTGTTCCATGTCCAGTTCTAACTGTTGCTTCATGATCTTAATACAGGTTTCTCAAGAGACAGGTCAGGTGGCCTGGTATTCCCATCTCTTTCAAATTTTCCACAGTTTATTGTGATCCACACAGTCAAAGGCTTTGGCATAGTCAGTAAAACATAAATAGATGTTATTCTGGAGCTCTCTTCCTTTTTCCATGATCCAGCAGATGTTGGCAATTTGATCTCTGGTTCCTCTGCATTTTCTAAAACCAGCTTGAACATCTGGAAGTTCACGGTTCACATATCGTTGAACCTGGCTTGAAGAATTTTGAGCATTACTTTACTAGCTTGAAAGATGAGTGCAATTGTGCTGTAGTTTGAGCACTCTTTTTACTTTTAAATGGAAAAGAAAAAAAAAGATTAATTAAAAGTTAAATGCACGTTTTCCAGTTGGCAACTGTTAATGAAGAACAGCTTTCCTCTTCTTTAAGTAGGAAAAATGTATTTACCTTTGTGAAATTTAGCATTGCTATATTTGCCACAGATTCTAATAGTTATTATGTTTTGTTTATTGGTACTGATATTAATGCATTTCTCCCATTCTTGATTAACATAATTTGAAAGTGCCAGTTGCCTTCTCCACAGAAGTAAAACAAATAATTCTAAAATCTTAATGAAAACACAGAAGATCGCAAATAGCCAAAACAATCCTGAGAAAGAAGAACAAAGCTGAATATATCATGTTCTTTGATTTCAAACTATAATACAAATCTATAGTAATCAAAACAGTTTGGTATTGACATCAAAATAGACACATGGATTAATGGATTGGAATGGAGAGATCAATTTATGAAGTGGGCAATTATTCTATGACAAAGGAGGCAAAAATATGTATTGGGGAAAAGATAGCTTCTTCAATAAATGGTGTTTGGAAAAATGAACAGCTACATGCAAAAGAACCAAACAGAAACAGCTCTTATGCCATGGACAAAATTAAATTCAAAGTCTATTAGAGACAGAAGTGTAAGACATGAAACCATAAAACTTCAAGAAGAAAACATGAGTAGGAGACTATTTGATACTGGTCTTTGCAATTTTTTCTGGATATGTATCCTTTATCAGGGGAAACAAAAACAACATAAACAAATAGGACAACCTCAAAGTAAAAAGCTTTTGAACAGCAAAAGAAAATTATCAATAAAGCAAAATGACCTCTTACTGAATTGTAGAATTTACTTGTAAATTATATCTCTGATTTGGAGTTAATATCCAAAACATACAAAGAATTCATAAAACTCAACATAAAAAAAAATCAACTGAATTTTAAAAAATGGGCAGTGAATCTGAATAGCCATTTTTACAAGGAAGGCAAACAGATGGTCAACAGGCACATGCAAAAATGCTCAGTATCACTAATTAAAAAAATGAAATCCCACATGTCAGAAGACCACAAATAATAAGTTTGGAGGAAAGGAAACCCTTGTACTATTGGTGGGAATGTAAATTGGTACAGCCGTTATGGAAAAAGATATAGAGATTTCTCAAAATATTAAAAATAGAACTACCATATGATCCAGCAATTCCACTTCTGGGTATTTATATGAAGAAAATTAAAACACTAACCAGAAAATTATATATATATATATATATATATATATATATATATATTCATTGCGGCATTATTTATAACAACCAAGACATGGAAGTAATCTAAGTGTCCATCAACAGATGGATGGATAAAGATGTCATATACACAATGGAATATTAGCCATAAAAGTCTGCAATTCTGTCATTCTTCAACATTCTGGATCAACAAGTATGGATGTAGAGAGAATTGTGCTATATGAAACAAGTCAGAGAAAGACAAATATTGTATGACTTCACTTACACATGGAATCTAAAAGTAAACAAATGAATGAACATAACAAAAAAGAAACAGAATTATAGATACAGAGAACAAGCAGGTGGTTGTCAGAAAGGATGGGAATGGAGAAAAAAATAAATAGGTGAAGGAGATTAAGAGATACAAACTTTTGCAGTTGTAAAATAAATGAATCACAGGGTAGGAAATGTACAGTGTGGGCAATATAGTCAATAACTATGCAAAGAATCATGAGTGTGCTTTATATGTCTTGCATGGGTTACTGGTAAAATGTAGAATACAGCAGGGCAAAATAAACTCACACATACCAAGCTATCAAACATTTTCTTCTGAATGGAATGGGAGGAAAACATATCAATGTATCTGTCCCACCTAGAAGGATAGTAGCTAGATTGGCTTTTTTTCTCCCCTTAAAGCATTCCATGATTTTTCAATCTGCTAGAAACTGTATTTTACTTATTGTTCAGTGTTTTACCCCAAGAAGGGCCTGTGCTTTATTATGAGGCCCATGATTGTTTTATATTTGCCCCTTTTTCTATTACACACATGAGTCATCAATTCATGGTTTTGATTCTCTTTGGCTATATTCAGTGAACTTGAAATATTGCTACATTCTTGTAATTACTATCAATTTTAGAACTTTCATATTCATTTTCCTCATTTGAATCTGTAATTTATTGATTTTTATAACTGTATATATTATTAATATATAATTCATGGTACCATTTTCAATTTTTTTTTCATTTTGTATTGTTACAGTATAGACTCAGAATAATATTTCAGGGTCTTCTCACATTCTCAATTTAATTTCTCTTCAGAAGCCATAAATTGCAAACATGTTTTAGGCCCAAAGTGACCCCCCCATAACTTTTAGGTAGAGTACAAAAATGAAACCAACTGTTGGCTTTTTGCACTTCCGTTGGTAACTTCATTTTAATATTGCCATAGGAACTATCCAAGTTTTTACCTGCCTTGGTTATAAAGAGATGCTACTTGAGTACCTATTTTCGACTCATCAGAAGAAGTCTTAACCACTGAACCATCAGGGAAGTCCCTATTTATTTTCTGAGTGAAGTACTTTTAAGAAGTTCACACTTTATCTGAGAATTAGATGTATGTATTTACCTTTTTTATCTGCTGGTAGAAAGTCTTTGTGCCTAAGAGTAATTTTGCCCTTATGTTTATAGTGTTTCATTTAGTATTGTTTCATTTTAAATATTAAAGACTTTAGGGAAAGTGCTTTTACCTTTATGAAAGCAATATATAAGTAATTAAATAGATTTTAGGCTGGGGGTCTGAGGATGTCCCTAAAACTCTGAGCTTATCCCATGGTTTTTATTCAATGTTTTTCAGAATTAATTACCTCCAAAGAAGACAGAAATGCTTTGGTTTTATGGAGCACTGTAAGAAAGATTAAACCATGTTTTACGTTAGCTAGGTAGTTTATTGACTTAAGAACATCAACGTCCAGTTAGAAAGCAGAATTCTGTGTTATTTACACTCCAATCTGGCAATACTCAGAATAACATGTTCCATGGATGCTGCATAATGTTAATAAGTCTCCTTAAAGAGAGGGAGAAAGGAATGTTGGAAAGTAAATGTGTTTAGTAAATTTTGTACTAATCACAATTTCTTTTTTGAATTTTAATCAGACATTTTACTATGTTAACAGTGAACAGGAAAGAGATGAAAACACATACAGTGTTTCCATAGGTTTGATCACATTCTACTCAATATGCAAGGGACATGAAATAGAAAAGGATAGACTCATTTCTTCTGTTCTAAAAAGAAATGTGGTATAAGTCATATTCCAAAGAAGCATGAAAATTTTTGAATTTGAAATGAGCAAATGCATCCTAGATAAGAAAGTAAATAAGTAAGGTGAGAGTGAAAGTTAAAAGCTGTATAGCCACAATGTTCCGATTTCTGGATTAGACTGTAATACTTAATGATATAAAAATATATATTTCTGTGCTTTGAAAGAGAAGACTGCTAACAATTATATCAACCAATCTGTTATTTGAGAAAAATGTATTAAAAGCATTATATGTGCATTATAAGCACTAAATGTTGATTAAAATTAGACAGAAGAAATGAACACACTGGTGATAAGCAAAAGAGATACTCAAAATAAATATAGATGCAAAATCTAATTAGAAGTACATGCAACTGGTGCTGATACATATCCCTATCTGGTAACTGTGTCAAAAGTTAGCCTCATTTGTCAAGTAAACCTTCTATACTACTAACTGTATATTAACTAGTAAAAACTAATGTGATTTGAGAATGTCATTTAAAAATAAAAATAATGTTTGGTAGTTAGAATAGGAAACAGGGGTCTAGAATGGTGTTGGCTAAAAGACAAGGAAGGGAAAAGCCTGTGAAATTAGAATAAAGGAAGGTCTGAGGACCAGAGTGAGGACTTCAGGTAGAACAAACAGCATTCCTGGCTAGTCCAGTTTACATAGGGCAGGCCCAGGGGGAGGAGAAAGACATATAAAAAGAGGAGCCAAAGGGCCAGGGATCTCTCTCTCTCTCTCTGGCACACACGTTCTCTGTTTCTCTTTCTCTCCCTCTCTCTCTTCACATCTTTTTGTTGGCATGCCTTCATGCCTCGAGGATGTATTTTCCTGCTGTTTTTTAATATAATTGAGCTGTAACACTGATCTGTCTAAGATCTGTAACACAGTCTGTTCAAGACCTAAGAGCTATAACATGGTCTGTCCGAGACCTGAGAGTTATAACACGGTCTGTCCAAGTGCTATGACATGCCAAGGGCTCTATCGTCCTTCACTTCAAATTTTTGTTGAGATGAGACAGAACTGAGGAGAATGTACTCGCCTGACAATATTTCCCTTCAATGCTAATATCCCGAAATCTCAGAGTTCACAATGTATTCGCCTAAAAGCAATGCTAATCATTTTTTAATTCTTTTTAATATTTGAAATTCTATTATTGCTTCCCTGGTGGCTCAGATGGTAAAGTGTCTGCCTGCAACACGGGAGACCCAGATTCAATCCCTGGGTTGGGAAAATCTGGTGAAGTAAATTGCAATCCACTCCAGTACTCTTACCTGGAAAATCACATGGATGGAGGAGCCTGATAGGTTACAGTCCATGTGGTCACAAAGAATCAGACACAACTGAGCGACTTCACTCTCTTTCTTTCCATTCTATTACTATGTACTTCTTTATTGAATGTCCATGAATTGTTTATTGAATATCACCCTGTAGCTTAACTAGAATACATTTTAATAAACCATATTACAGCTTAAATTTTCCTTAGAAAATATATATCAGATTTCAATGTTTGACAATTAATGAGTGTCTCTCAAGATGAGCTGTTTTAATTGACAATGTTTTCATTAGTAAGAAGAAATGCCATTTTTTTCCTGTTAGAATTTAAATAACCAATTAAAAAAAAAATACAGTGACCCAAGTAAGTATAGCTTTCTAGCCAGGAGAACTGTAAAGGTACAAATCTTTTAAAAAATGTTTTATAACTAAAATTTTCTACTATCTATAAAGGCATGCAGACTGATGTAGTTGACCAAGAAGTTAAAAATGTTGAACAGCGGTAAGAGAAAAATGCATTTCTATGTTTTCTGGTATCTACGCTGATCCAGACTGAGCCTGTATCCAAGGCAAAAAATAGAAATTCCAATTCAAATTGCCAAAGTAACTGTTTGGCAAAGAATTTCGATTAATGCAAAATGATCCAATTAATGCACCCCACAAAAGACTAAGAACAAATATTGGTATCAAATACGGCTGTAGAAAGAAATCTTTGAAGTGGCTGTTTTGAACAGACTTTAATGTGAAATTTAGCTAAAATGTAAACAACCAATGCTAGTGCTCAAACACCAAAAAAAAAAAAAGGATTACTTTGCTGTTGGAGAAGAAAATGGCAACCCACTCCAGTATTCTTGCCTGAAGAATCCCATGGACAGAGAAGCCGGGCAGGCTACAGTCCATAGGGTCACAAAGAGGCAGACACGGCTGAAGTGACTTAGCAAGACGCACTTTGCTATTAGAAAGTTAGCATAAATTTCCCCTCTATGCCACTTAGTACAGCCAAGAGACTAAGAGAGGGAGATTCTGATTTTCCTTCAATCCTTTCTAATTATGATGTTCTGCGAAGAGTTGACTCATTGGAAAGACTCTGATGCTGGGAGGGATTGGGGGCAGGAGGAGAAGGGGACAACAGAGGATGAGATGGCTGGATGGCATCACTGACTCGATGGACGTGAGTCTGGGTGAATTCCGGGAGTTGGTGATGGATACGGAAGCCTGGCGTGCTGCGATTCATGGGGTCACAAAGAGTTGGACAGGACTGAGCGACTGAACTGAACTGAACTGTGTCTTATTTAATTTTGTGGTGCTCAGGTTGAATTTTGGAGGATAAAAAATTTCATCTCTAAAGTTCATATAATTTAGGGGTATGAACTTATAGGAGAAAAAGAAAAAAGGAAATAAGAATGCAATAACAAATGTACTATTCTAGAAATTGCTTTTGTGGGAATAAGAATTAAAGATGTTTCCTTTCCTTTATTCATATAACTCTTTTTAGGTAACTGCAGTAAAGCCTTCACTTTTCAATCACTGAAAACATCTGGTTTAGAAATGAACCCTTGAGCACAAGGGTGTTTACAGTGGTGGTGTAATGATGGATATGTGGCATTATACATTTGCCAAAACTCCCAGAATATAAAATGCAAAGAATGAGCATGAATAAACCAGGGACCTTAATTAATAATAATGTATCAATATTGGCTTATCAACTGTAACAAATGTGTCCATTGATTTAAAAAACATTAGTAATATGAGAGAAATAGAGGGTGATACACTGAACTCTACTTTCTACAAACCTAAGACTCCTGGCTAGAAAGCTATACCTATTTGGGTCACTGTATTTTTTTTTTAAATTTTATATTTTATTGGTTATTTTAATTCTAACAGGAAATAAAATGGCATTTCTTCTTACTAATGAAACATTGCAAGTGAAACAGCTCATCGTGAGAGACACTCATTAATTGTCAAACATTTAAATCTGATATATATTTTCTAAGGAAAATTTAAGCTGTGATATGGTTTAGCAATTCCACTGCTAGGCATACACACTGAGGAAACCAGAATTGAAAGAGACACGTGTACGACAATGTTCATCATAGCACTGTTTACAATAGCCAGGACATGGAAGCAACCTAGATATCCATTTGCAGACAAATGGATAAGAAAGCTTTGGTACATATACACAATGGAATATTACTCAGCTATTAAAAAGAATGCATTTTAATCAGTTCTAATGAGGTGGATGAAACTGGAGCCTATTATACAGAGTGAAGTAAGTCAGAAAGAAAAACACCAATACAGTATATTAACACCTATATATGGAATTTAGAAAGATGGTAATGATAACCCTATATGCAAGACTGCAAAAGAGACACAGATATAAAGAACAGACTTTTGGACTCTGTGGGAGAAGGCAAGGGTGGGATGATTTGAGAGAATAGCATTGAAACATGTATATCATCATATGTGAAATAGGTCACCAGTCCAGGTTCAATGCATGAGACAGGGTGCTCAGGACTGGTGTACTGGAATGACCCAGAGGGATGGGATGGGAAGGGAGGTGGGAGGGAGGGTCAGGATGGGGAACACATGTACACCTATGGCTGATTTATTTGAATGCATGGCAAAAAACCTAGCAGCTAAACAACAACAACAACCAATCAGACCAAGACAACATTTCACTGAGTTTAGGGTATATAGAAGAAGAGGCAGCAGAAAAGCACTGAACAATATTCAACATTTTTTTGACATACAGACCACCCTGTAAGCCACCCTGTAATATTTTACAATTATTATATTGTAAAATAATTAGCCTCCAAGTAAAATAAACTAAAAAAAATCCAGATTTTTTTTCTCAGAAATATTATATTTTATTGGTATTTTATCCTTCATTTTCTTTATATCAAATTTCTTTTTTTTGAAATATATGAAGATTTTAATAAAAATGGTTAAACTCCTTAAAGGATTTTTTAAAATAAAACTACATTGAAGTTGACATTCCATGGGTAGATCTACATTCTCACAATTTCATGAATAATGAATAGGTATACATTTTCAAAGCAAAGTTGTAATTCTTTACACAGATTGACACTTTCTGTGGACTAAATTGTGTCCCCCACCCCCACCCCCACCCTGTGCCACCAGTTCATATGTTGAAGCCCTAACCCTCATTAAAATGGTATTTGGAGATGGGATTTTTATGATGTAACCAAGTTTAGAGGTTTAGAGATCATGAAGGTGGAATTCTCATAATGGGATAAGTGTCCCTATAGAAGAGATCCTAGAGAGATTGTTCTCTCTTTCTCTGCCACATGAGAACATTGGAAGAAGGTCTTGTGTCAATCAAGAGGAGATCTCAAACCACAAACTGGCCATATTGGAACCCTGATCACAGACTTTCTCCAGAACTGTGAGGAAATCAACATCCGTTCTTTAAGTCACCCAATGGATAGCATTTTTAAATGGTAATCCCTGGTGGCTCAGTGATGAAGAATCCACCTGCAATGCAGGAGACCTGGGTTCAATCCCTGGGTTGGAAAGATCCCCTGGAGAAGAACATGGCAACCCACTCCAGTATTCTTCCTGGAGAATACCATGGACAGAGAAGCCTGGCAAGCTACAGTCCATTTGGTCACAAAACAGTTGGAAACAACTTAGCAGCTAAACAACAACAACCAATCAGACCAAGACAACATTTCACTGAGTTTAGGGTATATACAAGAAGAGGTAGCAGAAAAGTTGAACAAGATTCAACATTTTTTTGACATACAGACCACCCTGTAAGCCAAATAAACCAATTGTGGAATACAGTCATTTATTACATATTTTTAAACCTGAATATTTCCATGTTCCAAAAAGAGGTTTATATTAACTGACCTAACACTAGTCTTTTCCATTCACGTAAGGGTTGCTAGTAAAACATAAAACACTCAGTTAAATCTAAATTTCAGACAAATAATTAGTGAGCTTTAACATTAGCAGAGGGCTTCCCCAGTAGCTCAGTCATAAAGAACCTGCCTGCAATGCACGAAACACAGGAAATACAGGTTCAGGCCCTAGATTGGGAAGATCCCCTGGAGGAGGGCATGGCAATCCACTCCAGTATTCTTGCTGGGACAATCAGATGGACAGAGGAGCCGGGAAAGCTATGGTCTGTGGAGTCATAAAAAGTCAGACACGACTAAAGTGACCTAGCACACACAAAATAGCATCACCTATGACTGAAGTGACTTAGCAGCAGCAGCAGCAGCATGGCTATGTGGGGCAGGTTTATATTAAACATTATTTGTTGTTCTAAAAATTTAAGTGACCTTTGTTATTGTTGCTATTGTTCTCAGTTATTATTTTTTCTGGCAACCTTAATTCAAGTCCAATAGTAGTATATTAGCAGGTCTACATATTTAGTATTTATAAGAATGATCTGGAAAGCTTGATAAAACAGACTGCTGAGATCTACCTCTACAGTATCTGAATCACTAAATTTGGGGAGAAGCTCAAAAATTTAGATTTCTATTAAACTTGGTATCTCAGCAGGTAAAGAATCTGCCTGCAATGCAGGAGACCCTGGTTCAATTCCTGGTTTGGGAAGATCGCATGGAGAAGGGATAGGTTCCCACTCCAGTATTCCTGGACTTCCATGGTGGCTCAGCTGGTTAAGAATTTGCCTGCAATGTGGGAGACTTTGGTTCAATTCCTGGGTTGGGAAGATTCCCTGGAGAAGGGAATGACTACCCACTCCAGTATTCTGGCCTGGAGAATTCCAAGGGATGGCAAAGAATCAGACACGACAGTGAATTTCACTTTCATTAAGTTTCCAAGTAGTGTGGATACTAAGAGAATCTGTATGAAGTTGTAATCATAAATTTTAAAATCTCTGCAAAGTTTCAACAAGTTCCTCTATGAATTCAAATTTTACCACTTGTGCATAACAGTTTATTATAATCATTAAATCACACTTAAGAAAGTATCAATTAAAAGAAGTAATATTTTAGACTATTTTAAAATCATAGTGACCTTCACTTAAAAGGTGCCATTAATATTCTGTACACATTCTTGCTAATATTTTCTCTCTTAGGCCCCATATAATATTAAATATGCTTTATAAATAAATGCTGTGTTATCTGTAACCTTGACACAATCTTACATTTTCTCCTTTCCTTTGAGTCCAAACTTTCTAATGAACTTTGGAGTTACATATCCTCTACAGTTCAAATAACTCCTAAAGAAACAAATAGCTTTGGTGATAAAATAGCCTTAAGCTATCATGACTTTTCAGTAGATTTGTATGTTGGAAATATAGGCTCGCTATTGAAAAGTTTCTGTATTCCTTCCTGTTTCCCACCAAGTGTATAATTCAGATCTTATTCTAACTTTACTTCACAATCTTATCTAGAATATTCTTCCTGTTATGGACAAGCCCATAGGAAATGCATCTTATGTGCTATGGTTGTCGATTTCTAACCCATGATCTTTGTCCCACTAGAAACATGTGAAACAGAAGAAGAAGCTTTAACTTTCATTATTTGGAAGAATATACAAATAATTTTATGTTTCTTTCAGCTATAATTAGTATCTTTAATTCAAAACTCCCCCTGACCAGTGGGGATCATAGATACAGGACATAAACAAATACCTCAATATTAAGAAATGGCAACCCACTCCAGTACACTTGCCTGGAAATTTCCATAGACAGAGGAGCCTGGTAGGTTATGGTCCATGGGATCGCAAAGAGTCAGCCACGACTGAGTGACTTCACTTACTCACTCAATATTGAGAACTACATTCTCAAAATTATGCAACATCTGTGTTAATAGACTTAATTTGTTCCTCCATTCAATACTTATAGGTGGTATCTAAATTTTCTTCCATGAATCTTCAGGTTTCGCTTGATTATTTTAACATTTTGGATTTTCAGTTCTTCTGGTCTTCTCTTCCTGCAGTCCCCAAGATACATTTTTGTGCTCTCTCAGGTTAATTTCCTCTCTTGTTATTCTTGAGCTACAATACCTGAAGATCCTTCCCAACAATTTCTATAATTAGTCCTCTTACCTCCTTGCATGCTTTGCCAGGTTCCATTGTTTTTCATATTTCTAGTAAAGCAGAGATCATATTAAAGTAGAAACTGACAATAATTCTTATCATTGATCTGTGATTCACAATATGAGTAGCATTCACTTTCATTACTAAATTAAATAGTTTTCTTCAGAAATTTTATATTTACCAATCCCTAAATATAGCCATGAGTGTCCAGTATGGCCTACTAATACTTGGTTGTTTAAACTCTAAGAGTTTCAAGAATATTAAATCAAACATTATTTTGGCACATAAAATACACATACACATACATATATATATAGATTCATATTATACATGCACATATACACATTTATATATTGCTTTATGTAACAGTCTTCAGAAAATATACAATATGATTAACATATAAAAATTTTGGTAATCCCATGTAAATGTTGTTATGACCATGGATGAATAATATTTGACAATGGAGAGCTAAAAATTTTATATATATTTATTTGGAATTCCAAAAGTTAATAAATTATACTATATGGGTGCTTCACTTCAAAACAGTTGAATCCAAATAAAATAAACTATATAGTATGGCAATGCACTTCATATAATTTTTCTTCTAAGATAGTTTCTATTTCTGTGGGAGAGAATCATTGAGTTTAAGCACAGAGTAAAGAGTAGCAATGGTATAATCATCCCAGGATGTCAGTAAAGAAGAAAAATAAAATAGATCTATGGGAATAAAGTTAGTTTCTAGAATAAAGTGGGAAATGACAGGAGAGAAAAATTTCTGAGAAATTACTAACCGCACAGATTGGAAAACAGACATCAAGAGCTCATCATCTAATTAATAACCTGGCTATGGGAAAAAATGCAAAGAAATTCATCAATAAGAGTACTGGAAAATTCATGTTGTTTGTAGTGATTAACTGAATTGTTTAATAGCAATGATTTTCAGGATTATCACACTTATGATAGCTGTCAAAAATTGAATATATGTATATATATACTATGTGTGTTATGTTGGTATACTCTGAAGGACATCAATCCAGAGAAAATGCTCACAATATACTTAAAGAACAAAATACAGAAACATAAAAACAAGACAATAATTACAAAAATACCAGTTATTATAAAATTTTAAACTATAAAACAATGTATACACAAGTTTTCTGTATAATAATGGCTATAATAATGGCTCAGATATATGGAGTTCTGAGCATAAACCAGGTACCAAAATAGTTGATTTACAAATACTGCCTCATTTGATCCTCAATGAGGCCCTAAGGAATGCTAAGTCTTAGCTTCAATTTCAAGAATACAAAAAAATATTTAGAAAGGGTAATTAAAGTTTCCAAGGCCACAGGTTGAGAAAGAGGCACATATAATCCCAGAATTCAGCTTTTGCCCCTTTAACTTCTGTATGAAACAACATAAATGGCATGAGTTGAGCCACTGCTTCTGAATGTTGTAGGACATAAATTTGTTAATGCATCATTGGAAAATTCCTTCAATTTTCTGCTTAAATTAAGATGTGCATAGACAGGAAATTTTCTTCTGGTCAGGTTTTCTTTTCTTTTATATGCTATTTAATCATCACCATTTGTTGGAACACAGAAGCGTTTTCTAAAAATAAATCAAGAAAAAAATCCAACACCACCACCAGTAGCAAACTACAATGAATCTAACAACAGATTTTTCCACTTAGTCTTAAAGGTCATTTGTGTGCTCACAAAATACGAGTTTAAAAGGTTGGTTTCCATGAAGCTTTAAATAGTGAATCAAAGTTTTGTTTGCATTAGCTTTAGTCAGTGTCACTTCCATGCTTCCACCTCACTCTAGGCCTCTTCAGGAAATGGCTGCTTAGCTTTCTTTCAGAAGAAAGCCCAAGGCAAAGTACTAGAGAACTGTTTAAAAATTCATTCTTACTCTAAAGAAGAAAAGAGAATATTTGTGTACAGTCTAAGTCCATTTGTAGTTTATTATAATCAGTATTCTTGTACAAAAATGTCTGATACTTAGAATATTCAAAAGTTATTAAATCACATTATTGTTCACAGTCTAAAATGCTATGGAACTCAAGATATTTTGCTTATTTTTTTTCAAATTGATACAACTGATTTTTCTCTTTTCCTATAAAACACTTTTGTTGAATTCATCAACACACAAGACTATTGACTTCAAATTGCTTTCCCTTTTGCTTTGAATTGAAAATTATGTTATAATTAAGGCAAAATCCTATTTAATATTCGTGATAGTTTTGTGTGCTTTCAGAAAGTCAAAATATATGTTAATTGTGGTATTGACAATGCCAATTGCATCTCAGCTGTCAAAAATGACATATATGGTCACTGCTTCATCACAAATAAAAATGTGAGATTCCCTAAAGGAAAGAACTAGAAATATTCTTAGGAACCCAAATGACTCACAGTTAAGAGACACATAAGAAACTAGCAAGGACTGTCTTTAATAATTGCATAGGATGCTTATTTTTTCTTTAAAAAATGGATTTATTTTTAATTGAAGGATGAATGCTTTACAATATTGTTTTGTTTTCTGCCATCCGTTAACATGAATTAACCATAGGTATACATATGTCCCCTCCTTTGTGAACCTCCCTCGCACCTCCTACATTTTCCACCCCTCTAGGTTGTTACAGAGACCTGGTTTGAGTTCCCTGAGTCATACAGCAAGTTTCCATTGGCTATCTATTTTACATATGATAGTTTTTATGCTTCCATGCTACTCTCTCCATTCATCCCACTCTCTCTTTCCTCCCCCCTACCCCACCCATGTCCATAAGTCTGTTCTCTATATCTGGGTCTCTATTGCTGCCCTGCCAATAGGTTCTTGGTTGCCTATTTTTATATATCAACTGTTTACATAAAAACATGTGATAAAAATATTGAAAGCACAGAGCAGGATTATAAATCTTCAGCAAAGAAGAAACAGCGGAAAATAGGATGTGCACCCAAGTGAATTTAAGAAGATAGAAGAGAAAGGTTAGTCACTTGTCCTCTATGACACACTTGGAAAAAATTAAAACTGCAATATTTAATAAAGAATGACATGAACAACTCTACAAAACTATATGTGGACATCTCAGGACTAGGAAATAGCACAGTTCTGGACAACAAGTTCAGGGAGTATGTTTGAGAAAATGCTATTCACAACAAGATTAACCCATAGGTACTCTTTCCTAAAATGTGGTATAAACTTGGATTCAGTATCGTGTAATTTCTTAGGGAATGAGGTAAATACATTTAGTTCAAGAAATATGCTCCACTCATTCAATCACCACATAAAACATGGTGGCATATGTAAGGAGTGAATTCACAGTCCTTTCAGACTCATAATTCTGGGGTGATGGTAACTTGAATAGAACTATGCAGCATAGATTCCCATTGTTTTATTTCATTAGTTGTACTATTTTCTTTGATAAAAGTGACTTAGAAAACAAACTGAAGAATAATATCAAAAAGCACATTTTAACTAAATTGCATTTTATTCACCAATCTGCCCATAAAATATGCCTAATTTATAGGATAATATAATAAAAAATAATCACAATGTAAGTTATTAAATAAATGTAAAATTGACTTGATTACTTCCCTATGGCTCAGATGGTAAAGAATCTACCTGCAATGTAGAAGACTCAGATTTGATTCCGGTGTCAGGAAGATCCCCTGGAGAAGGGAATGGTAACCCAATCCAGTATTCTTGCCTGGAGAATCCCATGGACAGAGGAGCCTGGTGGGCTACAGTCCATGGAGTTGCAAAGGTTTGGACATGACTGATAAGGTATAGATCATTGATCATAGTTGTCTCAAACAGATATCTGGTATAACATGAAGCTGTATAATAAGATTCAAAGTTAACATTGAAGGATACTTATCTTGCAGATTTATCCCCTTGCAGAGTAACAATAGTGCACTATCTACTTGCCTAAATCCTAAGTTTGTCAGACTCTTTTGATTCTGATAAAAGGGCTTGTAGTTTTCTCAGTGAAACCAATTTACTTTACTCCTGAGATAGGCTAGATTTGTCAGTTATTCTTTTCTTTTGCTTTTTAACTGTGAAAAATAGCTTGAATTTTTAAAGTAGGCATGCAAACCAACTTAATGTGATCATTTATATCAAAGGTTTATAATGTCCAGGCACTTGTCACCTATACAACCACATAGAGATGAGTAGGGGAGTGGCTGCTGCCAAGTAAGAGTTAAAACAAAACTAGAGATTTCTATTGTAATTTTCCACTTCATAAAACATACACATTATGTATCTTCTCTTTCATTTGTCATTCAACTATTCATTACATTTCAAAGGAAATAAACATCTCTGAAATTATCAGTGTCTTTGTTTTGTGCTTCTCCAAGATCAGTTAAAGAGGAACTGAGTGAACATTTTAGTTTAGATGATAATAATTTAAATTTGTAATATAATAAGCATGCTAAAGGAACCAAAGAAAACTTTGAGACAATCTCAAAGTATGTTAAATTGCAAATATACAGCAAATATATGAAATGAGTAACAACCTAGTGACAGAATTGGGTCAATTCAGAGTGACTTAAAATAAAAACTATCAAAGCCCACTGATGTTTTGAATAGCACCAGATATTCAGAATTAAAATAGATTTGCTTTCTTTAGGGCTTCATTGTTCATAAGATAGAAGGGATACTGAACTCTGCTATTAAATGCCTTCATATCATGGGGGCAGGGGGAGAAAACATTCAAAAAAGAGTAAAAAATGCATATGGTAGGATTCATACATGCACATATAAAGGAGATTTTAGTCCTCCTTCAGGCCTCTCTATTGCCTACTGCCCCACAGAATAAAAAGGCTCTACTATTTTTTATCTTTGATCATTGCTGCCCTTACTCATCTCTGTGGAGCAAGAGTTTTTTGCTATATCACCAGAGTTAGTCTCCAGCTTTTATATTTCCCCTTTTTAATATAAAAATTCATAGTGGCAGTAAGTGTACAGAGTGGACAGTACATATCTGGACAATTGAAGAAGTAGAAACAGAACTGTAAATGATTGGATAGAGAGGGCTGCCTTAGTAACAAGTTAGGAAAATCAGTGCAAGCTTATATGTTCAAAATATTTCAATCTAGGATTTAGCAGTACATGAATCCAGAACTTCTGGATGTACAAGTTGAATTTAGAAAACGCAGAGGAAACATAGATCACATCACATTCATTGGATCATGGAGAAAGCAAGGGAACTCCAGAAAAAAATAACCAAAAAAACACACAAATATTTACTTCTGCTTCATTGACTATGCTAAAGCCTTTGTTGTATGGATCACAATAAACTGTGGAAAATTCTTAAAGAGATGGGAATACCAGATCATCTTACCTGTTCCCTGAGAAACCTACATGGGGGTCAAGAAGCAACAGTTAGAACTTTACAAGGAACAAATGATAGATTTAAAATTGGGAAAGAATTATGATAAAGCTGTATATTGGCCTCCTGTTTATTTAACTTACGTACAGAGTACATCATGCAAAATGCTGGGTTGGATGAATCCCAAACTGGAATAAAGACTACCAAGAGAAATATCAACAACCTCAGATAAACAGGTGATGCCACTCTAATAGCAGAAAATTAAGAGGAACTAAAGAGCCTCTAGATAAGGGTGAAAGAGGAGAGTGAAAAATCTGGCTTAAAACTCAATTTAAAAAACTAAGATCATGGCAGCCAGTTCCATCACCAGTTCATCCCCTTCACAAATAGAAGGGGAAACAGTAGAATCAGTGACAGATTTTATTTTCTTGGACTCCAAAAATCATTGCTGATGGTCACTGCAGCCAATGACATTAAAAGACATTTTCCCTTTGGAAGGAATTAATGACAAAACTGGACACCATATTAAAAAGCAGAGACATCATTTTGCCAATAATGCTCTATATACTCAAAGCTATGGTTTTTCCAGTAGTCATGTATGGATGTGAGAGTTGGAACATGAAGAAGGCATAGCGCTGAAGAATTGAGGCTTTCAAATTGTGGTGCAGAAGAAGATTCCTGAGAGTGTTTTGGACAGCCAGGAGATCAAACCAGTCAATCCTAAAGGAAATCAACCCTGAATAGTCATTGGAAGGACTGATGCTGAAGCTGAAGCTCCAATCCTTTGGTCACCTGATGGGAAAAGCTGATTCACTGGAAAAGACCCTGATGCTGGGAACAATTAATTGAAGGCAAAACGAGAAGAGGGTGGCAGAGGATGAGATGGTTCAATAACATCACTGACTCAATGGACATGCATTTGAGCAAACTCTGGGAGATAGTGAAGAACAGGGATGCTGCTGCAGTCTATGGGGTCACAGGAAGCTGGATAGGACTTAGTGACTGAACAACAACAAACAACCTTAATTACTCACTTAGAGATATTCCATTTCCAAATGCAGTCATATTGGGGATAAAGGCTTTAACACATGAAGATAAGGGGGTAAGGGGCAGCAACAGACGTTTAATCAATAATAAGGAATAAAACTTCAAGTAGCCTTGGCAGACACATTGTAGGAAACATTGACTACCAAATAATGCAAAACTTGGCAAATGTGTGGATCACAATAAACTGTGGAAAATTCTGAAAGAGACGGGAATACCAGGCCACCTCACCTGCCTCTTGAGAAACCTATATGCAGGTCAGGAAGCAACAGTTAGAACTGGACATGGAACAACAGACTGGTTCCAAATACGAAAAGGAGTACATCAAGGCTGTATATTGTCACCCTGTTTATTTACTTTATATACAGAGTACATCACGAGAAATGCTGGGTTGGAAGAAGCACAAGCTGGAATCAAGATTGCCGGGAGAAATATCAATAACCTCAGATATGCAGATGACACCACCCTTATGGCAGAAAGTGAAGAAGAACTAAAGAGCCCCTTGATGAAAGTGAAAGAGGATAGTGAAAAAGTTGGCTTAAATCTCAACATTCAGAAAACGAAGATCATGGCATCCCGTCCCATCACTCGATGGGAAATAGATGGGGAAACAGTGGAAACCGTGACTGAATTTATTTTTCTGGGCTCCAAAATCACTGCAGATGGTGATTGCAGCCATGAAATTAAAAGATGCTTACTCCTTGAAAGGAAAGTTTTGACCAACCCAGACAGCATATTAAAAAGCAGAGACATTACTTTGCCAACAAAGGTCCATCTAGTCAAGGCTATGGTTTTTCCAGTAGTCATGTATGGATGTGAGAGTTGGACTATAAAGAAAGCTGAGCACAGAAGAACTGATGCTTTTGAACTGTGGTGTTGGAGAAGACTCTTTGAGAGTCCCTTTTGACTGCAAGGAGATCCAACCAGTCCATCCTAAAGGAGATCAGTCCTGGGGTGTTCATAGGAGGGACTGATGTTGAAGCTGAAACTCTTAATACTTTGTCCACCTGATGTGAAGAGCTGATTCATCTGAAAAGACCTTCATGCTGAGAAAGATTGAAGGCAGGAAAAAAAGAGGCTGACAGAGGGTGAGACGGTTGGATGACATCACCGACTCAATGGACATGGATTTGTGTGGACTCCGTGAGTTGGTGATGGATAGGAAGGCGTGGTGTGTTGCGGTTCATGGGGTCGCAAAGAGTCGGACATGACTGAGCGGCTGAATTGAACTGAACTGGTAAATGTACACCTTTCTCTTATTATTTCCTGCACATAGAGAGTGTAAAACTCGGAGACTCAGAATGTTCCTTAGAATAACCTCTGACAGGATGGATGCTATTTGTTCCTTGCTTATTTGATTTTTTTCAACTTTCTGGTTCTCTACACTCTCTACTAACTTCTTTTGTTGAGAAAGACCAAATTAGAGACTTCAAAGCAGAGAAGAACACAAAGGAGAACTATCTGTGAATTTATAATAGCTTTGTGGGGAATTCAGGAAAATGTCTATAAGAAAATATAAAAACAAAGCAAACATGCTTCATAACAAGGTATAGTGTCCCAGTAATAAAAAGCTGGGGGAAAAAATACTGTCCACATTTTAATCCAAAATTTAATGATCATACCATCTATAGTCTTCTATTTAGTGATGCTGCTAAAGAGTTTTACTATATTTCATCTCTGTTCTTCCACATGATCACAAATAAAATAAATGTTATTCTTCCTCTAGTTCCACCATGGAATTTGGTTCTAATTAACTAAGTTTTGAATTCTGAATTGCTTGTAAATATCTTCTGTGAATAATTTGTCCTAAATAAAGGGAGGGAGTTATACCCTACTTAAACAATATAGATCATTTTAAAATGGCACGTATTCCTTGACTGTTTGTTTTTTTTTCTAATGAATAATAATTTATTGAAGTTTATGAAATATTATTGTGTTCATATAGTACATTTAATCTAATTTATTATAAATTCTTATATATTTTTCATGTTGCACAGTCCTTATATTCAATTTCTTATGAAGGTATATGAGCAAAGTTTTCTGTCAAGATTTATTATTTATCACCAAAATAAAGTTAGAAGCTCAGTCTACAGCATCAGATTCTTAGTATGATATTTTACTGTAATGTCTTATGTTCTTCAGATTTTGAAAAACTAATGATATTTAACATAGCTTCTCTTGTCCTATTGTCTGAACATATTTTATTGAGTTGGTTATGATATATTTTTAGCAATTCGGTAAAGCAATATGGTGATGACTTTTATATATTTACTGTGACAAGTTGATCTACTTTAATTATGCATCAAAAAATGAAGGAGGGAAGGTAGAAAGGAAAGAAGGAAAGTAGGAAGGAAGGAAGAAAACAGCATTGTTTGCTATTAAAGAGATTTATTTTTATTCAAAGCCTAGATTTTAAGAATTGAATTTCAGATGCCATTATCTTGGTGAAATATGTTATATTAAGCATCTGAGATGATTTAAGTTACTTCTGAGTCTTCTATATTTTTGTAGAAATGATAGAAGTGCCAGCAATTTTCTGTTTCAAAAAAATAAAAATCAGACAGTCTCCAGAAAACGCCAACTGATTTACTGACCACTTGTTGAGTGGGTCTTGACCGCTCCTTAAGAATACAGTCAGAATTATGATTCTTGGACAAATCAAGAATATTTGATATATGTGATATTTAATATATGTGGAAACCTTGACCTCCGATTTTAAAAATCCAGAAAAAAGTAAAAATATGCATCAAAACAAAATTTTCTACATAACTTTAGAAATTAAAATATTCTTGATGCTTATGTGGTCCTCAAGGTACAATTTGGTATTATATGTCTATCTAGAAATAGAGACTGTAAGTCTAAAAATGTATATCTTTCTTCACTATTTTACATCATTTTTTATATTGCTGAAAATAATTTTTTGCTGTTTCTGTTACTTTTTTATATCCACAAACATTAACATATATACACAATGCCAATCTAAACCATAAAACTATCAAAAAACATCCACACACACGTTTGGATCCACTGGAACATTGAAAGTTTTCAGGAATTCTTAGCATAATATTATCATAGCACCAACATTTCTGGGCAAAACAGTAAAAGCTTTATTAATAAGTAATTTTAATGAGCTTTGGTCCCTTTCTCACTTAGTATTTGTATGTTTTGGATAACAACAACTTCTGCAGATTTTTTTTTTTTCCAACTCTAAATATCCATTAACTATCTAAGATCCTGAAATGTAGAATAATGTCTGTGTAGAGAAAAAAAAAGAAAGAAACTGAAATAAAAGAATAAAATGTCTTAGAGATTTGTTAGCTAAATTTTCTGCTTTTTGTTACATATGTGCAAACTTCCGATTATAGGTATTATGAGTTATGAAACTGCCATTGCATTGTATTTGAAATTTCTGTTGTGCTGTTTTCTGTATTGGACTTACCAACATCAGCAACAAAAGAGTAGATACTGCCTGAGTTAAAGCTAGTAGAACTGGAACTTTCATTACATGTATGCTATGCTACTAATTTCATGTGTCATAGCAATCAGACCTATTTCTAACTAATTACATGCTAACTTCAAAGTCATGTAAACATTTAAACAAATAGTTTTATCCTTTGGATCATAAGCATTTAGGATAAAATAAAAGGTACTTCTCATAAAGTAGATCACCCCTCTGAAACAATTAAAAGTGCTTAAACATTTCACTTAAATATTTTATGGTATTTTATGAATACCATAAAACCTTGTTAAAAGTATTAGATATTCTCCCTACAAATACATAAAAATTTAAACATTCTTTTTTAACTTACCTTTCTGTATGTATTTAAATGAAAATTAATAGACAGTTCTTGCAAAAAAGACAAAGGAGTAAGGAAGGATGGGAGAGAGGGAGAAAGAAAAGAAGAATAAAAGAAAAAAGGAGGCAAAGGAGATCAGGCCTTAATTTCATCAAATAATTGATGACACATGAAAGAACAATACATTCAAAGATTCAGGATGTTTACTTTTCCCCAATATTAGTGGTATATTTTATAAATATATAATTATTAAGAAAATAAGCATTTGTATTTTTGCTATAACAGATCTTCATGAAGAAAAGTTTTTATTTTCCCAACTTTTTTTCACTTAAAAGCTTTTATTCATTCAAGAAAACAAGTATTAGGTTGTGAACAACTTAATCTTTAATTATTTGGTCTATAATCAGATATTTATAGATGAAATGTCTCAGGATTTTTTTATACACCCATCTACTTAGCATACATAGTCCCACTACTAGCCCAACTAACAATATTCATAGTAAAAAACATATTATCAATGCTATCACAGCCTTCTCACAAGAAATTCATAGTATTACTTTAGGGTAATTAACTCAGTATTTGTTTCAAGACAGGAGATAATATTACTTTCTTTTCTAATGCTAGTAAAGTTCTTTGGGAAGGGATGAGAAATACACTGCAACTTAAAATAAAGCGCAACTTCACTTACAGTTTGAGAAATAAGTATTCTACATGCCATTGATATATAAATGATATCACAAATTGCAAAGGAATAGTTTAATCTATCAACTTAGGCTACAATACTCATGCATTTTAAACAACACTCTAGAGGTTGCTGTGAAGTTTTGACTTTGAGTAAAGCAGATCACCCTTCATAATGTAGATGGATCTCATTCAGTCAGCCGAAAAGAATGGGGTGCTTTGAAAAAGAGGCAATTCCACCTCCAGACTGCCTTCAGACTTGAGCTGAAACATCTACCCTTCCAGTGATCTCCACTCTGCACCCTTACCCCTGAAAATTTTGCATTTGCCAGTCTCTATATTCCTGTGAGCCAGTTCCTTAAAATGTCTTTTTATGTATACGTACACACATCATATTGATTCTGTTTCTCTGAAGAACTCCAATACATAAATACTCTTGCATATTATGTGCAATAAAAGCATCTGGTCAAAGGTCAGTCAATTCAAAATAAAACAATCACAGGATTAGAGAAGCACTGCAAATGATAAATTCAAAAATATTCCCATGATTATTCTTCATATCAGTTATGTATTTTATGGCTTAAATATTTTGAGATACTCTTCTATATTAAACTGTTGTATAGTATTTATTCTGTTTCATGTGACACAACATCCATAAGCTTTGCTAAATAAGAATATACAGAAAACAATGAATATTTAGCTATAGATATTCAACAAAATAAACAACAATGCATGGGTTTCTTTGAGGTATAAGAATATCAACAGATACATTTACAACTTCATAACTGATTAAAAACTGATCAAAATATATTATGGTTATTTATGTATGATAAATTGCAAAACTTATTCAGTATAACTATCAGTAGGTGAAATGTATTTGTAGTTATTAAATATGAAAAAATTTAAAATTATGTTTCATACCAGTTACCCAGTCAATCATAATATTGTAGAAAGATGTATCTCTCTTACTACTTAAGGCATAAAAATTATTGATATTAAAAAATAAACAAAGAACAATTTTTAAAAATTGCCTTCCTTACTACTACTATAGCAATTTAACATGACTTACAATATATATATATATATATAACCAAGTATGTTGGAAGAAAAAGTAGTTTTTTCAGAAGACATTCTTGAAAGAGCCTAATGAGTAAGATAATTAAAAGTACTTATAAACTAAAAGTGCTATAGCATGAAGGGTGATTAACATAATAAAGTCATTTTGCTTTTTAATAAAATTTCTACCACTTTGAGATATAATTCATGTAAAAGAAATTTGAAGATGCATTCTTCCAGGACCAGTAGAATTTCCTCTCTAATTTCCAAGTCATAAGTCTCCCCTTTACTTTCACTCTAAGAAAGTTAAGATAGTTGTTCATGTATTAAACCTTACATAAATACTTACATAAATACATAAACAACTGATTGAACATTTTCAACTACCTTATTTCATCATTGCCTCTAGCAAAGACTGCTAGGAACATAACTTGTATCATAATAAGGGAAGACACACACACACAGCACAGGAGCAATTGTTGGGCACGCGAGCAAGAAGGTATTAGAAACGCCTCATTATAGGTTTTAGACTTGCGTCTGCGATTTTAGGGACAGTTTAAGTGGTGGGGCCTTGCTCTTGGGTTGGATTGGTTTCACCATTACTAAGTGGAGGTGATTTTTGTGATTGTGCATCCTTTTATTTAAGAAGATGGAAGACTAGTGTGAGGGTAAAACCATAGCATGTAAAGAGGCAGTTGTCATTCTTTTTAGTCAGGATAGGGAAATATTTGTTCATTTTTATGGTTTGGACAATGTTTATTGTCTGTGTTCAGACCTGAATGCAAAGTGGTCTTGTTTTTATTTTGAACAATTTCTTTCAGAATGACTTCATTGTTGTTGATATTCTATGGAATTGTTCATGATCAACAGAAGAACAAGACCTAGTTGTCAGGTTCCAGATGTTAAAGATTGCTTTTACATTTCTTACTACTCTGCATAAAATTTCTCTTAAAACATTTTATGTATTTTTCTCCTGTGTCAGTCTCCTTATTCATTTTCTGCTTTTAATCTTACTCTTCTCATCTAGTATTTATAGTGATTAAAAAAAATAAACAAACAAACAAAAAAAAAACACAGAACACTGTGCTGTGATCATTTCTCTGCTTATAACCCTGTAATGGCAGAAAGTGAGGAGGAACTAAAGAGCCTCTTGATGAGGGTGAAAGAGCAGAGGGAACAAGTTAGTTTAAGGCTCAATATTTAAACAACAACAGCAAACCCTAAGAACATGGCATCCAGTCCCAACACTTCATGGAAAACAGAAGTGGAAAAAGTGGAAGCAGTGACAAATTTCTCTAAAATCACTGCAGATGATGTCTGCAGCCAAGAAATTAGAAGACAATTGCTTTTTGGAAAGAAAGCTGTGACAAATTTAGACAGTGTATTAAAAAGCAAAGACATCACTTTGCTGCCAAAGGTCCATATAGTCAAAGCTATGGTCTTTCCAGTATTCATGTACAGGTGTGAGAGTTGGACCATATAGAAGGCTGAGTGCTGAAAAACTGATGCTTTTGAACTGTGGTGTTGCAGACTCTTGAAAGTCCCTTGGATAGCAAGGAGACAAACCAGTTAATCATAAAGGAAATTAACTCTGAATATTCACTGCAAGGACTGATACTGAATCTGAAACTCCAATACTTTGGCTACCTGATGTGAAGAGCTGACTCACTGGAAAAGACCCTGATTCTGTGAAAGACTGAAGACAGAAGGAGAAGTGGGCAACAGAGGATGAGATGGTTGAGTGGCACCACTGATTCAATGGACATGAACTTGGGCAAACTCTGGGAGACGGTGAGGGAAAAGAAGGCCTGGATATAACATTTCATGGCATGGTTCTGCCTTCAGAGAAAAGGCTAATCTCATTAACAAGGATTAGAAGAGTCCTCAGTATCTTAGCTCAGTCTGTTTATACACAGATTTGGAAGAAGGAAAGCTGGAAATGCTCCATGTCATTAGACTGACTGAACCAACACTCTTGTATGGAAAGCAGGCATTTACTCATTTTATGAAAAGAATGAAACAAATATACGCTTTTCCCAAACAGACTGTTACTCCTAAAACTGTCCAGCCTCTGAGATCTCCAGTATAAATAAGGAGGACCTATGAATACATACATGCATGCATACACACTATTACCTCATGCTCTTACTGTAATTATTTTATTTCTGCTAATGTGGCATTCTTTCTTTTGCCTCATTGAATTAGCTCATGATTACTTTGGATCAGAATACTTCACTGCTGTTACCTTGTTTTATTGTTTCACGCCTTCTCCACGCTCTGTAGATATTCTGATTCATCATTCATAGCTCCGTTTAGAAATCACTCTCTTCTATTTGTAGAAGGAAGAATTACCATTACAGGTCTCTCTCCCTAATAAATTTGGAAGCTTATTGAGAGTCCATAATATTTATTCCTTTGCATTTTCAGTATCCAGAACAGTATTTGATCAGTAGTAGGTGTACTTAATAAAGTTAGCTTAATATTAGTAAGAAGTTAGAATTTTTTAGTGTGAAATTCTTTTCACATTTTTTCTAACCTATGGTTAACACATTTCAAAGGAGGGATATACAATAATTTTACTTTTAATTTCCTGACTTTATCTGTTAAGTTTAATACTGAAACAGAGTATATTATGAATACTAGTCTGCTTTTGCTTTCATCAATCATCATTAATCTTTTATATTTTTCTGAGTTAATGATAATCAAGGATCATGGTTCTTTTATTTTGCTCACATCATTTTCCTCTCTTTTTGAAACATAAATATGTAAACCTATACTATAATAAAGGGACATTTAGAAGGAAAAACGTCAGAAATTTCTCCCTTCAGAAGTGTTGTCTGAATATAAAGAAGATGTGTGTATATAAAGAAGATGTATATATATATATATATATATTTCTCTTTTTTTGGTCACTGCAAACATTATCCAAAATTTGAAACATAAATAAAACAATATTTTTGTCATACTTACTTTCTTTCTAGTTTTTATTTTTGATGAGAATATTATTTTTTCTAACTACATTCAGCAATAGCTAATATAAAATTAGCCTGCTTTCCACACACAAAAAATCAATCAACACAAAGAGATTGATCTTTCTAGTAAAAGTAGAGACAACAGTATAATTTCTACCCTTTAGTTTTGCTTTGTTAAAATCACAATTATTACAAGGAGAGTGATAGTGAATTTCAAAAACTATTTAAGCTTTCAGAAAATTATAGGGGAAAAAAGCCAAGTTTCTTGTTCTTAACAATAGCAACACAGACTTTGCTATTGTCCCTCAACAAAAAATGGACTTAAACAGAAATGAAAGAAATATAGTCATTGCCTGTTAAGTAAATTTAACACACAGTATATATGTGGAATAAAGGTTGTCAAGCAAAATCAGAGTACATATATACTTCAATATTTTATTTATGTCCACTCACATATGTATGTGTGGACAATCTTGTGGGACTATATCATAAACCTATGGAATCAGGTGCTTACTTCAAAGAGACAGTGTCACAGTTGATTTGAATTCCTAGATACCTTGCTGGTTTCCAGAAATTGTTTTCTGAAGTGGGAAGCCCCTTCTCCTAACACACCCATGTTGGTTTAGGATCCAGGAACCCAAGTTAGGGTTTGAAAACAACATGCTTTTCACCTGAAAAGAATCAAAGTATATGTAAGAGAAATCTCCTAATGCCAAACATTTATGTTGTCCTAGACATCAGTATATATAATTTACAGTAGGAAGAAGAACATTAGTTAATCCAGAAAGGTGTGAGGTGGACATTAACTAAGATACTTTCTACTGTTTCAATGCATGTAAGGAAAAGTAGTTAAATTACTTAGAAAAAAAAAAAGAAGTGAAAGTTGCACAGTCATGTCTGACTGTTTGCAGCCTCATGGCCTGTAGCCTGCCAGGATCCTCTGTTCACGGAATTCTCCAGGCAAGAATATTGGAGTGGGTAGCCATTCCCTTCTCCAGGGGATCTTCCATACCCAGGGACTGAACCCAGGTCTCCAGCATTGCAGGCAGATTCTTTACCATCTGAGCCACCAGGCTATTCTCAAATCTCTTCAAACCTTTTGCACATTCTATGAATAAAAAAGATGTATTAGAATATACAAATTAATAATTCTTACTATATATTGCTTTAAGCAGATATCCTAAGGATTTCCATATAATTTCTTCATGTGAAACAATATATAACACTTTTAAATGTGTGCTGAACTGAATATTTTACAGAGCTAATATTAAAAAATCCCAACTCATTAAAGAATATGAGTTTCTTTCATCTATTTCACAAAAAGTTCTGGTATCTATCTAAAGAAATTCTAAAGTTTAAAACACGATGGCTATTAAAATAATGCTTTATTATTAAGTTCATCAACAAAGACATTGGCTGACACTAATGTTCAAGCAATAGATCATTCTTGAATTGATGTATGTACAACTTTGTGTTTTGTCTTTTATATGCACCCTATACTTTTTACTGTAATTCAGTAAATGGCAGGAGCATGTCTCATTCATCATTGTATACTCATTGCAAAGACTACAGTCAGACATATAGTAGGCATTTGATATACATTTGTTGAATAGCTGGAATAGTCAACCAATGAACACATATCAAAGACTCTAGAAATTCCTTTTGAAGTGTAAAAGTTTGCAAGTTTGGAAAAGAGAGATTGTGATCTGTTTCCTTTGACTTTGTTACCTTACTTACCTTGCTTCAGATCATTTTTAGCACATTGCTTGGTACACTTATCTCAGTTTCTTCTGCAAAATGAAGTATTGGGCTAGGTGATATTTACAAACATTTATGTCTCCAACTTTCCATAGCACAAAATTTATAGCATCATTCTTTCAACATTAAATACTTGGATATATGTAATTTACTCGAGTTCATTTATTTATTGGTTTTTATCTTAGTTTTGGTTTCCTTTTGAGAGAGTCTTAGAACATGGGATCCTCTCTGCTCTGTAGGTTTCTCCCAGTCCTACTGTAGAATGAAGAATTCAGCAAGAACCTTAAAAGCTAAAAGAACTGGATGTGCAATGTGGAATCTCGATATCCTAGGAAAAAAAGAGGAGTTCTTAACAGGAGAATCAATAAGGAACAAAAAAGTGTAAAAAATTGTGAATACAGTCCCAGGCAGAGGAATCAAAGTGGCTCACACAAAGAAACAGCACTGACCACATTAATCAACTGGGAAAGGTTCAGAGAAAAGACTTCGTGATTCTCATAATAAAGGTAGAAGAAGTTCAGAAAAGGTTTTAAGAAAATACTCTGAGGTTGGGTGATCTCCCAGAGGGCATAAGACAGCCAAATGTGAAAATGTTCATAAAACAAAGAGAAAAAAGAAAACAGACTGAAAGATCGGCTTACTACCTTGGAAGTTTCCTTGGAAAACTTTAAACATGTTTAAATAGTTAAATAGAGGGAAAGTGCCATTTTATTATGCTAAGTCCTCAGGCTGGTGAAGGTGGGGAGTTGGGGAAACTATTGAGGCTGAGAAAGGCTCTAAAAGTTATAATAAGATATACTTCATAATTAGGACTACATAGTAATACTCTATAGGATTGAAAGGCAAACCACTCTTGAAATTCCTAAATGCTAAGAAGGTCACTATAAATTAATAAACATCTTACTTCTTTCCCAGGCTTAATAATGCTTTAAAATTCATGGAACCTAAAAGAAAAGGAAAACTAAAGTAGCAAGCAAAACTTGATTTTGTGACACTAACAGAACAAAATATAAAACACGACTGAAATATCTAAATTGCATGATCCATTTATTAAAAAAAAAAAAAAATCCAGACTGGGAACCACTAGGGAATCTATAAACACAGATCTATTTTAACGTAGGTGGATAAAGACAGACTTTATGTTTTGGGGGTTCCAAAATCACTGCAGATGGTGACTGTAGCCATGAAATTAAAAGATGCTTAATCCTTGGAAGAAGAGCTATGACCAACCTAGACAATATTAAAAAGCAGAGACATTACTTTGTCAACAAAGGTCCATCTAGTCAAAGCCATAGTTTTTCCAGTAGTCATGTATGGATGTGATGCTTGAACCATAAAGGAAGCTGAGCACTGAAGAATTGATGCTTTTGAACTGTGGTGTTGGAGAAGACTCTTGAGAGTGCCTTGGATAGCCAGGAGATCCAGCCAGTAATCCTAAAGGAAATCAGTCATGAATATTCATTGGAAGGACTGATGTTGAAGCTGAAACTCCAATATTTTGGCCACCTGACATGAAGAATTGACTCATTGGAAAAGACCCTAATGCTGGGAAAGATTGAAGGCAGGAGGAGAAGGGGACGACAGAGGATGAGAAGGTTGGATGGCATCATGAACTCTATGGACACGAGTTTGAGTAAGCACTGGAAGTTGGTGATGGACAAGGAAGCCTGGCATACTCAGTCCATGGGTCTGAAACAGTTGGACATGACTAAACAACTGAACTGAATTGAAAGACAGACATGCAGAGATAAGAGATTAATAAAACCCAGTGTTGCTGCTCTACTTTAAAAAGTATACAATAATGCATCCTTCAGTAAATTTACAGACTTCTCATTGAAAAGTTGAAAGGCTTCACTGCTGGCACAGTGTGAAGAATCCACCTGCCAATGCAGGAGACATGGGTTCAATCCCTGATCCAGGAAGATCCCACATGCCATGGAGCAACTGAGCCCATGTGCCAGAACCTTGAGTCTGTCTCTATAGGCCAGGAGCCTCAACTACTGAGACTGTGCCTACCACAACTACTGAAACCCATGCACCCTAGAGACCATGCCCCTACTCTGCAACAGAAGAAGCCATCACAATGAGAAGCCTGAACTTGGGTAAGCCCCACTCACAACAACTAGAGAAAAGCACACACAGCAATGAAGACCCAGTGCCATCAATAATAAACACATAAAAATGTTGAAAAAGATTTACACGGCGTCAAAAAAGGATGTGTGAGTGTGTGTGTGTGAGAGAGAGAAAGAGAGGGGGAAAAGTAATGTAGGAGATTTTCTATAAATAAAAATCTATACTTCAAAAGGGATACTAATAGTATAAAATTTAAAAAGTATTCCTATACTCTCCCAAACTGATCTTACAAGCATAATTCAATATTTTAAGTGTGGCCAATTTAAATTTACAGCTTATTTAGTCCATAAGTAATGTTTTGTCATGAATATTCAACAAAAAATTAAAGTAATATGTTTTACAGTAAGTTCAGTTCAGTTCAGTTCAGTCACTCAATCATGTCCGACTCTTTGCAACCCCATGAATCTCAGCACACCAGGCCTCCCTGTCCATCATCAACTTCCAGAGTTCACCCAAACCCATGTCCATTGAGTCGGTGATGCCATCCAACCATCTCATCCTCTGTCGTCTCCTTCTCCTGCCCTCAATCTTTCCCAGCATCAGGTCCTTTTCAAATGAGTCAGCTCTTCACATCAGGTGGCCAAAGTATTGGAGTTTCAGCTTCAACATCAGTCCTTCCAATGAACACCCAAGACTGATCTTGTTTAGGATGGACTGGTTGGATCTCCTTGCAGTTAAAGGAACTCTCAAGAGTCTTCTCCAACACCACAGTTCAAAAGCATCAATTCTTTGGTGCTCAGCTTTCTTTATAGTACAACTCTCACATCCATGCATGACCACTGGAAAAACCATAGCCTTGACTAGACGGACATTTCTGGCAAAGTAATGTCTCTGCTTTTTAATATGCTGTCTAGGTTGGTCATAAATTTCCTTCCAAGGAGTAAGCGTCTTTTAATTTCATAGCTGCAATGAACATCTGCAGTGATTTTTGGAGCCCAGAAAAAATAAAGTCAGCCACTGTTTCCACTGTTCCACTATCTATTTGCCATGAAGTGATGGGACTGGATGCCATGATCTTAGTTTTGTGAATGTTGAGCTTCAAGCCAACTTCTACACTGTCCTCTTTCACTTTCATCAAGAGACTCTTTAGTTCTTCTTCTTCAGTTTCTGCCATTAGGGTGGTGTCATTTGCATATCTAAGGTTATTGATATTTCTCCTGGCAGTCTTGATAACAGCTTGTGATTCTTCCAGCCCAGCATTTCTTATGATGTACTCTTCATATAAGTTAAATAAACAGGGTGACAATATACAGCCTTGATGTACTCCTTTTCCTATTTGGAACCAGTCTGTTTTCAGTAAGAGTTACTCTTTATTTTGCAATGGAATAGAGTTTAGAGTATTAAGTCCTATAAACCTTAAAAACTGCTATTTTCCACAATGAAATAAAGATAAATATTAAGTTGCATAGATTCCACATTTAATCCTACAAATGTTATACAAAGTAAAAATGACTGAATCTTGATACATGACTCTAATTATAAACAGTTTGAACACCCTTTAGATTTGAAAAAGGGAAAATTATACACATTCCTTTACATTATATAAAGGATGGCTAACAGAATTAACTCACTGAGGGACAGTTAAGTTGTCTTCAGAGAAAATGGTGATAAGAATTATAAAAGAAATTATAAATTGACCTATGGCTTTTCCTCCACCTGAAAAGTTAGCTATGAGGTTTCATGAAGATGCCAAGAACTCTCAAACTACAATTCATTTTAATTGAGAGAAATGATGCAGTATAATGCATTTTTAGAAGGCAGCAATAAAAAATAAACAAATGATATTCCAATTGAATTTGGACTTATTGTTTTATTTTTTTAAAGAGGATTATAGGAGTCTACAGCCATATACTTGGTACATATATATTTTTAAGTTGAGACACATACTGAGTAGCTGAAGAACTAAAATAAGGTTTTATTCTTGAACCTTATATCTTTTCTTGAACCAAATCATCACAATTCCTACAGAGTGATTTTTAATATAGCTAAGTAATGAACATTCCTTTTATTGTTGTTCATTAAATAATTTTCAGGTGTCATTTTTTAAAGACCAATTTATTTTGCATAATTCTTTTACCAATAGCTACATGATAACCAGGGCTTCCCAGAGGGCACTGATAGTAAAGAATTTACCTGCCTGCCAGTGTAGGAGACACAAATGACTTGGGTTGGATCCCTGGGTTGGAAAGATCCCCTGGAGTAGGAAATGGCACCCCACTCCAATATTTCTTGCCTGGAAAATTCCATAGGCAGTCGGATGAGCTAAAGTCCACAGGCTGCAAAGAGTCAGACTTGACTGAATGACTATACACATATGATGAAAACAAGGCACAGTTTCCTGCTATATTTAATATTTGCTGAACAAAATAACCAAATAAATGTTGCCTAAATCATTTCACTTAAGGAATTATTGGTTGAATTTTTTGTTCCAAATAATATACAACATATATAATAACCAAAATATAGAAGAAATACTGATAATTCTTTATTGCTTTTTAGATTGCAATGAAGTAAGGTTACCTCATTTAATGATTCCAGGGAACCTCCTCAGAGCGCATGCCAGCTATGTTCTCACTAAATTAACTACCTACCTCTAACCGGTATTGAATATATTTTGTAGAAGTAATATTTTGCCACTACTTCCCATAATTCAATAAATAATATCTCTATGAGTTTTTTTTTAATTTCCATGTTAAAAATCTGTGCATTTTTCAGCTTCAATAAAGATCATTATATTTGCCTATCAAATAAACTTATATACATAAATGCTTGATTATTCATAAAACAGCTAAAATCTTTTAACCTAGACAATAATGCAAAAACAATTTTACTAGAGATCTAAGTTTTTGCAGTTTCTCCTTTGGGATTATGCCTGTTAAAATACTGAAAGGGAAATAAGGGGTTGAGGGGAAGTAAATCACAGTTAAATAGGAAAATATCTTGTGGTGACTAGATTGAGACAGTGTTTAGGCTTTTGCATTTACATAGTACATACGCTTTTTTCTCTCCTCCCCCTCCTTTCCTCCCTCTGTTTGCTCTCCTTTTCCCTTATATCCTTTCCCTTACCCTCTTCTCTACCTCATCTGTCATACTCTCTCCCTCCAATCCATCCATCCATCCAACCATCAACCATCCATCCATCAATCCATCCATTCATCCTCATATGCATGTATGTATGTGTGCTGCTAAGTCACTTCAGTCGTGTCCGACTCTGTGCGACCCCATAGATGGCAGCCCACCAGGCTCCCCCATCCTTGGGATTCTCCAGGCAAGAACACTGGATTGGGTTGCCATTTCCTTCTCCAATGCATGATGGTGAAAAGAGAAAGTGAAGTTGCTCAGTCATGTCTGACTCTTAGCGACTCCATGGACTGCAGCCTACCAGGCTCCTCTGTCCATGGGATTTTCCAAGCAAGAATACTGGAGTGGGTTGCCATTGTCTTCTCTGGTATGTATGTGTATATATATATAAATACACACACACACACACACACATATATATATATATATATAAACATAAATTCACCATCTAACATATATCTGGAAATTATTATTTCAGTAGAACACAATTTAAAAGTTTGGTTAATAAAACTGATTTCCAATTTAAGCCACAAATTTGCTTCAATATGAGGCTTCACTTTGGAAGCTGTCAAAATTATGCATCAGTTAGTGTGTTTAAAATTAGTTAGTAGTTTATTTTTAAGAAAGAAGTTTTCAATAAAATATATACATGCCTCAAACCATGGTCACACCTAAAAATTAACAATAATTCTAATATCAAAATAACCTATCAGTGTTTGCATTTCCCCAATTTTCTTATGCCTTATAATTATTTTTATGATTTGTTTTGATTAGGAACCACAACAGGAAAAGCTGGTAACTACCTATTTCTTTTTCTTTCAAATTCTACTAATTTATAATTGTCCCTACCTTTATATTGATTACTTCACAATTTTTAAAAGAAACTGGGCATTTCATCTTGTTTTATGATTTTGCTTAGTATCTCCATGCACTGTCATTGACGATATTGCTATGTCACCTGTACATTCTTTAAACTGAATGTTAATTCTAGAATCTTAGTCTGATACTGTTTTGTCTCTCTATTTTGTTTTTTCCAAGAAGACTTCATAGGTGGTGTAGTCTTCCATTAGGAAACACATAAAGGATAATCATTATTTTTTCTATTCTATAAAGAATGATAAACTTAGTTACCCAATTCCATTATTTCATTATAGATTGCAAAATGTTGAGATTCTATCAGCCCGTCTTCACATTTTGCTGGAATACAACACAGAGCACTTTCCCCTTAAAATTCATTTGCTACTCTGAGGCAGAGTTTGTCCCTGGCAGACAGATTAAAAGTTTATTTCTCTTCATTTGACAATATTCAGAAAATGGAGTTGCTTTCCAGAATCATTCAAAGGTGACCTATGTGATATTAGTATACATTTTTGAGTAACACAATATTCTGGGTTCAAATTATTTAATATGTTTCAACATTTCACAATTATCATGCTTACTGATGCTCAAAATTATCCTATCTTTGGCCAATGGGAGCAAATTCAGGACAGCTTCTACATCTTCTTGATGTGACCTCTAAACTTTAAAAGTTTCCTGCTTTCTTGGTATGACAAAATACTTGTTATTCCTTGTCACAGAATTGTAATCCGTCATTTCTCCTCTTTTATATTAGTGAAAATGCCACGAAGACCATAATCTGTCAATAGTGATATTCATTGGTTATTGTATCTTTTCCTTTTCAAATGATAGCCATAAAGTATACATACACATGCATATTAATAAGAAATAAATTAAGTGTTCATTTTGATATTCCCAGATCATATGTAGGAGTCTGCATTTTTACTTCTTTGATTTTATATTATTTTTTTAATCTTAAAAACTTGATTCATCATTACAGTCTCATAATTACTAATTGCTTTATCCTGCAGGCCATTTCAGAATAAGAATACCAATAGTACAATCAGCAATTGAATAGTGCAATTTTATTTTTTTTCCTTGTGGTTCTTTTTCTCTTTAAGACATAGTCCATCAATCAGATGACTATATTGTAAAATCAATTAATATATTTGTTCTGTATGAACTATGCAAATGGCTTGATATAGATATATTTATTTGTTTTACCTTACTTTCATGTTTTCAGATATGCTCTTTTAATATAACTTTGCTTTATAATTATAAAAACATGTCTATACATCCAAAGCTAATTGTACAAAACAGAGAATTGTAACTTTAATTCATATGCTCTCTGCCCTGTTCTCTCTATATATATGTATACATAGGCAAACCATACAATTTTATTGGTTTATTTCATGTTTGTGTTCATTTTAATATAAAATATATACACACATTCATGTATGTATAATCCATTCTTCCTTATATAAATGGAAGCATACTATTCACAATATTGTCCAACTTATTTTTTACTTAAGCATATATCCAAAAGTTAAGACCAACAGAATAGAAAATCTTAGAGCAAATATCCCTGGATTAAAAACTTAGTACTTTTAGTATGAGAGTAAATGAAAACTTGTAAGTGGAAACTAAGAGAGTGAATGAAAACTGGCAAGTGAAAACTATGACCTCTAGCCTCTCCAGAGGTCTAGCTGATACCTTCTGCTTCAAAGCTCCCACCATAAATTATTGTCAGTATAGACTATCAGGTATGTCTCAAGGTACCCGGGCCAAGAGTCATTTTATCAGGTAGGATATTCCGAGGGATTAGAGATTATCTCCCAGAAAATGAGGGTAAAGACCAGAACTCTTTTTGAGTAAGGTTAATTAAGTAGACTAGTCTGCAGCTATATTATATCTTGATTGAGCCCTTTATGATCACAAAAATATGAAGGTACAGATAAAATACCTTTTTCAGATTTCTTTTTAAAAGGGAATAGTACTATAACTAAATGATAAACACAAGAATATACCTAGTTGTATTTTCCATTTATCAAAATATGCTACTTCTCTAATTGGAACACTAAAATCCCTTTCAAATTAGTTTAATTGTCAAAAATTAATGTCAAATCTGACTTCAAAAATATCCTGTGTGCTTTCCCTCACCTGAAACTGGAAAATATCTTTGATAAGGGTATACTCAAAATGATTATTATTATTTTTCCCCTTCTGTCATGGATGCAAGAAATTGCTAAGAAAGATAAAACCTAAAATACAGTAACAATTAGATATACTACAATTTCGTGTCTTAGGGAAGTAACTTTTTCCCTAATTATGAATAAAACTACTATTAACAAGAAATTCAGAAAAGTTATAAAGGACAAGTATAAACTCTGACTTTGTAGTCAAGACAAATTATAACAATGAAAAAGTAGAGAATGTATAGTATGGTGTAGCTAAGCTGTTTGGGCACAATTGCAGTACTTGACATAAATATTGTTCCCTGGTTTTATGACTTAAAATTAAAAAGTGAATATACCTTTAAATAAGCTTACAATGCTGGACTAAACATGATAAATTCCATATATCAGTAAAGAAATATTTCTATTTGTATTATAGTACGAACATTCGTAAATCAAACACTTTGTTTTGGACACAATGCAGAATTTGGTAATGTGAAATTATCTTTCAATATTTGCAGTACAGTTATTAGGATATAGTAGCTGCTGGCATTTTGACTTCTAGCTTTAATAACTACTTGTACTGAAAATAAAATGCATCATTTTTGGACATTCATCTTCAATTTCATCTGCCAAGTAGAATGCTATCATGTACAAGATCAATAGAGTGATCTGACCAAACACACAAATCAGATTACACTCTCCCTCTTTCACCACTACAATTTTAAATCTACAGCAGAACATAATGCATCATTCAAAGGTGTACAGTTTTTTGCACCATTTTCTATAACAATCAAGACAATTTTTGGCTAAGCTAAGGAAATCCAGCTAATTGGATATTTTATTTAATGCTAGCTTCATTAAGGTCATATTTATATAGTAACAGTAATAAACTTCCCCATTTTCTATTAACAGATTCGTGGTAAATAGTGAACACTTTATTTTATATTGTCTCTTCCAGGCATTTAACATACATTAAAAATACATTTATTTTGTAGAGGCATCTCATAAAAAGTCTCAGAGGATCAAATATTACCTAGAGCTCTTTGTGTACCCAAATTCTTTGGCTAATCTCATAAACTATAATTTTGATTATTAAGCCAGAAGTTTATTTCTTATAAAAAAAAAGTATTGAAAATTTATCTCAGAGGAAGGGAAACACTCTTTTTCAAGGATATTTTTATCTCCTGGTAAAAACTGGTTATAACATAGATGTGGAATAAATATATTTTGAATAAAATTAATTTAGATACATATTATAGGACTTCACTAAAGATACCTATGACTGCTTCAGGCTTCTGGAAACAGTTAAATATTTCTCATGATAAATAATCTAAAACCCATCCAATAATAGAATAAAAGATTTCATCATAAACTATTAGTTTCCTTTCCTTTTTTCACAACTCATTCTGCTCACAGTTATCAAGGGACAACTATCAGATATGTATGAGTTTCAATACTTTCTTAAGCTAACAGTAAATACAAATACAGGCCAAGGTAAAATGCAGACCACAACTGATGTTTCTACATGTGTTGCATAAATATGAGAAAATCACATAATTTTAAAACCATGAGAAGACATTTTATTTTAGTGAAAATAACAAGTTTTTCATCTCAGAGATTTTTACTCATTTTTTAGGTGGAAAGGACACAGATGTATTCATTTGTATAAACACAATCAGGCTGATTCAATAGTGGGGAAAATTCTTATTAGCAGCAAGTAATCAGTGAATAACACAGCAGGAGAAAATGTTTTATTTTCTAATTCTAATCTCTATTTATTTTCTAATATATTAATTTATTTGCATGATTATTTCCTACAAATATGACTATTTAATGCAGTTACATAGATGGAAGTATTTTTGTTTTAAAAAATGCCACACACCATACATTCATTTTTAAAAATATTTAAAAAGTAGACATCTTTGAACTGCATAACCAATAAGCTATCATTTTATTGTATAAATCATATAATATTTCATAAAATTATATATACTTACATGGTACTTTGATTTGATTCAGATTTTTAAAAATTCTCATTTAATTCAACACTGAATTACAGTATGGTATTCATGGTGAAATTAAATCTATCTCCATACCTTCACATATACAAAATCCCCTACATTATAGCTTTAAATAGTGTGCCTTATCTGAAATCAACCCGAATTTGCTAGTGCTCATGCTTTTCCAATCAGTTTGCCTAAATGAGTGACTATCAACAGCAACTACACTACTGCCCAGTCTAGAGTCTATCATTATTCACTCAGTATTCACTCCCTCACTTCCCACAAGCCACATATGGATTCTGTTTTTTAAATGACTCCTAATTTTTCTCCTACCACTTGCCACTAATTTGGTCATGCTATCATTAATTCTCTGAATTTCCACAAGTTACCATTGTTGCTTGACAAGCCACTGTTCTCTACACATTAGGCAAATTATATCATTCCTCCATTCTTTTTTTTTAATTAATTTTTTATTGAAAGATAATTGCTTTACAGAATTTTTCTGTTTTCTGTCAGACCTCAACATGAATCACATTCCCTCATTCTTGAAACTATTCAGCAATGTGATTCTTAGCAAATTACTATATTTTTCTTATTTGCTCCACTGACATCTTAATTCATCATGTAACTTATCAAAAACATTGTCTTTACATATTTGTTTTCTCTGTGTTTAGGTATTTCAGGAAAACATCCCTTAAGATAGACTATCTTTTTAAGGTAGATAACTTCAAAGTATTCTGAATATTTTCATACACCTGAAAACTGGAAAATGTCTTTCATAAGGAGAACATTTACATACTCCTGTCGCTACATTTACTAGCTGAATAATCTTGGTCAAATTTCTTAAATACTCCATTACTCAGTTTTCTTATCTGCTTAATGGAGATAACAATGTAATTTATCACAGAATTGATGCAAGTATTACCTACAATAATATGTTAAAGCACACAAGACTGTGCCAAAAGCCTAGTAAGCACTATAAAAATTAGCCCTTATTTCTTAAGTGGTATATGAAAACTAAACAAAATAAAAAACTTAAAAAAAAACCCCTCAGTGTTTAATACTGACAGTATTTCTTAAAGTTTATGCTAAATTATTATATGTCAAGAAATATATCCACAATTTTTAAGTTAGCTAATTCATGAATAGAGAAAGCAATGGCACCCTACTCCAGTACTCTTGCCAGAAAAATCCCATGGACGGAGGAGCCTGGAGGGCTGCAGTCCATGGGGTCGCTGAGAGTCGGGCATGACTGAGCGATTTCACTTTCATTCATTGGAGAAGGAAATGGCAACCCACTCCAGTATTCTTGCCTGGAGAATCCCAGGGACAAAGGAGCCTGGTAGGCTGCCATCTATGGGGTTGCACAGAGTTGGACACCACTGAAGTGACGTAGCAGCAATTCATGAATAAACTCAAAATGATTGTTAAATGAATCAATAGATACTACTGTTCACCTAAAAGTGGAGGATATGATGAAATTCTGTATGCAGAATAGTTATCAAAAAGAGTTAAATATACAATCCATAATGATTACATGCTATAAATACACTATACTAAATAAAATAATCTTTAATTTTTCATCAATTTTATCATCTTATTTAGAAAATATACATAAAGTGTTGAGGTCCTTTAATTGACCGGAACCAGGCGGTCCGGAGTCAACAATAAGAAAGTGAAAGAGAGAAAGGGAGAGAGAGAGAAAGAAAGAAAGAAAGAAAGAAAGGCATGGGGACCCAAGCTCTGGTGGAGCAAAGGAGAGACTTTTGGAATTGTGCCTGTTGGCAGAGGAGGAGCATTTGGAGTAGCCACGGTAGGATTAGTAGGAAAATTTTGAAATATTTTATGTGGTTTTAATTGGGTCTTTTGTTAAGTTTTATCATTTAATTTATATTCATGTAATAAGTGTTCTGTCTGTTGTTGAATATTGGGAGGGCTAGAATTTACCTTGAAATGGCAGAATTACAGTTTTAATGAGAGCCCATAGGGGCCAGAAATCAACTGGAATATTTTTTCCTTGCCTGGCGGCTCGTTCAACATTTTCTTTGACCCGGTGCCAAATTTCTAAATAAAAACTGCCTTTATCAGGGAACCAAGGATTACATTTAACCACTGTTTGAAAGCAAGCCTCTGTTCTTTGGCACAAAGCCAAAAGTCCCTGAGCTTTAAACAAATGGTGAAGTAAAGTAGAGAAATAATGGGGCTTTCCAGGCATTTGACCCATGTCTTAGTACTTACTGACCTCAATAGGTCCTGACTTCAATAGTCCCTGAGTCACTCCATCCGAAATGCCACGTATGCCAAGTCCCTGTTCTGGGTCCCACTTTAATGGACCAGAACCTGGCGGTCTGGAGTCGACGATAAGAAAGTGAAAGAGAGAAAGAGAGAGAGAGAAAGAAAGAAAGACAGACAAACAGGGACCCAAGCTCTGATGGAGAAAAGGTGGTTTATTAGCAGAAATGCAGGCTTATATATCTTTAGTAAGATGATTACTCAGCTATTACACAGGATGAAATTTTGTCAATAGCCACAATATGGATAGTCTAATACATACAATGTCCCTGACGCTGAAAAGGGTCATTGCATGTCTCATCCTATGACCTCAGTCCTGAGAACTGCATGCAGCTCTACTCGTTCTCGGAATAGGAACTGATAAGGAACAGAGAAACCCTGAGAAATAGAAAACAGCATGCAAGAATCCTCCTGTTAAATGTTCCCTGGCAAAAAGCAATATATTTCTATCATTATTATGATCGGTTGCATTCTTATCTTATAACCAAACTACAATGCTATTCTATAACTAAAGGCATTACATTTCAAGATATAGAGATTTCTATCATCATTAAAATAATAATTGGTGCTGAATTATTTTTTATTCTTTATTTTATAAGGCATAACCCTATACTACTTTGGAATCAGATACACACTGTGCATAACTAAGCCACATATATTAATGATATGATTTTAGTGATCCTTCTACAAATAAGACTACTGTGAAAAAAATTTTAATGCAGATAGAGCCTAAAATATATGGAATATAAAGTTATACCTAGTGGCATTCAAACATTCATTTTATTTTATTTTACCAGTCTTTTCTCAAAATACTACCCTAAAGTGTCTTCTGTAAAATAATGTCACCTTTTATTATAATAAGGTGGACAAGGGGTAAATATTTTTAATGCGAGGCACTGTCTAGAATAGCCTGGGTCCCATAGCTAGCCAGAGAACAGCAGGAGGTATAAATTCATTTTAGTATTTATGAATATCTCATTTAGAGATTTATTTTCCTTTTTACAAGTGGAATTAATGAATAAGCTGTATTAGTTTCTTCAAGCCCCAATACTATACTGGCCAATTGCTGTCTACCTAAAGATATCATCTTGAAGAGCTCATTTTGGAATCCCTTCCTACTGCCAAAGCAACCCATGGTGTTCTCATTCCCAATGTGTCATTGGGTAAAATAGGTTTACATTCTCAGTTGTTGTTCAATTGCTAAGCTGTGTCCAGCTCTTTGTGACCCAATGGACTACACCATGCCAGGTTTCCCTGTCCTTCAATATCTCTTGAAGTTTGCTCAAACTCATGCCCATTGAGTTGGTGATGCCATCCAACCATCTCATCTGCTCTCACTCCCTTCTTCTCCTGCCCTCTTTCTTTCCTAGCATCAGGATATTTCCAATGAGTCAGCTCTTTGCATCAGTTATCAAAGGATTGGAGCTTCAGCTTCAGCATCAGTCCTTCCAATGAATCATCAGGGTTTATTTCCTTTAGGATTGACTGGTTTGTCTACTTGCTCTCCAAAAGACCCTCAAGAGTCTTCTCCAGCATAATTTAAAAGCATCAGTTCCTTGCTGCTCAACCTTTTTTATGGTCCAACTCTCACAACCATACAAGACTACTGGAAAAAAACCATAGTTTTTGACTGCATGGACCTCTGTCGGCAAAGTGATGTCTCTGCTTTTTAGTAGCTGTCTAGGTTTTTCAGAGAATTCCTTCCAAGGAGCAAGCATTTTTTAAATTTCATAGCTGCAGTCACCCTCCTCAGTGATTTTGGAGTCCAAGAAAATAAAATCTGCCACTGTTTGCATTTTTTCCCATCTACTCATCATGAAGTGATGGGACCAGATGCCATAATCTTAGTTTTTTGTATGTTGAGTTTTAAGGCAGCTTTTTCACTCTTTTCTTTCACCTTCATCAAGTGGCTCATTAGTTCCCCTTTGCTCTCTGTCATGAGTGGAATTATCTGAAGTTGTTGGTATTTCTCCCAGCAATCTTGATTCTAGCATGTCATTCATCCAGCTCGACATTTTACATGATGTGCTCTACATATAAGGTAAATAAGCAGGGTGAAAATATATAGCCTTGACATACTCCCTTAATTTTGAACCAGTCCTTTCATTGTTCCATGTCCGGTTTTAACTGTTCTCAGTTAGGAATCATAATATACTTTCCATAGAAACCACTCTTCCTAGGTGGCTCAGTGGTAAAAAGTCTGCCTGCAATGCAGGAGACGCAGGAGGCTCTGGTTCAATCCCTGGGTAGGGAAGATTCCCCAGAGGCGGGCATGGAAACCTGCTCCAGTATCATTGTCTGGAGAATCCCACGGATAGAGGAGCTTGATGGGCTACAGTCCATAGCGTCCCAAAGAGTCAGACACAATGGAAGCGACTGAGCACACACGAGTGCCATAGAAGCCAGCTTATAAGCTGTGGTTAATAATGGTGGAAACGTGATGTTGTTAAAATTATTTTATTTTATTATATGTATATATTATTTTAATATATATTAAAACTTACATATATTATAAATATATTACATATATTTATATATATACAATTAGTGGTTGATATATAGGTGAAGAGTTGTTGAGATTAGCTCACAAATACTATTTATCATGATGTGAAAAAGAATAAAGAATAAATTTTAATATATTCAATGAAATAAATCATTACATATATGTAATAAAACATATTGTATATTTTAATATATATAAATTCAATATGGGGCTTCCCTGGTGGCTCAGAGGTTAAAGTATCTGCCTGGAATGCAGGAGACCCAGGTTCGATCCCTGGGTTGGGAAGATCCCCTGGAGAAGGAAATGGCAACCCACTTCAGTACTCTTGCCTGGAGAATCCCATGGAGGGAGGAGCCTGGTAGACTACAGTCCATGGGGTCGCAAAAAGTAGGACACGACTGAGGGACTTCACTTTCACTTTCTTTTCACTTTCAAATTCAATATATTATTGATTATATTTAACTAAATAAATGTAAATGTATAAATGAAATTTAATATATTAAAATTTATTTTTTATTATTTTTAACATCATGGTAAATAGCATTTGTGAACTAGCCTCAACAACTAATCACCTTTATGGTGTGGTTTCTAAGAGGAATTAAAAAACATTCTGCATTTAAAAGCTCTAAAAGATGTTAAGTCAGGGAATACTTATAAATTTACATCTAATAATTAGAAGCTTTTACCATAATATTGACCACAACACAGTAAACTATTTGTTAGCTTTAACTACACTGAATTTAGTGACTGAGAAAATTATTGAGCCTGAGTGTTCACAACTGCTTTAATTTCTGATTAGCCCCCTGTTGTTTTAAACACACAGGAAGAGTGAAATATGTCAAATATTATTGTATGAGTATTGGCTAAAATATTAAAGCATGAAATCTGAAACCCTGAAACATTTTAATCAAATTTTTTCTATGATGTATAGATTTAATTTACTGAAAATATTACTAAAATCTAACTAGTGAGAAGGATAAGTCAATCCATAAATGTTAAAGAATGAAGGGATATAGCATTTCACTTATTGGCAAATCTACGTAAATTAAAAGACAAAGAAATTTGGCAAGAAAATGCACTTATTAAAAGATATTCACTTATGTTCCTTCCATCATCCAAGAAGCATGCTACAATTACTTTACTACAAGATTTCAGGTTTTGAAGTTTTATTAACTGTGAAAGAAATATATTGGGATTATTGACCACAGCTTGCTACAGTTATTTCCTCATCACCGCATTCCTCATCAATCAAGAAATTGTCATTTTTTTCCATAGAGTAGATTGAAATTCATATTGCCTAAATGTCAGTGAGGAAGAAACTTAACTGTCTTTGGGATAATGATCATGCACTTACACTCTTGTCCCTATCATTTTCAGAGATTTGATTAGGTTTTGTCATTTTTCTCCTGAAAATGTGTGCACACATGAAATAGCAATAGAAGACTAAAATGTAAGAGGTTTCTTTACATTTCAAAGATATGAAATCCTTGGTGTGCTGCAAACAGTGTCTTAAAATAAACTCCAGTTTTAATTTAGAGTTTTCTTGGATCAGTCTGATAGTTTCTATGTGAACATGAGTTAGCACCTATGTAGACAAAAGATGACTTCTTGTATTATGTGTAGTATACTCCTTGTATTACACATTTTCCCAAAAGAGCCTAAAAGTTACCTTACCACTTAACCAATATGTTATGTCTCTGAAACTTTTGTCCTAATTCTAGAATACTGAAGACTATTTTTATATTTTATCATTTGGTTTCCTTAGGTTAACTGATTTTTTTCCAAGTGAAATGCTAGCATTTTTGTATATTGTATATCCTGCATCTACTCTTTGAAAGTTATTAAAAGCATTTAGTATAATTTATTTAGTATAATATAGTATAATTTAAAATTATAAAAGTATTCACTAATATATCTTTCACTTTTTTATTTCACATGAAACTTTTAAAATAATTTTGTAGATTTGTCTAATTGCCTAACTACTGTAAAATTTCCTACAAGCCTGTAAAATTCCACACTGACAATTTTCTTAAAAATATATACCTATACATGTGTTTAGATATGTATATATACTTACACTTGTAAATGAAGACTTCATTTATTACATTGTTTAAGGAGGTAATCTATAATTTAATACATTTGCATGCACATGGAAAGTAGGAGGTGTTTTTTTCATGATATTCAGTGCAAGAGTACAATGTGTTGTGTTAGCTTAGCATTTGCTGTGCTGCCACATGCCAATCCATTCTCTCCTCATCACTCTTCATTTGCACAAACATCAAACAGAAGGGCCATTGAGTAGGATACTTTCATTTGGAAAAAACAAACTTCCATGTGACTTTAACAGTATTTTAAGTTATTTATATTGGATTGGCCAAAAAGTTCCTTCATTTTTAAAGTAAAAATAAAAGACAAATTTTTCATTTTCACCAAGAACATTACCAAACTATGTATTCACCATTTGTTCCACTACCTTCTGCCATTTTTCAGACAATTCATAACTCCATCTTCCCTAAATGCTTTATCTTTTTGAACAAAATACTATTCCAGGTGCCTTTTATAGTATTCCAGGGAACTGACATTTTTTCCATTAAGAGAATTTTGTAAAGACCACAAAAAAAAAAAAAAAAAAGGAAATCTGAAGCTGCAATATCTGGTAAATAGAGTGGATGAATCAGAACTTCCCAATCAAACTTTAACCTTTTGCCTGGTCATCAAAGAAACATGCCCTCTTGATTATCCTGATAGAAGAGAATGCATTTTCTGTAGATTAATTCTGGATTTTTTTTTTTTTTTTGGTCATATGATGCTTTCAGTTGGTCTAATTGGAAGCAGTACTTGTTAGAATCAATTGCTTGGTTTTCCAGAATGTGTGGTTGGTGGTGGTTCATTTCACTTATCCCACCATCTCTTCCATTCCACATTATCATATAGTGTGTTGTATCTACTTTTCATCACCTCTCACAGTTTGTTTTAAAAATAGAACATTTCACTATATTTAAATAGAAAATTACATGTGGAAATATAGTCAAGAAGATTCTTTTTGCTTATGTGGAACCCAAATATCAGTGTGATAAACATAACCAAGCTGGTGTAAATGATTTTCAACACTTAATTTGGATATTTTGAGCATGTCAGCCATCTTCCATGTGGTAAAACATTGATTTTGTCAATTAATGTCTTGATACGATCACTATCAAGTTGTCTACCAGATTATGGGGCATTGTTCAGTATGAAATCTCCAGCATGAAACTTCTGACATGTTTGCTCAGTCACAGCACTTTCTCCCTATATTTCACAAATTTTTTCTTTTTTTTTCTTTTTTTTGCATTTCAGCTGCATTTTCACTTTTCTTGAAATAAAGCATAATATGCAAAGAATGTTGCTTTTCTATGTTGCTTAAATATTAAAATAGCTACACAAAATTCACCATTTTTGATAATTATATTTTAGTGCATGCTGATATGACAGCTGACACAATACATTCTAACAAAATTGTTTCAAATAAAGACTAAGCACTCCTAGATACGTCTTACCCAAAACAAAACAAAACAAAACAAAATAAAAAGAAACCAAATGAACCTTTTGGCCAATCCAATAAAACCTACTCATATTTCTAGCTCTAGCTCATCTCCCACACTCTTGATGGAACATTCCCAGATATTGATAATCTTTATTCAGATTTCCTTTCTCAACAATGCAATGCTTTTACATCAGCAAGCCCTCCAAATGTGTCAACCCTCAATTTTACTTAGGTGTCTTATTTGATTGTTTAATTCTAAAAGGTTGATTCTTTGGTAGTGCTACATTCTCATATCTCTTTTTTTTTTTTTTCTGGTACTTTGAATAACTTAGCTGAAGTATTTCTTTCCTACTTCACATATACTTTTTCACAGCTTTATTGAGATATAATTGAAATATATGTGCAAGTTCAAGGTGTATGGTGTGTTGTCTTTATATATATATATATGTGTGTGTGTGTGTGTGTGTGTGTGTGTACATATATATATAGCAAAATTATCACCACCTTCAGTTCAGTTCAGTCGCTCAGTCGTGTCCGACTCTTTGCAACCCCATGAATCGCAGCACGCCAGGCCTCCCTGTTCATCACGAACGCCTGGAGTTCACTCAGACTCACGACCATCGAGTCCATGATGCCATCCAGCCATCTCATCCTCTGTTGTCCCCTTCTCCTCCTGCCCCTCAGCATCAGAGTCTTTTCCAATGAGTCAAATCTTCCCATGATGTGGCCAAAGTACTGGAGTTTCAGCTTTAGCATCATTCCCTCCAAAGAAATCCCAGGGCTGATCTCCTTCAGAATGGATTGGTTGGATCTCCTTGCAGTCCAAGGGACTCTCAAGAGTCTTCGCCAACACCACAGTTCAAAAGCATCAATTCTTTGGTGCTCAGCTTTCTTCACAGTCCAACTCTCACATCCATAAATGACCACTGGAAAAACCATAGCCTTGACTAGATGGACCTTTGTTGGCAAAGTAATGTCTCTGCTTTTAAATATGCTATCTAGGTTGGTCATAACTTTTTTTCCAAGGAGTACGTGTTTTTTTTTAATTTCATGGCTGCAGTCACCATCTGCAGTGATTTTGGAGCCCCCCCAAATAAAGTCTGACAATATTTCCACTGTTTCCCCATCTATTTCCCATGAAGTGGGCATCCTAACACCTTCATTCCTCACACAATTACCATTTTACATTTGTGGTGAAAACATTTAAAATATACTCTCAATAACTTTCAAGTATATAATAGAATATTGTTAACTATAGTCACCATACTATGCATTAATTGAAAAAGTAAAATTGAAAAAATGTTAGTCACTCAGTTCTGTCTGACTTTTTGCAAATCAATGGCCTGTTGTACCCTGCCCAGCTCCTCTGTCCATGTAATTCTCCAGGCAAGAATTCTCCACTGGAAGGGGCAGTCATTCCCTTCTTTACCCAGGGATCTTCCCGACCCAGAGATTGAACCCTGGGTCTGGGTTGGGAAACCCAGGTATCAAACCTGGAACTCCTGCATTGCAGGCAGATTCTTTATATCTGACCCACCAAGGAAGCCCATTAATTCAGTTCAGTTCAATTGCTCAGTTGTGTCCGGCTCTTTGCAACCACATGAGTAGCAGTATGCCAGGCCTCCCTGTCCATCACCAACTCCAGAAGTTCACTCTGACTCATGTCCATCGAGTCCGTGATGCCATCCAGCCATCTCATGCTCTGTCGCCCTTTCTTCTCCTGACCACAATTCCTTCCAGCATCAGAGGCTTTTCCAATGAGTCAACTCTTCGCATGAGATAGCCAAAGTCCTAGAATTTCAGCTTTAGCATGAGTCCTTCCAATGAACACCCAGGACTGATCTCCTTTAGAATGGACTGGTTGGATCTCCTTGCTGTCCAAGGGACTCTCAAGAGTCTTCTCCAACACCACAGTTCAAAAGCATCAGTTCTTTGGCACTCAGATTTCTTCACAGTCCAACTCTCACATCCATACATGACCACTGAAAAACCATAGCCTTGACTAGACGAACCTTTATTGGCAAAGTAATGTCTCTGCTTTTGAATATGCTATCTAGGTTGGTCATAACTTTTCTTCCAAGGACTAAGCGTCTTTTAGTTTCATGGCTGCAATCAGCATCTTCAGTGATTTTGGAACCCAAAATATACAGTCTGACACTGTTCCCACTGTTTTCACATCTATTTCCCATGAAGTTATGGGACCGGATGCCATGATCTTCGTTTTCTGAATGTTGAGTTTTAACCGACTTTTTCACTCTCCACTTTCACTTTCATCAAGAGGCTTTTTAGTTCCTCTTCACTTTCTGCCATAAGGGTGGTGTCATCTGCATATCTGAGGTGATTGATATTTTTACCATCAATTTTGATCCATTGTTGTGCTTCTTTCAGCCCAGCGTTTCTAATGATGTACTCTGCATAAAAGTTAAATAAGCAGGGTGACAATATACAGCCTTGACGTACTTCTATTCCCACTTGGAACAAGTCTGTTGTTCCATGTCCAGTTCGAACTGTTGTTTCCTGACTTGCATATGGGTTTCTCAAGAGGCAGGTCAGGTGGTTTGGTATTCTCTTTCAGAATTTTTCAAAGTTTACTGTGATCCACATTTGCAAAGGCTTTGGTACAGTCAATAAAGCAGATAGATTTTTTTCTGGAACTCTCTTGCTTTTTCCATGATCCAGCAGATGTTGGCAATTCGATCTATGGTTCCTCTGTCTTTTCTAAAGCCAGCTTGAACATCTGGAAGTTCAGGGTTCATATATTGCTGAAGCTTGGCTTGGAGAATTTTGAGCATTAGTTTCCTGGCATGTGAGATGAGTGCAATTGCGTGGTAGTTTGAGCATTCTTTGGCATTGCCTTTCTTTGGGATTGGAGTGAAATCTGTCCATTTCCAGTCCTATGGCCACTGCTGAGTTTTCCAAATGTGCTGGCATATTAAGTGCAGCACTTTCACAGCATCATCTTTCAGGACTTGAAATAGCTCAACTGGAATTCCATCACCTTCACCTGCTTTGTTCATAGTGATGCTTTCTAAGGCCCACTTGACTTCACATTCTAGGATGTCTGGCTCTAGGTGACTGATCACACCATCATGATTATCTGGGTCATGAAGATCTTTTTTGTACAGTTCTTCTGTGTATTCTGCCACCTCTTCTTAATATGGTCTGCTTCTATTAGGTCCATACTATTTCTGTCCTTTACTGAGCCCATCTTTGCATGAAATGTTCCCTTGGCATCTCTAATTTTCTTGAAGAGATCTCTAGTCTTTCCCATTCTGTTTTTTTTCCTCTATTTCTTTGCACTGTTCCCTGAGGAAGGCTTTCTTATCTCTCCTTGCTAATCTTAGAACTCTGCATTCAGATGCTTACATCTTTCCTTTTCTCCTTTGCTTTTCACTTCTCTTCTTTTCATAGGTATTTGTAAGGCCTCCCCAGACAGCCATTTTGCTTTTTTGCATTTCTTTTCCATGGAGATGGTCTTGCTCCCTGTTTCCTGTACAGTGTTATGAACCTCCGTCCATAGTTCATCAGACACTCTATCTATCAGATCTAGTCCCTTAAATCGACTGCTCACTTCCACTGTATAATTATAAGCGATTTGATTTAGGTTACCTGAATGGTCTAGTGGTTTTCCCTACTTTCCTCAGTTTAACTCTGAAGTTGCCAATAAGGAGTTCATGATCTGAGCCACAGTCTGCTCCCAGTCTTGTTTATGCTGACATTATAGAGCTTCTCCATCTTTGGCTGCAAAGAATATATGCAATCTGATTTTGGTGTTGACCATCTGGTGATGTCCATGTGTAGAGTCTTCTCTTGTGTTGTTGGAAGAGGGCGTTTGCTATGACCAGTGCATTCTCTAAGGAAAACTCTATTAGCCTTTGCCCTGCTTCATTCTGTACTCCAAGACCAAATTTGCCTGTTACCCCAGGTGTTTCTCGACTTCCTACTTTTGCATTCCAGTCCCCTAGAGTGAAAAGAACATCTTTTTTGGGTGTTAGTTCTATAACCGTTCACCTTCAGCTTTGTCAGCATCACTGGTTGGGGCATAGGCTTGGATTACTGTGATATTGAATGGTTTGCCTTGGAAATGAACAGAGATCATTCTGTTGTTTTTGAGATTGCATCCAAGTACTGCATTTTGGACTCTTTTGTTGACCATGATGGCTACTCCATTTCTTCTAAGGGATTCCTGCCCACAGTCATAGATATAATGGTCTGAGTTAAATTCACCCATTCCACTCCTTTTTAGTTTGCTGATTCTTAGAATGTCGACGTTCACTGTTGCCACCTCTTGTTTGACCACTTCCAATTTGCCTTGATTCATGGACCTAACATTCCAGGTTCCTATGCAATATTGCTGTTTATAGCATCAGACCTGGCTTCTATCACCAGTCACATCCACAGCTGGGTATTGTTTTTGCTTTGGCTCCATCCCTTCATTCTTTCTGGAGTTATTTCTCCCCTTATCTCCAGTAGCATATTGGGCACCTACTGACCTGGGGAGTTCCTCTTTCAGTGTCCTATCATTTTTCTTTTTCATACTGTTCATGGGGTTCTCAAGGCAAGAATATTAAAGTGGTTTGCCATTTCCTTCTCCAGTGGACCACATTCTGTCAGACTTCTTCACCATGATCTGCCTGTTAATTAGATCCCCCAAATTTATTAAGATGAATAATCAGAAGTGCATAAATTTTGACTAATATCTCTCCATTTGCCCCACCCCACAGCACCTGGTAACCATCATTCTACTCTCTTGTTCCTACAAATTCATCTTTTTAAAGATGTTACTCAAAGGTGGTATCATACTATTTTTCTTTTCCTGACTTAACACAATGCCCTCAAATTTCATTCATGTTCTTTCAAAATACAAAATTTCCATGTTTATCATGGTTGAATATTTCATTTTATATAATTCTATGTAAATATACATTTATCTATATCTCATGTCTTTATCCATTCACTTATTGATAGTCACTTAGGTTATTTCCATATGTTGGCTATCAGGGAATAATGAAGCAATAAACACAGAAGTGCAGATACCTCTTTGATATGCTCTTTTCAATTCCTTTGTGTATGTACCCAAAAGTGGAATTAATGCATCATATGGTAGCTCTATTTTTAATATTTGGAGAAACATCTACTGTTTTCCATGGTGGCTATACCGATGAACATCCCCAACAACTAAAATTTATATGGAACCACAGAAGACCTTGAGAAAAAAATAATAAAATTGGAAGTACCACACTTACTGATTTCTAACTATATTACAAATTTATAATAATCAAAATAGTATGGGACTGGCATAGAAACAGACACAGTGATCAATGGAACAGAATAGGGAGCTCATAAATAATTCCCCACATATGCAATTAACATATTTGACAATGGACTAAGAGTATCCCAAGGAAAGGACATCCTTATCAATATACGATATTAGAAAAACTGGGTAATCACATGCAGAAAAACTATATTGAAGCCCTACCTTATACCAGTCACAAAAATTAACACAAAGTGGATTAAAGACTTAAAATGTGAAACTGTAAAACTTCTAGAAGAAACGTAGAGAAAAATCTTGACATTGGTCTTGGCAATGATTTTTTGAATATGATACCAGAAGTACAAGCAAAATATGCAAAACTCAGTACTTGGGAAAAATCAAGTTTAAATACTTCTATAGAGCAAAAGAAACAATCAACAAAGTGAAAACTATAGACAAGCAGAAGTGTTTGTAAAGTGTATATTTTGATAAAGGGCTAATATCCAAAACAAATAAAGAACTCATACAAACAAACAAACAAAAAAACTCAAACAATTTGATAAATGAAAAAATAGGCAGAGGAACTGATTAAACATTTTTTCAAAGTAGACATACAAATGACCAAGAAGCCCATGAAAAAATGCTCAGCCTCATTAGTCATTGTGAAAATGCAAATCAAAACAACGAGATGTTGTTAGCTTACACTTGATAAAGTGGCTATCATCCAAAAAAAAAAAAAAGTGAGAGATAACAGGTGTTAGCAAAGATGTGGTGAAAAGAAATTTTTCAAAAATACTTTGAGACAGTGTTCAAGTGGCGTACTCTCAGGTAAGGTAACCATGATTGTAGGAAATGATATCCAAGTAAGCAGACCTGAAGGAACGGGTCACACCTAGTCTGAAAAGCAAACCTAGAGGCCAATTTGATCATTGTATTGATATAATTTAGGGTGTTAAACATGAATAAGGGACTGGATTTATTTTATTTTGTTTCAGGAGGTAATATTAATAGATAAATCATTAGTATCAATATACAATTTATATTAATTTATTCCTCACATTTAAGAGGAATGAGGGGATAGCCTATTATGTAAGATCTAATTAGATCTATGGACAGCCTAGGAAATAAGTAGACAGTGAGCCAAATGAGAAAATGTATCAGGATGGTATAAGGGCTTAAAGACATAAGAACATATTTTTATTAGTTATTAATTTGAGTCAATTAATCAATATTTCAGGAAATAAGTGCCAATAATGCAAGAGGACATGACATTTCTCTTTTGCCTTAGGCTTGCTCCCTTCTCTTAATTCCTTAATAATAAATGAGATTTAAGACCTCAGTGAAGAACAATGGAGAAATTGTTCTCTCAGTGGAGAACAAGTGAGTCCTACTAGAAGCAAGGTGTATGGCCAATCAGTTGCTTATCTTCCTTACCATTGCTCCGAAGCACTTTTCACATATTAGGCCATATTTTCTAGATTCTGAGATTTTCTTCTCACCTCTACAGGGAATGCAGCTGTCAGTGGTCCTGAATATGTTTTATTCTAAGATAAAATTTTAAAAGTAGTGGAGCTGAAATTAATCCTGGCCAAAGAGGGGAGAATGCCTTAATTAACCTTGTCTTTCACACATGCACAAACATCAGTGTTTTTAAGTCATAGTTCATTGTTGTTTTACTGTTGGTAATTTTTAAAAAGTAATATTTCTGTATTAAATATATATCTTTCTACTTTAAAATAAACAATTTCTTCAGATTACATAATTCAGCATGCTTATGTACACTTGTTATCTTCTCACTGAACATCAGTTGTTGCCAGTAAAAGAAATGCATTGCAAACATATAAAAATTATTCAATATAGTTATCATTACTCATTAGTATGGGCTAAAATTTTTTTAAATCTGATGATACTGAATATTGAAGAGAATGTATTAGAACAAAAACTGTAGTATTTTGAAAGTTTAACAAAAATAAATCACCTGTTAAGGAGACTCAGCAAAAAAGAAACAGAGAAATAGAAAATGTATGAGGGGGTAGACATCAGGCTTTATGATATTACAAAGATACAATGAGAAAGAGTACAAACATCTTCTTGTAAATAAATTCAATAACTCCAATAAATTAGATAATTTCTACTGAAACATAATTTACCAATATTTTAAAATAAAACATCTGTATAGCTATCTACATTAAAAAATGAATTCATAATAAAAAATTTCCCACAAAGAAAATAACAGATTCAGATGGTTATAAACTATATCAAAATTTTAAGGAGAAGTACTGCAAATTTTATAAAAGTTCTTTCAAAAAATATAAGTATCAGAATTTATTACAAAACAATTGTGTCCTTTTCACCCACAAAAAAATAATAATAAATATGTGAAATGATGAACATGATGTTTCTGCTTAAATGAAATGTCATCTAATAGTTTTAGAACAAGGTATTTTTCTGATATTTGCTGTAACGAGACAAATTTAAAAGTATCGACTCTAGTCTGCATTGTGTGTGTGTGTGTGTGTGTGTATGTGTGTCTGTGCTCAGTCTTTCAGTTGTGTTTGACTCTTTGCAACCCTATGGACTGTTTCCAACCATGCTCCTCTGTCCATGAGATTATTCAGGCAAGGATACTGCAATGGGTTGCTATGCCCGCCTCCAGATCAGGAGATCTTCTCGACCAAGAGATTGAACCTGTGTCTTCACGTCTCCTGCATTAGCAGCTGGAATCTTTACTACTGAGCCCAGTTTGCATTATACATTTATTCTTTATTTTGTATTTACTGCTATTTTTTAGAGACATACGTATCTGGTTGTTATCTTTGATAACTTTAAGCAGAATAAATGTGTGAAAGGTAGGGGAACTAGTAGACTGAATAAATCATTCTATTGTTGGTGGTTATTACTTGTTACAGAAAATGTTCAGAACTACTAATGGCCCAATATTCATTGGAAGGACTGATGCTGAAGCTGACACACCAATACTTTGGCCACCTGATACAAAGAACTGACTCATTTGAAAAGATCCTGATGCTGGGAAAGACTGAAGGTGGGAGAAGGGGATGACAGAGGATGAGATGGTTGGATGGCATCACCGACTCAATGGACATAAGTTTGAGTAAACTCTGGAGTTGGTGATGGACAGGGAGGCCTGGCATGCTGCAGTCCATGGGATCACAAAGAGTTGGACACGAATGAGTGACTGAACTGAACTGACTAATGGCCCAGACCCTTTAGGAATGTATATTTGGATCATATCATCAGGTAAAGAACCAGTACTTTACATCATAATGTTAAATATTGTTATTTTATTTCACATAATTTACAAATCAAACATTAAAATAAAGATTGAAAAAAATCACTCTGCATTATCTTCTGAGTAAAGTCTTAATGTGAAACTATCACAATACTGTTAATTGGTTATACTCCAACATAAATTTAAAATGTTAAAACATGAGATTAATATTTAAATTATAAGACTGAGTAAAGCTGATTACTCTTCATAATGTAGATGGAACTCATCCAATCAGTCAAAGGCCTTAAGAGTAAAACAACTGTGCTCACCCCAGGGAGAGGGAATTGTGCCTTCCAGACTGCCTTTTGATTCAAGCTGCAATATCAGCTCTTGCCTGACTCTTCAGACTACTGGACACACAATATTCTGTTTCTGGAAAACCCTGACTAAATATAAGTAGAATAATATAAAATTTGTCCTTTTGTGTCTGCCTTAATTCTCAAGCTTAAGTTCAAGGTTGTAGGGTATGCCAGAATTTCCTTCCTTCTTGATACATTGGTATGCTATTACATATATGAAACACGTTTTATCTATTCATCCATCAGCAAGTGGAAGCAACTTGAATTGCTTTCTCTTTTTTGGCAAATGTAAATAAAGCTGCTATAGGGATGGGTGTACACAGCTGCCTGCGTCCCTGATTTCAATTCTTTTGGATATATACTCGGGTATGGAACTGCTGGATCATTCGGTAACATTCATGTTAACTTTCTGAGAAATACTCTTATTTTTTTTCAATAGGAGCTGCACCATTTTATCTTCCTATCAACAATACCTGATAGGAAGTTAATATTGTATTCCAATTTCTTCATATACTTGCCAACATGTTATTTTTCTTTCTTTTTTAAAAATAATAATGATCCTCATGAATGTTAAGTGGTATCTCTTTTGATCTGCATCCCCTTAATTAGCGATGTTAAGCACCTTTTCATGTGCTTATTGGCCATTTATACATTTTCTTTGTAGAAATGCCTATGCAAATTCTTTGCCTATATTTTTATTGTTTTTTTCTTTTTTTTCTTTTTTTTTTGTCACAGGAGTCCTTAATATTTTCTGGATATCAATCCTTACCAAATAAATTATTTAGAAATACTTTTCCCCTTCATGGGGAAAATAGTTTGTGTTCTGATAACTTGACAGAGTGTCAGAGAATTTTACTGACTGAAAAAAGGGGATCCTTACAGGTTTCATTGTGTATAGGTCTACTCATATAATTTTGTCGACTTGAAAAAACGATAAAAATAGAAGACTTATTAGTGGTTCCAGAGTTCAAACAGAGAGTAAGGGTAGGTGAGAAGCGAGTGTCATTACAAGGGGCAACATGAGAGATCCTTCTGGTGATAAAGTATTTTGTACACTGATTATCCCAACATCCTTTTCCTGGTTGTGATATTGCACTATAGTTTTGCAGTTTTACAAGTTAATACCACTGGAGTGAACAAGGTAAAGAGTGTACAGGATCACTCTGTATTATTTCTTAAAATTGCATGATGATCTATTATCTCAAATAAACAGTTTAATTTAAAGAACAATCTCATATTTTGAGTACGATGTCATCTATTGAAAACCATAAAACTAAAAATATTTTTCAAACATGAAACTAGGATCAACTGAGCATCCTCACTTGTTTTATGTAAGAAGATAAAAAATAGAAAAGCATATGGTTAAAGAAATTAAATGTCTTTTTGTAGAAACGTCCTATAAGGGAGAACAAAATATCAGATTTTCAAATTACTTACAAATGTCATTCCTTCATTTGATAGCTAAAATATAAATATGTTTGTTTATTATATAAAATTCCTAAAAACTGGAAACTTTAAAAACTAGAATAAAAGTAAAATGAATAAATGTGAAGTCTAATTTGCTTTCTTTCCCTAAATTTTAACAGTATAAACACAAAATTTTACTTAAGGCCATAAAATAATCTGGAGTTTGAAATCTATAGTTACACTATAGGCAAAACCAATACAATATTGTAAAGTAAATAATAATAATAATAATAAATAAAATTAAATAAAAGAAATCTACAATTACACTTAGAAATAAATAAAATAACCTTGAGACCAGTACTTTAGAATATATATATATTTTAAAAGTGATATCAAATATCAAGTAGTGGAGATAATTCAGTTCAGTTCAGTCTCTTAGTTGTGTTCGACTCTTTGCAACCCCAAGAATCGCAGCATGCCAGGCCTCCCTGTCCATCAGCAACTTGCGGTGTTTGCCGAAACTCATGTCCATTGAGTCGGTGATGCCATCCAGCAATCTCATCCTCTGTAGTCCCCTTCTCCTCCTGCCCCTAATCCCTCCCAGCATCAGGGTCTTTTACAATGAGTCAACTCTTCGCATGAGGTGGCCAAAGTACTGGAGTTTCAGCTTCAGCATCAGTCCTTCCAATGAACAGCCAGCACTGATCTCCTTTAGGATGGACTGGATGGATCTCCTTGTAGTCCAAGGGACTCTCAAGAGTCTTCTCCAACACCACAGTTCAAAAGCATCAATTCTTTGGCACTTAGCTTTCTTTATAGTCCAACTCTCACATCCATACATGACCACTGGAAAAACCATAGCCTTGGCTAGACGGACCTTTGTTGGCAAACTAATGTCTCTGCTTTTTAATATGCTATCTAGGTTGGTCATAACTTTCCTTTCAAGGAGTAAGCATCTTTTAATTTCATAGTTGCAATCACCACCTGCAGTGATTTTGGAGCCCCCAAAAATAAAATCTGACAGTTTCCACTGTTTCCCCACCTATTTCCCAGAAAGTGATGGGACCAGATGCCATGATCTTAGTTTTCTGAATGTTGAGTTTTAAGCCAACTTTTTCACCCTCCTCTTTCACTTCATCAAGAAGCTTTTTATTTCCTCTTCACTTTCTGCCATAAGGGTGGTGTCACCTGCATATGTGAGGTTATTGATATTTCTCCTGGCAATCTTGATTCCAGCTTGTGTTTCTTCCAGCTCAGCGTTTCTCATGATGTACTGCGCATATCAGTTAAATAAGCAGGGTGACAATATACAGCCTTGACATACTCCTTTTCCTATTTGGAACCAGTTTGTTGTTCCATGTCCAGTCCTAACTGTTGCTTCCTGACCTGCATACAGATTTCTCAAGAGGCAGGTCAGGTGGTTTAGTATTCCCATCTCTTTCAGAATTGTCCACAATTTATTGTGATCCACACAGTCAAAGGCTTTGGCAAAGTCAATAAACCAGAAATATAATCAATAAATTTCCAGAAATGTTTTTCTGGAACTCTCTTGCTTTTTCGATGATCCGGTGGATGTTGGCAATTTGATGTCTGGTTCCTCTGCCTTTTCTAAAACCAGCTTGAACATCTGGAAGTTCATGGTTCAAGTATTGCTGAAGCCTGGCTTGGATAATTTTGAGCATTACTTTACTAGAGTATGAGATGAGTGCAATTGAGATAGTATCTGTCTTTAAATGATAGAAATGCAGGTGGTATTATTTTAATTCTCTATTTTGTAAATTTTCTCTAATACTATCAGGCTGTTATAACTTTTAAAAAAAATTTCTAGGTATTTTCCAATCCAATACTTTATGCAATTGAAAGTCACTCAGTCATATCTCACTCTTTTCAACCTCTATGAACTATACAGTCCATGGAATTCTCCAGGCCAGAATACTGGAGTGGTTAGCCTTTCACTTTTCCAGGGTATCTTCCCAACCCAGAGATCAAATCCAGGTCTCCCACATTGCAGATAGATTCTTTACCAGCTGAGCCACCAGGGAAGCCCAATATTTTATGAAGTTAAAATTAAATGAAAATTGAAAAGAGAAAATTAATGCAGTTTTACTCAGAGTACTATTTATAACACTAGCACACATTCCTATACCATATTAGTTAACTTGTGAATTTTTGTTATTTAAAGTGTATTTTCTGAATTCTAAGTATGATTTTGATGATGCACAATATCCTGAGGGATTGAGCTTTAAAAACTCAAGTTCTCATTCTCTTCTCCAGAAGAGCCCCATGCAGGATAGGAATTTAAATCCTCCAATTTCCTAATCTCTAATGCACCCCAACTGCTTAAAAATGCATCTCCCGTCTCCAAAATATTAACTGAATTCCCAACAATTGAAAGTACATTTTCCTCTACATTTTTCTTCCACAGTACTTTCTGCCTCCCTCCCTCCCTTCCTTCCTTTCCTTCTTATCATTTCTTGTTGAATTGTGTCCCCAGAAAGCAAATGCTAAATCCAAACCCCTGTACCTATTAATGTGACCTTATTTGGACACTGAGTCTTTCCAAATGGATTTAGTTAAGATGAGGACATACTTGATTAAGGTGATCCTTAAATCTAATGTGACTATGTCCTTAAATAAAGAAGCAAAGAAACACACATGAAGGAAAACCACATGACAGTTAGGCAGAGATTAGAATGATGTGTCTACAAACTAAGGAATCCCATATCATTGGCAATTATCAGAATACAACAGGAGACAAGGAAAAAGACTCCCTTGACCCTTTAGAGCTCCAGTACGTTTGCCTGGAAAATCCCATGGAGGAGCCTGGTGGCTGCAGTTCATAGGGTATCTAAGGGTCGGACACGACTGAATGACTTCACTTTCACTTTTCACTTTCATGCCTTGGAGAAGGAAATTGCCACCCACTCCAGTGTTCTTGCCTGGAGAATCCCAGGGACAGGGGAGCCTGGTGAGCTGCCATTTCTTGGGTCACACAGAGTTGGACACGACTGAAGCGACTTAGTGGCAGCTGCAGCAGCAAACACTTTAGAGAGACCATGACCACATCAACATCTCAATTTCAGCTTTAGAGTCTCCTGAATTGTGAGAAAATCAATCTGCATTGTTTTTAAGCTAGCTGGCATATGGTAACTTGTTAGAGTAGCCTAGGAAATTAATGTACACATTCTCTCCAACTTTCAAGTTATGTATTATCTGAAGTCCACCACAGAATAAGTCAGGTCCTTGCCACCTGCACGTATATATACATTTTTACTATTATTATCTATAATAAAAATTCAGAGTCTAATCAGAAAAAGTTAAATTGTGCTTGGGAGTCAAAAAAGATAGACAGTGAAAATGGGGACCTTAATAGTCTGCTGTCACCCTGCTTATTTAACTTATATGGAGAGTATATCATGAGAAACTCCAGACTGGAAGAAACACAAGCTGGAATCAAGATTGCCAGGAGAAATATCAATAACCTCAGATATGCAGATGACACCACCCTTATGGCAGAAAGTGAAGAGGAGCTAAAAAGCCTCTTGATGAAAGTGAAAGAGGAGAGCAAAAAAGTTGGCTTAAAGCTCAACATTCAGAAAACGAAGATCATGGCATCCTGTCCCATCACTTCATGGCAAATAGATGGGGAAACAGTGGAAACAGTGTCAGGCTTTATTTTTGGGGGCTCCAAAATCACTGCAGATGGTGACTGCAGCCATGAAATTAAAAGACTCTTACTCCTTGGAAGAAAAGTTATGACCAACCTAGATAGTATATTCAAAAGCAGAGACATTACTTTGCCGACTAAGGTCCGTCTAGTCAAGGCTATGGTTTTTCCTGTGGTCCTGCATGGATGTGAGAGTTGGACTGTGAAGAAGGCTGAGCACCAAAGAACTGATGCTTTTGAACTGTGGTATTGGAGAAGACTCTTGAGAGTCCCTTGGACTGCAAGGAGATCCAACCAGTCCATTCTGAAGGAGATCAGCCCTGGGATTTCTTTGGAAGGAATGATGCTAAAGCTGAAGCTTCAGTACTTTGGCCACCTCATGCAAAGAGTTGACTCATTGGAAAAGACTCTGATGCTGGGAGGGATTGGGGGCAGGAGGAGAAGAGGATGACCGAGAATGAGATGGCTGGATGGCATCACTGACTCAATGGACGTGAGTCTGAGTGAACTCTGGGCGTTGGTGATGGACAGGGAGGCCTGGCGTGCTGCAATTCATGGGATCGCAAAGAGTCGGATATGACTGAGCGACTGAACTGAACTGAACTGAGTAGTCTGCTTCCTATTATGTTGAGAATAACCAACTTGATATTGTCAAGGGAGAATTATAAAGTAAATCAGAAAGTATGCAGTAATGCACTGTGAAACAAACTTTCAGAAATCACTGGCAATACATATTATCTTTGAATTAACCTACAAATATGTCACTCCTAATATGGAAAAGATATGTACTAAATTTTCCTGATCCATAAATGGCCTCAGGCAAGGCTGAAACCTGGACCTATTGAAGGCTAGAAAGCTGGTGAAATTGCCTTTGATTCACTCAGTTTTTAAGTAATTGCTTAGGACTAGGCAGGACTTGTGTGTGATCTGTTACCTGTACTTAGAAATGGGCAAGTAGGTTGTCACTTTTCAAAGCAGAGAAGGCAGAGAACTGCATAAAAATCCCTGGGAGTAGAATACACACAAACAAAACAAGATCTTCTTTCTACTAAGGTATTATTAGAAGCAATGGGCAAATTTGCGTAGACTTGAAGGTCAGAGAAAATGGGTCTTGTGAACAGTGTACTCTGCTTTATATAACAATGTCACCCAATAACTTTCATATTTTCAAACTAGTCTTATGTCTTAGTGTTCTTCTAGGTCTATAGACATTTTTCCAGTGATCATACTAAATTTTTGAAAAACCCATGCAAATGGAAACTATATATATATATATATATATATATATATATATATATATATATATATATATGATATAATGTCTCCCCCAGCTGGGCTTGTATTCTATCTGGTGACTCAGAAACACCAATCTTATCATACTTGCAAATTGACATGAAAAATTAAAAGTGCCAAATGAGTTCTGACTTTAGAGTGATCAATTCTAGCTGTCAAAGAAATTCTACAGAAGAAGATGAGAATTCATCTGCTCCTAGCTGGTTTAAGAGGAACTTTATAGACAGGAGTGATAGAAATTTGCATGAAGAAATTCACAGGGTGAAAAATATATGTCAGAGAAAAGAAGTAGATCAGTAGGAATGGAATGAAAGGTCCATACTTTTTCTGTCTCATCACTGTTATCCAGTCTTTTAGTTGACTAACAACTGATGGCTCCTATATGCTCCACTAAGTATTAAGAAAAAAAAATGCATTCAAATATTTTATTAGTATAGGATCAAGACTTGTTTCTTTAAATGTCTGAAATATTGATTTAAGTAAATGTTTACCTTAAATGCCTATTCCACAGTTACCTTTTCTTTCATAGAAATAACATATCTTCTTAAAACTACATAATTCTCTATCAGTAAAAATATACTGTGCAAGCATGTCAAGCCATTTCAGTCATGTCGGACTCTCTATGACCCTATGGATTGTAGTCCACCAGTCCTTGGGATTCTCTAGGTAAGTATACTTGAACCGGTTGCCGTGCCCTCCTCCAAGGGATCTTCCTGACCCAGGGATTGAGCCCGTGTCTCTTATGTCTCTTACACTGGAAAAATGGATTATTTACCACTAAGCCACCAAGGAAGCCCTTATGCCAATATACTGTAACACTAAAATTGGCATTTTTTTTTTCTCAGAAAACATCAAAAAATATCCCCTGTGTATATATGGTGTGTAATATTTTATATATCAATATAAATGTTATCATAATATATAATATTATATATAAATATATTTAGTCTGTTTTAATGTATTATTTAAAGTAAACCAGTACATCATAGAAAACAATTTGTTACCTTAGGTAACAAGGGCATTTACTGTTAAGATATTGGGGAATCACAATACTGCACAATCAGGGCTAAGGGAAAGACAAGTAGCACTCCAAATAGAAACTGAATGTAAACCAAAATGAAGCAGGAAGATGGCCAGCATACTATAGCTATAGCTGTTGGTGTCATGAATTTGGGCCCTACTCTACCTGGTGGAGAGGTTTGACAGACTGTGGTCCACTGGAGAAGGGAATGGCAAACCACTTCAGTATTCATGCCTTGAGAACCCCATGAACAATATGAAAAGGCAAAATGATAGGATACTGAAGAGGTACTCCCCAGATCAGTGGGTGCCCAATAAGCTGCTGGAGTTCAGTGGAGAAATAACTCTAGAAAGAATGAAGGGTTGGAGTCAAAACAAAAACAATACCCAGGTGTGGATGTGACTGGTGATAGAAGCAAGCTCTGATGCTCTAAAGAGCAATACTGCATAGGAATCTGGAATGTTAGGTCCATGAATCAAGGCAAATTGGAAGTGGTCAAACAGGAGATGGCAAGAGTGAACGTTGACATTCTAGGAATCAGTGAACTAAAATGGACTGGAATGGGTGAATTTAACTCAGATGACCATTGTATCTACTACTGTGGGCAAGAATCTCATAGAAGAAATGGAGTAGCCATCATGGTCAACAAAAGAGGCCAAAATGCAGTACTTGGATGTGATCTCAAAAATGACAGAATGATCTCTGTTCGTTTCCAAAGCAAATCATTCAATATCACAGTAATCCAAGTCTATGCCCCAACCAGTAACGCTGAAGAAGCCGAAGTTGAATGGTTTCTATGAAGATCTACAAGACCTTTTAGAACTAACACCCAAAAAAAGATGTCCTTTTATTTATAGGGGACTGGAATGCGAAAGTAGGAAGTCAAGGAACATCTGGAGTAACGGGCAAATTTGGCCTTGGAATACAGAATGAAGCAGGGCAAAGACTAACAGAGTTTTGCCAAGAAAATGCACTGGCCATAGAAAACGCCCTCTTCCAACAACACAAGAGAAGACTCTACACATGGACATCACCAGATGGTCAACACTGAAATCAGACTGATTATATTCTCTGCAGCAAAAGATGGAGAAGCTCTATACAGTCAACAAAAACAAGACCACGAGCTCACTGTGGCTCAGATCATGAACTTCTTAATGCCAAATTCAGACTGAAATTGAAGAAAGTAGGGAAAACCACTAGACCATTCAGGTATGACCTCAATTAAATCCCTTATGATTATACAGTGAAAGTGAGAAATAGATTTAAGGGTCTAGATCTGATAGATAGAGTGCCTGATGAACTATGGAATGAGGTTCATGACATTGTACAGGAGACAGGGATCAAGACCATCCCCATGGAAAAGAAATGCAAAAAAGCAAAATGGCTGTCTGGGGAAGCCTTACAAATAGCTGTGAAAAGAAGAGAAGCGAAAAGCCAAGGAGAAAAGGAAAGATGCAAGCATCTGAATGCAGAGTTTCAAAGAATATCAAGAAGAGATAACTTCAAGTTCCTCAGCAATCAATGCAAACAAATAGAGGAAAACAACAGAATGGGAAAGACTAGAGATCTAGAGATCTCTTCAAGAAAATTAGAGATAACAAGGGAACATTTCATGCAAAGATGGGCTCGATAAAGGACAGAAATCATATGGACCTAACAGAAGCAGAAGATATTAAGAAGAGGTGGCAAGAATACACAGAAGAACGGTACAAAAAGGATCGTCATGACCCGGATAATAACGTTGGTGTGATCACGCATCTAGAGCCAGACATCCTGGAATGTGAAGTCAAGTGGGTCTTAGAAAGCATCATTACGAACAAAGCTAGTGGAGGTAATGGAATTCCGGTAGAGCTATTTCAATTTGGAAAACTCAGCAGTGGCCATAGGACTGGAAAAGGTCAGTTTTCATTCCAATTGCAAAGAAAGGCAATGACAAAGAATGCTTAAACTACCGCACAGTTGCACTCATCTCACACGCTAGTAAAGTAATGCTCAAAATTCTCCAAATCAGGCTTCAGCAATATGTGAACCGTGAACTCCCTGATGTTCAAGCTGGATTTAGAAAAGGCAGAAGAACCAGAGATCAAATTTCCATCTGCTGGATCATGGAAAAACAAGAGAGTTCCAGGAAAGCATCTATTTCTGCTTTATTGACTATGCCAAAGCCTTTGACTGTGTGGATCACAATAAACTGTGGAAAATTCTGAAAGAGATGGGAACACCAGACTACCTAACCTGCCTCTTGAGAAATCTGTATGCAGGCCAGGAAGCAACAGTTTGAACTGGACATGGAACAACAGACTGGTTCCAAATAGGAAAAGGAGTACATCAAGGCTGTATATAGTCACCCCGCTTATTTAACTGATATGCACAGTACATCATGAGAAACGCTGGACTGCAAGAAACACAAGCTGGAATCAAGATTGCCGGGAGAAATATCAATAACCTCAGATATGCAGATGACACCATCCTTATGGCAGAAAGTGAAGAGGAACTAAAAAGCCTCTGATGAAAGTGAAAGAGGAGAGTGAAAAAGTTGGCTTAAAGCTCAACATTCAGAAAACAAAGATCATGGCATCTGGTCCCATCACTCCATGGCAAATAGATGGGGAAACAGTGGAAACAGTGTCAGACTTTGGTTTTTTGGGTTCCAAAATCACTGCAGATGGTGACTGCAGCCATGAAATTGAGAGACGCTTACTCCTTGGAAGAAAAGTTATGACTAACATAGATAGTATATTCAAAAGCAGAGACATTACTTTGCCTACTAAGGTCCGTCTAGTCAAGGCTATGGTTTTTCCCGTGGTCCTGTATGGATGTGAGAGTTGGACTGTGAAGTAGGCTGAGCACCAAAGAATTGATGCTTTTGAACTGTGGTGTTGGAGAAGACTCTTGAGAGTCCCTTGGACTGCAAGGAGATCCAACCAGTCCATTCTGAAGGAGATCAGCCCTGGGATTTCTTTGGAAGGAATGATGCTAAAGCTGAAACTCCAGTATTTCGGCCACCTCATGCGAAGAGTTGACTCATTGGAGAAGACTTTGATGCTGGGAGGGATTGGGGGCAGGAGGAGAAGGGGACGACCTAGGATGAGATGGCTGAATGGCATAACGGACTCAATGGATGTGAGTCTGAGTGCACTCTGGGAGTTGGTGATGGACAGGGGGGCCTGGCGTGCTGAGATTCATGGGGTTGCAAAGTGTCGGACATGACTGAGCGACTGAACTGAACTACCTATTTGTTGTTTCATATGCTAGAGCCCTTAAAAATTCTGAAGGGAACATGCAATTGGCTGAACCCAAATCACATGACTATTAGTTGTTTCTACCTAGGTGGGAAAAGGAAGCATAAAATATTTCTCAAGAATATATCAACAAGGAATTTTCTATAAAATAGATCTTTACTTAACTGGAAGAACAGTTAAATTCCTAGCAGTCAAACACATTTTTTTTTATTATGATGACTAAAAAATTGGTAAAATTGTATACAATTTAGTCAGTTGGTCAATAAATTAAGCACTAATCAGATATTCAGTGCTGTGTTGTACTCTAGAGGCCATACTGGCAGTATAAAATTCTGGCTCATCCCTAAGCAACCTTACAATCTTATTGAGTATAAAAGGGTGACATTAGTTCTCTACTTATCTATCTAAATACCTGTCATCTATTATTATCATCTCTATCCATTAGCTATATAAAGAAAACAATAGGAATGGTCAAGCTTGACACATATACACGATAAGATCTAAATGTACTGTGAGACTTGTTTTAAAAAATGTTTTCTTAAATTATCAAGACACCTAGATAATGAAATATAAATATGTCATCATAGAATATAATCCCTGAAATGATTGAGTTTCTTTGTACTTCAACTTTCAAAACACTCCTCGTTTTTACACTAAACCATGGCTCAGACGGCAAAGCGTCTGTCTACAATGCAGGAGACCTGAGTTCGATCCCTGGGTCGGGAAGATTCCCTGGAGAAGGAAATGGCAATCCACTCCAGTACTATTGCCTGGAAAATCCCATGGACAGAGGAGCCTGGTAGGCTACAGTCCATGGGGTCGCAAAGAGTCGGACACGACTGAGTGACTTCACTTCACTTCATACCCACTCTATCCACCATGTCAATGTTCAAATAGGTAAAGCTTGCTTTCAACCTGCCTAAAATGATAAATTCCTCTTACCCCTCATGTGTATGCCTCCTTCTAAACACTTAGGATTTTCTGTTCACCCCTTTATCATTGAATTGCTAGAAGTAGAATTCCTTATTTTCTGGTTCGTTCTTTTCACAACATAAAATTATTTTGTTTCTGTACTTCCTTGTTTATACCCTGACTCTTGATAATAGGATGAGTGTTGTATCTTCTGTTGGTCCTGTCCTAGACGGCACCTGATACACAACACATACTCATAAATTATTTGTTCATTAGATGAATGCATGATGCTTCACACATTTTAGCAATCATGAGACTGGATCACTTGCCTGAAACTTAAAAAAGTTTAAAACCTTTCTTTCATTTCAGAAATGGAGGAGAATTATGATACATTTTCTAGAGCTTTTATAGAGGATCAGGGTGTTTCACATTTATTAAAGGGTATGATATTCCCTAGGATGAAACTTCATGTTTTGTACAAATTTAAATAGTATAAAATGCTAATACTGAAAATAAATTTGTGTATGGTTATTTCCCACAAATCAGTGGAGAAACTTTTAAAAAAATGACTGAATTAATCCTCTTATTTATGACAGCTGTAACAATGTCAGTACAGTGGGACAGAGGCAGCTGATGGAGGATCTCAAGGGCCATATATTTGATGTGCTCTGTGATTCAAGATGTGATAATTCTTTGGTCACAGTACATGGTAGCTTGAGGCTTTCATTTTCTGAATGGGTAAAGTGGAGAGTATGGATGATCTCCATATCAAATTCCTAAATACTAATCCAAATGAGGCTTCTCTTGGAAATCTTGATTCCAGCTTATGCTTAATTCAGCACACTGTTTCTCATGATGTACTCTGTTTGTAAGTTAAATAAGCCCGGTGACAATACACAGCCTTGAAGTACTCCTTTTCCTATTTGGAACCAGTCAGTTGTTCCATGTCCAGCTCTAACTGTTGCTTCCTGACCTGCATACACATTTCTCAAGAGGCAGGTCAGGTGGTCTGGTATTCCCATCTCTTGAATTTTTCACAGTTTATTGTGATCCACACAGTCAAAGGATTTGGCATAGTCAATAAAGCAGAAATAGATGCTTTTCTGGAACTCTCTTGCTTTTTTGATGATCCAGGGGATGTTGGCAATTTGATCTCTGGTTCCTCTGCCTTTTCTAAAACCAGCTTGAACATTGGGAAGTTTGCGGTTCACATATAGCTGAAGCCTGGCTTGGAGAATTTTGAGCATTACTTTACCAGCGTGTGAGATGAGTGCAATTGTGCGGTAGTTTGAGCATTCTTTGGCATTGCCCTTCTTTGGGCTTGGAATGAAAACTGACATTTTCTAGTCCTGTGGCCACTCCAGAGTTTTCCAAATGTGCTGACATACTGAGTGCAGGACTTTCATAGCATCATCTTTTAGGATTTGAAATAGCTCAAAAAGAATTCCATTACCTTCATTGGTTTTGTTCATAGCAATGCTTCCTAAGGCCTACTTGACTTCACATTCAAAGATGTCTGGCTCTAGGTGAGTGATCACACCATCATGATTACATGGGTCGTGAATATCTTTTTTGTACAGTTCTTCTGTGTATTCTTGACACCTATTCTTAATATCTCCTACTTCTGTTAGGTCCATACCATTTCTGTCCTTTACTGAGCCCATCTTCGCATGAAATATTCCTTTGATATCTCTAATTTTCTTGAAGAGATCTCTAGTCTTTCCCATTCTATTGTTTTCCTCTATTTCTTTGCACTGAGGAAGGCTTTCTTATCTCTCCTTGATCTTCTTTGGAACTCTGCATTCAAATGGGTACAGCTTTCCTTTTCTCCCTTGTTCTTCACTTCTCTTCTTTTCACAGCTATTTGTAAGGCCTTCTCAGACAGCCATTTTGCTTTTTTGCATTTCTTTTTCTTGGGTATGGTCTTGCTCCCTGTCTCCTGTACAATGTCATGAACTTCCATCCTTAGTTCATCAGGCACTCTGTCTATCAGATCTAGTCCCTTAAATCTATTTCTGACTTCCACTGTATAATCATAAGGGATTCAATTTAGGTCATACCTGAATAGTCTAGTGGTTTTCCCTAATTTCTTCAATTTCAGTCTGAATTTCATAATAAGAAGTTCATGATATGAGCCACAGTCAGCTCCCTGTCTTGTTTTTGCTGACTGTATAGAGCTTTCTCCTTTATGACAGAAAGTGAAGAACTAAAGAGCCTCTTGATGAAAGTGAAAGAGCCTCTTGATGAAAGTAAAAAAGTTGGCTTAAAGCTCAACATTCAGAAAACTAAGATCATGGCATCCGGTCCCATCACTTCATGGCAAATAGATGGGGAAACAGTGGCTAACTTTATTTTTTGGGCTCCAAAATCACTGCAGATTGTGATGTGACTGCAGCCATGAAATTAAAAGATGCTTACTCCTTGGAAGGAAAGTTATGACCAACCTAGACAGCATATTAAAAAGCAGAGACATTACTTGGTCAACAAAGGTCCATGTAGTCAAGTACTGGTTTTTCCAGTAGTCATGTACTGATGTGAGACTTGGACTATAAAGAAAGCTGAGCACCAAAGAATTGATGCTTTTGAACTGAGGTGTTGGAGAAGACTTTTGAGAGTCCTTTGGACTGCAAGGAGATCCAACCAGTCCATCCTAAAGGAAATCAGTACTGAGCACTCATTGGAAGGACTCCTGTTGAAGCTGAAGCTCCAATACTTTGGCCACCTGATGTGAAGAGCTGACTTATTGGGAAAGACCCTGATGCTGGAAAGGTTGAAAGTGAGAGGAGAAGGGGATGACAGAGGATGAGATGGTTGGATGACACTACTGACTCAATGGACATGAGTTTGTGTTAACTCTGGGAGTTGGTGATGAATAAGGAGGCCTGGCATGCTGTATTCCATGTGATTGCAAAGAGTTAGACACGACTGAGCCCTGAACTGAACTGAACTGAATCCAAATGAATGTGAGAAGGTCTCCAGTAATGTTCACAGCTTGGGAAAAAAACAGAACAGCCAAAGCAATGAGTAATGGGTAAATGCTTTTATTCATGTAGACTATGGTTTAGAAGACTTTTACAAGGTGAGAAAATATAGTGAAATTTCAGAGGTAATTAAAAAGTCCTACTCTCAATTATTGAATGTTGAAAAAAAATCCATGAACACTAGCTACAGAAAATTGCTAGAAGGAAGAATGACAACCTGGCAAATATTCAGTGCTATAGGTTAGGTACTTGAGAATGTGGAAAAATTTCATGAGAAATCAGACAAGCTAATGGTGTAATTCCATTAAATTGGATCTGTTGCCTATTTGCAATTAATTATTCAATTAATCATTGAAAATTAGAGCCATAGCACTAAAGAATTTAAGAAAAATTAACTGCCTTTTTTTATTCCCATGAAACATATAAGCAATAAAGATTTCTCATATTTGCAAAAATGCTTCTCGGTATTAAGCACTATCCTAGAACCTTGGAAAATGAAACTTAGAAACACTGGAAATGAAGAAAAACTCTCCTTCTTTTGTTTTATTGTAGTAGTTTAATACTTTTACCAACACAGTAGAGACTATTACTGGAAAGATTTTAAAAATGAAGCGGGAAGCTTTGTTTATCTTCTTCTGCAAGGAAGTCACACTAAATCAAGGTGCTTAAAACAATAGCTTATCTTTCATCTTTCTATGAGTAATCTTGACTATGTGGTTCTCCTTTGAATTACATCAAGTGGTTGCAGTCATGCAGTGGTCATCTGACAGGTTCTCAGAAGCAGACACTAAAGGAAACTTTTTAATATGGTGGCAGTTGATGCTTATCATTGTTTGGAAACATCTATAGTGCTGCCTGCCAGAGCACTTATATAACCTCTGCATGGGATTTTGTCTATTGACAATATGGCAGCTGTTCTAAAAGGGGCTGTCATAAAGTGAATATTCCAAGGAACACATACTTGCCATTCACTTAAAAACGGCACAGATACATATACACGTGTGTGTTAGTTGTTTAGTCATGTCCAACTCTTTGCAACCCCATAGACTGCAGCCCACCAGGCCCCTCCATCCATTGGATCCTCCAGGCAAGAACACTGGAGTGGGTTGCTGTTTCCTTCTCCAAAAGGAACTATGGAAAGAAAGCGATGGCGCTCAGTCATGTCCGACTCTTTGCAACCCCATGGACTGTAGCCTACCAGGCTCCTCCATCCATTGAATTTTCCAGGCAAGGGTACTGGAATGGGTTGCCATTTCCTTCTCCATACATATACGTGGTTACCTCTTAATATTCTGTTGCACTGAGCAGTCAGTAAATTTTCCTGATTTTAAAGTGAAGTGGTATAATTTCTATTTCTCAATAGGAGAAATGTCAAAGAATTTGTGGTCATTTTCCATAATAATTAACACTGTGCAGTAACTTTTCGGAATCACTGAATTCAAATAAGCAATTAAAAGCCAAAATCTTCCTGACTTGGGATGATTTAGTTCTCTTCAGTCACACAGACAAAAATAACATTGGTGTCAACGGCATGTCACATATCCATTTTCAAAGCTTCCTCTGTGATGGAATAAATCAACTACATTAGTGTGTCCAACTCAATGCACTCATTGCACCATTGCTGAAATTTATGCTCACACATAACAAAGAAAAATCTATTGATACTGATTGCAGAATATTGTAAAAAGTAAAGTAATAACCAAATCATCCTGACTTGCCTTTCTAAAATAGGATTTTCAGGAATCAGCAATATGTTTTTCCCTCTATGTATAACAAATAAACTTCAGTATGAGAAAACATCATTTTCTGTATAGCCTGTGACATCTGATTTCAGTGGCTCCACAGGACTTACAAAATGAAAACCATGTCTGGGGACTAAACTTACTGAAACGTATTCTTTAGTTTCAACTCAAGAAGTGGAATTAGGATGCACCCAGGAACGAGAGTTCATCATTCAAATACATTCCTGTGTTCTCTGAGAAAGATCTTTATGGGGGCTCTGAAGTAATACATATTAATATATATACAGGATGAGGAAGACACTCTTTTTGTCTAGGAAAGTTTACCAAAGATACACTACAAGGCATTTCTAGAATCAATTTATACAACTTTCATTGATCTACATAAATGATATCAGTGAATTTTGGAAACCTGGAAGAACATGAGTCAGAAAAATACTGACACTATTGGATCATATTTTGAGACATATTTATTGTTGTTTGTTTCATTTGGATTGTTTTTAGAGTATATGAACTATTTTGAACTTCAAAATGAGTCCAGCTATTTTCAGAACTTGGAGGGCATGGAACAATATAGGAAATGACTGAAGGATAAAGTATTAAGTACAAAATAATTCAAAGATGATATTAAAAGATGATCACTTATTGGGAAATTTTAGAGGTTATGAAAATAAGATTAGATTCCTAATTACACTAAGGTGATAAAAATAATTTTAGAGAGTGATGCAGTGAATTAAAAAAGGAAAATAAAAAGCAAAATCTATAGCTATTTAGTGGCTTTCTTTGAAAACTGTGAAAATCCACATAGCCTTTGAAAAACGAACACATGTTACCTCTCACCTGAATGTAAACATCATGGAGGTAGAATATTTTCTTCTGTTGCTCATTCTTCAATATCTAATTCATAGAACTGTGTCTGGCATGTAATAGATACTCAAAAATACCTGTCGGAAAATTTTTGAATGAATCTATGAATATGAAACAAAAGATATCTATGGCAAACCATACTCTTGCAAACAACCCATTTAACCTACTATGATTAAGAGCAGTAGGATTAATGTTACTCTTTTTATTATTTATAAATTACTGGAAGAGACTTTTAAAAAGGAATAAAATGTCCAACCATTCATCAGAGACAGTCTTTGCTAATCTAAAAACTGTCTATATATCTACATACCTACTTATCTATCTTTCATCTCTCTATCTACACACACATAGAGATATAATAAGGAAAAAAGTCTCATACAATAAAATTTTATTTGTTAAAAAACCGTCTGCCTCCAATGTGAGAGACCTGGGTTCGATCCCTGGGTCAGGAAGATCCCCTGGAGAAAGAAATGGCAACCCACTCCAGTATTCTTGCCTGGAGAATCCCATGGACGGAGAAGCCTAGTAGGTTACAGTTCATGGGGTCGCAAAGAGTCCGACACGACTGAGCGACTTCACCTGACCTGACCTGACCTGAGGGAGAAAAAATGTTATTTTCTGGCTAAGGTATTTTTGTTTAGTCGCTAAGTCATGTCCTACTTTCTGTGACCCCATGGGTTGTAGCTTGCCAGGCTCCTCTGTCTACAGGATTTCCCAGACAAGAATACTGGAGTGGGTTGCCATTTCCTTCTCCAGGGGATCTTCCGAACTCAAGGATCCAACCTATGTCTACTGCATTGGCAGGCAGATTCTTTATCAGTGAGTCACCAGGGAAGCTCAACATATTAGAAAAGCCTATCATATTAAGCTAAGTAAAATTAAATATAAACCAAAAATAAAGTAAAGATTTAATTAGATTTAAGAATAAGATATTTAGTGGAATGATATTAGTTCACTAAATTCACTACATGAACTCCTACACAGATGGTATGCATGGGCTACAAATTTGTCTCCATGAATTCTCCCATGTAATATATATATATAAATACATTACTTTTAGAATATTTACTATTTACATTGTTCAAAAATAAATTAAAAATAATAAATACAAAGGATAAATGGATTTTTGTGTTTGACGAAGAAATAAAAACCCATGACATGTTAACTCTTCCTAAAATAGTGCTAAATACTGGAATTTCATAATGAAGCTTGTGGATGTCCATGCCTTCAGTGAAGAGGAAATAGTTGAACCTGCTTGATATTTGAGACAAAACAGGTGAGACCAAAACAGCCTAATGACAAACGCTATTCCTGGCCTTGGTGATAGCTTCCACTTAAAATCATTATGGATGATCTGTCTATAGTCTCAAGTAGTGGCTTAGAAACTTCTCAAAGCAGTAAGCTGGGGCACTAGCAGTTCACTTTTGTTGTTTTCTGTACTCGTAGTTAATTTTCCTCCCCTGCCTGCTATTTGAAGTGAAGTGAAGTGAAATGAAGTCGCTCAGTCGTGTCCGACTCTTTGCGACCCCATGGGCTGTAGCCTACCAGGCTCCTCTGTCCATGGGATTTTCCAGGCAATAGTCCTGGAGTGGATTGCCATTTCCTTCTCCAGGGGATCTTCCCAACCCAGGGATTGAACCCAGGTCTCCCACATTGTAAACAGACGCTTTACCGTCTGAGCCACCAGGGAAGTCCTGCTATTTAGTGTTTTAAAAAACATTGTTTCACGTATTTTGTCTCATTTTTCCTTTGCATTTCTTGTTTTGGTCTTCATTTTGTTTTGCTGTAATCAGGATATTAACTCTGATCCGGTTGCTCCATGTTGTCTGAAAGCATAAGTTTATCTAAATTCTGTATACCTCAAGATAAAATAAGTGTATTCTTACTCTACCTCCTAGAAATGCTGAAATCTTAAACTGTACAATTATGTAATTATGATTTATTATTTTATTTATAATTTATCTTTAATTTGCTATTAATTATAATTGAATCATAACTAAGGTACTTTTAATAGTATTTGGACAGATTAACTTTTCAATAGATATTATCTAGTATTATATTACCTATCTAGGCCTTACTTTCACATACTCTACCCACAACAAAGACTCTCCTTGAGCAAACATTGATTGGGTTCTTCTGAGGCCTTTTCTCAATTAGGCCTTGACATTTGGTTTCTTTGTCCATCCCAGCCAATGTCAGTTTCAGCAAGCCTTGCTAAATCAATGTACTGAGAACCCCCCATCCTAGATATGTTGTCACACTCAATGTAAGATAAATTATTTACCCACCATCCTTGATATTTGATCACCTTGACCTACCTTCATCAAGAATCTGCTATGTTGGTGTAGCAAAATCCCTTCACCCTTAATGCTTCCTTTAAGTAATTTCACACCCACTGACCTCCATACTCTGCTGCTGGCTATAAATTCAGAACTGACTCTGAATTCTCACTCCTATTATAATAATCTTATTGCAGTAATATGGAACAATTACTGTTTTAGCAAGTATAGGAATAATTTTTATTTTTATTTTTTCCCTTAACATCATGACTTTTTTTCCCCCCCTCAGTCCCATAATTCAATTCACACTTAGTTGATGGTCTAGTCTATTTGCTTTTTATTTTGGTTCCTATTTCTTGTTTCTATTCTATAGTTTCCACCTAATCCTTTAGTAGATCCAGGGGTAGCCTTGTTCCTGTCAGTCTCCCATGCCTGACAGTCAACCTTTTTATCTGTATATGATTTAATGGAATTTTGTCCAATGGTTAGATACCTCTTCTTTCATGTTCGTTTAACTTTAACTTCACTGAAAATGTGCCCACTACCACCATGATGCAGATGTGTAACTCAGAATATTTAGTCACTGAAGTCTGCTCCTTTCTTTGCTTCTTTCCCAATGGGCTACAAATTAAATGTTACTTTTCATCAATATGCCTCAAGATCTGACATGAACCTATTAATCTTTTAGATTTTCAAATATGCATTCAAGGCCTTAAATTCTGAGAACATCTATAATAATAAAGAAAAATTACCAAAAATAAACTTGACATACATTTAATTTTCAATTTTACCACTCCTTGAAGCACATATCAATGATTACTCAGATATTTTTAAATCAAAGGTGTAATAATAGAAAAATATAGAAAGCTTAATAGATATATTCCTATCATTATACTCAAATCATAAGAGTGAAATCAAGTTATTTTATGGAAATGACCTGGTGCTTTTATTTCATGGTACATAGACCCCTGAAGTAGAAAATAGCAACCCATTCCAGTATTCTTGCCTGGAAGATTTCATGGACAGAAGAGCCTGGCAATGTACAGTCTGGAGGGTTGCAAAGAGTCAGACACAATTGAGCAGAAGCACACACTCACATTAGTATCTTGAGTCATTTTTAATTTATTATAATATACAATACAATACTTAAAAGCATAACAAATACGACTTAAGGATTGAAATAATACTTTTAATTGAAGAAAGAGAAATCAGTTAAGTTCAGTTCAGTCACTCAGTCGTGTCCGACTCTTTGAGACCCCATGAATCACAGCACGCCAGGCCTCCCTGTCCATCACCAACTCCCGGAGTTCACTCAGACTCACGTCCATCGAGTCTGTGATGCCATCCAGCCATCTCATCCTCTGTCGTCCCCTTCTACTTCTGCTCACAATCCCTCGCAGCATCAGAGTCTTTTCCAATGAGTCAACTCTTTGCATGAGGTAGCTTAGGTACTGGGGCTTCAGCTTTAGCATCATTACTTCCAAAGGAATCCCAGGGCTGATCTCCTTCAGAAAGGACTGACTGGGTCTCCTTGCAGTCCAAGGGACTCTCAAGTTCTTGTCCAACACCACAGTTCAAAAGCATCAATTATTCAGAGCTCAGCCTTCTTCACAATCCAACTCTCACATCCATACATGACCACAGGAAAAACCATAGCCTTGACTAGACGGACCTTAGTAGGCAAAGTAATGTCTCTGCTTTTGAATATACTATCTAGGTTAGTCATAACTTTTCTTCCAAGGAGTAAGTGTCTCTCAATTTCATGGCTGCAATCACCATCTGCAGTGATTTTGGAGCCCCAAAAAACAAAGTCTGACACTGTTTCCACTGTTTCCCCTGTTTCCTCATCTATTTCCCATGAAGTGATTGGACCGGATGCCATGATCTTCGTTTTCTGAATGTTGAGCTTTAAGCCAACTTTTTCACTCTCCTCTTTCACTTTCACCAAGAGGCTTTTTAGTTCCTCTTCACTTTCTGCCATAAGGGTGGTGTCATCTGCATATCTGAGGTTATTGATATTTCTCCCAGCAATCTTGATTCCAGCTTGTGTTTCTTGCAGTCCAGCGTTTCTCATGATGTACTCTGCATAGAAGTTAAATAAGCAGGGTGACAATATACAGCTTTGACGTACTCCTTTTCCTATTTGGAACCAGTCTGTTGTTTCATGTCCAGTTCTAACTGTTGCTTCCTGACCTTCATATAGATTTCTCAAGAGGCAGGTCAGGTGGTCTGGTATTCCCAGCTCTTTCAGAATTTTCCACAGTTTCTTGTGATCCACATAGTCAAAGGCTTTGGAATAGTCAATAAAGCAGAAATAGATGTTTTTCTGGAACTCTCTTGATTTTTCCATGACCCAGTGGATGTTGGCAATTTGATCTCTGGTTCTTCTGCCTTTTCTAAAACCAGCTTGAACATCAGGAAGTTCATGGTTCACATATTGCTGAAGCCTGATTTGGAGAATTTTGAGCATTACTTTACTAGCATGTGAGATGAGTGCAATTGTGTGGTAGTTTGAGCATTCTTTGGCATTGCCTTTCTTTGGGATTGGAATGAAAACTGACATTTTCCAGGCCTGTGGCCACTGCTGAGTTTTCCAAATGTGCTGGCATATTGAGTGCAGCACTTTCACAGCATCATCTTTCAGCATTTGAAACAGCTCAACTGGAATTCCATCACCTCCACTAGCTTTGTTCATAGTGATGCTTTCTAAGGCCCACTTGACTTCACATTCCAAGATGTCTGGCTCTAGACTAGTGATCACACCATCATGATTATCTGGGTCGTGAAGATCTTTTTTGTACAGTTCTTCTGTGTGTTCTTGCCACCTCTTCTTAATATCTTCTGCTTCTGTTAGGTCCATGCCATTTCTGTCCTTTATTGAGCCCATCTTTGCATGAAATATTCCCTTGGTATCTCTAATTTTCTTGAAGAGATCTCTAGTCTTTTCCCATTCTGTTATTTTCCTCTATTTCTTTGCATTGATCGCTGAAGAAGGCTTTCTTATCTCTTCTTGCTATTCTCTGAAACTCTGTATTCAGATGCTTATATCTTTGCTTTTCTCCTTGCCTTTTTGCTTCTCTTCTTTTCACAGCTATTTGTAAGGCTTCCCCAGACAGCCATTTTGCTTTTTTGCATTTCTTTTCCATGGGGAAAGAGAAGTATATAACAATTATTTGTTTTTCAAAGTTGGATTAGCAAACGCTGATATTAAATATATTGTATCTTATTAGGGAAAATATTACAAGTCCATTGGAGACTTCTCCATGGAGTATTCTCCTTTTGTCCTTTAAATAGTACTACAAGTTACACAAGCATGATTTAGATCTTGCCTTAATCAGTGTATATTCAATATAAACATTTGCTTCAAGGTGTGTCAGAGAAACTTTTGTTAGGTCCTAGAGGAAGATATAAAATTCTCTTATTTTTCAGTACAGACGACTATATTCCAATTGAATGTTCCACATCTGTTGGCCGTTTTCATACCTTGTAATTACTGAAGAGCAGTTTTGTGTGTTTGATTTTTTGTTTGTTTGTTTTTTAAGGTAACAATATTGTATAAAACAAGAAAATAGCCTTTCACTGGCCTTGTATTGTTATAATTTATGTGCATTTGTGTACTGAACTGAGACTGCATTAATTAACATGTTCTTTTGTACTGAGCAATTGAAAGATCCGCAGGAACCCACTTTTGAACAACATTCAGTGGCATGTAAATTTATAAGATATGGTCCAAGGTTAGATTCTACTTTGTAATAATCAGCCATTCATAAGAACCCAAGAATAGATTTTTTTTTTCCTCAGTAAAGTTTACCTGAATTTTAGAAATGAAATAAAATCATATCTCATCTCTGAGAAGACCAGAGTATTATTTTAGACTACAATGCTACAGTTTCCAAGTCTCCCTGATAAAACATCATGTTAATCAAATTGAATCAAATTAAAAAATCAGCTATGTGATTTAGAATGTGATGATTATAAACTGTTATGGCAAATATCTTTTTCATTCATTCCCCAGCTGGCCAAAGAAAGAAAATAGAATGTCTACAAGTGTAAGATGCATTACAGGTAAGAAAATACAATATTAGCTTACTTTTTTTCCATTGATATCTCTCATATGATGACAGTTTGCAGACTAATTGCACGTTAATTCTCTGTACTGCATACTTTCAAGGCAGAAGGTAAATGAGAATCCAAGTGTCAGTCTGTAAATAAAAAAGAAAATCAGAGGTGGTGTCTTAGTTTCTGGTGCTGCTTTCACACAATTTCATAAACTAGGTGGCTTAGGAAAAAAAATATCTCACAGTTCTGGAGGCTAGAGGACTAAAATCAAGGTACTAGCAAGGTTGATTCCATCTGAGGGCTGTGAGGGAAAATCTGTTACATGCCTCTCTCTTAGATTCTAATTGCTTCATTAATTCTCTATCTTGTGTATGGCATTCTCTCTGTGTCTTCACATTATCTTTCCTCTATGCATTTCTCTGTGTCTATATGTACCCCTTTTGCAAGGAGGTAATCACATTGGATCAGGGTTCACCCCAATGAGTTAATTATAACTTGATTACCTCTATATGGCCTAAATAATGTGATCTCTAACAAAGGTCACATTAATAGGCATTGGAAGTTAGGACTTCAGCACCTTTTTGCGTGGCACAATTCAAATTATAATAGGTGGTTAAAGAGAAAAGAAAAAAACCTCAAAAATCCATTCTGTGATTATAGCTTTTAATATCTTCTGGGAAAGATCAACTGACTTCATGATGTTTACAGAAAAATATTTAGGATATTTGTGTGTATTACATTACTGAGTATTGAGGAATTTTGATAGACATCTATGAAAATTAACACTGACTTAAAGTATAAAAATCGTCAAATTTGCCAAAAAACAAAGCAAAACAAAAAATCATCAAAGTTCTCCCTCATCTCTCATCTGAAAGATATTAAATCCCACCATCTACCCAAAAGTGATAACTGAATGGTCACCAGAGGAAGAAAGGAACAAAAGATCTACAAAATAAATAGAAGACAATTAACAAAAACAAAAATAGTAAATGCATGCCTATCAATATTTACTTTAAAGGTAAATAGATTAAATTTCCCAGTCAAAAGGCACAGAATGGCTGAATGAATTAAATAAATAAATAAAGACAAATATATGATGCCTACAGAAAACTTGCTTCGGGTTTAAGGTCACAAGGCTGAAAATAAAAAGAGGAAATAACATAGATCATGCAAATGAAACCAATATATCAAAGTAGATATTAAGTAAAAAACTGTAACAAGAAACAAAGAAAGTTACTATACAATAGATGGATCCATCAAGAAGATATACCAATTGTAAATATTGAAACACCAAAAACTGAAGCTGAAACCATAAAATTTCCAGAAGAAAATATAATGAAAAGTTCCATGACACTGATCTTAGCAATGAATTTTTGTATTTAACACCAAAAGCAAAGGCAACAAAAGTAAGACTCATAAGCATGAGGTGGTACCTCACTGTGGTTCTGAGTTCCATTCTCTTGCTGATTAGAGATGCAAACATTTTTCTACTATACTTCTTGCCAATTTGTACATTTCCTTTGAAAAAAGTTTATTCAGGTCTTTTGCCTATTTTGTAATTGAGTTGTTTGTGATTTTTGCTATTCAGTTGTGTGTGTTCCTTATATATTTTGTGTATTGACTATTTCTAGGATACATGTTTGCAAAAATTCCCTCCTATTTATGTAGGCTGCCTCTTCATTTTGTTCATTATTTGCTTTGCTAACTTGAAGCTTTTTAATTTGAGGTAATCCCACTTGTTGATTTTTGTATTTGTTGTCTTTGTTTTGAATGTTAAATACAAACATTTTTTGCCAAGGCTAATGTCAAAAAGCTGTTTCCCTATATGTTTATGTTTAAATACATGCCTGTGGTTGATTCTCAGACATCCAAAAACATCTTGTAAACAGGTGAGATGCTCATATTGGCTTTAATTTTTATTTTAATTACCCAGTATTATTCAAGCAATGATGTGTGTGTGTTAGTTGATCAGTTGTATCCGACTGTTTGAGACCCCATGGACTGTAGACTGCTAGGCTCCTCTGTCCATGGAATTCTCCAGGGAGGAATATAGGAGTGGGTTGCCATTCTCTTCTCCAGAGGATCTTCCGGACCCAGGGATCAAACACCAGTCTCTGGCATTTTGGGCAGATTCTTTACCCTCTGAGGCACCAGGGAAGCCCAAGCAATGATATCTAATAGTTAAAATTTAATAATATATATAAATATTGATACTATAATGAGAGAGCTAATTCTTAGGTAGGTTGATAAGAAGTCCAGGGTCCCTGAGGAGAAAGGGGTCTGGAGCTCTCAAGGAGGAAAAAAGGACAAACTTTTTTCTCTATATTCCTTAGTCTTAGTCTTTAAGCCCAGAGCTGATAGTTATAACAAAATGACTCATCTTAAACTCTGTACCAATGATTATATAACAACAATGTATCCTACTCAAGGACATATTTCTCCTTAAGAACCTTCTGACTATGTTGTGGGAGTGGGTCTGGTAAGATCTTTCTATTATTAGTTCTAATCCTGTTATCTTAAAATGTAAATTATGGGAGAAGGTCTGGTAAGATCTTTACAACCTTGAGACATTCTTTTGATTTACTTCTTTGGAAGGAATGATGCTAAAGCTGAAACTCCAATATTTTGGCCACCTCATGTGAAGAGTTGACTCATTGGAAAAGATGCTGATGCTGGGAGGGATTGGGGGCAGGAGGAGAAGGGGACCACCGAGGATGAGATGGCTGGATGGCATCACCGACTCAATGCACATGAGTCTGGGTGAAATCTGGGAGTTGGTGATGGACAGGGAAGCCTGGCGTGCTACGATTCATGGGGTCCCAAAGAGTCGGACATGACTGAGTGACTGAACTGAACTGAATAAGCAATGAAAAAAGTATATAGCTCCCTTGCTGAGACTAGCAAGGGGGTCACCCTCCATCTCTCTTCTGATGTCTATCTCAGAAGCTTTCTCTGTCCCTTTTTTTAAAAATTTTTTTTAAGATTTAAAATGTTTAATTTTTAATTTTTTTTTTATTTTAAAATCTTTAATTCTTACATGCATTCCCAAACATGAACCCCCCTCCCACCTCCCTCCCCATAACATCTCTCTGGGTCATCCCCATGCACCAGCTCCAAGCTCTGTCCCTTTTTATACTTTAATAAAACTCTGCTATGCAAAACCTCTTGAGTGATCAAGCCTGGTCCCTGGCTCGAAGCTAAATCATCTTCTTTAGAGACCTTAAGCTATCAATAATCTATATTTGCATAGATAAAGAACTGGTAGGAAATATATTGAAATTTAAAATATATTAAAATCAAAATATCTCTGGTTAAAAAATAAACTCTCAGCTCCTCTCTGAAATATACATGTCACTCAGTAAATAAGGAAGATAAAATGTCAATGTAATTTGGCCAGTTTCAAGCAATTTAGGTGGTAGGATATGAATCAAATTATACATAGCACATGTTGTGGCAAACTATCTTGTACCTTTTCAGTACTGAAGGGGTTCACATTTTTTTGTCTTCTTTGAAGAACTTTAATTGGTTTATAGACATGGAGGTAAAATAATTTTAGTTTATCCTATGAAACAAATGAGACCATATTTTTTAATGCGATTGTTGTGAGTTACTCTGTAACTTAGGTACAAATCAAAATAATTTATATATTTTTATCTACACTGTTAAATTTTAGCATATGGAAGAAAAATTATATACAGGCTAAGTTGAAAGTTGTACACAATGAGAATCTGGTGCTGTGTCCTCAAATATGGTATTGATTTTCTTAGCCAAAATTTAATGATTTAAGTTTCTCCTCAATCAGTTCAGTTCAGTTCAGTCGCACAGTTGTGTCCAACTCTTTGCAAACCCATGAATCGCAGCACGCCAGGCCTCCATGTCCATCACCAACTCCAGAATTTACTCAAAATTATGTCCATTGAGCTGGTGATGCCATCCAGCCATCTCATCCTCTGTTGTCCACTTCTCCTCCTGCTCCCAATCCCTCCCAGCATCAGAGTCTTTTCCAATGAGTCAATTCTTTTCATGAGGTGGCCAAAGTATTGGAGTTTCAGCTTTAACATCAGTCCTTCCAATGAACACTCAGGACTGATCTCATTTAGCATGGACTGGTTGGATCTCCTGGCAGTCCAAGGGACTCTCAAGACTCTTCTCCAACACCACAGTTCAAAAGCATCAATTCTTCGGCACTCAGCCTTCTTCACAGTCCAACTCTCACATCTGTACATGACTACTGGAAAAACCATAGCCTTGACTAGATGTGCCTTAGTCGGCAAAGTAATATCTCTGGTTTTGAATATGCTATCTAGGTTGGTTATAACTTTTCTTCTAAGGAGTAAGCGTCTTTTAATTTCATGGCTGCAGTCACTATCTGCAGTGATTTTGGAGACCCCAAAATAAAATCTGACATTGTTTCTACTGTTTCTCCATCTATTTGCCATGAAGTGATGAGACCAGATGCCATGATCTTCGTTTTATGAATGTTGAGCTTTAAGCCAACTTTTTCACTCTCCTGTTTCACTTTCATCAAGAGGCTTTTTAGTTCCTCTTCACTTTATTCCATAAAGGTGGTGTCATCTGCATATGTGAGGTTATTGATATTTCTCCCAGCAATCTTGATTCCAGCTTGTGTTTCTTGCATTCCAGCGTTTCTCATGATGTACTTTGCATAAAAGTTAAATAAGCAAGGGGTGGTCTAGTGTTTTTCCCTACTTTTTTCAATTCAAGTCTGAATGTGGCAATAAGGAGTTCATGAACTGAGCCACAGTCAGCACCTGGCCTTGTTTTTGCTGACTGTATAGAGCTTCTCCATCTTTGGCTGCAAAGAATAAAATCAATCTGATTTCAGAGTTGACCATCTAGTGATGTCCACGTATAGAGTCTTCTCTTGTGTTGTTGGAAGAGAGTGCTTGGCCAGTGCGTTCTCTTGGGAAAACTCTATTAGCCTTTGTCCTGCTTCATTCCATATTCCAAGGCCAAATTTTCCTGTTACTCCAGGTGTTTCTTGACTTCCTACTTTTGCATTCCAGTCCCCTATAATGAAAAGGATATCTTTTTGGGGTGTTAGTTCTAAAAGGTCTTGTAGGTCTTCATAGAACTATTCAACTTCAGCTTCTTCATCATTCCTGGTTGGGGCATTGGCTTGGATTACTGTGATATTGAATGATTTGCCTTGGAAACGAACAGAGATCATTCTGTCATTTTTGAGATCGCATCCAAGTATTGCATCCAAGTATTGCATTTCAGACTGTTTTGTTGACCATGATGGTACTCCATTTCTTCTATGGGATTCTTGCCTACAGTAGTAGATATAATGGTCTTTTGATTTAAATTCACCCATTCCAGTCCATTTTAGTTCACTGATTCCTAGAATGTTGACGTTCACTCTTGCCATCTCCTGTTTGACCACTTCCAATTTGCCTTGATTCATGGACCTGACATTCCAGGTTCCTATGCAATATTGCTCTTTAGAGCATCGGAGCTTGCTTCTATCACCAGTCACATCCACAGCTGGGTATTGTTTTTGCTTTGTCTCCATCCCTTCATTCTTTCTGGAGTTATTTCTCCCTTGATCTCCAGCAGCATATTGGGCACCTAGTGACCTGGAGAATTCCTCCTTCAGTATCCTATCATTTTTCCTTTTCATACTGTTCATGGGGTTCTCAAGGTAAGAATACTGAAGTGGTTTGCCATTCCCTTCTCCAGTGGACCACATTCTGCCATACCTCTCCACCATGACCCACCTGTCTTGGGTGGCCCCACAGAGCATGTCTTAGTTTCATTAAGTTAGACAAGGCTGTGGTCCATGTGATCAGACTGGCTAGTTTTCTGTGATTATGGTTTCAGTGTGTCTGCCCTCTGATGCCCTCTTGCAACACCTACTGTCTTACTTGGTTTTCTCTTACCTTGGACGTCCGGTATCTCTTCACGACTGTTCCAGCAAAGTGCAGCTGCTGCTCCTTACCTTGGACAAGGGGTATCTCCTCACAGCTGCCCCTCCTGACCTTAAACGTGGAGTAGTTCTTCTTGGCCCTCCTGTGCCCATGCAGAGGCTGCTCCTTTTACATGGGGTTGCTCCTCTCGGCCACCGTCCCTGACCTTGGGCGTGGGGTAACTCCTCTCAGCCACCACGTCTGACCTCAGGCGTGGTTTAGCAATAGTATATTTTATATTTTGCATAAGAATCCTTTTATATACCTTCTCTAGTTATTAAAAAGTGAGATTTCAGTGATCCATAATAGATAAACTAAATCAGTATGTATGAGGTCATATACTGATTATGTATACTAAGCCAACTACCATAAGCAGTCTGAGAATCACAGAGCTGGAAGAATATCTGAAATATACTTTACTAAAATATTTTAAATGACTATTCACTGACTGCTTCTTAACTCCCTTCTTAAAATTAAAAAAGAAGCTAGACAAAAAGTCAGATGCACAGGCCATATGCTCAAAGATTCATACAGGAAATATATGGTCTAAGCAGCAGGCTGTATATTTAAAAGCCTTATAGTGACTATTTTGTAGGAGCAGGATTAAAAATATTTATTATCATTTCTTCTGAAATCTGAAATATTACATAGATGAACCTATCTACAAAACAGAAACAGACTTACAGATGTAGAAAACAATCTTCTGGTTGCCAAGGGGGAGGGGAAATGTGGAAGGGTGGGATGGAAGCTTGGGGTTAGCAGAAGCAAACTATTATATAAAGTGTGAACAAACAGCAAGGTCTTACTGCATAGCACAGGGAATTATCTTCAATATCCTATGATAAAACATAATGAAAAAGAATATGAAAAATAAGTACACACACACACACACACATAGCTGAATCACTTTGCTGTACAGCAGAAATTAACACAACATTGTAAATCAACTATGTGCATGTGTGGTAAGTCACTTCAGTCATGTCTGACTGTGAAATGTAGCCTGTTAGGTTACAAACGTACCCTATGAAATGTAGCCTGCTGGTCTCTTCTGACCATGGAGTTCTCCAGGCAAGAATACTGGAGTGGGTTGTCATGCTCTCCTTCAAGGGATCTTCCTGACCCCAAGATCAAACACATGTCTCATTATGTCTCCTTCATTGGCAGGTGGGTTCTTTACCACTAGAGAAACCTGAGAAGCCCCAAATCAATTATTTTTCAATTTAAAAAATAATATTTATTAATTTTTTTGTTGAAGACTGTATAAAATTGAGTTTTCCCAACATACAAAATTTTAAAGAAAATAAACGTATTGATCAGTTTGGCTAATTAGGGCAATCATTGATCTATTTAAGAATAATTAAACATACTCATTAAATTAAATGTTAAATTGTTCATTTTAAAATCATCCTGGAAGAGTATACCAAATGTTTTATTAATAATGTGAAAAGTTTAAACTCCTCAAATCCCCATTTTCTTATTCTACATATTAAAAGTGAGTTAATACTTTTCAAATATTTGTTCTTAATGTTATATATATACGTGTGTGTGTGTGCGTGTGTGTGTGTGTGTGAACCATAAAATTCCAGATGTTCAACTGTTTTTAGAAAAGGCAGAGGAACCAGAGATCAAATTGCCAACATTCGCTGCATCATTGAAAAAGCAAGAGAGTTCCAGAAAAACATCTATTTCTGCTTTATTGACAATGCCAAAGTGAAGGGTTAATGCACAATAGGGTAACGGAGATGTGCCTGCAAACGGGTCTCTCTGCTCGGGCTGAACGTGCTTGCAAACGAGGTGTTCTGCCAAGGAGACTGGACACAGCCTTGAGTTTAATGGTCCCTTGCAAACGAGGGAACATTCCCTTCCTTATGATTCCCTTCCTGTGATAAGGAGGAAGAAAGGACTCTGGACAGACTCGCAGTAAGCAGGAATTTCACTCCCTTTTGCTGTACGATAACATTTATGCAAATACGCTATACTGAGAAGGCTTAGTCATACAGTCTGGAATTCTGCCCAGGGGGGCTATATAAAAGTAAACAGCAAGCTAGCTTGCTTACGCAGTTCTTTTTCCTCCGGCCAGAGTTGTGTCTGTCTCTTGTGTGTCTTGTCTTTGTGTCATTTCACTTGCAGTCTCCAACATCTGGCACCCAACATGGGGCTCGAATGAAACGAAAGGGTGAGTAACCCCAGGGGGATTTTAAATCCATAGCAGGGGAACTTTCGGGAAAATCATGGGGAATTCCTCACCCTAGCAGGGGAACTTTCAGAAAATCATGGGGAATTCCTCATCATCATTATGGACACAATACATGGAGTTTGTTAAAGGACTTCTCCACTTCATAGGCGTTAAGGTCTCGACTTGTCGATTGAGTGAGCTCTTTGCTTGGTGGAGCAATATTGTCATTGGTTTCAATATCAAACTAAGTTACAGTTAAATTTGAAGGAATGGAAAATAATTCAAAAAGAATTGAGAAAGCAACATCAGAAGGGTAATGTGATCCCTTTGAAGTTATGGACTTTATGTAATGCTATAACACAGGCTTTGACTTTGCTGTCTACTGATAATGAAACTAAATCTAATGCTTCAATGAAGGGAGAGGCAATTTATGAGGATGTGCCAAACGTTGGTGGGGATCTGCATTGCCTGAAGGTAAGGATACAAGTAAGCCTCCTTCTGGAAATGGTGAAACATCTGTTAGTTCGGAATCAGATTCGGAGGCTTCTTCGGTTTCATCAGAGGAGGGCAAAGGGATTAAAGAAATGACCCATCTATTCCAGGAATGGTGGAAATCCCGTAGGGAAGAGAGGAAATCTGCACCTTCTGCTCCTCCTTATGCTTCTCTTTTCCCCACTGCGGTTGATCAGCCCGATGTGGGCAGGGAACATTGTCGGTTCTCCTTTCCTTTGTCTATGCTTCATGATGATGACTTGTCTGCTCCCCCTGGTGGGTTTATCGATCCTCCACAATTATTTCCCATCCAGAGACAGCAAGATGACAACCTGATAAATATTCAATACACTCCTTTGGAATATAAATTTTTTAAAGATCTTAAAGCTGCAGTAGCACAATACGGTCCTCAATCTCCCTTCGTTTTGGCTATGCTGGAATCATTGGGAAAAGGCAAATTAATCATTCCGTTAGATTGGGAATCTATTGCCCAAGCTGTCTTGGAGGGTTCTCAATGGTTGCAACTTCGTAGCTGGTGGGAAGAAGAAGCTAGAAAGCAGGCTTGAGTTAATGAAGGACAGAATCCCCCTGGTCCTCTCGAAGACAAGTTAATGGGAGAGGGCCGTTATTGGGCTTTAAGAGAAGAGGCTCAATACTCTGATCAGGACTTACAACAAGTCCGCCAGGTCTTCTTACAAGCATGGCGCCATGTGGTGCCTACTGGCCACGCCCAGCCCTCCTTTGTTAAAACAATGCAAGGTCCCAATGAGCCATATACTGATTTTCTAGCAAGATTGAGGGTAACTATGGAATGAGCTGTAGGGAAGGATGAAATTTCAGAGATATTATTACAAACTTTAGCATTTGAAAATGCAAATACTGAATGCAAATGTATACTGGGACCATTAAAAGACAGGGTGCATCTATAGCTGAATATATCAGAGCCTGCTCAGGAGTAGGAGGAACAGAGCATCAGGCTAATGTCTTTGCTACAGCCGTGGCCAAAGCTATGGGACCACAAAAGGGAGGTAACTGCTTCCACTGTGGAAAACCTGGTCATATGAGAAGAGAATGCCAGAAATTAAAAGCTGATCAAGGTGCAATTCCTAAAGACAGATCTTTTGCTGGGAGGAATAAGACTCCTCCAGGACCTTGCCATCGATGCGGGAAGGGGCTTCTTTGGACTAATGAGGGCAAATCTAAAACAGACAAAATGGGCAACCCAATACTGGGAAACTATCCTGCGGGCCTAAGTCCTTGGGGCCCAGGAACAATACCGGGGACTTTTCCTCCCTGTCTTCCTGCCGTCCCGCCTAACCCAACCCTGTTCCCTCCCAACAACAGTTACCAGTCAATGCCTCATTAAAAGGACCTCAAATGATGATTTCAGACTTACGGTCTGCTACTTCAGGGAGTGCTGCTGCTGATTTGCCACTAGCTGAGAATGTTCTTTTGTCGCCAGGAGGAGGCATTTACAAATTAAAAACAAATGTATTCAGACCACTGCCTAAAGGCACCTTTGGCTTAATATTAGGCCATAGCAGTGCGGCTTTGAGAGGTCTAACCATAATTCCTGGGATAATAGACTCTGATTATGTTGGGAAAATTTTGATTATGGTTTCTACTTCTACCACGCTTTCATTGTTAGCTGGGGAACATATTGCTCAAATACTTCTCCTATCTTATCATCCCTTTTTGGCTCTTCCTAATGGACGAACAGGAGGATTTGGAAGTACTGGGCGACATATATTTTGGGAAATGCTTATCAAAGATTCTCGCCCTGTTCTTTCCTTGATTATACAAGGAAAAAACTTTGAGGGACTAGTAGACACAGGGGCGGATGTTTCAGTCATTTCTTCTCAACAATGGCCCCAAGATTGAGAAAAAGAAAAAAGCCCTCTAATGCTGATGGGACTGGGCTCCATTGCAGATGTCTGGAAGAGTACCCATCCCTTGCAATGCCAATTCCATAATGGATGATCAGTGTCTGTTACCTTTTATATTGTAAACATACCTATTAATATTTGGGGAAGAGATCTTCTCTCTCCTTTGGGGGCTTTTGTAACCATTCCACCAGAAAACTAGTAGCCACTGCTCAAATTCCTCGAGCACTCCCATTAAAATGGTTAACTAATACTCCAAAATGGGTTGAGCAGTGGCCATTACCACAAATGAAGCTCGAGGCATTAGAACAGTTAGTACAAAAACAATTCCAACTTGGTCATATAGAGCCCTCTACCTCCCCCTGGAATTCTCCTATTTTTTTTTTATAAAAAATAAATCTGGAAAATGGAGAATGTCAACTGATTTACGAGAAGATAATAAATGGATTGAACCTATGGGAGCATTACAACTGGGACTCCCCACTCCAGCTCTTATTCCTCAGAATTGGTCCTTAATGGTGCTAGAGCTTAAAGACTGTTTTTTTTTTTTTTGCCATTCCCCTAAAATTGCAAGATAGAGATAAATGCTTTTACAGTTCCTGTTCTTAATCATGCTCAGCCTGTTAAGCGTTATCAATGGGCAGTCTTACCACAGGGAATGACAAATAGTCCTACTTTATGTCAAGAATTCATAGCTCGCTCTTTACAATCCCTCCGTCAAGAATATCCCAATTATATTCTATATCATTGTATGGATGATCTCCTATTAGCAGCTCCTAGTATTGCTGAACGTGATGAATTCTTTCTAAAAGTACAGGAGGCTTTAAGACTATACAATTTGCAAATAGCCCCAGAAAAAAATTCAAAAAGACTTTCCTATTTCATATTTCGGGATGGTATTGGAACAACATAGAATAAGGCCCCAAAAGTTGCAAATCAGAAGAGACCACCTCAAAACCTTAAGTGATTTTCCAAAGTTATTGGGAGATATCAATTGGTTACGCCCGGTACTTGGGATTCCTACTTATCAATTACGAAATTTGTTTTCTACTTTAGAGGGAGATACAGCTCTGGATAGCCCCAGAACTTTAATCCCATTGGCTTTACAGGAACTTCAATTTGTTGAGCAATGACTAAATGATGGTTTTTTGACTTACATGCATCTCAACCTATTTTGTTTATAATATTTCATCCCCCTTATTCTCCATCTGGTGTAATTGCTCAAGAAAAAGGATTAATAGAATGGGTTTTCTTACCTAACAGCTTTTCCAAAAAATTGACCACATATATGGATAAATTAGCCTTCCTTATACAGAAAAGTCGCCATCGTATTTTAACAATTGTCAGGATATGAACCACACCAGATTGTTACTCAATTAACAACTGCTCAAATATCTCGATGTTTACAATTTAATGAAAACTGGCAAATTTCTCTTGCTTCATTTCCTGGTTCGTTTTCTAATCACTATCCGTCATCTAAATTGATTGATTTTCTCCGGACTAACGCTATGATATCTCATTCCCCAATTTCAGATGTTCCAGTTAAGGGACCCACTATTTTTACAGATGCAAATAAAAATACTGCTGGATATTGGACCCCGGAAAGTTCTAAGGTTCTCCCCCACTCATTTTCTTCTGTACAGCCTGCTGAATTGTGGGCTATCTATTTAGTTTTGCAAGATTTTCCCCAAATTCCTATTAACATTGTTTCAGATTCTCCATATGCTGTTCTCTCTTGCCTACAGCTTCCCCATGTCTCCCTTCCACTGACCCTTAAAACAGCTATTGATAAATTGTTTTTACCAAGTACAACAATTGCTCTTGCAGCGTTCAGAGTTAATTTTCTTTACTCACATCTGTGCACATTCTGCCCTTCCTGGACCCTTATCATTTGGAAATGTTACAATTGATGCCTTACTTTATCCTATAGAAGCAGCAAAGCAAGAACATCTCTTACAGCATACCAACTCCAGAAGGTTACAAAAATCTCATGCTGTTACTTGAAAACAAGCTCAAAATATTGTTCATTCTTGTTCCATATGTGCACCCTTTGCTTTACCGTTTACCTCACCAGGTAAGGTAAGAGGACAACAAGCAAATCAGATATGGCAAATGGATGTAATTTACATTTCTTCTTTCGGACAACAAAAATATGTGGATCATACTATAGATACGTGCACACATTTTCAATGGGCCACTCCATTACATTCTGAAAAGGCTGACGCTGTTATTACTCATTTGTTATCTTGTTTTGCAGTTATGGGATTACCAATTGAATTGAAAACTGATAATGCACCTGCCTACCAATTCGCAAAATTAGCTCACTTTTTATCTCAATACCATATAACTCATACTTTTGGTATTCCTTATAATAGTCAAGGGCAAGCTACCATTGAAAGAGCTAATCATACCTTGCGTGAATATCTTGAAAAAATAAAAAAGGGGGAACAAGAGAGATTTATGAAACCTAAAGACATTTTGAATAAAACCTTACTTACCCTGAATTTTTTGAATATTTGGAGCAAGGGCAATCTATCAGCAGCAGAGTTGCATTTTCAAGGGAAAGAAGAGGATAAGAAGATCTTGAATATGCCTATTTGGTATAAAGATAAAGAGAAAGGTTAGATCCCAGCATCATTAATATATTTGGGACGAGGGTATGCTTTCATTTCTGTTAATAATTACAGGTTTTGGACCCCAGCAAGATTGATCAAAATCAACAATGGCTGATCCCTCTGTTCAAAAATTCAAAGAGCTTACTATGCAGAAAAGCTTTACTTTCCATACAAGGGAAACAACACCTCCTACGTGGGGTCAAATGAAGAGGTTGACCCAGGAAGCAGAGAAGACGTTAATGAAGGCAGGGCAACCTCTGAATCCTACCAATCTTTTGCTTGCCATGATGGCGGTGGTGACATGTCAGGTAATTGGTGTATCGGCAAGTAATCATACATATTGGGCATATATACCTAATCCCCCATTAGTAAGAGCAGTTTCCTGGGGGGAACCAGAAGTGCAGGTATGAACTAATGAGACTGCCTTCTTTCCCCCGCCAGCTTGCGGGGAATAGAACAACTATCTCATCATAAACAACAATATAATATTAGTAATTCGACCATTGCAGTGGAAGGTATTCCTTTATGTATAGGGAGACACCCCTTTTGTCTGTCTACCAAGGAACATTCTCATCATTCCTACAATACATGGGGGTAAAGTATAATAATTACCATTTTTCTACTTTTACTGTGCTTGTTTCCACCAGGGGCTTTAACACCTCGACAGAACCGATAGACATTCATAATGGAATACATATGTCACTATGTCCTGTTAACTTTTTTTGCTCCTTCTCTAGAATCTTTGGAATGGGAACGTTGCCAATGTCATCGACCATTTAAAGTCATGAATTATTCTGGGTCTATCATTGTAGATTGGAGTCCAGATCATGGGCAATTCTTAGGAAAATGGTCGAATAAATCTCTGAGGTGGCATCGTGCAAATAGCACTTTGATGGGCCATGGTAGTGAAACAGTTAAATGGCAGCAATTTGCACTTGTCCCTCCTCAATTACAATTGCAGGGATATCCGCACATTCAAGGGGATATTTGGAAACTATGGGCAGTTTCTGGTAATCTCACTATCTGGTCAGGAAACTATACTTTGGATAGTGGCAACTCTTCAGGTCCATTTCATGTTAATTTACACGTTAATAAATCTTATTCTGCAATGGCATGTGTAATATATCCTTTTGTATTGTTATATGGGAATTGGACCTGGAATGATACTGTGGGGTCTATGTCATGTGATTATTGTAATATAACTCAATGTGTAAATCAGTCTTGGTGGAAAGAATTTCAAAGACGAGACTATAACTCCAATTTTTCGTTAGTAATTGTTAAAGCTCAGACAGAAGTATGGTTGCCTATAAATCTGACTAGGCCATGGTCAGATTCTTTTGCTGTTTCTCATCTAGTAACCGCTGTACAGACTTTGCTACACCGATCTTGACGTATGCTTGGTGTGGTCATTGCTTCGATTCTAGCAGTTGCGTCAGTAACTGCAACAGCGGCGGTGGCAAGCCTCGTGTTACACCAAGGAATTCAAACAGCTGATTTTGTTCAGGACTGGCATAAAGACTCTCCTTTGTTGTGGCAACAACAATGAGATTTGGACGCACAACTTCCTACCGATGTGCTCAATCTTCAACACACCATTTCCTGGCTTGGAGATCAATTAGCGGTTTTATCTACACGAAGTGTGTTGAAATGCAATTGGAATTCTTCTCAGTTTTGTACAACACCTGTACCATTTAACATGAGTGAAGGATGGGATAAAGTAAAATGATACTTGACGGGGCATCAAAATCTCACTACAGAAATTATGGACCTGGAACGACAAATTTTGTCTACTTTTAGCAGGACTGTACCTGACATTACGGGGTCTGATTTGCTGAAAAGTCTTCAAGAGGGAATGAGTAACTTAAATCCATTAGGGCATGTATCCTCACTAATTGGGACTACCTTTGGGAACACTGTGTTTATATTACTTTTACGTTGTGTTGCTTTTCTAGTCTTCCGGAGATGGCGGAAAGGGAAACAACTAAAGCGTGAGGCAGAGAAGATCCAGACCATGCTACAATTTATAAAAGCAAATAAAAAAGGGGGAAATGAAGGGTTAATGCAGCCACAAATAGGGTAGCGGAGATGTGCCTGCAAACGGGTCTCTCTGCTCAGGCTGAACGTGCTTGCAAACGAGGTGTTCTGCCAAGGAGACTGGACACAGCCTTGAGTTTAATGGTCCCTTGCAAACGAGGGAACATTCCATTCCTTATCATTCCCTTCCTGTGATAAGGAGGAAGAAAGGGCTCTGGACAGACTCGCAGTAAGCAGGAATTTCACTCCCATTTGCTGTACAATAACATTTACGCATATGCGCTATACTGAGAAGGCTTAGTCATACCGTCTGGAATTCTGCCCAGGGGGGCTATATAAAAGTAAACCACAAGCTGGCTTGCTTGCACAGTTCTTTTTCCTCCGGCTGGAGTTGTGTCTGTCTCTTGTGTGTCTTATCTTTGTGTCATTTCATTGCAATCTCCAACACCAAAGCCTTTGACTGTGTGGATCACAAGAAACTGTGGAAAATTCTGAAAGAGATGGGAACACCAGACCACCTGACCTGCCTCTTGAGAAACCTATATGCAGGTCAGGAAGCAACAGTTATAACTGGACATGGAACAACAGACTGGTTCCAAACAGGAAAAGGAGTACGTCAAGGATGTATATTGTCACCTTGCTTATTTAACTTCTATGCAGAGTAAATCATAAGAAACACTGGGCTGAAAGAAGCACAAGCTGGAATCAAGATTGCCAGGAAAAATATCAATAACCTCAGATATGCAGATGACACCCCCCTATGGCAAAAAGTGAAGAGGAACTAAAAAATCTCTTGATGAAAGTGAAAGGAGAGTGAAAATGTTGGCCTAAAGCTCAACATTCAGAAAACAAAGATCATGGCATCTGGTCCCATCACTTCATGGGGAATGTTGGCAATTTAATTTCTGATTCCTCTGCCTTTTCTAAAACCAGCTTGAACATCAGGGAGTTCGCGGTTCACGTATTGTGGAAGCCTGGCTTGGAGAATTTTGAGCATTACTTTGCTAGCGTGTGAGATGAGTGCAATTGTGCAGTACTTTGAGCATTCTTTTGCATTGCCTTTCTTTGGGATTGGAATGAAAACTGACCTTTTCTAGTCCTGTGGCCACTGCTGAGTTTTCCAAATTTGCTGGCATATTGAGTGCAGCACTTTCACAGCATCATCTTTCAGGATTTGAAACAGCTCAACTGGAATTCTATCACCTCCACTAGCTTTTTTCGTAGTGATGCTTTCTAAGGCCCACTTGACTTCACATTCCAGGAGGTCTGGCTCTAGATTAGTGATGACATCATCATGATTACCTGGGTCATGAAGATCTTTTTTGTACAGTTCTTCCGTGTATTTTTGCCACCTCTTCTTATTATCTTCTGCTTCTGTTAGGTCCATACCATTTCTGTCCTTTATCAAGCCCATCTTTGCATGAAATATTCCTTGTATCTCTAATTTTCTTGAAGAGATCTCTAGTCTTTCCCATTCTGTTCTTTTCCTCTATTTCTTTGCATTGATCACTGAAGAAGGCTTTCTTATCTCTTCTTGCTATTCTTTGGAACTCTGCATTCAGATGCTTGTATCTTTCCTTTTCTCCTTTGCTTTTCACCTCTCTTCTTTTCACATCTATTTGTAAGGCCTCCCCAGACAGCCATTTTGCTTTTTTTCATTTCTTTTCCATGGGGATGGTCTTGATCCTGTCTCCTGCACAATGTCACAAACACATTCCATAGTTCATCAGACACTCTATCTATCAGATCTAGGCCCATAAATCTATTTGTCACTTCCACTGTATAATCATAAGGGATTTGATTTAGGTCATACCTGGATGATCTAGTGGTTTTCCCTACTTTCTTAAATTTGAATCTGAATTTGGTAATAAGGAGTTCATGATCTGAACAAGAGTCAGCTCCTGGTTTTGTTTTTGTTGACTGTATAGAGCTTCTCCATCTTTGGACTATAGCTCAAGAATATCTACACATGAAATTTTTTTTTTCCTTTCTCATAAAAATTGACTTAATGTTACCAACACTCTGCATTTTATTGAACTTTTCCAGATATGTGAACATCTTCCCATACTAGAACTTACAATCTAATTGTTTTAATGGCCATTTATACTTTCCAATTATAAATAATGTATTTAACCATTCCTTTCTTTATAAATATTATATTGTTCCACATTTGATCTTAAATTTTAAAAATGTAAAAATAACGTTTTTTCACTTCAGTTTCTACCACTGAGGAAAAAATGTTTTTTTTTTTTTTTTTTTATTTCAACTGTGGCAGGCTAGAGATAAACCACTCTCCAAAAATACTCCACAGATCACATGTTTTTAATGCATTACCAATAAATTAGGAGTGTTTATGCCCCACGCTCTCTCATCAATAGTGATAAATATAAAATGAGTTAATTATGGCATTCTAATTTAAATGTGTTTTGTTGTAGCTTTAATTTTTATTGCTGAAATTACAAGCAAAATTAAACCTTTCTGTCTATTTATTGTTGTGGTGATTTAGTCTCTAAGTAGTGTTGACTCTTGTGACCGTATGGGGCTGTAGCCCACCAGGCTCCTCTGTCCATGGGATTTTCCAGGCCAAAATACTGGAGTCGGCTGCCATTTCCTTCTCCAGGGGATCTTCCTTACCCAGGGATAGAATCTAGGTCTCTCACAGTGCACGCAGATTCTTTACCAACTAAGCTATATGTCTATGTATTAATGATATGACTTTTTATGTGATTCACCTGTTTGTATTATTTTGTAATATAAGGGATCATGTTGTTTGTCTATATATATATATATATACACGGGAGAAATAATAACCTCAGATATGCAGATGACACCACCCTTATGGCAGAAAGTGAAGAGGAACTAAAAAGCCTCTTGATGAAAGTGAAAGAGGAGAGTGAAAAAGTTGGCTTAAAGCTCAACATTCAGAATACGAAGATCATGGCATCTGGTCCCATCACTTCATGGGAAATAGATAGGGAAACAGTGGAAACAGTGTCAGACTTTATTTTGGGGGGCTCCAAAATTACTGCAGATGATGACTGAAGCCATGAAATTAAAAGATGCTTACTCCTTAGAAGAAAAGTTATGACCAACCTAGATAGCATATTCAAAAGCAGAGACATTATTTTGGTGACTAAGGTCCATCTAGTCAAGGCTATGGTTTTTCCTGTAGTCATGTATGGATGTGAGAGTTGGATTGTGAAGAAGGCTGAGCACCGAAGAACTGATGTTTTTGGACTGTGGTGTTGGAGAAGACTCTTGAGAGTCCCTTGGACTGCAAGGAGATCCAACCAGTCCATTCTGAAGGAGATCAGCCCTGGGATTTCTTTGGAAGGAATGATGCTGAAGCTGAAACTCCAGTACTTTGGCCACCTCATGCGAAGAGTTGACTCACTGGAAAAGACTTTGATGCTGGGAGGGATTGGGGGCAGGAGGAGAAGGGGACGAAAGAGGATGAGATGGCTTGATGGCATCACGGACTCGATGGATGTGAATCTGAGTGAACTCCAGGAGTTGGTGATGGATAGGAGAGACTGAACTGAACTGAACTGATATACACAGAGTAGTAAAACAAAACAAAACAAAATCCCACTAGTCAAGGCTCTATTACCCATAATTACTGACCATTATTAAAATGATTTTTGTATTGGGAAAATTAGCATTTTTTAATTTTATTTTTTTCTTACAATTATTCCCACCTCATATATGCCTACATTACATTTCCACCTACTGGAGTTTGCCTATTTTTAATAAAATCTAGATTTGTAGATGTTTGATTTGCTCTTATAGCCATTTGTGCTGATTTAGTGATGTGTACTCAATATGCTTAGATAAAATGTTTTCTGACAGAAAAAAATAATATTGTTTCCATCTAAAATGCATTGTCTCAAGGTAAAAGTAGCCAATTTCGGTCTTTCTTTAGAAAAACAAAACAAAAACAAAAACATAGCATTTATATAATAACAATGTGAGAGACAGAGTGGTGGCTTACCAGGCTGTATTTCTGGGAGACTTCCTAAAGCCAGAGTTTCCAGTCACATAGGGCTAGTTAAGTCCTTCATCTTCCCTAGGTAGATAAATTGAGTGCTGTGCATTTTGCTATGCAGGTAACTTAAATGAAAACTTAAAAAAAAAAAAAAAAGTATTTTGGTTGCTATGAGTGAAAATCAAATGAGAACCTTGAAATTTTTATTAATAAAAAGGGCTTACATGGAAGCTGATCTTGCCCTAGAAAATGTTTGATGTTATTGAATATTTACAAAGTTTTGTTATTTGATAATATTTACCTAATAACCTCTAGTCAGTTCTCCTCTGGATAGAATCTGATTGTTATCTGTATTTTATCCAATGTCATCTTTATTTGTATTTATATTACAAATAAAAATGTTTTCTGGGTTAATTATTCTAGTGTGCTGATAAAAACTGTGAAAGAAATCACTTCTAAAGTGATAGTCACAAAGGTAAATTTATTTTTAGAAAAACTAACATCATGAGTAACAGAATAAGAGTAAATATAAAGGTAAATAATAAATAAAAGTAAATAAAAGAGTAAATATATAGTCTACCTGTTTTATTGCAGAACATGTATTATGCATGCCATGCAGTTGCAAAAATATCTCAGTTAAAAATAATAAATACCATTAAACTGTCCAAATATTCTTTCATAATTTCATTTATCAATATCTTTCATAATTTCATTTATCAATATGAAAGGCAACTATGGTTTTGGAATTTTCTCTATTAAAAATAAATGTCATGTAATATTCAAGCACTAAACCCTGGAATAACTAGAATCAGACTTCTTGGTCTAATTATTATGCAAGTTATTTAAATGACTAAATTTCAACTTTACAAGATTATTGTGAGAATCAACTTACATTTGTGCATAAAAATATTTAGCAAATTACTTACCACACAATAAGAGCTCAAGAAATGTTAGCTGTTGTTATCAATGTGATGAATAGCTGCCATTCTCTATATGAGAAGTCTGAATTTTCTGTGACAGAACAGGGAAAGAGAATGTTGGTAGGTGTATTACACATTGATGGGGTTGTGTGTTCTGTTCCTTGAGGAAATAAGGGGAAAAACCTAGAAGGTATGCTCTAGTTTAAGATGAAAGATTGCAAATCAATGCACATTAGAACAAAGAATTAAAGGGTGAGAATGTGATTAAGACCAGACTAGCAAGAAGAAAAACTAAGAGGGAGACAAAGTATCAAGAAAGAAATGAAAATGGATATAACTGTGAAATACGTACTTTTGAAACTCTGCGTTGAGAAAAAAGCAAATAAAATATACGATGCTTTGAAATTGTATGTTTTATTGTTTATAAATCATTTTCACTCTTTTCTAGGGTGATCTTACAATAACGATTTGAGTTTGTTAAATAAGTGTTATACTTTCTATCTAGTAGTTGAGGGATTAGCATCTAGAAGTTGTAAGTGGTATGACCAAAGTTGTATCACAAATTATCAGGAAGGCCTGCAGTTAAATCCCATTTTTCCTTTTGCTTTTTCAAATTGTCTCTGTAAATAAATCTTATCAATACAGATTACCTCAAACCTTTTTTTTTTTTTTTTCAAATCTATCATATGCCAAGAGCTCTGTCACACCCTCTACACACCTTTTATCATTTAAGGCTTCTAATAATCTTTTAATATGTCATAGAACAGATCTGAGAAAACAGAGATGTTAGCTAATCCCTAAAATATATATACCTGCTTGTAGATTATGGATCTGTGGCTTGAACCCACTGTATCAGACTCCAAAAACATCCAACATTTTGCACTAGGTCTCACAGAAGAATGGTTTCAGGGAAAGTGCTTAATATTCTTACACACAAATCTACTGTTCATTTTTGAACCCAAAGGTTTTCATTCTAAATTTTGGCTTCAATTATAAGTAACCCTTTCTGTCAAGTCGAGTGGGACTATACAGCTTTCCCATTTCCTGTGGCAAGGCTAAAAGCTGACTAATTAAATTACCCTGTTCGGATTATGAGCTTGTTCAATACAAGAACATTTGCCTTTATTCACTACTACATCCCTCAAACTTATAATGTTTACTCATGGAGTACCTAGATTAAAAATAGATATGGTGGAAAACTAGCCATTCGTTTTACCAACGTGAATACAAGATAGAAATTTTCCCATTTTTTTTCCTATGTTTTATTTTTCTATACAATGAAAAAAAGAAAAAGAAAAAGAAAATCACCTGGATGCTTTACAGAGGATTGAATTGAAATACCAAAATCTTCTACATTCAACAGTTTCTTTTTTTCTCTTTCAAATGACCATACTTTAACATATTTATTAAAACCTATTTTATTTTAAATGACCTAAATTCTTTGAGTAATTAATCCCTTGACTTTTAATTACTCAGAGTTAAGATGAAAACAGAAGTGTTAGATAAAATAACTGCTTTCTGTTTTGTTTTATAACTATAATTATGAAGTTTCTAAAATGCACAATCACTAGAATTATCTAGTGCACAATTAACAACAGAAAAAGGTCAATGTCTGATTTTTTAAAGCATTTGGGGATTCAGTTTATTTCAGAAACAGCATTGGATAGATGTACTCTATTAAAAGACTATTTAAACATATGAAATACTCTTTTGCAGTAATTATCCAGTATTTCTAGTATATCCTATGCCTATATATTCTATATAGAAGTCTTATATTGTAAAAGAGAAACCAACACTCATCCTTTGAAATCTGATTATTCACAAAATTTGCAATGTGTAATAGAAAGTATCTAAATTTTGATAATGAACCAAAAACCATTATTGACTTTTATTAGTTCTACTATCTAATTGTCATCTACTTGTTTCTAAAAATAGGAACTACTAAATTCTAAAAGTTAGTACACCATCTGGATTCTGGAGATGATTGTGGTTTGAAAGAGGAATCTGACTCATTAAGAAAAAAAAAAGTATGTGTATTTGTAATTGCACCAAAACATTTACAGAGCAGTAGCTGAACCAGCCTAAGAAACAGGTTTGTCATTTTAAACAATCTAAAATTTTTTTTTTAAGTTTCTACTACAGAGTACCTAATTGTAAATGCCAAACACCATTATATGTTATAAAATCATAAAACACAGTCTTAAGAAAATATTTCTCACGTCTCACCTTTGCTTTTTGACTATCAAACAATTTTCCCAGATATTCATTTAATCTGGCATTATTTTCATTACTTTCCAAATGTTCACCATGCCTGTGTATATATCTACCTATCAGAGTACACTTCACTTTCGATTCTAATATTTTAAAAGATTGTTATTTAAAAACTTCAGTATATCCCATGACCAAGAAAAATAACTATTGCTTTGAACTTAAACAGACTTGAAAGGTAGCTGAAATTACACAATAAATGATATCTCATTTAAATAGTGAGTCTCAGCTCAAAGAAAGAGAGCATGAATCATTTTGGAAATTCTTACAGGTGATTATGGTTCAGACAGTATCTTCCTCCCGTTTGTCAAAGTTAAATCTTTTGCTAAGGCAGAGTGAACCTGCCACAAAATTAACTGTAAAATCACAGTATATCCTTCCTCCATCCCCACTATCTCCACAAATATTTCCCAAAATTTAGAGCTCAGCATTATCACATTGATAAATATTTGCCTCTATTATCTTAGAATTCCATAGTGTTTGCTATTTATATTGCTATTTTCTCCTTTCTTTATCTTATGCTAAGTTCAATAAATGAATTACTTTATATGCATGACAGTTTAATTTCTCATTTTTTGGTTACTACGAGTGAAATAACACAGAACATACAAGACATATAAGACGCATACAAGAGACATACACTCTGGCCAGAGGGACAAGAACTGGGCAAACTAATTGCTGTTTATTATTATAAAGCCCTCCTTAGGCAGAATTTCAGACTGTAAGAATAAGCCTTTTCAGTACAGTGCAGGTGCATACATGTTATCGTACAGCAAAGGGGAGTGAAATCTCTGTCTACTGCAGAGTCTGCACAAAGCCCTCATCTCTTTCTTATCTCAAGAAGGGAATGCTCCCTTGTTTGCAAGAGACCATTAAACTCAAGGCTGTGTCCAGACTCTTTGGCAGAACGCCTCATATGCAAGGACGCTAAGCCTGAGCAGAGAGACCCGTTTGCAGGCACATCTCTGCTACCCTATTAACCCTTCACTCATTTGCCTAAAAATCTCCCTGACAGATTGAAAGGGTGAAAATCAATGGATCTTCAAATTAATTACAGTATTAACCCCATCACCAGGCATCTAATATTTGATTTAAAACATACACACACACACGCAAAATTTAATAAATGAGGATTTGAGTATATTACTTAATTATTCAAATCAAATATACTGAGAGAGTCAATTTCTGGGTAGGTTGATAAGAAGTCTGGGGGCCCTCAAGGAGGAGATAGGGTTCTGGAATTCTCAAGGAGGAGGAAAGGACATTTTTTTTCTACATTAATTAATCACATAAAACATTTTTAGTTTAATGTATTTTATTTTTATTTTATTAGTCACATAAAACATTTTTTCTTTAAACCCAGAGATGATGATTTTGTAATAAAACAACTCAGTTTAAACTCTGTACTAAGGATTATATAACCACTAGGTTGTGATGACTCAACTAGAGCCGGACATCCTGAAATGTGAAGTCAAGTGGGCCTTAGGAAGCATTCCTATGAACAAATCTAGTGAAGGTAAATTCCAAGTGAGCTATTCCAAATTTTAATAATGAAGCTGTTAAACTGCTGTACTCAAGTTGTCAGCAAATTTGGAAAACTCAGCAGTGGCCACAGGACTGGAAAAGGTCAGTTTTCTTTCCTATCCCAAAGAAAGGCAATGCCAAAAAATGCTCAAACTACGGTACAATTGCACTCATCTCACACGCTAGCAAAGTAATGCTCAAAATTCTCCAAGCTGGGCTTCGACATTATGTGAACTATGAATTTCCAGATGTTCAAGCTGGTTTTAGAAAGGGCAGCGGAACTGGAGATCAAATTGCAAACATCCATTCAATTATTGAAAAACAAGAGAGTTCCAGAAAAAAATGTATTTCTGCTTTATTGAGATCACCAAAGCCTTTCACTGTATGGATCACAACAAGCTGGAAAATTCAAGAGATTGGGAATACCAGACCACCTGAAGAAAGTAGGGAAAACCGCTAGACCATTCAGCTATGACCTAAATCAAATCCCTTGTGATTATGCAGTGGAAGTGAGAAATAGATTTAAGGGTCTAGATCTGATAGATAGAGTGCCTGATGAACTACGGAATGAGGTTCATGACACTGTACAGGAGACAGGGATCAAGACCATCCCCACGGAAAAGAAATGAAAAAAAGCAAAATGGCTGTCTGGGGAAGCCTTACAAATAGCTGTGAAAAGAAGAGAGGTGAAAAGCAAAAGAGAAAAGGGAAGATATAAGCATCTGAATGCAGAGTTCCAAAGACTAGCAAGAAGAGACAAGAATGCTTTCTTCAGTGATCAATGCAAAGAAATAAAGGAAAACAATGGAATGGGAAAGACTAGAGATCTCTTCAAGAAAATTAGAGATACTAGGGGAACATTTCATGTAAGGATGGGCTCATAAAGGACAGAAATGGAATGGACCTAACAGAAGCAGAAGCCATTAAGAAGAGGTAGCACGAATACACCAAACAACAGTACAAAAAAGATCTTCACGACCCAGATAATCATGATGATGTGATCACTAATCCAGAGCCAGACATCCTGGAATGTGAAGTCAAGTGGGCCTTAGAAAGCATCACTACGAACAAAGCTAGTGGAGGTGATAGAATTCCAGTTGAGCTGTTTCAAATCCTGAAAGACGATGCTGTGAAAGTGCTGCACTCAATATGCCAGCAAATTTGGAAAACTCAGCAGTGGCCACAGCACTGGAAAAGGTCAGTTTTCATTCCAATCCCAAAGAAAGGCAATGCAAAAGAATGCTCAAAGTACTGCACAATTGCACTCATCTCACACGCTAGCAAAGTAATGCTCAAAATTCTCCAAGCCAGGCTTCAGCAATAGGTGAACTGTGAACTCCCTGATGTTCAAGCTGGTTTTAGAAAAGGCAGAGGAACCAGAGATCAAATTGCCAACATCTGCTGGATCATGGAAAAAGCAAGACACTTCCAGAAAAACATCTATTTCTGCTTTATTGACTATGCCAAAGCCTTTGACTGTGTGGATCACAATAAACTGTGGAAAATTCTGAAGAGATGGGAATACCAGACCACCTGACCTGCCTAGTGAGAAATCTGTATGCAGGCCAGGAAGCAACAGTTAGAACTGGACATGGAACAACAGACTGGTTCCAAATAGGAAAAGGAGGACGTTAACGCTGTATATTGTCACCCTGCTTATTTAACTTATATGCAGAGTACATCATGAGAAACGCTGGACTGGAAGAAACACAGCTGGAATCAAGATTGCCAGGAGAAGTATCAATAACCTCAGATATGCAGATGACACCACTCTTATGGCAGAAAGTGAAGAGGAACTAAAAAGCCTCTTGATGAAAGCGAAAGAGGAGAGTGAAAAAGTTGGCTTAAAGCTCAACATTCAGAAAACGAACATCATGGCATCTGGTCCCATCACTTCGTGGGAAATAGATGGGGAGACAGTGGAAACAGTGTCACACTTTATTTTTGGGGGGGGCTCCAAAATCACTGCAGATGGTGACTGCAGCCATAAAATTTAAAAAACGCTTATTCCTTGGAACAAAAGTTATGACCAACCTAGATAGTATATTCAAAAGCAGAGACATTACTTTGGCAACTAAGTTCCATCTAGTCAAGGTTATGGTTTTTCCTGTGTTCATGTATGGATGTGAGAGTTGGACTGTGAAGAAGGCTGAGCGCCAAAGAATTGATGCCTTTGAACTGTGGTGTTGGAGAAGACGCTTGAGAGTCCCTTGGACTGCAAGGAGATCCAACCAGTCCATTCTGAAGGAGATCAGTCCTGGGATTTCTTTGGAAGGAATGATACTAAATTGAAGCCCCAGTACTTTGGCCACCTCATGTGAAGAGTTGACTCATTGGAAAAGACTCTGATGCTGGGAGGGATTGAGGGCAGGAGGAGAAGGGGACGACCAAGGATAAGATAGCTGGGTGGCATTATGGACTTGATGGACATGAGTCTGAGTGAACTCCGGGAGTTGATGATGGACAGGGAGGCCTGGCTTGCTGTGATTCATGGAGTCGCAGAGGGTCGGACACGGCTGAGCGACTGAACTGAACTGAACTGAACTGAACTGACCTGCCTCCTGAGAAATTTGGATGCAGGTCAAGAAGCAACAGGTAGAACTGGACACAGAACAACAGACTGGTTCCAAATCTGGAAAGGAGTATGTCAGGGCTGTATATTTAATTTATTTAACTGCTTATTTAACTTATATGCAGAGTATGTCATGTGAAATGCCAGGCTGGATAAGCAGAAGCTGGAATCAAGATTGCCAGGAGAAATGTCAGTAACCTCAGATATGCAGATGACACCACCCTTATGGCAGAAAGTGAAGAAGAACTAATGAGCCTCTTAATGAAAGTGAAAGGAGAGTGAAAAGTTGGCTTAAAGCTCAACATTCAGAAAACAAAGATCATGGCATCTGGTCCCATCACTTCATGGCAAATAGATGGGGAAACAGTGGCAACAGTGGAAACAGTGGCAGACTTTATTTTTCTGGGCTCGAAAATCACTGCAGATGGTGACTGCAGCCATGAAATTAAGACACTTGCTCCTTGGAAGGAAAGTTATCACCAACCTAGACAGCATATTCAAAAGCAGAGATATTACTTTGCTGACAAAGGTCCATCTTGTCAAAGCCATGGTTTTTCCAGTAGTCATGTATGGATGTTAGAGTTGGACTGTAAAGAAACCTGATTGCTGAAGAATTGATGCTTTTGAACCGTGGTGTTGGAGAAGACTCTTGAGAGTCCCTTGCACTGCAAGGAGATCCAACCAGTCCATCCTAAAGGAGATCAGTCCTGAATACTCATTGGATGGACTGATGCTGAAGATGTGGCTCCAATGCTTTGGCCACCTGATGGAAGAACTGACTCAGTGGAAAAGACCCTGATTCTGGGAAAGATTGAACGCAGGAGTAGAAGCGGACCACAGAGGATGAGCTGGTTTGGATGGTATCACCGACTCGATGGACACGAGTTTGCGTAAACTCTGAGAGTTGGTGACGGACTGGTGTGCTGCAGTCCATGTGTTCACAAAGAGTCAGACATGACTGAGTGACTAAACTGAATTGACTGAACATATCCTGCTTGAGCCAGTTTCTCCTTGGAAACCTTCTAATTCTGTTATCTTAAAATGTGTATTATGAGAGTAGGTCTGGTAAGATCTTTCTATTGTTAGTTCTAATCGTGCCATCTTAAAATGTAATGGGAGTGGGTCTAGAAAGGTCTTTACAGCCTTGAGACATTGTTTTGATTTATTGTAATAACCAATTTAAAACGTATATAGCTCCCTTGCTAAGATTAGGAAGGGGGGCACTCTCCGCCCCCTTCTGATGTCTATGTTAGAATCTTTCTCTGTCCCTTTCTACTTTAATAAAACTCTGCTATGCAAAAGCATTTGAGTGATCCAGCCTAGTCCCTGGTCCCAAACCTAAATCTTCTTTGGAAATCACAAATCTGACATTGTTCACCATAAGCTACTGGACTGAATAAAACAATCTATGTGAATAACACCTATTCATTGAAATGGGACTGATACAAGATCATTTAGATAAGTGGAATGACACACTCAAAAACTTTTAAGAGCAAGGTTATTGTGTGGTTATGTTTTCTTTTGGGGTACATTGGAGGGTTACTCAAACTCTCAAATTTAAGTATAACTCACACTGCATATTCAGGGCCCAAATCCCTTTTCTCTCTCCCACTTTTTTTTCCTATGCCTAACACATATAATCACAAACCTCACTATTCAGATCCCCGGTCTCTTTTTCAACCATTTCACAGTATCTTTACCAATAGTCTATAAGTATGTATCCACTGGAAATGAGAAGTTTAGCAGGAAGTGTTTCCTGTTTTTATAAACAGAGACAAAACAAAGAAGCATGTTCTCTCTCGCCTTCCCCTTTCTGTTAGTCTCAGTTTTGGATTAGATGATTGGAACTGAAGCAATCATCTTTCAACCATGAAAACACAAGCATGAGGATGCACCTTATACTCTTGAAACAGTGAAGTGGAAAGATGAAGATGTATATTTTGAGCAACTCATCCAATGCTCCAGTTGTCTGACTCTGAAGTTGGTTAAACCACCATTCATCAAGGTTTTTGTCACTCACAGTGGCAAATACTACTCCTTGGTACACTAAAATTGTAATTTGAATTTATGATTACTCTAAAATTTCTTTATAATTGTCAGATAAAGCAGCATATTTCTCTTTAGTTTTATATCCTGTTTTCAGACCGACTCTAAAATGCTTAGTTCAGTTCAGTTCAGTTCAGTTCAGTCGCTCAGTCGTGTCTGACTTTTTGCGACCCCATGAATCGCTGCTCACCAGGCCTCCCTGTACATCACCAACTCCCAGAGTTCACTCAGACTCACATTCATCGAGTCAGTGATGCCATCCAGCCATCTCATCCTCTGTCGTTCCCTTCTCCTCCTGTCCCCAATCCCTCCTAGCATCAGAGTCTTTTCCAATGAGTCAACTCTTCCCATGAGGTAGCCAAAGTACTGGAGTTTCAGCTTTATTGAAAACAAGATTATTTATCCTAGAAACAGGCAGTTTAGGCTATTGCAAAGCCTTTGACAAGTTTTACAACATTACAAAAGTCATAAAAATCACCTTTAAAAAATGAACAAGATAATACTGACATTGACCTGTTCTTGGACTTCATTTTCCACAGTTCAGTCATATTAGATAGAGATGAATTTTCATTTCTTTGCTTTCCAACTTTATATGTGGCAAATACAGTTTCTCTTCATGCTGCAAATATTGAGTTAAATCCCTGTCTCTTAGTGTATGATTCAAGGAAGACAAGCCTCAGAGAGCTAAATAGTGAAAATAATTATAGACAGTTTCACTCTCACAGCTTAAGTGTGGGGTCTTGCAACATTAGGATTTTAACTTGACATATACCATTTGAAAAATATCTACTGTATTATTTTTCTTTCAAAACCTTGAAATAAAATCATGTTATTCTCTGTGACACCAAAGAAAATGTGCTTTTGTTTTGAATTTGAGCTTTTTGGTCCATAAAACAGGCTCTCACATGTTCTAATTTCCAAGACCGATTAACCATTTTTCTAGAGTTTTATGCTGTCATCTTTGTAACTTCACCCTGAACAACACAGAGTTAAATAATCTCCTTTAAACAGTTCTTTTCATTTCTAAATTGAAAAAGAAACAATAGGTATGCAGAAAGATGATGGTGATGTTTCAAATACCTTTACAAGAATATCAAGGCAATATGTCATTTCACATTACTATTTAAAAACTTCTATTGATTAAAGTGACATTTTTTGTTTAGAAGAAAGTAGCACTTTATTTTCTTATATTAGTTTTACTGGTTGAGGGGGGTATTTGTTTTGTATAAAGCTTTTTTTTTTTTTTTTTTTTGCATTTGGCTTGTGCTTGATAAAATTATTATTTTGAGAAATAATTGCAAACTAACAAAAGTTTTACATTTCCTGAAATAAATTGTGGCATAATCTGAATGAATTCTTTTTTCTTGGCCAAGTTTCCTTTGTTTTTTAAAAGTTGCAAAGATGAGAATAAAATCTAAGTTGAGACTTCTGTTTTTGAAACATCAGAATTAATTTTTTAGCATAGTCCCTTAGGCTGATTATCATCTGAGTTTAAAAAGTACAAGCTTTTTTTTATTATTATAATTTAATAGAATAGACATCTTAAAATAAAGTAATATTTTATAGGATACCATTGTATGTATGGGCTTCCTTGGTTACTCAGTGATGAAGAATCTGCCTGCCAATGCAGGAGACATTGATCCCTAGGTCAGTAAGATCCTCTGGAGAAGGAAATGGCAACCTAATTCTTGCCTAGGAAACCCCATGGACAGAGAAGCCTACACCAATAATTGTAGATATGCTTTTCCCCTATCTGCTCAGCTACTTTTAAATGGGATAAATAAACCCAAAAGAGATGGCTTTACTAACTTGAAGGAAAATATTAGTACCACATATTAATGAAGTTTTAATTTCCAAAACAATTATGAATGCTGAAAAATAAGCAAAGAAAATTAAAACAACTTTATCAGAAACAACAAACACATCATCAGTTGTGTTCTGAAGTGGTTAGGTTTGCTGGTCTTTAGGTTTAGTTTACTTCATGAAACTAGAATTATAGTATAACAAAAACGCCAGTTTGGATGATTCAGCTTTTGTTTTCCCTATAGGACTGTTCTAATGTTATAAATCAGAAATTTCAGTAATTCACATGATATACAAATGAATCTTTCCTGTGTCAACACACTTTTGACTCTATACAGCCTAATTTTTATCATATATATTCATTCAAGAACTTTACCACATTGTGAGCCTGCAACACTTTTCTTCTGCATGTTTAATTCAAAGCAGTTCTTACAATGTTGATACTCAGAGCTTATGAAAATGGTAGTTGTTCAGATGGAAGTAATTGCATTTAGAACTCAGTATATAAGATGGCTGTATATTTGTTTATTTTCCCACATGACCAAGACTGTTCCATTCCAGAAGACAGCTTTCCAGGATCCAAATCACAAATGTACCAGGAACTTCAGGTAGGCTTTTCTATTTATCAATAAACAGAAATATTAATGATGGCAAAGGCAGCAGTACATTAAAGGTTGGCCATATGTCTCAGGCTAGAGATCTATTTATTTGTTCTTCATCTGTGGCATAAAGTTACTGTAATTCTTCATAATGATTAATTGAAGAAAGATGACCTCACTTCATGGAAATGCTACTGGCTCCTAATCTGTCATTGTAGTCCCCAATGGAGAAGCACTTGTAAATGTGCATTTATCAAAAAAGCATAAGGTCAAATATTACTGCTCCTATACTGTCATCAAGTTGTTATTACAACAGCATTTATTGAAAAGCATCTTAAATTTCTGATGATTCACAATACCTTATTGTCATTATAAAATTCAGATAGACAGCTAAATAGATATAGTCAGTTCTTGTTAATTGCAAGTTATGTTCTAAAAGAAAATCACCACAAACACTGATTTGGTAAATACTGAAGAAATGCTCTTAGAAGTATAGGATTAGGTTCCTGCCAAACTCTGCTCCTAACATTTCTATCAACTTATCAGTAGGTAACTTGTTTTAGGCATGGTGCTATTTAAAGACATGTAATGTATAAGCAACAGTTAGAACTGGACATGGAACAACAGACTGGTTCCAAATAGGAAAAGGAGTACATCAATGCTGTATATTGTCACCCTGCTTATTTAACTTCTATGCAGAGTACATCATGAGAAACGCTGAACTGCAAGAAACACAAGCTGGAATCAAGATTGCTGGGAGAAATATCAATAACTTCACGTATGCAGATGACACCACCCATATGGCAGAAAGTGAAGAGGAGCTAAAAAGCCTCTTGATGAAAGTGAAAGAGGAGAGTGAAAACGTTGGCTTAAAGTTCAACATTCAGAAAACGAAGATCATGGCATCCCGTCCCATCACTTCATGGCAAACAGATGGGGAAACAGTAGAAACAGTGTCAGACTTTATTTTTGGGGGGCTCCAAAATCACTGCAGATGGTGACTGCAGCCATGAAATTAAAAGATAATTACTCCTTGGAAGAAAAGTTATGACCAACCTAGATAGCATATTCAAAAGCAGAGACATTACTTTGCCGACTAAGGTCCTCTAGTCAAGGCTATGGTTTTTCCAGTAGTCATGTATGGATGTGAGAGTTGGACTGTGAAGAGGGCTGATCACTGAAGAAGTGATGCATTTGAACTGTGGTGTTGGAGAAGACTCTTGAGAGTCCCTTGGACTGCAAGGAGATCCAACCAGTCCATTCTGAAGGAGATCAACCCTGGGATTTCTTTGGAAGGAATGATGCTAAAGCTCAAACTCCAGTACTTTGGACACCTCATGTGAAGAGTTGACTCATTGGAAAAGACTCTGATGCTGGGAGGGATTGAGGGCAGGAGGAGAAGGGGACGACCCAGGATGAGATGACTTGATGGCATCACGGACTTGATGGATGTGAGTCTGAGTGAACTCTGGGAGATGGTGATGGACAGGGAGCCCTGGTATGCTGCGTTTCATGGGGTCGCAAAGAGTCGGACACGACTGAGCGACTTAACTGAACTGAACTCTCTTATTATAAAGTAAAAAAGTGTTTATTATTGCAAAGACCCTGAAAACTACTGCAATATATGAAATGAAACAAGTTACACAGGATCATGCTATTTAATGGTGTATCAAGTCAGAAAATCTACACCATGTATATCTTTGGCTGTTTTAAATTAGCATTAATCTTGTTGGGCTTTATACTGTTTTCCTTTTTCTTCTCATTATAAATAAATTATGATAATTCAAGTTTTTTAATTTTTTCCTTTATTTTGGATTATTATTGAAATTTAAGGTTAAAAGTTAATCATTTTTTAAGGCTCTTAGTTAGTAAAAAAAATGGTTAAATGAACTTATATCCTCCATACCCTTATAGTGTAAAGTTGTGCTCATTTCATCTCACCACTTTTTCTGCCGTTGAATATAATCATTAATACACACATACTCGTAAACATACTTCCCACTATGAAATTTAGGTAAGCATTAACATTTTATTTCTTTTGTGTACATCTATATAATTGTCTTTAGAATGAATTTATAACATTTTTTACCATTTACTTTCCCAGTTCTGAATAGCAGAATTTTTTGTCTTATTCATTTCTATGAACTCTTTTTTAATTAGTCCTTTGTCTACCACATGTATGGGCTTCTCATGTGGCTCAGTGGTAAAGAATCTTCCTGCCAAATCAGGAGATGCAGAAGCCGTAGATTTGAATCCCTGGGTCGGGAAGAGTCCCTGGAGTAGGAAACGGCAACCCACTCCAGTATTCTTGCCTTCCGAAAATTCCAGGGACAAAGAAGACTAGTGGCTCATGGCTGCATGCAGTCCATGAGGTCAGAAAGAGTTTAGCCTTGACTGAGCACTATCACCCGTATTGCAAATTATTTCTCCCAGTTTATCATTACAACTTTGTGTTTAACTGCCTCTCAATATTAATTATTTCTGTCTTCCCTGTGTTCACAGAAATCCTATATATTGTCTCAAACTCATCCTTTGAAATCAATCCCTTCTCAATTAATGGTCATTCACCCCTCTCAGATTCTATCTTTGAAACATTTGCAGTCACTCTTGAAATTTCTCTTTCTATCATATTCTATCTGTAAATTCTGACAGAACATACTTATTCCAGTCAGTTTCCACTATCACCAATGCTAACAATTCACTCCGTGTCACCATCACTTCTCACTCGGCTTATTTTAGTATCTTTATGATTGACCTCGTAACTTCCACGTTTCCACATTTGCCCTTAGTCTATTTTCCACCTAGTTGCCAGAGTGATCCTATTAAAATGTCAGGTTATATCAGATCAACCGCAAAAAAGTTTCTTCATAAAAGCCAAAATCCTAAAATAGCCTACTAGAGCTTCTTGATCTATAAACTCTTGAAACTCATCTCCCATCATTCAACTTCACCATTACTTTTCTTAAACAAAATGGTCTCTGTTCTTCCTCAATCATGCCTTTAGTTCAGGGCTTTGTACTGGCTTTTCCCTATACTGGGATGTATTAGGGAGTGAGTTGCTTGAAATCACTTGAAAAAACATCTCTACTCATTTATTATTACACTTAACTATTTTCAAATGTACTTAAAGGTGACACATATATTCTCTATTAATAATACATTTAGTTAACATCATTGATACTCTTTTTATAACCTTCATGCTCAGTCCGTCACGTTTGACTCTTTATGAGCTCCCCGCCAGGATCCTCTGTCAATGGAATTTTCTAGGCAAGAATACTTGGAGCGGATTGCCATTTCCTCCTCCAAGAGATCTTCCTGACTCAGAGGCTGAATGCACATATCCTATATCTCCTACATTGACAAAGAAAGCTACATTAATGATCTTAAACAGTCTGCATTAAGGAACTATTTTGTCATAGAATCTTAGCAGTACATAATAGTTTTTAAAAAAGTAATCAATCCTGAACACATGGATTAGTTTTAAAATAGCCCATCTTATTAAAAGATTCACTATCAATACATCACATTTATTCATTTTTAATACATTTTTTAAAATGTATGCTTTATGGTGTTTTGCTCAGTTATACTAGTTATATTTTCAATAACAATCATAAAGATTTATTTTTAATATCTAGAGGATTTTATCACATTGAAGTTAAAACTAAGGCTATAGTTTATTTACATATTTTGGTATGTTTGCAATCAGAGGGTCAGTACACATTCAAATGTAAATCAATATGACTTTCAAGGGAAAATTACAAATAAAGTGTCTAAAAGCTTTTGCTGTTATGGAGGAACATGTTCAAACATTTATAAATGAATGATGGTGGGTATGATGATTAGTTTTATGTGTCAACTCAGCTTTGTTATGGCACCTTGCTGTTTGATCAAACACTAGCATAGATGTTGCTGGAGAGATATTTTCATAATTCATTGATTTTAAGTAAAGCAGATTACTTTCTATAATGTGGGTGGATCTCATCCAATTAGCTGAGGATCTTGAAAACAAACAAACAAACAAAAAAACTGAGGCTACCCAAAATTGAAGGAATTCTACCTCAAGGGTGAAACACAGGAATTCCACATAGGTTTTTTGCCTATTAACCTGATGAACAGATTTCAGAGGCTTGACTCCAACATCAACAGAAAAAAATCAGTTGTTTTTCCATACACAGTGTTAATTCAATAAATAAATTAAGACACGAATTCATTCGAGGTGGCAAGAATACACAGAACTGTACAAAAAAGATCTTCACGACCTGGATAATCACAGTAGTGTGATCACTCATCTAGAGCCAGACATCCTGGAATGTGAAGTCAAGCAGGCCTTAGAAAGCATCACTATGAACAAAGCTAGTGGAGGTGATGGAATTCCAGTTGAGCTATTTCAAATCCTGAAAGATGATGCTGTGAAAGTGCTGCACTCAATATGCCAGCAAATTTGGAAAACTCAGCAGTGGCCACAGGACTGGAAAAGGTCAGTTTTCATTCTAATCTCAAAGAAAGGTAATGCCAAAGAATGCTCAAACTACTGCACAATTGCACTCATCTCACACGCTAGTAAAGTAATGCTCAAAATTCTCCAAGCCAGGCTTCAGCAATAGGTGAACCGTGAACTCCCTGATGTTCAAGCTGGTTTTAGAAAAGGCAGAGGAACCAGAGATCAAATTGCCAACATCTACTGGATCATGGAAAAAGCAAGAGAGTACCAGAAAAACATCTATTTCTGCTTTATTGACTATGCCAAAGCCTTTGACTGCGTGGATCACAATAAACTGTGGAAAATTCTTCCAGAGATGGGAATACCAGACCACCTAAACTGCCTCGTGAGAAATCTGTATGCAGGTCAGGAAGCAACAGTTAGAACTGGACGTGGAACAACAGACTGGTTCCAAATAGGAAAAGGAGTACATCAACGCTGTATATTGTCGCCCTGCTTATTTAACTTCTATGCAGAGTACATCATGAGAAACGCTAGACTGCAAGAAACACAAGCTGGAATCAAGATTGCCGGGAGAAATATCAATAACCTCACATATGCAGATAGCACCACCCTTATGGCAGAAAGTGAAGAGGAGTTAAAAAGCCTCTTGATGAAAGTGAAACAGGAGAGTGAAAAAGTTGGCTTAAAGCTCAACATTCAGAAAACGAAGATCATGGCATCTGGTCCCATCACTTCATGGGAAATAGATGGGGAAACAGTGGAAACAGTGTCAGATTTATTTTGGGGGGCTCCAAAATCACTGCAGATGGTGACTGCAGCCATGAAATTAAAAGATGCTTACTCCTTGGAAGAAAAGCTATGACCAACCTAGATAGCATATTCAAAATCAGAGACATTACTTTGGCGACCAGGGTCCATCTAGTCAAGGCTATGATTTTTCCAGTAGTCATGTATGGATGTGAGAGTTGGACTGTGAAGAAGGCTGAATGCTGAAGAATTGATGCTTTTGAACTGTGGTGTTGGAGAAGACTCTTGAGAGTCCCTTGGACTGCAAGGAGATCCAACCAGTCTATTCTGAAGGAGATCAGCCCTGGGATTTCTTTGGAAGGAATGATGCTAAAGCTGAAACTCCAGTACTTTGGCCACCTCATGAAAAGAGTTGACTCATTGGAAAACACTCTGATGCTGGGAGGGATTGGGGGCAGGTGAAGAAGGGGACGACAGAAGATGAGATGGCTGGATGGCATCACTGACTCGATGGACGTGAGTCTGAGTGAACTCCGGGAGCTGGTGATGGACAGGGAGGCCTGGTGTGCTGCTATTCATGGAGTCGCAAGGACTCGGACATGACTGAGTGACTGAAATGAACTGAACTGAACTGAACTGAATTCCATTTACAAGGATATGCGTTCAATCCCTCGGTTGGGAAGATCCCCTGGAGAAAGGAATGGCAACTCACCCCAGTATTCTAGCCTGGAAAATCTTATGGATGGAGGAACTTGGCAGGCTACAGTCAATAGGGTCATAAAGAGTCAGATATGACTGTAGTGACTTATCATGCATGCATACAAAGAAATGTTTAGGAATATAATTAATAAATAAACAAAATAAAATTGTACACTGAAAACTACAAATCTTTTAAAAAGTTAAAGAAGACAGAAATAAATGGTAAGACATGCCACATTTAAGAATTTGAAGAATACTGTTAAAATATTTGTATGATGCAAAGAGAATTACAGAGTCAATACAATCCATGTCAAAAACTCAATGGCAGGTTTTACAGAAATGAAAAAATAATCTAAAATTCACATGAAACTTCCAAAGATCTCAATAGCCAAAAAAAAAAAAAAAAAAAAAATGAAGAAAAAGAACCAAGCTAGAGGTCTCACACTTTCTGATTTCAAAACATATCACAAAGCTACAGAATGTAAAACAGTATGATATTGGCACAATGACAGAAATATAGACCAATGAAACTGAACAGGAGCTCACAAATGAATACATGTATATACAGTCAACTGATATTCAGGAGAATGCCAAGAATATACAACAGGGAGAGGTTAGTCTCATTAACAAATGGTGTTGGAGGTGACTCACTTTAGATGTAAGGACATACATAGGCTGAAAGTGAAGGTATACAAAGTAAAGGTATACAGACTGAAAGTGTGTATATACATATGAAAACTCCAAATAAATTTCCTAAAAATAGGTTTTCCTCAGGTCAGAAAGCTTTGTTGTGACACTATCATTGCATAATGAAAAATGAAAAATATAAATTTATGCCACACTGAAATAATGCAAACTTCCTATCAGTTTTCAAGGACTGCTTTATCATTCAAAAATAAATGATGCAACCTCTCATAAAATCTCAGTTTTGTTTGAAGAACTTTTATATAAATGCTGACAGATTCTATGAAACCATTCTATATGATGACCTAATTAGAATTCATATTGACATGTTTTCATGCTAAAAATATTGCAATAATAATTTATGTTTTATACTTATTTATATAGCATTTATAGAAAAAGAATATATATCCAAATTACTGCATAATATATAATTGAATGGCACTCCAGTGTTCATAAGCATTGCTTATTTTTACATCACTCATTATGTCTGTAGGAGAAATTGGCTTTTGTATATCATACAGTATAATAAATTATTCTGATATATTAGTCTGTTCTTCCAATACATAAACATATAAATTCTTTGTATACTGGCAAGTCATATTTGCTTACTGATACTTAAACTCACAAAATAGGTCAGTTTTAACAGCACATATTTAGACATTATCTGAACCAACAGTGCATACTGATTGCTTGGGTATATATTTAATATATATAATATATTTATATAATAAAGCTGAGTTTATTAATAAATAAAGCTGGGTTTATGTAATAAACCCAGCTTTATTAAATAATTTATTTATTTAATAAAGTTGGGCTTAGAAAAGGAAGAGAATTTAGAAACAGGATTTTAAAAGGAAGAGGAACCAGAGATCAAATTGTCAACATTTGCTGGATCATAGATAAAGCTAGGGAATTCCTGAAAAACACCTACCTCTGTTTCATCAACTATACCAAAGCTTTTGACTGAGTGTATTGGAGTGGGTAGCTGTTCCCTTCTCCAGGGGATCTTCCCAACCCAGGGATCGAACCCAGGTCCCCCACATTGCAGGCATATTCTTTACCAGCTGAGCCACCAGGAAAGCCCAGGAATACTGGAGTGGGTAACCTATCCCTTCTACAGTGGATTTTTCCAACCTAGGAATTGAACCAGGGTCTCCTGCATTGCAGACAGATTCTTTAGCAGATGAGCTACCAGGGAAGCCCTATGAATAGGGTAATAAACTATGTAAAGCTCTTAAAGAGATGGGAATAACAGACCATCTTACCTGTCTATTGAGAAATCAGTATGTGGGTCAAGAAGCAACAGTTAGAACCCTGTATGGAACTACTGATTGGTTCAAGATTGAGAAAGAAGTATGGCAGGTCTGTCTGCTGTTACCCTATTTGTTTAATCTATATGCTGAGCACATCATGAAAAATGCCAGGCTGGATCAATTAAAAGCTGGAATTAAGACATGTGGAGATACATTAGAAACCTCAGATATGCAGATGATACCACTCTACTGGCAGAAAGCGAAGTGAACTAAAGAGCCTCTTGATGAGGGTGAAGGAAGAGAGTAATAGAGCCGGTTTAAACTAAATATTAAAAGAAACTAAGATTATGGCAGCCAGCCCCATTCAGTTCAGTTCAGTCACTCAGTCGTGTCTGACTCTTTGTAACCCTCTTGCAGCATGCCAGGCCTCCCTGTCCATCACCAACGCCCGGAGTTCACTCAAACTCACATCCATCGAGTTGGTGATGCCATCCAGCCATCTCATCCTTTGTTATCCCCTTCTCCTCCTGCCCCCAATCCCTCCCAGCATCAGAGTCTTTTCCAATGAGTCAACTCTTCGCATGAGGTGGCCAAAGTACTGGAGTTTCAGCTTTAGCATCATTTTTTCCAAAGTAATCCCAGGACTGATCTCCTTTAGAATGGACTGGTTGGATCTCCTTGCAGTCCATGGGACTCTAAACAGTCTTCTCCAACACCAGAATTCAAAAGCATCAATTCTGCGGCACTCAGCTTTCTTCACAGTCCAACTCTCACATCCATACAGGACCACAGGAAAAACCATAGCCTTGGCTAGACAGACCTTTATTGGCAAAGTAATGTCTCTGCTTTTTAATATGTTATCTAGGTTGCTCATAACTTTCCTTCCATGGAGTAAGTGTCTTTTAATTTCATGGCTGCAATCACCATCTGCAGTGATTTTGGAGCCCAAGAAAATAAAGTCTGACATTGTTTCCATTGTTTCCCCATCTATTTCCCATGAAGTGATGGGACGAGATGCCATGATCTTCGTTTTCTGAATGTTGAGCTTTAAGCCAACTTTTTCACTCTCCTCCTTCACTTTCATCAAGAGGCTTTTTAGTTCTTCACTTTCTGCCATAAGGGTGGTGTCATCTGCATATCTGAGGTTATTGATATTTCTCCCGGCAATCTTGATTCCAGCTTGTGTTTCTTGCAGTCCAGCGTTTCTCATGATGTACTCTGCATATAAGTTAAATAAGCAGGGTGACAATATACAGCATTGACATACTCCTTTTCCTATTTGGAACCAGTCTGTTGTTCCATGTCCAGTTCTAACTGTTGCTTCCTGACCTGCATATAGGTTTCTCAAGAGGCAGGTCAGGAGGTCTGGTATGCCCATCTCTTGAAGAATTTTCCAGAGTTTATTGTGACCCACAGAGTAAAAAGCTTTGACATAGTCAATAAAGCCCCATTACTTCATGGCAAATAGAGGGGGAAAATGTGAAAGTAGTGATAGATTACCTCTTCTTGGGCTCTAAAATCACTGAAAATAGTGAGTGATGCCATGAAATCAGAAGACATTTGCTTCTTAGCAGGAAACCTACGACAAACCTAGACAGTGTGTTGAAAAGCACAGCCATAACTCTGTTGACAAAGTCCATATAGTCAAGGCTATAGTCTTCCTGGTAACTATGTATGTTTTAAGAGCTGGACCATAAAGGTTGAGTGTGAAAGAACTGATGCCTTCTAACTGTGTTATTAGAGAAGACTCTTGAGAGCCCCTTGGACAGCAAGTAAATCAAACCAGTCAATATTAAGGGAAACCAACCCTGAATACTCATTGTAAGGACTGATGCTGAAGTTGAAACTCCAGTATTTTGGACATCTGATGCAAACTGTTGACTCATTAGAAGAGTCCCTGAAGCTGCGAAAAGATTGTGGACAGAAGGAGAAGAGGGCATCAGAGGATGAGATGGCTGGAAAGTATCACTGATGCAATGAATATGAACCTGGGCAAACTTCAAGATGGTGAGAGACAGAGGCCTGGCTTGCTGCAGTCCATGGGGTCGCAAAGAGTCCAACACAACTGCGTGACTGAACAACAAGTCTTTTACTAAAATGCATTGTGCCAGTTATAAGGGAATCTAAGTGTCAGATATGTTGCTCTTCATACTATTTCAATGGCTATTAAAAATTTTTACTCTAATTCATCTGGTCAGTTCCATTTATGAGCAATGCTTAGAGTGTATACTAACAATTCTCAAATTCTCATATTAAACGTGGTTAAGGAAGAGATTGGCCAGGTGTCTCTGTTGAAGAAATATAACTCCCAGAGAATATGTAGTAAGAAATCTACCTATACAGCTAACCCACAAGAAATTTCTAACCTGACTGATGGCACACAGTTCTATACCTTGTCTGGAGAAAGTGCATTTAAATGAACTTTGAAGAGAAGGCAGTGTGACATTTTAAATCATGCAGCCAGAAGCAGAGTCTACAAGGCATAAGAAAAATTATGAGGGATCCCTCAAAGAATAAAAAGCTTATTCAAAGTGAAGGACTTATACCACAAATAAATAGAAGGTATATCTGTAAATATAGACAGGAACATATCACTCTTTCTTAGATTTCTTGGGAATGTGTATATGATAGGATCATGGAAAGCAAGGAAATGGCTTTGCTTATATTTTCAGTTAATGGTCAGGTGAAATTGGTGAATTTCCTTATCTAAATATGCAGGAGAGAGGAAAAGAAGGTATATTAATCTAAGAAATTATTGTAATATTCTTTCCAGTAATGCTTGGTGGTAAAATAATAATGCATATAGAAAAGGACACTCAAAAAAGATATTTTTAAAACTAAATCAATATAGAAGATGGGACATAGAGATAAAAAAATTAAATGTCAGAGATAGTTAGAGATTGAAGATACAGTTGTCACATATAAATACAAATATATAATCATAAAATCTTAGATCTAAGGGGCTAACAGATTCTTAAACCTAAAGCTGAAACTTGGAAACTGTAAAATTGTTCACCCTCATTGACAATGTACATTTGGTACACATTTTCATTATCTATTTACACAGGGTTTGAAGAGTCAAACAGAAGAGCAAGAGAACAATATACTCAAAATGTGTTTATAAGGGAATTATTCAGAACATAACCTAAGGTGGTGAAGTAGAAGGATGAGCAAAAAGAAAAAAATGCAAAAAAAAAAATAGGAGAAATCAATAGAATGGGAAAGACTAAAGATCTCTTCAAGAAAATTAGAAATAAAAAGGGAACATTTCATGCAAAGATAGGCATAATTAGAAACATTATGGACCTAACAGAAGCAGAAGATGTTCAGAAGAGGTGACAAGAATACACAGAACTATACAAAAAAAAAAAAAAAAAAAAAACTTCATTACACAGATAACCAAAATAGTTTGATCACTCACCTAGAGCCAGACATTCTGGAATTTGAAGTCAAGTGGGCCTTAGGAAGCATCACTATGAACACAGCTAGTGGAGGTGATGGCATTCCAGTTGAGCTTTTCAAATCTTAAAAGATGATGCTGTTAAACTGCTGCGCTCAATATGCCAGAAAATTCAGAAAACTGAGCAGTGGCCACAGGACTGGAAAAGGTCAGTTTTCATTCCAATCCCCAAAAGAGGCAATGTCAAACAATTATCAAACTACCACACAATTGCTCTCATCTCACATGCTAGCAAAGTAATGCTCAAAGTTATCCAACTTAGTCTTCAACAGGACATAAATCAAGAATTTTAAGGTGTTCAACCTGGATTTAGAAAAGGCAGACAAAAAAGAGATCAAATTGCCAACATCTGCAGGATCATAGAAAAAGCCAGATAATTCCAGAAAAAAACATTTACTTCTGTTTCATTGACTACGCTAAAGCCTTTAACCATGTGGATCATGACAAACTGAAAAATTCTTAAAGAGATGAGAATACCAGGCCACGTTACATGCCTCCTAAGAAATCTGTGTTCAGGTGAAGAAGCATCAGTCAGAACCAGACATGGAACAGCAGACTGGTTAAAAATTGGGAGAGTAATACCTCAAGGCTGTTATTATCACCCTGCTTATGTAACTTATATGCAGAGTACATCTCATGAAATGACGGACTGCATGAAACACAAGCTGGAATCAGGATTGCTGGGAGAAATATCAATAATCTCAGATAGGCAGATATAACCACCCTAATGGCAGAAAGCAAAGAGGAACTAAAGAGCCTCTTGATGAAAGTGAAAGGAGAGTGAAAAAGCTGGCTTAAAACTCAACATTCAAAAAATTAAGATCATAGCATCATGCAGGCCCATCAGTTCAGTTCAGTTCAGTCGCTCAGTTGTGTCTGACACTGCGATCCCATGAACTGCAGCATGCCAGGCCTCCCTGTCCATTACTAAATCCAGGAATTCACTCAAACTCATGTCCATTGAGTCGGTGATGGTATTGTTATCACATTCTATTCAGTTGGCCAAAAATTTGTTCAGGTTTCTCTATAATATCTTATGGAAAAATGCAAACAAACTTTTTGGCCAACCTAATATACTGTTACACACATTAACTATATTAAAGCTTAAAATATTTTTATATGTACTTTTGGGTCCCTCAAAAGATCTAGCACAGTGCAATAATACACTTGTTGGAAAAGTAAGAAATGAATAAATACATATTACCTTTGTGACTAAAAGTGTAAACTTTCAAGATAACTACTTAGGATTCAAAGTGTACCCTTTTTTAGATTAAAAATAGTTTTCCTTTGACAAGTGGCAGGTTAAAATATTACCTTAAATTAACCAAGACTGCTCTCTCAGGAAAGACGAAAGTTTAATCTTGTATGCTTGGTTGATTGGGATCAGCTAACTAAAATTCTTTAAGCTGTTTCAGTAATTAACACAAAAAGTACACAGATCAATGTGTGGTAGATACCAATGACCACTATGTATTCTATATATATCAGTAGTAACATGCACATTTGCTGACCCTAATTTAATTCATTTATGAAGCATGCTCCTCTATGGAACGATAAAACATCAAATTTCAAATGTGAAAAAATCTTACAACAGAGGCTCCGAGAAGGGAGAAAGAGTATAAGAATATGTGAGTCGCAGGTAAGGCTTAGAGAAGAAAAGGAAGATATGATTAACCTTTTGCAAGCTGGTAGAAATGTTAGAATTCATAAGAAAATGTAAGTGAAAAATATACACATAGAATACTATTCATTGGACATTAGTATCAAATATAGGAGATACCATGACAACAGACTGCATTCTTAAATGCACTTCTAAGTAATCTCTCCTGGCCTTGCCATTACCTTTGCTGTATTTCCTCCATTCTGACTCTATTTTTAATCTCTCTTCACATATAATTCTACAAAAAAGGATCTGTGATTGCTGCTTCCTTTTTGCATCTTTAGTTCTTCTCAAGTAACTGTTCTTTTACTTTAAAACCTATCCCTAATTAAATTGTTTTCTTCAAGGTTACCAATGATCTCCAAATTGCTAAATTTGATAGCTTTCCTAATTGTTCTTGGCCTCTGCAGAATCTGACAGTGTCAAAAATCCATTTCTATTAATAAAAGTTCCACTCTGTTTCTATCCATGAAAATTTGTTCTCTTTGTTTTATACCGAATCTCCAGGGCCCTTTACTAGCTCACCCAAAATGTATTATCTTCTTTTTTTTATTTCTCTAATATTACTTATTGAGCTCTAAGTATTTGTCACAATCCTTATGAGAATGGAAAAATAAGACTTGCTCTCAGTGAGCTAATGCTCCAATTGGGTTGTTAGGAATACAGAGAAGTATACAGTGTTCAAGTGAAAGAATGAAAACACACATTTCTGAAGTAACAAAAGATACTTTCTGTATTTAAAAAAGTTTCAGAATTAAGTGATTAGTGGATACTGGGCTTCATGTTGAAAAAAATTTCACTAATTTGAAAAGTTGCTTATTCATCCCTATTATTAATACAATAAATATTCATTGATGGGATAATGAAACTTATCTATCTCAAAAAATAAAGAGAACCCTATCTGAGGGGAGACTATTACACTTTTGGCTTCCCTGGTGGCTCAATGGTAAAGAATTTACCTGCAATTAAGGAGGCGTGGGTTTAATCCCTGGGTTAGGAAGATCCCCTGGAGAAAGAAGATCCCCTGGAAAAGGAAATACTGGAGTGGGTACTTCAGTATTCTTGTCTGGGAAATATTATGGAAAGAGGAGCCTGTCAGTCTATAGTCCATGGGGTGGCAAAAGAGTTGACATGACTAGCAACTAAATAACAGCATACTTATTGATACACTGAAGCACAGAAAATTTAAGAAAACAAGTCAAAATTTCACAAATTCACATGATTATCATCAAATGATGTGTGTTATTACTCCTCTAGTTTTCAAGCATTAGTACTAAAAGTTTTCTGAAGGATGATTAATGTAGTCAAGTGGACTGATTCAGTTCAGTTAAGTTCAGTCGCTCAGTTGTGTCCGACTCTTTGCGACCCCAGGAATCGCAGCACGCCAGGCCTCCCTGTCCATCACCAACTCCCAGAGTTCACTCAGACTCACATCCATCGAGTCAGTGATGCCATCCAACCATCTCATCCTCTGCCGTCCCCTTCTCCTCCTGCCCCCAATCCCTCCCAGCATCAGAGTCTTTTCCAGTGAGTCAACTTTTCCTATGAGGTGGCCAAAATACTGGAGTTTCAGCTTTTGCATCATTCCTTCCAAAGAAAGCCCAGGGCTGATCTCCTTCAGAATGGATGGGTTGGATCTCCTTGCAGTCCAAGGGACTCTCAAGAGTCTTCTCCAGCACCACAGTTCAAAAACATTAACTCTTCAGCTCTCAGCCTTCTTCACAGTCCACCTCTCACATCCATACATGACCACTGGAAAAACCATGGCCTTGACTAGATGGACTTTGTTGGCAAAGTAATGTCTCTGCTTTTAAATATGCTATCTAGGTTGGTCATAACTTTTCTTCCAAGGAATAAGTGTCTTTTAATTTCATGGCTGCAGTCACCATCTGCAGTGATTTTGGAGCCCCCCAAAATAAAGTCTGACATTGTTTTCACTGTTTCCCCATCTATTTCCCATGAAGTGATGGGACCAGATGCCATGATCTTCATTTTCTGAATGTTGAGCTTTAAGCCAACTTTTTCACTCTCCTCTTTCACTTTCATCAAGAGGCTTTTTACCTCCTCTTCACTTTCTGCCATAAGGGTGGTGTCATCTGCATACGTGAGGTTATTGATATTTCCCCCGGCAATCTTGATTCCAGCTTGTGTTTCTTCCAGCCCAATGTTTCTCATGATGTACTCTACATAGTGGTTAAATAAGCAGGGTGACAATATATAGCCTTTAAGTACTCCTTTTCCTATTTGGAACCAGTCTGTTGTTCCATGTCCATTTCTAACTATTGCTTCCTGACCTGCATATAGGTTTCTCAAGAGGCAGGTCAGGTGGTCTGGTATTCCCATCTCTTTCAGAATTTTCCACAGTTTATTGTGATCCAGACAGTCAAAGGCTTTGGCATAGTCAATAAAGCAGAAACTTTTTCTGGAACTCTCTTGCTTTTTTCATGATCCAGTGGTTGTTGGCAATTTTATCTCTGGTTCTTCTGACTCTTCTAAAACCAGCTTGAACATCTGGAAATTCATGGTTCATGTATTGCTGAAGCCTGGCTTGGAGAATTTTGAGCATTACTTTACTAGCATGTGAGATGAGTGCAGTAGTTTGGGCATTCTTTGGCATTGCCTTTCTGTGGGATTGAGTGGAAATAATAACATGTAGTACATATACTGATGTGTATGTAGTGATTTATAAATCACTATCTGTTAAAAAGCTGTACAAGAAATCATGAAAATTGTATGTTTTTAATTTTTTAGAAAAATCAGTTCAGTTCAGTTCAGTCACTCAGTCGTGTCTGACTCTTTGCAATCCCATGAATCGCAGCATGCCAGGCCTCCCAGAGTTCACTCAAACTGATATCCACCGAGTCAGTGATGTCATCCAGCCATCTCATCCTCTATCGTCCCCTTTTCCTCCTGCCCTCAATTCCTCCCAACATTATATTTGAATGTGGTGTTCAAAATAAAACAATAACAAGTGAAGGAAAAGGGATAAAATAAGCATTTCCCTTTTTATTGTCTTCTGTATTTGCCACTATTTTGTGTAGCCCTTATTGACGATATTCTTTTAAACATTCAAAATATCAATAAATATTTTTCTTGGTGAATATAAAGTTTTCCTTAATGAAACAAAGTGGGTTGCAGTTATAAAGACAATATCACATTGAAAAACCTGAAATAGAAACATTTCAAAGAGTATATGTCTGTGTTTAGTCACTCAGACGTGTCCAACTCTGCAATGCCATGGAATGCAGCCCAACAGTACAGTCTATCTATAGGATTCTCCAGGAAGAATACTGGAGTGGGTTGCCATTTCCTTCTTCAAGGGATCTTCCTGACCCAGGGTTCTAACTCAAGTCTCCTACATTGCATTCTTTATCATCTGAGCTACCAGGGAAGCCCAATCAATTTTCTTTAAATCTTAATCAAATGTCAAAGGTTCATGACCATAATTTCTTTGAAATGATCTCTTGAAATTTTTGAGGCTGTGAGAATATTATACCAGTTATTTAAATTTTGTAATTTACACTGATGTTAATTACAAAAAAACATACGAAAACCCTGAGCCATAATTATGTTAATTATAGTAAGGGAAATCAAGGATAAAGATGAACTGTACTGCTTCATGGAAAGATATTGTTTCACAGATCTAAATATCACTTAAAGAATTAAAAAAGAAAAGAGAATTTGTTTTATAATGTGGATATTACTTTGAGGTATAAATCAAAATAATGATTATTAGATATTAATTGATGAGAAAATACAATTTTAAAATACTAATTGGTCTCTAAAGATATGAACTATTTAAAGACTTTGCCCAATTAAGAAATAGCTCTTTAATGACTGAATTTTATGGCATTCCATGGAATTTTTACATAAATTAAAATATAAATAACCATAGATTTGAAGCAAATAATCTTTTAGCACAGTGGTATTTTAATTGTTTCTAATGATACAATTAGAAACAACTGTATTTAATTGTTTCTAATGATATACCTCAATCAGGAAAAAAGCTTTTGACACCATGGTCTCAATAAATATTAATATTTATTAATATATTATATTCAGGCATTATTTAATTGTTGTACTTTGTCAATCATAAAATAGACACAATGTAGAAATGAGGAAGGTTTGCTTGATATCATCATGTTGTATATGCCCTGCCTTAAAGACTACTACTTTGACATCATAAACAACCGTATCAATGTATCAAAAGCTAATTACTAGGCTTAGAGTCCTGTATTATCCATAGAAATCTAGAGCTCTTTATTGCTGTTTCCAAGAATCTAAAGTCTATTTAAACAATATGAAGGAGATTGTTTCAAGCAGAGTCCATCTGTGAAAAATATCCCCAATATTTTTCCAAAGGTATCTTAGAATTGCTGAGCTCATGTTAGGCAGCACTGGAAAGAACTATTGCAAGAAAAACATAAGAAGTATACATATTATAAGAGATAGTGTCAAGGACTTCCTTTCCAATTCAAAGAGTATTTGGTATACTCCATATAAGTAAAGTTAAAATGTTTGATCATCTTTATTCTACTGATGAAACAGATAAAGTCAGGAAGTTAAACTGAAAGTGAAGTCATTCAGTCATGTCTGACTCTTTGTGATCCCATGGACTGTAGCCTGCCAGGCTCCTCCATCCATGGGATTCTCAGAAGTGGGTTGCCATTTCCTTCTCCAGGAGATCTTCCTGACCCACACTGCAGGCTGACTCTTAAAGGCCCCCTCTAAAAGTTGATTTACCAAAAAGATGCAGGACCATCTTTATTTTTTTTTGCTTTTATTATTATTATTAAATATAAATTTATTTATATTTATTGGAGTTAATTACTTTACAATATTGTATTGGTTTTGGCACACATCAACATGAATCTGCCTTTAAAACAGTGAAATGGAAATTAGAAACAAGAGTTTCTACAAACTATCACATATTAAAACAGAAGCTACAAGGTTATAAAGTACACACAGGGAATGTAGCCAATATTTTATAACTACAAATAGAATATAACCTTAAAAAATTGTGAACCACTATGTTATACACCTGATACTGTGTATATGTCTAATACTGTATATTGACTATACCTCAAAAGTAAAAAGAAAAAAAAAAAGAAATAAAGATTCCTGTCTCACAGATCAATGAGTGAGAGAACTGAGTCAATTAAAAACCACTAATGAAGAAAAGCAACAGTTAGAACTGGACATGGAACAACAGACTGGTTCCAAATAGGAAAAGGAGTACGTCAACACTGTATATGTCACCCTGCTTATTTAACTTATTTGCGGAGTACATCATGAGAAACGCTGGACTGGAAGAAACAAAAGCTGGAATCAAGATTGCCAGGAGAAATATCAATAACCTCAGATATGCAGATGACACCACCCTCATGGCAGAAAGTGAAGAGGAACTAAAAAGCCTCTTGATGAAAGTGAAACAGGAGAGTGAAAAAGTTGGCTTAAAGCTCAACATTCAGAAAATGAAGATCATGATATCTGGTTCCATTACTTCCATGGGAAATAGATGGGGAAACAGTGGAAACAGTGTCAGACTTTATTTTGGGGGGCTCCAAAATCAATGCAGATGGTGACTGCAGCCATAAAATTAAAAGACGCTTACTCCTTGGAAGGAAAATTATGACCAACATAGATAGCATATTCACAAGCAGACGTTACATTGCTGACTAACGTCCATCTAGTCAAGGCTATGGTTTTTCCAATAGTCATGTATGGATGTGATAGTTGGACTGTGAAGAAGGCTGAGCGCTGAAGAATTGATGCTTTTGAACTGTGGTGTTGGAGAAGGCTCTTGAGAGGCCCTTGGACTGCAAGGAGATCCAACCAGTCCATTCTAAAGGAGATCAGCCCTGGGATTTCTTTAGAAGGAATGATGCTAAAGCTGAAACTCCAGTACTTTGGCTATCTCATGCGAAGAGTTGACTCATTGTAAAAGACTCTGATGCTGGGAGGGATTGGGGGCAGGAGGAGAAGGGGATGACAGAGGATGAGATGGTTGGATGGCAGCACTGACTCGATGAACACGAGTTTGAGTGAACTCCAGGAGTTGGTGATGGACAGGGAGGCCTGGCGTGCTGCTATTCCTGGGGTCAAAAAGAGTCAGACACGACTGAGTGACTGAACTGAACTGAACTGAACTGAATGAAGAAAAAACCAACAATCTCTTTTTATTTTGGTTTCAATCTAGGATCAGCTGCAGAATTTGACTACCAACATAACATAACATTATAGTATCAAGTACCTAGAAGCAAAGTAAAAATCTAAGTCAATATTTCTGTATGAATTTGTGGGGCTCACTTTGTAGTTTACTCCTTGAAAGTCAAAGTGAAAGTCACTCAGTTGTTTCTAACTCTTTGTGACCCCTTGGACTATATAATTCATGTTATTCTCCAGGCCAGAACACTGGAGTTGGTAGCCTTCCCCTTCTCCAGGAGATCTTCCCAAGCCAAGACTCTCCCGCACTGGAGGTGGATTCTTTACCAGCTTAGCCACAAGGGAAGCCCAGTTTACTCCTTCTTATGTAGTTATTTCAAAGGGAAGTTGCCCATCTAAAGTGAAAGTGAACTTAAGACTTGCTTTTCTAGCCACTACACATCCTAGAAGACAGAGTTAGACTTATTTTGCTGCTGCTGCTGTTGTCTTTTCCTCAATCTTGATTACACTGATTACATTCTGATATTTGGAAGAATACATGAATTACCTGGTAAGTGTATGAGATGGAAGTAAAAACTGGAACAGGGGTAATGATGCTGCCTGAGCAATGCAAACTGTTGAGAATACCCTTCTAGTAGGCAGTGAAGAAATGCAGAAATAGATGTCAACCTGGTCCTTGAAGCAAAAATTCAGTAATAATTTCATGTTTTTGATAAAAGGAATATTACAAAAGAAAAACACAAAGCACTGATTTTGAACAATGTCAAAATGAACAATGACACAGGAACAATGTCAATTTTTTTGATATTGTTAATTTGTTAATCAAACTGAATTTGCATGGAACATGAAGATATTTCAATCCTGAATTATTGTACATCTTGTCTCTTTGCACCAAGAGCTTTGAGTAGTATGTCTATATTCAGAAGAGACCTTCAGTTCAGTTCAGTTCAGTTCAGTCACTCAGTCGTGTCCGACTCTTTGCGACCCCATGAGTCGCAGTATGCCAGGCCTCCCTGTCCATCACCAGCTCCCGGAGTTCACTCAGACTCACATCCATTGAGTCAGTGATGCCATCCAGCCATCTCATCCTCGGTCATCCCCTTCTCCTCCTGCCCTCAATCCCTCCCAGCATCAGAGTTATTTCCAATGAGTCAACTCTTCGAATGAGGTGGCCAAAGTACTGGAGTTTCAGCTTTAGCATCATTCCTTCCAAAGAAATCCCAGGGCTGATCTTCAGAATGGACTGGCTGGATCTCCCTGCAGTCCAAGGGACTCTCAAGAGTCTTCTCCAACACCACAGTTCAAAAGCATCAATTCTTCAGTGCTTATTGTTTTAAACATTTACTTTTAATTGAAGAATAATTCCTTTACTATGTTGCAGTGGTTTCTGCCATACAACTACATGAATCAGCTGATAAGTATATGTAATCCCCTCCCTCCTGAGCCTCCCTCACTCCCCCTTCATCCCTCTAGGTTGTCACAGAGCACCAGGCTGAACTCCCTGTGTTATGTGTTATACAGCAACTTCCCACTAGCTATATATTTTACACAGAAGAGACTCTACTCTAACTATATGGTAAATTCTTTGAAATACAAACATATATAATAACAAAATATTTAGAATTTCACACAAAGGTTTCATAAGAATTACTCACTCAACTACATTTAAATATAAAGAATAAAGTAGGTTTATTTTTACAGGTATTTGACACATACCCTATGTTGATCTATATTATGTGTGTTTCATGTGATACATAGGATTATTTTATTAGAATTGTATTTAATATAGGAAAAAATGTTACTCTGTATAGATATTTCTGATCTATCACCATAGCCACACTGATTAGATTAATCTGCTTCTCTGTATTACTAAATTTAATCACATGTTGAAAAATAAAGATTTTCAACATGTGGTTGTCATTCAACTAGATTTCTTTCCAGTTCTGCTTGCAAACTTAATTTCAGGCATAAATTACAGTAAAAAAGAAAATGATCCATTAGGTAGCAACATTTCTCTTGAATGCTCCAAGATCAAACTCATCTTGGTGATTATATTTCATTTATTCTTCAGTACAGGTTAGGAAGATCATTCTCATTTTTAACATTGTTAGCTTTACTTTAAAAGTACGGAAACATTTCCAGGTAATAAAACATGTTTACCAAGTTACATTGCCTCAAGGCTACACCACCTACACCATATAGAGATGATCAAATGAAACCATCATTCTTTACAACAGCCCTGTCATAAATGTTTACTGAAATGGTGCTGTCAGACTACTTGAAATACAGTAGGCCAGAGTCCTTGCACAAAACATTTTAGACTTATATTCTGTGGCTACCCTGTGCCATCCCTCAAAATCCCTGTGTGGAACTCACAAAAACTGGTAATGAAGCAGATCCTTGGTCAGCAGGTCAACAACATGCCAATTTCATTTATTTCAGAAAACAGAATATAGGCTAATCTTTAACCAGAGTAACAAGCATCCGAGTAAAAACCTTTTCAATGGAAGACATAATTTGTCATCACTTTGATGACTTAACTGAAGTAGCACACATTGAATATTTATTTAATTCTTTTGAATCTGCTTTTTAGTCTCAGAAAATCACATAATAATGAATATAATTTTTATTTATTTATTTTCTTTTACTTTACAATACTGTATTAGTTTTGCCATAAAAAAATGGAACAACTGTTTCAAAAACAGAGAAAATCTAGTTTTAAATATCGTTTAAAAAAAAGTCAATATACAAATATTTTCTCTTCTATAGCTTCAGTTCAGTTCAGTTCAGTTCAGATGCTCAGGCATGTCCGACTCTTTGAGAACCCATGGACTGCAGCACGCCAGTCCTCCCTGTCCATCACGAACTCTGGAGTTTACTCAAACTCATAACCATTGAGTTCGTGATGCCATCCAACCATCTCAGCCTCTGTCATCCCCTTCTCCTCCTGCCTTCATCTTTCCCAGCATCAGGGTCTTTTCAAATGAGTCAGTTCTTTGCATCAGGTGGCCAAAGTACTGGACTTTCAGCTTTAGCATCAGTCCTTCTAATGTATATGCAGGCAGGACTGATTTCCTTTAGCATGGACTGGCTGGATTGCCTTGTAGGCCACAGGACTCTCAAGAGTCTTCTCCAACACCACAGTTCAAAAGCATCCGTTCTTTGGCACTCAGCTTTCTTTACAGTCCAACTCTCACATGCATTCATGATTACTGGAAAAACTATGGCTTTGACTAGACAAACCTTTGTTGGCAAAGTAATGTCCCTGCTTTTTAATATGCTGTCTAGGTTGGTCATAATTTTTCTTCCAAGGAGTAAGCATCTTTTAATTTCATGGTGGCAGTCACTATTTGCAGTGATGTTGGAGCCCCTGAAAATAAAGTTTGTCACTATATCCACTGATTCCCCATCTATTTGCCGTGAAGTGATGGGACCAGTTGTCATAATCTTAGCTTTCTGAACGTTGAACTTTATGCTAACATTTTCACTCTCCTCTTTCAGTGTCATCAAGAGGCTCTTTAAGTCTTCTTTCCTGTCTACTGTAAGGGTGGTGTCATCTGCATATCTGAGGTTATTGATATTTCTCCTGGCAATCTTGATTCCAGCTTGTGCTTCATCCAGCCCAGCATTTCTCATGATGTACTCTGCATATAACTTAAATAAGCTGGGTGACAATATGCAGCCTTGATATACTCCTTTCCAGATTTGGAAACAGTCTATTGTTCCACGTCAAGTTCTAACTTTAGCTTCCTGATATTCATTCAGATTTCTCAAGAGGTCGGTCAGGTGGTCTGGTATTCCCATCTTTTGAAGAATTTTCCACACTTTTTTTCTGATCCACACAGTCAAAGGCTTTGGAATAGTCAATAAAGCAAAATTAGATTTTTTCAGGAACTTTGTTGCTTTTTCAACAATCCAACAGATGTTGGCAATTGGATCTCTGGTTCCTCTGCCTTTTCTAAAACCAGCTTGAACATCTGAAACTTCATGGCTCATGTATGTTGAAGCCTGCCTTGGAGAATTTTGAACATTACTTTGCTAGCATGTCAGATAAGTGCAATTGTGTGATAGTTTGAGCAATCTTTGGCATTGCCTTTCTTTGGGACTGGAATGAAAACTGACCTTTTCCAGTCTTGTGGCCACTGCTGAGTTTTCCAAATTTGCGGACATATTGAGTGTAGCACTTTCACAACATCATCTTTCAGGATTTGAAAAAGCTCAGTTGGAATTCCATCACCTCCACTAGCTTTGTTCATAGGGATGCTTCCTAAGGCCCACTTGACTTTGCATTCCAGATCGTCTGGCTCTAGATGAGTGATCACACCATCGTGATTATCTGGCTAATAAGGATCTTTTTTGTATAGTTCTTCTGTGTATTTTTGCGACCTCTTCTTATATCTTCTGCTTCTGTTAGGTTCATATCATTTCTGTCCTTTATTGTGCCCATGTTTGCATACAATAATCCCTTGGTATCTTTAATTTTCATGAAGAGATCTCTGGTCTTTCTCATTCTATTGTTTTCCTCTATTTCTTTGTACTGATCACTGAGGAAGGTTTTCTTATCTCTCCTTGCTATTCTTTGGAACTCTGCATTCAAATGGGTATATCTTTCCTTTTCTCTCCTGCTTTTCACTTCTCTTCTTTTTTTCTTATTTGTAAGGCCTCCTTAGAAAACCATTTTGCTTTTTTCATTTCTTTTTCTTGGGGATGGTCTTGATCCCTGTCTCCTGTACAATGTCATGAACCCCTGTCCATAGCTCATCAGGCCCTCTGTCTACCAGATGTAATTCCTTGAATCTATTTCTCACTTCCACTGTATAATCATGATGTTTTATGTGGTTTAGTCACTAAGACGTGTCTGACTTGTTGTGACCCCATGGACTATAGCCTGCCAGGCTCCTCTGTCCATAGGATTCTCCAGGCAAGAATACTGGAGTGGGTTGCCATTTCCTTCTCCGGGGGATCTTCCCAACTCAGGAATCGAACCCAGGTCTCCTTCATTGCAGGTGGATTCTTTATCAACTGAGCTATGAGGGAGGCCCTAATACAATATATAATTGTAAGGGATTTGATTTAGGTCATACCTGCATGGCCTACTAGTTTTCCCTCCTTTTTTCAATTTAAGTCTGAATTTGGCAATAAGGAATTCATGATCTGAGCCACAGTCAGCTTCAGATCTTGTTTTTGCTGACCATATAGAGCATCTCCATCTTTGATTGCAAAGAATATAATCAATCTGATTTCTATAGCTTATATGGTAGGAATTAATATTATTATCATTGTGGTCCTACAACTTCCTTTTCCCTCTTTGCTTCTATTTGTGTTTTGCTCTTCCTCTTTTTCATTATTTCTTCTTTCTGCAAAGTTATATCTATAATGTGTTCATGAAAATCTTCCCATTGAATTAACAATGTATCTATAAGGGCTTAACCAGTGGCTCGGGGTAAAAAAAAAAAAAAAAAAATCTGCCTGTAATGGAGGAGACTTGACTTTGGTCCCTGGGTCGGGATAGTCCCCGGGAGGAGGGCATGGCAACCCACTCCAGTACTGCTGCCTGGAGAATCCCATGGACAGAGGAGACTGTCAGATTACAGTTCATAGTGTAACAAAGAGTCAGACATGACTGAAGTGATTGAGCATGCATGCGCTATTAAAATAAGTTATCTGTATATATCAGATTATCAAGAGTTACAGGAGTACACTGCTGACACACTATACATCCTTTTTTTGCTGGCTTCATTTTTAGTTAGAAAGATGAAAGGTTGGTCTGATAAAGCCATTTCAAACACAATACTATACCTTATATTTTAATTTTTTCTGAAATCTATGAAAACAAAAGATTAAAATACATCAAATTGAAATGAAAAATGAAATTATTTTCCTTCTAGATAAGTATAAGGCAAAATCACTGCAGATGGTGACTGCAATCATGAAATTAAAAGACGCTTGCTCCTTGGAAGAAAAGTTATGACCAACTTAGACAGCATAATAAAAAGTAGAGATGTTACTTTGCCAACAAAGGTCCATTTACTCAAAGCTATGGTTTTTTCTGTAGTCATGTATGGATATGAGGTTTGGACTATAAAGAAAACTGAGTGCTGAAGAATTGATGCTTTTGAACTGTGATGTTGGAGAAGACCCTAGAGCGTTCCTTGGACAGAAAGGAGATCAAACCAGTCCATTCTAAAGGAAATCAGTCCTGAATATTCATTGGAAGGACTGATGTTGAAGTGGAAACTCCAATACTTTGGCCACCTGATGTGAAGAACTGACTCATTTGAAAAGACCCTGATGCTGGGAAAGATTGAAGGCGGGAGGAGAAGGGGACGACAGAGTATGAAATGGTTGGATGGCATCACTGACTCAATGGACATCAGTTTGAGTAAACTCCAGGAGTTGGTGATGGACAGGGAAGCCCGGCTTGCTGCAGTCCATGGGGTCACAAAAAATCGGACACAGCTGAGCGACTGAACTGAACTGAAGCATATGCTTCAGCAATTAGCCTTTTAAATAGATACATCAAATCAAAAAAGATTTCAAATATAGCTCTCCACCTAATAAATGGTCTATTTTGTAGGGAGTTCAGCATACATGAGGATTAATAAGTTCAAAAGATCAACTTACTCTTTACTGTCTGTTGTGAAATATTCAAGCAAAACTTGTCATATGTTATATTTTTAAATTGTTGTTGGTTCAATTGCATTTAAAAATGTAGACGTTTTTCAAATGTGGGAGGAGGATCCCATTACTCCATCTTGAATTCAAAAGCCTATAAACCATAAAACTGAAAAATTCAATAAATCAACTGAAGAAATCTGCTGAGACAATATATCACTGATTTTATGCACCTTTAAGTATATATAAAATACTGGATTCTAGGTATATCATTACATAAAGTAATTTTCTAGTATATTCATTAAACCAACTATTATTTTTGTTCATTTTAGACATTCTCTATTATACACACAGGACTTAAGATATGTGATGTGATTGATTCGATGTTGGTAGGTAATCTTCTCCCGTCTAGCGTCACACATAATCATGCCTAAGTGGCATTTTTTGGGGGAATGTCATAAGAGATGCTTTTCATTATGCTAACATCATTTTATGCATTTGATTCTCTAGTAGTGCATTATTCCTCCCATAAGGTTAGATCAGGGAACCATATACCAATCTGTAGAGTGGGTAGCATATTAAAAAGAAAAAGAATAAGAAATACTTCAAAGAATGCATATTCATTTTAGAGTGTCATTTCAACACTTTCAAATACTTATTTCATTTCATCTTCATTTTAAATCATCAGTTACTGGATACCTTATATGGAGATTTCAATGTTTCTCAGTTTGATATATTGCACACTTTACCTTTTCAACTTATGTATTAAGGCTTATTGAGTTTTCTGTAGATAAAATTTTGATGCTTTGATCCACTGTTAAGTAAATACAAGGATCTTCATTAAGTGACATAAAAATCAACTTTGAGGAGTGAAGTTTTTTGAAGTGCATTTTTCTCTCATTCTCTTGGTGTTACCACAAATCACAGGAAACAAAATCACATTTATTATTATTTTTTAATTTTCCAGACAGAATAATCAAGTAGTGGGATTTTTGTCCAAGGTTAGCTACATGGTTCTTTCTCTCTCCATTTATGATTTATGATTTCATGACTCCCAATTTGGCTGATAAGTGTGGTTTCCAGTTGCTCAAATAAAATCTCCATCAAAAAAAACAAAATTTGCTCAAGCTTTCATTGAGATAAAGGATAAAATCATATCTATGTCTGGAATATGGAAATTCCATCATTTACATTTTTACCCTGTTTAGGTAGAGAAACGAACAACAACAAAAAAGGATGATCTTATAATAACTTAAGAAATTCTTATGTTCACAAATTTGCAGAAAGCAGACTTATAATGATGTATCATTGTCTGAAGTTCTTATTTTGACAGTTTCAGAAATTATGATGCTGTCGTGATCATAATTATTAATTTTCCTGGTGAAATATGTTTTTGTATGAAAACCAAAAATCTTTTAAGAAAATTGATTAAATGGCCCTTCAAATTGTCTTTTGCTCTTGGACATATTTTACTTTCAGCTGTAGTTTTAACAATGTCCTTAATAAAATAATGAATGCATCACAATAAAATTAACCTCAGTGACAAACGTTCAAAAATTAAATCAAAGTAATCTATGTATATTCACCATTGAATATATACAATGTACTTGACATTCCTTGGCATTGCCTTTCTTTGGGATTGGAATGAAAACTGACCTTTTCCAGTCCTGTAGCCACTGCTGAGTTTTCCAAATTTGTTGGTATATTGAGTGCAGCACTTTCACAGTATCATCTTTCAGGATTTGAAAGAGCTCAACTGGAATTCCATCACCTCCACTAGCTTTGTTTGTAGTGATGCTTTCTAAGGCCCACTTGACTTCACATTTCAGCATGTCTGGCTCTAGATGAGTTATCACACCACTGTGATTATCTAGGTCATGAAGATCTTTTTTGTACAGTTCTTCTGTGTATTCTTGCCACCTCTTCTTAATATCGTCTGATTCTTTTAGGTCCATACCATTTCTGTCCTTTATCGAGCCCATATTTGGATGAAATGTTCCCTTGGTATCTCTAATTTTCTTGAAGAGATCTCTAGTCTTTACCATTCTATTGTTTTTTCTCTATTTCTTTGCATTGATCGCTGAAGAAGGCTTTCTTATCTCTTCTAGCTATTCTTTGGAACTCTGCATTCAGATGGAAAAAGCCAGAGGGTTCCAGAAAAAATATCTACTTCTGCTTTATGGACTATGACAAAGCCTTTGACTGTGTGCATCACAATAAACTGTGGAAAATTCTGAGAGGGAAGGGAATACCAGACCTCCTGACCTGCCTCTTGAGAAATCTGTATGCAGGTCAGGAAGCAAGTTAGAACTGGACATGGAGAACAGACTGGTTCCAAATAGGAAAAGGAGTACGTCAAGGCTGTATATTGTCACCCTGCTTATTTAACTGATATGCACAGTTCATCATGAGAAACTCTGAACTGCAAGAAACACAAGCTGGAATTAAGATTGCCAGGAGAAATATCAATCACCTCAGATATGCAGATGATACCACCCTTATGGCAGAAAGTGAAGAGGAGGTAAAAAGTCTCTTGATGAAAGTGATAGAGGAGAGTGAAAAAGTTGGCTTAAAGCTCAACATTCAGAATACGAAGATCATGGCATCTGGTCCCATCACTTCATGGGAAATAGATGGGGAAACAGTGGAAACAGCATCAGACTTTATTTTGGGGGGCTCCAAAATCATTGCAGATGGTGACTGCAGCCATGAAATTAAAAGATGCTTACTCCTTGGAAGAAAAGTTATGACCAACCTAGATAGCATATTCAAAAGCAGAGACATCACTTTGCCGACTAAGGTCCATCTAGTCAAGGCTATGGTTTTTTCTGTAGTCATGTATGGATGTGAGAGTTGGACTGTGAAGACGGCAGAGCACCGAAAAATTGATGCTTTTGAACTGTGGTGTTGGCGAAGACTCTTGAGAATTCCTTGGACTGCAAGGAGATTCAACCAGTCCATTCTGAAGGAGATCAGCCCTGGGATTTCTTTGGAAGGAATGATGCTAAAGCTGAAACTCCAGTACTTTGGCCACCTCATGAAAAGAGTTGACTCATTGGAAAACACTCTGATGCTGGGAGGGATTGGGGGCAGGAGAAGAAGGGGACGACCGAGGATGAGATGGCTGGATGGAATCACTGACTCGATGGATGTGAGTCTGAGTGAACTCCAGGAGTTGGCGATAGACAGGGAGGCCTGGCGTGCTGCTATTCATGGGGTCACAAAGAGTCGGACACGAATGAGCTACTGATCTGAACTGAACTTGACATTCAGCATTGTAAACTAAAGGATATATTTATGATCAAGTTATAGAGATCAATTACATACAAAAAGCAAACATCAATTATAACCGTATCAACTGAAAGAATCCATATTTGGGATTGAAAATTTGTAACATCAGTATTAGAAAAGTCTTCATCAAGGAATTAAACACTGCTGTCATAAAAATATAAAACACTTGCTAAAACTTTAGTAACATAAATGAGGCATAATCTTTTAATCCTCTATTACTTAAATCATTGAAGTAACGATTGAAGTGGCTCCTCAAAGATTTAAGCACCAACTCATTTTTTATACTATTTCTAGAGGTTTTAAATATCAAAAATTGATAATGCCATGTCATTTTAGGTACTCTGTTGTCTGTCTGCTATTTGATAAAATCAAAACTCTAAATTGAAAAACATAAAAGGCATTTCCATCTTCAGTTCAGTTCAGTTCAGTTCTGTCGCTCAGTCGTGTCTGACTCTTTACGAACACATGAATCGCAGCACACCAGGCCTCCCTGTCCATCACCAACTCCCGGAGTTCACTCAGACTCACGTCCATTGAGTCAGTGATGCCGTCCAGCCATCTCATCCTCAGACGTCCCCTTCTCCTCCTGCCCTCAATCTCTCCCAGCCTCAGAGTCTTTTCCAATGAGTCAACTCTTTGCATGAGGTGGCCAAAGTACTGGAGTTTCAGCTTTAGCATCATTCCTTCCAAAGAAATCCAGGGCTGATCTCCTTCAGAATGGACTGTTTGGATCTCCTTGCAGTCCAAGGGACTCTCAAGAGTCTTCTCCAACACCACAGTTCAAAAGCATCAATTCTTCAGCACTCAGCCTTCTTCAAATGCAGCCTAAATTTTTACTTCTGGCTTATGTGCAATTCCCTTCCGTACTTACTCCTGAAGACTAAGCTCATATGTCATTCCCACTGGTAAAACTTGCTTGGCTCCACAACCTAGGTTTTGTGACTATCTTCAGTTTCTCAACTTTTGAGTAAGATCTATAATGGACTATGCAGAGTTCCAAAGAATAGCAAGGAGATATAAGAAAGCCTTCCTCGGTGATTAATGCAAAGAATAGGGGAAAACAATAGAATGGGAAAGACTAGAGATCTCTTCAAGAAAACTAGAAGTACCAAGGGAACATTTCATGCAAAGATGGGCTCGATAAAGGACAGAAATAGTAGGGACCTAACAGAAGCAGAAGATATTAAGAATAGGTGGCAAGAATACACAGAATAACTGTACAAAAAAGATCTTCACAATCCAGATAATCACAAAGGTGTGATCACTCACCTAGAGCCAGACATCCTAGAATGTGAAGGCAAGTGGGCCTTAAGAAGCATAACTATAAACAAAGCTAGTGGAGGTGATGGAACTCCAATTGAGCTCTTTCAAATCCTGAAAGATGACGTTGTGAAAGTGCTGCACTCAATATGCCAGCAAATTTGGAAAACTCAGCAGTGGCCACAGGACTGGAAAAGGTCAGTTTTCATTCTAATCCCAAAGAAAGGCAATGCCAAAGTATGCTCAAACTACCACACAATTGTACTTATCTCACATGCTAGAAAAGTAATGCTCAAAATTCTCCAAGTCAGGCTTCAGCAATACATGAACTGTGAACTTCCAGATGTTCAAGCTGGTTTTAGAAAAGGCAGAGGAACCAGAGTTCAAATTGCCAACATCTGCTGGATCATCAAAAAAGCAACAAGTTTCCTAAAAAAAACACTTATTTTTGCTTTATTGATTATGCCAAAGTCTTTGATTGTATGGATCAGAAAGAAACTGTGGAAAATTCTTCCAGAGATGGGAATACCAGACCACTTGACCTGCCTCTTAAAAAATCTGCATGAGTTCATGAAGCAACAATTAGAACTGAACACGGAACAACAGAATGGTTCTAAATCTGGAAAGAAGTATGTCAAGGGCTATATATTGTCACCCTGCTTATTTAACTTATATGCAGAGTACGTCATGATAAATATTGGGCTGGATGAAGTACAAGCTGGAATCAAGATTTCTTGGAGAAATATCAATAACCTCAGATACGCAGATGATACTAACCTTATGGCAGAAAGCAAAGAAGAACTAAAGAGACTCTTGATGAAAGTGAAAGAGGAGAGTAAAAAAGTTGGCGTAAAACTAAACATTCAGAAACAAAGATCATGGCATCCAGTTCCATCAGTTCAGTTCAGTTCAGTTCAGTCACTTAGCCGTGTCTGACTCCTTGCAACCCCATTAATTGAAGCATGCCAGGCCTCACTGTCCATCACCAACTCCTGGAGTTCACTCAGACTCATGTCCATCGAGCTGATGATGCCATCCAGCTATCACATCCTCTGTCGTCCCCTTCTCCTCCTGCCCCCGATCCCTCCCAGGATCAGAGTCTTTTCCAAAGACTCAACTCTTCACCTGAGGTGCCAAAGTATTGAAGTTTCAGCTTTAGCATCAGTCCTTCCAAAGAACACCCAGGGCTGATCTCTTTAGAATGGACTAGTTGGATCTCCTTGCAGTTCAAGGGACTCTCAAGAGTCTTCTCCAACACTACAATTCAAAGGCATCAATTCCTTGGTGCTCAGCTTTCTTTACAGTCCAACTCTCACATCCATACACGACAGATAAACCATAGCCTTCACTAGATGGATCTTTGTTGGCAAAGTAATATCTCTGCTTTTGAATATGCTATCTAGGTTGGTCATAACTTTCCTTCCAAGGAGTAAGCGTCTTTTAAATTCATGGTTGCAATCACCATCTGCAGTGATTTTGGAGCCCAAAAAGATAAAAGTCTGACACTGTTTCCATTGTTTCCCCATCTATTTCTCATGAAGTGTTCGCACTACTTTGCCAATAGAGATACATCTAGTCAAAGCTATGGTTCTTCCAGTAATCATATAGGGATGTGAGAGTTGGACTACAAAGAAAGCTGAACGCCAAATAATTGATGCTTTTCAACTGTAGTGTTGGAGAAGACTCTTGAGAATCCCTTGGACGAAAGGAGATCAGTTGTTGACCAGTCCATCCTAAAGTAAAATAGTCTTGAATATTCATTGGAAGGACTGATGCTGAGGTTGAAAGTCCAGTACTTTAGCCACCTGATGCAAAGAACAGACTCATTTTAAAAGACCCTGATGCTGGGACATATTGAAGGCAGAAGGAGAAGGGGATGACAGAGGATGAGATGGCTGGATGGCATCACTGACTCAATGGTCCGCTAGTTGGTGATGGACAGGGAGGCCTTGCTTGCTGCAGTCCATGTGGTTGCAAAGAGTCAGACACGACTGATCGTCTAAACTGAACTGATAGTAGACTGTATAGTCCATGGAATTCTCCAAGTCAGAAATCTAGAATGGGTAGCTGTTCCCCTCTCGAGGGGAATTTCCCAAACCAGGGATTGAAACTAGGTCTCGTTCATTGCAGGTGGATTTTTTACTAGCTAACTACAAGGGAAGCCCTATATTATAGTACATATAGCATATATTACATGTTAATATAGAATACTCAGAAGAACGGTACAAAAAAGATCTTCAAGACCAAGATAATAACAATGGTATGATCACTCACCTAGAGCAAGACATCCTAGAATGTGAAGCCAAGTGGGCCTTAGAAAGCATGACTATGAACAAAGCTAGCGGAGGTGATGGAATTGCAGTTGAGCTATTTCAAATCTTGAAAGATGATGCTGTGAAAGTGCTGAACTCAATATGCCAGCAAATTTGGAAGAGTCAGCACTTGCCACAAGACTGGAAAAGTTCAGTTTTCATTCCAATCCCTAAGAAAGGCAATGTCAAAGAATGCTCAAACTACCACACAATTGCACTCATCTCACATGCTAGTAAAGTGATTCTCAAAATTCTCCAAGCCAGACTTCAGCAGTACGTGAACTGTGAACTTCCTGATGTTCAAGCTGGTTTTAGAAAAGGCAGAGGAACCAGAGATCAAATTGCCAACATCTGCTGGATCATGGAAAAAGCAAGAGAGTTCCAGTAAAACATCTATTTCTGCTTTATTGACTATGCCAAAGCCTTTGACTGTGTGGATCACAATAAACTGTGGAAAATTCTGAAGAGATGTGAATACCAGACCACCTGACCTGCCTTTGAGAAATCTGTATACAGGTCAGGAAGCAACAGTTAGAACTGGACATGGAACAACAGACTCGTTCCTAATAGGGAAAGGAGTACGTCAAGGCTGTATATTGTCACCCTGCTTATTTAACTTCTATGCAGAGTACATCATGAGAAACGCTGGACTTCAAGAAACACAAGCTGGAATCAAGACTTCCAGGAGGAATATCAATAACCTCAGATATGCAGATGATACCACTCTTATGGCAGAAAGTGAAGAGGAACTAAAAAGCCTCTTGATGAAAGTGAAAGTGGAGAGTGAAAAATTTGGCTTAAAGCTCAACGTTCAGAAAATGAAGATCATGGCATCTGGTCCCATCACTTCATGGGAAATAGATGGGGAAACAGTGGAAACAGTGTCAGACTTTTATTTTTTTGGGCTCCAAAATCATTGCAGACAGAGATTACAGCCATGAAATTAAAAGACGCTTACTCCTTGGAAGAAATATTATGACCAACCTAGATAGCATATTTAAAAGCAGAGACATTATTTTGCCAAGAAAAGTCCGTCTAGTCAAGGCTATGGTTTTTCCAGTGGTCATGTATGCATGTGAGAGTTGGACTGTGATGAAAGGTGAGTGCCAAAGAACTGATGCTTTTGAACTGTTGTGTTGGAGAAGACTCTTGAGAGTTCCTTGGACTGCAAGGAGATCCAACCAGTCCATTCTAATGGAGATCAGCCCTGGGTGTTCTTTGGAAGGATTTATGCTAAAGCTGAAACTCCAGGTCTTTGGCCACCTCATGCAAAGGGTTGACTCTTTGGAAAAAACTCTGATGCTGGAGAGAGATTGGGGGCAGGAGGAAAAGGGGATGACAGTGGATGAGATGGCTGGATGGCATCACTGACTCGATGGACATGAGTCTGAGTGAACTCCGGGAGATGGTGATGGACAGGGAGGCCTGGAGTGCTGCAGTTCATGGGGTCACAAATAGTCGGACATGACTGAGCGACTGAACTTAACTGAACTGAATAGATGGACATATTTATGTGTTTCTTTGATTTCAAGGACCATCTGTGGTACAGGATGACTGAGAACACATTAACCTTAGTTTTACTCTTGGACTTCTCCTTATTATCTAACATCTTAATAAATAACTTCTGGTGATGATCTGGTTGGAACAAGTTGCTCTTTAAAGTGGCTCAGATTGAGCCTAAGAGGAATGAAGATACAAGAAAGATGAAAGGACTATATTTTAATACCATCTACTTTCAAATATGCCTGCTTTCATAGCACTTTATGTAGAATGTGGAGAGCTGTGGGAAGTAATCTACATATCAAATAATTTCATTAAAGATACTTTAAGTACAAATTTATTATTTAAAATGTTACTTGAGTAGGATATTGTTACTATTTTATTTTGAAAACTTTCAGTTAGCCCTCAAATCTTCAAAGCAGAACTTATAATTAATAAAAATTTGGAACATGAAAATCTAAAAGGAAAATATATTTTAAAAGTATGTAATGAATATTTCCTTGTAAGAAAGAACCAAAAGTAAAATATCTGACCTCAAAATCTGGGAAGGTATATTTCCTATTATCCAGGTCTAGTGAACTAACTCCTTTTCTAGAAGTAAAATAGTGAACAGCCAACTAAAAATCAATTCACCATGTTGAGGCTGCCAGTTCCAGAATGAGCAAGAGCAGACATAATATGATTATGAGGATTCAGAGCATTCAGGACATACAGCTGAATCCTACATAAATTGCCAGCCAAAGGGAAATGTTGCTGGATGCCCTACTAACAGGGATTAAAACAATTGAGCTTTTTGATATGTGTTTCTGTGGTGAGGTGGATCCCATGTCCAAAAATTAGGCTTTCACAGTCACAAATTCTGCCAACATTTTAGCTCATTATTTCTACAAGTCTTTGATAATTACATTAATATTGTTGGACATTTAGTACGTTAAAGCATTTGCCACAGTTTTGAAGATTTTCCTGAAATAAAATAACTGAAACCATCCATATTTATATAAAATTGACACATGAAAAAAATGCTTTTCGTGATGGGATGAGATGCACTGGTGCAAAAAGACATCCAGCAGGATTAACACTGTTTACAATGGTATTTGGCAATAACTTAAAAAATAAAAAGAATTTTACGTTTCCCCCTGATTTATGAATACTCATATATACAATTTTGTAAGGATCAGATATGAAAATCACATTTAGTGTGCACATACACACAGATTTTATATATATATATATATCAATGAACCTTCTATTATAGAGAAATATCATGCCATTAAATCAGGAACATGAGGGTTATTCTCTGCATATGGACAACCCAGCTAAACATGTTAAACTGAAGCTCCTTAGGTAGTTTCTGTGTCTCAGAGAACATAATTTTGTTTTGTTTACCTCAGCTAAACAGTCATAAATGGATAGCACCAGGCCCTGAGTCAAGTTAAATAGGACAAAAATGACTAGTCAGAGTTTCATAGCAGATGCCAGGAAAATGCAAAGGAATGGGAATAATCCTCAGCAGACCTAAGCTGGAGCATAACTCAGGAGGAAAAAATCTTCATAAGAGGGAACAGACAGTAGCAAGGAGACATCATTGACCCAGCAGCTCCGCATATAATGAAAAGGGGTCAAAAAACATTCCCTCCACCAGGGGAAGTTTCATTATCTCTTTAGGGACTTGAATATTGAACTAGTTAAATAATTAGCCTAAATATTTTTGGATAATGAAATTGAATGAGGTATTATCTAGCAAGTTTTTCAGGCATGTGAAGAAGGATGGTTGAAATTCTTAATATTGTGTACTATTAATTTAGTAAATACCTAGTCTGTTTATGTGTAATTATTTTCATAATTTGTATTCCTATGGTTCAATATTTTCTTACCTTTTTAATATACAGTAGTGTCTTTCACTGGAGAAGGCAATGGCACCCCAGTCCAGTACTCTTGCCTGGAAAATCCCATGGATGGAGGAGCCTGGAAGGCTGCAGTCCATGGAGTCGCTGAGGGTCAGACACTACTGAGCAACTTCACTTTAAATTTTCACTTTCATGCATTGGAGAAGGAAATGGCAACCTACTCCAGTGTTCTTGCCTGGAGAATCCCGGGGATGGGGGAGCCTGGTGGGTTGCCGTCTATGGGGTCTCACAGAGTTGGACACAACTGAAGTGACTTAGCAGCAGTAGCAGTGTCTTTCACACAGAAAAAATGTCAACAACGTGTTTTGTCCCAAGAATAACTTGGCCATGAGTGCACTGCTTTAGCTTTTTCTCACTTTTCCTATGCAACAAAGATACAGATGTTTGATCTGTCTTCAGATTTTAGCATTAGAAAAGCATTCTTCCCCTGACTTGAGTCCAGTAATAATTAGCCCCTTTATCTTGCTGATAGTATTAAATACACTGACACTTCCTATGAGCTACTCCTCTATATTTTCCTTGGGGGCACTCACCTGGCATAGTGCTGTTAAATAATTTATGTCCACTATGAAACAGGATACAATCTGACTTACCATCTTTCCCAACCATTCAATAATAAAGCCTCTTAACAAGAGGATTGTTCTGAGTAACAGTTCATGATTTCTTACCTTCTATGTTGATATTTGCAGAAGGTATAATTACCTCTGTAAAAATCTAACCTTGGTGTATCTTTACATCATTTTCGGAACAAGAGTAATGTGATTTCGAAAGAGCTCTGTAGTCCAAGGGGTTGCAAAGCATCAGACACGACTGAGCGACTGAACTGAACTAAACTGAACCTGTCTGCTTGGGAAGACTCATTGGACTATGAGCAACTATATTTTTGCTTGCAGAGTCATAATTTACCTATTAAAAATGAAGTCAATAACCTACACACTTTATATAATAATTTTATATTTAAAAAGGGAGATGTCATATATAGCTTTTATTATGTTGAGGTATGTTCCTTCTATTCCTGTTTTCTGGAAAGTTTTTATATAATGGATGTTGAATTTTGTCAAAGGCTTTCTCTGCATCTATTGAAATAATCATATGGTTTTCTTTATCAATTTTTATTGCAGTATATTACATTGATTGATTTATGGATATTGAAGAATCCTTGCCTCCCTGGGATAAAGCCCACTTGGTCATGCTGTATGATCTTTTTAATGTGTTGTTGGATTCTGATTGCTAGAATTTTGTTAAGGATTTTTGCATCTATGTTCATCAGTGATATTGGCCTGTAGTTTTCTTTTTTGTGGCATCTTTGTCAGGTTTTGGTATTAGGGTGATGGTGGCCTCATAGAATGAGCTTCGAAGTTTACCTTCCTCTGCAATTTTCTGGAAGAGTGTAAGTAGGATAGGTGTTAGCTCTTCTCTAAATTTTTGGTAGAATTCAGCTGTGAAGCCGTCTGGACCTGGGTTTTGTATGCTGGAAGATTTCTGATTACAGTTTCAATTTCCATACTTGTGATGGGTCTGTTAAGATTTTCTAATTTCTTCCTGGTTCCATTTTGGAGAGTTGTACTTTTCTAAGAATTTGTCCATTTCTTCCACGTTGTCCATTTTATTGGCATATAATTGCTGATAGTAGCCTCTTATGATACTGTGTATGTTTGCATTGTCTGTTGTGATCTCTCCATTTTCATTTCTAATTTTATTGATTTGATTTTTCTCCCTTTGTTTCTTGATGAGTCTGGCTAGTGGTTTGTCAATTTTATTTATCCTTTCAAAGAACCAGCTTTGGGCTTTGTTGATTTTTGCTATGGTTTCTTTTGTTTCTTTTGCATTTATTTCTGCCCTAATTTTTAAGACTTCTTTCCTTCTACTAACCCTGGGGTTCTTCATTTTTTCCTTTTCTAGTTGTTTTAGATGTAGAGTTAGGTTATTTACTTGATTTTTTTTCTTGTTTCTTGAGGCATGCCTGTATTGCTATGAACTTTCCCCTTAGCACTGCTTTTACAATATCCCACAGGTTTTGGGTTGTTTTGTTTTCATTTTCATGCATTTCTATGCATATTTTGATTTTTTTTTTAATTTTAAACCCACAGCAAACATTATCCTCAATGGCAAAAAATTGAAAGCATTTTCCCTAAAGTCAAGAACAAGACAAGGGTGTCCATTTTCACCGCTACTATTCAACACAGTTTTGGAAGTTTTGGCCACAGCAATCAGAGCAGAAAAAGAAATAAAAGGAATCCAAATTGGAAAAGAAGAAGTAAAACTCTCACTGTTTGCAAATGACATGATCCTCTACAAAGAAAACCCAAAAGACTCCACCAGAAAATTACTAGAGCTAATCAATGAATATAGTAAAGTTGCAGGATATAAAATCAGCACACAGAAATCCCTTGCATTCCTGTACACTAATAATGAGAAAATAGAAAGGGAAATTAAGGAAATAATTCCATTCACCATTGCAACAAAAAGAATAAAATACTTAGGTATATATCTACCTAAAGAAACTAAAGACCTATATATAGAAAACTATAAAACACTGATGAAAGAAATCAAAGAGGACACTAATAGATGGAGAAATATACCGTGTTCATGGATCAGAAGAATCAATATAGTGAAAATGAGTATACTACCCAAAGCAAGAATTCAATGCAATCCCTATGAAGCTACCAATGGTATTTTTCACAGAGCTAGAACACATAATTTCACAATTTGTATGGAAATACAAAAAACCTCGAATAGCCAAAGCAATCTTGAGAAAGAAGAATGGAACTGGAGGAATAAACTGCCTGACTTCAGGCTCTACTACAAAGCCACAGTCATCAAGACAGTATGGTACTGGTACAAAGACAGACATATAGATCAATGGAACAAAATAGAAAGCCCAGAGATAAATCCACACACCTATGGACACCTTATCTTTGACAAAGGAGGAAAGAATACACAATGGAGTAAAGACAATCTCTTTAACAAGTGGTGCTGGGAAAACTGGTCAACCACTTCTAAAAGAATGAAACTAGAACACTTTCTAACATCATACACAAAAATGAACTCAAAATGGATTAAAGACCTAAATGTAAGACCAAAAACTATAAAACTCCTGGAGGAGAACATAGGCAAAACACTCTCCAAAATAAATCACAGCAGGATCCTCTATGACCCACCTCCCAGAATATTGGAAATAAAAGCAAAAAGAAACAAATGGGACTTAATTAAAATTAAAAGCTTCTGCACAACAAAGGAAAATATAAGCAAGGTGAAAAGACAGCCTTCAAAATGGGAGAAATAATAGCAAATGAGCAACTGACAAACAAATAATCTCAAAGATATACAAGCAACTCCTACAGCTCAATTCCAGAAAAATAAACGACCCAATCAAAAAATGGGCCAAAGAACTAAACTGACATTTTTCCAAAGAAGACATACAGATCGCTAAAAAACACATGAAAAGATGCTCAACACTCATTATCAGAGAAATGCAAATCAAAACCACAATGAGGTACCATTTCACGCCAATCAGAATGGCTGCGATCCAAAAGTCTGCAAGCAATAAATGCTCGAGAGGGTATGGAGAAAAGGGAACCCTCTTACACTGTTGGTGGGAATGCAAACTAGTACAGCCACTATGGAGAACACTGTGGAGATTCCTTAAAAAACTGGAAATAGAGCTGCCTTATGACCCAGCAATTCCACTGCTGGGCATACACACCGACGAAAGCAGCATTGAAAGAGACACATGTACCCCAATATTCATCACAGCACTGTTTTTAATAGCCAGGACATGGAAGCAACCTAGATGTCCATCAGCAGATGAATGGATAAGAAAGCAGTGGTACATATACACAATGAAGTATTACTCAGCCATTAAAAACAATACATATGAATCAGTTCTAATCAGGTGGATAAAACTGGAACCTATTATACAGAGTGAAGTAAGCCAGAAAGAAAAACATTAACACAGTATACTAAGACATATATATGGAATTTAGAAAGATGGCAATGATAACCCTGTATGCGAGACAGCAAAAGAGACACAGATGTATAGAACAGTCTTTTGGACTCTGTGGGAAAGGGAGAGGGTGGGACGACTTGGGGGAGTGGCACTGAATCATGTATAAAATCATATAAGAAATGAATCGCCAGTCTAGTTTCAATATAGGATGCTTGAGGCTGGTGCACTGGGAAGACCTGGAGGGATGGTATGGGGAAGGAGGCGGGGGGTGGAGTTCAGGATGGGAACAAGTGTACACCCATGGTGGATTCATGTTGATGTGTGGCAGAACCAATACAATATTGTAAAGTAATTAGCCTACAATTAAAATAAATAAACAATTTTTTAAAAAAAGAAATAAAAAATAAAGATTATCAGATAATTCAATAAAAAGATTTGATTATTTTTAATTCAATGACAAAAATTTGTATTATAACAATTTTAGCATATTTGCTATCAAGAACGTTCTTAATGGATTTAAAACAATTTCTTATAGTAATATAAAAAGAGAGAAAATCACATTGCAAGTAGAAGCTTGTTTAGTTCTCCATTTATGTTCAAAAATATAAAATGCCATATACTAGTAAGACTCCTTCCTTGCTGTCTGCTGGGAAGTTCAAAGGAATTTTTTAAAAATAAGACTCTGTGAATTTAGTGGGAATCTTTTGGATTGCTGTACAAATTATTCTTGTACTTTCTAATTTGTTGTGTACAAATTGCTTTCATGGTGTGCATTTTCATCCATGTCAACATACATCACTGCAACACACTGTGATGTTTTATAACCCATACCTATATGATTAATGTATGTATTTATGTGAATAAATTTTGTGGATACATTTTATGCTGCTCTTAAAATACTTTCAAAATATAGTTCAGTGAAAATTTAAATGAGGGCTGAATGGAATATTGACAATACTGACTATTAATGAAAATCTTGTATTCATCATAAAAGTTGTTCTTTTGATTTTTAAGGAAAATAAGCAAGTTGACAGTTGCTTATACTAACATAGAGTACTTATAGCCATACTATATGTCTGTATTTCACTCTTGTCAGTTTTGTATAAAAATTATGTAACAGATATTTTGTTCGAATTAAAAACTGTCAAACTAAAACAAAATAAATAAAAAAGGGAGATGAATATTACTTTATAGAGAAAAATGAGGAAGTTAGGAGAGGCTGTTTTGAAGGAAAATTTCATTAAAAGCAAGAAGGAGTTTAGAATGGTTGTAGTTTCTCAATAATTGAGATCTTGCAATTTCTCCTTGGATGCTCTGTTGCTGGGTAAGGAGAAAATCTTTCTTTTTCCATCTAAAGTGGTAAAGAAACTTCTTGCCCAGGAATGTAAAGTAAACAGCAAGGGATGGTTATGTGTGTGAGAGCTCCCTCTTAGGACTTCCTGACTCCACTTTAAATGAGGTTCCTTCTTGAATAGGGAAGAATTAAAATGCCTGAAAGAATTAACTATTTTGTAAAGAATTAATAGTTTTTATATCAGATTATTGAGAAGAATTTATATATAACAAAATTTACCATTTCTTGTGTAGAAGTCTAAGACTTTTGACAAATACTTAGAATTATGTATCAGTCAAAAAAGATAAAAATATCTCATAGCACCAAAAATAAGAAACTACATGCCCTTAATCCCTCATACTCTCTGAGACAATCTTTATCTATTTTCTCCCTATGTAGTTTTATCTTTTCTTGAATATCATATGAATATGATGGGATTTTGATCTGGCTTCTCTCCCTTAGCAAAATGCTTCTGAGATGCATTCAGGTGTTGTAGGTATCAATTGCTTGTTCCCTTTTATTTCTAAGTATTGGCATTTATGGATATACCACAGTTTGTCCATCTATTCATCAGTTGTAGGGTATTTGGGTTGTACAATTTGGATGATTATGAAAGGAGTTGTTATAAACATTTGCATACATGTTTTTGAGTAACATACACATTTTAATTTTTCTTAATTACAAAGGATTTGAATTTTAGTTTTGAAAACTTGTCCAAATTGCTACAACATGTTTCAGTCCCACCAGCATTGTAAGAGAGTTACAGTTGCTTGACAGTTCTGTCAGTACTTTGTATCATCAGCTTTTTTCTATTTTGATTTTGGCTATTTCACTTTAAATGTGTAGTGTTATTCCACTGATTTCTTTTTACATTTCCCTAATTACTGATGATGTTTATCCCTTTTTATATACTTATTTGCCATATTTATATAAAACACATATAATGTGGTGAGGTATCTACTGAAATAGTTTATCTGTTTATTTACTAGTTTGTTTATTTTCCTATTATCAATTTAAAAGAGCTTTTTATACATTATGGACACATCTTTTTGAAGCATATTTGGTAAATTTTATTATTCCAATTAATATCTTTCTCATAGGAGTATTTTTTGGAGTATATGTTTTTAATTTGGATGAAGAAAATTTATCTTTTTTCTGTAATAGATCATGCATACAACATCAGGATAAGTACTTTTGAATGTACATATGAATACATTCTACTAAAAGGGGAATGCCTTAGAGCATTAAATTTAAAATCAAATAGATCTATTTAAATAGTAAGGAAACAGACACTCTGACCTTGAGTAAATTTGAGAATGAGTTTATTTTCTTGATATATATCTTTAATGTAATAATCATGGCTCTTACTTCTATCAGGATTATAGAAGAAAATGAATGGAAAAGAAATGCTCTCAGTGTTTTAAATAAATAAATTGAAGCTGACCTTTGCTGTCTCCTATCAATTCATCTCAAGAATAAGAGAAATAAATAACTCATCATTCATATATTCATCTATTTACTAAAATATTTGTTAAAGAAATTTTGTGTGCTAACGAGACAGATGCTGAGAATCCAATGATAAAACAGAATTCAAGAAATAATAAAACTATAAAGGAAAGAACAATACGTCATGAGAGAAAATAACAGATCTCCAAATTTAGATTTGTAGATTAGAGGATAGCTTCTCTGAGAAATAATATTTGACCTAAACTTAAGTGAATTATCAAGTATTAGCCATCTACAGAAATGTAGAATAGTAAGCAGATGATAAATTCACACATAGGAAATAATATATATGATGTCCCAACCTGGGAAAGGTTATTGATGGGAGACCAGTAGGACTAAAGCATGAAGTGTGATAGAAATAATAATTTGAAGCTAAAATAAACTATGTAAAACCTTATATACCTAAGTATATAAGGCTCTTTGTTAGAGTATGGGTGATTGGAACTTTCTTCTGGCCAATATTTGTCAGAAATGCAGGTTTACTCTATGGTGTTCTGCTTGGAGGAGAATCATAGAACCCAAATTCAAGATTAGGAGTATCCACACCCTCTCCAGCATTTATTGCTTGCAGATTTTTGGATCGCAGACATTCTGACTGGTGTGACGTGGTACCTCATTGTGGTTTTGATTTGCATTTCTCTAATAATCAGTGATGTTGAGCATCTTTTCATGTGTTTGTTAGCCATCCGTATGTCTTCTTTGGAGAAATGTCTATTTAGTTCTTTGGCCCATTTTTTGATTGGGTCGTTTATTTTTCTGGAATTGAGCTGCATAAGTTGCTTGTATATTTTTGAGGTTAGTTGTTTGTCAGTTGCTTCATTTGCTATTATTTTCTCCCATTCAGAAGGCTGTCTTTTATCCTTGCTTATATTTTCCTTTGTTGTGCAGAAGCTTTTAATTTTAATTAGATCCCATTTGTTCATTTTTGCTTTTATTTCCAGAATTCTGGGAGGTGGATCATAGAGGATCCTGCTGTGATTTATGTCGGAGAGTGTTTTGCCTATGTTCTCCTCTAGGAGTTTTATAGTTTCTGGTCCTAAATTTAGATCTTTAATCCATTTTGAGTTTCTTTTTGGGAATGCAAACTAGTAGAGCCACTATGGAGAACAGTGTGGAGATTCCTTTACAAATTGCAAATAGAACTGCCTTAAGACCCAGCAATCCCACTGCTGGGCATACACATCGAGGAAATCAGAATTGAAAGAGGCACATGCACCCCAATGTTCATCGCAGCACTGTTTATAATAGCCAGGACATGGAAACAACCTAGATGTCCATCAGCAGATGAATGGATAAGAAAGCAGTGGTACATATACACAATGGAGTATTACTCAGCCATTAAAAAGAATACATTTGAATCAGTTCTGATGAGATGGATGAAACTGGAGCCGATTATACAGAGTGAAGTAAGCCAGAAAGAAAAACATGAATACAGTATACTAACACATATATATGGAATTTAGAAAGATGGCAATGACGACCCTGTATGCAAGACAACAAAAAAGACACAGATGTGTATAATGGACTTTTGGACTCAGAGGGAGAAGGAGAGGGTGGGATGATTTGGGAGAATGGCCTTGAAACATGTATACTATCATGTAAGAATCGAATCGCCAGTCTATGTCCGACGCAGGATACAGCATGCTTGGGGCTGGTGCACGGTGATGACCCAGAGAGATGTTATGGGGAGGGAGGTGGGAGAGGAGTTCATGTTTGGGAACGCATGTACACCCATGGTGGATTCAAGTCAATGTATGGCAAAACCAATACAGTATTGTAAAGTAAAATAAAGTAAAAATAAAAATTAAAAAAAAGAAAAGATTAGGAGTATCATTAAGCTTTTTAACTTCCATTATGTGTATATAATTACTCCTGCTGATTGTATACTCTAATAATTAGACACAAAAATTATGACACTGGTGAAAACTTGAAGATGACACAAAAAGAACGATATATTGTGTTAATAGGTTCAAAGAATTAATTTAGTTAAAATGACTATATTACCCACAGTAACCTATTGATTCAATAAAATTCTTTAAAGTGGCATTTTGCACAGAACTAGAACAGAAAAAAATAATTTTTTTTTGGAAATACAAAAGATCTCAAATAGCCAAAGCAATCTGAAAAAGAACAAAGCTGGAGGTGTCACTCTCTAAGATCCTGAACTATGCTTCAAAACTACCATAATCTAAACAGTATGGTGATGGCACAAAACTATACACATAGATCAATGGAACAAAGTAGAAAAGTCCTAAAATGAATCTTAATTTATATGGGAAATTAATCTATGACAAAGGAGGCCAAAATATGCAATGGGAAAAACAACCTATTTTCTAAATGGTGTTGGGAAAACTGTACAACCTCATGCAAAGTAATCAAACTGGACTAATATCTCACACCATGCATAAAAAAAAAATCACAATGGATTAAAGACTTAACGTAAGACCTGAAACCATAAAACTTCTAGAATAAAATATAGGCAGTACACTCTTGGACATCAGTCTTTTTTTTTTTTTTTAATATGTCTCCTTAGATAAGGGAAACAAAGCAAAATTAAACAAGTGGGACTATCAAACTAAAAATCTTTTGCACAACAAAGGAAGCTATCAACAAAATTTAAAAAGCTGCCTACTGAATGTAAGAAGATACCTGCAAATGGTATATCTGATAAGCAATTAATATTTCAAATATATGAAGAACCCCTACAAATCAATGTTTTTAAAAAATGATTAAAAATAAGCAAAGGATCTCAATAGATATTCTTCCATAACACTACAGATGCACACAAAAATGAATAGATGTTTTATAATTTATGACCATGTGCACAGGAAAATCTACCTTGAAAATTTACTGTGGAACTGACTAGAAAATTCAGAAAAGCAGGGTGATAAAGGAAAGAGACATAAGATTAAAGGAGGATTTTTAATAGGAATCACATACAATTCAGATGATCTAATTGTAAGGGACATCCTGAAGATGTAGGAAAACTTTAAAGATCTAGGCAAAAATTGAAGATGCGAATTAATTAGCAGGACAAGAGAGGATGTAGTGCAAAGCAAATGTGGAGGAATTGGCCTCTATTAGGAAGAGGAGTGATTTTTCTTTCTTAACCATAGAAAAATAAATAAAGCCTGGGGTATATGGCCTTAGGTTCTAGGCTGCCTATTAGAGAAATGAGGGAGCTCCCATCTGATGGCTTCTATTTCTTACAATGAGTTCCATGGCAATATCAGGAGCAGAACAAGTGTATTGGGGGTGTTAGGAAGAACTAAGATGTTTGAGAGCAGAAAAACATAATACAGAATCTTTAGGGAATGTGGTAAACTGAGTTAGACAGAACTGAATTGTCTACCTTGCAATTAGTTTTGAAGAAATGACTAGCACAGGATGATCCCTTTTAGAAAGGTTCAAATTGTAGCATACCTGGAAATACAAATTTATGTTATGGGTCTACACCAAGAGAAATAATATGATGCTGCTGCTGCTGCTGCTGCGTCACTTCAGTCATGTCCAACTCTGTGTGATCCCATAGATGGAAGCCGACCAGGCTCCCCTATCTCTGGGATTCTCCAGGCAAGAGTACTGAAGTGGGGTGCCTTCTCCGGAAATAACACATAGATATCAGATATAGTGTGGTGGTCTAAGTAAGAAGAGTAAACATGTTACTAGGTTCCACCACTTACCACACAATTTGGACAAGTAATATAACCTCCTAGTTTAAAATTTCCCATGTGAAGATTTAAAATAATAATAATAATAAACCTCACAGAGTTGACGTATTAAAGGACTTACAATGTGTAAAACATTTAGCACAAAATGTGGTGCATAATGATATTTCAGCAATGGTTCTGGTGAGAGTGGTAGCAGAAATAATTTTAGACCCACAAAATAAGGACAATCAAAAAGAGCAGAATACAGCAAAATCTGTTCCCAGGCTCATTATTCAAGTAAATCTTTACTGTGTTATATGTTTACATCCTTTCTTTCTAGAGATGCCCCTTTATTTCAACCTTGTCTGTTATACTCCAGCCATGCTGAACTCTATATAGCATTCCAAACACACACACACACACACACCAAGGTACTTCTATGTATACACCTTTGCACAAGGTTTTCTTTGTGCCTGGACTGTAACCAGAACACTAACAACCTCACCAAAGCATACATACATTTACACACACACACACACAAAACTGCCCAACTCTTCATTGCTAAAAGAGTATATTTAACCTTTAAAATGCAATTCAATCATCGTTCCAAAAAGTCTTTGCTGAATACAGGTCAGTGGCCATCCCTCTTTTCATTCTTCTGATATATAGTGGATCATATAATATTCTGTGTCATCTGGGATCGATTGTGAGCTCCCTGAGAGAACAGGAAGTTTCTTCCATACATTAAGTACTTTACACTGTTACTAACAAAAGTAGGACTCCATTTGTAGTCACCTAATGAATACATGGGACCTATGAAAGAAGAGATGTCTCCATGCATACCTTAAGCAAAGTTTCAGATCAGCACATTTTGCCCAAGAATAATTTGGAGATAAATGGAGTCTTTCCAAGTGATTAAAACCCTACCAGTGTACCATCAGCAAATACCAGTGGCAGCAGCAGAATCCCAAGGTGATTCCAGATTTGTTAAGAAGGATCATCAATTTCGAACGGTAATAAACTATACAATATAAGGTGATATTGGTGCACAAGTGAAGGCAGGCAATTATGGAGCTTTCCAGGAATAAAAACATCAGATAGCTAAATTCTTAACATCCAAATAAAATTAATGATTAAAACAAGCTGAAGATTTTTTGAAGAGAGGGATTAGGGTATGGACATAAACTTTTATGATAGGAAATACAGAAAAGCACATAACAACTAACATGATATACTGTGCTACTTAGTATTTTGAGGAGATTTTCTATACTATTAGCAAATTTTATTTTCTGACTAGCTTTTAACCTAGCATTTCTTCTCATAAGTTAATTGTTTTGTGGTAGACTTTGGTGATAATTGTTGGGTGTATAGCAACTCTGCAGGTAGTTAACAGATTTACCTATCCTTACAAAGAATTTTGCTTGACCATCAAATAATTTTACCTCCCACTTTAACAAAGTGTGTTATTTCAATAATCTAATTCAGTGTGTTTTTTAGAAACAAAACCATGGATTTACTGGGATAGAAAGAAAGACAAATCAACTAAATAAAAAGCTTTGTCCTATCTATTATATTTTTTAAGCAAGAATACAGCAAGGATATTTGAGTTTGCTATCGTTTAATGTTATGAAGCAAAAGATGTCCATATTATTAAAATAATTATTTAAGTCATATATCAGATAATCAACTATTCCCCATTGTCCATTGTCAATGTATAATATATTCACACCTCCTTTAAATTTCTTTAATATGACCTGTTAATAGTAGCTCCCAGTATTTTATAAGCTTTAACTATGACTCACCAGTCTCACCCATCAGGAAGCTTACATAAGCCTCTTGTCCCTATCCATCAGAGGGCAGACACAATGAAAACCACAATCTCAGAAAACTACCCAAACTAATCACATGGACACAGCCTTGTCTAGCTCAAGGAAACTATGAGCCACATCGTGTAAGGCCACCCAAGATGGACAGGTCCTGGAGGAGAGTTCTGACAAAATGTGGTCCACTGGAGAAGGGAATGGCAAAACACTTCAGGATTCTTGCTTTGAGGAAACCAAGGACAGTATAAAAAGGCAAAAAAAGATAGGACACTGAACGATGAACTCCCCAGGTCAGTAGGTGCCCAATATGCTACTGGAGATCAGTGGAGAAATGACTCCAGAAAGAATGAAGAGATGGAGCCAAAGCAAAAACAATACCCAGTTGTGAATGTGACTGGTGATGGAAGTAAAGTCCGATGCTGTAAAGAGCAATATTGCATAGGAACCTGGAATGTTAGGTCCATGAATCAAGGCAAATTGGAAGTGGTCAAACAAGAGATGGCAAGAGTGAACATTAACATTTTAGGAATCAGCAAACTAAAATGGACTGCAATGGGTGAATTTAACTCAGATGACCATTATAGCTACTACTGTGGGCAAGAATCCCTTAAAAGAAATGGAGTAGCCATCATAGTGAACAAAAGAGTCTGAAATGCAGTACTTGGATGCATCCTGGAAAACGACAGGATGATCTCTGTTTCCAAGGCAAACCATTCAATATCACAGTGATCCAAGTCTATGCCCCAACCAGTAAGGCTGAAGAAGTTGAAGTTGAACAGTTCTATGAAGACCTACAAGACCTTCTAGAACTAAAACCCAAAAAAGATGTCCTCTTAATTACAGGGGACTGCAATGCAAAGTAGGAGTAACAGGAGTAACAGGCAAGTTTGGCCTTGGAGTACAACATGAAACAGCACAAAGGCTAATAGTGTTGTCAGAGAATGCACTGGTCATAGCAAACACCTTTTCCAACAACACAAGAGAAGACTCTACACGTGGACTTCACCAGAGGATCAATACCGAAATCAGACTGATTATATTTTTTTGTGGCCAAAGATGGAGAAGCTCTATACAGGCAGCAAAAAGAAGGCCAGGAGCTGACTGTGGCTCAGATCATGAACTCCTTATAGCCACATTCAGATTTAAATTGAAGAAAGTAGGGAAAACCAGTAGACCACGAAGGTATGACCTAAAGTAAATCCATTACAATTATACAGTGGAAGTGAGAAATAGATTCGAGGGATTAGATCTGATAGAGAGCCTGAAGAACTATAGACAAAGGTTACTGACATTGTACAGGAGGCAGTGATCAAGATCATCCCCAAGTAAAAGAAATGCAAAAAGGAAAAATGGTTGTAAGGCCTTACAAATAGCTGAGAAAAGAAGAGAAGCCAAAAGCAAAATAGAAAAGGAAACATATACCCATTTGAATGCAGAGTTCCAAAGACCATTTGAATGCAGAGTTCCAAAGAAGAGCAAGGAAAGTTAAGAAAGCCTTCCTCAGTGATCAATGCAAAGAAATAGAGGAAAACAATAAAAATGGGAAAGACTAGAGATCTCTTCAAGAAAAGTATAGATATCAAGGGAACATTTCATGCAAAGATGAATACAATAAAGGACAGAAATGATCTCGACCTAACAGAAGCAGAAGATATTAAGAAGAGGTGGCAAGAATACACAGGAGACTATACAAAAAAGATCTTCATGACCCAGATAACCATGATGGTGTTATCACTCACCTAAAGCCAAACACCCTGGAATGCGAAGTCAAGTGTGTCTTAGGAAGCATCACTATGAACAAAGCTAGTGGAGGTGATGGAATTCAAGTTGAGCTATTTCAAGTCCTAAAAGATGATGCTGTGAAAGTACTGCACTCAATATGCCAGCAAATTTGGAATACTCATAGTGGCCACAGGACTGGAAAAAGTCAGTTTTCATTCCAATTCCAAAGAAAGGCAATGCCAAAGAATGCTCAAACTACCACACAATTGCACTTATTTCACCGGTTAGCAAAGTAATGCTCAAAATTCCCCAAGTCAGGCTTCAACTGTATGTGAACTGTGAAATTCCAGATATTCAAGCTGGATTTTGAAAAGGCAGAGGAACCAGAGATCAAATTGCCAACATCTGCTGGATCATGGAAAAAGCAAGAGAGTTCCAGAAAAACATCTACTTTTGCTTTACTGACTATGCCAAAGCCTTTGACTGCTTGGACTCACAACAAACTGTGGAAAATTCTGAAAGAGATGGGAATACCAGACCACCTGACCTGCCTCTTGAGAAATCTGTATGCAGGTCAAGAACAACAGTTAGAACCGGACATGGAACAACAGACTGGTTCCAAATTGGGGAAAGGAGTCCATCAAGGCTGTATATTGTCACCCTGCCTTTTTATCTTAGATGCAGATCATACAAAATGCCAGGCTGGATGAAGCACAAGCTGGAATCAAGATTGCTGGGAGAAATATCAGTAACCTCAGTTATGCTGATGACACTACAGTTATGGCAGAAAGTGAGGAACTAAAGAGCCTCTTGATGAAAGTGAAAGAGAAGAGTGTACAAGTTGGCTTAAAACTCAACATTCAGAAAACTAAGATCATGGCATTTGGTCTCATCACTTCATGGCAAATAGATGGGGAAACAATGGAAACAGTCAGAGACTTTATTTTTATGGGATCCAAAATCACTGCATCTGGTGACCGAAGCCATGAAATTAAAAGACGCTCCTTGGAAGATAAGCTATGACCAACCTAGACAGCACATTAAAAAGCAGAGACATTACTTTACAAAGATGGACCACAACATTCCATCTAGTCAAAGTATGGTTTTCTAGTAGTTATGTATGGATCTGAAATTTGGACCATAAAGAAAGCTGAGCGCTGAATAATTGATTCTTTTGAACTGCGATGTTGGAGACTTCAAGAGTCCCTTTGACTACAAGGAAATCCAGTCAATCCTAAAGGAATTCAGTCCTGAATATTCACTAGAAGGTCTGATGCTGAAGCTGTAACTCCAATACTTTGGCCACCTAATGAAAAGAAATGACTCAAGAAAAGACCCTGATGCTGGAAAAGATTGATGGTGGAGGAGAAGGGGATTACAGAAGCTGAGATGGTTGGATGGCATCACCAACACACTGGACATGAGTTTGAGCAGGCTACAGGATTTGGTGATGAACAGGAAGCCTGGCGTGCTGCAGTTCATTGGGTCACAAAGAGTCAGACCCAACTGAGTGATTAAACTGAACTGAATTGATGACATCAGTGGTATTGCAGAGCTGCCTGTCAATAGAAAAAGACACAAGGCTGTGACTTTTTAGAGGGAGTGATTCTGTCAGTTTTTAAATACCATCAAAATAAGGAAAAAAGAAAGGAATATTTCACCTTTGTTTAAAGAATTAATTCCACATACGCTAAAGTGAACTAGACTATTCATCCATGAGAATTATAAATAGATTTATTTCCAATTGCATTGAAAAATGTGACACTGCAGATACTCAAGGGCCTTTCCAAACATTATGCATCTTACATCTTTTAAGATATCTTTGTGTGTCAAAAACACTGCTTTCAAGAAAGAATAAATCTGTCCTATGGATCACATAAAATTATAAGTATTTAAATCTGTATTTTACACTTGGTTGATAAATCATCAGTTCAGTTCTGTTCAGTCACTCAGTCGTGTCCGACTCTGCGACCCCATGAATCGCAGCACACCAGGTCTCCCTGTCCATCACCAACTCCCGGAGTTCACTCAGACTTGCATCCATCGAGTCAGTGGTGTTATCCAGCCATCTCATCCTCAGTCGTCCCCTTCTTCTCCTGCCCCCAATCCCTCCCAGCATCAAAGTCTTTTCCAATGAGTCAACTCTTCGCATGAGGTGGCCAAAGTACTGGAGTTTCAGCTTTAGCATCATTCCTTCCAAAGAAATCCCAGGGTTGATCTCCTTTAGAATGGACTGGTTCGATCTCCTTGCAGTCCAAGGGACTCTCAAGAGTCTTCTCCAACACCACAATTCAAAAGCATCAATTCTTCGGCACTCAGCCTTCTTCACAGTCCAACTTTCACATCCATACATGACTACTGGAAAAACCATAGCCTTGACTAGACGGATCTTAGTCGGCAAAGTAATGTCTCTGCTTTTGAATATACTATTTAGGTTGCTCATAACTTTTCTTCCAAGGAGTAAGTGTCCTTTAATTTCATGGCTGCAATCTACCATCTGCAGTGATTTTGGAGCCCCCCAAAATAAAGTCTGACACTGTTTCCATAGTAGACAGTTAAAATTATTTCACACATTTAGTCTCAAAATCCTTTAATCAACTGAGAATGTACTTTCATAGTCCAGAATCCATTTAGATTACAAATCAAACTGAAGTAATTTCTTTAGGAGAACCGTCTTACCTAATTGTAAATAGTGACTGCATATATTGAAGGGAAATGTTTTTGATACATATTAGAAAGCATTTTTTTTTCCTTAAGGCTGAGAAAGTCATTGTTTACACACAATATTCAGTGCATTCACTTTATGCTAGTGAATTCAATTTGCTAAAGGTACATTGTCTAGGAAGAGTTAAAAAGCTAACCTGTAATATCAGGTCTTTCAGGTTTCTCATGTGATCATCTCTTTCTTTCTCAAAATAAAGTGCTCATTAGATCTCAGTTTTATAGATTAGGAAGCTGAGGTTTCAAGAGAATAAGTGACTTGCTTAAAGTAATAGGTTTTATTGCTGGAATCTCAATGTAAGTTTTTTTCTGAGTTCAGGGACTGTTCTCAGAAATTCCACTTCAAAGGCTTCTATGACAATTATTATTTTAAGTCATAGGTTTAATTTTTATTTCTTGAATATGTGCTGTTGGCTCCTTTCTGGGTTGCCTGTTTAGATTCTATCACATTTTTTAGCGCATGGCCTTGAGTTTCTCAGTTGCACTATTTAAGTAATCTGGTTAATACTATAGAGTCTTGGTGTTACAGAATCCTAATATCAACAACAAGCAAGGCAAAATGTGATCAACTTGGGATTATTTTGGTGGACAGGTATGTTTGAATCATCCCTTAAGTCCTATGCAAAGGTTTGATTTAAATTACTCATGATGCAATTGAATTGAATGGCTTAGCATTTGTGTATAGAAATATTTGAAAATTTTTCTAAATTCCATATATATGTGTTAGTATACTATATTGGTGTTTTTCTTTCTGGCTTACTTCACTCTGTATAAAAATTTTTCTTCCAATTGTTCATTAGTTAATTTAGAATGCTGTTTACTGTGTTTTTATAGATTCCTAATAGGAACACATTCCCTCAAATAGGTAAATTTTATTGTTTTTACTTGATCAAGTATACAACACTGAACTTAAAACTTTTCAATTTGCAGTTGCATATCACACGGTAGAATACATTGCAGGGAATTTCAAGAACAGATGAGTGAAGGTTTCTACTCTGGATTCCCTTATTAATTCATGGTGCATTACCATACACTAATGAGAGAGAATGGACAGTAATTTGTGTTGTATCCCACTTTTATTTGTCTAGTCTGGGACACTGCCCAACTCCCTTTGTGTGATGGACTCCATGCATTAATAAAATCTCCTAACCTTCTCCTATTAAAGTTTTCTCTTTTTTTAATTACCCAAACGTGCTATTTTTTTTTTTTTTACTAGAATGATTGTTACCAATGACATTAGTTTCCTTCTCCTAATCACAAATCCTAGGATCATAAATCCCAAGTGATCTCATTCAAACCCATGATTTAAACTGTTTTGGTTTCCAGTAAAGATACATATACTGACATTTAGAAACATACATCCATCATTATGAGCCCAATTTGATAGGCCTCTTACATTTTCAACAAAGCTCTTACTTTGCTTTCTTTAATTTCTAGTTCTTTTGTTTGGTTAATTTTTGTTTATTTTTTTTAGCCTGTAACCAGGAATAAGACATTTATTTTATATGATTGTCCTATGAAATTGACAATAATAATGACATAGATGATTAGCATGTAATTTGGCTCACAGAATTACAATTGTTAAATAATCTGGATTCACTTAGAAAATAGTGAAGCCTCTGTTTTAAAAGAAAAAATTCAAGATTGTTCATCTTCCTATGGTACAGGAAACTGCTGGAAAAAAATTCTCTTTGAATTTAAGAGAAAGCAATAGTTATATTTTTAGTGATATTATTGAGGAGCTCCAAATATTAGACTAGTCACACTGATTTGAAGAATCCATGTATTTATATATTAATTATGCTTGTTAAAAAGTAAAGGTCAATCATTTGACATGTATAAAGTTGTTAGTTATGTTACATGAATAAGTTCTGTAGACCTGCTCTATAACACATTGCCAGTAAAAATAAAGTATTGTATAATTCTATATTTGTTAATTGAATAGATCTCATGCTAAATGTTTATAACACCAAAAAAAAAAGAGGGGAGGCCTGAGGGAACTCTGAAAGAAGGTGTTGCATATGTCTATTGCTGTGATAGTATAATAGGTGATTGCATGTAGCCAAATTCATCAATTAAATGTGTTAAATATGTACATTTCTTTGTATATCAATTGTACTTCAATAAGTCTGTTTAACAAAAGTAAAGGTAGAAATAATATAGGAGAAGACAGTGAAGTAGGAATCTTCAACAATTTCTTGCTACCTACAACTCTGCACTATCAGAATAGATGTGACTATTTTGGAGCTCTGAAGTCTAAAGAAAGCTCATAATTTACAGAAGGAAACTTAGATGGTAAATTGTGGTTAGTTCTAGTCACTTTCAGGTCTTAGCATAGCAGCAACTACTCCCCACCACCCTAGCCCATGTCAGGCAGTCACACATGCATTCCAGACACAGTTTACATGCAACTAGTAGGAACCAGGATGGGAAGAGGTCATTGCCTTTTAATTATCAGAATCTGTGTTCTGATCATTCATCAGATCTCAGAGGTACAGACAAATAGGAAGGCATCCATGGTTATGCCTCCTCTCATTGTGGAAAGCCCTTTCCCTTCTGACTGAAGAGACTACCAGAAGACTTATAAAGCTAGTGCCTAAGTTAATTTAATTTTAATATTCTTCCCCCTTTGGGAGCCACTCATTAAAGATGAGAACATTCAAAAGTAGCTGCATATGTGTGTGTGGAGGTAGTGGCAGATTAAAGAAAGCCACTATGTATCTCCAGGGTAAGGCACAGTCTCAGATAAAATTGAGAAAACTTTGAGTTGATACCTCAGGCTCTTAAAAGGGAAAGAACCTTTATCAACTAAAAATAAACAAAGTGAAAAAAGAGCAAACGTGTGAAAGACGGAATCTATTTCATTAGCAGAATTACTATGTAATTATGTTCATATGCTTAGTTTTCAACAGCAACAACAACCACAAAAATCACAGGAGAAAGAAACATGAACATAGTTCAGTCAACAAAAAATATGTCAACAAAACTTTTTCCTGAGAAAGACCTGTTGATGGATCTAATAGGTGAAAACTTTAAATTGACTGTCTCAAAAATGTGCAAAGAAAGGAAACAAAGGAAGATGTAGAGAAAGTCAAGAAAACAAGGTATAAAAAGATGGAAATATCAGAAAAGACACAGAAAAGCTAAAAGATAACAAAAAGAAATTCTATAGTTGAAAAGTAAAACTGAGATGAAAATTTTCCTAGTAGGATTCTAATGCAGATTTGAACAGGCAGCATAAAGAATATGTAAACTTAAAGTTAGAATGATGGAAATTATGGAGTCTAAGGAATAAAAAGAAAAAAAAATTAAGTGAGTTGAGCATTAAGAATCTAAGGGACACCCTAGGTCAGCATATACATTAAGAAAATCTCAGAAGGAGAAGAGAGAAAAGGGTAGGGAGAATATTTGAATGATTAAAGTCAGAAAACATCCCATATTTGAGGAAGGACACTAATGCAAACATCCAAGAATCTAAAGAATCTTGAAGATGAACTCAAAGAGTCCCATATCAAGACGCATTATAATAAATTTTCAAAAGCTAAAGAGATAATTTTGAAAATAGTAAGAAGTGACTCATCACATACAAAGGATCCTCAATAAAATTATAAGGAGACTTATTACCAGAAACATCAGAGGCTACAAGGCAGTTGGCCAATATAATTAAAGTGCTAAAAGAAACAAACAAAAAACACAAAATAAATGTTAACCAAGAATCCTATATCTGGCAAAAGTAAAGAAGAAATTAAGACATTTTTAGGTGAACAGAAGCTGAGGAATTTGTTGCTATTAGACCTCTGTTGAATTTTTAAAGAAGATCCTGAAGGCTAAAATAAAATGACTCTAGAGAATATCCTGAGGCTGTATGAAGAAATAAAGATCATAATATTGACAAGTACACAGATAAATACCAAATCTGATATTATTTTAACAACGGTTTGTAAATCCACCTTTTGTTGTATATATGATTCAAGAAACTAATATGTTAAAAAAAATGTTAGTTGAAAAGCTATTGTAATGTTTGCTAATGCCACATTTTTCTATATAATTTAACAGACTAATCTATTTAAAATTAAAAAAAATTATATTTGGGGGCATGCAATATACAAAGACTTAATTCTGTGATACTAAAAACTGAAAAAGGCGAAGACAGAGCTAAAAGGAGCAGAGTTTTGTATGTTATTGAACTTGCTGCTGCTGCTGCTAAGTTGCTTCAGTCATTTCTGAGCCTGTGTGACCCCAAAGATGGCAGCCCACCAGGCTCTTCTGTCCACAGGATTCTCTAGGCAAGAATACTAGAGTGGGTTGCCATTTCCTTCTCCAGTTATTGAACTTAATCTAGTTAAGTTCTATAAATTCAAGTTAGAGTGTTAAAACTTTAAGACTTTAAATGTAAACTCTATGGCAATCACAATGAAAACAGCTTTAGAATGTGCACAAAGGGAAATGAGAAAGAAATTTAAACATTTCATTGAAAAAAAAATTCAACTAAACATAAGTAAGACAATAATGCAGAAAAAGTACAAAAAAGCTATGAGACAAATGGGAAACAAATACAAGACATATCGAAAATACTAGAAGTATGTCCATCCTCATCAGTAATTACTTTAAATGTAAACTGATTAAATCAAATCAAAAGACAGAGATTGACAAAACGTGTAAAAAAACATGATCTGACTGTCTGTTGTCTAGAAGAGATTCTCTTTAGATCCAAAGACACAAAGGAGTTTGTGATGAAAAATGCCATTTACTATATCAGCTAACAATGTGTGGCCATTGAGCCATCAGCCATTACCTCCCCGCATCCCACCCTTCCCAAGAGTTAGCCCAAGAGATCTCAGGAAGGAAACTGATGTGCTATACATTGCCAAGTCCTTAGCCACTGCAGACACTCCCAGCGGTGTACCCTGGGGGAACTCAGGATGGGAAAGAACAGGATACTGGCCCTAGAGAACTAGGGTACACATCAAAAGGATGATTTCAGTAAGCCCAGACTCTTGCATCTTCCCATACACTGGAAAGTGCTAATAAATTCATTAGCTTGAAATATCTGGTTTTCTTTAATTAGCAGTACTTTTTGATAGACTACTTGGTCTTTGTTTCAACCCCTATATATCCCAGCTGTTCCATTACCTCTTCAGAGCAGTCCCTCAGCACTATCTGAAAGACTGCCTTCCAGGCTTGAGGTTCATAAAATGAATAAAACAAAATTCTCAACTTTTGTGCATTTTTTTTCAGTAGACAGATTGAAACTGAAAGGATGGAAAGACATTCCATGCACACAGCAACTCAAAAAGAGCATGAGTGGCTACACTTTCATTAAAAAAAAAAAAAAAAAAAACTTTAAATCAAACAACTATAAGAGACAAAAAGTACACTATATATGAACAAGAGGTTCAAATCAGTAAGAATATATAATGATAATAAACATTTAATAAAAGATCTTTTATGGGCAGGAGATAGGAGGGAGATTCCAAAGGGAGGAAATATACATAAACATTTGGTTAATTCATGTTGATGTATGACAGAAATCAAACCAATATCATAAAGAAACTGTCAATTAAAATTAAATATCTAAAAAATTACTTTAGGGGAAAAATAAAAGATAATTTAAATATATGAAGAAAAACTGACAGAATTAAAGGGAGAAAGTTCCACAATAATAGTCACAAACTTCAATATTCCACTCTCAATAATAGATAAAATACCAAGCTAGAAGATAAGTAAGGAAACAGAGGATTTGAATAACATAATAAACCAACTAGAACTTAGAGACAAATACAGAACATTCTACCCAGAAACAACAGAATGCAAATCTTCTCAAGGTCCCATGAAACATTTTTCAGGATAGATAATACATTAGGTAACAAATTAAGTCTTCACAGATTTAAATGGCAAAAATCATAAAAAGCATGTTCTCTAACTACAATGGGATGAAGTTAGAAATCAATAAATGAATGAAAACTTGAAGAGAAATATAGAAATTGGACAATGCCCTCTAAAAAACTAATAGATCAAGGAAGAAATCACAGAGAGAATTGCAAAATACAGACAAAAATGCAAACAAAATATCAAAATTTATAGGACATAGAGAAAGTACTGATAATGAGAAAATGTGTAGCTATAAATACTTATATTAAAGAAAAAGTTTAAATCAGCAATCTAACTTTAGAAATAAAGAACTGGAATAATAAGAACAAACCAAATTAAAATCCATCAGAAGGAAAGAAATAATAAAGATTAGGGCAGAAACAAAGAAATAAGAAATAGAAAATCAAGAGAGAAAAATCAATAAAATTTAAATTTATTTCTTTGAAAAGATCAACAAAGTTGAGACATCTTTTAGCTAGATAGAATAAGGAAAAAAAAAAAGGACTAAATTAATAAAACCAGAGATAAAAATGGGAGCATTGTTGCTGATTCTATAGAAATAAAATAATTTTATGAGAATGCTACACAAATTGTATACCAACAAACTGGATTATGTAGACGAAAGGGACAAATTCCTACAAAAACAAAACCTAGTCAGGTTAAATCCATAGAAACAGAAAGTCAGAACAGACTTAAAACTAGTAGGGAGACTGAATCAATAATTAAAAAAAAAAAAAGGCCCTGGACCTGATGGCTTCATTGGTGAATTCTACCTAGCATTTTAAGAGAACTAACACTAACACTTATCAAATTTCCAAAAACAAACAGGAGAGAACACTTACCTAATAATTTTGAGAGGTCAAAATTACCCTGATATCCAAGTCAGAAAGAGAGATTACAAGGAAAGAACACTACAAATTAATATCCTTTATGAACATTGCTGCAAAAGTTTAAAAAAAAATTAGCAAACCAAATTCAACAGCATATGAAAAGAACTATATCACACACTCAAGTAGGATGTATTTCTGGAATGAAAAGATAATGAAACATATAAAATATGACCAATGAAATATACCATATTAGTAGAACTATGTTTTTAATCCCATTATCATTCAATTGATAAAGAAAAAGTAAAAGCATCTGACAAAATTCAACACCTTTTCTTAGTAAAAAAAAAAAAATCAGCAAAATAGAAATAGAAGAAAATTGCCTCAAAATGTCATGCATGACCAGAGTTCTAAAGATGGATGGTGCTAATAGTATCACAACATTATGAATTTGTTTAATACCTCTTAACTGTATAGTTAAAAATGGTTAAGATTATACATTTTATGTTAAATTTTTCCACAATAAAATTTTCCATTGTGGAGATAATTATCCATCTTTTCTACAATGAAAAATTAAAAAATAAAATAAAGTTCTATTTTATATAATGGAAAAATAATGTAATTTGAAGGTTTTTTTTTTAAATAAATCTTTAATATAGGACATTGCATATTTGAGAAGGGCTTAATTGTTCTAACATTTCAAATTTCATGTGTAGGTACCACATTTTCAGTATGGATATGGGGTCGCTTATCCTATGTTGCAATGGGGTTTTTGATGTTTGTCTCAATTATTATAGCTAGCTTATACTGTGGTAAAAAATAGCTTCATAGCTATAGAGCTTAAAACAATTATAGTTTGTTTCCATTTGTGCTACAAATTCACACTGGTTTTGCTGGCAGCTCTCTTCCAATATGTCTCTACTCTGAGACACTGGATAAAACAGCTTTCATGAAAATACTTCTCAAACTTTAATGTGCATACAAATCACTTGTTAAAATGCATATATTGACAACTCTGGAGAAGTATCTGACATTCTATATTTCTAGAAAGTTCATAGATAATGTTTATGTTGTTGGCTTGTAAGCTTCACTGATTAGAAAGATTCTAGAGCAGAAACTCTTCATGCAGGAGGAAGAGAATCTAGCAAATTGCTCATTGGCTGTTAATGAATCCCAAAAGGAAGTAAAATGTGTCAGTTCCATTCACATTCCATTTACAGAAACGTCAGACAGCCATTTTCATCTTGAAGAACACAGGGAAACACAGCTGCACTGTATTTCCAGAAAATGGGAGAACTAAACACTAGGTAACGGCCTTGGTAACTATCATAGAGAACAAAATGTCTTCAATGCATAGAGATGTTATTATCAAGGAACAGCTGCATCAATGATGGCTATTTCTGAGCACCACAGACTAAAGCAGCTGAGCGTGGTCCAGACACTTAGGTTGTGCCAGTGCAGGTGGGCCCCCTTGACAGAGTTTTGACTTTTAAAGCCAGGAAATACAAATAAACATGTAGCATCCCATGTCTTATAAGACATCATATGAAGAGGAAAAAAAATTGTTTAACCCTAAAAAAAATTTCTTATCTAAGATCAATTATCATCCTGCCCCACAAAAATTAGCTGAAGAAACAGAGAGATGATTCTATGCAGATACTGTTAAGAGTCCAAGGAAGCTCAGAGCTCAGATTGTCCAGTTATATCAGAAGACCATTTGTATGGATTAATTAAAGAGAGATCCTAATGTTCTCCAGGATCCTAAATGTTCCTCCATTTACTTAATAATTTACCATGATCAAGTTATAACATGACTCTAGGGATCCTGAGTAGCCATTCATCTGAAACAATAACCACTGATGATGACTTGGAAGAGTAAAAGAAGAGTATATTTTAAGATAATTAACTGGAGAAGATAAGGCTATGGTCAAGTCTGCATTTGAGCTTCAAGAAAGGAATGGAACTGATAAATATAGTCATAGGAACCTTATCACCTAAGAAATATTCCAAAATATAACATGTTATCTCAAAAGGTTGAAATACTCAGTTCTATAGACAAATTCTAGTTTTATTTTATTACTCAATAAAATGGCTTATTGCTCTACTTTTTATATCCCTTTTTTCTACAATTCTGAACAATATATCTCCTCTTTTAAACCAGTTCCTCAATCCTCATTGGATTTGGAGAACTGGTAGCTATGGGGTCAGGAAAGAAGGATGTCTGTCATGATATCATAGTAACAATATTTAACCTTATGATTTTATTGTGAGGTAAAGTTATTATATTCAGCCTCAATAAGAAGTAAGGAATGACCAGAGTCAGTTAAAAATTAACACTTATATCTCAGGAAGGTCAGTACAGGATTTATAAAATTGGGATATAGTTACATAGACATGATATTTCAAAAGATGTAAGAGTATAAAGACAGATTTTGTCCAGAGAACAAAGGGTCATGGACATATTCATTGGGTAACACCTGCATTTGACTAAATGAAGGACAGATAAAGTGCAGCAGTAAAGAAACTAAAAAAAAAAAAAAAAAAAAAAAAACAGGTAGCATATTAGGAAAGAAACAGAAAACCTGCAATATCAGATATCAAGGAAGTATAAACATGAATTAACATGGCAGTTAATAGTGATCAATCATACAGAAAATTCAAGATAACAACTAAATAATTCTGTGATAACTTGTTTGTTTTGAAATTTGGTTTCTAGTAAGAAGCCTGGTAGTATATAAGCTCTGGAAATAGAAAACCTGAAATTAATCCCATGTTTTGCCACTTTCTAGCTCTTTTGTACCCTTGGGTGATTTGCTAAGTTTTCTAACCTCCAATTCGTTATCTATGTGTGGGTTAAAGCATTATCCATGTGAAGGCTCTAGGTTCTGTTGGAAATAAAAAACCTTCAATAAATTTTAGCCTAAGAATAATTATTTGATTATATTTATAAGAGCAGTTGTGAAGAGTGATGAGAATCAAGCCTAACTCCAAAGGATTTATGATTTGGGCATTAATTATAATACAGAAGCAGTAAACACTAACGTCCAATAATTATTGCAGTAGAGAGGTTAAGTGTATCAGCTTTGATGGGTACAAGATTTGAGGTTATAAACCTTTATTTTTTCCTGTTACTAATTTTTAGAATGAAGTTCTTTTGAACATATTTTTAGTGGACTGGAAAGATACACTGAAGAGACAGATTTGAAAAGAGAGAAAAGTCACAAAGGATAAGAAGAAAGAATCATAGCCTCAGTAGGCAGGTTAGCTGTGGTAAACAAGACTGAAAGGTACTCCTCTGAACCCAGAGGGGAGTAGAAAAGAACAGGCATGTTGAGATTAGAAGGTGGAAGTTTTTTTCAAGTAGCCTCAGTCTAAAAATACATTGTGAAAGGTCAGTTGGAAAGTGACAGTAGCAGAGATGGGGTTTCATATTGAGAAGCAGAAAGTTTGGGGTAAGACCAAATAGAATATTACATAGTGCCCAGTCTTAAATGACTAAAATATTTCCCAGAGTTGGGAAGATAATAAAGATAGGGTAGGGATCTTTGCTATACCTTAACCCAAAGTATAAAATCTGGATGTGATTTGCAAGCATTGGACACCAAACAAAAATAAAGTTAATCACATAAAAACTGTAATTGGGAATAATAATCTCAGAAATCCATTGAAAATAGAGGGGGAGAATAATCTTATAACAGGAAAGATTTGTCAGTAGCCATCTTTATAAAATAACTCAGTGTGCAAAACAATTAAACTGAAAATGGGAACAGGGAGAATGAAAGGGATGGCTGATACAAGATTTTTCAGTTCAATTGATCAATTTACATTTATAAAACAGTACACGGACAAGAAGGAGAAGGCAATGGCACCCCACTCCAGTACTCTTGCCTGGGAAATCCCATGGACGAAGGATCCTGGTGGGCTGCAGTCCATGGGGTCACAAAGAGTCGGCCACGACTGAGCGACTTCACTTTCACTTTTCACTTTCATGCATTGGAGAAGGACATGGCAACCCACTCCAATATTCTTGCCTGGAGAATCCCAGGGATGGCGCAGCCTGGTGGGCTGCCATCTATGGGGTCGCACAGAGTCGGACACAACTGAAGCGACTTAGCAGCAGCAGCAGCAGCACACGGACAAGACTGTGGTTATCTGTTATTTTCTACTTTCCCAACACAGATCCCATTATAAAGTATGTAATTTATTTGAAACTTAATTTTCAAATAAAACTGAAGGAGTATTGTTAAGTTTTATTTATCCAAGTAATTGACTCGACTGTGTGAAAAACAATGAACTGATTGGACTGAAAAAAAATTAATTAGCATGATTTGAGACTATGGAATCAGCAATCTGTATTATTTCATAAGGGCTGTAGTCTATTAAATTTTCATATTAAACCAACTTAACTGTTAACTTTTCTCTAATACAAAAGTTAAAGAAAAGGCTCTTATATAACTTGGTGCTTATAAAATTCTCGTGAACAGATCACCTTCTTTGTTCTTTTAATCTGAGTAAACTTCTGCTTGCTTTTAAGTTTAGGGCTACTCTTTGGAATCAAAGCAAACTTATAAGACCAATATGGTCATTGGAAGTTTTCTCTAAAAATGAATGAAATTAAAGTCCTGTTTGCAGAGGAAAACCATGTTTTGTTTACATAGGGAGGGAAGGCAGCATACAATTCTTCTCCAGAGAAAGACATTCTCTGTTGATTTATGTCTGTGACAGGAGAATAACATAACAGATATACTGCCTGGAATAAAGTATATACTGCACAGAAATTTAAATCATATACACCTTGTATTTTATAGAACAGCTCTGAATTATGCTTTTTTGTTTCCATGTGTAATTAGAGAATATAATAAATGTGAACATTAACTTTAATATTCCCATTACAAAGAAAAAAAAGATGTATGCTGCCTAGGGAAAGGAGGAATTTTCTCTTGGAGTAGATTTTTTTCCTTTAGAAAGATACAAGAGATGAGAAGTGTACTTTAGGCCTCACTATCTGGAAACCTACACAGTAAGAGAAGTCATAAAAGATGTCAACACTAATTTATGACTCATACTCTGTGTTACACAGTAGCCTGAGAATTTGGAGTCCTCTGCTGAGAGATTTAGAGAGTAAAGTACTGGTAAAACTAATACATTATTGTCCAAGATATTCTTACTTTTGGATGGCTTGTTGTGTCCACCTGCTCTTTCAAAAATGTATTTGCCCCTCCTCCCACTCCCAAAAATGGGATTACAAGACAAGCTAATAGGCGGCATTTGCTCTTTCCTACTGCGGCTATTTTGGCTGGAACTATCTCCAAGAGTGTGGCGCCCTGTAGGTTGGCTGTCTGTCATGCTAGAAAAAGTAGATGAAATAAATCAACCCATGGTAACAAGGCTACAGAGTACACTGTGGTAGTAACTGTCAACTTTATGTTTGCATCACACAGTATAAAACAGGCCTGTGTGTTTTTGCTGTCATTAATTTAATTTGTACCCACTAAATTTTATGTTTTCAATTTGAATTGGGATGCAAAAGCAGGACTGATGATCTGCCAGACTCACCCTAAGGTATTGAGCAATACTCTGTACTAGATGAAGAAATTGTCAACTATTTTGCAATATTTTGCACAAGACAATTTTGCCTAAATCTTTTTGAAAGCAGGATTTAGACAAGCACTGTGTCAGGGCTAAATTCTATCTATACATATCATGTTTGATCTTTTGGATTTAATTTGCTTATTAAAAAGTTATTATGTAATTCCAGAAAGAAAATCTCCTAAAAGGACTCCACATTTTGAAGACTAAAAGACAGAAATAGGAAAGAACTTGATTCACAGCATTTCCTAAGAAAACAAGTATTTAGTATTAATTGAATATCTGAAAGGAAGTCTTTGAAATGTTTCTAATTATAGCCAGAATGTTAAATAATTTTTTAATTTAAAGGCTTCTTAATAATTATCATAAAACCAGTAATGAAATTTTATAAATATACATGATAGTGGTATTGATTCCATAAGAAGTAAACTGGTCATTAGTTTTATAGTGATTAAACAAACTATTTCCAGAATATTTCACTCAATTTAATCAGACTGCCAGGATGAACATAAAATTTGTATTTTTTACATACTTTTTGATACTATTAATAAAAGGTGTTTTCAAAGACATCAGCGATTGTCAAAATCCATGAAATTCACAATAGCATACCATTTCCTCATTGTTTATCTGTATAATACAGATGGCAATACCAATTTCACCAATCATTGTGTGAATTCAATAAGATGTTGTGTTAAATGAGACCAACAAGGTTGCTTTGAGAAGGGGTAGATATCTAGATTTGAACCCTCACCACAAAACTTTCTTCTACACCTTGATATTTACTTTGTGTTTCAAATTCATGTCTCAGCAAAGGAACTACTATTATTTGTAGTAAATGGGAAGAATCATTAAATCTACAAATGTTTAAATTCATTATCAAAGATTTACCCTCAACTCTGCCCTCAGTTCTTTTTTTTTTTGCCCTCAGTTCTGACCGACCAGTTTTTCTAAAGGTAAAGAAGATTGTCCAAAATCTGCTATAAATATCTCTGATTCTATCAGCAATGTGAATCACAATTTTATTGTTATTTGTTCTATACTCTTGGACCTAAATAACCTTCATTTTTACATTTGTTGTTTGATTTTCAATTACCAGAGTGTAGATTATATGAAGACAAAATTAGATAAGTACAGGTGCAGTTTCTTATTTAAAGCTCTGTGGGTTTTTTTCCTTCGTGAAACCATAGCAAATCCTAATAGTTTCAAATAGACGTTATTTGCTAACCTGCAAGAGAACAAAGTGAGTTTTAACAGCAGGTGATGTCCACAGTATTCCGAGGACCACATGAGATATGGATGAGGGATTGAGCCTGGATAATCTCACCTTTGTGATGCTGTCTAATTCTGTAAATTACTTCCTCACTTCATTCCACCTTCTCCATCCAGCCACTGGCCAGCCTATTCTATTTAAATTACTCTGTCTCAGCTTCTGGTTTAATCAGAATGGTAGTCAGCGCTGCTCAACTTATTGCTCCTGCAGTGTTCAGCTCCACAGGAGCCAGAACATAATGGACCTACATAATGGATGACTGAATTGGAAATAAAAATAAGCTATTTGTTTGAAATTTACCTCCCATTTATTATATACTTACATAGGAGGTCTCTTAAGAATTTCTAGGAGAGCCTAGTCTGAAAGAGTTATATAATAAATGTTTATGTGCTGAGAGTAGAATACACATGTGATTACCATTGTGTTTCATTGCACTGATTTTTTTTTAGTAGTATAGCCTTGAGGAAATTGAAATACAAGTCCTGTCACCAAATACATGCCTAAGTAACATACTTGTTATAAGAGAGTCATGAAGATACATATACACAGAGACAAATCATAGATGGTAACCGAAGTTCTGATCATTAGGGAGTTTGAAATGTTCTTCAGTTGTACAGTGTGCCTAAGATGATCTTAGTGAAATAAAAGTGATCTCTCCATGCATACCATGAGCTCTGTCAAGACTGAGAGCCCATCATCTAACAATCTAGAATTAAACATTATAAAGATCTATTCTCTATACTCTCAAAGAGCTATTACTTCAAGTACAAGTGCTATTATTGGTAGAAGGAAGTTTACTCATATTTCACCCTATGTATTATTGAAAACACACTTCTATGCATCTTGCATTATTATTATTACCTGATGGCCATTAGCATGCAGACATCAAAGTGCAATCTATCTGGCTCTCCAGCTGAACACCAGAAAGCAATGAGTTAGTATAATTTGCCAGCTCTGGAGAGGAGTGTCACTTGAAGTTTATGACTTCTTAAGCGAAAATTAAGGATGACAAACAAAAGCTTATAGGAACAGCTGTCTCTATGGGAAAAGGGTTAACACTGGTAATCTAACAGGTTTCAGATATTTCCTTAAAGTCTCTTAAAACAAAATCCTCATTATTGAAGCCTCTGCACAGTAACTTGTGAATGCATCTAAACCATGGCATTGTTTTATATAAACCTTAAGCAAAAGAAAGCCTTTATTTGTTCCAGGGGTTGCAGATATTAGTGTAAATCATCTCCGCACATACTAGAAGATACTTTAGGTTATTCTACAACTTAAAAGAAAGACAATTAAATGTGTGTGGAAAAAGACTGGGTTAGGAAATTCTACTGCTTCTAACTATGCACAGCAAAACATAAAGATAGAATGACTAATTCATCTCAGTTTTCCCTGGGACTTTTATCCTAGTTTTAAAACTGAGTCCTATACCCTGAGAACACCCCTAGTACTGGACAAACTAGAATAGTTGTTCTCCCTAGATTAGAAAGTGACAACAGTTCTTTATTAGACACTTTTTTTTATCAAACAATAGAAAGTATAGAGTTCATGTGACTTGGCTCCATATCACAGACACTTAGATATACATAAATACATACACATAAAGATGTCTAGGTAAGATCAACAAAGAGGATCTGTGAGTCAGAAACTAGGAAATGAATGACAGACCAACAAATGGCAAAGGCAAAACTAGCTGGTGCTCACCTTAGCTAGTGCTTACTAATTATGAAGTTCAATTTTCATCAAAAGATAAACATCTTTGGCACACACTGTTGGTTAAGAGCATAATCTTTGGAGTTGGATTACTTATAAAACATAGATGATGCTTATAGATATAATGACATATTATTATATATTGTTTAATACATATAAATATACACATATATTTAATACATATAAAACACCAAATATAATAAATGTCGGTATCATCCTTTTATTTTCTGGTTGTCATTTGATAATAGTACACTTGTTCTCTGTACTAATATAACATGTGACTCTTGGAACTGGGATGGCACTGAGCAATAGGAAATACAAAAATGAGGTGATAGAAATTCTGATCCTGATATTTTGATATTGCTTCACTTTTAGACTACTCTGAGGTACATATGATCAGATTCCCTGTAGAGAGTTCACTTTGAGTTGGCAGTTACATAAATGAGTCATTCCTCTAGTGAGCACAAATTCAACACTAACAGAGTTTTTTGTAATACATGATTGCATTATTTATAAATATTTAAAAGTTTCATTTTGCCACTTATTGCATAAATCACCTAAAGTATCATATTAAGATAGAGAAAAGGGGCAAGGAAAAATTAAATGAACAAATTCATCAAACTTTTAACTGCAGCTTTGGCAAGTTTCTTATGTAAAAAAAAAACTTTGTTGAATAAAACTCAGGAAAATATAGTAAAAGTTGGTGTTTCTCTATTATTTAAATTTATAGATAACATGAAAGATAGAAATAGTATAAAATTATGAATAAATAGTTCCCAGTTTGAAGGTACTAATAATGTGTGTGTGCCATGTGCTCAGTCATGTCTGACTCTTTGCAATTCTACGGACTATCACCTGCCAGGTTCCTCTGTCCATGGAATTTTGCAGGCAAGAATACTGGAGCAGGTTGCCATTTCTTTCTTCAGAGGATCTTCCTAACCCAGGGATCAAAAGCATGTCTCTTGTGTCCCCTGCATTGGCAGGCATGTCTTTACCAGCTGAGCACTAATAAGCTGGAATGCATTTGTAGAGTTTGTATTTCTTCCTGTTTAACTGATGTGAAATAGTGAATAAAACATTTAGGAATCAAGATTAACTCGTTATATCAAATAGAATAAAGATGTAAATTATAGAGTAGCTCTCAGTTTCTGAGATAACCCCATGGTTTAGAGCTGCTCTCAACTTCTGACACAGAATGCATATTCTGTTACAGAATGTAATATGTGTCTCAGTCAACATGCTTTCACTTAAAAAAATATATATATATATACAAAAGTCATAAGCTGCAAATATATGAGGGCCCACTGTATTTACTTTTTGTAATTTCTATCATTTCAGCCAATACTATAGTTTATAAAAAAAAAAGAATAGCTTGGATTTATAGATATAATTAATATTAAAATTGATTAGATATCTATTTGAAGAGAAAACTGTGTTTTCCTTCCTACTTCTTTAGGTATTTACAAGAATCTATTCTGATATCTTGGGAAATGCTTTACCAGGTTAATTCAATGGAGTAGGATTTTTTTTTTTTTAATAAAAAGTTCATAGGCTATTATTGGTGTATCATTTAGCTGATGTTATGCTTCTATTCATAGGTTACTGTAAACTTTATAGACACATATGTATGTACACATTTAATTAGGATAATGTTAATTATTAGTGTCTTAAAAGATGGTGGTCTCTTGAATTAATTTACAAGCTACAGTAAACAACATTTGAAGTAAAGCCTGCTAATACTTTAAAAGATACACATTCTATATAGCTAAAGGCAATATCTCTTCCATATGTTTCCTAAAATGTCAATATAGAAAAGATACTGATAAAGAGAGCATCCTGAAATTAAATTTTGAGTGGAACTCTCATTTCCTGGGGAGATAGTGAGCTGGCATTGACTGATGTTTTTTCCCACCATATTTTACTCTGTAGAAACTATGGAAGAGATAGCTTAAGCCTGAACCTCGGGACTACAAATAACTGTGAGAACTACTTGTAAAGACTGAGGTTCTTTGAAATGATATAAAGGGAGAGTATGTGCCAGTAGTCAGGGATGTTCACTGATAGACTTATCAGAAGTAGAATATTTTGGAAAAATTAAGTTGTTCTTGGAAAGAACTTCCTTACTTTCACTGTAAGATGGAAATAAGCAGCAATACCACACATATAGGGAATAAGATACCTATTATCAAACTTTGCTAAAGTCCTCCTGGGGAAAAAAGTTGATGAAAACAGGTTTGGGCAATCAATTTGTCCACGTGTCTCTGTTCTTCCGAATATTCAAATGTTGAGGATTATAAGCTAGGAAGTGTAACTATTTTTCAGTGATATCCATTTCAAAAATTTTGAGTGAGATTCTCTGATTAAAACTTTGCATGAGAATATAGTAGCAAACTTTGTTGGTCAATCATTGATCTGTGATACCTAAAATGATGTACCCACAGTACTTACCATATTCATAACATCACCAGATATCCGTCTCCTACTCTGCTACCCTTCTAGAGGGAGTAAAGCTAAACTTCTGTGGAACTTGAGCTTACAGGTCAAAAATAACTTGACATTTCAAATAACACATGACCACAGTAACAACAGTAAACAAAATGATATATCAGAAAAAAAAAATTGGAACAATATCAAGGGTAACATATAGACTATTATATTATGACATACATAAATTATACACACACACAAATACACATATATGCCTCAGGGGAAAATATTCATGTTATTCAATAATTAAGTATTTAATTATAATTTAAATTTAATTATAATTAAATAATTAAATGGATATAAAACATTCATTCTATGAAATAAATGAAATTATGTTCAAAATTGGGAGGAGGATATATAGGATGAATGGAGACAAAAGAAAATTTAAATTCATAATCTGAAAGAACACATTGAATAACTCTTCCAAAAGATATCAAGTCAGGTTAAAAAGACATAAAATATAAGGAAACAAGTTATAATAATATAAAATATATCATCATATAAATAACAGTTTCAATGGTATGGGAAAAAAAAAAAAACAAGGACAGAAAATGAAGAAATAATGAAAAGAATTTTCCAAAATCAAATCAAGATGAAGATATAAGATTAAAAATTCTCAATGACTGCCAAACAGGATAGAAAATGAAAGTATATATAAAGACTTATTATAGTGAAATTTGAAAAATTAAGATAGATAAATAATTCTAAAGACTTCAGAGAGAAAATAAAAATCACCACAAGCAACAAAAACTAAGAATACTAACAGTAGCCTGCCCAGCTATATATGGAAAATATAAACAATAATGCATTCCTGGGTCTAATGTAAAAATAATGTCTTCCAAGTACAAAAAAAAATGACATCTGAATGCCCATCTTTCTTGTAAAATTGTGAATTATATGAGAAAATGCATTTGAAATATGTTTTAGGCATATAAGGCTTCAGAAGTGAGTGCCAGAAGGGGCCATGAGAACACACTCTTAGAGAAAGAACTGAAACAAGAATAAAAGCAAATTCCCCCAAATGCAGGGGAGCGCCACCTGAAGTTATATATCAGTTATATCAATGTGACTCACTAAAACTGGAAAATGAGATATTATTCCCTGTAATAATACACAATAATATGTAATCAATGAAATATACTACTTAAGGCAAAATTAACTTGACTCTAACCAACAAAAATAAAAACACAAATTCCTGGGAAATATGAGGAATATGAAGGTAAGTTAAATTACATTCTGGGAAGCTCAAATGGTAAAGGATCTGCTTGCAGTGTGGGAGATTTTGGTTCAATACTTGGGTCAGGAAGATCCCAAGGAGAAAGGCATGGCAATCAACTTCAGTATTCTTGCCTGGAGAATTCCAGAGGAGCCTGGTGGCCTACAATCCACCGGTTGGCAAAGAGCTGGACACGACAGAGCAACTGTTACTAAATTACATCGTTAAGAAGCAATCATCCTGCATAATATGGCCATTTTAGAGCACAGATAACATGGTTTTTACTACAAAGCAATGGTTAACAGTGGTTGAAATTAAAATGATGGGGAAAAAAGCTAAGTATGAATATAAGCAAAAACAAGAATAAAAGAGTGCAGCATATTTAATATTTGATAAAATAGAATTCAGCTAAAACAGATAGTTTCATACTTCTAAAAGAATACTTAAGAATGTTTATTTTCAAAATATATCTGTAAAGAAAGGAATGACATGAGTCAAAATGAATCAACATATTAGTAAGTACTGTATTTTCAGAAACTTATAATTGAATATGGGCTTCCCAGGTGGCTAGGTGGTAAAGAAATCAGCCTGCTAATGCAGGAGCCACCGGAAATGCAGGTTCAATCCCTGGAATGGGAAGGTTCTCTGGAAAAGGAAACCGCAAACGACTTCAATATTCTTGCCGGCATAATCCCATGGACAGAGGGGCCTGGCAGTCTATAGTCCATGGTTTGCAAACAGTTGGACATGACTGAGCATGTATGCAAGAGCAAATAATTGAATAGTGCATCTTTTCAAATTATTGTATCTAATAGCCATTTCTCTAAAGATTTCCCCATTTTAATCTTGAACTTTGTTAACTTTTATCTATATTCTTTTCACTTACCAATTTTTGAAAATCAATATAGATAGCATTTCCAAATAACCAAATGTTTTCTACTTATTATTACTGTTCCCTATTTCATTGAAATCTATCTTTATTATCTCACTTTGAGATAAAAGATTATGAGATAATAAAATATAATGAGATAATAAAGATTATGAGAGATTACTCTCATAATCTTTTATCCTAAATTCTCAAATTGAGTATTTTGTTTTTTTCTATTTTCTAATCAATTTATTTATACCTTCAAAAATGTTGATAAGAACAGTAGAATTTTCATTCAGTCCTAAATATAATATTATATCCAATAATTTGAAAAGATGCACTATATCAACACTGGTAATTATCCAGAGAATTTAGATATTTCAAAGAATGTTAAAGAAGTAGAAATGGCATCACCTTCCAAAAAGAAAGAAGTAAGTTCCAGATGTTTTATCAAATAAGGTCTTTTGAACTTCAAAGGAACAGATTATTCTTTTAACTTTATGAAAAATATAAACAATAACACTCTTTGTTTTATTTTAAAATCAAGTAAAACTTTGATACTGGAAAAGATGCAGCGAGGAGCCTATTTCAGTTATAACTAGATGTGAAAACCCTAAATAAAATATTGGCTGACTGAATCCAATGATGTATTAAAATGATCCTCTATGTTTAACTAAACTAATAGGCTAATGGAAAAAAACTTACATGAATTAACTCAATAGAGGAAGTATTAATATTTGATGGTATTAAAGACTTCAATTATGGCTTTTAAAATTCTTGGCAAATTAAAAATAGAAAGGAAATTATTTAAGACCAACAGAATTTTAGAAAATCTATAGCAAATATTATCCTTAATGGAGAAACTTCACAAATATCCCCTCTAAATATCAAGAATATAACTAGGAAAAGCAAAACAAATAATCTATGAATACATATAATAAGGAAGTGCATATTCTATTATTTAGAGATGATATAAATATTTATGTAAAAAACAGAATATGAAATTAGTATAAATGATTTCAGCATTTTAAATACAAAATCAGCTTCAACATATCAACTACAAAAGTCATTAACATTCCTTCAAAGGAACAGCAAAGAGAATATAATTCAAAGTAATATACCAATATGAAGAGCAACAAAAACTAAAAACAATATTTTCTAACCAAGCTTAAAATATGCAGCTTAAATTGCAGCTAAAAATGACTATAGTAAAATTTAATTCATATTAAACAACATACATACACTGTTAATAATAAAACAGTCCATGCTCTTGGATAAAAGAATTTAAAGTTATAAAGATCAGTAGGTTTTCCATAAATTCATTACAATTCTAATATATACTGAAATAATATTTATTATTCTAAACTGGAAAAAAATAGTGAAAATACGTGCTGTGCTTTGTTGCTCAGCTGTGTCCGACTCTTTGCAACCCCATGAACTGTAGTCCACCAGGCTTCTCTGTCCATGGGGATTCTCCAGGTAAGAATACTGGGTTGGGTTGCCATGCCCTCCTCCAGGGGATCTTCCCAACCCAGGGATCGAACCCAGGTCTCCTGCTTTGCAGGAGAATTCTTTACTGTCTGAGCCACCAGGGAAACTCAGTGAAAATAATAACAGCTATAAAACAGGCAAAATATGGCTTATAAAATATGCAAAACAACAATTGAATAAAAATATACAAAGTTAATAGAGAAAATGAGTGAAGGATCTATACTAGGAATTTCTTAGAAATACTTCTTTTCTTAGATAAAAATGTCTTTTTCTTACTAAAATCAATACAATTATTAGTAAAATAATGATCTTTGACTTTTTTCTACTAAAAAGTACTTAATGAAAACTGTAAGACAAGTGCCTAGTGGGGAGCTGCTTGAATAAAAAAGCATTATCATATCCTGGAAACAGGAAAGTAGTTTATGTAATCTATTCAGTTAATAAACATGCCTAATTCTGACAAAGAAATATGGAGTGATATTAAGTAACTGGGTTTCCCAGGTAGCTCAGTGGTAAAGAACTCTGCATGACAATGCAGGAGCCACAGAAAACGGGTTCCATCCCTGGGTTGGGAAGATCCCCTGGAGGAGTAAATGGCAACCCATTCCAGTATTCTTACCTGGAAAATCCCATGGACAGAGAAACCCCAGAGGGCTATGTTCCATAGTGCTGCAGAGTTGGACATGGCTGAGCAACTGAGCATTCATTAACTAATTTTCTATAGGGTGTGTTTGGAGGATGTTTTCTTTTCCATTTGTTGATTACATGATATACTTGTAATTTTTAAAAATCACACAAAATTTTTATTTCCATTGTTCCCCAAGTTTCTTTCATGATACGTGCTCTTAACATATTCATTGGTCAAACATATTTCTTTTCTTAGATGAATAACAGTATGAGCATCCCTGTTTGAGAAACCTGTACAAGAAACCTATGATTATACAAAAGCTCCTTTTCTACTTGACTGATTCTCAGGAACACAGCAAAAATATGTCATTATTTTTTCTAAGGCTCATCATCCTCTCTCTTTTACACTGCAAACATCAGAGAAAAACAACTTATCCATATATACCATATTCACTAAATACCTAAGAGATTTAAAAGGCTCAACTGAAAATACTATAAATTTTGGCCCATTTAAAATCTATGAAATACTTCACTCTGTATAATTGGCTCCAGTTTCATCCATCTCATCAGAACTGATTCAAATGAATTCTTTTTAACGGCTGAGTAATACTCCATTGTGTATATGTACCACAGCTTTCTTATCCATTCATCTGCTGATGGACATCTAGGTTGTTTCCATGTCCTGGCTATTATAAACAGTGCTGCGATGAACATTGGGGTACATGTGTCTCTTTCAATTCTGGTTTCCTCCGTGTGTATGCCCAGAAGTAAGCCAGAAAGAAAAACACCAATACAGTATACTAACACATATATATGGAATTTAGGAAGATGGCAATGACGACCCTGTATGCAAGACAGGAAAAAAGACACAGATGTGTATAACGGACTTTTGGACTCAGAGGGAGAGGGAGAGGGTGGGATGATTTGGGAGAATGGGAATTCTAACTTGTATACTGTCATGTAAGAATTGAATCGCCAGTCCATGTCTGACGTAGGGTGCAGCTTGCTTGGGGCAGGTGCATGGGGATGACCCAGAGAGATGTTGTGGGGAGGGAGGTGGGAGGGGGGTTCATGTTTGGGAACGCATGTAAGAATTAAAGATTTTAAAATTTAAAAAAAAATAAAAAAATTTAAAAAAATAAATAAATAAATAAATAAATAAAAATAAAAAATAAAATCTATGAAATACATGTATGGATGTGACAGTTGAACTATAAAGAAAGCTGAAGGCTGAAGAACTGATGCTTTTGAACTGTGGTGTTGGAGAAGACTCTTGAGAATCTTTGGACTGCGAGGAGATCCAATCCATCCTAAAGGAAATCAGTCCTGAGTATTCACTGGAAGGACTGATACTGAAGCTGAAACTCCAATACTTTGATCACGTGATGGGAAGAGCTGACTCATTTGAAAAGACCCTGAAGCTGGGAAAGATTGGGGGCAGGAGGAGAAGGGGATGACAGAGGATGAGATGGTTGGATTGGATCACTGACTCAATGGACATGAGTTTGGGCACACTCTGAGAGTTGGTGATGGACAGAGAAGCCTGGCGTGCTGCAGTCCATGGGGTCCCAAAGAGTCGGACAGTGAGTGATTGAACTGAACTGATGAAATACTTGAGTAACTATTATGTTTTCTAGCCCTCAACAGACAGCATAAAACAAATGGATGTTTTATCTTTATGACTTTAAATGTCATGTGTATTCTATCCTATTTTTACAAGAGGCAAAATCATAATATAATAAAAAAAGCAGACTTTTAAAAATATTGTGATTTCTTGTATTTTTCTCTTAGAAAATGCTATTTTCTGAATCACTTATATCAAATAAATGTCATAATTTTAAGCTTTGCCCAATTCTAGAACATTAGTTAAATGACCCATAGCTGGTATGAGGCAAATATAAAGATGTCTAATCATCTAACACTACTTCCAAGGAGCAAGTATCTTTTAATTTCATGGCTGCAGTCACCATCCATGGTGATTTTGGAGCCTAAGAAAATAAAGACTGACTCTTTCCATTATTTCTACATCTATCTGCCATGAAGTGATGGGACCGGATCGCTTCCCTGATGACTCAAATGGTAAAGAATCTGCCTGCAATACAGGAGACATGGGTTTGATAACTGGGTTGGGAAGATTCCCTGGAGGAGGACATGCCAACCTACTCCAGTATTCTTGCCTGGAGACTCCCCATGGACAGAGGAGCCTGGTGGGCGACAGTCCATGGGGTCACTAAGACTTGGACACGACTGAACACAACACAGCCATAATCTTAGTTTTTTTTTGAACGTTGAGTTTTAAGATAGCTTTTTTATTCTCCTCTCACTTTCATCAAGAAGCTCTTGTTCTTCTTCACTTTCTGCCATTAGAGTGGTATAATCTGCATATCTTTTGGGCTCCAAGTTTTTGGGTTCCAAAATTACTGCAGATGGTGATGGCAGCCATGAAATTAAAAGATGCTTGCTCCTTGGAAGGAAAATTATGACCAACCTAGATAGCATATTAAAAAGTAGACATTACTTTGCAAACAAAGGTCCATCTAGCCAAGGCTATGGTTTTTCCAGTGGTCATGTATGGATGTGAAAGTTGGACTGTGAAGAAATCTGAGCGCCAAAGAATTGATGTTTTTGAACTGTGTTGTTGGAGAAGACTCTTGAGAGTCCCTTGGACTGCAAGGAGATCCAACCAGTCCATTCTAAAACAGGCCTGGGTGTTCTTTGGAAGGACTAATGCTAAAGCTGAAACTCCAATACTTTTTCCACCTCATGTGAAGTGTTGACTCACTGGAAAAGACCCTGATGCTGGGAGGGATTGGGGGCAGGAGAAGAAGGGGACGACAGGGGATGAGATGGCTGGATGACATCACTGACTCGATGGACATGAGTTTGAGTAAACTCCGGAAGTTGGTGATAGACAGGGAAGCCTAGCATGCTGCGATTCACAGTGTCACAAAGAGTCAGACATGACTGAGTGATTGAACAGACTGAACTGAATCTGCATATCTGAAGCTATTGATATTTCTCCTGGCAATCTTGATTCTATGTTATGCTTCATCCAGCCTGGCATTTTGCATCATGTACTCTGCATGTAAGTTAAATAATCAGGCTGACAATATACAGCATTGACATACTCCTTTCCCCAATTTGGAACCAGTCTGCTGTTACATGTCAAGTTCTAACTGTTGTTCTTGACCTGCATACAGATTTCTCAGGAGACAGGAAAGGCGTTCTGGTATTCCCATCTCTTTAAGAATTTTCCTCATTTTTTGTGGTCCACAGAGTTAAAGCCTTTCATGTTGTCATGAAGCAGAACTCTTCGGTAAATAGCATCAATAGGGAGTTTATACCTTAAGACTCTTTGAATCCCTTGCCTTAAAACCCATCCTTTGTTGTTGTGTACCAGTCCTAAAGTATTAAAAAAGTTAATACTATTAAATATTTTTCTGGTTATAATTGTATACATTTCTGTGTGCAAATAGTATACTCTATAATCTGGATACAGTATTTTCATTTATTCATATTATTTTCTTTGAATTTGTTGAGAGTATCCATGCTCTCTATACTTATAATGAAAAATAAGCATTCTTGCATGTAGGGTCATCGTTACTATCTTTCTGAATTCCATATATATGTGTTAATATACTGTATTAATGTTTCTTTTTTCTGGCTTACTTCACTCTGTATAATAGGCTCCAGTTTCATCCACCTCATTAGAACTGACTCAAATGCATTCTTTTTATGGCAGAGTAATATTCCAATATGTAAACCTACAGCAAGAGACACAAATGTAAAGAACAGATTTTTGGACTATGTGGGAGAAGGCAAGGGTGGAATGATACAAAAGAATAGCATTGAAACATATATATTAATATATGTAAAATAGATGACCAGTGCAAATTCGATGCTTGAAGCAGGGCACCCAACGCTAGTGTGCTGGGGACAACCCAGAGGGATGGGGTGGGAAGGGAGGTGGGTGAGGGGTTCAGGATGGTGGGACACATGCATACCCATGGCTAATTCATGTCAATGTATGGCAAAAACCACTACAATGTTGTAAAATAATTATTGTAAAGTAAAAAAAAAATAATAATAAAAAAACGATAATTAGCCTCCAATTAAAATAACAATTTTTTTAAAAAGTAACCATTCTTGAAGTGATTAACTTAGTTATGGAGAGTCTTACATAAGAGTGGTGTAGGCTAGTATCTTTATTCTCAGTTAATTCTACAAATCTCTTTCCTAAAGTTGGAGAGAAAACTGAGACAGTAACTAAAGATACACAGAATGAATTTTGTCCTTATCTTTTAAGAGAAAATGACTTCAGATTGTTGTTCTCCTTAGCAATTTCAGCCTGTAAAACACTGACAAAATCTCCTTAAATAGAACTTTAAAGCCTCCTATTACTAGAGGAAAAAAAGAAAAACTCATAGAGGTAACACTCCTGCAAACTATAGCAATTTTTGCCTAAGAAGTAAAACAACACATTTCAACTCAGAAAACAATTTTTTTTAATTTCTGTTTAATACCATAATGCCCTGAAAAGTATATCTTAACTATAAATTAACTATAGAACATTTGGGTTTTATGTAAGAAACAATGGAGAGATTTGTTTGATTTACATGGAAGAAATTCAAAGGAGTTTTTTTTTCAGATTTTATTTTATTCATTTATTTATTTATTTTACTGGTGGATTCAAAGGAGTTTTAAACTGCATGTTTTCAGAGACATATGCTCTTTATTTTTAGGGAAAATTAACATTTTATTTGAATACTGCAATTGTTAGGGGTAGAAAACCTCAGTTTATAGAATACTTATGACTAGGATAAAGGTAGTGACCTCAAAGAGAGCCTGTCATCTTCATTCATCCACTTTCCTTCTGTTAGAGTGGGCTTCATTCAGGCAGTGGCAAAAGGAATATTTGAATTGCCACCTTATAACAGCAGCTGAGGGCATCTGTGGCACCCTTAAGACAATATGATGAGTATCAATGTTGGAAGCTGGAGCTTCATCCCTGTGGACATCAAGCCAATGAAATGTAGTAGACAAAGACACCAATACAATACTTAACAGCCTCAGGAGAGCTCTTGGGAGCAAGCAAACATAAAAACAAAAGCAAACCCCAAAGAGCCCATATTATTCTATTCTTGTAGAAAACCTTAGTGCACCTGTACCTTGAATATTGCAAGCACGTCTGGTCATCACATTTTAAGAATGATACTGGAGAAGGTCCAGGGAGGAAAAAGTAAATAGTGAAAGGATATGAATGTCAACTGAACATAATGCTACCCTGATGAGGAGGAGAAAAAACAAACAAACAAACAAATAAACAAAAAGGAGTAAGGCACAATTAAAATAGAATAATTTAAGAAAAATTAAAAATAACTTGAGTGAAATATAAAAGAGTTAAGGATGTATATTAATAAAAGCAGATGTACATTACATAAGGTATGGGATTTCTTATATTATTTTATAATGTACAAAAATGTGTAGTTTTAAGACAGACTTTGGAAAATTCATGGATACTGCACAATAAGAGAATTCATGATGGCCAAGTAAGATGACCATACAATTTATTATCCAATTACGGGTGATGCTGAGAATAAAAGAATAGTTAGAAAAAAGTATATAAATACAAGTATAAACCAGGAGAGTCAAACTGGCAAGTATCCTCACATTATAATTAGGAAATATTTTCTTTGACTTTTAAATTAATGTAAGGAACAAAATATATTTCCTTCTACAGCACCAGAATAATGTCCTTGCTGTTACTGTTAAACTTTGATTAAATGCTTACATTAGAGTTTGTTACCTGAGAAATGTATTTTAAGATGAAACAGCACCAAGTCATACATCATCCCACTTAGATAGCACAGATTTTTAAATTCTATCCTTTCATTCTTTGAAAAAGAGAAAAAAATTTTCTTTTCCACTTAATTTCAAAAACAAATATTATTTGTACTATTTGTATTCCCAGATAATATATTAAATAAATACCATATTATATGATTATAATTTTTAGCTACATTTTTTATTACTGAAGGAAGAACATGGAGAAAAGAAAATGCCACACTCTAACAAAGTTGTAGAATATGAATTTGAAGTATTATGTTGAAATAGATAAGACTAATAGACATGACCTAATTCCAGAAGAAAGTTAAAACTGCAGGCAATTTTTGGGAGTTGTGTTAATTCAGTTTAAAACATACTTTGAAAGATACAGTATGTTAAGTTGCTAAATCATAACTGAGATGATAAACATATATGTAAATATAACAACATATCCTAAGCTGGATTTATAAAATAAGCTATCAATTAAATAAAATTCAAAGCAGTAAAATGCCTACCTTATATATCCCATACATCTAAGTGGTCACTTGACATTTCAACTCAGAAATATGAAAGGCACTGAGGAATCATATGTCAAAAATTCACTTAGCCTTCCAAGTCGGATACCTGGAAAGAAAATTCCAGAATCTGAGAAAGCTATACCCTTGACAAAACTCCTCCACTAATAACTATGTCCAAAAATTCACCAAGTTCTGTTGATTTTACTTTAAAAAATAAATTCTCATCTGTGAGCCCCTATCCATTTCCATCTTTAACTACCAGACAGAGCTACCAGCATCTCTTTTCTGAATTACTGAAATATTGATTTAAATATTCTCCAAATATACAGCTGTTTCTCCCAATTCATCCTGTACTATGTGTCCAGTGTAAACTTTAAACATAAAATGTATCAGTTCTTAACGCTAAGAGCCCATGACTGAGTATAAGAAAAAACCTAAGATCTTACTATGGCTTTCAAGACCCAGAACTATCTATTCTAACTTGCCTCTTGTATCTCATTTCAAATCACTAATTCATGCAATTCAGTAGCACAACTAGTCAAACTGAATGCTGATCTATTATTATACCAGTATTTGCACATGCTACCTCTGCCTGCAATCCCATATACTCAACTACTTCACCTTGTCACTTGTATTTAACCTTCATTAGCAGTCCATAAATTATGCTTTGATTCCCCCAAATTAAATTATGCTCCCCTTATTATACATGCACAGAGCTCCCTAAAGTTTTTAATCACTAACATAATAATTTAGAACAATATTTTGAAGAGATATTTTGACTAATATTTGTATTCATTACTAGATATAGCATAGTGACATAAGGGATTCCCTGATAGCTCAGATGGTAAAGAATTTGGCTGCAATGCAGGAGAGCTGTGTTAGGTCCGTGGGTTGTGAAAATCCCTTGGAGAAGGAAATGGCAATCCACACAAGTAATCTTGCCTGGGAAATCCCATGGATGGAGGAGTCTGACAGGGTACATGGGGTCGCAAGAGTCGGACACAACATAGTAACTAAAAATCACAAATGACATATGGGATATATTTGTTTGACATATTAAAGATATAAATAGATATTTTGAATAAAATATGTCCTCAGTACCATATCACCAATGCTTATTATTTTTTTTTTGCCTAATATGGTAAATATGGAATAAGTATTTCTGAACAAAAGATAGCCACTAAATAAGGTTAATTGCAATTCCTCCTTTGCCATACATTCATTTTGACTTCCATTAAGCAGTAGAATGCAACCCAAGTGAAGTTATGTATCTTGCAAATCTAAGGTGAAAGAAGACTGGTAGCTTTCATTTCTCATTTTTTTGTAAAATCATTCACATAATTTTACAGGCTATAAGCAAATTCAAACTGCTATGAAAGGGAGAGAGGAGGGGAAGAAGGGGGAGGAGAAAAGAGGGAAGGAGGAGGAGGAGGGTTCTCATTCCAGTCTTGTCTCTTCTCTCTAAATTGATCATTTTTTAAATTAGATATCTTTGGTCCCCAGTCACGTTCCTTTACCAGGTAACCAGTCAAACCTCCTTCTCTGTAAACTTGTCTTTAAACAGAAATTTGATACAGAGTTTTCTTGGATATACATTCTCTTTTTAAATTTAGATTACAGAACTAATTCACCCTCTGAAGCTTCAAGTCTCCTTTAAGGTATGCCCCTCTGCTCTTTTATTTCTGCAGATTTGTTGCTCAGTGCCACTCTAGCCCTCTGTGCTGTGCTTAGTTGCTCAGTCGTGTCTGACTCTTTGCGAACTCATGGACTGTAGCCCACCAGACTCCTCTGTCCATGGGAATTCTCCACGTAATATTGGAGTGGGTTGCCATGCCCTCTGAAACTATTTCCTGAGCTCCTATCCTTTATTTAAATATCATGTAATTTATCTATATTTTTCTCTACTTCCTTGCATCATGCTTAATTACTAACTCACCTCAGAAGTATTCTGTAAATATCTTGACCTTAAGATTCTTACAAAGTCATCTGGCTTTCTCTATTTCTTTCCAGTAGATATTCTATCTTTGACCTGGTAGCATCACCTGTTGCCTTTTATTTCTGAGTGTAAAGCCATAATGCTGATCTCAGATATTCATAAATATAATGAGCATAGGGTGGATGAAGAAGGCCTTGGGGTGATGCCAACTAAAACAAGTCACAGAATTTCTGCAACATTGCCTGGGAATCAGACAAATGTCAAAGCTGACAGTTCCAAGACTACAATTTCCTGATGACAAGGACCTCACAGGGAAAAAAAAAAAAATGTTCAATTCAGTCACTCAGTCATGTCCAACTCTTTGCAGTCTCATGGACTGCAGCACACCAGGCTTCCCTGTCCATCACTAGCTCCCAGAGTGTGCTGAAACTCATGTCCATCGAGTCAGTGATGCCATCCAACTATTTTGTCCTCTGCCAACTATTCTCCTCCTGCCTTCTGTCTTTCCCAGAATCACGGTCTTTTCCAATGAGTCAGCTCTTTGCATAAGGTGGCCATAGTATTGAAGCTTCAGCTTTAGCATCAGTCCTTCCAGTGAATAGTCAGGGTTGATTTCCTTTAGGATGGACTTGTTTGATCTCCTTGCAGTCAAAGGGACTCTCAAGATTCTTCTCCTACATCACAGTTTAAAACCATTAGTTCTTTGGTGCTCAGGCTTCTTTATGGCCCAACTCTCATATCCATACATGAATAATGAAAAAATATATATAGTTTTGACAATATAGACCTTTGTCAGCAAAGTAAAGTACCTACTTTTTAATATGCTGTCTAGCTTTGTCAGGGCCTTTCTTCTAAGGAGTAAGTGTTTTTTAATTTCATGGCTGCAGTCACTGTCCCCAATAATATTGGAGCCCAATAAAATAAAGTCTCTCACTGTTTCCATTGTTTCCTCAACTATATCCCATGAATGATGGGGCCAGATACCAAGATCTTAGCGTCTGAATGCTGAGTTTTAAGCAAACTTTTTTCCGCTCTTCTCGTTCACTTTCCTCAAGAGGCTCTTTAGTTCCTCTTTCTTTACTTCCATTAAGGTGGTATATCATCTGTATATCTGAGGCTGTTGATACTTCCCCCTGGCAATCATGATTCCAGCTTGTGCTTCATCCAGCCAAGCATTTTGCATTATGTACTCGGCATATAAATTACATACGCAGGGTGACAATATAGAGCCTGACACACTCCTTTCCCAATTTTGAACCAGTCTGTTGTTCCTTGTTCGGTTTTAATGGTTGCTTCTTGGACTGAATACAGATATCTCAGGAGGCAGGTAAGGTGGTCTGGTATTCCCATCTTTTGAAGAATTTTCCACACTTCGTTGTGATCGACACAAGTAAAAGACTTTAGCATTGTCAATGAAGCAGATGTTTTTTAGGAATTCTGTTTTTTTTTCTATGATACAACAAATGTTGGCAACTTGATCTCTTGTTCCTCTGGCTTTACTAAATTCAGCTTGAACATCCAGAAGTTCTCAGTTGATGTATGGTTGAAGCCTAGCTTGAAGGATTTTGAGCATTACCTTGCTAGCATGTAAGATGAGTACAATTGTGTGACAGTGCCAACATTTTTTGGCATTGCCCTTCTTTGGGATTGGAATGAAAATTGAACTTTTCCAGTACTGTGGACACTGCTGAGTTTTCCAAATTTGCTGGCATACTGAGTGCAATACTTTAACGGCATTATCTTTTAGGATCGGAAACAACTCAGCTGGTATTTCATCACCTCTACCAGCTTTGTTCGTAGTGATGCTTCCTAAGGCCCACTTGACTTCACAATCCAGAATGTCTGGCTCTAGGTGAGTGATGACACCATCGTGGTTATCTGGGTCATTAAGATCTTTTTTATAGTTCTTCTGTGTATTCTTGCCACCTTTTCTTAATATCTTCTGCTTCTGTTAGGTCCATACAATATCTGTCCCTTATTGTGCCCATCTTTGCATGCGAAGAGTTGACTCATTGGAAAAGACTCTGATGCTGGGAGGGATTGGGGTCAGGAGGAAAAGGGCACAACAGAGGATGAGATGGCTGGATGGCATCACAGACTCGATGGACATGAGTTTGAGTGAACTCCGGGAGATGATGATGGACAGGGAGGCCTGGCCTGCTGTGATTCATGGGGTCACAAAGAGTCAGACACGACTGAGCTACTGAACTGAACTGAACTTGCATGAAATATTCCATTGGTATCTCTAATTTTTTTTAAGAGATCTCTCGTCTTTCCCATTGTATTGTTTTCCTTTTGGTCTCTTAGGAAAGCTTTCTTATCTCTTCCTGCTATTCTTTGGAACTCTGCATCTGGATGGGTATATGTTTCCTTTTCTCCTTTGCCTTTTGCTTCTCTTTTCGCATCTATTTGTAAGCTCTCCTCAGACAACCATTTTGCCTTTTTGCATTTCCTCTTATTGGGGATTGTTTTGACCACCGCCTCCTGTGCAATGTTGTGAATCTCCATCCATTGTTATTCAGGCATTCTATCAGATCTAATCCCTTGAATCTATTTATCACTTCCGCTATATAATCACAAGGAATTTATTATAGGTTATCCCTGATTTTCCCTACTCTCTTCAATAAGTCTGAGTTTTACAATAAGGAGTTCATGATCTGAGCCACAGTTAGCTCCCGGTCTTGTTTTTTCTCACTGCTTCTCCATCTTCAGTTGCAAAGAATATAATTAATTGATTTCAATATTGTCAGTCTGATGATGTCCATGTGTAGTCATCTCTTCGGTTGTTGGAAGAGGGTGTTTGCTATGACCAGTGTGTTCTCTTGGCAAAACTGTTAGCCTTTGCCTTGCTTCATTTTGTACTCCAAGGCCAAACTTTTCTGTTACTCTATGTATCTTCTGACTTTCAACTTTTGCATTCCAGTCATTTGTGATGAAACATCTTTTTTTGGTTTTAGTTTTAGAAGGTCTTGTAGGTTTCATAGAATAGCTCAACTTCAGCTTCTTTGGCATTAATGTTTGGAGCATAGACTTGGATTACTGTAATATTGACTGGTTTGCTTTGGAAACAAACCAAGATCTGTCATTTGGATTACTTGGATTACCAAGTAATTTGGATTACCAAGATTCTGTCATTTTTGAGACTGTACCCAAATACTGCATTTTGGAATCTTATGTTTAGTATGAGGACTACTTAATTTCTTCTAAGGGATTCTTGCCTACAGTAGTAGATATAATGTGATAAAAGTCCATAAACAATTAACTTTAAGTAAGTTAGATTATCCTAGATAATCTGAATGGGCCTGATTCAATGAATTCAAAGTCTTTATAAGTAGACTGAAGGCTTCCCTGAGGAAAATGAAATACCACCTACAAATAGAGGCTTTAGCTCATGTCTAAAAGTTTCATCTTGCCTTTCCTGATGGCCTGCCCTATGGGTTTCAAATTTGTCTTTTTCTCCATAACCAGGTACACCAATCCCTTGCAATTAGAATATATATATATATATAATGTACCATTATTTGTTTCCCTGGTTGTTATTTTAGTCACTAAGTTGTGCTTGATTCTTTGCAACCCCATAGACTATAGCCTGCCAGGTTCCTCTGTCCATGGGATCTCCCAGGCAAAAATACTGGAGTGGATTGCCTTTTCTTTCCTCAGGAACTTTCCTGATCCAAGGATTGAACCCACATCTCTTGCATTGCAGGCAGATTCTTTATTGCTTAGCCATCTGGGAAGTTCTCAGTAAGTTAGATTTTTAAAGACACTTGGTATAATTATAGTACCATCTTTTACATAATATTATAGCTCAATATAAATACATGCCATAATATCACAGAAAATTTTTATTTAAAAACTTTCTAGAGTGTTTTACAACCAGGTTCAAAACAAAGCACACGCAGAGAATGATAAACCCTGTATTTGTGTACTGTATCCGTCTCTCTTACTGCTATGAACAGAGTAACCAATCTAAGAGATTTTGCACCTCAAATCCTGAATGGTCCCCTCAAAAGATGAAAAATTCTGTATCTCAATAAAATTGTGATCTGGCTTGCAGTCCCAACTTGGTGAATCAAAACAATATGGTCTAGGCACAACATTCTTTTGTGGATTTACATAATTAGAAGCAGTCTTAAAAGGAAGAATGAATAGATGACATAATCTTCAGACAATTATCAGTAGTCATTTTCTTTCAACAAAGTTATGATAAGTACTTCACTAAAAAAATGATAAAGAAAAGAAAGATACAGACAAGGAATTAAAGCACAGCTAATCTATGATAGTTATGAAGAAATGCACAATACATAGAAGAATAAAGACATATAATTTTAGAATGCATTATAAGGATATGTTTGTGTCTTCTTCAGTACAAAAACAGATTATTCATTAAGAACTAAAGATTTATATCATAGACATAATAACCTAATTCCCAACTTGAAATAACAGTCTTATAGTGTTTAATTTTGAGAAATATAATTTCCAGTAAACCAATTAAGATTACTCAGGGCAAAGCATATTACTACACAGCAGAATGAGGTGTTCTACATTTATCTCTTTAGTTGTTTTATATAAGATTAAAGCTATGAGTCAGTTTAAAATATCATGAGACTGCTACTGAAAATTATGATTTTAGATTTAGTGTAGTAAAAGTGTCAGTTTTTACAAGATACTGAAAAATAAAACCAATTGATATGGCGGGGGGTGGGGGAGATGTGGATTCTGTTGTACAGCCTACAAAAAAGTTAGTGATAAAAAAACAAAAGAATATACTGGATGCTGAAGATTCTAGCCATAATGCAGAGAGAGAAACTATAAGAACTTGAGTTTTTAGGTAGAAAAAGCAGCCTAAGAAAATCAGATATTTTCATATATAGGTGATTGCAAGAATGATGTTGTGCTAGGAGAAAGAGTAAAAAGGAAGAAAACTGGTCGTGACAGAATGGGGAAGAGAAAGGATAGGTTCTCAAGTGTGTAGTACTTGTAGAACCTCAAGGTGGAGACTTTAAGCAAAGAACAAGAATCAAGGGCCACTTTCAAGGACAGTTTCTACAAATGCAGATTCTGGGATTTCATAGATGTGTTACTTAAATGTAGGCTAAATCTGGTTGAAAGGAATCAGAAGAAGCTGGAGATGGACACACAGCATCAAGATATAACACAAAAGTTAAGGAGACCACAGGAGAAATAACTGCATCTTGTCATCTGGAAAATAGAAGCAAAACCAGTAAGACAAAGACTACAAGAGGCCCAAAATTCTGAGAGGAAGCCTACCTCACAAAAGGAAACTCATGTAATCCATTTAAGCATACTCTGATAACTTTCTGCTGCTAAGTCGCTTCAGTCGTGTCCGACTCTGTGCGACCCCATAGACGGCAGCCTAACAGGCTCGCCCATCCCTGGGATTCTCCAGTCAAGAACACTGGAGTGGGTTGCCATTTCCCTCTTCAATGCATGAAAGTGAAAAGTGAAAGTGAAGTCACTCAGTTGTGTCCGACTCTTAGCGACCCCACGGACTGTAGCCCACCAGACACCTCCATCCGTGGGATTTTCCAGGCAAGAGTACTGGAGTGGGGCGCCATTGCCTTCTCCTATAAGTTTCTCAGTTCAGTTCAGTTCAGTCACTGTCATGTCCAACTCTTTGTGACCCCATAAATCGCAGCATGCCAGGCCTCCCTGTCCATCACCAACTCCCAGAGTTCACTCAGACTCACGTCCATCGAGTCAGTGATGTCATCCAGGTATCTCATCCTCTGTCATCCCCTTCTCCTCCTGCCCCCAACCCCTCCCAGCATCAGAGTCTTTTCCAATGAGTCAACTCTTCTCATGAGGTGGCCAAAGTACTGGAGTTTCAGCTTTAGCATCATTCCTTCCAAAGAAATCCCAGGGTTGATCTCCTTCAGGATGGACTGGTTGGATCTCCTTACAGTTCAAGGGACTCTCAAGAGTCTTCTCCAACACCATAAGTTTCTAGACTATGGCAAATTCAGTTCAGGGCTTCCCTGTTGGCTCAGACGGTAAAGAATCTGCCTGTAATGTGGAAGACCTGGGTTCCATCCCTGGGTTGGGAAGATCCCCTCAAGGAGGGCATGGCAACCCACATTAGTATTCTTCCATGGAAAAGCCCTATGGACAGAGGAGCCTAGTGGGCTACAGTCCATGGGATCACAAACAGACAGACATGACTGAGCAGTTAAACACAGCACAACACAGCAGCTTTTACTGTTTATGTTAGTTGCTCAGGCATATCTGATTCTTTGCAACCCCATGGACAGTAGCCCACCAGGCTCCTCCGTCCCTGGCATTTTCCAGGCAAGAATACTGGAGCCAGTTGTCATTCCCTTCTCCAAGTGATCCTCCCAACCCAGAGACAGAACTCGGGTCTCCTACAGTGAAAGCAAATTCTTTATCATCTGAACCACCTTTTATATTCAATCTAAATTCCTCAACCCTCTTCATTAAAAACACACTTAATAAAAATGATTAAAGAAAATACACACAAAAAATCCTGCAAACAGCTGAGGATTGTAATTCAAACTGGTCATAAGAAATTTACATATTGTGAGTGCACTGTGAAAATTTTATAATATTGATTTGGATCTTTAGAAAAGTTGATCAAGTTCAAAACAGAGACTAGAATGAAATGACTTACAATTCATTTTAAGACTATTCACATTGATGTATAATAAATGGTCATTTATATAATTTAATACAGTATGTTTATATATTCATTGTTCATTCATTCTATAAATATTTATTGAACACAAAATATCTCTCAGGCACTTAAATGCAAGAAAAAAAGAGATGACCCTTACTCTCAGAAATTTATAAAGAAAAGACACATACTTAGGTAATTAGTACTTATTACCAAAATCATAATGCCAGAAATGGGTAAATATAAAAAGAGCTTCTCTGAGTAGTTTATAGCTGAGCTGAAACATAAAGATTTAATAGCAATTAAGAATATAATGTTTTGGTAGGGTAGACATTCTAGATACACCTCAAAAGCAAACAGAAGAAGGTGAGAAATAACTAGGACTGTGCCATGACGAGAGCATTTTTTTAATTCTCAGAGCATAAAATTAAAGCTTTATCAACAGGTCTGGAGAAGCAATAGGGGCTAGAATGACATGTTAAGAAACTTGATATTTATCCTGGGGTCCATTAGAAAAGCAGATCTACAAGGTGTTAATAGATACTACAAATGAATAAAAGGGGTTCACTCTTGAGTAAACTTGAAAAATACCAATTAAATAAGAGTAATCAAGCATTCTTTAAGTTGTTTGATACATCTATATGTTTCTTTCATTACCAAATGTAAGTGACTCATAAAATCATTTTTTCAAGGTAATTTTTTTTAAGAACTATCTTACAGGTGTAGGATATCATCAAAAATTCTCATAGAAAGTATAGAAGTCATGGAAGATTTCAAAAATGGAAGTAATGGGATCAGATTCACAATTTAGAAATACTTCTCTGAGGAATTTTGTAGGGGCTTGGTTAAAGGTTAAATGGATATAAGAAAGCTAGTTAATTGGTTAGATCAAGCAATAAACAATGAAGTAGCACAAGAGCAGTTTAGCAAGAGAACAGCTGAACTATGTTAAGGAATTAGAATCTGATAAGATTTGCCTCTGGATGAATGGGTAAGGGGAGAAAAAGAAATCAGTTACCTTTTAGTTTCCAGATTAAGTGACTGTGAAAGTGATGGACAGACAAACGAAATAAAATTATGGAATACCAATTAATTTTCAGAGAGAGAAATGATGAATTAGGATTTGGAAACACAGAATATGAGGTGCATCTGTAAACAGCTCTGGTAAAGTTCAACAAGCCATATTTACATAAACTCTGAACTACCTGGGAAAATATCATAAGGAGGATTTCTGACATCAGTAGCTTGGTTTTATGGAAGTTCTTCATACCCAAAATGTCATCTGTAATCTCCATTTTGGTTTTCCCATTCACAAAATGGTGTCATTCAATTTGCTCACCCACAGTTCTTTAGATCACATTACTTATGCTTGTTCAGCACGTGCACATACACACGCACACACAAACCTTCTATTTGTACTGCTGGCAAATGTTCCACCAAGAAACTGGCATTGCTGTTACTCAGAATAAATTAAGTTATCCTTGAGTCCTTCAGTAACAATACAAAAATAAGTGACTTACAACAACCAAGATAAATTTTTCACTGTAATGTGGGCAATTCTCTAAGAGAATGACCTTCCAGTGACTTCTCATTCAAAAACACTGTAAGTTTTTGGATATCCATATTGATATATGTCTCGATTGTCATGGTGTCCTAAGAAAAAGAATGTGGAAAATCACCAATTGGCTCTTAGATGATAAATGTTTCAACATGAAGTTAAAACAAATTAAATTATCCTTAAAACACAGTTCACTACACCTCCTATGAACAGAGGAGCCTGGTGGATTACAGTCCATGGGGTCACAAGAGTCAGACATGACTAAGCAACTAGACCACCACTACATCTCTTATAATCTCAAGGAGATGAAAAAAGGCAAAAAAAAAAAAAAAAAGAATCAGACATGTTGGTGATCATCATAATACTCTATTTTAAAACAATTAACCAAGCAGCGAATTTTTATTTAGGCTCTAGCACTGTCATAGCACTGTGTCTACCTAATAAAAGAGAAGTTTAGGTAATAGGAAATTATTCTTAAATTATTATTCTCCAAAATTCCAAATCAGTTGAATCAGTTCAGTTGTGTCCAACTCTTTGTGATCCTATGAACTGCAGCATGCCAACTTCCCTGTACATCAACAACTCCCAGAGCTTACTCAAACTCATGTCCATCAAGTTGGTGATGCTATCCAACCATTTCATCCTCTGTAGCTCCCTTCTCCAAATAAGAAAAAGAGTATGTCAATGCTGTATATTGTCACCCTGCTTATTTAACTTATATGCAGAGTATATCATGAGAAACGCTGGACTGGAAGAAACACAAGCTAGAATCAAGACTGCCGGGAGAAATATCAATAACCTCAGATATGCAGATGACACCGCCCTTATGGCAGAAAGTGAAGAGGAACTAAAAAGGCTCTTGATGAAAGTGAAAGAGGAGAGTGAAAAAGTTGGCTTAATCTCAACATTCAGAAAACGAAGATCATGGCATCTGGTCCCATCACTTCATGGGAAATAGATGGGGAAACAGTGGAAACAGTGTCAGACTTTATTTTTGGGGGGATCCAAAATCACTGCAGATGCTGACTGCAGCCATGAAATTAAAAGACGCTTACTCCTTGAAAGAAAAGTTATGACCAACCTAGATAGTATATTCAAAAGCAGAGACATTACTTTGCTGACTAAGGTCCGTCTAGTCAAGGCTATGGTTTTTCCTGTGGTCATGTATGCATGTGAGAGGTGGACTGTGAAGAAGGCAGAGCACCGAAAAATTGATGCTTTTGAACTGTGGTGTTGGAGAAGACTCTTCAGAGTCCCTTGGACTGCAAGGAGATCCAACCAGTCCATTCTGAAGATCAGCCCTGGGATTTCTTTGGAAGGAATGATGCTAAAGCTGAAACTCCAGGACTTTGGCCACCTCATGTGAAGAGTTGACTCACTGGAAAAGACTCTGATGCTGGGAGGGATTGGGGTCAGAAGGAGAAGGGGACGACCAAGGATGAGATTGCTGGATGGCATCACAGACTCGATGGACATGAGTCTGAGTGAACTCCAGGTGATGGTGATGAACAGGGAGGCCTGGCGTGCTGCGATTCATGGGGTTGCAAAGAGTCGGACACAACTGAGCGATTGAACTGAACTGAACTGAACTGAACTGAACTGAGCCCCCTTCTCTTCCCTCCTTCAATCTTACCCAGAAAGGGTATTTTCCAGTGAGTTGGTTCTTTGAATCAGGTGGCCAAAGTAATGAAGTTTTACCTTCAGTATCAGCCCTTCCAGTGAATATTCAGGACTGACTTCCTTTAGGATGGACTGGATGGGTGTCCTTGCAGTCCAAGTGACTCTCAAGAGTCTTCTCCAACATCACAGTTCAAAAGTATCAATTTTTCGGGGATGAGCTTTCTTTATAGTCCAACTCTCACATCCATACATGACTACTGAAAAAAAAAAAAAAAAGCTTTGACCACATGGAACTCTGTTGGCAAAGTAATGTCTTTGATTTTTAATATGCTTTCTAGGTGAACAGAGGAAGCAAAAACTGGAATCAAGATTGCCAGGAGAAATATCAATAACCTCAGATATGCAGATGACACCACCCTTATGGCAGAAAGTGAAGAACTAAAGAGTGTCTTGATGAAAGTTAAAGAGGAGAGTGAAAAAGTTGGCTTAAAGCTCAACATTCAGATAACTAAGATCTTGGCATCCAGTCCCATCATTCATGGCAAATAGATGGGGAAACAGTGCAAATAGTGGATGAGTTTATTTTTCTGGGCTCCAAAATCACTGCAGATGGTGACTGCAGCCATGAAATTAAAAGATGCTTACTCCTTGGAAGGAAAGTTAAGACCAACATAGACAGCGTACTGAAAAGCAGAAACATTACTTTTTCAACAAAAGTCCATCTAGTTAAGGCTATGGTTGTTCCAATGGTCATGTATGGATGTGAGAGTTGGACTATAAAGAAAGGTGAGTGCAGAAGAATTGATGCTTTTGAACTGTGTTGTTGGAGAAGACTCTTGAGAGTACCTTGGACTGCAAGGAGATCCAACCAGTCCATCCTAAAGTAAATCAGTCCTGAATATTCATTGGTAGGACTAATGCTGAAGCTGACACTTCAATATTTTGGCCACCTGATGCAAAGTGCTGACTCATTGGAAAAGACCCTGATTATGGGAAAGATTGAGGGCAGGAGGGAAAGGGGATGACAGAGGATGAGATGGCTGAATGGCATCACCAACTCAATGGATGTGGGTTTGAGTGGACTCCAGGAGTTGGTGATGGACAGGGAGGCCTTGCGTGCTGCAGTTCATGGGTTCACAAAGAGTCGGACACGACTGAACTGAACCGAACTAGGCTGGTCAAAACTTGTCCACCAAGGAGCAAGCATGTTTTAATTTCATAGCAGTAGTCACCATCTGCAGTGATTTGGGAGCCTTAAAATATAAAGTATCTCACTGTTTCCATTGTTTCCCTATCTATTTGCCCTGAATTGATGGGACAAGATGCCATGATCTTAGTTTTCTGAATGCTGAGCTTTAAGCCAACATTTTCACTCTCCTTTTTCATTTTCATCAAGAGGTTCTTTAGTTCCTATTCACTTTCCACTGTAAGTGTGGTGTTATCTGCATATTTGAGATTATTGATATTTCTCCTGGAAATCTCGATTCCAGCTTGTGCTTCATCCAGTCCAACATTTCTCATGATGTACTCTGAATAGGAGTTAAATAAGCAGGGTAACTTTCAGGAACTTTCCTGACTTTTGCTTCCTGACCTGCATACAGATTTCTCAAGAGGCAGGTCAGATCATCTGGTACTCCCATCTCTTTAAGAATTTTACAGTGTGTTGTGATCCACACAGTCAAAGGCTTTGACATAGTCAATAAAGCAGAAGTAGATGTTTTTCTGGAACTCTCTTGCTTTTTCCATGGTCCAGCGAATGTTGGCAATTTGATCTCTGGTTCTTCTGCCTTTTCTAAAACCAGCTTGAACATCTGGAAGTTTATGGTTAATGTACTGTTGAAGCCTGGCTTTGAGAAGTTTGAGCATTACTTTGCTAGCATGTGAGATGAGTGCAATTGTGCAGTAGTTTGTACATTCTTTGGCATTGCCCTTTTTGGGACTGGAATTAAAATTGACGTTTTCCACTCCTGTGGCCATTGCTGAGTTTTTCGAATTTGCTGGCATATTGAGTGCAGCAATTCAATGGCATCATCTTTTAGGATTTGAAAGAGCTCAACTGGAATTCCGTCACCTCTTCTAGCTTTGTATGCGGGATGCTTCCTAAGGCCCACTTGACTTCACATTCCAGGATGTCTGGCTCTAGGTGAGTGATCACACCACTATGATTATCTGGGTGATGAAGATCTCTTTTTGTGCAGTTCTTCTTTGTGTTCCTGCCACCGCTTCTTAATATCTTATGCTTCTGCTAGGTCCATACCATTTCTGTCCTTTACTGTGCTCATCTTTGCATGAAATGTTCTGTTAGTATCCTTAATGTTCTTGAAGAAATCTCTAGTCTTTCCCATTCTACTGTCTTCCTCTATTTCTTTGCATTGATTACTGAGGAAGGCTTTATTTTCTCTCCTTGCTTTCTTTGGAACTCTGCATTCAAATGGATATATCTTTCCTTTTCTCCATCTATTTGTAAGGCCTCCTTAGCAAACATTTTGCTGTTTTGTATTTCTTTTTCTTGGGGATGGTCTTGATCCCTGCCTCCTATACAATGTCATGAATCTCTTTCTGTAGTTCTTCAGGCACTCTGTCTATTAGATCTAATCCCTTGAATCTATTTTTCACTTCCACTGTATAATTACAAGTTATTTGATTTAGGTCATATCTGAAAGGGTTAGGGGTTTTCCCTACATTCTTCAATTTAAGTCTGAATTTAGCAATAAGGTGTTTATGATCTGAGCCACAGTCAGCTCCTGGTTTTTTTTTTTTTTTTTTTTTTTCCTGACTGTATAGAGATTCTCCATCTTTGATTGCAAAGAATAAAATAAATCTGATTTCAGTACTGAGCATCTGGTGATGTCCATGTGTAGTCTTCTCTTGTGTTGTTCAAAGAGGGTGTTTGCTATGACCAATGCATTCTCTTGGCAAGACTCTATTAGCCATTGCCCTGCTTCATTCTGTACTCCAAGGCCAAATTTGCCTGTTACTCCAGGTATTTCTTGACTTCCTACTTTTGCATTGCCATCCCCTGCAATGAAAAGGACACACCTTTGAGGAGATATCCCACATCCAAGGGCAGGGAAGCCCCAGCATGATGGTAAGTACTGCAGCGGCAGCTTCACAGTGCTGGAGTGAATTCGAGAAGATAACCAATGTCCAAGGGCAAAGGAGAAGCCCCAGCAAGACAGCAGAAGTGGCAAGATTATGTTTAAAATCAAACCCCATACCTGACAGAGATGCTCAGAGGGCTCCAACAAACCTTGTGCAAACCAAGACCCAGAGACCCCACAGAGACTGAGACAGAACTGTGTTTCAGTGTCTCCTGTGGAAGTGTGGATCAGCAGTGAACTGCTTCAGGGGCTCTGGGTGAAGTAGACCTGGGTATGGCATAAGCCCTCTTGGAGGAAGTTGCCATTAATCCCACCATAGAGCTGCCAGAGCTTACACAAGACTGGGGAAAAACAGACTCTTGTGTGCACCAGCACACAGTGGAAAGGAGCAGTGACCCCCACAAGAGACTGACCTAGATTTGCCCATGAGTGTCCGGTGGAGGTGTGGGTTGGCAGTGGCCTACTGCAGGGCTGGGGGCACTGTGTGCAACAGTGCCTGAATGGGACCTTTTGAAGGAGGTCACCATTATCTTCATTCCCTCCACCATAGTTTGGCCTCAGGTCAAATAACAAGGAGGGAACACAGTCCCACCCATCAACAAAAAACTGTATTAAAGATTTACTGAGCATGGCCCTGCACATCAGAAAAGTCCCAGTCTCCCCCTCAGTCATTTTCTCCCATTAAGGAGCTTCCTTAAGCCTCTTATCCTTCTCCATCAGAGGGCAGACAGCATGAAAACCACAATCACAGAAAACTGAAATCAAAATCAAACTGATCACATGGACCACAGCCTTGTCTAACTCAATGTTATGAGTCATGTCATGTAGGGCCACCCAAGACGTATGGGTCATGGCGGAGAATTCTGACAAAACGTGGTCCACTGGGAGAAGGGAATGGCAAATCAATTCAGTATTCTTGCACTGAGAACCCCATGAACAGTATGAAAACGAAAAAGACTGGACACTGAAAGATGAACTCCCCAGGTCAGCAGGTGCCAAATATGCTACTGGAGATCAGTGGAGAAATAACCGGAGAAAGAATGAGGAGATCGAGCCAAAGTGAAAACAACACCCAGCTGTGGATGTGACTAGTAATGGAAGCAAGGTCCGATGCTGTAAAAAGCAATACTGCATAGGGACCTAGAATGTTAGGTCCATGAATCAAAGAAAATTGGAAGTGTCAAACAGGAGATGGCAAAGGTGAACATCGGCATTTTAGGAATCAGAGAACTAAAATGTACTGGAATGGATGAATTTAACTCAGATGACCATTATAGCTACTACTGTGGGCAAGAATTCCTCAGAAGAAATGGAGTAGCCATCATAGTGATCAAAAGAGTCTGAAATGCAGTACTTGGATGCAATCTCAGTAACAACAGAAAGATCTCTGTTTGTTTCCAAGGCAAACCATTCAATATTACAGTAATCCAATCTATCCCCCGATCAGTAACACTGAAGAAGCTGAAGTTGAATGCTTCTATGAAGACCTACAAGACCTTCTAGAATGAACATCCCCAAATGTCCTTTTCATTACAGTGGACTGGAATGCAAAAGACATAAATAATGAATAATAATAAAAGGTAACCTCTGGAATGTGTTTTGGAGAATATAGTGCCTATGCTTCCACTTCATCTCTGACTACTTAGGAAAAATCTTAGTGAAAGGGGAAAACTGTAAGGTCATCTTGAGTACTATTTGGAATGTGATTTTCAGCAAAAATATGTTCAAAAAAAGTGATCATTCATGAGATGTTCTAAGCTGTATTAGGAAAATCACAAATGATATTAAATTCATAAATATGATAAACAAAATACACATCTGCCATAATAAACAAGAATACAGTTTTCATTGCCATACATTTTATCAACCACTCATAATTGTCTCAACCTAGGCTCTAGAAGACAGATTTTTGTTGACGTCATTAACAATGAAACCAGACATTCCATATGGCTGGTAAGTAACTTTTCAAATGTGGTACAGTTACTAAACTGAATACAGTAATATTTTAAATTTGGATGAAAAAAAAACCATCAAAATATACATAGAATTTTTTTTTTTTCTCGTATGTTCTGCAACTGCAACAGAGAAGCCAACAGAATCACACTGACTGTTTTTAGGGAAGATTAAGAATTTGGCATCAAGTGAATTATTCTTGGGCCATGGCTTCTAGATTTCACAGAATCATTTCTTTTGGGGAAATTTATAAAGTATAATGTGTCCTCATGTGATTCAGCAAACAAATGAGAGTTTCTAAGATATCACTTTGTAATAATAAAAATATATTCATGGACTTGAATTATTATACTGTTTATAACTATTCCCTTGGTGTGAATTACTTTGTAACAATTCAAAGCCTGCTCACTTGGCTTAATTAAAGTGTTCCCATTCTTACAAAGTGCTTAAGTGAAGCAGAATTATTTTAAAATATGTCGTTTTGGGGGAAAGAGTCTAATTAGTATTTGATTTAGTGGCACAGAGAAATGAGTATAGCTATGGGCAGCAGAGCTCTGAGAACCAATGAAACTGTTGGGGAAGGTGAAATTATGAAGAAATAAAAAGAAAATTATTTTTGACTTTAAGCATGCTTCCCAAATTATTAGAGATAGAATAACACTGTCTCCCAGGTTTTCATTGTTTTGTTTATTTGCTTTTCACACAGCAAACAAGTCATGGTGATGGTCAATGCAGCATCCTCAACATGAAAACAACATATTGAAAATGATACCATACATTTAAAAATCTGTAGAACATTCTAAGTATTAATACTTACAGTTAATCTATATTTGATAAAAATCATAAACATATAATCACTAGGAAATAACAGAGAAAAATTATCCTTTTTCTAGAGATCTTCCTTGGATAAGAATGGGAAAACTGTAATATCACATTGTGTGTGTTAGTCGCTCAGTCGTGTCCAACTTTTTGTGACTCCATGTAAAGCTCTAACTATTATTTCTTGAACCTGCATATAGGTTTCTCAGGAGGCAGGCAAGGTGGTCTAGTATTCCAATTTCTTTAAGAATTTTCCACAGTTCATCGTGATCCACACAGTCAAAGGCTTTGGCGTAGTCAATAAAGCAGATTTTTTTTTTTCTTCTGGAATTCCCTTGCTTTCTCTACGATCCAAAAATATTGGCAATTTGATCTCTTGTTCCTCTGCTTTTTCTAAATTCAGATTAAACATCTGGATATCCAACTCCTATTATCCACATATCATTTCAAAAAAGCAATGTTTACATGTTTCATTGTCTTGTTGAAGAACAGATTTCTATTCTAATTATAAATATAGATTTGGAGAAACATATTTAAGACTAGCAGCAGATCATTTTTTAAAAGGAGGCACGGACTAGAGTAACTATTTATTTCATGTAATTTATGGCACTTCTTCATCTACATGACTGTCTTTCAATTCAGTACAATCTTTAAATATAAAAATAATAAATAATTTTCCTACAAATCAAGTATCTTTTTTCCTCTCTATTATACTATACATTCACTTTGAAAAGACATCATTTTCCAGATATGTAAAAATGAGCTAAATTTTTTAAGCATCATAATATGTATGCTGTAATGAGCACTTTGCTGTTTTATCATGAGTTCAATATGATCAAATGCTGGGTATACATCTGAGACTTCTGAAACAGAACTGAGAGGATCACAGGATTAAAGGCATATGAAATGTGAAATCCTTAATCATTTTTCACACATTTTTATGGCTAGTCTATCCTTTCTCACAACTCAATGAGGTTGAGATGATGACTAGTGGAAAATAGTCAACTAATTAAATTTCAGACTTTCAAAAAGGTCAAAATAGTACAGTATACTGCTATAATTCACAGAACAAATGGAGCATGCAAATGCCAATACTTCATTCTGGTGACAAAACTAGGGAAGAAGTGAAAGGAAATTGAGCAAAACTGTCTCACTTCTTTAGATGGGGAAGTCAAAATTTAGCTAGAATTTTAAGTTCATTGTGAGCTACTTGCTATAAGTAGCAAACGTTGCTTGTGTTCTTACAACTATTTCTTTAAAGTTACCTTTAGGTTGTACTTCATGAATATATCTTAAACAACTATATAGGTTACAAATTGTATATAAATATGTAATAGATGGCAATTTATAATCTATATTTCTAAAATTATAAATATGAGACAAAATTTCCCTTGGCCACACATATGAGAACCTTCTTTTAAAGCTTTCTTTAAGTGTGGTGAAGTTCCGTATATTGTCCATTAATGAACAACTATATCTTATCAATATGCTCAGATGTGACAAATCAGCTAACATAAATACTATATCAAAGAACAATGCTGATGTTATAAATCTTGCATAATTAAATAGACATTATGCATCATATATAAAACATAATTCTTAGTGTTTCTTATATTTTTGATAGTAAACTACTAAGCAAAAATGCTCTTTTTGAGCTTCTTGCTGCTTTCCTTCTATTCTCAAGTAACCTAAATACTATTCCTCATCTCTTTTTCTAGGCTTGGTATTTGTTCTAATTTCACCTTTTTAAAAAACTGTTCTAATGATTGATGTTTTCCTTTCTTTATGATGTTCCCTTATAGCTAATCTTTGAAAAATTATTTACGTAGCAATTAAGATCATACATGTAAGGCACACTTCACAGGACTTGACACAGAAAAGATGTACTAAGAAACATGGCCTTATTTGCACACAGCTTTGAAAGCTGCCCCACATTATCTGTAAACTGAAATCTCACTCCTTCATAATTATGTTTTCTTCAGAACATTATTCAACCTCTTCAACTAAACATCAGTTTCTACATGTACAGAATTAACAAAATGATACTTATCTCATAAGGTTATTAATGTGGCTATGTATGATAATATTTTAAGATGCTAAACATTTAATATTCAGTACTCAGCAAAGATTCATTTCTGCTTTACCATTTTAGTATAATTCTGTTTGAATTGAATCATTTCAACTGACTGAACTTTCTCAAGCTTCTCTATGCATACAGAGTTAAGGCAAAACCCAGTGCATTAATTTCTACTTCTGCTAACAAAGTACCACAGCTTTGTGACTTGAAACAACATGATTCTATTATGTTACATTTATTTAGGCCAGAAATCTAACACAGAACTCACTGGACTAAGATCGAAATGTCAGGTTGCTGCATTCCTTATAGGGAGCTCGCAGGTAGAATCTGCTCTCAGATTTAGTTAGTATTGTTCCTTATAATTGTAGAAGCAAAGGTTCTGTTACTTACTGTCTATTAACTGTGGGTCAATTCCAACTCTTTTTTAAATTTTTATTGGAGCATATATGATTTACAATGCTGTAAATCACCTCATTTCTTGGTTTGTGCACCCCTTTCATCATTCTTTAAAGCCAGCAGTTTCAGGTCAAATCCTTTTCAATTCTCATCTTCTTATATTTTAAGGACCCATATGATTAGATTAGGCCAACCTGGACAAACTCATCTCAAGATTTATAACCTTAGTCACATATCCACATTCCCTTTTGTAATGTTCAGTAATATATTCATAGTTCCCAGGGCTAAACAACTTGGACATCTTCAAGGAGCCATCACTGTGTCATCCACATCCTGTGTGGGAACACGTCATGAGACTAGTCTTTTGAACACATTAAATTCACAAAAGCACATAATTTCTACTATTCCAGGCCTGATTATTAGAAGTAACCCTATCTAAGAATTTTCCAGAAGGGTTACCAACAGAGGGACATATTTTTCCATCCAAATAATGAGTTAAGTAACAATGCTGACTCACAGCATTGGTCTCAAATGCCTTTCCTTCCCTACATCACATACAATTCACTTCTGTCTGAAGATGCTTTGTACCTTATTACTTATGATGATTTACTACCTTATCTTAACCTCACTTATTTCTGGTCACAATGTGGTAAAACTTAAATACATTTATACATTCTAAACTGAACTATCAGCCTAATTGCTACCTATTTCTTATTAGACCCAATTTAAAGGATTCTCAGGTTTTTCTTTACCTCTAACTGGTAAAGTAAATAGGTTTTGGACCTTATGTTTCATATTTCAGTATTACTATTACTAAAAAATATTATGTGACATTTCTATATTCTGCTCATCCTATTGGTATTTTGAGAACACCATCATAGGTCCAATTTTTATTTTCCTTATTGAAATTTGAGATCAGAAATGAATTTATCTGGAATGTCTCTTTCAATCCCCATTTCTCCAACTCCCTCTCTCTATTTCCAGAGCAGTCTCTCTGATGATACATAGTGGAATCTTAGTCCTACTCTTATTCGTTCTCACCACACTGACCTATTCAATTTGGTTAACTCCTTCCCGATCCTTTTGATTTCCTCTTCACTTTTCTGTTCCTTATGTTTACAATTCCATTGGGAAGTATGCTCCTCTACTATGCCTATGATTATTTTCTCACATATGTGTTTATGCAATCTTGCAGCTGTCCTAGAGTTCCCCACAACTGCTACATTGGCTGGGTATCCAGTGGCTATTTCTGTGGATATGTGTTAAAACTGTCTCAGATTTTTAACTTCATACTGAGTTATTTACTATAAAATAGCACTGTAAACTCATGATTTTAATATACAAATCTGTGTGTGTTTATGTATACAAAACACAGCATAATCAGCACACACACTGTTCGATTTTGCCTTCTAAACACCATTCCCTAATAAAAGGAGCTGTGACTCCTTTAGAGAAGTGAGTGACTTCAGGACAGAGGAAATACAAGAGCTGGAATATTTTATATTCTCAGAAAATAAAGAAGTACTCAAAAAAAAAAAAAAAAAACAAGGGCTTGTTGAAAGAATACAGAAGTCAATCAAACTGAAGAATCTCCTAATGGCAAAAGCCGGTAAATAAATTTGAACAGCAAAATAAATGACAGTATTAGACTTCAACTATAGAATAAAATATTAATAAATTCATAGTTAAAAGTCTATTAATTAATATATGGGGAATTACAGGCTATCCTTTCTTACAGAACTATTAAAACTGATAAAGAAGGCAAGAAGAAAAAAAATTACCATTAGGAAAACACCACAGTAGTAAATTTTAAAGACAAAATCCTCTAATGGATGCTAAAAAGTATGAAGAGAGTCAGGATTTCATAATCTCAAACTACCGTTCCAATATACTGGTAAAGTACAAAGGAAAAGATAGTAACTTTATTATGGAGAACCATGGAAGAAGCCACTTTGACTATATTACCAAGTTTAATAACATCTCTTATTATGAACCACTTGATATGATTCACTAAAAAAGATCAAGCATTATTTCTACGGTGTCCTTTCAAAAAATGCATAACATCATTTCTATGATGAGAAATCATCAGACAAACCCAAATTCAGAGACATTCAACAAAACTATTGATCATTGCTCTTCAAGTGTCAACATGATGAAAGACAAAGAAAGGCTGAGGAAATCTTATAGGCTTGGAAGATATCAAGGAGACAAAACTATAAGTAATATGGATCCTGGATAGAATCCTGAAACAGAAAAGGACATTAGTGGAAAATCTGATGAAATTTCTTTAGGGCTGTAAATTGGTTCATAGTATAGTATCAACACTAATTTTGTGATTTTCATCTATTATACTACAGCTACATAAATTGCTGACACAGGGAAAGCAGAATAAAATAATAAGGAAACACTTCATAAGATTTTGACAACTTTTAGGTATGTCTTAATTAAAAAACAGTTATCTAGTAAATGTTGTTAGAACTCTGCATAGTCACAAACTAATAAACTGAAAATGAAAGTAAAGTTGCTCAGTCCTGTCGGACTCTTTGCGACCCCATGGACTGTAGCCTACCAGGCTTCTCTGCTCATGGGATTTTCCAGGCAAGAGTACTGGAGTGGGGTGCCATTCCCTTCTCCAGGGGATCTTCCCGACCCAGGGATCAAACCAGGGTCTCCCACATTGCAGGCAAACGCTTTGCCCTCTGAGCCACCACGGAATACACTGAAGAAGGTAACAGTAATGGTAATATTATCAGCCACATACTATTTAGCTATCTAATTCTGGTGTTTTATGATTTAATCCTGGTAATACTCAGTATCATAGTGTTCTATAAGAAATACTGTAACCAACTACATTTTATATTTGAGGAAGCTGAGGCAAAGACAGGGTAAACACTTTGTTGTTGTTATTCGGTCGCTGAGTCATGTCTGACTCCTTGCGACCCCATGGACTCTAGCATGCCAGGTGTCCCTGTCCTTCACTACTTCCCAGAATTTTCTACCCAGAATTTTACATTGAATCTGTGTGAAACTATGTTTTGTCTACTATGCTGCAAAACCTATCCTCTGAAGCAATGTGTTCAAACTCAATAAAGGTTTTATTAAGCTGGTATTTGGATTGAAAAGTGTACAATTAAATTATTAAACTTTGAGAAAAGGAGTTTAAAAATAAGTAAGCACAATTTCAGAGTAAACAACACATGCTGTAACTCAAAAATATATGTTAAGTTATGAAAACTAAAAATGAAGACATTAATCAGAATATGTTCATATTGGCTTCAATTTTATCCTTATTTGTTCAACTTTTATTTCCCTGTGCTTTTTAAAACATGGAATTAGTAACATTTTTATTTTGGTTCATATTCTTACCTCCCAAATTTATATTATGGCCCTGCCTACCTTTTGTCTACATTTCCTTTTCTCTTTTCCTTCTTTTCTTTAAAATACCATAGATCTCTGTGCTCGCTCCACCCTATTCAAGCTCTCTATCCTTTCTATACTTTATATAACTTGCTCTAGCTGAGAGGATAATGTGCCTCAGCACTGTACATTTCCTCACATCATAGGAGCTAACAGAATAAGCATTAATTTTCATGTTAAGTATCAATATAAATCTCACTTTAATATAATTCTGAAATGTTCCAGTAAAATCCTTATTCTTCCAGCAGGTCTCTTTCATAACCCCATATCCAAGACGAGTTTAGGCAGTGACAGCCAACTATCGAGCTGTTCAGTAGCTCTGACTCCCTCCCATTTCCTCCATTTATCAGCCTCTCAGGAATAAAAAATAACAAAATCCACTGTTGATTATCTTGTAAAAGTCACACTGTACTTTCAAATACAGATAATAGTTCTTGTGGATGGGGAAAAGAAAAAGCAAAAACTAGCTTTCACTTCACTATTTCAGAGACCGTAAGTATTCCACATTGTTGAGCTGTCATACCAAAGGAACAGAGTGCTGTTACCAGCCTGAAAATCAAAATTGTTAGTCCTGTTACAAAATGACACGTAAGACTACACACCTTATGAATCCACAGAACTGTTCTTCACCTCTTTACCCAAGTGCTTCTGCGTAAATGACACAGATTTCCCTTGACTGAAAGCAAGACCCATTTCTCTCCATCTCCATTTTTCTGGGATCAGTAAGTATCTTTTACTTTTTCCAGATTTATTGTGGTATCACTGAAAAAAATTCTATAATTTAAGGTATACAATTGGATATTTAAGGTATACAATTGGATATTAGAAATCGCAAAAATCAAGCTACTTCACCTATCCATCATCTCACATAGTTACCATATTTTGCTCTTTGTGAGTGAGAACACTTTAGCTCCATCCTCTCAGTAAATTTCAAATGTACAATACAGTATTACTAAATAAAGTCACAATGTTGTACATTAGATGTCCAGAAATTATTCATCCTGAATAACAGAAAACGTGTATATTTTTACCAACTTCTCCCATCTTCCTTGGCCCTAGTTCCTTGCCCAAGTTCTACTCTCTGTTTCTATAAGTATGATTACTTTCTACATATCAATCAGTGAAGGCATGAGGTATTGATCTTTATGCGTTTGGTTTATTTTACTAAGCATAATGTCCTCAAAGTTCATCAGTGTTACCACAAATGGCAAGATTTCATTTTTCTTTAAGACTGAATAAAATTTCATTTTCAATGAGCATCTTAAACTCAATACGTGTGCTCAGTATAAGCCAACCACTTTGCTCCATCAGTCTCAAGGGTATCCCCACAGCAGTCCACCATCCCTCATGGTCTTTCCCTCGGCCAAATATCTGTATATAAGCTTCTCACTGAAACTTTCCTCATTTGTCACTCTTCACTATGCCATGTGAATTTTACTGAGTCCTTGCCCAATACAATGAACAATTTTCTTTGATAAAATACTAATAACTTTAAATCAAATCCTTTACACAGTGGAAGCGGGGAGTATATTTAAGGGACTAGATCTGACAGAGAGAGTGACTGATGAACTAGGGACAGAGATTCGTGACATTATAGTACACAGGGAGCAAGTCCATCCCCAAGAAAAAGATGCAAAAAAAGCAAAATAACTCTCTGAAGAGGCCTTACAAATAGCCTTGAAAAGAATAGGAGTGAAAAACAAAGGGGAAAAGGAAAGATATAGCCATTTAAATGAAGAGTTCCAAAGAATATCAAGGAGAGATAAGAAAGCCTTCCTCAGTGATCAGTGCAAAGAAACAATGGAAAAAAATAGACTGAGAAAGACCAGAGATCTCTTAAAGAAAATTAGAGATACCAAAGGAACATTTATGCAAAGAGAGGCTCAATAAAGGACAGAAATGGTAGGGACCTAACAGATGCAGAAGATATTAAGAAGAGGTGGCAAGAATATACAGAAGAACTATACAAAAAAACATCTTCATGACCCAGATAATCATGATGGTGTGATTACTCACCTAGAGCCAGACATCCTGGAATGTGAAGTCCAGTGGGTCTTAGGAAGCACCACTACGAACAAAGCTAGTGGAGGTGATGGAAATCCAGTTGAGCTATTTCAAATCCTGAAAGATGATGCCGTTAAATTGCAGCACTCAATATGCCAGCAAATTTGGAAACCTCAGGAGTGGCCACAGGACTGGAAAAGATCAGTTTTCATTCCAGTCCCAAAGAAAGGCAATGCCAAAGAATGCTCAAACTACCACACAATTGCACTCATCTCACACGCTAGTAAAGTAATGCTCAAAATTCTCCAAGCCAGGCTTCAACAATATGTGAACCATGAACTTCCAGCTGTTCAAGCTGGTTTTAGAAAAGGCAGAGGAACCAGAGATCAAATCGCCAACATCTGCTGGATCATCGAAAAAGCATGAATCCAGAAAAACATCTACTTCTGCTTTAATGACTATGCCAAAGCCTTTGACTGTGTGGATCACAACATACTATGGAAAATTCTTCAAGAGATGGGAATAACAGACCACCTGACTTGCCTCTTAAGAAACCTGTATGCAGGTCAGGAAGCAACAGTTAGAAACAGACATGGAACTACAGACTGCTTCCAAATAGGAAAAGGAGTACATCAAGGCTCTATACTGTCACTCTGGTTACTTAACTTATACGCAGAGTACATCATGAGAAACACTGGGCTGGATGAAGCACAAGCTGGAATCAAGATTGCCTGGAGAAATATCAATAATCTCAGATATCCAGATGACACCACCCCTATGGCAGAAAGTGAAGAAGAACTAAAGAGCCTCTTGATGAAAGTGAAAGAGGAAAGTGAAAAAGTTGGCTTAAAGGTTAACATTCAGAACACGAAGATCATGGCATCCAGTCCCATCACTTTATGGCAAATAGATGGGGAAACAGTGGAAAAGTGGCAGACTTCATTTTTTTGGGCTCCAGAATCACTGCAGATGGTAATTGCAGCCATGAAATTAAAAGAAACTTACTCCTTGGAAGGAGTTATGACCAACCTAGACAGCGTATTAAAAAGCAGAGACATTACTTTGCCAACAAAGGTCTGTCTAGTCAAGGCTATGAATTTTATTGTAGTCATGCATGGATGTAAGTGTTAGACTATAAAGAAAGCTGAGGACTGAAGAATTGATGCTTTTGAACAGTGGTGTTGGAGAAGACTGTTAAGAGTCCCTTGGACAGCAAAGAGATACAACCAGGCTATCCTAAAGAGATCAGTCCTGAGTGTTCATTGGAAGGACTGATGTTGAAGCTGAATCTCCAATATTTTGGCCACCTGATGCAAAGAAGTGACTCATCTGAAAAGACCCTGATGCTGGGAAAAATTGCAGGTGGGAGGAGAAGGGGACGACAGAGGATGAGGTGGCTGGATGGCATCACCGACTCGACGGACGTGAGTTTGGACCAATTCTGGGAGTTGGTGATGGACAAGGCCTGGCGTGCTTCAGTCCGTGGGGTTGCAAAGGGACAGACACAAATGAACGACTGAACTGAACTGTCCTGAATAACTTTAGAAATAAATTTTGAGCAAAAAAAAGAAAAAAGTTTTCATAGCTAATTCACACCACACAAAAGTTCAATTATTATTGTATGCTAACTTATTTTCTTTTGGTATTTATTTAACAGCTTTTATTGAAGGGTCTATGAATAATAAAGATACATGTTGCTTATGATATGCTCAATTCTTGGAAGACTATTAATGTATCACAGTGGCCAATAATATATATTTGTAATTTACCTGCTCTAGGGAGGAGGGACTTTTTGTATGAGACCAGTAAAGTTATGCAATGCTTGTATGTGTGTGTGTTTGTGTGTGTATCTCCTTTATATAAGGAGGTTTACATAAGGTTTATATAAGGAGTAGTTGACCTAGTTGTACTAGAGTCTGATGTGCATCCCTTTACCTAGCGAGGTGGAAACAAGGAGAATGCAGGTTCCTTCTAGCTTTCAGTTTTCTCTCGATGGAATAATGAATAATTTTTCTAGAGGGGGAACCTTAGGGCATATGAAAATTGGCAAGTGTCCTATCAGAAGCAAATTGAGAACACAAGGAATATCTACAGTAAATGGAAAAAAAAAAAAAACACCTCATCTTGGAAAGCTGATATCAGAAGGTAAAAGTGTTGTCTTTATTGAATAAAAGTGAGATATTTGTGAAATCACAGTTTCTCTCCCTCTGGTTGCTGGCTTTGGAAAAATTCGTTGGTACATAATCATCAAGGGCAGGGTAAAATTTCAACTGGTTGTAATAGTACACACCACTGCTGAGTAACAGAGTAAAAATTGCTAATCCAGCTTCAACATTTACTAGCTGACCTTAAATTACATATCTTCTTTAATGATATGACTTAAAACATGTAAAGAACATAGGACAATGTCCAGTGCATCGTAAGTTCTATGTATTTGCTATTATTATTTCCATTAAAAATGGGTGATTTAAAATAAGTCAAGATCTCATGCCTTGAAGATCATTCAGCAATGCTTCCTGTCAATCTTACAGTAATTCTTCAGTAAATTCCTCTTTTTCACAATTGCTACTTCTCAAGTTTTCTAACATCCTACAAGTTTCTATCTTTCCACCAAAACTTTCCCATTTTTTATAAGATGAGTTTGCCATCTAAATCATAGGTTACATATAAACCATTCAACTGGAACTTCTTCAGTGCTGTTTGTTCATTTTTGTCCAATTTCTTTTTAACAGAGGAAACATCTCTTATCAAAGATCAATATTTTCATCTAAGTTTTGGGTTTCATACCTTTCACCCTCTTAGGAATATCAGATGATCAACTATCTATTTTTAACCTATTTTCCTCTCAATAATATTCACCATTTAAACATAATTTTCTCTACTTAGGAAAAAAATAATCCCTGAACTCAATAGTTCTCTTACACTGTCTTTTTTTATAGTCAGTCTCTTTAATAGTATCACAGAATATCATCATTCTTCATCTCTGCATTTCCACTCAGTGCAATCTATCTTCTGTCTCTCTCCTTCCATAAACACACAAACAAACTGTAGCTAAAGACATTAACAGCAACCATATTGTTAAACCCAATGTACATTTCCAGTGGTTAGATTATTTCATCTCTCCCCAAACTGATCAGGTATAACTGTTCCCTCTTTGATAGAACCTTCTTTTACTTCCATGATATTATCTTCTGATACTTTCCCTACATTTCCAATAATTCATTTTCATCTTATTTATTAGTTTGTTTTTAAACAATATGATTCTTTAGCTAGCCATTAAAAGCTGGGTTTTCTCAAGTCTAAATTGTAGACTGAATCAAATGCTTTGATTTGTAGTCAATCACTCCTCCATCTACAGGAAATTAAAGCTTATATTCAAACAATTCTAAATTTATATATTTCAGTCATGACATTTTTGGTTCTATATCTGGTGTAGATCTTAATATCTGACTATTAGCTATATCTAATTTTGTATCTAAATGCCCACTTCAGATTCAAAATGTCCTAAACCATGTTTACGACTTTCTCTTTCCTTCACTCCACATCTGGTATTCTCCCAAAATTTACAACATCAATAAACTACTACACCAACCTTTCTTCCTATTTTCAGAAACTTTAAACCTGCAAGGTATTTGATTCCTATTTTTCTCTGACTCCCAAATTCAGTTTTTCAATCACTTAGTATTTCTTGAGTGTCTACTTTTGGCCAATACTAATTTATATTCTAGGGACATAACAGGAAAAAATAAGTCTGTATCAACATGATGAATCATTTCAATAAGAGGGTGCAGGAAGTATAAAAAAAAAGTCAAGAAATAATATGAGAAAATCCATCAGTTCATGATAGCTATGAATAAAAATAGAGCAGGTTATATTTGATAGTGAATTATGATTGGCTATTTTACTATATTAGGTAATCAATGACGGCCATTCTGATAATGGGACTTTTGAACAGCTTTTGAAATTTTGTATGTTGATTTTCTCTCAGATCCATTAATTATATTCATCTCCACTGTTGTCACCCTTATCCAAAGTACAATTCCTCTCTTGAGGCCTAGTATTAGTTGATAGATTTCTCCTCATCTGCTTTGGACCTCTCTTATCCTACATTTCAAACAGAAGTGAAAGCTATCACTTTCTAAACAAAGAAAATACAAATCTAGGCAAGTCTTTAGACATTCATACACAACAATCGCTGCCAGAAATACCTTAAAATTTTTCAACTCAGATATTTAGCTTTCAAGTTTTCTTCATATTAAAACTCAAATGACACTTTCTATACTCCTTTACAACCATTAACAAATTTGAAAATTTACATTTTAATAATTTGAATGTATTTTGACTTTTTAATCAGAATAGAACTTCAAGATAGTAAAACACACTTAGATCTCCACGGTATGAGATTTCCATTCCATAATGCAATAATTATTACATATTAGTCTTACAACTGATATTTGTGATAAAATGAAATGGCATCCATATATTTGAGAAGGGACAGAATTTTTAAACTTGTGTTTAAACAAAGATCAACAATAATACTTATCTGCAATCTACCTCAACAAGATTTAATTAAGTTTACTATCAACTATTTAATTATTTTAACTCTGTAATGTTTATTAAGAGCTTAACACATGTATACTCTATACTATTTGCTAGGGAAACATGAAGAACAAGGCAGACAAGGTCCACACCACATGCTATATTGGTGTAGGGAAACATCCAGAGCACGTATTTAAAATACATATAATATTTATGCATAAATATATAATATAATTGCTGCTGCTGCTGCTAAGTAGCTTCAGTCGTGTCTGACTCTGTGCAGCCCCATAGACGGCAGTTGTAGAAACGGGCATATGTTATATATAAGCATACAATATAAAATATTTATATTCTATATAATGTATAAAATGTTATATGTAAATTATATGTACAATTTAACCACAATGTGTATGTGCATGTAGAATCACACATAAATGTATATATATACATATGCATGTATATGTTATTAATACTTAATATGATTCTATGATATATAAAAATGAAGGAAGTGCACTCTGGACAGGATAATCAGGGATTACCTCTTAGAGATGACATTTAAAAGGGACTATCATTAATAGGAATGATCCAGTAAAAGAACTATCAGGAAAAGAGTCAGATCTTGAGGTAGAAAATGGTTTGGTGTGTTTCTGGGATGACAATGTGCTACTAGAACTAAGTGAACAAAGAAGAACTGAGAATAACCTGAGTCAAGAGAAGTCAGGGGATAGACTTAACATGGGAGAAGCTTGGATTCTGTCATATATTTAATTGAAAAGTTTACATTATGATTTACACTATTTTAAATACTCATTTTGGTTTATCCAACATAATAGGAATAAGGAAGGGGAAAGAGGGCAAATAGAAATAATAGTTACAAGAAAATGGTCAAGAGCATAAGAATTAAAAGGAGATAGTAAATTCAAGATATATTTTGAAGTGAAAATAGGTTGAATAGGAGGAAATAAGGAATAAAAGCCTAAAGTCAGATTCCAAACCTTAATATGATGCACGTATTTAATATTTAGTAGGATTTCTGATGTCTACAAATGAAGCAGAAAATGCTCAGGCAATAAAATAATACTCTGAGAGGAAGTCTAGAGTTCTCTTTTGTAACTGTTGAGTTTGCAAATTATTATGAAATTTCCTAGTGAAGAAGATAAAGAAATCACTGCATATAAACAGTTGAAAGTGGATAGGTCTGGCTGGATAAACACATTTGTGAAACATCAGTATATGTTTAAGATGTGAAATAAGATGGTATATACCTTGTTTTTAAAAAAAATGTATTTTGTCCAGCTTGAAACTTGAAAAGTGTTACCATTATAAACTTTAGTCAAGAAGGTATACTGAGCAGAAGAGTGTGTGTGGGAGCATCCAGTAGGCCAGGAGGGAAACCTAACTGTGAGTATTAGTTCCAGGAATAAAATATGAAATTAAAACACTGTCAATAAACCAAAGTTAAGACGATTAATAACCAAAAATTTGCAGACGACAGAATTCCCTCACTGACCCAGATAAACCTGCATGGCTGGCCTTGTGCCTGGCTGGGTTCTCTTACTTTGTGTTCGCCTTCAGCGGCGCGGGATGGGAAGGGAGGGAGGGACAGACATCTGGAAGGCGCCCCGCCCCGGGCGGTCGGGTCCGGTGGCCTCCCTGGTGCTCGGGACGAGGAGCCGAGCGAGATGGTGGAGGGCGCCGTGCAGAGTTGGGGGTCGGGTGGGAAAGGCGGCTCTCCTCTGCCTTCCCGTCCGCCCCGCCCCGCCTCGCCGGCCCCTCCGCGCCTCCGTCCCCGGCGGAGTCGCCCCTCCACCCTGCCCCGCGCCCGGTGGCGTCGTCTCCGGTGTCCCTCTTCCTGCCTGACCTCCCCGCCACGTCCCTCGAGGTTGGGCCCGAGGGTTCGGGGGGGAGGGCTGCTCCGCGCGCTCCCACCCCGCCCCCCGCGCCTTCGCCCGTGGCGCCGGCCACGAGTGCCTTCCCCACGGCCGCGGACCGCACGGCGCGGATCCTCTGGTCGCGTCTCGCGTGCTGTGCGGCGTGACGGGTGGCGGCTCCCCGTCGCGGGGCCGCTTGCCTTGCCCCGTCGCCTCCTGCCGCTGGCCCTGGACCGGTCTGTTGTCGGCCGTCCGCTGCTATGGGCCTACTGCGGGGTTACCAGGCGCCTCCCCACGCCCTCCTAACCTCCGGGCTTTCTCCCACCCCACCCCCCCACGCCTCCCGCGGCTGTCTGTACGGTTTTCTCGCCCTCTCGCCCCTTTACCTCTGTCGTGTCCCCTACCCGATTGGCGCCACGCTTCCCGTCGGAGCCCTCTCTCTGCCCTCGGTGGTGGTGGTGGTGGTGGTGGCAGGCGGGGGGTGGGGGTGGGCGCCTGGGAACGCGGGCACGGGTAGGGGCCCCGGTGGTTGGGGGAGAGGACGGGGTCGGGGGGGGGGCCGGCCGTACGGGTGTGCGACGTTGCGGTGGGCGGGCAGGGCTCTGCCTCGTTCCAGGGGGACGTGGGGGTGGTCGTCTGGCGTCGGCGAGAAGCTCGGGGCGGCGGTCGACAGGCGCACAGCGGGGCCCCCATGCGTCACGGGTCGGCAGTGCAGAGGCCTGCGGGCGTGGACGCAGTGGTTGGTGGTCGGTGTCCAGGCGGTGGCCCATGGGGCGCGCCTTGCCCCTCGCCCGCCTCCCCCTTTCCAGGTACCTAACGCGTCCTGGCGCGGAGGTTTAAAGACCCCTGTTTTAACCTTCCCTGGTGGCTCAGACGGTAAAGCATCTGCCTACGGTGCAGGAAAACCGGGTTCAATCCCTGAGTCAGGAAGATCTGGAGAAGGAAATGGCAACCAACTCCAGTATTTTGCCTGGAAAATCCCATGGACGGAGGAACCTGGTAGGCTACAGTCCATGTGATCGCAAAGAGTCGGACACGACTGAGGGACTTCACTTCCCTTCAGAACTACAGAGATCAGTCTATAACATCATTTGATTATTTAGGACTCATTCCCTACCCATCTCTTGACAGTCAGCTCAATAGAGAAGCTCATCTTTGCTCTCTGTGGTCAGTGGCTCACTATTAACAGACATATAATTCATGTTCCTAATGTTGCAGTAGATTTTTTTTGTTTGTTTTAAATTAGAAGACTAACACTAGCAAAGAATCATAGATTCACGAACACCAGATTGATGTCTTCTAGGACAACACTTAAAATTCCAAGACAGTATAGAAATTATGTATGCCTTTCTTTTTTACATAAATTTCTAGAAGCCTCACTGATAATCTGTTTTTCCTAAAATTTCTATTACTATTTGTGAATAAAACTTACTTTTTTCACTACAAAGACCAAGTTCTGGGAAGATTAAATGAAAACTGTTGATTTGAAATTTTGTCCCATAAATATATTTGTCTAGGATTATACTTTTTCTCATAGATTATTTCAAGGAGAGGTGCTTCAGCTTCTATTCTCTCGTTTTTTTCTGATATATTTATATTTTCTGCATGTATGTGAAGTCAAGGAAACGGTATCATAGAAACAAGTGAAATCTGAAATTGCATTTATGGGTTCAGTGTAACATCAGTGCATCCAAACCTTTCTTTTGTAAAATGCCATTTGATTTTTCAGTGGATTAAACCTGTCAAGCAAACTAACCACTATACCTCACATAGATGTTGTCACAATCAACAGGAAAAAGTTTCCCTACAAAAACAAGTGTGTGCACTCTGTAAAACCAAATGAATAGCTCCCAGATGAGGGAAATTCTAAAGAATATTTAAAATTAAACAAGCAGAGTTAAAGGTCAACACTGCTACAACAATGGAATTCCCAGGTGGTTCAGTAGTAAACAAACTGGCTATCAGTGAAGGAGACACAGGAGACACAGGTTCCATTCCTCCATTGGGAAGATCCCCTGGAGGAGGAAATGGTAATCCACTCCAGCATCCTTGCCTGGAAAATCTCATGGACAGAAGAGTCTGGTAGGCTACAAACGGGGTCGCAAAGAGTCACACAGATTGTCAGACTTAAACCCAAAGTACAGCAATGCTTACTAAATGAGAATTTCTGAATTGAGAAAAGTTTTCAAATCTCAATTAGTGTTGCACTTAACAAAGCAACTAAATATGTTATAAAATAAAGAACAATAGACATTAGTGTTTATTAAATTAGAAATTAGTCTTTAAGATCCTTCATTTCTCATCAAAAATTCAACACTGTCTATGTCTGTTATTTGAATATCCCTCATATGTTTTCACAGAGAAGGCAATGGCAACCCACTCTAGTACTCTTGCCTGGAAAATCCCATGGACGGAAGAGACTGGTAGGCTGCAGTTCATGAGGTCACTAAGAGTCGGACACGACTGAGCGATTCACTTTGACTTTTCATTTTCATGCATTGGAGAAGGAAATGGCAACCCACTCCAATGTTCTTGCCTGGAGAATCCCAGGGACGGCAGAGCCTGGTGGGCTGCCATCTATGGGGTCGCAAAGAGTCGGACACGACTGAAGCCACTTAGCAGCAGCAGCAGCAGCATATGTTATCAAATGCCCCATATATAACTAAATTAAAAATCTGAAAAAGATGTTGATAGATCATAACTATATTTATTAGCAAAGGGACTGATTTTAATTACATATATCTTTCATCAGAAATTTCATAACCACAGGTACAAATAATGCAATTGCATAGTAAAATTTTACTGCCTGATATGCAGGTGGTATATATATGGTTTATAATGTAAAATAAATATTAAAAGCAAAAAAAGAAAAAAGAACAACATGTATTTCAGACTGCAAAACAGACTTGGGACATGAGTGGGACAGGGCTAAATACAGAGCAGGCTATGAGAAACATATATGGAATTTTAATTATGTGCCATGCACTATGCTATTTCAGCATGTATTCTCTCATTCACAATTTAGTGGAAGAAACGTATTCAGCAGAATTCAAAGGAGGAAGAGTGGGAGGGCTGACAAGATGGGCACAAACAGTTGTTCCCAGACAGCAGCCTTTAGGCTCTAAAAGAATCTGGTGAAACTGAAGGAGGCCTCCTCCTCCCAAGTGTCTCTCTTCCACAAATGATTACCAACTAGTTTCTACATCCCAGGCTGATTGCTAAGTGCTGGGATATATAGGTAAAAGGGACCTGGTTCCTTTTCCTATAAATCATGTGGGAGAAAAACACAAACGTGACAGGACACTTTATGAATTGGGAAACTGGTCAGAATAAACTATAGTTCTTGCAGTATGTCAGCTTATATACTCTGATGGTCCCCAATAAAATAACTGAAATGTTAAACACAAATAAACAAATGCAGATAATTTGGTAAACAGTGCCACAGCACACTGGAAGAAAGCCACTAGTGAAGTGAGAACAAGACCCCTGTTTTGTTTGGTTTGTTTTGTTTTGTTTTAAGTGAGAGTTGAAGTGGCTTTCACCCTGGGGTTGTTAACTGCACATACGGACCAAAGGCTTCTGCGTTGACATTTTAACACAGGGAAGCAGAGACAAGGCAGAAAATCTAAAGAAACCTGTTATAAAAAATTTACATTCAAAAACAGTACACCTTCAGGGTTGAAAGGTTCTACGAAGATCTAAAAGAACTTCTAGAACTAACACTAAAAAAAGATGTCCTATTCGTTATAGGGGACTGGAATGCAAAAGCAGGAAGTCAGGAGATACCTGGAGTAAGAGGCAAATTTGGCCTTGAAGTACAAAACGAAGTAGGGCAAAGGCTAACAGAGTTTTGCCAAGAGAATGCACTGGTCATAGCAAACACCCTCTTCCAACAACACAAGAGAAAACTCTACACATGGACTTCATCAGATGGTCAATAATGAAATCAGATGGATTATATTTTTTTGCAGCCAAAGATTGAGAAGCCCTATTCAGTCAGCAAAAACAAGACCAGGAGACAACAGTGGATCAGATCACAAACTCTTTATTGCCAAATTCAGACTTAAATTGAAGAAAGTAGGGAAAACCACTAGACCATTCACATATGACCTAAATGAAATCCCTTAAGATTATACAGTGGAAGTGACAAATAGATTCAATTGATTAGATCTGATACACAGAGTGCCTGAAGAACTATGCACAGAGATTTGTGACATAGTAAAGGAGGCAGTGATCAAGACCATAACCAAGAATAAGAAATGCAATAAGGCAAAATGGCTGTCCAATGAGGCCTTGCAAATAGCTGAGGAAAGAAAATAAGCTGAAGGCAAAAGAAAATAAGCTGAAGGCAAAAGAAAAAAGGAAAGATATACGCTTTTGAATGCAGACTTCAAAGAATAGCAAGGAGAGATAAGAAAGCCTTCCTCAGTGATCAATGCAAAGAAATAGAGGAAGACAGTAGACCAGGAAAGCGTAAAGATCTCTTCAAGAACATTAGAGATATCAAGAAACATTTCATGCAAAGATGGGCACAACAAAGGACAGAAATGGTATAGACCTAACAGAAGCAGAAGATATTACAAAGAGGTGGCAAGGATACACAGCAGAACTATACAAAAAAGATCTTCATGACCCAGATAACCACTATGGTGTGATCACTCACCTAAGTGCAAGACATCCTAGAATGCTGTCAAGTGGGCCTTAGGAAGCATCACTACAAACAAAGCTAGTGGAGGTGATGGAATTCAAGTTGAGCTATTTCAAGTCCTAAGAGACGATGCTATGAAAGTACTGCACTCAATATGCCAGCCAATTCGGAAAACCCAGCAATGGCCACCGGAGTGGAAATGGTCAGTTTTCATTCCAATCCCAAAGAAAGGAAATGTCAAAGAGCAGTCAAACTGCCTCATAATTGCACTCATCTCACACACTAGCAAAGTAATGCTCAGAATTCTCCAAACCAGGCATCAACAGTAAGTGAATTGTGAACTTCCAGATGTTCAAGCTGATTTTAGAAAAGGCAGAGGAACCAGAGATCAAATTACCAACATCTGTTGGATCATCAAAAAGCAAGAGAATACCAGAAAAATATCTACTTCTGCTTTATTAACTACACCAAAGTCTTTGTGTGGATCACAACAAACTGTGGAAAATTCTTCAAGAAATGGGAATACCAGACCACCTGACCTGACTCCTGAGGAATCTATATGCAGGTCAAGAAGCAACAGTTAGAACTGGACATGGAACAACAGACTGACTCCAAGCAGGGAAAGGAGTACATCAAGGCTGTATTGTCACCCTGCTTATTTAACTTATATGCAGAATGCATCATAAGAAATACTGGACTGGATAAAGCACAAGTTGGAATCAAGATTGCCCAGAGAAATATCAATAACCTCAAATATGCAGATGGCACCATCCTTATGGCAGAAAGTGAAGAAGAACTAAAGATCCTCTTGATGAAATTGAAAGAGGAGAGTGAAACTTGGCTTAACACTCAACCTTCAGAGAACTTAGCTCATGGAATTCAAACCCATCACTTCATGTTAAATAGATGGGGAAACAATGGAAATAGTGAGAGATTTGATTTTTTTGGTCTCTAAAATCACTACAGATAGTGACTGCAGTCATGATATTAAAAGATGCTTATTCCTTGGAAGAAAAGCTATGACCAACCTAGACAGCATGTTAAAAAACAGAGACATTACCTTACCAACAAAGGTCCTTGTAGTCAAAGCTATGATTTTTCCCATAATCATGTATGGATGTGAGAGTTGGACTATAAAGAAAGCTGAGCATGAAAGAACTGATGCTTTTGAACTGTGGTGTTGGAGAAGACTCTTGAGAGTCCCTTGGACTGCAAGGAGATCCAACCAGTCCATCTTAAAGAGAATCAGTCCTGAATATTCATTGGAAGGACTGATGTTGAAACTGAAACTCCAATACTTTGGCCATCTGATGCAAATAACTGACTCATTTGAAAAGACCCTGATACTGGGAAAGATTGAAGGGAGGAGCAGAAGGGCACGACAGAGGATGAGATGGTTGGATGGCATCACTGACTCGATAGACATGAGTTTGAGTAAGCTCTGGGAGTTGTTGATGGACAGGAAAGCTTGGCATGTTGTAGTCCATGGGGTTGCAAAGAATTGTGCATGACTGAATGACTGAACTAAATTGAATACCTTCAGGGTAAAATTCAACAAGAAATCAGTTACACTGAGGTGGACACAGAAGTGAAGTTTGACTACCTCAACTTTGGCAGAATAAATAAAAATCTTTTTTGAAAATCTGAAATCCTAAAATGGCTCTAGCACTAATTCTTCTTCCCAACATGCTACTTGTGTTCTTTGAAAAACATCAAATAACAAAGAGGGGTTTAAAATTTAAAGTGGCCTTGATTATTAATGGCCCTAGGTTGAAGACAGTAGCAAATGAAAATTCTTTCTGGAAAAACTGAAGTCAAGCTATGTTTAAAAATGATCAGAGATTAACTTGCATTAAAAACTTCAAGGAGTTTGCAGACAAAATAATGCAAACAATCAAGTCACTAGTGATAACCAGCATAACTATAGATAGCATATAGAGCCCAAAAGTGTTTTACACTTTGGAATTATCAGACACAAATTTAAAAATTGGACTTAAAATTTATTAATCATGCTTAATTAATTAAAAGGATTAAAAAATAAAAACTTGAATAAATTAGGAACAGAAGTATGAAAAATTTCTAAGGAGATCAAAAAATCAAAGTTTCTAGAAATAGTAATTGATATAATAACTAAATGATATCACAGTAATTAAAGTTAAGCATTCAGTGTATAGGTTTAAAGATCAAGAGAGATTACAAAAGATTTTCCAGGGCACAGCCAGTAAAGCAAGAGGTATTATATCTGAAAGATAATTTAAGAGACATGCATGATACTGTCTCTTCATGAGATTATGAAGATCTTATACTCTCTTCATGATTGCTACAGGGGAGAGAGAATGGGTCAGAGGTAAAGATAACTGAAAATTCTGTAAAGTTACAAAGGACAAGTAGCAAAAGATTCAAGGAAAACAACAAATATAAATCAGATTAAATTAAATAGAAATCAGCATATAGTCATATCATGGAGAATGCCAGATCTTTACATCAGCCCAAAATAATAGAGGTTCCAAGGTAAAAATTTTATATTTAATAACAAAAAAAATTCTCAATCACAATAAGCAACTTAAAATTACAGTGGGATAACTCTGTAAATAGATTGAAAGAGTATTAATCTGTCACTTTATATGTTAGCCAGGATAGACTAGGTCATGTTGTCAAGATTTAAACAAAAGTTATCTGCACTTCTATCCCCTCCACTTAGAGGTAACATAAAATAGCCTAAAAGGAAAAACAAATAGTCCCATTCAGAAAGAGAAAGTATGGAATACAAGCAGAGCCACAAGTGTTACTGATTCCAAGCTTTGTAGACATAACAGGCCTATAAATCCAAGAGTCAAGGTGTCGAGAAAATGATGGACTAATGCCTCAACATAACCATCTTATTGGGGTATGGACACCAGGTTCTTTAACAGAACAGAGATTGGGTTGGGGGAAGAGGTGAGGAAACAAAGTAAAAAGGCAATTAATCTTGCAAATATCTCCTATAATGGCAAGTCTCAGGCAGAGGATGTGCTAATTTCTTCCTTTCTACCATCCACGATTAGACAGGGTCCTGAACAGGCACTTTAAGTCAGGCAGAGGGGCAGGATTTTCTGAGGCAGGCCATTATGTATGATTATAATAACTAACATCTGTGTGTGCTCCATCGTGTCTAACTCTGTGGGGTGCAGCCTGCCAGGATCCTGTGTCCATGGAATTTTCCAGGCAAACATACTGGAGTGGGTCGCCATTTCCTCCTCCAGGGGATCTTCCCAACCCAGGGATCAAACCTGCGTCTCTAGCATCTCCTACACTGGCAGGCAGAGTTTTTACCACTTAGCCACCTGGGAAGTTATTATAATAACAAAAAGCAAGTCAAAGAAACAGTCCCAACATGGAGTCAGAATTGGTGCTTCCCTTCAAAACAAATATAGATCTATTTTAGAATCGCCTTGAGCAGTCATGGTTTTCTAATATTAATTATTACTAGGTCATGCTTTTACTCTTTAGGAAGCAACTCCTTGCACACATTTTCCTAGGACCCTGTCTCAACATCTAGAGCAGAAGTTAGCAAACTGCCATCTTAAGGTCCAGTCCTTGGCCAAATTTATTTTTATATAGTTTTACTGGAACAAAGCCACCATCACTGTAAATATCATTTATAGCTGCTTCTGCAGCAGCATTAAGTAGCTGCAACAGAAACCATATCCTCCACAAAGCCTCAGATACTTACATCAGGCTCTTTATACAAGAAGTTTACTGTACCCTGCTCCAAGAGAATCTCACTAATCCTTGCTTTAGCAAAACTGAATATTTGGTACTATCCCTTCTTTCTTGGAAGCTACATAGTCTTCTCAGCCCATTTCCTGCCAATAGGAGAAGGGAAAGCAACAGTTATTTGAAGACTTAAATAGTCCCAGAATTTTTCATTCTATACTCAGGGGATCTTTAACAGAACAAGTTTTTGTTTTTGCTTTTGTTTTTGAGAAAACTTCAGTATCTGGTAAGGAAGTAGGTCACAGAGAATCTGACAACTAGAAAAGCAATATACAGCAACTAGAAAAAGGAAGATATAGCACAGCTAGACAATTATTTTACCACTTAAATCTGGGCTGGGTTTGTAACTTCTTTGACTAATGAAATGCTATGGACATTGTGCTTTGTCTGTTCCAAGCCTAAGACTTGAGAAGCCTCACAAATTTTGCTCTTGCCCTCTTGGAATGCTGTCACCATGTGAATAACCTGAACTCCCCATCTACGAATGTGAGACCATGTGAAGGGAAAGGCTCAGCCATGTACACTAAGACCTCAGACATAGAACAGATCTTATAAGATAATTGTTCTCGGCTAATCCCAGTCAAAATTTCTGACCCAAGGAATAATGAGTTAATTAAAAAACAAAAAAAGTTTTTTAAAGAAGGAAAGTTATGACCAACTTGGACAGCATATTAAAAAGCAGAGTCGTTATTTTGTCAACAAGGGTCCATCTAGTCAAAGTTATGGTTTTTCCAGCAGTCATGCATGGATGTGAGAGTTGGACTGTGAAGAAGGCTGAGCACCAAAGAATTGATGCTTTTGAACTGTGGTGTTGGAGAAGACTCTTGAGAGTCCCTTGGACTGCAAGAAGATCCAACCTTTCCATCCTAAAGGAGATCAGTCCTGGGTGTTCGTTCGAAAGACTGATATTGAAGCTGAAATTCCAACACTTTGGCCACCTGATGCAAAGAACTGACTCATTTGAAAAGACCCTGAGTTTGGAAAAGATTGAAGGCAGGAGGAGAAGGGGATGACAGAGGATGAGATGGTTAGATGGCATCACGGACTCAATGGACATAAATTTGGGTAAACTCTGAGAGCTGGTGATGGACAGCGTGGCCTAGCGTCCTCTGGTTCATGGAGTCACAAAGAGTCAGACATGACTGAGTGACTGAACTGAACTGATAGGTGCACAAGAATTTATAACTGCTTTATCCCCCAATTCATTCTACATTTCCTTTATATTCAGCAAGCATTTTGGCTTGTTTGGTTCCTTGTGTGTTAGACTAGCCCATAACTGTATCCCTGTAGGGTGCAAGCCACTATCAGATCTGCCTTTATTGTAATTTTACTTTGTTAATCACATGGCAGGGTTTCCTCGGTGGTTCAGTAGTAAAGAATCTGCCTGCAATGTAGGAGATGAGGCACAGGTTTTATCTTGGGTTAGAAAGATATTCTGGAAAAGGAAATGGCAACCCACTCCAGTATTCTTGCCTCAGAAATCCCATGGACAGAGGAACCTGGTGGGTTACAGTCCATGGGGTTGCAAAAGAGTCAGACATGACTTAGCAACTAAATAACAATGTCAACAACAAATCACAGGGCAGGGCAGTACTAAGATGGGCCCAGGTTATCATCTGAGTGGTTTCTATCATATAAAAATCATTCTGTCCCCAGAACTCCTTCAGGAGTTAGGTCAACTGGAATACATTTTGTGTGAATATACTTTTTATTTGCTTTCAAAATGGAATTGCTATGATACCCACATTAAATAATTTTAAATATCTAAAAGACCTAATTTTCTTGAAATTCTATTTGAGATATAATCTAAATTCCTTATGCTGCAACTTATGTTCACTTCTTCTAGGCAGTTTCAGAAGAATTAGAGAATACAGTATAACATTCTCTGTATAATGGTTTCTCATCTTCTTAAGAGATAATTCTAAGTTATCTCCTGGTTTCCCAGTCTTTGGGCTAAATAATTATAGTCCCTTTAACCTTCTTTTAGAGGTCATATTCTTAATCCTTTAATCATTTAGGAACTCTCTTTTAATCCTCTGAAAATTCCCTTTTAAGTTACAGAGGCAAAACTAAATGTGATACCCATGAAAGGTTTTTAAGCATGCTGAGTTACTGAGTATAATGGAAGACTGACTTATCTCATAGTATCAACACATTCTTCTTCTCACCATGAATCCCAGTATTGCACTGTTTTTATAACTAAGGAATGACATTGTGCACTCATGTTCATCTTGTTAGTTCATCTTGTTACCCACTGCTAATGAATAGTTCCCATTGGGATTATGAACCAGAGAACCAAAGATGTCACTTCATAGGATCAAATGTGAATTACACATTCACAATAAAAGAATAATCATGCAAATCCAGTGACCTTCCTCAATAATGAAATGACTATCAATTATAACTTACTCTGGATATATTATCTACCAGTGTGGGAGTTTGAGATTCATGTTATCTTCTGTGACTATAATAAAAGATCTGGGCAGCCCAATGTGGAGCAGAAAGAGATGGGTGGATTAATTTTAAATTAAGCAGTATGCATCTAACATATGCCTTAAAGTAATCCTCTGCTACTAAAACACTCAAACTAAAGAGCACATTTTTAAGATAACAGTTTTATAATATTTTTACCACCCAAAGGAGAAACATGTATGCAACCTTTTTATGAATTCTCTCAAAAGCTTCCTACACAGAGGTTCCCAAATGCCAGTCAGGACAGAGTCAAGAGGCTACACAAAAATTACCTAAGAAGACCTTTTATTATTTGTTTTAAAATTTTACTTCTTGAAAAAATCATAGTGTCTCAAGAAGTTTAGGAAATATACTAGGTGTAATGCAGCCTTCACCCAACCTCGCACAAACTTAATATCTAGCATCACTACAATATGGGCTTCCCAGGGGGCACAGTGGTAAATAATCAACATGCCAATGAGGGAGACAGTTTCGATCCCTGGGTCAGGAAATCTCCTAGAGTGGGATATGGCCACCCACTGTAGTATTTTTGTCTGGAAAATTTCACAGAGAGAGGAACCTGGCAGGCTACAGTCCATGGGGTTGCAAAGAGTTGGACATGACTGAACAACTGAGCATGCAGGGACATATCACTAGAGGATATCAAAACCAGGAAATTGAAATTGATACACTCTGGGCAGCTTAATCTGATTTAACCTGTTATACATGCCTTAGTGTGTATAAGGCGCCTGCACAGACACACACACACACACCTTTTGCAATTTTTTCATCTGTGTAGCTTCTTATAATCTTTACCACAATCAAGATACTTAACTGCACCCAGGAAAAGACCTATTCATGCTACTCCTTCACAGCCACATTCTCTTCTCCTACTGTCTGTTTCTAAACTTCAGCAATTACTATTTAGCAAACAGTATTTGCTAAAATTATTAGTATTTAGCAAATGTTAATCTATCCTCCATATCTTAAATATTCTACTTTATATATTGTATAAATTAAGTCATAAAGTTACGACTTCACTCTCACTTTTCACTTTCCTGCATTGGAGAAGGAAATGGCAAACCACTTCAGTGTTCTTGCCTGGAGAATCCCAAGGATGGGGGAGCCTAGAGGGCTGCCATCTATGGAGTCGCACAGAGTCGGACACAACTGAAGAGACTTAGCAGCACCAGTAGCATGCATATTTTTAAAAATAGGATTCCAGTGCCTCAGAACCAAGAGATTTTTATTCAGTAGACTTGAAATGAAAGCATGAAATTCACATTTTTAAAAGTCATTAAAGGCTTTTAGCAGTCCACTTAGTATAGATACCTCTAGGATAACCGACAAATGACAGAATTAAGGGTCTAATGAGTAAGACTCATTCATAATATTTTGGGTAGTTATATAATATTAAGTATCCAGAGAATATGTTGCAGATATTACTTCACAAGCTGCTGGGAAAATTCTCAAATATTGGATTTTTATATGCAATATAATAAAATCATAATTTAATTCATAATTCACTCTAACACATTTAATTTAAAAATTTTAGCCAAGTCATTTGAAATTGTTTGTTGTGAACTACTAATGTGAAATACTAAAGTTCAGTCCTTACATATCCTTGAAGTTTAATGGAGAACCTTTATAAATCAACTCTCAAAACTTATAACAACACAGAGATACATAAATATTAATGTATAGCTAAAGGTAAAATACTTGCAGATGACATAATTGTCTATATAGAAAATTCAAAAACAGCTGCAAATAACTAAATTAAGTTCATCAAAGTGCAGAATATAATATCAATTGTATTTATAACATATATAAACAAAAGTTTAATATACACTACTACTCAATTCAAAAATAAGAAAATACACAAAAATCTAACAAAACATGTACAGAAATACTTTATACTGAAAATCACAAAATAGTGTTGATGGAAGAAAATATGACCTAAGTAAACAGAAAGATATATTGTCAATTGAAATTTTCTAAAGAGTAAAGACATTAATTCCTTCCCCATCAGTATTCAAGCAATATTATGTAAACATTGATAAGATTATTCTAAAAGTAATCATGGAAAGAAAAGGGAATAAAATTACTAAAACAAAATTAAAAAAAAGAAAAAGTGAGAGGAATCACTATAATTTTAAGATATATACACAGTTGGAGTAATGAAGAATGTGTGGTACAGATGGATGAATAGACACACAGATCTATGGAAAAAATAAATAAGCCGTAGGTATATACACACCAAGTATGGCCAGCTGACTTTATACTATGTAACAAAAGCAGGTCAGAGGAAGAAGTCTTGTCTTTTCAACAAATGATGCTAAAATAGAAGGATACCCAATTTCAGAAAGGAGGGAAAAAAAAAAACACTAAGAAAGAGTGGGAACATAGGGAAGAAAGAATAGAAAAGACAAAAAAGAACTTCAACTTAACCCTTACACATTTGCAAAAATGAACTTAAAATGAATTGCAGATGTAAATGTGAAACTTAAATATACAAAAATGTAATGAAAAAATAGACTACAAAGACTTAAAGACAAGGGTTAGGTGAAAACTTCTTAGTCATAACAGTCTATAACCAAATATACAATCAAAAAAAAAAGTGTTAAATTGGATTTCATTTAAAATATAATTTTCCCCAATGAAAGATTCTACTAAAAGAATGAAAGTATAATGTACATATTGGAAGAAAATATATTCAAATCACATGATAAAAGACTTGAAGTCAGAATATACAAATGATTCTCAAAATGGATTTTTTTTAAAAACTCAAACAATTCTATTAGATTTTATTGGTAGAAATAATATTGAAAATAATAATAAAAAGTTTGTAATCTTGCACTTCCCAAGAGCAACAGAATACTCTTGCCTAGAATACTGTTTCCAATAATTAATTAATTGAAAATAAAGTTGATAAACCATATATTAATACTTGAATGGACAAAAAAATGAATTTATAGAGAGGAAAGCCAGAACAAAATCAATCAAGATACTACATTAATAAGAAACTAAAATTTATTATGTTTAATATATGATACAAATATTGTAATTTTGATGATACATTTCTCATATACCACTATAGGTAAAATATGATGGAAGTTAAAAAGAGAGAGGGATTATAATCTACTGAATGTATCTTTTAATTTCATGACTGCAGTCACCATCTGCAGTGATTTTGGAGCCCCCAAAAATAAAGTCTGACACTGTTTCCACTGTTTCCACATTTATTTCCCATGAAGTGATGGGACTGGATGCCATGATCTTTGTTTTCTGAATGTTGAGCTTTAAGCCAACTTTTTCACTCTCCTCTTTCACTTTCATCAAGAGGCTTTATAGTTCCTCTTCACTTTCTGCCATAAGGGTGGTGTCATCTGCATATCTGAGGCTATTGATATTTCTCCTGGAAATCTTGATTCCAGCTTGTATTTCTTCCAGCCCAGCGTTTCTCATGATGTATTCTGCATAGATGTTAAATAAGCAGGGTGACAATATACAGCCCTGAAGTACTCCTTTTCCTATTTGGAACCAGTCTGTTGTTCCATGTACAGTTCTAACTGTTGCTTCCTGACCTGCATAGAGTTTACTCAAGAGGCAGGTCAGGTGGTCTGATATTCCCACCTCTTTCAGAATTTTCCACAGTTTATTGTGATCCACACAGTCAAAGGCTTTGGCATAGTCAATAAAGCAGAAATAGATGTTTTTCTGGAACTCTCTTGCTTTTTCCATGATCCAGCAGATGTTGGCGATTTGATCTCTGGTTCCTCTGCCTTTTCTAAAACCAGCTTGAACATCTGGAAGTTCACGGTTCACATATTGCTGAAGCCTGGCTTGGAGAATTTTGAGCATCACTTTACTAGCATGTGAGATGAGTGCAATTGTGTGGTAGTTTGAGCATTCTTTGGCATTGCCTTTCTTTGGGATTGGAATGAAAACTGACCTTTTCCAGTCCTGTGGCCACTGCTGAGTTTTCCAAATTTGCTGGCGTATTGAGTGCAGCACTTTCACAGCATCATCTTTCAGGATTTGAAATATCTCAACTGGAATTCCATCACCTCCACTAGCTTTGTTTGTAGTGAAGCTTTCTAAGGCCCACTTGAATTCACATTCCAGGATGCCTGGCTCTAGATGAATGATCACAATGTCGTGATTATCTTGGTTTTGAAGATCTTTTTTGTATAGTTCTTCTGTGTATTCTTGCCACCTCTTCTTATTATCTTCTGCTTCTGTTAGGTCCAGACCATTTCTGTCCTTTATCGAGCCCATCTTTGAATGAAATGTTCCCTTGGTATCTCTAATTTTCTTGAAGAGATCCCTAGTCTTTCCCGTTCTGTTGTTTTCCTCTATTTCTTTGCATTGATCGCTGAAGAAGGCTTTCTTATCTCTTCTTGCTATTCTTTGGAACTCTGCATTCAGATTCTTGTATCTTTCCTTTTCTCCTTTGCTTTTCACTTCTCTTCTTTTCACAGCTATATGTAAGGCCTCCCCAGACAGCCATTTTGCTTTTTTGCATTTCTTTTCCATGGGGATGGTCTTGACAGGACATAGAGATTAATAATAGCTCAACAGAAAGCAAATTTGACCATTCAAAAATAAAAAATGAAGATTTAAACTAGGATATTGGATGCAATAATAAATTGATGTAAATGAAACAGAAAGAGCTATGCATATTAGCTAAGGAGTAGGAAAAAACCTCTGATAATAGTAGATCTCTGTCCAGATGAGAACTGTCATAATTCAGGACTGAAAAGCAAAACATTGTTATAATAGAAGAATAAAAGGACCTACTGTATATCACTGAGAACTCTGTGCAATGTTATGTGGCACCCTTTTTAGGAGAGGAATTTAGGGGAAATTTGGTACCTTTATATGTATGGCTGAGTAACTGTGCTGTGCATCTGAAAATATCACAATTGTTAATTGGCTATATTCCAATATAAACTAAAAAGTTAATTTCAAAAAGATCAGTGTATAATGATAAAATGGAGACAGCAAATATGGACTGATCTTTCAAGAAGTTTTATGATTAAAAGAGAATGAACAGTTGAAGAGTTGACTAAAAGATTTTATCAGGATAGGAGAGACAAGTTAGAAAAGTAAACCAGAAAACTTCAGTGGAGATTGGCTACCCACTCCAGTATTCTGACCTGGAGAATCCCATCGTCTGTATAGTCCACGGGGTTGAAAAGAGTTGGAAACGACTTTCATTTTTCACTTTCAGTGGAAATGAAGAGAATGAAATGCCAAGAAGAAAGTGATGTACAAAAGCAAAACTTTCAAGAAAGGAGCTAGTTTTGAAAACCCAGCAGAGTGACTTGTCTTGGGTAGAATAAATCATAAATATTCTACTGAGATGAGAGAAAAGGTTATTGAGATCCCATAAACTTTGTGAGAAAGAATGATAAGTGAACTCAATATTATCAAATAAACGGGGAATTAATTTGACAAAATTGCAGGTGTGAGGTCAAAAGCTCAATGAAGTTAGAAAACATTTAAATAAAATCAATGTGTGTGTGTATGGTGGGGGAGTGCTTAGGAAACTGTAGAGTAGATTTCCATTAAAGTCCCCCCCACCCCACCCAGGTCCTGAATTAAAGTGTAGTCTGCTCAAGATAAAATATCATATACTGTAATCTGTTCCATAATATTGAAAGCCTAACATATTGCAAAAAAAATGATACAGTCAATATATAATAGCTAAAGTGGAGTTATATTTCTATTTTTCAACTCTTAAATACAAGTCAAAAGTGCAAGTCACACTGAAAAATATAGTTACAATACTAAATTTTTGCATTATACCTGAACCTATTCATGCAATACTGACACTTTCCATTAAATCTACCATTTAAAGATCTCGTGAGACAGTGTCACTCTTGCTTAATTTCTGAGGGATCAGTGAAATTTTTTATCCTGTGAAACTTTTCTTCATCTCAGTGTTCTGAGTTCTAGGGAACTCCTTTGGTGGGAGTAGAAGCAAATTATTTCTAAGAGTTTTCCCATATATACTGAATTTGATTTCATATTGATTTCCCTATAGATCATCTGTAATTTAATATAAATGGATTTGCTTGAGCTAAATTACAGCTTCCAAATGAGTGTGCTATAGGAAAATGCATTTGTATATTGCTTCATTTTGGCTCAATCTCACAAATAAATTTTCTTACTTTGTATTCTTGGCATCTCCCAATCAGAGAACAAGCCATAAAAATATGTCGTCTTAGTTGTATTGCTTTGTCGTTTTTCTCAGATATACCCACAGCTGCATTTCAGTTTGATTTCATTTGTGAAAAGGTAAAAATGCCAAAGAAAGCACAGGCTGAAACAAAAGAACAAATAGAATAAGCAGATAAGTTGAGAAAATTAGTCAAATGAGTCATTTCCTATTCTTACATGGTCTTAACTATAAGAATTTTGTCCATTTGTCTTAACTGTAAGAATGCCATCAGTCAGATACATGTCTTTTATTCAACACATTGTGTAAAGACTAAGAAAAGCAAACATAACATTATGTTAAGAAAAGCAAAATCAGTAATGCATTCATGCTAAGTCGTGTCAGTTGTGTCCGACTCTGCACGACCCTACAGACAGCAGCCCACCAGGCTCCTCTGTCTATAGGATTCTCCAGGCAAGAATACTGGAGTGGGTTGCCATTAATAGAGCCTACTAGAGTTTATTGCGATGTCTAGATATCTTAATCTTCCTGATACATCCTCCAAAGAGAAGAGTGTTAGATATATTCCATGGTGAACGTCTATATATATAAGAACATATTTTTCTCATTCAAAAATTAACCAAATAAATAATAAATTTGATAATGCTATTCAGTTCAGTTCAGTTGTTCAGTCATGTGCGGCTCTTTGCAACCCTATGGACTGCAGCAGACCAGGCTTCCCTGTCCATCACCAACTCTCAGAGTTTACACAAACTCATGTCCATTGAGTTGGTCATGCTATCCAACCATCTCAACCTCTGTTGTCCCCTTCTCCCCCCATGTCAATAATTCCCAGCGTTAGAGACTTTTTCAATGAGTCAGTTTTTTTGCATCAGATGGCCGAAGTATTGGAGTTTCAGTTTCAGCATCAGTTCTTCCAATGAATATTCAGGACTGATTTCCTTTAGGTTGGACTGGTTGGATCTCCTTGCAGTTCAAGGGACTCTCAAGAGTCTTCCAATGGCACATTTCAAAAGCATCAATTTTGGGTGCTCAGATTTCATTACAGTTGAACTCACATCCATACATGACCACTGGAAAAACCATAGCCTTGACTAGACGGACGTTTGTTGGCAAAGTAATGTCTCTGCTTTTTAATATGCTGTGTAGCTTGGTCATAACTTTTCTTCCAAAGAGCAAGTATCTTTTAATTTCATGGCTGAAATCAAGATCTGCAGTGATTTTGATGCAAAAAAAAAAAAAAAGTCTGTCACTGTTTCCATTGTTTCCCCATCTATTTGCCATGAAGTAACGGGACTGGATGCCATGATTTTAGTTTTCTGAATGTTAGGTTTTAAGCCAACATTTTCACTCTCCTCTTTCACATTCATCAAGAGGCTCTTTAGTTCTTCTCCACTTTCTGCCCTAAGTATGAGTCATCTGCATATCTTAAGTTATTGATAATGTTCCCAGCAATCTTTATTCCAGCCTGTGCTTCATCCACTCTAGCATTTCTCAGGATGCACTTTGCATATAAGTTAAATAAGCAGGGTGACAATATACAGCCTTGATGTACTCCTTTTCCTATTTGGAACCAGTCTGTTGTTCCATGTCCAGTTCTAACTGTTGCTTCTTAACCTGCATACACATTTCTCAGGAGGCAGGTCAGGTGGTCTTGTATTCCCATCTCTTGAAGAATTTTCCAGTTTATTGTGAACAACACAGTCAAAGGCTTTGGTGCAATCAATAGTGCAGAAGTAGATGTTTTCTGGAACTCTCTTGTTTTTTTGACAGATGTTGGCAATTTGATTTCTGGTTCCTCTGCCTTTTCTAAAACCAGTTTGAACATCTGCAAGTTCACAGTTCATGTACTGTTGGAGCCTGGCTTGAAGAATTTTGAGCATTACTTTGGTAGCGTGTGAGATGTGCAACTATGTGGTAATTTGGCATTGTCTTTCTTTGGGATTGGAATGAAAACTGACCTTTTCGAGTCCTGTGGCCACTACTGAGTATTCCAAATTTGCTGGAATATTGAGTATATCACTTTCACAGCATCGTCATTTAGGACTTGAAATAGCTCCACTAGCTTTGTTTGTAGTGATGCTTCCTAAGGCTCACTTAACTTCACATTCCAGGATGTCTGGCTCTAGGTGAATGATCACACCATCATGGTTATCTGGGTCGTGAAGATCTTTTTTGTATAGTTCTTCTGTGTATTCTTGCCACCTCTTCTTAATATCTTCTGCTTCTGTTAGGTCCATACCATTTCTGTCCTTTAATGTGCCCATCTTTGGTGGCTCAGGGAATTAAGCATCTGCCTGCAATGCGGGAGACCCAGGTTCAATCCCTGGGTTGGGAAGATCCCCTGGAGAAGAAAATGGCAACCCAGTCCAGTAGTCTTGCCTGGAGACTCTCATGGACAGAGGAGCCTGGCAGGCTACAGTATATGGGGTCGCAAAGAGTCGGACACGACTGAGTGACTTCACTTCACTTTTGGATGAAATATCTAATGCACGCTATCTCTAATTTTCCTGAAGAGATCTCTAGTCTTTCTCATTCTATTGTTTTCCTCTATTTCTTTGAATTGAACACTAAGGAAGTCTTCTGTATCTCTCCTTGCCATTCTTGGAACTCTGCATTCAAATGGGTGTATCTTTCCTTTTCTCTTTGCCTTTGGCTTCTCTTCTTTTCACAACTATTTGTAAGGACTCCTCAGACAACCATTTTGCCTATTTGCATTTATTTTTCTTGGGCATGGTCTTGATCACTGCCTTCCGTACAATGTCATGAACCTCTGTCCATAGTTCTTCAGGCACTCTGTCTATCAGATCTAATCTCTTGAATCCATCTGTCATTTCCACTGTATAATCGTTAGGGATTTGATTTAAGTCATACCTGACTGGACTAGTAGTTTTCTCTACTTTCTTCAATTAAGTTTGAATTTGGCAATAAGGAGTTCATGATCTGAGCCATCATCAGCTCCTGGTCTTGTTTTTGATGACTGTATAGAGCTTCTTCATCTTTGGCTCCAAGAATGTAATCAATCTCATTTTGTTAATGACCTTCTGTTTATGTCCATGTGTAGAGTCTTCCCTTGTGTTGTTGGAAGAGGGTGTTTACTATGACCAGTGCATTCTCTTGGCAAGACTCTATCAGCCCTTGCCCTGCTTCATTCTGTACTCCAAGGCCAAATTTTCCTGTTACTCCAAGTATTTCTTGACTTCCTGCTTTTGCATTCCAGTCCCCTATAATGAAAATGACATCTTTTTTGTGTGTTAGTTCTAAAAGATCTTGTAGGTCTTCATAGAATCGTTCAACTCAGCTTCTTCAGCATTACTGATTGGGGCATAGGCTTGGATTACTGTGGTATTGAATTGGCCCTGGAAACAAACAGAGATCATTCTGTCGTGTTTGAGATTGCATCTAAGTACTGCATTTTGGACTCCTTTGTAGACTATGATGGCTACCCCATTTCTTCCTAGGGATTCTTGCCCACAGTAGTAGATATAATGATCATCTGATGTAAATTCACTGATTCCAGCCCATTTTAGTTTGCTGATTCTTAAAATGTCAATGTTCACTCTTGCCATCTTCTATTTGACCTCTTCCAATTTGCCTTGATTTCTGGACATAACATTCCAGGTTCTTATGTAATATTGCTCTTTACAGCATCACACTTTATTTCCATCACCAGTCACATGCACAACTGGGTGTTGTTTTTGCTCAGGCTCCATCTCTTCATTTTTTTCTGGAGTTATTTCTCCACTGATCTCCAGTAGTGTATTGGGTACCTACTGACCTGGGGAGTTCATCTTTCATTGTCCTATCTTTTTGCCTTTTCTTACTGTTCATGGGGTTCTCAAGGCAAGAATCCTGAATTGCTTTACCATTCCCTTCTCCAGTGGACCACATTTTGTCAGAACTCTCACCATGACCTGTCTATCTATAGAGCATGGCTCATAGTTTCACTGTTAGAGAAGGCTGTCATCCATGAGATCAGATTGGTTAGTTTTCTGTCTTCTCAGGAGACAATCAAGCACAGTTCTGTCTCAGTCTCCATGGCAATTCATAATATTTAATTGTTTTTAAAATAGTCACATTAGACTCAGTTTACAATACCTATTAATTTTTATACATATAATCATGAAAATTTTCTGTAAAGTACCTTTCTTATAATTCTTGTTAAGTTTCAATGTTAGTTTTATAAAATGCAATAAATGCAATGGGAATATTTCTTCATTTTATGTTCTCTGGATGAATTTTTACAACATTGGCATTATTTTATAACTGTTTAATGTAATTCGCTAGTGGGTCCATCCAGGCCTGAAGATACTCACTTTCTTTATGAGTACTTAAATTTAAAAAAATGATTGCTTAAATGATTACAAGACAGTTTTGATCTTCTCAAAATTTTCACTGTTATTAAATTTAGTTCTATATTTTGTAATATTTTGGTAGTAAACTTAAACATTAACATCTGTTACTTAAATTTTGGTATTGCTATTCCTATTATCTTCTCCTTTTTCAATAATTCAATGTTTCATTTAGCTTCTTTCTTACCAAATTCTATACTTTCCATATGCAAATTATATAATTGAAGTTATATACTTACAGATAACATTATTTTCCTCAGATAAATTTTCCTTTTTTAATTGGCTAGGCTTAAGGACCTAGAAATACCAAATCTATTAATACTGTTTGCATTCAATAATTTAAAGAATTCAAGTTTGGGCTGCAATCTATGTAAGTTTATGCATTTCCTATCTTCCCTCCATCTCAAGATGTTCGTCTTTGGATCTGAACACCAAGCTAAGTGATTACAGAAACCTCTTTCTGGCAGATTGTAATCTTTAACATTTGATCCTTCAGCTCTCTGAGAAAGTTGAAAGTACTGTTCAACTTGTTAAAACCACTTTCAAAATCATCAGAACCTTAGGATGAAAAAGAGCAGCATTTGAGCAGCATTTTTCAGACTCATCACTCTGGATTCTTCATTCCTTATAATTAGTTCCATAATTACTCACTTGTTGATGATACATCCAAACTAAAGTTTTTGTATTTTTTTTTCTGAGATTTGTTTTTCTTCTAATTGTCAATAAAAATTTGTTCCGAAGCATCTTATGAGTCTTTGCCAGAAATGATTTCTTTATTCTTATATATAGTGTGTGAGAGAAGCCTAAACATGGAAGACAAAGAAAACAAAGAGGAAGAAAAAAATCTAGTAGAAACAGAGATAAAACAGGATAACATTAAATAAACTATAAATACAACCACAGTGATGAGGAACACTTGCATCCAAGGGGGAGGAAAAAAAAAACTTGCTATAAAACCATAAACACTTAGAAAACATAAAACTGTTCCTGAGAAGTAAAAAGTAAAATAGCAGTAACAAAATAACTAAAGACAGGTCGATAAAATCTCTCAAGATTTGAATAGGCAAAAATGGAAAAAGGAGAAAGCAGAATTAAAAACTTTAAAAATGCATCATATCTAACCAAACAAAGCTTCCTATAGAACAGAACAGAGTAATAAGTGGCATTATGTAGAGCTAAGTGTAAAACAAGATAACTTTTCCATAATTAACCAACAGAAAGAAAAGGTTTATTGAATTGAATACTCAGAACAATAATTTTTCAAAAAGGACCTTTAAATGTAATAACACCCTGCAATTAGGGGAAAATTATAAATGTACTCTGAGATAAAGTAAAAAGATTAAGTATAAGAAAGTATCAGATTCAAATTCCGACAAAGTACAAATGAAAATTTCAAGAGGACAAATAAATATATTTTCTGGAAACCGGTTGTTTAGCAGGGTTTATATGGAGCAGGAAGACAAAGATTTAGGAAAATAATATTTTCAAGAAAGCAGGTAGAACAGATAGGCACCTCATTAAAAATTACAAATAATTAAAATTCATAAGAGATCTATGTCAATTATTTATGATATCTATGTAAATTGCTTATGATTAAAAGCACAGATACTAAATCCACAAATATAAATAATCTATATTAAGTGGTTTTCCACATTATTTAAAACAAAGTACTGCAGACGGAAGGTACCAGTGGGGGAAGACACACAATTTTAGAGCTAGAATGAGAAAGAGGAGAAAGTAAAATCATTGAAACCAAACATGAGCAGAAATTCAAACAGAAAGGTGGGGTAAATACTGATTCTCAGTGTCCAAGGTGAGAGTGTCAATAGTGATGGAAGGCTACAAGCAGTATCAAGATAGAAGTCCCAGGGGGTAAAAAATCTGAAAAACAGATATTCAATAGACTAAAAAGGGCAGGGAATTAAGGAAGAGATATTATAAATACTGAGAAGAAAGTATAGTTTAATTTATGTACACAAATTGTCTGAAAATTACTGTAGAAAAATAATTATTGAGCAGCAAGTGGCAGCTGCACAGTGCTAGAACCACAAGCAGCTGAGAGGAGCTACCCCACGTCCAAGGTCAAGGGTTGCGGTGGAGAGGAGATACCCCACGTCCAAGGTAAGGGGCAATGGCTGTGCTTTGCTGGAGCAGCGTAAAGAGATAGGCCATATCCAAGGTAAGAGAAAAGCTAGTAAGACAGTAGGTTCTGAGAGAGGGCATCAGAGGGCAGACATTGTACAGGAGACAGGGAACAAGACGATCCCCAAGAAAAAGTAATGGAAAAAGGCAAAATGGCTGTCTGAGGAGGCCTTACAAATAGCTGTGAAAAGTAGACAAGCAAAAAGCAGAGAAAAGGAAAGAAATACCCATTTGAATGCAGAGTTCCAAAGAATAGCAAGGAGAGATAAGAAAGCCTTCCTCAGTGATCAGTGCAAAGAAATAAAGGAAAACATTAGAATGGAAAAGATTAGAGATCTCTTCAAGAAAATCAGAGAACTAAGGGAAAATTCCATGCAACGATGGGCTCAGTAAAGGACAGAAATGTTATGGATCTAACAGAAGCAGAAGATATTAACAAGAGATGGCAAGAATACACAAAAGAACTATACAAAAAACATCTTCATGACCCAGATAATCACAATGGTGTAATCACTCACCTAGAGCCAGATTCTGGAATGTGAATTCAAGTGGGCCTTAGAAAGCATCTCTATGAACAAAGCTAGTGGGGGTGATGGAATTCCAGTTGAGCTTTTTCAAATCCTAACAGATGATGCTGTGAAAGTGCTGCACTCAATATGCCAGCAAATTTGGAAAACTCAGCAGTGGCCACAGGACTGGAAAAGGTCAGTTTTCATTCCAATCCCAAAGAAAGGCAATGCCAAAAAATGCTCAAACTACCACACAATCGCACTCATTTCACTTGCTAGCAAAGTAATGCTCAAAATTCTCTGAGTCAGGCTTCAGCAATACATGAACCATGAACTTGCACATGTTCAAGCTGGTTTTAGAAAAGGCAGAAGAACCAGAGATCAAATTGCCAACATCTTCTGGATCATCAAAAAGGAAGAGAGTTCCAACAAAAGCATCTATTTTTGCTTTATTGACTATGCCAAAACCTTTTACTGTGTGGATTACAATTTGGAAAATTCTGAAAGAGATGAAGATAGCAGACCACCTGATCTTCCTCTTGAGAAATCTGTATGCAGGTCAGGAAGCAACAGTGAGAATTGGACATTGAACAACAGACTGGTTCCAAATAGAAAAAGGAGTATGTCAAGGCTGTATATTGTCACCCTGCTTATTTAACTTATATGCAGAGCACATCATGAGAAATTTGGAGTGGATGAAGCACAAGCTGGAGTCAAGATTGCTGGGAGAAATATCCATAATCTCAGATATGCAGATGACACCACCTTTATGGCAGAAAGTGAAGAAGAACTAAAGAGCCTCTTGATGAAAGTGAAAGAGGAGAGTGAAAAAGTTGGCTTAAAGCTCAACATTCAGAAAACTAAGATCTTGGCAACAGGTCCCATCACTTCATGGGAAATACATGGAGAAACAGTGGAAACAGTGGCTGACTTTATTTTTTTGGGCTCCAAAATCACTGCAGATGCTGATTGCAGCCATGGAATTAAAAGATGCTTACTCCTTGGAAGGAAAGTTTTGACCAATCTAGACAGCATAATAAAAAGCAGAGACATTACTTTGTCAATAAAGGTCTGTCTAGTCAAGGCTATGCTTTTTTATAGTGGACATGTATGGATGTGAGAATTGGACTGTGAAGAAAGCTGAGCACCGAAGAATTGATTGTTTTGAACTGTGGTGTTGGAGAATACTCTTGAGATTCCCTTGGACTGTAAGGAGATCCAACCAGGAGATCAGTCCTGAGTGTTCATTTGAAAGACTGATATTGAAGCTGAAACTCCAATACTTTGGCCACCTGATGTGAAGAGCCACTCATTTGAAAAGGTCCTGATGCTTGAAAAGATTGAGGGAGGGAGGAAAATAGGACTATAGAGATGAGATGACTGGATGGTATCACCAATGGACATGAGTTTGGCTAAACTCCAGATGTTGGTGGTGGACAGGGAGGCCTGGCATGCTACAGTCCATGGGATCGCAAAGAGTCAGACATGACTGAGCGACTGAACTGAACCATTATAAATAATTTTCCATCAAAACCATTGAAACACTGTTATGTGCAACACTGGAATAATTAATTAAATTTTTCATGATATCCCCAAATTACTAAATTCCTAATAGCAACAAATTGCTAAAGGAAAGAATGATAAAGTTAGAAATAACTGAGAAGGTTTTGTAAGGAATGTTGTGTTCTAAAGGAAAAATCTATGAGTTTGTTAGCAATGGAAGTACTTTTCATATATTCATTCAGCTGAAAGGGCATATTAATAACTAGCTTGAGAGATGATATTAAACAGTGAGATTTATCTTTGAGATGTCTGCAATAATAATAAGTGTAATAATAAAATAATTAGATGTAAGTATATTATATATTATAGTTAGTAACATTAATGCATGTATTATACACATAAATAATACACAAATATAACTTCTAGCCTATTCTGACTATCACAGAAATGTTATTACTTAGGAAAGGCTTAGCTCAAAAGACCTGGGTTGATCAAGCCCACACACTTTTGCGAGAGATGTTTATTTTCAGTACTAGTTATTGGTCGTCTGTGAATTGAGCTCCTGAAATATTCTGTTTGGTGAGAGCATTTAATTATGACTGAAGCCTGGAATCACAGTGTACCAGTTTGTCCATTAGTTTATACGAGCAGTGTAATATATGGTAAATACATACTTTCTCCTCAGGGGTCTGGAGCTAGAGTAACTGAAGCCAGTCATTCAGTTTCTGCATGCCTAATTAAATGACTCAGAAAGAAAATAAAATCCCTGGACAGCCAAGCTCAAGTGCACTTCCCTCCTTGGCAACACTTAGTATATGTTGTCACAGGTCATTGCAGGGGTTAAGCATGCCCTAGAGGACAACATTGGGAGAGACACCTGGGAGCTTTTACTTGGTTTCCTCTGGATTTTGCCCATGCATCTCTTGTTGATTTTATTAGCATTTTTGGCTATAAAAAACCATCACCATTAGTGGAACTGGATAATACCAGAAAATCTTCAAGTCTGAGGATGGTTCTGGGGCACCTAAACCTAAGCATCTATTAGTGGGGTGTTTCCACAGCAAAAATCTAGAATATATGTCGCTTCACCTTAGGGGCTAGGCAGCATATAACACTTGTATCAGAGGGTGGAAGGATGGCAATACATGTTATATTGTATGGGCATACTTGGTAAATTTTCCTGTAATATTGATGGCTGATAATTTGACTGATGCACTTATAGCTTCTAGGGCAAAGTCTTAAGATAGAATTATATAGCATAATTGGTGTTTGAAGCTCTTTAAAATTATTATAAAAGATAAGTTTAAAGAAAGTCAGAGTGTAAGAAGAAATAAAAATTCTCAGAAATAATTCAGAAATTAGTAAATTTGGAATAAGCATCTTTCCTTTAACCTCAAATAGTGAAATTAAAGTTGGGAAATAGTTAAGCAATCAAATCTGACTAAAATTCAGCTTTTCAGAAAGGGTCAAATAAAAAGTATTGTGAATCTAACAATCACTGAATTGAATTGGAGAATATGACACCAATAATATATCTGCTTATTTTAGCATGAATGGCTCAGGGACAAGGGCTAAACACAAGTCTCCCCCATCAAAACCTCCAAGTTAACTGAAGATAAAAAGAGACATGTAGACAAGAAGACAAAGAAATGTCCTATAGGAAATCATAGAATTAGAGGGAACAAGATGGTGGAGGAGTAGGTGAACGTGGAGTACATCTCTCTCCATGGATACATAGGAATATACTCTCAGACACAGGAATGCGTGCAGAACACCAGCAGAGAGCAGACAGGTGTACCTGACCAGTGGAAAAGAATATATAGACCGACACAAAAGACGGTAGAATGAAGGAAGTAGGGGGAAAAACAGGAGTGTTTGTAGGACTGGACCTGCCCTCGGCGGATGGGGGAACTGAAGCAAGGGTCCAATCCCCACACTGGGGAAACTATTTGAGTCAGAGGAGAAACATTTAAGGCTGAGTGAAACAGCTGATCTGTGGTAGCCTAAATGGAATGAGAGTCAGACAGTCCTCACCCCAGCCATACATACCCAGACAGGAATGCAGATCTCCTGGAAGGTGCTGTGTCTGGGAGCTGTAGTTTAGGGGTTGGGGAGCAATTACTGGGTGAGGGCTGCTGTTGACTGCAGAGAGACAGATTGATGGGATATGAGGAGGAGATTATGGTGGGAAATGCCTGGGCAGCCATGGAAGCAAGGCGATACTGCTGAGTCATGCGTGCATAGAGGGTAGAGTCATCACCACAGACTCTCTCCCCCCACACGCCCGCATTGGCAGCTGAAAAATAGAGGCTGGCCCATCAAACGCCTGATGCAATGAACTACAGTGTGGGACACTACTCAGGGTGCTTCTTTAAATGACTGATGCACAGAACTATAGCGAAGTACCCCAGACAAGGAAGCACTCTAAGTGACTGAATGGGTGGAGCTACAGAGAAAGACTGGCCAAAGAGACCTTCTGATTGCCAGCTACAAGAGGCTCAAAAAAAGACTGTGATAGGGACATAACTCCTGAGGCAGTCCATGTCCCTGCACACTTGACACTGCCAGGATCCCCACAAGCCAAGCAGCTGTGCCACTTTCACGCTCAACTCTCTTTGGGGCAGAGCTGCCACAGGCAAAAAAGTCTTGCACCTATGCGCACAGGGTTGCTCTGGTAGTGTCTGATTCTTTGCAACCTTTTAGACTGCACTGTCAGGCTTCTCTGTCAGGGAAGGGGCTTCTCCACGCAAGAATACTGAGCACATTGGCCAATACTGGTTGCAATACCCTTCTAAAGCACTATTTTTCCTGCTGCCCTAACTACCAACTCCCCTGAGTACCTGGCACTGCCAGAACCCCTGTGATCCAAGTAGCTGCACCATCTCCACATCTGACCCTCACAGGGTCAACCCAAGTCTTCCAGGGCAGCTTCAGGAACAAACCCCAGTGGAGGGCCCACATGCAGAGCCAGAAATAAAACCACAATTGAAACCCAGGAGCACTGTGACTAAGGAATAAGTCCCAAACCCTCCCACCTGCTATACAAGCTGGAGATTAAATCAACACAGTCAACTTGGCAGACTCTGTGTCTATGAAATATATAAAAGGTCATTAAGAGCTCCCACAAAAGAAAACACACTAGTTCTGATAGCTGTGGATGTTGAAGGGAAGAACACACAAGAGTAGGATCAGATTAGAACCTTAGCTGCCCCACAGCAGGGCCAAGGATCAGCACAGTGTTAGAGGGCATCCAAAGGAGGTGAAGTGGATTGTGACTCCAAGCAAGGGAAAGGTCTCTGACAGCAGTGACTCAACAAAAGTATTAATTATTCTTATGTTTGACTTGTTCTGTAGATTCTTTTGGATTTTTTTTCTCCCCCGACCCCCTTTTCTTCCCGCCTCTGTTGTAGTTGTTGATTTTATTGGCACTTGGAAATATATTAAGCTTTTGAGCTTTATTTTTAATTTCTCTTTCTTTTTTGTCAGCCACACTTTATTACTTCTATTATAAACCTCTGCCTCTACATAGGGCTTTTGCAATTCTGGGGAGTTTTCCTTTTTCTTTTCTCTCTTTTTTAAAATTTTAATTTTTAATTTTTTGGACCTATTATTATTTTTTCTATGTTTATTCCTTTATTTGCTTTTCCTACTGTTCTTTTCCTCTTGCAGTTAGTCTTTAATATATATATGTCTTCTTTATCTACCTCTATTTTACTTTGCATATCTATTCTTTCTTTTCTTTCTATCTTTTCCTCTCAACATATTAGTTAGTTTTATTTTCATTGCTTTATTCCCCAATTGGCACTTTTGTTTCCAGTTTGTGCTTTAGTTAGTTTACTTTTGATAGACATAATTTTTGGTTACCTTTGTTCACTGGATCAATTTACTGTACATTATTTTGGGTGGACTGTTCTGATTTTGATTATGGGTGTATATCAGTTCAGTTAAGTTCAGTTGCTTAGTCATGTCTGACTCTTTTTTTTTTTTAATTTTAATTTTTACTTTATTTTACTTTACAATACTGTATTGGTTTTGGCATACATTGACATGAATCTGCCACGGGTGTACATGAGTTCCCAATCTTGAACCCCCCTCGCACCTTCCACCTCATATCATCTCTCTGGATCATCCCTGTGCACCAGCCCCAAGCATCCTGTATCCTGTATCGAACATAGACTGGCGATTCGTTTCTTACATGATAGTATACATGCTTCAATGTCATTCTCCCAAATCATCCCACCTTCTCCCTCTCCCTCAGAGTCCAAAAGTCCATTCTGTACATCTGTGTCTTTTTTGCTGTCTCGCATAGAGGGTTATCATAACCATTTTTCTAAATTCCATATATATGTGTTAGTATACTGTATTGGTGTTATTCTTTATGAAATTAAAAGATGCTTACTCCTTGGAAGAAAAGTTATGACCAACGTAGATAGCATATTCAAAAGCAGAGATATTACTTTGCCAACTAAGATCCATCTAGTCAAGGCTATGGTTTTTCCAGTGGTCATGTATGGATGTGAGAGTTGGACTGTGAAGAAGGCTGAGCTCCGAAGTATTGATGCTTTTGAACTGTGGTGTTGGAGAAGACTCTTGAGAGTCCCTTGGACTGCAAGGAGATCCAACCAGTCCATTCTGAAGGAGATCATCCATGGGATTTCTTTGGAAGGAATGATGCTAAAGCTGAAACTGCAGTACTTTGGCCAACCCATGCGAAGAGTTGACTCATTGGAAAAGACTTTGATGTTGGGAGGGATTGGGGGCAGGAGGAGAAGGGGATGACAGAGGATGAGGTGGCTGGATGGCATCACAGACTCGATGGACGTGAGTCTGAGTGAGCTCCGGGAGTTGGTGATGGACAGGGAGGCCTGGCGTACTGTAATTCATGGGGTCACAAAGAGTCGGACACGACTGAGTGACTGAACTTAACTGAACTGAAATGAATTAAAAAATAAACATGCACAGACAAACAACACAATTAATGAAATTAAAATACTCTAGAAGGAATCAGTAGCAGAATATTTGAAACAGAAGAATGAATCATGAACTGGAAGATAAAATGTAGAAAATAACTTCTGAAGAGCAGAATAAAGTAAAAAGAATGAAAAGAACCGAGGATAGTCTCAGTGACCCCTGGGACAATATGAAATACACCAACATCCGAATTATAGGGGTCCCAGAAAACGAAGAGAAAAAGAAAGGGTATGAGAAAATTTTTGAAGAGCTTATAGTTGAAAATTTCCCCAACATGGGAAAAGAAATAGTCAATCAAGTCCAAGAGGATCAAACAGTCCCATACAGGATAAACCGAATGAGGAACAGGTCAAGACACATAAAAATCAAACTAACAAAGGCTAAACACAAAGAAAAAGCATTAAAATCAGCAAAGGAAAAGCAATAAGAAACATGCAAGGGACCCCCAAACGCTTAACAGTTGATCTTTCAGCAGAAACTCTGCAGGCCAGAGGAGAAAGACAGGACATGTTTAAAAAGTACTGAAGGGAAAAACTACAACCAAGTTTATTGTACACAGCAAGGATCTCATTCAAAATGGATGGAGAAACAAAAAGCTTTTCAGACAAGAAAATTTAAGAGAATTCAGTACCACAAAACCAACTTTGCAACACATATTTTACAGACTTACATAGTCAAGAAATACAAGAGAATAAAAAAAGAGTGAAACAATAAAATCCAAACAATTGAGTTTCAGTTTCAGTTCAGTTGTTCAGTCGTGTCTGAATCTTTGCAACACCATGGACTACAGCATGCCAGGCTTCCCTGTCCATCACTAACTCCTGGAGTTTACTCAAATTCGTGCCCATTGAGTTGGTGATGTCATAAATCCATCTCTTCCTCTGTCATCCTCTTTTCCTTCTGCATTCAATCATTCCAGGATCAGACTTTTCAAGTGAGTCAGCTTTTCATATCAGATGGCTAAAATATTAAAGTTTCAGCTTCAAAATCAGTCTTTCTGATGAACACTCAGGACTGATTTCCTTTAGGATAGACAGGTTGGATCTCCATGCAGTCCAAGGGACTCTCAGAAGCCTTCACGAACATCACAGTTCAAAAGCATTAATTCTTTGGTGTTCAGCTTTCTTTATACTCCAACTCTCACATCCATACATGACTACTAAGAAAACCATACCCTTGACTAGACAAACCTTTGTTGTTAAAGAAATGTCTCTGCCTTTTAATATGCTGTCTAGGTTGGTTGTAACTTTTCTTCCAAAGAGTAAGCGTCTTTTTGTTTCATGGCTACAGTCACCATCTACAGTGATTTGGAGCCCCTCAAAATAAAGTATGCCACTGTTTCCACTGTTTCCCTACCTTTTGCCATGAAGTGATGGGGCCTGATGCCATGATCTTTCCGTCCTGAATGTTGACTGTTAAGCCAACTTTTTCAACCTCCACTTTCACTTTCACCAAGAATCTCTTTAATTCTTCTTCACTTTCTGCCATAAAGGTGGCATCATCTGCATATCTGAGGTTATTGATATTTCTCCCGGCAATCTTGATTCCAACTTGCTCATCATCCAGGCAAGTGTTTCTCACGATATACTCTGCACACAAGATAATAAGCACGGTGACAATATACAGACTTGATTTACTCCTTTTCCTATTTGGAACCACTCTGTTGATCCATGTCCAGTTTTAACTGTCGCTTCCTGAACTGCATACAGATTTCTCAAGAGGCAGGTCAGGTAGTCTGGTATTCCTATCTCTTGAAGAATTTTCCACAATTTATTGTGATCCACACTGTCAAAGGCTTTGGCATAGTCAATAAAACAGAAATTGACGTTTTTCTGGAATTCTCTTGCTTTTTTGATGATCCAGTAGATGTTGGCAATTTGATCTCTGATTCTTCTGCCTTTGCTAAAATCAGCTTGAACATCAGTATATTCACGATTGAGGTATTCTTGAAGCCTGGCTTGGAGAATTTCGAGCATTTCTTTACTAGCATATGATATGAGTACAATTGTCCAGTAGTTTGAACATTCTTTGGCATTGCCTTTCTTCATTGGAATAAAAACTGATGTTTATGAGCACTGTAGTCACTGCTGAATATTAAAAATTTGCTGGCATATTGAGTGCAGCACTTTTATAGCATCATCTTTTAGGATTTGAAATAGCTCAGCTGGAATTCCATCACCTCCACTAGCTTTGTTCATAGTGATGCTTCCTAATGCCCATTTGACTTCACATTCCAGGATATCTGGCTCTATGTGAGTGATCACACCATTGTGATTATCTGGGTCATGATGATGTTTTTTTTTGTATAGTTTTTCTGTGTATTCTTGCCACCTCTTCTTAATATATTCTGTTTCTGTTAGGTCCATACCATTTCTGTCCTTTACTGAGCCCATTTTGCATGAAATATTTACTTGGTATCTCTAAGTTTCTTGAAGAGATCTCTACGCTTTTCCATTCTCTTGTTTTCCTTGATTTCTTTGCATTGATCACCGAGGAAGACTTTCTTATCTCTCCTTGCTATTCTTTGGAACTCTGAATTCAAATGGTATTTCTTTCCTTTTCTCCTTTGCTTTTTGCTTGTCTTCTTTTCACAGCTATTTGTAAGGCTTCCTCAGACAGCCTTTTTTTCTTTTCATTTCTTTTTCTTGGGGATCGTCTTGCTCCCTGTCTCCTGTACAATGTCACGAACCTCCATCCATAGTTCTTCAGGCCTCTGTCTGTAAGAACTAGTCCCTTAAATCTTTTTCTCACTTCCACTGCATGATCATAAGGGAATTTCTTTAGGTCATACCTGAATGGTCTAGTGGTTCTCCCTTCTTTCTTCAATTTAAGTCTGAATTCGGCAATAAGGAGTTCATGATCTGAGCCACAGTCAGCTCCCAGTCTTGGTTTTGTTGACTGTATAGAGCTTTTCCATCTTTGGCTGCAAAGATTATAATCAATCTGATTTCAGTATTGAGCATACGGTGATGTCCATGTGTAGAGTCTTCTCCTGTGTTGTTGAAAGAGGGTGTTTGCTATGACCAGTGTTTTCTCTTGGCAAAAGTCTCTTAGCCTTTGCCCTGTTTCATTCTTTACTCCAAGGCAAATTTGCCTGTTATTCCAGGTGTTTCTTGACTTCCTACTTTTGCATTCCAATCCCCTATCGTGAAAAGGACATCTCTTTTGGGTGTTATTTCTCGAAGTTCTTATAACCATCCAATTTCACTTCTTTTGCATTACTGATCGGGCCATAGAGTTGGATTACCATATTATTGAATGCTTTGCCTTGTAAACAAACAGAGGTCATTATGTCTTTTTTGAGGCTGCATCCATGTACTGCATTTCAGACTCTTTTGTTGACCATGATGGCTACTCCATTTCTTCTAAGGGATTCCTGCCCACAGTAGTAGATATAATGGTCATCTGAGTTAAATTCACCCACTCCAGTCCATTTAATTTTGCTGATTCCTAGAATGTCAATGTTCACTCTTGCCATCTCCTATTTGATCACTTCCATTTTGCCTTGATTCATGGACCTGACATTCCAGGTTCCTATGCAATATTGCTCTTTACAGCATTGGACTTTGCTCCCATCACCAGTTACACCCACAACTGGGTGTTGTTTTTGCTTTGGCTCCAACTCTTTATTCTTTCTGTAGTTATTTCTCCACTGATTTCTAGTAGCATATTGGGCACCTACTGACCTGGGGAGTTAATCTTTCAGTGTCCTATCTTTTCTTACTGTTCATGGGGTTCTCAAGGGAAAAATACTGAAGTGGTTTGTCATTCCCTTCTCCACGGTACCACATTTTGTCAGAACTCTCCACCATGACCCTTCAATCTTGGGTGGCCCTATATGACATGGCTCTTAGTTTCACTGAGTTAGAAAAGGGTGTGGTCCATGTGATTAGATTGGTTAGTTTACTATGATTGTTTTCAGTCTGTCTGTCCTCTGATGGAAAAGGTTAAGAGGCTTATGGAAGATTCCTGATGGGAGAGACTGAGGGAGAAATTTGGTCTTGTTCTGATGGGCGGGGCCATGCTCAGTAAATCTTTAATACAATTTTCTGTTGATGGGTGGAGCCGTGTTCCCTCCCTGCATTTTACCTGGGGCCAAACTTTGCCAACAAAGGTCTGTCTAGTCAAGGCTATGGTTTTTCCAATGGTCACGTATGGATGTGAGAGTTGGACTGTGAAGAAAGCTGAGCACTGAAGAATTGATGCTTTTGAACTGTGGTATTGGAGAAGACTCTTGAGAGTCCCTTGGACTGCAAGAAGATCCAACCAGTCCATCCTAAAGGAGATCAGTCCTGGGTGTTCATTGGAAGGACTAATGCTAAAGCCGAAGTTCTAATACTTTGACCACCTAATGCAAAGGGTTGACTCATTGGAAAAGACCCTGATGCTGGGAGGGATTGGGGGAAAGAGGAGAAGTGGACAGCAGAGGATGAGATGGCTGGATGGCATCACAGACTCTATGGACATGAGTCTGAGTAGACTCCGAGAGATGGTGATGGACAGGGAGGCCTAGCATGCTGCAATTCATGGGGTTGCAAAGAGTCGGACATGACTGAGTGAATGAACTGAACTGAAAATAAGGTGGAGGTAATGAAGATGATGGTGACCTCCCTCAAAAGATCCCATGCATGTACTGCTACAATCAGTGCCCCCAACCCTGGAGCAGGCCACCACAGACCCACACCTCCACTGGAGACTCCCTGACATTCACAGGCATGTCTGGAACAGTATCTTGTGGGGTCACTGCTCTTTTTCTTGGGTCCTGGTGCACAAGGTTCTATTGTGCCATCCAAGAGTCTATTTCCCAGTCCTGTGTAAGTACTGGCAGCTCTATAGTGGGGTTTAATGGTGACCTCCTCCAAGAGGGCTTATGCCATACCCAAGTCTGCTGCACCCAGATCCCCTATCCCTGTGGCAGACCACCGCCAATCTGTACCTCCACAGGAGATGCTCAAACACAGGTCCCTAGGCCCTAGTGTGAACAAGGTTTGTTTGAGCCCTCTCAGTGTCTCTGGTGGGAATGTGATTTGATTCTAAACACGAATTTGCCCCTCCTACTGTCTTTCTGGAGCTTCTCCTTTGTCCATGGACATGGAGTATATTCTCACAGCCGCTCCAGTGCCTACCATCTTACTGGGCTTTCACTGACCTTGAACATGGGGTATCTCCACATAGCCAGTCCAGTGAAGTGCAGCCACTGCTCCTGACCTTGAACGTGGCATATCTCCTCTTGCTGCTTGCTGGTCCAGGGCCTCACAGCCTCCACTTGCCAGTCCCCCACACTCCAACAATTAAAAATGGCAATAGTAACATATATATGAATAATTACTTTAAATGTAAATGGATTAAATGCTCCAACCAAAAGACACAGACTAGCTGAATGGATACAAACACAAGACCCGTATATATGCTATCTACAAGAAACCCACTTCAGACCTAAAGACACATATAAACTGAAAGTGAGAGGATGGAAAAAATATATTCCATGTAAACAGGAAGCAAAAGAAAGATGGAGTAGCATCATATCAGTCAAAATATACCTTAAAATAAAGAAGATTATAAGAGATAAGGAAGAACATTACATTATGATCAAGGAATAATCCAACAGGGAGACATAACAATTTTAAATATCAATGCACCCAACATAGGAGCATCTCAATATATAAGACAAATACGAGCATACATAAAAGGAGAAATTGACAGTAACACAATAATAGTAGGAGACGTTAACACCCCAGTTATACCAATGGACAGATTATCAAAACAGAATATTAACAAGGAAACACCAGTCTTAAATGATACATTAGATGAGACGGATCTCAACGATGTCTTCAGGACATTCCATCCAATTGCAGAACACACCTTTTCAATTGCACATGGAATATTCTCCAGGATGGACCACATCTTGGGTCACAAATCAAACCTCAGTAAATTTAAGAATATTGAAATCATATCAAGCATCTTCTCCAACCAGAATGCTATGAGACTGGATATCAATTACAAGAAGAAAACTGTAAGAGACACAAACACATGGAGATTAAACAACACGTTTCTAAATAACCAACAGGTTACTGAAGAAACAGCAAGGGAAATTAAAAAAAAAAAATTTCTAGAAACAAATGACAATGAAAGCACAACAACTCAACCTAACTTTACACCTAAGACAACTAGAAAAAGAAGAACCCAAAACACCTAAAATTAGTAGAAGAAAAGAAATGATAATGAACTGAGCAGAAATAAATGAAAAAGAAATGAAAGAAACAGTAGTAAAGATTAATAAAATTAAAAGCTTGTTCTTTGAGAAGATAAAATTGACAAACTTTTAGACAGACTCATCAAGAACAAAAGAGAGAAGAATCAAGTCAACAAAATTAGAAATGAAATAGGAGAGGTTACAACAGACAATGCAAAAATACAAAGCAGTATAAGAGGCTATTATGAACAACTACATGGCAACAAAATGGATAACGTGGAAGAAATGGTTAAATTCTTAGACTACTTCAATCTCCCAAGTCTGAACCAGGAAGAAATATAAATTATGAACAACCCAATTACAAGCACTGAAATGAAGCTGTAATGAAAAATTCCCCCCAAAAAAACAAAAGCCCAGGACCAGTGGCTTCACAGGAGAATCCTGTCAAACATTTAGCAAAGATCCTATCCATCTAAAACTCTTTCAAAAAATTGCAAAGAAAAGAACACTTACAAACTCATTCTATGAGATCACCATTACCCTGGTACTAAAACCAGTCAAAGATAACACAGAAAAAGAAAACCACAGGCCAATATAACTGATGAATATAGATGTAAAATTCCTCAACAAAATTTTAGCAAACAGAATTCAGCAACACATCAAAAACTTCATACACCATGATCAAGTCAGACTTATTCCAGTAATGCAAGTGTTCTTCAATATATACAAATCAATCAATGTGATACACCATATTAACAAACTGAAAGATAAAAACCATATGATAATCTCAATAGATGCAGAAAAAGCCTTTGACAAAATTCCACACCCATTTATGATTCAGTTCAGTTCAGTTGCTCAGTCGTATCCAACTCTTCGCGACCCCATGAATTCTAGCACACCAGGCCTCCCTGTTCATCACCATCTCCCGGAGTTCACTCAGACTCACGTCCATCAAGTCCGTGATGCCATCCAGCCATCTCATCCTCGGTCTTCCCCTTCTCTTCCTGCCCCCAATCCTTCCCAGCATCAGAGTCTTTTCCAATGAGTCAACTCTTTTCATGAGGTGGCCAAAGTACTGGAGTTTCAACTTTAGCATCATTCCTTCCAAAGAAATCCCAGGGTGATCTCCTTCAAAATGGACTGGTTGGATCTCCTTGCAGTCCAAGGGACTCTCAAGAGTCTTCTCCAACACCACAGTTCAAAAGCATCAATTCTTCGTCACTCTGCCTTCTTCACAGTCCAACTCTCACATCCATACATGACCACAGGAAAAACCATAGCCTTGACTAGACGGACCTTAGTCAGCAAAGTAATGTCTCTGCTTTTGAATATGCTATCTAGGTTGGTCATAACTGTTTTTCCAAGGAGTAAGCATCTTTTAATTTCATGGCTGCAGTCACCATCTGCAGTGATTTTGGAGCCCAAAAAAATAAAGTCTGACACTGTTTCCACTGTTTCCCCATCTTCAGCGCAGTAAAGATCTTATATGATAAACCTACAGCAAACGTTATTCTCAATGGTTAAAAATTGAAAGCATACCCCCTAAGATCAGGAACAAGACAAGGGTGATCACTTTCACCACTATTATTCAAAATAGTTCTTGAAGTCCTAGCTACAGCAATCAGGGAAGAAAAAGAAATAAAAGGAATCCAGACTGGAAAAGAAGTAAAGCTCCCACGGTTTGCAGATGACATGATACTGTCACCCGTGGACTGTAGCCCACCAGGCTCCTCTGTCCATAGGATTCTCCAGGCAAGAATACTAGAGTGGGTTGCCATTTCCTTCTCCAGGGGATCTTCCCAACTCAGGGATCGAACCCATGTCTCCAGCGTTGCAGGCAGATGCTTTAACCTCTGAGCCACCAGGGAAGCCCTGATACTGTACATAGAAAACCCTAATGATAGTATCAGAAAATTACTGGGCTAATCACATGTTTTAGCAAAGCTGCAGGATACAAAATCAATACTCAGAAATAAACTTGCATATATATATACTTTGGGCACCTCATACAAAGAGTTGACTCATTAGAAAAGACCCTGATGCTGGGAAGTATTGGGGGCAGGAGGAGAAGGAGACAACAGAGGATGAGATGGCTGGATGACATCATCGACTCAATGTGCATGAATTTGGGTGATCTCTGGGAGTTGGTGATGGACAGTGAGGCCTGGCATGCTGTGATTCATGGGGTTGTAAAGAGTTGGACACAACTGAGTGACTGAACTGAACATATATATATATATATATATATATATATATATATATATATATATATATACTAAAAATGAAAAAATCAGAAACAGAAATTTAAAAATCCATCACATTCACCATTGAAACAAGAAGAATTAAATACCTAAGAATAAACTTATCTAAGGAGACAAAAGAACTGTACCCATAAAATAAGAATGATGAAAGAAATCAAAGATGATATAAACAGGTGGAGAGATACTCCATATTCTTGGGTAGGAAGAATCAATATTGTGAAAATGACTGTACTATCAAATGCAATCTACAGATTCAATGGGATCCTTATCAAATTACCAATGGAATTTTTCACAGAACTAGAACAAAAAATTTCACAGTTCATGTGGAAACACAAAGGACATCAAACAGCCAAAACAATCTCGAGAAAGAAGAATGGAGCTGGAGGAATCAACCGTCCTGACTTCAGCTTATACTACAAAGCTACAGTCATCAAGACACTATGGTACTGGCACAAAAACAGAAATATAGAAAATGGAACAAGATGGGAAGCCCAGAGATAAACCCATGAACATATGGGTACCTTATTTTTGACATGGGAGGCAAGAATACACAATGGGGCAAAGACAGTATCTTCAATAAATGGTGCTGGGAAAACTGGACAGCTACATGTAAAAGAATGAAATTAGAACACTTCCTAACACCATACACAAAGATAAACTCAGAATGGATTAAAAACCTGAATGTAAGACCAGAAACTATAAAACTCCTAGAGGAAAATATAGGCAGAACATTCGATGGTATAAATCAAAGCACGATTCTTTATGACCCACCTCCTAGAGTAACGGAAATACAAGCAAATGCAAACAAGTGAGCCCTGATTAAACTTAAAAGCATTTGCACAGCAAAGGAAACTATAAGCAAGGTGAAAAGACAGCCCTCACAATGGGAGAGAATAATAGCAAATGAAACAACTGACAAAGGATTAATTTCCAAAATATACAAGAAGCTCATACAACTCAAAATCAGAAAAACAAACAACCCAATCAAAAAAAGGGTAAAAGGCCTAAAGAAACATTTTTCCAAAGAAGACATACAGATGGCTAACAAATACTTGAGAAGATTCTCAACATTGCTTGTTATTAGAGAAATGCAAGTCAAAACCACAATGAGATATCACCTCACACTGGTTAGAATGGCCATCATCAAAATGTCTACAAACAATAAATGCTGGAGAGGGTGCAGAGAAAAGGTAACACTCTTAGACTGTTGGTGGGAATATAAATTGATACAGCCACTATGGAAAACGGTATGGAGATTCCTTAAAAAACTAGGAATAAAGCCACCATATGACTGAGAAATCCCACTCCTAGGCATATACTCTGAAGAATTCAAATCTGAGAAAGACATATGTATCCCATTGTTCATTGCAGCACTATTTACAATAACTAGAACATGGAAGTAACCTCGATTTCCATCGACAGATGAATGGATAAAGAAGGTATGGTACATATACACAATGGAATATTACTCAGTCATAAAAAAGAATGTCTTTGAGTCAGTTCTAATTTGGTGGATGAACCTAGAACCTGTTATACAGAGTGAAATAAGTCAGGAAGAAAAAGGTAGATATTGTATTCTAATGCATACATATGGAATCTAGAAAAATGTTACTGAAAAAATTATTTACAGGACAGCAATAGAGAAACAGACATACTGGATAGACTTATGGACATGGGAAGAGGGGAGGAGAAGGTGAGACATATGGAAAGAGTAACGTGGAAACTTACATTATGATATGTAAAATAATAGCCAATGGGAATTTGCTGTATAGCTTGGGAAACTCAAACAGGGGTTCTGTATCAACCTAGAGGGGTGGGATGGAGAGGGAGATGAGAGGAAGTTTCAAAAGGCAGGAGTTATGTATACCTATGGCTGATTTATGTCGAGGTTTTGCAGAAAACAACAAAATTCTGTAAAGCAATTATCCTTCAAAAAATAAAACAAATCATAGAATTATACATAGAAAATAACTGTCAGAGAATTCGCTCTTTAAGACAAGACAAGAAAACCAGCAAATGTATATGAGAATTGCATCATAAAAGACTATTAGCCTGGACTCAAAAGAGAAAGTGGGGGCGGTCCCAAGATGGCAGAGTAATATGACAGGGAGTCCACTTTCTCCTCCACAAATTCATCAAAAGATCATCTGAATGCTGAGCAACTTCCACAAAACAACTTCTGAACCCTGGCAGAGAACACCAGGCCCCTAGAAAGGCAGCCCATTCTCTTCAAAAGGAGGTAGTACAAAATGTAAAAGACAAAAAGAGAGACAGAGTTAGGGACAGAAACCCGTCCTGAGGAAGGAGTCGTAAAGGAGGAGAAGTTTCCAAACAGCAGGAAATCCTCTCATCAGTGGGTCCGTGGGGAATTTGGAATCTCAGAGGACAACATAACTGGGAGAAGAAAAAAATTTATAAATAACCCACAGAATACGTGCCTAACTGTAAGTCCCAGGGGAGAAATAGCCCAGGCACTTGTGTCTGCAACTAGCAAGCAGGGGCCGGGCAGGGAGGTGCGGGTTGCATGCTTAGGATAAGGACCAGGCCTGAATACCCTGAGGACAGGGTATACTCTGAGATAGCAACTCTGAGGTAGCAACCCAAACTGTGGGATAGACAGAGAGAGGAAAAAAAAAAAAAAAAGAAAACAAAAAGAGAGAGAGAGAGAGAGAGAGAGAAAGAGAGGGAGAACTTCCCTGCAAAAAGACTAACCTAATGAACAGCCTGGTCTGCTCACAGAAAAAAGGATTGCGTGAACACCAAAGGAGAGCTAACCCACTGCATACAGGCCACTCCCCCATGCCGAAGGCAGAGAGGCAGGTGTGCGACAGCCAGAGCTGGAAGGCAAGGGGATTTCTTGGCCCCAGAGACTAGCATCCCCCACCAAACTGCGAGCAGGCTCCCAGTTGCTAAACAAGTCTTCCTGAGATCCTAAACGTTTGACATTTGCCAGGAGGGTCACAATATGAGATCAGCTCCCTGAGGAGACACATGGCACACCTGAGATGATGCACTTGCGGCACACCTGGAAAACTGGGCAGCCAGGATCGGGGAGGTGATTAAGATGTACAGCCCACCTGGAACAGTGTGCTCACCCAGCACCTGGTCGCCTGATCTGCTCGGACCTGGGAAGGGCACAAAATGCACGCCAAACAGAGTCTGCGCCCTTGCAGATTACCTGAGAACCTGAACCTCAACATTTTAGACCTGGGAAGTGCATGAAATGCAAGATACACTTTGGACAGTACCCCTGTAGAGCAACCTGGAGCCTGAGCAGTGTAGGCTGGGAAAGCGCATGCCATTGTGAGCTGGGGCAAACTCAGTGTAGTCCATACACTGCAAGTACTCATCACACATGCTAGTGATATCTGTTTTCAGTGTTCCTCCCTCCCCAGAATACAACTGAATGAGCGAGCCTAAATAAGTGACCACCTTCACCCTCTTGTGTCAGGGAGAAATTGGACATTAAAGAGACTTGAAAACAGAGGAAACCAAAATAAACAAAGAAGAGGAACCATTTTGGAAGTGACAGGTGCAACAGATTAAAACCCTGTAGTTAACATTGACTAAATATTGGAAGGAGTCTATAGACCTTGAGAAGAAGTACAAGCTGGAAAAAGGAAATATCTGAAACTGAACTGACCCCACATTTCCCAAAACAGCTCCAGAGAAATTCCTAGATATATTTATACTATTATCATTCTTTAATTTTTTAATTTTTAAGTTCTTTATTACTCTTTTAATTTTAATTTTTGTAACCTACTATTACCTTGCCAAACAAATACCCTATTCTTAAAGCAAGTTATATATATCAGTTCAGTTCAGTCACTCAGTCGTGTCCGACTCTTTGTGACCCCATTAATCGCAGCATGTCAGGCCTCCCTGTCCATCACCAACTCCCGGAGTTCACTCGGACTCACGTCCGTCGAGTCTGTGATGCCATCCAGCCGTCTCATGCTTGGTCGTCCTCTTCTCCTCCTGCCCCCAATCCCTCCCAGCACCAGAGTCTTTTCCAATGAGTCAGCTCTTTGCATGAGGTGTCCAAAGTACTGGAGTTTCAGCTTTAGCATCATTCCTTCCAAAGAAATCCCAGGGTTGATCTCCTTCAGAATGGACTGGTTGGATCTCCTTGCAGTCCAAGGGACTCTCAAGAGTCTTCTCCAACACCACAGTTCAAATGCATCAATTCATTGGTGCTCAGCTTTCTTCACAGTCCAACTCTCACATCCATACATGACCACATGGAAAACCATAGCCTTGACTAGATGGACCTTAGTCGGCAAAGTAATGTCTCTGCTTTTGAATATGCTATCTAGGTTGGTCATAACTTTTCTTCCAAGGAGTAAGCATCTTTTAATTTCATGGCTGAAATCACCATCTACAGTGATTTTGGAGCCCCCAAAAATAAAGTCTGACACTGTTTCCACTGTTTCCCCATCTGTTTCCCATGAAGTGATGGGACCAGATGCCATGATCTTCGTTTTCTGAAAGCTGAGCTTTAAGCCAGCTTTTTCACTCTCCTCTTTCACTTTCATCGAGAGGCTTTTTAGCTCCTCTTCAATTTCTGCCATATGGGTGGTGTCATCTGCACATCTGAGGTTATTGATATTTCTCCCGGCAATCTTGATTCCAGCTTGTGTTTCTTCTAGTCCAGCGTTTCTCATGATGTACTCTGCATATAAGTTTTATATATATATATATATATATATATATATATATATATAATTTTTGTGATTGATTTTTTTGTATTTTTAATATTGTATTTTTGAGATACAACATTATCTAACATCTAAACTAGATTTTTAATATTTGCTTCTTGGTATTTGTTATCAATTTTGTACCTTTGATAATCTAATTTTCAGTATCCATTTTCACTAAGGGATATGATTACTGGCTTGATTGCTCTCTCCCCTTTTTGCTCTCCCTTTCCTTCCTCAGGTCACCTCTATCTCTTCCCTCTCCCTTCTCTTCTCTACTTAACTCTGTGAATCTCTCTGAGTGTTCCAGGTTGTGGAGAACACTTAAGTAACTGGTTACTGGCTAGACTGGTCTCTCCCCTTTTGACTCCCCCTCTTCTCCTCCTGGTCACCTATATCTCCCTCCTCCCTCTTCTCTTCTCCATGTAACTCTGTGAACCTCACTGGGTGTCCCTCACTGTGGAGAATCTTTAAGTCATGAGGCTACTGTAAAAATAAGACTGAAAGCCAGAAGCAAAGGGCTTAAATCCAAAACTTGAGATCACCAGAAAACTTCTGATTCCAGGGAACATTAATCAACAAGAGCCCATTCAAAAGCCTCCATACCTACACTGAAACCAAGCTCCACCCAAGAGCCAACAAGTTCCAGAGCAAGACATACCACACTAACTCTCCAGCAATGCAGGGATATGTTAACACAGCCCTGAGCATTAAAATACAGGCTGCCCAAAGTCATGCCAAACCCATAGACACCCTAAAACTCACTACTGGACACTTCATTGCACTCCAGAGAGAAGAGATCCAGCTCCACCCAGCAGAGAACAGATGCAAGCTCCCCTAACCAGGAAACCTTAACAAGCCACTAGTCCAACCCCGCCCACAGGGAGCAACCTCCACCACAAAGAGGAACCACAAACTTCCAGCCTACAGAAAGGCCACCCCAAACACAGCAATCTAAACAAAATGTAAAGGCAGAGAAATATTCAGCAGGTAAAGGAACATGATAAATGCCCATCAAACCAAACTAAAACAGAGGAGATGGGGAGTCTATCTGAAAAAGAATTCAGAATAATGATTGTAAAGATGACCCAAAATCTTGAAAACAAAATGAAGTTACAGATAAATAGACTAGAGACAAGGATTGAGAAGATGCAAGAAATGTTTAATAAGGACACAGAAGAAATAAAAAAGAGTCAGTCAATAATGAATAATGCAAAAACTGAGATCAAAAGCCCTCTGGAGGGAACCAACAGGAGAATAACTAAGGCAGAAGATAGGATAAGTGAGGTGAAAGATAGAAAGGTGGAAATAAATGAAGCAGAGTGGAAAAAAGAATTAAATAAGGACAACCTCAAAGACCTCTGGAACAGTAGTAAACATACCAACATTAACATCATAGGATTACCAGAAGAAGACAAAAAAACATGGCATGAGAAAATACTTGAGGAGATGACAGTTGAAAACTTCCTTAAAATGGAGAAGGAAATAGCCACCCAAGTCCAAGAAACCCAGAGAGTCCCAAACAGGATAAAAGCAAGGCAAAACACCCCAAACACACATATTAATCAAATTAACAAAGATCAAGCACAAAGAAATATATTAAAAGCAGCAAGGGAAATCAACAAATAACACACAAGGGGATCCATAAGGATAACAACTGATTTTTCAATAGAAACCTCTCAGGCCAGAAGGGAAAGGCAGGACACACTTAAAATGACAAAAGAAAAAAACCTAAAACCCAGATTACTATTCCCAGCAAGGATCTCATTCAAATATGAAGGGGAAATCAAAAGCTTTATAGATAAGCAAAAGCTGAGAGAATTCAGCACCACCAAACCAGCTCTTCAACGAATGTTAAAGGATCTTCTCTAGACAGGAAACACAAAAAAGGTTTATAAACTCGAACCCAAAACAACAAAGTAAATGACAGTGGGATCATACTTATCAATAATTACCTTATATGTAAATGGATTGAATACCCCAACCAAAAGACAAAGACTGGCTGAATGGATACAAAAACGAGACCCCTATATATGCTGTCTATAAGAGACCCACCTCAAAACAAGGGACACATACAGACTGAAAGTGAAGGGAAGGAAGAAGATATTTAATGCAAATAGAGAGCAAAAGAAAGCAGGAGTATCAATATTCATATCAGATAAAATAGACTTTGAAATAAACACAGTGAAAAGAGACAAAGAAGGACACAGCATAATTATCAAACCATCAATCCAAGAGGAAGAAATAGCAATTATAAATATATATGCACCCAATATAGGAGCACCACAGTATGTAAGGCAAATGCTAACGTGTATGAAAGGGGAAATTAACAGTAACACAATAATAGTGGGAGACTTTAATACCCCATTCACACCTACGGATAGATCAAGCAAACAGAAAATTAGCAAGGAAACACAAACTTTAAATGATACAATGGACCAGTTAGACCTAATTGATATCTATAGCGCATTTCACTTCCAAACAAAGAATTTCACCTTTTTCTCAAGTGCACATGGAACATTCTCCAGGATAGATCACATCCTGTGCCATCAAACTAGCCTTGGTAAATTTAAAAACAAACAAACAAACAAACAAACAAAACTGATGCAATTTCAAGCATCTTTTCTGATCACAATGAGGTAAGATTAGATGTCAACCAATGTGGGGGGGGGGCGTTGAAAACTATTATAAGTACAAACATATGGAGGCTAAACAACATGCTTCTGAATAACCAACAACTTACAGAAGAAATAAAAAAAGAAATCAAAATATGCATGGAAAAAAATGAAAAAGACAACATGACAACCCCAAACCTATGGGATTCAGTAAGAGCAGTGTTAAGGGGAAGGTTCATAGCAATACAAGCTTACGTCTAGAAACAAGAGAAAAATCAAATAAATGACCTAACTTTACACTTAAAGTAACTAGAAAAAGAAGAAATGAAGAACCCCAGGGTTAGTGGAAGGAAAGAAATAATAAAAATTAGGGCAGGAAATAAATGAAAAGAGACAAAGGAGACTTTAGCAGAAATCAACTAAACTAAAAGCTGTTTCTTTGAGAAGATTAATAAAATAGACAAACCATTAGCCAGACTCATCATGAAAAACAGGGAGAAGAATCAAATAAACAAGATTAGAAATGAAAATGGAGAAATCACAACAGACAACACAGAAATATAAAGGATCATGAGACTACTATCAGCAACTATATAACAATAAAGTGCACAACTTGGAAGAAATAGACGAATTCTTAGAAAAGTATAACCTTCTAAAACTGAACCAGGAATAAATAGAAAATCTTAACACACCCATCACAAGCATGGAAATCAAAACTGCAGTCAAAAATCATCCAACAAACAAAAGCACAGATTCAGATGCCTTCACGGGTGAATTCTACCAAAAATTTAGAGAAAAGCTAACACCTATCCTACTCAAACTCTTCCAGAAAATTGCAGAGGAAGGTAAACGGCCAAACTCATTCTATGAGGCCACCATCATCCTAATACCAAAACCAGACAAAGATGCCACAAAAAAAGAAAACTACAGGCTAATCCACTGATGAACATACTTGCAAAAATCCTCAACAATATTCTAGTAAATAGAATCCAACAACATATAAAAAAGATCATACATCATGACAAGTGGGCTTTATCCCAGGGATGCAAGGATTATTCCAATATTCTTCCAATATTATTTCCAATTCTTTTCAATATTTGCAAACCAATCAATGTGATACACCACATTAACAAATTGAAAGATAAAAACCCTATGATTATCTCAAAAGATGCAGGGAAAGCCTTTGCCAAAACTCAACATCCATTTATGATAAAAACCCTCCAGAAAGCAGGCATATGAGAAACATACCTTAACACTGGCCAAAACATGGAAATGATGTTCCATACACTATGCTGTATATTAAGCCAGCCCCAATACTTAATAGATTAAAATTTAAATATGGATTCCTGGTTGGAATAAAGATCCATAAAAGGAGAATAGCAAAAATTTGAGGACTTCGTTGAATGCTATACTTTGTACTATATTTCTAATTTTTTGCAAATCTGTATTATTCCTAGATAAAAACAAAGTAAGAGCAATTATTGCTCTCTACAGGTTCAGTTACTCAGTCATATCCAACTCTTTGCAACCCCATGGACTGCAGCATGCCAGGCTTCCCTGTCAATCACTAACCCCCAGAGCTTGCTCAAACTCAGGTCCATCAGGTTGGTGATGCCATCCAATCATCTCATCCTCTGTCATCCCCTGTTCCTCCTGCCATCAATCTTTCCCAGCATCAGGGTCTTTTCCAATGAGTCAGTTCTTTGCATCAGGTAGACAGAGTATTGGAGCTTCGCTTCAGCATCAGTCCTTCCAATGAATACTCAGGACTGATTTCCTTTAGGACTGACTGGCTTGATCTCCTTGCAGTCCAGGGGACTCTCAAGAGTCTTCTCCAACACCACAGTTCAAAAGCATTAAATATTCGGTGCTCAGTTTTCTTTACAGTTCAAATTCACACCCATACATGACTACTGGAAAAACTAGAGCTTTGACTAGATGGACATTTGTTGGCAAAGTAATGTCTTTGCTTTTTAATATGCCATCTAGGTTAGTCATAGCTTTTCTTTCAAGGAGCAAGCATCTTTTAATTTCATGGCTGCCAAAACCATGTGCAGTGATTTTGGAGCCAATGAAAATAAAGTCTGTCATGGTTTCCATTGCTTCCCCACCTATTTGCCATGAAGTGATGCGATGGGATGCCATGATTTTAGTTTTATGAATGTTGAATTTCAAGCTAGCTTTTTCACTTTCAGAAAGAGGCTCTTTAGTTCTTCACTTTCTGCCATAGGGTGGTGTCATCTGCATATCCGAGGTTATTAATATTTCTCCCAGCAGTGTTGATTCCAGCTTGTGCTTCTTCCAGCCTTGTGCTTCATCCAGCCCTGTGCTTCATTACAGATTTCCATTAATTACAAAATTCCATAATTCATTACAGAATTCCAGCTTGTGCTTCATTACAGGTTTAAGCGTATCTAAGTAAGCACATCTTGCTTGAGTCCTGTCATGCAATTTCAACCAGATGATATTGGCTGGGGTCAGAGTCATTTGGAGGTTAGGTTGTCACATGCTCTTAAAACACAAAAACCTGTGTCCTTTTTCTCTCCATTTCTTTCAATTTGGTCATTCCATATACTCTCTCTACCATGACAGAGTAGAGAAAAAACTTATACTGTGGCTCAGGACTTCCAAGATACATACACTGACAGAAAGTCAGAGATATGACTTTACCTGAGAAAGCTATACTACTTTTTATGATCTATTCTCAGAAATCACATAGAAGAACATATGTTAAAATCTATTAGTTGATGTTTTTAGAAAATTCTGCCTAAGTTCAAAGAAAACAATGTAATTGCCAGGAACTAGATGAAGAAATATCTTTATCTCATGTAAATAGGACATGTAGGATGGTTTCAGTTATGTGCAGAGCTGATTCATATAGAATGACAGTTAGCATTACTCTCAAATCTGCCTTTAGTGGCATCATATTGATAGATTGAAACCAGGCATGGCAGTAGTATTTACACCACAAAAATTGATAACTGAAGAAATCCTATAGCCTTCCCCAATCCACATAGTTAAGCATTTACCAGTACCTTAGATGGGATATATATATTGGTATAACTATCTTTGGAACACTGGCTTCACAAAACATCTCTATGACTATAAAGTGAAGGGGGTTAAATTATGAGTGTGTTCTCTGTTGCTCAGTCATGTCTGACTCTTTGTAACCCCATGGAGCATAGCCTGCCAGGCTCCTCTGTCCATGGAATTAACCAGGCAAGAATACTTGAGTGGGTTTCCATTTCCTCCTCCAAAAATAAGTAGAATTATGAGTAGAAGGTTTCAAATCATCAACAGTAAACAGACTCTGGAGGTATTGTAACCAGGCAAAAAGAAAGATATGAAACCAAAGGAAGTTTAATGGCTTAAGAACTAATTATCAGGAAAGTTAATTGCCATTAAGAATTTACCCTTAAAATTAAGCATTTCTAAGTCTGAATAAAAAGCTTAGTTGGTTCAACTGATGAGAGCAACTGACAATGAGATGCAGCTTCACCAGCAACCATTAGTGGATTTGACTTTGGAAATATGAAAATGTTTCACAGGACAACAAAACTAAATTTTAAAATGGAATCTCTAACATGTAAAACAAATTAAAAAAAAAAAAAGGTGATCAGTGGCCAAATCCCACAAAATTATTTTAATGAAATGTATAGTCTAGAAATTTGCTGGCACAGATCTCAAATGGGTTATATTCAAGGATAGTAAAACAAAACTGAAAAAATGCCTAAATTATTCCCAGGAATAATATTCACTTAATAAGAAATCAAGAAAAAGAAAAATATGCAAATATAACATGCAATCAATTATCTTTTAAAAGTACTATATGTCCTCATCATTTCCACTTAAGGCTTTGGAATAATAAACAGCCAGTGTTACAGGCTGAATTGTGTCTCCTCAAAAATCCTATCTTGAAGCCCTGACCCTTGTTACCTCCATATATGGCTGTATTTGGAGACAGGATATTTAAAAGGTAACAAAGTTGAAACAAGATCATATGGGGGAAGGGGGTAATATAATCTGATTGGCGTCCCCATGAGAAGATGAACTGTCAACACAAAGAGATACCAGAGTGCAATTTCAGGGGAATTATTACATGAAAGGCATCAAAAAGGCAGCCATCTTCAAACCAAGGAGAGAGACCTCAAGAAAAGCTAACCGTTCCTGTAGCCCCTAGATCTTAGGCTTCCAACCTCCAAAACCTTGAAAAAATAAATGTTTGTTGTTTAAACAACAAAGTCTGTTATGTTTGGTTATGGCAGCCCAAGCAAATTATTATCCCTATTAACAAGAAATCATAGAGCACAGATGATGGTCATGATGGTCCCCTAGCAAAAGGAATAATGATTGTTTCTGAAAATAACTAATTCCAAGTCTGAGCAGAAAAAAATACAGGATATATCTGATATAACTTGTCATAAAAACATATCAAAAGCTATCAGTCATGTTACAAGATTTAGTAACTTGAAGAAGCTCTTAACGTCAAAAAGTTTTAATTGTAAACATCAATAAAGAAAAAAAAACCCCTCAATCTTCAATAAACTGAAATAAATCAAACGTTTAAAAAATTTTATTGGTTAAATGGTAAAAAGCAAAAAACAAACAGAAATACTCTTCGATTACTTTTGAATGATGCCAGAAAATAAACTCATCATTTTGTTCTTTTATTAAATAAAACTTAGTGTTCTATACCAATGTAAACTGTACTACAATATAACCAAATAGTTGAAAATAAGTAAAGAAGGGCTGTTTTTCTTTATATGTATAATACATATAAAATAATCCAAATAATATTGGAAGTAGAAAATATAAAATTAGAATTTTGCTACCTGGTGAAATAAAATGTCTCAGTTCAGTTCAGTCTCTCAGTCATGCCCGACTGTTTGTGACTCCATGAATTGCAGCATGCCAGGCCTCCCTGTCCATCACCAACTCCCGGAGTTCACTCAAATTCACATCCATTGAGTCGGTGATGCCATCCAGCCATCTCATCCTCTGTTGTCCCCTTCTCTTCCTTCCCCCAATCCCTCCCAGCATCAGAGTATTTTCCAGTGAGTCAACTTGTCTCATGAGGTGGCCAAAGTACTGAAATTTCAGCTTTAGCATCATTCTTTCCAAAGAAATCCCAGGGTTGATCTCCTTCAGAATGGACTGGTTGGCTCTCCTTGCAGTCCAAAGGACTCTCAAGAGTCTTCTCCAACACCACAGTTCAAAAGCATCAGTTCTTCGGTGCTCTGCTTTCTTCACAGTCCAACTCTCACATCCATACATGACCACAGGAAAAACCATGAGTTCAATTCAGTTCAGTTCAGTCGCTCAGTCGTGTCTGACTCTTTGTGACCCCGTGAATCGCAGCACGCCAGGCCTCCCTGTCCATCACCATCTCCCGGAGTTCACTCAGACTCATGTCCATCGAGTCCATGATGCCATCCAGCCATCCCATCCTCAGTCGTCCCCTTCTCCTACTGCCCCCGATCCCTCCCAGCATCAGAGTCTTTTCCATTGAGTCAACTCTTTGCATGAGGTGGCCAAAGTACTAGACGGACTTAGGTCAGCAAAGTAATGTCTCTGCTTTTGAATATACTATCTAGGTTGGTCATAATTTTTCTTCCGAGGAGCAAGCGTCTTTTAATCTCATGGCTGCAGTCACGATCTGCAGTGATTTTGGAGCCAAAAAAAAAAATAAAGTCTGACACTGTTTCAACTGTTTCTCCATCTATTTCCCATGAAGTGATGGTACCAGATGCCATGATGTTCGTTTTTTGAATGTTGAGCTTTAAGCCAAATTTTTCACTTTCATCAAGAGGCTTTTTAGTTCCTCTTCACTTTCTGCCATAAGGGTGATGTCATCTGCATATATGAGGTAATTGATATTTCTCCTGGCAACCTTGATTCCAGCTTGTGCTTCTTCCAGCCCAGCGTTTCTCATGATGTACTCTGCATATAAGTTAAATAAGCAGGGTGACAATATACAGCCTTGACTTACTCCTTTTCCTATTTGGAACCAGTCTGCTGTTCCATGTGCAGTTCTCACTGTTGCTTCCTGACCTGCATACAGATTTCTCAAGAGGCAGGTCAGGTGGTCTGGTATACCCATCTCTTTCAGAAGTTCAGCACAGCTTATCTACTGGTTCTGCATCCAGATTCTGCACGTTCTGCATCTACAGATTTAATAAGTCTGTGGTTTGTTGCATCTGGGGATGTGAAACCCTGGACACAGATTATCCACCAACTCTACTATATAAGGAACTTGAGCATCCACAAGTTTTGCTGTCTGAGATGTTAAGAAACAAATTTTTTCCCAGGAGACATCAAGGGACAACAGTATAAAGATATATTTATTGTATAAGTGAATGCAAAATCTGTTCTTTGTTGTTTTCACTGTATCTCTTAATAGTAGTTTAGTATCATCTGTGTTTGATAACTTTTACTATGAGTTAACATTTGCATAATTTTAAGTATAGGAGGCTTGGACTTAGATTTATTTTCTCTTGTTGAAGACATGGAGCCAAAGCCACAAACAACACCCAGTTGTGGATGTGACTGGTGATGGAAGTAAAGTCCGATGCTGTAAAGAGTATTATTGCATAGGAACCTGGAATGTTAGGTCCATGAATCAAGGCAAATTGGAAGTGGTCAAACAGGAGATGGCAAGAGTGAACATCAACATTTTAAGAATCAGTGAACTAAAATGAACTGCAATGGGTGAATTTAACTCAGATGACCAATATATCTACTACTCTGGGGAAGAATCCCTTAGAAGAAATGGAGTAGCCATCATAGTCAACAAAGGAGTTCAAAATGCAGTACTGGAATGCAATCTCAATGATAGAATGATCTCTGTTCATTTCTAAGGCAAACCATTCAGTATCAATATGATCCAAATCTATGCCCTGATCAGTAATGCTGAAGAAGCTAAAGTCGAATGGTTCTATGAAGAACTATAAGATCTTCTACAACTAACACCTCAAAATGATGTCCTTTTCATTATAGGGGACTGGAATGCAATAGTAGGGAGTCAAGAAATACCTGGAGAAACAGGAAAATGTGGCCTTGGAGTACAGAATGAAGCAGGGAAAAGGCTAATAGAGTTTTGCCAAGATAACACAATGGTCATAGCAAACACTCTCTTCCAACACATAAGAAGACTCTACACGTGGACATCACCAGATGGTCTATACCAAAATAAGATTGATTGTATTCCTTACAGCCAAAGATGCAGAAGTTCTATACAGTCATCAAAAAGAAGACCAGGAGCTGACTGTGGCTCAAATCATGAACTCCTTACTGCCAAATTCAGACTTGAACTGAAGAAAGTAGGGAAAACCACTAGATCATTCAAGTATGACCTAAATCAAAAACCCTTATGATTATACAGTGCAAGTAACAAATAGATTCAAGGGATCAGACTTAGTAGACAGAGTGCCTGAAGAACTATGGATGGAGGTTCGTGACATTGTATAGAAGGCAGGAATCAGAACATCCCAAAGAAGAAAGACAGGAAAACAGTAAAATCATTGTCTGACGAGTCGTTACAAGTAACTGTGAAAAGAAAAGTGAAAAACAAATGAGAAAAGGAAAGATACACCCATTTGAATGCAGACTTCCAAAGAATAGCAAGGAGAGATAAGAAAGCCTTCCTCAGTGATCAATGAAAGAAATAGAGGAAAACTATAGAATGGGAAAGACTGGAGATCTCTTCAAGAAAATTAGAGATACCAAGGGAACATTTCATGCACAGATGGGCACAATAAAGGACAGAAATGGTATGGACCTAACAGAAGCGGAAGATATTAAGAAGAGGTGGCAAGAACACACAGAAAAACTATACAAAACATATCTTCATGACCCAGATAATCACACTGGTGTGATCACTCACCTAGAGCCAGACATTCTGGAATGTGAAGCCAAGTGGGCCTTAGGATGCATCACTATGAACAAAGCTAGTGGAGGTGATGGCATTCCAGTTGAGCTGTTTCAAATCTTAAAAGATGATGCTGTGAAAGTGCTGCACTCAATGTGCCAGAAAATTTGGAAAACTCAGCAGTGATAACAGGACTGGAAAAGATCAGTTTTCATTCCAGTCCCAAAGAAAGGCAGTGCCAAAGAGTGCTAACTACTGCACAATTGCATTCATCTCACACGCTAGAAAAGTAATACTCAAATTTCTCCAAGCCAGGCTTCAGCAGTATGTAAACCATGAACTTCCAGATGTTCAAGCTGGATTTACAAAAGGCAGAGGAACCAGAGATCAAATTGCCAGCATCTGTTGGATCATCAAAAAAGCAAGAGAGTTCCAGAAAAACATCTATTTCTGCTTTATTGACTATGCCAAAGCCTTTAACTATGTGGATCACAACGCACTGAAAAATTCTTCAAGAGATGGGAATACCAGACAACCTGACCTACCTCCTGAGAAATCTGTATTCAGGTCAGGAAGCAACAGTTAGAACTGGACATGGAACAACAGACTGGTTCCAAATTGGGGAAAGGAGTACATCAAGGCTGTATATTGTCACCCTGCTTGTTTAACTTATATACAGAGTACATCAGGAGAAATGCTGGGATGGATGAAGCACAAGCTGGGATCAAGATTGCTGGTAGAAATATCAATACCCTTAGATAGGCAAATGATACCATGCATAAGACAGAAAGCAAAGAACTAAAGAGCCTCCTGATGAAAGTGAAAGAGGAGAGTGAAAAAACTGGCTTAAAACTCAACATTCAGAAAACTAAGATCATGGCATCTGGCCCCATCACTTCATGGCAAATAGATGGGGAAACAGTGGAAACAGTAGGTGGCTTTATTTTTGGGGGCTCCAAAATCACAGCAGATGGTAACTGCAGCCATGGAATTAATAGATGCTTACTCCTTGGAATAAAAGTTATGACCAATGTAGACAGCATATTAATACACAAAACCATTACTTTGCCAACAAAGATCCATCTAGTCAGAGCTATGTTTTTTACAGTAGTCATGTAAGGATGTGAGAGTTGGACTATAAGAGAGCTGAATCAGAAGAATTGATGCTTTTGAACTGTTGTGTTGAAGAAGATTCTTGAGCATCCCTTGGACAGCAAGAATATCCAACCATTCCACCCTACAGGAAATCAGTCCTGCATATTCTTTAGGAGGACTGATGGTGAAGCTGAAACTCCAATACTTTGGCCACCTGATGTAAAGAACTGACTCATTTGAAAAGACCCCGATGCTGGGAAAGATTGAAGGTGTGAGGAGAAAGGGACGACAGAGGATAAGATGGTTGGATGGCATCACCGACTAAATGGTCATGTGTTTGAGTAATTTCTACATGTTGGTGATGGACTGGGAGGCCTGGCGTGCTGCAGTCCATGGGGTCACAAAGAATCAGACATGACTGAGTGACTGAAATGAACTAGCATAAAAGGCTTGGACTTAGATTTTTTTTTTTTTCAGTTAAGATTTTTATATTTGCTTCCAGATAGGCATATCAATCCGGAGAAGGCAACGGCACCCCACTCCAGCACTCTTGCCTGGAAAATTCCATGGACAGAGGAGCCTGGTGGGCCGCAGTCCATGGGGTCGCCAAGAGTCGGATACGACTGAGTGACTTCACTTTCACTTTTCACTTTCATGCATTGGAGAAGGAAATGGCAACCCACTCCAGTGTTCTTGCCTGGAGAATCCCAGGGACGGGGGAGCCTCATGGGCTGCCGTCTATGGGATCGCACAGAGTCAGACATGACTGAAGCGACTTAGCAGCAGCAGCAGCAGCAGATGTATCAATCGGAGAAGGCAATGGCAACCCAGTCCAGTATTCTTGTCTGGAAAATCTCATGGGTGGAAGAGCCTGGTAGGCTGCAGTCCATGGATTCACGAAGAGTCGGACATGACTGAGAGACTTCACTTTCACGCATTGGAGAAGGAAATGGCAACCCACTTCAGTGTTCTTGCCTGGAGAATCCCAGAGATGGCAGAGCCAGGCGGGCTGCCATCTATCGGGTCACACAGAGTCAGACACGACTGAAGTGACTTAGCAGCAACAGCAGGCATATTAATTCTGATACCTTGATCACTGAATTGCTTGGCTTAGCATTTTGTTATTTTTAATATGAAGGTTTCAATTATGATATTAAAGCACTGATATGATTATGGGTTCTCACAGAATGCAATTGGTTCTATATGTATGTACATATTTTTTCTTCCTGGAATTGAAAGAGCCATACATTTTCTTTGTCACCTGCTAGATTTTTCTAAACCTACCTTGTGGGTTTTCTCTGTTTCCCATAATTTTTTTTTCTAGCATTTATCTCTATAGTTTCTATAAGCCTATGATCTGGTTTCTCATTTCCTGAGGAAATGAAAATATGGTCCAAAATTCTATGTAAACAGAAATTTGGTGTGGGCATTGACCATTATTGAAGAAAATCAACATGAGCTGAAAATTCAAATTTTTAGCTGAAAATTCCATATTTTTCCTCCTCAATGAGCATCTGTGCTGATTCACAGTACTTCTTGTTCTTATCTAATCTCTTCATTCATCTCTGTCAACAATTAGTCATGCTGTGCTAAGTTTCTTCAGTCATGTCTGGCTGACCCCATGGATTGTAGCCCACCAGGCCCCTCTGTGCATGGGATTCCTCAGTCAAGAAGATTGGAATGGATTGCTATGCCCTCCTCCAGGAGTCTTCCTGACCTGGAGAAGGGATTGAACTTGTGTCTCTTTTATCTCTTGCATTGGCAGGCAGGTTCTTTGCCACTAGTTTCACCTGTAAAGCCCCCCTTATTAGCCATATTCATCAGCTGACTACAACAGGGGAATGGAATCCTGAACTCCACAATCACAAGGAACCAGATTCTGCAATAACCACTCCCAATGTCCCCAATAACCCAGTCCCTAGTAATCACCATTACTACTCTCTATTTCCAAGAGGACATAGATTTAGATTCCCCCTATAAGTAATACCAGCAGCATTTGTCTTATCTGACTTTTCTTTTTCACTTGATGATGTCCTTCAGTTTATCCATGTTGTTATAAATGACAGAATTTCTCCTGGAGAATATGGTGGAAGTATACACCAGCCTCGTCTCAGTTCTCAGGAGAATTACAGCCAGCACCTAGATGCATGTTAATGAGAAGCTAGAAACTTAGTGAAGTGAAGTCGCTCAGTCGTGTCCGACTCTTTGCAACCCAGTGGACTGTAGCACACCATGCTCCTCTGTCCATGGGATTTTCCAGGCAAGAATACTGGAGTGGGTTGCCATTTCCTTCTCCAGAAACTTAGGCACAGTCCATAAAATATACAGTCAAATCCTTTGCAGAAAAAGACTTGGATATGGACATTTTTGCTTGTTCCTTCTGCTTTGATCCCTGGGGAAGCAGCCATAGCTGTGCCCACTAAAAACTATTTTTTTTTGACATATTCTGTGGGACTCCTGAATGCAAGACCCATCGGCTTTCAAACCTAGGCAATATGAGGGCCTGTCCTTTGGATGACGCCTTAAAAGTTGGAGCGCTATATGCGCAGTCCAAATCATGTTCTCCTCAGAGACAACCGGCAAGTTGGGGGTTCCCTTCTGATCAGCTGTTATGATGATGATAAGGTTTGTGGCAAGGGTTTGTCTCAACATTTATTCAGGTATTTTCTCAATCACTCAACATGTAGGTGTGTTTGTTGTTGTTTGTTGTTTAGTTGAGATGTAGTGTCTGACTCTGCAACCCCATGGACTGTAGCCCACCAGGCTCCTCTGTCCATGGGATTTCACAGGCAAGATTACTGGAATGGGTTGCCATTTACTTCTCCAGGGCATCTTCCTAACCTAGGAAGATACACAGACAGTTTTCTGGATTTCTCTTAGAGGGAATTGCTCTGTGCGTAGCTGTACATTCAGTGAACTTGGAGGAAGAGAGAAACTGAGGAACTGCCTATGTTACCATCTTGGTCTGTATTCTGATCTCTACTCTTCTTGTCCTTTTTTAAAGACCAAAGGGATTATTGTTCCTTACATCTCTCAGTTTATCAGGATTCCTGAAATTTCACACACACACACACACACACACACACACACACACACACACACACACACACACAAACCTGAGATCTAAATTCAACTAAATTCAAGAACCTCTGGGTATAAGCTTATAGAAGTAGTAAGTCAGCAAAATGAAAGAGTAACTCAGTATTAGAGCATCACAGTTTTTCAAGATCTTTGACAGACTTCAAAAATGTTGTCAAATTATTATCCAGGGCTTTGAACTAGAAGGCTTTTAGCTTTGAGAAGGCTTTAATGGGAAGAATCAGCCATCATCCACTGAAATATATAAAACTATGAAGCTGAAGTAAAAAAGTAAAATTGATATTTAAAGACCATGAAGAAAAGCACTGTACCCATGTAAAAATTTTCAGATGAAGAAAAATGCTTCAGAAATTACCAAATGCCTAAAAGACTCAAGCATTTGAGAGCAAGGATGAGAAAATGATTGAAGGCTCTAGAACTGAATGCCCCCAGGAAACATTAAACTTGCAAATTCATTTTAGTTGTTTCTCTTTTAGCAGACACTGAAAAGGAAAATTCTCCCCAGAGATTTATAAAATAGAAGATCAAGCTTGATTTTCTCCAGATTTGTCAACAAAGAGAAAAAAAAACAAAAACAAAAAACTAACTAATCATAACAGTTACAAAATGAATAAATACTTTGTCTAAAGGATTTTATTTACATATCTCTTTTAAGAGCATCAGCAATGAAACATCCCAGTATGATAATAATCATTCATTCATTTAATCAAAATATATTATAGAGGACATAAGATATACCTGCTATTGTTCTAGGTGCTGAAAATGCATGAGTATAAAAAATGCAAAGTCCTACCACTCATGAAGCTTGCATTTTTATTATACAAAAACAAAACCACATACGAATAAGTATATAACTTTACAGATGGTTATCAGTGGATGAAATGAAGTAAAACAATATAAGGCGACAGAGACAAGAGAGTTAGTTGGTTACAAATGGTTAAAGAATCTAGGTATCCTATTAACAAATGGTGACTAATAGTGTATTTCAGTAGCTCAAAGGGAAATAGCTAATTGGCTATCTCTCTCAAACCTCCAGATCGATAGAACCTTCACATCTACCCTTATAGTAAATATGCATTGTCTCAAGACGCTAAGTTCATGGTAATATGGTTACTGTCAAAGAACAATTGTAAAAGATATTGTTGAAAATAATAAGCAATATCTTATTCAAGACTATAGATTAGAGAGATAGAACACAATTCTGCTGAAATAAAATACCAAAGAAGTTATTTTAACTTCAGTTAGCTGATGGAGAACATGAGGAGGAGGGCTGATCAAGGAGATGAGGTCATTCGACATTTATGTTTGCTGACTGGCATTTGTGGAAGTTAGGCTCCTACCCTCAACAGAGAAAAGGTGATAGAGGTGCTACCTTTCTTAATGCTTACATTTCAAAGAGATGACTCCAAGGCCTTTGAAAAAAATATTTCTGGGTTGTTAAAGATCTACATTTAAATGATAGAGAAAGAATTTACAATGGCAATGTTACTAAAGGAAATACTCTTAAGAAAAGGAAGGTCAAGGCCCTCCAGTAAGGAAAAAACCTGTCTAAAATTTGGTAACACTGAAGGGAACATTTAGGCCATCTTGGTCATTATATAGCAACAGATTACTAGTACATCAGCTTCCAGATATTATCATGTAACTTCTCATGTTGTTCTCTATAGAGAAGAACACTGTGTCTTCTCATAGACACAGTGTTGTTCCTTTATCTATTCCATCCCAGATAAGTCACAATGAAAAAGAAGAAAAGTTGCCATCACCCAGGTAGGAACTTATTATAATTTATGCCATAAGCTTATCATAAATAAAGTACCCATAGATGCATCTATTTAACTTGATCTTCTAGAAATCTTAATCACTGATCTTGAAATAATCTATGATGACTAAAACATCCAGCAGTTGTTCTTGGGTGAGAATTCACACCATCTCTTAGCATCACTACCTTAGAAAAATTATTGTATTAGTTCAATTATTTACAACTTTATTTTCCTCTAGAGGTTAAAGTCTCCGAAGTTTCTTGGAAGAAAATTCCTGCTAGAATATTTATTTAGATTGCAAGTCAATTTCATGATTGCTAAGAGCCTCTAGGAATGTTACTTTAGACTAACTTAGATACCTAGACCAGCTCCCAAAATCCTTTCAGAACATAGCAGAGCATAACACTGGCACAGCTGATTCAGGGATGATCAAACCATCACATATGTTATCCGTAAATATTACTGGGATTTATGCAGTCCAAATTATCCTATATTCCATGAGACTGTTATAGGATAATATTCTGCCATCAAATATAACCCCATCTCACCAGATTTCATATAAATTTCACTAACCTTAATAGGGATAATTTTGGTGATATACAGAAACTAAGTAACATCAGAAATCTTATCTCAGTATTATCTTAATTTAATTTTTGCTTTCCTTAAATGTTTTTGATGTTCAGTCACTAAGTTGTTTCCAACTCTTTGTGACCCCATGGACTATAGCACCCCAGGCTTCCCTGTCCTTCACCACCTTCTGGAGTTTACTCAAACTTATGTCTTCTATCTAAATTTATATTTGGTATAATCAGAAGAGCAAACCAAGCTTTGACACTAGTTACATGTCAACAATATATTTCTCATTATACATAAGGTATTATCATGGATTGTGGTCCCAAAGGAGGGAGCTAGTCAGAATTCTCCACCTATATTATTCCTTTGAAGTACTTCTCTCAAATGATTTGTAAATCAATCTCAATGGTAATAAAGACTATATAGCACAATTTGATGGTTCACTTTTTTGGACTACCCTGAAGCTGAGTATCAGGATATATAAAATTATTTTGCCCTCCTAGATTACCCAAGTATAATATTTAGGCAGAACTCATTAGCCAGTCAATCCTAAAGGAAATCTACCCTGAATATTCACTGGATGAATTGGTGCTAAACCTGAAGCTCAAATACTCTGGCCACCTAATATGAAGAGCCGACTCATTGGAAAAGACTGATGCTGGGAAAGATTGAGGGCAAGAAGAGAAGGGGGCAGCAGAGAATAAGATGGTTAGATAGCATCACATGGTCATTGGTCCATGACTCAATGGACATGTTTGGGCAAACTCTAGGAGATAGTGAAGGACAGGGAAGCCTGGTATGCTGCAGTCTATGTGGTTGCAAAAAGTCGGACACAACTTAGTGACTGAACAACATAAATCAGTAGAGATCTAATTTTCCTTCTGTGAAAATGACAGTCTCCACAGGGTTTTCTCTCAGCATCAGCCTGTAGACACTACCAGATTTGAAAAAAATAGTGAATAGGATTATTCTCTAGATTTGAGATACTCTCAAGAAAATGGCATGATTGACTCCATTCCTAGTACTCTGAGCTATTTATGAGCATTCCCTTGTTTGCAGGATCTCCTCTGTTCCTATGTATCATTTTTTCATCTACATCCCTCTCCCTGCTCAGGCTTTTTCCTTTTGGCTCAGGAGGAGAGCCAAGGGCAAACAAGGCAGAAAACTGACTGACACTTTTTATCAGATCCAGTTGAGATGGATGCCAAATGATCTGACTGGTAAAAAGCAAACAAACAAACAAACAACAACAACAGCAACAACAAAACCACAGGAATGTTTCTGTTGATAAGTTATGGAATTGCAATCACGGTCAACCCCAATTTGGCTGCATGGGTTGAAGTCATGATACATTTTACAGCAGATGTAAGAACAGGAGCTATCAAATGTAACAGCCTATAAAACACATAGTGTTTATTTATACTATTAACCTTTTTGGATTTATATAGGTCCACCTGGGCTTGACAAACCTAGAAAGCATATTAAAAAGCAGATACATTACTTTGCCGACTAAGGTCCATCTAGTCAAGGTTATGGTTTTCCCATTGGTCATGTATGGATGTGAGAGTTGGACTGTGAAGAAGGCTGAGAGCTGAAGAGTTGATGTTTTTGAACTGTGGTGCTGGAGAAGACTCTTGAGAGTCCCTTGGACTGCAAGGAGATCCAACCAGTCCATCCTAAATGAGATCAGTCCTGAATATTCATTGGAAGGACTGATGGTGAAGCTGAAACTCCAATACTTTGGGCACCTCATGCGAAGAGTTGACTCATTGGAAGAGACCCTGATGCTGGGAGGGATTGGGGGAAGGAAAAGAAGGGGATGGCAGAGGATGAGGTGGCTGGATGGCATCACTGACTTGATGGACACGAGTTTGGGTAAACTCCAGGAGTTGGTGACGGACAGGAAGGCGATTCATGGGGTCGCAAACAGTCAGACATGACTGAGTGACTGAACTGAACTGAACTGAACCTGAGCTTGAGACTCTGAGATCAGAAAAAAATTAAAGAAAATATTTTGAGGTCAGAAAGATAGAATATTCCATAGTTTCATCATCTTCCATTTCTTATTCTCATGTCTTTGAAACCTTTCTACTCAAGACCTTGGCTTGCTAACTTTTATATGTTCAGTTCAGTTCAGTTCAGTCGCTCAGTCGTGTCCGATTCTTTGTGACCCCATGAATTCAGCACGCCAGGCCTCCCTGTCCATCACTAACTCCTGGAGTTAACCCAAACTCACGTCCATTGAGTCAGTGATGCCATCCAGCCATCTCATCCTCCGTCGTTCCCTTTTCTTCCTGCCCCCAAGCCCTCCCAGCATCAGAGTCTTTTCCAATGAGTCAACTCTTCACATGAGGTGGCCAAAGTACTGGAGTTTCAGCTTCAGCATCATTCCCTCCAAAGAACACCCAGGGCTGATCTCCTTTAGAATGGATTGGTATATATGTCGCCTAACACAATTATTTAAATAATTAATCTATACTCTAAAATATTTTCATCGCTTATTTTGAGTAACAGGAACTTCAATTACCCATTTTAATTTTAAATGAGATCAGTGTTCTGAGGGTATGGTAGGAGTATAGTCTGTCTTTTGTCTTTATACTGTTTCCTTGCCATTTTTTGTTGTTGTTATTGGTATATTGGCAGCAACAAACTGTATAATACAAATTGTATAATACAATTATAAAAATATATTCAGGTCATCTGAATTAATGGAAAATTTACTCTCTAAAATTTTTACTCCTGTTACAAGTAAACAATAAAATAGAATAAGTGTCAATCCCATTTAACATGTTTGCAGAGGCTATCGGTATAGGTCCATGGAGCTACTGGTATAGATCCAATATAATCCACTTGCTAGATACGGGAGAACTCTTGACTGGGGAATTATTCCTCAAGCCATTTTCAGTTAGTTCTCTTCTGTCTAAAAATGTGTATAGTTTCTTCTCCTTATAGCAGTTTCATAACATGCAAGATAATGCATGTTCTCTTTGTCCGTCAGTACATGGTGTGAGCACCTCTATTTCTGAATGTTTCATATACTTAGGGAGAAAGCTGTGGAGGTCTGACAAAGGCATTTGCCTTAGCATTCTAATCCCCTTCAGAGCTGGCAACCAATTTTTTTGTGTGTGATTGTCTGCCACATAGACAATCACACACACACAGAGTTATCTACATGAACCATTTTCATTTTTTCTGTAGATTCCCATAGATATTTCCATAACTGAGAATCCCATACGATGGTGCTTTTATTGTCTAGGCATCTAGGATTCTGTTTGCCTCTCCACATTGCAAGGGCATGAGCTACTACCCAAGAGTCTGTAAATATTCAAAAAGTGCCCTAAGCAACCCAAGCCTAATTTCTCTTCTACTATGAAACAAACAGCTCTCAGCTCTGACCTTCTGTCACTAAGATTTTACCATCTGCAGGGTGTATTGCAGATGATTTCCAACCAACAATGAAATCCTCAATTGGGAACCTGGAAGTCTATTTTGCCTCAGTTGGGGAGAATCATATTGTTTATCTCAAGTAGCAATGAAGGCAGAAAAGTCCTTGGAGTGTTCTATACTCAGTTCTATGGGCGTGAATTAATCTCCTCATGAGCAAGGTGGATTCCTTTGAATGTTCCCTGGTTAGAATGCTCAGAAATATATGACTTCCATCTTATGAATAATCTTTGGTGGGCTTCTTCTATATCTGAATATATGTCTCATATCACCCCAGCCATGATCATCATTTCTTGCTCCCGAATTATCTGATGTCCTTTTATGGTTAAGGCAGTTTATGAAAACATCTCATAGCAAGGTAGTAAGTGTCTATTTAACGGGCTGTGAAAAGCAGCTGCACACAGTGCCTCTGAGTAGAGAACTTCTGGGAATTTCACAGACTGGACTGACACTTGAATTTTAGTTGGATTTATAAGTTAGTCTCTATTTGTAAATGAGTGACTATAGTCCTTAACTCTTCCTGTGCTTCTTTCTCAGAGGATACAACTCATGATATCATCAATGCTGCACATTAAAATATATTAAATCGTTACCAAATCTAAATCTTGTCTCACTAAACTACAGCAATTCAAATATCCCTGTAGCAAAAACAATAATTGTATATTAAATTCCAATCTAGAAGAATGTCACACAGAGTTGCAAGATAAAATACATTATTTGTACCATGCAATCTCTAAGACATATTTATACTACAAAAGGTTTTGTATTTTGTTTTAAATCTTAATTTCAAATTTAACTGGGCTTCTATCTTTTATCTGCTCAATCTGACAGTCTTACTTTTGTGCCTGCATGGACTCCAAATTTGTATGGAGGTAAATGCATTAGGCTTGTGATCTGCTGTCTCCCTTGGCTTGTTGTACTTCCTGTGGAGTCTACTGTATATCAAGCACAGCTGAATCGATCTAAAGAATCAACTTGTTTAATTCTGTTCATGTATTGTCAACTTTCTGGAGGCATCTGTTTTGCATACTGGCCATATAAGATTGATAAAAGGGCTTTACAGGGAATTAAACATCTCCCTTCAATCATTCCTTTAATCATAATAGTGATCTCTCATTAACCTACTGGAATACTGTGTTGCTTAATATTTGGTACAGAGGAGAAATGGGACAAAAACAATGCTTAGTTTGACCAATTAATGGTTGAAGAATTGAATTGGTCTATGGAAAGGGTAGGGGAAATGAGTCTCATTTACATACAATATCCAACCAAATTATTGACTCTGGTAAAGTCTATGCTGCTGCTGCTGCTGCTGCGTCGCTTCAGCGGTGTCCGACTCTGTGTGATCCCATAGACGGCAGCCCACCAGGCTCTCCCGTCCCTGGGATTCTCCAGGCAAGAACACTGGAGTGGGTTGCCATTTCCTTTGCCAGGTGAAGTCTATGACTACAGACTAAACTTTCCAGTACAACTTTACAATTTGTTTTTCAAGTTTCAACTTAATTTCTTCTACCACACATCTTTGTATACTACCAATGTAGCCTGCAGATCTACCAGATTGCAGTTTGTATCTGGTAAAGGGATTATATTGAACTCTTATATCTAGAAAAATTAAAATGTATTTCAGACTATCCTCTGAACATGTTACTCAATTCTTTGCATACGTCTTAAGATGCCCATTCAGGGGTTAGACAAGAAAATCTAGGCTTTTTATTTTCACTTCACTTTATAGTAAAAGTTTACAACCCTTCTCCCTTACTCCCTATTCATTTAACTTGTTTCATTCTAAAGCACGATCCTCTTTACTACATCTAAATTTATTTAAGCTAGGAATAAAAAGAGAATATTAGATGTGGCAACAATGCAAGAGATGCGTGGAACAGTTCTCTCACGTCTACATCCCACCCTATGTTGATAATGAGCAACTGACTCCTTAATGGGAATCCTGTCAAGTTTCTCTGTTGTTTTGTTTTGTTTTGTTTTTTTTTTTTAATCTCATTTTTAAAAAGAACTGAACACCTAAACAAGTCTACCCAGTTCTGTCAGGTAGCTCAACATTTTCTTCTTTTATCTTTTCTGCTTCTTGCCTTTTTATAGCTTCTTTTTAATTGCTGGCATATTCTTCCTTTAGAGGGTACAACAGTGAGTTACTGCCTCTTATATATTCACTAGACTTGAAATACAAGATTACAGAAGGCACAGACAATTGGGGGATCATTTGTCATACTATAATATAAGTCATAGCCCCTGTAATTAAATGTGTCATCATAAAGCCAGTCTAGAGTTGGCCGCATTTATAACATCTATATTACCTCAAAAGGAATGCAGGCACTTACCCTATCAGAGTAGATCTGCCAAAATACCTAATTCACCAGCTGCAACAAGTTAATAAATAACCACTACCCAGAAATGTCTGCTTATAAAAGTTTACTTATTTATCAACTTAAGGAACTTCTTCCATTTAATTTTTTTTTTTTCTGGAAATAGAGATCCTCTACCCTCCCCCATAGCTAATTCTAAGCATTTATGCATCTATGCAATGATTTGCCAGGTCTTTGCTATTAAAAAAAAACAAATTCTTTAACAGAATAGCTTGGGAATTCATGGTCACCTGACCATGACCTTTCATTCTTATATACTATCCTATTTGATCAGTGGTCTTCACTGAGTTAATTTAGTCATAAATGTACCAGCTACCCAGGTGGTTGTGGAAGCATAAGAAGCCTTTTCCACTGACAGAGATTTCCAGTATGATTTATTTTTATCCTATATTAAGAAAGCATCTTTCAGACATATATTTTTTAGCTTAGCCACTAACAACAGGTAGAAAATTGAAAATTTTTGCTAATTTCCCTTTTTGCCCAGCAGCACATTCTATGTCCACCCATTTAGCTAACTCTTTGAATTTAAGCCTAATTTTTAAGTCTAATTTTTCTAAATTCCACTGGTCAGACTGTCCCACAAAGCCTGCCTCAAGTCCTTCACACTTCACATCAAAGATAAGTAGACACCTTTATGGCATCAAATCCTCATGTGCTTTCTTTCCATCTCATCCCAATTCTTGACCAATGGCGACTTAGACATTTATGAGCTGTACAACTGTGTTAAGGAAAAGATAGCTTGCCATATTTAATTCAAAAGAATCAAATGTCTTCCCCAGTATCAAACTTACTAAGAACTGAAAGGATCAGACTTAATCACCAGGCATGTTATGTAGACTGTTTAGCCTCAAAAACAGCTGCCCTCATTCTTTTTTTTTTTTCTTTTTGCTGTATTTGGATGTACTCTGGCATTTTAAACCCTTTCAGATCCTGGTTGGGTATGAAAATTAAACTGACCAGTTTCCTGCACTAGTCACTTCACCACGTCTTCATATACACATGTACCTATATCCAACATATTATGTATGTATATATACATATATATTAATAAGGCATCCACTCATTTACTTATTTATTCCTTCAAAAAGTGTTTATTGAGCATCTGTTTTGCTATTGACGAGGTTTAGGACATGCTACCCTAAAATATGACACCTTGGTATATTAAATATCATAAGGGAAAGGAATTAAAATGTAAAAAATAAAGCAGAGCAGTAAGGTCACTCTGACTTCCTGCCTTTACCCTTCCCTGAGACAGATCATAAAACTTCCATGTAAAAGGTACCCTCCCTGTACCAAGAGAAGGAAAGTCACAGGGAATTAAAAGCCAAAAAATCTGTACAAACAAAACTTGTTAAACCAACTTTTGTCTTTATAGTTACTTCATTGTTTGCTAGCCCTAGCTGATATCCTTTTGTATTGCCAATTTTTCACAAATCGTATTGTTTCCTTGTCTACAAAGATATAAACATTTCCTACATGGGTCACTTCATCAGGTCTTCATTCTTTTACGAAGGTTCTTATGTGCATATAACAACTTAATAAAATTTGTATGCTCCTCTCCAATTAATCTTTGCCACCTTAATTTTCAGAACCAGTCTGTATTCTCAGAAGATGAAGGAAAACTTTTTTCTACCCTGTACTATTACCTGGCAAATTGTTCTAGGCACTGGCATATAGGTTGTTTTAGTTAAATATGGGCATATACCTATATCTGAAGGTATAATTACATTAATTTATAGTTTTTCTATATTTTTATGATTAAATATACATTAAGACCTATAGTATCATCAACTCTTTAGTAAATTTACACATGAATATTTCATTGTTTAATTTTAAAAAGTATGTTTTAAGATCCAGTTTCTCTATGTGAGGGTAATGTATAAAATGTAGAAAAGATGTATTAAATATTTTCATTCAACCAACAGTTATTAACAGGTTACTGCTTAGGCATCTTCCTGCATGCCTAATTCAGGCATCTTACTAGATTCTGGGAGTATAAAAATCAATAAATTATAGTCTCTAGTCTAAAATATATAACTTTCCCAGAAAGCCGGCCTGGGAAACCACTTTATACAATCTAAATGACTAACAGTTGTGCATTAACTATCCATTAATTAATCATGTCTTTTATTCATTTAATTACACATATTGTTGGGAAACTGTTATTTGGGCAAAGCAAGTTAAAAAAAAAGGCCTTTGACAAGAGAATGGAGACAACTAGGGAGAGGTTAAAAGAAGCCTGGAAAGTTAGGTTGAGATAAGCTCATATATGGCATTATTTCTCATGATTTTCCTTTTTTCCTAATAATGAAAAATCATTAATTGTAAGGAGGAGATTGTTGTCATATATGGTGTTGTTCAGTCACTGAGTCATGTGTGACTCTTTGCGACTGCATAGACTGCAGCATGCCAGGCTCCTGGCCTCCACTGTCTCTCGGAGTTTGCTTGAATTCACGTCCATTGAGTTGATGTCGCTATCCAACCATCTCATCCTCTGCCACCCCCTTCTCCTTTGCCTTCAATGTTTTCCAGCTTAGGGTTTTTTCTAATGAGTCACGTTTCTAATAGTAAGACAGTGTAGAAAAATAATTAGAAATAAAAGAACTGGTTGCAGCTAGATCTATGATGATTGTCATGGAACGCATGTACACCCGTGGTGGATTCATGTCAATGTATGGCAAAACCAATACAGTATTGTAAAGTAAAATAAAGTAAAAATAAAAATAAAAAAAAAAAACTATGCTGATTTAATCTCAAATTCTTTAACATAAGTCTCAAATAAGCCTTTGATGCTTTCTGGCATGTACATTACATTTCTCTAGTTACTTCCTCTTTCATTCTTCTAGATGAATCTTTGAGTTCTCCTTTCTTCTCCGCTAACTTATCTCTTAGCTGGTGATCTTGCTTCTTATTCCATGTTCTAGCAGAAGAGAACTTGCTCAAACTTCCAATACCATATGACTTGCTCTCCAGCACATATAGCCATATCAGCCACCTTCTCTCTTTATATTAAAGATGAATAGTTTGTGCTATAGGCAAAAGACAACTACTCCACTTGTGCACCAGATTCCATCTGGGGAGCCAATATTGCTTTTCCAAGGACTTTAGTTCACCAGGCATCTTCTCTCTGTCCCACACCATTAACTTTTCAACACTACTGCATCCTGTCAGCTTTCATCCTGCAAGCAAAATTTTCTCTCTCTCTTTCAATAACCCTCTTGAGGTTTAGTTGTTTTGAAAAATATAGTGTTAAAATAATTCCTTGGAAGTTACTGACACTTGCTTTCTCTAATGTCTCTCCGCCTATTAATTCTTTCCTGTAATAGTAAATAAATTATCTGAGTTCTTTAACAGTTCATTATAGAAATTATCAAAATATAAAAAAAATCAGAGTTATAAAAATCATGGGTACTCTTACATAATTACTCAGTTTCACTGATTATTAACTCATCAGTTCAGTTCAGTTCAGTCACTCAGTCATGTCTGACTCTTTGCGACCCCATGAATCGCAGCACGCCAGGCCTCCCTGTCCATCGCCATCTCCCGGAGTTCACTCAGACTCGTGTCCATTGAGTCAGTGATGCCATCCAGCCATCTCATCCTCGGTCGTCCCCTTCTCCTCCTGCCCCCAACCCCTCCAAGCATCAGAGTCTTTTCCAATGAGTCAACTCTTCGCATGAGGTGGCCAAAGTATTGGAGTTTCAGCTTTAGCATCATTCCTTCCAAAGAAATCCCAGGGCTGATCTCCTTCAGAATGGACTGGTTGGATCTCCTTGCAGTCCAAGGGACTTTCAAGAGTCTTCTCCAACACCACAGTTCAAACGCATCAATTCTTCAGCGCTCAGCCTTCTTCACAGTCCAACTCTCACATCCATACATGACCACAGGAAAAACCATAGCCTTGACTAGACGGACCTTAGTCGGCAAAGTAATGTCTTTGCTTTTGAATATAGTATCTAGGTTTAGACAGTGTTATTTTATCTGTACCCCACTCTCTTCTCTCTTTCCTCATTTTGAATCAATCTAAGTAATCTGCAGATATAATTCTTTATTTATAATATTACAGGATATGTCTTCAAAAGACACTTTTAAAAAATCCATAGTATTTCAAAGCAAAGTTACTTCTTTAATAATGTTAAAAGGTCAATCAATATTCAATAGTTCTCAAATTTTTCACAAATATGTTTATTTTCAGTCTGTTTGAATGAGTTAATATCGAAGAAATTAATCACTTTTTGTAACTGATTTTAAACTTATTATATTCACTTTAGGATACAAATTCTGTCATCATCATATTGTTTTTTTTCATTTATTTATTTTCAAAATCAAGTTATTTTCCCTACAGTCTGGTTTTTATATACAGCAACCCTATGATGCTGCTCTACACTTTATAGGTTCAGGTTTCATTTTTTGTGGGACTAGTTTACAGATGATGTTATGAGCGTCTATTACAAAGTCTATAATCTGTGACTAGATTTTTTTTGTAATATCAGAAAAGTGATGATCGCAGTTTAGCTAATTAACTCATTAGTCATTTATTCTGTCTTTAATTTCACACCAATTTTGTTTTTGATCCCATAACTACATGTAAACCATTCTTATTAAAGTCACAAGATCCCTCCGCTATTAAACACAATGCTAAATTTTCTTTCCACAACTTATTTTAACCCACTGGCAACAGGTACAATTAATGCACCTTCATCCTTAACAGACTTTTATCACTGGCCATCACCTACCATACTAGCCACTCATTCTGCTTTCTCCTCTGGCTTCTCTTTTTTTCCAAATGTCATTGCTGGTGTTTCTGAGTCCTTAGATATCTCCTCCCCCCCTTTTTTTTAAATTAATAATGACTTTATGGTTTAGATCTCATACAGTCTCCTGGTTTTAAATACCATGTAATATACACTAACAACTCTAAAATTTGGATATGTATCATGGGCCTTTTCCCTGAACTTCATTTTTGGCCTCTTTATTTGGATGACACATTTAATGACAAATGATGGAATCCAGAATATATGAAGAATTCCTAAATCTCAAATGCCAGGGGCCAGCATGAGGAACTCTGCCCATGACAAAGGTCATGAGGAAGGAGGCTTGGCATACGCAAAGGCCTGATCAAACCTCAGGAAACCCCCTGTTCCTGAGCATCTAACCCCAAAACCAGAGTCTGTTTAATGCTCTCCTCCATAACCGTTTTTCTTGGAGAAGGAGTAAACATGCAGCTCCAAGGCAATAAAAATTCTTGGGCGTGACAAGAGTGTTACAGCTTATGGACTCCTCTGAAGGTTATCTAGCCCACCTGTATAGGTTCGTCTGGCCACATGTGATTGTTTACAGCCTCCCAATCTGAGAGGCATAAGATGTTTTAGACTTACTAAAGGCAAATTCTTTTGGGGAGTTAGAAATTATTAGTATAGTGGGTTGGTTAGAAATTATATTGGTGAAGGGTTTTTCATTTGTTGTGTCAATAATTGCTGCTAATTCCCGGCTCTGGGTGGGACAAGGATGTCTCAGGTCAAATCTCTCTGCTGACAGACTAGCTGTGTGACAGGATTATCCATACTCCTGCCACTATGCACATGATTGTATACTACCTCTTAACCATAAACAGCACAGAGAGTTTTGGAGTATTTTGAGAGTCTTAATTAGCATAGGGCTTCTTCTTCTTGAGTCAATGATTGCTGCCAGGCCTCCATATCCTTAGGCACCTGGGAATATATTAATCAATATATTTGGACTATAGAAAAGGAAATACAGTTGTTTTTGATGTTAGCAATACTAGACTTTCTGAGTTAATGGATTTTCTCTTTTGTAATAGATCACTGTGCTTTGTTATAAATCACTGTGTCCTTGTTATGTAAAAATGTAACTTTATCACTATCTTAAGACCAAATAGATCTTAAGGGGAGCATTGGTGAAAGGATTTTCATTTGTTGCGCTGATGTTTGCTGCTAAATCTCCATGTTCCCTACCCTTATAATGAATATAACTAACATATAGGAGAAATAAGTATTAACCTTTAAGCATATAGGAGAAATAAGTATTAACCTTTAAGACTAATCATGTTAACCTTGGGTTAAATAAATTCCTTTCTTGATTGTAACTCACTACACCCTCACCCTATAGGAATGCAACTTTATTTGGAGGGTGGTGCCTGGTTTAAGAAAAAACACCCTTGGAAGAAATAAGTTTTTTGGTTATCAGAAAGAAAAGATCATAAAATGTCAGCAGGTCTCACTCATGGCCAGAAGATGATGTACATTTTTTATACATTTATGTGAAGCACCAGATTTTGATAAAGGTCAGGACTTCTGACTCCGCGTGACTCTGTATTCATCCCTATGCGTAACAAAAGGTATGTAAGCAAACCCCAAAATAAAGAAATTGGATCAGTTTCCAGAAAGACTGATTCCCCCATGTCGCTTCTTTCTTGCTCCCGTTTTTCTGGCTGAATTCCCATCTGGAGCATGGATGCTATTCCACGTAATCCAAGTTATTCAGCCTCTTTTTCTCCACTAATCTTCCTACTACACTATCCATTTCTAATCTCTCTATATCTGTGATTAAATATGTATTTTTCCAAAGACACCGACTCCATCCCCACCTTTGAATTCCCTGGATCCACCGGGGCTGGACCCTGGCACTCAAATAAGACAAGTGACTACAAAACAATTCATGTAGATAATTTTTAAAAGATATATAAATGGGCAATAAACACAGGGGAAAATGCCCAAATAACAATTAAAATCATTAGATTCCACTACTTGCTCACTGGAAAATAGATAAATAATAGCAAGTTTGGGGCTTCCCAGGTGGCACTAGTGGTAAAGAACCTACCTGTTAAAGCAGGAGTCATAGAAGACATACATTCGATCCCTGTGTCAAGAAGATCCCCTGGAGGAGGGCACGATAATCCACTCCACTGTTCTTGCTTGGAGAATCCCATGGACAGAGGAACTTGGCGGACCACAGTCCACAGTGTTGCAAAGAGTCAGACATGACTGAAGTGACTTAACATAACACACAGCAAATTTTAGCAAGGATTTCAGTAATTAAAACTCACCCACTGCCGACAGAGATAGAAAATGACACAAGCACTTTGGAAAACAATTTCTTCAAAAAGTAAAGCCTATAGCTAATATATGATCCAACCACTCTATTTCCATATATTTATGGGAGAGAGATGAAAATATATGTTCACAAAAATATTTATATTTGAATATTCAGAGAAGTTTTATTGATAACCCTAAATTAGAAATAACCCAAATTTCTATTACTTAGTGAATGAATAAGCAAATTATAGTATACATAAATAAGGTATCACTCAGCAAAAAATAAACTACTGATATATGCAGAAAAAAAATCTCAAAATGGCACATGTATACACTCATTGACATGAAGTTAAAAAAAAGCATATTTATAACAGAAAATGAATTAGTGATCAATAAAGACGCTCAAGTGAATATATCCGTGTTTGTGCATTGGCATTCAAATACTGAATACCCCATTTCCATCTTCACTGGTTTCTGGTCCAAGTAATCTTTTTCTCTCATCCAGGTTATTGTTGAGCATCCAAAGTCCTCTGCCTCCTCCATCTTTGCCCCTGAAGTTTATTCTAACCACAAAACCAATGATCCTTTCTGAATGCAAATCAGAATATGTTGGTTTTTAACTCAGAATCTTCAAATGGCACTCCATTTTACTTGAGTACAAACCCCTTAACCACCTTTCACTTCAGTTCTTTTCAGTCACTCAGTCGTGTCCCACTCTTTGCGACCCATGGATTGCAGCAGGCCAGGCCTCTCTGTCCATCACCAACTCCCAGAGTCCATCCAAACCAATGTGCATTGAGTCGGTGATGCCATCCAACCATCTCAGCCCCTGTTGTCCCCTTCTTCTCCTGCCTTCAAACTTTCCCACCATCAGGGTCTTTTCAAATGAGTCAGCTCTTCGCATCAGGTGTTCAGCTTCAACATCAGTCCTTCTAGTGAACACCCAGGACTGATCTCCTTTAGTATGGGCTGGTTGGATCTCTCGCAGTCCAATGGACTCTCAAGAGACATCTCCAACACGACAGTTCAAAAGCATCAAATCTTTGGCACTTGGCTCTCTTTATAGTCCAACTCTCACATCCATACACGACTTCTAGAAAAACCATAGCCTTGACTAGACGGGCCGTTGTTGGCAAAGTAATGTCTCTGCTTTTCAATATGCTATCTAGGTCGGACAAAACTTTCCTTCCAAGGAGTAAGCATTTTTAATTTCATGGCTAAGGTTATCATCTGCAGTGATTTGGGAACCCAAACAAATAAAGCCAGCCACTGTTTTCACTGTTTCCCCAGCTGTTTGCCATGAAGTGATGGGACTGAATGTCGTGATCTTAGTTTTCTGAATGTTGAGCTTTAAGACAACTTTTTCACTCTCCTCTTTCACTTTCATCAAGAGGCGCTTTAGTTTTTCTTCACTTTCTGCCATAAGGGCGGTGTCATCTGCATATCTGAGGTTACTGATATTTTCCCCAGCAATCTTAATTCTAGCTTGTGTTTCATCCAACCCAGCATTTCTCATGATGTACTCTGCATATAAGGTAAATAATTAGGGTGACAATATACAGCCTTGACAGACTCCTTTTACTATTTGGAACCAGCCTATTGTTCCATATCCAGTTCTAACTGTTTCTTTTTGACCTGCATACAGATTTCTCAGGAGGCAGGTCAGGTGGTTTGGTATTTCCATCTCTTTCAGAATTTTTCACAGTTTATTGTGATCCACACAATCAAAGGCTTTGGCATAGTCAATCAAGCAGAAATAGATGTTTTTCTGGAACTCTCTTGCCTTTTCAATGATCCAGCGGATGTTGGCAATTTGATCTCTGGTTCCTCTGCCTTTTCTAAAACCAACTTGAACATCTGAAAGTTCACAGTTCACATATTACTGAAGCCTGGCTTGGAGAATTTTGAGCATTACTATGCTAGCGTGTGAGATGAGTGCAATTGTGTGGTAGTTTGAGCATTCTTTGGCATTGCCTTTCTTTGGGATTTCAATGAAAACTGACCTTTTCCAGTCCTGCGGCAACTGCTGAGCTTTCCAAGTTTGCTGGCATATTGAGTGCAGCACTTTCACAGCATCATGTGTTAGGATTTGAAATAGCTCAGCTGGAATTCCATCACCTCCACTAGCTTTGTTCATAGTGATGCATCCTAAGGCCCACTTGACTTCACATTCCAGAATGTCTGGCTCTAGGTGAATGATCACACCATAGTGATTGTCTGGGTCCTGAAATTATCTTTTATACAGTTCTTCTGTGTATTGTTGCCACCTCTTCATAATATCTTCTTCCTCTGTTAAGGCCATAACATTTCTGTCCTTTATTGAGCCCATCTTTGCATTAAATATTCCCTTGGTATCTCTAATTTTATTGAAGAGATCTCTAGTCTTTCCCATTCTAATATTTCCCTCTGTTTCTTTGCACTGATCACTGAGGAGGGTTTTCTTATCTCTCCCTGCTATTCTTTGGAACTCTGCATTCAAATTGGTATGTCTCTCCTTTTCTCCTTTGCCTTTCACTTCTCTTCTTTTCACAGCTATTTGTAAGCACCTTTATTTGTTCTTATTTCCTAATATTAATATATTTCCCTTTTCTCAATTAGCTCCTGAAACATTGGCTTCTTCACTCTATTCAAAATGCCAGGCATGTTATGATTTACCTATGTTTCTCTCTCACCCTAGAGTACATCTCTGAGATATGACTACTCCTGGAGCTTCATTCAATGCTTTGTTCAAATTACTCAATTTCAGACATGCTCACCAAACAACTTCATCTAAAATGCCAAACCAAGAACCCACAATCTCCACTTTACATTTCGTATACTCTTTCTTATTTCCTCCATAGAACACATCAACTTCTAACATGTTTATAATTAGTGTATTATGTTTGTTTTTTATAAACCTTCTTTTTAATACAAGCTTCTTGAGGACGTTTATTCTATTTATTGCTATAAGTTCAGAAACTACAATAGTAATTAAAAGATAAAACCCAATCATAGAACATCTTTAAATGTATTAAAGAAAGCAAGCTAGTACAGATTATACACCAAACAATAATTTCATATCTATAAAATATTTACAGTAGGATACAAATTTTATAGAATCATATTTACTTTTGAAAAAAGGATAATGGGTATACATGTATAGTTTATAATGATGAACTTATAATATCTGTAGAAATTATATATTCTCTTAACAACAGAATAAGTAATTCAAAATGTAAAAATACAAAATCCAAATATCATCCAAAACCTCAAAGCTCCATTTTTTCTACAATAACGTTAATCCAAAACCCCCAAAGCTACGTTTTTTCTACAATAACGTTGATAGAGTAATTTTACCTAATGTTTCCCTTTCAGGGTGACTTACTTCTTAATTCAGACTGAAGAATTCTTTCTACATGTTAGAATCTAAATAACTGAAACAAGTTACATTTCGATGATAATTGTTTTAATGTTTTCCCATGTATCTGTGCCCTTTCTTCCTCTGATTACTTCATTTTGTATTCTAACTCTCAACACTTTTTCTACTTCAGTTCTTCAGTTTTTCTACTTCAACAGTAACAATTACTCTTGTGTTAGATAATCTTTTCATTCAGAACTACTGTCCCTCCTTTAAATGTTTTATTTCACCTATTTTTCTTTGCATTCAGTATGATTAGTTCAAGTTTTCCTCCATGCCACAGCTCAATTTTTTTAGCTATTTGTGTGTCCCAATGTTTCTTATTTCTTTATTACATTAAATTGTTTGTTTTTTATGAATTGCTTTCCTCAACTATAAAATTTATACTTTCATCTACTTGATTTCTTATATGGTTTTGAACTTTATTGTCTCTGTATTTTCATTAAGTTGGTACATACTCTTATCTGTACTCTCTGCTATACTGCTATATGTACTTATTACCTGGAGTTATGTTTCCTTACAGAGTTCTTCATCATGATGCTGAATTCTTTTCTTTCATTGCTCTACAGAAGGATATCCATAATTCCTAATAATGTTTATTATGTTATTCAGATTAAATTTTGTTGATGTCTCTGTCCAGAACTTCCCCCTTTACTCTGACTCAGTGTGATTGAAAATTCTTAATTAATATCATTTGATTAAGACAAATTTATTTTACAACACTAAGTTTGAGCTTGAAGGCTAAATTGTGTTTTCCATCTATTTTTTTTTCTGGGATACAAAGGCATGAGAGATTGAGGAGAAATGGAACAGTGTCCCCCTGGGTATAGGTTCCTCCATTATGTGCTCTCTTGCATCTTAGGGTCTTCTAGAATCCATTCCAAATAGCCAAAGACATATTTAATTTTTGAGGATGTTAACTGTTTTACCAACATTATGATTTTATTCTCTCCAATATGAAATCTGTATTTGAGGATATTCAATATTTTTGCCAGCTCAACCTCTCTGCATTAGGAAAGTGTACTATTATAAGGAATATCATCCACCTCATGTTGAAACACAGAGCTAATTTTTTCAAAGTGTGTAATGTGTAATCCCGGTTTATGTTCATTCTCTTTTTATTGTTGCCAGTAAGTTTCAGACTTTTTCTCTATTTGTTGTCCTCTGTTAAATTATGAAAGTATTTTTCTCCAATTGCTGAAAGTTATATCTCTATAAATACCTCATTCACCTTTAGTTTCCTAAACTATATCATCTAAGTATTAGTAATGCTTATCTTTCTGCCTTATTTTGGATATTGCCTAAAGAAGGGAACATGTAGTGCTTGGTATATAGTCTTGTACAAAGTTGGTGACACAGTCAAGTTAAACTACTGTTATTATTCATCTAAAAATAAAGATATTGAAATGACATACATGCAAATAAGATTAGAGAAAGAGATATTTCCAAATGTGTGTGTGTATGTGTGTTTATTTTTACTAAGGTTCACTTTGGGTATTTTCCTGTAACAAGAAATTAAGTTTATTTTTAGGCCATGTATAAAATTATATATATTTTAGAATGGGTGTGAAGGAAAACTTTGATTTCTAAATTAAAAGTACTATTTTTAAATTCTGGAAATTGTATTCTAATGAAGCAGATGGAAAACCTGTAGGTAAACTTCAACTGCCATTAATTATGTGTATCTGTTGGGTTTCAACAGCTGGTATCATTATAAATGTTATTAGCCTTATTAGGCATGTATGTAGGACTTTATTTGCAAGATGCTTTATTGTCTTTAATTAGTGCATAACAGTCTTAGGAAGTGAATGATGATGGTTATGTTAAATTCCAACTAGTGGAAACCAAAATTTCAAGTTATCTTGAACTAATTCTGCTGGCATTTTAGGTATAGACGGAATTAAGATTCCTAAGTAAGTGCTTATAATCATACTGTGTTCTCCCTGAAATGCAGTTTTTACATAAACATTACAATGGTATTTTTATAGCTCAGTGGTAAATAATCTGCCTACAATGCTGGACACATGGGAGATGCTGGTTTTATCCTGAGGTTGGGAAGATTCACTGGAAAATGAAATGGCAATCCACTCCAGTGTTTTTGCCTGGAAAAACCCCATGGAGAGAGAAGCCTTGTGGGCTTCAGCCCATGCGGTCAAAAAGAGTCGGACATGACTGAGAATGCACACGCACACGGACACACTCACACACACACATACACACTTATTTTTAATTTCATTTCTTTTGTTTCTGGCATGAGACCATTCCCTTCATTCAGTGGTTTGGAATAAAATCTTTTTTGAGTGAAAGGATGCTTGCTTTATTTTTTTTTCCCTTATGGAAAAAAGTTCATATAGGATTTCTCAGGTATTTAATATACATAATTTATTATACTAATTTTATTTTTAAAATGGGACAAAGGGAAATTGCATAGTGATATATATCATTAAATATTACAAAATATTTGTTTTACTTAAAGCATCAAAATTCCATCCACGAATTTGATTACAACTATATATATTAATAAGAATCTAAAATTCAAGTGTTCCAAACGTGTTTATCATAGAAACTCAGAACTCCTGATGCCTATATTAGTGGAAATCAGTATCGGCTGATTGACTGATTAATACCCAGTCAAAACTGACTGGACATTAATCTAGGCATCAAGATTTCTGGTCTCAAAAATCTAAAGCTAACAGTGTGGAATGGATTGTAGAGATGATGACTTTTGCTCTCTTTAAAATAGGGAAGAACCAAGGATATATAATTCTCTTTGTATATTTTCATACATACTTAAACACTTAAAATATTTTAAAGCTATATTGATGATTACATAGCAATTAGGTTGTGTATGAATAATAGAATAACTTATCAGATTAAAGGTGATTACATGTTTTCCTGACACTATAATTTGATACAATAAGTTAACTAACTACTTAAAATCAGTATATTTACACTTTTCATTAAGATGTTAATTAGCTAGTTGTTCAGTTGCTAAGTCATGTCCAACTAATTAGCTAGTTAGTGGTAATTAAATCTATTCTCTATTTTTCTATATTTACTCCTTCTCCCTTATTTACCTTTTATGACCACAACCTGTAGAAAATGCACATTCCATACAAGCACAAATGTAAGTTAAAAGTAATAGTGAAGGAAATGTTTACAAAGTTATTTTTGCATGGGTCTCATTAAAACAAAATAAGAAACATATCATTTATATATTAATTGAAAGGACCTTCGGGGTGAACTCTAAATTATGATGTGGAATTATTAGCTTCAGATAATTCGACTGAAATAAATACTATATTATTATACATAATGCATGCTTTAATTGCATCAGGAAAAGCCTCACCATAGGTATTTATTAAATAACAATTTATACATTGGTACTATCTAAAATGATATGACAGTTCTCAGGAGTGGCATTTGTTCCTTAAGGACATAATATTTGAGACCAATAGAACTCTATTAAAAAACACCTAGTATGGATTAAGGAGAAGCCGATGGCACCCCACTCCAGTACTCTTGCCTGGAAAACCCCATGGATGGAGGAGCCTGGTGGGCTGCAGTCCATGGGATCGTGAAGAATCGGACACGACTGAGCGACTTCACTTTCACTTTTCACTTTCATACATTAGAGAAGGAAATGACAACCCATTCCAGTGTTTTTGCCTGGAGAATCCCAGGCATGGGGGAGCCTGGTGGGCTGCCGTCTCTGGGGTCACACAGAGTCGGACACAACTGAATTGACTTAGCAGCAGTATAGATTAGTATAAGCACTTTTCATTGGGAAAAAGCCTAAATGTATTCCATATGGTACTGAAGAACTATATGTGACCTTTCTAGTAACTTGCTATTAAATGCTGTAAATAAACACTAACTCCAGCAAAAGCAAATACTGAAACTGTCAAAAATAAATAAATGATGTTTTTTATTTCAAAAAATATATATTTGGAAATTGGATTAAAGCAAAGGTATTTGAAACATGATCAATTTAAGAAAACTGTAAAGTTATAGATAAAAAGCATGTTAATAATAATTGAAATGGAATTCTTAACTACAAATGAATTATCAACCATCTCTTTAAAGAGAAATTTTATGAAATAACTCTATCTAATTAATAATCTTATGGATTATACACAACTTTTCTAAGGACATATTAATGTTAATTTCTTTTTAACAGAAATAAAAATTACTATCAATCTAAATGACCAATGGGTTGATAGCAGGTGTCAACAAGTTACCTACTGGCAATTGATAATGTTTCTTAGAGCAGTGGTTCTCAAACATTGCTGCTTATTAGAATCACTTGCGAGTTTTTACAAATCCATGTCTAAGTTGCATTTCCTGCCTACTAAATCAGCAGTTGTAGGACTTAAATGGTATCCGTGCTTTTTGTTTGTTTGTTTGCTTTTAATTCTCAGTTTTTCCAATGTATAGCCAAATTAGATAATCAGTTTCTTAGAATAATATCTGCCAAACTTAAAATGCAATTTATAAGCCAAGAATGTCAAGGCTGGGTCCAACATTTTACATCTCTAACAAACTTTTATATGATGCAGTTGCTGCAGGTCCTTGAACTTCACCTTGATAAGCAAGGTCTCAGAGCATCTTTGTCAGTATATCACTCAATTACCACGTGAAAGTTTAACATGACATATGTTTTCTGATGGAAAAGTGATATATTAAATTTTCAACTTATTTCCTCTAAAACTGGTAGTATATTACAATACTATTAATTATAAATTTATTTAAATATTAAAATGTTTACCATAAGCTTAAATTATTTTTAAGATAGGTATTCAGAAACACTTAGTGATGTAGGGAGATATAGATTTGATAGATAGGTCTCTATATTCAGCTTACTCTAATTACTTAGAATATGTATTATTCTGCAGTATATTCAAAGATTCAGGACTTCAGGAGGATTACAATTCCTTTCAATCCAGAAATTTAAAATAATTTAATCCTAATTATTACAAAGTTTGTCCATATGAGTCTGAGTTTTCAATTAATTATTTTATGTAAATCAACCTAAAAATGGCAGGGTTCAGATTATCTTCTTTCATAATATGCATGAAAATAATATAAACATTTATCTGAAAATCTCAAAAACCAAATATCATATCCTGTTGGTAATTTAAAGATGGCTTATGAAGCCTAATATATTTTGACTTAATTATTTAAGGAATAAATAAAAAGGAATACAAGCAGTATATATCCTCTGCCTGTAACTCTGCAAACTGTTTTTTTCACTGTAGGGTGAGGAGATACTAACAGTATTAATTTGCTCCTTTAACTTTTTTTCCCTCCTATTACAAATATTCAGTATAAAAATCTCATTTACCTTCACTTAATTAAACTGTATTAGTCGAAGCAATATATCTATGCAGCCATTTCTTTTATAGTTATATTCATATTTGATTATTATAAGTGGATTTTAAAAATGATCCTATAAAAAATGTATTAAACATAAGGTGAAACTATTTTTTATTTTGAATACTGATGTCTTGGGTTAGAAAAGGATTCTATTATAATTCTTAAAAATTTTTTTTTGATCATGAAATTTTTGAAGCTACTAGAATGTGTTACACCTAGTTGTCTGTATTTTTTGCTTGTTCAGAATCAATGCCACCATTATCATCACAACAAAAAGTCTAAGTCATCCTTTGTTTGATAGAAAAGAGAATGTTTAAGAAAGCAAGGGCTGTGTTGAATTTTTAATTATTTTTTAATTTTTAATTTAAAAATAGTCTTAAAAATTTATGAGCCATGGGAAGTGAGAAATATATCAAATCAATGTGTATTAAGACCATCTATCCAAAGCACACCTCAAATAATATTCCCTGGAACTGTAAAACTTAAGACACTCATTTAGTGTTAAACTAACTCACACCTCCATGCACTGTTTGAGGTGATTCGAATATTGTCATATTGAAATGACACATGCTAAGCTGGGTACATATGACTTCCTGAGAAACAATGCCAGTTAGACAGTTACTCTTATTACCTATGCTACAGAATGGATTGCTAAAAAGGTCTCAAGTCATTTCACCAAGTCATCAAGTTTAAACTTCCTTTATCTTATTTGAAAAGAAGTAGAAAAAGTCATCCAACTCAATATCCCAATCTACCCTATTTTATATTGTTGTCGTTTCTGAATTCTTAATTTTTTTCTGAAAATACTTTCACAAAGTTTATTTAAGTTTTAAATAAAATTTATCTTAAACTTTGAGAAATTTAGAAGTAAATCAAAGTATATACACAGAATGTAATAATTGCAACTGAAAAACTAAACATGAACAATTTACTTTTTGCATAACTAGATATAAACTAGGGTGATATTAAGAGCAAGAAAACACACTGTAATTCTTAGTAAATTTCAGTTGAAAATTAGACTTAAATTTATAATTCATATCCTCTTTTCTTTTGAAATAATTTGACATGTACAGAAAAACTACAAAAGTTTTGTACTCTTCACCTATTTTCCTCTAATATTAACATCCTAAATATTTATAACATGATTATTAAAACAAGAGAAATTAATATTAGCATAAAGCTGATAATTAAATTAGATTTTATTTTGATTTCACCTGTTTTTCAACTAATATTCCTTTTCTATTCCAGAGTCCAATTTAAGTTCAGTTCAGTCACTCAGTCGTGTGAGACTCTTTGCGACACCATGAACCACAGCACACCAGGCTTCCCTGTCCATCATCAACTCCCTGAGTTCACCCAAACCCATGTCCATTGAGTCAATGATGCCATTCAACCATCTCATCCTCTGTTGTCTCCTTCTCCTCCTGGCCTCAATCTTTCCCAGCATCAGGATTTTTTCAACTGAGTCAGCTCTTCGCATCAGGTGGCCAAAGTATTGGAGTTTCAGCTTCAGCATTAGTCCTACCAATGAATATTCAGGACTGATTTCCTTTAGGGTGGACTTGTTGGACTCCTTGCAGTCCAAGGGACTCTCAAGAGTCTTCTCCAACACCACAGTTCAAAAGCATCAATTCTTCAGCACTCAGCTTTCTTCATAATTCAACTCTCACATCCATACATGACCACTGAATAAACCATAGCCTTGACTAGATGAACCTTTGTTGACAAAGTAATATCTCTGCTTTTTAATATGCTGTCTAGGTTGGTCATAACTTTCCTTCCAATGAGTAAAGATCTTTTAATTTCATGGCTGCAATCACCATCTGCAGTGATTTTGGAGCCCCCAAAATAAAGTCAGCCACTTTGTCTACTGTTTCCTCATCTATTTGCCATAAAATGATGGGACCGGATGCCATGATCTTCGTTTTCTGAATGTTGAGCTTTAAGCCAACTTTTTCACTCTCCTCTTTCAATTTCATCAAGAGGCTTTTTAGTTCCTCTTCACTTTCTGCCATAAGGGTGGTGTCATCTGCATATCTGAGGTTGTTGATATTTTTTCCCAGCAATCTTGATTCCAGCTTGTGTTTCTACCAGCCCAGTGTTTCTAATGATGTACTCTGCATAGAAGTTAAATGAGCAGGGTGACAATATACAACCTTGATGAACTCCTTTTCCTATTTGGAACCAGTGTGTTTTTCCATGTCTAGTTCTAACTGTTGCTTCCCGAGTCCAATTTAGGCTGCAAAATAACATTTTTTTTATTTGTTAAAACAAATACACAGATGAAAGAGTTTTAGAATTTTAATTCATACATTTTGCAAAAAAAATACTAAATATTGCTGATAGAATACAGTACTTCTGTACAGTTAATATTGTCTTTAGTTTTATATTACTCAGTCAAAATACAAAGTATTTTACAAAGTTACATCAGTTAATTCTTTTCATCCCCATCTTATTCATTGTAAAATAATTATTTTGAAATACACAGTTTTTAACTGTTTTTATTCTACTTTAGGATCCCTCTGTTTTAACTGAACTGTACATCACCAAATTCTTAAGTTGAAGCCTAACCCCCAATGTGTCTGTATCTGGAGTATGGTCTTGATGGATGTAATTAAGGTTAAATGAGATCACCAAGGTTAAGACCCTAATCCAACAAAAGTAGTGTGCTTATGAGTAGAGGAAGAGATTATCAAAGTGTGTGCACAGAGAAAAAAGCTATATGGAATACAACAAAAGGTGGCTATCTGCAAGTGAAGAAGAGAGAATCCATGAGCAAAGTAGATCTTGAGGTTATAAAGTCTTGGATATCAAAATAAATGACTGAAATCCTTGGATTTTAAAATATCATGATTAAGCTTTTAATATCATGCCCAACTAGCTAGAAGTGAAAATTCCAGGACTCCAAAATATCACATCACCCTAACTGGTTTTTGAATGGGGGGGGGTGGCAAGAAAGAAAGGCTAGAAAATTTATGAACTATGGCCTCTGCTGCTACAGGCACAAGAAAACATGACAGTATTCCACTAAGTTTTCCTACAACACAAAGAAGAATAAATGTAACAGTGATCAACTGCATAAGAAACTTGCCATCTATGAGAAAGCAAGATAAAGACAAAGGTAAGAGACAAGAAAAAAAAAAAAAAAAAAAAAGGCAGACCAGAAAAACAGAAAGGTGTAGAAGATGCTAACCCATCTTTCCCTAAAAGGCCAAACTCTCCTGCCAGGAGAGAGAGACAGAAAAGTCATTGCAGATTTCATTTTTACAGAATCAAGAACTTGGGAGTTCACTCCTCATTCCAGAAATGAAGGAAAAGACTCCAGAGCTCCCAAAACCTGAAGAGAAAATAAATAAACTTTAGTGTAGGAGGCTACCACTATTAGTGACTGCCTGAAGTTTCTCAAATCTGAACCTGTATCAAAGTCCAGAGAGGAAAAATAAACATGCTGACAGAAAAGTCTAAATATATAATATAATATAATTGATATATTTATAATATATCATCTATATATAATATTATATATATGTATATAATATATAAAAGTAGAAGACTCTCTAGGTCACATTCTAAACTGAGGACCCACATGTATTCTAGCTCTTCTAATCCTCAACCAATTCAGTGCACCACCTGCTACTGAAGCTCACAGCCATGGCATAGGCTGCCAAGCTCCAAAGGTGGCCATTCCTCTCAGGAGAACTCCACCAAAGGCAGATATCTGTCTTCCACCAAGGCATAAAAGGTACAGACTTCCAGTAAATCAAAAATATGTTCATCCACAACCTTATCTGAATGCAGTTTATTATCTCACCTTCTAGGTCACCATAAAAGGAACCTCTTAAGGGTCAACAAAAAACTAGCAGGTTATCTCCTCAGCAAGTCCAAGGCAAAAGTACTGGCTATAACTGTACCAGCAACTCTGGTGGTACAGTATTCCAGCAACTCTGCTGCCAAAAACTTATTTTTCAATCTCGTACTGTCCAACCACACACAATAAAGATGGGCTTCAATCTGTCCAGAGGGAAGTTCAGGTAAAATGATCAAACTTAAATGTCTGAAATGACACTAGAAGTAAGAGTGCCCCGCACTACACCTGAACATACAATACTAGAATCATTTAAACCTGCAAAAGAAGAAAGTGGCAAAGTGCGAGCAACAGATTCAATACAGCATGGATATCAATATGGCCAACAAAATCAGCAGTCTTTATATGACTGGCTCCATCTCTCCTGAACAGCTTTCTACTCAAGAGATCCCATTAGAATTATTATAATGAAGTAGGCAGAGAGTTCCAGAAAAACATCTATTGCTGCTTTATTAACTATGCCAAAGTCTTTGACTGTGTGGATCACAATGAACTGTGGAAAATTCTGAAAGAGATGGGAATACCAGACCACATGACCTGCCTCTTGAGAAACCTGTATGCTGGTCAGGAAGCAACAGTTAAAACTGTCCATGGAACAACAGACTGGCTTCAAATAGGAAAGGAATACATAAAGGCTGTATATTGTCACCCTGCTTATTTAACTTCTATGCAGAGTACATCATGAGAAATGCTGGGCTGGAGGAAGCACAAGCTGGAATCAAGATTGCTGGGAGAAATATCCATAACCTCAGATATGCAGATGACACCACCCTTATGGCAGAAAGTGAAGAAGTACTAAAGAGCCTTTTGAAAGTGAAAGAGGAGAATGAAAAAGTTGGCTTAAAGCTCAACATTCAGAAAACTAAGATCATGGTATCCAGTCCCATCATTTCATAGCAAATAGATGGGGAAACAGTGGACACAGTGGCTGACTTTATTTTTTGGGGCTCCAAAATCACTGCAGATGGTGACTGCAGCCATGAAATTAAAGATGCTTACTCCTTGGAAGGAAAGTTTTGACCAACTTAGATAGCATATTAAAAATCAGAGACATTACTTTGCCAACAAAGTTCTGTCTAGTCAAGACGGTTTTCCCAGTGGTCATGTATGGATGTGAGTTGGACTATACAGAAAGCTGAGCACCGACGAATTAATGCTTTTGAACTGTGGTGTTGGACAAGACTCTTGAAAGTCCCTTGAACTGATTGGACCTCAACCAGTCCATCCTAAAGGAGATCAGTCCTGGGTGTTCATTGGAAGGACTGATGTTGAAGCTGAAACTCCCATATTTTAGCCATTTGATGCAAAGAGCTGACTCATTTGAAAAGACCCTGATGCTGGGAAAGATTGAGAGTAGGAGGAGAAGGGGACGACAGAGGATGAGATGGTTGGACTGCATCCATCGATTCAATGGACATGGGTGTGATGATGGGCAGGGAAGGCTGGAGTGCTGCAGTTCATGGGGTCGCAGAGTCAGACACGACTGAGTGACTGAACTGAACTGAGGTAGGCTGTGGATGCATTCTCATTCCTGGAGTGTTTTTCTATGAAAGTGCCAGAAAGAGACTTCCCTCCCAGTAGACAGAGAATTTGCCCCCACTACCAATCAGAAGACGACCTCTCTTTCCTTCCCAACCCTCTGCCTCAGTCCTTGCCCTTCTCCTACCATGAATCTATACTCACCTTCCTAAGAAAACACTCTACTAGAATACAGGAGAGATTTTCCTCTTTACCCTCAAAGAGAACTCCCACCCTGCTCCCAAAGGAAGGCATCACCATCTGACTGCAGAAACATGGGGACTACCATTCTCCCACCTCTAAAAGAAGCTTTCCAGTCACCAAGGACTTTTTCCTTCAATATCATCAAAGTAAAAAAAAGATTATCCCTGATCACGTTTACATAAGAGTTTATGTAAAAATCATCACCACAACCAAACAGCATTTGCCTTCACTAACCTGTGGAGCTCTTCAGACCACCTTCGGACTCTCTCACCCCTTCTCCCACACTCACTCTTACCCTACGTCCTTCCTAAGAAATGCAACATACTAGGAAGAAGGCAGTCCACATCCTCAAGTCGTAGGATCAGGACTCTAGATTTCAAAAGGACAGCAGCAACAAAAAGCAAGACATCCTCAACAAACCCTCAGTCTTTTATGAAAGTCTCATCCTCAGGATCTGTTTCAGGATTCTCTGGGCCATGGCATCTCCATTCCTGTCCAGTATGTTACCCAGTAACAGTCTGACGCAGGATACAGCATGCTTGGGGCTGGTGCATGGATGACCCACAGAGATGTTATGGGGAGGGAAGTGGGAGGGGGGGTTCATGTTTGGGAATGCATGTAAGAATTAAAGACTTTAAAATTAAAAAAAAATTTAAAAAAAAGAAGAAAAGGCAAGAAGGGAAAGACTAGCTGCTTCTGCTGCAAGCATTGTAGACTTTGCAGCCATTGCTGCTTCTAAAAGAGCATCAAGCATGAAAGGACTGAGCCAGAGCCAAACCAAGGGAAGACTTAAAGTAACCTAAAGATAACCTTGATGACAGTTTTCCCAGGTGGCACTAGTAGTAAAGAACCTTCCTGCCACTGCAGGAGATATAAGAGACTGTGGTTTCTTCCCTGGGTCAGAAAAATCCCCTGGAGGTAGAGGGCGGCACCCTCTCCAGTGTTCTTGCCTGGAGAATCCCATTTACAGAGGCAGTCCATAGGATCTCAGAGTCGACTGTGACTTAGCACACAAGCAACTTTTCTGACATAGAAAAACACCTGTGAGAAAAGGCAGTGAGATCAACGTGGAAGGTTGACAGATTTCCCAAAATGGAAAAATTTGGTATAATGTAAGTTTTATGGGTACTTCCCTAGTGGCTTGTACACAATTTGGCTGTATATTATGAAGTATTCATAGTGTGTTAGTGGCATTCTTTGACTGACAGATGACAGATTGATTTTGAGTGAAATATCTTAAGCCAAATTATTTTTATTTAAACAGTTTAAATATGGTTGACATTCTTATATTTCCTTTTACTTCCCATCGCTATTCCCAGAAAGTTTATTTTATTTCTCTCATTTGAGTTGTAATGCCCATTTAAATTGATGCCTCTGACCCTTCCATGCTTTGTAAAACTTGCCCAGAATTTTACCATCCATGAACAACAACACAATACCTGAACAATATGAACACAACAGTAAACAAAAGTATAAACGAATGTTTTAATGCAATACTCTTCACCCTTTATTTATATAGGTAATCAAAAGTATATGAGAGTTTTGTTTCTACTGCAATGGTAAGGAAGTAGCAGTAACAACACTATTTAAAATTTACTGATGTTGTAAAACATTATCTCATTCTTATTTTGATTTACACTAATTCCACTAGTTATGTCTAGGTAGTACTTGTGACTGCTTACATTTATTGCTATTTTGAATGCACAACCTGCTTAATCATTTATTTTTATACAATCTTTTATTATTCATATTTATATTCTAAATGAGATATAGATCTTAGCTATTGTTTGCCTTTAGTAGAAATATATGCATAACTCTACTAAAGAAGTGAGATTCCCTGGTGGCTCAGAGGTTAAATTGTCCGCCTGCAATGCGGGAGACATGGGTTAGATCCCTGGGTTGAGAAGATCCCCTGAAGAAGGAAATGGCAACCCATTCCAGTATTCTTGCCCAGAGAATCCCATGGATGGAGGAGCCTGGTGGGCTCCAGTCCACAGTGTTGCAAACAGTAGGACATGACTGAGCAACTTCACTTTCACTTTCTACTAAAGGAAAAAAAAAATATATATATATGTTTGTTTAGATCTGAGGTTGTTGTAGGTAGTGATATGTAAAACTTATAGGTAAAACTGAACAGGAATCAGCATATGCCCCAAATCTGGCCCACTTCTTATTTTTATACATGAAGTTTACTTAAATACAGACATATTCATATATACATACATATATATATATGTATATATGTATATAATCTGCCACTGATGTTGGACTCAACAATTGAATTGAGCAAAGCTGAATTCACAACAGAGACTCTATGGATTAAAATACCTAAAATAAGTACTGTCTTGTCCTATACTGACCCCTCTCACAGAGTGTAGGTAATAGGATTTAAAACTAAAAGGTGATAAAACTTATATTTTATTTTCCATTTGACAATAAGGATAAAGAATTAAAGTATTAAAAAAATGGGCTAATTAAATGTGTCTAATTACTGTTACGAGAACCCTAGCCTTCTGATTTTCATTTTCATAATTTCAGTATCTGTATCTGCTTCTCAAATCTGTAAATATAGCCATTTAATAAACTGGTAATTTATATTTATATAAACTTTAAGCAACTTTGAGGAGATACCCACATCCAGTGGGCAAAGGAGAAGCCCCAACAAGATCGTAGGAGGGGCAAAATTATGTTTAGAGTCAAACCCCGTACCTGACAGAGATGCTCAGAGGGCTCAAACAAGCCTTGTGCTCACCAGGACCCAGTGACCCCACAGAGACTGAGACAGAACTGTGTTTGAATGTCTCCTGCAAAGGTACGGGTCAACAGGGGACTGATGCAGGGGCAGAGGCTCTAGGTGCAGGAGACCTGGGTACGGCATATGCCTTCTTGGAGAAAGTCACCATTAACCCCACCATAGACTTGCCAGAACTTACACAGGACTGGGAAACAGACTCTTGGAGGGCACAAATAAAACCATGTGGTCACCACGACCCACAACAAAGGAGCAGTGACTCCACAGAGACTGACCCAGACTTGCATGTGAGTGTCCAAGAGTCTCCAGTGGAAGCATGGTTGGTGGCCTGCCACAGGTTTGGAGGTACTGCATGCAACAGTGCCTGCATGGGGCCTTTTGAAGGAGTACATCATTATCTTAATTACTTCCACCATAGTTTAGCCAGGTAAATAACAGGGAGGGAGCACAGCCCCACCCATCAACAGAAAATTGTATTAAAGATTTATTGAACATGGCCCCACCCATCAGAAAAAGACAGTTTCCCCGTTAGTCAGTCTCTCCCATCAGGAAGCTTCCATAAGTCTCATCCTCTATCAGAGGGGAGACACAATGAAAACCACAATCATAGAAAACTAACCAATCTGACCACACGGACCACAGCCTTGTCTAACTTAAAGAAACTATGAACCATGCCATATAGGGCCATGCAAGATAGATGGGTCATGATGACAAAACGTGGTCAACTGGAGAAGGGAATGACAAACCATTTCAGGATTCTTGCCTTGAGGACCCCATGAACAGTATGAAAGGCAAAAAGATAGGACACTGAAAGATGAACTCCCCAGGTCAGCAGGTGCCCAATATGCGACTGGAGATCAGTGCAGAAATAATTCCAGAAAGAATGAAGAGAGAAAGCCAAAGCAAAGCAACAACCAGTTGTGCATGTGACTGGTGATGGAAGTAAAGTCCAATGCTATAAAGAGCAATATTGCATAGGAACCTGGAATGTCAGGTCCATGAATCAAGGCAAATTGGAAAATGTCTAACAGGAGATGGCAAGAGTGAACATCAACATTTTAGGAATAAAAGAAGTAAAATTGACTGGAATGGGTGAATTTAAGTCAAATGACCATTATGTCTACTACTGTGGGCAAGAATCCCTTAGAAGAATTAGTGTAGCCATCATAGTCAACAAGAGTCTGAAATGCAGTACTTGGATGTAATGTCAAAAATAACAGAATGATCTCTGTTTGTTTCCAAGGCAAAATATTTAATATAACAGTTATCCAAGTCTATGCCCCAAAACGTAATGCTGAAGAAGTAGAATTTGAACGGTTCTATGAGGACATACAAGACCTTCCAGAACTAACACCCAAAAAAGATGTCCTTTTCATTTAAGGGGACTGGAATGCAAAAGCAGAAATTCAAGAAACACCTGGAGTAACAGGCAAATTTTGCCTTGGAGTACAGAATGAAGCAGGGCAAAAACTAATAGAATTTTGCCAAGAGAATGCACTGACCATAGCAAACAACCTCTTCCAAAAACATAAGAGAAGACTACACATGGACATCACCAGATAGTCAATACCAAAATCAGATTGATTATATTATTTTCAGCCAAAGATAGAGAAGCTCTGTACAGTCAGCAAAAACAAGACAGGGAGCTGACTGTGGCTCAGATCATGAACTCCTTTTGCCAAATTCAAACATAAATTGAAGGAAGTATGGAAAAACCACTAGACCATTCATGTATGACCTAAATCAAATCCCTTACTATTATACAATGTATGTGACAAATAGATTCAAGGGATTAGATCTGATAGAGTGCCTGAAACACTATGGATGGAGAGTTGTGACATTGTACAGGAGACAGGGATCAAGATCATCCCCAAGAAAAAGAAATGCAAAAAGGCAAAAAGGTTGTCTGATCAGGCCTTAAAAATAGTTGAGAAAAGAAGAGAAGCTTTTCTCTTTTGAGAAAAAAAGAAGGTGGCAAAGGAGGAAAGAAAAGATATACCCATTTGAATGCAGACTTCCAAAGAATAGCAAGGAGAGATAAGAAAGCCTTCCTCAGTGATCAGCAAAAAGAAATAGAGGAAAACAATAAAATGGGAAAGACTAGAGATCTTGTCAAGAAAATTAGAGATACCAAGGGAACATTTCATGCAAAGATGAGAACAATAAAGGATGGAAATTGTATGGACCTCACAGAAGCAGAGGATATTAAGAAGAGGTGGCAAGCATACACAAAAGACCTACACAAAAATGATTTTCATGACCCAGATGATCACAATAGTATGATCACTCACCTAGAACCAGACATCCTGGAATGGGAGGTCTACTGGGCCTTAGGAAGCATCACTACAAACAAAGCTAGGGGAAGTGATGGAATTCCAGTTGAGCTATTTCAAATCCTGAAAGATGATGTTGTGAAAGTGCTGCACTCAATATGCCATCAAATTTGGAAAACTCAGCAGTGGCCACAGGACTGAAAAAAGTCAGTTTTCATTCCAATCCCAAAGAAAGGCAATGCTAAAGAATGTTAACTACTGCACAGTTTCAGTCATCTAACACTCTAGCAAAGTAATGCTCAAAATTCTCCAAGACAGGTTTCAACAGTATGTGAACCATGAACTTCCAGATGTTCAAGCTGGATTTAGATAAGTCAGAGTTACCAGAGCTCACATTGCCAACATGCGTTGGATCATCAAAAAAGTGAGACAGTTCCAGAATAGTATCTATTCCTGCTTTATTGACTATGCCAAAGCCTTTGACTGTGTGGATCACAACCAACTGTGGAAAATTGTTAAAGAGATGAAAATACCAGACCACCTAACCTGCCTCCTGAGAAATCTGTGTGCAGGTTAAGAAGCAACAGTCAGAACTGGACATGGAAAAACAGACTTGTTCTAAATCAGGAAAGGAGTAGTTCAAGGCTGTATATTTCCATCCTGCTTATTTAACTTATATGCAGATTGAAAGTGAAAGTGAAGTTGCTAAGTTGTGTCTGACTCTTTGCAATCCCGTGGGCACCACCTCCTCCATCCATGGGATTTTCTAGGCAAGAGTACTGGAGTGGACTGCCATTTCCTTCTCGAGGGAATCTTCCCAAACCAGGGACTGAACCCAGGTCTCCCACATTGTAAACAGATGCTTTACCGTCCGAGCCAGCAGGGAAGTTCTTCAGTTCAGCTTAGTCGTTCAGTCATGTCCAATTCTGTGACTCCATGAATCGCAGCACTCCAGGCCTCCATGTCCATCACCATCTCCCGGAGTTCACTCAGACTCACGTCCATCGAGTCAGTGATGCCATCCAGCCATCCCATCCTCTGTCGTCCCCTTCTCCTCCTGCCCCCAATCTCTCCCAGCATCAGAGTCTTTTCCAATGAGTCAACTCTTCGCATGAGGTGGCCAAAGTACTGGAGTTTCAGCTTCAGCATCATTCCCTCCAAAGAAATCCCAGGGCTGATCTCCTTCAGAATGGACTGGTTGGATCTCCTTGTAGTCCAAGGGACTCTCAAGAGTCTTCTCCAACACCACAGTTCAAAAGCATCAATTCATTGGTGCTCAGCTTTCTTCACAGTCCAACTCTCACATCCATACATGACCACAGGAAAAACCAGAGCCTTGACTAGACGGGCCTTTGTTGGCAAAGTAATGTCTCTGCTTTTAAATATGCTATCTAGGTTGGTCATGTTTCCTTCCAAGGAGTAAGCATCTTTTAATTTCATGGCTGCAATCATCATCTGCAGTGATTTTGGAGCCCCCCAAAATAAAGTCTGACACTGCTTCCACTGTTTCCCCATCTATTTCCCATGAAGTGATGGGACCAGATGCCATGATCTTCACTTTCTTAATGTTGAGCTTTAAACCAACTTTTTCACTCTCCGCTTTCACTTTCATCAAGAGGCTTTTGAGTTCCTCTTCACTTTCTGTCATAAGGGTGGTGTCATCTGCATATCTAAGCTTATTGATTTTCTCCGGGCAATCTTGATTCCAGCTTGTGCTTCTTCCAGCCCAGCGTTTCTCATGATGTACTCTGCATAAAAGTTAAATAAGCAGGGTGACAATATACAGCCTTGACATACACATCTTCCTATTTGGCACCAGTCTGTTGTTCCATGGAAGTCCTTATGCCATTGGAAATGCTGGAGTGGATGAAGCACAAGCTGGAATCAAGATTTCTGGGAGAAACATCAATAACCTTAGTAATGCAGATGACACATTGTTATGGCTGAAAGCAAAAAAGAACTAAAATCCTCTTGATGAAATTGAAAGAGGAGAGTGAAAACGTTGGCTTAAAGCTCAACTTTCAGAAAACAAAGATCATGGCATCTGGTCCCACCAGTTTATGGGAAATAGATGGGGAAACAGTGGAAACAGTATCAGACTTTATTTTGGGGGGCTCCAAAATCACTGCAGATGGTGATTGCAGCCATGAAATTAAAAGACGCTTACTCCTTGGAAGAAAAATTATGACCAACCTAGATAGTATACTCAAAAGTAGAGACATTACTTTGCCGACTAAGGTCCGTCTAGTCAAGGCTATGGTTTTTCCTGTGGTCATGTATGGATGTGAGAGTTGGACTGTGAAGAAGGCAGAGTGACGAAGAATTGATGCTTTTGAACTGTGGTGTTGGAGAAGACTCTTGAGAGTCCCTTGGACTGCGAGGCGATCCAACCAATGCATTCTGAAGGAGATCCGCCCTGGGATTTCTTTGGAAGGAATGATGCTGAAGCTGAAACTCCAGTACTTTGGCCACCTCATGAGAAGTGTTGACTCATTTGTAAAGACTCTGATGGTGGGAGGGATTGGGGGCAGGAGGAGAAGGGGATGACAGAGAATGAGATGGCTGGATGGCATCACTGACTCGATGGACGTGAGTCTGAGTGAACTCCGGGAGTTAGTGATGGACATGGAGGCCTGGCCTGCTGCGATTCATGAGGTTGCAAAGAGTCGGACACGACTGAGCGAATGAACTGAACTGAACTGATCTGATATATTGGGCCCCTGGAGAAGGAAATGTCAACCCACTCCAGTATTCTTGCTCTGAAAATTCCATGAACAGAGGAGCCTGGTGGGCTACAATTCATGGGGCCGCAAAGAGTCAGACATCTGAGTGTGTATGCACTAATGCAAGCATGATCTATGGGGCAGAAAATTACTGAATTTTTTGGTGTTTGAAAACATCCCTAAAATAATCATTGGATTTGGGCTCTGCCAGTCCTAATGATCTGGAGAAGGAAATGGCAACCCACTCCAGTACTCTTGCCTGGAAAATTCCATGGATGGAAGAGCCTGGTAGGCTAAAGTCCATGGGGTCGCAAAGAGTCGGACAAGACTGTGCGACTTCATTTTCTTTCTTTCTATAGTTCCTTTTGGAGAAGGACATGGCAACCCTCTCCAGTGTTCTTGCCTGGAGAATCCCATGGATGGAGGGGCCTGGTGGCCTAAAGTCTATGGGGTTGCACAGTCGGACATGGCTAAGCAACTAACACACACACACACACACAGTCCTAATGATCAGTTTCATCTATATGATTTTTCCTTTCCTCATTCCAAATGCTATTTTCCTATTTTTTTTTAATGAATTTAAAGCTACGATGATCACAATTTCTCACTAAAGTCCTCAGAGGAAATTAAAAAAATAAATAAAAGCATGATAATATTTATTCCTATGTAAAAGGAACCTATTCCTTTCATAGGCCTAATGTTATCTGTAAATGTAATTTCAGAGATCTACTATGATTTACAATGTTTCAGTTCTAGTTCTAGCAATCCTATCTGTATCTTCTCATATTGACTTTGCTAACTTTGTTATGCTTTACTCTCATAAAGATTTCTTTCTACCTAGATAACATAGATTATCCAGTATTATAATCATAGCTAGTTTTTCACCATAACTATTGTTTTTATTTAAATCACAAAAATTTTCCAGAATATTTTCAAGTGACACATTTGAAAATCATAATTACATGATTATAATCATTCAAAACTAAAATTAAAGTCACCATATAAAGTCATTAATATATTTGTTAAATACCACTTATGACACACCTAATAACATTTTGAGGATTCCTGTAGAGTTTCCTCTAAAGTTCTCTAATTACCATGAATAAAATTTTATTTTATAAAATGGAAAATGAGGTGAAATGACTTACTCATATGCACATAGTAGGAGAGCAGACTATTTCATGGGTCACTTGACTTCTTTTAATTTTTTATTGCACGACATCAAACAACCAATTATATAACCATTCTAAGGCAAATATCTTCAAGTTATTTTGAAATGATCCGGGCATGATTCATTGATATAAATATATTCCATTATGTACAAAATGAATACCCATGTTTGTTTAAAGTCAAAGCTAACTAGTATATAATTTCTGAGGTTCAGGCAAATTTTATGTTAAACTTGGATAAAATAATTTATCCACTTTCAAAATTTTATTTAAGTAGAAATACCCAATATGCAAAGAGCAAAAAAGAATTGGTGTTTTTACAATGATGGACTATATAATACAATGTTGATGTGTATTTAGTTTTTGACTGCTTGCTGTATAAGCCTTTATGAAATGAGTTAAAATGAAATGTTCATGAAGGAATGTCTTTAATGATACTCCATCTATAAAGTTTCATAGCTTGTAGCTACTGTATTGTTTATTTCAAAAACACAAAACTTAAATCCCTGCAGCTATCTGTAACATTCAGAATCTTTGTTTTCATACGAAAAGGCATATCTGAGTACAGACAATAATCTTTTCAAGTTGCTGTGAGCATTTGTTCCTATTGAGGATCAACTGCCTTGAGCTGCAGGGAAATCACAAGCTTCAATCCTCCTGCTAAGAAGAAAATCCAAAATGGCAGAATAGATTTTTGTAATTCCTAAGATAACTTGTGAAGGTCTTAACTGCTTGAAAATTCATCTTTTAAAGGACAATATATGAAAATGTCCAAAAGAGGAATATAACCAAGTAAAGAAAGCAACTCCCCAACAAAATTCAAAATGAAAAGTAATAGAGAGCAGTATTCATGCAAATGAGAGGGAAGAAAAATGATCTTCAAATTAAAAAAAAAATCTGGCTTTTACGATATCATATTTAAGCACATACTAATAAAAATGTTTTTGTATAATAAAGTTTTCCTGATGTGGCTTTCAAAGAGAGTTTATCACTTTCTACTGCACAATATATCCTTCAAGAATTGTTGTTTTATGATGACATGACAAACGTGTTTTTTTTTTCTATTCTCTATTATACCACACAATATTTTATATGTAAAACTCAATGCATAGAGAATGTCTAGATAAGTATCATTAAAATACTAATGACAATAATGCAACTTAAACTTTTATATTTGTATTATTACAATTGATATTTACCATATTGATATTTCTTACAAAACAAATAAAAATCTAGTATATGAGTCCTAAATATAGATCTCTAACCTCAGATATGCAGATGACATCACCCTTATGGGAGAAAGTGAAGAGGAACTAAAAAGCCTCTTGATGAAAGTGAAAGAGGAGAGTGAAAAAGTTGGCTTAAAGCTCAACATTCAGAAAACGAAGATCATGGCATGTGGTCCCATCACTTCATGGCAAATAGATGGGGAAACAGTGGAAATAATGTCAGACTTTATTTTTGGGGGCTCCAAAATCACTGTCGATGGTGATTGCCGCCATGAAATTAAAAGACGCTTACGCCTTGGAAGAAAAGTTATGACCAACCTAGAGCATATTTAAAAGCAGAGACATTACTTTGCCAACAAATGTCCATCTAGTCAAGGCTATGGTTTTTCCTGTAGTCATGTATGGATGTGAGAGTTGGACTGTAAAGAAAGCTGAGCACTGAAGAACTGATATTTTTGAACTGTGGTGTTGGAGAAGACTCTTGAGAGTCCTTTCGATTGCAAGGAGATCCAACCAATCCATTCTGAAGGAGATCAGCTCTGGGTGTTCTTTGGAAGGACTGATGCTAAAGCTGAAACTCCAATACTTTGGCTACCTCATGGGAAGAGTTGACTCATTGGAAAAGACTCTGATGCTGGGAGGGTTTGGGGGCAGGAGGAGAAGTGGACGACAGAGGATGAGATGGCTTGATGGCATCACTGACTCGATGGACGTGAGTCTGAATGAACTCTGGGAGTTGGTGATGGACAGGGAGGCCTGGCGTGCTACAATTCGTGGGGTCGCAAAGAATTGGCCACGACTGAGTGACTGAACTGAGCTGAACTCTGGTATATTTCTAAACTTCAGACTCATAAACTCTTATTTATATGAATATTTATGTTGATAAATATAATGGGCATTTCAAAGTTAACGTTAAAAAACTCTTTATTTCTACCATTTAATTTGTTTCTCCTGCAATATCCCCCATGCCAGGAAATGGCAATTTCAACCTTCCAGTCTCCTGGATAAATATCTTGGGGTCATCATTCACTCCTCTTTTAAGCAAACATCCCAGATTTAAACTTTTACAAAGTTATGTCAACTTTAACTTGGAATATATCTAAAATCACCACTTTCCCCTCCTGTACTGCTGGCATTTTAATCTGTGCCACCATTACCTCTTGTGTAAATGTCCTAACTGGTTTCCATGTTCCTACTCTTGTATTCCATGGTTTGTAGACAACACTGCAAGCAGAGATAACCTTTAAAAATATAGATCAGGTTTTTACATCCACTGTTCAGAGTTATCTGAAATGGATTATAAAGTTAATCAGCATAAAATTCCAGATCCTTATCATCATATACTGCAAAGTCTACCCTATATCCATGTTTGTCCATTCTAGTCTTTTTTCATTAATAGAATTCTAATTTTACTTGAAGTGTTCTATGATTATCTCCATAACTTCATTTCTTATCATGCCTTGCAGAGGTAAGTCAGAGGTAGGGTAAGATATTTTTGTGGTAGTTTCAGGAATGTTCCTACAGCAATAGATTCAGCTGGAACTCCTATTTTATTTTTGGTCTTTCCTCATTTCAGTGTTTTGGAATGTGGATGCATCATTTAAACTTGGCAGCTATCTTATAAGGATAGAGATTATTTTCTATAGAAAATGTAGATGATACCTAGAATGCCTCTGAATATCTAATGAAAGCCTAAATCCATCATAACAACCCTGGACTACTTTTTATACAATAAAATTTCCAAAAATATATATTTAAAAATGAATTACATTGCCATTTGAATTTTCTATTACATGTGGCTGAATTCAGTTTTTCATGGATACACATAGTCTTCAAAGCTCTAGATTTATCTTTCCCTAATAGATGGGGAAACAGTGGAAACAGTGTCAGACTTTATTTTTTTGGGCTCCAAAATCACTGCAGATGGTGACTGCAGCCATGAAATTAAAAGACGCTTACTCCTTGGAAGAAAAGTTATGACCAACCTAGATAGCATTTCAAAAGCAGAGACATTATTTTGCTGACTAAGGTCTGTCTAGTCAAGGCTATGGTTTTTCCTGTGGTCATGTATGGATGTGAGAGCTGGACTGTGAAGAAGGCTGAGCACCAAAGAATTGATGCTTTTGCACTGTGGTGTTGGAGAAGACTTTTGAGAATCCCTTGGACTGCAAGGAGGTCCAACCAGTCCATTCTGAAGGAGATCAACCCTGGGATTTCTTTGGAAGGAATGATGCTAAAGCTGAAACTCCAGTACTCTGGCCACCTCATGCGAAGAGTTTACTCATTGGAAAAAACTCTGATGCTGGGAGGGATTGAGGGCAGGAGGAGAAGGGGACAACAGAGGATGAGATGGCTGGATGGCATCACTGACTCTATGGACATGAGTCTGAGTGAACTCTGGGAGTTGGTGATGAACAGGGAGGCCTGGCATGCTGCGATTCATGGGGTTGCAAAGAGTCGGACATGACTGAGCGACTGAACTGAACTGAACTGAATGCCCAGGATAATACATTCCTATATTAGTTTGCTAGGGCTACCAAGTACTGAGTGGTTTAAAACAACAGAAACAATACATCAGAGGTCTAAAGTCTAGAAGACAAAAATCTAGGTTCTTCAGTGTCATATTTTCTCTGAGACTCCAGATAGATAGAATCTTTTCTTGCTATTTACCAGCTTCTGGTAGTAGCCAGCAATGTTTAACATTCCTTGGCTTGCAGTTACATCAGCCCAATCTCTTTTTCAACATACCTAACCATCTTCATATCATCCTCCCTCTGTGAATATCTGCGTCTATCTCCAAATTTTCCTTTTTTTTTTTTTTTTTTTTTATGAGAACACCAATCATAATGGATTAGGGCTCACCCTATTGACCTCATCTGAACTTGAACATTTGCTAAGACTTTATCCCCAAATAGATTCACTTCACAGATTCTGGGTGTAAGGGTTTCAAAATATCTCTTGGAGGTTACAACTCAACACATATCACTGTCCCTGGTAATGTTTTAACCTGTTTTTCACTCTTAAACAACATGATGACATTCTTTCTTGAGAATCCAACATATGTCTTTGCCTTAGAGCCTATAGAGTTGAATAGACACCCCCCCCGCCCCCCGCAAAATAGAAAGATTCTAATTCTTGGAATCTGTGAAAGTTGCCTTCTTTGGAAAAGAGATCTTTGCAGATGTTATGAAATTAAGGGTCTCAAAGTGAGATAATCCTCAACTATATGGGTGGGTCCTAGTGTCAACAAAAATGTCCTTATTAGAGACATGGATGAAGAAACAGAAATGGTAGCAAGAGAACAGAGAGAAGAAATTGGTGTTATGCAGTCATAAGTCAAGGAATGCCAGGTGACAGTATTAACTGGAAGGGACAAACATGATACCAGGGGAAGTGTGATACTATTGATGATTTGATCTCTGACTTCTGGCCCCTAAAACTATGAAACAGCAAATAACTATTGTTTTAAGTCATCCAGTTTGTAGGAATGTGTTACAGCATCCTCAAGAAACTAATACAGATCTTTTGCCCTCATTCTTCCCTTTTCCAAGAACAAATTTATCTTATGTATTTGCTACATGTTTTGCTGCCTAAGTACATTCAGACCTGAGATTTTTTTTTTGATTGCTTGTTTTACTGTAATTTTCACACATCATGTGAAACAGTAAAAATTACATCTCTGTTATTTTGTGTCTGTATCATTCTTTAAAATGGAAAATTCATAAGAACTGAGACTTCATTGTCATAAGCTCTTAGAAGATGTCTACATCAGAGTAAAGTGAAAGTGAAGTCACTCAGTTGTGTCCGACTCTTTGCGATCCCCTGGACTGTAGCCTATCAGCCTCCTCAGTCCATGGGATTTTCCAGGCAAGAGTGCTGGAGTGGATTTCCATTTCCTTCTCCAGGACATCAGAGTAGGCACACACTAAATATCTAATTATCTAATATACTAGTTAGGAATTAATAAGTATTGATTAAACTAATGAATGAAAATGAAAAAAATAAACTAACCTCTACATTTTGTTCCTTTAATTAGTCTTATTTTAATCACTAGAAGAAACAAGTCATGAGTTTCATAATTACATTTCAGTGTATCCTTTATGATGTTAGGGAACAGTACCATCAACAATATAGAATGGATAGTGACATAAAAACACTTTACAATTAACTCAATTTATTTATATATTTTCACTTTCCAAAATACAATTTCTTCATAATTTAGAAGGCAAGGATATTGAATATAGGAAAATATCCTTTTTAAAATGTAGAGCATGTAGATTTTTATATAAAAAATAAGCTAATTTTATGAAACAAGTCAGTTATTTATTTTTAAAAATAGCTACACAAAAACAAATTTACTCATATCAGTGCCATGTGGCTCACATTATATATATAACCCTTCATTTGCCACTTTGGTTTTAACACTATTAATGGTTTTAAGACATAGCTTGGCAAAGTATAGATAGGTAAAGGAAGAGCACATAGGAAATAGAATAGTCAGCCAAGAAGCTTTTAGAATCCTTAAAATAGAATATCAGTAGAAGATTATTTTGAGTAAAAAAATATGAATAAATAAATGTTATTGAATAGGAACATGCATCTTTAGAAAGTGTACAATACAATAAACAGGATAAGATGCCTATGCTAAAGTGACAGACTCTAAGAAAAATAAAATATCTTGAAATGACTTTGGCAAATATCCTTATATACAGTTAGATTAGGGCTTCCCTCATAGTTCAATAGGTAAAGAATCTGCCTTTAATGCAGGAGACGCAGGTTCAGTCTGTGGGTAGGGAAGATTCCCTGGAGAAGGAAATGACACCCCACTCCAATATTCTTGCCTGGAGAATCCCATGGACAGAGGAACCTGGTAGACTACAGTCCATGGGGTCACAAGAGTCAGACACATCTTAGCAACTAAACCACAATAATTAATTTAATCAATGGTAACATTGTCCTTATTTTATAGTGTATTCTATGCATCAAAACTTATTTAAGAAGCCTGAAATTCAAATTTAGGAAATTGATATTGTATTAGCTTCTCAAAATATTATGGAACTTAAGAAGTAGTAAGTAGAAAGTCTAAAATATTTTCATTTACTTCTAGTAATATAATATGTATAATGTATTACTAGGAATGTGCAATTTAACTGAAAAAACTTCTATATAAACAGTTGAAATTAAATTATGAACATATAGCCACTTTCCAGGAGGTTCTCAAAAATTCTGTTTTTTTAAAAAAGCTCTATTTTTTGAAATGTCCATGCATGAGTCCCAAAAAAGCATTCTTTTTAAGAAATCATTTTTTAAATTATCTTAATTGGAGGCTAATGACTTTACAATATTGTAGTGGGTTTTGTCATAAATTGACATGAATCAGCCATGGGTGTACATGTGTCCCTCATCCTATAACACCCTCCCATCTCTCTCCCCATTCCATCCCTCAGGGTGATCTCAGTGCACAGGCCCTAAGTGTCCTGTCTCATGCAACGAACCTGAACTGACGATCAATTTCACATTCGGTAATGTATATGTTTCAGTGCTATTCTCTCAAATCATCCCACCCTCCACCTTCTCCCACAGAATCCAAAAGCGTTTATCTGTGTGTCTCTTTTGCTGTCTCGCATATAGGGTCATCATTACAATCTTTCTAAATTCTTATAAATGCATTAATACACTGTATTGGTGTTTTCCTTTCTGACTTAACTTCACTCTGTATAAGGCTCTGGTTTCATCCACTTCATTAAAACTGATTCAAATGCATTTTTTAATGGCTGAATAATATTCCATTGTGTATATGTACCATAGCTTTCTTATCCATTCATCTGCCAATGGGCATCTAGGTTGCTTCTATGTCCTAGCTGTCATAAACAGTGCTGCAATGAACATTAGGGTACATGTGTCTCTTTCAATTCTGGTTTCCTAGCTGTGTATGCCCAGCAGTGGGATTGCTGGATCATATTGCAGATGGTGACTGCAGTCATGAAATTAAGACACTTACTCCTTGGAAGGAAAGTTATGTCCAACCTTTACAGCATATTAAAAGCAGAGACATTACTTTGCCAACAAAGGTCTGTCTAGTCAAGGCTATGGTTTTTCATAGGCTGCAGTCCATGGGGTCGCTAAGAGTCGGACAGGACTGAGTGGCTTAATTTTCCCTTTTCACTTTCATGCATTGAAGAAAGAAATGGCAACCCACTCCAGTGTTCTTGCCTGGAGAATCCCAGAGAGGGGGGAGCCTGGTGGGCTGCTGTCTGTGGGATTGCACAGAGTTGGACATGACTGAAGCAACTTAGCAGCAGCAGCAGTCATGTATGGATGTGACAGTTGGGCCGTAAAGAAAGCTAAGCACTGAAGAATTGATGCTTTTGAATTGTGGTGTTGGAGAAGACTCTTGAATGTCCCTTGGACTTCAAGAAGGTCCAACCAATCCATTCTAAAGGAGATCAGTCCTGGGTGTTCATCGGAAGGACTGATGTTGAAGCTGAAACTCCAATACTTTGGCCACCTGATGTGAAGAGCTGACTCATTTGAAAAGACCCTGATGCTGGGAAAGTTTGAGAACAGGAGGAGAAGGGGACAACTGAGAATGAGATGGTTGGATGGAATCACTGACTCGATGGACATGAGTTTGGGTGAACTCTGGGAATTGTTGACAGACAGGGATGGCTGGTGTGCTGTAGTTAATGGGGTTGCAAAGAGTCGACACGACTGAGAGACTGAACTGAACTGAACTGAATGACAGTTCTATTTCCAGGTTTTTAAGGAATATCCATACTGTTCTCCATAGTAGCTGTACTTAGAAATATTAAAAAAAAAATGTTGTGTAAAGTTATATGGATGTGTGTATCCTTTGAGTCTGTGTATGTTATGGAAGTTTAAGGGAGCAGTGACTATTATTTCATTTGGTAATTTTTTTTAAAGAATTATTTTATTATAAAAATTTCACTCATGATCTTAAAATATATCTTACACATCTTTTCCAGTTAAAGAAAAAATAAAAATAGGATAAATATTTGTCTTTCTAAATCACAAGTTTCTATAAAGTATGAGGAGATCAAAATTAATATAATAATTTGGCATGTAAGATGAAAACTTTCTATTTAAAGTAAAATATAATTGTAAAATTATATGTTGAAGTACATTAACCGGAATTTTATACTAATAATTTCCTCACAGTGAAGATGGTATATAAAAGTGGTCTTCAAAGAAGAGTCTAAATATATCTCAAAGCTCTTTTTGTGAGATAAGTAGATAGAAATATTATGTATACATTTATGGGCAAAAGCACACATTAATGTACCATATATTGAATGCCTTTTTTTCCTCATTCTAATTCTTTTTTTAAAATAGAAACTAGAATAATTTAGAGTGAATTATTACATAGTATCAGGGACAAAACTAAAGGCACAAGTGTTTTCAGTCTGCTGTATGGGAGCCAGAGCTATTCAGTTTTGCTTTAAGCCACTTCTGTAAAAACAACCCAAGAGACTGCTTCCTTATACCACCTGGGGGTACCTCTGATAGTACATATTAATTTATATTGTCAGGAAGTTTTGGAAGTCAGCCATTTGCCAGATTTCTGAGTACAAATTGTACAGCTACTGATACTACAAGTGGAACATAGGTACAGAAAACTAGAAACCAGGAAAAGTACAAGTTAATTCACATTTTTCATAAAAGTGACTTCATTTTTTCATAGAATTAGTATGTGAAGAATTAAGGATTGATAAAATTTTTAACTTGGGAGTCTAATTTTAAGACTTATTTGAGAAATTAGCCTGTGTATTAATGAAGTTTTATTGTAGTGCAAAATATATGTTTAAAATTTGGATCTACAGATCAAGTAAATGGATCTCACTTATTGTCTGTTCAATAAATGAGACTGCTAAGAACTTTCGCTTGTTCAAGAATTCTCAGTTAATCTGTACCAAGGTATACATAACTACTAGTATATTTTCAGTGTCATTGGCAAGAACCCCATAAACTATCATTACCATTCAATGGTATACAGTTAAAAGATTTAAAATGTAAATTAAAAGGGAAAATAAAGGAAAAAAATTATATCTATGACCTGAATTGCTGACACAAAGATATCATTTTAATAGAGTTTATAAAGCATTTGGTTCAATCTTAAATCCCAAATTTGAAAGATAATTAATCTATTTCAACTATTCATACCTTCTTATAACCCAGTTTAAGCCAGTTCCCATAAGGAATAGTAACCCTCGTTATTATTGAAAATTACATAACTTTAAATTAACCCATTGATTTCCTAATTACACTCTTTACCTCTGGAAAATTCTTCTGTTAACTTCACTAGAAGACAGAGAACAATATAAGGATGCATTATGATTTCAGACTCTTATGCATTGAAATGATGATTATATTTATAAGTTGCATTTGTGACAAATATTATTTTAACGTCATTGAATATGTTATTTATTTTTAAATAAATATACAGAAAAGAATGATAATCTTCAAAGTAATCACCCTGAGAAGCTTTAAATCCACTGATATCTTTGTCCGTTTTAGATACTATATTTCAATGTGTGAGTTGCGTTTATTATTTAATTTGTTTAAAGGTTTGACTATATCAGTAACTCTTCCTTTGAGAATGAATCTGGTTTTTGAGAATGAAAATGTAACAGTTGAATAAGTTTATGATGGAAATAAATAATGCAAAGTAACGACGTGTGCATTCTTGGAGATAACAGTATTAAGAATACAGTAGAAGTAGAGTTTAATCCTATGGCTATAAATAAAAATTTTATGACTTTAAACAATTTAAATAAACTTTCAAGTTCAGGTTCTTCTGCAAAATAGAACAGTTCATGTCAATATTGTTTTTTGTTCTTAAAGCTGAATTTAAAAATATGAAATGACCTATTGCATGTAAAATAGATTGCATTTATCTGAATATTGCCAGACTGCAAAAAGTGCTATACCTTTTATAAAAGAAAAAAGTGAAAGTTTTTTATAATTTTTTCCTCCTCTAAAACTAATGTTCTGGAGAAAAACAAAGAAGAGAGAAATTTTTAACAAAGGAAGGATTATTATTATTTTTTTTAATCTCCTAGACAAGACAGAGAAGAGGAACCAGAATTACCATTCTCACTTAAACAAATAGAAATCTGGATAACATTAGAAAAACTATCTTCACATGTTAAATAATAAGGGGCACAAAAAGTGAGTCCCAGATAAATGGGGCATAAAAATGTAAGTCTTATCATTGTAAACCTTACATATTGCCTGCAGGCAGTTTTAAACCCTTGATGAGAAGGTGGAAAACTCAGACAGAATTTTCTCAGAATAATATTTAATGAACAATAAGGCAGAAAACCAACTTTGCGAGTTGGTGATGGACATGGAAGCCTGGTGTGCTGAAGTCCATGGGGGTCGCAAAGAGTTGGCCGTGACTGAGCAACTGAACTGAATTGAAGTCAGAAAACCAATAAGGACGTACAAGATCAGAAAATTTTGCCCCATTTAATATTTATAGAACACTGCAAGCAACTTCAGTATGATAGATATTTTTCCCAAATTAAATAGAATATGACTAGGTCATGATGGACCTTAAGAATCAGGTTGGTACTTGGACTTAAGCAAAGGTATGACAGTGAAACCTCCCCTATTTTTACTTACATGCAGGTCATGAAAGATTATATGCACAAAATAAATACATTTCTTGAAAGTCTATGATTTATATATGCCAAATGAGACACCAAGGTCATTGTATCATCTCATCATCTGATAATCATACCAGGAAACCCACATGTGTAACTCTTTAAACATCTAAAAATAAATAAATAAATAAATACATAAATAATGAATACCTGTTTGGCTTGTTCTACATCATAATATCAAAAAGGAATTCTGAAACAAGGTGAAACATCTTCTGTTTCGTGTTTTATAATAATGATAATCAAATCTTAAGAAGATAAGTAAAGGATATTAGGAGTGATTATTTTAGGCTAGGAATTATCAACTAGTCTCACATTCCATTATGAGAAGGCTGTAAGATACAAAACGAATAGGTTTTCCCTTTTACCTCAGAATTTTAAGGACTATTGTTTATTTCCAACTCTTTCCCCAGATGTCTAACTACAACCTTCTAAAGATTTGATGGCATTTCCTTAAATATTTCTGTCTTTTGTTATTCCATGTTGATAATTTTTGACGAATAGATTTCATCTAATTTTCAGATGCAGGGCTATTCTTTGAAAAGAACTGACATGATAATAAACATGTGTATTTTTATCAGTGACTCAGGAATGCTAAGGAGGGTATATAAAATGTTAGGAATTTACTTTAGTATTATTTTAACAGTATCGCATATTTATTTGATTTTTATTGACAAATATTATAATATATATATTTGTGTTTATTTGTTGGGTTTGAGGGAAGTTTTATCCTGATATTGAGTCATTGCATAGTTAATCATTCCTGAACTCATAATTGTAATTGTTGTTAAACACAGAGTAATGTGTCATGATATCTTCTTAACTTAAAAATTTCTGACTTATTGCATTTCCTTTAACTTTTAAGAACAACAGCATTTTGCTTTTCCAATGCTTCTATTTAACAAGTTTGAAAAGCTGAGATTTTGTACTTAATCTGTTGAAGAACTTTGAACCCAACATACTTCAATAATGGCCAGTTGACTGAAGTCTGCCTGGAGGACCTAATTGGTACGAGCAAAGCACAGTGGAAGAGAGCAGCTCAATTTGTATGCAAGAGGCAGTATAAGAATTGTGACATGCACAGTGAAAGCAGAAAACAGCAAGCAGACAGTTCAGGACTAGTCATTCAAATGGACTCAAAGTCACTTCCTTCTGTCTATGTTTCTTCCAAAAATTACTCAGAGGTAGGAGAAGGAAGAAATGAATTTTTCATGAAATATAATGCCTGAGGAAAAGGAAGAAAATGTCTATTCCTCTGTGTAGACCTTGAGCAAAGCAAAGGCCGGTAAACTAGAAAATGTCCTAGGTGAAGCTTGATTCTTTCTTCTACTGAATAGTTTGGTGAATGGAAAATGGCAGTGGCTAATAATGCATCAATTTCCCTTAGACATAAACCTAGATGATGAAAGAATATGAGAAAAACATCCTCCATCTATTCCCTGCAAGTGATTCAGAATTCTCCGTATCAGGAGAAGTGTTTAGGACTCTGTTTATATTATATGGCAAATGGTATTTATTTTTGATACCCAGGGAAATATCTACCTATGCTGATGTTTAATATTTGGAAATTTTGTAATATTCTCATTGCATCTACAATATAGACAATTCAATTTGAACTCAAAATTTTAAGGGACATTTTAAAGAAGCATATCAGTAAATATACTTTTCTTTATTGCTAATAGTTTTCTAAGCAATTTCTGTAGGTCCAGCTGTGAATCCTATGATCTTATGTATGGAAGAATAAAAGAGAAGTGGATTAAAAAAAGAAAGAAAGAAAAGAGAAAGTGAGAAAGAGAAAAAGAAGGCAGGAAAGGAGAGAGTGAGGGAAGGAGAAAAATGCTGGCTTCCTAATAGAAAATATATGATTACATATTGATACCAAATTAGAAAATACTTGTGTATAAGTATTATAATGGATGAAGAGAATTTTAAATTTCCCCAAATTCAGACATATTTAAAATAATAGAAAATGCATCTGAAACATATGATTTCTATGTGTTTTGTAAGTAAACATAAATTGTTCCAATGAATATTTTGATAGTTTAATTTACATCAGCCCAGTTTATATCAACTCATTTAAAATTATTTATTCTTCTTGAATCCTGGTGAAAAAGAACCTGAATTCTGTGAGAGTTGTTAGATTTTCTCTAATAAGTTTTTTCTTACTCTTTCTTTTTTCCTTTTTCTTTCTTTCCTTTTGTTCCTCCTTATTTCCTTTCCATTTTACTTCTTTAGTCCTTCTTCATACCTGCTTTATTTCCAGCCTTCCTTAGTTTATCTTCTTTCTTTTAATTATATGTAATACATACTGCATGACATTTCAGGTTTTCCAGCTAACAGTCTTATTAGGGTTACTATTAAAAATTTTGTCATTATCATCTAGACTAACAATGTAAAAAGAGCCAGAATGATTAAAAATGCTTAAATAATGAGAGATAATTAAATAGATAAATGAACTGATAAGCAATTTGAAATAAGGAGCAGGTAAATTAAATAACCCCACATTTTTTTTTTTACTCTTTACTGTAATTTTGTACTTTATTGTAATTATTGTAACTTTTACTATTATTTTATTATCTATTGCTATTAGTGCCTAAAAATGATGATGAGCTCATAAATTCTCTTACCTTAGGAAATACAATGGTAGTGGAGATGAGGCAGAGCTCTTTCATCTGAATATAGGCCTTATTTGATGGAATTACCTTAAGGATATGAAGACAGGTTCTGTTTCAGGTAGATTTGACACTTAATGTTACAAATATCCTGAGTCAGAAGTAGTAGAAAATGTTATGATTTGGGGGAAAACACCAAAGACATATTTATCACAATTAAAACAAGAGCACAATATTAGAGCTCAACCTTACACGAGCTAGGAATGGAAAGGTACAGACTTGCTGCACCTATTACAGCACCTGAGCCATAAATTCCTAGGAAAGTTTTATAAAAGTATATTCAATTTGTTTAATTCTAAAGGATGAAATGTAAAGAAAATCATTTCAGTCTTAAAACATAATTTATTTTGAATAGAGGTGTTAAATTCCCTAATTTCATGATATTTACAGTGAAAAATCTTGGGCACAATTTTCACATTTTAAAAATCATTATTCAAGTGCTCATTTTTCCCCATTTTTTATAACATATATGTCTCACACATTCTGGCTGTTAGCTGGTAGATTTATAAGGAACACTTATGAAAAGTAAAATTGCAGTTGCCTATCAAATTATAATTCTTGTAAGTGGAAAAAATCTAAATATGATGCACATAAGCATTCTTCTCCGCCCACATGCATGCTGAGTATCTGTTGAAAATCTGGAGCATTTGAAATATGTTTAATCAATGATTTGGTAGTTTTCTTTTAACATTTATCTACAATTAGGCTGTTCTTTAACATCTATATTTTGGTAGATATGAGGGCTTTTCTAAAGAAGACTGGCCAATAAAGGTTTTTATAGGTTAGGTATACTTTGTTTTCTTCCCTATAATTCCTGAAAAAATATTAAATTTTATCTTAAACATAGTACTTTTATCAAGCTAACATTTCATGATCTTTAAAGAAATGATTACATTAGCAAATGTATTCGTGAAAGACAACTTACATATCTCTATAAGTCTATTAAATATAAGAGTACAAGGAGCCTGCTTGATAGTACTTTCTCAGATCCAGTGAAAGCACCTGGCACATAGTAGGGGCATCCATTTAGAGAATACAATAGTACTGTACCTGTTCATTGGTTTTCCTTTGTACCTTCCATACTGAATAAGAACACAAGTGTTTAGAGCACTTAATTGTGTGCATTCATGGACTAAAACCTTGCATTCTCTTGTGTGTCTGTGTTGCTGGGAGACCTAGGTTACTGCTTACAATTTGTTTTTGTACTGAATAAAGCTGCAGAAACCCAATCCAACAGTTTTTGGCAAGGAAGCTCCATTTCATCATGCACCTCTTTCTCTTGGGACTTGGAGAGCCTTCTCTCCCTGGAAGGCTAAGGCATTTGCAACTCTTTACACCTACTGTGTCCCTAGAGATACATGATTTTTCCAAATTTCAACAGAAAAAGTTGGATTGATATTTTCTCACATTATTTTTTCACATTTCTTGCAACTCTTGAAAAAATTAGAACCACTTGATAGTAACACCAGTGCTACTGCTGCTTCCATTATTAACTCTTTACTATAATTACAATTTAACTTCTGTAACATGTCATTTTATTCTTATCCTTCTATTAAAATACTTCTTTGGATTCACCTGAGTCTTTCTTTGACAACAATTCTCAGTATGATCCAGGGCTTAATGTTTCCAGATGTGTGCTGTGCTAAGTCACTTCAGTTGGGTCTAAATCTGTGCAACCTTTGGACTATAGCCCACCAGGCTCCTCTCTTCATGAGATTCTCCAGGCAAGTGGATTGCTATGCCCTCCTCCAGAGGATCTTCCCAACTTGGGGACTGAACTCCAGTCTCCTGCATTGCAAGCAAATTCTTTAACACCTGAGCCACCAGGAAAGCCCAATGATTCCAGATATGTCAGCATAAAAATTACTTCCTGTGCCTTACTCAACCTTCCAAAATCTTACAGATTTACTACAATGGTAACAATTAATTTCTCACAATTACAATAATGGCACTTTTGATTAAGAAATTATTTTGCACAAGCACTGCTAATGTTTTTTAGCCTTAGCATTTAGATTCTCCTTTTTTTTCTCCCTCTCGTGCTACAGCATCAAGGAAATAGAAAGTTGTTATTATATAGCATTTCCCTAGTTAATATTTAAATCATTTGTGAAAGTCTTTTCAAAATCACAGCATTACAAATACAAATTCCCCAATCCCTACACTAAGAATTGACAAACAGTTTCTGAAAAAGGCCAGTTAGTAAATATTTCAGGCTTGCAAGCCATATCATTTCTGTCACAACAACTCTGCCTTTGAAGTGTGAAAGCTGTCACAGAGAAGAAACATAAACAAATGAGTATATCTGTTTTATCTGGACACTTGTATTAGTTTGCTAGAGCTGCCATAATGAAATGCCACATACTGGGTGGCTTAAACACCACAAACTTATTTTCTCACAGTTCTGAAGGTTAGGAGTCCAGATTCAAGGTGTTGGCATTTTGGTTTCCTCTGAAATCTCTCTCCTTGGCTTGCAGACCACCTAAAGCTGTGCCCTCACATGGCTTTTTCTCTATGTGTCCACAGCCTTGGTGTCTCTTTGTGTGTTTAAATTTTCTGTTCTTTTAAGGACACCAGTAGATTGGGTTAGAGCCTGCCTTAAAGGCCTCATTTTAACATAATTACTTCTTTAAAGGCCCTTGATTCAAAGGCAGTCATTTTCTGAGTTACTGGGTGTTAAAGCTCCAATGGATGAATTGAGAAGGACACAATTCAGCTCATAACAACAATGAAAGTTGAATTTCACATAATTTTTAAGTATTCTGAAAGATAACTCTTTCTAATGTTTTTCAAACATTTAAAATTGTAAAGAAACTTTGTTAACTTTCAGGTTCTATGAAAACAGGCAGCAGGACAAACTTCACTGTTAGGTAGTTAGAATAGGAAAAGGAGACCAAAATGGCGGTGGCTAAAAGACAAAGAAGGGAGAAGCCCATGAAAGTGGAACGAAGGAAGGTCTGAGGACCAAAGTGAGACCTCAGGTGAAATAATCCGCTCTCCTGGATAGCCAGATTTACACAGGGCAGGCTCAGGGGGAGGAGAAAAAGCATAAAGAGAGGAGCCAAAATCGAGCCCCTCTCTTCCTTGGGTCAGCCCGCCCTCATACCTCAAAGATGTATATTCCTTTGCTTGCCGGATAAAACTGAGCTGGCCCTTGGGAAGGAAATACTCTATAATATCCAATCTCAAGAGCCTCAAGGTCAAGTACCAAGCCTTCCTTCAAGATGGTTCAACAGGACTGAAGTGGCCTGCTCCAGCCAGCCTTCCTGTCACAGATAACCATCACAGGGCTCTGGAGCCAAGGGTGTAACTGGATGTGGCAGGTAGGTCTGAGAATTTCTTGGTTGACACAGGGGCTACCTACTCTGTCCTGACCTCCTACTTCAGAGACTTCTCCCCCAAAACCTGTACAAGAAAAATAAATAAATAAATAAATAAATAAATAACAGAAAGATTCACCTGAGCACTTGGATGGACGAGTTGCTTGGGTGGACAAATATTTTCCCACAAGTTCCTGTTGGTCCCTGAGTATCCTACTCCATTATTAGAAAGGGATCTTTCCCTGCCTTTGAAATCTTGTTGCTTTTTCAGTCCTGATAGAAGATGTTTTACAATTCTCTCTTGGGGACAAACTATTTTTACCAGTCACCAAATGAAGAAACTCCTGAATGGGAGGCCACTAATGGATGTCTGATCAAAGGATCCTCATATAAGTAGTGTTGATGGAAAATCCATGCCTGACTATATCCTCTTGTGAGGTTCTTAACCCAGCTACCCTCCTGCCTACCGCTGAGGGCTCTCCCCTTTCACTCTCACCTAGAAACTTTGGACCACTGGACAAAATCCCAAGAGGGATTGTCAGAAGATCCTCTGGCCAATCCTGAGAAAATCTGTTACATTGACGGAAGCAGCTTTGTCTTGGATGGAAAAAAGAAGAGCCGTGTATGCAGTAGTCTCCAATTTTAAGACCATAGAGACTGAACCTTTGCCACAAGCAATCAAGGTACCAGAACACGACTCCTAGATTCACTACTCAGGAGTCAAAACGTGGAGGAAAACAGAAGAGGACACTCAGTACCCCTATCAACAAGGTACAACATTCATTGCAGTTCAACAAGGGTATATTAAGTTATACCTGACCATGGAAAATGTCACTCATTCTTAGATGGACACTGCTGTAAGGACCCTGAGGCTTAAGATTAGCAAGCGAGGAAAGCCCAATGCCCCTTGCTATCCAGGTTCAGCAGGAAGTAGCCAGAGAGACTTTGATGCCCCTACTCCCAACAAACTGGGTCTCCCATCTCTTGAGGGGGGAATGATAGGTAGTTAGAATAAGTAAAAGGAGTCCAAAATGGTGGTGGCTAAAAGTCAAAAGTCAAAGAAGGGAGAAGCCCATGAAGATGGAACAAAGGAAGGTCCAAGGACCAGAGTGAGTCCCTCAGGTGAAACAAACAGCCCTCCTGGCTAACCCAATTTACATAGGAGGAGGAAGGGAAAAAAAAAAAAAAACATACAAAAAAAGGAGCCAAAATTTAGCCCCTCTCTTGTTTTGGGTCCAACTGCCTTCATGCCTTGAGAATGCATTTTCCTTTGCTTGCCAAATAAAACTGAGCTGTAACCAAGCTGTGACACTGGTCCACCATTTCAAATTTTTGCTGTGGTGAGACAGAACCAAGGAAATTATACACTCCCTCAACATTTACTAACAGGCCTTAGCTTGCCAACTCCATCCTAAGGAATCATTTCTCCTCATCAATGTTTCACTTACATCTGAATACTGTAGGTCAAATTATACATAATTTACAGTGCACTGGTGGTTTTCTAATGAGAAGATACCAACTTCATTACAATTAAATTTTCTATCTAAAAAAAAGGAAAACCTAATATATACTATTGGTATCTATTTGTATTAGGCTCAGTTGGTCTGATTTTACCAAATAAAAACAGCAGAGTCTGGAGAATGGATAGATCACTATACATATCTGAAGAATTATTTATAAATTAAGTGAACAGATAAAGTAGAACTTCTTTGTTTTATTTCATTTAATTTTTTAGGTATAAAGCAAAGAAAATAGTAAGGGATTTTAGCATCTCAAATTATTAGACAAAAGGAGAAAGAAAGAAATTTGATAAGTATAGTTAAAAATGAAAAATGAGAGAAACAGCAAAAATAGAAAATAAGAATAATTGGGAAAATAAATAATTACACAAAGTAATCACAATTCCCTGGTGGCTCAGGAGTAAAGAATTTGCCTACAATGCAGGAGACATGGGTTTGGTCCCTGGGTCAGGAAGATCCCATGGAGAAGGAAATGGCAACCCACTCCTTTATTCTTGCCTAGGAAATTCTGTGAACAGAGGAGCCTGCAGGGCTACAGTCCATAACTTTCAAAAGAGTTGGACAGGACTTAGCAACTAAACAGCAAGCAATAGCAATCACAATTACAATAAACAGAATTAAAAGATAATTAACTTAATTAAAAGATAGAGATTGAGATTTTATTGGAATAATAAATCTGCTATTTGTCTAATAAGAAAAGCATATCTTATGAAAAAGATAAAGAAATCTTGAAAATAAGCAATGTTAAAAGATGATAAAGGCATAATAGATAAACATACTTTAGAAGAAATGTGACAATATGACTAGATAAGATAGATATCAAGGCACAAATTTTAAATTATATAAAAGAAAAGATGAATGATTTTACTATATGTTGAAACCCTAGATTTTCAAACATTATTGTTTACTTTGTTTCTCCAAATTCTTCCTTAATCCTATCTACAGAAACTAACCTTTGATAATGAGATGATATTTTAATTATCTTGGATTTATTGTCTATTAATTATAATTATTTTGCTTTTTCTATTCATTGCTATTGCTCATGTATAAAATTTTATTTTTATACTGTTGCTTTCTTGTTTGATTATAACTTTGTTTAAGCCTATCAATAAAAACTGAAAGAAGTTTCTCCTTTGAATACAAAGTCAGGAAACACAATCAAGCAGCCATGATACCATCGAAAGAACAGAATAATTGTCCAATAACTGAGTCCAAAGAAATGGAGATCAACAAATTGCTTGACAGCTTTGTTTGTTTGTTTGTTTTTGATTGTTAAGAATCTCAAAAAGCAAGCAATAGGAGAACACAGACAGATCACTCAATGAATCAGGAAAATGATACATCAAGAAAATGAGACATTCAACATACAGTTAATATCTTAGTCCATTTTAGTTATTTTCATTGGTTTGTACGTATTTGTCTTTATTGTTTTTGGGGGGAGATGAGTGTTGGGATCTCCTACTCTATCGTCTTGCTGACATTCAGTCTCTAATTCATTCCAGAAGGAGATTTTGCCCTGAAACCAAAAGCAGGCAAAGATACTGCCACATAATGTAAAAAGTACAGACCAATATCTCTTATGAATATAGATGCAAAATCCTCCAGGAAATACAAACAAATTAAATTCAGCAACACTTTGGAAGGATAATACATGTGCTAGGCAGTTTGTGTTGAATCACAACCTAGATAGCATATTGAAAAGCAGAGACTTTACTATGCCAACGAAGGTCTGTCTAGTCAAGGCTAAGGTTTTTCCTGTGATCATGTATGGATGTGAGAGTTGGACTGTTAAGAAAGCTGAGCACCGAAGAATTGATGCTTTTGAACTGTGGTATTGGAGAAAACTCTTGAGAGTCCCTTGGACTACAAGGAGATCCAACCAGTTCATTCTGAATTAGATCAGCCCTGGGATTTCTTTGGAGGGAATGATGCTAGTGCTGAAACTCCAGTACTTTGGCCACTTCATGCGAAGAGTTGACTCATTGGAAAATACTTTGATGCTGGGAGGGATTGGGGGCAGGAGGAGAAGTGGACAACAGAGGATGAGATGGCTGGATGGCATCACTGACTCAATGGACGCGAGTCTGAGTGAACTCTGGGAGTTGGTGATGGACAGGGAGGCCTGGTGTGCTGCAATTTATGGGGTCACAAAGAGTCAGACATGACTGAGCAACTGAACTGAACATCAGATTACTTTCAGATGTGATTAAGATGTGAATCCTTTGCTATACAAAGGATTCTAAAGTTAGTTTAACCTCAAAAAATTAATTGCTGTAAAGTAAAATATTAATATAATGAAGACAAAAAACACAATCATTTCAATATATATAAAAACACATTTTACAAAATTCAACTCTATTTCATGATTAAAAAAATGCTAAACAAACTAGAAGTAGAATGGAATTTCCTTAACTTAGTAAAATACAGTTATAAAATGAAACACACAGCTATCATCATATTTATTGATGGAAAATTGAATGCTTTCTATCTAAGGTCAGGAACAATCTACTAAGTGACTCTTACCACTTCTGTTAAATAGTTAAACAGTGTGCTGGATGTCCTAACCAGTGTGACTAGGCAAGAAAAAGAAATAAAAGCATCCAAGATGGAATAAAAGAAGTAAAACTATCTTGATTTATATAATTACTGGATCTTTTACATGGAAAATCTTAAGGGAATTCATTAAAAACTATTCTAGTTATTAGAGTAATTAATTAAATTTGCATAATAGATGACTCATATACAAAAATGAATTGTAATTTATAAGCAAGCAATGAAAAATCTGTAAGATCTGGGAAATCAATTCCATTTAAAGTAGCATCAAAATAATTACTTAGAAAAAAAAGTTAACAGAAGAAGTACAAGATTTATACACTAAAAACTGAAAAGTATTGTTAAAGGAAATGAAATACAATGTAAGTAAATGGAAAGACATCACATATTTATGTATCAAAAGACTTAATATTTTAAGATGATAATATGTTCCAAATTGATTTATAGAGCCAACATAATGCCTATTAAAATCTCAGCTGTTTTTTCCAAAAAATAATAAACTAATTCTAAAATTTTCTTGGAGATGTCAGGAACCCAGGATAGGAAAAATAATCTAGATAAAGAAGAACAATGTTAAGGAATTCACAGTTTCAAATTTCAAACTTTACAACAAAGTTGTGATTAACATAGTATGAGAGTAGCCTTAAAAACAGACTTGTAGATAAACAGAATGAAATTTAAAGCCTAGAAATTATTTAGATTAATGATCTATTAAATTTTGATAAGAGGCAAGACAATTCAGTAATAAAAGAACAGTCTTTTCAACAAATGATGCATGGACAACTGAATAAACATGCAAAATAATAAAACTGGATACCCAACTCAGATCATATATATATATAAACTAATTCCAAATGTATCCTCATTCTAATGTTAAAATGTGAATCTCTAAAGCTTCTAGGAAAAGAAATAGAAGTAAATATCTGTGACCTTAGGTTAGGGAATATTTTTTAATATATCATATCCCAAAATACAAATGACTTGGGAAAAATAGATAATTGGATTTCACTAAAATTTAAAAGACAAAGATATCATCAAGAAAGTGAAAAGACAATGGGCAAAATGAGAAAAAATATTTGCAAATAACATATCAAATAAGGAATTTTTATCTAAAGTACACACATAAATATTTTTCAATGGTGTTCAAATTAGCTTTACTAAAAACAAGATGACCTAGATAAAGCCCCCTCTGATGTGATTCAACATGAAGTGCCTAGCATCATCTATGAAATGCTCTAACTAGAAATGTTAACCCATATCCATTCAGCTTTTTAGATTAGACCACACTGATTTCTACACAATAAAAAATGTAGGTAATATAAAAAAGATGTTAAATAATACTGTGGGAAAGTAATCATACAAATATAGAATGTGTGATTTTTCAATCCAGCAATGTCTCTTTACTTCAAAGCTAGTTTTTAAAAAAGTGAGGTTAATAAAATGTAGCAACAAGTACAATAAATGAACCCATTTGAAGACATATAATTGATATATCACAGTGGTATATTTTGGGGCTTTTAGGATATTCTCAATATGAAATGATTTTAAGAAATAAGTCTTACTTATTCAGATAATGTCAAAGGAGGATAATATACTCTTCAAAAATAGATGCATACATAGTGGTGAAGTATTAAGATTTTTTTCCTAATGGTTTTTGAGCAAATTTCAAATAAATAGCAATACTTACAGGTATGATTGCTATATTGTTTATCTTTAAATGTGTATATTTTCAGGATATAAGTTGATAAAGCAGACATGGCAAATGCTAGTAAATAGTTAAATATTATACTCTTTAGGTTATTATGAACTATAAGTTTAAATTTTTGCATAAAATATTCTTGAGTAAATACTGACAGTTTAGTAAGTCATAATGACAGCTCCATGATTAGAAGTGAAACAGGGTATTTTATTTAGATTTAGTGCAATAAAAGTTAGCATTAATATTTTAAAAGTTGAAATATTTTTATTAATTAAAATACAAATTTCATACAAAAGATGATATCAAAACAGAATTTGAAAAGTGTTATAATTTCCCAAAGTATGAATAATCAATGGAAATATCAACTACTCCAATGATAAATGCATGGATATGTAAAGAATTAGAAAGTAAAACTAATTTCATCATATTGTCTGATTGTGCTAAGTTGCTTCAGTTGGATCTGACTCTTTTCAACCATATGGACAGTGTAGTCTGACAGGCTCTTCTGTCCATGGGATTTCCCAGGCAAGAATACTGGAGTGGATTGCCATTTCCTTCTCCAATTGTCTGACCAGTTGGTACTAAATTGCTTGTGCAATTATCACCACTTGCCTTTTCTTTTCACTTTTGTTGTTTTACTGTATTTATGAGAGATCTTATCAGCTTTTCCAAAAATATAATATGCAGTTATCAAATCATATGACTTTCTTTAAAGATTGAGTGAGCTGATTTCTATTTAAAAAGAGACAGACTGATTTAAGAACTATACTCATGCTGTTTATTAGAAGTAAGTTTTTAAAACTGTGATTAAAAAAGTTTGGGAATTTTTATGGACAGAATATCTGTATTCCTCCAAAATTCATATGTTGAAGCCTTAATATCCTCCTTTCCCCAGTCAAGTGTGATGGTACTTGGAGATGGGACATTTAGGAGATGGTCAAAGTTTGGTTAGGTATTAAAAAAAAGAGTCTTCATAATGGGATTAATGACTCTATAAGAAGAGAAAATGAGAGATCTTTCTTTCTGCCTGAAATCCCCATGAAAAGCTAAGGAAGGCCTTGGTAAAAGGTTGATCTCTCTGTAAGCCAATGATAATGTTCTCATCAGAAACCAAATCATCAAGCCTCCAGAATTACAACAAAAAAAATTTCTACTGTTTAAACCACTAAACTGATGGTATTTTATGATGGCAATCTGAGCTAACTAGTACAGAAATCAAAGAGTGGAAAAATATGTACTGGACAAGTTGAAATTACAAGATGATTACTACTACCAATAGGACAGAGTAACTAGATAATGATAAATGGTAAATATACAAAAAGCATCAAATTCTACAAGAACTACTTACATAAAGGTATATTTATTAAAAATGCAGGAGAATTATGTATGAATGAACTTATGGCAAGGAGTATAATTTATTTCTTACAGTCAGTTCAGTTCAGTCGCTAAATTGTGGACGACTCTTTGTTAACCAATGGACTGCAGCAAAACAGGCTTCCTTTTCATTACCAACTCCCAGAGCTAACTCAAACTTAATATCCATCGAGTCAGTGATGCCATCCAACCATCTCATCCTCAGTTGTCCTCTTCTCTTCCTGCCCTCAATCTTCTGCAGCATCAGGGTCTTTTCCAATGAGTCATCTCTTCGCATCAGGTGGCCAAAATATTGGAGTTTCAGCTTCAGCATCTGTCGTTCCAATGAATATTCAGGACTGATTTTCTTCACAATTGACTGGTTGGATCTCCTTGCAGTCGAAGGTACTCTTAAGAATCTTTTCCAACATCACAGTTCAAAATCATCTATTCTTTGGCGCTCAACTTTCTATATGGTCCAACTCTCACATCTATACATGACTACTGTAAAATTCATAGCTTTGACTAGATGGACCTTTGTTGGCAAAATAATATCTCTGCTTTTTAATATGCTGTCTAGGTTGATCATAGCTTTTCTTTCAATGAGCAAGTGTCATTTAATTTCATGGCTGCAGTCACCATCTGCAGTGATTTTAGAGCCCCCCAAAATAAAGTCTGTCACAGTTTCCATTGTTTCTCCATCTATTGGCCATGAAGTAATGGGACTGGAAGACTTCCTGGTGGCTTAGACGGTAAAACATCTGTCTACAATGTGGGAGGTACGGATTCCATCCCTGGGTAAGGAAGATTCCCTGGCAAAGGAAACAGCAACCCACTCCAGTACCCTTGCCTAGAAAATCCCATGGGTGGAGGAGCTTCGTGCAGGCTATTGTTCATGGGGTCTCAAAGAGCCGGGCATGACTGAGCAAGTTCATTTCACTTCAGTGGAACTGGATGCTCTGATCTTCGTTTTTTGAATGTTGAGTTTAGGCCAGGGTTTTTACTCTACTCTTCTACTTTCATCAAGAGGCTCTTTAGCTCTTTGCTTTCTGCTATAAGGATGGTGTTATCTGGATATCTGAGATTATGATACTTCTCCCTGAAAACTTGATTCCAGCTTGTGCTTCATCCAGCCTGGTATTTTGCATGATGTACTCTGAATAGAAGTTAAATAAGCAGGTTGACAATATATAACCTTGACATACACATACTCCTTTCCCAGTTTGGAACCAGTCCATTGTTCCATGTCTGGGTCTAATGGTTGCTTCTTGACCTGCATACAGATTTCTCAGGAGGCAGGTATGGCAGTCTGGTATTCCATCTTTTTAAGAATTTTAACAAATACTTAGTAGACAGTGTGGTTATAGACTCATCTAGTTAAAAGAACTCAGGTTAGATATATTTATAAGTTTTTTTAAAGAATTAATGGATTTTTGCTTTTCCTTTCATATCCATGGGATAAATGCAAAAATAATTTCTGAAATTTGCCAAGAGAAAATCTTAACATTTCAAAGAAATATAAATTTGTCCCATACCTTAAACTTTTAGAAGATATAGTAGATTAATAAGTGAATATTATAAATAAATCACATAAAGACTGATAAATTTGATATTTGGTTCTTTGAATATGAAAAAAAAAAGTAAAGAGTAGGGGTACTGCTAGATCTTGCTTAAATGAAAAGAAGAAAGACATAATTTACCAACTAGTAACTAGAGAGGGAATAAAAATATGCAATCAGTAAAAATTAGAGCAGCAGAAGGATGTTGTATACAACTCTCCAGTGACATTTATTCTTGTGTAACATATTGTCCCAAACTTAATACCTCAAGACAGCATCCATTATTGCACAGTTTCAAAGTCTTAGAAATCCAGGTATTTACTTCACTGTGTTCTCTGGCTCACTGCCTTTCATAAGTTTGCAGTGAAGGCTTCAGCTATGGTGGGAATTATCTCAATATTCAACTGACAATGGCTTACTTCCATGCATAATCACTTGTTAGGGTACAGATCCTACCAGCTTGAAATGAAGGCCTTAGTTCCTTGCTAGTTGTCAATCAGTGACTTTCCTCAGTTCCTTACCATTTGGGACTCTTCATGTGGCAGCTCACAACATGGAAGCTTGTTTCATTAGAATCAGCAAGAAAGAAGAAACAGAAAGGGACAGGGACACACCTTCAGGCTAAGTCTTTTTATAATCTAATATCCAAAGTACCATCCAATCACTTTTGTCTTATTCTGATATTTAGAAGCAAGTCCTTAGGTTCTGCTCTCACTAAAGGGGAGATGATCATACAAGAACATGAATAACAGTAAATAGGGATTATGAGGAGTTATTTTTAGAGGGTGCCTATTGCAGGTAACAAGTTCCAAAACCCAATTTTAGAAATCTGTTCCTTGCTAATAAAATGCAAATGTTCAAACATATACAAAAATAAGTAGGAAACTTATGTAGAACAATTAACATAGGAAACATTTCAAATACCATTAAATAAATATTATTGGACCACTGTTTCATAATTAATGCCTTTTAACTTAAAGAGAGGCCATGGGTCAATTATTAAATTATCCATATTTTAGAAATAAATTTGAATAAAATACTAAATTTTCCTAATGTATCTAATAAAGTTAGAGAGGCTGATTACACAATTTGATTTTATTTCTTCATTGTCCCTACTGCTCTTGATTACTATTTTTCTTAGACATTTGTTTTGTTGTTTCTTTTCTTCCCAAACCCATGTAAAGTAAGATCCTTGTTGTTTGAAACCTTTTCTGTGTGTTCGCTACTGTATTCCCAATAGCTACAATACTGCCTGGGATATGAGGTATTTTTAATAATTGACTATGTTATTAATTAAAAAAATTCAAAGACATGACTTTATTACTGTTAAAATTACATTTGTATCAGAGATAGGGACATAAATCAATTATCTAAAGTTTGCAGTAGGAATATTTGGTAAAATAAATAAAACTTTGTGCATTAAATGGGGACTAGTAACCGTCTCTATATTAGTAAATCATTAAACTTTTTATAAGACTGTGTTGTTTTGGACAGTTCATAAATAATAACTTGATAAAAAAGTAAAGATAAATGTCTAATAAGATGCTACTGGATATTTAATAGGTAAGGACGGCTACAAAGTAGACTTTTCTGTGTGCAAAATGAAAGAATATGAAACTAATTTATTGTACTGTTATTATTATCTTAGCTAAATATATGCTTCTTTATAAATGTATTTAAAAACACTAAGGCTAATTTACTGCATTAGACAGGAGCCAAGAGAAATATAATTTAAAATATTTCATCTATTTTAGTCTTCTAAAATTACTGCAGACAACTTTTTTATAATGAAAAGTAAGAATATCTGCCCCTTGTGGCTTGGCTAGTAAAGAATTTGCCTGCAGTGTGGAAGACCTGGGTTCAGTCCCCAGGTTGGGAAGATCCCCTGGAGAAGAGAAAGGCTACCCACTCCAGTATTCTAGCCTGGAGAATTCCATAGACTATATAGGCCATGGGATTGCAAAGAGTCGGACACAACTGAGCAACTTTCACTTTACACTTCACTTCAAGAGTGTCTGCAGTTCATTCAGCTCTCTTTGTGGATTTCCTTAGCCACTCTTACTTGATCAGTAAAAACCACCATGGTAGGCAAAATTTTGAAATGGCTCCAGAGATTCTTATCTCTTGATATACAGACTTGTATTACTTTCTCCCTTTGAATGTGGGCAGAATTGAAGAGATTTTATAAAAACAAAATCTCAAATCAGTTGACTTTGAGTTAAAAGAAGGTTATCCTGGGTATGTTTGATTAAATAATGTGATCTCTCAAAAGGAACTAAACCCTTTGTGAAGGAAGATATTTGAAATGGGAGACGGCCTATGGAGGGGGCCATGTGGCAGAGATCAGAGTGTGATCGCTGGGAATTTAGAGAGGTATTCTTCTATTTGGAGAAGGAAATGGTAAGCCACTCCAGTATTCTTGCCTGGAGAATCCCATGGACAGAGAAACCTGATCGGCTACAGCCCATGGGGTCACAAAGAGTTGGACACTTTACTTACTTACTTCTTCCATTTATGAAACTGGGAATATCAATTATCTACTTCCAATGAGATAAATTTCCCCTCAGACTACCAACAAAGACTTCCTCGGAACAGAAAACAGCATGACTATACTTCTTTACATGTTCTATTCCAGTTTGCTATGCTGTTTTCATTGACAGTTTGAAGTGTTAGTAACACTTTGAAGTGTTAGTAAGTTTATGTAAGTGTGATCCATTCTAGTATCATATCACATTTATAGGTATATAGGCATAAGACACAAAACTGGGAAATTAGATAAAATTTTACAAATTCAAGGCAATAAAACTACTAATGGCATTTGTTAAGTAGGTAATAGGAAACACTGAAACTACTGATTATGATGATCAGGAACTACACTGTTTACTAGAGCAGCTGCTGGAATCCTCCCATAACCAGAGGGAAAATTATAGGAAACTGACTTATTTGAAATATATACATGATATGAAACCAACAGAGAACTCGAGATATATGAGATTTATCATCTCATATTTGCTATGGGTTAGGAGTTGAACTCATTTTAGCTGGGTCCTCTGATAGGATCTGACAAGGCTGAAATCCAGGTTTTGGTGGACTGTACTCACTACAGTTTTGACTAGGGAAAAAGTCTACTTCCAAGTTCCCTTGTGTTCAACCAAGTACCAGACAAGGCCTGAATAGTAAGAAATACTTCAGTATATTTGTTTTGTTAAATTAAACTGTGATTTTTGGGGGGCCAAAATTGATAATGCTATTGCTTATTAAAATTTTTAAAAGATTTTTGTATTAATTAATAGGAAATCATTGACGGTGAAACAGTAAGTCACTTTATTTAAATGAAAGGTAGTGAAATGATAACTTACAATGAATATTTTAGATTTGATTGCTTTAAAATCTTTTGGAAATTTGTAATCTAGAAATTATCGAAAGAATTGTTTAAAAAGAGTTCAGTACAGTTCAGTTTAGTTGCTCAGTTGTGTCTGACTCTTTGCGACCCCATGAACCGCAGCATGCCAGGCCTCCCTGTCCATCACCAACTCCCAGACTTTACCCAAACTCATGTCCGTTGAGTTGGTGATGCTATCCAACCATCTCATCCTCTGCTGTCCCCTTCTTCTCCTGCCCTCAATGTTTCTCAGCATCAGGGTCTTTTCAAATGAATCAGCTCTTTGCATCAAGGGGCCAAAGTATTGGAGTTTCAGCTTAAACATCAGTCCTTCCAGTGAACACCCAGGACTGATTTCCTTTAGGATGGACTGGTTGGATCTCCTTGCAGTCCAAGGGACTCTCAATAGTCTTCTCCAACACCACAGTTCAAAAGCATCAATTCTTCAGTGCTCAGCTTTCTTTATAGTCCAATGCTCACATACATACATGACCACTTGAAAAACCATAACCTTAACTTGATGGACATTTGTGGCAAAGTAATGTCTCTGCTTTTTAATATGCTGTCAAAAGTACCTGTTTAAAATAAATTTTATAGTTTTTAATTTTTATGATTAAAGAAATCACTGAGATTGTGATTTTAAATTATATGATACTTTGGTACTAGCCATAAATCATCTGATTTTTAAAAAATTAAAATAAAATTAAATATTATGCTAGATTTTTCTCTTAAGTTTGGAGTCCACTAGGTAAGATTTTCACATGATAATCTGGCATTTATTTGTAGATTGTCTATTCACATGGCATATGCATGCTTGACAATTCAATAAAAATTTTGGAGAACATGTAAAAACTATCCTTGATACATTATATAGTTGTAGTTCACTAGGCAGGTTTTGAAATAATAAAAATATTTTCATACATGCTTTAAATTGAATCTTAAAATTGATTATTTTGATATATATTAAATTAATTAAAGGTTATGTGTAAGCAGCAGTTTCATTTTGTTTACATTGCCATCTGCTCTAATTACATAACCAAGGCTACTGGACATTATTCAAAAATATGTACCTATTTTATAAAATATAAATTTATTTATTTTAATTGGAGGCTAATTACTTTACAATGTTGTATTGGTTTTGCCATACATCAACATGAATCTGCCACAGGTGTACACATGTTCCCCAATCTGAATCCCCCTCCCACATCCCTCCCTGTACCATCCCTCTGGGTCACTTATCGTTGACCTAGAAAAATTGCTAGCTAAATTATTTTACAAATTAAACAATGATTAAAAAATGGAATGCCTTTTCAAAGCAGAAAAAAACACTGGTAAATGAGCCTAGGCTTTTCATCAAGGAGACCGATTTCTCTGAAATTTTCTTTAATGAAAAATCTCACATTCATGTATATTTTATACAGCAGAGGTCTAAAAAGGGAGAAATTAGTAATCAGTAGTTTCTCAATTCTGTATTTTTAGCTTCAAAATATAAATCTCACACTCTTATAAAACCCACACATTCTTTGGGCTCTTGATATCTACTTTAAATATTATGAGGTAAAACTTTGAAGAAACTGTATCTTTAAATATGTAACTATTCTTCACCATATGAATTTTTGTGTGTTCTTGAGAATAATGCTCATTTCCTGACTACTTTTTTAACCCATCATATTGATTGAGGTATTGATATCTGTTTCTTCCCCTCTTTAAGTTTCACCATCTTTTTGTGGGATTAAATTTCCCATAAGAATAAACTCCATTAGCATTTACTATTTTTAAAGTCATCTCTCTATTTGTAAGTAATCATCTGGAAGTGAAAATTGTCTTCAACCTCACTCTACTATCATCTCTGTATATGTAAATTAGGTTTCAATCAAGAGGCAGAAACCACACAGTAATTTGAAGAACATAAAATATTATTAACTATAACAGGGGATTAGAGTAATGAGAATTGGTTAAGAAGTAAAGGGAAATCTAAAGAATGCCAGAATAACATGTGTAAGTGCAGCTACTAAACCTAGAGCTGAGATGGAACATGCACAGAAGAAAACGTTGAGCTTGATTCAGACCTGGTTTGAGAAGAACAGTCCAGATCATTGAGTGGCAGAGAAATCATTGGACTGTACTGGCAGAAACTGCTGTAAAAGTGTCTTCCAGAACTTGCTAATGAAAACACCTCTCAGGGAGATGTGTCACCAGAAGGACTCCATTAAGAAACCAAGAAAAGAAAGCTGCATTTGGGTTATATTACTGTCGGGGGAGTGTGTAATATCCTCAGTTCTGTTTCATCACAACAAAAATTTGAAGCAATGGACCAGCATTACAGTTCTCAGATGAGCCAGCATTACAGCTCTCAGACAGACCAGCATCACAGCTCTTGGATGGACCAGTGTTACAGCTCAGTTGTATTTAGAAAATAAAGGGAAATACATCCTCAAGGCATGAGGGCATGCCAATCCAAAAGACGAAGAGAAGAGGGAGAGAGTGAGAGAGCAAGAGAGACCCCCAGCCCTTTGGCTCCTCTTCTTATATGCTTTTTCTCCTCCTCCTGGGCCTACCCTATGTAAATTGGGCTAACCAGGAGTACTGTTTGTTCTACCTGAGTTCATCATTCTGGTCCTCAGATCTCCCTTTGTTTTATTTTCACGGGCTTTTCCCTTCCAGTCTTTCTGGACTCCTTTTTCCTATTCTAACTACCTAACATTACCAAGATGGCAATGCGATACAATTTATTTTTGTTATTGAAGCTGTTCAGAAATTAAGACGTTGAGAAAACTGAAGGGGTTTGAATAAATGAGAAACTTGGGTGCATCATGATATACCAAAAGAACCAATACAGAGCAATATAATCTGATTACATATATAACTTTAAAATAGGTAATGTTTTTCTAGCCAATCAGAAAACCAGTCATTTCAGTATTGCAAGCCAATATGTTTTAATTATGCAAATCCATCAAATGATCAAATAAGTATTGTCTCTAAACAAGGCAGTAGATATGCCTTCTTAAAAAATGGTGGTTGTGTAATAAGATATAGAAACTTCAGAAGACATCGTTCCTCTTTAAGTTTTAAAATCTGCAAGTAGGAAAAAAACAAGATTGCATTTGCTTGACTTTCTATGACTTCCACTTTTTTTTATTCTTTGGTTCTAGTTTAGAGTATATTGTTTCATAACTTCAACATATTTGACCCTAGCTTCGATGTGGGAGTTGGTGAGATGAGAAACTTCAAACTGTGATTTTGAAACCCCCGGTTCAAATGCTCTGGGGTGATACTGTGAAGAGATGTTCCTTAAAATAAATGATCTGATCTTCAATCAAGAAAAGTGTTAACTTTCTGGAAACTTTCCAGTTTGCTGTTCTGAAGAACTCAATTTAGCAGTTTCATCAACTTTCACTATCCATGCTATTGGAGAGAAGCAGTGGTATGAATAATCTAAAAGTGCAGTTAATTTTAAAATAATTTATATGAAGTGATTTTCTGTTGTATATTTAACTTCCTAGTTGTGTTGTACCTAAGCTAACAATAAAATTAGATTTTTATTTCCTCAGGGTATAATAATTGGAAGCTCAGTAAAATAATGTATGATAAGGGAAGCCCAGGCACTTTTGTTAGTTAACATGAAAAATTCCTTGTAGCACTGTACTTGGAGAGATAGTTGAAAATTGTTAATAATAAATAAATTTTACCATGTTTTAAAGTGTAGAATCAATATTCCTGACCCTACATTGTGAGATGCTGAGTAGACCTCATGCATATGCACATTAGTGAGGTGAATATACCTTGCCAGCTTACATTTCTGTGAATCCATGGATTTAAAAGCACATTGTCAGTTATAAAACATTATATAAATACATATCCACTCAGGTGTTCTTGCTTGGAGAATCCCAGGGTTGGGGGAGCCTGGTGGGCTGCCGTCTGTGGGGTGGCACAGAGTCGGACACGACTGAAGCAACTTAGCAGCAGCAGCAGCATATAAATATATACTGCATTAGAACTTGTCATAATGTGGTATACAGGCTCTTTTTCCCATTAATAAATGCATGAAAAATAACTTTTTATTTCACGTTTAATCAGGTACTAGGTTCTATGATTTCCTGTTTCATTAATGAATCTAGAAGATATGTTTCCAAAAGCCTAAGCCCACCTGAAAAGAAAAAAGACATAAAATAATTTTCTATAAATAAAGAAGAAAAACTCCTTGGCTGCAGCACAGAAAAAAGGATTATAATAACATAGTTTGGGAACCTTTAGGAAAAATGAGACATATGAACAGGGCATTGAGCAGATTCTGGCATATGACAAATAATAGCAAACTTAGTCTGCTAAAAGAAATAAACCTAGAGTGGCTACAATAGCTAAAGGGAAGTGTGTATTCTGATAAGCAACAGCAACAAATGCAACCAGCTTGGGAAATCTGTAGGGAGATTGAAGTCTCTGAAAAGTCACTGTATGTGGGAGATTGGTTGTTTCAGACCTTGACTAGGAGAAGCAAAGAGATAATACATTCAAAGAAACATGTTAAAGTCCACTGTACTTTTATTCACCAACTTTTTATGTTAGCAATCTGGGTAATATAAGGGCAGGATCAATGTGTTATGCAAGAGTGAAATTGATGTAATCTTACATGGCCTGACCAGTCATTCATAGACATTTATTTTCTACCTTGTCTTCCTGATGGCAAATGTTGCCAAATGTCTCCTCCTAATGTTTCTCAGAGTCATGTTCATGAATATATGAAAATTTAATGCATGATAAAGATGGCATCTCAAATATAGAAAGAACAGATTGTTTATTAGATAGTGTAGGGAAAATTGGCTCATTACAAGAAAAAAAAAAAACTTGGATCTCTACCTAACTCCACATAGAAAGGTGGCCTCCAGATGGTATAAAAACTTAATGAAAAGTAAAACTATAAAGTCAATAAACAAAACTGTAAAAGACTATCATTGTTACTAAAATACTATGAAGAATTTCTCAAACAAGATTTTGAAAGTGTTAACCATGAAAGAAAACAAAGATGAAAGACTGATGATGTTAAATCAAGATAACATAAACATATAAAATTTGAATGAATGCATAAAATGAAAAAAGTTAGTATTTACCATATAGAGATTATACTAAAATATACTGATCACTCTAAATTGACAACAAAAGATAGCAATGCAAAAAAAAAAAAAAAAAAAGAAAAGAGCCAAGGGGATGAATAGGCAATGTACAAAAGAGGAAACATAAACTAAGAAAAATATGAATAAATTTTATAAATTGTCTAGTCACATAAATGGAATTTAAAATAATTAGATATCACATTAAACTTATAGAATTTGACAATGGTGAGTCTTGCTTGTATATGGGGAATCAGAGCTCCTCATGACTTGACGATGCTCCTTTCATAAAAATGGTCTGTCTCTCCTTTGGCAAATTAAGTGCATGTATAGTCAGTGGTCCAGGATATATATATATATATATATATATATATATATATATATATATATATATATATATATGAAATTCGTTATTGTTGTTATTGGTTATTATTGTTGTTGTTCAGTCATCCAGTTGTGTCTGATTCTTCACAACCTCATGGACTGCAACACGCCAGTCCTCCCTGTATCTCACCAACTCCTGGAATTTGCCCACATTAATGTCCATTGAATCAGTAATGCCATCTTGCCATCTCATCCTCTGATCCTCTCTTCTGCTTCTGCATTCAATCGTTTCCACCATCAGGGTCTTTTCAATTGAATCAGCTGACAAAAATATTGGAGCTTCAGCATCAGTCCTTTCAATGAGTATTCAGTTTATTTCCTTTAAGATTGACTAGTTTGACCTCCTTGTTGTCCAAGGGACTCTCAGGAGTCTTCTCCAGCACCATAGTTTGAAGGCATCAGTTCTTTGGTGCTCTGCTTTCTTAATGGTCCAGCTCTCACAACCATACATCACCACCGGAAATACCATAGCTTTAACTATATTAAACTTTTTTGGCAAAGTGATGTCTTTGCTTTTCAAAACATTGTCTCTTTTTATCATATCTTTCCTGCCAAGAAGCAGTCATTATCTGATTTCATGGCTGAAGTCACCATCTGCAGTGATTTTAGAGGCCAAGAAGAGGAAATCTGTCACTGCTTCTATCTTTCCCCCTTTTATTAGCCATGAAATGATTGGGCTGGGTGCCATGATCTTAGTTTTTACAATTTATTGTTTAAGCCAGATTTTTCACTCTCTTTTTTCACCCTCATCAGGAGGTTCTTTATATGCTCTTTGCTTACTGTGGAGTGGTATCATCCACATATATGAGGTTCTTGCTGTTTTCCCCGCCAATCTTGATTCCAGTCTGCAACTCATCTAGCCTGGAATTTCTCATGATGTGCTCAGTGTACAAGTTAAATGAACAGGGTGACATCAGACAGCCTATTCTTACTCCTTTCTCAGTCCTGAACCAGTCAGTTGTTTCATACAGGTTCTAAATGTTGTTTCTTGACCCACATGCAGTTTTCTCAGGAGACAGGTAAGATGGTCTGATATTCCAATTTTGTTAAGAGTTTTCCACAATTGTTATGATCCACACAGTCAAAAGCTTTAGCATAAAGTGGTATATGAAACAGTGGTATTTTTTTTTTCCTAAAATTTCCTTGCTTTCTCTATGATATTCTCACAGAATTCTCCTGAAGAATAAAGGGACTTGTACAAGCTACTGTTTATCTTTGAAAGGATAACTGAAATGTGATACAGGCATATCATGAAGTAGTATTAATTGAAGTAGTTTCCTGTTTTCTCAGCAGACTGAGAGGTTTTTGTCCAATATTTATTGCGGAAACCTGGTCGAGCTCCCAAAGTGAGGAAATATATTTAATGAATATTGAGAACAAAGAAGGAAACAAGAGGCTAATGCCTCCAAAATAATCAAGTATTGGAGCCTGGCAAGTTCAAGATCAACTAGTTGGCTGATTCAGCACCTGGGTCAAAAAGTTGGAATTGTAACACCCTGAACTCACATCCTCCCATGGGCACGTCAGAATTACAGCTTTTTACAGAACTATTGTTAAATAAAATAAAAATAGAAGACTAACAGAAAATATCTTCTACAACAAAAGATATAAAGAAGGGACCGTGTAGAAATGGGTAGGAGGATTGGAGGCATAGTATAATAAACATAAATACCCCTGGGTATGTGGGCCAAAAACAGCAGGATAATTATAATGACATATTTTCTCTCTAAGGAAGAACATTAAACCCAAAAGCAGAATAATATAGTTACACATTCTTCTCAAATGTATATGGATAATTTTCAAGGATAGATCATATGCTAGATCACAAAAGAGGTCTCAGTATAGTTAAAAAAGAAAAGAAAAGAAATTGTATTAAGAATCTTTTCTGACCATAATGCTATGAAACTAGAAATCAACTACAAGGGAAAAATAAATCTCTCTCTTACACACACACACAAATGTGGAGGCAAAACAGTACACTGCTAGTCATCAGTGCATTACAGATGAGATCAAAGAAGTAATAGAAAAAATAATTTCTTGAGTTAAAGGAATACAAAACTACAATTAATCAAAATATTATATGGGACGTGTGGAACAAGAAAACTCTCAAATAATGTCTCTGCTTTTGAATATTCTATCTCAGTTCAGTTCAGTTCAGTTCAGTCACTCAGTCATGTCTGACTCTTTGCGACTCCATGAATTGCAGCACTCCAGGCCTCCCTGTTCATCACCATCTCCCGGAGTTCACTCAGACTTATGTCCATCAAGTCCGTGATGCCATCCAGCCATCTCATCCTCTGTCGTTCCCTTCTCTTCCTTCCCCTAATCCCTCCCAGCATCAGAGTCTTTTCCAATGAGTCAACTCTTTGCATGAGGTGGCCAAAGTACTGGAATTTCAGCTTTAGCATCATTCCTTCCAAAGAAATTCCAGGGTTGATCTCCTTCAGAATGGACTGGTTGGATCTCCTTGCAGTCCAAGGGACTCTCAAGAGTCTTCTCCAACACCACAGTTCAAAAGCATCAATTGTTCGGTGCTCAGCCTTCTTCACAGTCCAACTCTCACATCCATACATGACCACAGGAAAAACAATAGCCTTGACTAGACGGACCTTTGTTGGCAAAGTAATGTCTCTGCTTTTGAATATGCTATCTAGGTTGGTCATAACTTTCCTTCCAAGGAATGTCTTTTAATTTCATGGTTGCAATCACCATCTGCTGTGATTTTGGAGCCAAAAAAAAGTCTGACACTGTTTCCACTGTTTTCCCATCTATTTCCCACAAAGTGAACCTAACCTTACACCTAAAGGTGCTAGAAAATAAGAACTGAAATAAAACCCAAAGCTAGAAGAAGGAAAGAAATCATAAAATCCATCAACATTTCAACTCTTTAAGGAAATCAAATCAGTGAAGGTGCAATGGAAAACATGGGTATATAGAATTTTAAAAAAAGACAAAGATTCACGTGGTCTTGTAAAATCAGGTTAAAAAAATAGAGTGCCTTTGTTTTTTGCTTAATAATTCAGAATGAATGGTAGAATACAGTCAGAATTTTTACAAAATATAATTATATAATTGAAAAATATTTGGTAGAGAAAGTCATTTTTATAATTCACCTTAAATCAAAATATACTAAAAATAAGGATAAATCTGATGATTTTTATTTGACTTAAATAAGAACGTCTTCATTAGAAAATATTAACACTGGGAGAAAATAAAGCAAAGCAAAATTATTCTCACAAATCTAATAGCAATTGGTCATAGCTATTCCCAAATTGACTTCAATTTTAATATTTTATCTTATACTCATTAATGTCCCAGATGGCACAGTGGTAAATAATCCACCTGCAATGCAAGTGAAACAGAAGATGCAGGTTCAATCCCTGGGTCAGGAAGATCCCCTAGAGTAGGCAAAGGAAACCCACTCTACTATCCTTGTCTGGAAAATTCCACGGTCAAAGGAGCCTAGTGGGCTATGGGTTCAGAAAGAATCAGACATGACTGAGCACACACACGCAAATACACATCAATATTATATGAGTGGGCTTATCTAAATCCTCTCATTATTGAATATGCTGAATTTTTAAATATTTGTTATTCAGTAAACGTTAGCAGACATATATTTTTAAGCTCTAGATGAATGTGGAAGTGGAGAGTGAAAAAGTTGGCTTAAAGCTCAACATTCAGAAAATGAAGATTATGGCATCTGGTCCCATCACTTCATGGGAAATAGGTGGGGAAACAGTGGAAACAGTGTCAGACTTTAGTTTTTAGGGCTCCAAAATCACTGCAGATGGTGACTGCAGCCATGAAATTAAAAGACACTTACTCCTTGGAAGAAAATGTATGACCAACCTAGATAGCATATTCAAAAGCAGAGACATTACTTTGCCGACTAAGGTCCATCTAGTCAAGGTTATGGTTTTTCCTGTGGTTATGTATGGATGTGAGTGTTGGACTGTGAAGAAAGCTGAGTGCCAAAGAACTGATGCTTTTGAACTGTGGTGTTGGAGAAGACTCTTGAGAGCCCCTTGGACTGCAAGGAGATCCAACCAATCCATTCTGAAGGAGATCATCCATGGGATTTCTTTGTAAGGAATGATGCTAAAGCTGAAACTCCAGTACTTTGGCCACCTCATGTGAAGAGTTGACTCATTGGAGAAGACTTTGATGTTGGGAGGGATTGGGGGCAGGAGGAGAAGGGGATGACAGAGGACGAGATGGCTGGATGGCATCACGGACTCAATGGACGTGAGTCTGAGTCAACTCCGGAGTTGGTTATGGACAGGGAGGACTGCCGTGCTGCGATTCATGGGGTCACAAAGAGTCAGACATGACTAAGCAACTGACTGAACTGAACTGAACTGAAATTTAATATCTTTTAACTTCTTATTAGCCAATTGTCCATTATTTTTGGAGAATTACTACTTTGAGTTTTTAATTTCATGATACTGCATTTTTCATTTTACATGAGTAAAATAAAAAAATACAATGAGGACTACATTACAGGTATAGCTATTAACAAAGTATGCAGTTCAGTAAGTTGTTGCCTTCAATTTTTTTTTGCTACTTGTTTTGAATATAATTCAAAAGTACAAAAAAAATCTAGTTAAGCTGTTACTGTTTGCAGATGACATGATGCTATGCATAAAAAATCCTAAAGATGCTACTAGAAAGTTATTAGAGCTCATCAATGAACTTGGTAAAGTTGTGATACAGAATTAATACAGGAAACAGGATACAAAACACCTACATACAAATAAATTCCATTCCAAGAGCATACTTGTAAGTCTAATTTGCCCATAAGTCCAACAAAATTAGCCTAGGTACCCAGCTAACACAATCTGCCATATAGGGCTGTCCTGTAATAAGTTTATAATATTTTCCACACAAACAATACACAAAAAAATTAAGAAAATATTTTTCATTTTATAGCAGAATATCTTGAAAAGTACAGTAGTACAGTAAAACAGCTGGCATATAAGGTCTGGGATTGAGTGAACAGGAGAGAAGAGGAGGGGCAGAGAGGAGGTAGGAGATGGTAGAGCTGAAGAATCATCAGCACTATGAAATGGAGGGCAAGCCGCCATTTCACTCACAATTGACATTGATAGAATAGATTCTGGTACCTTGCTGGAATGAGAGGCAGGTTCACATTTTTGAAAGTTTTCAACTCGAAGGGGACTTACTATACAAAAAAATTATCTTTCATTCCTCTACACTAAAAATGAAAGATCAGAAAGAGAAATTAAGGAAACAATTCTATTTATCAACACATAAAAATAATAAAATACATAGGAATAAGCCTACCTAGGGAGGTAAAAGGCCTGTGTTCTGAAAACTGCAAGATGCTGATGAGAAACATTGAAAATGACATAAAGAGATGGAAAAAATATTCCATGCTCTTGGAATGAAAGACTCAATGTAGACAAAGCGACTACACTATCCAAGGTAATCTACAGATGCAGTGCCATCCCTATTAAATTACCAATGGAATTTAATACATACATAGAAAAAAAATTAATTGTATGGAAGCACAGTTCAGCTCAGTTGCTCAGTCATGTCCAACTATTTGCGACCCCATGAACTGCAGCACACCAGGCCTCCCTGTCCATCACCAACTCTGGAGTTCACTCAGATTCACAGCCATCGAGTCAGTGATACCATCTAGCCATCTCATCTTCTGTCGTCCCCTTCTCTTCCTGCCCCCAATCCCTGCTAGCACCAGAGTCTTTCCCAGTGAGTCAGCTCTTCGCATGAGGTGGCCAAAGTAATGGAGTTTCAGCTTTAGAATCATTCCTTCCAAAGAAATCCCAGGGCTGATCTCCTTCAGAATGGACTGCTTGGATCTCCTTGCAGTCCAAGGGACTCTCAAGAGTCTTCTCCAACATCACAGTTCAAAAGCATCAGTACTTAGGCGCTCAGCCTTCTTCACAGTCCAACTCTCACATCCATACATGACCACAGGGAAAACCATAGCCTTGACTAGACGGACCTTAGTCGATAAAGTAATATCTCTGCTTTTGAATATGCTATCTAGGTTGGTCATACAGTTTCTTCCAAAGAGTAAGCGTCTTTTAATATCATGGCTGCAGTCACCATCTGCAGTGATTTTGGAGCCCTAAAAAATAAAGTCTGACACTGTTTCACTGTTTCCCCATCTATTTCCCATGAAATGATGGGACCAGATGCCATGATCTTCGTTTTCTAAATGTTGAGGATTAAGCCAACTTTTTCACTCTCCTCTTTCACTTTCATCAAGAGGCTTTTAAGTTCCTCTTCACATTCTGCCATAAGGGTGGTGTTATCTGCATATCTGAGGTTATTGATACTTCTCCCGGCAATCTTGATTCCAGCTTCTGTTTCTTCCAGTCCAGCATTTCTCGTGATGTACTCTGCATATAAGTTAAATAAGCACGGTGACAATATGCAGCCCTGACGTACTCCTTTTCCTATTTGGAACCAGTCTGCTAATCCATGTCCAGTTCTGTTGCTTCCTGGCCTGCATACAGATTTCTCAAGAGGCAGATTAGGTGGTCTGGTATTCCCATCTCTCTCAGAATTTTTCACAGTTTCTTGTGATCCACACAGTCACAGCCTTTGGCATAGTCAATAATGCAGAAATAGATGTTTTTCTGGAACTCTTTTGCTTTTTCCATGATGCAGCAGAGGTTGGCAATTTGATCTCTGGTTCCTCTGCCTTTTCTAACCCAGCTTGAACATCAGGAAGTTCTCAGTTCACGTATTGCTGAAACCTGGCTTGGAGAATTTTGAGCATTATTTTACTAGCATGTGAGATGAATGCAATTGTCTGGTAGTTTGAGCATTCTTGGCATTGCCTTTCTTTGGGATTTGAATGAAAACTGACCTTTTCCAGTCCTGTGGGCACTGCTGGGTTTTCCAAATTTTCTGGCATATTGAATGCAGCAGTTTCACAGCATCATCTTTCACGATTTGGAATAGCTCAATGGGAATGCTATCACCTCCACTAGCTTTGTTTGTAGTGATGCTTTCTAAAGCCCACTTGATTTCACATTCCAGGATGTGTGGCTCTAGAAGAGTGATCACACCATCATGATTATCTTGGTCGTGAAGATCTTTTTTTTTTTTTACAATTCTTCTGTGTATTCTTACCACCTTCTCTTAATATCTTCTGCTTCTGTTAGGTCCATACAATTTCTGTCCTATATCGAGCCCATCTTTGCATGAAATATTCCCTTGTTGTCTCTAATTTTCTTGAAGATTTATCTAGTCTTTCCAATTCTGTTGTTTTCCTCTATTTCCTTGCATTGATTGCTGAAGAAGGCTTTCTTACCTCTTCTTGCTATTCTTTGGAACTCTGCATTCAGATGCTTCTATCTTCCTTTTTCTCCTTTGCTTTTCGCTTTTCTTCTTTTCACAGCTATTTGTAAGGCCTCCCCAGACAGCCATTTTGCTTTTTGCCTTTCTTTTCCATGAGGATGGTCTTGATCCCTGTCTCCTGTACAATGTCACGAACCTCATTCCATAGTTCATCAGGCACTCTATCAGATCTAGGCCCTTAAATCTATTTCTCACTTCCACTGTATATTCATAAGGGTTTTGATTTGTCTCAAACCTGAATGGTCTAGTGGTTTTCCCTACTTTCTTCAATTTAAGTCTGAATTTGGTAATAAGGAGTTCATGATTAGAGCCACATTCAGCTCCTAGTCTTATTTTTGCTGACTGTATAGAGCTTCTCCAACTTTGGCTGAAAAGAATATAATCAATCTGATTTCAGTGTTGACCATCTGGTGATGTCCATGTGTAGAGTCTTCTCTTGTGATGTTGGAAGAGGGTGTTTGCTGTGACCAGTGCATTTTCTTGGAAAAACTATTAGTCTTTGCCCTGCTTCATTCCGCATTCCAAGGCCAAATGTGCTTGTTACTCCAGGTGTTTCTTGACTTCCTACTTTTGCATTCCAGTCCCCTATAATAAAAAGGACATCTTTTTTGGGTGTTAGTTCTAAAAGGTCTTGTAGGTCTTCATAGAACTGTTCAACTTCAGCTTCTTCAGCTTTACTGGTTGGGGGATAGATTTGGAATACTCTGATATTGAATGGTTTGTCTTGGAGATGAACAGAGATCATTCTGTTGTTTCTGCGATTGCATCCAAGTACTGCATTTCGGACTCTTATGTTGACCATGATGGCTACTCCATTTCTTCTGAGGGATTCCTGCCCACAGTAGTAGATATAATGGTTATCTGAGTTAAATTCACCCATTCCAGTCCATTTTAGTTCGCTGATTCCTAGAATGTCGATGTTCACTCTTTCCATCTCTTGCTTGACCACTTCTAATTTGCTTCGATTCATGGAACTGACATTCCAGGTTCCTATGCAATATTGCTCTTTACAGCATCAGAGCTTGCTTCTATCACCAGTCACATCCACAGCTGGGTATTGCTTTTGCTTTGGCTCCATTCCTTCATTCTTTCTGGAGTTATTTTTCCACTGATCTCCAGTAGCATACTGGGCCCCTACTGACCTAGGGAGTTCCTCTTTAAGTATCCTATCATTTTGCCTTTTCATACTGTTCATGGGGTTCTCAAGGCAAGAATACTAAAGTGGTTTGCCATTCCCTTCTCCAGTGGACCACATTCTGTCAGACCTCTCCACCATGACCCACCCATCTTGGGTTGCCCCGCGATCATGGTTTAGTTTCACTGAGTTAGACAAGGCTGCAAAGAAATAGAGGGGAAAAACATAATGGGAAAGACTAGGGATCTCTTCAAGAAAATTAGAGATACCAAGGGAACATTTCATGCGAAGATGGGCTCGATATAGGACCTAGAAATGGTCTGGACCTAACAGGGGCAGAAGATATTAAGAAGAGGTGGTAAGAATACACAGAAGAACTGTACAAAAAAGATCTTCATGACCAAGATAATCATGATGGTGTGATCACTCATCTAGAGCCACACATCCTAGAATGTGAAGTCAAGTGGGCCTTAGAAAGCATCACTATGAACAAAGCTTGTGGAGGTGATGGCATTCCCATTGAGCTATTTCAAATCCTGAAAGATGATGCTGTGAAAGTGCTGCACTCAATATGCCAGTAAATTTGGAAAATTCAGCAGTGGTCACAGGACTGGGAAAAGTCAGTTTTCATTCCAACCCCAAAGAAAGGCAATTCCAAAGAATGCTCAAACTACCACACAATTGCACTCATCTCACATGCTAGTAAAGTAATGCTCAAAATTCTCCAAGCCAGGTTTCAGCAATATGTGAACTGAGAAATTCCTGATGTTCAAGCTGATTTTAGAAAAGGCAGAGGAACCAGAGATCAAATTGCCAACATCTGCTGGATCATGGAAAAAGCAAGAGAGTTCCAGAAAAAACATTTATTTCTGCTTTATTGACTATGCCAAAGGCTGTGACTGTGTGGATCACAAGAAACTGTGGAAAATTCTGAGAGAGATGGGAATACCAGACCACCTGACCTGCCTCTTGAGAAATCTGTATGCAGGCCAGGAAGCAACAGTTAGAATTGGACATGGAACAACAGACTGGTTCCAAATAGGAAAAGGAGTACATCAGGGCTGTATATTGTCACCCTGCTTATTTAACTTATATGCAGAGTACATCATGAGAAATGCTGGACTGGAAGAAATAGAAGCTGGAATCAAGATTTCCAGGAGAAGTATCAATAACCTCAGATATGCAGATGACACCACCCTTATGGCAGAACGTGAAGAGGAACTTAAAAGCCTCTTGATGAAAGTGAAAGAGGGGAGTGAAAAAGTTGGCTTAAAGCTCAACATTCAGAAAACAAAGATCATTGCATCTGGTCCCATCACTTCATGGGAAATAAATGGGGAAAAAATGGAAACAGTGTCAGACTTTATTTTTTAGGGCTCCAAAATCAATGCAGATGGTGACTGCAGCCATGAAATTAAAAGACGCTTAGTCTTTGGAAGAAAAGTTATGACCAACCTAGATAGCATATTCAAAAGCAGAGATTACTTTGTCGACTTAGGTCCTTCTAGTAAAGGCTATGGTTTTTCCTATGGTCATGTATGGATGTGAGAGTTGGACTGTGAAGAAGGCTGAGCGCCTAAGTACTGATGCTTTTGAACTGTGGTGTTGGAGAAGACTCTTGAGAGTCCCTTGGACTGCAAGGAGATCCAACCAGTCCATTCTGAAGGAGATCAATCCTGGGATTTCTCTCGACGGAATGATTTTAAAGCTGAAACTCCAGTACTTTGGTCACCTCATGCAAAGGGTTGACTCATTGGAAAAGACTTTGATGCTGGGAAGGATTGCAGGCAAGAGGAGAAGGGGACGACAGGGGATGCGATTGCTGGATGGCATCACTGACTTGATGGACGTGAGTCTTAGTGAACTCCAGGAGTTGGTGATGGACAGGGAGGCCTAGCGTGCTGCAATTCATGGGCTTGCAAAGAGTCTGACACAAGTGAGCGACTGAACTGAACTGTGTTCCTAGTGTGATTAGTTTGACTAGTTTTCTTGAGTATGGTTTCAGTGTGTCTGTCCTCTGATGCCCTCTTCAAACACCTACCATCTTACTTGGGTTTCTCTTACCTTGGGCATGGGGTATCTCTTCATGGCTGCTCCAGCAAAGCACAGCTGCTCCTCCTTACCTTGGTTGAGGGGTATCTCCTCATAGCCACCCTTCCTGACCTTCAACATGGGATGGCTCCTCTAAGCCCTCCTGTGCCTTTGCAGCCACTGCTCCTTGCATGTGGGGTTGCTCTTTCCAGCTGCCGCCTCTGGCCTTGGACGCAGTGTGGCTCCTCCTGGCTGCCACCCCTGGCCTCGGACACAGGGTGGCTCCTTTTGGCTGCCGCCCCTGACCTTGATGCAGGGTAGCTCCTCTCAGCCGTTCCTGGGCCATCACAGCCTGGCACTCTCGGCCCCTGCCCCTAAAGCAATTCTGGGAAAGAAAAATGAAGATAGAAGAATCAGACTCCCAGACTTCATTATATATCACAAAACTTCAGTCATGAAAACAGTAGAGGACTGATACAAAAACAGAAATACATCAAAGGAACAGGATGGAAAACGCTGAAACAAATATACATGTGCGTGGCTAATTAATCTATGAAAAAGGAGGCAAGAAAATACAATGGAGAAAAGATAATCTCTTCAACAATTGGTGCTGGGAAAACTGGATAGCTACACGTAAAAGCACAAAACTAGAACACTCTCTAAAACCTCTAACACTCTCTAAATCAAATTCAGTTCAGTTCAGTCAGTCAGTCATGTCTGACTCTTTGTGGCACCATGGACTGTAGCATGCCAGGTCTCTTTGTCCATCACCAACTCCTGGAGTTTACTCAAACTCATGTCCATTTAATCAGTGATGCCATCAAACCATCTCATCCACTGTTGTCCCCTTCTCTTCTCCCCCTCAATCTTTCCCAGCATCAGGATCTTTTCCAGTGAGTCAGTTTTTCACATCAAGTGGCCAAAGTATTGGAGTTTCAGCTTCAGCATCAGTCCTTCCAATAAATATTCAGGACTGATTTCCTTTATGATGAACTGGTTGGATGTCCTTGCAGTCCAAAGGACTCTCAAGAATCTTCTCCAATATCACAGTTCAAAGCATCAATTCTTCGGTGATCAGTTTTCTTTTTAGTTCAACTCTGACATCCATTCATGACTACTAGAAAAACCATAGATTTGACTAGACGGATCTTTGTTGGCAAAGTAATGTTTCTGCTTTTTAACATGCTCTCTAGGTTGGTCATAGCTTTTCGTCCAAGGAGTAAGTGTCTTTTAATTTTCTGGTGCAGTCAGTCTGTCACTGTTTCCATTGTCTCCCCATCTATTTGTCATGAAGTGATGGGAATGAATGCTATGGTTTTAGTTTTCTGAATGTTGAGTTTTAAGCCAACATTTTCACTCTCCTCTTTCAATTTCATCAAGATACTCTTTAGTTCTTCTTTAGTTTCTTCCATAAGGGTGGTGTCATATGCACATCTGAAGTTATGGTATTACTTCTGGCATTTTTGATTCCAGCTTGTGCTTCATCCAGTTCAGCATTTTGAATAATATACTCTGCATATAAGTGAAATAAGCAGGTTGACAACATACAACCTTGATGTACTCTTTTCCCTATTTGGAACCAGTCTTTTGTTTTTCTTTTTCTTACTTCAGTTCAGTTCAGTTCAGTCACTCAGTCGTGTCCAACTGTTTGCAACCCCATGAATAGCAGCATGCCAGGCCTTCCTGTCCATCACCAACTCCTGGAGTTCACTCAGATTCACGTCCATCGAGTCAGTGATACCATCCAGCCGTCTCATCCTCTGTCGTCCCTTCTTCTCCTGCCCCCAATCCCTCTCACCATCAGAGTCTTTTCCAATGAATCAACTCTTCGCATGAGGTGGCCGAAGTATTGGAATTTCAGCGTTAGAATCATTCCTTCCAAAGAAATCCCAGGGTTGATCTCCTTCAGAATGACTGATTAGATCCCCTTGCAGTCCAAGGGACACTCAAGAGTCTTCTCCAACACCACAGTTCTAAAGCATTGATTCTTCGGCGCTCAGCCTTCTTCACAGTCCAACTCTCACATCCATACATGACTACTGGATAAGCCATAGCCTTGACTAGATGGACCTTCGTCGGTAAAGTAATGTCTCTGCTTTTGAATATGCTATCTAGGTTGGTCATAACTTTTCTTCCAAGGATTAGAGTCTTTTAATTCCATGGCTACTTACGTGCATTTATTGCTATGATGATGATTTCCAAAGGTGATTTCCTAATTTCATCATTCATTTTACATTTGTTATTTTGCTTTCTACTAGAAACACAGCATCTTTTTTTTTTTTTTGCTATTTATATCAGTATAGGCTTATGGATTCTTACTTTATTCAATATAATAAAAACCATGCCTTTTGTGTATATATGTGTGTGTGTGTGTGTGTGTGTGTGTGTGTGTAAACATACATACTGTTATGCAACCTAAATCATTCAGTTTGGCCAGTGAAAATCATAGCAAATTCAGAACTGACTTTGATGTCCTTATGATATGTCTTCTTAATTCTCTGAGCAGAGCAAAAATGTTGACTTAAATCTCAACATTTAGAAAACTAAGATCATGGCATCTGGTCCCATCATTTCATGGCAAATAAATGGGGAAACAGTGGAAACAGTGGCTGGCGTTATTTTTCTGGTCTCCAAAATCACTTCAGATGGTGACTGCAGCCATGAAATTAACAGATGCTTACTCGTTGGAAGAAAAAGCTATGACCGACCTAGACAGCATATTAAAGAGCAGAGACATTACTTTGCCAACAATAGTCCATCTAATGAAGGCTATAGTTTTTCCAGTATTCATGTATGGATGTGGGAGTTGGAATATAAATAAAGCTGAGTGCTGAAGAATCGATACTTTTGAACTGTGATGTTGGAGAAGACTCTTGAGAGCCCCTTGGATTGAAAGGAGATCCAATCAGTCCATCCTAAAGGAAATCAGTCCTGAATATTCATTGGAAGCTGAAACTCCAATACTATGGCCACCTGCTGTGAAGAACTGACTCATTTGAAAAGACATTTATGCTGGGGAAGACTGAGGGAGGGAGGAGAAGGGGACGACAGAGGATGAGATGGTGGGATGGCATCACCAACGCAATGGACATGACTTTGAGCAAGCTTCTGGGGTTGGTGATGGACAGAGAAGCCTGGCATGCTGCAGTACATGGGGTTTCAGAGAGTTGGACACGACTGAGTGAATAAACTGATCCTAAGTAAGAAAAACTGATGGTAAAAGAATGACCAGAACCAGGATGAGAAATAGGATAGCTGTATAGAATCTCTGTGTGTCTGCCTTCAAACTACATGTTCATTAACAAAAGAAAAAGAAGCAACGTCTGCAGTAAACAACTATTTTCCTGAAATCAATCAAGTGTTTAATCTAATATCCTAAATGTGGAACAAATTTGCATTGCATAGTGCCTGTTGGAAAACAATAAGTATGCACGAAATGTCTGTGATATATCTGCCCCAAACCCATAATTTAAATCTAAACATGAAGAAATATATTTCAAAATTTAAAGAATATTCTTAGAAATTGTTGATGTTCATTTGCTCAGTATGTGTTCAAATCTTTAAACCTTATAGACTGCAGAACACCAGGATTCCCTGTCAATCACCATCTCCCAGAGCTTTCTTATTTTCATGTCCATTGAGTCAGTGATGCCATCCAACCATCTCACCTTCTGTCATCCCCTTCTCCTCCCACCTTCAATCTTTTCCAGAATCAGGGTCTTTTCTAATAAATCAGTTCTTCACATCAGGTGCCAAAGTATTGGAGCTTCAGCATCAATCCTTCCAATGAATAGTCATGACTAATTTCCTTTAGGATTGAATGTTTGAATCTCTTTGAATTCCAAGGGACTCTCAAGAGTCTTCTACAACACCACAGTTCAAAAGCATAATTTCTTTGGCACTCAGCCTTCTTTATAATCCAACTCTCACATTCATACATGCATGTATGTGTTCGTGCTCAGTTGCTTCAATTGTGTCCGACTCTTTGTGACTCAATAGACTATAGCCCACCATGCTCCTCTGTCCATGAGATTGTCCAGGGAAGAATACAGGAGCACACATCCATACATGAATACTGGAAAAATCATAGCTTTGACTAGATGAACCTTTGTCAACAATATGAGGTCTCTGTGTTTTAATACGCTGTCTAGAATGTCATAGCTTTTTTTCCCAAGGAGCAAGTGTCTTTTAATTTCATAGCTGCATTCACCATCTGCAGTGACTTTGGAGTCCAAGAAATTAAATCTGTCACTGTTTCCATTGTTTCCCAATCTGTTTGCCATGAAGTGATGGGACCAGATGCCATGATCTTTGTTTTTTGAATGTTGAGTTTTAAGCCAGCCTTTTCAGTCTCCTCTTTCTTCTTCATCAAGAGGCTCTTGAGTTCCTCTTCACTTACTGCCATAAAGGTGGTATCATGTGCCTAACTGAGGTTATTGATATTTCTTCCTGAAATCTTGATTCCAACTTGTGCTTCATCCAGCCCAGCATTCAGCATGGTGTACTGTGCATATAAAGAAAATAGGAATGGTGACAATATACAGCCTTGATGCACTCCTTTCCCTTTTTGGAACTAGTCCATTGTTCATGTCCCATTCTAACTGCTGCTTCTTGATGTGCATGGAGGTTTCTTTCACAGGAGGCAGGTAAGGTGGCCTGGTATTCCCATATCTATGAGAATTTTACACAGTTTTTTTGTGATCCACGCAGTCAAAGTCTTTGGCATAGCTGGAGAAGACTATTGAGAGTCCCTTGGACTGCAAGGAGATCCAATCAGTACATCCTAAAGAAATCAGTCCTGAATAGTCATTGGAAGGACTGATGTTGAAGCTGAAACTCCAATACTTTGGCCCCCTGATGGGAAGAACTGACTCATTAGTAAAGACCCTGTTGCTTGGAAAGATTGAAGGTGGGAGGAGAAGGAGACGACAGAGGATAAGATGGTTGTATGATATCACCGACTCAATGGACATGAGTTTGAGTAAACCTCGGGAGTTGTTGATGGACTGGGAGGCCTGATGTGCTGCAGTCCATGGGCTCGCAAAGAGTCGTACGTGACTGAGCAACTGAGCTGAACTAAACTTGCTTTCTTATCTAACAAAATCTTCCAGAGTTCCCTGCTCCAGCCCTGGAATCAACCATTTTTCTAAAGAATGGTGGTTTCTTTTACTGGAGAATATTTGTATCATAGACCAAGGTCTCAGTGCTGGGTATTCTGATTTCCCTGGGGATTTCTGATTCCAAGCTCTGTTGGTGGATGAAGTCAGGAAATACATGCCTATATATAGGCATACCCACAAAATTTTACATCTAGTTATTTCTATATCATTAACTTCCTTCCTATACTTCAAAGTTCAATATAATAGTCTAGGATTCATTCTAGCATTCATATTTGAACATATAGTTTTTTCCGAGTGTGAAACTTGGCTCCAATAATCTTCATTGTGTTCATTCATATATTCATTTAATCCACCATACATAAGCAATCTCTGAATCTTTCTGGGATGCTGACACACCTGTTTATATTTAATGAGTTTTTGACTAATTTTGAAGACTAGAAGGATGGAAAGAGAGAAGGAAAAAAGTAGGGAAGAAAGGATTTTAAGTTTGACAAATCTGTGTAACTTCCTCCCAATTAAGGTATTGAACAAATTCTTTACACCAATAAGTTTTTATCCTGTTCCTTTCTAGTTAACCTTTCACTCCAGTCCAATCACTGCTCTAATATCTATTAAGATAGCTAAATTTTATCTTTTCAGGAAATTAATTTTGATTGGATCACTGCATATGTATTTCTTTGTGTCTATTTTGTTCTGTTCTGAGAAAAATCATTTTGATTCACCATGCTATATGTATCATTAATTCATTATTTACTTTAGGAGTTATAATAAGCAATATGAATATATTACTAATTTATTATAATAAATATATGAATATATGAATATATATTTATCCATTCAAAATTAGAGGGGTAATTGAGTTATTTCAAGTTTTAAGCTATCAGGTAAAGAGCTCTTATGAATATTTTATATATATTTATATTTCTCAATAAATATATTTTCATTACTCTGGGGTAAATGCTTAGAAGTGGAATTGTGGTTTACAGAAAGAGTGTATTTTCATTATATGAGAAACTCATTTTTTAAGAAAGTCTTTTTTTCTTAATAAGAACTGTTTTTCAAAAGTGATTATACCAATTTACATTGCCAGCAAATGTACCTGATGATACTTTTATAGAAAGGGATGCATTTTGCTTCTAAGATATAGATGTATATTCTCATAAATACATTTATTCTGTTTGATCATTTATAAAATATGTGCTTAATATTACTTAGAACCTCTAAGAATATTTAAATATTCATTTATCCAGAAAGTAATGATAAATATCTTGGTGACCAAAAAGTGAATGATGCAACAAATCACTAAAAGATTTGTAGAAAGCTTCTTTCTCTCCCTTCCTCTTTCTGTCTCTCTCCCTTATTCACCCCCACATATGTAAAGAGAACAAGTAAGTAACCAAAGTATGCCTTTCCTGGAAAATTATTTAAAGTAAATAATTATAATAAGAGAAGCAGATCTAATGTCACATCTCTACACAGCTTATAAAAATCTAACCTTTCCTTCTCTAGTGCTAATTTCTTCTTGCTTCATTATTTCCTTTTAGAGTCTAATAGAGCATTATAGAATGCTGGATGGAAAAAGTCCTGTTTTCTTCAGACATTTACCTGAGCCCTAATTAACTGACTTGTCACAGTGCTAAGAAAGCCCCTTCTTTTTGATGGGGCATGAATTATGAACTAATTGACAAGGTTGTGACAGTGTTTCTAAAGAATTTTAAATTGTTTACAGAATTAACATATATGTTTATTTCTGTTTGTCTCACCACATATCACAAATTTACCATAACAGAAAAGCAATTAAAATAAAAGAGCAGCAGAATTAGATGCTATAAAAGTTCTCATAAAACAGTAACATTTACAGAGTAACATATGTAATTGTGTTTTTAAAACTATTCTAAGACATTACACATTATTTAACAGAGAAACAGCATTGAGAGTATAAATTCTGATAATGAGATGCACATAAAAGAAAGACTTAATAAGTATACTTCTCTTAGTACTTACCCACATCATTAATAAAAGAAAATAATTAAATATAAACATACTATAGATGGTGGTCTGGTTATGCACTTGCTAAATTATAATAGATTTTTTATCTCTTACAGTCCCTTGGACTTCAAGGAGATTGAACCAGTCAATCCTAAAGGAAATCAATTCTGAATATTCATTGGAAGGACTGAGGTAGAATCTGATACTCCAATACTTTAACCACTTAATACGAAAACCCATCTCATAGGATAGACTCTGATGTTGGGAGAGACTGAGTGCAAAAGGAGAAGCAGGCAGATGTTATGGTTAGATAGCATTACTGACTCAATAGGGAAGAATCTGAGAAAACTTGAGGAGATAGTGAAGGACAGGGGAGCCTGGCATATTGCAATCCACAGGTTTGCAAAGAATTGGACATGACTTAGAGACTGAGCAGCAACAACAGAATGGGAATTTAAAGCAATATGTAGTAGTTTCATTTTTAGCAGCCTTATTCTTTAAGAAACTTTAAAATCCACAATTAGAAAAAAAATTATAAATCTTTTGATTTTCTGTATAGAATTAACACTTATGCTTGTAAAAAATGAAGAACATATAATTAATTTGGTATAATTTGCTCATTGAGTAAGACACACTAGCCTTATCTTAATAGCCAGTGAAAATACTCTTGGATAAACTTTCATTTGATTGGTAAAAAATACACACAGTAAGCACAATTAAGCATATGGATAATTTAATAATATCTTAATACCTTTTCCTACCATTAATAGGAAAGAGATAATCTCAATAATTTTCATTCTATGCCTTTTATTCTTTCCCATTACCTACATTAAATTTTGGCAGTGTATCTGATATTATATACACCAAAAATTTTTACTACTACAAGTATAATATTTATTAGTATAAACTAACAAGATAGTATTTAAGAAAAAACTATAAATAAGAAAGGGAAATAATATTTGTTCAATATTAGTGTTTTATGTCTTCCCAGAAAGTATATAATGTTTTATGAGAAGTCATAGCTCATATCCTTATTGTTCCTCTATATTTCATAACAATGCATTCAGAAATCAATTTCAGTGAGTAAATGCAAAACATAGATGACACAAATTAAAAAATAAAATAATTAAAATTTCAATAATTAAGTTGAGAGTTAGTCAACTAAGGAATAACAACAGTAGTTGTCTAGTTAATTCATAGGCATGTGATAAAACTTCATAATATTATCAAATACAAAATACCTAGAATTGCTAATGTTACAATATTTGAAAGCAACTGTATACATTGAAGGACTTCCCTTGTCACTTAGATGGTAAAGCGTCTGCCTAAAATGCAGAAGACCCGGGTTCGATCCCTGGGTCAGGAAGATCCTCTGAAGAAGGAAATGGCAATCCACTCCAGTACTCTTGCCTGGAAAATCCCATGGATGGAGGAGTGTGATAGGCTACAGTCCATGGGGTCACAAAGAGTCGGACATGACTGAGCGATTTCACTTGGTCACTTGGTATACACTGAGGCACAATTAAGCATCTGGATAATTTAATAATATCTTAAGAGTCTAGATATTATTTTCTCCTAATTATGCCCAATATAATGAACTTTTATTACTTGCTTAAAAAGGAAATATGAGAGGACAATAAGGGAGAACTGGAGTATTAAAAGTAGTTTTATAATGCTTACATAAATTTATAGTAGACAAATTTAGTATTTAAAAAATTATAGTAAATAAATTAGAAAAATAGATGAAAATAATTTTGATGCTTTATATATGTGAGAAGAATAGGAAAAATAGGAGGAGAGATTCAAAAAGTGACTAGCATAAAAATACTTATTGGAAACACTTTGCTCTAGGAAGCTGAATAGATATTCAGGGGAAGAACAAAAAGGTCTTAGTGTTAAAAAATATATTTTAAAAAGGCAATGAAAAAATATTCAATTAACTGTTGCAAGATAACAATAATGATGATATGATGGTTAATTTTATATGTCAACTTGACTGGATTAAGGTATGTCCAATTGGTTGCTAAATATTTTTTCTGATTGTGTATGTGAGATGTACCTGGAAGAAAGTGGTTGATTCCATAGACTTAGCAAATGAAGATCCAAAGTGGGTAGACACAATCCAATGCTTTGATTGTCTGAAAAGAACAAAAAGAGGGGAAAGTGCTAATTTGCTCTCTCTGCTTCAGCTGTGACATCCATCTCCTCATGCCAGTGGACTTGGCTTGGACAGAGCTTTATGTATTAGCCCCCAGATTCCCAGACCTTTATACTCAGACTGAATTGCATTATTGACTGCTGGTTTTCCAATCGGCAGACAGCACATATCATGGGATTTTTGATTTCCACAATCACATGAACCAAGTCCTATATTAAATCTCGTTCCCCCACCCCGCATCTATCTAATACTTATTTATCTCCTTTTGGTTCTATTTATCTGGAGAACCTTGGATAATACAGATGATAAAATATGTAAAGATGCAATGAAATACGATTTAGAGAATTTCTGTTAAGAAATGGAAGAAAAAGGTACACTGGTAACCAATTACACTATTCAGAAATTTAAAACTATAAGTTTAGTGAATTGTAATATCAAGCTTGCTTTAAGTTCAAATTTATTCAATTCTAAGACTTATAAAATAAGATTGATCATTAGGATATAATTGATAAGCGATTTTCCCAATCTATGGCAAAGGATATATATGGTATTATATTTTTAATCAATTTTTATGAAAATATAAAAGCAATGTATATATCACTATAGTCACTATATTATATATATACTCTATTCATAGACATCTATCTATCTATCTATCTATCTGTATACATATATGTGCATGCACATTTTTATAAACACATACATATTTATGTGATTCTTGAAGAATCATATGCAAATCTTTTTTTTTTATTCCCAGTAGTTAATTAATTTTTTACTTTATTTTGCTTTACAGATACTGTATTGGTTTTGCCATACATTGACATGAATCAGCACGGGTGTACATGAGTTCCCTAATCCTGAAACCCCCTTTCCCACCTCCCACCCTATATCATCTCTCTAGATCATCCTGTGCACTGGCCCAAGCATCCTGTACCTTGTATCGAACATGTACTGGCAATTTCTGTCTTGCATGAATAGTATACATGTTTCAATGGCCAATTCTCGCCAAAATTCATATTCCACAGCGAAACTCTTCCATCTTTCTTGCCCATCAGAGGTGTCTCTGAAATGGTCGTTCTATATATATTTGTCCTTTTTTTACATAGATTATCATTACATCTTGTTCTAAATTCCCATATATATGTCGATTAGTACTAACTGTATTGGTGATTTTACTTTTTGCGTCCTTATCTTCACTGTGATGTCCATAATATGCGTTGTCCAAGTTTCATCCCATCCTCCATTGAGAACTGATTCCAGATGGCTTATTCTTTTTTTGTTTTTTTTTTTTTTTTTTTGCCATGGTGGCATCTCTTTTTTTTTTTTTTTTTTTTTTAATTTCTTTTAAACTTTATTTTACTTTACAATTCTGTATTGGTTTTTGCTATACATTTACATGAATCCACCACGGGTGTACATGCGATCCCAAACATGAACCCCCTCCCACCTCCCTCCCCACAACATCCCTCTGGGTCATCCCCGTGCACCAGCCCCAAGCATGCTGTATCCTGCATTGGACATAGACTGGTGATTTGATTCTTACATGATAGTATACATGTTTCAATGCCATTCTTCCAAATCATCCCACCCTCTCCCTCTCCCTCTGAGTCCAAAAGTCCGCTATACACATCTGTGTCTTTTTTGCTGTCTTGCAAACAGGGTCATCATTGCCATCTTTACTCATTATTAGAGAAATGCAAATCAAAACCACAATGAGGTACGACTTCACACCAGTCAGAATGTCTGCGACCCAAAAATCTGCAAGCAATAAATGCTAGAGAGCGGTGTGGTCAGAAAATGGAACCCTCCTACACTGTTGGTGGAATGCAATACTAGTTCTAGCACTATGGAAACAGTGTGGAGATTCCTTAAAAAATTGCAAATAGAACTGCCTTATGACCCAGCAATCCCACTGCTGGATACACACCGAGAAACCAGAATTGAAGAGACACGTGTACCCAGTGTTCATCGCAGCACTGTTTATAATAGCCAGGCCATGGAAACAACCTAGATGTCCATTAGCAGATGAATGGATAAGAAAGCTGTGGTACATATACACAATGGAGTATTACTCAGCCGTTAAAAAGAATACATTTGAATCAGTTCTGATTGAGATGGATGAAACTGGAGTCCGATTATACAGAGTGAAGTAAGCAGAAAGAAAACACAAATACAGTATACTAACACATATATATATGGAATTTAGGAAGATGGCAATGATGACCTTGTATGCAAGACAAATGTATTCTTTTTAATGGCTGAGTAGTACTCCATTGTGTATATGTACCAAAGCTTATTGTTAATTTCCCCTTTCATACTTGTTAGCATTTGTCTTACATATGTTGGGTGCATATATATTTATAAATGTTATATCTTCTTCTTGGATTGATCCTTTAATCACTATGTAGTGGCCTTCTTTGTCTCTTTTCACAGCCTTTGTTTTAAAGTCTATTTTATCGGATATGAGTATTGCTACTCCTGCTTTCTTTTGGTCTCTATTTGTGTGGAATATCTTTTTTCAGCCCTTCACTTTCAGTCTGTATGTGTCCCTTGTTTTGAGGTGGGTCTCTTGTAGGCAGCATATGTAGGGGGTCTTGTTTTTGTATCCATTCAGCCAGTCTTTGCCTTTTGGTTGGGGCATTCAACCCATTTACATTTAAGGTAATTATTGATAAGTATGATCCTGTTGCCATTTACTTTATTGTTTTGGGTTCGGGTTTATACACCCTTTTTGTGTTTCCTGTCTAGAGACTATCCTTTAGCATTTGTTGGAGAGCTGGTTTGGTGGTGCTGAATTCTCTCAGCTTTTGTTTGTCTGTAAAGCTTTTGATTTCTCCTTCATATTTGAATGAGATCCTTGCTGGGTACAGTAATTTGGGCTGTAAGTTATTTTTTTTTTTTTTCATCACTTTAAGTATGTCTTGCCAACCCCTCCTGGCCTGAAGAGTTTCTATTGAAAGCTCTGCAGTTATCCTTATGGGAATCCCCTTGTGTGTTTTTTGTTGTTGTTCCCTTGCTGCTTTTAATATTTGTTCTTTGTGTTTGATCTTTATTAATTTGATTAATATGTGTCTTGTGGTGTTTCACCTTGGGTTAATCCTGTTTGGATCTCTCTGGGTTTCTTGGACTTTGGTGATTATTTCCTTCTCAATTTTAGGGAAGTTTTCAACTATTATCTCCTCAAGGATTTTCTCATGGTCTTTCTTTTTGTCTTCTTCTTCTAGGATTCCTATAATTCGAATGTTGGAGCGTTTCATATTGTCCTGGAGGTCTCTGAGATTGTCCTCATTTCTTTTAATTCGTTTTTCTTTTTTCCTCTCTGATTCATTTATTTCTATCATTCTATCTTCTATTTCACAAATCCTATCTTCTGTCTCCAATATTCTACTATTTGTTGCCTCCAGCGTGTTTCTGATCTCATTTATTGCATTATTCAATATATATTGACTCTTTTTTAATTTCTTCTAGGTCCTTGTTAAACCTTTCTTGCATCTTCTCAATCCTTGTCTCCAGGCTATTTATCTGTGATTCCATTTTGATTTCAAGATTTTGGATCATTTTCACTATCATTATTCAGAATTCTTCCTCAGGTACATTCCCTATCTCTTCCTCTTTATCTTGGTTTGGTGGGCATTTCTCCTGTTCCTTTACCTACTGGGCATTCCTCTGTCTCTTCATCTTGTTTATATTGCTGCGTTTGGAGTGGCCTTTCTGTATTTTGGGAATTTGTGGAGTTCTCTTTATTATGGAGTTTCCTTGCTGTGGGTGGTGTTGTATCAGTGGCTTGTCAAGGTTTCTTGGTTAGGGAAGCTTTTGTCGGAGTTCTGGTGGGTAGAAATGGATTTCTTCTCTCTGGAGTGCAATGAAGTGTCCAGTAATGAGTTATGAGTTGTCTGTGGTTTTGGATTAACTTGAGCTGTCAGTATATTGAAGCTCAGGAGTGTGTTCCTGTGTTGCTGGAGAATTTGCATGGTATGTCTTGCTCTGGAACTTGTTGGCCCTTGCGTGGTGCTTGGTTTCAGTGTAGGTATGGAGGTGTTTGATGAGCTCCTATCAATTAATGTTCCCTGGAGTCAGGAGTTCTCTGATTTTCTCAGGATTTGAACTTAGGCCTCCTGCTTCTGGTTTTCAGTTTTATTTTTTACAGTAGCCTCAAGACTTCTGCATCTATACAGCACTGATGATAAAACATCTGGGTTAAAGATGAAAAGTTTCTCCACATTGAGGGACACCCAGAGAGGTTCACTGAGTTACACGGAGAAGAGAAGAGGGAGGGGGTAGTTAGAGGTGATTGGAATGAGATGAGGTAGGATCAAAAGAGGAGAGAGCAAGCTAGCCAGTAATCACTTCCTTATGTGCGCTCCTCAGTCTGGACTGCTCAGAGGTGTTCACGGAGTTATACAGGGAAGAGGAGAGGGAGGAAGGAGACAGAGGTGGCCAGGTGGATAAAAGAGGGAAATGAAAAGGAGAGAGACAGATCCAGCCAGTAAGCAGTTCCCTAAGTGTTCTCCATCATCTGGAACACACAGAGATTCACAGAACTGGGTAGAGAAGAGAAGGGGGAGGGAGGAGACAGATACAACCTGGTGGAGAAAAAGGAGAGTCCAAAGGAGGAGAGAGTGGTCAAGCCAGTAATCTTGCTCTCAGGTAATATTGGGTACTGAAGATTGGGTTTTTAAATGTACAAAATTGACAACAAATACCAAAAAGCAAAGATTAAAAATCTAGAGTAGAGGTTGGATTTTCAAAAATACAATAATAAAGAAAAGAACAAAAAGAAAGAAAAAAAACCCAAAGTCACGAGAATTATTAAAAAACAACAACAACAATCACACACACACACACACACACACACACACACACTATATATATATATATATATATATATATATATATTCGGCATTTGCTTTACAAATAGGGTCTTTTTTTTGAAAAGTGATAGTAGATTATAAAAATTAAAATTAAAGGAGAAATAGAGGACTTAAAAATTGTAAAAAGTTAAAAAAAAGAGAAGGAAAAGAAGAGAAGAAAAAAGCAATCAAACAACAACATCACCAAAAAAAAAAAAAAAGAGAGAGAATGGTCATAAAAATAGTAAAGATATTTCTGGGACTTTCCCTGGCATTGTCAGCAGTGTGGGGTCACTTCCAAGGCAGTTCCCTCTGTTTAGCTTCTTCCGTTTGCTGGTCTCTTCAGTGTCTGATTTCCGCCCTGACACAAGGGGGACGGTGGTGGACACTTTTTTTTTTTTTTTTTTTTTAGACTCACTTGTTCAGTCGCGCTGTGGGGAGGGTGGGATGCTGCAAACAAATAACACTGGGTGTGCTTGCAGTGTCTCAGCCATGCTGGGCATGACCCTGAACATGGCGCATACCTCTCAGACTCTACGTTGCTCCACTGGGAACTGTCTGAGGCTGGCCCTAGGCTGCATGCACCTCCCCGGTCTAAGCCACTCAGGCTCGGCTCTCAGGTAGCCCTCAGAGGTGCAGATTCGGTTGGGCCTGCGTTTTGTGCCCTTCCCAGGACCGAGTGGCTCAGGTGTTTGGCGAGCGCAGTTGGTGCAACTTATGACCTCTTCCTGCTGCTCAGTGTTCCGGGTGTACCAGCAGCGCCCCTTGTCAGGCAGATGGTGACTGTCCAGAACCCCAAGAAGTCTTAGTTAGCAAAGAAGCCTGCTTGCAGTTTGGTAGGTAAAGTCTCTCCGGGGCTGCGATTGCCCCCTTCCAGCCCTTACGGCTCTGGCTGCCTGTCACCGGTGGGGGATGGTTTGCGGTCGGCTATTTCTGTTCCATCCTTTCTTCTGTGTGCGGTCCTGGTGGTGTCTTACGTTACAGCTTTTCGCGTCATAGCTATCCCACAGCCTGGTATGCTAGCCCAAGTTAGTTTGCTCAGGTTACATTCGGGGCATTCCGGCCAATTCTTAAAAAGCACTGCAGCCTGCGCCTCCCTGCCCAGCCCCCACTTGCTAGTGGCAGATGCAGGCGTCTGCGCTGCTTCTCTGCTGGGGGAGTTACCGTTGGTTTCGTAATCTGTTGGTTTAAATTATTTATTTATTTTTCTTCCCTGTTATGTTACCCTCTATGCTTCCAAGGCTCACCACAGATTCAGCAGTGAGAGTGTTTCCTGGTGTTTGGACACTTCTCTCTTTTTAAGACTCCCTTCCTAGGACGGGACTCCCTTCCCAGGAAGGAGCTCCCTCCCTACCTCCTTTGTCTCTTTCTTTGTCTTTTATATTTTTCCTACCTGTTTTTGAAGACAATGATCTGGGTGCCTGATGTCCTCTGCCAGCATTCAGAAGTTGTTTTGTAGGATTTACTCAGCGTTGAAATGTTCTTTTGATGAACTTGTGAGGGAGAAAATGGTCTCCCTGTCCTATTCCTCCATCATCTTAGGACTGCCCCTGCAAATCTTATAGAATCACACATACCACATACAGGTATGTGTTCAGATAAATAGGTTCTACTATGCATGGATAATTTCTGTAATGACAAGGTTAAGTTGTGAAACTGTTCATGTAATAGTAAGCAAATATTAAAAAAACTGTTTTCACTTCTTATTCTAATGTTACTTCCAATAACGTAGCACCCTTGACTTCTCTCCACCTAATCATCATCCTTTTAGTAATGATTTTTCATAACAGTAAGTGTAGAAGAAGAAACAAGGTCTGTATACATAGCCCAGGCTCTCTAGATTTTGCCCGACTACAGAGATCACAGGTTCTCAAATGCTTTCCTGTTTGTCTAATATTGACCATGGTCAATATTATTAGGTTGGTGGAAATGTACAAAATATGGCTTTACATTGTTGAGCTTTGCCACTTGATATTGGAATACATTCTTAAATATTAACAAGGTGTTTCTCATAGCAAGTGAGAGAGAACATTTAGAAAAGTGAATGGCAGTTTACTGAGTACTGGCATATAGAAAATCTGATAATTTCTAACTATTTGCTTTCAGCAAAATGAAGGGCTATCTAAATTATATTTTAATGATAGAGCATTATGTTATTTTGGGCTTTTGTTTTTAAAGAAGTAATTCAAAAAATTCCCCACCTCCAAGGAGTGGTGGCTGTGTGGGCACAGGAGGGCTGAGAGGAGATACTCCACGTTCATGGTCACGGGGGTGACTTCGTCCAAGGTAAGGAACAGTGGCTTCGCTTTGCTGGAGCAGCCACGAAGAGATACCCCACGTCCAAGGTAAGAGAAACCCAAGTGAGATAGTAGGTGTTGCGAGAGGGCATCAGAGGGCAGACACAATGAAACCATAATCATGGAAAACAAGCCAATCTGATCACATGGACCTTAGCCTTGTCTAACTCAATGGAACTAAGCCATGCTGTGTGGGGCCACCCAAAACAGACGGGTCATGGTGGAGAGGTCTGACAAAATGTGGTCCACTGGAGAAGGAAATGGCAAACTACTGCAGTATTTTTCCTTGTGAAACCCATGAACAGTATGAAAAGGCAAAATGATAGGCTACTGAAAGAGGAACTTGCCAAGTCAATAGGTGCTCAATATGCTACAGGAGATCAGTGGAGAAATAATTCCAGAAAGAATGAAGAGATGGATCCAAAGCAAAAACAATACCCAGTTGTGGATGTGAATAGTGAAAGAAGAAAGATTCTATGCTGTAAAGAACTGTAATAAACAAAATAACTACAAAAAAAGAGCTTCTCGACCCAGATAATCACGATGATGGGATCACTCACCTAGAGCCAGACATCCTGGAATGTGAAGTCAAGTGGGCCTTAGAAAGCATCACTATGAACAAAGCTAGTGGAAGTGATGGAATTCCAGTTGAGCTATTTCAAATCCTGAAAGATGATGCTGTGAAAGTGCTACACTCAATATGCCAGCAAATTTGGAAAAGTCAGCAGTGGCCACAGCACTGGAAAAGGTCAGTTTTCATTCCAATCCCAAAGAAAGGCAATGGCAAAGAATACTCCAACTACCACACAGTTGCACTCATCTCACACTCTAGTAAAGTAATGCTCAAAATTCTCCAAGCCAGGCTTCAGCAATACATGAACTGTGAACTTCTGATGTACAAGCTGGTTTTAGAAAAGGCAGAGGAACCTGAGATCAAATTGCCAACATCTGCTGGATCATCAAAAAAGGAAGAGAGTTCCAGAAAAACATCTATTTCTGCTTTATTGACTATGTCAAAGCCTTTGACTGTGTGGATCACAATAAACTGTGGACAATTCTTCAAGAAATAGGAATACCAGACCACCTGACCTGCCTTTGAGAAATCTGTATGCAGGTCAGGAAGCAACAGTTAGAACTGGATATGGTACAACAGACTGGTTCCATATAGGAAAAGGAGTACGTCAAGGCTGTATATTGTCATCTTGCTTGTTTAACTTATATGCAGAGTACATCATGAGAAATGCTGGGCTGGAATAAGCACAAGCTGGAATCAAGATTGCTGGGAGAAATATCAATAACCTCAGATATGCAGATGACACCACCCTTATGGCAGAAAGTGAAGAGGAACTAAAAAGCCTCTTGATGAAAGTGAAAGAGGAGAGTGAAAAAGTTGGCTTAAAGCTCAACATTCAGAAAACAAAGATCATGGTATTTGGTCCCATCATTTCATGGGAAATAGGTGGGGAAACATTGGAAACAGTGTCCGATTTTTTTTTTTTTCTTTGCAGCTCCAAAATCACTGCAGATGGAGATTGCAGACATGAAATTAAAAGTTGCTTACTGCTTGGAAGGAAAGTTATGAGCAACCTAGATAGCATATTCAAAAGCAGAGACATTACTTTGACAACAAAGGTCCGTCTAGTGAAGGCTCTGGTTTTTCCAGTGGTCACATGTGGATGTGAGAATTGGACTGTGAAGAAAGCTGAGTGCCAAAGAATTGATGCTTTTGAGTTGTGGTGTTGGAGAAGACCCTTGAGAGTCCCTTGGAATGCAAAGAGATCCAACCAGTCCATGCTACAGGAGACCAGTCCTGGGTGTTCACTGGAAGGACTGATGCTGAGGCTGAAACTCCAGTACTTTGGCCACCTCATACGGAGAGTTGACTCATTGGAAAAGACCCTGATACTGGGAGGGATTGAAGGCAGGAGGAGAAGTGGACAACAGAGGATGAGATGGCTGGATGGCATCACCGACTCAATCTATGTGAGTTTGGGTAAATTCCAGGTGTTGGTGATGGACAGGGAGGTCTGGCGTGTTGCGATTCATGGGGTTCCAAAGAGTTGGACATGACTAAGCAACTGAACTGAACTGACTGAATTCAAAGAACTGAATGACAGTGCCATGAAAATTTAATTTCTAAATACTTGAGTGAAAATCTCTCGCTCATTGTCACTAAACAGTGAAAAACAAATATAAAATGAAAATTGGATTAAAGAATGTGCACTGTCTCACTTAGCATTTAATAAACTATCCACAGATAATTAAACTAATTAAAATAACTAATAAAAAAGTATTTGGCAAGAAATACATTTCCAGTCAAAATTTATTTTTATTTCATATTTATGTATTTGATAAATTATTTACTAATAATTTTAATTGTAACTCACTTGTGACTAAAACTTTAACACACTGAATTCTATTGGCCAACAATTTGTAATAACACTAATGTATTCATTTTTTGCCCTGCCATGTGGCATGAGTGGCATACAGGATCTTAGTTCCCTGACTAGGGATTGAACTCTTGCCCCCTTCTGTGGAAGTATAGAGTCCTAACCACTGCAATGCCAGTGAAGTTCCAATAACATTCAATTTTTAATTCATATTAAGAAAATAATTTAAGATGAATGATATACACATAAAATATATTTAAAATAAGAGGTGTGATTCAAAAGGCAAGATAGTAATGCATAAACTTTTAAAAACAGAATATTTAATATACTGAAAAATCTGAAAGTGTGACAAACCCGGAATAAATTTTGTACTTTAGAAAAATATATATTTAATTCAACTTATAATACTCTTTAATTCCAAACTGGATACATCTATCGTATGGCATTTGTTGCTTCAAGGTAAAATATTATGTGTAATTGATCACTTTATCCAATTACAGTAGAAGAATTTCCAATCATCAAAGCTTTGCTGTAAGATAAACTCCTTCAGTTCCAAGTTCAGAATAACATATTGGAGGAGTGTTATTAAGCTGTTTGTAATAAGATGATTATCAGCAGATATTATAATTATGTCATTTATCTTTCAGTTCTATACAGTAGAGTACAACACTTAAAATGGTTGGAGATTTGAAATGTTAAAAACCTAGAATTCTAAAATCATGTTTATGACTCTTGAAATCATAAGGTCAGTAAAAAGAAAATTGATATGTAACCTGTTCTCTATAACAGGTATAATTAAATATTACAAAGAATTAATGGGAATGACACTGATATCTAGTTTATCAGGTATTATGAAAAAAGTAATGCTCACTTTTCTCAATATACCTAGTATTGTTGATTAGGATGCCTCCAACTTTTAACGCTGTAGTTAGTATTCTGCTTATGGATATATCAAGGTGATCTACAATGTTGACTCGCATGATATTAAAAATGATGTATATTAAAACATTATAGCTATATAAAAATCAAGAATTGTAACAATACTATCACCATGAACACAATTTTGATTGCTGGGCTCTCTTTAGTAATGGAAGATCTGGAAAAACTGGGCACATGTACCAAAAGAAAGCAAATGGCTAGAAGTAAGTAGGACTGCTTCACCATCATTTCCTATTTTTCTCCGAGAGATGTTTATGTGTTACCAACAAAGCCCATTAACAATTGCCTGAGAATCTGAATAATAAAATTTAACCTTTTTATTTCCTTTGTGCTTTGTCTAGTTTCACTTATTCATATGGTACTATGTGCAGATCTTTAGATGAGAGTTCCTTGAGTGAAAGAGCTGTACTCACCTCAGGGACTGGGTGTAGAAAAACAATTCAAGTTGGGAGTGGCAGGCCTTGTGCAGAGATTCAGACCCCAACACTGTGATCTTGAGACCTAAGCAGCACAGCTGCACCTGCACCAATAGAATTCCACCTTCCTCCTAGATGATGAGATCCCTACAGAGCAGCCCCACCCATGGCCTTTTGAGAAGAATCTATGCCCTAGAACTGGAGCTCCCACCTCTCCATTCTCTGATCAGAGTGTGAAGCTTTCTTTTGCTTCTGAACCAAACTGGTTTCTTTCTATTGCCTAGAGGGGCACAGGGCAGAAGGACACTTAACAGAAACAGTCTCCAGAGGATCACACACAACGTAAATGTCATTTGCCATTGTTATTGCCCTTATGGTGGTGCTTTAAAATAATATGACTCAAAGGGAAAGTTAAATTAATGTAAGAATGACAGATCAACTGTAGCCTCTGCCATTAAATATTTTGTGAAAATAATTGCCTTACTCATTCAATATGCAACTTCATTAATTGGTGCTATCTACATTGTCTCTGTAGGCATGAAGATTTTCAATTCTGAGCTTATATAATTGCCACTAGAAATTAGGCTTATCATATTTTCATATAATAATGCATACACTAATGAAACAGTAATAATAGTAACAGATTCATCATGGAAAAATATGTACAACCATACATAAGGTAACATTTTTAAAAGTGCTGGTGTCTTTAGTGTCAAGTAGTATAAAAATTGCCATTTATTTAAAAATAAGCTCACTATTTAATTAAAAATACTATTAAATATCAAGGCAATCAACTATATAAGTATTTTGTGTGCTATTTGCTCAGTCTTATCTATTCTTTGCAACCGCATGGACTGTAGCCCACCAGGCTCCACTGTCCTTGGAATTACTGATTCAAAAATAAACAATATTCTTGAGACCTATGATAAATTTATAAAATAACAAATATTGAAAATTTTAGTAAGAATATTTAACAAGAAATTTTACCTTTAAGGGAATGAAATGTGTGGTTTAACACATAAACAGTTGAATTTGGAATATTGATATATGACAAAAAAGTTTATCTTAAACAATCAGTTTGGGCTTAGCATTGTTAAGTGCATGGATTTTGTGATAGATAGATCACAAAAGAGAAAGGAGAGAAAGATAAGGAAAGAGAGAGAGAGATCCTTATTGCTTAGTATTTACAAAGTTTGCAATGGACTATTGATTATGTAAACAGAATTAGCAGTAATAAACTGTGAAAAATCTCAGAGAAAGCATAATAAAATATATGATTGGCTAAGGTAAATGGATGACATCACCGACTCGATGGACCTGAGTTTGAGTGAACTCCGGGAAGTGGTGATGGACAGGGACGCCTGGCGTGCTGCAATTCATGGGGTTGCAAAGAGTCGGACATGACTGAGCGACTGAACTGAACTGAACTGAAAGTAAATGAGTTAATGAGACTAGTGTTTTTTAAATTTTCATTTTCTCTTTCAGTGCAAAATTTCCTTTTCATTATCTTTCATTTTCATTTTATTTCCTTTCACATATGCAGTTTATTAACTGAGCTAGGATTAAAAGAATGCCACATTGTTTCTTCCAATGAAATCATGGCTTTTTTAGATTGTCCAAATATCTCAGCATAATTCAACAATATCCAGAGCATACTCATTATTTAGTACCAGTTTCAACATTTTTATACATAGTATAAAAAAACTAGAATTTCTGTATTTCAAAGATGATATAAAGGCCAAGTAACGTCATATATCTGTGTGTGTATGTATATATATGTGTGTGTGTGTTCTTGTACCTATACGTCTATATATATATGGTTTTAGTTGCTAAGTCATGTTTAATTCTTTTGTGACATTATGGACTGTAGCCCACCAGGCACCTCTGTCCATGGGATCTCTCAGGCAAGAATATTGGAGTGGGTTGCCATTTTCTTCTTCAGGGGATCTTCCTGACCCAGGGACTGAACCCCCATCTCCTGTAGTAGCAGGCAGATTCTTTACAAGGCAGAAACTTTTACAGCCGAATTCTTTCCTTGAGCCACCAAGGAAGCCCATATATATGTATATGAACACATATATACCTTCATGTATCGTTCATTCACTGTTGTGTCTGATATATATACTATTTTTATATTTATATATATGTGTATATTATGTGTATGTGTATGTAATACACCCAAATTATATTGATGCATAGTCCTGTTGAGAACTATGAATGGAACATAGATCACACTGACAGATTTAAAAGTACATTTTTATTTTGTGATAGTACTTTATAACAAATAACTGATTTAAAGAAAGTCCACAAAACAGTATATAAAATCTCGAGTATTTTCTCATCTCTAAATTAAAAAAAAAAATCGTAAAAATTATTCAGGTTCTACACTTTACCTTTCTATAAAATTAAATAGTATGGAAAAAAGTCTCCAGGAAACTACAAATCTTTTAAAGATACTTGTATCCTATTTAGTTATTTGAAAATCCTACCTCATTTGAAGGAGGATATTTCATAATAGAAGAATTTTTATCCTGATAAAATTGTTAGATAAGTGACAAATATTATATCATGTAGTGCACATTATGCACATATTATGGCCAAATATTATATCACATAAGTCAAGCAATAGTATCTTAGCACCAGATTTTTTTTATTGAAGTTGCCTAAGGAAAAAAAATTATGTACAGAAAAATTATGCTAAGCAGTGATTTAATAAACATGACGCAATCGAATAAGTTGTTGAGAGGAAAAGCTAAAGTATTCTTTCCTTCAACAGCCATTTGATATACAGTTTGTTGTTGTGCTTTAATCAGATCTAACAATGAAAAATTGTCTTATCTTTTCAATTTTTAATCTTTTAGTATTGAATGATCTCACAGTGCTGATATAATCTTATAAGAAATTGGAGGATATTTAAGACACATTGACTCATATGTTTAATTTGATTTTTCAAGACGTGTCAAATGAAATTGGTTTAAAGGTTGTTTTCTAGATAGTAGTTCAAATGTTTCCAGTACTACCATCTGAATGCCAATATACAGAATATGAGATATGATGAAATTTTCTTCAGTTTTGTATATCTAAAATAAAAAGACCTGTGGCTTGAGAAAAAATGATAACTAATCCTTTGGAGTCATTTTAAAATGCTACCTCTTTGGGGATATCTATTTTATTTATAAGGCGTATTCTCTCTACCTTATAAAGGAGGACTTTGAGAAACAGCTAGGAACGTTCTCTAACCCCAATATTGAATTTTACATATCATTTGAAACTTATTTGTCTGGACACTACAATATTATTAATTTATCCCCTAGATTTTGAAGGTCTTGTATTTGATATACTATAGTTCTGCTTTGCAATGTTTTTTTTCTGTTAGTTATTATCTTAATGCAAACAACTAGTCAATAAACTTTAGCTATCCAAATTTTAGCTATCCAGATTTTCACCAAATTCCTCTAAAGACAATTTTATGAAGCTGATCAAGCTGAAGTATACATCTTTATATGAACTATAAATTTTAATTTTAATTATAATTTTAATTTTCACAATTACCTACTCAACTATTTGTATGTACTTTGAAATTGAAATAGCACGTGGTTTAATCTGGTAATAAAAAGAAAAGAGTGCAAATTTAATTCTGGGACACTTAAGAAAGAAAATAGATATATGAACATTTTTTTCCTGCTTAGAATCAGATATTAATCTAAAAGAAAAGATGGTGATGTTTAAAAAATTGCAAAGCATATTTTCCAGTGAGGTTGGGGTAGGTTATGTATGTTGTGTAAACCAAAAACATGTGAATTCTAGTTACTTGAAGCAACAAGGTATGGTTCTTACTTTTGTTACTTGTATGCTAAGTGTACTCCATAATTCGGGACCCAGGCTAAAGGAGAAGCCAGTATGTGGATATTATATGCTTCTATGGTGGATGGAGGAAAAAAGATATTTACAGAACACTCCTTGATTCTTAAAGTATTACTTGTTTTCACAAGCACTTCATCAAATGTTGATGTACAATAAGTGTTGAAAACCACTGAATTAGAAAAACCTTCAAATCCAATGGCAACCCACTCCAGTGTTCTTGCCTGGAGAATCCCAGGGACGAGGGAACCTGGTGAGCTGCCATCTATGGGGTCGGCACAGAGTCAGACATGAACGAAGCGACGCAGCAGCAGCAGCAGCTGTGTACTTTCCAAGAAGGCAATGGCACCCTACTCCAGTATTCTTGCCTGGAAAATCCCATGGATGCAGGAGCCTGGTAGGCTGCCGTCCATGGGGTGGCTAAGAGTCATACTCGACTGAGAGACTTCACTTTCACTTTCTCTAAATCTAACTTTAAAGGAGTGGGGTATACCATCTTAACAGTGCTCTAAGGAGAAATAGAAATATTTGGTGGCCAGCAAGTGAATACACATAAATTAAAATATGAGGAAAAAATAATTCTGCTTGGGCCCTTACTCATTCCTTATATGATCTTTACCTTAAATAATTTTTTATTGAAAGAAAGAAAGAAAATGAAAGTGACTTCTCTCAGTCGTGTCCAACTCTTTGCGACTCCATGGCTCCTCCGTCCATGGGATTATTTTTGGAGCCTATCAGACTCCTCCGTCCATGAGATTTTTTTTTTGGCATACTTTTGCCGTCCAGGCAAGAGTACTGGAATGGGTTGCCATTTCCTTCTCCAGGTGATCTTACTGACCCAGGGATCGAACCCCAGTCTCCTGAATTGCAGACAGATGCTTTACCATCTGATCCATCTGGGAAGCGCATACACTCATTAAAAGAGAAATTTTGCACTAAAAAGTTATGATATGAACTTAGCTATCAGTGTTTATGGAGAAGGGCATGGCAACCCAATCCAGCATTCTTGCCTGGAGAATCCCATGGACAGAAGAGCCTGGTGGGCTACAGTCCATAACATCACACTGAGTCGCACATGACTGAAGCAACAGCATACACAAACATCAATGCTTATAATACAGTTGGAGAAACACAGGTTGATTGAGTAGCAACACAAAACAGGTTATGTTAAGTGTTTCTGAGATCTTGCCAGACAACCCAGTTGCTAAGTGGCTGGAACACTATATTGGGGGTACTGAGATCGTCATCACTTACATTATCAAATAATGCTAAAGTGAAGTGGAAGTTGCTCAGTCGCGTCCGACTCTTTGCAACCCCATGGACAGTAGCCTGAACCAGGCTTCTCCGTCCATGGGATTTTCTAGGCAAGAGTATTGGAGTGGGTTGCCATTTTCTTCTCCAGGGAATCTTCCGACCCAGGGATCAAACCCAGGACTCCCTCATTGAGAGACAGATGCTTTACCATCTGAGCCACCAGGGAAATCTAAATAAGGCTAAGATCAATCCAATTAGGAATGTTCACACTGGGTAAGGAGGAGGAGAAAGAGCCATAGGTCATGGCTTTGCTAACCCTACTTAATCAAAAAGTGAAGTACTATAATTTAGGTTTCAAAAGTGAAAAGTGAGAACAATCATAATGAACAATCTTCATAATTATTATATGTCCAATATTATATGGATCTTGAAGAGACAGTTTCAGAAATTTTCTTCTATAGCATGATGAGTTTTGGAACAGCAATATTTTATTTTCAGTTGCATCATTATTAGATCAGTTTCCCTCTCTTCTTACAACATGGGGAACAGCCTTTATGCTTCTTTGCTTGCTTCTTTGCTCAGTCACATCTGATTCTGCAATCATTTCAACTGTAGCTTCCCAGGCTCCTCCGTCCATGGGATTTTTCAGGCAATACTGAAGTGAGTTGCCATTTCCTCCTCCAGAGGACTTTCTGCAATGCATTCTAATTCTTATCTTTGCCTAAAGATACCTTAATGTGTATCCCTAGTTGCTTTATCATTCTGTGTACCTAGAAGTATAGTTTTTAGCCTTTTGTTCTATCTACCTTTCTGAATAAAAGCTCATAAAGTATTCCTTTAACCCATTTTCATTTTTTCTTATAATCAATATTTTAAAGCTAATCTGACAATTCTAATCTTGCCTTTGATAATTTTATCTTTCAGCCTATTAATATTCAGTTCAGTTCAGATCAGTCACTCAGTCATGTCTAATTCTCTGCGACCCCATGAATCACAGCACACCAGGCCTCCCTGTCCATCACCAGCTCCCTGAGTGTACTCAGACTCACGTCCATCGAGTCAGTGATACCATCCAGCCACCTCATCCTCTGTTATCTCCTTCTCCTCCTGCCCCCAATCCCTCCCAGCATCAGAGTCTTTTCCACCGAGTCAACCCTTCCCATGAGGTGGCCAAAGTATTGGAGTTTCAGCTTTAGCATCATTCCCTCCAAAGAAATCCCAGGGCTGATATCCTTCAGTGGACTGGTTGGATCTCCTTGCAGTCCAAGGGCCTCTCAAGAGTCTTCTCCAACACCACAGTTCAAAAGCATTAATTCTTCAGCTCTCAGCTTTCTTCACAGTCCAACTCTCACATCCATACATGACCACTGGAAAAACCATAGCCTTGACTAGACGGACCTTTGTTGGCAAAATAATGTCTCTGCTTTTTAACATGCTATCTAGGTTGGTCATCGGAGAATGCAATGGCACCCCACTCCAGCACTCTTGCCTGGAAAATCCCATGGATGGAGGAGCCTGGTGGGCCGCAGTCCATGGGGTCGCTGAGTCAGACATGACTGAGCGACTTCACTTTCACTTTTTACTTTCATGCATTGGAGAAGGAAATGGCAACCCACTCCAGTGTTTTTGCCTGGAGAATCCCAGGGATGCAGGAGCCTGATGGGCTGCCGTCTATGGGGTCGCACAGAGTCGGATACGACTGAAGTGACTTAGCAGCAGCAGTATTTGATATATGCATAAACATACATACAAAACATGACAACATCTGAAAACAAATATTCATGTTATAAAAAAGACCACATTAAGTTAGTAGTTATAAAAATAAATAATACTTCAGTAAATATTTTCAGTTCAGTTCAGTTGCTCAGTAGTGTTCGACTCTTTGGAACCCCATGAACTGCAGCATGCCAGGCCTCCCTGTCCATCACCAAATCCCAGAGTTTACCCAAACTTATGTCCATTGATTTGGTGATATCATCCAACCATCTCATCCTCTGTCGTCCCCTTCTCCTCCTGCCTTCAATCTTTCCCAACATCAGGGTCTTTCAAATGAGTCAGCTCTTCGCATCAGATGGCCAAAATACTGGAGTTTCAGCTTTAACATCAGTCCTCCAATGAATACCCAGGACCAATTTCCCTTAGGATGGACTGGTTGGATTTCCTTGCAGTCCAAGCCAAATTTTAAAATAGGAAATCCTATCTCCAAAAATCCTTCAATTAGGTTCTCTATGACAGGAATATCTTAAGTTATTTAGAGCAAAATAGTAACATGTATTTTTCAATCTGTAAAGTGCATTATATGTGATTTCTTTCATTCAGGGCAGTTCAGTTCAGTTCAGTTCAGTCCCTCAGTTGTGTCTGATTCTTCATGACCCCAGGGACTGTAGCACGCCAGGCTTCCCTGAACATCACCAACTTCCAGAGCTTGCTCAAACTCATGTCCATTGAGTCAGTGATGCCATCTAACCATTTCATCCTCTGTTGTCCCCTTCTCCTCCTGCCTTCAGTCTTTCCCAGCATCAGGGCCTTTTCCAATGAGTGAGTTCTTTGCATCAGTTGGAGAAAGTAGTGGAGCTTCAGCATCAGTCTTTCCAATGAATATTCAGGACTGATTTCCTTTAGGACTGACTGGTTTGATTTCCCTGAAGTTCAAGGGAATTTCAAGAATCTTCTCTAACACCACAGTTCAAAAGCATCACTTCTTCGGCGCTCAGCTTTCTTTATCGTCCAACTCTCACATCCATACATGATTATTGGAAAAACCATAGCTTTTACTAGATGGGCCTTTGTTGGCAAAATAATGTCTCTGCTTTTTAATATGCTGTCTAGGTTGGTCATAGCTTTTCTTCCAGGGAGCAAGTGTCTTTTAATTTCATGGCTGCGGTCACCATCTGCAGTGATTTTGGAGCCCCCAAAAATGAAGTCTGTCACTGTTTCCATTGTTTCTCCATCTTTTTGCCATGGAATGATGGGATTGGTGCTACCAAGCATACATAATCTTAATAAGGACATGAAAAGAACAGCCTCAACTTTTGGAGTTAAGTGGGAAGATAATTCAACCCAATTACTACTCAAAAGACGTTTAGTATTTGGAGTGCTCAACCTCTGGCCCATGAGGTTCACCCTGATAAATGAAATCTCATGCATTTATCACATGCCTCTCTCTTTCCATCTCTCTCAATTGCCTGGTAGGAGAATTTGAATCTGAAGCAGCTGCGGGCATTTTCCTTCTTAGAAAAGAAAGCTTGGTTTGTATTGTCAGGATAAAAAACATTTTGGAGCCATATACTGGAGCAAAAAAAAAAAAAAAAGTCAAAAGCAGAGAAGAGACAAAAGGAGAAATCTATAACAGTTGTTGGAGACATCAGGTAAAATGTTAAATTAGCCTTCATCATAACATACATATTTCTGAACACTTTTCATTTATTTTTGATAATGTTTTTCATTAATACGGTTATTTTAACTTGTCTTTTGTGTGACTTATGGTAAAAAAGATAGCTGATTTTAGAATGACATACTTTAGTTTATTTACTTTACAGGGTTATAGTAATGATTAAATAAAATAATAGACGTAATAGCACACCATGGGATTGCAAAGAATTGAATATGACTGAAAGACTTTCACTTTCATTATAAACTAAGGATAGGTCAATTTCATTAATATCAAAGATGATATTAAATCATCTTTGCAACTTTTGAATAAATAGAATTTGATTACTTTTTATTTATTTACTTGTTTTCATATATTTGTACATATTTGCTTGTTTGGTTTCATTTTTTTTTATATTTTTTAGAATTTATTCATAGTGGTAAGAGCTTTTTTCATAGAGCTGGGTTTTTACTCCAGTTCCCACAGTTACTCTTTGAATTAAGTGGTTTTAATAGACTTTCTGAAGGTTAGATTTTTATTCTATAAGGTGGAGCTAGTAGCACACACTGGCCAGGGATTTGTGAAGAATCTACAAATTAACAAATCTTCTTTTGATTACTTTTTTCTTCCCTAACATTTCTACGTTTTCTACAGTGTTACAGCTGCTTTTGGCCTTACTTTGTTGTTTCTTTTACTATTTTAGGGTTTGCTTTTATTTATTTATTTTCATTTTCTAACTCACTAATTTCAATTCTTAGCTCATTTAAATTAAATTCATTTCTTCTTTTAAATTTTATTTATGTAATAATTATATTTATCTCTCAGTACCACTACTACTTTAGTTGTATGCTGCACAAAGTGCATTTATTCTTTTCTTTGTTTTTCAACTCCACACATTTTGCTAATCTCCTTAATATATATTTTACATCATAAATTATTTAACTTTTTGATTGGAAGTTTCCAAAATACAATCTAGTTTTCTTTTTGTTACTAGTTTAAAACTTAGGAACTACATTCACACTAATGTTATATATAATACAATTGGTTGGAGTTTCTGGATATTTGTCTTTAGTCCATTATTTGATGAGTTAAAAAACAGTTTTCCATGTGAACTTAAAGATAATAAAAACTTTTGTTAATTTTCATAAATAGGATTGAGTATATGTGCATTTAATCAAGCTTATTGAGTGGAACTTATTGGCTCCAAAATAAAAGTGGACAGTGAGTGCAGTCACAAAATTAAAAGATGCTTGCTCCTTGGAAGAATAGCTATGACAAACCTAGACAGTGTATTAAAAAGCAGAGACATCACTTTGCCAACAAAGGTCTATATAATGAAAGCTATGGATTTTCCAGTAGTCATATATGGATGTGAGAGTTGGATCATAAAGAAGGCTGAGCACTGCAGAATTAATGTTTTCAAACTGTGGTGTTGGAGAAGACTCTTGAGAGTCCCTTCAACTAACTGCAAGGAGATGCAACCATTCAGCCCTAAAGGAAATCAGTCCTGAATATTCATTGGAAAGACTGGTACTGAAGCTCCAACACTTTGGCCACCTGATGTGAAGAACTGATTCCATGGGAAAAAACCTGATGCTGGGAAAGTTTGAGGACAAGAGGAAAAGGGAGTGACAGAGGGTGAGATGGTTGGATGGTATTATTGCCCAATGGGCATGAGTTTGAGCAAACTCTGGGAGATAGTGAAGGACAGGGAAGCCTGGCATGCTGCAGTTTATGGAGTCACAAAGAGTCACATACAACTTAACGACTAAACAACAACAACAATTGACTTTATTGAAGAACCTTTTATGTCCAACAGTACCATGCATTAAGACTGACTTGTAAAGCTATAGGAATGAAGACAGGGTAGGATGGCATTGGTACAAATGTATAAAATCTGCCCAGTGGAACTAAAGAGATCACAGAAATTGACCCAAGGAAGTCTGAATTCTGAAAATGATAACACTATTATTAAGAGGGACTGTGGATGATATTTTTAATAAATGAAACTTCAAACTGGATAGTGATATGGATATATTTATACATACACACATATTTACTGTTACTTCACAACAATAAAAAGTAAATTACACATCGACTATGGGGTCTCAAAGAGTTGAATATGACAGTGCAACTAACACACACACATGCTAATACATACAATGGAATACCAGGCAGCTATAATTTTTTTTTCCATTTGCATTAACATGGATAAACTTGAAGGGCATTATGCTTAGTGAAACAAATCAGACAGACAAAGACAAATACTATATGGTATCATGTATATGTGGAATCTAAAAAATACAGCAAAGAAATATAACAAAAAGGAAGCAGATTCACACGTATAGAGAACAAACCAGTGGCTACCAGTGGGGAGAGGGAAGGAGGTGGGGCAACATAAGATTGAGAGAGTAAAAAGAACAAATTATTAGGTATAAAATAAGTTACAAGGGTATGTTGTACAACATAGGAGAATACAGCCAAATTTTTATAATAACTGTAAATGCAATATAATCTTTAAAATTTGTGAGTCACTGTACTATACATCTGTAACTTATAATATTGTATAGGAAATACACTTCAATAAAAACAGGAAAAACTATATACTTATAGATTCAGAATAAATATATTTGTCTGAAACTCATGTTTTCCACTGAAATATATATTTTAAAATATATTTATAATTAATCCATTTTTATTGTTTTATAACATTATGTTGCAAAAATTCACCAAAAAATTCATGCATTCAAGTACTCATGGATAGTTGAGCTGTTAATAATTTTTTACTATCACAAATAATGCTGCTAAGAACAATATTTATGGTCATCAGGTTCATACCTGCAAAAAGCTTACTAGGGTATATAAGGAGTAGTGGAATTTCTGGGCCTGAAGATACGTTTGTTACTAGAAAACGTGAGAGTAGTTTGAAAAATTTACCACATCACCGAAAGGTAGAGATGCATTGCTCTTCCACCTCCTTAAACATTTCTGTTGAAAGTGAAAGTCATAAGGTAGTTCTATTTGCAATTTTTTAAGGAATCTCCACACTGTTCTCCATAGTGGCTGTACTAGTTTGCATTCCCACCAACAGTGTAGGAGGGTTCCCTTTTCTCCACACCCTCTCCAGCATTTATTGCTTGCAGATTTTTGGATCGCAGCCATTCTGACTGGTGTGAAGTGGTACCTCATTGTGGTTTTGATTTGCATTTCTCTAATAATGAGTGATGTTGAGCATCTTTTCATGTGTTTGTTAGCCATCCGTATGTCTTCTTTGGAGAAATGTCTATTTAGTTCTTTGGCCCATTTTTTGATTGGGTCATTTATTTTTCTGGAATTGAGCTGCAGAAGTTGCTTGTATATTTTTGAGATTAGTTGTTTGTCAGTTGTTTCATTTGCTATTATTTTCTCCCATTCAGAAGGCTGTCTTTTCACCTTGCTTATATTTTCTTTTGTTGTACAGAAGCTTTTAATTTTAATTAGATCCCATTTGTTTATTTTTGCTTTTATTTCCAGAATTCTGGGAGGTGGATCATAGAGGATCCTGCTGTGATTTATGTCGGAGAGTGTTTTGCCTATGTTCTCCTCTAGGAGTTTTATAGTTTCTGATCTTACATTTAGATCTTTAATCCATTTTGAGTTTATTTTTGTGTACGGTGTTAGAAAGTGATCTAGTTTCATTCTTTTACAAGTGGTTGACCAGTTTTCCCAGCACCACTTGTTAAAGAGATTGTCTTTACTCCATTGTATATTCTTGCCTCCTTTGTCAAAGATAAGGTGTCCATATGTGTGTGGATTTATCTCTGGGCTTTCTATTTTGTTCCATTGATCTATATGTCTGTCTTTGTGCCAGTACCATACTGTCTTGATGACTGTGGCTTTGTAGTAGAGCCTGAAGTCAGGCAAGTTGATTCCTCCAGTTCCATTCTTCTTTCTCAAGATTGCTTTGGCTATTCGAGGTTTTTTGTATTTCCATACAAATCTTGAAATTATTTGTTCTAGTTCTGTGAAAAATGTGGCTGGTAGCTTGACAGGGATTGCATTAAATTTGTAAATTGCTTTGGGTAGTATACTCATTTTCACTATATTGATTCTTCCGATCCATGAACATGGTATATTTCTCCATCTATTAGTGTCCTCTTTGATTTCTTTCATCAGTGTTTTATAGTTTTCTATATATAGGTCTTTAGTTTCTTTAGGTAGATATACTCCTAAGTATTTTATTCTTTTCATTGCAATGGTGAATGGAATTGTTTCCTTGATTTCTTTTTCTACTTTCTCATTATTCGTGTCATACACACGGAGGAAACCAGAATTGAAAGAGACACATGTACCCCAATGTTCATCGCAGCACTGTTTATAATAGCCAGGACATGGAAACAACCTAGATGTCCATCAGCAGATGAATGGATAAGAAAGCTGTGGTACATATACACAATGGAGTATTACTCAGCCGTTAAAAAGAACTCATTTGAATCAGTTCTGATGAGATGGATGAAACTGGAGCCAATTATACAGAGTGAAGTAAGCCAGAAAGAAAAACACCAATACAGTATACTAACACATATATATGGAATTTAGGAAGATGGCAATGACGACCCTGTATGCAAGACAGGAAAAAAGACACAGATGTGTATAACGGACTTTTGGACTCAGAGGGAGAGGGAGAGGGTGGGATGATTTGGGAGAATGGGAATTCTAACATGTATACTGTCATGTAAGAATTGAATCGCCAGTCCATGTCTGACGTAGGGTGCAGCTTGCTTGGGGCAGGTGCATGGGGATGACCCAGAGAGATGTTGTGGGGAGGGAGGTGGGAGGGGTGTTCATGTTTGGGAACGCATGTAAGAATTAAAAATTTTAAAATTTAAAAAAAAAAAATAAAAAAATTAAAAAAAAAAAAAAAAGAAAGTGAAAGTCACTCAGTTGTGTCAGACTCTGCGACCCCATGGACTGTGTAGTCCATGGAATTCTCCAGGCCAGAATACTGGAGAGGGTAGCCTTTTCCTTCTCCAGAGGATCTTCCCATACAGGGATCAAACCCAGGTCTCCCGCATTGCAGGTGGATTCTTTACCAGCTGAGCCACAAGGGAAGTCCAAGAATACTGGAGTGGGTAGCCTATCCCTTCTCCAGGGGATCTTCCTGACCCAGGGATCCAACCAAGGTCTCCTGCACTGCAGGCGGATTCTTTACCAACTGAGCTGAGGGAAACCCTTACTTTGAGAATCTGTGAACAAGTGTGTGTTTTCATGAAGGGGCATAAAATTACAGTTTTAACTCATGCTTTATAGCTAATAAAATTAAACATATTTTAAATATTTACTTTCATGAATGTTCCTGTCTATAAAATGCTTCTTCAAATCATTTGCTTTTTGTAAGAAGATATCCCATTAGTTTCTAATGCTGTCTTTTTCACAAAACAAGTGACCAGAGGTCAAGTTGTTCTATTTTACTGTGCTCTGTTATCCTATAATTAGCAAATAACAAATTATCTTAGCAACTATAGCTTTACAACTATTGTTTGTATTTGGGTAGGTACATTCTCTTGACATCTTCTTTTGGAACTCTTAAGTATTCCTGGCTTTGCTTTTTTGTCTCTTTTAGATACAATATGTCAAGTTCCCATAAAAAAAAAAACAAACAAACAAAGCATATGGGATTTAGATCAGATATTGATTAAATCTATAGATCAAATGAAAAGCCTCCCAAAATATGAAAAAAATTCTTTTTTTTTGTATATTTTAGTATCCTTTAATATTTTATAATTTCTTACTTGCGTGTCCTCTACAACCATTTTCTAGATTTATTAAGATATAAAATAGTTTCATTAATATGATAAGTGTTATCTTCTAAAATTGTTTTTCAATGTATTGTATTTTATTTAAATTAAATCAGTTCAATTTTTGTATATTTATTTTCTTAACTTTTCCAACTTCCATTGTCATTTTAATCACACAAAGTTAAAAAAATATTTTAAAAAATCTCAGAATGTAATAGAATCTCACTTCTTGGGGAGCTAATTTTCTTCTCTAATGTATTTTGTGTCCTTCATGTTAAGTAATTAAAAAAAAAAATTCTTATTCTGACCTTTTTCTGTTTTCTGTTAATTATTATTCTTTTTAACCTATCTTGTTTTCCCTATGGGCATTATTAAACTCAAAACTGTGAAACTTCACTTCTTTGGCACTATTTTGAACTTGATTTATGTTTCACATAAAAACATATTTTCATGTTAATTCTGTCACTTACAGATTCTTATATTACCTAGATAATAAAAACAGACTTAAAAATGTAAACCTTATGATTTTTTCTTTCATATTCTGTAAGTTTAAGCATATAGAACTTACCAAAATTATTAAAATTATATTTATGACTTTTTAATAGTATTTAAATGTTTGAATATCCCTATATTAAAGTATCACTGACTATAATAGCCAATTTATCATTCCATCACAGAAGTTTTTATGTTAGAAATAACTTAGATGTTAATACTAAGTATACCAGCTTCCTAGAGCTGCAGTATCCTTTATCAGATGCATACTTTGCAAATATTTTCTCCCAGTTTCTGGCTAATCTCATTCTCTTGAGAGTGGTGTGTGTGTGTGTGTGTGTGTGTGTGTGTGTGTGTCTGTGTCTGTGTCTGTGTCTGTGTGTCTGTGTGTGTTTAGTAAGTCTTTCTTTTTTAAATTTTAATGAAATCCAGTTTATAATGAAATCAGTTATTTATCTCATGCATTATATCACTTTTGTTTTGTATCAAAAAGTCACTGCCATATCCAAGGTCACCTAGATTTTCTCCTATGTTGTTTTCTAGGAATTTTAGTGCTTTGCATTTTACACTGACTCCATAATCTATTTTAAATTAATTTTTGTGAAAGGTGTAAGATCTATATCTATATTATTGTTATTGCATGTAGATGTCTTGTTTTCCAGCATCACTTGTTCAAACGACTATTTTTTTCTCCATTGCATTGCCTCAGCAACTTTGTCAAGATCATCTGACCCTATTTATATATCTCTATGTCTGGACTCTATTTTTCTCCATTGTTCTATTTGTCTCTTCATCAATACCATGCTGTCTTGATTATGGTTAGCTTTAAAGTAAGTCTTGAAATCAGGTAGCATCAGTCCTCTGTAATGATCTTTTTATTTATCTTCTCTTTTCTACTCTTGTCTTTCCAGCTCAGTTCCTCTCTAAGAGTAGTCTTTGTAAAAAGGAATTAAATCATACAACCTCCTTACTAAAAGCTTTCCTTATGTCCCCTTACTTTGAGGATAAAATACTAAATCAACCGAGTATCAAAATGGTCTTTCAGTTTATGACACCGGCCTTCAACTTCAGCCATTTAGTAATTCTACTTTTGCTCACAGTCACTTTGACTTTTTAAAATTTCTGTAGTATACTAATATATTTCTACTCTCTGAATCCTTACAGTTACTCTTTTGACTTTCTGTTGTTGGTATTGTTGTTTTGCCTCCACTGTTAGCCTGACATCTCTTAGTCATCATTAATTCAAGTCAGTTGCACAGAGAGAATCTCCTGAACATATAATTTCTTCCCAGCCTATTACATAATATGAATATATTTGTTCAAATCATTCTTCTTTCTAATATCTAAAGTCACTGAGGCCACTGACTGTATTCATTCTGCTTAGAAGTAGATGCAAAGCAAAACATGATTATTTTTAAAACAATCTAAATTAATGAATGAATAAATTAAAAAAAAAAAAGAGGAACAGCAAAGCTGAACTAAGACCCTAATTTTCCAATAGACTCTCTTTAATGATTTAAGTGTCTCAACAGAATCCCACCAGTATCCTGTCTTCTGAATTTCAATCTCTTCTTAATAGTCACACTGATCATAATAAAACATAAACCAATCCATGTTACTTTGTTCAAAATCCTCCAATGATTTCACATCTCACTTAAAATAAAAGCCAGAGATCACACACTTTGCCTTTAGTTATCTCTCTGTTCTCACTTCTTTCTCTCTCATTTTACCCTAGCAGCCTTGGCCTCCTTGCCAGTCACACTCACATCTCAGACCATTAGTAGTTTTTCTCTTGCCTTGAATGCTCCAAATATCTGCTGATTTGTGTCTTCATTAACATCAATTCATTATTCAAATTGTGACCTTCTCAGTATTGCCTTTTCTTGCCACACAATCTAATAATGAAATCTTGATCTCACAACTCATCTAGATGTGAACATTTAGAAATCTGTGTATGCATTTTCAAGGATGTGTCTGGATATGTAAACTTGAAAGCTTTCTATTTTAGAAGGATGTTACAAACCATGAATTTGTCCTATGTGATATACTGTAAAAAATAAAACATGCATTTCCAGGTCATAGTTTCATGTAAAAAGTTATGTTAAAAAAGAAATTGCAAGCTTAGCAACAAATTTACTTAGATTTTTATTATTTTAATAAACTGGTAAAATAGTGAAAGATATAAAGGTGCTGTTGAGGTGATACTCATCTCTCAAATATTCTTATGTTCAGATTATAAGTATAGTTACTAGCATAATATATGACAAATTCTCAGACATATAATCTGTATATGTTTAATTTTGACAAATAACTAGGTATTGGAATATGTTTTCCTCTTGACTGAAGGCAAATAAAATCAATCTATGATTTATTAGAGTATTTTCCATCAGTTTAATGCTGTAAAGTAGAATACTTTTTAGAATATACAAGAAAATAAACAAATGATTAGCACCAATCCAAGCATAAGTGGGTTAGCCATCTGAGCAGCCTTGAAGTTAATCTTTTTTATTTGGGAGAAAAAACATGCCAAATGGAGAATTCACACATCTTTGTTATTAAGGTTTATTAACAAAAGGAAATTGACAATAACAACAGTTCTCAATACTCTTTTTGGAATATTAACTTCATTTTACTATATGGCCTTGAGTATCTTATCTGATCTAGAAAAGTTAACCCTGCAACTATGAATGGCATATCAGAATTAATCATATCACGACTTGTATAAATAAATTACTGGTCCTTTTTTATTGACTATGACTGGAGATTCATGAGTCTCATGTTTGAATAAATTTTAGTCCTTACAAATATCCAATTTTGTCAACTCTAACAATTTAAACTGTTGCTATTTATACTTTTTAGACTTTGGAGAATATTTGTTCCTGCTCTCCTTCAAACTGGCATCTGAGAGAATGCAGAAAGGTCTTTTATAATTTGATATTGGATGTTTGGAACCAATGTCCTCATTCTGGTCCTTGGATGTGGATGGTTTGATTGTCTTTAAGAGGTGGGTGGTCTTCTCAGGATTTCCTTCTGGCATTCTTGGTTGGTTTCTAGGGCTGTTGTTAATTGATCTCCCTGGGCTTGATAGTTTGTTCACTGCTCTTTGGAAGGCATGTCCTTTCTTCAGTCCAGTTGGAACATTATAATTTTCTTTACTCATCCTCTTGGTTCAGAACATCTATTCTTGCAAAATTTATATGGACCTAATTCAGCTCTTGAGTTACCTGGTGAAAGTCACTCAGTCATGTGCCAACTCTTTGTGATCCCATGGACTGTAGCCAGTGAGGCTCCTCTGTCTGTAGAATTCTCCAGGTGAGAATACTGGAGTGGTAGTCATTCCCTTGGAGAAGGCAATGGCACCCCACTCCAGTACTCTTGCCTGGAAAACCCCATGGACAAAGGAGCCTGGTAGGCTGCAGTCCATTGGGTCGTGAAGAGTCGGACACTACTGGGTGACTTCACTTTCACTTTTCACTTTCATGCATTGGAGAAGGAAATGGGAACCCACTCCAGTGTTCTGGCCTGGAGAGTCCCAGGGATGGGGGAGCCTGGTGGGCTGCCGTTGATGGGGTTGCACAGAGTCAGACACGACTAAAGTGACTTAGCAGCAGCAGCAGCAGCCATTCCCTTCTTCAGGGGAATGTCCTGACCCAGAGATCGAACCTGGGTTTCCCACATTGCAGGCAGATTCTTTACCATCTGAGTCACCAGGGAAGACCAAATTTGGACCTAAGTTCAGCTCCTTAGTTACCTAGGTTATATACAATTTAAGGATTATGGAACTCCTTCCTTAATGCTTCTTATACAAACTTCATTACTTCCTATCTCTGGTGTGTGATCTACATTCTCTTGAATTCAGTACAAGTTGTATAGGACCACTAAAAACTGTGTGTTCTCTTCTCTGAGAACCATGATGCATAGAGGAGCTATTTGGACATTTTTCTCCTACCCCAAACCCGTATATATAGCAGGGTAAGGCATTGTCTATTATCTTTCTTTCTTACCATTCAGGGTCCATTGCTAATCTTGACTCTCAGACACATGATCTTTGTACTGAGGAATGAAGAACTTATTTCCTCAATAAGTTTCTACATTTGCCAAAGAAGCATGTAAGTAAATTAAAAGACATGATTTTTGTTTAAAGATAAGATTTCAAGTCAATTCTTTTTAAAGACAATACAATTCCATGTTCTTCAGCCTGAGGTGATAAAATATATCATTTAGCCTTAGTAGTTGAAGAGTGTAACAAAGCATTAATTAAATTTGACATTAAAAATACTAATTATTTATCCTCAGTTTCTCAAGAGGCAGGTCAGGTGGTCTGGGATTCCCAGCTCTTTCAGAATTATCCACAGTTTATTGTGATCCACACAGTCAAAGGCTTGGCATAGCCAATAAAGCAGAAATAGATTTTTTTCTGGAACTCTCTTGCTTTTTCGATGATCCAGAGGACGTTGGCAACTTGATCTCTGGTTCCTCTGCCTTTTCTAAACCAGCTTGAACATCAGGATGTTCACGGTTCATGTATTGTTGAAGCCTGGTTTGGAGAATTCTGAGCATTACTTTACTAGGTGTGAAATGAATACAATTGTGCAGTAGTTTGAGCTTTCTTTGGCATTGCCTTTCTTTGGGATTGGAATGAAAACTGACCTTTTCCAGTCCTGTGGCCACTGCTGAGTTTTCCAAATTTGCTGGCATGTTGAGTGGAACACTTTCACAGCATCATCTTTCAGGATTTGAAGTAGCTCAACTGCAATTCCATCACCTCCACTAGCTTTGTTCATAGTGATGCTTTCTAAGGTCCACTTGACTTCACATTCCAGGATGTCTGGCTCTAGGTGAGTCATCACAACATCGTAATTATCTGGATTGTGAAGATCTTTTTTGTACAGTTCTTCCGTGTATTCTTGCCACCTCTTCTTAATATCTTCTGCTTCTGTTAGGTCCATACCATTTCTGTCCTTTATTGAGCCCTTCTTTGCATGAAATTTTCTCTTGATATCTCTAATTTTCTTGAAGAGATCTCTAGTCTTTCCCATTCTGTTATTTTCCTCTATTTCTTTGCACTGATCACTGAGGAAGGCTTTCTTATCTCTCCTTGTTATTCTTTGGAACTCTGCATTCAGATGCTAATATCTTTCCTTTTCTCCTTTGCTTTTCGCTATTCTTCTTTTCACAGCTATTTGTAAGGCCTCCTCAGCAGCCATTTTGCTTTTTTGCATTTCTTTTCCACGGGGATGGTCTTGATCCCTGTCTCCTGTACAAGAGTATGAACCTCTTTCCATAGTTCATCAGGTACTCTGTCTATCAGATCTAGTCCCTTAAATCAATTTCTCACTTCCACTGTATATTCATAAGGGTCATATATATATATATATGACCTATGTGTAATCATAGGCTGTACCTGAATGGTCTAATGGTTTTCCCTACTTTCTTCAATTTAAGTCTGAATTTGGCATTAAGGAGTTAATGATCTGAGCCACAGTCAACTCCCAGTCTTGTTTTTGCTGACTTTATAGAGCTGGTCCATCTTTGGCTGCAAAGAATATAATCAATCTGATTTTGGTGTTTATCATCTGGTGATGTCCATGTGTGGAGTCTTCTCTTTTTTTGTTGGAAGAGTGTTTGCTATGACCAGTGCGTTCTCTTGGCAAAACTCTATCAGCCTTTGCCCTCCTTCATTCTGTATTCCAAGGCCAAATTTGGCTGTTACTCCAAGTGTTTCTTGACTTCCTACTTTTGTATTCCAGTCCCCTATAATTAAAAAGACATCTTTTTGGGGTGTTAGTTCTAAAAGGTCTTGTAGGTCTACATAGAACCATTCAACTTCAGCTTCTTTAGTGTCACTGGTGGGGGCATAAGCTTCAATCACTGTGATATTAAATGGTTTGCCTTGGAAACAAACAGAGATCATTCTGTCATTTTTGAGATTTCATCTAAGTACATTTTGCATAAAATGTAGAGTAATTTCTCGTCATGTGTGATAAGTGTTTTCCCATTGTAGATTAATATATCAGAATCAAACTTTTCTCAAGCTTAGTCTAGAATTCTGAATGTTCTGATTTACTTCAGTTCAGTAGCTCAGTTTTGTCCAACTCTTTGTGACCCCATGCACCACAGCATGCCAGGCCTCCCTGTCCATCACCAACATCCCATCCAATATCTCATCCTCTGTCGTCCCCTTCTCTTTCAGCCTTCACTCTTTCCCAGTATCAGGGTCTTTTCTAATGAGTCAACTCTTGGCATCAGATGGCCAAGGTATTGGAGTTTCAGCTTTAATATCAGTCCTTCCAATGAACACTCAGTACTGATGTCTTTTAGGGTGGACTGGTTGGATCTCCTTGCAGTCCAAGCGACTCTCAAGAGCCTTCTCCAACACCACAGTTCAAAGCTTAACAGATAAGATTTTTCATCAGATTTCTTTGCTCACTCCATTTTCTCTTATGCTGTTTTTCCTACCTCAATTATATAAAACTGAAAAGCTGAATTAACTACTTATTTCAAGTTTTACCCTTTATTATTATTAATATAACATCTCATTTATTTTGTATTTTTTCTTTTTTATGCTCAACCTCAGTCCTTCTCCCCAAAATAGACATTCTATTGTTTTTATATCTTTTAAATTTTGACCAACCAAGATAGCATGTTAAAAAGCTGAGACATTACTTTGCCAAAGGTCCGTCTAGTCAAGGTTATGGTTTTTCCAATATTCATGTCCTAATGTGAGAGTTGGACTGTGAAGAAGGCTGAGTGCCAAAGAATTGATGCTTTTGAACTGTGTTGATGGAGAAGACTCTTGAGAGTCCCTTGGATTGTGAGGAGGTCCAACCAGTCCATCCTAAATGAGACCAGTCTTGAGTGTTCATTGGAAGGACTGATGCTGAGGCTGAAACTCCAATACTTTGGCCACCTCATGCAAAGAGTTGACTTATTGGAAAATACTCGGATGCTGGGAGGGATTGGGGGCAGGAGGAGAAGGGACGACAGAGGATGAGATGGCTGGATGGCATCACTGACTTGATGGACATGAGTTTGAGTAAACTTCGGGAGTTGGTGATGGACAGGAGGCCTGGCGTGCTGCAGTTCTCAGGGTCGCAATGAATCGGACACGACTGAGTGACTGAACTGAACTGAACTGAGATGAAAGTGAATGTATATTAAAAATTCAGTTGTTTTCTGTGTATTTGAATGTTTATATAAAGTACTTAACTGCATTATTTTTTTCAGTAAATACCAATACCAATAACTAAAGCCTGATGTAAAAGATGAACATTGCCTTCTTCCTGTTCCATATTTCTCAGCCCTGTCAATTCCACTCTGGTGAATTTTCCATTTTCTCTTGTCTAAGTGGTATGCTATAGTTTTAGTCCTCATTTTTCTTTTTAACCCACATTTCTGTAAGAATTTATAATTATTCTGATTTTGGAATTATTAACACTTTTCTCCAAACTTCTGTATCCCATTCAGGCCTATTGTCTACATACGTGACTCATTTGAAGTCTCTCAATGTAAAATGATACTTGAAAACTGTTGCACAAATAATTTGCTGAGAGTATGCTCTCTAGAGAAAGGAAATGATAGATACAGGCTAGAAGGCTAGAAAAGAAGATGAAAGCTAGGCCAAGATATGATGGTTACTGTGCATATCTGCATGCAACTTGATCTCTGAGGGTGTGATGGAACAGGAACTACTCTATAGGGTTAGTGCTTGCTTGGGTCAGCTTTGTATGGAAACATACCTCATTTTATTGCCCCTTCCTTTATTGCGTTTCACATACTATTTTTTTTTTAAGCAAATAGATTTGTACCAGCACTGCTCAAGCCTGTCTATTAACACAATATTTTCAACAGCTTTTGCTCACTATGTGTTTTGATGTCATATTTTCTTTATTCTTGCAATATTTTAAACATTCTCATTATTATTATACTTGTTATATGTATCAATAATCCTTACTCTTAGTATTATAATTGTTTTGGGGTACTAGGAAGTTAAAAGTGCTACTCTAGTGTACACAGTGAAATAGACTTATTCCAAACATTCAGAAATTTTTATTGGTCTGGATAGAAGATCAAGCCAGTCGCAACATTCCCTTAAGCCCAAGTCCAATCCAGAGCAAAGCCTAAATTTCCTTCCACTCTGTGAAGTCTGGGAGAATTGAGGACGCTGCAGAAGAAAAACTTTAGTCAGCAGAGATTGATTCATGAAGTTTAAGGACAGAAATTGTCTCCATAATGTAAACCTATAAGGTGAAGCAGCATGTGCTGATGTAGAACTTGTAGCATGTTATCCAGAAAATCAAGCTAAGACAAATAATAAATGTGGCCACACAAAGCAACAGATTTTTTTCTTTTTTTTTTTTGTAGATGAAACAGCCTTATATTGAGATAAGATGCCACCAAAGGTGTTCATAGTTGGAGAGGAGAAGTCAATGCCTGGCTTCAAAGATTCAAACAATAGACTGACTTTCTTGTCAGTGGCTAATGCATCCATGGTAACCTTAAGTTGAAGCCAATGCTCTTTTGTCATTCTAAACTCCTAAGGTCCTTAAGAGTTATGCTAAATCAATTCATCCTCGGCTCTCCATATGGAACAACAAAGCACAGATCATTCACTGAATATTTTAAATTCACTGTTAAAATCTACTGCTCAGGAAAAAAAAAAATCCTTTCAAAATATTACTGTTCACCAGCAAAGCTCCAAGAGCTCTGATCAAGATGTATAATGAGGTTCTTTCCCACCCACCCCCCATGCCTGCTAACACAATATCCAGCTTTCCAATTGGCTCATGAGTAAACAACTTGCCTGCAAATGTGGGAGATACAGGTTCAATCCATGGGTCAGTAACATCTCCTATAGAAGGAAATGACAATGGACACTAGTGTTCTTGTCTGGGAAATCCAATGGATAGCGGAACCTGGTGGTTTAAATTCCACTGGGTCACAAAATATTGGACATGATTTAACAACTAAGCAACAACACAATATTCATTTTTTCAGCCCATGGATCAAGGAGTAACTTTGATTTACAAATAAGTGTTTAAGAAATAAATTTATTAAGGTCATAGCTACCATAGATAGTAATTCCTCTGATGGACCTGGGCAAAGTAAATTGAAAATCTTCTAGAAAGCATTAACTATTCTAGATGTCATTAAGAACATTCACATTCTATCAATGTAGCAGAGAAGAACAAAGAAAATTAAAAGAAATTAGGACAACCTCAAAGACATCTGGGACATTGTTAAAGCCCCAAAATTCGAATCATAGGTGTCCTAAAAGAAGAAGACAAAAAGAAAGGGCTTGAGAAACTATTTGAGGAGACAATAGTTAAAAACTTCCTTAAAATGGGAAGGAAATAGCCACTGAAGTCGAAGAAACACAGAGAGTCCCAAACAGGATAAATCCAAAGTAAAACACCCCAAGACACACATAAATCAAACTAATAAAGATCAAACACCAAAAGCAAATACTAAAAGCAGCAAGGGAAAAGTAGCAAATAACACACAATGGGATCCCCATAAGGGTAAAAGTTGATCTTTCAATAGAAACTCTTCAGGTCTGAAGGAAATGGCAGGACATACTTAAAGTAATGAAAGAGAAAAACTTACAACCAAGATTACTCTACTCAGCAAGAATCTCATTCAGATATGGAGAAGAAATCAATCTTTACAGACAAACAAAAGCTGGAGAAAATTCAGCACCACCAAACCAACTCTTCAACAAATGCTAATAGGTTTCTCTAGGCAGGAAACAGAAAAGGTTTATAAAGATGAAACCAAAATAACAAAGTAAATGGTAACAGGATCATACTTATCCATAACTGACTTTAATGCAAGTGGGTTAAGTGCTCCAAACAAAAGACTAAGTTTGGTTGAATGGATATAAAAACAAGACTCCTATATATGATGTCTACAAAAGATCCACCTCAAACCTGGGGACACATACAGACTGAAAGTGAGGGGCTGGAGAAAGATATTTCATGCAAATGGAAACCAAAAGTAAGCAGAAGTGGTCATACTCATGTCAGATAAAATAGATGTTGAAATAAACACCATGATAAGAGACAAACAAGGACACTACATAATGATCGAAGGATCAACCCAAGAAGAAGATATAACAATTATAAATATATATGTACCCTATATAAGAGCACCTCAATATGTAAGGCAAATGCTAACAAGCATGAAAGGGAAAATTAACAGTAACACAGTAATAGTGGGAGACTTTAATACCTTACTCACACCTATGGATAGATTAACAAAGCAGAAAATTAGCAACGAAACACAAGCTTTACATGATACAATGGATCAGTTAGACTAATTGATATCTTTATGACATTTCACCCCAAGACAATGAATTTCACCTTTTCTCAAGTGCACACAGAACATTCTCTAGGATAGACCACATCCTGGGTTGTGAATCTAGCCTTGGTAAATTTTTAAAATTAAAATCATTTCAAGCATCTTTTCTGCTCACAATGTGGTAAGATTAGATGTCAACTACAGGAAAAAAAAAGAAACTTTAAAATAAAAGCATATGAAGATCAAACAATATGCTTCTAAATAACCGACAGACCACAGAAGAAATCAAAATCAAAAAAGAAATCAAAATACATATAGGAACAAATGAAAATGAAAATATGACAAGCCCAAACCTATGGAATTCAATAAAAGCAGTGTTAGAAGAGATGTTCAGAGCAATGCAAGCCTACCTTGAGAAACATCACATAAACAACCCTACTTTACACCTAAAACAACTAGAAAAAGAATAAAAGAACATCAAAGTTAGTAGAAGGTAAGAAATCATAAAAGTCAGAACAGAAATAACTGGAAAAGAAACGAAGCAGACAATAGCGAAAATGAAGGAAACTAATAGCTGGTCTTTGAGGAGACAAATAAAATGGAATAAACGTTAACCAGTCTCATCAAGAAACAAAGGGAGCAGAATCAAACCAATAAAATTAGAAATAAAAATGGAGAAATCACAACAGACAACACAGAAATGCAAAAGATCATAAGAGATTCCATTCTTGTATATATACAGTTGTATACTAATAAAATGGACAACTTGGAAGAAATGGACAAGTTCTTAGAAAAGTATGACCTTCCAAAACTGAACCAGGAAGAAATAGAAAATCTTAACACACCCATCACAAGCATGGAAATCAAAACTGTAATAAAAGATCTTCCAACAAACAGAAGCCAAGAACTAGATAGCTTCACAGGTGAATACTACCAACAAATTTAGAAAAGAGCTAATACCTATCTTAATCAAACTCTTCCAGAAAATTGCTCTTTTCTAAATTTCTATCTAGTTTTTGGCTTCTGTTTGTTGGAAGATTTTTTTTTATTACAGTTTTGATTTCCATGCTTGTGATGGGTGTGTTAAGATTTTCTATTTCTTCCTGATTCAGTTTTAGAAAGTCATACTTTTCTAAGAACTTGTCCATTTCTTCCAAGTTGTCCATTTTATTAGCATACAATTGTATATATATCAGAGTGGTAATCTCTTATGATCTTTTGCATTTCTATGAGGCCACCATCACCCTAATACAAAACCAGACAAATATTGCACAAAGAAAGAAATCAAAGATGACACAAGTAGATGGAGAAATATACCATGTTTGTGGATTCAAATAATCAATATAGTGAAAATGAGTATACTACTCAAAGCAATCTTTAGATTTAAAGCAATCCCCATCAAGCTACCAATGGTATTTTTCACAGAAATAGAACAAATAATTTCCCAATTTGTATGGAAACACACACACACAAAAACTTCAAATAGCCAAAGCAATCTTGAGAAAGAAAAATGGAACTGGATGGATAAACTTTCCTGACTTCAGACTATAGTACAAAGCTACAGAAATTAAGACAGTATGGTACTAGCACATAGACAGAAATACAGATCAATAGAAAAAATAGAAGACCCAGAGATAAATCCATGTACCTACGGACACCTTATCTTTGACAAAGGAGGCAAAAATGTATAATGGAGAAAAGACAATCTCTTTAACAAGTGATGCTGTGAAAACTGGTCAACCGCCTGTAAAAGGATGAAACTAGAACACTTTCTAACACCATACACAAAAATAAACTGAAAATAGATTGAAAATCTAAATATAAGACCAGAAACTATAAAACTCTTAGAGGGAAACATAGGCAGAATATTCTCTGACAAAAAATTACAGCAAGATCTTCTGTGACCCACCTCCCAGAGTAATGGAAATATAAACAAAAATAAATAAATGGAACCTAGTTAAACTTAAAAGCTTTTGAACAATAAAGGGAACTCTAAACAAGTTGAAAAGGCAGCCTTCAGAATGGGAGAAAGTAATAGCAAACAAAACAACTGATAAAGAATTAATCTCTAAAATATACAAGCAGCTCAGGAAGCCCAATCCCAGAAAAATAAATGATCCAATCTAAAAGTGGGCCAAAGAACTAAAAAAAACATATCTTCAAAAATATACACATGAAAAGATGCTCAACATGACTCATTATCAGAGAAATGCAAATCAAAATCACAATGAGGTACCATCCCACACCGGTCAGAATTGCTGCTATCAAAAAGTCTACAAATAAGAAATGATGGAGAGTGTGTGGAGAAAAAGTAATTGTTGGTGAGAATGCAAACTAGTATAGCCACTTTGGAGAACAGTGTGGAGATTCCTTAAAAAATTGCAAATTGAAGTGCCATATTTTTTGAGCTCCAAAATCACTGCAGATGGTGATTGCAGCCATGAAATTAAAAGACGCTTACTCCTTGGAAGAAAAGTTATGACCAACATAGATAGCATATTGAAAAGCAAAGACATTATTTTGCCAACAAAGGTCCGTCTAGTCAAGGCTATGGTTTTTCCAGTAGTCATGTATGGATGTGAGAGTTGGACTGTAAATAAGACTGAGTGCCGAAGAATTGATGCTTTTGAACTGTGGTATTGGAGGAGACTCTGAGTCCCTTGGACTGCAAGCAGATCCAACCAGTCCATTCTGAAGGAGATCAGCCCTGGGATTTCTTTGGAGGGAATGATGCTAAAGCTGAAACTCCAGTACTTTGGCCACCCCATGCAAAGAGTTAACTCATTGGAAAAGACTCTGATGCTGGGAGGGATTGGGGGCAGGAGGTGAAGGGGATGACAGAGGATGCGATGGCTGGATGGCATCACTGACTCGATGGATGTGAGTCTGAGTGAACTCGGGGAGTTGGTGATGGACAGGGAGGCCTGGCGTGCTGTGATTCATGAGGTTGCAGACAGTCCAATACGACTGAGTGACTGAAACGAACTGAACTGAACTGAACTAATGATCCAGTAACCCCACTGCTGGGCATATACACTGAGGAAACCAGAATTGAAAGAGGCACGTGTACCCCAACCTTCATTGCAGCACGGTTTACAATAGCCAGGACATGGAAGCAACCTAGATGTCCATTAGCAGATGAATGGATAAAGAAGTTGTGGTACATATACACAATGGAATATTGCTCAACTATAAAAAAGAATGCATTTGAATCAGTTCTAATGAGGTGGATGAAACTGGAGCCTATTATACAGAGTGAAGTAAGTTAGAAAAAGAAACACCAATGCAGTATATTAATGCCTATATATAGAATTTAGAAAGACAATAATGATGACCCTATGTGCAAGACACATATGTAAAAAGCAGACTTTTGTACTATGTGGGAGAATATGAAGGAGGAATGATTTGAGAGAATAGCAATGAAAAATGTATATTACTTTATGTAAAATAGATGACTAGTGCAAGTTTGATGCATGAAGCAGGGCACTCAAAGCTGGTGCTATGGGACAACCCAGAGGGATGGGGGGGGAGGAGGGAGTTAAAGGGTTTCAGAATAGGGGGACACATGTACACCCATGGCTGATTCATGTCGATGCATGGCAAAAACAACTGCAATATTTTAAAGTAATTAGCCTCCAATTAAAATAAATACATTAATTTTAAAAAAGAACATTCACATTCTTAATGGGAAAAGGCTAAACAAATAAATAACAAGGGCTAGGAAGAAACTGATACCAACCCTTATAAATGACCTTGCAAGACTTTCATGGAGGAAAGAAATACAGATGTGGAAATATTAAGAGAACTAGAACTAGAGCCCGAAGATGGCTGAATTGCTCCAATCTCATGAGAAAACTCGGAGAAGGCAATGGTACCCCACTCCAGTACTCTTGCCTGGAAAATCCTATGGACAGAGGAGCCTCGTAGGTTGCAGTCTATGGAGTCGCTAAGAGTCGGATACGGCTGAAGTGACCTAGCAGCAGCAGCATGACAAAACTTAAATGGAGTAGAAGTTGATTCTTATGAATGAGCAAAGAAAGTGGTTTCTTGAAATGGAAACGACTCCTGGTGAAGATGCAGTGAAGACTGTTGAAACAATAACAAAGTATTTAGAGTATCACATAAACTCAATTGATGGCAAGGTTTGATAGCATTGACTTCAGTTTGGATAAATTTAGACTATAAATGCCATCAAATAACATTGTCTGCTGCAAAGAATTTGTTCATGAAAGAAAGGATCAGTCAAAGCAACAGATGAATCATTGCCTTATTTTAAGAAATTACTGCCACCATCCCTATATGATTAGTCAGCAGCCATTAATGCTGAGGCAAAACAGTCTATAACACACAGGTTGCTACTTGCTGAAGGGTCAGATGATGGCTAACTCTTTTACCAATAAAGAATTTAAAAATTAAGATAGGTACATTATTTTCAAACATAACGTTTATGCACACTTAATAGACAACAATATAATGTAAACATATTTTTATATGCACTGAAAACCAAAAAACTTGTGTGACTTACTTTATTGTAATAATCACTTTATTGTGATTACATGGAACTGAACCTCCATATCTATGAGTTATGCTTGCATACCTCCATGTCAGTCAGTCATTTACATATGGAGCCCTCCAGAAAGGGATGAGCATAGCATAATGCATATGGCAGGTCACCATGACTAAGGTCAGTTCTCTAAAAATGAGTTACTGTAAGTCACAGCAGCAGCAGCAGCGGTTTGGGGAAGAAATAGATTCAATTTTGCAGAAAAGGCTATCTAAACAAAGCACAAACTGCATCCATTATACTATCCAAAGTGAAAGTGAAAGTCGCTCATGTGTGTCCAACTCTTTGTGACCCAATGGACTATACACCCCATGGAATTCTCCAGGCCAGAACACTGGGATGGGTAGCCTTTCCCTTCTCCAGCATATTGTCCCACCACAGGGACTGAGCACAGGTCTTCTGCATTGAAGGTTGATTCTTTGCCAACTGAGCCACAAGGGAAGCCCAAGAATACTGGAATGGGTGGCCTATCCCTTCTCCAGGGGTTCTTCCCAACCCAGGAATCCAACCAGTGTCTCCAGCATTACAGGTAGATGCTTTACAAACTGAGTTATCAGAAAAACCCTATACTATCCAAATGGCTTATAATCCATTTCACTTCCTTGTTTGCAATCTTTCAGTGGCTTCCTACAGACTCCTATATTAACTCGAAATTACATAACACTGCATGCTTCTGTTCCCTTTCAATTTACCCATATTGATGCCCTATCCATATGGGTTGCTTTCAATTCATTTTAGTCGCTCAGTCTTGTCTGACTGTTTGTGACCCCATGGACTGAAGCACGCCCAGACTCCCTGTCAATCACCAATTCCCAGAGTTTACCCAAACTCATGTTCATTGAGTTGGTGATGCCATCCAACCATCGCATCCTCTGTTGTCCACTTCTCCCACCATCAGTTTTTCCAAGCATCAGAGTCTTTCCCAATCTGTCAGTTCTTTGCATCAGGTGGCTAAAGTATTGGGGTTACAGCTTCAGCATCAGTCCTTCCAATGAATATTCAGGACTGACTTCCTTTAGGACAGACTGGTTGGATCTCCAAGGGACTCTCAAGAGTCTTCTTTAACACTGAAGTTCAAAAGCATCAATTTGTAAGTGCTCAACTTTCTTTATAGCTCAACATTCACATCCATACTGTTCATGAGGTTCATATCAATAACCTCAGATATGCAGATGACACCACCCTTATGGCAGAAAGTGAGGACAAACTAAAGTGCTTCTTGGTGAAAGTGAAAGAGGAGAGTGAAAAAGTTGGCTTTAAACTCAGCATTCAGGAAACTAAGATCATGGCATCTGGTCCCATCCCTTCGTGGCAAATAGATGGGGAAACAGTGGAAACAGTGACAGACTTAATTATTTTGGGCTCCAAAATCACTGCAGAAAGGTACTGCAGCCATTAAATTAAAAGATGATGGCTCCTTGGAAGAAAAGTTATGATTAACCTACATAGTTTACTAAAAAACAGAGACATTATTTTGCCGACAAAGGTCCATTTAGTCAAAGCTATGGTTTTTCCAGTAATCATGTATGGATATGAGAGGTGGACTATAAAGAAAACTGAGCACTGAAGAAATGATGCTTTTGAACTGTGGTGTTGGAGAAGACTCTTGAGAGTCCGTTGGACAGCAGGGAGATCCAACCAGTCCATCCTAAAGGAAATCAGTCCTGAATATTCATAGGAAGGACTGATGCTGAAGGCTGAAGCTCCACTATTTTGGCCAACTGATATGAAGAACTGACTCATTGGAAAAGACCCTGATGCTGGTAAGATTGAAAGCAGGAGAAGGGGCCGACAGAGGATGAGATGGTTGCATGGCATCACCGACTCAATGGACATGAGTTTCAGTAAGCTCTGGGAGTTGGTGATAGACAGGAGGTATGACGGGCTGCAGTCCACGTGTTCAAAAAGTTGGACATGACTGAGCTACTGAAGTGAATTGAACACATCTTTACATGACTATTGGAAAGACCACAGGTTTGACTAGATGGACACTTTTTGGCAAAGTAACATCTCTGCTCTTTAATATGCTGTCTAGGTTGGTCAAAACTTTTATTCCAAGGAGCAAGTATCTTTTAATTTCATGTCTGCAATCAACATCTGCAGTGATTTTGGACCCCAAGAAATAAAGTCTGTCACTGTTTCCATTGTTTCACTATCTATTTGCCATGAAGTGATGGGACCAGATGCCATGATCTTAGTTTTCTGGATGTTGAGTTTTAAGCCAATATTTTCACTCTCTTTCATTTTCATCAAGAAGCTCTTTAGTTCTTTTTCCCTTTCTGCCATAAGTGTGGTGTCATGGATTTATTTACAAATTTTAAAATGCTATCTTCTACACATATACGCACACTTTTTGGATGAAATGGCTTCATCTTTGTATCAGCCTTGCTAGTCTAGCTAAAATTTCACTTCCTCCTTCACAGCCTCAATTGCCTAGACCCATGCCTTCAGCACAGCCCTGCATATGAACATCCCCAGCATGTATAACACACTAGTATAAACATCTGCTCACTCTTCTTTCACCTCTCTATAGAGAGAGATCTTTCAGAACAGAAACTGTGACTCTTATGTTTTTATCATATGTCTTAGTATATGATAAGCACCGAATATACTTTTTCCTAATGGCAAATAGATAGGGAAACAGTGGCTGACTTTATTTTGTTGGGCTCCAAAATCAATGCAGATAGTGATTGCAGCCATGAAATTAAAAAAAATGCTTACTCTTTGGAAGGAAAGTTATGACCAACCTAGATAGCATATTATAAAGCAGACACATCATTTTGCCAACAAAGGTCCGTCTAGTCAAGGCTATATATGGATGTGAGATTTGGGCTATAAAGAAAGCTGAGCACTGAAAAATTGATACTTTTGAAATGTGGTGTTGGAGAAGACTCTTGAGAGTCCCTTGGACTGCAAGGAAATCCAACCAGTCCATCCTAAAGGAGATCAGTCCTGGGTGTTCATTGAAAGGACTGATGTTGAAGCTGAAACTCCAATACTTTGGCCACCTCATGTGAAGATCTGACTCATTTGAAAAGACCCTGATGCTGGGAAAGATTGAAGGCAGGAGGATGAGATGGTTGGAATGCATCACTGACTCAATGGAGATGAGTTTGGGTGCACTCCGGGAGTTGGTGGTGTACAGGGAGGCCTGGTGTGCTGCAGTCCATGGGTTCGCAAAGAGTCGGACATGACTGAGCAACCAAACTGTACTGAAATAAATGAATTAATGAGGCTACATATATGATAATCAAAGTAAGAAAAACAGAATGCACTATCATATTTTAAATTCAGTTCCATCATATTCTAATGCCACCCCTCTTTATTTTATTCTAATAAGGTCTTTGGATTATTACACTAGGATATTTAGAATTATGTGTCTCATTTTATTAGTAATTTAAGATTATCTCGTGTTTATGTTTAGACAAGTAATCTTGTTTGAAGCTGAATATCATTACAGGTTTTATATCTCCAAAGGCTACTCTCTGTCATCTAAGTTTCCCATGGCTAATCTACTAATTCCAAGATTTATATTTTTCCAATAGCAAATTATATTCCTAAGTAGAACTCTGCAGGATTATGTTGCACTAGATTATGGTTGCCATTACAGTTGTCTGTGCATCTAAGGTCCCACTTCTGTTTATTCAGACTTTTTATTTTGTTTATTTCCAAACTTATTCTGTAGTCCACTGAAGGAGGAACAGGAAAATTAGTTAACTTTCCTGTAGTCATCATACTTTCTTCTATTTGTCCTTTTCCTTTGAGATTCCAAAACAATCGTCCATTAGTTGTTTTGTTTTCCTTTCCTCATTAACACTTCAAAAATGTTTATATTTATGTATTGCTTCATCTTTTCTTGCCTTTCTATTAGTTTCTTTTTTTTTAATTTTTATTTTTACTTTATTTTGCTTTACAATACTGTATTGGTTTTGCCATACATTGACATGAATCAGCCATGGGTATACATGAGTTTCCAATCCTGAGCCCCCATCCCACCTCCCACCCCATATCATCTCTCTGGATCTTCCCCGTGCACCAGCCCCAAGCATCCTGTATCCTATATTGAACATAGACTGGCGATTCGTTTCTTACATGATTGTATTCATGTTTCAATGCCATTCTCCCAAATCATTCCACCCTCTCCCTCTCCCACAGAGTCCAAAAGTCCATTCTATACATCTGTGTCTCTTTCGCTGTCTCGCATAGAGGGTTATCATTACCATCTTTCTAAATTCCATATATATGTGTTAGTATACTGTATTTGTGTTTTTCTTTCTGGCTTACTTCACTCTGTATAATCGGCTCCAGTTTCATCCACCTCATTAGAATTGATTCAAATGTATTCTTTTTAATGGCTGAGTAATACTCCATTGTGTATATATATCTCTATTAGTTTCTTGAAGCTCATATACATACTATACATATTTACATGGTAAAAACATTTTCACTCAAAAACTAGCACATAATATTCAGCATGGCTGTCATGTTAGCATGCAGCTTTTAACATTTAAAAAAAAAAACTGATACTTTTCAGTTAGATGTTGTTAAGATCTATGTTTTTGCCTAGTCTTATGCATAATATCTTAATGTTTATCCATGCACTGTTATCAACTGAGCTTTTTCCTGTTGTAATCTAATCTCAGTCAGAATAGTCATTTTCCTATGCTGCTGCTTGGATAATAACGGCATTCTCTCCATTTGCACTTGCTCTCTATTGAAACTCAAGTGTAGAGGTTTTATCAACTGTTCCTCTGTGCTATATAGAACTACACTGTACTCATTGTAAAGAATGTCAATTCTTCTTTAGCTCCTGCTTTTAATAGAAAAAGAACAACTTCAATGTTGAATTTGACCAGAGCAAGTCTTCTCCTTTTTTTTAAAAAATCCATGATTCCAAGTCACATCCTAAGTTATACTTCCAGACATGCCTTTGGCTATAGCACTCCAAGGTTTTCCTTTTTTACAATTTTCTTTCCTCTAGGCTTGCACTGCAGAAGAGCTGCCCAGAAGTGTTTTTGCTATCAATACATTGGTAGAACTTTGAATCAGGTTTAGCACAGGTCACAAGGATGACAAGTGGAAAGTAACCCAGAGATAAGCCCAGCACTAATTAGTGACAAGAGTGGCTGGATAATATTACCTCTTCTGTGCTGAACATCTACTTGATTCAATCTACTAGGTTACAGGCACTTGCTCCTTTAATTCTAAGATAGCATTCAGAACCGAGTGGTATTTCCATTTCACAGATGAGGTTTAGCAAGGTTAAGCAGTTTGTTCAAGAACCTTGAGCTTTTAAATGGCAGAGTTGGTATCTACCTCATGCCATCTACTTAGTGAAACATTCAGGCTATTTGATTTGAACTCTCTTGATTAGTTTTCTCAACTCTCTCTTTGATTTATTTACCACGCACATACATCATGCCCACAAGGTGCCAGTCACTGTCCTAAAGGACTTATATATATATATGAATTTACTCTTAACAACCCTACAAGTTATTCATTGCCATTTTCATTTCAGAGAGGAGGAAACTGGGGCCAAAAATGTTCAGTAACTTGCTCAAGATCACACCGCCTATGAATACTTTCTTTTCACACATGTAACTAAATTTGGAAATGCAATAAACTCATATGTTTCTGGATTTATTTTAGTTTTTTAAATTTATTTATTTTTAATGGGAGGATAATTGCTTTACAATATTGAGTTGGTTTCTGCCATACATCAGCATGAATCAACCATAGGCAATCATATGTCCCCTCTCTCTTGAAACTCCTTCCCACCTCCCACAAACAAGTTTATATTTACAAGCAGAAGTTTTTGTTTGAGCTCTAGCACTCAATTGTCCATGCCTGGAAGACATATACCTTTTAAGCCTCAGTTGTTCTAACTGCCACTACTAATGCTTCCTTTGGCAGCTGTTAGATTTCTGAGCTGAGAAACTTGGGATTAATAGTTTCTGGGGGATGTACATTACTGATCCAGTATATTTCATTGATGACACATGTCTTACTTCTTCAATACCCTTCACTCTAGTTTAGGCCCTCTGTGTCTGAAAGTAACAAGTACTTTGCAGCCCCCCTAGAACTATAGCCTACTGACAAGGACCATTAACTAATTTAGATTTAAGTGTCTGTAGAATTGCTGGCTAGAACTACTACACTGGTGCCATGGGTTAATAAAGTTTTGCTTCTATCAGAAGCTCTCCAGTTCTGCCTTATGTCTCATATTTCTTCTCACTGGAACTTAATGCACTGGAAACTAGTGCTTGTCTATGTGGTTATTGTGTACAGGAACACATGACATAGTTTGAATGAAATGTAGATTTTCTATTATGCAATCAGATGAATAATTTACTTCATGTATAGCATTAACGAGATTAGGAAAAAGGTTTTATCATTAGTTACACGGGTCCTCTATGATGTTATTTGGTGTAATGTTCTTCACACGAATTGCTCTGACAGTTTTTATATCTTGTCATCACATGCTGATGGCAGTGTGCAAATAGGTTTGCCACATAGGAATTACCTGTCCCACAAGTTCATTTTCAATGGCATTCTAAAGATCAGCCATCCTTGCAGGAGTTAAGAAAGATTTATAGAATCACTACAATGCAAATCTTTAGAAAGAAAGACAAAAATCACTGACAGTTTTGTGTAGTAGAGCATAAAAGAAGTACACTATTTTTAACACTTTATGTATTTTTAGATTTAATGACTATACAATAAAAACATAAAAATTGAATTTCTATATAATCAATTTTAATGTCTTCACATTTTAAACAACAGGTCCAGAGAAATCTGTATAAAAAGCTTATACTAGAAACAATAAATGACTAACAAGTTAAAAAGCTAGAAATTCCAACTCATTATTCACTATACAAAGCAGTGGTATACACAGAAAATTATCTAGATATGTAGATATAGATTATCAAAAAGAACTAGAAATTTTCCAACTTCCATATTTGTAAATTCACATTTTCTTGGACACAGGGAACTAAAAATACTATAGTAAGAGAAACTAATATCTTACAATATTCTGGTTGAATATTTATGTGTGTTGCTGTTGTTGTTTTTCAGTTGCTAAGTCATATCCAACTCTTCAATACCACGGACTATAGCACACCGAGTTTCTCTGTCCTCAACATTCTCCCAGACATTGCTCAAATTCATGTCCATTGATTCAGTGATGCTATCCAACCATCCTCTGTCACTCCCTTCTCCTTTGCCTGATGCTTTCCCAGCATCAATGTCTTTTCCAATGAATCAGTTCTTCCCATCATGTGGCCAAAGTATCGGAGCTTTAGCTTCCGCATCAATCCTTACAATATTCAGGGTTGATTTCCTCTAGGATTGACTGGTTTGATATCCTTGCTTTCCAAGGGACCCTCAAGAGTCTTCTCCAGCAACACAGTTCAAAAGCATCAATTCTTTGGCACTCAGCTTTCTTTATGGACCAACTCTCACATCTGTACATAACCACTGGAAAAACTGTGGCTTTGACTATATGTGGACCTTCATTGACCGAGTGATGTCTCTGTTTTTAATACATTAAGTTTGTCATAACTTTACTTCCAAGAGCAAGCATTTTTAATTTCATGGCTGCAGTCACCATCCATGGTAATTTTGGAGCCCAAGAGAAGAAAATATGTAACTGCTTCCAATTTTTCCCCTTCTATTTGCCATGAAGAGATGGGACTGAGTGCCATGATCTTAGTTTTTTAATGTTGAGCTTCAAGTCAGCTTTTTCACTCTCCTTTTCACCCTCATCAAAAGGATCCTTAATTTCTCTTCCTTTTCTGCCTTTAGGCAGGTATCATCTGCATATCTGAAGCTGTTGATATTTCTCCTGGCAATCTTGATTCCAACCTGTGATTCATTCACCCTGGCATTTCATATGATGTACTATGCATATAAGTTAAATAAACACCATGAAAATATACATCCTTTTTGTACTCCTTTCCTACTTTTGAACCAGTCAGTTGTTCCATGTCCAGTTCTAACTATTGCTTCTGTATATGTATGTATGTTTTTCTGTTTATTCACTAAGTTGTGTCTGGCTTTTTGTGATCCCTGGGACTGTAGCCCACCAGACTCCTCTGACAATGAGATTTCCCAGGCAAGAATACTGGATAGGGTTGCCATTTCTTTTCCTGGGAGATCTTTCCAACCCAAAGTTTAAATCCACCTCTCCTGCATTGGCCAGCAGATTTTTTACCACTATGTCACCAGGGAATCCCACTCATATGCATGTGCATACCTACTAAATCGCTTCATTTGTGTCTGACTCTTTGTGATCTTATGGACTGTAACCCCCTAGACAAATCTGTCCATGGGATTTTCCAAGCAAGAATACTGGAGTGGATTGCCATATTCTCCTCCAGGGAATCTTCCCTACCCAGGGATTGTACCCTTGCCTCTTAAGTCTCCTGCATTGGCAGGTAGGTTGTTTTAACACTAGCAACACCTAGGAATCCCCATATATATATTTACACATATACAAAAATATATACATATATAGGCTATATATATTTATGCATAAAAGTTGGCTTAAAACTCAATATTCAGAAAACTAAGATCATGGCATCTGGTCCCATCACTGCAAAAAACTAAGATCATAGCATATGATCCCATCTCTTCATGACAAATAGATGGGGAAACAGGGGAAACAGTGTCTCTGCTTTTTAATATGCTGTCTAGGTTGGTCATAGCTTTTCTTCCAAGGACCAAGTGTCTTTTAATTTCATGACTGCAGTCATCATCTGCAGTAATTTAGGAGTCAGCCACTGTTTCCACTTTTTCCCCATCTATTTGCCATGAAGTGATGGAGCCAGATGCCATGATGTTAGCTTTTTAAATGCTGTTTTAAGCCAACTTTTGCACTCTCCTCTTTCACTTTCATCAAGGGGCTCTTTAGTTCTTCTTCACTTTCTGCCCTAAGGGTAGTGTCACCTGCATATCTGAGGTAATTGATATTTCTACTGGCAATCTTGATTCCAGCTTGCGCTTCATCTCACTTGGCATTTCACATGATATACTCTATATATAAGCTAAATAAGCAGGATGACAGTATACAGCCTTGATGTACTCCTTTCCCAATTTGGAACCAGTCTGTTGTTCCATGTCCAGTTCTCACTATTTTAGTCCAGTTCTAACTAAATTCACTGATTAGCTCTAGTAATATTCTGATATTATCTTTAGGGTTTACTATGTATGGTATCCTGTCATCTGCAAACAGTGAGAGCTTTCCTTCTTTTGTCTTCTGATTTCCTTTTATTTCTTTTTCTTCTCTGCTATAGCTAAGGCTTCCAGAACTATACTGAATAATAGTGGTGAAAGTGGACACCCTTGTCTTATTCCTGATCTTAGGGGGAATGCTTTCAATTTTTCATCTTTGAGAATGCTTAGAAAGCATTCTTAGAAAGCATATATGATAAGTAGGCTTATCATATATGGCCTTTACTATTTTGAGGTAGGTTCATTCTATGCCCATTTTTTGAAGAGTTTTAATCATAAATGGGTGCTGCATTTTGTCAAAGGATTTTTCTGCATCCATTTGGATTATCACATGCTTTTTTAAAAAATCTTTTAATTTGCTAATATGGTGTATCACATTGTTTGATTTTCATATATGAAGAATCCTTGCATCCCTCAAAGAAACCCTACTTGATCATGCATGATGTGTGAGCTTTTTGATGTGTTGCTAAATTCTGTTTGCTAAAATTTTTTTGAGGATTTTTGCATCTGTGTTCATCAGTGATATTGGCCTGCAGTTTCCTTTTTTTGTGTTGTCTTTGTCTGGTTTTGGTATCATGGTTATGGTGGCCCTGTAGAATTAGCTTGGAAGTGTTCCTTTCTCTCCCATTTTTTGAAAGAGTTTTACAAGGATAGGTATTAGTGCTTCACTAAATGTTTGATAGAATTCTCATGTGAAGCTGTCTGGTCTTGAGCTTTTGTATTTTGGGAGATTTTTGATCATGGCTTCAATTTCAGTGCTTGTAACTGGGTTGTTCATAATTTCTATTTCTTCTTGCTTCACTTTTGAGAGATTGAACTTTTCTAAGAATCTGTCCATTTCTTCTTAGTTATCCATTTTTATTGCCATATAGTTGTTCATAATAGTCTCTTATATTCTTTTGTATTTGTGCATTGTCTGTTGTAACTTCTCATTTTTCATCTCTAATTTTGTTAATTTGATTCTTCTCTCTTTCATTCTTGATGAGTCAGGTTAAAGGTTTGTCAGTTTTGTTTATCTTTTCAAAGAACAAGCTCTTAGTTTTATTAATCTTTGCTATTGTTTCTTTCATTTGTTTTTCATCTATTTCTGCTCGGATCATTATGATTTCTTTCCTTCTACTAATTTTAGCGTTTTTTGGTTCTCCTTTTTCCAGTTGTTTTAGGGGTAAAGTTATGTTGTCTGTTCGATTTTTTCTTGTTTCCTGAGGCAGGGTTGTATTGCTATAAAATTCAGCCTTAGAACTACTTTTGCTGCATCTCATATGTTTTGAATTGCTGTGTTTTCATTGTCATTTGTTTCTAGAAATTTTTTAATTCCCCTTTTTATTTCTTCAGTAACCTGTTGGTTATTTAGAAATGTGTTGTTTAATCTCCATATGTTTGTGTTTCTTACAGTTTTTTTTTTTCCCTGTAATTGATATCTAGTCTCATAGTGTTGTGGTCAGACAAGATGCTTGATATGATTTCAATTTTCTTATATTAGCTGAGGTTTGATTTGTGACCCAAGATGTGGTCCATCATGGAGAATGTTCCACGTGCCCTTGAGAAGAGGTGCATTCTTCTGCATTTGGAATGAATGTCCTGAAGATATTAATGAGATCCATCTCATCTAGTGTATCATTTAGGACTGTTTCCTTATTAATTTTCTGATTTGATGATCTGTCCATTGGTGTGAGTGGGGTGTTAAAGTCTCCTACTATTATTGTGTTGCTGTCAATTTCTCCTTTTATGCCTGTCAGTGTTTGTCATGTATTGAGATGCTCCTATATTGGGTGCATAGATATTTAAAATTGTTATATCTTCCTATTGGATTGATCCCTTGATCACTATATTGTGTTCTTCCTTATCTCTTGTGATCTTTATTTTAAGATCTATTTCATCTGATACAAGAATTGTTGCTCCAGCTTCCTTTTGCTTCCCATTTGCATGGAAGATATTTTCCATCCTCTCACTTTCAGTCTGTATGTGTTTTTGGCTTGTAGTTTCCTTTTGTTGTGTGGGTTGAGTGGGTTTCTTGTAGACAGTATATATATGGGTCTTGTTTTTTCATCCATCCAGCCAGTCTGTGTATTTTGGTTGGAGCATTTATTCGATTTATATTTAAAGTAATCCTTGATATATATGTTCCTATTGCTGTTTCTTAATTGTCTTGGGTTGATTTTATAGATCTTTTCTATTGTCTTGTATTTCTTGACTATATAAGTCCCTTTAAAATTTGTTGTAAAGCTGGTTTGATGGTCCTGAATTCTAACTTTGGTTGTCTGAAAATCTTTTTATTTCTCCATCAATTTTGAATGAGATCCTTGCCAGTAATCTTGGTTGTAGATTTTTCCCTTTCAGTACTTTAAATATATCCTGCCATTCTCTTCTGGCCTGCAGAGTTTTTCCTCAAAGACTAGCTGCTAAACATATGGGCTTTCTCTTGTATGTTACTTTTTGCTTTTCCCTTGCTGCTTTTAATATTCTTTCTTTGTGTTTAGTCTTTGTTAGTTTGATTAGTATATGTTTTGGCCTGTTTCTTCTTAGGCTTATCCTGTATGGGACTCTTTGTACCATTTGGACTTGATTGACTATTTCCTTTTCCATGTTCGGGAAATTTTCAACTGTAATCTCTTCAAAAATTTTCTCATAGCATTTTTTTTTTCTACTTCTTTTGAAACTCCTATAATTCGAATGTCGGTGTGTTTGATATTGTCCCAGACATCTCTGAGACTATCCTCAGTTCTTTTAATTATTTTTAGTTTATTCAGCTCTTCAGAATTTATTTCCACCATCTCATTTTCCAGCTCACAGACCTGTTCTAATGTTTCAGATATTCTGCTGTTGATTCCTTCCAGAGTATTTTTAATTTCAGTAATTGTGTTGTTTGTCTGCATGTTTATTCTTTAATTCTCCTAGGTTTTTGTTAATTGATTCTTTAATTTCTCCATTTTGTTTTCAAGGTTTTGATTATCACTATTATCATTATTCTGAATTCTTTTTCAGGTCATTTGCTTAGTTTTTCTTCATTTATTTGGACTTCTGTTTCTAATTTATTCTTTTATTTGTGTAGCATTTCTCTGACCTTTCTTTTTCTTTTTTTTTTTTTTTTAACTTATTTTGTTCGAGGTCTCCTATTCCCAGGCTTCAAGGTTGAATTCTTTCTTCCTTGGTTTCTGCCCTCCCAAGTGTTTTGTGTATAGGGTGAGATATGTGCTGAGGTTTTTTTGTTGGTTTATTTTCCTTTGATGGGAAAGGCTGAGTGAGGTGGTAATCCTGTCTGCTCATGATTGGCTTTATATTTTTGCTTTGTTTGTATTTATTTTAAAGGAGGCATCCTACACAGGGTGCTACTGATGGTTGGGTGATGCCTGGTCTTGTATTCCAGTGGTTTTTGTTGCGTGAGTTCTCACAATTTGATACCCTTTATGGTTAGTCCCCAAATCCTGAAAGATGATGCTGTGAAAGTGCTGCACTCAATATGCCAGCAAATTTGGAAAACTCAGCTGTGGCCACAGGACTGGAAAAGGTCACTTTTCATTCCAATCCCAAAGAAAGGCAATGCCAAAGAATGCTCAAACTACCGCACAATTTCACTCATTTCACATGCTAGTAAAGTCATGCTCAAAATTCTCTAAGCCAAGCTTCAGCAATACGTGAACCGTGAACTTCCTGATGTTCAAGCTGGTTTTAGAAAAGGCAGAGGAACCATAGATCAAATTGCCAACATCTGCTGGATCATGGATAAAGCAATAGAGTTCCAGAAAAACATCTATTTCTGGTTTATTGACTATGCCAAAGCCTTTGACTGTGTGGATCACAGACCACCTGACCTGCCTCTTGAGAAATCTGTATGCAGGTTGGGAAGCAACAGTTAGAACTGGACGTGGAACAACAGACTGATTTCAAATAGGAAAAGGAGTACGTCAAGGCTGCCGGGAAATAGCATGGGGAATCCCTCCCGTGGCAAAGGTCATGAGGAATAGGCTTGACAGGGCAAAGGCGAGATCAGGCCTCGAGGGTCCCCCTGGACTTCTCAAGCATCTACCCCAAAACCAGAATCTGTCTGTCTTATTATTTTATGACTTTCGCCAACTCCTCTGACATTAACAGGGGGCTATCCCAGACCAACTTTCTCTGGAAAAAGTTAACTTAGAGCTCCAGTTAACAGTCTCCTGCATATAAAATGAGTGTCTCAGCTCAAACCGTCTGATGGCTCTCTATCTTACCAGACATTTTTACCTGGACTTTTACAACAAAGCATGTGATTGTTTATAGCCCCCCAATCTGCAGATGGTGATTGCAGCCATAAAATTAAAAGACACTTACTCCTTGGAAGGAAAGTTATGACCAACCTAGATAGTATATTCAAAAGCAGAGACATTACTTTGCCAACTAAGGTCTGTCTAGTCAAGGCTATGGTTTTTCCTGTGGTCATGTATGGATGTGAGAGTTGGACTGTGAAGAAGGCTGAGCACCGAAGAATTGATGCTTTTGAACTGTGACGTTGAGGAAGACTCTTGAGAGTCCCTTGGACTGCACGGAGATCCAACCAGTCCATTCTGAAGGAGATCAACCCTGGGATTTCTTTGGAAAGAATGATACTAAACCTGAAACTCCAGTACTTTGGCCACCTCATGAGAAGACTTGACTCATTGGAAAAGACTTAGATGTTGGGAGGGATTGCGGGCAGGAGGAGAAGGGGACGGCAAAGGATGAGATGGCTGGATGGCATCACTGATTCGATGAATGTGAGTATGAGTGAACTCCGGGAGATGGTGATGAACAGGGAGGCCTGGTGTGCTGCGATTCATGGGGTCGCAAAGAGTCGGAGATGACTGAGTAACTGAACTGAACTGAATGAACCACGAAAGGCACAAAGCTTAAAACATCTTAAAGTTATAGAGCCTTTTTTAAAGAACTAAGAATTATATTGGTGAAGGGTTTCATTTGCCACCAGGCCTCCATATCCTTTATCTTTTAGGTACCTGGAGGATATTAATCAATGTAATTGGGATGCAGAAATAGGAATATAAGAGTTTTGATGTTAGCAATACTAGACTTTTGAGTTAATGAATCTTCTCTTTGTTATAAATCACTGTACTCCTCTTTCTTTGTTATAAATTGTTGTGTCCTGGCTATGTAAGAATGTAACCTTAATTAGTGCTTTCTGAGAGTGGCACCAGACTTTAGTAAGAACAACACTTTTAGGGCAAATAAGTCTTCTGGTTGACAGACCCTTATTAGAAAAGGGCCACAAATGCTAATAGGTCTCCTGGCCAGAAGATGATGTAAATCACCTAAGACCTGTGTATACAGCTAGGTATGCAGGGAGAAAGCTTGGTCTCAATGAGGGTCAGGGCTGCTGACCCTGCATGACTTTGTATTATCCACTGATCTCTATGTACCACTTAAAGTATAAAAGTTTGCATGCAAAATAAAGAGACAGACCACTTTCTCGGAAATCTGGTTCCCCCCATGTCTTCTTTTCTTTTTCACCTTTTCAGGCTGAATTCCCATCTGGAGCATAGAGGCTTGCCGTGTCTACTTATTTGCCTGGGCTTCTAAGACCCACCCGAGAGGGAGCCTAAGGCTAGGCACCCTCCGCTATTCAAGTGGGTGCCTGCAGCCTTACATAGACAGTGTAAGTCTCTCATCTTGGGGCTTTATTGGCTTTCTATGTAAACCAAGGAATGCAGCCTCTTTTTCTCCTCTATATTCTTTCCTCTTTCTCACTACACTATTCTTCCTTAATCTCTCTTTATATCTCTAAATGAATAATTCTTTCCTAATCACTGATGCCATCTCCCCTTCGAATTACCCTGGATGCACCGGGGCTGGACCTCAGCATCAAGGGTGTATATTGTCACCCTGCTTATTTAACTTATATGCAGAGTACATCATGAGAAACGCTAGACTGGAAGAAGCACAAGCTGGAATCAAGATGGCAGGGAGAAATATCAATAACCTCAGATATGCAGATGACACCACCCTTATGGCAGAAAGTGAAGAGGAACTAAAAAGCCTGTTGATGAAAGTGAAAGTGGAGAGTGAAAAAGTTGTCTTAAAGCTCAACATTCAGAAAACAAAGATCATGGCATCTGGTCCCATCACTTCATGGGAAATAGGTGGGGAAACAGTGGAAACAGTGTCAGACTTTATTTTTTGGGGCTCCAAAATCACTGCGGATGGTGACTGAAGCCATGAAATTAAAAGACGCTTACTCCTTGGAAGAAAATTTATGACCAACCTAGATAGCATATTCAAAAACAGAGATATTACTTTGCCAACAAAGGTCCGTCTAGTCAGGGCTATAGTTCTTCCTGTGGTCATGTATGGATGTGAGAGTTGGACTGTGATGAAAGCTGAGCATCGAAAAATTGATGCTTTTGAACTGTGGTGTTGGAGAAGACTCTTGAGAGTCCCTTGGACTGCAAGGAGATCCAACCAGTCCATTCTAAAGGAGATCAGCCCTGGGATTTCTTTGGAAGGAATGATGCTAAAGCTGAAACTCCAGTACTTTGGCCACCTCATGGGAAGAGTTTACTCATTGGAAAAGACTCTGATGTTGGGAGGGGTTGGGGGCAGGAGGAGAAGGGGACGACAGAGGATGAGATGGCTGGATGGCATCACTGACTTGATGGACGTGAGTCTGAGTGAACTCTGGGAGTTAGTGATGGACATGGAGGCCTGGCATGCTGCGACTCATGGGATCGCAAATAGCTGGACATGACTGAGTGACTGAACTGAACTGATGGCTAGTCCCCTGGTATTTTTGGGTCTTAGAATCCGTGTTCCCACTCCAAAGGCTTAGGGCTTCATCTCTGGTCAGGAACAAAGATCCCCCAAGTGGTTTGTTATGACATTAAGTGAGATTCCTACTAACACTCCTGTTTTCCTACTTAGTTCCTTCATCTTACTGAGTTTTGAGTGGTTCTATATATTCTTTTCTGCTGGGCAGGTATTCCTGTCTGCTCTCAGCTGGTTTTCTGTATGCACTTCTGTGTCTGAAGGTATATTCCTAATGTATCCATGGAGATAAACATACTCCATATTAACCTATTCTTGCACCATCTGTTCTCTGCAAATGTACCTTTAATTATCAGTAATTACAGACTTTGGCAGCAAGTAGGATTTGATTACAGAACTTACACAGAACTGGGAAAACAGACTCTTTCAGGGCACAAAAAATACCTTGTGTGCACCAGAACAGAGAAAGGAGCAGTGACCCCAAAATAGACTGAAGCAGACTTGGCTGTGAGTTTCCAGGAGTTTCCAGCAGAGGAGTGGGTTGGCAAGTGGCCTTCTTCAGGGTCTGGAGCACTAAGTGCAGCAGCACAGGAACTTATGAAGGAGGTTGCCATTATCTTCATTATCTCCACCATAATTTGTTCTCAGGTAAAACAACAGGGAGGGAACACAGCCTCACCCATCAACAGAAAATTGGATTAAAGATTTACTGAGCATGACCTGCCCATTAGAAAAAGACCCAGTTTCCCCATAGTCAGTCTCTCCCATTAGGAAGCTTCCATAAGCCTCTCATCCTTATCCCTCAGAGGGCATAAACAATGAAAACCATAATCACAGAAAACTTATTAAACTGATCACATGGACCACAGCCTTTCCTAATTCAATGAACTATTAGCCATGCCACGTAGGGCCACCCAAGACAGACAGGTCATGACAGAGAGTTCTGACACAATGTGGTCCACTGGAGAAGGGAATGGGATGCTACTTCAGTATTCTTACCTTCAGAACCGCATGAATGGTATGCAAAGGCAAAATATAGGACACTGAAAGATGAACACAGCAGAGTGGTAGGTGCCCAATGTTTCTAGAGAAGAGTAGAGATATAACTCCAGAAAGAATGAAGAGACAGAGACAAAGTGAAAACAATGCCCAGTTGCAGATATTATTGGTGATGGAAGTACAATGCTATAAAGAACAATATTACATAGGAATCTGGATGTTAAGTCTAGGAATCAAGGTACATTAGAAGTGGTCAAGCAGCATGTGGCAAGTGTGAACATCAACATTTTAGAAATCAGCAAACTAAAATGTACTGGACTGGGCAAATTTAATTCAGATGATCATTATATCTAATAGTATGGGCAAGAATCCATTAAAAGAAATGAAGTAGCCTTCATAGTCAACAAAAGAGTTGAAATGCAGTACTTGGGTAAATCTCAAAAATGACAGAGTAATCTCTGTTTCCAAGGCAAACCATTCCATATCACAGTAATCCAAGTCTATGCCCCAATCAGAAATGCTCAAGAAACTTAAGTTGCACAGTTCTACGAACACCCATAGAATGTTCTAGAACTAATACGCAAAAACCGATATCCTTTTCACCCTAGGAGACTGGAGTGCAAATGTAGGAAGTCAAGAGATACCTGGAGTAACAGGCAAATTTGGTCTTGGGGTAAAAAATGAAGCAGAGCAAAGGCTAACAGAGTTTTTCCAAGAGAATTCACCAGTCAGACCAAACATCCTCTTCCAAAAACACAATAGACTCTACACATTGGCATCACCAGATGGTCAATGCTGAAATCAAATTGATTATATTCATTGCAGCCAAAGATGGAGAATCTTTATACAGTCAGCAAAAAAAAAAAAAAAAAAAAAAGATTGGACACTGACTGTGGTTCAGATCATGAACTCCTTATTGTCAAATTCAGATTTAAACTGAAGAAAGTAGGGAAAACCACTAGACATTCAGGTATGACATAAATGAAATCCTTTACAATTACACAGTGGAAGCGACAAATAGATTCAAGGGATTAGATCTGATAGACAGAGAGCCTGAAGAACTATGAACAGAGGATCATGATATTATACAAGGGACAGTAATCAAGACCATCTGCAAGATAAAGAAATGAGAAAGGCAAAATGGTTGTCTGAGGAGGCCTTGCAAATAGTTGAGAAAAGAGGAGAAACTAAAGGCAAGGGAGAAAAGGAAAGATATACCCATTTGAATGCAGAGTTCTAAACAGTAGCAAGGAGAAATAAAAAAGCCTTCCTCAGTGATCATTGCAAAGAAATAGAGGAAAACAATAGGATGGGAAAGACTAGAGATCTCTTCAAGAAAATAAGAGATACCAAGGGAATATTTCATGCAAAGATGGGCACAATAAAGGACAGAAATAGTATGGACCTAAAAAAGCAGCAGATATTAAGAAGAGGTGGCAAGAATACGCACAAGAACTACACAAAAAAGATTTTCATTACCCAGATAAAAACAATGGTGTGATCACTCACCTAGAGCCAAACATCCTGGAATGCAAAGTCAAACGAGTCTTAGGAAACATCACTATGAAAACAAAGCTAGGGCAGGTGATGAAATTTCTGTTTAGTTATTTCAAATCGTAAAAGATTATGCAGTGAAAGTGCTGCAATCAATATGCCAGCAAATTTGAAAAACTCAGCTGTGGCCACAGGACTGGAAAAGGTCAGTTTTCATTCCAATCCCAAAGAAAGGCAATGCCAAAGAATGTTTAAACTGCTGCACAATTGCCTTCATCTCACATGCTATCAAAGTAATGCTCCAAATTCTCAAGTTAGGCTTCAGCAGTATGTGAACTATGAATTTCCAGATGTTCAAGCTGGATTTAGAAACGGCAGATGAACCAGAGATCAAATTGCCAGCATCCATTGGATTATTGAAAAAGCAAGAGAATTCTAGAAAAAACATCTATTTCTGCTTTATTGACTATGCCAAAGCCATTGACTGTATGGATCATGACGAACTGAAAAATTCTTAAAGAGATGGGAATACCAGATCACCTTACCTGCCTTCTGAGAAATCTGTGCAGCTCAAGAAGAAACAGAATCGGACATGGAACAATGGACTGGTTCCAAATTAGGAAAGGAGTATGTCAAGGCTGTATATTGTCTCCTCGCTTGTTTAAATTTTATGCAGAGTATCTCATGCAAAATGCCGGACTGGGTGAAGCACAAGCTGGAATGAAGACTGCTCAGAGATATATCAATAAACTTAGATACACAGATGCTATCACCTTTATGACTTAAAGTGAAGAGGAACTAACGAGTCTCTTGATGAAAGTGAAAGAGGAGTCTTAAAATGCTGGCTTAAAACTCAACATTCAAAAAACTAAGATCATGGCATACAATCCCATCACTTTATGGCAAATATATGCAGAAACAATGGAAATAGTGACACTTTATTTTCTTGGGCTCCAAATCGCTGCAGATGGTGCAGCCATGAAATTTAAAGATGCTTGCTCCTTGGAAGAAAAGCTATGACCAGCATAGGCACCATAGTAAAAAGCAGAGAATTTACTTTGCTGACAAAGGCCCATCTAGTCAAAGCTATGCTTTTTCCATTAGTCATGTATGGATGTGAGAGTTGGACAGTAAAGAAAGCTGAGCACCAGTAAATCCATGCTTTTGAACTGCGGTGTTATTGAAAACTCTCCAGAGTTGCTTGGACTGCAAGAATATACTACCAGTCAATCCTAAAGGAAATCAGTCCTGAATATTTGATGATGCTGAATCTGAAGCTCCAATACTTTGGCCATCTGTAGTGAGGAACTGACTCACTGGAAAAGACCCTGTTGCAGGGGAAATTGAAGGCAGGAGAAGATGTGGACTACAGAGGATGAGATGGTTGAATGGCAACACTGTCTAGATGAATATGAATTTGAGCAAACTCTGGAGTTGGTGATGGACAGGGAAGCCTGGCATGCTGTAGTCCATGGGGTTGCAAAGTGTTGAGCACCACTGAGCAACTGAACTGAACTGAACTACAGAGTAGATATTTTGTATGTAGAATAGCATTGTACCTGACATTACTAACACCACTAAATCTTTTAAGTCATGATTTCTCCATCAGTTCAGTTCAGTGCAGTTTAGTCTCTCTGTCATGTCAGACTCTATGCGACCCCATGAATCACAGCAAACCAGGACTCCTTGTCCATCATCAACTCCTGGAGTTCACACAGACCCACGTCCATCGAGTCGTGATGCCATCCAGCCATCTCATCCTCTGTCATCCCCTTCTCCTCCTGCCCCCAATCCCTCCCAGCATCAAAGTCTTCTCCAATGAGTCAACTCTTTGCATGAGGTGGCCAAAGTACTGGAATTTCACCTTTAGCATCGTTCCCTTCAAAGAACACCCAGGGCTGATCTCCTTCAGAATGGATTGGTTGGATCTTCTTGCAGTCCAAGGGACTCTCAAGAGTCTTCTCCAACACCACAGTTCAAAAGCATCAATTCTTCGGTGCTCAGCTTTCTTCACAGTCCAAATCTTGCAAACATACATGGAAAAACCATAGCCTTAACTAGACAGACCTTTTTTGGCAAAGTAATGTCTCTGCTTTTCAATATGCTATCTAGGTTGGCCATAATTTTTCTTCCAAGGAGTAAATGTCTTTTAATTTCATGGCTGCATTCACCATCTGCAGTGAGTATGGAGCCCCCAAAAATAAAGTCTGACACTGTTTCCACTGTTTCCCCATCTGTTTCCCATGAAGAGATGGGACCAGATGCCATGATCTTCGTTTTCTGAATGTTGAGCTTTAAGCCAACTTGTTCACTCTCCTCTTTCACTTTCATCAACAGGCTTTTTAGTTCCTCTTCACTTTCTGCCATAAGGGTGGTGTCATCTGCATATCTGAGGTTATTGATATTTCTCCTGGCAATCTTGATACCACCTTGTGCTTCTTCCAGCCCAGTGTTTCTCATGATGTACTCTGCATATAAGTTAAATAAGCAGGGTGACAATATACAGCCTTGACGTACTCCTTTTCCTATTTGGAACCAGTCTGTTGTTCCATGTCTGGTTCTAAATGTTGCTTCCTGACTTGCATACAGATTTCTCAAGAGGCAGGCCAGGTGGTCTGGTATTCCCACCTCTGTCAGAATTTTCCACAGTTTATTTTGATCCACTCAGTCAAAGGCTTTGGCATAGTCAATGAAGTGGAAATACATATTTTTCTGGAACTCTCTTGCTTTTTCCATGACCCAGCGGATGCTGTCAATTTCAACTCTGGTTCCTCTGCCTTTTCTAAAACCAGCTTGAACATCAGGAAGTTCACGGTTCACTTATTGCTGAAGCCTAACTTGGAGAATTTTGAGCATTACTTTAATAGAGTGTGAGATAAGTGCAATTGTGCGGTAGTTTGAGCATTCTTTGGCATTGCCTTTCTTTGGGATTAGAATGAAAAGTGACCTTTTCCAGTCCTGTGGCCACTGCTGACTTTTCCATATTTGCTGGCATATTGAGTGCAGCATCGTCTTTCATGATCTGAAATAGCTCAACTGGAATTCCATCACCTCCACTAGCTTTGTTCATAGTGATGCTTTCTAAGGCCCACTTGACTTCACATTCCAAGATGTCTGGCTCTAGTGAGTGATCACACCATCGTGATTATGTTGGTTGTGAATAATTATTGTATAATTCTTCTGTGTATTCTTACCACCTCTTCTTAATATCTTCTTCTGTTAGGTCCATACCATTTCTGTCCTTTATCGAGCCCATCTTTGCATGAAATATTCCCTTGGTGTCTCTAATTTTCTTGAAGAGATCTCTAGTTTTTCCCATTCTGTTGTTTTCCTCTATTTCTTTGTATTGATTACTGAGGAAGGCTTTCTTATCTCTTCTTGCTATTCCTTGGAACTCTGCATTCAGATGCTTGTATCTTTCCTTTTCTCTCTTGCTTTTAGCTTCTCTTCTTTTCACAGCTATTTGTAAAGCCTCCTCAGACAGCCATTTTGCTTTTTTTGCATTTCTTTTCCAGGGGGATGGTCTTGATCCCTGTGTCCTGCACAATTTTACAAACCTCCGTCCATAGTTCATCAGGCATTCTATCTCTCAGATCTAGTCCCGTAAATCTATTTCTCACTTCCACTGTGTAATCATAAGGGATTTGATTTAGCTTATACCTGAATGGTCTAGTGGTTTTCCCTACTGTCTTCAATTTAAGTCTGAATTTGTCAATAAGGAGTTCATGATCTGAGCCACAGTCAGCTCCTGGTCTTGTTTTTGTTGACTGTATAGAGCTTCTCCATCTTTGGCTGCAAAGAATATAATCAATCTGATTTTGGTGTTGACAATCTGGTGATGTACATGTGTAGAGTCTTCTCTTGTGTTGTTGGAAGATGATGTTTGCTAAGACCAGTGCATTTTCTTGGCAAAGCTCTGTTAGTCTTCGCCCTGCTTCCTTCCTTTTCCTGGTCTTTCCACAATTTTCTCCAAGTAAAACTGAAACTTTAATGTTTACTTAAATAATAAAAATAAGATTTACTTATGAGCTGTTTAAGAAACCTATATGTAGGTCAGGAAGCAACAGTTAGAACTGGACATGGAACAACAGACTGGTTCCAAATAGGAAAAGGAGTACATCAAGGCTGCATATTGTCACCCTGCTTATTTAACTTATATGTAGAGTACATCATGAGAAACGTTGGGCTGGAAAAAGCACAAGCTGGAATCAAGATTGCCAGGCGAAATATCAATAACCACAGATATGCAGATGACACCACCCTTATGACAGAAAATGAAGAAGAACTAAAAAGCCTCTTGATGAAAGTGAAAGAGGAGAGTGAAAAAGTTGGCTTAAAGCTCAACATTCAGAAAACGAAGATCATGGCATCTGGTCCCATCACTTTATGGGAAATCGATGGGGAAACAGTGGAAACAGTGTAAGACTATTTTGGGGGGCTCCAAAATCACTGCAGATGTGACTGCAGCCATGAAATTAAAAGACATTTACTCCTTGGAAGAAAAATTATGACTAACCTAGATAGCATATTGAAAAGCAGAGACATTACTTTGCCAACAAAGTTCCATCTAGTTAAGGCTATGGTTTTTCCAGTAGTCATGTATGGATGCGAGAGTTGGACTGTGAAGAAAGCTGAGCGCCAAAGTATTAATGCTTTTGAACTGTGGTGTTGGAGAAGACTCTTGAGAGTCCCTGGATGTTCATTGGAAGGAATGATGGTAAAGCTGAAACTCCAGTACTTTGGACACCTCATGCAAAGAATTGACTCATTGGAAAAGACTCGGATGCTGGGAGGGGTTGGGGGAGGAGGAGAAGGGGACAACAGAGGATGAGATGGCTGGATGGCATCACTGACTCGATGGACGTGAATTTGAGTGAACTCCGGGAGATGGTGATGGACAGGGAGGCCTGGCATGCTGCAATTGATGGGGTCGCTAAGAGTTGGACACGACTGAGCAATTGAACTGAACTGAAATGAACTGAACCGATGAGCTGTTTTACAGTTCTTTCTTGTTCTTCTCTCTCTCCATCTTCCCCTCCTCCCCACCTCTTCTTCTTTTTCTTTTTTTTTTAATTGAGATAAAGTTATTGTCTTTTCCAAATGGCTGTTAAGTATTTTTCTAATTATCACCTCATTTATCATGTGTATAACTAATTAAAGTGGAAACGTTGACAGTTTCCTCAAAATCAAATTATCCTACTCATTTTCTGACAACAATTCAAAACATATACTTATGACAAGATTAAAGATTCTATATCTCAGATATTAAAAAAAATCTGTTAATTTTTGAGTCAGAGAAGAATTTTTAGATGGAACAACTGAATGAGTGGTGGTTTCAATTAAGGATATGGGGAAAGATCAGGTAGTGGGTAATAAAAGAAAACTGGTTTCTGTTTTGAGCAGTTCAGATTTTAAATTTCTTAAAGACATCACATAGACTATTCTAAACATAGTTCTATATCATAGTGTTAAATATAGGAGAGAGATTTGGCTGGAGGATAGTTTTGTAGTCATCTCTGTAGAGGCAGTATATAAAATATGGCCATGGATGAGAATATTAAGGGACTGAGCACAGAGAAAGTGTGAACTGACACTGAACCCTGGACAATTCAAAACTCAGTATTTCGTGAATGAGAAAAGCTAGTAAAAGAGGATGAGAAAGAGAAGGAAGAAAACCAGGAGAGTATGATATAATTTCTAATTTAATGCTATACTTCTGGAGATTTCCTTGATGGACATAATGAAATCAAGTATTTAATATCTTTCTTTCCCTTTCTCCATATGTGTCTATGTACATGAATGTGTCTATGTGTGCTGAAATAGTAATATAAATGTTAATATGTCACAGTAAAAACTGTTTTATAATTACTCTATAGTGCTTATTTCCTAAATCTTATGTCCCCCCCCCCATCAACATGGAAACTTTTATGTCTCTAATGAACTAAACACATTATTTTTTAAAAAATTATTTTATGCTAAGTTTTCTGCTTCCTAGTTCAGTTCAGTCGCTCAGTCATATCCGACTGTTTGCAACCCCATGAACCACAGCATGCCAGGTCTCCCTGCCCACCACCAACTCCCGGAGTCCACACAAACCCATGTCCATTGAGTCAGTGATACCATCCAACCGTCTCATTCTGTCGTCCCCTTCTCCTCCTGCCCTAGATCTTCAAGTAAATGAACACAGCTGGATAATTTTGATGCACCATGTCTCTTAATTTTCATTTAATAAATGGTCACAAACCTATAAAAATATTTGTTTTGTGTGTGTGTCATTCTTCATTTGTTTGTGCCAGAGGCCAGTGTACTTCAAGGTACACTTTTCTTTTTCCTTTTGTGTACCATGGAGTAAACATCAAATGATATGTATATATTCTTTCTACTTTGTGTCTAAATGGATAACATTTTCCAGAAAAGACAATTTAAGTGTAAAAGTAATTTTAATGTTTTTATACAAAATACATTCTAATGTGTCTTTCAGTGAAAGAAGCTACACACACACACACACACACACACACACACACACGCTCACACACATATAAGGCTCTTCTGTCCATGAGATTTTCCAGGCTATAATACTGGAGTGGGCTGCCATTTCCTTCTTCAAGGAATCTTTCTGATCCAGTGATTGAACCCATGTCCCCTACGTCTCCTTCATTGGCAGGTGGATTCTTTGCCATTGAGCCACTTGGAAACCTCTATATCAGATATATTTATAAAAATATCACACACTTTTCTTCAAAATTGATTATTGAGACATAATTTATAATATAAAAATATTCAAAATCATTTAAAAGTAATATGAGAATTTTAGGAGATAATGCCACAGTCATAAACATGCTAACTAATAGTCTTATATTATCAGTATTTCTCAAAGGACATCATAAAATTCATTGTAGGGAAAATCAATAGCAGAAAAGGTATGTCTCAAGGAAAGAAAGTATTTTAAAACAGTTTCTTTTCAGCAGTTTACAGGTATCAATATTACTCCAAGTAAAATATGACATATTATCTTACAAATTTCATATGAGTAATCTATGAGCATATTATTTATAATTAAGGTTGAAGTTAATTTTTATCCGAATATTTTCTATTTTGCACATAATTTTGTTTATCATAGTGATTTTTCTAACTATGGGTATCCCTTTTATACATTTAACATTAAAATATTTCATATAGATGACAGGTAAGTATCAAATTGAAATAAGATCAGAAATCATCAGTTCCTAATTTCTTTTGCATATATGTAGGCATAAAGTTAGAACTATCTGTTCTAACTATGTGCTATATATATATATATATATATATATATATATATATATATAAAATATAATACATATTCTTCTACAAAATTCCAGATAATGTTTTTTTATAGTGAGGCAGGAATATGAATTAGTGACATTGTAAACATATGGCTACTTTATTATTTTTAAAATAAAATTGTTATTCAATAGATTATTGCATATATGTTATGTGTAAGCCACAGTATATTTTGCTGGGAACTATATATGAGTAAAATACGGTCCCTGATCCCAATGACAGCAACAAATGGAGAACAATAAATTTATGTAACTAACTATACTCATAATTGCTAGGGCTGTTCCAATGATTTGGGCAAAATATGGGCATACGGAGGGCAAACACAATTAGTTCTTTCTTTGACATTGGAAATACCTTTCGAGAAAAAGCAGATCATGAAAAATGAGTATCATTTCACTAGTGTGAGAGAGACAGAAAAAAATTTGTGAAAGATTAAGAGTCAAACAGATAGGCAATAAATAGGGACTGTGCCTTACTAATTATATTTGCATCATCATGGGCTGGTATACATTGGGGCAAAATACAAATATTAAATAAAAACTCAGGATATTAAAGTTGTGGATTCACTGAAATAGGCATAGAGTAAAGATGTTGGGTGCAGAATTGGTAGACTGAGTGTTGAAGTGACTGACAGAAAGCCTAAGAAAGTAAATTAGGGTGAAGATTTTGTTTGTCTATATTCCTCTATTAAGGAATATAGACTTTTTCCTGTAGGCAATGTGAAGTTATAGAAAGTTCTTACACTGTCTCTAAAGTGTTTAAATCTATGAAATATTTAGGAACAAAAGGTGGCAACATGGCTTATGTGCTACAAAAGAAAGAGCTTGAGGTGTGAACAAATCTATTATCTTTATTTCCAGTATAAGAGTAAGACATGGACAAGAGGAAGATGAGGAAAGTAAACATTTTGAAAGAAAAGCAATATCTTTTGGTTTAAAACATTGAATTCATTTATTTAACAAATATTTTGTCATAAATAATATGCTATAAATTATAGTATACAATGGACATACAAGATTCAAATACTATCCTCTGAGAAGTAACAATCTGTTACAATTTATAAATCAGTAAGCTTAAATTATCTTACAGAAGGGAATGGCAACCCACTCCAGTTTTCTTGCCTAAGAAGCCCATGGACAGAGGATCCTGGAGGGCTAGAGTCCACACAGTCGCAAACAGTCAGAAATGACAGAGCAACTGACACACAACCACAAATTACACCCTAAATTGACTTCAATCAAAGTCCAAAGAATTGACTCATTTGAAAAAACCCTGATGCTGGGAAAGATTGAAGGTGGAAGAGAAGGGGACGACTGAGACTGAGATGGTTGAATGGCATCACCAACTCAATGGACATGAGTTTGAGTAAGCTCCAAAGTTGATGATGAACAGGGAAGCTTGGCATGCTGCAGTCCATGGGATCAGAAAGAGTCAAACATGACTGGCGACTGAACTGAACTGAACTGAATCAGTGAATTTAGCAAAGTTTTGTGATACAAAATCAATACACAGAAATAATTTTCATTTCTATATACTAACAACAAAGATCAGAAACAGAAATTAAGGAATCAATCCCATTCACCACTGCAACAAAAAGAATTAAATATCTAGGAAGAAATTGACCTAAGGTGACAAAAGAACTGTACACAAAAAAAAGTATAAGACACTAATGAAAGTAATCAAAGAAGACATAAATAGATGGAGAGATATTCCATGTTCCTGGGTAAGAAGAATCAATGTTATGAAAATGACTCTACTACCAAACACGATCTACAGATTCAGTGGGATCCCTATCAAATTACCAATGACAATTTTCATAGAACTAGAGCAAAAAAAAATAACAAATCATATGGAAACACAAAAGAAAGGGAACAGCCAAAGCAATCTTAAGAATGGAGCTGGAGAAATCAACATTCCTGACTTCAGATTATGCTACAAAGCTGCAGTCATCTGTAGTATGGTTCTGGTACACACCATGGTACTGGCACAAAAACAGAAATACAGACCAATGGAACAAGATATAAAGCCAGAAAGAAACCCATTCACCTATGGATACTTTAGTTTTTACAAAGGAGGCAAGAATATACAATGGGGCAAAGACAGCCTCTTCAATAAATGGTGCTGATAAAACTGAACAACTACATGTAAAACACTTCCTAACACCATACACAAAAATAAACTCAAAATGGATTAAAGACCTAAACGGAAGAACAGAAGCTATAAAATTCTTTGAAGAAAACATAGGCAGAACACTCAATGACATAAATCAAAGCAAGATCCTCTGTGACCCACCTCCTAGAGCAATGGAAATAAAAACAAAGGTAAACTAGTTGGACCTGATTAAACTTAAAAGCTTTGGCATAGCAAAGGAGATTATAATCAAGGTGAAAAGACAACCCTCAGAATGGGAGAAAATAATAGCAAATGAAACAACTGACAAAGGATTAATTTCCAAAATATAAAATACTCATAGTACTCAATGCTAGAAAAGCAAACAACCCAATCAAAAAGTGGGGAAAAGACCTATATAGATATTTCTCTAAAGAAGATATACAGATGGCTAACAAACACATGAAAAGATGCTCATCATCATTCATTATTAGAGAAATGTAAATCAAAACCACAATGAGATATCACCTCACACTGGTCAGAATGGCCATCATCAAAAAGTCTAAAAAAGTAAATGTTGGAGAGGGTGTGGAGAAAAGGGAATGCTCCTGTACTGTTGGTGGGAATGTAAATTGATACAGCCACTATGGAAGACAGTATTGAGATTCTTTAAAAAAATAGGAATAAAACCAATATATGACTCAGCAATCCCACTCCTAGGCATGAACCCTGAGGAAGCCAAAATTGAAAAAGACACATGTATCCCATTGTTCTTTGAAGCATAGTTTATAATAGCTAGAATATAGAAGCAACCTAGATGTTCATTGACAGATGAATGGATAAAGAAGTTGTGGTGCATATACATAATGGAATATTACTCAGCCACAAAAAGGAATGCCTTCGAGTGAGTTCTAATGAGGTGAATAAAACTAGAACCTATTATATAGAATGAAGTCAGAAAGAGAGAGATAAATATTGTGTTCTAATGTACATATATGGACTCTAGAAAAATGGTACTGAAGAATTTACTTACAGGGCAGCAATGGAGAAACAGACATAGAGAATAGACTTATGGACATGGGGAGAGGGATAGAGAGGGTGAGATGTATGGAAAGAGTAAAATGGAAACTTATATTACCAAAGGTAAAATAGATAACCAACAGGAATTTGCTGTATGGCTCAGGAAACTCAAACAGGGCCTCTATCAATCTAGAGAGGTGGGAAGGGGAGGGATATGGGAGGGAGGTTCAAAAGAGAAGGGGTATATGTATACCTATGACTGACTCATTTTGAGATTTGACAAAAAAACAACAAAATTCTGTAAACCAATTATCATTCAATTAACTTTTAAAATGTAATTTGAAATCACCATTCAATGAGTTCAGTTCAGTTCAGTCACTCAGTTGTGTCCGACTCTTTGTGACTCCATGAATCCCAGCACGCTATGCCTCCCTGTCCATCACCAACTCCCAGAGTTCACTCAAACTCACGTCCATGGAGTCGGTGATGCCATCCAGCCATCTCATCCTCTGTCATCCCCTTCTCCTCCTGCCCCCAATCCCTCCCAGCATCAGAGTCTTTTCCAATGAGTCAACTCTTCACATGAGGTGGCCAAAGTACTGGAGTTTCAGCTTTAGCATCATTCCTTCCAAAGAACACCCAGGGCTGGTCACCTTTAGAATGGACTGGTTGGATCTCCTTGCAGTCCAAGGGACTCTCAAGAGTATTCTCCAATGCCACAGTTCAAAAGCATCAATTCTTCGGTGCTCAGCTTTCTTCACAGTCCAACTCTCACATCCATACATGACCACTGGAAAAACTATAGGCTTGACAAAATGGACCTTTGTTGGCAAAGTAATGTCTCTTCTTTTGAATATGCTATCAAGATTGGTCATAACTTTTTTTTCAAGAAGTAAGCATCTTTTAATCTCATGGCTGCAGTCACCACCTGCAGTGATTTTGGAGCCCCCCCAAAAATAAAGTCTGACACTGTTTCCACTGTTTCCCCATCTATTTCCCATGAAGTAATGGGACCAGATGCCATGACTATATGTAATTTTAGTTTCCTGTTTGCCATTAGAATCCTACTCTGTGTAAGATACAAGTCACCATTCACATAATTTCAACACGAAATGACATTTTACTTGTTTATTTTTTTTTATATATATAAGACTGTTTCAGGCCCAAAAGACAGTGAAATAAACATAGGCAATGTCAGATCCATCAAGGATCTTAGTTCTATTTGGAATATATCTTATAGAAATAGAAAATTTAATAAAACAAAGTCATTTCAGTTTGTAAATATGTTGTACAGCAAATAGAAAGACATAATAGTTGGTAATGAAGCAGTAGATGAACTAATTTGGGAAAAACTTTTCTGTGGAAATTACATTTGAACAGAAACTTTAAAATTGGAATGTGCTGGCCAATTGAAACATCTCAGTGATTGTTTCTCAGGTAAGGAACCAGCAGAGAGAAAGTAATGGGCAAAAGTGATATTACAGTGGAGGAGTGGAGAAGGAAATAGAAACACACCTCAATGTTCTTGCCCAGTAAATCCCATGGACACAGGAACCTGGTGGGCTAGAGTCCATGTGGATGCCAAGAGTTGGACACAACTGAGCACATACACACATACACAGAGACTCACAGTGAGGAGTAGGAAGAAAGCCATTGTTGCTGTGGGATAGTTCTATAAAATGACACCATGTTTATAGGCAGGAACCCCATTCTGGCAGGCTACAGTTCATGGGATCACAAAGAGTTGGACAAGACAGTCATTAACATACACCCAGTTATGTAAGACTTGGAAGGCGACATCACAGTTTACATTTTATTTGAAGTTCAATGAGAATACGTTGGAGGATTTGAATACAGGGAAGTGTTAGTTGCTTATTTGTGTCCGACTCCTTGTGACCCCATGGACTCTAGCCCACTAGGCTCCTCTGTGCATGGAATTCTCCAGGAAAGAATACTGGAATGGGTAGACATTCCCTTCTCCAGGGGATCTCCCCAACACAGGGATTGAACCCGGATCTCCCACATTGATGGTAGATTCTCATATGAGCCACCAGGAAAGCCCCCAAAATGGGAAAAACAAGACCAAATTTACCTTGTAAAAATTAATTCTGACATACTCTCTGAAGAATAATTCTATGAAGAAGTGACAAATGCAGTATTCCTGGCCAGATATAATGTTGACTTATGGTACATCTGGGCCCATGGATAAAGGACTGGATAGATTTGAAATATATGTTGAAAGCAGAACCAGTTTTACTTAATAATGGATTTGATGGAGGATGACTTGATTGAAGGGAGAAATACAAGGAATTTGGATTTTGTTTCAAGAAAATAATAAATATAAAACATTTTGATGGAACATGAGTTAGGAATAAATTAGTATGACTGTAAAGAGTGGAATCAAGAGCATTATTTTGTGTAATTTCATAATTTATTGTGAAGGTTAAGAGATTTGAGGTATGTAAACCCCAGTGGCCATCTCCTGGCACAGCCAAGTAGTTATTCCATGTATTGTTACTATCTTTATTATAATGAAATCAATTTTGTCTGTTAATCATATATTATTTATATTTAAAAAAAAATTTCCATGAAATTGGATATTTTCTAATTTTCTTATTGTTCTTGAGTTTCTGGTTAGTAACATTGTGGTCAGTAATGATTCTCTAAATACTTTTAGTGTTTTACCAGAGAAGTCTAAACTGCAGGTATGACATACAGATTAAATTAGATTTTAGATAAATGATTTAATGTAGATGGAAATTTAATATCTGTAAACAAAACTATACCAAAGTCCAAGGGTAAATGTAAAAGCTGTGAATCTGCATAAAAAAATTGAAAGGTTGATAGAATTGCTGGGAATTCACATTAAAAGTGTAAAGTATTGTGCCCTAAGAAATGCATCCTACTAAATTCAGCACTTTCAATAAACATACTAAAAGCATATATTCTAGAGGAAGGGATGTGGATTGGAAAATATAAGTGCTGAAAGGGAAAGGACTAATATTGGGTCAAGGGCTTCAACTATCCAAACCACAAGTTCCATAGTGAAAACTAGGTCTCAATAAGGTAGAGAGAAAAGCCATAATCTCTAGCTATGATGATGGAAGAAATTGGAAAGTAGCAGCATAAAGTTTGTTGAGTCTTGACAATATCATGCCCCCTCAAAAAAAATGATTGAACATAGTCAATTTGAAAATAGTGTCTTGCACTAACAGTGAAAGTGAAAGTTGCTCAGTCATATCAGACTCTTTGTGACCCATGGCCTATACAGTCCATGGTATTCTCCAGGCCAGAATACCGAAGTGGAACCTTTCCCTTCTCCAGGGTATCATCCCAACACAGGGATGAAACCCAGGCCTCCCACATTGCAGGCAGTTTCTTTACCAGCTGAACCACAAGGGAAGCCCAAGAATACTGGAGTAGGTAGCGTATCCCTTCTCCAGCGGATTTTCCCAACCCAGGAATCAATCCAGGAATCAAATCAGGGTCTCCTGCACTACAGGCAGATTCTTTACCAATTGAGCTATTAGGGAAGCCCTCACAGTGTAAACTGAGATTAATGCATCATAACTAACCCCATGTTCACCATGAACCCTGTCTGAATAAGAACCAATTTGGAATATGGCAGGGATTAATCTATGTAATAAAATCATCTTTTTAGAAATTATTGGTAATGCATATTAGGGTTGGCACTTTCCTCCATACTTGGTAGACCTGGCTATAAACTTCCTGCTTCTCACATCAGTTCTAGATCAGGTCATGCTGGATCTCAGACTGTATGGAGGACCTTAGGTTGTTTGAGATATACATTAGAGACAGAAGTGTGCTATTTTGAAATGCATTTGGTGGGAGTTAATGGTAATAGTTTCCTTTTAAGGAAGATTTCTGTGAAAGAGAGGAAATGAGACAAACAATAAGTAGTACACAAATAATCATACCATGTGTGTTACAGATAATTGTATTTTTATAAATAATTTGGTATTGAAAGTAAGTGAAAGTGTTAATTTGACGTATAATAGATGAGTTCTGGTCTAAGATTAAAACAACTTAGTTTATTCATCTTGGACAAATCATTTAACCATGTTGACTCACTAATAATATGAAGAAAACAAAATTTCCATTGCCTTTGTCCCACAGTTATTATGGGGCCAAATTAAAATAGTGTTTATAAAGGATCCTGTAAAACAAAAGTTCTAATAAAAAAATCACTAGTTGTAAATGTTAATGAGTTCTCATAAATGTCTAAAATTAATATTTAATTTTTAAATAGTAGCATTTTTTTCTTTTCAGTTCCCCTTTACTTTGTATTTTTAAAATATTTCTAAATGAACATATAGGATAATTTTCCTTTGTTGCATATATGAATTTAACACATACATGAACACAACACAGTTTTCTCTAACATATGAGTGAATTTTCCCTAACTATAGCCTTTCCAACATAATTATTCATCTTTGAGGTTCTTGTTTTTTCTTCTTCATGGCCTCCTGAGTAACCAGGTATTATAGACCTGGTAACTATAACATTGGAAAAGACTCTGATGCTGGGAGGGATTGGGGGCAGGAGGAGAAGGGAATGACAGAAGATGAGATAGCTGGATGGCATCACTGACTCGATGGAAGTGACTCTGAGTGAACTCAGGGAGTTGGTGATCGACAGGGAGGCCTGGCGGGCTGCGATTTATGGGGTTGCAAAGAGTCAGACACGACTGAGCTACTGAACTGAACTGAACTGAACTGAACTGTAACACAAGCAGATTTAATAGACCGTACTTAAAATACAAGCAGAGCACAGACAGAAAGATATCAAAACTTTAAAAAATTCTATAAATCTGCTTGGTGCATTTAACTTTCATTGTGTTAAACAAGTCTTTCATTATGGTCATTAATCAAGGAGAATGATGTATTGTTACACTGTCACTACTCTGACATATGAAAAATTCCATATCCAATTAGCTGCAGAAGGTTATGTTAGATCAGGTCTAGGTTTCTGTCCATCTTCAGTTGCTAACAAACTCTGTGACTTTGGGATAGGCTTTAACACTTTGAAACTGTTTTCTTTCACATCAGTTCAGTTCAGTCGCTCAGTCGTGTCTGACTCTTTGCGACCCCAATGAATCGCAGCACGCCAGGCCTCCCTGTCCATCACTAACTCCCGGAGTTCACTCAGACTCACGTCCATCGAGTCAGTGATGCCATCCAGCCATCTCATCCTCTGTCGTCCCCTTCTCCTTCTGCCCCCAATCCCTCCCAGCATCAAGTCTTTTCCAATGAGTCAACTCTTCGCATGAGGTGGCCAAAGTACTGGAGTTTCAGCTTTAGCATCATTTCTTCCAAAGAAATCCCAGGGCTGATCTCCTTCAGAATGGACTGGTTGGATCTCCTTGCAGTCCAAGGGACTCTCAAGAGTCTTCTCCAACACCACAGTTCAAAAGCATCAATTCTTCAGTGCTCAGCCTTCTTCACAGTCCAACTCTCACATCCATACATGACTACTGGAAAAATCATAGCCTTGACTAGACAGACCTTAGTCAGCAAAGTAATGTCTCTGCTTTTGCATATGCTATCTAGGTTGGTCATAACTTTTCTTCCAAGGAGTAAGCGTCTTTTAATTTCATGGCTGCAGTCACCATCTGCAGTGATTTTGGAGCCCAAAAAAATAAAGTCTGACACTGGGAATAAGAATAGGATTATTTTTCATATACCTTCTAGCTTTAGTATTTTATGATGTTATAAAACATTAACAATTTTGAATTCGAATCTTCACCTTAGACCTGTAGTCTCTAAGGAACACAGGGACAGTCTAAAACACATCTTAAAGGATCATATAATTTTAGTTTCCTCAACACTTACATGGTGACGGAACTCATCACCATATCCTCAAGAGAGGAGAAATGCAAAGATAAAAACAAAACTTGAGAACTAGATCCTTTGGTTCTCTAACCAAGGGAGAAAAACACAGCTTAGGAAAGGGGCAATGACAGTTTAAGTAAAAAATGTGAAGGCATCCATCCATTTCATAAAACTCTGTGCCAACTACTATTGTCACACATTTCAAATTGATTGTCCACTAAAAAAGTTATAGAAATCAAGGTTGAACCTAAGAAAATTACAGATAAGAAGACTGATTGCACCTAAAGACTTATAAGGGCTTCCCTGGTGGCTCAGATGGTAAAACGTCTGCCTGCAATGTGGGAGACCTGGGTTCGATTTCTGGGTCTGGAAGATCCCCTGGAGAAGGAAATGGCAATCCACTCTAGCACTCTTGCCTGGAAAATCCCATGGACGGAGGAGGCTGATAGGCTACAGTCTATGGGGTCGCAAAGAATCGGACATGACTGAGCTACTTTACTTCACTTCAAAGACTTATAAGGTGATTTCTGGTTGTATGTTAAAATTTAATATAGTATGACTTGACTTCACTTACTAGAGTTATTTTCCTCAATCTAGAACCTATGAAGAGTTATTTTATCCATACAAGCATACAAAGGATGAAAAATGTGTGATTATATTTATAAGTGTATGATGCCTCTCCTACCTATGTAGGAGAGTGGTGGCAGTGGAGGTGTGCTGGTGGGTGTGAGCATGTATTTGGTGATTTTTTTGTGAGAAACAGTGGCATAATTATCTTAAAAATCTCCAGTGGGCAATTAAGCAACATCTTTTAGGTGCACACATAGTATAGGGCTTCAGAGTAGTTTCCTGAATAGATGGTGTCATTAAAATGTCCTAAGCTATGATTTTTAATCTAAACCTAATCAGGTAAATAAAAAGGAGTCATCAAGATAGAAAGGTTAGAGAATCAGATAGAAAGAAAAATATTTTTAATCAATATAGAAAGGTAGTCCAAAAACTCTCTGACTGCAGAACAAGGAAGTGAGATGTTTTTCATCTTGGTCCTTTGGACGCTTGTAAGTGGTCTGAGAACTCAAGACTAGAACCTTGGAGAAACTAAGAATAATTTGATTTGGAAAAAAAATTAAAATAATATCTTTGATTTGGGGAGGGTGATTTTTGTTAAACAATTAATGTAAAAATGTAACTTTGTCTTCTAAGACTTCGTAAAAAGTTCATGCCATTGAAAAAAATTTTTTTTATTTTAGTTTTTTATTTTTTTAATTTTAAAATCTTTAATTCTTACATGCGTTCCCAAACATGAACCCCCTTCCCACCTCCCTCCCCATAACATCTCTCTGGGTCATCCCCATGCACCAGCCCCAAGCATGCTGTATCCTGCGTCAGATATCATTATAAAATAGCAAGGAAACTAAATACATATCTCCCCAAGGAAAATAAGGTATATATTTTCAGATTTAGTACATGATTTGGCACAGAACAAGAAAACATAAAGAAACAAAAAGCCAAAAAATGTATCATACCTCTTGCAAAGTGGTTATAAAATGTTGTAGTTTTACTATTCAAAATCATTGTTTCAAAACAGTTTCAAACATGAGTTTGTATTAGATTATTATTTTTATTTTGCAAACTCATTATAAACCAACATGAAAAAACTTGCATTTCTAAAAACAGGAATAATGTTAAATTAGATCTTATGAATTCTGCATGAGATCAAATTTAATGGAATTATTTTTAGAATTACTAGTTAGTAAATACATTTTTTAGATAGGATTTTCTAAGATGTTAATAAAAACGCAACAACTCTGCATGTTTCTTCTTAATCAAAGATTTTCATATGACTGCAGTATTTAAAAATGAATTTTATATTTTGTTTTACTAACAAACAAGCTATTATGGAGTCATCTCTCAAGAAATGCAATGATATAATTAACCATTTTCTTTTCCTTCAAGACTTGATTCAAATGATAAAGAACTATAAATACACATGAATATGAATGTACATATTCATATCACAAAACAGAATTAATCTGAGATACTTATCTATAGTTTCAATATACAATAGAAAAAAATAGATCTAAAATCCATTTCTCTTTGTCTTTATTCATGAAATCCTAATATTTAAGGAAAATATCCAATTATTTTTCCATTCTGTAAAAAGTGTGTGAAATTGTTGTTAAAATCTTTTCTGCAATCTCTTTCTTTCCCTTTCTCTCACTGTATATATAAACAAGAAAATATGTGCCCTGAAAGGAATAATAAATTGCTATATTTTTTAACTTTAAAATATCCTGCTATTTGTGGTCAGACATGCTTTGATAATTTTTAATGCACAATGAGAAAATGTGCAAAACTCATACTAGGGGACTCAGATTCTCAAAAAGCAAATGTCATATCCTTTACCTTTCTAAAATCAATTTTTAAAATTTGAGTTATTTTGTAAAAATTAATGATTTTAGGATATAAACTGCAAAGTATGTTCTGGAACTGAAGATATTAATAATCCATGGGAGAAAGAATATACATTTTAGTATGAAAATATAAGAATATATTATTCCTTTTTCTGGGCCAAATATTTTCTTGTTGCTATATATTTTTTATATATTTCCTTTTAACAATTTTTAATTGAGATACAGTTGTTTTACAGTATTGGGTTATGGGTTAAAGTTTATACTCCATTTATATTTTTATAAAATACTGACTATATTCTCTGTGTTGTACAATATATCTTCATACCTATACATAATAATTTGTACCTCTTAATCTCCTACTACTATCTTGCCCCTCCTTCCCCTCATCATCTACCCCTCCCCATAACCACTAGTTTGTTTTCTATATCTATGAGTCCATTTCCATTTTTGTTACATTCATTAATTGTACATTTTTATATTCCTCATGTAAGAATGATATTATACAGTATTTGTCTTTCTCTGTCTGACATTTCACTTAGCATAGATTTGTTTTTATATTTTTCTAACTTTATTGGAATATAGTTGATTTACAATAGTTTTAATTTCTGCTGTACAGAAATGTAAAACAGTTATACATATACATCTATCCACTCTTTTTTTTATATTCTTTTCCCATGTATGTCATTACAGATAGTGAGAATCCCATGTATGTCATTACAGAGAGTGAGAAGAGTTCCCTGTCTTATACGGTAGGTCTTTATTAGTTAGATATTTTGTCTATAATTGTGTGTACATAGACTTCCCATGTGGCACAGTGCTAAAGAATCCACATGCCAGTGCAGGAGATACAGGAGACATGGGTTAGATCCCTGGGTCAGGAAGATCTCATGGAGGAGGAAATAGCAACCCACTTCAGTATGCTTGCCTGGAAAATTCCATGGACAAAGGAGTCTGACGGGCTACAGTCCATGAGGTCACAAAGAGTTGGACATGACTGAGCATGAGCACACCAATGTGTATATGTCAATTCTAGTCCTCCAATTTATCCCTCTCCTCACCCCTCTTTTCCTCACTGGTAACTATATATTTGTTTTCTACACCTGTGAGTCTATTTCTGTTTTGAGAATAAGTACATTGTTGATGGGCCTGTAAATTGATACAGTCACTATGGGGAACAGTATGGAGGTTCCTTAAAAAAGTAAAAATAGAGATGTCAAATTAGCCAGCAGTTTCACTCCAGGATATACATCTGCAGAAAATCAGAATTCAAAAACATACATGCATCCCAATGTTCATTGTAACAATAGTCAGGACATGGAAACAACCTAAAGGTCAATCACTGAATGAATGGATGAAAATAATGTGGGACATATATACAATGGAATATTATTCAGCCATAAAAAATAATGCAATAATGCCTTTTGCCATAACATGGATGGATCTAGAGATTGTCATACTGAGTGCAGTCTGATAAAAACAAATATATGCTTATATTGGAATATTGCTTATATGTGGAATCTAAACAAAGGGTAAAAATGAATTTATACACAAAGCAAAAATAGAATTACAATGTATAAAACAAACTTATGATTACCAGAACATAAAGGGAGGGAAGGGATAAATTGGGAGATTGGGACTGACCTATGCACACTACTATATATAGAACAGATAACTAATAAGGACTTACTGGATAGTACAGGGAAATCAACTCAATTTTCTAAATACATTTCTATATATTTTCTAATAATTATCTTATAGACTTGAATAATTTCAACTTCCTATTTCCCTGCAAATAATTCTGCTTCCTGGTTCAAGTGTGAATTCTTCTTTTGTCTCTCAGATACAGATGTTTCTCCTTTCTCTGAAATTCTGCAGCATTTTATCTATCAATGAGCTTTGTTTAAGACACTTTTGTTTCCCCTTTTATATTTAGGTTTATATTATTTAATATACTTATTTAGGTTTCTATCCTATTTAACTCAGTTATAATCTCTATTCTAGACATGTATAGTTGATTGAGTTTTTTAATCCTAATAGTAGCCAAAAAATATTTTGTATATAATGTGTACAAAACATGTATTTATAAATAAATATATGAATATGTAAATATTTTATGTTCATTAATACCTTAATGCACAGAGGCAAAATAAAATCAGTTTCTAATACTCTTTCATAAATTTTTGTTAGAAAGGAAATAATTCAAACTTTTCAAAATTAAAGAATTAAAATATCATTTGTGCCTCAATTTCATGGTCATTTCCAATGAACTTTGTTTAAATTTAAATGTTATAGAACATTACTTCCTATCTTGTCTGTCTTTTTTTTTGTAACAAGAGGACAAATTTTAGTGACAAAAATAACAAGCTCATAGAAGTGACACATCATGTACTTACCAGTATTTACATCTGGTTTCTTTTCTTTTCAAAATTAATTTATCTATTTTAATTGGAAGCTAATTACTTTACAATATTGTAGTGATTTTTGCCAAATATCAACATGAATTAGCCACAGGTGCACATGTGTTCCCCATCCAGAACCTCCCTTCCACCTCCCTTTGCATCCATCCCTAGGGTCATCCCAGTGCACCAGCCCTGAGCACCCTGTCTCATGCATCAAACCTGGACTGGCAATCCACTTCACAGATACTAATATACACTTCAACACTACCCTCTCAAATCATTCCACACTCGCCTTCTCCCACAGAGTCCAAAAGACTGTTCTTTACATCTCTGTCTCTTTTGCTGTCTTGCATATAGGGTCATCATTACCATCTTTCTAAATTCCATATATATGCATTAGTATACTGTATTGGTATTTTCTTTCTCACTTACTTCACTCTGTGTAATAGGCCCGAATTTCATCCACCTCATTAAAACTGATTAAAATGCATTATTTTAATGGCTGAGCAATATTCCATTGTGTATATGTACCACTGCTTTCTTATCCATTCATCTACTGATGGACATCTAGGTTGCTTCCATGTCCTGGCTATTATAAACAGTGCTGTGATGAACATTGGGGTACCTGTGTCTCTTTCAATTCTGGTTTCCTGGGTATGTATGCCCAGCAGTGGGACTGCTGGATCGTATGGCAGTTCTATTTCATTTTTAAGGAACCTTCACACTGTTCTCCATAGTGGCTGTACTAGTTTGCATTCTCACAAACAGTGTAAGAGGGTTCCTTTTTCTCCACACCCTCTCCAGCATTTATTGTTTGTAGACTTTTTGATAGCAGCAATTCTGACTGGCATGAGATGGTACCTCATTGTGGTTTTGATTTGCATTTCTCTGATAATGAGTGATGTTGAGGATCTTTTCCTGTGTTTGTTAGCCATCTGTATGTTTTCTTTGGAGAAATGTCTGTTTACTTCCTTGGCCCATTTTTTTTTTTTTTAAATTGGATCATTTACTTTTCTGGAATTGAGCTGGAGGAGTTGCTTGTATATTTTTGAGATTGAATCTTTGTCAGTTGCTTAGTTTGCTTTTATTTTCTCCCATTCTGAAGGCTGTCTTTTCACCTTGCTTATAGTTTCCTTTGTTGTGCAAAAGCTCTTAAGTTTATTTAGGTCCCATTTGTTTATTTTTGCGTTTATTTTCATTAATCTTGGAGGTGGGTCATGGAAGATCCTGCTGTGATTTATGTCAGAGAGTGTTTTGCCTATGTTTTCTTCTAGGAGTTTTATAGTTTCTGGTCTTATGTTTAGATCTTTAATCCATTTTGAATTTATTTTTGTGTATGGTGTTAGAAAGTGTTCTAGTTTCATTCTTTTACAAGTGGTTGACCTGTTTTCCCAGCACCACTTGTTAAAGAGATTGTCTTTAATCCGTTGTATATTTTTGCCTCCTTTGTCAAAGATAAGGTGTACATAAGTGCGTGGATTTATCTCTGGGCTTTCTATTTTGTTCCATTGACTATATTTCTGCCTTTGTGCCAGTACCATATTGTTTTGATGACTGTGGCTTTGTAGTAGAGCCTGAAGTCAGGCAGGTTGATTCATCCAGTTCCATTTTTCTTTCACTAGATTGCTTTGGCTATTCGAGGTTTATTGTATTTCCATAAAAATTGTGAAATAATTTCTTCTAGATCTCTGAAAATTACCATTGGTAACTTGATAGTGATTGTATTGAATCTATAGATTGATTTGGGTAGTATACTCATTTTCACTATATTGAATCTTCCAATCCATGAACATGTTGTATTTCTCCATTTGTGTCCTCTGCTTTTTTCCATCAGTGTTTTATACTTTTCTATATATAGGTCTTTTTTTTTTTTTTTCTTCTGGTGGATTTATTCCTAAGTATTTTGTTCTTTTTGTTGCAATGGTGAATGGAATTGTTTCCTTAATTTCTCTTTGTTTTCTCATTTTTAGTGTATAGGAATGTAAGGGATTTCTGTGTGTTAATTTTATATCCTGCAACTTTACTATATTCATTGATTAGCTCTAGTAATTTTCTGGTAGAGTCTTTAGGGTTTTCTATGTAGAGGATCATGTCATCTGCAAACAGTGAGAGTTTTATTTCTTGTTTTCCAATCTGGATTCCTTTATTTCTTTTTCTTCTCTAATTGCTATGTCTAAAACTTCCAAAACTATGTTGAACAGTATGGTGAGAGTGGCCACCCTTGTCTTGTTCCTAACTTGAGGGGAAATACTTTCAATTTTTCACCATTGAAGATAATGTTTGCTATGGGTTTATCATATATGGCTTTTATTATGTTGAGGTATGTTCCTTCTACTCCTGCTTTCTGGAGTGTTTTTATCATAAATGGATGTTGAATTTTGCAAAGACTTTCTCTGCATCTATTGAGATAATCATATAGTTTTTATGTTTCAATTTGTTAATGTTGTGTGTCACATTAACAGATCCGTGGATATTAAAGAATCCTTGCATCACTGGGATAAAGCCCACTTGGTCATGATGTGTGATCTTTTTAATATATTGTTGGATTCTGTTTGCTAGAATTTTGCTAAGGATTTTTCCGTCTATGTTCATCAATGAAATTGCCTGTAGCTTCTTTTTTGGTGGCATCTTTGTCAGGTTTTTAAGGGCTTCCCTGGTGGCTCAGAGGATAAAGCGTCTGCCTGCAATACAGGAGACCCGGGTTCAATCCCTGGGTTGAGAAGATCCCCTGGAGAAGGAAATGGCAACCCACTCCAGTATTCTTGCCTGGAGAATCCCATGGACAGAGGAGCCTGGCTGGCTATAGTGCACAGCGTCGCAAAGAGTCGGACATGACTGAGAGACTTCACTTTCACTTTTGTCAGGTTTTGGTGTTAGGGTGATGGTGGCCTCATAGAATGAGTTTGGAACTTTACCTTCCTCTGCAATTTTGTGAAAGAATTTGAGTAGGATAGATATTAGTTCTTCTTTAAATTTTTGGTAGAAATCAGCTGTGAAGCCATGTGGTCCTGGGCTTTTGTTTGTTGGAAGATTTCTGATTACAGTTTCGATTTCCATGCTTGTAATAGGTCTGTTAAGATTTTCTATTTCTTCTGGTTCAATTTTGGAAAGTTATGCTTTTCTAGAATTTGTCCATTTCTTCCAAGTTGTCCATTTTATTGGCATATAGTTGCTGATAGTAGTCTCTTATGATTCTTTGTATTTCTGTGTTGTCTGCTGTGATTCATCCACTTTCATTTCTAATTTTGTTGAGTTGATTCTTCTCCCTTTTTTTCTTGATGAGTGTGGCTAATGGTTTGTCAATTTTATTTATATTCTCAAAGAATAAATTTTAGCTTTGTTGATTTTTGCTATAGTTTCCTTTGTTTCCTTTTCATTTATTTCTGCCCTAATTTTTATGATTTTGTTCCTTCTACTAACCCTGGGGTTCATCATTTCTTGTTTTTCTACTTGCTTTCAGTATAGTGTTGGGTTATTTATTTGACTTTTCTCTTGTTTCTTGAGGTATGCCTGTTTTGCTATGAACCTTCCACTTAGCACTGGGTTTACTGAGTCCAATAGGTTTTGGGTTGTTTTGTTTTCATTTTCATTCATTTCTATGCATATTTTGATTTATTTTGTGGTTTGTTGGTTATTCAGAGGCCTGTTGTATAGCCTCCATATTTTTGTATTTTTAATAGCTTTTTTTTTCCTGTTCAGTTCAGTTCAATCTCTCAATCATGTCTGATTCTTTGCAACCACATGAACCACAGCACACCACAGCTCCCTGTCCATCACCAACTCCCAGAGTCCATTGTGTCCATGATGCCATCCAACCATCTCATCCTCTGTCATCCCAAATGAGTCAGCTCTCTGCATCAGGTGGGCAAAGTATTGGAGTTTCAGCTTCAACATCAGTCCCTCCAATGAACGCCCAGGACTAATCTCCTTTGGGATGGACTTGTTGGATCTCCTTGCAGTTTAAGAGACTTGCAAGAGTCTTTTCCAAAACCGCAGTTCAAAAACACTAATTCTTCAGTGCTCAGATTTCTTTATATTCCAACTCTCACATCCATACATGACTACTGGAAAAACCATAGCCTTGACTACACGGACTTTTGTTGAAAAAGTAATGTCTCTGCTTTTTAATATGCTGTCTAGGTTGGTCATAACTTTCCTTCCAAGGAGCCAGTGTCTTTTAATTTCATGGCTGAAATCACCATCTGCAGTGATTTTGGAGCCCAGAAAAAGTAGTCAGCCACTGTTTCCACTGTTTCCCCATCTACTTGCCATGAAGTGATGGGACCAGATGCCATGATCTTAGTTTTCTGTATGTTGAACTTTAAGCCAACTTTTTCACTCTCTTCTTTCATTTTCATCAAGAGGCTCTTTAGTTCTTCTAATCTGACCACATTGTGATCAGAGAAGATGCTTGGAATGATTTCAATTTTTTTTTTTTTAATTTACCAAGGCTAGATTTATGCCCCGGGATGTGATCTATCCTGGAGAATTTTCCATGTGCACTTGAGAAAAGGGTGAAGTTCATTTTTGGGGGGTGAAATGTCCTAGAGATATCAACCAGTTCTAACTGGTCCATTGTATCATTTAAAGTTTGTGTTTCCTATCTAATTTTCTGTTTGCTTGATCTGTCCATAGGTGTGAGTGGGGTATTAAAGTCTCCCACTATTATCGTGTTACTCTTGATTTCCCCTTTCATGCTTGTTAGCATTGGCCTTATATATTGTGGTGATCCTATATTGGGTACATATGTATTTATAATTGTTATATCTTCTTCTTGGATTGACACTTTGATCATTATGTCATGTGCTTCTTTGTCTCTTTTCATGGCCTTTATTTCAAAGTCTATTTTATCTGATATGATATTGCTACTCCTGTTTTCTATTGGTCTCCATTTGCATGAAATTTCTTCTTCCAGCCCTTCACTTTCAGTCTGCATGTGTCCCTTGTTTTGAGGTGGTTCTTTTGTAGACAGCATGTAGAGAGGTCTTGTTTTTGTATCCATTCAGCCAATCTTTGTCTTGTGGTAGGGGCGTTCAAACCATTTGCATTCAAGGTAGTTATTGATAAGTATGATACCGTGGCATGACCACTGGATGTGAGAGTTGAACTGTGAAGAAAGTTGAGCACCAAAGAATTGATGCTTTTGAACTGTGGTGTTGAGAAGACTCTTGAGAGTCCCTCGGACTGCAAGGAGATCCAACCAGTCCATCTTAAAGGAAATCAGTCCTGGGTGTTAATTGGAAGGACTGATGCTAAAGCTGAAACTCCAGTACTTTGGCTACCTCATGCGAAGAGCTGACTCATTGAAAAAGACCCTGATGCTGGGATCGGGGGAAGGAGGAGAAGGGGATGACAGAAGATGAGATGGCTGGATGGCATCACCGACTTGATGGACATGAGTTTGAGTAAACTCCGGGAGTTGGTTATGGACAAGGAGGGCTGGTGTGCTGCGATTCATGGAGTTGCAAAGAGTTGGACACGATTGAGCGACTGAACTGAACTGAACTTAAGATCCCATCGCCATTTACTTTGTTGTTTTGGGTTTGAATTTATGCACCTTTTCTGTGTTTCCTGTCTAGAGAAGATCCTTTAGCATTTGTTGAAGAGCTGGTTTGGTGGTGCTGAATTCTCTCAGCTTTTGCTTGTCTATAAAGCTTTTGATTTCTCCTTCATATTTGAATGAGATCCATGCTGGGTATAATAATCTGGGTTGTAGGTTTTTCTCTTTCATCACTTTAAGTATGCCCTGCCATTCCCTTCTTGCCTGAAGAATTTCTATTGAAAGATCAGCTGTTATCCTTATGGGAACCCCCTTGTGTGTTGTTGTTTTTCCTTTGCTTCTTTTAATATTTGTTCTGTGTGTTTGATCTTTGTTAATTTGATTAATATGCGTCTTGGGGTGATTCACCCTGGTTTTATCCTGTGTGGGACTCTCTGGATTTCTTGGACTTGGATTGCTATTTCCTTCCCCATTTTAGGGAATTTTTCAACTGCTCTTCTCAAGTATTTTCTCATGGCTTTTTTTTTTTTTTTTGGTCTTCTTCTTCTGGGACTCCTATGATATGAAGAATGTGGTGTTTGACAGTGTCCCGGAGGTCTCTGAGGTTGTCCTTGTTTCTTTACATTCTTTTTTCCTCTCTGCTTCATTTATTTCCACCATTCTATATTCCACCTCACTTATCCTACCTTCTGCCTCAGTTTTTCCACTGTTGTTCCCTCCAGAGTGTTTTTGGTCTCAGATATTGCATTATTCATTATTGACTGACTCTTTTTTATTTCTTCTAGGTCCTTGTTAAACATTTCTTGCATCTTCTCAATCTTTGTCTCCAGATTATTTATCTGTAACTCCATTTTTTTTCAGGATTTTGGATCATTTTTTACTATCATTATTCTGAATTCTTTTTCAGGTAGACTCTCTATTACCTCCTCTTTTGTTTGGTTTGATGGGCATTTATCATGTTCCTTTACCTGCTGAATATTTCATAAGCCCATGCATCACAACTAGAGAGTAGCCTCTGCTCTCTGTAACTAGAAAACTGCATGCAGGAGAAGTCAAAAATTAAAAATAGATTTCAAAAAGTGATTGCACAATGCAAACAGATATAAACATTAGTCTTCATAATCTTAAGCAAATTTTGTTTCCCAGTGTGATTATCTATATACTACTTTATACCTTTTTAATAAACAAGTTTTCTAGAAACTGCGACATGTAGGAACACATCTCATGGGCTGTCAATAAAATCAGAACCTCTTTTATTTACTGCCCAATTCTTGGAAAAGATTATTGCATTTATCTGCAAAAAATATGACCAGCAGTTGTCAAACATGTCAAAGATTCAATTTGAGTCTCTAAATTAAACATTGAGTAATTTACTACCAAGGTCATGCACCAAATTTCATTTTACCAGTTTGGTTAAGGTATTTTGTTTAAGTTTACTCTCAGCGTAATTATCTACAAGCTCAATAAAAGATACATTTAAAAGTGAAAATTAATGTTACAGTCATATTCATATATGTAGCTAACAGATATAAAACTTTATCTATAAATACCTACCAATAAATATGTTAATAATATAATAAATCCCTAAGGCCATTGCTTAAAGAACTTGAGATTTCATACATGCAGCTCTTCAAATGTGAGAAAATTTCATAGTTATGAATTAAACTGCAAGGTATTAATAGCAAGCTTAGATTTTTAATAACTGATGATTTATCAATGTTAATGGAAAGAATGGGCCTCTACTACTGAAATAAGCCTCTGATGTCTCATTTGGAGATACATCAAAAGAGAAGTCTTATTAAAATTTTTTGTAATTTCAGCTTTCTTCTAAAAATACTGTATTCAAATCTATTTTAATTGATTCGCTTATTCAGGGAAGTTTCTATTTTGATATGACAAATCTAATAAGAATTAAACACCAATTTTCCTTAAGCTTATAACATAGACTTTGTTTTCATAAATTTAAAAATTTTCCTCAAGTGAAATGTCTTCTAAAGAAGCAATATTTTATTTCATTATATTAAAGGAAACTGTAAATATCTTACGTTCTTTAGATGATCCTAATCATATACTTCTTATTTATGTATGTTGCTGCTTCATTGAATGATGGATAGACCACATAGGAATTCCATGTGCCTTTTTGGATTTTTGGCCATTTTGTAGTTTTTTTTTCATTCAGTACATATTAAAAAAGACCATTAAAAAGAATTCATTTCAATCAGTTCTGATGAGATGGATGAAACTGGAGCCAATTATACAGAGTGAAGTAAGCCAGAAAGAAGAACACCAATACAGTATACTAACACATATATATGGAATTTAGGAAGATGGCAATGACGACCCAGTATGCAAGACAGGAAAAAAGACACAGATGTGTATAACAGACTTTTGGACTCAGAGGGAGAGGGAGAGGGTGGGATGATTTGGGAGAATGGGAATTCTAACATGTATACTATCATGTAAGAATTGAATCGCCAGTCCACGTCTGACGTAGGGTGCAGCATGCTTGGGGCTGGTGCATGGGGATGACCCAGAGAGATGTTGTGGGGAGGGAGGTGGCAGGGGGGTTCATGTTTGGGAACGCATGTAAGAATTAAAGATTTTAAAATTTAAAAAATAAAAAAAAATTATTAAAAAAATAAAATAAAAGAAAAGAAAAGAAAATTAACTGCTGTACCTAAAATCATGTTTAAAAAATGAAAATATGAAATTGCAATGAAAATGTAAAAATATAAAAAATACCAACCTACAGAAAAAATATATGTATATCTAGAATGATGTATATAGTCAAGGTTATTCCTTCATTAAAATGTGCACTATGAAAAAAAAAATAAAATAAAAAATAAAATTAAAAAAAGAATGAGCCCAGTATTTTTTCAATTTAAAAAAAAATAAAAAAAATAAAATAAAAAAGAAATTTGTTTTTTATGTGCCTAAGTTTGACTGAAGGGCAATAAAATAACAGATAAATGGCACTTTAAAATTCCTATTATTTTAGCTGACAAAGAGTAAGTAACAAAAAGAAAAAAATAAACTACACAGGTGAAGTGAAACATGAGGGAAAGAATTTCAAAGGGAGTTTATTCTGACACTAGATAGGAAGATTTCTTGAACTATGAGGAGATTTTTTAAAATGTAGTTCAGTTCAGTTCAGTTCAGTCACTCAGTAGTGTCTGACTCTTTGTGACCCCATGAATCACAGCACGCCAGGCCTCCCTGTCCATCACCAACTCCCGGAGTTTACGCAAACTCATGTCCATCAAGTTGGTGATGCAATCCAGCCATCTCATCCTCTGTCATCCCCTTCTCTTGCCCCCAACCCCTCCCAGCATCAGAGTCTTTTCCAATGAGTCAGCTCTTTGCATGAGGTGTCCAAAGAACTGGAGTTTCAGCTTTAACATCAGTCTTTCCAATGAACACCCAGGACTGATTTCCTTTAGGATGGACTGGTTGGATCTCCTTGTAGAGATCAGTCCAAATTCAGATAAGTTGAGACAAATTTAGCAATTCTAATAATCTTGGACACAATGTGGTAAACTAGATATTTTTAACGGCAAGATAATAAGTAATTTGGGCCTAGAATACTTAAATTCTAAAGGTAAATTGCATAATGGCTATGTGGGATTGGACACTAGTAAGTCATGGATATTCTTTCCATGCTTGTTTTGTTATTAAATGTTATGCACTTGGATAGCACAATGCTAAAATGACTTAGAAATAATTATGGTATAGGACTGAATTGGCAAAGTTAAACATTCTGTAAAATATATGTGTATTTAATATGATTTGAATAACTTTTCTGACACAATATTTTAATTCTAAGGTGTATCGTTGGATTCCACTATCAATTACTTAGACATACATTTGATTATTTCTAAATAAGACTCAAAAATCTATGGAACACTTTGTCCTTACACTTAACTACTGATTATTTCATTAATTAATGTATTATTGTGGAAAAAAGTCTGCTTATTTTCTATTCTATATGTCAATGTAAGCAATTTTCAAAGGCAAATAATTTTTGATTCTAACTAATGTTTAGTATATCAACTAATGTATTATGTCAGAATTTAAAAATTCACTCTTATTTTCCTATTATATATACTAGTACAAGTGACTTTTAGCAGCACAAGTTATCAGTGTTACAAGCAATTACAATACGCAAAATGTTAGAAAACTTTAGATAACATGAAAAGTGTGGTATGTGGGCCCATGAGTATTCATACTGGGATGCTCTCACATTATGTAGTAAAAGTGATCTTTAAAAAAATATTTTCATAATAAGACTACAGGGGGTTTTAATAAAAACCAAGCAGAGAAGAGAGAGAGAACACACATGATTTGTTTAAATGACCCTAAGTCAGTAGGATACTATTGTCAAGTCACTTAAAAAAAAAAAGCATCAAAACAATAAAAACAAGTAACTTTTTGACAGACACCATAACTTTCTTGGAGGAAGAGGTAGAGCTACAAGAAAAATAAAATAATAAAATAAAGAAAACTGATCCTTCAATAATTTCATATTCTACAAAGATATAAAGGAATTGCAGCACAAAGGTGTTTGCTGAATAATAACTTTGATTATCCAAATGTATTTATTTTATTTAAGTTTTATTTGTTTACTTTGTAAAGAGTACCCTTATTTTTCTTATATTTATTTGATTTACTTCATCCTGAGAATGAAAAATCTGTTTTCCTACTTACCAGGCTACAGAAAGTCATCCATGATTTGTGGGTCAAAAAGGGGGAGGTTTATTATTATCACTTGCTCAAGCACCTTCACCTCCCTTGGCACTCGATTCATTAAATACTTGTATGACCTTGTAAATTACTTTTGAACTTTTCAAAGTTAATTGAGCTCTGTCCAAAGCATCCGTACTTTTCTCCTTTACTGAAATAAAATATAAATCAGTGAACCAAACACTCTCCTATATTGGCAAAAGCTTTAAAATTTTCTATACAAGTGCCATGTTATATATTAAGATATATTTATACTTTTCTTGATGGAAAAACCATTTTTCTGCAACCAGTGTAAAATGTCTTAAACTACTTTTTCTCTTCTCTATATTATAGCATTTATTTTTGAATTAGGTTTCATACCCTTACTAAGACAAGCAAACAACTAGCTATATTAAATACAAGAAACTTATGTAAATAGAAAGAGGAATTAAAGACAATTATGAAAGTGATGAAACTATTTTTAAAACCCACAAGCACAAATCAAAAATCTGGAAAAAATGTTATTTTTTCTTAGACTGACTCACTCTATTTGTCCCTCTGTAAAAATAAAACATTCAGATCTCCTCTTCTAGTCATACACACACACACACACACACACACACACACACACACACACACACACACACACAGAGCAGGTTTCTCAGGTGACACAGCGGTAAAGAATCCACCTGCCAATGCAGGAGATGCCAGAGATGTGGGTTTGATGCCTGTGTTGAGAAGATCCCCTGGAGTATAAAATGGCAACAAATTCCAGTATTCATGCCTGGATAATGCCTGGTTAAGACGAGCCTGGTAGGCTACCGTCCATGTGGCCACAAAGAGGTGAACATAACTGAGTGACTGAGAAGGTAACAGAAATATTCCATACCAGTATATTTGACTACTTCAATGAAACAACCACATTTGTTGGAAAGATACTGAAATTCCTTTGAGAATAACAAGAATGGCTCTGTATTTACTAAGACAATTAATTTTTGTTTAAACATTTTCCCACAAAACAGAAACTCTGGGCTCAGAAGTCTTTCCTGGTGAATTCAAACATAAGTTTAAGGCAGAATAGCATTGCAATTTTATGTGAAAATAAAGGAGGAGTAAAAATGTCTTCTTCCAAAGAAATAGATGAAAACAATAGAATGGGAAAGACTAGACATTTCTTCAAGAACATTAGAGATACCAAGGGAACATTTCATGAAAAGATGAGCTCAATAAAGGACAAAAAATGTATGGACCTAAAAGAAGCAGAAGATATTAAGAAGAATTGGCAAGAATACACAGAAGAACTATACAAAAAAGATCTTCATGATCAAGATGATCACGATGGTGTGACCACTCACCTAGAGCCAGACATCCTGGAATGTGAAGTCAGGTGGGCCTTAGGAAACATCACTACAAACAAAGCTAGTCGAGGTGATAGAATTCCAGTTAAGCCATTTCAAAACCTCAAAGATGATGCAGTTAAAGTGCTGCACTCAATATGGCAGCAAATTTGGAAAATTCAGCATTGGCCGCAGGACTGGAAAAGGTCAGTTTTCATTCCAATCCCAAAGAAAGGCAAGGCCAAAGAGTGCTCAAACTACCGCACAATTGTACTCATCTCACATGCTAGTAAAGTGATGCTCAAAATCCTCCAAGCCAGGCTTCAACAGTACATGAACTTTGAACTTCCAGGTGTTCAAGCTGGTTTTAGGAAGGCAGAGGCAAAATTGGCAACATCCCCTAGATCATGGAAAAGCAAGAGAATTTCAGAAAAACATCTATTTCTGCTTTATTGACTATGCCAAAGCCTTCGACTGTGTGGATTACAATAAACTGTGGAAAATTCTGAAAGAGATGAGAATATCAGACCACCTGACCTGCCTCTTTAGAAACCTATATGCAGGTCAGGAAGCAACAGTTAGAGCTGGACATGGAACAACAGACTGGTTCCAAATAGGAAAAGGAGTACGTCAAGGCTGTATATTGTCACCCTGCTTATTTAACTTCTATGCAGAGTACATCATGAGAAACCCTGGGCTGGATGAGGCACAAGCTGGAATCAAGATTGTCAGGAGAAATATCAATAGCCTCAGATGTTCAGAAGACAAAACACTTATGGCAGAAAGCAAAGAAGAACTAAAGAGCCTCTTGATGAAAGTGAAAGAGGAGAGTGAAAATGTTGGCTTAAAGCTCAACATTCAGAAAACAAAGATCTTGGCATCTGGCCCCATCACTCATGGGAAATAGATGGGGGAAAGAGTGGAAACAGGGTCAGACTTTATTGTTTTGGGCTCCAAAATCACTGCAGATGGTGACTGTAGCCATGAAATTAAAAGATGCTTACTCCTTGGAAGGAAAACTATGACCAACCTAGAGAGCATATTAAAAAGCAGAGACATTGTCAACAAAGGTCCATCTAGTCAAGGCTATGGTTTTTCCAGTTTTCTTGTATGATGTGAGAATTGGACTATAAAGAAAGCTGAGTAGTGAAGAATTCATGCTTTTGAACTGTAGTGTTGGAGAAGATTCTTGAGAATCCCTTGGACGAAAAGGAGATTCAACCAGTCCATCCTAAAGGAGATCAGTCCTGAATATTCATTGGAAGTACTGATGTTGAAGCTGAAACAGCAATACTTTGGCCACCTGATCTGAAATACTAACTCATTTGAAAAGACCCAGGTGCTGGGAGAGATTCAAAGTGGGAGGAGAAGGGGACGACAGAGGATTAGGTGGTTGGATGACATCACCAACTTAATTAACCTGAGTTTGAATAAACTATGGGAGTTGGTGATGGACAGGGAGGCCTGGCGTGCTGCATTCCATGCCATTGCAAAGAGTCAGACATGACTGAGTGGCTGAACTGAACTGAAATGACTGAAAAGTTTCTCACTTCATACTGTGAGATTAACATTACTCTGACACCATGGTCAGACCTAGATATTACAAATAATGCTATACACATGTATTCTTTATGAATATAAGATGCATACATTTTCAACACAATTTTAATTAATTAATACAACAAAAATAAATAATACATTTAAAACTCAATATGTATTAAATGTTTAAATGTAAGACCAAAAACTATACAACTCCTAGAGGAGGATATAGGCAAAACACTCTCTGACAGAAATCACAGAAGGTTGACCCACCTCCCAAAATATTGGAAATAAAAGCAAAAATAAACAAATGGGATCTAATTAAAATTAAAAGTTCCTGGCTAACAAACACATGAAAAGATGCTCAACATCACTCATTATTAGAGAAATGCAAATCAAAACCACAATGAGGTACCACTTCACACCAGTCAGAATGTCTGTGATCCAAAAATCTGCAAGCAATAAATGCTGGAGAGGGTGTGGAGAAAAGGGAACCCTCCTACACTGTTGGTGGGAATGCAAATTAGTACAGCCATTATGGAGAACAGTGTGGAGATTCCTTAAAAAATTGCAAATAGAACTGCCTTATGACCCAGCAATCCCACTGCTGGGCATACACACCGAGGAAACCAGAATTGAAAGAGACACATGTACCCTAATGTTCATCGCAGCACTGTTTATAATAGCCAGGACATGGAAACAAACTAGATGTCCATCAACAGATGAATGGATAAGAAAGCAGGACATGGAAACAAACTAGATGTCCATCAGCAGATGAATGGATAAGAAAGCAGTGGTGCATATAAACTAAATACAATGGAGTATTACTCAGCTGTTAAAAAGAATACATTTGAATCAGTTCTGATGAGATGGATGAAACTGGAGCTGATTATACAGAGTGAAGTAAGCCAGAAAGAAAAACACCAATACAGTATACTAACACATATATATGGAATTTAGAAAGATGGCAATGACAACCCTGTATGCAAGACAGCAAAAATGACACAGATGTGTAGAGTGGTCTTTTGGACTCAGAGGGAGAGGGAGAGGGAGAGGGTGGGATGATTTGGGAGAATGGCATTGAAACGTATACTATCATGTAAGAATCGAATCGCCAGTCTATGTCCGATGCAGGATACAGCATGCTTGGGGCTGGTGCATGGGGATGACCCAGAGAGATGTTATGGGGAGGGAGGTGGGAGGGGGGTTCATGTTTGGGTATGCATGTACACCCGTGGTGGATTCATGTTAATGTATGGCATAGCCAATACAGTATTGTAAAGTAAAATAAAGTAAAAATAAAAATTAAAAAAAAGAAAGAAAGAAAAAGAGAGATGAGATCATAGCAAAAAAAAAAAAAAAAAAAAAAGAAAAGAAAAGAAAAAAGAAAAAATTTCCTGCACAACAAAGGAAACTATAAGCAAGGTGAAAAGACAGCCTTCAGAATGGAAGAAAATAATAGCAAATGAAGTAACTGACAAACAACTAGTCTCAAAAATATACAAGCAACTCCTCCAGCTCAATTCCAGAAAAATGAATGACCCAATCAAAAAATGGGCCAAAGAACTAAACAGACATTTCTCCAAAGAAGACATACAGATGGCTAACAAACACATAAAAAGATACTCAACATCACTCATTATCAGAGAAATGCAAATCAAAACCACAATGAGGTACCATTTCACGCCAGTCAGAATGGCTGCTATCAAAAAGTCTACAAGCAATAAATGCTGGAGAGGGTGTGGCGAAAAGGGAACCCTCTTACATTGTTGGTGGGAATGCAAACTAGTACAGCCACTATGGAGAACAGTGTGGAGATTCCTTAAAAAACTGGAAATAGAACTGCCATATGAACCAGCAACCCCACTGCTGGGCATACACACTGAAGAAACCAGAATTGAAAGAGACACAAGTACCCCAATGTTCATCACAGCACTGTTTATAATAGCCAGGACATGGAAACAACTTAGATGTCCATCAGCAGATGAATGGATAAGAAAGCTGTGGTACATATACACAATGGAGTATTACTCAGCCATTAAAAAGAATACATTTGAATCAGTTCTAATTAGGTGGATGAAACTGGAGCCGATTATACAGAGTGAAGTAAGACAGAAAGAAAACCACCAATGCAGTATACTAACGCATATATATGGAATTTAGAAAGATGGTAACAATAACCCTGTATGTGAGACAGCAAAAGAGACGCAGATGTATATTATAGTCTTTTGGACTCAGAGGGAGAGGGCGAGGATGGGATGATTTGGGAGAATGGCATTGAAACATGTATAATATCATAGGTGAAATGAATCACCAGATCAGGTTCAATCCATCATACAGGATGCTCGGGGTTGATGCACTGGGATGACCCAGAGGGATGGTATGGGGAGGGAGGTGGGAGGGAGGTTCAGGATGAGGAACACGTGTACACCTGTGGTGGATTCATGTTGATGCATGGCAAAACCACTACAATATTGTAAAGTAATTAGCTTCCAGTTAAAATAAATAAACTTATATTAAAATAATAATAATACATTTAATGATGCATGACCAAATGTGTTTTATTCCAGAAATACAATTTGATTCAATGATGGAAAATCTACGGATGTATTTGCTTATAAACAATAAATATATATGGTTATATCAAAAGATGCAGAACTATTTGATACAATTCAATATACATTCATTTAAAAAGTGAACTTTAGTTAAACCAAGAAGGAATTAAATCACCGTTTCAACTGAAAGAGGACATTAATGAAACTAATGAATTCAGCTAAGATATTTAATAGTAAATACATGAATATTTTACCACTTGAGATTGGTGATCAGACCTGAAGATATACACTCTTATCCCTTCCATTCAGCCTTGTATTGTACTCTAGGTTCTAAATAGTGCAATAATTCAATAAATGATAATAAAAGGCACATATAGTAGAATGCCATCAATATATTTATAAAAAATAAAACAGAAGGACAAAATTCCATCTTTTTCTAAGAAAAGTTATGGATATTCATTCTACCAAGGTAGAATTCAGCAGTATGCTATTTCAACCACATTCTTATAATCCATAAGTTAAAGGGAAGGGATAAGTTTTAATGTTTCTGTAAAAATGTGATCAATATAAATATCATTGAAACACTGCTCTGTGTGCCCAAGGCTTCTCAGAAAATTTGTATACATTTATAGGTGATGATAAATAAGAATATTCTAGATAGTTACACTAAAATAATTTATAGTTCATACTAGTTATTCAAAGCAAATCATTTCCTTCCTTAACACTATGAAAATAGCATTTCATCCATAAAACGAAAAATGTTAAAGCATTTAAGCAAAAATTACAAGTGGACTACATCAAACTATAAAGCTTCTGCATAGCAAAGGAAATAACAAAAGGGGCACCTACCAAATGCATGAAAATATTTTCAAATTGTATACCTTATTAGTGATTAATATTCAAAATATATCAAAAGCACTTGGGCAACTCAGTAGCAAAAAAAAAAAAACAAAACAATTTGATTAGAAAATGCAGGGGATCTGAATAAGTATTTTTCCATAGAAGATATAAAGAGGTATATGAGAAAGTGCTCAATGTTATTGATCATATGGGAAAGGTAAATCAAAACCACAATCACATACTACCTCACACCTGTGAGAATGATTATTATGAAAAAGGCAAGAAGTAACTGAGAAGGAGGACTTGGAGAAAAGGGAAACCTTCTACACTGTTATTGGGAATATAAACTGGTGCAACAACTAGGAAAAACCATATGGTGGTTTCTCAGTAAATTAAAAATAGAACTACCATATCTGGAGGTCATTATTCTAAGTGAAATAAGTCAAGCAGAGAGAGACACATACTGCATGATCTCACTTATATGTTAAATCTTACAAAAAAAAAAAAAAAAACTGAGAAAATAAAAATGAGTTCACAGATAGAGCAGGCTTCTGGTTGCCAGAAGTTGGGGATACATGAAATGAGTGAAGGGATTCAAAAGATACGAACGTCCAGCTATAAAAATGAGTATGTTACGGCGATGCAATGTACAGTATGATGATTATAGTTAATAATGCTGCATCATACATTTGAAAGTTTCAAAAAGAATAATTCTTAGAAGTTTTCATCGTAGGGATAAAAGTTTGTAACTATGTATAGTGATGGATGTCAACTAGACTTATTTTGGTGAACATTTCACAATATATACAAATATTGAATTATTATGTTACATCCTGAAACTAATATAATGTATGTTAATTATATCTAAACAATTTTTAAAAATTTTTGATAAATCATTGAGTTGGAGTGGGTTTCACAAAATAGACACTCCTCAATATTGCTGGAGAAACTGAAAACTACATATTGCTATAGAATGGTTTGAAATGTTGATTCGAATTAAAAATGCTTCAAAAATAGCTCAGCAATTTCGTTACTGGAAATGTATCCTCCAGTTAAAAACACATATGTGACATTTGAATAGAAACATATTGGGAGCCAATCCTCCAAAAGTCTTTCACATTTCCACATGTCTTGTGAGCTGTCACTGATAGTCTAAACTATCTCTTTAAGGAAGTTAGTGTACTGAATAGCTTTGGAAAATACAGATAATGTTCTGTTCAGTGCAAACATCAGTTTTGTTTATTGCCCAGTATAATAAAGATGATGTCTCCCTCTGGGACAAAGTTTGGGTGAAGGACTTACTGCCCTGGGTTTTCTAAATTCAGAGTTCCTCTTTTCACAGTATGTACTCAGTATGCACGTGTCACCTGGATCTTGTCACAGCAGTCAGTGGAAACTGGGGCACCAGGAATCAGAGCAAATACTATACTTTGCCTTTGAATAATGTATTTTTCTTTATGAGGACATAATATGAAGTGTCTCATATCTTTTGGGGGCATCCACAAAACTGTGGCATGATATATTTTCAATTTGAAAGTAGAGCAAACTTTCAGACTATTCTCAGTGTTGATGGAATAGTCAATGCATTGTTGTTTGCAATATCAAAATTACACTGAATCCTATATGTCCAGCATAATGTACAAGTCAAATTAAATATATATATATATATTAAATGTATATATATATATATACACATATATACTCACACAGGTGTGTGTATTAGATATATATAATATATATATAACCAAACTTAATATTAAGTTACTGAAAATAAAGCTAGCCCTACTTTTACTGATATGGAACAATTCACTAGATTGATATTTTAAGGAATAAGACAAAAACATTTTGTAACATTTGATACTATATGTGCAAACAAATTAAGAAAGTGAAATACATAAACATGCATGCTTCCATTTTGCAAACTGTGTCTTAAAAGGAAATTTGAAAAGTTAGGAACAATATATTCTTTTAAGGAAAAAAAACAATTAGCAGTTTGTTCCTTCTGAATTATATATCATGTTCACTTGCACCAATATAGAGGTACAAATAAAACATGTTAACAGCAAATCATCTTTGTATTCATGTATCAGAATAGTAAAAATTAGTTACATTTCCCTCATTCTTGATCTAAATTTTCTTTAATTGCATAAAAACTACTTGTATGACAAGTTGGCATTTATTTATATAAAAAACTCAATTTTGCTTGTTTTTCTTCCTTATATTTAGCAGACTGTGACAACAATATTTTAATCTTAAATAAAATTATATATATGTATATTTTACAAAATATAAGCTTAAGCTTGTTAGTTAGGAGACCACTATTTTTTCAGTTTCCCAAACATGAATTAAACTGTGCTTGTTAGGTATGGCTCATCTATTTAGATGAAAATTTGGCATTTAGACAGGAGTTTTGGGAAAGCAATATTTTTATTATAATATCTAATGTTGTTGAGCTGTCATATTTATATTTAAATATAATATTATATTATAAATATATATATATGAAACTAGAAAATGCCTAGAAATAATTTGAGTAGAGTGTAAAGACAGGAAGAGTTGAATCATGTATGGGGATTTGAGACTAGTTCAGTTTCCATGCAAAAATATTTCATGTTTAGCTGTGGTGGTAAGATGATGAATGACTTATAAGAGAAAGAGAGTGGATATAAGAAGAACAGTGAGGAAGACCCTATCCTAATATTTTATGAGCAAGGTAATAATGGTCTAACTGGTTCCAGTGAATAAACTTCAATGGGGAATTTTTAGAAGTAGCAACCAAAGACAAAGAACATTATTCAGGCCTTGAATATTGAGAATTTGTGTTAGGAAATATTAGAGGAAACACTAGCAGTTGGATGACTGTTGAATGAAATATTAAGCATTTGTTTTTGTCAAATTCTTGATACATTCATGAAACTATGTCTGACAAGAGACTATAAATATAAGATTGAGAATCAGAAAAAAAAAGGTGTCCATAAATTATCACAGACTATGCTAATAGTTAAAAACGGAGCAAAATATATAGTAAATCAGGAGATAAAATGTAGCATGATTTTGGGAAATAGACAAAACAATTATTTTTTGAGTACCTGTATTTAAATATTGAGCACAGAAAAACTAAGAATGCAAAAGATTATTTTGAAGAAAATATTTTTTAAAACAGTAGATTTCAGCACTACAGAAATAAAAAAAATGAATATTTCACATAGGACTAGTCATTTTTATACAATGAACAATGCATTTAAAATATCTGACTTATGGAATTTAGAAAGATGGTAATGATGACCCTGTATGCAAGACAGCAAAGGAGACACAGATGTATAGAACAGACTTTTGGACTCTGAGGGAGAGGGAGAGGGTGGGATGATTTGGGAGAATGGCATTGAAACATGTATAGTATCATGTAAGAAAGGAAGTGCCAGTCTATGTTCAACACAGGATACAGGATACAGGGTGCTTGGGGCTGGTGCATGGGGATGATCCAGAGAGATGATATGGGGTGGGAGATGGGAGGGGGAATCAGGATTGGGAGCTTGTATACACCCGTGGTGGATTCATGTCAATGTATGGCAAAACCAATACAGCATTGTAAAGTAAAATAAAGTAAAAATAAATAAATAAAAATAAATAAAATATCTGACTTAAAAGAAGCTGCTACTGCTAAGTTGCTTCAGTCGTGTCCGACTCTGTGCGACCCCAGAGATGGCAGCCCACCAGGCTCCCCAGTTCCTGGGATTCTCCAGGCAAGAACACTGGAGTGGGTTGCCATTTCCTTCTCCAGTGTATGAAAGTGAAAAGTGAAAGTGAAGTCGCTCAGTCGTGTCCAACTCCTAGCGACCCCAAGGACTGCAGCCCACCAGGGTCCTCCGTCCATGGGATTTTCCAGGCAAGAGTACTGGAGTGGGTTGTCATTGCCTTCTCTGTTAAAAGAAGCTACTTAATATTAAAGAATCATGATGAGACCAAATCCATGATGTATATCCATTTTCCTAGCTCTCACATGCTAATCACATTTATAGATCCAGAAAATGGTATAGAAACAATGAAAGGAAAGCTATAAAATGTTAAGGAGAAAGTAAACTGGTTGCAGATCCAAAGACAGCTAGATACAACATCTTGCCTCTCCTCATCCAAGAGAAGCCCACCCAAACTCAGTGTTTGCCAGTTTCTGTCCTAGCAAGAGAAGGTAGCCTATGAAGACTTATTCTTTCCCTGGATTGAAATGTCTCTCTAGCAATATTGCATGAGGCCAGCACCACAAGCTAGATGGAATTGGATGCTACACCAAAAATAAATGCCCAGGTGAAATAATGCCCTCCCCTACCAAACATGGAATGGTCATGTTCTGTCAAGAGATGCTGAGGTCTTCTGAGGCAGAATAATATGACAAACAGAGGTATGGCAGGAGGCACACTCCGGGAAAATTCTAGACTCTATGAACCAAAACTCATTCATAGGCACCTTGGGTTAGGCAGGCAGAACAGAAAAGAGATAAAATTTTAGTCAGTGACCCAGGACAGAAAGTCTATTTGTCCTTGTGGGTCCAAGACTTTTCTCACTTACCCAGAAATTGGTGTCTGCAAGCTGCTACAAATAATACATGCGCCAAAGGCATTATTCAGGGTCTAATGAAATAAAGGATACCAGTTGTTTACAAGGGCTTTCACCTCTCCGGTCCTTAACATTGACAACTGTTAGAACTCTTAAATAAATAGTATATTTTTTTCTTGAGGCAAAGACAATACAATTAGCTATGAAAAAATTATCTTGCCATTTAGATGAGGGAAATAATATTCAAGACTCTCAAATTTCATTGCTTCTATTTTAATACCATGTGTGTGCATGCATGCCAAGTCTCTTCAGTCATGTCCGACCATTTTTGACTCCATGGACTATATAGTTCGCCAGGCTCCTCTATCCATGGGATTCTCCAGGCAAGAATACTGGAGTGGGTAATCATTCACCTCTCCAGGGGATCTTCCCAACCCAGGGATCAAATCTGCATCTCCTACTTCTCCTGCATTGATAGGCAGTTCTTTATCACTAGCACCACCTGAGAAGCCCCTTTTAATACCATAATAGAAACTAAAGCCATAGATTAAGAAATGAGGTGATTGAAATTGCTTGGCAGTCCAGTGGCTAGGATTCCAGGTTTCCACTGCAGGGGTACAGATTTGATTTCTGGTCTGGGAACTGAGACCCAGTCAGAGAAAAAAAAAGAAAGAAAGAAATGAGGTGTTTATGTTTAGCACTTCAAAAAGTATGGTTGATTGCCTAAATTTGGTCTATATAGAGAGAATACAATTACATGGAAAAATTAAATTTGGGAGGGAGATATGGTGGAATATAAGTGTATAAAAAGTCAGGAAATATGGGAATATTGTAACTGATTAACTCAAGTGTTTGAGAAACCAAGTATGACACAATTCTGGGTGATAGCAATGCTCACAAGGTATATATTTTGATGCAACACTGAAATAATAAGGAAGTAAAATACATTGCTTTAAAGCTATTAACTGAACAGGGAAAAGATTTGTGAGTTTACAATATTAAAGAATTACAAATTCTTAGGATTCATTTCCCAGATACCAAGTCAGATAATCTCATGAAATATCCTTTATATATCTTTCATGATGCATGAGTTTAACACACATTATAATAAAATGAACAAAGGGGTGGGGGGGAAGAATAGTCTGTTAATTTTAGCTTGGAGGGGGAAAAAGTCGCCGTGGTTAACTCGTTTCTGGTAGTGTAGGCACAGCCTCAACTCTGAAGGAATTGAATAACTTACTCAGGTTCTGGCTGACTGCCTCTGGCTCTTGATTGCCACGCTCTCAGGCACTTGATAGCAAGATCTTTTCTTTACAGATTCTGCCGCGCCCATTATCTCCTTTTAGGAGATTCTCTCCAAAGACATGACCATAACATTTTCAAACTCTCTAGGGTCATTTGAGCACTATCTCTCTTTCACCTCTCTCTTATCATTTCCCAGGCTTCAGAAATTCAATTCACTTTTCTGCAAGTTGTTAAAACTCTGAGAATGCAGTTCTCAGTACTTACCACACTAGCAAAGTTTATATAGCATGAAAGAATCTATCCATTACTTTGTAAATTTCCTCATACAATAAAGGCGTTCAACAGAATATTCATGATTTAAACAGGAAGGATAAAAGGTTTCTTATGTGACCCTTCTGAGGAGGCATTTAGCCCAAGACTAATCACAGCTGCATAGTTGTTTTACCTATTAAAATTTATAACATCCTAAGAATTGTACTTTTTTTCTTTCATATAAGATCCAAGCTAAAAATTCAGATAATTTTACTTTTCATACAGAATGTTTTAGTTATTTCCTTCTCCTGTTATCATGGATGCCTACTTTTTTTCCAACTATAATTTTCATAAAGTACATTTTGTCCAGGCAGAGAAATCTGCATAATAACATAGCAGTTTCCTTTTTTCCCATAAGAGTAAAATGTTACCTATGTGTAAAACTTATTCTAATGAAAACAGAACCTAATCTGTTGTTAATATTGTCATTTCTCAATAATTACTATCAGGTGTTAATATTATTTTATATAAACTATTTCATTGCTATAAATATTAAAAAAATGTCAGATTAAATTTTATAAGGTAAAAAGGGTAGTGCTCTGGTCAGTAGTTATTTAGAGCATTGTATTATACATTAAAGAACTAGAAAGAAATCAACAATAAAACTGTTAGGTAGTTAGAATAGAGAAAAGGAGTCCAAAAGGGCAGTGGCTAAAAGACAAGGAAGGGAAAAGCCTGTGAAAATAAAACAAAGGAACGTCAAAGAAAGGTCTGAGGACCAGAGTGAGGACTTCAGGTAGAAAAGCACTCCTAGCTGAGCCCAATTTGCCTAGCGCAGGCCCAGGGGGTAGAGAAAAACAAAACAAAACAAAACACACACACATAAAAAGAGGAGCCAAAGGGTTCTCTCTCTCTCTCTAGCTGGTTCTTCTGTCTCTCTCCCTGTCTCTCCCCCTCTCTCCTGCACACTGGCACGCTCTTCTCTTTGCATCTTTGGATCCACGTGCTTTCACACCTCGAAGATGGATTTTACTGCTATCTTCTAAGCAAAATAGAGCTGTAACATTGATTTGTCTAAGAACTATCACATGGCCCATTCGAGACCCGAGAGCTATATATAACACGGTCTGACCAAGACCCAAGAGCTGTGACACGCCAAGGGGGCTTTAATGTCCATCACTCCAAATCTTTGTTGTGATGAGACAAAGAACCAAGGAGCATACACTCGCCTGACAAAACTCAGTTAAATCTAATATAATTGTTTTTGAGTTATATTTCCATGTCATTCCAACACAGACTCTTCAACTGTATCAGTTAGATTCTTGTCAACAAATAAAAATGGCTTTCCCAAACTGTAATTTGTAATATTAATAAACTGACTACCATATAAATGTGGTCAGGGTTTAAGGAAACCAGCAAGAAACATTATGTACCCTGAAGCTAGCTAGCAATATGAAAGGGGCAATTTCCAACTCAAGGCCTGAAGATACAAAAGCTCAATTTGCAAAACAAAAAGATGGTAAAGTGTGAGGATTCTATGAATGGAACTATGACTTTTATAGAGGAAGAGAGTCAACCCATTGCAAAGCAGCAAGCAGAAAGCTTAGAAAATAAATATCCTGATCTCACTTTCCTACTTTGATCTTTTACTGCTAAAATAACGGATACTTTGTAAAATATTTTGCAATTTCATTTACATATTTTGAAAGCACTGATATTTTGGTAGGTCTATTCTGCTGCTGCTGCTAAAGTCACTTCAGTCATGTCCGACTCTGTGTGACCCCATGGACAGCAGCCCACCAGGCTCCCCTGTTCACAGGGTTCTCCAGGCAAGAATACTGGAGTGGGTTGCCGTTTCTTTCTCCTTGGTAGATCTATGAAATGGACTATAAAAAAAGCTGAGCACTGAAGAATGGATGATTTTGAGTCCCTTGGACTGCAAGGAGATCCACCCATTCCATCGAGATCAGTCCTGGGTGCTCATTGGAGGGACTGATGTTGAAGCTGAAACTGCAATACTTTGGCCACCTGATGTGGAGAGCTGACTCATTTGAAAAGAGCCTGATGCTGGGAAAGATTGAGGGCAGGAGGAGAAAGGGACGACAGAGGATGAAATGGTTGGATGGCATCACCGACACAACGGATGTGGGTTTGGGTGTACTCTGGGAGTTGATGATGGACAGAGAGGCCTGGTGTGCAGTGGTTCATGGGGTCACAGAGACTCAGACACGACTGAGTGACTGAACTGAACTGAACTGATCCGAAATAAAAAAAACAAAATCATGTTATATTTTTAAGTTATGATTTTTAATGCGACTTGTTTTGGATTCATTTTGTTGACATAGGTGTTTTATTTTTTAACTAATGTTGATAACAAAGTGAAAGTGTTAGTCTCTCAGTTGTGTCCAATTCTTTGAGACACCATGGACTATAGCCAGTCAGGCTCTTGTATCCATGGAATTCTCCAGTCAAGAATACTGGAGTGGATAGCCATTCCCTTATCCAGGGGATCTTCCTGAACCAGGGATATAATACAGTTTATCTGCATTGCATGTAGATTTTATACTGTCTGTGCAACAAAGGAAGCACAATATTGATATATCTCATATTAAAACTATATTACAATTTGTTAATTAACTTTTAATATCAACATATTCTATCAATATTCTGTTAGAAATCTGTATCTATCTATATGCAGAGAGAGAAAGACATAAAAGTTGACAAGTAAGAAAAATAAGAGTTAGAAGATTCTATCCTGCCAGGCTTACTTGTAATTTACTTTTTAAGTTTCTTTATATATTGGAGTGATCTTCCTTTTACATGTCTTATTTTTCACCTGGAGTTGACTATCTTAAGTATTCTGCTCCATCTTTCTTAGTCTCTTTGTTGAGCTCCTTTTCTGTTGAATTGGTCCTTTTATCATTATAGACAGGGCTTTTATAATATTTATGTCCTAAATTCTGTCTGGTACTAATACTATAATACAAGCTCTCTTTGTTTAGTATTTGTTCAATTTTTTTATATATCCCTATTTTTACCTTTCATTTATATGTGTTGTTTCATTGTTTCACTGTTTGTGATTTCCTTGAAGAAATAATGTGTTTTTGATATTTTTTTCAAGTCACTGAAATGATCAATAGAAAATACGAACATTTTGGAAATCATCAATTGGTGGAAGTCCATGGCTTAATTTTCTCTTATCAAAAGTTAGCATTGATCTCTGCCTTTTACAGTTTCTCCTAGCAATGCTGAACAATTCTCACATTTACAAAGTGATTCTTAACTTGGTCCAAAATGTCATCACTTATCTTTCTTGAGAGGTGAAAACAGGTGTCATGTTTCTTCTCACTTACTCATATTTTATAAATTCTTGCCATATCAGAGGTTTTCATCTTTAATATCTGGTTTTACAAGAGTTCTGTCCAGGAATTAAGATGGAAACATTGCAGATTTGGAGCACAGCATATAAAATACATAGTGATTGAGAAGAAAAGACAGATCTACTTCATGAATATGTGATATTCATGGAAGTGAAATAAGCAGAGTTATTATACTTAATCTGTGCTTGGTGTAATTCAACAATACATAAGTAATATAACCATAGACATTAAAAAAATCCATTTGAAGTTCCAATATTCTAGTCTATGCAATGGAAATAATGATATAATGGGAATGATGATACATTTGTCTGGTAAAGGTGTTATGTACACACTTACATTGGTACTTCAAGATTTAAGATTTAGAGTTTAACTTCTATGCATTCAAATTTTTGAGCTCTCATTCATTAAATGTACAGAAGTTAATGAAAAACTAAAACACTATTATTCTGTACAATAGTATATTTTACCACTTTGATTACAGAAATAATGATAATCAATTTAAAATCCAATACATTGAAATTTAAAAAATTAAAATTGATACTGAAATTTAAAACTCATTCAAATTTCTTTTTAATAATTTTTAATTACAAAATTTCTTTATAGCACTAATTATATCCAAACAAGTTTTTCAGTATACAGCTTTTCTTTTTCACATTTCAATTCTTGCTTGCTTAGTCCAAAGAAAAGCATTCAAAATTATGTCACAGAATTACAAACATTAATTTTTGCATGACAAAATCAAATACCTATTGTGTTTAAGGTAGATTGAATCCATGCAGATTTCACTTTCCTTTTGAAGTTATAAAATGTGGTAAATGTAATACTGAAGTGATATTTAAGTGCAAATATTATAATGCAATATATGCATTATAAATATGTAAAACAGGAAAAGAAAGAGCACATTTAAATTAAAAAGCTAATTAAAAAGTAAGACATCATTTTGCTGACAAAGGTCCATATAATGAAAGCTATGGTTTTTCCAGTAGTCATGTACAGATATTAGAGATGGGCCATAAAGAGAGCTGAGTGCTGAAGAATTAATGCTTTTGAACTGTGGTATTGGAGAAGACTCTTGGGAGTCCCTTGGACTGCAAAGAGATCCAACCAGTCAGTCCTAAAAGAAATTGATCCTGAATAGTCATTTGAAAGACTGATGCTGAGCTGAAGCTCCAATACTTTGGCCACCTGAGGTGAAGAGCTGACTCATTTGAAAAGACCCTGATGCTGGGAAAGATTGAAGGCAAGAGGAAAGGGGTTGACAAAGGATGAGTTGTTTGGATTGCATCACAGACTCAATGGTCATGAGTTTGAACAAGGTCCAGGATATGGTGAAGGACAGGGAAGCCTGGCATGCTACAGTCCATGTAGTCACAGAGAGTTTGACAGGACTGAATGACTGAACAACAACAATATACACATATAGACATGTGATTTACCATGTGTTTGTATGTGTGGCATTTGTTAAAAAATGCAGATATATTTGGAGAAAATATTTATAGATGAAGTTACCCTAAATACTTCAGCATGCATATCATAACGGGCTTCCAAGATGGTGCTAGTGGTAAAAAATTCATCTGCTAATGCAGGAGACCAAGGAGACACAGATTCCATCCCTGGTTCAAGAAGATTTGCTGGGAGTAGGAAATGTCAATTCTCCATTATTCTCACCTGGAAGCTTCCATGGACAGATAAGCGTGGTGAGTTAGAGACCATACGGCTGCAAGGAGATCAAACCAGTCAATCCTAAAGGCAATCAACCCTGAATATTAATTGGAAGGACTGATGCTGAGGCTGAAACTCGAATAATTTGGCCACGAGATGAGAAGAGCCAACTCACTGGAAAAGACGCCTATGCTGAGAAAGACTGAAGTCAGGAGTAGAAGAGAGTGAGCTAGGATGAGATAATGGCATGATATTACTTACTCAATAGACATGAGTTTGGGCAAATTCCAGGAAATGTGAAGGACTGGGAAACCTGGCATGCTGCAGTCCATGAGATTTCAAAAAGTTGTACATGACTGAGCAACTGAACAGCAGCAACAACAATTTAATGTTGACATTGAAAAAAAAAAACCTGAATATAATATAGATCAATTAATAGAAATGCACTTAATATTAAATTGTTGTAATAATAAATAACATAATTATACTGTATTTAGGTTGACCTATGGCTTAGCTGGTTAAAGTGCCTGTCTAGCAAGTATACTATATTTAAGAATTCTATAGAATTTAAAATTCTTTAGGGAATCTTTGAAAAAGAGAGAAACTCATTTTCCAAAAGAGTTCATAAGTTCAGTACTAATATCATCTACATTTTACAGATGAGGAAATTGAGGCATAAAAATCATAATGAATTTTCTGGGGTCATCAGTTCAGTTCAGTTGCTCAGTCATGTCCGACTCTTTGTGACCCCATTGACTGCAGCACACCAGGCTTCCCTGTCCGTCACCAACTCCTGGAGCTAACTCAAACTCTTGTCTATTGAGACGGTGATACCATCCAACCACCTCCTCCTGGGTCATCCCCTTCACCTCCCACTTTCAATATTTCCCAGCATCAGGGTGTTTTCAAATAGGTCAGCTTTTCCCAATAGGTGGAAAGTATTGGAGTTTCAGCTTCAACATCAGTCCCTCCAATGAACACTCAGGACTGATCTCTTTAGGACTGTCACGGGTCTTCTCCAACACCACAGTTCAAAAGCATCAATTCTTCTGCACTCAGCTTTCTTTATAGTTCAACTCTCACAACCATACATGACCACTGGAAAAACCATAGCCTTGACTATATGGACCTTTGTTGGCAAAGTAACATCTTTGCTTTTTAATATGCTGTCTAGTTTGGCCATAACTTTCCTTCCAAGGAGCAAGTGTCTGTTTCATGGCTGCAGTCACCATTTGCAGTGATTTTGGAACCCCCAAAAATAAAGTCTGACACTGTTTCCACTGTTTCCCCATCCATTTCCCATGAAGTGATGGGACCAGATGCCATGATCTTCGTTTTCTGAATGTTGAGCTTTAAGCCAACTTTTCCACTCTCCTCTTTCACTTTCATCAAGAGGCTCTTTAGTTCTTCTTCACTTTCTGCCATAAGGGTGGTGTCATGGGCATATCTGAGGTTATTGATATTTCTCCTGGCAATCTTGATTCCAGCTTGAGCTTCATTCAACCCAGTGTTTCTCATGATGTACTATGCTTATAAGTTAAATAAGCAAGGTGACAATATGCAGCCTTGACATACTTCTTTTTCTGATTGGAACCAGTCTGTTGTTACATATCCAGTTCTAACTCTTGCTTCCTAACCTGCATATAGGTTTTTCAAGAGGCAGGCTCAAGATGTGGTCTGGTATTCCCATCTCTTTCAGAATTTTCAACAGTTTATTGTGATCCACACAGTTAAAGGCATTGGTGTAGTCAATAAAACACAAATAGATCTTTTTTTGAAACTCTTTTGCTTTTTCAATAATACAGTGGAAGTTGGCAATTTGATCTCTGGTTCCTGTGCCTTTTCTAAAACCAGCTTGAAAATCTGGAAGTTCACATTTCACGTATTGTTGAAGCCCAGCTTGGAGAATGTTGCTCATTACTTTATTAGTGTGTGAGATGAGCGCAATTGTGTGGCAGTTTGAGCCTTCTTTGGCATTGCCTTTCTTTGGGATTGAAATGAAAACTGACCTTTTCCAGTCCTGTGGCCACTGCTGAGTTTTCCAAACTTGTTGCCATATTGAGTGCAATACTTTCTCAGCATCATCTTTTAAGGTTTGAAATAGTTCAACTGGAATTTTATCACCTCCACTAGCTTTGTTCATAGTAATGTTTCCTAAGGCCCAGTTGACTTCACATTCCAGGATGTCTGGCTCTAGGTGAGTGATCACACCATCATAATTATCTGGTCATGAAGATCTTTTTTGTACAGTTCTTCTGTGTATTCTTGCCACCTCTTCTTAATATCTTCTGGTTCTGTTAGGTCCATACCACTTCTGCACTTTATTGAGCCCATCTTTGCATATGCAGTGACTATGCAGCCTTATTGTTTTTATTCTGTTTACATTTAGAATTTTAATTTTCAAAGTCATATTTTTTATTTTCTTAATTTAAAAGTTTATATTTTGTCATAGTTATCCAGTTTTATATTTCAGAAAAAGACTTTTTCTTATCCTCAATTTGCTTTAGTATCTGGAAAATAACATTGGAGCGAGTGACTTTTAATTGTACTTTAGAATAAAAATGCATGGATGAATATTATTTTCAAAATAAATTAAAGCAATTTAAGTGCAAATGATGTAGTAGTCTTTTATTTAGAGAAAAATAAAGATTTATTAATATATTCAGTTACAATTTACTTCTAAATAAAAGTCATCGTTTATAATATTGGGGTTCATTCTTTCCTTTTGAAGAAAGCTACACAATTGTTATAATCCATGAATATATAATGTCCTAGTTTTTTACATGTGCTTCTCACTCTATAGGTTCTTGAATAAAAAGGATATTTTTTGAAAATGTAGGACAGAAAGAACCATCAATATAAAGAGTAGAGTTATTAGATGATTCCATCAACCAAAGGTTATTAATTATGTGACTTAAAATGGCTTAATTTCCTTAAAAAATTGACTTTGTTAAAATAAAAAGATTCATGTTGATGTATGGAAAAACCAATACAATATTGTAATTAAACTCCAATTAAAATAAATAAATGTATATTAAAAAATAAAATAAATTTTCTTTCATGCATAGTTCGGTATAGAAAGAATGTGAAAATAAAACAATATTGTAAAGTGGAAAAATAATAAATATATGATAAATGGTTAAAAAAATAAAATAAAATCCTTTAAGCATTTGATTAAAAAAAATAAAAAATTAAACCTCAAAAAAAATGAAACAAATGGAAACCTTTGCACTACAGAACCTCCAATATTATCTAAAGTAACCCCTCACTTTTATATGTTCTCTGTTTGGAATATAGATATGCTCCATCATTCTGTCATTTAGAATCCAGCAATATCTCCCATCTCTCCCTTCTCTTTTACCTGATCCTTCCTTTTCATTCTTATCTGCTCCCTTCATAGCCACATTTTTTACTAAACCTCAATGTAAATTCTCCTTCCTTGACTCCAGTGGAAATGCTTTGCCAAAACCACCAAAACTTTTCAACTTGTCTAATACTATGATCTACTTTTTGTCTTAATCTTTCTAAATATTTTATGAGAATTTGACCCACATCTTGCTTCTGGAAACTCTCCTTGCCGCTTTTATTTCTAAGGTATAATGTTACTTGTTCTCTTCTTTTCCTGACCATCAACCAACAGAATGATTGGTGAGCTGTCTTCTGACTTTGACCTATGCATGCTTTTGAATAACTTCATTTTCCCCCAAGACTCTAGCAAATAAACACAATAAATCTCCAGCCCTGAAATTTTCTTGCCATTCACTATTGTGTACTAATTATTGCCCTATGGGTATTTAAAACTGATGAGTGCTGATTGAGAACTCCCTATCTTTTCCCTCAAACTTTCTTTTTATCCTTTTCATCTCCCTGTTTTTTTTTTATCTCCTTAAGTTTTCCAGCTTGTGTTTCTTCCAGTCCAGCATTACTCATTATGTTCTCTGCATATAAGTTAAATAAGCAGGGTGACAATATACAGCCTGGACGTACTCCTTTTCCTATTTGGAACCAGTCTGTTGTTCCATGTCCAGTTCTAACTTTTGCTTCCTGGCCTGCATACAGATTTCTCAAGATGCAGCTCAGGTGGTTTGATATTCCCATCTATTTCAGAATTGTCCACAGTTTATTGTGATCCACACAGTCAAAGGCTTTGGCATAGTCAATAAAGTAGAAATAGATGTTTTTCTGGAACTCTCTTGCTTTTTCCATGATCCAGCGGATGTTGGCAATTTGATCTCTGGTTCCTCTGCCTTTTCTAAAACCAGCTTGAACATCTGGAAGTTCACAGTTCACGTATTGCTGAAGCCTAACTTGGAGAATTTTGAGCATTACTCTACTAGCGTGAGAGATGAGTGCAATTGTGCGGTAGTTGGAGCATTCTTTGGCATTGCCTTTCTTTGGGATTAAAATGAAAACTGACCTTTTCCAGTCCTGTGGCCACTGCTGAGTTTTCCGAATTTGTTGACATATTAAGTGCAGCACTTTCACAGCATCATCTGTCCCTTGGACTGCAAGGAAATCCAATCAGTCCATTCTGAAGGAGATCAACCCTGGGATTTCTTTGGAAGGAATGATGCTAAAGCTGAAACTCTAGTACTTTGGCCACCTCATGCGAAGAGTTGACTCATTGGAAAAGACTCTGATGCTGGGAGGGATTGGGGGCAGGAGGAGAAGGGGACGACAGAGGATGAGATGGCTGGATGGCATCACTGACTCAATGGACGCGAGTCTGAGTGAACTCCGGGAGTTGGTGATGGATAGGGAGGCCTGGCGTGCTGTGATTCATGGGGTCGCAAAGAGTCGAACACGACTGCGTGACTGAACTGAACTGAACTGAACTAAGTTTTCCAAGATTAAAACCTGAGAGACAGCCTATCTGCTTCTCTTTTTGCCTCACATTCAGATGAAATTCTGGTTTATACTATCTATAGTAACTTGATCTGTAATATTAAAAGTATCGTTTCCATCACTATTTTTCTTCCATCAATTCAATTTTCATTATCATCATAAAATGTCATATGATCATATCACTCCACTTCCAAAAAATAGTTTATTTTTATTTTCTTATATATTTTCCTCTTGTGCTTTACTCTTCTCAAATGACACATCCAAACTAAAGCTGCTACTTTTTACTCCTTACTTTTTCTTTGCCAAGTATTGAATATTTATTTACTGGCACCACTTCATGTAGTTGCCCCAAACCTGGTTACAGTTTAATATTATCTCTCTCTTTAAACAACTGAGCAAATAGGAGTATCCACAATTTTTTGGTAAATTTATAACCTAATCCCTGTTACCTTAGTCCAGACTCCCATCCTCTCTTTTCTGGATTACTACAATAGTCCTCAGTTCCTATCCTTATTAAGAGCATCTACTCACATTACAGGAAAGTGTTTTTTCCGGTGCCCAGATAAGAGGACAATTATCTTTCTAGTTCATGCCTTCTCATTTCCCTGGAAATGAAGCCCAGATTCATAATGTAAAAAGATATTCCAAGATCTGGTTTCACAATGCTTCACTTCAATTGGACTGTTTCACATTTTCTCTCTCTCTCTTTTTTTTTTTTTTTTGGCCATACGAAATAACCTTGTAATTTTTTGAAAGTTCCACACTTTCCTTGCTTTTGTTACTTTACCCTTTTTTTACTTTTGACTTTTGGGATGCCTCTTTTCTTTAGCCCACCTATGTCTTTGCTGACTAACCTGATTTGTAAGATTAAATAGGATTTCACAGGTGGCGCTAGTGGTAAAGAACTCCCCTGCCAATGTGGGAGATAGAAGAGATGTGGATTCGATCCCTGGGTCGGGAAGATCCCCTGGAAGAGGGCATGGCAACCCACTCTAGTATTTTTGCCTGGAAAATTCCATGGACAGAGGAGCCTGGCGGGCTATAGTCCATAGGGTTGCAAAGAGTCAGAAATGACTGAAGTGATTGAGCATGCACACATGATTAAATAAAACATTTTATTTGCATAAATGTTTTCCTCTTATCTAAAGTGAAAGTGAAGTCTCTCAGTCATGTTGGACTCTTTGCGACCCCATGGACTGTAGCCCACCAGGCTTCTCCATCCAGGGGATTTTCCAGGCAAGAGTACTGGCGTGGGTTGCCGTTTCCTTCTCCACCTCATACCTAAAGACTCATTTAATTATTACTCTAATTGCATTCTCCTGAGTACCTGTCTGTCCAATATAAGGGAACAAAAAACCATATTGTTAATTGTGTATCCAACATTAACTGTAGAACCTAACACATAGTATAAGTAATCTATAAATATTTTTATAAGCAGTGAATTTTCTCAAATAGTCGGACAATTCATGGTATCTTTCTTTCTCTTAATTTCAGCTTCTCAAAGTTGCTATGCTATTACACATTGTTGTATTTTCAAACAGACTTTTTTTGTTGTTTCAGTACTTATCTTCACCACGTTTCTACACTTTGATTAATTTTAGATTCATTTACTGGCTTCCCTGGTGGCTCAACTGGTAAAGAATCTGCCTGCTACGTAGGAGACCTGGGTTCAGCCCCTGAGTTGGGAAGATCCCCTGGAGAAGGGAAAGGCTACCCACTTCAGTATTCTGCCCTGGAGACTTCCTTGGACTGTATAGGGTTGCAAAGAATAGGACACAACTGTGCAACTTTCAGATTAATTCATACATTGGTGGTGCCCTTGCTTTTGGAAAACTGCATATTATGAACTCAAAGTGGTTAAGTAACTTTTCTAAAACTCTTATGTGTCCATCTTTAATAGGACTTTAGAACTCTGTTGTCTTGGGTTGTCATAGATGATTGTGTGTGTGCATGTGTGTGCTAATTTGCTTCAGCTTTGTCCAACTCTTTGCGACACTACTGCAGCTTGCCAGGCTCCTCTGTTTATGTAATTCTCCAGGTAAGAATACTAGAGTGAGTTGCTATTTCCTACTCCAGGGGATCTTCCCAACCCAGGGATCGAACCATATCTCATTATGTCTGCTGCATTGGCAGGCTTTTTTTTTTTTTTTTTTTTAACTGCTTGCACCACCATATTCCCCAATTGATTTTGAGCTTTGGAAGAAAGGTATCTTAAATTTGTAATTCCTGTTTCCCATTTTCAGACAACTAATAGGTACTCAATAAATAATTTGTAAATGAATAAGTTATGAACTATCAGTACTGAATATATTTAATCCTGTTCCTTTTCTACAGAATATGAATTTCTACATCAATATCTGATGAATTCTCACACATTGTCAAGAATTTAGCACAAATGTCCTTCCCCAGTTAAACACCACCTTAGACATCCTTTTCTCCCACAAACAACAAGGGCCTGTTGAGTTTTCCCATTGGTGGTGCATTCAGCATGCATGATTTATATTGTTGTATATTCCTGTATTATGGTTTGACTGTAATGTTCTTAGAGTCTGGCTCTATTCATCTTCATATCCTCAGCACATAACAGATTGCCTTGCACATGGTTTGCCTATAATACTTTTTGCTAAATTGAAAGTAATCATTCTTTTTCTTACAAGGCATAATACAACAATTTTTAGGGAAATAGATCCTTCTTTAAGACATTAGGGAAATTTGGACATGAGATTGATGAAACCAGAGTAACAGACTATATTTGTTATGAGTAAGAGACAGAATATCTTTAGCTCTAGTTGCAAGTAATTGTAATATGACTCTGGATCACATCATCACTGATATTAATAGAAGAAAAAAACATAATATGGATTACTTGATTCTAATTATCAGAATGAATATGTACTATGAGAATTAGACTTTGTGATTTTAATGTTCTGGGTGGTCTTTTTTACTGGAAAGGGAGGTTTCTCTTTGTAAGCAACCATATTTGACTCTGAGATTAAGCAATCACTTATTAATTATAATACAATAAATCAAAGCTCTTAAATCTATTAAAATTTTTACAAAGACTAAATAAAAAGGTTTTAAATATTATTATAACCAGGAAGAACTGAAAAGTTTTGCAGAAACATAGATAAAATTTTGAATATTTCCTTGATTGCTAAAATTTCCATTTTTCTTTACAATAGTTCATCACTAAGGTATTCACATACAAAATGAAAAAAAAAAAGAAAATAATTCTTCAGCTCCTGAAATTCTCTCCTGTACTTATCCCAAAGAGCATCCCATTTAAAGGTGTTAGTACAAGCAGTCAGTAAGGTGAGGTGGCCTTTTACCCAACAGCATTTCAGTCCACGTAGAAGACCAAATGAAAATTTACCCTTCGAGAGTAATTTCAGAGTCAACTTTTCTACAGCTACTCCCTAGAGGTTGAGTTAAGAAATAAACCGAACACAAACACATCTGTGCAGAAAATTGCTTGGGTTGGCTCATTCTCCACTAAGACTGTATTTGCTTTACGTCTGTTTTTATGGGAAGATGTTTTAAAATGTGTTAGGCTTTAATGGAGATATTTTAGAGATTAAGCAGAAAGTACAGAAAGTACAACTACTACTGGATATAATTGCTTCCAAATATAGGTTGTTTTAAGGAAATGTTTAACTATCAGGACAGTTGCTCTTCCTTATGTAATTTATTGCTGGCATTTTTTTCATTGTTGAGTCAGCTAGCAAGTATAAATCAGCATCTCTATTATAGATACTTAGTAACAGAATATAAAACACCTCATGCAGCAAGTAACTAATATTAGAAAACATATCTTGTTTAGTTTTATAAGCTTACAGTTTTCTGTTCCTGGAATATGCTTTTGCATAAAAATTATCAACTTTATGTTTTTCTTGGATAAAACAAACTCATTCCAACATTTTGTGGTAACTGCTGTATGTATACATTATTAAATAAATTGTGCGACATGCAAAAAAATATATATTTCTCTTGGATAATTGTGTTTTCAAAAAAAAATTTTCCCTACAATTATCCCCACTACCCTGGATAATGATTCTTAGAAAATGTTACTTACTATGAATTTCCAAATATAACCAAAATCTGAAGAATTCATAGTTTTAAGTACACATGGCATAGGCAGGATTATGCCTCTATAGGGAATACTCTGATTTTATATAATTAGGAATGAAGGTAGAGCAAAAAAGAACAAAAGGTGTGTAGAATGACAAGGACAGAAAATTTTGAAAAGGCAAAAGTCAATTGAATTTTTTACACCAAAATAATTGTATGAAATATCATACAATTTTGGGGGTAGCAAAGAGTTGGACATGATTGTGCAACTGAACAACAACTGTATGAAATATCATACCTACAATGAAATGCTATGTTTTTATGTCAATTTGTTATCATTATGCATATGAATTATTATAATATTTACCATATATAATCTATTATTTGTATTTACAGATATAAATATTGTGTTTTATTTTATATTATTATATATTTATTATATACATAATGTGTATAATTACTTTCTTGTTTATTTTCAATCTTATACAATATTCCAGTGGTTTTCACAACAATTATATTTCTACAACAGTTACTTATAGATGAATGAGTTGGCTCCTCTTTATAGTACCTTAAAATCATGAAATTATTTGAATAAATATAGCTTTGCTAATTTGTCTTGACAGTGTTTCAATTTGTAACTGAATTTTAGCATTTGGGTGCAATAATATGTATCCTTCAGGGAATAACTACCATTTAGCATTTTGTTATGGGAAATATATATTTATATATCTATTGTATCTAATATTTATTTCATGAATATGTATTTATAAAGTAAAATAAAACAAAATGAAAGTTCTTTGAAATTTTATAAAATTTAATCAAAATTAAAAATGCACCATATGAAAGAAAGAAAACAAAGAGAAAGACAAAGAAGGCCAGAAAGAAGGAAAGAGGAAAGAAGTGTGGTACCCATGAAAGAAGGGAGGGCAAAATGAAGGAAGAAAGGATGAGAGAGAGAAAGCGGGATAAACATGATCCCATATATGTGGTCTTAGTAATAATGATCACTACCTCAAACATTGACAAACTTCCCAAATTCAGGTCTTATAATTTATTTGATAATCAGGTCTCTTTTTTACTTTATTTGCCTTATATATTTTAATCTTTCCTACAATTCTAACTATTTTGTCTACATGATTTTCTTTTGCATGGATATATATGTAACAGATGAATTTCCATTAAAGGGGAATTGATTTATGAGTGTAAAGTATTGATTTGTGAATAAGTAGTGGCAGAACAATAGCACAATTGCACTCATCTCACATAAATTTGATACCTTGTTTTAGGCTACTGACATTTTGGGCCCCAAGTACAGAATGATATAAAAATCTACTGCTATATATATGGTATATATATGGTGAGTTAGGGTAAACTCCAGGAGTTAGTGAGGGAGAGGGAGCTCTGGCGTGCTGCGATTCATGGGGTCACAAAGAGTTGGACACGACTGAGCGACTGAACTGAACTCAACTGATGCTGCTTTGCCTAAAATTATGATTTTTTTCAAAAGGAAAAAAGAAAATAGGTTCACTATTGTCTATCAAGCAGAAATCCAAGTAATTGGAGTTATATTAATTCAAAGACTACTCTATTTTCATATAAATTTAGGTAACATAAATGAATTAGAAATGAAGAAAGATTTGGGATGAAAACTGAACTAATATTTACTTAAGAAAAAATGATTAGATATCTTCTATTTCTTGCCTTTTTTTTTTTTTTTTACACATTCTTCTTTTTCCTCCTTGCTCTGTGACTTTGAGGTTAAACATTATGGGCAGCATAAAATGATTCCTTCCCCTCTGGATTCTGGCTGGGTTTGTATCATTGCAACCTGGCAGAGATCAAGGGTTGGAAGTACAAGGAAAGGACGGTATTTATGTCCAGTGATGCTACCAAGCATATAGCCTCAGGCTGACTCTGTACCACTCCAGTCAGCAGTGCTCTCCATTCAGGCACCCTCTATAATTCTGGTAGTGCCACGTTTTTGCTTTTTCTAGAGCAATCACCTTAGCTCCTATGGCACTGCACTATCCCTTAGACTCTGTCCAAATATTTTAAAATAGCCATTACTAAATTGCTGACAGTTTGAATGTATTTGTTTTTCTTATTGGAGAGCTGAAAAACAGCACAACTATCAAGTTTGTTTCTTTTTTTTTTACTTTTTTTGCTATGTTTTACTGAAAATATGACTATATCTACTCACAAACAGAAATGTCATGAAATAGTTCTTCAAAACTAACAACAAATAACAGCATTTATGTGAGTTTTTATGTATAAATCTGTGGGTTCCTGAATAGAATAGATTATTGATTATTAGACAATGACATTCAAACACAAGACATGGAATTCAGGAGAAATCTAATATTATTTGAACATATATATTGGAATTATAAAAAATATAAGTTTAAAAGAACATATGAGTTAAAATTTAATATTTTGAATTTTAATAAAAGCACTAAAATTTTGATGTCCCAAACAGTTTAAAAAAAGCTAAAAACACACTATATTTTTTTCCTGAAGCAATTTATTTTTTACAGTTAAAACTATCCCACCATAATAGATGTTTTAAATACACAGGCCTGTTTAATATAAAGTAAGTTAAGTCAATTTTACAAGATTTTTATGCTTTAATATTACATTGATAAGAAGTGAATTACGTTAGGCTTAAAATTTTATGATTGATCATGAAACTGTGAAAGATAATTGCAAAACTGATCTGAAAGTGATATTTAAATGCTTGTAGTTTGTGAAATATAATATTATTTCAAGTAAACTGAATCAACCAATGTGATTCGATGAATATAATTTACACTATCTGTCAAGGACATCTAGAGAAGGGAAAGGCAACCCACTCTAGGATTCTTGCATGGAGAATCCAAAGGACAGAGGAGCCTGGTAGGCTGCAGTCCATGGCATTACAAAGAGTTGGACATGACTGAATGAAAGTTGCATTCAATATGCCAGAAAACTTGTAAAACTCAGCAGTGGCCACAGGACTGGAAAAGGTCAGTTTTCATTCCACTCCCAAAGAAAGGCAGTGCCAGAGAATGATCCAAGTACCACACAATTGCACTCATCTCACACGCTAGTAAAGTAATGCTCAAACTTCTCCAAGCCAGGCTTCAGTAATACATGAACTGTGAACTTCCAGATGTTCAAGCTGGTTTTAGAAAAGGCAAAGGAACCAGAGAACAAGTTGCTAACATCCACTGGATCATCAAAAAGTAAGAGAGTTCCAGAAAAATATCTATTGCTTTATTGACTATGCCAAAGCCTTTGACTGTGTGGATCACAATAAACTGTGGAAAATTCTGAAAGAGATGGGAACACCAGACAACCTGACTTGCCTGTTGAGAAACCTGTGTGCAGGTCAGGAAGCAACAGTTAGAACTGGACATGGAACAACAGACTGGTTCCAAATAGGAAAAGAAGTATATCAAGTTTGTATATTGTCACTGTGCTTATTTAACTTATATGTAGAATACATCATGAGAAACACTGGGCTAGAAGAAGCACAAGCTGCAATAAAGATTGCTGGGAGAAATATCAATAACCTCAGATATGCAGATGACACCACCCTTATGGCAGAAAGCGAAGAAGAACTAAAGAGCCTCTTGATGAAAGTGAAAAGGAGAGTGGAAAAGTTAGCTTAAAGCTCAACATTCAGAAAACGAAGATCGTGGCATCTGGTCCCATCACTTCATGGGAAATAGATGGGGAAACAGTGGAAACAGTGTCAGACTTTATTTTTGGGGGCTCCAAAATCACTGCAGATGGTGACTGCAGCCATGAAATTAAAAGACACTTACTCCTTGGAAGAAAAATTATGACCAACCTAGATAGCATATTGAAAAGCAGAGACATTGCTTTGCCAACAAAGGTCCGTCTAGTTAAGGCTATGGTTTTTCCAGTGGTCATGTATTGATGTGAGAGTTGAACTATAAGGAAAGCTCAGCACTGAAGAATTCATGCTTTTGAACTGTGATGTTGCAGAAGACTCTTGAGAGTCCCTTAGACTGGAAGGAGATCCAAACAGTCCATCCTAAAGGAGATCAGTCCTGGGTGTTCATTGGAGGGACTGATGTTGAAGCTGAAACTGCAGTACTTTGGCCACCTGATGCGGAGATCTGACTCACTTGGAAAGACCCTGATGCTGGGAAAGATTGAGGGTAGGAGGAGAAGGAGACAATAGAGGATAAGATGGTTGGATGGCATCACCAACTCAATGGACATGAGTTTGGGTGGACTCCAGGTGTTGTTAATGGACTGAGATGCCTGGCGTGCTGTGGTTCATGGGGTCACAAAGAGTCAGACATGACTGAGCGGCTGAACTGAACTGAACTGAGTGACTAATACGTACGTACATCAAGGGCATACTTTGCTAAGTATGTCAATAATCAAATGAAATGAATAATAATCAAATGAAACGAGAAAGAAATAATGGGTATTCATTGAGGCATGCCTCTCAATCCTTATCTATATATTTATTTTTACAAATAAGAATCTCTTACTTTACCCTTTTGAAGAAGAGATATTTAGAAGACACATTAAATATAATCTCTTAATTATAAGAGGTATGAGGAACTTTAAGGCCTTATGAAATGGAATTTCTAAATGTAACAGTCACTTTTTCAGATGTTTTTGGACACTATTTTCTTTACTTAGAAAAGGTATCATTTCATAATTTAAATGAAAGACATAGACCTTAAGCTTTCATTGTGATGCCTTGACAAATGTATTTACCCACATAACCCATACCGAAGTCAAGATTATTAATAAAACAACTCCATCACATCAGAGAGTTTCCTCGCGCCCCTTTGAATGTTCCACACACAAATGCATCCACAGCTGTGATTTTGAGAAGTATACATTAGTTTTATTTCTGCCTGAACTTCAGGAAAAAAAGAATTATATAATATGTGTCCTTTAGTATCAAACTCAAAATAGCATCTCTATTGGTAGATTAAAGTAACATTTGAAAAATTCATCCATTCTGTTTAGTATTTATCATTTTTTTATTATTAAGTAGTACTCTATTGTACAGATATACTACAATTCCTATATCTACTGTCAGGTGAATAGTTATTTGGGTTCTTTCTATTTTTTATTTTTATTAATAATGTTACCTAAAATATTTTACACAAGATATTTTATTAATACATATTTTTATTTATCTTCAGTAAGATGTAGAGAGAAGGGCTGAATCAGAAGAGTACATTTAACATTAGAAAATAATGCCAAACTGATTTTTCCTAAAGTTGGGTTTTACTTTTTTATTCCAAGTTTATATTTATATTCCAAACTATTAAAAAAAATATTTGCCAACACTGGATACTTGATCATAAGAAGTGTGGAAAAATATTAAATATCCTCTATTTGTAGACATTAAAAAAATGTCCTTTATAGATTTCATTTGATTATTTTTATTTAGGCAAAATTTGTACAGCCTAAAATTAACCATTTGAGAGAGCACAATTCAGTAGTCTTTTAGTACCTTCATAATATTCTGCTATCACCATCTCTGTCAAGTTTCATAACATTTTTACCACCCCACAACAAAATCTTGTGCTCATTAAGCAGACACTAACCATTACCAGGTTTTCCCAGGAGGCTCAGTGGTAAAGAATCTGCCTGCCAATGCAGGAGACACAGAAGACATGGATTTGATCCCTGTGTCAGGAAGATCTCCTGGAGTGGGAAATTGCAACCCACTTGAGTATTTTTACCTGAGAAATTCCTTGGACAGAGGAGCCTGGTGCTACAGTCTGTAGCGTTACATAGAGTCAGACATGACTGAGGGCTGAGTTGCACACATGCACATATCCATCCCCAACTCACCTCAGTTACTGATAATCACCTGTTTTCTATTTCTATGGGTTTCTTACCTCTGGATATTTCATGTAATAGAATCATACAAAATGTGACTTTCCGTGACTTTTACTTAGCATAAAACAGTTCCACGGATTATTCATGCTGTGGCATATATATACTTCACCATTTTTATGGTTGAATAGTATTCCATTGTGTAGATATCCCACTGGGCTTCCCTGGTTGCTCAATAGTAAAGAATCTGCCTACCAGTTCAGGAGACTTGGGTTTGATCCCTGAGTCAGGAAAATCCCCTGGAGAAGGAAATGGCTGACTGCTCCAGTACTCTTGCCTGAGAAATCTCATGGACAGAGGAGCCTGGAGGGCTACAGTTCGTGGGGTGAGAAAAGAGGTGGAGATGACTTAGCAACTAAACAAAAACAAGATATACAACCATTTGTTTATCTACTTATTTCTGGATATTTCCTTCTATCTTTTGGCTACTGTGCATGGTGGGACTATAAGCATTTCTGTATAATATTTGTTTGAGCACCAGTTTTTAATGCTTTATTAACTTAAAAATTGCTGGGTCACAGAGCAGGGAGGCACTTTACATTGCTCACCAGCATTTATCTATTTTTTTATGTTTCTTTCCAGCTGAATTTCATTTTTTGATTAGTCAATCTTTGCTTATGAAATTTATGGAACTCAAAAGAAACTGACCATTTTTCCTTGTCCAACAGTGAGTCCTAATTAGCTTTGGCCAGCTAGGATAATCAGGCTTTTCCTGCAGTTAACTTGCTCAAAAAACTCAGTTTAAATTAACAGTAAACCCATCAACAAATGAAATAACCCCCGGGGATTATTTTAGCTAGTAAATGGCCATGTGGTCTAAAGTTAACCAAGCCAGAGAAAGAATGAGCTTTAATCCAAACCTCGTTGAGAAGGCTCTCACTCTTGTTCTGGATGTGAAAGGAAATAGGTGTTATCATGAAGGAGGCCACAATGCCATCACAGAGGTGGCGGGGGAGGGGAAATGGAAAAAAAAATGAACAAAGCCTTGATAATACTATAAGGATAACACTACAAACACTACAGATGACCCTCAAGGTGAACTTCCAGTCATGTGAAACAAATTGCATTAGTTAGGTTATTTGAGTTAGGTTTTTACAACTTGCCTTTTCATACTGTTCATGGGGTTCTCAAGGCAAGAATACTGAAGTGGCTTGCCATTCCCTTCTTCAGATTTTTTCCAGTAGTAATGTATGGATGTGAGAGTTTGACTATATAGAAACCCAAGTACCAAAGAACTGCTGCTTTTGAACTGTGGTGTTGGAGAAGACTCTTGAGAGTCCCTGGTTTGACTGCAAGGAGATAAACCCAGTCAATCCTAAAGGAAATCAGTTCTGAATATTTATTGGAAGGACTGATGCTGAAGCTGAAACTCCAATACTTTGGCTGCTTGATGCAAATAATTGACTCATTCAAAAAGACCCTGATGCTGGGAAAGACTGAAGGCAGGAGGAGAAGGGGATGACAGAGGATAGGATTGTTGGATAGCATCACCAACTTGATGCACATGAGTTTGAGCAAACTCTGGGAGTTGGTGATGGACAGGGAAGCCTGGCATGCTGCAGTCCATGGGGTCGCAAAGAGTCAGACACGACTGAGTGACTGAACTGAACTGAAGTTTACAACTTGAAGTGGGAAGTATCTATTTAGCAGCTCCATTTAATTGGAGCATATAATCTCCCACTTAGAAGAGAGTCATTTGCATTGGTCATCCTGGATTCATTTATATTTACCCTTTTATATTTTCTGTGTGGCTCCTGAAGGAATTTGAATTAACAAACTCTGATCCAGAGATTTTGAAAGACATTATTTTTCAATTAATTCTCCCAAGTGATGTCGTATGTGCATGAGGGGGTAGACTGCTTTTGATTACATACCCTCCGATGTACATACCTAGAAAGAAGACAAATGATGGTTTGAGTTAAGGAAATAAATACATTGCAATGATTTTGTAGTTTAGTGTGTGTACATCATTGATTAAAAATTATCCCCCTTCTTGGACTTCCCTGGTGGTCCAGTAGTCAAGAATCTGCATGCCAATGCAGGGAACACAAGTTCGATCCTAGTCCGGGAAGATTTCACATGCCACAGGGCAACTAAGCCCATGTGCAACAACTACAGAGCCCACAAGCCTAGAGCCTTTTCTTCACAACAAGAGAAACCACTACAATGAGAAGCCCATGCACCACAACTAGAGAAAGCCTACACACATCAATGAAGACCAGGCACAGTCAAAAATCAATCAATAAAAAAGTGTCCTTCTCCTTATACATCTTATAGCACCATGGATTTCTTCAAAAATATATTTGAAAACTATATGAAATATGAACAAATTATTTCAGGCCAAGTATATATTTGGCCTATTATAACATTTAAATTATATTACAACATACAAACTTTTTGTTTTGAACTATCTGTTCAGTTCAGTTCAGTCGCTCAATCGTGTCCAACTCTCTGCGACCCCATGAATCGCAGCACGCCAGGCCTCCCTGTCCATCACCATCTCCCGGAGTTCACTCAGACTTGCATCCATCGAGTCAGTGATGCCGTCCAGCCATCTCATCCTCTGTCGTCCCCTTCTCCTCCTGCCCCCAATCCCTCCCAGCATCAAAGTCTTCTCCAATGAGTCAACTCTTCACATGAGGTGGCCAAAGTACTGGAGTTTCAGCTTTAGCATCATCCTTCCAAAGAAATCCCAGAGTTGATCTCCTTTAGAATGGACTGGTTGGATCTCCTTGTAATCCAAGGGACTCTCAAGAATCTTCTCCAACACCACAGTTCAAAAGCATCAATTCTTTGGTGCTCAGCCTTCTTCATAGTCCAACTCTTGCATCCGCACATGACTACCGGAAAAACCATAGCCTTGACTAGATGGACCTTAGTCAGCAAAGTAATCTCTCTGCTTTTGAATGTGCTATCTAGATTGGTCATAATTTTTCTTCCAAGGAGTAAGTGTCTTTGAATTTCATGGCTGCAATCACCATCTTCAGTGATTTTGGAGCCCCCCAAAATAAAGTCTGATACTGTTTCCACTGTTTCCCCATCTATTTCCCATGGAGTGATGGGACCGGATGCCATGATCTTCGTTTTCTGAATATTGAGCTTTAAGCCAACTTTTTCACTCTCCTCTTTTACTTTCACCAAGAGGCTTTTTAGTTCCTCTTCACTTTCTGCAGAAGGCTTATTTTTTAAGTAATTAAGATAAAATGGCCAAGAAATTTCCTCTTCATAAGTGAAAAGAATGGCATTTATTGTAGCACCATGAAGTCTAGGGCTTTTCTGGTGGCTCAGATGGGAAAAAGCCTGCCCACAATGTGAGAAATCTGGGTTCTATCCCTGAATTGGGAAGAACCCCTGTAGAAGGAAATGGCAACCCACTCCAGTATTCTTGCCTTGAAAATCCCATGGATAGAGGAGCCTGGTGAGCTATATCCTACAAGGTTGCAAAGAGTCAGATATAACTGAGTACATACACACACTGATGATAAACCTGAAGCTTCACAGCAAATAGATGGGGAAAAATTGGAAACAGTGACAGATTTTATTTTCTTGGTCTTCAAAATCACTGAGAACTGTGACTGCAGCCATGAAATTCAAAGGCATTTGCTCCTTGGAAGAAAAGCTATGGCAAACCTAGACAGTGTACTAAAAGCAGAGATATCACTTTGCTGACAAAGGTCTGTCTAGTCAAAGCTATGGTTTTTCCAGTAGTCATGTACTGAGTGCCGAAGAATTGATGCTTTTGTATTGGTTTTGCCATGCATCAACATGAACTGTGATGCTGGAAAAGACTCTTGAGAGGCCCTTGAGCTGCAAGGAGATCAAACAAGTCAATCCTCAAGAAAATAAACTCTGAATATTCACTGAAAGGACTGATGCTTAAGCTCCAACATTTTGGCCACCTGATACAAAGAGCTAACTTATTGCAAAAGGCCCTGATGCTGGGAAAGATTGAAGTCAGGGAGGAGAAGAGGGTGGCAGAAGGTGAGATGGTTGGATTGGCATCACTGACTCAATGGACATGAGTTTAAGCAAACTCCAGGAGATGGTGAATTACGGGAAAGCATGGAGTACTGCAGAACATGGTGTTGCAAACTGTCAGACATGACTTAGTGACTCAACAACGATTATAAACAGAAAGAAAGTGCCAGAAATACTGTAGTTGGTTTGTCTTCTTATTTTCCATGCTACTTTGACATTTATATGTGTACCACTTCATTTGAGTCTGACCAACAAATCTCTGTGTCAATGTCAACTGGAGTATAAAGACTGTTGTCTCTGAATTTATTCTTTTAGTGACTTAGGTCTGGTTTGAGTTCCTGTTTTCTTAGAAGCTTCATTGGAAACAACAGGCAAGCAGAAATATAAAAAGAGGTAAAGAGACATGAAATAAGAAAAGATAGAATGTTACAGAGTCATCTCTATCACCCCTTTTTTTCTTCATTTTTATAAATGAAGCTTAAAAGTATATTTCATTTTTCAGAAAAATAAATTGAGTATAAATAAGAAAAAATGAGTTAACTATAATAGTGAATTAGGAGCTATAAACACTAGGTTGATTTTGAGGAATAAGAAAATAAAAGAATTTAGGTATTTTGTTTTGGACATAAACAGAAAATATTTTGTTTAAGAAGTAAAAAAAAAAGTAAAATGTTTAGGGTAGAGGAAATGGGTAATAGCAAGTTAAAATACTTAAAATGATTCTACTTTTATAGTATTCTTTTTCCTTTTAGAATATGAATTTTTATGTAGATTTCAAAGTTTATTTGGATTGGTCTAGTTTCCTGGTGCACAAACTATGATCTATAAGTCAAAATTGACCAATACCTACTCATACAAACAGTTTCACTATAAAAACTGTTTCTTTGTCCATGTGTAGTTGTCCATATGTGTGTGTGTAAAACCTCTGACTATGACCATGTTAAATGGCACACCTGGGTAGTTATTTCAGAATCTGAATGACCTAGAGATGCTAAAATATTATCATCTGGGACTTTACATTAAAAAAAAGTTTGCCAACTCTTGTAGCTCTAAATTATTCACTTATGAATGCCACTATGCCAGTTCTTTTTAAACTATTTTACACCACAAAATGTTATACATGTCTATGGTTTGAGTTGATGAGACTAGTTGAAATAGTAATAGGTGATGTAGTATCATCTAAAAATAGTTAAAAATATTTTCAAATGATATTTGAAAGTTTATGAGTTATATTTGTTGCTGTTGAAAGAAAGTATAATTTAAATCCCAAAACCAATATCACATTTTTGAATGTGTTTTTTTATGCAGACTGATTACAGATTCAAAATATTTTGTCTTAGAATAATGTTGATAGATGCTTTAAAAACAAGGACAAGAAATATGATATCAGGTGTATTTTTTAATAAATTCCAGCATGATGTCAGCAAGATCTACATAAATTACAGTTACTAAAAATAGTAAGCAAAATTTATTAATATTAAATATCTGTAACTATTTAAATGAGAGACTTTTTCAGTTTCATTCTAAATTTATTTAAAATATTATAATATTTAATATCAATAATCTATTAAAATTTTGTATATATAGATGTATCAAAAATGTTTTTCACTTGTAAACAGCCTATTCAAATTATTTGAAAGTTTTCCTTTTCATATATAAGATGTTGCTTTAATTTCTCTAAATTAGTTCCATATGCAATATGTTTCTTTTTCAAAAGATGCTATAGGAAATCTGTCTTTTCTTTCATGTTATTTGTATTTGGAAAAATTCTTTATATTCATATTATTTAAACTAATATATAAATCACAATTTAACAAAGCCTAATGATATCATGTAAATGATTTAGAACTAACACATATTTAGGATCATCTTAAATTTACCTTAAATTAAGGAAAAAAAAAACAAACTTTGCTTAATCATAATGGTGAATCATATAATAATAATATAAATGTCATAAATTTATATGCCATAAATAATATATGTCATATATATAGTAATGTTTTACTACTGTGCCACCAGAGAAGCTTCTACTTTCTTAGCAAATTTTAATTATACAATGCAGTATTATCAGCTATAGTCACCATATTATACATTAAATCCTCAGAATTTATCACATCATTTATATGTGAAATTTTTAAAAAAAGAAAAAAATTGAACCCGTAGAAACAGAGCAAAAATGTGACTGCTGGGACTAAGGGTTGGGAGAAATAGGGAGATGTTGATAAAGGGTACAGGCTCTGTTATTTGAGTTATTTTTTAAATATGATAATTATAATATGGTATCTGAAAAGCACATGAATTAAGGTAATTTTTTAATACTACCTTTTGGGCTGTCCTGGGAGAAATTATTATAACAGGAAAAGAATGTATTCAAATATGAATATAAAACAAACAGTTAAGTCTATTAGATGGCAATGGGAAATTAACAGTATGATAACAATTTACAGGAACTAATACTTTTTATTCTGAAAGATATTAAGAAGTAAATGTCATCACACACTTAAACCAACAGCTCTTAAGAGCAAGCAAAACTCAATTGTTTGAATTATCAAACAATGTAAAGTGAAAATAATAAAAATGAAAATAGTAAAAAGTCATAATGGCATATTTTGTACTTTAAGGATAAAATATTTTTCTTTTAAAAATATAATATCTTGGTTACTGCAAAATTTACTACTATAATAAAAATTATGCTTAAAAGAACAGCTTCATGCTTATGCTTTTCCAAACAGTACTGGATAGAGAGCTAATAAACACAGTTTTATTTTTGTTTTGTTCAGAAATACAACTTCGGGTCTAAAGCCTGAAAGGTTTAGTACCTTTATCAGAAAAAAACAGGTAACTAAAAGGTAGGAATCTGGTTCCATCATTTCATGGCAAGTAGATGGGGAAACAAGGGAAACAGTGACAGACTTTCTTTTCTTGGACTCCGAAATCAGTACAGATAGTGACTGCAGCCATGAAATTAAAAGACGCTTGCTCCTTGGAAGAAAAGCTATGACCAACCTAGACACCATGTTAAAAAGCAGAGACATTCCTTTGCCGACAGAGGTCCATCTAGTCAAGCTATGGTTTTTCCAGTAGTCATGTATAGATGTGAGAATTGGACTATAAAGAAAGATGAGTGCTGAAGAATTGATGCTTTTGAAGTGCAGTATTGGAGAAGACTCTTGAGAGTCCCTGTTTGACTGCAGGGAGATCCAACCAGTCCATCCTAAAGGAAATCAGTGCTGAATATTCATTGGAAGGACAGATGCTGAAGCTGAAACTCCAATACTTTGGCCACCTGGTGCAAATGGCCGACTCATTTGAAAAGACTGTGATGCTGGGAGAGACTGAAGGCAGGAGGAGAAGGGGACAACAGAGGATGAGATGGTTGGATGGCATCGTCGACTCGATGGACATGGCTTTGGGTGGACTCCAGGAGTTGGTGATGGATAGGGAGGCCTGGAATGCTGTGTTTCATGGGGTCACAAAGAGTCAGACACGACTGAGAAACTGAACTGAACTGAACTGTTCCGTTGTATATTTTATCATCTCAAAAATTTAGTTATAGTATCAGATAGTTTCCATTAAATGAGCACAATGATAAAATACTGTAATCTTCATGTCAAAGGTTCCAATCAGGACAACTCTTGCCTATGACATTCAATCACTAACAATTATATCATGCAAACTGATGCCAAATCCATTACCTCTTGCAGAGGAATAGCCAATTTTGTCCAATTATTTAGGACACTTTTTCTGAGATTCTTTCCTATATTATACTGCCTAATAATCCTTAGAGATTGAACATCCTTTGAGAATAAAATTGAATGATTCCCTATTTCTAAAATGTCAAAAATACTCATAACAGAAATCTGAGAGCCTACCTTTTGCATCTTTTTCCTTTTAGTATTTCAAAGTGATGTAATGGGGGAAAATATCTGTTATTTTTTAAGTTAATTCAAATTTGAAAGAGCTAAGTAAAATTTAGAGTAACAAAGCAACAAGAAGATATTTATGGAAAACAGAATAATTTTGAAATCAGTATTGAAATATAAAACAATGATGTAAAAATTGATTGTCATACAATATAACAGTACATGAAAGAAATCAACAGTTGGATATGAATACCTCAAAATGTAATTGAATCAGAATATCATCTGCAGAATCAGTTATACAAAAGGGCCTCACTGAGCAGTTTAATGGCATTATCTCAGATTTATCTAAATTGTTTTTATAACTCTAGAGTACAAACCATAATTGATATAAAATTTAGAAAAGTATAGGACAGTCATGTGAAAAAAAGAACTGAGGGAAATATTTTCACAAAAAATTCACTTTAGCGTCTTGATAAAATATTCATTTATAGGATATAATTTAATAGTTAGGCATAGCACTATTTTCATCACCAACATTGATAAGGAATGAGAAAAAATGAATAGAGAAATGAAAATCATATTTAGAACAACTGCTCAGGCCCAAGTGAAAGAAGCAAAGACAGAAATTCAGAGTATAACTTAAAGAAAAGTATTGTATTTTAAGAATTAAACAATACAAATATATAGATCTGCAATTTTATTTAAAATGAAGTATTGCTGAATGTAATATTTACGTATGTGTTTCAATAACTGGCCAACCATGTGCACACACACAAAATCATAAGGAGATATAAATTACTTTTCATTTTCTCTGTTTTGCTACATCAACATTATCATCTCAATTTTTTTCTGGTATAACTTTTTTTTTCATTCAATCAGATATTTATTTCCCTATCCCTCAAAATTCACATATATATATTTAATAAATTTCCTTAAATGTATTTCCTTGAAAAATATCTGTGCTATTATCATTTTAAATTCACATTCATTTTTTATACTCTAACATTATTCAGTTTTTGCATTTTTTTTTAAAACAGCACCAAATTTAAGAATTTCTCTGGCTCCAAATTAGTATGATGATTTTAATCAGTACACTCTGAACTGTTTAAGAACATTTAATTCTATTTCTACCGGAAAGCTTAATATAACACGAGTAGAGAGTAAAAAGTAATGAATGATATGTGAAGTAAATATACTGTCTATGTCCAAATAACAAACAAGCTTCTGATGATTCCCAACAAAGGTTTTGGTCCTCACCCAATTTCCCTTCAGTGGAGTAGCACTTCAGAATCCTTATCTTAAAATGAACATGCAGCTTAGGATCACTAGTTTTTGTGAAAATATACTCCATTAACAAAAAATGTTCAAAACCCATATGGGAAAAACTGTGACATATTACCAAATAAATTAAAATAGTCTCTAAAAAGGAGAAAATATAGCATTTATGGAAAAGCAAATTTCAATATTAAATATGACAAGCCTCTCATCAGTTAATTTATAACCTAAGGTGATTCCAATGAATACGCTGATTTTAACATATTTCTTAACATTACTGCTACTGCCACTGCTACTGCTAAGTTGCTTCAGTCTTGTTCGACTCTGTACTACCCCATAGACAGCAGCCCACTAGGCTCCTCCGTCCCTGGGATTCTCCAGGCAAGAATACTGGAGTGGGTTGCCATTTCCTTCTCCAATGCAGGAAAGTGAAAAGTGAAAGTGAAGTGAAGTGAAAGTGAAGTGAAAGTGAAGTCATGTCCGACTCTTCATGACCCCATGGACTGCAGCCTAACAATGGGATTTTCCAGGCAAGAGTACTGGAGTGGTGGGGTGCCATTGACATCTCCATTCTTAACACTAGATAAGTTAATACTTTAAGTTACAGGGAAAATAATTTTAGAACCAGTATTAAGAAAAGCAAAGCAGAACTATGTTGAATACTTTCACTGCTACTATTCAACATAATTCTGGAAGTTTTGGCCACAGCAATCAGAGCAGAAAAAGAAATAAAAGGAATCCAAATTGGAAAAGAAGAAGTAAAACTCTCACTGTTTGCAGATGAAATGATCCTCTATATGGAAAACCCTAAAGACTCTTCCAGAAAATTACTAGAGCTCATCAATGAATATAGTAAAGTTGCTGGATATAAAATCAACACACAGAAATCCCTTGCATTCCTATGCACAAATAATGAGAAAGTAGAAAAAGAAATTAAGGAAACAATTCCATTCACCATTGCAACGAAAATAATAAAATACTTAGGAATATATCTACCTAAAGAAACTAAAGACCTATATATAGAAAACTATAAAACACTGATGAAAGAAATCAAAGAGGACACTAATAGATGGAGAAATATACCATGTTCATGGATCGGAAGAATCAATATAGTGAAAATGAGTATACTACCCAAAGCAATTTACAAATTCAATGCAATCCCTATCAAGCTACCAGCCATATTTTTCACAGAACTAGAACAAATAATTTCAAGATTTGTATGGAAATACAAAAAACCTCGAATTGCCAAAGCAATCTTGAGAAAGAAGAATGGAGCTGGAGGAATCAACTTGCCGGACTTCAGGCTCTACTACAAAGTCACAGTCATCAAAACAGTATTGGTACTGGCACAAAGACAGAAATATAGATCAATGGAACAAAATAGAAAGTCCAGAGATAAATCCACACACATATGGACACCTTATCTTTGACAAAAGAGGCAAGAATATACAATGGAGTAAAGACAATCTCTTTAACAAGTGGTGCTGGGAAAACTGGTCAACCACTTGTAAAAGAATGAAACTAGATCACTTTCTAACACCATACACAAAAATAAACTCAAAATGGATTAAAGATCTAAATGTAAGACCAGAAACTATAAAACTCCTAGAGAACATAGGCAAAACACTCTCAGACATAAATCACAGCAGGATCCTCTATGATCCACCTCCCAGAATCCTAGAAATAAAAGCAAAAATAAACAAATGGGATCTGATTAAAATTAAAAGCTTCTGCACAACAAAGGAAAATATAAGCAAGGTGAAAAGACAGCCTTCTGAATGGGAGAAAATAATAGCAAATGAAGCAACTGACAAACAACTAATCTCAAAAATATACAAGCAACTTATGCAGCTCAATTCCAGAGAAATAAATGACCCAATCAAAAAATGGGCCAAAGAACTAAATAGACATTTCTCCAAAGAAGACATACGGATGGCTAACAAACATATGAAAAGATGCTCAACATCACTCATTATTAGAGAAATGCAAATCAAAACCACAATGAGGTACCACTTCACACCAGTCAGAATGGCTGTGATCCAAAAATCTGCAAGCAATAAATGCTGGAGAGGGTGTGGAGAAAAGGGAACCCTCCTACACTGTTGGTGGGAATGCAAACTGGTACAGCCACTATGGAGAACAGTGTGGAGACTCCTTAAAAAATTGCAAATAGAACTACCTTATGACCCAGCAATCCCACTTCTGGGCATACACACTGAGGAAACCAGAATTGAAAGAGACACATGTACCCCAATGTTCATCGCAGCACTGTTTATAATAGCCAGGACATGGAAACAACCTAGATGTCCAATAGCAGATGAATGGATAGGAAAGCTGTGGTACATATACACAATGGAGTATTACTCAGCCGTTAAAAAGAATTCATTTGAATCAGTTCTGATGAGATGGATGAAACTGGAGCCGATTATACAGAGTGAAGTAAGCCAGAAAGAAAACCACTAATACAGTATACTAACACATATATATGGAATTTAGAAAGATGGCAATGACGACCCTGTATGCAAGACAGGAAAAATGACACAGATGTGTATAACGGACTTTTGGACTCAGAGGGAGAGGGAGAGGGTGGGATGATTTGGGAGAATGGCATTCTAACATGTATACTATCATGTAAGAATTGAATCGCCAGTCTATGTCCGATGCAGGATACAGCATGCTTGGGGCTGGTGCATGGGGATGACCCAGAGAGATGTTATGGGGAGGGAGGTGGGAGGGGGGTTCATGTTTGGGAACGCATGTAAAAATTAAAGATTTAAAAAAAAAAAGAAAATACATAAGATCTATATAGCAAAATATATAAAACATTAAAAGAAACTAAAGTAAATCTAAATAAACAGAAAATTCATAGATTGATGGGTTGAAAAACACATTGTAAAAATGATAGCTCTCTTAAGTTGGTTTATAGATTCATCCCCTGTCAAAATTCCAACAGGGATTTTTGTGTAACTTTAAGTATTTTAATAGAAGAATTAAGTGAGAAGAAATTAATTGAATAATTAAAAAAAACTATTTAAAAATAAATTCATGTTATTGTTGCATATAGATTAAAGACAGGAAAAATAAAATTATTAAAATAAAGTTTAATTTTAAAAGGCTAAAAAAAAAGAAAAGAAAAGCAAAAGGAAAAAAATAAGGGGTGGTCAAATCAGATATTAAAATATGTTAGAAATTTTCATTTATTAATGGAAAACCCTACTAAATGTGAAATAAACAGCTAATAAAACAAAAATAATAGATCATAGAAAGATATAAATACATATCGGAATTTTGCATATGATAAGATAAGGTGACACTTCACCTCAGTGAGACAAAAGGAAATGCTTCTAGGTTTCCATTCAGTTCCTTCTTTTCTTTTCAATGTGAGAGTCCAAACAGTGTTAGACTCCTTGATGTTGTCCAACAGAATTCTGATATTTTGGGTTTTTAAAAAATTTATTTCACCATTTTTTTCCCTCCCTCCACACTTCAATTTGGATAATTTCTATTACTTGTCCTTACTTTCATGAATTCTTTTCTCAGGTCTTTGGTAAGTTAATCAAAAATAGTCATTACTAACATTAAAAAAAATTCTATCATCTGCTTTATTCACTTTTTCATAGTTTTCTTACCTCCACTAACATTTCCATCTGTCCATAAACATTTCAGTAGCTCTCTGCTTGCATGGCAGCAAGCTTTTTCTTCATGCACTCTGAGGTAGGAAAACACTTTGTGAGTCTTTTCGTGGAGGGATATATCACCCTTTCAAATTAATTTCACCTGATTGCCTTGAGAACTCAGTATGAAAATGGGTCCATGAACTACATTTTATAGATTTTAAGAATTTATTTCATGGTTTGGATTTGATGTGATATTCTTTTTTCTTTTATTCTATTTAACTCCAAACTGAAAGAATAAGTACTGAAATTTAAAAAAGTGAGTTACTAAAGTACTGCTACTGCTGCTGCTAAGTCGCTTCAGTTGTGTCCGACTCTGTGCAACCCCATAGACGGCAGCCCACCAGGCTCCCCCGTCCCTGGGATTCTCCAGGCAAGAACACTGGAGTGGGTTGCCATTTCCTTCTCCAATGTATGAAAGTGAAAAGTGAAAAGTGAAAGTAAAGTCGCTCAGTTGTGTCTGACTCTTAGCGACCCTATGGACTGCAGCCCACTAGGCTCCTCTGTCTATGGGGTTTTCCAGGCAAGAGTACTGGAGTAGGGTGCCATTGCCTTCTCCACACTAAAGCACTAGAAGAAAATATAAGCAAGTTGTCTTATGATGTGATAAAGTCTGAAAATATTTGATATCTGTGCTGTGCTTAGTCGCTCAGTTGTGTCCAACTGTTTGCAACCCCATGAACTGTAACCTGCCAAGCTCCTCAGTCCATGTAGATTTTCAAGGCAAGAATACTGGAGTGGGTTGCCATGCCCTACTCCAAGAGATCTTCCAAATGCAGGGATTGAACCCAGATCTCCTATATTTAGGCATAGTCTTACTGTCTGTGTCACCAGGGAAGACCAATTGATATCTAGATGTCTAAAATGTAATACAAAAGTTATTATTTGTTGACTAATAGATAGCAAGCATACAGAACAATGGTACCTAAACACATAAAAAAATAAAAAAAGGACACTTCAAGACTAAAACAATATACACATCTTTATTGCCTAAAAAGGAACAAAACTCAAAGCTGTTAGTAGAATCTGTGGGTCTATTGAGCTCTGAGGGAGTGTGTTAGCTGCTCAATTGTATCCGACTCTTTGTGACCCCATGGATTGGGGCCTGCTAGGCTCCTCCATAGGATTTCCCAGGAATTTTGGAGTGGGTTGCCATGCTCTAGGTGCTAATAAAAACAGTAGCACGATGGCACAAAATACTCAAAAAATACTCAGATCATCACCCTGAAGTGCTTAATGTGAGAGGAGAGCCTGAAGCCAGTTTCAGACTTTAAAATCACCTGGTCAGGTGAGGTTTCTCTATCTTAAAATCCTGCTAAAAAGTAAAAGCTTTTCACTCTAAGCCTGATGTGATAGCTTTAGAGTAAGATGCAAGCCTCTGAATGGTAGAGGATGAGAAACTTTGCAAGCAAAAGCTGATCCAGTTCACCCACTGGACACCTGGATGAATTTCTAGCCCAAATGCCACTACAAAGCAGTAGCAACAGCCTGTGTATAACACATCTGGCTCAGGACAGAGGCTTAGAACCAGGCAGAGGCAACACAAAGCTGCGAAAATGTGAAAATATATGTATACATAGAAAAACAAAATAGCAAAAACAAAAACAAAAAGTATCTTCCAACCTTCTTAAAAAGTGGCACAAAGCCAAATTCCCAACATATAAAAAACCTAATATCTATAATGTTAAAAAAGACAAGCTTCCTCACAAAAGATCAGAACATGACTTTAGCCAAAATTAAATATTTTCAATGTTTAAATTGAAAATATTAACATTCAATGTAAAAGGTAAGGCCAGCTACATTCTAATCACCTAGATGACATATATTCCATAATTATCAATATTTCCCATCCAAGCTTATGTTGTATATATATGCATATATAATATGCACATATACGTATGTATAATACATATGTGCCTGTGTTAAGTTGCTTCAGTCGTGTCCAACTCTTTGCAACTCCATGGACCATAGGCCGTCAGGTTCCTTTGTCCATGAGATTTTCCAGACAAGAATACTGGAGTGTGTTGTCATGACCTTCTCCAAGGGATCTTCCCAACCCAGGGACCAAACCTCCTTCTCCTAGGTGTCCTGCATTGTCAGGTGAGTTCTTAACCACTAGAACCAAGTGAGAAGCTCTTCATACACACACACACACACACACACACACACACACATATACACACACATTAAAGATACCAAGAGAACATTTCACACAAAGATGGGGACAATAAAGGACAGAAACGGTATGGACCTAATGGAAGCAGATGATATTAAGAAGTAGTAGAAAGGATACACAGAAGAATTATATAAAAAGAATATTAAAGAGCCAGATAACCACGATGGTGTGATCACTACCTAGAGCCAAATATACTGCAGTGTAAAGTCAAGTGGGCCTTAGGAAACATGATTATGAAGAAAGCAGGTGGAGGTAATGGAATTCTAGCCAAGCTATTTCAAATCTTAAAAAATGATGCTGTGAAAATGCTGCACTCAATGTGCCAGCTAATATGGAAAATTCTGCAGTGGTCACAGGATTGGAAAAGGTCAGTTTTCATTCCAGTCTCAAAGACGAAAATGCCAAAGAAGGCTTAAACTACCACACATTTGCACTCATTTCACATGGTAGCAACTTAATGCTTAAAATTCTCCAAGCTAGGCTTCAACATGAACCGAGAACCTCCAGATGTTCAAGCTGGATTTAGAAAAGGCAGAGGAACCAGAGATCAAATTGCCAACAGCCACTGGAACATAGAACAAAGCAAGAGAATTCCAGAAAAACATCTACTTCTGCTTCCTTGACTACGCTTAAGCCTTTTACTGTGTGGATCATGACAAACTGTGGAAAATTCTGAAAGAGATGGGAATACCAGACCAATTACCTGCCTCTTTAGAAACCAGTATGCAGATCAAGAAGCAACAGTTAGAACTGAACATGGAACTACAGAGTGATTCAAAATTGGGAAAAGAGTATGTCAAGGCTGTATATTGCCATCCTGTTTATTTAACTTATATGCAGACTACTTCATGTAAAATGCTGGGCTGGATGAAGCACAAGCTAGGATTAAGATTGCTGGTAGTAATATCAATAACTTCAGATATACAGATGACACCACCCTTATGACAGAAAGGAAAGAGGAACTAAAGAGCCTCTTGATGAAGTTGAAAGAGGAGAGTGAAAAAGCTGGCTTAAAACTCAACATTCAGAAAATAAAGATCATGGCATCCAGTCCCTTCACTTCATGGCAAATAGATAGGGAAACAATGGAAGCAGTGACAGATTTTATTTTCTTGGGCTCCAAAATCACTGCAGATGATGACTACGGCCATGAAATTAAAAGACACTTGCTCCTTGGAAGAAAAGCTATGGCAAAGCTGACTGCATATTAAAAAGCAGAGACATTACTTTGATGACAACGGTTCATCTAGTCAAAGGTATGATTTTTTCCATAGTTATGCATGGGTGTGAGAGTTTGACCATGAAGAAGGCTGAGCACTGAAGAATTAATGCTTTGGGACTGAGCTTAGGAGAAGACTCTAGAGAGTCACTTGGACTACAAAGAGATAAAACCAGTCAATCTTAAAGGAAATCTATTCTGAATATTCATTGGAAGGATTGATGCTGAAACTGATGCTCCAATATTTGGCCACCTGAATGGAAGAGCTGATTCATTAAAAAAGATCCTGATGCTGGGAAAGATTGAAGGCAAGAGGAGAGGGGACGACAGAGGATGAGCTGTTTGGATGGCATCACAGACTCAATGGTAATGAGGTTGAGCAAGGTCCAGGATGTGGTGAAAGGCAGGGAAGCCTGGATGCTACAGCCCTTGTAGTTGCACAGAGTCTGACAGGACTGAATGAGTGAACAACAGCAATATACACATATAGACAAGTGTGATTTAACATGTATTTGTATGTGTGGCACTTGTGCAAAACTGCAGATATATTTGGGGAAAATATTTATAGGCAAAATAACCCGAAATACTTTAACATGCATATCATAAAGTACTTCCAATGTAGTGCTAGTGGTGAAAAATTCATCTGCTAATGCAGGAGACCAAGGAGACACAGGTTCAGTTCCTGGGTAGAGAAGATTCCCTGGAGTAGGAAATGGCAATTCTCCATTATTCTCACCTGGAAACTCGTATGGACAGAGGAGCCTGGTGGGCTATAGTCAATGGGGCTAAAGAGAGTTGGCCATGACTCAGTGACAGCACTGTAATACAGCATGCATATCATAACCTCAACAAATTTCTCATATAAAATCAATAGCTTTATGAAATCTAAATGCCCACTATTCAATCATATTAAAATTCCTCAAATTGATGTTTTAAATAGAAAATACAATCAAGCTTCCCACTTTGCTATAGATATTTGTCAATCTAATTCCTTTTAATGAAAGCATGGGTCCCTCCCCACATTTTCAATATAACATTAACTTTTTGAGAAAACCAGACAAATTTCTTGCAAAAAGTCCCATCTTCTAAATGTTATATAGACTGAAATTCATGTTTAAATACTTAACTGTTGTTGTTCAGTTGCAAGTCAAGTCCAAATCTTTGAGGCCTCATTGACTGCAGCATGCCAGGCTTCTGTGTCCTTCACTATCTCTCAGAGTTTACTCAAACTCATGTCCATTGAGTCAGTGATGCCAATCCAATTATCTTAACCTCTGTTGTCCCCTTCTCCTCCTGCTCTCACTTTCCCAGCATCAGGATCTTTTCTAATGAATACACTTTTAGCCATCTGGTGGCCAAAATATTGGAGCTTCAGCTTCAGCATCAGTCCTTCCAATTAATATTCAGGGTTGATTTCTTTTAGGATTGGCTGGTTTGATCTCTTTGTTGTTCAAGGGACTCTCACGAGTCTTCTCCAACTCCACAGTTTACAAGCATCAATTCTTCAGAGTTTAGAGTTCTTTATGGTTCAAATTTCACATCTGTACATGACTACTGGAAAAACCACAGTTTTTCCTATGTGAACATTTGCCAGCAAACTGATGTCTCTGCTTTTAAATATGCTGCCTTGAATTGTCAAAATTTTTCTACCATGAAGCAAGCAACTTTTAATTTCATAGCTTTAGTCATTGTCCATAGTGATTTTAAAACCCAAGAAGGTAAAATCTGTTGCCATTTCCACTTTTTTCCCATCTGTTTGCTGTGAAGTGATGGGGCCAGATGCCATGATCTTAGTTTTTTGTATGTTGAGCTTTAAACTGGCATTTTCACCATTCTCTTTCACCATCATCAAAAGGCTCTTCAGTTCCTTTCACCTTCTATTATAACAGTGGTCATTAGATCATCTGCATATCTGAAGTTATTGATATTTCTCCTGGCAATCTTGATCTAGCTTGTGATTCATCCAGACCAACATTTTCATGATGTACCCTGCATAGAAGTTAAATAAGGAATGTGAGAATATACAACCTTGACGTACTCCTTTCCCAATTTGGACCTGGTCCATTGTTCCATGTCAGATTCTAACGGTTGCCTCTTGACCTGCATATAGGTTAATTAAATTAATTAAATTTTAATTAAACAGGTAAAATGTATTATGTTTTTCAGTAATGCTAAGTGATGCTATGTATTTTATGTTGAATCACATTAGAAGGCATATAAGTATGATTTACTCATAATTATTGACACTGTTTGATCTTGTATGCAATTTACATCTCATATATAAGATCATGAAGTGACATTATGGGAATAGTCTATTTCCCATCATATTATACATAATTTTTAGCATTCATTGGTTCTCCTTGTACACATATACCACTAGAGAATATTATAAATATACTATCTATTAATTTTATATCCCCTTCTACATTCAATATTTGGATTCCTCTATAAAATAGAGGTTTCCTCATCAATTGTGGTGATAATTTTTTTTTCCATAAAATGGAAGCACTGTATGTTAAATGCTTTTTCTCTTATAATTGTCTTTATTTTTTCAATGGAAGGCCATGGATTGCCTTAATTTTCTGGTCCTCTAATAACTGTACCTTTACTTTTTTGAAAGCATTACCTACCTTCTAGTACCAAAAATTATTATTTTTTCTGTAATATAAGAAACTATACAACTTTAATGATGAAAAAGAGCACCATATTTGCTACGGGTAGTCCTGTGTTTCCCATGTTTCTTTTTTTTTTTTTTTTCCTATGTTTCTTAAGTAACTGTCTTGTTTGATAGCACACAAAGAGCAAGTATGAAAAATATACATTTACATAATTCTAAAGACTTATTGAGAATTTTCTGTTGGATTTGGATAACAAATTGTAGACACAGCTGCAGTAGCAGGATATGCATATGCCTGTTGTTTCATAACATTGTGCATATTTGGAATGTTACTTCTATATTATTGAGTGGGATTATAATCATTCTGGAAAGTGCCCACTGGACCAGAAAATTGGACCTATTTTCAGAGGAAAAGTTTGTTATATAGTCATCTAAAATGGAAACATATAAAATCGTAAACTCTTACTTGATTAGCACAATGGATGCATAAACTTTTATTTATTCAATCTTTAAAATCAATTAAAATCTTTGTTTGTACACATATACCACTAGAGAATATTATAAATGTACTATCAGCTAATTTTATATCCCCTTCTACATTCAATATTTGGGATTCCTCTATAAAATAGAGGTTTCCTCATCAATTGTGGTGATTTTTTTTTTTTTTCATAAAATGGAAACACTGTATGTTAAATGTTTTTTCATGTTCAGATTTTCTGGATTTTATGACTGGAAGCCTATGTCCATTTGTTTCACTTTCGTTTATCTTTGAACACTTCTTTGCTTTTTGGGACAAGATGCTAAAAACTGGCTTATACATCCATTGCCTCAGACTTAGATTAGACATTTCTTTAAGGAGACTTGGATTTTCTTCTTCTTCTTCTTTCTTATTATTATTTTTTTTTATTTTTTTTTTTTAGTTGGAGAACGATATTTTAAAAGTCAAGACATGGGCAGTAGGAGTATCCATTTTAACTAGAGTATCACTGCTCATATTAGTGAATAGAGTTAGATGATATATTTTACAAAAGCAAAAATTAATATTAACCTTTTGTGTTTACTAATAAATAATTGTTAGTAGCTAAAATAATTGTTAGGAGCTAAAATAATTGTTAGTAGCTAAAATAATTGTTAGGAGCTAAAATAATTGTTAGGAGCTAAAATAATTGTTTTCTGAAGTTATATGGCTATATTTTCATTTCTTTTATATTAAATAGAAAATTGTCATTTTCTATTTACCCCACCCCCAGGGTAAAGCAATTGGAGATGCATTCCCTATTGACCAAAACTTCAAGATGAGAACAGCAGGACATTAAGAAAGTAGCCTGGGCCCTGCTCAGACCACATATTTCTCATTTCCAAAGTCAGAAGATCTACCCAAACACACAAGAATAGAAAAGGCTCCTTGGAGGCCAAATGCGGAGCAATGACAAGGGATGCTCTACCCAGATGCTTCTTTAGTAGAATCCATCTTGTCCAAGAGATGCATGTGCACATATGAGAAGATACTTAGATATACCACATATGGATTGGGAACTAGGCAAATCAAAATGACTGGCCAAAAGAAAACCAGGAGAAATGCCTCATAATAATGATTAAAAAAAAAAAAAAAAAAGAAAGAAAAGAAAAACCTGCCATGAGTGCATGACTCAGCGACTTAGGCACGCTCCTTCTGAGTCTGTCTATGTGCCTACACACATGTACAATAGTCTTTCTCCTCTTCATAAATACTTTACTTGCTTTACTACTTTCCATCTTTGTCCCTTTGTCCAGGCTTGTGTCCCTGACCACTGGTCTAGTAGCTTAGTAGATAGAATCTGTTACTCTCACTGCTCTGACCCAGTCCAGTCTCTGGCTGGGAACCCATGCCCTGCTCCAAGCTGTTGCAGGCCACTCAGGAGGCCACCTGAAATGAAAATCATGATTATAGATGGGAATTTCCCCATATTAATCTATATCAATATCTTTCTATCTACTTTTGGGAATGGAAATGCATGTATATATATATATATATATATATATAATATATATATATATATATATATATATATACAAAGTTTGTATCTCCATTGTATGCAATATCATAAAAATCAAAGTGAAGTGAAGTGAAGTTGCTGTCATGTCCGACTCTTTGCAACTCCATGGACTGTAGACTGCCAGGTTCCTCCATCCCTGGGCTTCTCCAGGCAGGAATACTGGAGTGGGTTGCCATTTCCTTCTCCAGGAGATCTTCCCAACCCAGGGATCGAACCTGGGTCTCCCATATTTCAGGCAGACACTTTACCATCTGAGCCACCAGGGAAGTCCCTTTAAAAACTCAGGGACTGAGGAGCATGGAAGGCTACAATCCATGTGGTTGCAAAGAGTCAGACACAACTGAGTGAATAAACCTACCTACCTCTGTACCAAATCACATTGTATACCATAAATGGTGTATCTATTTTCCTTCTCTTAGACATTTGAATTACCATTTTGATTTTTATCAAAACATTTATGGGAGCTTTCTGTGGGAGCTCAACTATACTATTTCAGCTCATCAGCAGATCAGCACTGCAACTACAAAATGGTGCAACCTCTAGCGATGGATGGTACTCGAGAAGACTCTTGAGAGTCCCTTGGACTGCAAGGAGAGCCGACCAGTCCATCCTTAAAGAAATCAGTCCTGAATATTCATTGGAAGGACGGATGTTGAAACTGAAACTCAATACTTTGGCCACATGATGGGAAGAGCTGACTCATTTGAAAAGACACTGATGCTGGGAAAGATTGAAGGCAGGAGGAGAAGGGGATGACAGAGGATGAGATGGTTGGATGGCATTACTGACTCAATGGGCATGAGTTTGAGTAAACTCCGGGAGTGAGTGATGTACAGGGAGCCCAGGCATGCTGACGTTCATGAGGTCACAGAGGCGGACACAACTGAGTGACTGAACTGAACTGAACTGAACTAGCAAAGGAATATGTGAAAAGATTGCTATCTTGATATCAGTAGTGGATGCAGTGAATTACAAACAGTATAGGTTTCTGGGTCAAAGAGTAAGAGAAAGTTAAACTATAGCTATTTTTTTGGCAGTTATATACATGAATTAAGATACCCATTGAAAACATTAACAAAAGTTACCAATAGTGAGGAATGAAAAAGGGGAATTCGAAAAGAAAAATGGGAATCAATAAATGGATAAGCAAATACATCAGAGAAAAGGAAAAGGACAGAAGGATTTATGAAACTGATGATAATACCAAACTGTAAGCAGTGAGTCAGACATGACTTACTGACTGAACAACAATAGCAAATGAGCAGTGTGGTAGAACTAACTCATATCCCTGCATCAGAAAGAGAGGCAGAAGGAGATAGGGAAGAGAAGCAAGAAGAGGAAGGAAAAGGCAGAAGAAAGGGATTGGGGAGACAACTGGTAGGAGAAGGAGAATATTCAGTTCAGTCACTAAGTCACATCTGACTTTTTGCCACCCCATGAATCACAGCACGCCAGACCTCCCTGTCCATCATAAACTCCCGAGTTCACTCAGATTCACGTCCATTAAGTCTGTGATGCCATCCAGCCATTTCCTCTGTTGTCCCATCCTCCTCCTGCCCCCAATCCCTCCCAGCATCAGTCTTTTCCAATGAGTCAACTCTTTACATGAGGTGGCCAAAGTACTGGAGCTTCAGCTTTAGCATCATTTCTTCCAAAGAAATCCCAGGGCTGATCTCCTTCAGAATGGACTGGTTGGATCTCCTTGCAGTCCAAGGGACCTTCAAGAGTCTTTTCCAACAACACAGTTCAAAAGCATCAATTCTTTGGCACTCAGCCTTCTTCACAGTCCAACTCTCACATCCATACATGACCACAGGAAAAACCATAGCCTTGACTAGACGGACCTTAGTCAGCAAAGTAATCTCTCTGCTTTTGAATATGCTATCTAGGTTGGTCATAACTTTCCTTCCAAGGAGCAAGCATCTTTTAATTTCATGGCTGCAATCATCATCTGCAGTGATTTTGGAGCCCCCAAAAATAAAAGTCTGACACTGTTTCCACAGTTTCCCCATCGATTTCCCATGAAGTGATGAGACCAGATGCCATGATCTTCATTTTCTGAATGTTGAGCTTTAAGACAACTTTTCACTCTCCACTTTCACTTTCATCAAGAGGCTTTTTAGTTCCTCTTCACTTTCTGCCATAAGGGTGGTGTCATCTGCATATTGAGGTTATTGATATTTCTCTCAGCAACCTTGATTCCAGCTTGTGTTTCTTCCATTAGAGTGTTTCTCATGATGTACTCTGCATAGAAGTTAATTAAGCAGGGTTACAATATACAGCCTTGACGTACTCCTTTTCCTATTTGGAACTAGTCTGTTTTTCCATGTCCAGTTCTAACTGTTGCTTCCTGACCTGCATACAGATTTCTCAAGAGGCAGGTCAGGTGGTCTGGTATTCCCATCTCTTTCAGAATTTTCCACAGTTGATTGCGATCCACACAGTCAAAGGCTTTGGCATAGTCAATAAAGCAGAAATAGATGTTTTTCTGGAACTCTCTTGCTTTTTCCATGATCCAGCGGATGTTGGCAATTTGATCTGGTTCCTCTGCTTTTTCTAAAACCACCTTGAACATCAGGAAGTTCACAGTTCATGTATTACTGAAGCCTGGCTTGGAGAAGTTTGAGCGTTACTTTACTAGCATGTGAGATGAACGCAATTGTGCGGTAGTTGGAGCATTCTTTGGCATTGCCTTTCTTTGGGAGTGGAATGAAAAGTGACCTTTTCCAGTCCTGTGGCCACTGCTGAGTTTTCCAATTTTGCTGGCATGTTCAGTGCAGCACTTTCACAACATCATCCTTCAGGATTTGAAATAGCTTTACTGGAATTCCATCGCCTCCACTAGCCTTGTTTGTAGTGATGCTTTCTAAGGCCCACTTGACTTCACATTCCAGGATGTCTGGCTCTAGATGACTGATCACACCATCGTGATTATCTGGGTCATGAAGATGTTTTTTGTACAGTTCTTCTGTGTATTCTTGCCACCTCTTCTTAATATCTTCTTCTTCTGTTAGGTCCATACCATTTCTGTCCTTTATTGAGCTCATCTTTGCATGAAATGTTCCCTTGGTATCTCTAATTTTCTTGAAGAGATCTCTACTACTACTACTACTACTACTACTACTACTACTACTACTACTACTACTACTAAGTTGCTTCGGTCATGTCCGACTCTGTGTGACCCCATAGGTGGCAGCCCACCAGGCTCCACCATCCCTGGGATTCACCAGGCAAGAACACTGGAGTGGGTTGCCATTTCCTTCTCCAATGCATGAAAGTGAAAAGTGAAAGTTAAGTCGATCAGTCATGTCTGACTCTTTGTGACCCCATGGACTGCAGCCTACCAGGCTCCTCTATCCCTGGAAATTTCCAGGCAAGAGTCCTGGAGTGTGGTGCCATTGCTTTCTCCGGAAGAGATCTCTAGTCTTTCCCATTCTGTTCTTTTCCTCTATTTCTATGCATTTATCGCTAAAGAAGGCTTTCTTATCTCTTCTTGCTATTCTTGGAACTCTGCATTCAGATTTCATTTTCTCTTTTGCTTTTCGCTTCTCTTCTTTTCACAGCTATTTTTAAGGCCTCCCCAGACAGCCATTTTTCTTTTTTGCATTTCTTTTCCATGGGGATGGTCTTGATTACAGTCTCTTGTACAATGTCACGAACCTCATTCCATAGTTCATCAGGCACTCTATCTATCAGATCTAGGCCCTTAAATCTATTTCTCACTTCCACTGTATAATCCTATGGGATTTGATTTAGGTCACACCTGAATGGTCTAGCGGTTTTCCCTACTTTCTTAAATTTAAATCTGAGTTTGGTAATAAGGAGTTCATGATCTGAGTCACAGTCGGCTCCTGGTCTTGTTTTTGTAGACCGTATAGAGCTTCTCCATCTTTGGCTGCAAAAAAATATAATCAATCTGATTTTGGTGTTGACCATCTGGTGATGCCCATGTGTAGAGTCTTCTCTTGTGTTGTTGGAGAGGGTGTTTGCTATGACCAGTGTATTTTCTTGGCAAAACTCTATTAGTCTTTGCCCTGCTTCATTCTGCATTCCAAGGCCAAATGTGTCTGTTACTCCAGGTGTTTCTTGACTTCCTAATTTTGCATTCCAGTCCCCTATAATGAAAAAGACATCTTTTTTTGGGTGTTCTAAAAGGTCTCGGAGGTCTTCATAGAACCGTTCAACTTCAGCTTCTTCATCATTACTAGTTGGGGCATAGACTTGGATTACTGTGCTATTGAATGGTTTGCCTTGAAAACGAACAGAGATCATTCTGTCGTTTTTGAGATTGCATCCAAGTACTGCATTTTGGACTCTTTTGTTGACCATGATGGCTGCTCCATTTCTTCTGAGGGATTCCTGCCCGCAGTAGTAGATATCATGGTCATCTGAGTTAAATTCACCCATTCCAGTCCATTTTAGTTCGCTGATTCCTAGAATGTCGATGTTCACTCTTGCCATCTCTTGTTTGACCACTTCCAATTTTCCTTGATTCATGGACCTGACATTCCAGGTTCCTATACAATATTGCTCTTTACAGCATCAGAGCTTGTTTCTATCACCAGTCACATCCACAGCTGGGTATTGTTTTTCCTTTGGCTCCATCCCTTCATTCTTTCTGGAGTTATTTCTCCACTAATCTCCAGTAGCGTGTTGGGCACCTACTGACCTGGGGAGTTCCTCTTTCAGTATCCTATCATTTTGCTTTTTCATACTGTTCATGGGGTTCTCAAGGCAAGAATACTGAAGTGGTTTGCCATTCCCTTTTCCAGTGGACCACATTCTGTCAGACATCTTCACCATGACCTGCCTGTCTTGGGTTACTCCTGGGCATGACTCAGTTTCATTGAGTTAGACAAGGCTGTGGTCCTAGTGTGATTAGATTGACTAGTTTTCTGTGAGTATGGTTTCAGTGCGTCTGCCCTCTGATGCCCTCTTGCAACACCTACCATCTTACTTGGGTTTCTCTTACTTTGAGCGTGGGGTATCTCTACACAGCTGCTCCCGCAAAGCGCAGCCACTGCTTTTTACCTTGGACAAAGGGTATCTCTTCATCACCACCCTTCCTGACCTTCAATGTGGGATAGCTCCTCTAGAGGAGGAGATAAAGGAGGACACGGGGAAGAAGTGAGAATTGTATTATAAGTAGGGAAAATAAATAAAAATAATGAAATATTGAATACATATCCTATGCATTATGTCTGCACTGGCAATGAAAGGAAAATTCAGAAGACACATGTAAATTTTTTAAGAAGGCAAAACTGGTTAGACAGTTAAAAAACCTGAAAATAATGTTAAAAATCTGAAATAATCCAGAGATAAACTATAAATATAAATTAAAATTATTTATAAATTAAGAAAATTAATACTATCAAATTGCATTGTAAAAACAAGCATTTCACATAAAAAAGATATAGAGATTGATTTGTCCTTATATATAAGTACATACTTATATGTGATGGGTGTGTATACATATAAATAGATAGATTTGTTCTTATATATAAGTACAGACATATATGTGGTATGTATGTGTGTGTGTGTATATATATATATATATATATATGTATATAATGAAATTTCTTAATCTCTGGAATCTCCTATAGTTCTCCAAACATTTTGGCATCTTATTTAAATCTTTTAAACTAGGTTGTTTTAAAATATTTAAGTTGATAAGAAAAATTGTCATCGTATATCAATTTGATATGACAGATAAAATATATGGGATTAATATATTTTATTGTTGATCAAACTCTAATTAAAATTCCTATCCACGTTGACTTTAATAATTAATTAGTAATTTAAATAGGTAGATAGACATATGTAAAAAATCTTCACTATCGGTATTTTTGTCTCTTAAGTTTAATTAAAACACAGCCCTGTCTGTATTAGGTTTTACTCCATTCAGAAGATTAAAAAGAGAGATTTTTGAAGTCAGCTGAAAGGCTTAAGGAAACTAATTGTACCTTTGGCTTAAAAAAAAATCATGCCTCAAAGAATTTTGGATTTGTACTGAAATGTTGACACCTAATATGATGCCCAGCTGTATGATAGTATTGTACTGTCAGTGAGTCTTCAGTATCAACTGTCAGAGATGAGAAACTTCTTACACATTCCATCCAGTGACCCTTCAATTGCAGGGGAAAGACTGACACACAACAGTTTTTCTATAATACCTTACAATATGTTCTCACTTTTGTTATATATTTATCAAAACTATATGGTAGCCTTGCTAGTTCAAGTCTCGTGTTGCAGGTTATCTAAAATACTATGTTTACAGCTAGAAAAATAATAAAGAATTCAATAAGGATTCTTTCATATTTAGTTGATTAAAGTACATGAAGGGAAGCTATTTTAAAATGAGGCACATAAAAATACATATCAAAACACATTTTTTAAAATTGACTTTATTTTTACAGCGTTTTAATATGCACAGCAGAAATGAGAAGGTGCAGAGATTTCCCTTATACTCTTTTTTTATAAAAATTTTATTTATTTATTTATTTTTTAAATTTTAAAATCTTTAATTCTTACATGCGTTCCCAAACATGAACCCCCCTCCCACCTCCCTCCCCATACCCTCACCCATGCATAGCTTCTCCCACTATTATCTCTCCGCCAGAATTGTTTGTTACAACTAACTCATACTGACATATCATAATCATCCAAAGTCTATAGTTTACATTATGGTTCAGGGCTGGTATTTTGTGTTATTTGTTACATGTTAGTTGATCAGGCATGTCTGACTCTTTGCAGTCCCATGGACTGTAGCCTGCCAAGTTCCTCTGTCCATGGTATTTTCCAGGCAAGAATACTGGAGTGGGTTGCCATTTCCTTCTCCAGGGGATTGTTCCCACTCAGGGATAGAACCTGGGTCTCTTGATTTGCAGGCAGATTCTTTAACATCTGAGCCATCAGGGAAGCTCTTGTATGTTATTTGAGTTTGTATAAATGTATGTTGACTTGTAGTCACCATTATGATATCATGCAGATTACTTTTATTGCCCTAAAAAAACTTCTGTGCTCCAACTATTCATCCCTTATCCTGGAAGCCTTGAATACCATTGATCTGTTTATTGTCTCTGTAATTTAGCATTTTCCATACAGTTGGAATTATACAGCATGTCGCCTTTTAAGACTGACTTCTTTCACTCAGTAAGATAGATTTCAGTTTCCTCCATGTCTTTTTGTGGCTTGATAGCTCATTTCTTTTTTAGCACTGAATTCTATTCCATTGTCTGCATCTACTACAGTTTATTTATACACTCACTTACTGAAGAATATATTTGTTCTTCAAATAAGTAGAGAATTTCATATGGAAATATGGTCAAGAAGGTTTTCTTTCATTTAACTTATGTGGAACCCAAACATCAATGTGATTAACATAACCAAACCAGTGCAAATGATTTTCAGCGCTTGATTTGGATATTTTAAGTATGTTGGCTATTTCTGGCATGGTATAATGTGGATTATTCTCAATTGATGCCTCAATCTGATCGCTCTCAACTTCAACTGGTCTACCCAACTGTGTAGCATAGTCAGTGAGAAATTTCTAGTGTGAAACTTCGCAAACCACCTTTAACAAATTTGATCAGTCACACACCTTCTCCATATTCTGCACACATCTTTTGTACTGTGTTTCAGTTGCATTTTTACCTTTCTTGAAATAATACATCATAATATGCCAAAATGTTACTTTTTTCCTTTCATCTTCAACATTAAAGAAGACACACAAAAATTCACTAGTTTTGATTTTTTTTTTAATGCATGCTGATATGGCATTGGTCACAATACAATCTAACAACATTGTTTCAAATGTAGTTTAGAACAATTAAACACTACTAGAGTCATCTAACAGGGAAAACAACAACAACAACAACAACAACGAACTTTTTTGGCCAGCCAATATATCTAAACCCCTTATATCATGTCCTGTAAGTAGTGATGTGAAAGTGAAGTGATAGTCACTTAGTCATTACTCAGTCTTTGTGACCCCATGTACTATAGCCTTCCAAGTTCCTCTGTCCATGGAATTCTCTAGGCAAGAATAGCAGAGTAGGTTGCCATTCCCTTCTCTGGGTGATCTTCCTGATGCAGGGATCGAACCTGTGTCTCTTTCATTGCAGGCAGATTTTTAACCATCTGAGGCACCAGGGAAGATGGCCTGGAAGTAGAAATTTGTGTTTTTACCTATCAGTTTTCATCTCAAGATTCCTCTTCCTCTCTCTCTTTTAAGGTGAGCAAGAGAAGAATGCTATTTATTGGTGAGCAGGCTTGACATTTCGACAAAAAAAAAAAAAATTAAGTGTAGAATGAGGTAACCAAAAACAACTGAGGTTTTTGCTATGGCTAAACCATATAGTTTTCATCTCAGGCCTTGGTAAGCATTGGTTACAAAGACCTAACAAAGCCAGTCATGGGAAATTTATAATATAGGCTGTGGACATAACAGGGCATTACATTTCACAGTAGACTAAAGAAATGGTGAAACCTGAGAGGAAAGAATAATTTAGTTCCAGTGGAGCCTCACCTAGAAATTACAACAGTGCTTTTTGCTTTTACTGTATGTCTCCATCAAGTCTACAGACTGAAGCTTTGAACTCCTAAGTGTATAAGATCTATATGAATCATAGGGCTTGGATTTCAATCAGAGCCAAGAAACATAATTTATATAGGGGCTTTATCTTATATTCATGATGTTCAGCCTCAAATAAAAGTCACTACCATACAGTCACCCTGCTTATTTAACTTATATGCAGAGTACATCATGAGAAACGCTGGGCTGGAAGAAGCACAAGCTAGAATCAAGATTGCCGGGAGAAATATCAATAACCTCAGATATGCGGATGACACCACTGTTATGGCAGAAAGTGAAGAAGAACTAAAGAGCCTCTTGATGAAAGTGAAAGAGGAGAGTGAAAAAGTCGGCTTAAAGCTCAACATTCAGAAAACGAAGATCATAACATTCGGTCCCATCACTTCATGGCAAATAGATGGGAAAACAATGGAAACAGTGGCTGACTTTATTTTGGAGGAATCCAAAATAACTGCAGATGGTGATTGCAGCCATGAAATTAAAAGACACTTACTCCTTGGAAGGAAAGTTATAACCAACTTAGACAGCATATTAAAAAGCAGAGACATTACTTTATCAACAACGGTCTGTCTAGTCAAGGCTATGGTTTTTTCAGTACTCATGTATGGATGTGAGAGTTGGACTGTAAAGAAAGCTGAGCACTGAAGAATTGCTGCCTTTGAACTGTGGTATTGGAGAAGACTCTTGCGACTTCCTTAGATTGCAAGGAGATCCAACCAGTCCATCCTAAAGGAGATCAGTCTTGAGTGTTCATTGGAAGGACTGATGTTGAAGCTGAAGCTACAATACTTTGGCCACCTGATTCGATGAGCTGACTCATTGGAAAAGACCCTGATGCTGGGAAAGATTGAGGGCAGGAGGAGAAGGGGACAACCGAGGATGAGATGGTTGGATGTTATCACTGACTCAGTGGGCATAAGTTTGGGTGAACTCCAGGAGGTAGTGATGGACACGGAGGCCTGGCATGCTATGGTTCATGGGATTGCAAAGAGTCAGACATGACTGAGTGACTGAGCTGAACTGACCTGAACCATACAGTCACAAGTTATCTTTGAATTTCATTACAGAAGCACTAATGAATTCTTCCAATCCAGGAAGCGACAACAACTAGACTTCACCTGCAAATAGGTATATATTTTATTAATGAAAAACTAAAAGTAATGTGGACCTGTATGTATTATAATGACATCTTCTTGGATTAATGGAGTAAAATGAAACAATTAAACTATGACAAGTCCAAAGACCAAGAAAACAAGCTTAAATGTCTGTGTCTGGAATGCTCTAAGTAAACTGGCCTTTAGTAAAAATGGAAGAAAGACACCTTTCTATTGGATTATTTTTATTTTCAAATAAATCAATTAAATGCCCCTTTTTAAAGTGGCTACTCCACCCTAAAGAAGAAGGAAATTAGTACACTATAGTAGAATTCTTCCATAACAAATAACTGCAGAAGTGGCTTAGTAAAACCAGTAATACTGGCTGTAGGGTGGATATAGCAGATATACATATGGTGGAAAGTTGAAGATCCTTGCAATGCTACTGAAAAATTTACTGTCTTTTTATTTGGAAGGCAGATCACAAGCTTGCCAAACTCGTAGATCTAGTCAAAACTGTTGAAACAAGAGTAAAAATATTAGCAAGTATTAGTTGTTGGTTGCTCCTTGTCACTTACAGTAAAATATTATAATAATGTAAGTATTGTGAAGTATTACAACAACATGGATAAGAACTGGCTGGTTAACAAGGAGAAATACAGACGATACAAAGATTAAGGCCTTCACAAATAAGCTCACTAGATAAAATACAGAACTCTCAGATAAATTTGAATTTCAGATAACCAAAAAAAATTTAAGTATGATAATGCTCCAATTATTACATAGGATATGACAAATATATTAAATGTTTATCTAAAATTAACTAAACTGAGCATCTTGAATTTGTATTTGCTAAATCTTGCATCCCTTTTCATAGAATAGAGAAGCCAAACTGCCTCTGAACAGTGAAGTGATGAGATAAAGCTGAAAATCACTTTAAGCAATGAGATCTATTAAGAATTTTCACATAAAAATAGCCCTTTAGCAAATATTAGAACATAGCCTATATTTGCTATCATGACATACCCTTCAGCAAAAATAGAAATATGAGTGTTGTCATCCCATCAAATCTTACTATTTCAAGTAGTCTCAAGATAATAACATAAATGAAGGCAAGGAAGTAAAGAAATAAATCTGGTGTCATAAGCATGACCAGAAAAGGATTTGGTTATTGTGTAGCTACTGACACATACAGACAACTAGAAGCAAAAGGATCAGAAGCCCTCTAAGTTTTCAAGGAACTTATACTGCAAAATGACCACAGACTTGCACTGAAAGGGTCTGGGACTGAGCCAACCATAAAGTGAGCCCCAGTTGGGCAAACTTGTACCAGGAGGAAGGAGACATTTTAAAGCTCTAACTGTCTGCTTAGAACATCAACTGAAACACCCACTTCAGAGTGGCCATCTGAGTATATTGAACAAGAAAGAACTCACAGAGGGCAAATCTGGAGCCATGAAAAATAATGGTGAAGAAAGTTCCTTCCAGAGAGTAGGACTTTGATCTATTCAAGGAACTTTCTTAACTTTCAGATCAAGGTGTCTTGACTATACATGCCCACCAGGCTTTCATCAATAACTGCTGCTATGGAAGAGTAACTGCTGTGATTTTCTAGTCTTCTCTTTTTAATGGCAATTTTTATTGTGTTTAATCTCTCCCTGCTCCACCTCTGTCTATTATGTGCTTGGCAGGAGGGAGCAGCATTATAACTTGCCTTTTATTTCATAAAATCACTGGGCTACAAGGACCTGGTGGACAGAAATGTACATCATCCAGAGGTCCTGGACTTTGAGTTGAATGTAGCAACCAAGCAGACTTTGAATTTACAACATTAAGGAAACATATAAGGTGCTTGTTTTGTAAGACAAAAGCTGTTCATTATTTCCTGGTCAAAGGAGAAACCACTGAGGCTGCTGTCTGTCCAAATCTATTCTCTTCTTGAACTCATGGCTGCACCACATGTATTAGTCTCTCTCTCACATTGAAGCATGGCCATTTCTCCAGCAGGCAGTGAGCGTAGGAGGTATGTATACTTTCTGACTCAGGAAGCTCTGGGCTTTAGAGCCTTTCAGGAATTTTTCTTGGAAGCCAGTAGCTGAAGCTGAATCAGCCATTTCAGTACAATCCCTTAGCCTAATCATAACGAACCTAGTAGTAATTTAGTCACTAAGTCCTGTTGACTCTTGCGACCCCACAGACTTAACCTGCCAGGTGCCTCTATTCAAGGGATTCTCCAGGCAAGAATACTGGAGTGGATTGCCATTTCCTTCTCCAGGGGATCTTCCCAACCCAGGAATAGAACCCACATTCCCTACATTGCAGGCAGATTTTTTACTGACAGAGATACATGGGAAGCCCAAGGAACCTAGAACATCACTATGTAATCTTCATGAATGGTAAGTAATCATCTTTACTCTTTAAGTCACTGAATTACTGTTGAGTCTACTCTTAATAATATAGGGTACAAGTGTGAAAGTTTTACTTGCTCAGTTGTGACCTACTCTTTGTAACACCACAGACTGTAGCTTGCCAGCCTCCTCTGTCCATGGAATTTTCCAGGCAAGAATACTCGAGTAGGTAAGCCATGCCCTTCTCTAGGTGTCAGGAAATTAATAAGATGGCACAAATCAGGTCTCTCGCCCCATGTTCTGTAAACAATGACTTTGCACGGTTGTGCAACAGCAGAGATTGCATATAGCACTGCACATGTGCTTCAGGAGGTACTTGCTTGGCCACACACTACTTTTGTTCTTAAGTATATGTAAGTTTCACCTGGAAAAGTCCTAAGGGGTTTTATGTGTTTATGTGATGTTATATGTGCTGCTACTGCTGCCTTGCCAACCAGGAGAGAATAAGTGTGTCTGCAGTTCCCATGGCTCCTAGAATTTTCTTCCAGCTTACTTGCTCAAGCCTTGACTACCAGGGGTTCAGAGAACAGTGCACACAATGAGACATAGGGAGACCACTAGTACTATGAACAGGATAGGTGATACACCAGGGGATCTTCCTGACCCAGGAATTGAACCCAGGTGTTCCACATTGCGGACAGATTCTTTATTGTCTAAGCCACCAGGGAAACCTACTTTTCATGTTTCCCTGTGGGGGGGGGGGGAAAAAGATAAAAACCCTGCAAAAGTATACAACTTTTGACCTCTCCTAATTTCTTCCCCTTCCCACTACGTCCCAAGCAAGGGATAGTGATTTATCTTAATGGTGAGTTTGGGAAAGAAAACCAGATGTGTTCACCTCAATTCTTCCTCTCATCTTTCTCTTTGTCAACCTGGGTGGGAGATGGGAGGGGACACTCTCACCTTAGCAGGACAGACTATACTCCATATTGAATTTCTACAAAGATGGGGTAGTATTAACTCAGGTAATGTTAGCAAGTTCTTGTGGCTCTGTATCCAAATCATGATTTTAAAAAATAATTTGTATTGATAACAAAAAATGGCATTTTTATCTCCATTTATGTGAGCCTTTTGGCTATATTTCAAATGACACTAAACTTGAGTAAATAGATGTGGTGGTATTTCTTGACACCTCTAAAAACAGTTTGAGGTTAAATCAAAACAAAAATTAAAAAAAAAAAATCTGTGAATGTTTCCTGAAGTAACAAAATAGCTCTCCCAAATAAATTTTCTTTGCTCCTCCCCCAACTTAATCTGTCATTTTTACCACCCATGATCTTTAAGTTGCACTTAACTGACCAGGGATAAAAGCATGGTAGAATCTGCAGACCAGTTCTATTTCTGAAGTGCACTGTGATAAGAACATACTTGTCTCCTAAATAAAAATGAAACTGCAACTAGATTACCCCCAGGTGTTTCAGATTCTCATTTCCCTGTCAATGTGAAAAGATATTTGATAAGATGATTCTATTTAACTTTGCAATAACATGGATAGATTGACACAGTAGCTTGTGACATAAATACCATTAAGAAAATGTTAAAAATACAGTGGAATTCATGACAGTCTGAGAGAGGAAGGAAAAGTATTTTTAAGCAATGTAAGATTTCCATTGCTCTTCATACAATGCAGTTATCTCTATGAATAACATATTAAGACTCATGCAGGTTTTACAGACCTGGGGAATTTTACCTAAATAGATTAAACACAGAAAGGAAAAAGTCAAGGATAATCAATATAAAGTTTTGAATAGACTAATGACTGTCCAAAGCTTCCCTGAAAAACTTCTATGAGACAAATTTTCATAGAGAAAATAGAAATTATATTTAAAATCCAAGTGTTTTAGTTATGACCTCTAATTTAACACACAGGAAATTGATATATTTACCTATAAGGGGAAAAAAACAAAAACAAAAACACGAAACCAAATCTCACTCTTGGGAGATCTGATTCTAAGGTCCATAATTGTAATTCTTATGATATACTTAACTTCAGGCTTAAAATACCAAGATCTTTGTTACTATTTATAAGTAAAGCACATGGTGTTTGGCACAGATGTGGAATCAAGCAAGTGTCTGGATTTGGACACATAGTCTTCACTTTCTTGCCTTGTTATTCTGTACAAGATAATCTAGCTAAGACTCCCTGATGTAAAATGCTGACAAGAACAGATCATGCATTAAAGAAAGATTATGCAAATTATATTAGTTTAGTGGTTCTAAGGGCTTCCCTGATGGCTCAGATGGTAAAGAATCTGCCTGTAATGTGGGAGACCTGAGTTCAGTCCTTGGGTTGGGAAGATGCCCTGGAGAAGGTAATGACTACCCACTCCAGTGTTCTTGCCTGGAGAATTCCATGGAGAGGGGAGCCTGGAAGGCTACAATCCATGGTGTCACTTTAGCTTGTGTCAGAATCACTCTGCTTGTCTAGTGAGATTTTGCATTTCTGAAAAGTTTTCAGTCAGATGCTGCTGATCAAGAAACCGTATGTTAAGAATGACTGTATAAACTAACACATGTAAAGCACTAGCAAATTGTATAATAAGTGTTTGATATGTTTTAGCTATTCATTTTCTTGGTGGTTTATTTTTTCATTTTTATAGTTGTAAAAAGAGACAAACATATAATTTGGAAATATTTTTATTTAGGATAAATCTTGCTTGGTTAGGATGTACCCTCCGGGGGGGGGGGGAAGTATTATATATATATATATATATATATATATATATAATTTATAAATTAAAAGGTATTTGGTGATGCTACTAACAAAATCATTTGATAAAAGCAAAAGCCTTTATGGAGGGAATTATTCTGTGTTATAATTTTGGAATTTTATATTTGCATTTTAATAAGAATAATATTCCTTTAATATATTGATATCTTAAAAAGTGATTAAATAAGGAGATTTAATTTTGAATGATAACATGCTCTTAGTGCGTGTCCTTATAATGACAATGTTTCCATTGTGATTGCCCTCAATAATACTTTATTTACACTACATACAGGTCTAAGATTTTCCTATATAAAAATATCACAAAAACTGAAGATGCCTGTCTTCACTGTTATGTCCATATCAGATGTAAACAACTATTAAATATGTGATATATGGTTAACATATATGCAGATCAGGAAGCAACAGTTAGAACTGGACATGGAACAACAGACTGGTCCAAATAGGAAAAGGAGGATGTCAAGACTGTATATTGTCACCCTGCTCATTTAACTTATATGTAGAGTACATAATGAGAAATGCTGGGCTGGAAGAAGCACAAGCTGGAATCAAGATTGCCAGAAAATAAATATCAATAACCTCAAATATGCAGATGATACAACCTTTATGGAAGAAAGTGAAGAAGAACTAAAAAGCCTCTTGTTGCAAGTGAAAGAGGAGAGTGAAAAAGTTGGCTTAAAACTCAACATTCAGAAAACGAAGATCATGGCATCTGGTCCCATCACTTCATGGCAAATGGGGAAACAGTGGAAACAGTAGCTGACTTTATATTTTTTCAGCTCCAAAATCACTGCAGATGGTGATTGCAGCCATGAAATTAAAAGATGCTTACTCCTTGGAAGGAAAGTTATGACCAACCTAGATAGCATATTCAAAAGCAGAGACATTACTTTGCCAACAAAGATCTGTCTAGTCAAGGCTATGCTTTTTCCTGTGGTCATGTATGGGTGTGAGAATTAGACTGTGAAGAAGGCTGAGCACCGAAGAATTGATGCTTTTGAACTGTGGTGTTGGAGAAGACTTTTGTGAGTCCCTTGGACTGCAAGGAGATCTAACCAGTCCATTCTAAAGATCAGTCCTGGGTGTTCACTGGAAGGACTTATATTGAAGCTGAAACTGCAATACTTTGGGCACCTCATGCGAAGAGTTGACTTATTGGAAAAGACTCTAATGCTGGGAGGGTTTAGGGGACAGGAGGAGAAGGGGACGACAGAGGATGAGATGGCTGGATGGCATCACCGACTTGATGAACATGAGTTTGAGTAAACTCAGGGAATTGGTGGTGGACAGGGAGGCCTGGCGTGCTGAGATTCATGGGGTCGCAAAGGGTCAGACAAGATGGAGCGACTGTACTGAACTGAACTGATATGGTTAACACATCATATTACTTTGTTGCAAATTATCTTTTGACTTAACAATATGCTTCAATAATGTGTACATAAGAGAAGAAGAGAATTGATTATATGTGCAAAGATGAAGAAACTAAAACCATAACCAAGTTATCCAAAATCCAAATAAAGACATAAAGAGTTAAGACAAAGAACTTTTTTTTGATGATGATATGAAATGAATAATTGGTGAAGTAAAAGAAGAATAACAAAAAATATATTAAAAAACAAAAAGGCCTATTTAGTTTTGTTCCTTTGGTTTGCTCAAAGAAGCTACTGATAAGATAATGATGGCTAAAGGAATGTCAGCAAACATTAGAATTTGAAATGAAGAACAAAACTTAGTCATTACCACTAACAGTCAAGAATTTGCATTATTTATTAAAGTCTATATGTTGAAAATATTTATTTAAGTCATCTATTTTTCTCTTTGTGTTTCCTATCCTTAACGGATTCTATCTCAAAGTCTTTTAGCTACTCCTGGCTTCCCCAGTGTCTCAGTGGTAAAGAATCCACCTGCAATGCTGGAGATTGGAAAATGCAGATTTGATCACTGGGTCAGGAAGATTCCCTGGAAGAGGAAATGGCAACTCACTTCAATATTCTTGCCTGGAAAATCCCATAGACAGAGGAGCCTGGTGGGATGCAGTTCATGGGATCACAAAGAATCCTACATGACTGAGCAACTAAGCACAACACTCTCCACCTTCCGCCAAAAAAAAATTTGTCTACTACCAAAAGAAAGGAGCAAAGAAAAGTGTTTAGCATGCAGATTAAGCAATCAATAGTAATAAACTATTGGTGACATCTGCAGTTTTTCACAAGCCAGAACAAAATATTTCAACTTATTTTCATCATTTTTTTCCTGCAACAGTATCAAATAAAATAGTGACAGCGTTTGCATTAAGAACCTTTTGAAAATTGAACAAAGACTGATCTGGTAAATACATTGTCTTCTTCAGTGAGATTATTTACTTCCTTGACAGTTTCACTGTTGATGAGGACATGAGAAATTACTTTTACTGCAGGCTGTATGGTATGAGGAATTTTTATCAGATGGTTGTTATTAAACATTGTTAAAATGAAAAGTGACACAGTCTCCTTTAATGGTCTGAATGTTCAAAAGATTAGCAATCACAAAAGCTTCGACCATGAACTGAATTTTTATGATTTTCTTCTTGGCATACTGCCATATTATGAAAGTTTTAGATGATTTTAAGAGCTACCTGGAGAGGTCCTAATTCCCAACTCCCCTAGGAAGCTCCAAATACTAAGTACTGTCTTTGGCTTCTTCTTGGGAGACTCTCTTTCATTCTTTGCTCTTTATTGATTGATCTTAACCATCTCAGAAAACACAATTAAGACAACAAATACTTTCAAAACAAAGTAAAAAATACACAAATAAATAAATGATAAGAGTAAAAGCAATAACTCTATCCTGATGAAAAATCTAGACTGAAGGAAATGCAGTTTTTCAAGTAAACAATAATATGTATACTTTATTTACTCAGACTATATTTCATTAAGACTTTGAGAAACATTCTATTAAGAAAACAAGAAGTATTCATGGATCATTGTTTAAATTGAAAGAGACTATATAAAGAGTGCATATAGCAAAATATTATTACATATACTTTGCAATCATGTGCAGATATTCAATAATCAATATCTATTTTAGATGGAGATCAATACTTAAATAAGTATATTTGCAACAAAAACAGATTAGGTATAGCATTTTGTGGTAGCAATACAAACATATTTGAAAGAGTGCTCTTCCAAGTAGCTTACACTAAGCCTTTTCAATATCTGGAGCAAAATCTTATGAGAATTAATATTCTTAAGAATCTGTCTAATTCAGATAACTTTCAGTTGAACTGATGAAGTGAATGTGGTTTTAATATTTTAGATTTAGAGTTATGACAGCTATAGTATTTACTGGTTTATTCTTATTCTCAAGTTAAGTAATAGTAGTCATATTATCAATTGATGATAGTGCTTATTCTATTGTTCATACAAGTCTACATTTCTTGCACCTAGACACTTCATTAGTAACAAGCAAGTGTCATAAATCCAAATTATACTTGGCAGCAATTCTTCCTGTTAATTTGACTAGATCTGAAATACCATTTTTTTGTCTTTACTAATATCTCTTTACATTTGCATGGCAAAGCAGATGACATCACCCTTATGGCAGAAAGTAAAGAGGAAATAAAAAGCCTCTTGATGAAAGTGAAAGAGGAGAGTGAAAAAGTTGGCTTAAACCTCAACATTCAGAAAACAAAAATCATGGCATCTGGTCCCATCACTTCATGGCAGTTAGATGGGGAAACAGTGGAAACAGTGTCAGACTTTATTTTTTGGGGCTCCAAAATCACTGCAGATGATGATTGCAGCAATGAAATTAAAAGACGCTTACTCCTTGGAAGGAAAGTTATGACCAACCTAGATAGCATATTCAAAAGCAGAGACACTACTTTGCCAACAAAGGTCCACCTAGTCAAGGCTATGGCTTTTCCAGTGGTCATGTATGGATGTGAGAATTAGACTGTGAAGAAGGCTGAACACCGAAGAATTGATGCTTTTGTTTGTTTATTTTTTTTAAATTTTTCTTTACAATACTGTATTGCTTTTGCCATACATTGACATGAATCCACCACAGGTGTACATGCATTCCCAAACATGAACCCCCCTCCCACCTCCCTCCCTATATCATCTCTCTGGGTCATCCCAGTGCACCAGCCCCAAGCATCCTGTATCCTGCATCACACCTAGATGGGAAATTCATTTCTTACATGATAGTATACATGGTTCAATGCCATTCTCCCAAATCATCCCACCCTCTCCCTCTCCCACAGAGTCCAAAAGTCTGTTCTATACATCTGTGTCTCTTTTGCTGTCTCACATACATGGTTATCATTACCATCTTTCTAAATTCCATATATATGTGTTAGTATACTGCATTGATGTTTTTCTTTCTGGCTTACTTCACTCTGTATAATCGGCTCCAGTTTCATCCACCTCATTAGAACTGATTCAAATGTATTCCTTTTAATGACTGAGTAATACTCCATTGTGTATATGTACCACAGCTTTCTTATCCATTCATCTGCTGATGGACATCTAGGTTACTCCTATGTCCTGACTATTATAAACAGCGTTGCGATGAACATTGGGGTACATGTGTCTCTTTCAATTCTGGTTTCCTCAGTGTGTATGCCCAGAAGTGGGATTGCTGGGTCATAAGGCAGTTCTATTTCCAGTTTTTTAAAGAGTCTTCACACTGTTCTCCATAGAGGCTGTACTAGTTTGCATTCCCACCAACAGTGTAAGAGTGTTTCTTTTTCTCCACATCCTCTCCAGCATTTATTGCTTGTAGACTTTTGGATCGCAACCATTTTGACTGGTGTGAAATGGTACCTCACTGTTATCTTGATTTGCATTCCTCTGATAATGAGTGATGTTGAGCATCTTTTCATGTGTTTGTTATCCATCTGTATGCCTTCTTTGGAGAAATGTCTATTTAGTTCTTTGGCCCATTTTTTGATTGGGTCATTTATTTTTCTGGACTTGAGCTGCATAAGTTGCTTGTATATTTTTTGAGATTAGTTTTTTGTCCGTTGCTTCATTTGCTATTATTTTCTCCCATTCTGAAGGCTGTCTTTTCACCTTTCTTATATTTTCCTTTGTTGTGCAGAAGCTTTTAATTTTAATTAGATCCCATTTGTTTATTTTTGCTTTTATTTCCAGGATTCTGGGAGGTGGATCATAGAGGATCCTGCTGTGATTTATATCGGAGAGTGTTTTGCCTATGTTCTCCTTTAGGATTTTTATAGTTTCTGGTCTTACGTTTAGATCTTTATCCATTTTGAGTTTATTTTTGTGTATGGTGTTAGAAAGTAATCTAGTTTCATTCTTTTACAAGTTAGTGACCAGTTTTTCCAGCACCACTCCTTAAAGAGATTGTCTTTACTCCATTGTATATTCTTGCCTCCTTTGTCAAAGATAAGGTTTCCATAGGTGTGTGGATTTATCTCTGGGCTTTCTATTTCGTTCCATTGATCTATATTTCTGTCTTTTTGCCAGTACCATACTGTTGATGACTGTGGCTTTGCAGTAGAGCCTGAAGTCAGGCAGGTTGATTCCTCCAATTCCATTCTTCTTTCTCAAGATTGCTTTGGTAATTCGAGGTTTTTTGTATTTCCATACAAATTGTGAAATTATTTGTTCTAGCTCTGTGAAAAATACCGCTGGTAGCTTGATAGGGATTGCATTGAATCTGTAGATTGCTTTGGGTAGTATACTGATTTTCACTATATTCTTTCTTCCAATCCATGAACATGGTATATTTCTCCATCTATTAGTGTCCTCTTTGATTTCTTTCACCAGTGTTTCATAGTTTTCTATATATAGGTCTTTAGTTTCTTTAGGTAGATATATTCCTAAGTATTTTATTCTTTTCGTTGCAATTGTGAATGGAATTGTTTCCTTGATTTCTTTTTCTACTTTCTCATTATTAGTGCATAGGAATGCAAGGGATTTCTGTGTGTTGATTTTATATCCTGCAACTTTACTATATTCATTTATAATTTTATTGATTTGATTTTTCTCCCTTTATTTCTTGATGGGTCTGGCTAATGGTTTGTAAATTTTATTTATTTTTTCAAAGAGCCAGCTTTTGGCTTTGTTGATTTTTGCTATGGTCTCTTTTGTTTCTTTTGCATTTATTTCTGCCCTAATTTTTAAGATTTCTTTCCTTCTACTAACCCTGGGGTTCTCCATTTCTTCCTTTTCTAGTTTCTTTAGGTGTAGAGTTAGGTTATTTATTTGACTTTTTTTCTTGTTTCTTGAGGTATGCCTGTATTGCTATGAACTTTCCTGTTAGCACTGCTTTTATAGTGTCCCACAGGTTTTGGGTTGTTGTTTTCATTTTCATTTGTTTCTATGCATATTTTGATTCCTTTTTGATTTATTTGGTGATGCTTTTGAACTGTGGTGTTGGAGAAGATTCTTGAGAGTCCCTTGGACTGCAAGGAGATCCAACCAGTCCATTCTAAAGGAGATCAGTTCTGAGTGTTCTTTGGAAGGAATGATGCTAAAGCTGAAACTCCAGTACTTTGGCTACCTCATGTGAAAAGTTGACTCATTGGAAAAGACTCTGATGCTGGAAGGGATTGGGGCAGGAGGAGAAGAGGACGACAGAGGATGAGATGGCTGGATGGCATCACCGACTTGATGGACATAAGTTTGGGTGATCTCTGGGAATTGGTGATGGACAGGGAGGCCTGGCATGCTGCAATTCATGCGGTCGCAAAGAGTCAGACACGTCTGAGTGACTGAACTGAACTGATAACTACCTATGTATTTATGTATGCTATTTTTTCCTTTTCAGTTTATTTCTAATTGTATTGTCTAAATTATCTTACACCATTCATTGAAGGTTTTCTCATTATTTTTCTACTTATTTCATCCACTACACCGAGGATCAATAACATTTATTGTCCTGACCTAGGAATCAAACCAGGGTCTCCTGCATTGCAGGTAGGCTCTTTACCAACTGAGCTATCAGGGAAGCCCCCCAAATTATATAATTTTAGTTATTATTACCCAAGTAAATTTGTACAAGAAATATACATATAGCACAAAGTCTTTTTGTAGGGGAATTCTTCACACATTTTTTTAAAAAAGAAAAAGATCCTATTTTAAAACTCTTCACTTTTTTTTTTTTTTGTAAACATTGAGCATACTTAGTCCTGTCAGCTATTTATCGTGGAAGAGCATTTTAAGTATCTGAATCAGCCTGCCTATTAATCTATCAACATGTATTTTGCATATATTTCACACTTAAAGTGGAAAGAATGTATCCTGAATGGAGAATTGGTTGATAGCCCCACCTCTAATTATTTTATTTATCCATTTCTGTTTTCATTCAGCAAGTCTGTATTGAGTATTCTTTGTATGCTAATCACTAAAGTAGGTGTTATGGATAAAAAATAAATGAGAATCAATTATCTTTCTTAAGATTCCTAGGTGGCACAGTGGTAAATAATCTGCCTGCCAATGCAGGAGACAGAGGAGATGTGGGTTCCATCCCTGGGTCAGGAAGATCCCCTTGAGGAGGAAATGGCAACCCATTCCAATATTCTTGCCTGGAATATCCCATGGACATAGGAGCCTGGTGGGCTACAGTTTGCGGGGTTGCAAAGAGTCTGACACCACTGAGCACATACACAAACATGCACACACCTCCCTTAAACAGGCCACTGTCTAGAGAAGCTCTTCAGACAACCCCTGCACTCTCACACATGCCGAAGAATGGCCTTTGTCCATTGAGGTGTCTCAAGTCCAAAGTTAGAGGAAAGTGCCTTATAAAACAGCAACCTCAACACTGGACAGCTAAGGTTCAGTGAAGCAAAAAGAAATTTTGAGTTATTTCTGTATAAACTGTTATTAAATCTCGACTTGGATTCTAAGATTCCAGGTAATAACCACTTATATGAGATTAAAGATTTCCATGCTTTGGACTTGGGCTGGTCAGTTGCTTAGAACAATTTATTTTGTTTGAATGCTGTGTTTCTTACACTGACCAGGGACAGGGATTATGTTTAGATCCCCATTGAATGGCCACAGAAAAGAAGGGAATACATATATAATAGGAAGATGTTGATCTATTATACTTATGGGGCCAAAAGCAAGAGGACTGATTATATTTAAGGGTTAGAGATACATATAAGACATTGTTTAAAATACTCTTCCCTCTCTGTCATAATAACATTATCAACATGTAGAAAAATTGTGAAAAGCTATGATATATATATGATTGAAAATCTGCAAAATATCAGAGACTGTTTTATTCTTCCAGTTTCATTGAGATATAACTGACATGAAGGATTATATAATGTTAAGGTGTAGAATACAACAATTTGACATCACTGAATGTTTAATGAGCATCTATCTCATACAGATAGCTCAGAGACCATTTAATTAACTATATATGCCCCATATTTGATTGTTTATTTGTTGGGGAAGCAATACTTAGATGAATATTAATTACAGATAATAAATGTGTTATTATATAATTATCTTATAATATTTATCCTTTCAGTTTTCATAGCAGCAAAATCTCCTTTTTTGTATGATAATTATTTTCACAAAATTTAAGAATTAAAAATGTACTCAAAAGTACAACTTGTATTTTTTAAAAATTAAAATTAAAGTAAGTGTATAATTCAAACATTGCTTTTTAAAAAATAATTATTTTCAAATAGAAACAGTTATTTACTAAAATTAAAAGAAAAGAATGCTTAAAATTCCAAAGGATAAAAATATTGTTATTAATTTAAATTTTTGAAAAATAAAGTATCATTAAATTTCCATGTAAAATAAAACTCCTCAAAATGCTCATGGTCAATTTTCATTTTGTTACTGATGTGATGAATTGATATGCTATACATGTATTTCATCTAGGCCTATATATACACATTTACAGTAATGAGAGATAGTCTAATATTTCAATATGTTCTTCAACTGTTCTGCATAGCATGTAATTCTGGAATGTCTCTTGAACCACAAGTTGAAACAAAAGTGAAGAAAGTATAAAAGGTCTCTCAGTGCTACTGGGAAATGATACTTGGTTTATGCAGGGATCTATTGCATTCATGCTGAGAGGAAGAATCTGACAAGCTAATTAATTTGTCTTTTCTCTTACCTAAATGCTTCTGCTGCTCAAATCATCTCCACACTCTGTCACAGCACATTTTGCAGTGTCGGCAGCAGCACGATCCACAAATATTCTTAATACTCAGACATCCATTATTTAAAGGACACATAAAACTGATGCAAAAGACACTGCTCATGGAACAGACATTTAGGGCTGTGATCACCCTGTGTAAAACCTGTGGATTTGATCCAAAATGACAGAGGTGCCTGGATGTACTTTATATATTAATTAATAATAATAGAATTAATTTTCTATGTGTTTATGAACTGTAAGTTTTCTAATGAACTGGCTAAGATCAGAGGCCTCTTTTGCCTCAGTTTAAGAGAGATACAGATTGAAGTATATATGTATGTATGCCTTAAAAGCACATAACAAATTAAATACACATGTGTTTCAGATGTAGAAAATTTCAGGATTGTTTCTTGGAAGTGGTAAAACTTGAGTTGAATTTTAAAGGGTGAGTAATTAAGTATCTGGGCTTCCCTGGTGGCTCAGATGGTAAAGAATCCGCCTGCAATGCTGGAGACCTGGGTTTGATCCCTGGGTTGGGAAGAGCCCCTGGAGGAGAGCATGGCAACCCACTCCAGTATTCTTGCTTGGAGAATCCCCATGGACAGAGGTGAGCTAGAGTCCATGGGGTCACAAAAAGATGGACATGACTGAGTGACTAAACACAGCACACACAGTTAAGTGTCTATAGAACCATACAAGAACCTAGGCATCAGAGCATAGGTGAAATTCTGACTATACAATTAAATAGGACTTTAAAAAAATACTAATAAACTCAGACTTTGATTTTTAGGGTTAGTAGAAGTTGTTTTATTATTTTTAGTGGTAAAAGAGCAGTTATTTTCAGAAGGATGATTATCAGCATAGAGGATTGGAGCAAAGAAAATCTAGACTCATGAGAAAAGTTAATCTGCCTTTGAAAAAGTTGTGAGGAGAAAGGTAGATGTGAACTAAAGCAATATTAGAAGTGTTGGAGAAGAGGGCAGTGCTTGAAACGATACACATATAGGAAGCAATACACATATAGCTTTGACTATCTCTTCCATTGATTATGTTTTCAGAGCTACATCAAACTGTTTACTTAGATATCAATATTATAGCAAACTAAACTTTAAATTTATATAGGAGATTTATAGATGCTTTGAGTTGCATTATATACAACTATATAATTACCAATGTAACTTTCAGAGAATATTATGCCTTAGAATATAGATACTCAAAATCAATTATTTAAAGATAGGAAAACAAAACTTCAGTTCACCTTATGCATTTTAAAAACAATCAATCTGAATTATCAGACAAATGAATAGATTAACCCAAGTTTCTTCAGACAGTTAACACTGGAGTGGTGGCTAAATTCTGTTTACCAGAGCTCTATTCAATTTAAAGTTATATTTTTTCTAAATAGCATCAGTGTTAGAACTATTTTTGTAGTCATAAAGTATTTAATACATTGCATGTATTAGACATGTAAAATATATACAATATTTACTCATTTTCTATTATATTAACATGCAATATGTAATATGCAATTTATTCTAAAGTACATTAATCTTGGTAAAATATTACAAGGAAAATAACATGAGCTAAAAGAATCCATCATAAGCTGAAGTAGCTAAAACCAACCAGATAAGCAGTTCCTATCAGGTAACTGAGACAAGCAGTGAATGAAAACCAGAGCAAACAAATTTGAAGAGACAGAAATATCCTAATACCCAGAGAAGATGCTGTTATAAGGCTGGCAGAGATACGGTTCTTTAAAAAGTATGTTTGTGAAAACAAATGCTGCCTTGTAAAGTGGAATATCTATAGCTCTCAAGAAAATACAGTCATAATTTTAAAACACTCACAGTTTTCTTTCACAATCTTCCAGGTCAAAAATATAAAAAAAATAATGTAAAACAAAAATAACATCAACTTCTGCTGTTTTTTCACCACAGTTAAACTAAAGCTAAGAAGTTTATCCACACCATGCAAATTTATATAACAGTCATAGAATGTGGATATTTTTCAAAACAGATATTGTATCCACAGTCATTTAAATTGAACCAAACATTAATGAGCAAATCTTTATTGATGAGCAAGGAATATACAACCTTGGTTTTTGTGATTTTGATAATGAGGATAATAACAACTGTTAGTAAAGCTATTCTACAGTGTCCAAGGTTTTATCACTTACTTCAAATACTCTATAGGAGAAGTTAAAATGAATATATCTATATGAGTCAAAAACTGAATGGATAAAACAAAGCCCTGAAAATCAAAGATATGTTTGAAAACTTTGTACTATCAGCTATATTTAATACATAATTTCTGGGATTTTTATGAACGGTAGCATTATAACTACTCTACCAGTATACTTTACAAGCACATAATGTTTTAAGAACTACAAGAGTTAGATGATAAGTGACAATCCCTGCCTTGCCTTAAAAACTAGGAAACACTAGCTGAGCTTTATCATGTTAAAAAGAGATCTTTGTTTTCAAAATTTTAATATAAAATTAATATATAAATATAACAATATAGTTATTTATTTTATAAATGTATATAATATAAAATTAATATTCTGCCTATAAAGGCAGAATAGAGACTCAAAAGGAGATTGTGCGTGCTAAGTCACCTCAGTTGTGTCTGATTCTGTGTAAACCTGTGGACTGTAGCCTACCAGGCTCATCTGTCCATAGGATTCCCCAGGCAAGAATACTGGATTAGGTAGCTATGCCCTTCTCCAGATCTTTCCAATTCAGGGATTGAACCGGTGTCTCTCTTACGTCTCCTGCATTGGCAGGTGGGTTCTTTACATTGGCAGATGGGTTCTTTACACTACATTGACAGTGTTCTTTACCACTATGTTGGCAGCACCACTAGGGAAGTCCCCTCAAGGGGTTACTAACAAACTAGTTCTTCAGTAGATTTACACTCCTCACTAGTATTGACTTTTTGAATTTATACATGAAAAACTTGTGTTTGTTTATGGCACAAAGACTAATAATAGAAATCATCTTGAAAAAGACACAAATGCCTACCGAGTTAGCAAGTCTTTTTTTTTTTTAATTATGTATGGAATATACTATGAAAGTTTGTATAATATTACACCATCAGAACAAGAAGGACCTTAGATACCAACTCGCCAATTCTCTCATTAATTTAGGCATCTGTGGGATTGAGAGAGGGCCAGTGTCTTGCTTGAGGTAACAGTACTGATAATAGTGGCGAGGCTAGAATGGGGGTCATGTATTCCCAGTGTCAACAGTCCCTTTGCAAATGTTTCTTAATGAATTTTCCTGCCTCCAATCATGCCCACAACCAATCCATTCTCCACGCTGCTGCCAGAATGATCCTTCATAAACACAAATCTGACCAGCTTATTCCCCTGCTTAAAAGCTTTTAATTGGCCCTATCACTCACTGGACAAAGTTCAAATTTCTTAGCATCTACTACAAGATTTTGACATCTGCTTGATTTTCTGGGTTCTTCTATCACCAATTCTTAAAATCTAAAGTCTTAGTCATCTGCAAGTAATTCTGCAAAATAAATAATGCTTTCTCAAATTCTGTATCCAGAAATTCTGAAATTTCAAATGGCTGTATCTTTATTGTCTCTTTTTATTATCTCATAACAATCTACATTAGCAGGTTTTTATTTTTTATTTTGTAAAAGAGAAGATTTTTATCTAATCTAGAAGTACACCTGGTCATTGACTTATATAAAATGACAGCTTTAATCATTTATTCCTTAAGGTTTTCACCTAGATAACCATGATCAAAAACAAAAACAAATCCAAGACATAATGACTTATTATTTTAGGAGACAAATTTGACAAAATCAGCCTCAGCAATTTAATGAATTTTTGCAGTAGAAATGTAATATCGGAGATTACCAATAATCACATTTTTATCTAATTTTTTTAGGCAATGAAAGTGTGTATTATAATTTTTTAAAAGAGCAAGAATAAAATACTAAGATAAAGAACTTCAAGTTTCTTTTAAGGAACTATGCACAAATTTAGGTTCTGTACAAAATTTGATCTCTAAATGAAATCACTGTGTAATCTTTTATTTTTCAATTTTTAAAAATCTAAACAAAATTTTGAAAAGCCTTCCTCAGGATGCTTGGGGCTGGTGCACTGGGACGACCCAGAGGGATGGTACGGGGAGGGAGGAGACAGGGGGGTTCAGGATGGGGAACACGTGTATACCTGTGGTGGATTCATGTTGATGTATGGCAAAACCAATTCAATATTGTAAAGTAATTAACTTCCAATTAAAATAAATAAATTTATATTAAAAATAATTAAGTTAATATATTGAATAAATGTAATATATATGAAATCTCTTCAGCACACTATCCCTTATTAGTAATATAGTTTCTCTTTTTGCAAGCATTTAGTTATTATAGGAAAAGAAAAGTCATATGTCACCTCAGGGAGGCTTTTTTTTTTAACATAATTTAAAAGATAAGGATAAATTATCATAAGAAGACAATTAATCTGAATGTGTTATGACCAGAGATAGAGTAAGAACACTATGTTTTAAACAGGAATTTTTAGAAAACCAAGTCAATGATATTAATATGAGATGATTTACAACATTATAAAAATAGACAAAAAAATAGACAAAATATGCATTAAATATACAAACAGTTATATAAGCCTGATAATCATCTTATATGTTTGTGTGGAAATTTCTTTGTAAACAGTTGTGCTTAAGGTTTAGTGATAAAACCTGTGAAAAGTGAAATGAAAAGCACTGATTTTTCCAAAACTTTATAAAGTAAAAAAGTAATATATATGTGATTTTATTAAGAAACATACTAACTGATATATTGGAAATTAAAGTTATGCTACATATTTTTAAATGGATCTGTAAAGAATCAAATAGATTATTTTGCTGACAAAAATAAATGTTTGAAATAATTTTAGACTTATAAATAAACCAAGTATTATCACTTACAATATATGAGAAGACATTTTAAAATCTATTTGATAAATATGTTAGCTGCATAGAACATGAAATATGGTGAATCCATGAAGGACCCACAAAACATAATGTCTGTTTTAGTGTACAATTTTAATTTATTTGTATTTTATTTACTAATAATTGCATAGTACAAATAAATACAAACAAAGTAAAACTGTGCGCTAAAACAGACATTATGTTTTGTGGGTCCTTCACAGATTCACCATTTTCCATGTTCTATGCAGCTAACATATTTATCAAATAGATTTCAAACTGTCTTCTCATATATTGTAAGTGATAATACTTGGTTTATTTACAAGTCTAAAATTATTTCAAACATTTATTTTTGTCAGCAAAATAACCTATTTGATTCTTTACAGATCCATTTAAAAACACTCCTTGGAAGAAAAGTTATGACCAACTTAGATAGCATATTCAAAAGCAGAGAGATTATTTTGCCTACTAAGGTCCATCTAGTCAAGGCTATGGTTTTTCCAGTAGTCATGTATGGATGTGAGAGTTGGACTTTGAAGAAGGCTGAGCCCCAAAGAATTGATGCTTTTGAACTGTGGTGTTGGAGAAGACTCTTGAGGGTCCCTTGGACTGCAAGGAGATCCAACCAGTCCATTCTGAAGGAGATAAACCCTGGGATTTCTTTGGAAGGAATGATGCTAAGGCTGAAACTCCACCTCATGCAAAGAGTTGACTCATTGGAAAAGACTTTGATGCTGGGAGGGATTGAGGGAAGGGGACGACAGAGGATGAGATGGCTGGATGGCATCACTGACTCGATGGACGTGATTCTGAGTGAACTCCGGGAGTTGGTGATGGACAGGGAGGCCTGGTGTGCTGCGATTCATGGGGTCGCAAAGAGTCGGACACGACTGAGCGACTGAACTGAACTGAACTGAACTTAATGCAATTATTATAGCAATTAGTATGGTAAGATTCAGTAGATAAAGAATAAATTTATTAAATTCCTAAATAATCAGGATGAGGTAAATGTGTAAGTAAAGATCATATAAACCATTTAATATTGTCATCAAATCAGGGAAATTGTTAATAAAATTACTTCTTCAGTCCCATGATGGAGATTTAACTATTATATAAAAAAGAGTGAAATGAAAAGATGTTTAACATCATAAAGTATTACAGAAATATAAATCAAAACTACAATGAGGTGTCACCTCACACTAGTCAGAATAGCCATAATGAAAAATATCTACAAAAATTAAATGCTGGAGAGGGTGTGGAGAAAGAGAAACCCTTCTGCATTGTTGGTAGGAATGTAAACTGGGGCAGCCATTGTGGAGAATAGTATGGAGGTTTCCTTAAAAGACTGAATAAATAAAAAATTAAATAAATAAAATAAAATAACAACAGCACAAATCTTATTTATAAAGATTAAAAAAAAAAAAGACTGAAAACAGAGCTACCATATGATCTTGCAATCTTGCTCCTGAGCATAAACCCAGAGAAAACCATAATTTGAAAAGATACATGCACCCCAATGTTCATAGCAGCATAAGTAAAATAGCCAGGACACAGAAGCAACCTAAATGTCCGTCAACAGAGGATAAAGATGTGGTACATGCATACAATGTAAAATTACTCAGCTATAAAAAGATTTGAAGTAATGTCATTTTTACTAAAATGGACGGACCTGGAGATTGTCCTACTGAGTGAAAGTGAAAAGAAAGTGAAAGTTGCTCAGTCATGTCCAACTCTTAGCAACCCCAAGAATTACACTGTCCATGGTATTCTCTATGCCAGAATGCTGGAATGGGTAGCTGTTCTTTTCTCCAGGGGATTTTCTCAACCCAGGGAAAGAACCCAGGTCTCCCACACTGCAGATGGACTCTACCAGCTGAGCCACCAGGGAAGCCCAAAGAAGACACAAGGAAAAAGACAAATATCATATGATATTGCTCATATGTGCAATCTAAAAAAAAGAGTACAAATGCCCTTACCTACAAACAGAAATAGTTACAGATGTAGAAAACTAACTTATGATGACCAGGGGATAAGTAGAGGAGGGATAAAGTGGAAGAGTGTGATCGACATATACATACTGCTACATGTAAAACAGATAACCAATAAAGACCTACTGTATAGTACAGGGAACTGTACTCAATACTCTATAACAGACTATTATGGGCAAGGAATCTGAAATAGAATGGATATATATTAATATATATGCATAATATATTCACTTTGCTAACAAATGTTGTAAATCAACTGTACTGTAAAAATATTTTTTAAAGAATGATGATTTTTAAAATATATATATGAAAAATAAACAATATGAACTGAGTTGTTTTAGTAGTTTAAGTGAAAATAAAAATTTTATCTTTAAAAATCAGTATATATGTCAATAATTTATCAAGAATTTAAAAATATTTAGAGCGTTTCATATTGTCCTGGAGGTCTCTGAGATTGTCCTCATTTCTTTTAATTAATTTTTCTTGTTTCCTCTCTGACTCATTTATTATGGGAGGGAGGTGGGAGGGGGGTTCATGTTTGGGAACACATGTAAGAATTAAAGATTTTAAAATTAAAAAAAATTTTTAAAAAATAAACAAAATAAAAAATAAAAATAGTTAAAATGGTATCTTAGGATTACAACTTTTAACACATAAGGAAATTTACTAAATAAAATGAACATTTTTCAGTAAAATATTTGGCTTTAAATTATGAAAATTAGATTCACAAATATGGGAGTTTGATATCTGCTTAGTATATAATCCAACACAAATTGATCTCATATGTTAAGTATAGAAAATATAGTAAGTAGTAAAGTTTTATTTCATCAAGTTTGCTTTATACTATGAACATCTCCTATTCAAAAATTCTGCCTTTCAATATTATATTTCATATTATTTGGATTCTTCATTGTACATTATTTATATTAATAGGAGTAGGCAATGAAATGTAGTTGAAAAAACAGAGTCAGAAATCAAAACATGAGACTCTAATTCTGGTATTTTTAATTTGGAAAATGCTTTGCTTCTTATTCTGTCATTATTACTTTATTGTAATATGAAACACTTAGGGCAAATTGCTACTAAGACCCGTTAGCAATTTCCATTATTGCTTTAGTCTACAATTATTTATTTACAAAATGATTTTTTATACAATCCCTTCTGATACAGCAGTTATAAACTGTTGATTTAGAGTTGCTTAACTGCTACCAAAATGATTATGAAGACCCTTGCCTTCAAATGTTTTCAGCAGTCACTTATGATGGCATATTAATATAAATGCAAAGGGAAATATAATTGTTATTAAAAGTTATTAACAGAAAAGCCTTTCAAATTGCAAAAATCAACTTATAATCATATTAACACTTTCAGTATATAAAGCAAAATGTTATTTTTAAAATGCCCATTATTCCTTTAATGAGAAGACAAGCTTTTTCTAATAAAAGTTTAATGTCTTAAATGTTTTAGTATATTTCTATAATGTCACAATTTTTATATCATTGAAATGAAATAAAATACACATACATTTGAAGAAAATATATACACAATTTGGACATTTAGAAATATATTATCTAAACAACTTTTTTAATACCTTACTATAGTAAAAAAAAAAATGTGACTTTTAAGGTAATTCAGTCAAGTTTTTACTTGCCAGATCGTGTACTGATGAACCATATTTACTGCAGCATGCTTGCATTACTCTCAGGGCCTCTGTGTTCTTTTCTATAAAAATGAGACAATAAACTCACTTCTGATTTTTTTGTTTACTAAAAATTGCAAGGAAGGAATTATTTGGCCCATTCCCATTCTCATGTCTGTTATTTTGGTGAAAACCCCAGTCATTTGTGTACTATACAGTACCTACTATCTCCGATTCTAATCTCTCTTTCTTTTCTTCTAATTAATTTTGTACATTAGTACCAAATTATTATCTCACAAAACAGGCTAGATTCAGTCATGTTTTGATGAAACATTAATACCTCTCCACCATCAGAAAAAAATAATAATAGAAATTTTACCCTGTGAGTTTATATCTTCTATAATCTAAACTTATTTCACTGTTAGTTAACTTACGTCACTATGAGATACAGTAAAAATGAACTGTTTACTGTACCAAAACTCTTCTTCAGTTTATGTTCGCATCTTTTTCTCTTATTCAAACAACTTCTGTCAGCTTTTATGGCATATTCATAAAGACTTGTCTCTAAAAAGGTCCAATTTTGATATAAAGCCTTTCCATTTCAAATAACAAATGAGTAATCCATTACTCATGTATGGATGTGAGAGTTGTACCATAAAGGAGGCTGAATATGAAGAAATGGTGCTTCTGAACTGTGGAGAGTCCCTTGGACTGCAAGGAGATCAAAACAGTCAATGCTAAAGGAAATCAATCCTGAATATTCATTAGAAGGACTTGATACTGAAACTCGAGCTCCAATACTTTGGCTACCTGATTTGAAGTGCTGACTCATTAGTAAAGACCATGATGCTGGGAAAGATTGAAGGCAGGAGGAGAAGGGGACAACAGAGGATGAGATGGTTGGATGGCATCACTAACTCAATGGACATGAGTTTGAGCAAGCTCTAGGAGATGGTGAAGGACAGGGAAACCTGGCATGCTGCAGTCCATGGATTCACAAAGAGCAAGACATGACTGAGTGACTGAACAACAACAATCCATTACTCTATAATATTTTCTGCACATAAATTGCAAAAAAGCACCTTCTCCAATTCTAATCATTTATTAAGAGAACTTAACACTTGTTCTAAATTAGTAGACAAGAGAAAAGTTTAATTTCATATTTTTTTCATTCATGCTCAGTTGCTCAGTCATGTCTGACTCTTTGCAACCCCATGGACTACAGTCCACCAGGCTCCTCTACCTATGAGATTATCCTACCAAGAATACTGGAGTGGGTTGCCATTTCCTCCTCCAGGGGATCTTCCTGACCCAGGGATTGAACCTGTGTCTCCTGCAGCTTCTTCACTGGCAGCTGGATTCTTTACCACAGACCCACATGGTATATTGGGTCTTAATCTGAATGGAATTTATTAATATCAAGTGGCTAGAAAATGCATACCATATATGTAACCAAAAAAAAAAAAAAAGGCTTTCCCATGGTAGGAATTTTTTATAGATGCTATTTTAGTTATTTAAATATGAGTCATTTTGCAATATTTATAAACTCCGTTGAACAAATATTGACAGAATGTAATCATATATGTCAAATAATTTCTATTATTCATAACCTTTCTAGCAGATGACACCACCCTTATGGCAGAAAGTGAAGAGGAACGAAAAAGCCTCTTGATGAAAGTGAAAGAGGAGAGTGAAAAAGTTGGCTAAAAGCTCAACATTCAGAAAACAAAGATCATGGCATCTGGTCCCATCACTTCATGGCAAATAGATGGGGAAACAGTGGAAACAGTGGGTGACTTTATTTTGGGGGGCTCCAAAATCACTGCAGATGGTGACTGCAGCCGTGAAATTAAAAGACGCTTACTCCTTGGAAGAAAAGTTATGACCACCCTAGATAGCATATTCAAAAGCAGAGACATTACTTTGCCAACAAAGGTCCATCTAGTCAAGGCTGTGGTTTTTCCAGTGGTCATTTATGAATGTGCGAGTTGGACTATGAAGAAAGCTGAGCACCAAACAATTGATGCGTTTGAACTGTGTTGTTGGAGAAGAGTCTTGAGAGTCCCTTGGACTGCAAGGAGATCCAACCAGTCCATTCTGAAGGAGATCAACCCTGGGATTTCTTTGGAAGGAATGATGCTAAAGCTGAAACTCCAGTACTTTGGCCACCTCATGCGAAGAGTTGACTCACTGGAAAAGACTCTGATGCTGGGAGGGATTGGGGGCAGGAGGAGAAGGGGACAACAGAGGATGAGATGACTGGATGGCATCACTGACTCGATAGATGTGAGTCTGAGTGAACTCCGGGAGCTGGTGATGGACAGGGAGGCCTGGCGTGCTGCGATTCATGGGGTCACAAAGAGTGGGACACAACTGAGTGACTGAACTGAACTGAACTGAGTAGAAATCTCAAATACTTAGTTTACATTCTTTTTCACTTCCCGAGAAAGTTTATAATAAAATTATCAAAAACTTCCAGACAAGACTAAAATATGCATAAATAAGATCTGATTCTTCACTCTGTAAACTGTTAACACTGAGTACATTTTCCAAAGGCATTGTTGACTTGATATTCATCAAATTCTTAGTTCTTGGGTACAAAGATAATTGTATATGACGTAGTGTCCTGAAGAATTGTCTGCTCCACTGCACCCCCTCCCCCAAGTTTCTGTGTCTTAATTTCTTAACTCTGAGTTTTGGAAATACTAGTTCTAACACTCTAAAAAATGATTGTAACTCCTTAGCAAGAATAAGTCATATTAAATTTAAACTCTAAGAATTATAACCTTAATTGATAATGGCCCATTTTATTTTTTTTTTGCCACAAAGCTTTGTTTTTTTATTCCCTCAATGTCTCCTGTCCACAAAATAATTTATCAGATAAAAATATAGAGATTTACATATCAAAATGGTGAACTAAATCCATGGTGAAACCTATATCTTCTATCATAAATACCTAAAAAAAGTTACGGGAAAAATATATGTAGATAACATTAGAAAACCAAGACAGAAAAACCCAATATATTAATTAATAAAAGAAATAAGAGTAAAAAAGAATCTATAATAATAAGAAAAATGAATCTCTAAAGAATAAGGTAGAATTAAAATGGAACTAAAAATGTAGTTGTGTAGGTGAGAGGTTGGAATCTTACCACTAAACAGAACCAAACTTCAAAGCAATGTCAACAAAATGAATAAATATTCGGAAAACAGTGCAGTTCAGTTCAGTCACTCAGCTGTGTCCGACTCTGTGACCCATGAATTGCAGCATGCCAGTCCTCCCTGTCCATCATGAACCCCTGGAGTTCATGCAGACTCACATCCATCGAGTCGGTGATGCCATCCAGCCATCTCATCCTCTGTCGTCCCCTTCTCCTCCTGCCCCCAATCCCTCCCAGCATCAGAGTCTTTTCCAATGAGTCAACTCTTCGCATGAGCTGGCCAAAGTATTGGAGTTTCAGCTTTAGCATCAGTCCTTCCAATGTACACCCAGGACTGATCTCCTTTAGAATGGATTGGTTGGATACATCTCCACAAATGAATGAAAGCTCAAATGGCTTTATTATTCAACTCAAGTTTACAGTCAGAGCTGCCTAAGTAATGGGGCTAAGAATTTGAGAAATACCACTCATGATAAAGTGGCTTGTAGTTCTTTGGCAAAAGATATGTGCTAGAAAACAAAGCAACTATGGTTCAATGTGGTAGTCTTTTTTTTTTTTTTTTTTTTAATTTGTGGGAAGTCATCTCCATTGGTCTTTATGTATTTCTTTTCTTTTCAATGTGATTTCTTCTTCTCTGACTTATATATGTACATTTATAGGTCACAATATAAGAGTGGGGTTGGTGCACTGGGATGACCCAGAGGGATGATAGGGAGGTGGGAAGGGGGTTCAGGATTAGAAACATGTGTACACCCATGGCAGATTCATGTTGATGTATGGCAAAACCAATATAATATTGTAAAGTAAATAATAATAAAAATAAAATAAATCCATGAAGACATTTGAAGTAAAAGCAATCACTGTACGTGGATGCAAGTCTTAGTCTTTATAAAATAACTAGAACAAAAGAGACAAAGGTAGATATTGAGATATAAATAAAAAGAGAGAGAGAAGGAGAAAATATTCCATTATAACTCAAAATTTGAAAGTGAGATATTGTCAACACAGTAAGGTTTGGCGAGGAGGGAAACCAAGGACTGCAAAGGTAAACTTAAGTTTTTCTCCTATTATAGGAGTTAATGGGATTCTGGACAGACTACCTTAAAATATGACATCTTGGCATATTAAGTATTTTAAACTGTAAGAGTTTGTATAAAATTATAAAAAGAAAAGAAAATTAGTATACAGAAAAAAACAATAAATACATAAGGTAATTTTTTCTGCAATTATCTCTTGATTATTGACAGATGAATAGATTAAATATTAGCAGCAATGTAGTTGAAATAACAAACACAATGAACAAGTTTGCCATTTATATATAAAAGGATTTTTTCATCCATAATTTAGATAGTATATTCATATGTATAGAGAAATAATATAAAGTTTTCATAAATTATGCCAAAAAGAAATTTCAAAATATTTCTAAGTCAGTGTAATAATATCATGTCTGAGAATAATGAAGTCAGAAATTAATAACAAGTTAAAAAACTCTACTTCCTTGAAATGAAGGTACACATATGCTCAAAGACTGATATTGATATATATTTCATGTTTTAGGAGAAATTATAATGAAAAAAATTAAATGACAAACTAAATCATTATAAAAATACAAAGGGAAATATCATGGAAGAAATAGAAATTACAAAAAAAAACTAATGAATATAAAGAACTGAATTTTATATATCTTATGTAAGATATTTTATATTTCACATAAAATACTATATTTTATATTTTAATATTTGAATTTTACTCACTTCCATCTTATGCAAACATATATGAAAGGGCTACATCTTTTGGCAAATAAAAACTTTTAATATTTTACTAATGAACATGCTATAATCTAAAAATTGTAATAAGCCTCACTGAACAGACTCAATAGTAGAGAAGCAATGACAGTATATTAAATCTTTGAGCTTGAGGATAGATCAATAGCATTTTCCCAAACTGAACAGCTAAAAGATCACAGACAAACATCTAAGCCTACAGTTTTAGGAAGTTCAACAACCTCCAAATAGGAAAGAACTAAAGAATTCTACCCCAAGACACACTGTTATTAAATTTCTGAAAGCTAAAAATAAATAAAGCATTTAAAAGACTCACTGAGAAATGAAATATTACTTACAGGGAAAGAGCAATTTTAAAGAAAGTGAATTTCTCATCTGAAACCATGGAGGCCAAAAATCAGTGTGGCATTTTTCAGTGCTGAAAGAAAAAATTGCCAATCATGAATTCAAAGTCTATATACATACTCTTCATGAATTAAAGCCAAATAGAGACATTCTCAGATGAAAGAAAACTAAGGGAATTTTGTGTTACCAAAATTATTCTTAAAGAATAGCTAAAGGAATTTCTCTAAAAAGAAAGAAAATGAAAACAGAAGAGGATCAGTAATTTATAAAAGAGATCACTAGAAAAAGTAAAAAGTGGGGGAATGTGATAAACTATGTTACTTCTCATGAGCGTGTGCTGTACTTAGTCACTCAGTCTTGTCCTGTCCTAGGAGAGTCTCCAGGCAAGAATACTGGAGTGGGTTGCTATGCCCTCCTCCAGGGAATCTTCCCAATCCAGAGGTCCAATCCAGGTCTCCCACATTGTAGGCAGATTCTTTACTGTCTGAGCCACCAGTGGTGAAAACTATAATTGATGGTTGAAACAAATTTAATACTACCATGTGAAATGAAGTACATATAGAGAAAATATATTTAAAAATACATTTTTAACTGTAAAATGGTATACAATGATATAAATTTGCATCATATAGTCAGTAGTTCCAGCATATTTATTTAAAAATACATTTTCCCCCCACTACATTGAACTACTGCTTTCCGTATATTAGCTTATATACATGAAAATCTAATCAGGTTTCTCTATTGCTTGACTCTGAGCTACACTAAAATTATACTTATGGAATTTGAGTGTGCACTGATATGTGGCAGTCTTTCATTATCTCTGCTTTTGTAATTATTTTCTTTGGTATTTGCCCTTTGTTTGAAGTTTAAATTTTACTTTGATAGTGAAGTCACTCAGTCATGTCCGACCCTTCGTGACCCAATGGATTATAGCCTGCCAGGCTCCTCTGTCCACAGGATTTTCCAGGCAAGAATACTGGAGTGGATTGCCATTTCCTTCTCCAGGGGATCTTCCCAAACCAGGGAATGAACCAGGGTTTGCCACATTGAGGCAGATGTTTTTACCATCTAGGCCATCAAGGAAGTCCAAAATTTTACTTTCCCCTAGTTAAAATATATATATATATATATATATATATATATATATATATATATATCAGGTTGTGATAGAATTGGCATTAAATGCTCATGTTGGTATAGGGGGAATCAAATATATATTATATTACCTCTTTTCACCTAGAGCATTTTACACATTTCAGTTTACTCTTCAAATGATTTAAAGTAAATGTATCCTGGTTATTGGAGAAGGCAATGGCAACCCACTCCAGTATTCTTGCCTGGAGAATCCCATGGATGGAGTAGGCTGGTAGGCTGCACTCCATGGGGTCGCTAAGAGTCGGGCAACAACTGAGCTACTTCACTTTCACTTTTCACCTTCATGCATTGGAGAAGGAAATGGCAACCCACTCCAGTATTCTTGCCTGGAGAATTCCAGGGACAGAGGTCTAGTGGGCTACCATGTATGGGGTCGCACAGAGTTGGACACGACTAAAGTGACTTATCAGCAGCAGCAGCAGCAGCAGCAACATCCTGGTTATAGACTCTATAACCATATTTTGGTAATACAATATTTTGTCAAAATAGAAAATTGTATGAATTGTGGTGTCATTTAATGAACTGAGCAATGTAGAAGAAATGGAAAATTTGTCCCATTATGAGAAATAAAGTGTGTCTGATATAATAGAAATGGTAGATGACACGAGTGGAAATGATGGCTCTGTTTCTAAATGTTTTAAATAATAAAATATCATTTTGGCAAGTTAAATGATTTAACATGAATTAATGTAATCTTTGCATATCAATCAAAGGTTTAATTAATTGGGATGGAGGACATTTTGTTTGACAGCTGTTTGTATAAAATATGAGGACTGTAATTGACCCCTAGCACCTTAAAGAGAGTTAGATTTTCTGTGCTGAAATATGCTTATGGTATATCAGAGCATATTAGTACAGAGTATCCCGATCAAGACAAGGAATGAGCCTGTGAAGAGTTGATGCTATTTGAAAATTACTTCCAGTTATTAATCATATTACTTTCAGAAGAGGGTGAAAAGGTTATGGAAGTCTTAGTGTATAGTGTTCAGAAAATAAAGATGTTAATTGGAGAAAGGAAACTACATTGGAGAAGTAGAAGGACATGAAAGCTGATTTTAAGTATCTGAAAAACTATTATAAAAAGATAGACATCCACTTTTCCTGTAGATTTAGACTTTAAAGGGGATATTTTAAGTGAATTTAAAAAAATGCCATGTTTCCAGTCTTGGTGTTGGACTGAATTTGTTTTAAAAAGCTTGCATCAAATAAAATTTAAAGTGGTTCTTCATCATATCGAAAAACATTAAAAGTGATCAAATTCATAATTCTGAGTAACCATTAAAATTCCCTTTCCTATAATTTCCGTTTGTTTACAGCTACCAAGTGTCATGGAGATTACCAATCTTTACTCTCTCAACACCTTGCTAGACAGTGCTAGCTGATTTTTCCCCTTGTTTCATCTCTTCATTAAATAAATGGATTTATTTACTTTTCTCTTAGTTACTCTGCAAGAAATAGGACAGCTCAAACGCTGATCAAGCAAACAATTATGTTTCTCCATGTTTGAGTTAGGAGTGTTTTTTAGGCAGGGATATGTTTGGTAATACTCATATATTAATATCATTGCTTGTGGTATATGAAAGATACACGCAATGAAATTTCAGAAGAAGTAAAACAGCCTTTTTCTATACTCATTTTGGTTCTCTAGCTGGGTCTTAATAAATTAGACTCACAAAAGATAGATTAACAAGAGAAAAAACACTTTTATTATCATGTGCATCATGCATACATATGGGAGTACTCAGAAATGAGTAATTATTCAAAGGTGTGGTTAGAACTTGGACTTACATAACATAGTAACAATGCAATACATTTTTAAAGAAACAAAAAGAACAAAAAAAAGAAGAGACTTTGAGCATCTAGTTGCCAGCAAATTGTTGAAAGGTAAATATAAAGCAAATATATTGGGCATACTTAATAAGCAAATACTAATGGTAGATAGGGCTAATTTGTTATGTAGATTCCTCTGCTGTGGTCTCTGAGCTGATAAAAGTCCAGAGTTATTTCTGGTGATTAACTTCTGTCCTTCCTGTTTGAAGGGCTTCCCTGATAGCTCAGGGTAAAGAATCCCCCTGCAAGAGCCCGGTTGGATTCCTGGATCAGGAAGATCCACTGGAGAAGGGATAAGCTACCCACTCCAGTATTCTTGGGCTTCACTTATAGCTCAGCTGGAAAAGAATCTCCCTTCATTGCAGGAGACCTGGGTTTGATCCCTGTACTGAGAAGATCCCCTGGAGAAAGGGAAGGCTACCCACTCCAGTATTCTGGCCTGGGGAATTCCTGGAATGTATATCCCATGGGGTCACAAAGAATCTCACATGACTGAGCAACTTTCACTTCTTTCAATCTTTCCTGTTTGAGGAGGGGAGGATAGGCACCATTACATATGTATGTCTTACTTTTAGGCAACTGGTGAAGGCAGAGACTTGTTCTTGTATCTATTTCTTCTCAATTGATTTTAGCTCAAAATAATCCAATGCCACAGCAGCATATTATATGGGGGTGGAATGTTCTACTATCCTTCAAAACTTATAGGCTGTTTATGACATATTGTACTCTCTATCATATTAAACTTTAGGAAAAACATTTAAAACATTTATTAGCAGCATTGTAGAAAAGGTTATTTCTGAGTACAAAAAATAATAAATATTCTCTAAATGTTTCCCCTTACAAGAAATGGCATTACTGTAAAAAATAATATATATATATATACATATATATACACACACACCCCTTAAAGATGGGGAATATTATTTCCTGTACAGCTGAAAGCAGAGCTAGCAAATAAAGGCATTATGATTTATTTACTTTTTAAAAGAAAGTTAATAAAATCTGTCCATATATTTCTATTTTTTTGTTTATAAATGCCTAGGATTGGATTTTGCATTATTTTTATTCCAACACACCTTGTGTTTCTTCTAGTATTATACATTGCAAGATGAATATAAGATATAAACCATGGAGGTATTTATTTTATAATTATCATAATCACAGCAAACAAGTTTTTCTTTACTTTTTAATTAAAAAAATTAATTTAATGACCTTAGTAAGGCTAAGTTTTGATACCAAAATTTTTCTAATTTAATGGCTTAAAGCCATTTTGTGGAATGAAGGCATTCATCCTATAATTAAAACACTGATTTGTAGCAACTAAAATGGAACAGTTCATTCAGATCAGTTCAGTTCAGTTGCTCAGTCGTGTCTGACTCTTTGTGGCCCCATGAACTGCAACACTCCAGGCCTCCTTGTCCATCACCAACTCCCGGACTTCCCCCAAACTCATGTCCATTGAGTCGGTGATGCCATCCAACAGTCTCGTCTTCTGTTGTCCCCTTCTCCTCCTGCCCTCAATCTTTCCCAGCATCAGGGTCTTTTCAAATGAGTCAGCTCTTCACATCAGGTGGCCAAAGTATTGGTGTTTCAGCTTCAATATCAGTCCTTCTAATGAACACCCAGGACTGATCTTCTTTAGGATGGACTGGCTGGATCTCCTTGCAGTCCAAGGGACTCTCAAGAGTCTTCTCCAACACCACAGTTCAAAAGCATCAATTCTTCTGCGCACAGCTTTTTTCACAGTCCAACTTTCACATCCCTACATGACTACTGGAAAAACCATAGCCTTGACTAGATGGACCTTTGTTGGCAAAGTAATGTCCCTGCTTTTTAATATGCTGTCTAGCTTGGTCATAACTTTCCTTCCAAGGATAAGCATCTTTTAATTTCATGGCTGCAATCACCATCTGCAGTGATTTTGGAGCTCCAAAAATAAAGTCAGCTACTGTTTCCACTGTTTCCCCATTTATTTGCCTTGAAGTGATGGATTCATTGCCAATCTAATTATTTCCTACATCTTGTCAACTAATCCTGATAGTGGTAACCTTGATTAAATGATGTTATATATATATATATATATATATATAGTTATAAGGTTATATGTCATATATATATATATATATATATATGTAGAGAGAGAGAGAGAGAGAGTTAACAGTAACTGAAATAAACAAGTGCCATGTTGGCATTTTAAAATTTAAACATTAGAGACTGTGTTATATAAATGAAGTAAGGAAAATATTGCTAGCAATATATTTGATCCTTGTGAAATAGTCAAGAGAATTTCAAATTTTAAAATGTTTTACCTTCATTGCAAAGATTTTTAAACTAAATAAAATAGAAATAGTTATTAACAGTTGCATTTTATTATATTTCAGCCAATGAAGTCACAAACTTAGACATATTTAAATATCACACTTGAAATCACTTTAAAGTAAGCATTTTGCTATGCTCATGCAATAGATTATTTGTTTTTCTTCTAAACTTGAAATTTTATTATTTTTTAAAATTTATGCTGTATCTTGTTCCACAAAGTAATTTAAACTACAAGATCAATTCTTAACACAGAGTGTTGCAATACCAAATATATAAAACCAAACAAATTTTTGAAGTTATGCTATAAATTCTATTTTTAGGTCCATCTTTTTAGTTTAACTTACAGTTCTACAAAATGTTCTGGGGGAAGGAAAAAATCAAATAGAAGCTGACATGAGGGAAATATCTCAATGCGTCATAAAAATAAAGCATATTTAACATTAGTGGGAGAAGATATACCTATTTATAGATACCTAAGGGAAATTACTTAACAGGGAAAATAGATGATCAGCATTGGCTTATGAACTTTTCCAAAGAGAAAGTACTTTCTTTAGTAATTAAGGCTTTTCTGTCAAATTACTATACCAGTGTAATTCAATCTGCTTTAAAAAGGCATTTCCCATTTCTTCTATATTTCTCTAATTTTAAGCAGGTGATTTTCCAATCTTATGGAATAGCAGATAATTTGAGGCATGGCTAACATGCACACATAAACATTTCATAAGAATTGAACATGTAAATAAAAGTGATTTCTTCATGAAGAATTTACAGTTTTAGAGAATAAGTACAGCTGGTTGTTGGGGAAGAGAGGAAATTTTTTTAACAAGAACAATCTAAATTCTAAAATATGCATCATTGCCTTCTCTTATTCAATTCTCCATAAGGACACTGATATAGCCACAGGCAGGATTCAGCATCTGACTCAAAGGTCAAAGAGATATTCAGTGGATATCTTTCCAAAGCTGTTGTTTAAATTAGCCTACCTCATGGGGAAGCAGAATGCTTTAAATGGCATCATCCTGAAATCTAAATTTTGGTACTATAGGCATAAGTTTAATAAAACCAGAGAGGAAATATATGTAAGGTATTGAGATAATACTTTATGTCTTATAGAAGATACTATATTGTAGAATTAAAAAAAAAATTGAACACCCATCCCCTCCACTTTTAATGATCTTTCATTAAAGATTTTAAAGTGTTTTCAAACCAAAGAGAGAAAAGTAGCATGTGTGAGGTTATCAGGATTTCATAGATCTGTAGCATTGTTAATTTATCTTTTGTTTTGTATTGCTCATCAGGCAGAGAATTTTAAAATGCAATGTTAAGAAAAAGAATTCATGTATACCAACATACACATTCATCTCAGGGGTTTTGTTGTGTGTGTGTGTGTGTGTGTGTGTGTGTGTGTGTGTGTGTGTGTGTGAATGTATTTTCTGGATGGTCCTACTGAGTTCAATAATTCATGAGTTTTGTTATAGCATCCCTAATTAATTCAAAGGGCCAGGACCTTATTCAGAATAGTTTAGTTAAATGCATATATGTGAATGAGGTTAGTCCAAAAGCAATTCAGTAAGCCACAACACGGAGAAGGAAATGGCAACCCACTCCAGTATTCTTGTCTAGAGAATTCTGTGAACAGAGGAGCCTGGTGGGCAGCTGTCCTTGGGGTCACACAGAGTCAGACATGACTGAAGCGACTTAGCATGCATGCATGCATTGGAGAAGGAAATCACAACCCACTCCAGTATTCTTGCCTGGAGAATCCCAAGGACAGAGGAGCCTGGTGGGCTGCTGTCTGTGGGGTCTCACAGAGTCGGACACGACTGAAGCGACTTAGCAGCAACAGCAGCAGCAAGCCACAACAAGCAGAACTTGAAATCATCTTATAGTCTAGCTCAGGGACAAAAGCAGAAAACTGAAATTCTCATGAATCAGATGTTTGGGGATTATTATAATAGCATTTCTTCATTAATGAAATTTAACCATTTTTTGGTCTTGCTTCTATTCATTTCTTCCCTTCTTGAAATCTTTTCCCTTTGCTTCTATTTCACATACCTTGTCTACTCCCATAACAATTTCTAAATAATTGATATATCAGTTTAACTTTTGGTTACTCAAATCCTATGATCTAATATATTTTCTTAATCTGTCTGCTCTGTATTTAGTAATTACATGTTTCTCTTACTGTTTCATAATATAATGTTCTGCAAAGTGAGACTTAAACCAAATTGGAAATAAACATTTCACATTGTGCCTTTTAGTAAGCTTCAAGCCTATTGAATGGTATCCCTACCTCAGATATGTACTATTGGTCCAGTTATTTACAAATTAAATATAGAAGTGGAAAATTTACATGCAAATTTGGCTTCTAAGGTTACCCATCAGTAGGAACTACAGACAGACACATTTTTATTATAAGGCATTGGATTATGACATGCTAGGTAATTATCCTGTGTGTACTTTTTGAAATTAGGAGCTTAAAACTCTTGTTCTCTCACTGAACAAATTGAAAAAGACAAATACTGTCTGCACTGACTTTCTCTTACAAGGGGTTATAGATATTTGAAAATAAATTTGCCAACACTTAAGCCATTTGCTAAAATTTATCAAAGAAGAGCCTTGGCCTACTCTGCTTTCTCTCAATGAGAAGGAGTTAAAAAGAGGTTGTTGTACAAAAGGTTAAGGATGGGCTTCTCTGACTTATGGAGAAGGGGAACACTGGGGATAGTGGTTCTTAGCCAAGAGTAAAACAAAAGAAATGCATCCACAACTACTAATGGAAAGTACCAGAAGACTCAAAATTCACCTTGTAAGATTTCAGTTATCATAAAGAGAGAAAAAAAATTTGAGAAAAAGGAACTTAGATCAGCATTAAAATATCATAAGATAAAATGTACATTCTTTATATTAAAAAAAAAAAACAGACTGTATAAATGTCATGTAGGAAGTTAGGCACAAACAACAAGGGGGATGGGTGACCTGGCCAAAAAAGATTCAAGCCAATCTCTAAACCCTACTCCAGACATACCCCAGTGTGGCCCAGGAGAGCTTATAGGTATGCTACAAAGTAACTGTAGAGACTTTTTCAACTACAGTACGTGCCCTAGGCACACAGTGGATAGAACTAACTACAGAGGCTTCTCCAACTCTGTAACATGCCTCCTTGATCCACGTCTGTGTCCTCCAGTGAACTTAGACAGCTGGGGAGCCTATTAAGGGTTCATAAATATTCTATACATACATATACCTGATTATAACCAGTTGAATTATGGGAAAGACATGCAACAGAGCCTGCTGTTACATAACTTGCAACTACCAATCACAACTCTCAGTCCATGCCTGCCTAGATGTCTATGTAAAAGCTCTCTCTTGAAAACATTGTACCTCATCATTCTGGCACTAGTGCCTCTCTTGGCTTGGCCCATCTTTCCCTTGAGGTGTTCTTTAGTATCTTTCTTCAATAAACTTGGTTTTCCCATGGATAAGACCTCAGATTCTTCTTTGTGTCTTTACCAAGAACTGAGGCCCACGAGGAAGTGTCCTCTTTGACTCTCCCTATCCAATAAAAATAAATGAATTTTGTTATGTAAGGATACTCAGCTGGATAGAACAAGCATAAAAGGAATACTTAGAGTCCTGCAGTCGCACAACCAAATGATTGAAGAGAACCACCCAGTTTGGTGGCACAGAACTCCAATGAATGCAGGAGGGATGTGCATCACCAATAGGAGGGCTGTAGATCAAAGTCTGTATCATGGACAGTGGCCCTTCCTGATCTTCTGTGGTTTCTAGAACTCAGGTTGCCTAGCATTTTCCTGCCGAGTAGAATACCTACAGGAGAATCCTTTGCAAAAGCCAATTTTCTAAAAGAAAATCTGTGCTGATATCACCATTGTGGGTCAAGGTAAATCAAGTTAATTACTCCTGCAGGGAAGAATAAGAAAGGTAGTAACAGAAAGACCTGAAAGAGAAACAACATAAAAATTAAAGTTAGAAAATTACAGGTAAGCAAAGAGAACAATGCTGTTGGTATTAATAGCAAAGCCCAGTACTACACAGAGAGAGAGCAAATCAAAAGCAAGTTTTCTAGTTTTTTGTAGACATTTAATTTGAAAAGATTTTTGTAGTAAGAGTCTAAGACCAACTCAAAAAATGTTTGAAATTTTAAAATAATAGAAGACACTGTGAAGAGTCTGTGCAGAGATTAAGATATTCATTTCTATAACTGAAAATAATGATTAGTAAAAGTTTATTTAACATTCTATACTATATTAATATACTCTCTTATACATTGGGCATTGATAAGCTGCCCTCTCATTCCATGTTTTCTGCTCATTTGCCCTAATAAAGAAATAGCATATTTTCAGAGCCACTACAATGAATCTACTGCATTAAACATGAACATTTGCTTTTTTCCCTGTCTATAAAATGAAAAGTATGTTTAAATGTTGGGCACCATGACAGAACGAGAAGGATGGTAAGAAAGGAAGATGAGAAAGAAATGTTAGTTGCAAATTTTTACTTTACTTGTAGGTGACAATATGTATTATTAATTTATTGCTACATGTGAATACTCAATGATTTGATATACATTTAAAGTACACATAAGCTGGATTAAAGATATTCCTTGGTCTGGATTCAGACTATCTGGTTTCAAAGCCTGATTCTTTCTTATGCTAGCTTGAGCTAGCCATTTGTTCATCTGTTCTCTTTATCTTTAAATGAAGATAATAATGAAAAACACCTTATAGTGTTTTTATGAGACTAAAAGGTTTTTGTCCCTGAAATTCATATATAGAAATCTAATCCACAACATCATGGTATTGAAAGTGGGATCTTAGCAAGATGATTAAGTCATAAAAGGAGACTCCCCTCCCTGAATAATGTTGTTGAGTGAGAGTGTGTGTGCTTAGTTGCTCAGTCATGTTCAACTCTTTGTGACCCCATTGATTCTAGCTTGCCAAGCTCCTCTCTCCAAGGTATTCTCCAGGCAGTGGGTTGCCATTCCTTTCTCTAGGGAATCAACCCTGATATACTGCATTGCAGGCAGATTCTTTACTATCTAAGCCACCAGGGAAGCCCATTGAGTGGGATTAATGCTCTTATAAAAGAGATCTTTAGAGAGCTCTCTTGCCAGTCTGCATGAGAGGCTAGAGCTGGAAGGTCATCTATTAACAAGGAACAAGTCTTTCACCAGGATCACTGATGCCTTAATCTTGGCATACCCAGGCTCTCAAACTGTGGGGAAATTTTTTCTGTTGATCAGAGGCCCTTCAGTGTGCAACATTTTGTCATAGTAGAACTAAGACATGAGAATTAAATTAATCATGTCTACAAAATTTTTCGCCCAATACATGACACCTAATAAAACTCTGTTTGTTAAAGGAATGTGGGGAAGGAGGTGGGAAGGGGGTTAAAAAAAAATTAAAAAAATAAAGTTAATGTTAGATGCAAACTTGAAAAACAAATATGTTCTAATTGAAATAATTATTTTTACATTGAGTATAAAGTAACTGTGTACATATGTAATTTTTCTACTATATATAAAATATACAAACATTTCTATAAATATTAACAGATTAATAGCAGTTAAACAGCTCAAAGAATTTTGCTGATATTCATACTTGTAATTTTTTGACATCAAATACTGTGTACTAAAATGCATGCTGTATAAAGATAAGCTGATATTTATATCTTATTAATCTTTGTCTTTTATAGGACATTTCATTTACCTTGAAGTATGTAGTAAATCTATAACTTACAGGTCTTAAAAGACCCATTTTGTGCTTTTATTTACAGAACATATAATAATACATGATAAAGTTTGTATGCTTTAACTGTCATTTGTGTCGTTTATAATCAAGTGGAATTTAATGTGGATCATTACTTTTTATAAATCTTGTACATTAACTAAAATTCACAATATTCTAATTACTTTTCATATTTATCTTGTCTGAATTTAAGCAATTTTTAAATTATATAATTTTATGTAACCAGAGTCTCAACATGGATTTTAATCATTCTAATCGTGTAAAATTTTAAAAAATGTATAGACATAATGATCTGTGAAATTCATATTTCAACACTTTATTTTCTATGTGTCTCATTATTATCTATGGTAAACAATCATTTAAGAATAAAAATGCCTTCTTACTGTATCCATAAGACAAACTCACATATAAGAAAACAATACAAAAAATTCATATCAGTGAAATTATCAAGTACCTGAATATTTTTTAGATATCCATATAAAGGTATTATGTTATGCATTAATAATAATAAGCTATTGGTGTTAGTTAATACAAAGAGATTTTTAAATAAAGGTCAAGAAAGGCTATTTCATATTGCTTTCACTTCCACTTATAGGGAAGCCTCCTTTGAAATCTTAGTTCAGTTCAGTTCATTTCAGTCATTCAATCGTGTCCCACTTTTTGTGATCCCATGGACAGTAGCCCACCAGGCTTCCCTTTCCAGGTGATGTCACCAACTCGTAGAGCTTACTCAAATTCACGTCCATCGAGTCAGTGATGCCATCTAACCATTTCATCCTCTGTCATCCCCTTTGACTCCCGCATTCAATCTTTCCCAGGTAGAAAAGGGACAAGTGAAGTCGCTCAGCCATGTCCGACTCTTTGCGACCTAATGGACTGTAGCCTACCAGGCTCCTCCTTCCATGGGATATTCCAGGCAAGAATACTGGAGTGGGTTGCCAATTCCTTCTCTAGGAGATCTTCCTGACTCAATCTTTCCTAGCATCTGGTCTTTCCAAATGAGTCAGTTCTTGGCATTAGGTGGCCAAATTATTGGAGTTTCAGCTTTAGCGTCAGTCCTTCTAATGAATGCTCAGGACTGATTTCCTTTAGGATTGACCGGTTAGATTTCCTTGCAGAAAAAGGGACTCTCAAGAGTCTTCTGCAACATCAAAGTTCAAAAGCATCAACTCTTTGGTGGTCAGCTTGAAGTCCAAATCTCACATCCACACATGACTACTGGGAAAACCATAGCCTTGACTAGACAGACATTTGTTGACAAAGTAATGTCTCTGCTTTTTAATATGCTGTCTAGGTTGATCATAGCTTTTCTTCAAAGGAACAAGCGTCTTTTAATTTCATGGCTGCAGTTACCATCCACAGTGATTTTGGAGCCCAAGAAAAGAGAGTCTGTCACTGTTCCCATTGTTTCCCCATCTATTTGCCATGAAGTGATGGGACCAGATGTCACAATTTTAGTTTTCTGAATGTTGATTTTTAAGCCAGCTTTTTCACTCTCATTTTTCACTTTCATGAAGAGGCTCTAGCATTCTTCTTCACTTTCTTCTATGAGGTTGGTGTCATCTGCATATCTGAGGTTATTAATATTTCTCCCAGCAATCTTGATTCCAGCTTGTGTTTCATCCAGCCATGTTTCCCCATGATGTACTCTGCATATAAGTTAAATAAGCAGGGTGACAGTATACAGATTTTCTGTAATCCTTTTGCAATTTTAAACCAGTCTCTTGTTCCATGTCCTGTTCTAACTGTTGCTTCCTGACCTGCATACAGATTTCTCAGAAGGCAGGTCAGGTAGTCTGGTAGTCCCATCTCTTGAAGAATTTTCCATGGTTTGTTGTGATCCACACAGTCAAAGGCACTGGTGTAGTCAATAAAGCTGAAGTAGTTTTTCTGGAACTCTCTTGATTTTTCAATGATTCATCAAAAGTTGGTAACTTGATCTCTGGTTCCACTGCCTGTTCTAAATCCAGCTTAAACATCTAGAAGTTCACTGTTCACGTACTGTTGAAGCCTGGCTTGGAGAATTTTGAGAATTACTTTGCTAGCATGTGAGATGAGTGCAATCCTGCAGTAGTTTGAATGTTCTTTGGTGTTGCCTTTCTTTGGGACTGGAATGAAAACTGACCTTTTCCAGTCCTGTGACCACTGCTGAGTTTTCCAAATTTGCTGCCATATTAAGTGCAGCACTTTCACAGCATTATCTTTTAGGATTTGAATTAACTCAGTTGGAATTCTATCACTTCCACTAGCTTTGTTCATAGTGATGCTTCCTAAGGCCCACTTGCCTTCACATTCCAGGATGTCTGGATCTAGATTAGTGATCATACCATCATGGTTATCTGAGTCATGAAGATCTTTTTTGTATAGATTATCTGTGTGTTGTTGCCATCTCTTCTTAATATCTTCTGCTCTGTTAGGTCCATACCATTTCTGTCCTTTAATGTGCCCATCTTTCAGGAAATGCTTTTGAAATCTTAAGGATAATACAATTTACAGTTAATTTATACATTTAATTCATAAAAATAACTGAAAATATTTTTCTATATATTTAAAGTATATCTATTCATTTCATTAAAATCTTAGGAAAAATATTTGTATCTGAATAAAATAGTTTAGAATATGTTCACACAGTTTTTAAAAATCAGAGGGATGATACAGGGAGGAGGAGGGAGGGGGGTTCAGGAGGGGGAACACGTGTATACCTGTGGTGAATTCATATTGATGTATGACAAAATGATTACAATATTGTAAAGTAATTAACCTCCAATTAAAAAAGATAAATTTATATTAAAATAAATTTTAAAAATACCTCAATTCTTTTTTTTTTCTCTCTTTTCCTTTTTTTCTCTTCTTTCTTATTCAGTTATACATGCTAATAAGTGGTTACTGAACCTAATATGTATCTCACACTTACTTATACTACTTAGTGTTAGAGTCACATTAAGCTTCAAATAGCCAAATTTAACTTAGTCTTTCAAATCACATTATCTGTGACTATGCCAAGTTCAGTTGAGTCACTCAGTCGTGTCCAACTCTTTGCAACCCCATGAATCACACCACGCCAGGCCTCCCTGTCCATCACCATCTCCCGGAGTTCACTCAGACTCACGTCCATCAAGTCCGTGATGCCATCCAGCCATCTCATCCTCTGTCGTCCCCTTCTCCTCCTGCCCCCAATCCCTCCCAGCATCAGAGTCTTTTCCAATGAGTCAACTCTTCGCATCAGGTGGCCAAAGTACTGGAGTTTCAGCTTTAGCATCATTTCTTCCAAAGAAATCCCAAGGCTGATCTCCTTCAGAATGGACTGGTTGCATCTCCTTGCAGTCCAAGGACTCACAAGAATCTTCTCCAACACCACAGTTCAAAAGCATCAATTCTGCGGTGCTCAGCCTTCTTCACAGTCCAACTCTCACATCCATACATGACCACAGGAAAAACCATAGCCTTGACTAAACGGACCTTAGTTAGCAAAGTAATGTCTCTGCTTTTGAATATATTATCTAGGTCGGTCATAACTTTTCTTCCAAGGAGTAAGCGTCTTTTAGTTTCATGGCTGCAATCACCATCTACAGTGATTTTGGAGCCAAAAAAAATGAAGTCTGACGCTGTTTCCACAGTTTCCCCATCTATTTTCCATGAAGTGATGGGACCGGATGCCATGATCTTATTTTTCTGAAGGTTGAGCTTTAAGCCAACTTTTTCGCTCTCCTCTTTCACCTTCATCAAGAGGCTTTTTCGTTCCTCTTCACTTTCTGCCATAAGGGTGGTGTCATCTGCATATCTGAGGTTATTGATATTTATCCCAGCAATCTTGATTCCAGCTTGTGCTTCTTCCAGCCCAGCGTTTCTCATGATGTACTCTGCATAGAAGTTAAATAAGCAGGGTGACAATGTACAGCCTTGACGTACTCCTTTTCCTATCTGGAACCAGTCTGTTGTTCCATGCCCAGTTCTAACTGTTGCTTCCTGACCTGCATACAGATTTGTCAAGAGGCAGGTTAGGTGGTCTGGTATTCCCATCTCTTAGAGAATTTTCCACAGTTTATTATGATCCACACAGTCAAAGGCTTTGGCATAGTCAATAAAGCAGAAAAATATGTTTTGCTGGAACTCTCTTCCTTTATCCACGATCCAGCGGATGTTGGCAATTTGATCTCTGGTTCCTCTGCCTTTTCTAAAATCAGCTTGAACATCAGGGAGTTCACAGTTCACGTATTGCTGAAGCCTGACTTGGAGAATTTTGAGCATTACTTTACTGGCGTGTGAGATGAGTGCAATTTTGCAGTAGTTTGAGCATTCTTTGGCATTGCCTTTCTTTGGGATTGGAATGAAAACTGACCTTTTCCAGTCCTGTGGCCACTGCTGAGTTTTCCCAATTTGCTGGCATATTGAGTGCACCACTTTCACAGCATCATCTTTCAGGATTTGAAACAGCTCAGCTGGAATTCCATCACCTCCACTAGGTTTGTTCGTAGTGATGACTATGCCAAAGTTGTCTGTAATTACAAAGCACAACTCTTCTGTTTTGAAGTCCAGGTTTAAATCACTCACTTTGTAGTTTGCCTTACCCCTCCAGGCATTTAGCTTTTCTGTCTTTGGTTCTCCCAGAACATTTGATTCAAATCTCTATTATATGGTATTGTTTATTTCAGCCAACAACTAGATTGTGAGCCCTTAATAGCAGATAGAAACATAAATTATTTTTCTTTATATTCCCAGCAGTTACCATAGCTCCTGTCACATAAACAACCACTTGACAATTTATATAAATAAGTATACTAAAGATGAAAATTTAATATAAATGCTCTGTTTTATACTGATATAAGTAATTGGCTGTGAGAAAACCTCCATATTTCAACAATATGTCTAAATTAATTTAAACAAAGATATATTAACTACAGTATAATAGCAAATTAAAATCCTACATGGTCCCAAAACTTATAAAGCGAGTCTACATAAAACTGACTTAGAGATAAAGATACTTCTTTTCTAGAGAGAAGACAAAATATACTTTGACATATTCTGTTTTAGAAGATACAATGCAAAAACAAATATAAAGCCCCAAAACTTATAATAATCTTAAAATATTTACTTACTTTCTTATCAATGAGTAAAAACCAACAAAAAGAAAATCCCTATAGTACGCTTTTGCCAATAACAACCACCAAAACAATTATCATAAAAATGCAAACTATTGATGATAACATTTTTAATTTCCTGTATAAAGTGTCCACACATGCATTCTTCCATAAGTTATTTTTCACCTCTAGGCTAAAATAATAATGGAATGTTCTAAGATGAAATACAAAATTATTGTGATTTATGAAAACATATTTGCTTCAGGAGTGTAAACTGTAAGTGAAAAGATAATTTCACTAGATGCATCAAACACATTTTAGGTCACTGTGGTCAAAGCAGAAAGTAAGCTGTACCATTAAGGAAGATTCTTGATTTCACCATTTACTAGGTGTGCAACCTCAGGCAATATGTTAAATCTCTTTGTCTCATTTAAATTGTCCTTATCTATAAAATGGAAATAGTGACACTTATAGTTTCTTTGTAAAGAGAAAATGAAAGTAGCACAAACTCTCCCTGGGACATGAGTGAACTAAAGTGGATTTCAGTAAATAAATTCAAACTTAAAAGCTAGTGCTTAAATTACATTTAAAATATTCTAGTCTCCATTATTGCATCATTTTCACTTAAAAAGAACACATTTATATGGGTTTATACTTGCTTGCTAAGAAATCCTTAATGAGTTGAGCAATGTTTTCATTGGGGGAGTCCCAAATTATTGTCATCTCCTTTACCATCATCAAGTGCACCCTTCAAGGTCCCTTACCAATTTTATAATCTGCATTTATTAATTTATTTATCTTATACAAATATTTATCTAAATTCTCTAGCATCTCCTTTGACATACACTAGCTTGTGGAAGTTAGGACATTGTTATCAGAGTCAGTATCCTAGCATAAACTGCAACAGTTTGAGGTTACAACACTTTATATTCTTAAAATAGCTGTCTCTGCCACCTCCTCTTGTCTGTCAAAATTTTGAAAGTTGGAAATCTTAGCCTTTATCTCCAGCCTTAAACATTTTTCTTAGGAATTTTCTTGATTTCAGACCTTAAAAATGTTTGTTTATATACTTTAAACAAGGGACAAATAAAATTTACCTTTTACGGTCTAATAAAATGTTTTGTTGTGTAAATTGATTGTATGAGCATTATTGAAAATGCATAATAGAATACACTGTGGCATTTATTTTTATACTAAGAGAGCAAAATCCAAATTATAATTATTTACTGACTAATGAAGATCTGATGGATTCATCTATTTGTCATCTACTTTTCTAAACTCCCAACTATTTCTCATCCATTTGTTTTTTGCCAGTAGTTCAGTCTTTCATTCAATCCCATTCTTTCTAAATTGAGTGATTCCAAAGTCTGTGTTAATGGCCCACCCAACACCATGACTTCTTCATTTCCAATACTTCTTGTCATCTTCATTGCTAACAAATGACCCAGTTCATTTCTAGCACTAGTCATTATGTTTACACGCTCAGGTTTCATAACTGCTTCATCTCCGAAATGTCTAAGTCAAGTATCCTTTCTCCTACCACAATCTTGTCTAAAAGATTGTGTCTGCTGACTCTGGGAGAAGCAAGCCAACATTACTTCAGTTTCCCTTCAAGAGCCTGGTAACATGATCCATAATATGGAAGCTATGATTTGTTTCTTATGAAGTTTTAATTTTTCATGTATAAAAATAGCCAAGTCTGACAGCACACATGAAAACCTACACTTAAATATCAGTTAAAATATTAATTCAATCACAAATTTTTTGTTAAAAATAATAGCAAAGCATGTAAATACAACCAAAGCTGTGAAAATGGCCTCATGTCACTAATTGATGAATCTTATAATTACATCATTGAGTTACTGAGTTAGACAAGGCTATGGTCCTAGTGTGTTTAGATTGACTAGTTTTCTGTGCATATGGTTTCAGTGTGTCTGCCCTCTTGCAACACCTACCATCTTACTTGGGTTTCTCTTACATTGGGCATGGGGTATCTCTTCATGGCTGCTCCAGCAAAGCGCAGCCATTGCTCCTTACCTTGGGTGAGGGGTATCTCCTCACTGCAGCCCTTCCTGACCTTCAACGTGGGATGGCTCCTCTAGGCAGCACTCCTGCATCCATGCAGCCACGGCTCCTTGGACATGGGGTTGCTCCTCCTGGCCACGGCCCCTTGCCTCGGGCACGGGGTGGCTCCTTCCAGGTGCCACCCCTGAACTTGGGCGTCAGGTAGCTCCTCTCAGCTGCGCTTAGTGCGCTGGTCGCCTAACTCAATGAAAGTAAGCCATGCCTGTGGGACAACCCAAGACGGGAGGGTCATGGTGGAGAGGTCTGACAGAATGTGGTCCACTGGAGAAGGGAATAGTAAACCCTTCAGCATTCTTGCCTTGAGAACCCATGAAAAAAGTATGAAAAGGCAAAATGATAGGATACTGAAAGAGGAACTCCCCAGGTCAGTAGGTGCCCAATATGCTACTGCAGATCAGTGGGAAAATAACTCCAGAAAGAATGAAGGGAAGGAGCCAAAGCAAAAACAATACCCAGCTGTGAATGTGACTGGTGAGAGTAGCAATGTCTGATGCTGTAAGGTCAATATTGTATAGGAACCTGGAATGTCAGGTCCATGAATCAAGGCAAATTGGAAGTGGTCAAACAAGAGATGGCAAGAGTGAACGTCAGCATTCTAGGAATCAGCGAACGAAAATGGACTGGAATGGGTGAATTTAACTCAGATGACTATATGTCTACTTCTGCAGGCAGGAATCCCTTAGCAGAAATGGAGTAGCCATCATGGTCAACAAAAGACTCTGAAATGCAGTACTTGGATGCAATCTCAAAAATGACAGAATGATCTCTGTTTGTCTCCAAGGCAAACCATTCAATATTACAGTTATCCAAGTCTATGCCCCAACCAGTAACACTGAAGAAGCTGAAGTTGAATGGTTCTACGAAGACCTCCAAGACCTTTTAGAACTAACACCCCAAAAAAGATATCCTTTTCATTATACGGGACTGGAATGCAAAAGCAGGAAGTCAGAAACACCTGGAGTAACAGGCACATTTGGCCTTGGAATGCAGAATGAAGCAGGGCAAAGACTAATAGAGTTTTGCCAAGAAAATGCACTGGTCATAGCAAACACCCTCTCCAACAACACAAGAGAAGACTATATACACGGATATCACCAGATGGTCAACACTGAAATCAGATTGATTATATTTTTTGCAGCCAAAGATGGAGAAGCTCTATACAGTCAACAAAAATAAGACCAGGAGCTGACTGTGGCTCAGATCATGAACTCCTTATTACCAAACTCAGATTTAAATTGAAGAATATAGGGAAAACTGCTAGACCATTCAGGTATGCCCTAAATCAAATCCCTTAGGATTATACAGTGGAAGTGAGAAATAGATTTAAGGGTCTAGATCTGATAGACAGAGTGCCTGATGAAATGTGGACTGAGGTTCGTGACATTGTAGAAGAGACAGGGATCAAGACCATCCCCATGGAAAAGGAATGAAAAAAGCAAAATGGCTGTGTGGGGAGGCCTTACAAATAGCTGTGAAAAGAAAAGAAGGGAAAAACAAAGGAGAAAAAGAAAGATATAAGCATCTGAATGCAGAGTTCCAAAGAATAGCAAGAAGAGATAAGAAAGTCTTCCTCAGCGATCAGTGCAAAGAAATAGAGGAAAAGAACAGAATGGGAAAGACTGTCAGACACGACTGAGCGACTTCCCTTTCACTTTTCACTTTCATGCATTGGAGAAGGAAATGGCAACCCACTCCAGTGTTCTTGCCTGGAGCATCCCAGGGGTGGGGGAGCCTGGTGGGCTGCCGTCTATGGGGTCATACAGAGTCAGACAAAACTGAAGCGACTTAGCAGCAGCAGCAGCAGATATCTCTTCAAGAAAATTAGAGATACCAAGGGAACATTTCATGCAAAGATGGGCTAGATAAAGGACAGAAAAGTTATGAACCTAACAAAAGAAGAAGATATTAAGAAGAGGTGGCAAGAATACACAGAAAAACTGTACAAAAAAGGTCTTCATGACCCAGATAATCACGATGGTGTGATCAGGCATCTAGAGCCAGACATCCTGGAATGTGAAGTCAAGTGGGCCTTACGAAGAATCACTACGAATAAAGCTACTGGAGGCGTTGGAATTCCAGTAGAGCTATCTCAAATCCTGAAAGATGATGCTGTGAAAGTGGTGCACTCAATATGCTAGCAAATTGGGAAAACTCAGCAGCGGCCACAGGACTGGAAAAGGTCACTTTTCATTCCAATCCCAAAGAAAGGCAATGCCAGAGAATGCTCAAACTACTGCAGAATTGCACTCATCTCACAGGCCAGTAAAGTAATGCTCAAAATTCTCCAAGCCAGGCTTCAGCAATACGTGAACCATGAACTTCCTGATGCTCAAGGTGATTTTAGAAAAGGCAGAGGAACCAGATCAAATAGCCAACATCCACTGGATCATGGATAAAGCAAGAGGGTTCCAGAAAAACATTGACGATGCAAGCCTTTGAATGTGTGGATCACAATAAACTGTAGAAAATTCTGAAAGAGATTGGAATCCCAGACCACCTGACCTGCCTCCTGAGAAATCTGTATGCAGGTCAGGAAGCAACAGTTAGAACTGGCCATGGAACAACAGACTGGTTCCAAATAGGAAAAGGAGTACATCAAGGCTGTATACTGTCATCCTGCTTATTTAACTTACATGCAGAGTACATCATGAGAAACGCTGGACTGGAAGAAACAGAAGCTGGAATCAAGATTGCTGGGAGAAATATCAATCACCTCAGATATGCAGATAACACCACCCTTATGGCAGAAAGTAAAGAGGAACTAAAAAACCTTTTGATCAAGGTTAAAGAGGAGAGTGAAAAGTTGGCTTAAAGCTCAACCTTCAGAAAAGGATGATCATGGCATCCAGTCTCATCACTTCATGGGAAATAGATGGGGAAACAGTGGAAACAGTGTCAGACTTTATTTGGGGGGTGGGGGCTCCAAAATCACTGCAGATGGTGACTGCAGCCATGAAATTAAAAGACGCTTACTCCTTGGAAGAAAAGTTATGACCAACCTAGGTAGCATATTCAAAAGCAGAGACATTACTTTGCTGACTAAGGTCCGTCTAGTCAAGGCTATGGTTTTTCCTGTGGTCATGTATGGATGTGAGAGTTGGACTGTGAAGAAGGCTGAGCACTGCAGAATTGACGCTTTTGAACTGTGGTGTTGGAGGACTCTTGTGAGTCCCTTGGACTGCCAGGAGATCCAACCAGTCCATTCTGAAGGAGATCAGCCTTGGGATTTCTTTGGAAGAAATGATGCTAAAGCTGAAGCTCCAGTACTTCGGCCACCTCATGCGAAGAGTTGACTCATTGGAAAAGTGTTTGATGTTGGGAGGGATTGGGGGCAGGAGGAGAAGGGGACAACAGAGGATGAGATGGCTGGATGGCATCACTGACTTGATGGACGTGATTCTGAGTGAACTCCGGGATTTGGTGATGGACAGGGAGGCTTCGTGTGCTGCCATTCATGGGTTCACAAAGAGTCGGACACGACTGAGCGACTGAACTGAACCGAACCGAATTGATAGTTATGTCTCTTTGAATTTAAGAAGCATTTATGCTATAAGCTATAACACTTCTTAAATTATCCATCACAAAACTTTAAATAATAAAAAATGTATAACCATATGGCAAAATCTAATCTAATTTTATCATTTGAATATATAATGTTTTCTCTCTGTTACATTTTCATGTATAATAAATATACATTCTTTTTATGCCATGATGTATCTCATTCATGAGAATTTGCTTGACAAAAGTGAATTAATCTGCATTAGAAGGAATCAAATCTTCTTTTATAATGATTGAATGCATTAATATTCATTTTTTTTTTTTAGTCCTGCAATCACTTACCATAGGCATCATCTATGAAGACAGGTTAGATAAGAACTATTAAAGTGATAATCCATGAGGCCCATTTTTTAAATTTGAGTTGTAAAACATTCTCTTATAAACTGACAGGATCATATCTATGTAAACAATTCCAATTAAAATAATTTATATAATTGAGTTTACTTAGTTGGATTTTATGTAAAATTTAAATCTCATATTTGGAATTTGAAAAGTGTCTTTAGTTTCTTCCTTTTTTATTTTTCCAAATAAAGCAATTGATGCTAGCCTTACACAACTATCACACTGCTGCTGCTGCTAAGTCGCTTCAGTCGTGTCCGACTCTGTGCGACTCCATAGACGGCAGCCCACCAGGCTCCCCACCCGTCCCTGGGATTCTCCAGGCAAGAACACTGGAGTGGGTTACCTTTTCCTTCTCCAAACTTTCACACTAGAAGCACGTGTGACATTGGTCACATCTTTCTTCTTCTCATCTACCACAGCTATTCAGTTATTAAGTTCTTAATTGCTATCTCCTCACTTTATTTGCATCCTTCCTTCCTGATGCATTTCTACTACCACTGTCTACAAGTCCTCATCTCACTTCATCTATTTTAATTTCTTGTTTATTGGCTTGACTGCATTCAATCCACTGACATAAGCATTGACAGTGATCTTTCTATAATTCAAGTCTGATCACTTACACAACTATCTTAAAAGCATTTGTTGACTATACATCACCAGAAAAAACAGTTTGAATTTCTTATCTTGGCATCAGTTCAGTTCAGTCTCTCAGTTGTGACTGACTCTTTGTGACCCCATGAACCACAGCACGCCAGGCCTCCCTGTCCATCACCAACTCCTAGCGTCCACCCAAACCCATGTCCATCGAGTTGGTGGTGCCATCTAACCATCTCATTCTCTGTCGTCCTCTTCTCCTCCTGCCCTCAATCTTTCCCAATCAGTGTCTTTTCAAATGAGTCAGCTCTTCACATCAGGTGGCCAAAGTATTGGAGTTTCAGCTTCAACATCAGTCCTTCCAATGAACATCCAGAACTGATCTCTTTTAGGATGGACTGGTTGGATCTCCTTGCAGTCCTGACATAATGTAGTCTTAATAATCAGGCCTCATCTTAAGTTTGCGTCACAACTTTCTCTTCCCCCACTTATCAACTAATTCTTACTTCAATCAAATTGAAATCCAAAGTTACTTCATAAAATGTTTCTCATAACTTGTAACGTATTTTAAATGTGCTGTTCTCTATCCCCTGTACTGTTTTCTCTATTAAACTTCATCTTTATATCGCTGATGCCTTATGCTATATTCAAAATAGATTATTTACTTGTATATTCTCTGAGTATATTTTAATTAGATAATTTCAAGGTTTCTGCTTACAATCTCTCTAAGTTTTAGTTCACAGCAATATAAGGTATGCTTACTTATGTATCTCCTAGAATTGTATTGCAATATCTTTTGTATTTTAATTCATTTGCCAGTTTGTTTATTTTATAAAATTATACTTTTAAACAAAGAATTGTGTGCAATTTCTAAAGCTAAATATTAAAATGCTTTCAGTGATATGTGAAAGACTTCACTTCTACTCTTCCTCAACCTCAGATTCACTCTTTAGAATAGTATTTTCTTCTGTTCCTCCCGCTGAAACATCTTTGACGTTTACATTCAAACTTCTGAATTATTTTTACAACACCCACTATTCTTAATGTACCAGTTATAAAAAATATCTACTGATTCTCTCTACAGAAAGTGGGAATAAACACTGTGTACTTCATTTTCTTCTAGTTCTCCTTCTGAAACAGGAGGGAAGGGGGCAGGGCATGACCTCTAGAAGAATGACATAGTCCTGAGGGTATAACATAAAATGGTTAGAACCAATATGGCAGAAGAATCAACTTCCAGTAGATCTTGGGTCTGATTAAACTCTAATCGTAATGAAGTAGCATGCTAAATGACATATCCACCAGTGCCATGATAGTTCTAAGGCTGATCATAAAATGCCAAAATTGGGCAGTGGCCTAATTCATGGAAATATCTGCCCCTTCTTCAGATAGTTGGAATAATCCTTCCACTCATTAGTCTATGTATTATTCAGCCAATAAAAACTAACCACTCCATATTTTGGGGGCCTCTTTCCTTCTGAGATGGCCCTCAGTCTGTCTGAAGAATGTGTTACTTGCCGTTTGAGATGTACCACATTCTGTCTATGGAATGTGTATCTCTTTATATAAATCCATTTCTGACCCGGTACTCATTGAATTCCTTCTGTGATGAGTCACATAGAATCACAGCTTTATTAAGTCCTGATACAAGGTGTGTGATCTCAGTGAAAGAACAGTGGGTTCAAGTCCCAGTCTGGGGTTGGGCTGGGTTTGAGTCCCAATATGACTTGTGTGGTTTTACTTCCATTTTAAGAACCAACTTATTAATTCTTTTTTGTAAAGAAATATACATCCTCAAAAGTTCATTTACAGTTAATCTGTAATCAATAGTTTATTAGAATGTTAAGTCCCTGAACTAATTATTTGTAATATTATATTGAGTAACACTACATGAAAATTAAAAAGGTTTTAATGTTAGCATCTGAGTGGCTCAGAAGGTAAAGAATCTGCTTACAATTCAGGAGACCCGGGTTTGATCTCTGGGTTGGGATGATCCCCTGGAGAAGGGAATGGCAACCCACTCCAGTATTCCTGCCTGGATAATTCCATGGACATAGGAGCTTGGAGGGCTACAGTCCATGGGGTTGCAAAGAGTTGGACACAACTAAGTGACTAACACTTTTTCTTCTTCTTCTGATATCTACCAATATATAACATAAACTTTCATGGTAATAGGATTAAAAACAGTTTAATGTCTCTTTGGCATGCAGATTATTTTTAACTGAAAATAATAAAGGTCCAAAAATTTGACCTTCCTCCTGATTGCCTAAAAATGTAGGTAAGAGGGTATATTCTGAGAAGGGAAATGAAGTTAAGAGATAGTCATTCAGTCATGTCCAACTCTTTGTGACTCCATGGACTGTAGCCTGCCAGGATCCTCTGTTGATGGAATTCTCCAGGCAAGAATACTAAAGTAGGTTGCCATTTCCTTCTCCAGGGGATCTTTCTAACCCAGTGATTGAAGCTGGGTCTCCCACATTGCAGGCACTCTTTACTGACTGAGCCGCCTAGCTACCACCATAGATAATAATAGTGTGGACTAAGTGTAGAAGAGAGGGAACCAAGTCTATTGTTAAAATTCCTTTCTTTGCCCTAATATTTTTTTTGTGTGTGTGCATGCTGTCTCTTCAGCCATGTCTGACTCTTTGTGACCCCATGAACTGTATCCTACCAGGCTCCACTGTCCATTGGAATTCTCCAGGCAAGAATATTGGAGTGGGTTAATATGTGCTCCTCCAGGGGATCATCCCAACCCAGGGATCAAATCTGCATCTCTTATGTCTCCTGCTTTGGCAGGTGGGTTCTTTACCACTACTGTGACTTGGAAAGCCCCAATGTCTCTGTATTGTCCAACAAACATTTATATATTAAGCTTTTGCTTTGCTACCTCCTTGTCAATTGTCTTAGCCTCCTTTGAAATCTCAAACCAGTATCCTCTTTAGTCGTGAGTGCTATTCTATGCTCAGTCACTTCATCATGTCCAACATTTTGCAGACCCATGCACTGTAGCCTGCCAGGCTCCTCTGCCTATGGAATTTTCCAGAAAAGAATGCTGAAGTGGGTTGCCATTTTCTCTTCCAGGGGATCTTCCCAACTCAGGGATCAAACCAGTATCTTCTGGGGTTCTTGAGCTGGCAGGTGATTCTTTACCACTGACCCACCTGGGAAGCCCAAGATGGTATTTAAAGTGATGTATTTGCCATTTTTGAGAGTTATTCAGTTCTCCTGGGTCCATCCCAAGCAGACATGTTATTGAGCCTGTGTTTTATTTTTTTACTGTTAATTTTCTGGTTATTTTTTTCATGTCAATTTAATTCTTAGATCAGCTGGAAGAACCTTGAAGGGTAGAGGAATTTTTCTTCCTCCTCAAGAGATACATATTGATAACTGTAAGGTACAGATCTGTGAATGATTCTGATGCTATGGAATTTATAACGGTAAGTATAATTCTAGGTTGAAGTCACTTTTCTACAGGATGTTTATATTTGATGATCAGTTGATGTCTTTAATAATTTTGGTTCATTGAAAATGTTTTTTAAATTCCCAAACAAGTCTGAATGCATGCATGCTAAGTCACTTCAGTCATGTGAACTTTGCGAACCCATTGAGTGTGGCTGGCCAGGCTCCTCTGTTCAGAGCATTCTCCAGGTAAAAATACTGGAATGGGCTTCAGTGTGGTCCTCTAGTGGATCTTTCTGACCCAGGGATCGAACTGTGTCTTCTGCAGGTCCTCCACTGCAAGTGGACTCTTTACTGCTGAGCCGCTGGGGAAGCCCCAAACAAGTCTAGTGTTCATCAATTTTGTGTTTGCAGATTATTGTTTTTGTTTGGTTGTTTTCCATCTTGCATTTCAATCTGTCTTAATTCTCAGCTAGTAAAATGTTAAGCTATTTATAAAGTTGTCTTTCCAGACAATTCTCTTTATCCAACTCACCAAATATATACTAATTCTCATATTCTGTTTGCCTTATCTAATCTTTAAAAATGACAGTCTGTGAAAGGAAGATTGTGGTGGGAGAAGTGATGATTTTTAATGATCTCATTACTACCACAATTCATCTTCTCAGTTCAATGTTCACAAGTAGCATTCATCAAATACTCTTCCTTTTTCAGTCTTTCCCTCTCCCCAACTCCTTTCTCCCCAGTCCCCTGCCTCTCTCTCCTCTGTGTCACTCTATGCAATTGTCTCTCTCTTCATTCTCTACTCTATCTGATATTATCTCTTTTCTTTATAAATGTTCAAACTAAAGTAAATTTAGTCCTTTACATGGGCAACATTTTTAGACCTTTGTTGATGCTTGAACTCTTAAATTTATGTTTTATTCCAAACCACTACTTGCAGCATATTATAAATTACTGATATATTTATTTTTGCAATAGAAATTTGGTTAAAATAGTAGAGCTGAAATCCTAGTGGAGGATAAGGTTATACTAACAGCTTCATGTTTAATATTAGCTTTCTTTTCTTTCACACAGCATGGTCACAGATTTCAAATGCATTTTGCCTTTGGCAATGCCAACTTTTACCTATCAATTTTGATTAAAAATTATGTGTCCTTTGTGTATATGTGCCTGTGTACTTCACTGGAACATCTGAGAAACATAGCTCCTATTTATATTTTGATTATTTCTTCTTTTCTGAATAATTTTGTTGGAAATTCCAGAGTAGAAAACTTAGCAGAGAAATAAACTTTTTGTTTTACATATTTCAGTGAACACATTTTGGATCTGGATTATTCTTTTTTGCTTTTGACAATAAATGCATGTTTTAGAATATATACCTTCACTCAGTAATAGAAATATCTGACTTTATGCTTTATAATAAATTTTGTTTTATAAGAAATTTTCTCAATGCCCTCAAAACATGCGGATGACTTACCTCTCTTATCATTGTACAAGTGCAAAAATGACAAATAGTGAACAGGGGGAAGTTACTCAATGACATAGCTTATTATTATAATAATTTCTGAGTATGTTATTGATATGAAATATCTCCCTCATCTTTTTACAGGAACAATAAAACAAAAAATTTAAGCATTAAATGAATATTGATGATACACTATTTAATCAAATTTAAATATTTTTTTCTGAAACAATATATTTAAAGCCTTGGTAATAAAGTCATTAGTGAATATAAATTTCCATTGAAAATGGTCTACTTGGAATTAACTTTTAAGAAATAGAAGATAAACTTCTAATTCTATTAATACAATTTTAAAATCTTTCATTTTACTTATAATGAAGCTTCATTTTGCTGTAAGCACTTTTATTAGTTCATTTTTTCAGATTGTCAAAGGGCTTTAGAATATCTCTTTGCTTACTCTAAGGCTCAAGGGAAATGAGCAGCATTTATCATTACTCATTAAGGAAATGTACATAAAATTCCAGTTCAAAATGGTGATGTAGAAAGATCCTGAACTTAGTTCCACCTATAGATTCAGTGAATTTACAGCACCTGTAGAATGATTTCCTTTGCAAAAAGCAAAAGCCCTAAGAACTTGTGAGCAATTCCTTCACATTGGGCAAATGAGAAGGAAACCACATAAAAGCAGACATGAAAGGCTGAGACAAAATTCTTCCATAAACTCTACTCCTGTGATGGTGGGCAAGCCACAGTTAGAAGCAAATTCAAAACCTGGAGATTCTCTCTGAGGAACAAGTTGTTGTACTCCACGTCAGGCAACTCAACTCAGAACATGGACACTGGAGACACAAGCCCCCCATACATCTGTCTCTGGAGATCTGTCTTGTGCCCAGGAGACCCACAGAGCTGTGATGAACTAAGAACCATTTTTAAATGGTTTCCACACCATGGTCACTACAGCAGCTCTTTGGAAAGCCTCCAGACTTTTTATGAAAGATGTTAATTTCTTAATTTTAAAGTATTGGTTTGAGGGACAAGAGTTTTCTGGGATATTCTCTGGCAATGGATATTGGTGAATGCCATCATTCTGCTCTGCCTTGCTAAAACTACTATACACTTGTAATTTTTTTTGTTTTGTTTTCTTTTCAGTGGAGACCATCTTTCTGCTTCAGCCAGTAGGTACCATCTTCCATGTTCTCCTGCTGCCTTGCTAAAGCTGGTGAATGCCATCTTTCACATACCCTTTTCTGTTTTTCCTTCTTCTTTCTCTTTTTTCCCCTCTTTTCTTCTTTTTCTTTTTTAGCAAGTACCATCTTTGTACTCCATCTCTGCTTTGCTTCAGCTGGGAGGTGCCATCCTTATGTGTACTTTCTGTCACACTTCAAAGCTCAAGTTTATTTCAGAGAGAGGTTTCTAAACATGTTTGGTGCCTCAGTTTTCATGCCTGGTGAATCAGTTTTTTCAGCTGCCACTCAGAATACACCCTTTGATTGATGGAACTGGATTCCAGGGGGACTTGTATTTCTGGGTTCCATGGATGGTAACAATAAGACAGTCAGTTATTGGGAGACTACATACCCAGGGCACTGTACAAATATCAGACTGAAAAACATCCCAATATAACATTTGAAAATATATATGCACCCAACACAGGAACAGCCAAATACCTAACACAAATATTCATAAATCTAAATAGTGAAGTAGATGGCAATTAAACAATAGTAAAGAATTTTAATACCCCACTTACATCAATGGATAGATTATCTAGACAGAAAATCATTAAAAAAATATACACCTTAAATGACACAGGATATACAATTTTTTTTTTCAAGCACACATGGCACGTTTTCCAGTCTACATCATATATTAGGCCACAAAACTAGTCCTAACAAATTTAAAAACACTGAAAACATATAAAGCATTTTTGACAATGACGACATGAAATTAGAAATCAATTACAAGAAGAAAATTCACAAATATGTGGAAATTACACAGCAAGTTTAATGAACAACCAATGGGTCAACAAAAACTTAAAAGAGAACAAAATACACTGAGACAAATAAAAATGGAAATATAACTTACCAAAATGTGTACAGAAAAAATAGTTTTAAAAGAAGTACACAGAAGTAAATGTCTACTTCAAGAAACAAAAACAACCTCAAAAAAAAAAAAAAAACCACCTATTTTTACAACTCAAAGAAATAGGAAAAGAAGAATCAATAAAGCCCCAAATTAGTGAAAGAAAATAAATTAACAAAGGTCAGCACAGAAATGAGTGAAATAGAGACAATAGAAAACATCAATGAAACCAAGAGCTGATTCTTCAAAAAGACAAGCAAAATTGATGTTTCTGCTTTTGAATATGCTGACTAGGTTTGTCATAGCTTTCCTTCCAAGGTGCAAGTGTCTAAATTTCATGGCTGCAGTCACTGTCAGCAGTGATTTTGGAGCCCCAAAAGACAAAATCTGTCATTGCTTCCACTTTTCCACTTCTATTTGCCGTGAAGTGATGGGACCAGATGCCATGATCTTAGTTTTTTGAATGTTGAGTTTTAAACGAATTTTTTCACTTTCCTCTTTCATCTTTATCAAGAGGCTCTTTAATCCCTCTTCACTTTCTGCAATTAGAGTGGTATCATCTGAAAATCGGAGGTAGTTGATATTTCTCCCAGCAATCTTGATTCCAGCCTATGATTTGTCCACCCTGGCATTAAGCATGACATCACTGGCAAATTCTACCAAACATTCAAAGAAGAATTAATACTATTTATTCACAAATAGAATTAATACTATTTCTTCACAAATATTTCTTCCAAAGAAAATAGAAAAAGAAGGAAACTTCCAAAATCATTTTACAATGTCAACATTACCCTGATACCAAAACCAGACTAGGCCTTCACGGGGGGTGGGGGTGGGGTGGAGGAGTGGGGGGAATCACAGGTCCTTTCTTTGATGAACATAGATGCAAAAATCCTCAACAAAATATTAGCAAACTTAATTCAGTGATACATTAAAATATTATATGCCATTGCCACTTAGGATTTAATCTGAGATGAAAGAATTGTTCAACACCCACAATTCAGTAACTAAAGAACAAATCATGATAACTGCAATGCAAAAAAAAAAAAAAAAAAAAGATAGAATTCAACATCCAGTCATGATAACATTACTGAACAAATTGGGTAAGAAGCAAATGCACCTCAGCATAATAAAGACCATATATGAAAGTCCACAGCTAACATAATACTTAGGGTAAAAATCTTAAAGCTTTTCCTCTAAGACCAATAACATGACAAGGATGACATTCTCACCATTTTTATTCAGCATAGGACTGGAAATCCTAGCCAGAGTAATTAGGTAAAACAAAAAAATAAAAGGCATACAAATTGGAAATAAAGAAATTAAACTCTTAATATTTGCAGAAGACATCATACTATATAAAGAAAACATTAAAGAGTCCACTCAAAAAGTGTTAGAACTAATAAAGAAATTCAGAAAAATTGCAGGACATAAATCAATATATACAAATCTATTTTGTCATGCTCCCTGACTTCAAACTACATTACAAAGCTATAGAAATCAAAATAGCATGATATTGGCATTAAAACAGATACATGGATCAATGGAACAGAATAAATAGATAGGCAAAAAATAAACCCATGTATACATGGTTACTCAATTTACTATATAGGTACCAAAAATATACAATGGAGAAAGGACAGTCTTTTCAATAAATAGTTCTGGGAAAAATGGACAGTAGCATTCAAAAGAATGAACTGGATCACTATTGTACAAAATACACAAAGACTAACTCAAAATAGATCAAGAAGTTAATTGCAACATCTGAAAACATAAAATGACTAAAACAAACCATAGGTGATAAACTCCCTGATAAGGTCTCGGTGATATATATATATATATATATATATATATATATGTGACATATATATATATGTATTTATGTATGTGTGTATATTTTACATTTGATACCAAGAGTAAAGGAAAGAAAGGCAAAATTCAAAAAGTGGGACTACCACAAACAAAAAGTTTTTGCACAGCAAAGGACATTGTTAACAAAAAAAAAAACAAACCTGGAGAATGAAAGAAAATATTTTCAAATCATACATCTGATAAGGAGTTAGTATTCAAACTATATAAAGGATTCATATGACTCAATATCAAAAAACTTTAAAAATGTGATTTAACAGGCAGAGAATCTGATTAGACATTTTTCCAATGAAGACACAGATGGAAACCAGGTGCATTAAAAGATATTTAACATTCATAATCATCAGGAAAATGAAAACTAATTCCACAATGCAATGTTATCTCACATCTTTTAGAATGGTTATTATTTTTAAAAAAGACAAGACAAAAACAAGTGTTGCCTAAGATGTGAAGAAAAGGGAGTTCTCGTGCTCTATTTGTTGGAATATAAATTGGTGCAGCCAGTATGGCAAACAATATGAAGTTTAAAACAAAAATAAAGTAGTATTACTATATGACCCATTAATTCCAATTTTATAAAATACATATAAAATAATTTCAATACTATATGATCAATTAATTTTAGTTTGGAACAACTGACTGGCTCCAAATTGGGAAAGGAGTATGTCAAGACTGTATATTGTCACCCTGCTTAGTTAACTTATATGCAGAGTAGATCATGTGAATGTCAGCCTGGATGAAGCACAAGCTGGAATAAAGATTTCTGGAAGAAATATCAATAACCTCAGTTATGCAGATAACACCACCATTATGGAAGAAAGCAAAGAGGAAATGAAGAGCCTCTTGATGAAAGTGAAAGAGAAGAGTGAAAAAGTTGGCTTAAAACTCAACATTCAGAAAACTAAGATCATTGCATCTGGTCCTATCACTTCATGGCAAATAGATGTGGAAAAAATGGAAACAGTGATAAGCTTTATTTTCTTGGGCTCGAGAATCATTGCAGATGGTGACTGCAGCCATGAAATTAAAAGACACTTACTCCTAGGAAGGAAAGCTATGACCAAACTAGACAGCTTATTAAAAAGCAGAGACACGACTTTGCCAAAAAAGTTTTGTCCAGTGAAACCTATGGCTTTTCCAGTAGTCACATGTGGATGTTTGAGGTGTGCCATAAAAAAGCTGAGCGCCAGTGAATTGATGCTTTTGAACTGCGGTGTTGGAGAAGACTCTTGAGAGTTCCTTAGACTGCAAGGAGATCGAATCTGTCCATTTTAAAGGAAATCAGTCCTGACTATTCACTGGAAGGACTCAAGCTCAAGATCAAGCTCCAATACTTTGGCCACCTGATACGTAGAAATGACTCATTTGAAAAGACTCTGATGCTGGGAAAGATTGAAGGCAGGAGGAGAAGGGGATGACAGAGAATAAGATGATTGGATGACATCAGTGACTCAATGGACTTGAGCAAGCTCTGGGAGTTGATGATGGATAGGGAAACCTGGCGTGCTTCAGTCCATGGAGTCACAAACAGTCAGACATAACTGAGCGATTAAACTGTACTGAATTCCAGTTTTGAGCATTTATCCAAAGCAAATGAAAACACTAATTTGAAAAGATATATACATCCTAGTCTTCATTACAGCAGTACTTACAATGTCCAAAATATGGAAGTCACTTTAGTTGATAGATTGAATGAATAAATAATATGTGGTATAAGATTTTGTCCTTTTTTTATGGCTAAAAGATATTCCAGGAAGGCAGGAGGCAGCCCACCAGCAGGGACAGAAGCCTGGAATATCATTTAACCAGAAAAACAAACAAAATTTTGCCATTTGTGACAACATGGATGGAACTGGGAGTATTATGCTAAGTGAAATAAATAAAGCAAAGGTCAAATTTCTCACATAAACGGAGTCTAAGCAACAACAAAAAACAAGCTCATAGATTCAGAGGAGAGATCAGTGGTTGCCAGAGGCACAATGTTGTAGGTGGTAAGTAAGAGAAATTAGAGAAGAAAGTCAAAAGTAAACACTTCCAGTTATTAATAAGTCACAGAAATGAGAGGCACAGAATGGTGACTATAGTTTAAAAAAAAAAAAAACTGTATTAAATATTTGAAAGTTACCAGAAGAGTAGATATTAAAAATTCTCATCACAAGGGGAAAACAAAAACAAAAACAAAAACCTATAACCATATCTGTTAATCAATGCTAACTAGACTTACTACAGTGATCACTTCACAATATATACAAATAAAAAACCTCTATATTGTACACTTGAAGCAAATATAATATTGTATGTCAATTATCCCTGAATAAAAAGGAAGGGAAATGTATGCTCTTCAGATAACCTGTATTATCAACTTATAATCCTCTAAAAATGTGATAATCTAGAAAAATGTTTGTTTTTCTTTTTTAATTTTTACATCATTCTCTCTAGGTGCCATATTAGTGTCTCAGAGAAATAAAATGGAAGAATCTAAGATTTTTTTTAATGAAAATATTTAATATTTTAATTCATTTTAGAAACAATTATTGGAGACCTTTTAAAATGAGAACTAACTCTGGAGAAACAAAAATAAAATTTTAAAAATAAAATAATGATGACTTCTATTTTCCTTGGAAAACTTAGTTTTACAATCAAGTTAACATAGTTTTCCTTGTTGCTAAATGAGCTTCAAAAGTCAAACTCTAAAAATCAATCATATGTATATGTATAGCAATCATGTTGCAAATTGGAGAAGAATACTTGATTTAATAGATATTTCCTCTGTCATTGATTTATTATGTCAGAGTTTACTGTCAGTCACATAAAATAACACAAAATAAAAACATATACTTTTAAAATTTTCAAAACTTCAGTAGTTTCTTCAAAATTACTTTCTGACAGTTGAAGTTAGAGGATGCAAGTTAGGTAAGGACACATAGGATGAAGAAGCTTCTCTTAAAGCAGACATCACTCTTCCATTTTTCATTCCAAAGATTTGATATATATGTCAAACCCACTCATTTTCACTCTGATTTATGCCACTTACTTGATAAATCAAGTAGTCAGATTGAGGTATATCAGTCAAAATAACTTTTGACAAAGTAATCACTATTCAAAATGGTTTTATTATGTATAATGTAGAATTTTATACAGATAAAATTTCAAAATAATTTTATTTCTATAATCATACATGTATTGTGTTACTAAAAATGAGAAGATTTACATGGTCACTTTTTGTCAAAAGAAGAATATAATCCAATTCATTTTGTCTTTTTGTAACCATATAAACCTTGAAGTGTTTAAATCTTCAAATATTTCAAGTAAACTAGGTAAAATATTCAAAGTACTTGTAGGGAAGATTGTTAACTTAAGAAACCCAGCCCTTACCTACTCTATTAGGAAATATGGGAAATCTAAAGTAAAATAGCATTTATATGATACATTTAGACACACTGCTAAATTTCACATATACTAAAGTGTGAATAAATGTTCATTTTAAATGATTAAATATAATAAAAAGGTAATTATACAGGACTACATATTTGGGGAAAACAAATAATAATATCAACAACAAAATAATTAAATTTACTTAATCTATAAACTGGACTGTAGTCTGGCTTCTGCCCATGTAATCCTTCTTTGTTCTCTCTCTCCTTCACAAAGTTCAGGACTGCTTCTCATTGCAATGGCTCTCCCTGTCTCCCACCCTTTCCTCCCACTTCCAGAGAAATTTCCTCTGACATGTCTATTGCAATATAATGTCATCTCAGTTTCTGCCTCTCAAAAGCCTTGACTAATGAAATATTTATTAAATACATAACAAGAATTACAAAATATAATAATATTTTTAAAAACAATAACAAATAACAAATATAGCATGATTATCTTTATATTAAAGATCCCAAATAGACAAATCCAGAAAGACAGAACACAGATTAGTCATTTCCTAGGCTTGGTGGAGAAGTGAATGGGGAATGACTGGCTACTTACTGGGGCAGAATTTCTTTTGAAGTAATGAACATCAACAGGAACTAGATATGGCAATGGTTGACCGCTATTGTGAATGTAGTTATTAATGGAAAATGTTATATGTATTTTATCACAATAAAAATGCATTACAAAAAAAATTCATTACATTGAAAGGGGGCACTTATTCTTTCAAACTATTGTTGCTTCTGGTATAATAAGTGAGATTCCACTTTCATATTATCACTTAGTGGCTTCTTTCTACAAGGTATTGAGAGAATCAGTTCCTAAGCAGGTTGATAAGAAGTCTGCAGTCCCGAAGGAGGAGCAAGGGGACTGCAGCTTTTGAAGAGGAGATAGGGGTCCAGAATTCTCAAAGAGGAGAAAAGGAAAAACTTTTTTTTTTCATTCCTTAGTCTTTAGTCACATAAAACATTTTTTTTTTCCCTTTAAAATGGAGCTGATGATTACACAGCAAACAAATCAAATTAAACTCCGTGCTAAGGATTATACAACAACAATGTATCCTGCTTGAGGACAGTTTATCCTTCTTGAAAACATTCTGACTAATCCTGTTAGCTTAAAATGTTTATTATAGGAGTGGCTCTCAGTTCACTTCACTTCAGTCTTTCAGTGTCTGACTCTTTGTGACCCCATGGAATGCAGCACTCCAGGCCTCCCTGTCTTTCACCAACTCCTGGAGATTATTCAAACTCATGTCCATTGAGTTAACGACGCCATCCAAACATCTCATCCTCTGTCATCACATTCTCCTCTCACCTTCAATCTTTCCTAGCATAAGGATCTTTTAATATAAGTCAGCTCTTCACATCAGGTGGCCAAAGTACTGGAGTTTCAGCTTCAACATCAGTCCTTCCAATGAGCATTCAGGACTGATTTCCTTTAGGATGGACTGGTTGGATCTCCTTGCAGTCCAAGCGTTCTCAGGAGTCTTCCCCAATACCGCAGTTTAAAATCATCAGTTCTTTGGTGATCAGCTTTCTTTATAGTGCAACTCTCACATTCATACAGACTACTGGAAAAACCATACCCTTGACTAGATGGACCTTTGTTGGCAAAACAAAGTCTCTGCTTTTTAATTTGCTGTATAGGTTGGTCATACCTTTTCTTCCAAGGAGCAAGTGTCTTTTGATTTTGGAGCCTTTCAAAAATAAGTCTGCCACTGTTTCCATTGTTTCTCTTTCTATTTGTCATATTTTTCTGGGCTCCAAAATCATTGCTGATGGTGATTGTAGCCATGAAATTAAAAGATGCTTACTCCTTGGAAGGAAACTTATGACCAAACTAGACAGCATATTAAAAAGCCAAAACATTACTTTGCCAACAAAGGTCCATCTAGTCAAAGCTATGATTTTTCCAGTCATCATGTATGGATGTGAGAGTTGGACTATAAAGAAAGCTGAGCACCGAAGAATTGAAGCTTTTGAACTGTGGTGTTAGAGAAGACTCTTGAGAGTCCCTTGGACTACAAGGATATCCAACCACTCCATCCCAAAGGAGATCAATCCTGAGTATTCACTGGAGAGACTGATGTTGAAGCTGAAACTCAGATCTTTGGCCACCTGATGCGGATAGCTGACTCATTAGAAAAGACTCTGATGCTGGGAAAGATTGAGGGCAGGAGGAGAGGGGAATGAGAGAATGAGATGGTTGGATGGCTTCACTGACACAATGGACATGGGTTTGGGTGGACTCTGGGAGTTGGTGATGGACAGGGAGGCCTGGCGTGGTGTGGTTAATGGGGTCACAAAGAGTTGGACACGACTGAGAGACTGAACTGAACTGAACTGAACTGATGGGACCGAATGCCATGATCTTTGTTTTCTGAATGTTGAGTTTTAAGTTTTCACTTACCTTTCACTTTCATCAAAAGGCTCTTTAGTTCTTCTTCACTTTCTGCCCTAAGGTTGGTGTCATCTACATATCAGAGGTTATTGAAGTTTTTCCCAGAAATCCTGATTGCAGCTTTTGTTTCATCCAGTCCAGCTTTTCTCATGATGTACTCTGCCTATAAGTTAAATAATCAGGGTGACAATATATAGCCTTGACATACTCCTTTTCCTATTTAAAACCAGTCTGATTTTCCATGTCCAGTTCTAACTATTCCTTCCTGACTTTCATATAGATTTCTCAAGAGGCAGGTCAGGTGTCTGGGATTCCCATCTCTTTCAGAATTTTCCACAGTTTGTTGTGATCCACACAGTCAAAGATTTGGCATAGTCAATAAAGCAGAAATAGATGTTTTTCTGGAACTCTCTTGTTTTTTCGATGATCCAGTGGATGTTGGCATTTTGATCTCTTGTTCCTCTGCCTTTTTTAAAACCAGCTTGAACATCTGGAAGTTCATGGTTCACATATTGTTGAAGTCTGGCTTGGAGAATTTTCAGCATTACTTTACTAGCGTGTGAGATGAGTGTAATTGTGTGGTAGTTTGAGGATTCTTTGGCATTGCCTTTCTTTGGGATTGGAGTGAAAAGTGACCTTTTCCAGTCCTGTTGCCACTGCTGAGTTTTCCAAATTTGCTGGCAAATTGAGTGCAGCACTTTCACAGCAACATCTCTCAGGATTTGAAATAGGTCAACTGGAATTCCACCACCTCCCTGAGATTTGTTTGCAGTGATGCTTCCTAAGGCCCACTTGAGTTTACATTCTAGGAATGTGACTCTAGGTGAGTGGTCACACAATCATGATTATCTGGGTCATGAAGATATCTTAAAATGCTATCTTAAAATATTTATTATGGGAGTGTGTCTAGTAAGATCTCTACAACCTTGAGACATTCTTTTGATTTATTGTAATAACCAATTAAAAAATTATATAGCTCCCTTGCTAAGACTAGCAATCGGGGCACTCTTCATTCCCCTTCTGATGTCTGTGTCAGAAGCTTTCTCTGTCCCTTTTTATACTTTATTAAAACTCTGCTACCCCAAAGATCTTGTGATCAAGCCTGGTCCCTGATCCAGAAGCTAAATCTTCTTTCTTGGGGATTCTGAATCCAACGTCATTCACCATAAGCTATCAGTATTCCATGATCGAATAACTTTGGAAAAATCTCTGTTCAGTAATGTTAAATGTATATTTAGTTTTAAAATGACTACAAAAACAAACAAAATCTTTGTGCCATTTTCTTACTACCTCCAAATTTTCTTATTGAGAAAAGTTCTAATGTACTCTATGATATGGATTTATTGACTATAAATTATATCATAATTTTTAAATTGCTACCAAAATTTTAATTCTCTTCTCAAAACACTGTGAAGAAGGAAGTGGCAACCCACTCCAGCATTCTTGCCTGGAAAATCCCATGGACAGAAGAGTCTCTCAGAGTACAGTTCATGGGGTCTCAAAGAATTGGACATGACTGAGTGACTCAACACACACACACACATACACAAACACACTTAAGAATCTTTTAATGTTATAATATATATTACAGTCTGAGAGGTCAAATAAATTATTTCCATAATTAGTAATGTAGTTCTATAAGACATTAGTGCAGTGAGACAACAGTATGAATGACTTATTTTACATGATATTACTGGGCAATTGTTTCAAAGTAAATGATAGGCTACCTTTTCTATTTTTTTTTATTTCATTAAGACTTTATTAGACAATTTTTCAATGTCTACCAAATCCCAGATGACCTGGATTCCTATATTGGACAGACTGTTTCTGACCTCTTCTCAGAATAAATTTGGTTTATTTGATGATTCTGTTACTCAGTGAAAATTTTTGTTATTTAGTATTCATTGAGCACAATTATGATGATATCATACACATAACAGGCACCAGATCCTCTTCCAGTCCACAACGGATAGTGTCTTAATTGTTCCATGTTAAAGGTTCTTGTTTTCTGTAGGAATTCCATAAGGGAGAAACAAAGGGTTGGCTCATCTTTATTGAAATGCTCTTCCAATAGGCAGTTTAATTTATAAAAATGCTAACCCAAGTATAATATTCTCTTGCTCAGATACCACTTTTATTTATTTTTTTAATTAAATTTTTATTTTTACTTTATTTTACTTTACAATACTGTATTGGTTTTACCATACATTGACATGGATACACCATGGGTGTATATGTGTTCCCAAATATGAACCCCCCTCCCACCTCCCTCCCCATAACATCTCTCTGGGTAATACCCGTGCACAAGCCCCAAGCATCTTATATCCTGCATTGGATATAGACTGACGATTCATTTCTTACGTGATAGTATACATGTTTCAATGCCATTCTCCCAAATCATCGCACCCTCCCACTCTCCCTCAGAGTCCAAAAGTCCACTCTACACATCTGTGTCTCTTTTGTTGTCTCGCATGCAGGGTCATCATTGCCATCTTTCTAAATTCCATATACATGTGTTAGTGCTTTTCTTTCTGGCTCACTTCACTCTGTATAATCGGCTCCAGTTTCATCCATCTCATTAGAACTGATTCAAACGTATTCTTTTTAATGGCTGAGTAATAGTGCATTGTGTATATGTACCACAGCTTTCTTTTCCATTCATCTGCTGATGGACATCTAGGTTGTTTCCATATCCTGGCTATTATAAACAGTGCTGTGATGAACATTGGGGCACACGTGTCTCTTTCAATTCTGGTTTCCTCAGTGTGTATGCCCAGCAGTGAGATTGCTGTGTCATAAGGCAGTTTTATTTGCAATTTTTTAAGGAATCTCCACACTGTTCTCCAGAGTGGCTGTACTAGTTTGCATTCCCACCAACAGTGTAGGAGGGTTCCATTTTCTCCACATCCTCTCCAGCATTTATTGCTTGCTGATATTTGGATCACAGACATTCTGGCTGGTGTGAAGTGGTACCTCATTGTGGTTTTGATTTGCATTTCTCTAATAATGAGTGATGTTGAGCATCTTTTCATGTGTTTGTTAGCCATCTGTATGTCTTCTTTGGAGAAATGTTTGTTTAGTTCTTAGGCCCACTTTTTTATCGCATCATTCATTTCTCTGGAATTGAGCTGCATAAGTTGCTTGTATATTTTTGAGATTAGTTGTTTGTCAGTTGCTTCATTTGCTATTATTTTCTCCCATTCAGAAGGCAGTCTTTTCACCTTGCTTATATTTTCCTTTGTTGTGCAGAAGCTTTTAATTTTAATCAGATCCCATTTGTTTATTTTTGCTTTTATTTCCAGAATTCTGGGAGGTGGATCATAGAGGATCCTGCTGTGATTTATGTTGGAGAGTGTTGTGCATATGTTTTCCTCTGGGAGTTTTATAGTTTCTGGTCTTACTATCAGCAATTATATGCCAATAAAATGGAAAACATGGAAGAAATGGACAAATTCTTAGAAAAGTACAACTTTCCAAAACTGAACCAGGGAGAAATAGAAAATCTTAACAGACCCATCACAAGCACAGAAATTGAAACTGTAATCAGAAATCTTCCAGCAAACAAAAGCCCAGCGGTTTCACAGCTGAATTCTACCAAAAATTTAGAGAAGAGCTAACACCTTCCTAACTCAAACTCTTCCAGAAATTTTCAGAGGAAGGTAAACTTCCAAACTCATTCTATGAGGCCACCATCACCTTAGTACCAAAACCTGACAAAGATACTACAAAAATAGAAAACTACAGGCCAATATCACTGATGAACATAGATGCAAAAATCCTTAACAAAATTCTAGCAATCAGAATCCAAAAACACATTAAAAAGATCATACACCATGACCAGGTGGGCTTTATCCCAGGGATGCAAGGATTCTTCAATATTCGCTAATCAATCAATGTAATTCACCACATTAACAAATTGAAAAATAAAAGCCATATGATTATCTCAAGAGATATAGAGAAGGCCTTTGACAAAATACAACATCCGTTTATGATAAAAAACTCTCCCGAAAGCAGGAATAGAAGGAACATACCTCAACATAATAAAAGCTATATATGACAAACCCACAGCAAACTTTATTCTCAGTGGTGAAAAATTGAAAGCATTTCCCCTAAAGTCAGGAACAAGACAAGGGTGCCCACTTTCACCCCTACTGTTCGACATAGTTCTGGAAGGTTTGGCCACAACAATCAAAGCAGAAAAAGAAATAAGAGGAATCCAAATTGGAAAAGAAGAAGTAAAACTCTCACTGTTTGCAGATGACATGATCCTCTACATAGAAAACCCTAAAGACTCCACTAGAAAATTACTAGAGCTAATCAATGAATATAGAAAAGTTGCAGAACATAAAATCAACACACAGAAATCCCTTGCATTCCTATACACTAATAATGAGAACGTAGAAAAATAATTTACAGAAACAATTCCATTCACCATTGCAATGACAAGAATAAAATACTTAGGAATATATCTACCTAAAGAAACTAAAGACCTATATATAAAAACTATAAAACATTGGTGAAAGAAATCAAAGAGGACATTAATAGATGGAGAAATATACAATGTTCATGGATCGGAAGAATAAATATAGTGAAAATGAGTATACTACCCAAAGCAATCTACAAATTCAATGCAATCCCTATCAAGCTACCAGCCACATTTTTCAAGGAACTAGAACAAATAATTTCAAGATTTGTGTGGAAATACAAAAAACCTGGAATAGCCAAAGCAAACTTGAGAAAGAAGAATGGAACTGGAGGAATCAAGTCTGAAGTCTGACTTCAGGCTCTACTACAAAGCCACAGTCATCAAGACAGTATGTTACTGCAACAAGGACAGAAATATAGATCAATGGAACAAAATAGAAAGCCCAGAGATAAATCCACACACATATGGACACCTGATCTTTGACAAAGGAGGCAAGAATATACAATGGAGTAAAGACAATCTCTTTAACAAGTGGTTTTGGGAAAATTGGTCAACCACTTGCAAATGAATGAAACTAGATCACTTTCTAACACACACACAAAAATAAATTCAAAATGGATTAAAGATCAGATATCACTTTTAAAGTGTCGATTAAGGGCAAGTCAAACCAAATTTTTTCAATAAATGTTTCTGATCACTGTTTCACTCATATTGACTGATTACTACCTACAGAGCAGTATATATATATATTTTTTCAGTTCAGTCAGTTGCTCAGTGGTGTCCGACTCTTTGCGACCCCATGAATCACAGTACTCCAGGCCTCCCTGTCCATCACCAGCTCCCGGAGCTCACTCAGACTCATGTCCATCGAGTCCGTGATGCCATCCAGCCATCTCATCCTCTGTCATCCCCTTCTCCTCCTGCCCCCAATCCCTCCCAGCATCAGAGTCTTTTCCAATGAGTCAACTCTTCACATGAGGTGGCCAAAATACTGGAGTTTCAGCTTTAGCATTATTCCTTCCAAAGAAATCCCAGGGTTGATCCCCTTCAAAATGGACTGGTTGGATCTCCTTGCAGTCCAAGGGACTCTCAAGAGTCTTCTCCAACACCACAGTTCAAAAGCATACATTCTTTGGTGCTCTGCCTTCTTCACAGTCCAACTCTCACATCCATACATGACCACAGGAAAAACCACAGACTTGACTAGACCGTCCTTAGTCAGAAAAGTAATGTCTCCGCTTTTGAATATGCTGTCTAGTTTGGTCATAACTTTCCTTCCAAGGAGTAAGCGTCTTTTATTTTCATGGCTGCAATCTGTAGTGCACAACCATCTGTAGTGATTTTGAGCCCCAAAAAATAAAGTCTGACACTGTTTCCCCTGTTTCCCCATCTATTTCCCGTGAAGTGATGGGACCAGATGCCATGATCTTCCTTTTCTGAAGGTTGAACTTTAAGCCCACTTTTTCACTCTCCTCTTTCACATTCATCAAGAGGCTTTTTAGCTCCTCTTCACTTTCTGCCATAAGGGTGGTGTCATCTGCATATCTGAGGTTATTGATATTTCTCCCAGCAATCTTGATTCCAGCTTCTGTTTCTTCCAGTCCAGCATTTCTCCAGATGTACTCTGCATATCAGTTAAATAAGCAGGGTGACTATATACAGCCTTGACATACTCCTTTTCCTATTCGGAACCCATCTGTTTGTTCCATGTCCAGTTCTAACTGTTGCTTCCTGACCTGCATACAGATTTCTCAAAAGGCAAGTTAGGTGGTCTGGGATTCCCATCTCTTTCAGAATTGTCCACAGTTTATTGTGATCCACACAGTCAAAGGCTTTGTCATAGTCAATAAAGCAGATATATATGTTTTTCTGGTACTCTCCTGCTTTTTCCATGATCCAGCGGATATTGACAATTTGATCTCTGGTTCCTCTGCCTTTTCTAAAATCAGCTTGAACATCAGGGAGTTCATGGTTCACATATTGCTGAAGCCTGGCTGGGAGAATTTTGAGCATTACTGTACTAGCATGTAAGATGAGTGCAATTGTGCAGTAGTTGGAGCACTCTTTGGCATTGCCCTTCTTTGGAATTGGAATGACAACTGACATTTTCCAGTCCTGTGGCCACTGCCGAGTTTTCCAAATTTGCTGGCATATTGAGTACAGCACTTTCACAGCATCATCTTTCAGGATTTGAAACAGCTCAACTGGAATGCCGTCACCTCCACTAGCTTTGTTCGTAGTGATTCTTTCTAAGGCCCACTTGACTTCACATTCCAAGATGTCTGGCTCTAGGTTAGTGATCATATCATCATAATTATATTGGTCATGAAGATCTTTTTTATACAGTTCTTCCATGTATTCTTGCTACCTCTTCCTAATATCTTCTTCTTCTGTTAGGTTCATAACATTTCTGTCTTTTATCGAGCCCATCTTTGCATGAAATGTTCCCTTGGTATCTCTAATCTTCTTGAAGAGACCTCTAGTCTTTCCCATTCTGTTTTTTTTTTTTTTTCCTCTATTTCTTTGCATTGATCGCTGAAGAAGGCTTTCTTATCTCTTCTTGCTATTCTTTGGAACTCTGCATTCAGATGCTTCTATCTTTCCTTTTCTCCTTTGCTTTTTGCTTCTCTTCTTTTCACAGCTATTTGTAAGGCCTCCCCAGACAGCCATTTTGTTTTTTTGCATTTCTTTTCCGTGGGGATGGTCTTGATTCCTGTCTCCTCTACAAGGTCATGAACCTCAGTCCATAGCTCATCAGGCACTCTATCTATCAGATCTAGGTCCTTAAATCTATTTCTCACTTCCACTGATAATCCTAAGGGATTTGATTTAGGTCATACCTGAATGGTCTAGCTGTTTTACCTACTTGCTTCAATTTAAGTCTGAATTTGGTAATAAGGAGTTCATGATCTGAGCCACAGTCTGCTCCTGGTCTTGTTTTTGTTGACTGTATAGAGCTTCTCCATCTTTGGCTGCAAAAAATATAATCAATCTGATTTTGGTGTTGACCATCTGGTGATGTCCATGTGTAGAGTCTTCTCTTGTATTGTTGTAAGTATGACCAGTGCATTTTCTTGGAAAAACTCTATTAGTCTTTGCCCTGCTTCATTCCACATTCCAAGGTCAAATTTGCCTATTACTCCAGGTGTTTCTTGACTTCCTACTTTTGCATTCTAGTCCCCTATAATGAAAAGGACATCTTTTTTGGTGTTAGTTCTAAAAGATCTTGTAGGTCTTCATAGAACCATTCAACTTCAGCTTCTTCAGCGTTACTGGTTGGGGCATATATTTGGATAACTGATATTGAATGGTTTGCCTTGGAGACGAACAGAGATCATTCTGTCAATTTTGGGATTGCATCCAAGTACTGCATTTCAGACTCTTGTTAACCATGATGGCTACTTCATTTCTTCTGAGTGATTCCTGCCCGCATTAGTAGATATAATGGTCATCTGAGTTAAATTCACCCATTCCAGTCCATTTTAGTTCGCTGATTTCTAGAATGTCGATGTTCACCCTTGCCATCTTTGTTTGACCACTTCCAATTTGCCTTGATTCATGGACCTGACATTCCAGGTTCCTATGCAATATTGCCGTTTACAACATTGGACCTTGCTTCTATCACCAGTCACATCCACTGCTGCGTATTTTTTTTTTTTTCCTTTGGCTTTGTCTCTTCATTCTTTCTGAAGTTATTTCTCCATTGATCTCCAGTAGCATATTGGGCATCTAATAACCTAGGGAGTTCCTATTTTGGTATGCTATCATTCTGCCTTTTCGTACTGTTCATGGGGTTCTCAAGGCAACAATACTAAAGTTGCTTGCCATACCCTTCTCCAGTGGACCACATTCTGTCAGACCTCTCCACCATGACCCTCTTGTCTTGAGTTGCCCGGCAGGCTTGGCTTGGTTTCATTGAGTTAGACAAGGCTGTGGTCCTAGTGTGATTAGATTGACTAGTTTTCTGTGAGTATGGTTTCAGTGTGTCTGCCCTCTGATGCCCTCTTGCAACACCTACCATCTTACTTGGGTTTCTCTTACCTAGGCATGGGGCATGTCTTCACGGCTGCTCCAGCAAAGCACAGCTGCTGCTCCTTACCTTGGAGGAGGGGTAACTCCTTACTGCCACCATTCCTGACCTTCAATGTGGGATAGCTCCTCTAGTCCCTCCTGTGCCTGCGTAGCTACCACTCCTCACGTTGCTCCTCCTGGCTGCCGGCCCTGACCTCAGGCTCAGGGTGGCTCCACAGGTCACCCCCCCCCCAACCTCTTGTGCAAGGTGGCTTTCCCCGGCCGCCCCGACCTCTGACGCGGGGTGTCTCCTCCCGGCCACCACTGACTTCAGACACAGGGTAGCTCCTCTTGGCCATTCCTGTGCTGTTGCAGCCTGGCACTCTAGGCTCCTGCCCCTGACCTCGGAGGTGGGGTATCTCCTCTCAGGCATGCTCAGCGTGCTGGCTCGCAGCCACCTGTGCTCAGCGTGCTGGCTAGTGAGAGGGATATTCTTTATTTATTTATTAGAGAATAATTTATTCACAATGTTGCATTGGTTTCTGCTGAACAACAATGCAAATCAGTCATAATTGTATATATATATCTTCTTCCCCCCCTCACATCCCACCAATTTGGTTCATCACAGAGTGCCAGGCTAGCTCCCTGTGTTATAAAGCTGCTTCCCTTTGGTTATCTATTTTTCACATGATAGTGTATATATGTCAGCACTGCTTTCTGAATTTGTTCTACCCTCTCCTTCCCCCACGGTGTCCACAAGTTCATTCTCTACATTTGGTCTCCATTTTTTTCTGTAAATAGGTTCATCAGCACCATCTTCTAGATTTCATATATATACTTTAATGTATATTTACTTTTCTGATTTACTTCACTCTATATAACAGGCTCTGGGTTCATCCACCTCATTACAATGTACTCAAATTTGCTCATTTTTATGGCTGAGTAATATTCTATTTTATATGTGTATCACAACTTCTTTATCCATTCATCTGTTAGTGGACATATAGGTTGCTTTCATGTCCTAGCTATTGTAATTAGTGTTACAATGAATATTGGAGTTCAGTTCAGCTCAGTCGTGTCCGACTCTTTGCAACCCCATGATCTGCAGCACCCTAGGCCTCCTGGTCCATCACCAACTCCTAGAGTTCCCTCAAACTCATGTCCATTGAGTCGGCGATGCCATTGAGCCCTCTCATCCTCTGTCGTCCCCTTCTTCGCCTGCCCCCAATCCCTCCCAGCATCAGAGTCTTTTCTAATGAATCAACTCTTCACATGAGGTGACAAAAGTATTGGAGATTCAGCTTTAGCATCAGTCTTTCCAATGAACACCCAGGACTGATCGCCTTTAGAATGGACTGGTTGGATCTCCTTGCAGTCCAAGGGACTCTCAAGAGTCTTCTTCAACACCACAATTCAAAAGCATTAATTCTTTGGACCTTAGCTTTCTTCACAGTCCAACTCTCACATCCATACATGACCACAGGTAAAACCATAGCCTTCACTAGATGGACCTTTGTTGGCAAAGTAATGTCTCTGCTTTTGAATATACTATCTAGGTTGGTCATAACTTTTCTTCCAAGGAGTAAGTGTCTGTTAATTTCATGGCTTCAATCACCAGCTGCAGTGATTTTGAAGGCCCCAAAATAGTCTGACACTGTTTCCAGTGTTTCCCCATCTATTTCCCATGAAGTGATGGGACCAGATGCCATGATCTTAGTTTTCTGAATGTTGAGCCTTAAGCCCAGTTTTTCACTCTCCTCTTTCACTTTCATCAAAAGGCTTTTCAGTTATCTTTTGAATCGTGGTTTTCTCAGAATATTCCCAGTATTTCTCAGAATAATCCAGTGTGGGATTGCTGGGACATATGGTAGTTTTATTCCTAGTTTGTCCAGGAAGTGCAGTGAGTTAGCCATTCCCTTCTCCAGGAATCTTCCCAACCCAGGGATTGAACCTGGATCTCCTGCATTATAGGCAGATTGTTACCATCTGAGACACTAGGGAAGCCCTAATGGTAGTTTTATCCCTAGTTTGTCAAGGAATACACGCAGCATTTATATATACAACTCTTTACCCCCAAATAATTTCTTTCTTGTGACACATATGACTCTGAACTTTACACTAACAATTCCTAGTTTGAGCCAGAGTGACATAAAAATTCTTAGTCTCATAGAGTATACATATAAAAAATTATTATACCATCATAACAAACCACTTCTTTTATAATAAAAAAAGAAGCCTATAAATTAATATAACATACAGGGGGCACATACTGTGTCCATGATTTTCTGAAATTCCAAATTCATTTTTGAAAATCCAGTAATGTTTAAATTCACAAAAACAAAACATATGATGAAAGATATCAATGGAGGAAAGAACTGCATTTTTGAAGATTCAAATGATGCAATAATGCTGATGGATTTAAACAAAGCATATGATTCCCAAATCATGTTTGAATGGGATTTAAGGAAGCAGAAATACAATCTACCCTGTATAGCTATAGAGAGAAACTGTTCTTAGAGCAGATTGAGCCAACTTTGGTTGGAAATATTAAATAAAATAAAAGCTGATGTAAATTTGAAGATGAGCATATGTGGCAGTCTTACACTATCCTTATCCCATGGCTGTATTCAAAGTATCAGGTAATTTTCCACCAGTGACTGCATACACACACACACACACACACACACACACACACACACACACACTCACACACACAAGCACGCAATTTTTTTCTGAAGAAATTAATTGATAAACTCTTTTCAGAGAACTGGAGGAGATAATGTGGGAATTGAATTCCAGAATAAAATCCTATTTCTTTTAGCACAAATAACCCAGCATAAAAGACAGATATATACAGAATCATCCTAACAGTAATCCACCAGTGATAAGACTGACAAAGGAACAGAATTCCTTTTGCTTGCCTGATATTTGAAGAAAATTCTAGCATGGAAGACAAAGGCCAGGATATCCAAACTGAAAACACACACACACACAGAGAAAACAAATATATAAACAATAAACACAGAGAAAGAGATAACTTGAAGAACAAAGAAAATGAAGAACTAGATAAAAATAAAGTCCCAGAGAGTATTAAGAAGATACAATTTCAATAAAATAAGAAAAGAATGTTAACTTAAAAAACATGAATATAAAAATGTAAAATCAATAGAATAAGAAAAGGTAAATTTGAGGAAGTATAAAAAGATAGATATTAAATATGTATATTACACTTCCAGAAATTAGCTCTCAAGCTGAACTAGGTATCTGGAAATAAAAGAAATAATCGAGAGAAACTGAATAAATGTAACTGACACCTTGAGTACCTCATAATTAAAAAAAAATATACATCTTTATTAAGATGTTTTTTAAACTTATATGACCACCACCACAAATACTTTTTGAACACTTTTATCACCTGAAAACAAAACTACATGCCAATTAGAGTTGCTCTAAATTTCTCCCTCAATCCTCCAGACATAAGCAGGAATTTATCTACTTTCTGTCACTGAAGATTTCATGGTCTCAAGAATTTTAAAAAGCAGAATTACATAATAAATGGTCTTTTGTGGCTAGCACATTTTCAAGGTTTATCCCTGTTGTAATGTGTCTCAGTATCTTATTCCTTTTTATTGCTGAGTATTATTCTAATGCATGTATTATTTTGTGTGCCTGGCTATATATTTTAGATACCTAAAATTTAGAAGTGTAATTTCTATTTATTCTATGTTTAATCTAATGGGAAGTTGCCATTTTCCAAAGTAACTGAATCATTTTACATTTTGCATTCTAACCAGCAATATATGAAAGTGAAAGAGTGAAAGTTGCTCAGTTGTGTCTGACGCTTTGCAACCTCATGGACTGCATAGTCCATGGAATTCTCAAGGCTGAAATACTGAAGTGGGTAGCTGTTCCCTTCTCCAGGGGGTCTTCCCAGTCCACAGATTTTACCCAGTATTTCCTGCGCTGCAGGTGAATTGAGCCACCGCAGAAGCCGTTACCAGATGAGCTACCAGGGAATCCGAGGAATACATGATGTTGCCATTTCTCTGCATCCTCAGCAAATCTTTATACTCTGTGTCTTTTGATTACAGTTGTTAAGTGTATGTGAAGTAATATCTCATTGTGACTGATTTTCATTTCGCTGATGGTTAATAATCTTGAGCATTTATTCATATACTTGTTGACCACTTTATATCATTTTTGGAAAGATGTTTTCAGATGTTTAGTGTTTAATAAATAAGTTAAATTCAGTTATTTTAACTATTAGTGAGTTGTAAGAGTTCTTTCATATATTCTAGATACAAGCATTTTAAGAGATGTATAACTTCCAAAAATTTTATCCTATTCTGTAGGTTGCCTTTTCACTTTCTTTATGGTACTCTAAAACACAAAAAGGCTGGATTTTGATGATGTCTAGTTTATATATGATTTCTTCTGTCACTTGTGATTTAGTGTGATATATAATGTTTTGCATAACTCAAACTTATGAAGATTTGCTCCAATAGTTTCCTCTAAGCATTGTATATTTTGAGCTATATATTTGGATTATAATCCATTTTGAAGTAATTATGTGCATATTTTCCATAGTGGTTTCACAAATTTACATTCCCACTAACAGTGTAAGTGTCCCAAGACAATAGAAATGAAGCAAAAATAAACAAATGTGACCTAATCAAACTTAAATCATTTTGCACAGCAAAGGAAACCATAAACAAAACCAAAAGACAATCTATTGACTGGAAAAAAATATTTGCAACTGGCAAGTGCTTAATTTCCAAAATATAAAAATAGCTTCTACAATTCAATAATAACTATAGCAAACAAAACCTGATTGTAACATTGGCAGAAGACCTAAATATTAATAGACATTTCTCCAAGATGATATACAGATGGCCAAATAAGCATGTGAAAAGATACCCATTATCATTAATTATTGTAGGTGTGTGCTCAGTCACGTGTGACTCTTTGCAACCACAAGGACTGTAGCCTACCAGGTTCCTCTGTCCATGGAATTTCCAAGGTAAGAATACTGGAGTGGGTTGCCATTTCCTTCTCCAGGAGATCTTCCCAAACCAGGGATTAAACCTACAATTCTCAAGTCTCATGCACTGGCAGGTAGGTTCTTTACCATTAGCGCCACATGGGAAGCCTGAGAAATGCAAAATAAAACAACAATAATGTACCATTACACACTGGTCAGAATGGCCAGTTAAAAACTTTAAACAATTAAATGCTGGAGAGGCTGTGGAGAAAAAGGAAACATTCTTACTTTGTTGAAATATTTTGTGTTTGTGGAGAATGTTTCAGTTCAGTTCAGTTAAGTTGCTTGGTCGTGTCCCATGAAACACAGCATGCCAGTCCTCCCTATCCATCACCAACTCCTGGAGTTCACACAAACTCATGTCCATTGAGTCAGTGATAATATTCAACCATCTCATCCTCTGTCATCCCCTTCTCCTCCTGCCTTCAAACTTTCCCAGCATCAGGGTCTTTTAAAATGAGTCAGCTTTTCACATCAGGTGGCCAAAGTATTGGCATTTCAGCTTCAACATCAGTCCTTCCAATGAACACCCGGGACTGATCTCCTTTAGGATGGACTGATTGGATCTCCTTGCAGAACAAGGGACACTTGAGTCTTCTCCAACACCACAGTTCAAAAGCATCAATTCTTCAGTGCTCAGCTTTCATTATGGTACAACTCTCACATCCATCCATGAAAGACCATGAAAAGACCATAGCCTTGACTAGATGAACCTTTGTTGGCAAAGTAATGTCTCTGCTTTTTAATATTCTGTCTAGGTTGTTCATAACTTTCCTTCAAAGGAGTAAGCGTCTTTTAATTTCATGGCTGCAATCACCATCTGCAGTGATTTTGGAGCCCAGAAAAATAAAGTCAGCCACTGTATCCACTGTTTCCCCATCTATATGCAATGAAGTGATGGGACCAGATGCCATGATCTTCGTTTTCTGAATGTTGAGATTAAAACCAAAATTTTCACTCTCCGCTTTCACTTTCATCATGAGGCTCATTAGTTCTTCTTTACTTTCTACTATAAGGGTGGTATCATCCGCATATCTGAGGTTATTGATATTTCTCCCAGAAACCTTGATTCCAGCTTGGGCTTCATCCAGCCCAGCATTTCTCATGATGTATTCTGCATATAAGTTAAATAAGCAAGGTGACAATATACAGCCTTGACATACTCCTTTTCCTATTCAGAACCTGTCTCTTGTTTCATGGCCAGTTCTAACTGTTGCTTCCTGACTTGCATACAGATTTCTCAAGAAGCAGGATAGGTGGTCTAGTATTCCCATCTCTTGAAGAATTTTCCACATTTTGTTGTGATCCACACAGTCAAAGGCTTTGGCATAGTCAATAAAGCAGAAATAGATGTTTTTCTGGAACTCTCCTGCTTTTTCCATGATCCAGTGGATGTTGGCAATTTGATCTCTGGTTCCCCCACCTTCTCTAAAACCAGCTGGAATATCTGGAAATTCACTGTTGACATATTGCTGAAGCCTGGCTGGAGAATTTTAAGCTTTATTTTACTAGCGTGTGAGATGAGTGCAATTGTGCGGTAGTTTCAGCATTCTTTGGCAGTGCCTTTCTTTGGGATTGGAAAGAAAACTGACTTTTTCCAATCCTGTGGCCACTGCTGAAGAGAATAGTTACTAATTCTTAAATGCTTCTTGGAACTTACCAAAAATGCCATCTGGATTGGTCTCTTCTTTTGGGGAGTATTTAAATAAATAATTCAGTCTCTTTGCTATAGAAACTATATTCAGCTTTGCTATTTCTTCTAGACCCAATATTAGTAGTTTGTGGCTTTAAATAAATATATCTATTTCATAAAAGTTATCTAATTTTCTGTCATATAGTTGTGAAAGGTTGTTGCTGAATCATGCAAAGACACCGAGATTCTTGGCCTCCAGATGAGAATAATTTAATCCAGGGCCAGAGACAAGGCTTGATCACTCAGAGCTTTTGTGTAATAAATTTTATTAAAGTATAAAGGAGATAGTTAAAGCTTTTACACAGACATCAGAAAGGGGCAGAAAGACTACCCCCTTGCTAGTGTTAGCAATAGAGTTATATACTCTCCAATAAATATAAAGAATGTCTGGAGGTTATAAAGACCTCACCAGTTCAGTTCAGTTCAGCTCAGTCACTCAGTCGTGTCTGACTCTTTGCAACCCCATGAATTGCAGCATACCAGGCCTCCCAGTCCATCACCATCTCCTGGAGTTCACTCAGACTCACGTCCATCGAGTCCGTGATGCATTCCAGCCATCTCATCCTTGGTCGTCCCCTTCTCCTCCTGCCCCCAATCCCTCCCAGCATCAAAGTCTTTTCCAATGAGTCAACACTTCGCATGAGGTTGTCAAAGTACTGGAGTTTCAACTTTAGCATCATTCCTTCCAAAAATAATCCCAGGGTTGATGTCCTTCAGAATGGACTGATTGGATCTCCTTGCAATTGAAGGGACTCTCAAGAGTCTTCTCCAACACCACAGTTCAAAGGCATCAATTCTGTGGTGCTCAGCCTTCTTCACAGGCCAACTCTCACATCCATACATGACCACTGGAAAAATTATAAACTTGCCTAGATGGACCTTAGTCTGCAAAGTAATGTCTCTGCTTTCGAATATAATATCTAGGTTGGTCATAACTTTTCTTCCAAGGAGTAAGCATCTTTTAATTTCATGGCTGCAGTCACCATTTGCAGTGATTTTGGAGCCCAAAAACAAAATCTGACACTGTTTTCACTGTTTCCACATCTATTTCCCATGAAGTGATGGAACCAGATGCCATGATCTTCGTTTTCTGAAGGTTGAGCTTTGAGCCCACTTTTTAACTCTCCTCTTTCACTTTCATCAAGAGGCTTTTTAGTTCCTCTTCACTTTCTGCCATAAGGGTGATGTCATCTGTATATGTGAGGTTATTGATATTTCTCCCAGCAATCTTGATTCCAGCTTGTGTTTCTTCCAACCCAGCGTTTTTCATGATGTATTCTGCATATAAGATAAATAAGCAGGGTGACATTATACAGCCTTGACGTACTCCTTTTTCTATTTGGAACCAGTCTGTTGTTCCATGGCCAGTTCTAACTGTTGCTTCCTGACCTGCATACAGATTTCTCAAGAGGTAGGTCAGGTGGTCTGGGATTCCCATCTCTTTCAGAATTTTCCACAGTTTATTGTGATCCACACAAAGGCTTTGGCATAGTCAATAAAGCAGAAATAGATGTTTTTCTGGAACTCTGTTTCTTTTTCCATAATCCAGCAGATGTTGGCAATTTGATCTCTGGTTCTTCTGCCTTTTCTAAAACCAGCTTGAACATCAGGAAGTTCACAGTTCACGTATTGCTGAAGCCTGGCTGGGAGAATTTTGAGCATTACTTACTAGCATGTGAGATGAGTACAACGTGGTAGTTGGAGCATTCTTTGGCATTGCTCTTCATTGGATTGGAATGAAAACTGACATTTTCCAGTTCTGTGGCCCCAGCTGAGTTTTCCAAATTTGCTGGCATATTGAGTGCAGCACTTTCACAGCATCATCTTTCAGGATTTGAAACAGCTCAACGGGAATTCCATCACCTCCACTAGCTTTGTTCGTAGTGATGCTTTCTAAGGCACACTTGACTTCACATTCCAGGATGTCTGGCTCTAGATGAGTGATCACACCTTCATGATTATCTTGGTCGTGAAGATCTTTTTTGTACAGTTCTTCTTTGTATGCTTGCCACCTCTTCTTAATATCTTCTGCTTCTCTTAGGTCCATACCATTTCTGTCCTTTATCAAGCCCATCTTTGCATGAAATGTTCCCTTGGTATCTGTAATGTTCCTGAAGAGATCTCCAGTCTTTCCCATTCTATTCTTGTCTTCTATTTCTTTTCATTGATTGCTGAAGAAGGCTTTCTTATCTCTTCTTGCTATTCTTTGCTACTCTGCATTCAGGTGCTTCTATCTTTCCCTTTCTCCTTTGCTTTTTGTTTCCCTCCTTTTCACAGCTATTTGTAAGGCCTCCCCAGACAGCCATTTTGCTTTTTTGCATTTCTTTTCCATGGGGATGGTCTTGATCCCTGTCTCTTCTACAATGTCATGAACCTCAGTCCATAGTTCATCAGGCACTCTATCTATCAGATCTAGACCCTATTTTTCACTTTCACTGTATAATCGTAAGGGATTTGATTAAGTCATACCTGAATAGTCTAGAAGTAGTCCCTACTTTCTTCAATTTAAGTCTGAATTTGGTAATAAGGAGTTCATGATCTGAGCCACAATTAGCTCCTGGTCTTGATTTTGTTGACTGTATAAAGCTTCTCCATCTTTGGCTGCAAAAAATATAATCAGTCTGATTTTGGTGTTAACCATCTGGTGATGTCCATGTGTATAGCCTTCTCTTGTCTTGTTGTAAGAGGGTGTTTGCTATGACCAGTGCATTTTCTTGACAAAACACTATTAGTCTTTGTCCTGCTTCATTCCATACTCCAAGACCAAATGTGCCTGTTACTCCAGGTGTTTCTGACTTCCTACTTTTGCATTCCAGTCCCCTATAATGAAAAGGACATCTTTTTTGGGTGTTGGTTCTAAAAGGTCTTGGAGGTCTTCATAGAACCGATCAAATTCAGCTTCTTCAGTGTTACTGGTTGGGGCATAGACTTGGATTACAGTGATATTGAATGGTTTACCTTGGAGATGAACAGAGATCATTCTGTCGTTTTTGAGATTACATCCAAGTACTGCATTTCAAACTCTTGTTGACTATGATGGCTGCTCCATTTCTTCTGAGGGATTCTTGCCCATAGTAGTAGATATGATGGTCATCTGAGTTAAATTCACCCATTCCCGTCCATTTGAGTTCGCTGATTCCCAGAATGTCAACGTTCACTCTTGCCATCTCTTGTTTGACCACTTACAGTTTGCCTTGATTCATGGACCTGACATTCCGGGTTCCTATGCAATATTGCTCTTTACAGCATTGACCTTGCTTCCATCACCAGTCACAGCCATAGCTGGGTATTGTTTTTGCTTTGGCTCCATCCCTTCATTCTTTCTGGAGTTATTTCTCCACTGATCTTCAGTAGCGTGCTGGGCACCTACTGACTTGGGGAGTTCCTCTTTCAGTATCCTATCATTTTGCTTTTCATACTGTTTGTGGGGTTCTGAAGGCAAGAATACTGAAGTGGCTTGCCATTCCCTTCTCCAGTGGACCACATTCTGTCAGACCTCTCCAGTATGACCTGCACATCTTGGGTTGCCTCGCGGGCATGGCTTAGTTTCATTGAGTTAGACAAGGCTGTGGTCCTAGTGTGATTAGTTTGACTAGTTTTCTGTGAGTATGGTTTCAATGTGTCTGCCCTCTGATGCCCTCTTGCAACACCTACCATTTTACTTGGGTTTCTCTTACCTTGGGAGTGGGTTATCTCTTCATGGTTGCTCCAGCAAAGTGCAGCCACTGCTCCTTACCTTGAAGGAAGGGTATCTCCTCACTGCAGCCCTACCGGACCTTCAACGTGGGATAGCTCCTTTAGGCCCTCCTTTGCCCATGCAGCCACTGCTCCTTGGACATGTAAATTACTCTCAAAATTTTCATTTTAAGATAACAGAATTAGCCACAAGGTTTAATCCAGAGACTGTCCTCAGGCAGGATACAATATTGTTATATAATCCTTGTAAAGATTAGGCCTACTTCCATAATTTACATTTTAAGGTAACAGGATTAGCTAGAAGGTTTAATCCAGAGACTGTCCTCAGGCAGTATACATAACCCTAAGGAATATAGAAGAGAAAAAAAAAAAAAAGTTGTCCTTTTTTCCTCCCTGAGAATTCCAGACCCCTCTCTCCTTGCGGATCCCTAGACTTCTTATCAATCTATCTAGGAAATGACTCTCTCAGTTGTGTATACTACTTCCTCTTAATCAATTTTTATTTCTGTAGTATCTATAGTGGTTCCCCTTTTTCATTCATGATGTTAGTAATCTAGCCTTCTATTTTATTTTTCTTGGCAATCATGGCCGATTTTTTCCTATCAAATTACTGATCTTTTTAAAAGAGCAAAATTTGGTTTGGTTGGGTTTTCTATTATTTTCTAATTCTACGTTTCATTTAACGTCTCTTTAATCTTTATTTTCCCTTGCCTTTTGTTTACATTCTTTTTAATTCACACTTTTTCCAGTGCCTAATGTTGGAACAAGGATGATAATTTGCAATTTCTTCTTCTTTTTTAAATAAGTGTTTACAGGTACAAATATCCTTCTCACTACTGCTTTAGCAATATCCCATTAAAACTTGTATTATTGGTTTACTTTTCATTTATCCCAAAGTATTTCTAGCTTCCTGTGTGATTTCTTATGTATTTTATTTTGTTTAATTTCTACATATTTGTAAATTTCTCAGTTTAGAAATTTATGTTTCAGTTTATTTATGTCAATATATATCCAGCTATTTAACTATGTATCCATTATACTTAATAAAACTGACATGAGACACAATATAAAGAAATATTTCTGCTAACATAATTCTATTGGTTTTAGAACAAATTCCTTAATGATGCTTTTTCTTTAAATAAAATATTCTTTTGAGGGGTGAGTGAAATAACTGCACGGATGCACAGCATTGGAGCTGCAAGTGGCTGGGAAGAGATACCTCTATTCAGGCATGACCTAAATCAAATCCTTTACCATTATACAGTGGAAGTGAGAAATATATTTAAGGGCCTAGATTTGATAGATAGAGTGCCTGATAAACTATGGAATGAGGTTCGTGACATTGTACTGGAGAGAGGGATCAAGACCATGCCCATGGAAAAGAAATGCAAAAAAACAAAATGGCTGTCTGGGGTGGCCTTACAAATAGCTGTGAAAAGAAGAGAGGCAAAAAGAAGAGGAGAAAAGGAAAGATAGAAGCATCTGAATGCAGAGTTCCAAAGAATAGCAAGAAGAGATAAAAGAAAGCCTTCTTCAGCAATCAATGCAAAGAAATAGAGGAAAAGAACAGAATGGGAAAGACTAGCGATCTCTTCAAGAAAACTAGAGATACCAAGGGAACATTACATGCAACGATGGGCTCGATAAAGAACAGAAATTTTCTGGACCTAACAGAAGCAGAAGATATTAGGAAGAGGTGGCAAGAAAACACAGAAGAACTGTAAAAAGAGATCTTCACGACCCAGATAATCATGATGATGTGATCACTAATCTAGAGCTAGACATCATGGAATGTGAAGTCAAGTGGGCCTTAGAAAGCATCACTATGAACAAAGCTAGAGGAGGTGATGGAATCCAGTGGAGCTACTTCAAATCCTGAAAGATGATGCTGTGAAAGTGCTGCACTCAATATGCCAGCAAATTTGGAAAACTCAGCAGTGGCCACAGGACTGGAAAAGGTCAGTTTTCATTCCAATTCCAAAGAAAGGTAGTGCAAAAGAATGCTCAAACTACCACAAAATTGCCCTCATCTCACATGCTAGTAAAGTAATGCTCAAAATTCTCCAAGCCAGGCTTCAGCAATACGTGAAGGGTGAACTCCCTGATTTTCGAGCTGGTTTTAGAAAAGGCAGAGGAACCAGAGATCAAATTGCCAACATCTGCTGGATCATGGAAAAAGCAGGAGAGTTCCAGAAAAACATCTATTTCTGCTTTATTGACTATGCCATAGCCTTTGACTGTGTGGATCACAATAAACTGTGGAAAATTCTGAAAGAGATGGGAATCCCAGACCACCTGACCTGCCCCTTGAGAAATCTGTATGCAGGTCAGGAAGCAACAGTTAGAACTGGACATGGAACAACAGACTGGTTCCAAATAGGAAAAGGAATACCTCAAGGCTGTATATTGTCACCCTGCTTATTTATTTTATATGCAGAATACATCATGAAAAACGCTTGGTTGGAAGAAACATAAGATGGAATCAAGATTGCCAGGAGAAATATCAATAACCTCAGATATGCAGATGACACCACCCTTATGGCAGAAAGTGAAGAGGAGCTAAAAAGCCTCTTGATGAATGTGAAAGAGGAGAGTGAAAAAGTTGGCTTAAAGCTCAACATTCAGAAAATGAAGCTCATTGCATCTGATCCCATCACTTCCTGGCAAATAGATGGGGAAACAGTAGAAACAGTGTCAGACTTTATTTTTGGGGCTCCAAATTCACTGCAGATGGTGACTGCAGCCATGATATTAAAAGACTCTTACTTCTTGGAAGAAAAGTTATGACCAACCTAGATAGTATATTCAAAAGCAGAGACATTACTTTGCCAACTAAGGTCCGTCTAGTCAAGGCTATGGTTTTTCCTGTGGTCATGTATGGATGTGAGAGTTGGGCTGTGAAGAAGGCTGAGCGCCAAAGAATTGATGCTTTTGAACTGTGGTGTTGGAGAAGACTCTTGAGAGTCCCTTGGGCTGCAAGGAGATCCAACCAGTCCATTCTGAAGGAGATCAACCCTGGGATTTCTTTGTAAGGAATTATGCTAAAGCTGAAACTCCAGCAATTTGGCCACCTCATGTGAAGAATTGACTCACTGGAAAAGACTCTGATGCTGCGAGGGATTGGGGACAGGAGGAGAAGTGGACAACTGAGGATGAGATGGCTGGATGGTATCACTGACTCGATGGACGTGAGTCTGAGTGAACTCCAGGAGATGGTGATGGACAGGGAGGACTGGTGTCCTGCGACTCATGGGGTTGCAAAGAGTCAGACACGATTGAGCGACTGATCTGAACTGAAGGTCAGGAGCAGTGCCTGTGCTTCGCTGGAGCAGCTGTGAATAGATACCCCATGTCCAAGGTCAGGAGCAGCTTCTGCACTTCTCTGGACCAGTCGTGAGGAGATAGCCCACGTCCATCAGCAAAGGAAAATCCCCAGCCAGATGGTAGGAGGGGTGAATTCACAAAGAATCAAACCCCATTCCCTCCAGAGATGTTCAGAGGGCTCAAACAAATCTTGTGTGCACCAGGACCCAGGACCCTATAGAGACTGAAATAGAACTTTCTTTTAGCATCACCTGTGGAGGTGCAGGTCAGCAGTGGTCTGCTTCAGGGACAGGGGTTTTGGGTGTTGTTATGGCATAAGTCCTCTTCAAGGAGCTCACCATGAACACCTCCATAGAGCTGCCAGAACTTACATAGGACTGGAAAATAGACTCTTGGAGGGCACAACAGAACCCTGCACACTAGAACCAAGGAGCAAGGAACAGTGACACACAGGAGACTTGCCTGTGGGTGTCCAGGAGTCTCCAGTGAATATGTAGGTCGGTGGTGGCCTTCTGAGGGTTGAGGGCATGGTCTGTAGCAGTACATGCATGGGATCTTTTGAAGTAGATCACCATTGTCTTCATGACCTCCACCATCGTTTGGCCCCAGATAAATAGAAGGGAGAGAACACAGCTCCACCTATCAGCAGAAAATTTGATTAAAGATTTACTGAGCATGGCCATTACCATCAGAACAAGACCCAATATCCTCCTCAGTCAGTCTATCCCATCAGGAGGCTTCCATAAGCCTCTTATCCTTCTCCATCAGAGGGCAGACAGACTGAAAACCACCACCACAGAAAGCTAACCAATCTAATCATGTGGACCACAGCCTTGTCTAACTCAGTGAAACTATGAGCCATGCTGTGTAGGGCCACCCAAGATGGATGGGTCATGGTGGAGAGTTCTGACATAATGTGGTCCACTGTAGAAAGGAATGGCAAAGAACCTCAGTATTCCTGCCTTGAGAACCCCATGAACAGTATGAAAAGGCAAAAATATAGGACACTGAAAGATGAACACTCCAGGTCTGTAGGTGCTTAATAGGCTACTAGAGATCAGTTGAGGTATAACTCCAGAAAGAATGAAGAGACAGAGCCAAAGCAAAAGTAACACCCAGTTGTGGATGTGACTGGTGATGGAAGCAAGGTCCATTGTTGTAAAGAGCAATATTGCACAGGAACCTGGAATATTGCCTCCATGAATCAAGGTAAACTGGAAGTGATCAAACAGGAGGTGGCAAGACTGAATGTCAACATTTTAGGAATCAGTGGCTTAAAATGGATTGGAATGGGGGAATTTACTTCAGATGACCATTATATCCACTACTGTAGCTAAGAATCCCTTAGAAGAAATGGAGTAGCCATCAGTCAACAAAAGAGTCTGAAATGCAGTAATTGGATGCAGTCTCATAAATGACAGAATAATCTTTGTTCATTTCCAAGGCAAGCCATTCAATATCACAGTAATAGAAGTCTATGCTCTGACCAGTAATGCTGAAGAAGCTGAAGTTGAATGGTTCTATGAAGACCTACAAGACCTTCTAGAGTTAACACCCCAAAAAAGATGTCCTTTTCATTATAGGGGACTGGAATGCAAAAGTCAAGAAAGACCTGGAGTAACAGGCAAATTTGGCCTTGGAGTACAGAATGAAGCAGGAAAAAGGCTAATAGAGTTCTGCCAAGAGAATCCACTGGTCATAGCAAACACTCTGTTCCAACAACACAAGAGAAGACTACACATGGTCATCACCAGATGGTCAACATTATAATCAGATAGATTATGTTTTTTGCAGCCAAAGATGGAGAAGCTCTATACAGTCAGCAAAAATAAGACTGGGAGCTGATTGTGATTCAGATCATGAACTCCTTATTGCCAAATTTAGAGTTACATTGAAGAAAGTAAGGAAAACCCCTAGACCATTCAGTTCAGTTCAGTTCAGTCACTCAGTCGTGTCCAACTCCATGCAACTGCATGAACCGTACCACGCCAGGCCTCCCTGTCCATGACCAACTCTGGGAGTTCACCCAAACCCATGTCCATTGGCTCAGTGATGCATCCAATCATCTCATCCTTTGTCGTTTCCTCCTCCTCCTGCCCTCAATCTTTCCCAACCTCAGGGTCTTTTCAAGTGAGTCAGCTCGTCACATCAGGTGGCTGAATTATTGGAGTTTCAGCCTCAGTATCAGTCCTTCCAAAGAATATTCAGGACTGATCTCCTTTAGGATGGACTGGTTGGATCTCCTTGTAGTCCAAAAGACTCTCAAGAGTCTCCTCCAACACCACAGTTCAAAAGCATAAATTCATTGGTACTCAGCTTTCTTTATAGTCCAACTATCACATCCATACATGACCACGGGAAAAACCATAGCCTTGATTGAATAAATGGACCTTTATGACAAAGTAATGCCCCTGCTTTTCAATAAGCTATCTATCTTGGTCATTACTTTCATTCCAAGGAATAAGCGTCTTTTAATTTCATGGCTGCAATCACCATCTGCAGTGATTTTGAAACCCAGAAAAAAAGTCTGACACTGTGCAATTATTGCCATCTATTTGCCATGAATTGATGGGATCAGAAGCCATGAGCTTAAGTTTCTGAATGTTGAGCTTTAGGCCAACTTTTTCACTCTCCTCTTTCCTCTTCATCAAGAGGCACTTTGGTTCTTCACTTTCTGCCATAAGGGTGGTGTCATCTACATATCTGAGTTTATTCACATGCTCCTGGCAATCTTGATTCCAGCCTGGGCTTCCTCCAGCCCAGCATTTCTCATTTAACTTATGCATATAATTTAAATAAGTTGCGTGACAATATACAGCCTTGACATACTCTTTCCTATTTGGAACCAGTCTGTTTTTCCATGTTCAGACCATTCACATATGATCTAAATCAAATCTTTTTTGATTATACAGTGGAATAAGAAATAGATTTAAGGGACTAGATCTGATAGAGTGCATGAGGAACTATGGATGGCGGTTCGTGACACTGTACAGAAGACAGGGAGCAAGATCATCCCCAAGGAAGAGAAATGTAAAAAGGCAAAATGAATGTCTCAGGAAGCCTTACAATTAGCTGTATAAAAAGAAACAGAGAGAGAGAGAGAGAGAGAGAGAGAGAGAGAGAGAGAGAGAGAGAGATGTGAAAAGCAAAGGAGAAAGGGAAAAATATATCCATTTGAATGCAGAGTTCCAAAGAAGAGCAAGGAGAGGTAAGAAAGCCTTCCTCAGTGATCAGTGCAAATAAATAGAAGAAAACATTAGAATGGGAGACTGGAGATCACTTCAAGAAAATTAGAGATACCAAGGGAACATTTAATGCAAAGTTTGGCTCAGTAAAGGACAGAAATGGTATGGACCTAACAGAAGAAAAATATATTAAAAAGAGGTGGCAAGAATACAAAGAAGAACTGTTCAAAAAATATCTTCACGACCCAGATAATCATCATGGTATGATCACTCACCTAGAGCAGACATCCTGTAATGAGAAGTCTACTGGGCCTTAGGATGCTTCACTACAAACAAAGCTAGTGGAGGCGTTGGAATACCAGTTGAGCTATTTTAAACCCTAAAAGATGATGCTGTGAAAGTGTTGCACTCAATATGATAACAAATTTGGAAAACTCAGCAGTGGCCACAGGACTGGAAAGGGTCACTTTTCATTCCAATCCCCAAAAAGGCAATGCCAAATAATTCTCAAACTACCACACAATTGCACACATCTCACATGCTATTAAAGTAATGCACAAAATTCTCCAAGCCAGGCTTCAGCAATACGTGAACCATGAACTTCCAGATGTTCCAGCTGGTTTTAGGAAAGGCAGAGGAACCAGGGATCAAATTGTCAACATCTGCTAGATCATGAAAAAAGCAAGAGAGTTCCAGAAAAACATCTATTTCTGATTTATTGATTATGCCAAAGCTTTTGACTGACTGAATCACAACCAACTGTGGAAAATCCTTAAAGAGATGGGAATACCAGACCACCTGTCCTGCCTCTTGAGATATCTGTATGCAAGTCAGAAAGCAACATTTAGAACTGGACATGGAACAACAGACTGGTTCCAAATAGGAAAAGGAGTACATCAAGGCTGTATATTGTCGCCCTGCTTATTTAACTTCTATGCAGAGTACATCATGAGAAATGCTAGACTGGAGGAAGCACAAGCTGGAATTAAGACTGGTGGGAGAAATATCAATAACCTCGGATATGCACATGACACCACATTTATGGCAGAAAGTAAAGAACGAAAGAACCTCTTGATGAAAGTGAAAGAGGAGTGTGAACATGTTGGCTTAAATCTCAACATTCAGGAAACTAAGGTCATGGCATATGATCCCATCACTTCATGGCAAACAGATGGGAAAACAGTGGAAACAGTGTCAGACTTTATTTTTTGGGGCTCCAAAATCACTGCAGATGGTGACTGCAGAAATAAAAGATGCTTACCGCTTGTAAGAAAAGTTGTGACTAAACTTAAGAGCACAGTAGAAAGAAGAGATGTTACTTTGCCAACTAAAGTCTTCTAGTCAAGGCTATGATTTTTCCAGTAATCTGTATGAATGTGAGAGTTGGACCAAAGAAAGCTGAGTGCCAAAGAATTGATGCTTTAGAACTGTGGTGTTGGAGAAGACTCTTGAGAGTCCCTTGGAATGCAAGGGGATCTAAGCATTCCATCCTAAAGGAGATCAGTCCTGAATGTTCATTGGAAGGACTGATGTTGAAACTGAAACTGCAATACTTTGGCCACCTCATGCGAAGAGCTGACTAATTTTTAAAAGACCCTGATCCTGGGAAAGAGTGAAGGCAGGAAGAGAAGGTGACTACAGAAGATAGATGGTTTGATAGCGTCACCGACTCAGTGGACATCAGTTTGAGTAAACTCCGACAGTTGGTGATGGATAGGGAAGCCTGGCGTGCTGCAGTCCACTGGGTCGTAAAGAGTTAGACACAACCTTGAGACTCAACTAAACTGAACTTACAGTAACTGATAGTGTTTTGTAGGTACCAAAATAAAAAATAACAAAAGTATTTTATGCAAACTAGTTATTATTTTCATCATTCTAATAACTGTAATGTATATATTCCATATGTATGTAATCTTTAAGAATCATGAGTGTTACTATCACATATTGGGCTTCCCTGATGGCTGAGATGGTGAAGAATCCATCTGTTATTTGGCAGTTTAAGGTTTGGCCACTGGCCAGGAAGATCTCCTGGAGACAGAAATGATAATCATATATCCTTTTCTGCCTGAAGAATCCCATGGACAGAGGAGCCTGGTGTGCTATAGTCCATGGGTTTGCAAAGAGTCAGACAGGACTGAGTGACTAACACTTTCACTATCATTTAACTTTCAGAAATCCAGAGTTTGATTTGAAAGAAATATGAAATCAATTTAAATACCAAAAATAAATGAATAAATGAAAGGCTGTAGTTGGTGGTTACTAACAAAGATCATTCTAACACTTTGTTAATTTTTCTGAGTGGAAAATGAAATAACTTTGATAGAAAATGATGCCAGAGGTAAAATTAGAAAAAAAGAAGAAGAAGAAGAAGGCGGGGGGGGGGGGGGGGGGCGGGGGGCGGTGGGGACCTGAAAGAACACACTTTAGGAATATGTCATTTCATAGAAAACTATGCTTGTTTTGTCTATGAGCCCACAAGGAGCGGCAGATAAACTATAGCTATAGGAAACTTGTTTGCTAAGAGACTTCAGATATCACAGATTGTAAAGGGGAAAAAAGGAGAAGGAAGGATAGGAAAAAGAAGAGTAGAAGGAGTTATAGGGGAAGAAAAATTACCAGAAATTAGCACAGACACCTGAAGAAGAAAATAAAAATTCATTGAAGGATTTTAGATGGGTTGCATAAAATGCAACATTTTTTTTTCCTTTTAAATTTCAAGTTTGGTACTTTCTCATAGATCATAAGCTCTGAATTATAAGAATGATTTTGAAGCTAAAATTATACTTTTTTTCATCATCGCAAGTTGATTTACTTGGCAGGACAGTGCACTTAATCATTTACCATTACTTGAGAACTTGGCATGAAATAAGCAATGATTAAGCACTATCTGCACTTACACCCTACTATGAGAGTTAAAGACAATGGCATAAATATTAGTACACCTTGGGGAAATAGTCTCTGGGTGGGGGGAAGGCTTGCTTGTTAAAGCTATTATTCTAAAATTTTGTTACCACAGTAATTTTATATTTCTATAGAGTTCTCAATTTATTTTAGTTTCCAATTAATATGACATACTGTAAAAAAGGATTTTAAAACTTATTACATGGAAAGAATTATTTTGAATTTCACATCCTTTTAAGGTTCATGTAAAGTGTATACGGGAACCTGGATATTTTTCATGTTCAAGTAAATGCTTGTTATTTTCACATAAATGCCTCATTTTTTTCTAGCTTTTCTGGTTTTGATATATGCTTCAATTCAGTTCAGTTCAGTTCCGTCGTTTAGTCGTGTCCAATTCTTTGTGACCTCATGAATCGCAGCATGTCAGGCCTCCCTGTCCATCACCAATTCCCAGAGTTCACTCAAACTCATGTACATTGAGTCGGTGATGCCATCCAGCCATCTCATCCTCTGTCGTCCCCTTCTCCTCCTGCCCCCAATCTCTCCCAGCATCAGAGTCTTTTCCAATGAGTCAACCCTTCCCATGAGGTGGCCAAAGTACTGGAGTTTCAGCTTTAGCATCAGTGCTTCCAATGATCACTCAGGACTGATCTCCTTTAGGATGGACTGATTGGATCTCCTTGCAGCCCAAGGGACTCTCAAGAGTCTTCTCCAACACCACAGTTCAAAAGTTTCAATTCTTTGGCGCTCAGCTTTCTTCACAGTCCAAATCTCACATACATACATGCCCACTGGAAAACCCATAGCCTTGACTAGATGGACCTTTGTTGGCAAAGTAATATCTCTGCTTTTCAATATGCTATCTAGGTTGGTCATAACTTTCCTTCCAAGTAGTAAGCGTCTTTTAATTTCATGGCTGCAGTCACCATCTGCAGTGATTTTGGAGCCCCCAAAAATAAAGTCTGACACTGTTTCTACTGTTTCCCCATCTATTTGCCAGGAAGTGATGTGACCAGATGCCATGATCTTATTTTTCAGAATGTTGAGCTTTAAGCCAACTTTTTCACTCTCCTCTTTCACATTCATCAAGAGGCTTTGTAGTTCCTCTTCACTTTCTGCCATAGGGGTGGTGTCATCTGCATATCTGAGGTTATTGATATTTCTCCTGGCAATCTTGATTCCAGCTTGTGCTTCCTCCAGTTCAGCATTTCTCATGATGTACTCTGCATATAAGTTAAATAAGCAGGGTGACAATATACAGCCTTGAGGTACTCCTTTTCCTATTTGGAACCAGTCTGTTGTTCCATGTCCAGTTCTAACTGTTGCTTCCTGACCTGCATATAGGTTTCTCAAGAGGCAGGTCAGGTGGTCTGGAATTCCCATCTCTTTCAGTATTTTCCACAGTTTATTGTGATCCACACAGTCAAAGTCTTTGGCATAGTCAATGAAGCAGAAATAGATGTTTTTCTGGAACTCTGTTTCTTTTTCCATAATCCAGCAGTTGTTGGCAATTTGATCTCAGGTTCGTCTGCCTTTTTAAAACCTGCTGCAACATCTGGAAGTTTACGGTTCACATATTCCTGAAACCTGACTTGGAAAATTTTGAGCATTACTTTACTAGAGTGTGAAATGAGTGCAATGTGGTAGTTTGAGCATTGTTTGGCATTGCCCTTCTTTGGGATTGGAATGAAAACTGACCTTTTCCAGTTCTGTGGCCACTGCTGAGTTTTCCAAATTTGCTGGCATATTGAGTGCAGTACTTTCACAGCCTCATCTTTCAGGATTTGAAATAGCTCAACTGGAATTCCATCATCTCCACTGGCTTTTTTCATAGTGATGCTTTCTAAGGCCCACTTGACTTCACATTTCAGAATGTCTGGCTCCTGGTGAGTGATCACACCATCATGATTATCTAGGTCATGAAGATCTTTTTTGTAAAGTTCTTCTATGTATTCTTACCACTTCTTCATAATATCTTCTGCTTCTGTTAGGTCCATACCATTTCTGTCCTTTATTGAGCCCATCTTTGCATGAAATCTTCCCTTGGTATCTCTGATTTTCTTGAAGAGATCTCTAGTCTTTCCCATTCTATTCTTTTCCTCTATTTCTTTGCATTGATCACTGAAGCATGCTTTCTTATCTCTCCTTGCTAATCTTTGGAACTCTGCATTCAGCTACTTATATCTTTCCTTTTCTCCTTCGCTTTTCACTTCTCTTCTTTTCACAGCTATTTGTAAGGCTTCCCCAGACAGCCATTTTGCTTGTTTGTATTTCTTTTCCATGGGGATGGTCTTGCTCTCGGTCTCTTGTACAATGTCACAAACCTCCGTCTATTGTTCTTGAGGCACTCTATCTATCAGATCCTGTCTCTTAAATCTCTTTCTCAGTTCTACTGTAAAATCAAAAGGGAATTGATTTAGGTCATAACTGAATGGTCTAGTCATTTTCCCTACTTTCTTCAATTTAAGTCTGAATTTGGCAATAAGGAGTTCATGATCTGAGACACAGTCAACTGAAGTAGAATTTATTAGAAAATACAGACTTTTGCAATTGGAAGTAATCCCACTTTTTTTTTTTTTCTGGTCTTATAATGACAACTAACCTTTATAATGGTGACTATGTTATTGGTGATTCTATTTGTTCCTCTTTAGTCACTAAACCATGTCTGAGTTTTTTTGTGACCCCATGGACTGAGACCACCAGGCTCCTCTGTCCACAGGGTTTCCCAGACAACAAGAATGGAATGGGCTGCTCTTTCCTTCTCCAGGGATCTTCCAAATCCCAGGATCATAATTACATTTCTTGCTTTGCAGGTGCATTCTTTACCACTGATCCATGAGAGAAGACTTCCATCTCTATAATATTAAACTATTGAGGTTTCTGAAAATGAACTTTAAAATGGTAAAACTTTTATTTTATAGGCTATTCCTTTACTTCTTATATTTTTGGAAATCTAGAATTTTATTCCTGAAAGATAAATATTATCTTCACTTTTGCATTCAGTATATTTCTATCATCTATCTACTTTCACAAAGTTTTCTTATACAATTTTCACAAATTTTCTTTCTTTCTTTCTTTTTTTTTTTTTTTTTACAAATTTTCTATAGACACATTTGTCATACCCTGAAGGTGCCAAGTCTCAACAAATCTATTTTTCTTTCCAGTTATTTTCCCCTGAGGATTTTTATGCAGCTTTCAAACCTGATGTGTGCTAATTTCTAATATGTTATATATATCTGAAACATATATACTAACCGAAACTATTGTGCTGAGGTAAATGATTAATCCAACAGACCACTCCAAATGCCAGCCTAGTTTTGTACTTTAAAATTACATTACCTCTTCATTACAGGATAATCTCTAGTCCCATTACTTACTGTATATTTGTCTGATTAATATGATTAAATGATGTAACTATGACATACACTTTCACATAGAACACACTAACCATATCTGAGAGGCACTGAAAATAATTACTTGGAGAATATCCAGTCATATTAATTTAATTTTTGGAAACTAAAAGACATAATATTCTGAGAATTTCTGAGCTCTAGAGCAGGTTGAAAAGAGATATAAAGTCATATGTACATCACCATAAGTAGCATGACTGGCATACCAAACAAGCTCTCAGTGGTCAATCTTATTGGGGAATCAAATCATTGCAAGTCACAGTGCTACTTTTGCTGTTCTTGGTGAATGAACTGAATGAACTAATGGATCTAATCTAATACTGAAAAACCAGCTGTTATGACAGTGTGTGTATTGGGGTTGGTGAAGGTGAAACTAGGCTTCATGAAATTGTGAGTCTTTTTATGTTAATGGAAGAGTGAACCAACAAAATCTGTATCAGGAGAAAATAGTTTTCAGAGAGAGATTTTTTTAATTAGAAATTCAAATTTCTAGTTTGGATAAAAATGTTTCACACAATATAATTACCATTCAGAATTTTATTCTGTTTTTGGGGCATAATTGCATGGTGGTTAGATTTGTGTTCATCTGAACAAATGCTTGCTTAGATTTAAAATATTGAAATTACACGAACAATTTAATTAGATATTAAATACCAATTTTACAAATGGTTCATCAAGGATTATGTGACCTATTGCATTTGTGTCTTTTAAATTTGATATAGATTAAACATCTGACAAAAAGTTAATGACCTACAACTTGGTGGACTTTGGTGACTACTGCTGCTGCTAAGTCGCTTCAGTTGTGCCTGACTCTGTGCGACCCCATAGATGGCAGTCCACCAGGCTCTCCCGTCTCTGGGATTCTTCAGGCAAAAACAATGGAGTGGGTTGCCATTTCCTTCTCCAATGCATGAAAGTGAAAAGTTAAAGTGAAGTCACTTAGTCGTGTCCGACTCTTCGCGACCCCATGGACTGCAGCCTACCAGGCTCCTCCACCCGTGGGATTTTCCAGGCAAGAGTACTGGAGTGGGACTATTAGAATTTGTCAAAAATCTGGAACTGAGAAAAAAGGTACCTTTTTGCAATTTCTGTGTTAATATTTGTGGAGTACCTACTAGGGTATATATAATTTTATATATAGTATCAGTAAAATCATCATAGCAATCCTGGGCATTGTGGAATCACTATAATCACTTAATAAGAGAGCAAATTAGGGGCCAGAGATTTCAAGGGACTTGCCAAATGGCACACAGCTTGTAAGTAGCCAAACTGGGACTGGAGCCTGTGTTCATCAGCTGCCAGAACCTGTAACTATTTTCACCAGATGACAGGGACATGAGAAGCAGAAACCAAATAAGCATTGACCTTTTGCAAAATAAAATGAGTAGAGAACAAAATGAGATCAAATGAGCATAATATATGTCATCTCTGCTCCCCCAGATATATACTAGCAAGTTAGAATAGTAGAGGAGATTTCATTTGGTAAAGACAAAAGTTTCACCTGAAACAAAAGGATAAAATAGAGCAGGCAAAAGTATGTAACTCATTTGCAAAAGCAGAGCCTTAATATAAAAGCATCTTACTAATATGGGTACTTTTTGTTCCTGTCACCCTTTAAAGAACAGTACTGGTAGATTTTGACATAATGGCTCATTGTTGATGATTCTCACAGATAACTGTATGTGAGTGTCAGCATGAGAACCAGAGACAGATATTCTCATAATGCTAAAAGAAAAGATAAAATATTATTTTAAACATCACTGCATATTTTTAAAAAATCAAATAAATAAAACCTTTTATAAAAGTAACAGAAAATGTAATTAAAAGTTTAAAAAAATAAAAGCCATAGAAGATACATTTCTCTTTTTGATGCTTGTTGCAATTTTGGATGCAACAATATTATTACGTGTAAAGTTAGAAGTTAACAATCATCTCGTTACATTTTTTTCACTTAAGAAAAGATGTGTCCTGAGAAATTTTAATACATGACTAATACTCATCAACTGGAATTCCATCACCTCCATTAGCTTTGTGATGCTTTCTAAGGCCCACTTGACTTCACACACTAGGATGTCTGGCTCTAGGTGAGTGATCATACCATCGTGATTATCTTGATGGTGAATACCTTTTTTGTACAGTCCTTCTGTGTATTCTTGCCACCTCTTCTTAATATCTTCTGCTTCTGTTAGGTCCATACCATTTCTGTCCTTTATCGAGCCCATCTTTGCATGAAATGTTCCCTTGGCATCTCTTATTTTCTTGAAGAGATCTCTAGTCTTTCCCATTCTGTTGTTTTCCTCTATTTCTTAGAATTGATCGCTGAGGAAGGCTTTATCTCTTCTTGCTATCCTTTGGAATTCTGCATTCAGATGCTTATATCTTTCCTTTTCACCTTTGCTTTTCACTTCTCTTCTATTCACAGCTATTCATAAGGCCTCCCCAGAAAGCCATTTTGCTTTTTTGCATTTCTTTTCCATGGGGATGGTCTTGATCCTTGTCTCCTGTACATTGTCATGAACCTCAGTCCATAGTTCATCAGGCACTCTGTCTATCAGATCTAGTCACTTAAATCTATTTCTCACTTCCCCTGTATAATCCTAAGGGATTTGATTTAGGTCATACCTGAATGGTCTAGTGGTTTCCCTTATTTTCTTCAATTTAAGTCTGAATTTGGCAATAAGAAGTTCATGATCTGAACCACAGTCAGCTCCCGGTCTTGTATTTGCTGACTGTATAGAGCTTTTCCATCTTTGGCTGCAAAGAATATAATCAATCTGATTGCGGTGTTGACCATCTGGTGATGTCCATGTGTAGAGTCTTCTCTTGTGTTGTTGGAAGAGGGTGTTTTCTATGACCAGTGAGTTCTCTTGGCAAAATTCTATTAGCCTTTGCCCTGCTTCATTCCACATTCCAAGGCCAAATTTGCCTATTACTTCAGGTGTTTCTTGACTTCCTACTTTTGCATTCCAGTCCCCTAAAATGAAAGATATTGTGTGTGTGTGTGTGTGTGTTAGTTCTAAAAGATCTTGTAGGTCTTCATAGAACCATTTAACTTCAGCTTCTTCAGTATTACTGTGTGTTCTTTGTAAGGAATGATGCTAAAGCTGAAACTCCAGTACTTTGGCCACCTCATGCAAAGAGTTGACTCATTGGAAAAGACTCTGAAGCTGGGTGGGATTGGAGGCAGGAGGAAAAGGGGATTACAGAAGATGAGATGGCTGGAAGGCATTACGGACTCTATGGACGTGAGTTTGAGTGAACTCCGGGAGATGGTGATGGAGAGGGAGGCTCGGCGTGCTGGGATTCATGGGGGCACAAAGATTCGGACACAACTGAGAGACTGAACTGAACTAAATGTTTGTCAGCTTATTAATTGTAGCCTTATGATTAAATGTCTTGAAATGTTTCAGCTTCAGCAACCGCTTAATATTATGATTTTAATGTTACTGATTCAACATTAGTAACCCAAGATGATAAATAATTTATCAAATATCAGTGTGTCCAGAATAAGATCTTAGAGCTCTTAGCTAAGAGCCCATAAAACATGGACTCTTAGAAATTAAGCTGTATACCTCTGATGTCCAAAACACACATCTCATGAATATTTGGTATGAAAATAACACAAATTGACTTAATCAGGGCCTACATATAAACAAGAATTTAAAATAGACTTTGAATCATTTTACAGTAGAATTAAAACAAGGGTGCAGTAGATCTAAGAAAATTTCAACTTTTATCTCCATATTCTTTGGAGAGTTCTCAGAAGAGACTAAAAGATCAAGAACAAATTACACCGCATTTCTCCTTTGCTCCTGAAGACTTTCATGAAGTATGGTCAGTCTTAACTGAATGCCAAAGTCATTTCAGAAAAGAAGCAAAAAATGTACTACCTATGAAATGTATAAGCTCTTCTACCTATATTCTTGTTTGATAATGATAATAATACAATATAACTATTATATTCCACTGAAGTTTATAATGTCCTTTCTTATATTGTCTAGTCTGATTCTTGAAATGACTCAGTAAGTGAGTATAGACTATCATGTTTCAAAAATTCACCTTGTGAGTAGGCATTTAGACAACTGACATTTTTAAAATTCTTAAGAAAAAATGTGCAATGCTCCTTTGTAATAATAATAATAATAGCAATGAATACCTCACATTTACTGAGTTTTTAGTTTGTGACAACTGCCGCTCTAAGTTCCTAACAGTTTCTCATAACAGCTCTTTTATATACATAATTATGATCTTTTCCTGATAGGGAAATTTCCATTTGGTAGCCAGGATCAATCACTCCACATAGTGCCATTAACTCTCTTCTTTGTCTGTTGATTCAGAGACCTGAGAAGACAAAAGTGGCTCAGTGGCAGACTTAAATTCCAGTTACATGGATTACTGTTATGTCTCATGGCAGAAGCATTCCTCACTCTGGAACTAAGTCCTCTAGGCCAGAAAAGCATAAAGGCATAGAGACAGGAAGCAAACCTTTGCTAGTGGGTCCCTAGGGATAATAGATGGTGGCTCCATGCCCACTTCTACCCTTTGATTTCTGGACTGAGGAATCCTGGCTAAGACAGAAAAAAGCACCTTAAACTGAAAGTTAATTCAGAGCATATACAGCTTTTGAGAGAACCTTACACTAGCCCTGCAAAATTTGTCATTGTAAGGAGAAAAATTATATCATGTTAGGTAGAGTTATGGCTTTACCATTGTCATATCTGGAGAATAGGTATGATTTAAAGAAATTAATATGACTGCCAAGTTGACAAAGAGTAGAGGGTGCCCAAAAAACATTACTCGGTTTGTTACCTAGCCTATGCTATAACTGAGTTTTTGAAAGGTCATTGCATCCTTCTTTCAAGCCAGCTGCTTTAAAATGGTGAGAACATGGTAAGACCATTGATTTCCATGAGCATCTGTCCACTGCCACACTTCTTTGCTATGATATGAGTTTCCTGATTGGAAGCAATGCTGTATGAAATACCACGATGCTAGATAAGGCAGCCTGCATTTCACAGATGGTTAATTTTGATGGAAGTGTTGTGTAGAGAGAGAAAGAAAAAAAAATTAATCCAAAGTAAGTATCTAATCCAGTGAGAACAAAATGTCACCCCTTCTGCAGTGGAGATGGTTCAGTATAATCAACCTGCTATAGATTAGCTGGCTGATTATCCCAGGGAATTATGCCACACTGGCGACTCAGTTTTGGTCTCTGCTGTCGGCAGATTGAACACTCAGCCGTGGCCCTAGCCAGGTTGGCCTTGGTAAGAGACGGCTACATTGCTGAGCCCATACATAATCTTCATCCTAACCCCATGGTCACTTTATTCATGAGCCTATTCCCAGAGGTGACTGGGGAAAGAAACTGACTGGCATCTAAAACACATATCTTCCTATCCACTTATTGTTAAAATCTTCCTCTGCTAAAGAAAACATTTACATGAACACAAATATTTCCCTGTGTTTTGTCCATTCTGAAAGGCCTATCCATATGCTTCTTTCTCAAATATTTTCATTACTAATTTTTCAATTATGTTCTATCCAAGTCCCTGACCATCAAGCCAAACCACTGGCCACAGCCCATGAATCAATATATAATCACACCACATGTGGCCATTTCTCCTTTTAAGCAAAGTAAATAGACAGGTGAATTGCCCAAAATTCTCCCTACTGGTAGGATTTCCATTTTACCACTGCTCTTCGGGATATTCCAGAGAGAGACTGTAGTGCCTCAGTCATGTCTACTTTTGGTTGGTGTGTGCATATCTTACAGCTAGTCCTGAATATAACATTCTAATATAAGCCAGCTTCATGATGATGTATTTAATGACACCAGCTTCTGACAAGAGCTTCAGCTGTATGTGTAGTTAATGAGTAGTCAGGCATTCTGTTTCTACTATGGCCAACCCAACACCAGGAGCTGCTTTTCAAATGTTGACTGATTTGTTTCCACAGAAAATATGACCCTACACTAGAACCTTAAACATCTAATACTGACCAAGAATCTTTTATGGGTGTTGTCAGAGATGCCAATCACTAACATCTCTAGAAGTATCAGATCCTCTAAGTGAGTAGGTCAGCTGGTACATGGCTTTAATATGCTGAAGTGTTCTGACTTACTCTAAACCTCAGTCAAAACTGACAACATTTTGAGGCACCCAACAAAAAAGTCAAATAAGTATTTGAAAATAGTTTATATGTGTTGCCTTCAGAATCTAAAATGGCTCACCAAGCAGAGTGACTCTTAATGATAGTGGGCTTAAACCAGAATATCTTACCTTTATATTAAAAGGGAAATTTACCAATACAGTATTGTAAAGTAAAGTAAAGTAAAAATAAAAATTAAAAAAATAAAAATAAAATAAAAATAAAAAATAAAAGGGAAGTTTAAGAAAAATTCAAATTATGGAGCTCCTAAAATCTTTTAATTTTACTAGTAGGGCAGGATCCTAAATCTGTGTATATTTCTCTCTACCCTATGGGCACATAGGGAACGCAGAAGCATGGCAGCTGCGACAGACTGCACAGAAGCGTGGCCAAGAGGAGCTACCCCACGTCCAAGGTCAGGGGCGGCTACCGAAGCACCAGATTGTGACAGCACAGGAGAGGCTGAGAGGAGCAACCCCACGTCCGAGTTCAGGGGCGGCGGCTGAGAGGAGCTACCCCATCTAAGGAGCTGCAGCTGCGTGGGTGCAGGAGGGCAGAGAGGAGCTACTCCACATTCAAGGTCAGGAGGAGCAGCCATGAGGAGATACCCCTCTTCCAAGGTAAGAAAAACCCAAGTAAGACGGTAAGTGTTGCAAGAGGGCATCAGAGGGCAAACGCACTGAAACCATAATCACAGAAAACGAGTCAACATGATCACACAGACCACAGCCTTGTCTAACTCAATGAAATTAAGCCATGCCTTGTGGGGCCACCCAAGACAGATGGGTCATGGTGGAGAGGTCTGACAGAATATGGTCCACTGGAGAAGGGAATTGCAAACCACTTCAGTATTCTTTCCTTGAGAACCCCTTGAACAGTATGAAAAGCCAAAAAAGTAGGACACTGAACAATGAACTCCCCAGGTCAATAGGTGCCCAATATGCTACTGGAGATCAGTGGAGAAATAACTCCAGAAAGAATGAAGGGATGGAGCCAAAGCAAAAACAATACCCACTTGCGGATGTGACTGGTGATAGAAGCAAGCTCCAATGTTGTAAAAAGCAATATTGCATAGGAACCTGGAATGTCAGGTCCATGAATCAACACAAACTGGTAGTGGCCAAACAAGAGATAGCAAGAGTCAATGTTGACTTTATAGAAATCAGTGAATTAAAATGGACTGGAATGGGTGAATTTAACTCAGATGACCATTATATGTACTATTGTGGGCAGGAATCCTTTAGGAGAAATGGAGTAGCCATCATGGTCAACAAAAGAGTCTGAAATGCAGTACTTGGATGCAATCTCAAAAATGATAGAATGATCTCTGTTCATTTTCAAGGCAAACCATTCAATATTAAGGTAATCCAAGCCTATGCCCCAACAAGTAATGCTGAAGAAGCTGAATAACAGTTCTATGAAGACCTACAAGATATTTTAGAATTAATACCCCAAAAGATGTCTTTTTCATTACAGGAGACTGGAATGCAAAAGTAGGAAGTCAAGAAACACCTGGAGTAACAGGCAAATTTGGCCTTGGAATATGGAAAGAAGCAGGACAAAGGCTAATAGAGTATTGCAAAGAGAACAACACACTGGTCATAGCAAACACCCTCTTCCAACAACACAAAAGAAGACTCTATATATGGACATCACCAGATGGTCAAACACCAAAATCATACTGCTTATATTCTTTGCAGCCAAAGATGGAGAATCTCTATACAGTCAGCAAAAACAAGACTGGGAGCTGACTGTTGCTCAGATCATGAACTCCTTATTGCCAAATTCAGACTTACATTGAAGAAAGTAGGGAAAACCACTAGACCATTCAGATATGACCTAAAAAAGAAATTCCTTATGATTATACAGTGGAAGTGAGAAATAGATTTAAGAGACTAGATCTGATAACAGAGTGCCTGATGAACTATGGAAAGAGGTTCGTGACATTGTAGAGGAGACAGGGATTAAGACCATCCCCAAGGAAAAGAAATGCAAAAAAGCAAAATGGCTGTCTGAGGAGGCCTTACACATAGCTGTGAAAAGAAAAGAAGCAAAAAGCAAAGGAGAGAAGGATAGATATTTCCATCTGAATGCAGTTTCAAAGAATAGCAAGGAGAGATAAAAAAGCCTTCCTTAGTGATCAATGCAAAGAAATAGAGGAAAACAACAGAATGGGAAAGACTAGAGATCTCTTCAAGAAAATTAGAGATATGAAGGGAACATTTCATGCAAAGATGGGTGTAATAAAGGACAGAAATGGTATGGACCTAAAAGAAGCAGAAGATGTTAAGAAGAGGTGGCAAGAATACACAGAAGAACTGTACAAAAAAAAAAAAAAAAAAAAGATCTTTATGACCCAGATAATCACCTTGTTGTGACCACTCACCTAGAGCCAGACATCTTGGAATGTGAAGTCAAGTGGGTCTTAGAAAGCATCACTACAAACAAAGCTAGAGGAGGTGATAGAATCCCAGTTGAGTTATTTCAAATCCTGAAAGATGATGCTGTGAAAGTGCTGCACTCAATATGTCAGCAAATTTGGAAAACTCAACAGTGGCCACGGGACTGGAAAAGGTCAGTTTTCATTCCAATTTCAAAGAAAGGTAATGCCAAAGAATGCTCAAACTACCTCACAATTGCACTCATCTCACATGCTAGAAAGTAATGCTCAAATTTTCCAAGCTAGGCTTCAGCAATACATGAACTGTGAACTTCTAGATGTTCAAGCTGGCTTTAGAAAAGGCAGAGGAACCAGAGATCAAATTGCCAACATCTGCTGGATCATCAAAAAAGCAAGAGAGTTCCAGAAAAAAACATCTATTTCTGCTTTATTGACTATGCCAAAGCCTTTGACTGTGTGGATAAAAATAAACTGCAGAAAATTCTGAAAGAGATGGGAATCCCAGACCATCTGACCTGTCCTTTGAGAAACCTGTATGCAGGTCAGGAAGCAACAATTAGAACTGGACATAGAACAACAGACTGGTTCCAAATAGGAAAAGTACATCAAGACTGTATATTGTCGCCCTGCTTATTTAACTTATATTCAGAGTACATCATGAGAAACGCTGGGCTGGAAGAAGCACAAGCTGGAATTCAGATTGCCAGGAGAAATATCAATAACCTCAGATATGCAGATGACACCACCCTTATGGCAGAAAGTGAAGAGGAACTACAAAGCCTCTTGATGAAAGTGAAGGAGGAGAGTGAAAAAGTTGGTTTAAAGCTCAACTCTCAGAAATGTAAGATCATGGCATCTGGTTCCATCACTTCATGGGAAATAGATGGGGAAAAATTGGAAACAGTGTCAGAGCTTATTTTGGGGGATTCCAAAATCACTGCAGATGGTAATTGCAGCCATGAAATTAAAAGTCACTTACTCCTTGGAAGGAAAGTTATGACCAACCTAGATAGCATATTGAAAAGCAGATGCATTACTTTGTGAACAAAGGTCCATCTAGTCAAGGCTATGGCTTTTCCAGTAGTCATGTATGGATGTGAGAGTTGGACAGTGAAGAAAGCTTAGTGCTGAAGAATTGATGTTTTTGAATTGTGCTGTTGGAGAAGACTCTTGAGAGTCCCCTGGCCTGCAAGGAGATCCAACCAGTCCAGCCTAAAGGAGATCAGTCCTGAATTATCATTGGAAGGACTGATGCTAAAGCTGAAATTCCAATACTTTGGCCACCTCATTTGAAGAGTTGACTCATTGGAAAAGACCCTAACGCTGGGAAGGATTGAGTGCAGGAGGAGAAGGGGACAGAAGATGAGATTGCTAGATGGCATCACTGACTCAAAGAACATGGGTTTGGGTAGACTCTGGTAGTTCGTAATGGACAGGGAGGCCTGGCATGCTGCGATTCATGGGGTCATGTAGAATCAGACACGACTGAGTGACTGAGCTGAACTATGGGTACATATTTATCTTACAACTTATCCAAGACACTTCCAATTTCTTTATTAAATTATCCAGTTAGCATGGTGTTAACAATAGTGTACCAACACTATATTATTTGCAATGTCATGATCAATGTTCCTGCAGCCTGTGTCGTGACTCAGAACAGACAGAATATAGTCTTGGGAAAGCGGGTCTGTTTGTTACACTGACCTTCCCTCAAGAATATATGCTTTTAATGCTCTTTACTCTTAGAGATTGAAAAGAATGTATTCACCACATCAATAGAACCACAGTAAATGCCAGAGTTAATGTTGATCTGTTCTTGTAAGTATACATCAACTGAGATAACAATTGCTGTACTGAGAATGTAGTTTATTATATTTATGGTAGTTCATCATTATCTTCAATGTTCCATGGTTTTTGCAGGAGTCAGAGAGTAACTAAATGGCGTTAAGTTTCAGACAAGACTTCTAAATGTTTAGTCTAATGTGGTGCATTTCTCCCAAATTGATATGTTATTTCAGATTTGCTCTCTTGTCTTGAGAAAGAAGTAGGCAGTTTCAAGAGTTTCTCTGAATTCTTCTTAACATTCTTCTTGTTGATGCATTATCTCAATTACTTTAAACATCCATATCAATTATGAAGTAGTAGCTGCAAATATGATAATATAGTAGGTCAGTGAATACTGTGGGATGGTTTTATGATAAACTAGGACAGAACTTGATTCAATATCTAGGTTATTTTCTCTTCCACTCTAAGAGGAGAACTAAAGTAGCCTTAAAGGTCTTTTGGCAAAGTTTATGCACTAGAAATGTCTGAATATGTCTCTTTCCTCAAAGTAAAATATGTCTGTAATTGGATACAGGTTGCTTTACAAAATACTGAGAAAATATTGTCATATATTCTTACGGTGGCATTGTAAAATCTTTTTTTAAGGGGGAGTCATATTCTCATAGTCAATGGACTACATGTCTAAGAACTGAAACATTTTAATTTTCTACTATCTTAAAGGATATCAGCCTTCCAGTCTTCTAGACATTTTCCAGAAGTTTTAAACAACTCAAATAATACACATCTTTTATCTTTCTGACCCTTTATGCAATTCACTGCCAAGGCAATTCCTAATTTATTTATGGTAAGCCATCATTCAACACGCAAGCTTTAAAAACTGGACATCTTAATGACATATCAGGATGAGCACTGGGTCTGTGTCAGAACATAATTTACTCAGTCACAAAAGATTCAATAATCTTGCTCCTATTTAGCTTTATGTTATGCATTCCCTTGTCAATACCTCCAAAATCCACTTCCATGTATGTTCACTCCGGTCCTGCCAGGGACATATTGGGCAAGCCTTACAATTCTTTGTGTATATACACTATTTTCTCCCCAATATGGAATTTCATTATCCCTCAGGCTGTGCTGTTAAATGATCTTAGTTATTGGTCTAGTGACAATAAAGAAGAGGATAATCTTTAAGAGGGCAATCAACAACTTATGAGCCTTTATCAAATTTCTAGACAAGGGAGGTGTGTGTGAGGGAAGAGGTGTTTCCTCTTTCAACGAGGGAGACACTGCTTCTATGAGCACAAAGATTCAAAACAAATTATGGTTTCATGAATCTTAAGTTCATCATTCAAATTTCCTCATCCCAGACAAGTCTCAGAGTATTATTCGTATCCTACTAGGGAGGTGAATTAAACTTAGACCTATAAATGCTATATGTTTAGTATCATCTGTAACTTCATTATCCTTATAATTAATTCCTGGCCCAAGTTTTTCTTAGTCAACCCTGTAAGATATGATGTCTCTAAATATTGTTGTGAAAGCCTTTTGATTTTTACAGCATGTCTTGGATTTTAAGTGCTATAATCTAAATGTATCTTTTGCTTTTTAAAGGCTTATAAGCCACTAACAACAAAAAACCCATCTAAATTCACAGCCTTGTAATAACCACTGCTTCCATTCCTTTCACTACACAACTACCACATAAGCCTATACTACATCTAACATCTTCCTATAAAACCAAATATTGCTAATTGTGACACTACTACATTCCAAGCTTTTTCATTTCCCTAATTGCCATAAATAATATAGTCCTTGCCTCGCAGGTGGTGCAGTAGTAAACAATCTGCCTGCCAATGCATAAGACAGATGCAAGGAAACATGGGTTCAGTCCCTGGGTTGAGAAGACCCCCTGGAGTAAAAAATGGAAACCCAGCCCAGTATTTTTGCCTGGGAAATTCCATGGACAGTGAAGCCTGATGGGCTACAGTCCATGTAGTCACAAAGAGTCAGACACGACTAAGCACACGCACACACACACACACACCACACACACACACAATATAACCTTTAACATCCCCACGTGACAGATGAGTGATAAAATTCTATCATATCAAACTCAGTGTGGGGTTTTCAGTGTCACATCTGGTCCTAAATATTTTATCTTTTGTTGGCCTTAGAGAGCAGAACCTGAAACAATGATATTTATGAAAGTAGCTTATTCATGGATATAAATATAGAGAAGAGCTGAGAGGATCTAGAAACAGTATGAAGAAAAAGAGAAAACTAACTCTAGGGTGCATTATTGCATGTTGCCAACAGAGGCTCATCTTGTTGTGAACCTCTGAATAATCCTGCAAAATACACCTGTGAATTGTACCATTAAACACTAGAGAGGAGACTACTTATCTACTGATTACTGCCCTCATTCTTTGGGGGCTGTCCCATGAGTTGTTAACCTCCATTTTCCTCCAGGTTTGTGTTTGGGAGAGTGAGCATATATACATGGAGATAATTAAACCCTGAGCACAAAATTAAAGGTATGAGGTACAGCTGATGAAAGGTGTTGTCAAGTTATATATAAGCAAAGATGATAACCATTACACCTTCTAGAATAAAATGTAATTTTATAGCATTGGTTTCCAACTTTATTGTACATCAGAATCACCAGGAGAGCTTATTAAAACGCTATGTTTGGTCTTTACCTTTCTTATGAGATATGTGATAGAGCCTGAAATTTTGACTTTTTAAAATAAGTTCCTCAGTGATGTTGATACTCATGTTCCTGGAACCACTGTTTTAGAGTATACATTGTGAAAAACAAGAATTGTCTTATAAGAAAAAACATAATTTATTCAAGCAAGATAATAAGTGAAAACAAAAATAATTCAGTGAAGAGCATTAGAATATAGAATATGCACATAATTTCAAAATATCACCTTCCAAATTGACTATTAATTGAAAAAAAAGATAATATATAGTTGAAAGACCTTGAGGATAAAATTTAGCCAAATGATCCAATTTTGCATCACTGAAAATGGAACATACTGATACTATGTGTTTTCTGTGATAATGATTGAATAGGGATGACATTATCAACCAGGTATTACAATTATCTAACTTGAATCTTACAATGAGGACGACAATTGACCTAGATTCTTAAACATATACATGTCAGATAAGGTAAAATGGGACGGTACTATTCTAGAAAAAGGACAACGAAGAAACGTGACAATAAGATCATAATTTTATTTAGAGGTCTAGGGGAAGGGCAGATAGAAAAGTCACTATTGGTAGAATTAGTTAAATGTAGTTGTTTTAGTTTGTTATTATACTAATGCTAAATTTTTCATATATGATAATTGTATTGTGATTTTATAGGAGAATATTCTTAATCTGGGCAATGAATACAGAAGTATTTATAGGGGAAATATCATGTCACTCTCAAATTACTTTCAGAAATTCAGCACAAAACAATAGAAAATATGTATAGGAACTGATAAGGCAAAATACAGACATTAAATCTAGGTAAAAGGTATAAGTGATCTTTATACCATTTCTTCAAGTTTTGTACATGAAAATTCTTTTAAAATAAAGTAAGTTGGAAAAAGTACAAGAGATAAAATGGTGAATATCATCAAATAAATCCTAGAAAGGTTGAAATTATTAAAAAATATTAGGAGATAAATCTTAGAGAAACGAGAAGTTTCAACTAGATAGACAAATTTGCATCAGCTCTTGAAAATCATAGAATTTTTGATACATAAAATGATAATGCTCAGTAGTTTTATTGCTATCAACAATAACAGCTACATCTTATTATTAACATGTTCAATACATTAAAGCATTCTAGGACAATTGAGATAAATTAGCTAATACCTTGAAAAAATTAGTGACAGCTTTTGCTAAGGTAATACTAGGTTCTAAATAGAATCCAAGTAAGTTTTCAAATACCATGTACCTTAGTTTTAAGGTACAAGCCAGCGTATTCTACAGCAAAGTGAAGCAATTGCAGTTTCTGTTACATATAATACCTATATATATATATTTTTAGTGGATTGCATGTAGCCATAGTTCTTTTATCCAGAAATAATAGCTTATATACAGTGTGAATTTTCAAAAATTGAATACGTCAATTATCTTACAGATTGGCTACGGTTATGCAGATGGTTTAATGTATTCCCTACATAAATTCAGATTTGTTTTTATAAGTAAGTGTTTTCTTCCATTGCCAAATGTAGTATTTATGTAGGGGAGGTTTTATATTCATGCATAGGGAAACTGTTGCTTTTAGTCACTATTGTCTTAGATAATATGGGCTTTTTAATATTAAAATTCCCCTCCTCAACATACCCACCAATCACTAACTACTTGTTACTGCAGTACTGAATGGATTTGTTTGGCAACACCCCCTCTAAACTCAACCCTTTAAATCTTCTCATAATATGTTAATTTGTGCTATATTAAAACCAAACTAACACACATGCATACACATACACTCTTCTGCTACTAAGGATCATCTCTGCTTTGCTGCTACTGTTGCCAATTATTTTCATTGAATAGTCTAGAATAAAATGCTCACCAAAATGTCAGTCACAATCAATCAGACGTCTGACCTTGGGAATTGATGGCCTGGAAGATGGCCTAGGTTATTGTGGATTTTTTTTTTCTTTTTGTATATAAGTCTTTTGTCTCTTCTTAGATAAATAGAACAAGTTCAGATACATATTATAAATTCTTAAAATCCCAGTTCCAGCACTGTAAATTACATGTGAAAAATGTTTATTGCTCAAATACTTGAATATGTTATTTTCCTTCAGTATAATATTTGGCAACTTGCTACAGAGTTGAGAACTTGTTCCTACCTCCGAAACTGGCCTGTCCCAAGCACCCCAAGCCAAAAAGTATATATCTGGGAGGAGAAATTCCCTTATATATTTGATTGGTTTTTATTTTTAAAAATTTCTTGAAACTCTCCATATCCAGGGTATTCTCAGAATACTTCTAAATGAAGGCTGATTTTCTTGGAAGATACACATAAAAGTCTTCCTTTACCTATTCTTCCCAAAGATTCTCATAATAAAAATGCTTTTAAACTCAGAAGAGTTTAATAGCAAATATCCTGTTCCAAGAAGCTCACCTTGAGTGAACTGGATCTTAAATTTCCCTTGACCTCCAAAAAGGTTCAGTTCAGTTCAGTTCAGTTCAGTTCATTTCAGTTCAATTGCTCAGTCGTGTCTGACTGTGACCCCATGAACTGCAGCACACCAGGCCTCCCTGTCCATCACCAGCTCCCAGAGTCCACCCAAATCCATGTCCATTGAGTTGATGATGCCATCCAACCATCTCATCTTCTGTCATCACCTTCTCCTCCTGCCTTCAGTCTTTCCCAGCATCAGAGTCTTTTCACATGAGTCAGCTCTTCACATCAGGTGGCCAAAGTATTGGAGTTTCAGCTTCAATATAAGTCCTTCCAGTGAACACCAGGACTGATCTCCTTTAGGATGGACTGGTTGGATCTCCGTGCAGTCCAAGGGGCTCTCAAGAGTCTTCTCCAACACCACAGTTCAAAAACATCAATTCTTTGGTGTTCAGCTTTCTTTACAGTCCAACTCTCACATCCATGCATGACTACTGGAAAAAATATAGCCTTGACTAGATGGACCTTTGGTTGCCGAAGTAATGTCTCTGCTTTTGAATATGCTGTCTAGGTTGGTTATAATTTTCCTTCCAAAGAGTAAGTGTCTTAATTTTATGTCTGCAGTCACCATCTGCAGTGATTTCGGAGCTCCAAAAAATAAAGTCAGTTACTGTTTCCAATTTTTCCGCATCTATTTGCCATGAAGTGATGGGAATGTATGCCATGATCTTAGCTTTCTGAATGTTGAGCTATAAGCCAACTTTTTCACTCTCGTCTTTCACTTTCATCAAGAGGCTCTTTAGTTCTTCTTCACTTTCTGCCATAAGGGTGGTGTCATCTGTATATCTGAGGTTATCGATGTTTCTCCCAGCAATTTTGATTCCAGCCTGTGCTTCCTCCAGCCCAGCATTTTTCATGATGTACTCTGCATATAAGTTAAATAAGCAGGGTGACAATATACAGCCTTGACATACTCTTTTTCCTATTTGGAACCAGTCTGTTGTTCCATGTCCAGTTCTAACTGTTACTTCCTGACCTGCATACAGGCTTCTCAAGAGGAAAGTCAGGTGTCTGGACTCCCATCTCTTTTAGAATTTTCCACAGTTTTTTGTGATCCATACAGTCAAAGGCATTGGCATAGTCAATAAAGCAGAAATAGATGTTTTTCTGGAACTCTCTTGCTTTTTCCATGATCCAGCAGATGTTTGCAATTTGATCTCAGGTTCCTCTGCCTTTTCTAAAACCAGCCTGAAAATCTGGAAGTTCACAGTTCACATATTGCTGAAGACTGGCTTCGAGAATTTTGAGCATCACTTTACTAGCATGTGAGATGAATGCAATTGTGCGATAGTTTGAGCGTTCTTTGGCATTGCCTTTCTTCCAAAAAGGTAAATTGCCCAAAGACCAGATTTCTCTCTCTCTCTCTCTTTCCCTCCTCCTCTTCCTCAGTTTCTCTCCATTTGTTTATCAAGGCCCCTTTTTAAATAAGTGGTTTGGATAACTTTCTAAAGAAATGCACACAGAGCAAATCAGTCTGAAATAGTGAAACTACCTGAGTTTGCTCCCCAGTCCCACTGTGTTTTGCTCTAACAAAATTTCATGATCTTTATCATGTAAATGAAAAATAATAAACAGAAACTTTAATTGAGTCTCGAGATCAGAACTAGGGGGGTGTTCTCACACCCTTGGAAGACAGCAGCAGAGCCCACAAGGAAGAAAACTCTTCTCCATGGATTCTGTTTACTCTTGCTTTTCCCAGCTTCCTTTTCCTCTTTGTAAGTGTTCTTCTTCCCATGCTGTGCAGGAACTTACATGTGGTTCTCCACAGACCCCAAGTAGCAATTTTCGGCTGATCCTGAATAAACTTATCTTCGCTAGAGAAGCAACTGGCAACCTATTTGTTTTAGGTCAACAATCACTCTATCAATCTGCTTACCTCTGAAATCAGTGGTTTTAGATTTGTCTGTCACTACTATCGTTGTTATTGTCATCAGGGAATGCCATCCTTTCCGAAACAAACACTATCACATTTTGATGGCCAACTGCTGCTTTCTATAGTGGAAAAATGTGAAGGCTGCCCCTAATTTCATGATTGAGCACTGCTCAGCAAACAGGTCTTTCAAAGTGGTCACAATATTTTACAACACTATCAAATGTATTAAACTAGGTTTAGTGAACATGATTCGCAAATCTATTTTTTCAACAATCTTTATGGTGCAGACTTACAACAGAGACCAAGCCAAATCTAGCTCTTAACAAGTTTCCTTTCTTACATTCAGGTCTTTAATTTAGTTTCAATTGCTAAAAATAAAAGGAAAAACAACATTTTTGACTTTAAAAGTCGAATTTCAACATGGATATAAAATAATTAAAATTGGCCATGTGGTCACATACTGTCTTCTACACTGTGGTATATTTTGCTCCTTCTATGATCCAAAGATTCATTCTGTAGCATTACTATATAAAGATTTATTTATTTGTTTATGCCATAAGATCCACAAAAGTTGAGTGACCATTTTCCATCCATTATGCTAAAATATTTACACAAATAGGTAAGTGAGTAAATAAGTAAATAGTTCCACTTATGATAGAAACCCTGGTTGCACACAGGGAATATTCACTAGCTCACAGAGCTGAAGCAGGAAATAAAACACCAGGAACTCAAAACAAATGACCTAGTGTGGGATTTGTCAAAGGCCACTGTTTCTCATGTTTAGCAAGGATGGACTTAATTTAATTCATTAAAAATAAATTTTGCAAACAAAACAATGCCTTTCCCCCACTTATTATACTTTTAAATATAAACAATAATACATGATTCCTGAAAAATGATCAAATGAGTTTTTAGTTTCACCACACGCTGATCTAAAGTAAAATTTATTCCTCGATTTATTTTTTTTAATTTTTATTTTTACTTTATTTTACTTTACAATACTGTATTGGTTTTGCCATACATTGACATGGATACACCACGGGTGTACATGTGTTCCCAAACATGAACCCCCCTCCCACCTCCCTCCCCATAACAACCCTCTGGGTCATCCTTGTGCAGCAGCCCCAAGCATGCTGTATCCTGCGTCGGACATAGACTGGCGATTCGATTCTTACATGATAGTATACATGTTTCAATGCCATTCTCCCAAATCATCCCACCCTCTCCCTCTTCCTCTGAGTCCAAAAGTCCGCCATGCATATCTGTGTCTTTTTTGCTGTCTTGCATACAGGGTCATCATTGCCATCTTTCTAAATTCCATATATATGTGTTAGTTTACTGTATTGGTGGTTTTCTTTCTGGCTTACTTCACTCTGTATAATCGGCTCCAGTTTCATCCATCTCATTAGAAGTGATTCAAATGTATTCTTTTTAATGGCTGAGTAATACTCCATTGTGTATATGTACCACTGCTTTCTTATCCATTCATCTGCTGATGGACATCTAGGTTGTTTCCATGTCCTGGCTATTATAAACAGTGCTGCGATGAACATTGGAGTACATGTGTCTCTTTCAATTCTGGTTTCCTCGGTGTGTATGCCCAGCAGTGGGATTGCTGGGTCATAAGGCAGTTCTATTTGCAATTTTTTAAGGAATCTCCACACTGTTCTCCATAGTGGCTGTACTAGTTTGCATTCCCACCAACAGTGTAGGAGGGTTCCCTTTTCTCCACACCCTCTCCAGCATTTATTGCTTGCAGATTTTTGGATTGCAGCCATTCTGACTGGTGTGTAGTGGTACCTCACTGTGGTTTTGATTTGCATTTCTCTAATAATGAGTGATGTTGAGCATCTTTTCATGTGTTTGTTAGCCATCCGTGTGTCTTCTTTGGAGAAATGTCTATTTAGTTCTTTGGCCCATTTTTAGATTGGGTCATTTATTTTTTCTGGAATTGAGCTGCATAAGTTGCTTGTATATTTTTGAGATTAGTCGTTTGTCAGTTGCTTCATTTGCTATTATTTTCTCCCATTCAGAAGGCTGTCTTTTCACCTTGTTTATATTTTCCTTTGTTATGCAGAAGCTTTTAATTTTAATTAGATCCCATTTGTTTATTTTTGCTTTTATTTCCAGGATTCTGGGAGGTGGATCATAGAGGATCCTGCTGTGATTTATGTCTGAGAGCGTTTTGCCTATGTTCTCCTCTAGGAGTTTTATAGTTTCTGATCTTACATTTAGATCTTTAATCCATTTTGAGTTTATTTCTGTATGTGGTGTTAGAAAGTGATCTAGTTTCATTCTTTTACAAGTGGTTGACCAGTTTTCCCAGCACCACTTGTTAAAGAGATTGTCTTTACTCCATTGTATATTCTTGCCTCCTTTGTCAAAGATAAGGTGTCCATATGTGTGTGGATTTATCTCTGGGCTTTCTATTTTGTTCCATTGATCTATATTTCTGTCTTTGTGCCGATACCATACTGTCTTGATGACTGTGGCTTTGTAGTAGAGCCTGAAGTCAGGCAAGTTGATTCCTCCAGTTCCATTCTTCTTTCTCAAGATTGCTTTGGCTATTCGAGGTTTTTTGTATTTCCATACAAATCTTGAAATTATTTGTTCTAGTTCTGTGAAAAATATGGCTGGTAGCTTGATAAGGATTGCATTGAATTTGTAAATTGCTTTGGGTAGTATACTCATTTCCACTATATTGATTCTTCCGATCCATGATCATGGTATATTTCTCCATCTATTAGTGTCCTCTATGATTTCTTTCATCAGCGTTTTATAGTTTTCTATATATAGGTCTTTAGTTTCTTTAGGTAGATATATTCCTAAGTATTTTATTCTTTTCGTTGCATTGGTGAATGGAATTGTTTCCTTAATTTCTTTTTCTACTCTCTCATTATTCGTGTATAGGAATGCAAGGGATTTCTGTGTGTTGATTTTATACCCTGCAACTTTACTATATTCATTGATTAGGTCTAGTAATTTTCTGGTGGAGTCTTTAGGGTTTTCCATGTAGAGGATCATGTCATCTGCAAACAGTGAGAGTTTTACTTCTTCTTTCCCAATTTGGATTCCTCTTATTTCTTTTTCTGCTCTGATTGCTGTGGCCAAAACTTCCAGAACTATGTTGAATAGTAGCAGTGAAAGTGGACACCCTTGTCTTGTTCCTGACTTTAGGGGAAATGCTTTCAATTTTTCACCATTGAGGATAATGTTTGCTGTGGGTTTGTCATATATAGCTTTTATTATGTTGAGGTATGTTCCTTCTATTCCTGCTTTCTGGAGAGTTTTTATCATAAATGGATGTTGAATTTTGTCAAAGGCCTTCTCTGCATCTATTGAGATAATCATATGGTTTTTATTTTTCAATTTGTTAATGTGTTGAATTACATTGATTGATTTGCGGATATTGAAGAATCCTTGCATCCCTGGGATAAAGCCCACTTGGTCATGGTGTATGATCTTTTTAATGTGTTGTTGGATTCTGATTGCTAGAATTTTGTTGAGGATTTTTACATCTATGTTCATCAATGATATTGGCCTGTAGTTTTCTTTTTTTGTGACATCTTTGTCAGGTTTTGGTATTAGGGTGATGGTGGCCTCATAGAATGAGTTTGGAATTTTACCTTCCTCTGCAATTTTCTGGAAGCGTTTGAGGAGGATAGGTGTTAGCTCTTCTCAAAATTTTTGGTAGAATTCAGCTGTGAAGCTGTCTGGACCTGGGCTTTTGTTTGCTGGAAGATTTCTGATTAGAGTTTCAATTTCCGTGCTTGTGATGGGTCTGTTAAGATTTTCTATTTCTTCCTGGTTCAGTTTTGGAAAATTGTACTTTTCTAAGAATTTGTCCATTTCGTCCACATTGTCCATTTTATTGGCATACAACTGCTGATAGTAGTCTCTTATGATCCTTTGTATTTCTGTGTTGTCTGTTGTGATCTCTCCATTTTCATTTCTAATTTTATTGATTTGATTTTTCTCTCTTTGCTTCTTGATGAGTCTGGCTAATGGTTTGTCAATTTTATTTATCCTTTCAAAGAACCAGCTTTTGGCTTTGTTGATTTTTGCTATGGTCTCTTTTGTTTCTTTTGCATTTATTTCTGCCTTAATTTTAAAGATATCTTTCCTTCTACTAACTCTGGGGTTCTCCAATTCTTCCTTTTCTAGTTGCTTTAGGTGTAGAGTTAGGTTATTTATTTGACTTTTTTCTTGTTTCTTGAGGTATGCCTGTATTGCTATGAACTTTCCTCTTAGCACTGCTTTTATAGTGTCCCACAGGTTTTGGGTTGTTGTGTTTTCATTTTCATTAGTTTCTATGCATATTTTGATTTCTTTTTTGATTTCTTCTGTGATTTGTTGGTTATTCAGAAGTGTGTTGTTCAACCTCCATATGTTGGAATTTTTCATAGTTTTTCTCCTGTAATTGAGATCTAATCTTAATGCATTATGGTCAGAAAAGATGCTTGGAATGATTTTGATTTTTTGGAATTTATCAAGTTTAGATTTATGGCCCAGGATGTGATCTATCCTGGTGAAGGTTCCATGAGCACTTGAAAAAAAGGTGAAATTCATTGTTTTGGGGTGAAATGTCCTATAGATATCAATTAGGTCTAACGGATCTAATGTATCATTTAAAGTTTGCATTTCTTTGTTAATTTTCTGTTTAGTTGATCTGTCCATAGGTGTGAGTGGGGTATTAAAGTCTCCCACTATTATTGTGTTATTGTTGATTTCCCCTTTCATACTTGTTAGCATTTGTCTTACATATTGTGGTGCTCCTATATTGGGTGCATATATATTTATAATTGTTATATCTTCTTCTTGGATTGTTCCTTTGATCATTATGTAGTGGCCTTCTTTGTCTCTTTTCACAGCCTTTGTTTTAAAGTCTATTTTATCAGATATGAGTATTGCCACTCCTGCTTTCTTTTGGTCTCTATTTGCGTGGTATATCTTTTTCCAGCCCTTCACTTTCAGTCTGTATGTGTCCCTTGTTTTGAGGTGGGTCTCTTGTAAGCAGCATATAGAGGGGTCTTGTTTTTGTATCCATTCGGCCAGTCTTTGTCTTTTGGTTGGGTCGTTCAACCCATTTACGTTTAAGGTAATTATTGATAAGTATGATCCCGTTACCATTTACTTTATTGTTTTGGGTTCAGGTTTATTCACCCTTTTTGTGTTTCCTGTCTAGAAAATATCCTTTAGAATTTGTTGGAGAGCTGGTTTGGTGGTGCTGAATTCTCTCAGCTTTTGCTTGTCTGTAAAGCTTTTGATTTCTCCTTTGTACTTGAATGAGATCCTTGCTGGGTACAGTAATCTGGGCTGTAGGTTATTGTCTTTCATCACTTTAAGTATGTCTTGCCATTCCCTCCTGGCCTGAAGAGTTTCTATTGAAAGATCAGCTGTTATCCTTATGGGAATCCCCTTGTGTGTTATTTGTTGTTTTTCCCTTGCTGCTTTTAATATTTGTTCTTTGTGTTTGATCTTTGTTAATTTGATTAATATGTGTCTTGGGGTGTTTCGCCTTGGGTTTATCCTATTTGGGACTCTCTGTGTTTCTTGGACTTGGGTGGTTATTTCCTTCCCCATTTTAGGGAAGTTTTCAACTCTTATCTCCTCAAGGATTTTCTCATGGTCTTTCTTTTTGTCTTCTTCTTCTGGGACTCCTATAATTCGAATGTTGGAGCGTTTCATATTGTCCTGGAGGTCTCTGAGATTGTCCTCATTTTTTCAATTCGTTTTTCTTTTTTCCTCTCTGATTCATTTATTTTCTACCATTCTATCTTTTATTTCACTAATCCTATCTTCTGCCTCCTTTATTCTACTATTTGTTGCCTCCAGAGTGTTTCTGATCTCATTTATTGCGTTATTCATTATATATTGACTCTTTTTTATTTCTTCTAGGTCCTTGTTAAACCTTTCTTGCATCTTCTCAATCCTTGTCTCTAGGCTATTTATCTGTGATTCCATTTTGATTTCAAGATTTTGGATCATTTTCACTATCAATATTCGGAATTCTTTCTCAGGTAGATTCCCTACCTCTTCCTCTTTTGTTTGGTTTGGTGGGAATTTCTCCTCTTCCTTTACCTGCTGAGTATTCCTCTGTCTCTTCATCTTGGTTATATTGCTGAGTTTGGGGTGGCCTTTTTATATTCTGGTAATTTGTGGAGCTCCCTTTATTATGGAGCTTCCTCACTGTGGGTGGGTTTGTGTCAGTGGCTTGTCAAAGTTTCCTGGTTAGGGAGGCTTGTGTTGGAGTCCTGGTGGGTGGAGCTGGGTTTCTTCTCTCTGGAGTGCAGTGGAATGACCAGTAATGGGTTATGAGACATCAAATGTTTTGGAGTAGCTTTGAGCTGCCTGTATATTGAAGCTCAGGGGTGTGTTCCTGTGTTGCTGGAGAATTTGCGTGGTATGTCTTGCTCTGGAACTTGTTGGCCCTTGGGTGGAGCTTGGTTTCAGTGTAGGTATGGAGGCGTTTGATGAGCTCCTATTACTTAGTGTTCCCTGAATTCAGGAGTTCTCTGATGTTCTCAGGCTTTGGACTTAAGCCTCCTGCTTCTGATTTTCAGTTTTATTTTTACAGTAGCCTCTAGACTTCTCCATCTATACAGCACCAATGATTAAACATCTGGGTTAAAGATGAAAAGTTTCTCCACATTGAGGGACACCCAGCCAGGTTCAGTGAGTTACATGGAGAAGAGAAGAGGGAGGGGGTAGTTAGAGGTGACTGGAATGAGATTCAGTGAGATCAGAAGAGGAGAGAACAAGCTAGCCAGAATTCACTCCCTTATGTGCACTCCATAGTCTGGACCACTCAGAGGTATTTACGGAGTTATACAGGGAAGAGGAGAGGGAGGAAGTAGACAGAGGTGGCCAGGAGGATAGGAGAGAGGAATGAAAAGGAGAGAGACAAATCCTGCCAGTAACCAGTTCCTTAGGTGTTCTCCACCCTCTGTTACACACAGAGATTCACAGAGTTGGATAGAGAAGAGATGGGGGAGGAAAGAGACAGAGGCCACCTGGTGGAGAAAAAGGAGAGTCCAAAGGAGGAGAGAGTGGTCAAGCCAGTAATCTCGCTCTCAGGTAAAATTGGGTAGTGAAGTTTGGGTTTTTATATGTATGAAATTGACAACAAAAATCAAAAAGCAAAGATTAAAAATCTAGAGTAGAGGTTGGATTTTCAAAAATACAATATTAAAGAAAAGAAGCAGAAGGAAAAAAGAAAAAAAAAAAAGCCACAAGAATTACTAAAAAACACCAACAACAACCACACAAAGACTATATACGGTGTTTGCCTTAAAAAAAAAGAGTCTTTTTTTTGAAAAGTAATAGTAGGTTATAGAAATAAAAATTAGAGAAGACATAGAAAACAACAATTAAAAAAAAAAGTTAGAAACAAAAGAAAAAAAAAGAAGGAAAAAAAAAGGAATGATTGTAAAAATAGTAAAGATATATCTGGCCCTTCTCTGATGTTGCGGGCCGTGTGGAGTCACTTCCAAGGCGGTTCCCTCTGTTTAACTTCTTCTGTTTGCTGGTTTTTTAGGCTCACTAGTTCAGTCACGCTGTGGGGAGTGGGGGATGATGCAAACAAATAGCACTGTCGTGTACACACAGTGTCTCAGCCCCGCTGGACCTGTCCCTTCTTGCGGCACACAAACCACTCCAGCTCTACGATGCTCAGCCGGGAACCGTCTGAGGCTGGCCCTAGGCTGCGTGCACCTCCCTGGTCTAAGTCGCTCAGGTTTGGCGCTCAGGTAGCCCTCAAGAGGCACAGATTCGGTAGGGACTGTGTTTTGTGCCCTTCCCAGGTCCGAGTAGCTCAGGAGTTTGGCGAGCGCAGTCTCTGCGACTTGTCTCCTTTTCTGCCTCTGCTGCTCAGTTTTCTGGGTGTACCACTGGCACCCCTTGTGAGGCAGATGGTGACTGTCCAGCACCACCAGAAGTCTTAGCAAAGAAGCCTGCTTGCAGTTTGGTAGGTAAAGTCTCTCCGGGGCTGCAATTGCCCCTTTCCAGCCCTTACGGCTCTGGCTGCCTGTCCCGGTGGGGGATGGTCTGCAGCCGGCTATTTCCGTTCTGTCCTTTGTTCTGTCGCAGTCCTGGCAGTGTCTTATGTTCAAGCTTTTCGCGTGGTAGCTATCCCACAGTCTGGTTTGCTAGCCCAAGTTAGATCGTTCTGGTTACGCATGGGGCGTTCCTGCCCGATTCTTACAAATCACTGTAGCCTGCACCTCCCGTGCTTCCCTGCCCTGCCCCCACTTGCTAGTAGCGGATGCATGCATCTGTGCTGCTTTTCCGCTGGGGGAGTTACTGTTGGGCTTGTAATCTGTTGGTTTTAATTATTTATTTGTTTTTCCTTCCTGTTATGTTGCCCTCTGTGTTTCCAAGGCTCACCACAGACTCGGCAAGGAGAGTGTTCCCTGGTGTTTGGAAGCCTCTCTTCTTAAAATTCCCTTCCGGGAACAGGCTTCCCTTCCTGGGACGGGGCTCCCTCGCCACCTCCTTTGTCTCTTTTTTCGTCTTTTATATTTTTTCCTACCTGTTTTTGAAGACAATGGTCTGCTTTTCTGGTTGCCTGATGTCCTCTGCCAGCATTCAGAAGTTGTTTTGTGGAGTTTGCTCAGCTTTGAAATGTTCTTTTGAGGAATTTGTGAGGGAGAAAGTGGTCTTCCTGTCCTATTTCTCTGCCATCTTAGGACTGCCCTCCTATTCCTCAATTTAAAATCAAACATTTTCCTTCAGAATTTAATGACCATAGTGCACAAAAACAGAGTAACATGTAACGACTCTGGTATAATCATTCTTTTGTGGTTCTCTATTTTTATAACCAGTTGTCCACTTTTTTTAAGATCATTTTTGTTACTAGTTTCTAATAGTATTATACAATCCAGGATAATACTATTTTTTTTTCCTGCTATGAAGAGTGTTCTTTTAAACCTTTAAGTTTATAAAAGAGAAAACGATTATGTATCTAAAAAGATTATTTATATGGTTACCTTTTAAAATATTTATATATGTTCCAATTATTTCAAAATTTTCTGGTAGAAATGAATATTCAGCACCTTTTTCCTTATTCTCCTGGAAAATACAAAAAATTGACAAAGGGAAAAGAAAAACAACAACCAAAAAAATTAAAACACTCTGGGAAATCAATTTAGAAAAACATAAAAAAAAAATAAACCTTCAGATTCTAAAATAAGCACAAGAGAAATGAGATCTGCCACAAGTCTTGGGAAAGACGTAGATTAAGAAGTAGGGAGAGGAGTGACAGAGGCCAGTTGAATAACAACTTACAAAGTACCAAGAAATAAATAATATTCTGAAGATGAAGATTTCATCCTACAGTACAAAACTGGTCTATGATTTGCAATAATGAATGCAAAAACCAATATAGGGAAGACTGATGCCAGAAGCACTTTTGTACCTCATTTACTGCAAAAGCAGGAGTCTTTCCAAAGAATCAGACAATATAAATCTACTTCAAGCAAGGAAGCAGTTAGCAAACAAAGCCACGCACAGAGAAACATAGAAACCTCTCGAATATCACTAGCTTCTGAAAATTCTTATTTAATTATGTCCAAGGGAAAAATGTAATGTGGATATAATGAACAAAAGTACTTTGAGTAAAACCATGAATATGAAGGAGTATCAAATCTTACCATCAGATGAAGAGTATTTACTAAAGACCTGTTGCCAAGCAACAAGTGAAAATAGTCAAACATTTATAATTAACCCACCAAACCAAATAAAAATCAATAAACCCCTCATTCATGTAACAAAGGACCATAATCCAGAAACACCAGATTCAAAGAAGGGAAAATTGTAATAAGAATAAATATATTCTTATTCTCATGTGGATGAAATATATGAATCAATCACTAAAGAGGGAAGGAGGAAATCAATAACATAAATTTCAAACTGGATGGAGCATAAGACAGAAAAAACAATACAAGAAACATATGGTAACACATAACTATAAATAAAAAATAAAGACCAAAACCAAATAAGAAACTATCCAATTCAATAAGGCTAAAACTTATATAACATAATAATTTAAACATGTACAATGAAAAAAAAAGAACACTAATATACATTATAAAAAATAAAAAATACTATATGCAAACAAAAGCTGACCTGTGAAAGAGATTTACATAAGTATTACACACATATATATAATATACAATAATATAATAATAATGTGATCATCCATTACCCACCCTTAAGAACACTTGAACACAAGAATGATTTGGGGGGAAAATTTTTTTTCTCAACTCTGCAAATGCACTTCTTCCTGAATACCCAGGGCAATAGTTTATCAAAATACACCACATAGAAGACAGAAGAGATTAACATATGAATATTTTTATCAGAATTGAAGAATATTGTCAAAGAGTATACACTCCTCCCAAATCATCAGGCCCAGGCAGAGTCACAGAATGTTATATATATATCCTTTTTAGTTACAGAATTATAATAATATTTAACTAGTAAGAACATATAAGAATTTTAAAAAAGCATTTCCAAAGTATTTGTAAGAAAGAAATCTTCATAAACCTTTGCTTTTTTCCTGAAGACATCTATTAGCATATTAAAACTATAATTCACTGTGACAAAAGTGGTTTAGTCCTGGAATGAAAGCATGGTTCAATACTAGGATATGTGTTATTATAACGTATCATTATGGCAGATGAATGGAGACAAATTATATAATCATTCCCAAAGATGCCATTAAACACAAAGTGTTGAGTTGACAAACACAAACTATACAAATTATATCAAGTTTTCTGATATTTCAAAGGTTACAAGCAATGCTATGACATAGAAGTTTAAAACAAACAAACGAAAACATGTCCATTTTGGAGAATTCTAAGATTATCCGACACAGTTCCATAAAATGCACCCCTTCCCCTTTGCTTTCTTCCATGAGGATGCATCTTTATTTCAGATTTAACAGATAAAATTTTATTGAGCAATGTACGTGGAGACATCAGACATACAAAAGGAGTCATTTCCATTTATGGAATTCTTCATTTTATATTTTATTAATTGCACAGGTTACATGTTTTTCTAACCAACCATGTTCCCTAAATTCATATATGCCTGGATTATTTACAAGTAAAAATAGGGGTAGAGCTGTTCTACTAAAAACATTTTATTGAAAAGTTTAATAAGGAGGTTTGAGCAGTGGTCATTAGCTGTTTTATAGAGATAGCTGATTGAGATAATGTATACCTCTCTTGTATCTGAGAGGGAAAATATATAGGCCTACTATTAGCAACTTCCTATCCAGATGCTAAAAGGACATTTGATAACATTCACAACCCTTTATAAACTAGAAGTATAGGTATTATAAAAAATAAAGGTAAATCAATCAGAGATTCAAAAAAGATAATTGTATCTTTGAGAAATAAAGAGAAGGAACTATAATATTTTAAATGAGACAAATAATTATTATATGAGACTATTGCTTTCATACATTTCAACATATAGTAGATTAAAATACATCTCTCAAAGCAGCAGTAAATTATAATTTATTTACAAATAAATTTAAGATCTATATAATGAAAAGTTTAAGACATTCCTGTAGAATACAAACGACAATCTCAAAACATATTTATGCAAATCTTGAGCAATAACAAAAAGTTCAGATCCATTCCATGCAGTTAATTCAAGAAAGAACATATCTATTTTTCTCTCCCAAAGTTCATTAAAATTTTTAATATCTCTATAAAAGACCAATAGATTTCTCTAGAATTGAACAATTTGTTATTAACATTTATATGCAAAATAAGCTAAACATAGATTATAGGAAATCTTTGAAAAAGAAATTGAATAAGGGAAGACGCACTGTACTAAATGAAAAAACATTTTCAGTTCAGTTCACTTCACTTCAGTTCAGTCGCTCAGTCATGTCTGACTCTTTATGACCCCATGAATTGCAGCATGCCAGGCCTCCCTGTCCATTACCAACTCACGGAGTTCACTTAAACTCACGTCCATTAAATCGGTGATGCCATCCATCCATCTCATCCTCTGTCGTCCCCTTCTCCTCCTGACCCCAATCTCTCCCAGCATCAGAGTCTTTTCCAATGAGTCAACTCTTCGCATGAGGTGTCCAAAGTACTGGAGTTTCAGCTTTAGCATCATTCTTTCCAAAGAATATTCAGGACCGATCTCCTTTAGAATGGACTGGTTGGATGTCCTTGCAGTCCAGGGGACTCTCAAGAGTGTTCTTGAACACCACAGTTCAGAAGCATCAATTCTTCAGCACTCAGCTTTCTTCACAGCCCAACTCTCACATCCATACATGACCACTGGTAAAACCATAACCTTGACTAGAGGGACCTTTGTTGGCAAAGTAATGTCTCTACTTTTGAATATGCTATCTAGGTTGGTCATAATTTTCCTTCCAAGGAGTAAGCATCTTTTATCAAGCTTTAAATATTAAACCAGTGTTGCAAAAGCCTATGAATTAAAGATTTTAAAATTTAAAAAAAAATTAAAAAATTAAAAAAAAAATAAAAAATAAAACATAAATCCCAGAAATAGACTAAGGACAAATTATTTACTAAAATCATTGGAGAAAAATAGTGGAAAATTAAATAAATTCTATTTATCAATATGGATAGCTCTTCATTAAGAAAAAAGAGAAAAGAGCAACAAATGATTAAAACTGAATATCAGTCAGTTCAATCACTCAGTCATGTCCAACTCTCTGCGACCCCATACACTGCAGCATGCCAGGCTTCCCTGTCCATCACCAACTCCGAGAGTCTACTCAAACTAATGTCCATTGAGTCAGTGATGCCATCCAACCATCTCATCCTCCATTCTCCCCTTCTCCTCCTGCCTTCAATCTTTCCAGCATCAGGGTCTTTTCAAATGAGTCAGTTCTTGACATCAGGAGGCCAAAGTATTGGAGTTTCAGCTTCAACATCAGTCCTTCCAATGAACACCCAGGACTGATCTCCTTTAGGGTGGACTGATTGGATCTGCTTGCAGTCCAAGGGACTCTCAAGAGTCTTCCCCAACACCACAGTTCAAAAGCATCAATTCTTCGGTGCTCAGCTTTCCTTATAGTCCAATTCTCACATCCATACATGACCACTTGAAAAACCATAGCCTTGAATACACAGACCTTTCTTGACAAAGTAATGTCCCTGCTTTTCAATATACTGTCTAGGTTGGTCATAACTTTCCTTCCAAGGAGCAAGTGGCTTTTAATTTAATATCTGCAGTCACCATCTGCAGTGATTTTGGAGCCCCCCAAAATAAAGTCTGCTTCTGTTTCCATTGTTTCCCCATCTTTTGCCACAAAGTGATGGGACTGGATTCCATAATCTTAGTTTTCTGAATGTTGGGTTTTAAGCCAACTTTTTCAATCTCCTGTTTTACTTTCATCAAGAAGCTTTTTTGTTCTTTGCCTTCTGCCATAAGGGTGGTGTCATCTGCATATCTGAGGTTACTGATATTTCTGCCAGCAGTCTTGAGTCCAGCTTGTTTTTTATCCAACCCAGAATTTCTCATGATGTACTCGCATACAAGTTAAATAAGCAGGGTGATGATATACAGCCTTGACTTACTCCTTTCCCTATTTGGAACCAGTCTGTTGTTCCATGATGTATGTCACCTCATATTCATGGATAAATTTCAAGTGGATGAATGATATAAATGAAGTTTTAACCATCAAACTACTAGTTGAAAATATGTGAACAGATATTTTGTTAGCTTTGAAGATGGAAATGCCTTTCTAATTATGACTCAAAACCCAGAAGGCAAAATATTTATGTATGACTAAAATTTTTCAATGATAAGATAAACATAAACTAATGACTTCCTGGAAAAATTCCTGGCACTCAAAATAAGTTCACACTGCTTTTTAAAAAATTCCTTATTTATAATAGAAATATAAATTAGCCTTCAATTGGATAAAATTTCAAAAGTTTGAAGTCAGTTTGTGAGGCATGGGGAAATGGACAATCTCATATATAGCAATTTTAAAAATGTGATAATCTTTGCACTCAACACAATTTTTATTGTTGTTGAAGATAGAGAAAGTTCTTAGTGTACTAATGAAATGTCTTAAGGATGCAATAATATATTTTATGTGAAAAGGAGGGAGGATACTTTATTATTATTTTCTTATATAAACCTAAATTTGTGAGGAATATTTAGAAAATATCAGCCAAAAACAGTTAGGATCTCTGGTAGCTAAGATGGTAAAGAATCTCCCTGCAATGCAAGGCACTCAGGTTCAATTCCTAGGTTGGGAATGTCCCCTGGAGAAGAGAATGGCAACTCAGCCCAGATAGAACTGAGTGACTAACACTTTTACATTTCAAGAAAGTTTAGCTATGGTGGATTCCTCAGTTGGTACTGACAAAATGGTTGACTAAGGAGAGAGGGAATATTTCTCTTTTTACACTTTATATTTAACATATGAGGTCATTTCCTAATTCATAATTCCATGATTTCTATATCCATTAGCCAGCATTCTTATTCAAAAAGTTATTTTGCTGTTATTATAATTATTTTGTTGATATCTTTATAGACTTTTGTTTCTAAAATGTATTATTATATTTCAACATCACTGTATATTTTATATATTTGGAATATAAAAATGTTTCTTAAATTTATTAAAAACCAAAATTAAGAGGGATTGAAACAATGAAAATTAATTTAATTAAACTTTATTTAATATAATTAAACTTTAATTTCCAATTTTATAAATCTAAACATAAATATAATGGAATATATTAAAATATGTTTCAAAGTAATTATTAAGCACCTTCTGTGTAACCTTGAAAAATGTATTTTCCTCACCCCGCTTGGGAGAAGGTGATGGCACCCCACTCCAGTTTTCTTGCCTGGAAAATCCCATGGACAGAAGAGCCTGGTGGGCTGCAGTCCATGGGGTTGCAAAGACTCAGACACTATTGAGTGACTTCCCTTTGACTTTTCACTTTCATTCATTGGAGAAGGAAATGGTAACTCACTTCAGTGTTCTTGCCTGGAGAATCTCAGGGACAGAGGAGCCTGGTGGGCTGCCGTCTATGGGGTCACACAGAGTTGAACACGACTTAAGTGACTTAGCAGCTTAACAGCACCCCGCTTATGTAACTTATATGCAGAGTACATCATGAGAAACGCTGGGCTGGAAGAAGCACAAGCTGGAATCAAGATTGTCGGGAGAAATATCAATAACCTCAATATGCAGATGACACCACACTTATGGCAGAAAGTGAAGAGGAACTTAAAAGCCTCTTGATGAAAGTGAAAGAGGAGAGTGGAAAAGTTGGCTTAAAGCTCAACATTCAGAAAGCAAAGATCATGGCATCTGGTCCCATTACTTCATGGGAAGTAGACGGGGAAACAGTGGAAACAGTGTCAGATTTTATTTTGGGGGGCTCCAAAATCACTGCAGCTGGTGAATGAAGCCATGAAATTAAAAGACATTTACTCTTTGGAAGAAAAGTTATGACCAACCTAGATAGCATATTGAAAAGCAGAAACATTACTTTGCCAACAAAGGTCCATCTAGTCAAGGCTATGGTTTTTCCAGTGGTCATATTTGGATGTGAGTGTTGGACTGTGAAGAAAGCTGAGTGCTGAAGAATTGATGATTCTGAACTGTGGTGTTCAAGAACACTCTTGAGAGTCCCCTGGACTGCAAGGACATACAACCAATCCATTCTAAAGGACATCGGTCCTGAGTGTTCTTTGTAAGGAATGATGCTAAAGCTGAAACTCCAGTACTTTGGCCACCTCATGCAAAGAGTTGACTCATTGGGAAAGACTCTGATGCTGGGAGGAATTGGGGGCAGGAGGAGAAGGGGACGACAGAGGAAGAGATGGATGGATGGCATCACTGACTCGATGGACGTGAGTCTGAATGAACTCCGGGAGTTGGTGATGGACAGGGAAGCCTGGCATGCTGCAATTCATGGGGTCACAAAGAGTCGGACACGACTGAACTGAACGGAACTGACATTTGATTTTTTTTTTTTTTGCACGTTAGTGTTTTTCTAACAAGTTAATAAATGAAAACTTTTATTAGCTTTTATTTTAAAAATACACATGCTTAGATATCATATTTGAAATACAAGTGTTAAAAATGAGGACATGATAATGATGACGCAAGTACCTTTTTTGTCTTAATTGGTGTATATCTAGAAGACGTTGCTCATTTTTATCAATTAGGTGGGAGGGGGGTTAAGGATAGGGAACACATGTACACCCCTGGCAGATTCATGTTGATGTATGGCAAAACCAATACAGTATTGTATAGTAATTATCCTCCAATTAAAATGAATAAATTTATATTAAAAAGAAAATATATATTAATTAATACTTTTATTACCACATAACTTTTTCATGAAATAGCATTTAGAAATTTAAATGCTATAGCTTCAATTTATTTGGTTTATATTAAATGTTAACATAGAATTTTACAGTAAAAACACAGGTAATAAAAACCTAAGAGAGACCACCATGTTCCCCAGATAGAACACAGTGTTCCTCTCAGTGGTCTTCACAATTTTCCTATCTCATTGTATGCCATTGGTTTCAGTTTTCTATTTTCCTTATTTTGATTTAATTTTGAAATAAAAAAATATTTCTATGTGTTTATCTGAAAAAAGTCAAACTTATAAGGCAGTTGAAAGAAAACGTTCTTCTACAAGATTCACTAATATCTGAGATCACTCAGATCATGTCCCAGTTTGAGTTCATCATATTTTCAGGCACATATACCTAGTGGCTACTGAATCAAACAACATACTTCTAGAGTAATACTATGGTCCAGGAAGGGAATGGAAAACGAATGTGCTGATAATTTTCTGCCAAACATTTTTACCTGGGCTATAATGCAGTCTTGTCTTTGAACTTGTGGTCTAAATATCTCATGAAATGATGGCCCTCATCTTCCAACCAAAATTATTAAAATTGCATAAATAAATGTATTAATTTATAAATCATCTGAAGATACAGGCCTGCTGAATCCCAAGAAGCAGCTAGTAGTTATATGCCCTAATTTGTCCACTATCAACATTTTCACCAATGTAATATTCTCCCAAAGTAACCCAGAGTGTCCAGATGGATCAATTACTTTCTTAGGGCCTATCTTTTTTTTTTTCCAAGCAGGAAATATTCTCTTCATTTATATATAACTAAAAATTTCATTAATGAGGTTGTTCTGTTAGTCTGAGTTCCCAGAAAGTTAGGAAAACACTTATCAGCAGTAGTTTATTTAAGAATGTTAACCCAGGCAACAGAGATGCAGTGAAAAGGAAGAAAACAGAGATGGAGAGAAAGTCAGTACAAAATGGTAATATTGAGTTTGCATGGTTTTCCACTTGCCAAAGTCTCATAAGCAGTTTTATAAACTGTATTTCACAACTGTTCACCTCAACCCCTTTCCTGGAAGAAAAGAAGAAAGCATTTATCCTCGTCTGCCATTCATCAAGGGTTTTAACACTTCCACAGAAGTTAACTACTCTTCCCTTTCTGGTTCTGGTGGTTCAAATGGTAAAGAATTTTCTTGGAATGCGGGAGACCAGGGTTTGATCCCTGGGTCAGGAAAATCCCCTGGAGAAGGAAATGGCAATCCACTCCAGTATCTTCACTTGGAGAATTCGATGGACTCAAGAACCCAATGGGCTACAGTCCACAGGGTCACAAAGAGTTGGATATGACTGATTGCAACTAACACACACACCTTTTCTGACTATGAGTGAATACAAGTGTGTAGGCCAGAGTTCCTCGGCATTCTATTTTTATATGAGAGCAGCCCCAAAGGGAAAGTGGCCTGGTTGAACTAAGGTGCAGTCTAATTTTACTTGCACTAAACTGGGCAAAGCTTATATGAAACTAGTCAACATTCAATTGGTTAGAGTAAATGGTAGGGCAAGAGGATTATGAAATGGCATACAATTGTTTTTGTGTTTGTATGTTGTTTTGTTTTCCTAGAATAAGATTTCCCAATGTGAATTCAAGTTGCAAGCTCTTACATTAAAGGGATCTACTAGATTATTTGAAATACAAATTCCTATACGTATTAAAATATGAACATTTTAGGGCATATTTTATTTGAGGCTCACAAGTAAACACTCTACCCTCTACCTACCATTCTTCACATCTGTTGGAATCCCACTGGCTGGAATAAATAAGTATCTGAAAGCCCCTTCACGCCAAGGGTACCTGTCTCTTGGTACTTAGTGAAAAATAAAAATGCTTGCTTTTAACTATAATACATGATTATGAATGATTAGTACCTTTGCTACTTCAGAAGACTTGAGGTATTCTTTAATATTCACGTCCATTTTTTATTCTAACATTTTTGAGTAACTGTGTGTAATTCTATGAAATTAAAAAAAAAAAAATGAAGGATCCTGAAATTCCAGAACTATGATGTAAAATTATTTTGAACTCTACCACAGTGTTATCTTATAGCCCATGCTAATTTCTACCCTTGATTTATAAGTTTAACCAACTATAAGAGATGTAAAAATGATAAAGTTATGCTTATGCTACCATAGTTCTCATTTAAAAACCATATTTTTGCTTTAATGCATCTTTCAATTCAAATTCAAAACTTGAACAATTTAAAGATATTCCAATACACCATCCCTATCCTTCTAGCAACAGATCAACATTAAAACTTTTGTTCTATTTCTGTCAAGTTTTATCCTGATTGAGGAGACAGGTATCACACTTCCAGGCATAGAGGTTTTGACATTTAAAGTAATTGATGAACTTAAGGTGATTTTTAAAAAATGCTTCATATATATTACCTTTAAAACTCAAAACTGCTTACACAATGAAGAGGCTAAATCTTTTATGGATATCAGTGAAAAAATACAGTGGGAGTATTAGCAGGCAGAGAATAAAAATAAAATTGACTGAAAGTTAATTTAAAAATAGTAAATGACACCTAAATTTTAGGTTAAGGGAAAAGTTTTGTTATTTTTCTGATGTTCCAGCTATCTTATATTATCTTAGCAATTAACTCCGAACAAATAAAAAAGTGACAAATTTCTAACGATATAACTGAATGTTTGACTCAGTGTGTGTGTGTTTTCAAGGCTAAAGAGAACAAATATAAAAATCAATCAATGATTCGATCAGGAGGCAAAAATTCTGCAACAAGAGAGAACAAAATTCTCAAAATTATATAGAAGTAATTGGGTTTTGAGGTTAGAGACAAAACAATATGGACCTTAACTTTTATGTAAGGAGAACTTTTTTGGCCTTATGTTCCACAATATTCATAGGGCTTAGAGCAATGTAAGCGTGATAACTTCATTTCACTCAGTCATGTCCAACTCTTAGCAGCATGCAAGGATTCTCAATCCATCACCAACTCCCAGAGCTTGCTCAAACTCATGTCCATGGTGTCAGTGATGTCATCCAACCATCTCAACCTCTGTTGTCTCCTTCTCCTCCCACCTTCAATCTTTCCCAACATCAGGGTCTCCCCAATGATTCAAGTCTTCGTGTCAGGTGGCCACAATATTGGAGCTTCAGCTTCCGCTTCAGTCCTTCCAATGAATATTCAGGACTGATTTCCTTTAGAGTGGACTGATTGATTTACTTGTAGTCCAAGGGAATCTCAACAGTTTTCTCTAGTACCACAGTTCTAAAGCATCAGTTCTTTGGTGCTCAGCTTTCTTCATAGGCCAACTTTCAGAACCATACATGACTATTGGAAAAACCACAGCTTTGACTAGACAGACCTTTGTTGGCAAAGTAATGTCTCTGTTTTTTAATATGCTGTCTAGGTTGGTAATATCTTTTCTTCCAAATAGCAAGTGTCTTTAAATTTCATGGCAGCAGTCACTATTTGGAGACCAAGAAAATAAAATCTGTCACTGTTTCCATTGTTTTCCCATCTATTTGCCATGAAGTGATGGCATCAGATGCCATAATCTTTTTTTTGAATGTTGTTTTGAGCCAGCATTTCTCCTCTTTCACTTTCATCAAGAAGCTCTTTTGTTCCTCTTCACTTTCTGCCATAAGGGTCATGTCATTTGCATATCTGAGGTTATTAATATTTCTCCTGCAATCTTGACTGCATCTTGTGCTTCATCCAGTCTGGCATTTCACATCGTGTTCTCTGTACAGAAGTTACATAAGCAGGGTGACAATATACAGCTTTGATATACTCCTTTCCAAATTTGGAACCAGTTGTTCTGTGTCCAGTTCTATCTGTTGCTTCTTGACTGCCATACATATTTCTCAGTAGGCAGGTAAGTTGGTGAGAATAAGCCATCTCTTGAAGAATTTTCCACAGCATGGCTTTTGCGTAATCAATAAAGCAGAAGTACATGTTTTTCTGGAACATTCTTGCTTTTTCCATGATCCAATGGATGTCAGCAGTTTGATCTCTGGTTTCTCTGCTTTTTCTAAATCCAGCTTGAACATCTGGAAGTTTGCAGTTCACATAACATTGAAGCCTGGTTTGGAGAATTTTCAGCATTACTTTGTTAGCATGTGAGATGAGTCGAGTTGTGTGGTAGTTTGAGCATTCTTTGGCATTGCCTTTCTTTGGGATTGGAATGAAAACTGATCTTTTCCGGTCCTGTGGCCACCGCTGAGTTTTCCAAATTTGCTGGCGTATTGAGTGTAGCACTTTCACAGCATCATCTTTTAGAATTTGAAATAGCTCAACTGGAATTCCATCACCTCCACTAGCTTTATTCATAGTGATGCTTCTTAAGGCCCACTTGATTTCACATTCTAGGATGTCAAGCTCTAGGTGAGTGATCACACCATCATGTTTATCTGGGTCATTAAATATTTTTTGTATAATTACATTGTGTATTCTTCCCACCTTTTCTTAATATCTTCTGTTTCTGTTAGATCCATACCATTTTTGTCCTTTGTTATGCCCATCTTTATATGAAATATTCCCTTGGTGTCTCCATTTTTCTCAAAGAGATCTCTAGCATACAAATAAATATTTGCATAGTACCTGTCACACTTGGTATGAAAAGATAAGTGTGATAGGTACTATGCAAATATTTATTAAACAAATGAATTATTTCCTCACCTTATCATTAACTAATGCATTGATTTACACACGCTCACAGATATAGGTGCTTTTACACAAAGATGATAAAATTCTCTAGACTCTGTTGTCAATATACACAACTATTATAATATGGTGATATAATTATGTCCAAGAAGCCATTCCCTAAGCTTCTTGAATGTAGTTATGTGAAATATTATTGAAGAGGAAATGCTTGAAATGTGGTACCATACTGCAGTTAAAAGAAATGTATTGCGTCAGGGCATTGGAAAAACTAGCAAGACAGCAGAATGTGAGATTCAGGAAGTTGTAGGTATATATCAACAAATTTCACCACCTGATGATCTTGATAATAGAGGTGAAAGTCCTGAGAGGAAATATAGACACCTTATCCAGTTAACCAATCAGTTCATCAGCCTTCTGGCCCTGACACGAATGGAAGGATACTAACATCAGTGTAATATGATGATAGAATCATGAATTTGGAGGAAATGGATAATGCATAGAAATGTTAATTTTTTTTTCTAATCATACTTTTCAACATATTCTACTAACGAAGTTCACTCAATACTGAGAAGAGTGGTACTGATATTCTATTGCTTATTTTCCAAATATCAGTTCAGTTCAGTCACTCAGTCATGTTTGACTCTTTACAACTCCATGAACTGCAGCATGCCAGACCTCCCTGTCCATCACCAACTCACAGAGTTCCCTCAAACTCATGTCCATCGAGTCGGTGATGCCATCCAGCCATCTCATCCTCTGCCGTCCCCGATTCCTCCCAGAGTCAGAGATTCTTCCAGTGAGTCAACTCTTTGCATGAGGTGGCCATGCTGGAGTTTCAGTACTGGAGTTTCAGCTTTAGCATCATTCCTTCCAAAGAACTCCCAGTGCTGATCTCCTTTAGAATGGACTGGTTGGACCTCCTTGCAGTCCAGGGACTCTCAACAGTTTTCTCCAACACCACAGTTCAAAAGCATCAATTATTCAGCACTCAACTTTCCTCACAGTCCAAATCTGAACCCATACATGACTACTGGAAAAACCATAGCCTTGACTAGACGGACCTTTGTTGACAAACTAGTCTCTGTTTTTCAATATGCTATCTAGGCTGGTCATAAATTTCCTTTCAAGGAGTAAGCGTCTTTTAGTTTCATGGCTGCAATCACCATCTGCAGTGATTTTGGAGCCCAAAAAGATAAAGTCTGACACTGTTTCCATTATTTCCCCATCTATTTCCCATGAAGTGATGGGACCAGATGCCATGATCTTCATTTTCTGAATATTGAGCTTTAAGCCAACTTTTTCACTTTCCTCTTTTACTTTCATCAAGAGGCTTTCTAGTTCCTCTTCATTTTCTGCCATATAGGTGGTGTCATCTGCGTATCTGAGGTTATTGATATTTCTCCCAGCAATCTTGATTCCAGCTTGTGCTTCTTCCAGCCCAGCATTTCTCATGATGTATTCTGCATAGAAGTTAAATAAGCAAGGTGACAACATACAGCCTTGATGTACTTCTTTTCCTATTTGGAACCAGTCTGTTGTTCCATGTCCAGTTCTAACTGTTGCTTCCTGACCTGCATATAGGTTTCTCAAGAGGCTGGTCAGGTGGTCTGGTATTCACATCTCTTTCAGAATTTTCCACAATTTATTGTGATCCACACAGTCAAAGACTTTGCCATAACAAGAAAGCAGAAATAGATGTGTTTCTGGAACTCTCTTGCTTTTTCAATGATCCAGTGAATGCTGGCAATTTGATCTCTGGTTCCTCTGCCTTTTCTAAAATCAGCTTGAACATCAAGAAGTTCACGGTTCACATATTGCTGAAGCCTGGCTTGGAGAATTTTGAGCATTACTTTACTTGCATCTGAGATGAGTGCAATTGTGTGGTAGTTTGAGCATTGTTTGGCATTTCCTTTCTTTGTGATTGGAATGAAAACTGACCTTTTCCAGTCCTGTGGCCACTGCTGAGTTTTCCAAGTTTTGGCATATTGAGTGCACACTTTCACAGCATCATCTTTCAGGATTTGAAACAGCTCAACTGGAATTCCATCACCTCCACTAGCTTTGTTTGTAGTGATGCTTTCTAAGGCCTACTTGACTTCATATTCCAGGATGAACTATGGACAGAGGTTCGTCACATTGTACAGGAGACAGGGATCAAGACCATCCCCATGGAAAAGAAATGAAAAAAAGTGAAATGGCTGTCTGGCAAGGCCTTACAAATAGCTGTGAAAAGAAAAGAAGTGAAAAGCAAAGGAGAAAAGGAAAGATATAAACATCTCAATGCAGAGTTCCAAAGAATAGCAAGAAGAGATAAGAAAGTCTTCCTCAGCGATCAATGCAAAGAAATAGAGGAAAACAACAGAATGGGAAAGACTAGAGGTCTCCTCAAGAAATTTAGAGATATGAAAGGAACATTTCATGCAAAGATGGGCTCTATAAAGGACGGAAATGTTATGGACCTAATAGAAGCAGAAGATATTAAGAAGAGGTGTCAAGAGTAAACAGAACTGTACAAAAACGATCTTTCTAAGTATAACCATTTGAAAAGATTCATCATTTATGTGTTATATGTATCAGATCAAAGTAATATATAAGGAAAGCACTGTTATTAAGATATACTTTATAAAACACAAAAAGCAAACAAACAAAAATAAAACTTCAGAGTTGCCTCAGAGTTTTAAAAGGGCTGTCCGATTTGAATATTTGGAGGCATTTTAGTAGAAATTTTTAGTCCAAATTACATTATCCAATTAAATTCTTAGTCGTCAAATAGACAAAAATACAAACGGTTTATTTCTACACTTTTCCCTTGCAGCTCACATTCAACATCATCTCACTAGCTTTCTTGTATCAATTTGTAAATTGCTTTTCTTTGCATTGCTTCTTCTCTCCTTTTTAATAGAATTAATTAAGTCTTTCTCAATGGTTTAGGCAATTTTTATGTCATGTTTGCAAAATGTAAAGTGACGTATTATCAAAATCGCAAATTGCCATAGATTTTAGAAACTTGAAGCAACTTGCTTGGTGAAGTGATATAACAGAAATTTCTTTGTTAAAAAGGGTCGCTGGAGAGGGAATATTAGCAAAAAAATAAAAAATAAAAAATATACTAAGGAAGTAAAAAAAAAGAATTAATTGTTTGTTACAAGCAACTTTAAAAAAAATCAAATCTCTACTACTACATTTTCTCTCATTTCTTTTTGCTAAACTTCTCATTATTTTAACACTTCTTTAATTGACTATTATCACCTTTTATTAAATGAGAAGCATAAATAAATCTCGTTTTTAAAGTTGGATTTAGACAATAGAAGCTTAGAAATACACCACGTTTGCAGTCAATGTCTTATCAGACATAAAATTACTTTCTCTCTAATATATGCATTAATATATAAATCAGCAATTAAGTTTAGTTCAGTCACTCAGTCGTGTCTGACTCTTTGCGACCCCATGTACTGCAGCATGCCAGGCCTCCCTGTCCATGTCCAAATCCCTGAATTACTCAAACTCATGTTCGTTGAATCAGTGACTTCATCCAACTATCTCATCCTCTGACATCCCTTCTTCTCCCACCTTCAGTCTTTCCCAGCATCAGGGTCTTTTCAAAGGAGTCAGTTTTTTGCATCTGGTGGCCAAAGTATTGGACTTTCAGATTCAGCATCAGTCGTTCCAATTAATATTCAGGACTTATTTCCTTTAGGATGAACTGGTTAAATCTCCTTGCTGTCCAAGGGATTCTCAAGAGTCTTTTCCAACAGCACAGTCAAAAGCATCAACTCTTCAGGCACTCAGACTTCTTTATGGTAAAACTCTCACATCTGTACATGACTACTAGAAAAGCCATACATTTCACTAGATGAACCTTTGTTAGCAAAGAAATGTCTCTGCTTTTTTTAAAATACTGTCTAGGTTGGTCAAAACTGTTCTTCCAAGGAGCAAGCATCTTTTAATTTCATGTCTTCAGTCACCATCTGCAGAGATTTTGGAGCCTCCCAAAATAAAGTATTTCACTGTTTTTATTGTTTCCCCATCTATTTTCCATGAAGTGATGGGACCAGATGCCATGATCTTAGTTTTCTGAATGTTAAGTTTTGAGTTTTTAACCAAATTTTTCACCTTCCTCTTTCACTTTCATCAAGAGGCTCTTTATTTATTCTTTGCTTTCTGCCATAAGTATGCTGTCATCTGCATATCTAAGGTTATTGCTATTTTGCCCAGCAATGTTGTTTCCAGCTTTTGTTTCATCCAGTCTAACATTTCTCATGATGTACTCTGCATGTAAGTTAAATAATCAGAGTGACAATATACAGCCTTGACATACTCCTTTTCCTATTTGGAGCCAGTCTGTTGTTCCATGTCCAGTTCTAACTGTTGCTTCTTGACCTCCATACAGATTTCTCAGGAGGCAAGTGAGGTGGTCAGGTATTCCCATCTCTTTCAGAATTTTCCACAGTTTGTTGTTATCCACACAGTCAAAGGCTTTGGGATCATTAATAAAGCAGAAATACATGTTTTTTTGGAAGTCTCTTGGTTTTTTGATGATCCAGTGGATGTTGGCAATTTAATCTCTGGTTCCTCTCCCTGTTCTAAATCCAGATTGAACATCTGCAAGTTTATTGATCACATACTGTTGAAGCCTGGCTTGGAGAATTTTGAGCATTACTTTGCTAGCGTGTAAGATGAGTCAATTGTGTGGTAGTTTGAGCCTTCTCTGGCATTGTCTTTCTTTGGGGTTGGAATGCAAACTGACCTTTTCCTGTCCTGGGCTACTGCTGAGTTTTCCAAACGTGCTGACATATTGAGTGTAGCACTTTCACAGCATCATTTTTTTTTTTTTTTTTTTTTTAGGATTTGAAATAGCTCAACTTGAATTCCATCACTTCCACTATCTTTGTTTATAGTCATGCTTCCTAAGGCCCACTTGATTTCACATTCCAGGATGTCTGGCTCTAGATGAAGGATCACACCGTCATGATTCTCTGGGTCATGAAGATCTTTTTTGTATAGTTCTTCTGTGTATTCTTGCTACTTCTTCTTAATATCTTCTGCTTCTGTTAGGTGCATGCCGTTTCTGTCCTTTATTGTGACCGTCTTTGCATTAAGTATTCCCTTGGTATCTCTAATTTTCTTGAAGAGATCTCTAGTCTTTCCCATTCTATTGCTTTCCTCTATTTCTTTGCATTGATCCCTGAGAAAGGCTTTCTTATCTCTCCTTGCTATTCTTTGGAGATCTGCATGGAAATGGGTATATCTTTCCTTTCCTCCTTTGCTTTCATGTCTTTTATTTTCACAGCTATTTGTAAGGCCTCCTCAGACAACCATTTTGCCTTTTTTAAAGTTTCTTTTTCTTGGGGATGGTCTTGATCCCTGCCTCCTGTACAATGTCACGAACCTCCATCCATAGATCTTCAGGCACTCTGTCTATCAGATCTAATCCCTTGAATCTATTCATCACTTACACTGTATAATCATAAGGAATTTGATTTAGATCATACCTAAATGGTCTAGTGCTTTTCCCTACTTTCTTCATTTTAAGTCTGAATTTTGCAGTAAGAAGTTCATGATCTGAGCCAGAGTCAGCTCCCAGTCTTGTCTTTGCTGATTGTATGGAGCTTTTTCATGTTTGGCTGCAAAGAATATAATCAATCTAATTTCTGTATTGACCATCATCCCAATTATATAAATGATTAACTATTTTTGTTTTCCTATTTTCTAAATAATTGTCATTAATATAGTTATTAAATACCATAGTAACTATAGTAATATAGTTATTAAATAACTCTAAGTTACCTATTTTATAGCTGATATCTGAAGCATACTCAGATTAAGTGACTCACTCAAGACAGTAACAATCCAAGGACATAGAAGTAGGATTGGAACTCAGAAATTTGTAGTTTTAGAACCTAAATATTAACCACTCTGCTCTGAAATCTCAAAATATATTTTTAATATAAAGAGGAATGAAAACAATATTTTATAAAAGCTCATGTTTCTAGAAATCTATTCTCTCTTTCCTTCACTAGTTACATGGAAAATATTTTCATTTTTTGGTCATCTAATTTTTTTGATACTTGATAATATAATTCATATTTGCCTTAGACTAAGAAACAAGCAAATACTGACACACAAGTGGCTTGCTGCCAGATGAAGGGCAGAATGCCTTATATGGGTGTCAGTGTTGAGTCTTCTGAGACAAAGAATCAGTAGGCAGAGAAATCCACTGGGACCAGAAAATGGATTTGTGCTAAAGGTCAACATTTATAGTATAGTGTAAACAGTCAGAAAGACAAACACAAATGTCAGGTGTTGGGATAGACTAGGATTCAGATTTGAGTTACATGGGCATTATAAGAGTATGTGTCCCTACTAAAAGAGATGGGAAGGGATATGCTTAACTAAAATAAACCAGTGCAAATTATTATACTAACGATGTTCTATGAAGACTTTCTAGTCTATGTATGAAAATAATCCCTCATCAGTATTTTTCTATCAAAACCACCAATAATATTTATTACAGTCCTTACCAGTGAATTTTAACCACTGTTGACCCCCCTCTCTCATGGCTAAAAGTACTTTATCACATACAACATGATATAAGTACTTCCTCAGATAACAAAGACTTACTCAAGAATCTCTACCCGAATTTTTCTATAAAACACATATTACTCTCCCCCCACTACCAAATAGGTTTTCAAAACCATTATAGTAATACATGCATGTTCTGCTTATAGTTGAAATTTGAATTATATAATAACATGTGAATAGGCATAATTTTAATTGATCTGCTATATTTTTTAGAGGCTGATTATTCAGAGGAATCACAGTTAAGTCTATTGAATATGCACACACATAAATATATACACCTGAAAAGCTTTTTGTTTCATTTTACTTTTTGAAATATTCAATATAAATCCTAGTGTGTATATACTTGAAGACTCAGATTCACTTTGAAGCGATTTTAAAATCAAATGCAAAATTAAGACTTTAGGATAAAGTTGTTCTAGATGAAATGATAAAATTAGTACAAAATAAAACTAATTGTAAAGCAGAGCATTTAGTGGTTATAGCCAATAGATTATAGACCAAGGTCATACCTCCAGGATTTTAATTTGTCAGTAGTCAGATATGCATGAGAGGAAAACTACCATATTCTTTATTCCATATTCAGAGAATTGATTTGCTAATTTGTTTGTTCATTTGTGATAGGTACTATGAGGCTGGTATGTTTTCTATAAGCATTCTTACAAAGTTTAAAGTGAATTTCTAAGATAAGATTTATCTTACAAAATGAGGTGTATATGAATATGTACTGGTACAGACTGAGAAGGCAATGACACCCCACTCCAGTACTCTTGCCTGTAAAATCCCATGGACAGAGGAGCCTGGAAGGCTGCAGTCCATGGGGTAGCTGAGGGTCGGACACGACTGAGCGAATTCACTTCCACTTTTCACTTTCATGCATTAGAGAAGGAAATGGCAACCCACTCCAGTGTTCTTGCCTGGAAAATCCCAGGGATGGGCGAGCCTTTTGGGCTGCCGTCTGTGGGGTCTCACAGAGTCGGACATGACTGAAGTGACTTAGCAGCACTGGTACAGAAATCAGATTTATCTGATCTTTGTACATGTAAATCAAAGAAAAAAAATAAAAATCAATTAAATAAAATTTAAAAACCTATTAATATACTGAATATTTTGAAAAAAAAAAAGGTTATAAATGAAATAAAAAATTCTGGAAACAGTTATAGACTCTGGGAACTTTTCTTTCAAAAAGATGTGATACAAATTTACAGCTTATAGAAAGAAAATGACATATTTTGAGTAATGATTGATAATTAATATGTCATTGTTATATATATTTGTTGAAAACTTTATAGTTGAATATTTATCTCGTTTAAATAATACTTTGATTTATGTTTCTAAAGCAATCAAAATTGTTAATGAGAAAATAAATAATATCACTTTGTCTCTATTATATCATTGAACTATTTATATGCTCATAATATCAGATATCAAAAAGTATTCAGATAATCTATATTTAAGTGTAAAGTTAAATTTATAAATATCATTCTAATTAAACTTATATTGAAATGCCAATGGGGATTTCATATTTTTGTAATAATACATATTATATTTCTTATAATATACAAAGGGTTGAAATTAAATTACTTTAAAAAAAGCATCTTAATGCTTTTTTCCCTATGGACTATTTTGTTTTGTTATATATTCTTTTATTGTGTGTGCAGGGGTTGGTGGGGAATAGAATTAAAATATTTTGGTTTCACAAAAAATTATGTAAATATGACATACTGGACCAGATGCCATGATCTTCGTTTTCTGAATGTCGAACTTTAAGCCAACTTTTTCACTCTCCTCTTTCACTTTCATCAAGAGGCTTTTTAGTTCCTCTTTACTTTGTGCCATAAGGGTGGTGTCGTCTGCATATCTGAGGTTATTGATATTTCTCCCAGCAATCTTGATTCCAGCTTGTGCTTCTTCCAGCCCAGCATTTCTCATGATGTACTCTGCATAGAAGTTAATAAGCAGGGTGACAATACACAGCCTTGACGTACTCCTTTTCCTATTTGGAACCAGTCTGTTGTTCCATGTCCAGTTCTCACTGTTGCTTCCTGACCTGCATATAGGTTTCTCAAGAGGCAGGTCAGGTGGTCTGGTATTCCCATCTCTTTCAGGATTTTCCATCGTTTATTGTGATCCACACAGTCAAAGGCTTTGGCATAGTCAATAAAACCAAAATAGATTTTTTCTGAAACACTCTTACTTTTTTGATGATCCCAGCAGATGTTGGCAATTTGATCTCTGGTTCCTCTGCCTTTTTGAAAACCAGCTTGAACATCTGTAAGTTCACAGTTCAGGTATTGCTGAAGCCTGGCTTGGAGAATTTTGAGCATTACTTTACTAGCATGTGAGATGAGTGCAATTGTGCAGTATTTTGAGCATTCTTTGGAAGATTATGGCATCTGGTCCCATCACTTGATGGAAAATAGATGGAGAAACAGTAGAAACAGTGTCAGACTTTATTTTGGGGGGCTCCAAAATCACTGCAGTTGGTGACTGCAACCATGAAATTTAAAGACACTTACTCCTTGAAAGAAAAGTTATGACCAACCTAGACAGCATATTCAAAAGCGGAGACATTGCTTTGCCAACAAAGGTCCGTCTAGTTAAGGTTATGGTTTTTCCTGTGGTCATGTATGGATGTGAGAGTTGGACTGTGAAGAAGGCTGAGTGCCAAAGAATTGATGTTTTTGAACTGTGGTGTTGGAGAAGACTCTTGAGAGTCCCTTGGACTACAAGGAGATCCAACTAATCCATTCTAAAGGAGATCAGTCCTGAGTGTTCTTTGGAAGGAATGGTGAAACTCCAGTACTTTGGCCACCTCATGTGAAGAGTTGACTCATTGGAAAAGACTCTGATCCTGGGAGAGATTGGGGGCAGGAGGAGAAGGGGACGACAGAGGATGAGATGGCTGGATGGCATCACCGACTAGATGAACATGAGTTTGAGTGAACTCCGGAGTTGGTGATGGACAGGGAGGCCTGGTTTGCTGCGTTTCATGGGGTCGCCAAGAGTCGGACACGATTGAGCGAATGAACTGAACTGAACGGAACTGACTTACTGGAAGTAATGAAACCTCAAGTGAATGTTTCTTGATGGAGAAAATAAGTTTAAAAAGCTTAAATGAAATTTTGCAGTGGTCTATTACTTCCTTTTCTTAGTCTTTTAGTTCAGTAGGATACCTATTAAACATTTCCTTAGAGAAATTCTTACCATTGTTAACTTATAGTTATAATATTTCATGTTTTCTAATTCATTGGAAAACCATTTAATGAAGACTGGACATCAGATCGAGCATGATCCAAAAGCAAATCATTTTGTAATTCGTCAAATCATGTTGTAAAATGGTCCAGATATAACTTTAATGATGAATTAGCATATTTGGATCCTGTTCAAGTAATACCCCTTTTTAAATTTGGGTTCTTGATAAGATTCCAAAAAAATGAAATTTACTTCTTGTTTCGCTTTTACTGATAAGAAATTTCTAATCAGAGGAACTATAAAAATTGTCTATAGAAAATTATTCTGTAAAATATTATAGAAACTATAAAAGTTTCTAGGAGAGGGTGAGATATATGGAAAGAGTAACATGATAGATACATTTTAGATGCATGATAGATGACAAAATAGATAGCCAATGGGAATTTGCTGTATGGCTCAGGAACTCAAACAGGGGCTCTGTGTTAACCTAGAGGGATGGGGTTGGGAAGGAAGATGGGAAGTAGTTTCAAAAGGGAGGAGATATATGTATACCTATGGCTGATTCATGTTAAGGTTGGACAGAAAACAGCAAAATTCTGTAAAGCAATTATCCTTAAATAAAAAATAAATGGATTTTGAAAAAGAAACTTTTTTGAATTTTAGTAAATCTTTTTATAGAATTAAATCAAACAATAAAAGTAGTTACATTATGTGTGGTAAATAACCAAGCTGACATTTATTAAGTGTATATAATATGCTGGCACTATTCTAAAGAACTTAAGATATATACACATACATTTTTTCTTTTAGTTTTCATATTGATTACATTACATTGATATGAATGTTGGCTCCTGGTTATAGATAATGCTACTGAGGCACAGAGAATGCAAGAAGCTTTTCATGTCAATGTATGGCAAAACCACTACAGTATTGTAAAGCAAGTAGACTCCAATTAAAATAAATAAATAAATATTTATGCTAAAACATATTTTAAAAAAGCTTTTCAGAGCTTGTTCAGCTAATAGATGGTAGAGCCAGATTTTGAATCAAGGTACCTTGGCTCAAGAATTCATGCATACTAACAACACATAGGGGAAATAAAATTCTTAGACAGGGAACAGCTTGTGGAAAGATAAAAGTGTATATTACATGTAAGCAAGTCAATTATTGATACTGTAAGAACTAGAATACAAATATCCATAAAACTATATTATTTTGAGTGCTATAAATATGATGTATGATAGTTTATATATATTAGGGAACAAATTGGATCCAATTTGATATAATACTCACTTATAGTTACAAAATAAAGAAAATGATCCTTAAAATATAAATGGTTCATCTACTTCCTTTTATCAGATACTGCATGTATTATTCAACCCTTGGAGCAGATGGGAACACATAGCTTACTAACAGCAGAGGGAGAAAATTTATATGATGTCCCAAATTATGCTCTTTTAACAAATGATTATAAGCTAAAGGATTTACTTTTCTCTAGATATGCCTTTAATATATACTCAGTTCTCTTTTTCTTCTTTACTTCATCATGCTTTGGGAAGCTCAAAATTCTTACACAATTTCAATCTATAACATAAGAATTCTAAGTCTCTTCTATCCTTCTTTGCATTAGCACTGACTCTTTTATCTCTGTGCACCCATAAAATCTGCTGATTTCATCATTTCATTAAATTAAGAATGTACAGTAAATTTCAATGTGTCAATAAATTCCTGATTTACCAGGTAGGAATTAAAGGCTTCCTAAAAAGCAAAATCAAATCTGCAATCTCTGAATCACAGATAGTGATATCAAGTATTATGAAACTGGATTGCTTTAAGTGATCTTACAGAATATTATTTGCATTAAAACTTTTTTAGGGGGAACTTTCAAGATGGCAGAGGAGTAAGACAGAGATATCAGCTTTTCTCCTACAATTACATAAAAAATATATCTGCTTGTGGAACAACTGCCACAGAATACCTTCTGAATACTGGCAGAGGACCCTAGACTTCCAAAAAGGCAAACTAACCTCCACAGAATGATGTAGGACAAAAGATACACGAAAATAAAGAGACAAAGGTCTTGGGATGGGGACCCTCACTTCAAAGAGTGCCATGAAGAAGGAAAAGTTTCTACATGCTTGGAAACCCCCTCACAAATTGTGTTGGGGGTCAGACTGGGGAGCTCTGTACCCTCAGAAGGGAACACAGCAACAGGTTCTCAGAAGGCAAAACAGAGAGACATCACCACAGAGATCATTTCCAACCAACCCTTCCCAGCTGAGAAGCTGTTTGCACACCTCTTGGGGCAAGTGGAGCCTGGGTGCTGAGGCTCAGGCTTCCAAGATTGGACCCCAGAAAGAGGACCAGCATTGACTGCTGTGAAAATACTCTGAAGATACAGCTGAGTGATCCAGGGAAATGGTTGGGCCTCCCAGAGAGGCAAAAGATCGTTGCTGCCAAGACCCTCTAACTCCACATGCTTGCCTATTGCAGGCTCCCAACTTCATGAGAGTCAATACATGGGACAAGTCCTGGCTGTGAACTGCTACTCCAGATGTATATAAGCCAAACCTGGCATGAGTGCCAGAGGCAGACTACCCATAACTACAGTTTGTTATCCCAGAGGGATAGCTGGCATGGGTGACAGAGGTGGAGGACAGGAGGCCACTGTGGTCTCCACCTCAGTGGCACAGCTGCCACCAAGCTGTGAGAGTCACGGGTTGCTACCCATACTATCCTGGGAGGCTGTGCAGCTTAGTTCTGCCGAGGGACCAAGGTCAACATCCCTGGGGGAGTGCACGACTGTCCTCAGACTGTGACAACTTTCCACAGGTCCAGACCACAGCAGGCACTCCTCACATAGCCGAACTATGTCTGCCATAAACCCTTCTTTCCCCAGCCCAACTGAGCAAGTGAATTTTAATAAGCTGCTATGTTTGTCCTCTTCTGTCTGGACAAGGAACAGACATCAGAGGGCAGCCTCTACAAGCAGAGGCTGGTCCATAACCAAAGCTGAGCTCCAGGGGCTGTGTGACCAAAGAAGAGGAAGGAAATGCACTCCTGCAGCAACAGGTGCCATAGATTAAATCCCCATAATTAGCTTCAGTCTGTGGTTCTTGGGGGCGATTGTGGACTTTGGAAGCAAGCTGGAATAAGGCCAGATCTGAGTCTGAGATGAGCCCACAGTACCCACAGCAAGTACAGAGACCTTCCAAGAAATATTGGAGGACTTTCTGGGTAGGTCAATGGGCTGGTGCTCACTGTGTGGTGAGGACAATGGAGGACACAGGAGGACATTCTTCTTACTACCTATCTATATCTATGCCTTTGTTTTTTTTCTTTTTTGTATTGTTCTATTTTTGTTATTTTCTATTATTTATTTTTTATTTCTCCCCTTACTTTTTCTTTTTCTAAAAGCTTTTATTTTTTAAAATATTGTATACTATTTTCCTATTTTTACAGTACTCTTCAGTTACATTGCATTTTCCCCATGTTTTTGATTTTGGTTTTTTTTTGCTGGTCTAGTTTTTAGTATTCATTCTCATATGTGTGTTTATGTATTGCCTTGATTGATTGCTTCTTTTTTGGTTCCTGTTTTTAGCATTTTTCCCCCCTCTTTTTTCTCTCTTTGTGAGTGTGTCAGTTTTTGGGTGTTCTTGTTTGTTGAGTACTGCTTTCACCATTTGCTTGGGCTTTTGCTGTCCTTTGTTTGTTTCTATATTTGATTGACTTCTTTTTTTCCCCTATTTTCCTCTATCTCTTTGTCTTTTACTCTGTTCTGTGTGACTTTGGGAGTCTTGGAATTACAGTAAGGTGTCAGGCCTGGAACTCTGAGGTGGAAGACCCAAATCTAGGATGTTGGACCACCAGAGAACTCCTGATCCCATGGAACATTAACTGGTGAAAGCTTTCCCAAATGCCTCCAGCTTAGCACCAAGACCAGGCCCCACTCAAAGGCCAACAATTTCCAGTACAAGATTCCTCATACCAAATCATCAGTAAACTAGAAACACAATCCTGCCCATTAGCAGACATGCTGCCCAAATCCATACCAAGTTCACAGACACACCAAAACACACCTCTGAGTGCGGCACTGCCCTTCAGGGGGACAAGATCAAGCTCCACCCACCAGAACACAGGCGACAGTCCCCTCAGTCAGGAAACCTGCACAAGATACTGACCCATCCCCACCCACTGAGGGCAGACTCCACACAATAAGAGGAACTACGACCTTGAATCTTGCAGAAAGGATATCCCAAATACAGTAAATCAAACAAAATTAAAAGACAGAGAAGCATGCAGCAGATAAAGTAGCATGGTAAAAACCCATAAGACCAAACAAAAGAAGAGGAAATGGGAAATCTACCTGAAAAAAATTCAGAGTAACAATAACAAAGATGATCCAAAACCTTGGAAATAAAATGGAGACAAAGATAAATAGAATGGATGCATGGACTGATTGAGAAGATACAGGAAATGTTTAACAAAAACCTAGAAGAGATAAAGAATAGACAATCAGCAATGAATGACACAATAACTGAGATTTAAAAAAAAAAAACAAAAAACATACACTAGAGGGAACCAACAACAGAATAACCAAGGCAGAAGAATGGATAAGAGAGCTGGAAGATAAAGAATGGCGGAAAAACTGAAGCAGAGCAAAATAAAAATTTATTTAGAAATCAACTACTGATGATACATATATTTTGTATACACACATATACAAACATGCACGTATGAATGCATATGTCACATTGTTATATTTTAGCTATTTCTGATCTTTAAAGAAATGAACTACCTGGTGTTGATAACAAAGATTACTATGTTAATATATGTATATAAAACTAATACATCTAATCAACACTTTCAATCAATATTTTAACAATATTGGTTATAAGACCATCACTAGAATAGAATATTAGCTTTTTTCAATACATATTAGGAATTTATTAAATAGCTAGTGGATAAACAAACGAGGAGAAGGAAATGGCAACCTGCTCCAGTATTCTTGCCTAGGAAATCCAATAGACAGAAGAACCTGCTTGGCTATAGTCCATGGGGTTACAAAGAGTTGGACATAACTGAACAATTAAGCACACAAACAAATGAGAATATCAATTAATGTGAAAGTTATATGTTTTTACTGATATATATATATATATATATATATATATATCAGTATCCCATTACTTCTAAAAACAATTGTGAAATTATAGCAGATGACAGTTTTATGATCTTGTAGGGGTTATCATATGTTAGAAAATAAGGTTTGATTAAACATAGTATTTCACTTAAAACCATGCTAGGTATTTCATTCTAGAGAATATTTACACTGAGATGAAATTTTAGACAAAATAATTTTTTACATGGGACTTACAGATATTTACAAACTATTTCCCCATGAAGCATATTCAGATGAAATTTTGTTTATTACCATTGACAAAGTGAATTGCATTTAGTAATATTACAATACAGATAGTGTATTTTACCTGTTATAAAATTTTATTTTGTATATTTACGATTTACTGAAGTTTCGTGTTCAGTTGCAAGTCTCTAATACTAGGGCAAGGAATAACCAATCTTTTAGAGTAATCTTTAGGTCATAAACTTTCTAATCTGTATACTTTCTGTCTTATAATCAGGGACACAACTAAATCAGCACATGCTGACAATTATGCTTATGCAGGCTTCATAGACACTGTCCAAAAATAAACTGAGAAGAGTAATTCTGACATAAGACATGGAGGATTTTCCTTTAACTAGGTCTCTCCATGTTTGTCCATTTTGCCTTTCTTGTTTGATCATTAGTCTGTGTTCAAGGATGCTATATAATCAATGAAGGCAGAAGAGCCAAGAGCACATAGTTAGTTAGTCAAGGAAAATACTGTATCACACAGTGCAAGCACAAATCGACATTTTAAATAGTTTCTCTGAAAATTGCTCACTGGAAAAACAATCATTATCAGTGCTATAACTAGACTTTACATACAGTAAATACTTGATAATTGTGTGTACATTGTGAAGGTGGACAGTCACCATATGATATCCCAAGAAATGAAATTTCTTTCTGTAACTTGAAATAAACACACAAATAATAATTGTCAACATAATAGCTCTCTGGCTAAGGCAAGTTTACATTATTTTAAATAATTTCACATGTAAAGATCTATGAATAGAAAATAAACATATGGCAAAATGTTCAATCTTTCCTCAAAATACACACTGTTCAGACTTTTAATACCATAGATTGTTTTTCTGTAATTTAATTTTGTATAAATAGTAAAATGAATTCTTAACCTTTTGTGTTTAGCTACTTTTGTGAAACATTCATATGTGAGATTCATTCTTGCATGTGTTCTCAGTCAATCAGTCATGCCTGACTCTGCAAATCCATGGAGTGTAGCCTGCCAGGCTCCTCTGCTCATGGCATTTCCTAGGAAAGAATAGTGATGTGGGTTGGCATGTCCTCCCAAGGGATCTTCCCAACCTAGGGATTGAAATGGCATCTCCTGTGGCTTCTGCATTGGTAAGCAGATTCTTTACCACTCATTCACCTAGGAAACAGTATTATTATTATTATTATTATTATTATTATTATTATTATTATTTTAGTGTGGAGGAAAGAGCATTTTTCTTTTCTTTCTGTTTCTTTATATTTGAAAGAACACATTGGGAACCCATCAGGGCAGGACAGTGATTCACTCATAACTTTATCCATAGCATTGCTGTTGTACATAAAGATTAATTGCAGTTTGGAACTGTAACATAATAACATCTTTAAAATTGTATACATATGTTTTAGTGTATATTTGTACATATTTTTGTTTGGTTCATGCTCAGAAGAGAAATCTTGGTTCAAGGAACATATACACTTTAACAGTTACTATACACTGCAAAATTGTTCCCTAATGTAATTGCAACAATTTATACTATCACGATGCTTCCCTGGTGGCTCGGACTGTAAAGCATCTGTCTGCAAAGCAGGAGACCCAGTTTCGATCCCTGGGTCAAGAAGACCCCCTGGAGAAGGAAACGGCAATGCACTCCAGTACTCTTGCCTGGAAAATTCCATGAATGGAGGAGCCTGGTGGGCTACAGTTCATGGGGTAACAAAGAGTCGGACACAACTGTGCAACTTCGCTTTCTTTTCTTTCTCTTTCTTTCTTTATACTACCACAGGTAGTTAAATAACTTCTACTATTTCATATCTTCAACAATACTTGAGATTATCCAATCTTTACAGTTTCATTATTTTTGATGGGTGTAAAGTCGCACTATACAGTAGCATTTTAGATTTTTCTTATACTAATGACTGAGTGCAGCACTTTCACAGCATCATCTTTCAGGGTTTGAAATAGCTCAACTGAAATTCCATCACCTCCACTAGCTTTGTTCGTAGTGATCCTTCCTAATGCCCACTTGATTTCACATTTCAGGATGTCTGGCTCTAGGTGAGTGATCACACCATCATGATTATCTGGGTCATGAAGAACTTTTTTGTGCAGTTCTTCTGTGTATTCTTGCCACCTCTTAATATCTTCTGCTTCTGTTAGGTCCATACCATTTCTGTCCTTTACTAAGCCCATCTTTGCATGGAATATCCCCTTGGTATCTCTAATTTTCTTGATGAGATCTCTAGTCTTTCCCATTCTATTGTTTTCCTCTATTTCTTTGTTTTAATCACTGAGGAAGGCTTTCTTATCTCTTCTTGCTATTCTTTGGAACTCTGCATTCGAATGAGTATATCTTTTCTTTTCTCCTTTGCTTTTTGCTTCCCTTCTTTTCACAGCTGTATTCAGGTCAGGAAGCAACAGTTAGAACAGGACATGGAACAACAGACTGGTTCCAAATAAGAAAAGGAGTACGTCAAGGCTGTATATTGCCACCTTGCTTATTTAACTTATATGTAGAGTACATCATGAGAAACTCTGGGCTGGAAGAAGCACAAGCTGGAATCAAGATTGTCAGGAGAAACATCAATATCCTCAGATATGCAGATGACATCACCCTTATGGCAGAAAGTGAACAAGAACTAAAGAGCTTCTGATGAAAGAGAAAGAGGAGAGTGAAAAAGTTAACTTAAAGCTCACCATTCAGGAAATTAATATTATGGCATCTGGTCCCATCACTTCATGACAAATAGATGGAGAAACAGTGGAAACAGTGTCAGACTTTATTTTTCTGGGCTCCAAAATCACTGCAGATGGTGATTGCAGCCATGAAATTTAAAGACGCTTACTCCTTGGAAGGAAAGTTATGACCAAGCTAGACAACATATTAAAAAACAGCGGCATTACTTTGCCAACAAAGTTCCATCAAGTCAAGGCTATGGTTTTTTCAGTGGTCATGTATGGGTGAGAATTCGACTATCAGGGAAGCTGAGTGCTAAAGGATTCATGCTTTTGAACTGTGGTGTTGGAGAAGACTCTTGAGAGTGCCTTGGGCTGCAGGGAGATCCAACCGGTCCATCCTAGAGTAGATCAGTTCTGGATGTTCATTGGTAAGACTGATTTTGAAGCTGAAGCTCCAATACTTTGACTACCTGATGTGAAGAGCTGACCCATTTGAAAAGACCCTGATGCTGAGAAAGATTGAGGGCAGGAGAATAAGGGGATGACAGAAGATCAGATGGTTGGATGGCATCACTGTCAATGGACATTGGTTTGGGTGGACTCTGGGAGTTGATGATGGACAAGGAAGCCTGGCGTGCTGTGGTTCATTGGGTCACAAAGAGTCAGACACGACTGAGCGACTGAACTGAACTATACTAATGAATATACTTTCATATTTTATTAATCATTATATGTCCTCAGTTTTGAAGTTGCTGCTGAAACATTTTGCTCATTGAAAAAACTTAAATTTGTGTCTTTTCCTTCCTGCTTTTTATATAACTTACTAAGAAATGTGTGTACAAAAGTTCCATTCTCATAATGGGTTTCATTCATTTTCCTTTTAATTCTATTTTTTTCTTTATACACTTGCGGTTAAGTTATTAGGAGTTTACTATATCTTCCTGGTAAAACCATCTTTTTATCATAATAAATGTTCCTTTTTTCTATAATATCTACTTTTACTCTTTAAATCTACATTATCTGCTATCAATATAATGCAAAATTTCTCTAGTTGTTAGTGTTTACAGTAATAGTTTTTCCATCCTTTTATGTCTGTTTTATTGTTGTTGTTGCTGTTTTCATTGTTTTGTTTCTATCCAGCCTGAAATTTTGAAATTAAGATAGATTTTATGGCAGTGTTATTATCTTTTCAAATATATTAAACATATTTTTCTTTGGTCACAATTTTAAAATTGTTTGAGAACACATTGTAATGTGAGGTATATCTTTTAATAATCAAACTTTACTTATGCTTTAAAATACACTTGTCAAAAGAAGTCAAAAATTATATTAGACTGCTATTAAAAAATAATAATAACAAGGCCCACAAAAAGCTCCAGATGCTCAGTTTATTTGAGCTGGATTTCCTTCTGTTGAATGAAAGTCCATAATTCTTCACTACTTTGTTAATTCTCTGCTGTCTCTAATCATATAGATCCTGTTAATTTGAGGACAATTTTTCTCAGCAAGGGATAGATTTGACATGCTTTATCCAATATCACCAAAAGCTTATAAGCACTCATATTTTCATATTGGACATTGATCATAAACAGGTAAGTCATTGATTTTTGAATCCTGCTATCTTCTTGAATTCTCCTACAATTTTTGAAAATATTCAGGTACTGTTTTAGGGATTTCTAAGGACAGAACTGCATGCTATCTAAGCAATATTTGCCTTCTATTATATATTTAATATTTATATGCAATTGCTTTGTATACTATTTTTTAACATTGAAAAAAGATTATATTGTTCCTGACAATAAAACGAATTCATCTTACATCATCAATTATTATGATTCTCATTTTTGTTTTAATATTAATGAAAAATCAATCTATTCTTACTCCTATTCCATTATAGATAATCAGAAGTGGATTCTATAATTTATCACATATTTTTAATATCTATAAAGATTAATTTTTATTCACTATTCAGTTGGTTAGTATATAACTAGATATAACTAGTATATAACTAGATCTAGTAATAACTAGATCCTAATATTTCATTATCTTTGCATTCCTGCATTGAACTATTCTGGCCATGTATTATCATTTTTGAAAAACAGTGATAGATTCTTGTTAGTATTTGATGCAGTTTTTCTGCCTCTGTTTATGAGTGAGGTACTTTGGCATATTTTTATCTGTTTCTATCTTTGCTTAATTAGCTAAATGATTATATTTTCAATTCAAATCATAGAACACATTTTTAATCAATCATATTAAGAGAAATTTTAAGAATTAAAAATAGTTATAATATTATAATATAATATATTATATATTATTAAGATATTATATATATTATAAATATCTTAATAATACTTCTGGGGATTCCCAGGTGGTTCACTGGTAAAGAATCTGCCTGCTTATGCAGGAGACACAAGAGTCCCAAGTTCTATCCACAGGTTGGGAATATTTACTGTAAGAGGAAATGTTGACCCATACCAGTATTCTTGCTTGAGAAATCCCATGGGCAGAGGAGTCTGGCAGACTACTGTCCATGGGGTCACAAAGTCAGACACAAATTAATGAAAAAATAACAAAAAAGAATACTTCTAACTAAAAAATAAATCAAATAAATCAAAATTATTATTTATAACAATAAGTATTATTAAAGTATATTATTTTTAATTCTTAAAAATCAAAATTATCAAAATAATTCAAATTATTGAAAATTAAATATAAATTCTCTATTTGTCTTTGCTATCACCTAAAACATGAAGGAAGATCAAGATTTCTTTTTGTGTTTTATGTCCTTTTATGTATTTGTATTCATAAAAATATTTGAAATATCCTGAAAGAAAATAACAATATAATAATAGCTTTTTGTCTTATATTAGAAGATGTTGTTGTTGTTCCGTCACTCAGTCGTGTCCAACTCTGTGACCCCATGGACTGGAGCACACCAGGCTTCCCTGTCCATCACCATTTCCCAGAGCTTGGTCAGACTCATGCCCATCAAGTCAGTGATGCCACCCAACCATCTCATCCTCAGCTGTCCCTCTCCTCCTGCCTCCAATCTTTCCCAGCATCAGGGTCTTTTCTAATGAGTCACCTCTTCACATCAGGTAGCCAAAGTATTGGAGCTTCAGCTTCAGCATCAGTCTTTCCAATGACTATTCAGGATTGATTTCCTTTAGAATGGACTGGTTGGATCTCCTTGCAGTCCAAAGGACTCTCAGTAGTCTTCTCCAACGTCAGAGTTCAAAAGCATCAATTCTTCAGCACTCAGCCTTCTTTATGGTCCAACTCTCACATCCACACGTGACTACTGGAAAAACCATACCTTTGATTATATGAACCTTTGTTGGCAATGTGTTTGCTTTTAAATATGCTGTGAAACTTAGCAGGAGCAGCAGCATGTTGGTCATAGCTTTTCTTCCAAGGAACAAGTATCTTTTAATTTCATGGCTGCAGTTACCATCTGCAGCGGTTTTGGAGCCCAAGAAAATAAAGTCTGTTACTGTTTCCATTCTTTCTCCTCTATTTGCCATGAAGTGATATGTCCACATGCCATGATCTTCATTTTTTGAATGTTGAATTTTAAGCCAGCTTTTACACTCTCCTCTTTCACTTTCCTCAAGAGGTTCTTTAGTTCCTCTTTGCTTTCTGCAATAAGGGTGGTGTCATCTGCATATCTGAGTTTATTGATTTTTCTAGAATAGTACTCAAACATCATTATAAGTATGTACAAGCTTATTATTATTTAAAAATTTTCTGCCCATTGCTGGGGTAAAATCCCACTTTTATGTAGTTTATGGAAATGTAGTTTGACTGAAGTATACATTTAGGATTAAGAATTCTAAATGTGATGTTTAGGTTAGCAAATGAAGAAGTACAAAAACTTGAGAAAACTTTCATCAATAAAAATTTTAGCACGTGTGATACACACACACACGTGGAAAAGAATCTGCCTACCAATGTAGATGTGGGTTCAGTCTCTGGGTTGGGAAGATCCCCTGGAGAGGGAAATGGCAACCCATTCCAGTATTCTTGCCTGATAAATCCCATGGATGGAGGAGCCTGGCAAGTAACAGTCCATGGAGTCAGGAAGAGTTGGGCATAACTTAGTGACTAAGAAACAACAATAATATACAGAAAAGAAGGTTATGAATCATTTCCAAACTCAATTAGATATTTAATTTTCCATTCCCTATGCTAGAATCGGAACCAAAGTTATGGGAGTCACAAAGTTAAACACATGTCCCATTTCTCCTCATATTTTAAAGCAAATCTTATGGTGTGCAGACAAAATCAATGATGAGCCAAAATTAAGTTAACCAAGCAAAACAAGACAGTCAAAAATGCAATCCACATATGCAAAAGAAGTCTTGAGACATCTACCATGTGTGCTAACTTGCTTCATTCATGTCTGACTCTTTGCAACCTATGGACTGTAGCCTACCTGGCTCCTCTGTCCCTGGGATTCTCCAGGCCAGAATACTGGAGTGGGTTGCCATGCCCTCCTCCAGGGGATCTTCCTGATCCTGGGATTGAACCTGAGTCTCCTGCCTTCCTGCATTGCAGGTGGATTCTTTATCCCTGAGCCACCAAGGAAGCCCTACCTCACCATAGATAACATATAATTATTTAAAGGTATAATAACATTGTTGGGCTTCCCTTGTGGCTCAGCTGGTAAATAATCCACCTGCAATGTGGGAGACCTGGGTTCAATCCTAGCTTGGGAAGATCCTCTGGAGAAGGAAAAAGCTACCCACTCCAGTATTCTGGCCTGGAGAATTCCATGAACTCTATAGTGTACAGGGTTGCAAAGAGTTGGACATGACTGAGAAACTTTCGCTTTCACTTTCTCACATTGTTTCAGAAAAAATAATGCTCTTTCAGACAGTTGTGTTGTGAGTCACAAGGCTTAGTTACTATTTGTTCAAAGAAGCAGAATGAAACATTTTCAGACATGGATTTCTTCATATTCCTTATGAGATTGAAAGCCCCCTTAGTTCCAAAGTCATTCTATCATGAACAAGAGGAATTTGAGATTTTATCTCTTACGTCTATCATTGCCCTAGTTTAGAAAAACAAAACAGGAGCAAATGCTCAGAATAATGTAAGGTAAAATCTACTTCATAAAATTGTAGTTTCACTATGTGCTTGCATGCATGCATGTGTGCTCAGTCATGTTCGGCTCTTTGAGACCCCATGGACTGTAGCCTGCCAGGCTCTTCTGTCTATGGACTTTTCCAGGCAAGAAAACCGAAGTGGGTTGCCATTTCTTTCTCCAGGGGATCTCCCCGACCCAGAGATCAAACTCGAGTCTCGTATGGTCCCTGCATTGGCAAGCAGGTTTTTTGTCAGCTGAACCACCAGGGTTTTTCATTATATGCACACATAATCTAAAACATAATCTAAAACATCTAGAAGTGAAGCTATACAGTTCTTCCTAATGACTCTTTCTTAGTACATTCGGCTAAATAATTCTTGGTTTATGCTTTCACCATAGAATTATTGCTTAATAGTACAATTTTCTGTAAGTTGTCTTGATGGATTTTTGAGCCAGAGTTAAAATTCCAATTTTCTATTTTTATCTTAAATAATTCTACTTATGTAACTTGGTCATGTCTTGTAGACGATTTGCATATTAGACAGTTTATGTGAGTGTGTTTCTTTGCTACTCTCTTCCCTTAAGTTTTAAGAAGATATTCAGAACTGCCTACCACTCTCCATATTTAACAGAAAATGTGCTATTCAGCCACCTAATATTGTCACAATTAAGCCTAATTAGCCAATTCTTTGACTTTTAAATTTTTGTTCCTGGATAGATTCCACCTTTGGGTGTTTAGGCTGATTCTTCTGCAACCTCGATGGAAAGGATACTAATCCCATTGCATGCTATTAGTTATAATATATGTTGATCACAAATACATGTCACTAAATATCACTGTTTATTTCTTCACATTTTTCAACTGAAAAATAGATCACGAATTAATAATCAGACCGATAAAGTCATCCAAGAACATTTCAAACTGAAAATTTTGTTCCCATAACACTAGCACATTATATATTAAACAGAAAAAATTTCATCTCTCTTTATAACTTTATCTGTTCGTTGTTTAAATTTTTGTTCTAGTCATAAGAAAGAATAAAGTGTGAGTAAATAGCAGTTAGTGATAGCAACTGGACTATGTGATATATTCTCAAATTATTTAATAGTTTATTATATAATAAAGGAAAATGTGTATTATGTAGATCTTACCTCAGCATCATTTGGATACATGAATTATTAAATAAATACATGAAGAATAAATGTAGCTTGCTCTGACTTTCAAGCTTCTGTTATCTAGCTGAGCATATTCATATGAGCTCTAGACAATCTATAGCACTATCTTAAGACCCTAAATAAAATAGGAAGTGGATCCAAACTGTGTTCATATTTACCAGATCTGATAATATACCACATCCAAAGCATTGATCTATATTTATGTAAACTAATTCTTGTATAGATAATTCCCTTTTACCAGCATAAAGTGTAACCCTTGAACATAAAACAATACAATCTATAATTTGGACTGGCAAACCATGTCATTCTTTATGTCTACCTTCCTTTACTTCTGTTATACATAAATATAGAATACAACACACACACACACACACACACACACTATTTTTTCTAAATCCTAATTTTTTTCATAAAATGTACTTTCATATTATGCTCCCTAGATTTTGATTCTATTGCATTTGATCATACTACTCCCTCAAGCTATAGTTCCTTTCCTTTTATTTACCTTAGAGAAAAATCACAAAGTCCTAAAAATCATCTCAATAAATGGATCTTTGCTCAGTAAGAGTGATTTTACTATTTTATGTGTTACTATAAGTTTACAAGATTTCTAAAAAGTTGCTTGTATTTGACAACATTTTTGTTAGACTTGATTAACAAATACACATGTGTATGTGTACACACACACACACACACACACACACACACACACACTGAGCTTTTCAAGATAAATTAGTCCACGACTGCAGTTCTCAAATACATTAAAATCACCTTGGGAGTTCTTTAAGAATACTAAATATGTAGTCACTCAGTCATGTCCAACACTTTGCAACCCCATGGACTGTAGCCCTCCAGGCCCCTCTGTCCATGGAATTCTCTAGGCAAGAATACTGGAGTAGGTAGCTATTCCCTTCTCCAGGTGATCTTCCAGACCCTGGGAGTGAATCCAGGTATCCTCCACTGCAGGCATAATCCCAGAGATTCTTCTTTAATTTCAAGGGTAAGGGTAAAATGAAAGAGGTTTGAAAACTCAATCTGGTGTTTCCAGCATACAGTTAGAGTATGATCCACTGAAGTAGACATGTTACTATAAGAATTAAAGAACTTGAATTACTAAGAAAAGCTATTATCTTTTTATCTTTAATAGAGACTTGCATAGAGCATTTATTAATTTTCATATTAATAGAAATGCTGGAATTATCTAAAAGTTGGGAACTTGAAGAGAATATGGTCTCTTTGATTTTTCTGACTCTGAAAGCTCTTATCTCAGCACAGACCACGCTATCTCCTGCAACAGTAACATAAATAAAAAGGCAATTTAAAAAAAAGTGTAGACTTCTGCTTCTAGCCAAATAAGACAGAAATTTACTTTTTGCTGAAACTGAAAGATAGGAGCTAACAACTGCCATAAGTTTTTGCCTGAAGAGAGTTTGTATGCCTGGCCAAAGGAGAGGAAATCAACAGAGTTCAGAGGTCTTTCTGGGTTTAGGTAATGGAGCTTGTAGTATAGTGTATAGGACAGAATACTGGAGAAGAAAGAGCTACACAGAGAGAAAGAACTGGGTGTCTGCCAAAGGACCTCAAGTCTTCAGCTGAGTATTGACCACTCATGCATATTAGAAAAAGAGCTGAGTCTAGTGGGGAAAATAACCCAAAAGAATAAGAGGAAACAACTACGAGCATTCACAAGAGCTAAGAATAGTTCCTTTTCCCATCAGGCAGAATAGAAAAACTCATAATTGATTGTGCTCAGGTGGATTTTCCTCAGTGGTGGGGTAAATATAACCCAAAGCTAAAAGCTTTCTTCATGCTTTAACAAAGTTTAAACAAGATCTAGCTCTCAAGCAGTTATGAAGAAAATGTAAAGTGGTCCAACAACTTTGAAGAAGTTTGTCAGTTTCTTAAAAATGACCCTGTGATTCTATTCCTTGATATTTACACAAGAGAAATTAACTTTTATATCTATATAAAATCTTAAACAAGAAAATTTATGGCAGTTAAACTGCAGAGAACCCAACGTCTATCAGAAGGTTAACAAATCAAAATATTATAGCACATTCTTTTAGTAAAACACTACTTATCAACTTAATAAAATATGAAATAATGACACATGGAACAAGATGAAATAATCTTAAAACAATTATGTTTCAAGAAGAAATCTGGAAATAAATCATTATATTGATTATGATTTGAAGTATGAAATTCTAGAGCATTGAGACTTATCTACAAATACAGAAAGGAAACTAGGGTTGTCTTTACCTGGGGGAGTGGGATAAAGTGGTCTGAGAGAAAGGAGTTACAAGGGGGCACGAGGAAACTTTTGCTGGTGAAAACCCCAGAAGAAATCTAACTCATCTTATGATGTCTTATGTGGATGAAAAAAACATTTACAGGATTAAAATATAGTCTGCCAATTCAATAGAAATTAGTTTTGTGCATCATTTTAAAATCACCTTTCACAGTATATTGGTGTTATACTTATTTGCATTCTTAAATAGAAATATGTGTCCTACATTAAGTAAAGAATTTTTCTTTATTGTTGTTGCTGTTGTTTGTTTTTTCCTAAATCACTTCTTCTAAGCATTCTATCTTACTTGCTTCTGTTTATTCTAATCTTCCAACAAGGTAACATAAGAATGTTTCTCAGGAAAAGTCATTATTCTGGAAAATTCAAAGGCTATCTTTTAAATCCTTAGCCTTCTCTTTTGAAACATTATTCCTTCTTTTATTTGAAAGTTTTGCATCAGAACTAGATCAGGCTATCTTTCAATACCCAGTAAAGCTTTTATTCCAGACAAAACATCACCTTCAAATGACATGTCATTGGTTTTATTTCACATAATTGTTGCTAACTCTCAAAGTAAAATTAAAATGCTTAATAAATATTTAATAATTTTATAAAATGAAAACAACTAGACGTCACATATTTTTTTTTTACTTCTATTGAATCCCTTCAGTTGACTAATTTATATTTGTATTTTATTTTTATGAAAATTTTCTTCAAGAAAAAAAATTCAATGAATGAGCAGGGAAATAAATATCTTCTTAGTCAGCACTCAAACTGGTTTCAATATTTGTTAAGTGAATTAACAGGAAATATATAATTTTAAATTATGAGAGAGAATTTTGACAGAAAAATATTTTTTACTAAATTCAGAAAAACATCAAAAGACGTAAAAAAGTTCAAAATATTTCTCTATTCCTTATATTTTAAGAGATGGTTTCTATCATAATATAAAGAAACCATTTTGCTTAAATAATTTTAAAGGACTTAGATGTATTAAAAAAGTGAAAGAGATTCTGAGTCAATAGGTGTAGATAAACCATGGCAGTCATTTTGAAAATGCTACTAGAAATGTAAACTGAAGTTAGTGGACTCAAAGCCAGATTTAAAGCCTGATTCTCTAAAAAAAAAAAAAAAAAAAAAAAAGGCTCTCTAACAATTCAGACATTCTCTCTACAGTGTTATATGGTTTATTCTTATGAGAATATAATAAACACAATAGCTAATAATTATAGAATACTTTCTAGGTGATAATTATTTTCATCTAGATTTTCTTCCTTTTTAAAAATGCAGTACCTGATTATTATCATCATTCCCTTATAACTAATGAAAGCAAAGTTCAGAAACATGAAATAAATAGCTGAACACCACAAATTTATTAATATTACCATCAGATCCCAAGATTAAGGCCTAAGGCTTAAATCTCTAAACTACCAGAGTCATGGGGAGGACAGGTTTGAGGTTGCTGTGAACAGGAGAAAAGCCGAATGAGGAATTCCTGGGCATGCAGTGGCACATAATTTCTCAGTAGTGTTGATATGAGCCAAGAAACATTCTTCATAAGATCTTTAGATCTTTCTAAAGGATCTCATGCAATACTTAAAGGAGGAGATGGGGTGGGGAAGGGAGAGAAAGAGAAAGAGTCTCACTCTGAACATTCTCTGATATATTCTGCCAAGTAAACAGAAATCAGCCAATGTTCAAATATTTTAGAAAGTAGGTAAGTATCATAAGTGATGAAACCAAAATAAAATGACTCTAAAGGAAGCAACACTTTTTGAAATCATAAACTCTTGTACATATTAAGTAGTTCTAAAGTGTTTCTTTGAATTTGCATCACCACAGTTAGGAGGGAAATAATCAAGTTTGGAGTATCACAGTTTTCAGTTGGGTAGAAGCCATGATATATCAGTTCAGTTCAGTCGCTCAGTCATGTCTGAAACTTTGTGACCCCATGAATTGCAGCACGCCAGGCCTCCTTGTCCATCACCAAATCCTGGAGATCACTCAGACTCACGTCCATCAAGTCGGTGATGCCATCCAGCCATCTTATGCTCTGTCGTCCCCTTCTCCACCTACCCCCAATTCCTTCCAGCTTCAGAGTATTTTCCAATGAGTCAACTCTTTGCATGAGGTGGCCAAAGTACTGGAGTTTCAGCTTTAGCATCATTCCTTCCAGGGAACACCCAGGGCTGATCTCCTTTAGAATGGACTGGTTGGATTTCCTTGCAGTCCAAGGGACTCTCAAGAGTCTTCTCCAACACCACAGTTCAAAAGCATCTTCAGCGCTCAGCTTTCTTCACAGTCCAAATCTTACATCCATATATGACTACTGGAAAAACCATAGCCTTGATTAGACTGATCTTCGTTGGCAAAGTAATGTCTCTGCTTTTGAATATACTATCTAGGTTGGTCGTAACTTTCTTCCCAAGGAGTAAGCGTCTTTTAGTTTCATGGCTGCAATCACCAGCTGCAGTGATTTTGGAGCCCCAAAAATAAAGTCTGACACTGTTTCCCCTGTTTCCCCATCTATTTTCCATAAAGTGATGGGACCAGATGCCATGATCTTCGTTTTCTGAATATTGAGCTTTAAGCCAACTTTTTCACTCTCCTCTTTCCCTTTCATCAAGAGGCTTTTTAGTTCCTCTTCACTTTCTGCCATATGGGTGGTGTCATTTGCATATCTGAGGTTATTGATATTTATCCCGGCAATCTTGATTCTAGCTTCTTTCAGCCCAGCATTTCTCATGATGTACTCTGCATATAAGTTAAATAAGCAGGGTGACAGTATACAGTCTTGATGGACTCCTTTCATAGTTTGGAACCAGTCTGTTGTTCCATGTCTAGTTCTAACTGTTGCTTCCTGACCTGCATATAGGTTTCTAAAGAGGCAAGTCAGGTGGTCTGGTATTCTCAACTCTTGAAGAATTTTCCATCATTTATTGTGATCCACACAGTCAAAGGCTTTGGCATAGTCAATAAAGCAGAAATAGATGTTTTTCTGGAACTCTCTTGCTTTTTTCATGATCCAGCGGATGTTGACAATTTGATATCTGGTTCCTCTGCCTTTTCTAAAACCGGCTTGAACATCAGGAAGTTCATGGTTCACGTACTGCTGAAGCTTGGCTTGGAGAATTTTGAGCATTACTTTACTAGCGTGTGAGATGAGTGCAATTGTGCGGTTGTTTGAGCATTCTTTGGCATTGCCTTTCTTTGAGATTGGAATGAAAACTGACTTTCCCAGTTCTGTGGCCAGTGCTGAGTTTTCCAATTTGCTGGCATATTGAGTGCAGCACTTTCACAGCATCATCTTTCAGGATTTGAAATAGCTCAACTGGAATTCCATCACCTTCACTTGCTTTGTTCATAGTGATGCTTTCTAGGGCCCACTTGACTTCATATTCCATGATGTCTGGCTCCTGATAAGTGATCACACCATCGTGATTATCTGGGTTGTGGAGATTTTTTGTACAGTTCTTCTGTGTATTCTTGCTACCTCTTCTTAATATCTTCTGCTCTGTTAGGTCCATACAATTTCTGTCCTTTATCAAGCCCATCTTTGAACAAAATTTTCCCTTGTTATCTTTAATTTTCTTGAAGAGATCTCTAGCCTTTCCCATTCTGTTCTTTTCCTCTATTTCTTTACATTGATCACTGAGGAAGGCTTTCTTATCTCTTCTTGCTATTCTTTGGAACTCTAAATTCGATGTTTATATCTTTCCTTTTCTCCTTTGCTTTTCACTTCTCTTCTTTTCACAGATATTTGTAAGGTCTCCCCAGACAGCCATTTTGCTTTTTTGCATTTCTTTTCCATGGGGATGGTCTTGATCTCTGCCATAGTGCATAAGTCATTTCAAAACTACAAAAACGTATAGTGTCACTTTGTTTTGTTAATGATGTGATGGAACTGAAGATACAGTTATTTTTCCCTGTATTTATTTCCAATCCCAGTTTGTTAAGCTCTCCATGACACTGAAATAGCAAGGTTACAATGGATTTTTTGACACACAGTGTCACTGCATTTTGGAAAGATACAGAACCTGATCATTTGAAGGCACATTAGTAGTTCCTTTTTAGTACAATGTGATCTGGGTACAGTAACCAATAAGGGATGTTAATGCACACAGGCTCTATCAACTGCAGAAACTCATTACTTCCCTAACCCTGAAGGAGCAAAGAGAAAAAGAGATGTTAGCTAGAGCCCAGTGAGAGCTGGTTATAGGAAGGAAGACTACTCAATAGAAGACATCCCTTTAAGACTCAAACTAGAAGTGAGTAAATAAACAACCTCCTCTCTTCTCCCTCTACTATCTAAACTCCTGCCATCTATGTTCTTTGGTCAAATCCAACTCGAAGCCAGAAGGCAAGGACAATTAATCAATGCAGTCCAAAATAATCAGTCTCCCAAAACACAGAGCAGGGCAGAGGAGGGAAGGAAGGTTAATTAGGCATTTTTCAGTCCAACCCCAGTATGTATTACAATGCAAGGTAATTCAGACAAGACCAACTGGGAAAAAGAGTGGGATGGTAGTGTTGACATACTCATATGCAAGAGTATATGAGTACATGACATACTCACATGCAAGAGTACAGCCATCCTTTGGTACCTGTGAGGGATTGGTTTCAGGATCTCTAGGGATATCAAAATTTGCAGGTGCTTAGATTCCTTATATGAAATTGTATAACATGGAGGGTTTCTGTTATTCATGGATATACAGAACTCACAGATACAGAAAGCCAACAGTTTATGAGTTCAATAACTGTTCAGTTCCCATTAAAACACTTATCTTTAGTAGATTTCAGAAAGAGGAGACTTTCTGTGAGGGACTGAATGATAAGAAATAGTTCTTATTTTCTCTAAAATAATTCTGAACGAAGGTTTGAGAGAAAAGAGTTGAATGTGGTTCCTGTGTTAGTGTGTTAACCTGTAACCATATTTCATCAAATGCTGGTATTGCTCAATGACCTAACTGCTGAGGGAAAACCAACTCCAGTGCTTTGGAGTAGTTTACTGTTCAGTTGTGTTTTCTATCTCCAAACATGTCATGAATTATTCCCCTTGTAATATACTGATGGATATATTTGACAAGCAAATTTCACTCTTCTTATCAACCCAATACTTGGTTAGTCACTGTGTGTTCATTGCTCTCAGAGTATATGAGTTATCACTCAGCTCTTAACTGCAGAAGCAGCCTGCATTTTGCCTAACTTTATCCACTCTAGATTTACTTATAAAACAACTAAATTATTTCTACTATTACTCAGAATTTGAAACAATTACTACATTAGGTCACCTTCATCACCTAAATGCAAAACTTTTATTTCATCTCATCTCATTGGTTAGTTGGTTGATGAAGTGAGAGCTAAAAACTCTCACAAGTCTTCCAACTTCTAAGCAAAGTACAGTTACCCATGGTTTGTATTTACCCAGAATATATGTTTAAGCAAGAAATATTTATAATCTATTCTGTAGTTTCAGTCTTTTCATTTTGTTTTTCCAAGTCCTTTCTCCCTCACTACCAAGGTCATTTCCTCTCAGTTTCCTTCTCTTTAACCACTCCTCACATTGAATTGTTCTACTAATATTTCTATTTTAACTTGCTTCCTTTTTGCATAACTCTTCTTCTCTCCCTCCCTTCTTTCCTTCCTTTCTTTTCTTCTTGTTTTTATACCTTTCTTTTTTTCACTTCTGTAATCTTAGTATACCATCTTCTTTCTTTAATCTTTTTTTTTGCTTAGTTTCCAAATTTATAAAACAGTATTTTATATCATATTCATGAATAACAAAATAGAAAGTATATTAAATATTTATGAGAATTAAAACAAAAAGAAAATAATATCAACAACACTATATCAAACCCAGAAGGCATTAAGCTTGTATTCTTTAATAGCTACATATATAACAACTATTTAATCTTGAGTCTCCTGTTAGTCAAAGAAGAAAAAATGTTATTTTATAAGACCCATAGTGTCTCTGAAAGTGTCAGTCACTCAGTCGTGCCTGGCTCTCTGTGATCCCATGGACTATAGCCAGCTAGGCTCCTCTGCCCATGGAATTCTCCATGTAAGCATACTGGAGTGGGTAACCATTCCCTTCCTCAGATGATCTTCCCAACCCAGGGATCAACCCAGGTCTCCCACATTGCAGGCAGGTACTTTACCATATGAGCCACCAGGGAAGCCTTAGTGTCTATGGTGTAAAATAAAAAGCCGCCTGAGATCTGAAAGAATATCATTGACTAATTCATTCTCCATGAAAATGTATATTGAGCACTCATCAGGTGCCAGGAATTGGTCTTGGTTCCTGGACATAGAATTTGAAAATTTAGCAAAATCCAAGCCTTCATGAATGTTACATTTTAGAATGACAGGAAAACAATAAATACAATAAACATAAAATATGCTGGATTTGATGAGAAATAGATAAAAATATAAAATGTGAAAACAATCATCTATCTTAAGAATACAATGTGGTTTCTCTAGGGAATTCATGGACAACATATTCTTTAAATATGCATGCAAAACATTTCTTCAAATTGCTTATTGAGAGCTATTGAACTTCACCCACTTAAATATCAATGATGTTGCTAATTAAAAAGATAAACAAAAACAAAAAGCTTTTGCAAACTGAAATTCTGGAAATGTAGTTTGGGTTTTCTTAGAGAAAATTAGGAATTTTAACCAAAATTCAGGCTTATATTTAATGACTACTCAAGTCTCTTCTTTTTTTCCCTTTGACATATTTGTGTTTGTGTTTATGTTCTGGAGACTTATCAGATTTTCATCTATTGCAAAATTTAAAAGATTTAAAGACTATTAATTCTTATCAACAATGGAAAGAGTGAGAGACTTTATTTTTATTTTTAGGGGGCTCCTAAATCACTGAAGTTGGTGACTGCAGCCATGAAATTAAGACACTTGCTCATTGGAAAAAAATCTATGACCAAACTAAATAGCATATTAAAAAGCAGAGACATTACTTTGCCAACAAAGGTCCATCTTGTCAAGACTATGGTTTTTCCAGTAGTCATGTATGGATGTGAGAGTTGGACTATAAAGAAAGCTGAGTGCAGATGAACTGATGATTTTCAACTTTGGTGTTGGAGAAGACTCTTGAGACTTCCTTGGACTACAAGGAGATTCAACCATTCAATCCTAAAGGAAATCAGTCCTAAATGTTCATTGAAAGGACTGATGCTGAAGCTGAAATGCCAATACTTTCACCACGTGATGCAACTAATTGACTCATTTGAAAAGACCCTGATGCTGGGAAAGATTGAAGGTGGGAGGAGAAGGGGATGACAGAGGATAAGATGGCTGGATGGCATCTCCGACTTGATGAACATGAGTTTGAGCAAACTCTGGGAGTTGGTGACGGACAGGGAGGCCTGATGTGCTGTAGTTCATGAGGTCGCAAAGCAACTTAGCGACTGAACTGAACTGAATCCCTTTTCTAACAACTGTTCTTTATTTAAATGCATCATTTTACAAAGAGAAAATAAATCAACAATCACACATCAACAAATACACTTAAAAGTAAAATATGCTGATATCTTGTCCAGTCACTCAAAGAAACAACTTTGTCATAGGTTTCAGATAGAGAGATTGTTTTTCAGACAGTGAAGCTTATTTTTTTTTTCTACCCTAAAATTACATATTGATCTCTGTTAGTAAAAACTGTTAAAATTTTTTTTTTAAAAGGTGCAATTTCTGGCAGTTAAATGGTATAGTTAAAACAAATACACGTGAGGCTCTTTGTGCCAGTCTCTTCTGATTGAAGAGAAAACAGGAATTAGAAAATATATACCTTTTTGTCTCAGGCTTTTTAGTTATTGTGGTAGAAGTGGTAACATTTTCTTCATTCTCCAATTTGGGGTTAGAGTTTGAGGAATATATTATCACTCTATCAAACACTCAAAACCAGATACATAATTATCATTGTATATTAGTGTCCCTCAAGGAGGAATAAGTTCATGTATTGAGGGTAAAAAACTTCTCTTACATTTTCCCTGGCTCTTTTCCAACTTACAGCCCTTATATAACTCTATTAGGCTGTCTTTTCCACCTACACACCTTCAGGTTTTAGTGAAAGTACATCAAAAATACAGGGATTAATGTACAGTAAAGATATCTCATACTCCCCATACCTCATACTCCTCATAGTTTTACTATGTTCTGAAACTGCCTTATTTCATATATGTGACAATGCAGACACATTGATACTATTGGAAACCCTCACTAGAAGAAGTTGTTTGACATGGGGTTTTAGGAGAAAGGCAACAAGATGTGAGAAGGCAACAAGATGTGAGAAGGCAACAAGATGTGAGAAGGCAACAAGAACCCAACAGGATATGAGAAAAAGACGGAGCTCAGCACTAGCCACTCTTTTTGTTCTGATGGTAGAAATTATCCAACCTGGGCAATGACTTTAACTGCTGCAAACAGCTCCAGAATGCTGCACTTTCATCCCCATTGTAGGTTAATGAGCATATTTGCATGGTAAGAATTATTAGCAACTAGGCCTGTCCCCAGGAGAGTATCCATGATGGTATTCACAGACCATTAACAGTAGAATTCACCCATGACCAGTAGAGGCTGTGAAGAAATGTTCTCTTCTTGGGAACAACCATTAATGGACCAATGTCATTCTCTTAAGACATATTTCTTATTTACTTATACAAGTCTTACAGATTTTTATAAATCTCATAATAAACCTAAAATATTTTTCATGAGCAGACATGATACTGAAGTTTTACTTGCTTTTTTAATGAAGCTATTTCATAATCCTTATGATACAGAAATGTGTTTGTACATCTTTGTTTAAAAATTTTTCTTTTTTTAAACCTCTTTATTTTTAAAGTAAAATCACTGAATGAAAATATTTAAGAAATTTGAACAAATCAAGGAATGCCTTGTTCTTTATTAAGGAAATTTATCCTAAAAATGTGGGAAAGAACCCACATATAAGACTCCTTAAATAGAATGGAAAGAAGCAAATTTAGTCTCCTGAGAAAAAAAAATATTGATTGATATGTAATATTGAGAATACAGCACACTGGTTTATAAAATATACTTTGCAAATTGGTTCTTTGCAAAGGAATCCGATATCTCTTGCAATCCAGATATTACACATCTATGTAGGATGTATTATCTATATCTTGCCATACTGTATTAATATTTGGGATAGGAATTTGTTCAGAAGGAATGTTGCAACTTTAACCAAAGTTAAAAAAAAATACAAACAGAAAGGAAAAGTAAGATGAAAGTTATCTTGAAAAACAAAAGGGGGCAGAGATAAAGTTTGATAATCATGGAACTAGAATTAACTTTCAGAGATCAGTTGGTTTTGCCCTGTCTTACGAAAGGGAATAAGAGTACCACCTAACAACCAAATGATGTTGTTTCAAGCGCTGCCTTACTATGAGAAGTCATTGACATTCACTGCTTTGACTGGAGTCTTCATGCAGTATATTGAAAATTTTCCAGCTGAGCCATATTGTTTTTCCTATGTATTGCTGGACTTATTTGTAGTAAGCCATGGTTTTTCAGTGTGACAAGATATCATTAATGTGCATGTTTTCTTGCTTTGTACCAGATTATGGCTCAGAGTTTATCATACTGAATACATTTAAATACATCCAGATTATCAATCTTGAGGGATCCAAATTCAGAGCTATCTTGATTGCATGCTGCTGCTGCTGCTGCTAAGTCACTTCAGTCATGTCCGACTCTGTGTGACCCCATAGACCGCAACCCACCAGGCTCCCCCATCCCCGGGATTCTCCAGGCAAGAACACTGGAGTGGGTTGCCATTTCCTTCTCCAATGTATGAAAGTGAAAACTGAAAGGGAAGTTGCTCAGTCGTGTCTGACTCTTAGCAACCCCATGGACTGCAGCCCACCAGGCTCCTCTGTCCATGGGATTTTCCAGGCAAGAGTACTGGAGTGGGGTGCCATTGTATGAAACAGCTCTAATGTTCCTTCTGTTGTTTTCACTTGACAGGGCACTGAGATAACATTCCTCCTCTCATCCACATTCTCTGGTCTTATTCATGCTTCTCACAGGCTACACTGTCAAGCCATTACCCAGAACCCCCTTGGTAGTTGAGAAAAACTTTACTAGATAATATCAATAACTGCAATATGTTTTTTCATTCACTCAGTGTTATGAGAATTATGAAATGGTGAAATGACTATAATTAAAATAATCCTGTAGAATGATTATTGTGAAGGGCTTAAAGCACCATTCATTCTTAACATATGTAAATTTAAGACTCAAGAGCCATGAGAATGAAATGTATTTTCACATGTAATAAGAAGAATTGATGTTTGCTCTTCTGTCCCATGGATCTGGGACCCACATGCTATGTCAGAAGGTAAAATATTTTCATAGCATGTACTTCATTCTGCAGAGAGTATCCCAAACTCAGAGTGTGTTGTCTTTCAGGTGACACCAGCTATGAGACTGCAAAGTCAATGTTAAAGCACAACATAAAAGTAAGGAAAAAACTAAAGGAATCCACAATACTGATGTAAGCAGAAGCAAGGCAGAAAGAAAATAAAACTATAATCCAAACTAATTGCCTTTCCAGTGAGGTATAGCCAACCTGACACTAGGTGGCTGGTTGGTTCCTGCAAGACATGGTCCTTTACCAAGGAGACATGAATGCAGATGCTGGTATATTGGGCCCTTAGTCATAGCAGCAGCCAGAGTTGACCTGGTGAAACCAAATGTATTAAATATACATCAATTCTGGATCTCTGGAAACAAGACTGCTTTGAGAAAGAGAATGGTTATATTCTATTGTCTGAAAATTTGTGTCCCCTACCCAGTCAAATTCTCATGGTGAAATCCTAAAGCCCAATGTGATAGATTGTGGAGGGAAGCTTTGGGAAGTGCTTTAGTTCAAGAAAGGAAAACCCTCACAGAAGGAATTAGTGCTTTTATAAAGGAGATCACACAGAGATTCCCTTTCACTATGTGAAGACACGCTAATAAACTGATCATTTATAACCCAAAAGAGGGCATTCACCAGAACCCAACCCTGCTGGCACTCTGATTTTACCTCAAGAACTGTGTCTGAAGTGAATTTCTATTGTTTATAAGCTACCCAGTCTATGATATTTTGTTAGAGAAAGCTGAATGGATTGAAAACCATGGATACTCACAGAGTGGATCTTTTATTTCCACGTGGATATTAAGTGTTCTTTCACAAAACCAGCTTCTTTAATACTCAGAAATCAAAATGATTTTAAGTGGCCCATCCACTTATTCACAAACCTTCTTAATTGCTTTTTATTCTTCAAGTGCTAGGAGCCTCATCATCAACTATCTTACCTAGAAAATTCTACCTTATGACATCTTGAATTGGTTTCTGTCACTCTAGAATAAATTGTAATATATAGACAGATACTAACATATAGAGAAAACTGAAAGGAAGTATTATAATAAATTATTATTTTGAGCTTTTGTATTGGGAAGGGAGACCTTTTTTCCCAATAACAATTTGGATTGTAAGTTCACAAAATTAAAAGTGAAGTCAAAGGAAGGACAACAAAATTTAAAATGTGCAATGTCCAATACACCAAATTTTATCTTTTATAATAACTGAAAATCAAAATTAGGTTTAGATATGTTCTAATATGTCATCAGTCTATTATAATTCAAACAGTTTTCTCTAATTCTCATTTATCAACTTTTTAAAAATAAAAGTTTTAAGCTAAGTCTTATGATGGATCAATCATCATTTGCTCCTAGAATAAGTATACGTTGCACTACATTCTTCATCTGAAATTGAAAGAATAAAGTAATAGATGCGGTACATTCTGTCATTTGAAGTTTAAATCACATGCAAAGTAATAAAAAAATTCTATACAGAGTGAGATGGAGATAGAAGATAACAAAAACACAATGTGATTATGGCAGCCAAATATGTCTAAATAGTACCATGGAAGACTATTTTGCTTAACTATATGTTCTTAAATATTTTATCAACACTTTAAACTTAGTCACTATAAGAGTGGATACCATACATACATAGGATATTATGTATAAATTTTGCTACTATATACATATATCAGCTGCATAAATTGTTTAAATAGTCACAATTTTAGGAAAAATAAGGGACCCTTTTGTTATGGCTGTTTTTCTAGAACTATTCTGATGGACAAGTGAACTGAATTACTCACCAAACCACTCTTACTCCAGGACAAAGTCTGAAAGGAAAGGAAAAAAAAACAAAGAGAATAGCAAATTGTTTTGTATTAAAAAGTAACCAGCCATCTTGGGGAATTGATCATAATAGCTGAAGATTTGGGTGTGTGGTTTTGAAGATAACACATCTGGTAAATGAGGAAATTTATGAGGGAAAAGGGAGAAAAGAAAATTAGAGAGTAAGATAACAGAGGAATAGGAAAGATAATTTTTGTGATGTGAAAATACAGACGTTTCTAGAATTCGAAGAATTTAAAATTGTGGTATGTCTTGCATTGTAATTATATTCTGCCATCCAGAATCATTCAATATGTTTTATGCATTCAAGGATACTATGAGGGGATGAAGGAAAGAGATATATGCACAACGTGAAGAAGGAAGTAAGAAGCAAGAGAAGATGACAACCATGAACAGGGATTGCTAAAACCAGATTGCAGCAGATCATCAGCGTCAGAAAAGCAGGAGGCTGAATGAACCAAACAGGGAAAATTTTATTCGTTCAGCCCTGTTTCTGCCTAGGTCTCTTAGAAATATGAAGGTGCAGTGTGTAACTGCTTGGACTATATAGAACAAAAGTTTGTGAAATTCTATCTAAACTGAAGGAAAATGTATCCTCAAAAATTGGAAAATTGGTGGTACAGATCTGTCTTATTATGTCCATGGGCCATATGTGAGTTTGTGGCAATGATTATCTCATACAAACACAGCTATTTATGATTGGCTTAACTATCTAACTCTCTTATTTGCCTTCAGACATAACTATCTTGAATTAAAAAAAGTCCTTGGGAATGATAAGGAGATAATAAACAACTATTGAGAGGCTATTAAGTGCAGGATTATCACATACATTTTCTGTTTCACTCTTCACAAGAACCTGTATATTCAGACTCTTCCACAAAGTTTAATCTATAATTCATACCATTGTATTAAATATTTATTGCCATGATAATATTCTATAATAAAATTTTAATGACATACAACAATAGCATCCATTGATCATGAATCTTGGATTGTTGGATATATGAGTCTACTGTTATAAACAGCACTTGCCCACATGTCTGTAGGTCATCTGACCGTTGGCTATTGTAGCAGATGTCTGCTGAGATGATGAGGGGAACTTGACTGCTTTGTGACAGTCACATTAATCAGCAGAGTGGTTGGTATATGTCAACATATACCAAGTAGTATATGTAACATATCAAAATTTAAGAGGCATGTTTTAGTGTTCTATTTTCCACTTTATAGCAGCAAAATATGTCTTTTTAGGTCACTCAACTTTAAAAATTGATACAGTCAAAAACACTTAAAAAAGATTTTTATTGAAACTGCAGTGGCTACTAAAGTGAAAAATTAAAAGGCAGAAATGGTCAATGTAAATCATACTTTGAATGTTTATTTCAGCATCTCATTATCTCCTTTTATAGCAGGACAATGCTAGAACTAGAACTCTTTTGAAATTCTCCTTTTCAAATATAAAAATTAACATAATAATGTTTTAATGATAATTATACCAATTCAAACTTTATTGTTTGTCTATATGCCCAGTAAGTACCAGGGTATAAAAAGGGGAAAGAAGAGAAAAATGAAAACCTGCAGCAATATTTTTAACTTTAGTATGATTCCACTAACCATAAACAAACACTAATCAATACAAAAGAGTTAACTATTAACCTTGGTAAAATTTTAATTAGGAGGTAATAAAGAATAGACAGGAACTGCTAGACTGTGAAAGACTTCACAGAAGAGAAAAATTAGTGCAAAATTCAGAACAATCTTAAAAGAAGTATGGAATTCCGTAGTCTCTTTATTTAGAAAGGGAGTAATAAGTTATATTCTATAAAGAAAAAATTAATATGGATAAATTTGAATAAAGAGAAACAAACATTTTGGGGAAAAACAATACATAATTATTTGACTGAATATTGTAGGTACAAGTTAGAATATTGCCACGCGGGTCCCTTTGACTTTGATGCCCTTGATATTCTTGAAATCTCAGTGCATGTAAACTAAGTTGCTTCAGTCGTGTCTGACTCTTTGTGACCCAATGGGCTGTAGCACACCAGGCTCCTCTGTCCATGGGGATTTTCCAGGCAAGAGTAGTGGAGTGGGTTGCCATGCTCTCCTCCAGGGGATCTTTCTGACCCAGGGATCAAACCTGCATCTCTTACATCTCCTGCATTGGCAGGTGGATTCTTTAGCACTAGCGCCACCTGGGAAGCCCTGAACTCTTAGTGTCTACACCAAATGCATTTCTGAGAGATTATTACTTAGACTGAAGTAATGACCATTATGTATTGTTTATTTTTCATTGCAGTGCTTGTAAACATTTCTCACTACTAGATTTGATCCAAAATTACCTGGAAAAAGAAAAACAAAACAACAATGATTCTTGTCTTCATTTTATCTCCATTTTCCTTTCTCAGCTGTCTGAAGATTTATTTATTAAATAATCTAACCTGTAGAACTAGTTTATTAGCCATCCAATATGACATAGTCTAGGCAAAATCAAGAAACACATAATGGACATATTGACACCAGCAAGACTTAGGAACCAACCAGTACATTCCTGCTACTTCACACTTTAGCTCAGAATCTGGGATACCTCAACCAAGTATGGGTTCTCAGCCACTCCGAACGCTTTAATATTGTATTTTGCTGCCAACCTAAGGACACACTGCCTTTATTGTTAGTTGTACCATGATCATTCCCCAGTCTCCACATTTTATTCCATTTCATTTCATTTATAGCTCAGGAATGAAATATTGTTCTAAACTCTTGACAAAAAGTGAAGCATTGACATCCTGGAGAATCTTTCCTACATATCTGTCTCAAAGAAGAAGCAGAGGCAAAGAAGCAGGGTCTTGATCAATGTTCTGGGTTATTGCCAAAAACTTTCCTTAAGCTTATATTCACTCATTGTGGCATCAGCCAACCATAGTATATTCCTGAGTTGCCTTCCTAGGTCGAACTTTTTTATAAATCTAGTGAGTAGAGTGTGGCTGTAATATTATTTATTGTCTCCAAGTAGTTGACTAAAAGTGTTTCCCAGGTGGCTCAGTGGTAAAGAACCCACTTGCCAACTCAGGAGACATAAGAGAAGTGGCTTCAGTCCCTGGGTCAGGAAGATCCCCTGGATGAAGGCCTGGCAACTCACTCCAGTATTCTTGCCTAGAGAATATCCATGGACAAAGGAGCCTGGTGGGTTAAAGTCCATGGGGTTGCAAAGAGTCAGACATGACTGAGTGATCTAGTACACATACAGTTGACTAGTTACCCAAAAAGATTACCTTCAAGGTAAATATTTACCTTCTAGGTAAAATGTTTGAACCCTATTTTCTCATTCATTAGGGAGCAGGGAATGAGGAATAGGAAGTGTTGGTTTAATTTGACAAAATATTTTGCTTTTATAGGAGATCATTCAATAAATGGACCCTACTATTTTTTGGCTTGTGGAAACAATTTGCCATCATTTACATTTGTGGAAGCATATTTCCTAATTTATACAGTGATTGTTAAAGTTTGCATTCTTTTGACCATTCCATTGTTCCTCCTATTTGCCTTACCAGATTGTTGCATGAGGATTTGGTGAAGGAGGAAGGTGGATCTCAGTGAAGTAGTGTTTGGTATGTATATGACCTCTTTCTCTGCTATGAATCTACTCTGGTACTTAGTACTATGGCATTTGGTACATAGAAGATTATTTAGAAGTGATTAATTATGCCAGTTCTAGATGTCAAAGATAAGACTGAAGTTTTAAACTCCCCATAAGTGAATATCTCCATTATTGCTGTTGTAGTTACAATGGAGTGAGTATTTCCTGAGTCAAATACACTGAAAGAAAATACAGTAATAGTAGTGTTAGTTGTTCAGTTGTGTCTGACTTTTTGTGACTTTTTGTGACAGTAGCCTGCCAGGCTCCTCTGTCCATGGGATTCTCCAGGGAAGAATACTGGAGTGGGTTGCCATTTAGTTCTCCAGGGCATCTTCCTGACCCAGGGATCAAAGATGGGCTCCAGGGTTACAAGCAGATCCTTTATCATCTGAGCTACAAGGAAGTTCTGAAAGAAAGTATATTTGAAGGCTTTTCTGGGACTTCATGGTCAGTTCAGTTGCTCAGTCATGTCTCACTCTTTCTGACCCCACAGACTGCAGCACGCCAGGCTTCCCTGTCCATCACCAACTTTCAGAGTTTGCTCGAACTCATGTTCATCGAGTTGGTGATGCCACCCAAACATCCCATCCTCTGCCATCCCCTTCTCCTCCTGCCCTCAATCTTTCCCAGCATCACGGTCTTTTCCAATGAGTCAGTTCTTTGCATCAGGTGGCCAAAGTATTGAAGCTTCAGCTTCAGCTTCAGTCCTTCCAATGAATATTCGGGACTGATTTCCTTTAGGGTGGACTGGTTGATCTCCTTGCAGTCCAAGGGACTTTCAGGAGTCTTATCCAACACCATAGCTCAAAAGCATCAATTCTTTGGTGCTCAGCTTTCTTTATGGTCCACCTCTCACATCCATAATTGATCCATAGCTTTGACTAGATGGACCTTTGTTGGCAAAGTAATGTCTCTGCTTTTTAATATGCTGCTTAGGTTGGTCATAGCTTCTCTTCCAAGGAGCAAGTGTATTTTAATTTCATGACTGCAGTCACCATCTGTAGTGATTTTGGAGCCCAAGAAAATAAAGTCTGTCACTATTTCCATTGTTTCTCCATCTATTTGCCATGAAATGATGGGACCGGATGCCATGATTTTTATTTTCTGATTGTTGAGCTTTAAGCCAACTTTTTCACTCTCCTCTTTCACTTTCATCAAGACGCTCTTTGTTCCTCTTCACTTTCAGTCATAAGGATGGTGTCATCTGCATATCTGAAGTTATTGATATTTCTCCCAGCAACCTCGATTCCAGCTTGTGCTTCATCCAGCCTGGCAGTTCACCTGATGCACTCTGCATATAAGTTAAATAAGCAGGGTGACAATATACAGCCTTGACATATTCCTTTCCTAATTTGGAACCAGTCCATTGTTCCATGTCCGTTTCTAACTGTTGCTTCTTGACCTGAATACAGAGTTCTCAGGAGACAGGTAATGTGGTCTGATATTTCCATCTCTTGAAGAATTTTCCATAGACTGTGATCTACACAGTCAAAAGCTTTGCTGTAATCAATAAAGCAAAAGTATATGTTTTTCTGGAATTCTGTTGCTTTTTCTAGGATCCATCATATGTTGGCAATTTGATCTCTGGTTCCTCTGACTTTTCTAAATCCAGCTTGAACATCTGGTAGTTCATGGTTCATGTACTGTTGAAATCTGGCTTGGAGAATTCTGAGCATTACTTTGCTAGTGTGTGAGATGAATGCGATTAACTTTATGATACTAAATATTAAATATTAAGTTATTTGAGTTAAATACTGTTGATTTACTAGTTCAGGAAACATGGTATTAACATAACACACCTGTATTTACATAATTAGCATAAAAGCAGCAGTCTTTGTATGGCTACAAAATTTATAAAATACTTTCACTTGCTTTATCTCCTCCATTTCATTTGATTCTTCTACAGGTTGGGGTTTGTGTTGAGAACATATTGCGACCATTTACTGATGAGTAAACAAAGGCTCAAACATATTAACTAATATGATCAAGGCTAGACAGTAACACTGAATATAAAATAATGTAAAACATATTAAAACTATTTTGTAAACTATATATGCTAAAGAAATAGAACTCTAATCCAGCTTTTGCATATAGGCTTCCCTATTACCAGTTTTAAATGAATTGTTCTGTGTAAACACATATTCTACAGAAATTAAGTTTTCCTGATTACCAATCTAACCATTATCAGGGTTTTCTCTTAATTTTTAAAAAATGTATCCAGATACTGAGATTAACAGTGCTCAATTCAAGTAACACAGTTTAAGTGAATCTTGAAAGAATATAAATTACTATAATTTTAATTAAAGCTTTAGTAATTTCACCCTCTTCTGATTTCTTTACTGGCTTCTCACCAGATACCTTTTTCCCCTAAAATAATTAAAGTTTAGAAATCTAAATTTCCAGGAGTGCTGTTGCAGCCATTTATAAGAAATAACTTGTCAACAGATGCAGAACAAATTTTTTAACTACTATACCTTATAATTGGAGAAGGAAATGGCTACCCACTCTAGTACCTTTCCCTGGAAAATTCCATGGAGAGAGGAGCCTGGTGGGCTATAGTCCATGGGGTCACAAAGAGCTGGACATGACTGAGTGACTGAACACAGCACATATATCATAATATCTTCACTGCAGTCTTTCATTATAAGAAAACAAAAAATGAAACTGTGACAGTGATTACACATCTCCATTCCACCTCAAACTATACTGCAGACATCTTTGAAGAATGCCTAGTACAACAATATTTGCACTCCTCAATCATCAAGCCTTGGCAAATACTTTACATATCATCAAATATTTTACCAAGCAAAGTGTACCTTTTAAAATGGACATCAGTCACCAAATTACACTAAAATTGAATAATATACAAAGAAGCAACAGGCTGCCAGCTGCTGGTCATGCATAGAAATGGGGATTTGAGTAATCATATATAATCCATAATCAACAAAAAATAAGCTCATCAAAATTTGCATTTAATGATAGATATAAAATTAATCTAGTGAAGAAATGCTGCAAATAGTAGAAAATAGTGTCTGTTGCTTCTGCATATAGTACTTTAAAGAAATAGCTTAAAACAATAAAATCAGTTCAAATTATCAATAAAAATACAAAAATTTTGTCTAAAATTAATTAAACATTATTATCAAATTTGAATAAAATAAAAACAATACTAATAACTATTCTATTATCAGTGGATAGAGATTTTTATACATACAATATAGCCTATGTGATGACATGCAAAATTAAAGATCATAATACAATTTGCAGTATGGGGAATATAAGTTTCTTCACAAACTCAATAGTTATATTGAATCAGTATGTTATTAAATAAGGGAATAATTTTTTAAAAATTTGAGTGATAAACCCTATTATAAACATGATAGGATTTTCTTGAGTCTTCAGTATCTGAGGCTCATCTTTTTCCTATATGAACACTATAACCTTGGGCATGTTAACATGTCCAAGCCTGAGAATTGCACTGAAAAATATGGGTGGTAACTATCTTCATACACTAGTAGAAGTGAATATTACATAATACATGTAATATACATGCAATATACATGTATATATATATTATATATGTTATATATATGTAATATATTGGACCTTGACTAAGCAAGTAAAACTTCAAGCTACTCTAAATGTATTGATTCCTTTTGTTGTTGTTCTTCAATTCTCCTTTAATATTAACTTTTAAGCATGGAAATATGGAAAACTTCTTTTTGTTGTCATGGAAAATTATTTTGATTTAGTGGGTCATTGGAGACAGGCCATTGAGTTTCTCATATTAAGTTTAAGTGATTTTTAAAAAATATATTCTGTCACAGAAACTAAATATCTAGTTGTTTTGAGAAAAATAACATTCAAAAATGTTAAATAAAGCTGTTAACTAGGATGATGATTCTGAGCTATTAATTTTGGGGGTGAAATTCTCTCTGAAGATGTATATAGCAGGTAGTGTTTTTTTTCCTTTTCCTCATTTAATTCATTTCATCCCAAGTTCAGAGGGTGCAGTTATGTGAAAATGTTATAAAAATATTAACTCTGTACTATAAAATAATTTTGCTATCAAGAAGTCTGTTGAATACAGAAATCAAATAAATGAAAATGCTTACCAAAAAGAAAAGGCTTAGATTAAATATAAATACATAATGCAGTTATTTTCTTGTATATTTCAAAATATAAATACAATGTAGATATTTGTATTTAATTTTATAGTGTATAAATATATATTTTCTCACATATTTAATGATTAAACTTAATAATTAAGTTGCTTCGTTATTTTTTTTCAATTCCCTTGATATTAATTTGTATAAGGTCAACAGCTAACATTCCTTTATATTGACTATCCACATAGGCCAATTAATTTACATTTTGCCATAACTGCCTTTGTTTTCCTATTCTTATTTTTCCAACCCCTGGGCAATTTGCAAATTTCAATAATGACAAATTCATAATAATATGATAACATGACTTCTTATGCTATCAATTTAGTAGGGATTATGCTTAAATCTATTATTTCCAATGTATTCTCATATTAAATTTCACATGTTATAGTACTGTAGCCTGCCTACTCCCTCTGTCTATGGAATTCTCCAGGCAAGAATACTGGAATGGGTAGCCATTCCCTTCTCCAGGTGATCTTCCTGACCTAGGAATCAAACCTGGGTCTCCTGCATTGCAGGCAGATTCTTTATTACATGAGCCACCAAGGAAGTTCATTTGATGACGCTGGAAATAAAAAACATGTAAAGAAAGGAAAAAACAGAGATGAAGACAAAAGAGCACATGCAAAAAAAGTTTAGGGACAGACAAAAATGCATTATTTAGACTCTACAATCAAAATAAAAAATTGAAGCCACATATAACTGAAATAGTGGAGTTGCATACATTTATGAAGTATATATTATTACATTATTGTATGTCATATAGCACACAATTATAGTATGTTCTTACAGTGAAGTAGAATATCTTTGTGGGAAAGAAGATGAAAATGAACCTAGGCATACATAAATTTTAATATCTTCACCTTTAAGGAATAAAAAATTATCTCTAAATAATAATAATAAATTGTTAATATGCATATATACTAAGAATACATATTATTTATTACTAAATTATTGATCATAAATAATAATAAAAAGGTAATAAATGATAGAGTAATAGAAAACAAGCATGATGAAATGATTCAACATTACATACAGAAAATCTGCAAATTAACATATAGTGGATGCAGAGACAATAGAATAGTGATTAAATAGTAATTAAAGCTGAGAAACAGTAAACGTAAGTGATCAAAAGAATAAATTGTTAATTTAAATGTCACAGCCCTATGTCGTGGCAGAAACCTCTGCTTTCCTTGAACACCTGGATTTCTGTCACTCACTGCCACTTATTTGGCTTCAAATGAATAACAAGACTAGAGAACTGTTTCCTCATTTCCAGTGTGAAGTAATTACATTATATGGCTACTAGATCAATTTAACAAAGATGATCTGTCAATCTATCCATCTACCTATCTACCAATTACTACATCTTTTTCTAAATATCTATCCATATACACCTGTAATCCCTACTCTAAATATGCCTGTATATATAGGATCTGAGTGTCACAAGCTGTCTTCCCTAGAAAGCTAAGCCTGACATAGTGTTTAGTGCTCCTGGGATCAATATTCATGGGAAGAAGGGAGTGTAGCACGATTAAACAAAGAGTGGGACTTAAGGCACAGATATAAGACATCAGTGGACCCCACAGGGAGTGCCAAAGGTGGCTCTTTAAAGAGTTTCTAACTCAAAGCAAGAGAGCCAGGGCTATATACTCTTTGTTTAGAAGACAACAAATACAAACTGCCAGGGCAGGGGACATGTCTTTAAGAAAAATAATTTCCAGCTGAGGAAATTCCCCAAGAGAACTGATACCTAGGACCGGCAGACAAGAATCTTCTCAACAGTTTAGATAAGATCCTCAGACGTGAAGAAAGGATCTGTAAGTTGCAGGACAGTGTCCTGATATAGACAATACTTGAGGTATTCCAGTTTTTCAAAGCGATCCATCTATCTCCTTGAATATTCTGGGTGTGAGCAGTAATAACTGGGGTGTTCAAAGCTGTTTTAACAAAATAACCAGCTCCATCAGTGAGCTATGATACGACAAGCTAATTTCTATTTTAAGTTTGGTTATGGTATAAATTCCTCAGAATTTATAAAGTTTATGAGTCAGAACTCTCCAGTGTCCTTCTAGAGAGATTCCTCTATTCCTTTGAGGAAGTAGTTTTCGTAGACACAACACACATTTTCATTAAAAAATAATAATAATCTTAATGCCTTTTTTATTACTTTGAAATGAAATCCATAGATAATATAGCCCATCTGTAAATGTAATTTCAAAGGATGAATATGATACGACTATAAGGAGAAATAAGAGAAAATTCATTTGTAGTAAAAATAACATGAATTTTAATATGTAAATATACAGGCATGACAAAATTGGAAGAAATTATGTAATCATCTACATGCACTGTAAGTTGACTACAACAAACACACCCTTCTGGTGTTCTGCATTGGAAAATCAAATACCAGTAGAGGGATTACTATCAATGGTCTAGTACCTAAAATTAAGGACAACTCTAAATTCCTGAAAGAAACAAATTAAAATCTTTTTTCCTCACTAGTAGCATTTGTGTTCCCTGGAAACTTGTATCTTAAAACTGAAAAAAAAAATGTATTCATATGTAAAGAAATTCAAATTCTACATTCAGTTTATCATAAACATGTTTTTCATCTCTATGACTGCTGTACATTAAAATCACATATGAAGCAAGGAGCAATTCCCTGTGCATGACAATGGTTGAAGACTGCATTCTTTGTCAACCCATTAAGTACCAGTATCCTTCAATCACTATGAAAAATAAAAATGCTCCATGTATTTATTTAGGGGTTTCACAGGTGATGGTAGTGGTAAAAGAATCCGCCTGCCAACAGAGGGGACACAAGTGAAATGTGTTCTATCCCTGGGTCGAGAAGATTCCCTAGAGAAGGAACTGGCAACCCACTCCAATATTCTTGCCTGGAGAATCTCCATGGACAGAGGAGTCTGGAAGGCTACAATTCGTAGGATTGCAGAGTCAGAAACGACTGAAGAAACTTAGCACTCACGTATTTGCTTAATGCTTCCAAGCACCAATATCATCCCACAGTCAAGCATTACACCAGAATGCCTGTTTAGTCATACAGAGCATGGAGGAATTGCTAACCACTGATCTTAATTCTTGTTTTCATATATGAAGTTACAGTCAACTCTCTTCATCCTTTCTCTCTTTTAGGACTGGGCAAGCTTACTCTGAATTAGTTTATTTGTTAAAGAGTTTACAAGGAATCCCATCTTTAGATTTTTTTTTATCACTAGAAATGAGATAAAGGCAATCAGTTTGCTTGAGCTTCTTGTGGGGACATAGTGTTTCCTGATATAAATTGAGGATCTAGGTTTAAATCCCTATTTTTCTTCTCAAGACTTTAGGATTATTAGAGGTTAAATGACTTTGAGAGTCAATTCTCCTATCATTTATTTAAAAATGAAGCTAAAATCTGCTTTCCATGTGAATTAAAAGAAATAGTGTAGACAATCAGGCAGTTAACATAAATCATAAGCAGCATATAGTTCCTGACGCTAAAATATCCTGATACAACATAGGAGAGGATAAATATAGAAAGAGGAGTACCTAGATAGAAATGTAGAGTGAAAAAATTGGATTCTAATATTACTCTGTGACCATAAACAATAATTCCTCCTTATTATAACCTAGGCATATCACCACATCTGATAGGTATGGAAACCACAGAACTTGTCACTTAGCAGGAAAAAGATTAGAAGGAAAGGGGATGATGTAAACAATTACACTAGAAAAATAGACATAACCTAGGAGGTCACCAAGCAAATTGGGACCCATGGACACCATAATTAAAAGTCTTATCATCTGACTCCATTGGCAGCCACGGTTAAAACAGTCATGAAATATTTGACATTCTTCATATATTTTATGTCATGGCATATTATTTTAACCAAAAATTTGGCAACTTGAAAATTTTAAAATTGTTACTAAATGTAGGCATGTCTTATTGATAACCTTTCTATATATATTACATACAAACTATTACCTTAAAAAATGTAACTAGGTCATTACTTTTTTGAATAACACATACTTAATAATAGTGTTAGGGAAAACCACTAGACCATTCAGGTATGACATAAATAAAATCCTTTATGATTATACAGTGGAAGTGAGAAATAAATTTAAGGGACTAGACCTAATAGAGTGCCTGATGAACTATGGACGGAGGTTCATGACATTGTACAGGAGACTGGAATCAAGACCATCCCCATGGAAAAGAAATGCAAAAAAGCAAAAAGGCTGTCTGGGGAGGCCTTACAAATAGCTGTAAAAAGAAGAGAAGTGAAAAACAAAGGAGAAAAGGAAAGATATAAGCATCTGAATGCAGAGTTCCAAGAATAGCAAGGAAAGATAAGAAAGCCTTCTGAGAGATCAATGCAAAGAAATAGAGGAAAAGAACAGAATGGGAAAGACTAGAGATCTCTTCAAGAAAAGTAAAGATACCAAAGGAACATTTTATGCAAAGACAGACTTGATAAAGGACAGAAATGGTATGGACGTAACAGAAGCAGAAGATATTAAAAAGAGGTGGCAAGAATACGCAAAAGAACTGTACAAAAAACAGCTTATGACCTAGATAATCACGATGGTAGGATCACTCATCTAGAGCCAGAAATCTTGGAATGTGAAGTCAAGTGGGCCTTAGAAAGCATCACTACAAACAAAGCTAGTGGAGGCGATGGAATTCCAGTTGAGCTATTTAAATCCTAAAAGATGATGCTGTGAAAGTGCTGCACTCAACATGCCAGCAAATTTGGAAAATGCAGCAGTTGCCACAGGACTGGAAAAAATCAGTTTTCAATCCAATCCTAAAGAAAGACAATGCTAAAGAATGCTCAAACTACCATGCAATTGAACTAATCTCACACGCTAATAAAATAATGCTCAAAATTCTCCAAGCCAGGCTTCAGCAATATGTGAACCATGAAATTCCAAATATTCAAGCTGGTTTTAGAAAAGGCAGAGGAACCAGAGATCAAATTGCCAACATCTGCTGGGCCAAAAAGCAAGAGTGTTTCAGAAAAAAAAATTTTTGGTTTTATTGACTATGCCAAAGCCTTTGACTGTGTGGATCACAATAAACTGTGGAAAATTCTGAAAGAGATGGGAATACCAGACCACCTGACCTGCCTCTTGAGAAACCTATATGCAGGTCAGGAAGCAACAGTTAGAACTGGACGTGGAACAACAGACTGGTTCCAAATTGTGAAAGGCATATGTCAAGGCTGTATACTGTCACCCTGATTATTTCACTTATATGCAGAGTACATCATGAGAAATGCTGGGCTGGAAGAAGCACAAGCTGGAATCAAGATTGCTGGGAGAAATATCAGTAACCTCAGATATGCAGATGACACCACCCATATGGCAGAAAGTGAAGAGGAACTAAAAAGCCTCCTTGATGAAAGTGAAAGAGGAGAGTGAAAAAGTTGGCTTAAAGCTCAACATTCAGAAAACGAAGATCACGGCATCTGATCCCATCACTTCATGCGAAATAGATGGGGAAACAGTAGAAACAGTGTCAGACTTTATTTTTGGGGGTTCCACAATCACTGCAGATGTTGATTGCAGGCATAAAATTTAAAGATACTTACTCCTTGGAAGGAACATTATGAACAACCTGAACAGCATATTGAAATGCAAAGACATTACTTTGCCAACAAAGGTCTGTCTAGTCAAGGCTATGGTTTTTCCAGTGGTCATGTATGGATGCGAGAGTTGGACTGTGAAGAAAGCTGAGCGCCAAAGAATTGATGCTTTTGAACTGTGGTGTTGGAGAAGACTCTTGAGAGTCCCTTGAACTGCAAGGAGATCCAACCAGTTGATTCTAAAGGAGAACAGTCCTGGGTGTTCATTGGAAGGACTGATGTTAAAGCTGAAACTAAAATACTTTGGCAATGACGACCCTGTATGCAAGACAGGAAAAAAGACACAGATGTGTATAACGGACTTTTGGACTCAGAGGGAGAGGGAGAGGGTGGGATGATTTGGGAGAATGGGAATTCTAACATGTATACTGTCATGTAAGAATTGAATCGCCAGTCCATGTCTGACGTAAGGTGCAGCTTGCTTGAGGCAGGTGCATGGGGATGACCCAGAGAGATGTTGTGGGGAGGGAGGTGGGAGGGGGGTTCATGTTTGGGAACACATGTAAGAATTAAAGATTTTAAAATTTAAAAAAAATAAAAAATTAAAAAATAAAATAAAAAAAATAAAATACTTTGGCCACCTCATGTGAAGTGTTGAGTCATTGGAAAAGACTCTGATGCTGGGAGGGATTGGGGGCAGGAGGAACAGGGGACGACAGAGGATGAGATGGCTGGATGTCATCACAGACTGGATGGACTTAAGTTTGCGTGGACTCCAGGAGTTGGTGATGGCCAGGGAGGCCTAGCATGCTGCAATTCATGAGGTAGAAAGCAGTAGTAAGGAGTCGGACACGATTGGGTGACTGAACTGAAGTGAACTGAATATAGTGTTTGGAGAAGGCAATGGCAACCCACTCCACTACTCTTGCCTGGAGAATCCCATGGGCAGAAGAGCCTGGTAGGCTGCAGTCCATGGGATCACTAACAGTCAGACACAACTGAGAGACTTCACTTTTCACTTTCATGCATTGGAGAAGGAAATGGCAACCCACTCCCGTGTTCTTTCCTGGAGAATCCCAGGGACAGGGGAGTCTGGTGGGCTGCCATCTATGGGGTCGCACAGAGTCAGACATGACTGAAGCGACTTAGCATCATCATCAGCAGCAATAATAGTGTTTAGAAGAACTGAGACATGGGCCTCTGATGCTGGGAAAGATTGAAGGCAGGTGGAGGAGGGGATGACCGAGGATAAGATGGTTGGATGGCATCACTGACTCAATGGATATGAGTTTAATCCAGCTTAGGGATTTGGTTCGGAGAAAGAAATGGCAACCCACTCCACTGTTCTTGCCTGGAGAATCCCAGGGACGGTGGAACCCAATGGGCTGCTGTCTGTGTGGTCGCACAGAGTCGGACATGACTGAAGCGACTTAGCCGTAGCAGCAGCAGCAGGGATTTGGTGATGGACATGGGAGCCTGGTGTGCTGCAGTCCATGATGTCCAAAGAGTCAGACAAAACTGTGCGACTGAACTGAACTGAACTAAATTCCAAGACCGTAAATACAATGCTGTACTCCAAAGTTCTGAATATTGTACAGGTGTCTTGCCGGGGTCCTGCCCCTGCAGGATCCAGGGGAACTCTCAAGAGAAATGGTGTCAGCGAAGAGAATGATTTAGAGAGAGAGATAAAGAATGTTTCAGATAAGAAAATGGAGGAGAGAAAGAAACACAGACAGACACGGGGAGACCAAGCTTGCTCAGTGAGCGAGGCCCATAACTTTATTTTCAAAAGGGACTTTTATACCTTGACATGTACATAGAGGGAAATGAAAGAGGCAAGGTCGTGCAGAATCAGCCCAAACACTCCAGCAGTTTTGCCCTTATCAAAACCAGGATTTTTTCTGCATACTTTTCCCATAAACAATGTTGTGCACATTATCTTCTGGCCTTGGAGGCCTGTGGACATTTTATGATCCTCTTTTGATAAAGGCTGTTCAACCAGAAAACTTATTTTCCCTTGAAATGTTTTTTCTTTATATTTCTAATCTATGTCAGCCTCAGAAAATGCTAAACAGAGTTACATTTCTCATGGAGCAAAGATGCAGTGAGTTACAAGAAAGAACCAATTAGCTCAAAGGTCTGATGTGGTTAATTCCAAAGCTACTGCTTGTTTTTCTTGAATTCCAACTACGTTAACTAATGCACTCCCAGGTGCACCATGGATAAGGGAAATGGGAACTTGGCAGCAAGCATTGGCTCAACAGTGAAATTCTACACCAGCATTACACTAATAGTTTTTAACTTTTGAAAGGCTCTATATTTTTAGGTTTCCCATGCCTCTCACAGTTGGGTGGCTGTGAACAATCAAAAGTGTAGCTGCAAGAGTCTGGATAAACCTGTCTCAGGCTAGAATGCTAACAGAGGGGGTTTGATTTGAAATATTCCTTTCATGTCCAAGAGACTTACTAGCTAGAGCCTGAAGTTGATTTTCTCCAGAGAAAGGTGATCGGGGATAACCCCCTGTTAATGTCAGAAGAGTTGGTGAAAGGCATAAAATAGTAAGACAGACAGATTCTGGTTTTGGGGTAGATGCTCGAGCTGGTCCAGGGGGGTCCCTCGAGGCCCGAAGCCTTGCTTATCAGATCTCTTCCACATGACCTTGTCATGGGTGGGATCTCCTGTGTGGGCTCCTGGCAGTGTCTCAAATTCAAGATGTTGAAATTAAACTCACCATCTCCCTCTCAACACTACTCTTAGCCTACATTCCAGAGCTCATAAATGGCATCATTACTCCTTTGTTACCCACATTAGAAACCAGAAGAGAGTCTTCAATTTTCCCTAATTTTATTGCTCTACATCTAGTTGGTATTAATAAATGACCAGTTAATTTACATTTCTATAATAAACAAATATTTCTTTCTTTCCAACTCTTTTATGAACTCAGTTAAGCTCAGTTCAGTCACTCAGTTGTGTCCGACTCTTTGTGACTCCATGGATCACAGCACGCTAGGCATCCTTGTCCATCACCAACTACCGAAATTCACTCAAACTCACATCCATCGAGTCAGTGATGCCATCCAGCCATGTCATCCTCTGTCGTACCCTTCTCCTCCTGCCCCCCAATCCCTCCCAGCATCAGAGTCTTTTCCAGTGAGTCAACTCATCGCATGAGGTGCCCAAAGTACTGGAGCAGCTTTAGCATCATTCCTTCCAAAGAACACCCAGGGCTGATCTCCTTTGGAATGGACTGGTTGGATCTACTTGCAGTTCAAGGGACTCTCAAGAGTCTTCTCCAACACCACAGTTCAAAAGCATCAATTCTTTGGCGCTCAGCTTTCTTCACAGTCCAACTCTTGCATCCATACATAACCACTGGAAAAACCATAGACATGACTAGATGGACCTTTGTTGCAAAGTAATGTCTTTGGTTTTCAATATGCTGTCTAGATTGGTCATAACTTTTCTTCCATGGAGTAAGTGTCTTTTTATTTCATGACTGTAGTCTCCATCTGCAGCCCCATCTATTTCCCATGAAGTGATAGGACCAGATCCCATGATCTTCGTTTTCTGAATGTTGAGCTTTAAGCCAACATTTTCACTCTCCTCTTTCACTTTCATCAGGAGGCTTTTTAGTTCCTCTTCACTTTCTGCCATATGGGTGGTGTCATCTGCATATCTGAGGTTACTGATATTTCTCCCAGCAATCTTGATTCCAGCTTGTGCTTCTTCCAGCCCAGTGTTTCTCATGATGTACTCTGCATATAAGTGAAATAATCAGGGTGACAGTATACAGCCTTGACATACTCCTTTCACAATTTGGAACCAGTCTGTTGTTCCATGCCCAGTTCTAACTGTTGCTTCCTGACCTGCATATAGGTTTCTCAAGAGGCAGGTCAGGTGGTCTGGGATTCCCATCTCTTTCAGAATTTTCCACAGTTTATTGTGATCCACACAGTCAAAGGCGTTGGCATAGTCAAAAAAGCAAAAATAGATGTTTTTCTGGAACTCTATTGCTTTTTTGATGATCCCAGCAGATGTTGGCAATTTGATCTCTGGTTCCTCTGCCTTTTCTAAAACCAGCTTGAACATCTGGAAGTTCATGGTTCACATATTGCTGAAGACTGGCTTGGAGAATTTTGATCATTACTTTACTAGCATGTGAGATGAGTGCAGTTGTGTGGTGGTTTGAGTATTCTTTAGCATTGCCTGTCTTTGAAATTGGAATGAAAACTGACCTTTTCCAGTCCTATGACCAGTGCTGAGTTTTCCAAATTTGCTGGCATATTGAGGGCAGCACTTTCACAGCATCATCTTTCAGGATTTGAAATAGCTCAACTGGAATTCCATCACCTCCACTAGCTTTGTTCGTAGTCATGCTTTCTAAGGCCCACTTGACTTCACATTCCAGGATGTCTGGCTCTAGATTAGTGATCACACCATCATGATTATCTGGGTCATGAAGATCTTTTTCATACAGTTCTTCTGTGTATTCTTGTCATCTCTTCTTAATATCTTCTGCTTCTGTTAGGTCCAGACCATTTCTGTCCTTTATTGAGCCCATCTTTGCATGAAATCTTCCCTTGGTATCTCTGATTTTCTTGAAGAGATCTCTAGTCTTTCCCATTCTGTTGTTTTCCTCTATTTCTTTGCATTGATCGCTGAGGAAGACTTTCTTATCTCTCCTTGCTATTTTTTGGAACTCTGCATTCAAATGCGTATATCTTTCCTTTTCTCCTTTGATTTTCGCTTCTCTTCTTTTCATAGCTATTTGTAAGGTCTCCCCAGACAGCCATTTTGCATTTTTACATTTTTTTTTCCATGGGGATGGTCCTTACCCCTGTCTCCTATACAATGTCACGATCCTCTGTCCATAGTTCATCAGGCACTGTATCTATCAGATATAGTACCTTAAATCTACCTCTCATCATTTTTATGTGAATTTTTAAAAAATGTTGTAGACTGATAAATAACTACACTATTTTCAATCATATCCTTTTAATATCTTTGTTCTCATTGTGGCTGGAATAATCTTCCAAATGCCACCATCTCTCCCCTGATTTCTTAGCCACATACCTTCAACAAAATGTTCAGACCTCTTTCCTCTTTCCAGTCTGTATTTGATTTGGTCTCCATCATCATCATTTGTTATTCCCTATCACTACATTTTGCAATCTACTCTGAATAATTCCAACTGTGGAAATTCTGTTTTAATCTCATTAGGAAATGTGTGATCTCCTATTCTTCAGCCCCATATCTTTAACTTATTTTTCAAAACTCAACTTCTGACTTATCTCGTCAGTCTGTTTGCAGAAAAAAAATGCAGGATTCCCCATGAAATTTGTAGTTTAGATAAATAATATTTCAGTAGAATATATGCCATGTAATATTTGCAACTTTCTTATGCTAAAATATCATTCATTCTGTATCTTATTTGTTAAATCTGGCAAAATGTTTCCAAAAGGAAGTCTTTCCCTGGAGCTCATCTAGATTAATTGCTATGTTCATGCATTAAAAGCGCATCTACCCCATCACATATCCGTTTGTGTTCAATGTATTTAAATGCCTTTAAATGCCAATAAACTGAATAAAGGAAGTACCTAAAATTGTGAAATTTCTGTATTTCTATTTTAAAATATTCTAAATAAAAAGGAAAACTGCATCTGACAAAGCTATATTGAATCATAAATGCAACTTCACTGTTCTATATTGATAACTATTTGCTTACTATATATATTTTAATCTATTTGACATTGCCTAGCCTTTATTGTTTTTCTTATAAGAGCAGTGAAAAACTATATAACAAAAATAAAGGATTATTTATTTTTTACAAGTTTTTTTCAAGGTTTGTAAAGAGATTATAAATGATTTTTCTGGGGTCTATTTTCATATCTATGGGACAGAAATACAAATGTCAAAAACATAATCAATTTATGTACAATTTATATACAATTTATGTACTTATATTAATGCAACTAATGATGCTTTATTGATGTGTAGAAAATATTATGGGTAAATAAGATTAAATGAAAAACATCAGTTTGTGAATGCCTGTAGACATAAGAAAATCTGGTTTGAGAAATTATTTATAGGTGACAGTTCTAAGCAAGCACAGTTGAATATTTTGCCACCAAATACTGTTTTATTAATTGGGGTGGTTGTAGTCTTAGAGTAACTACAAAACAATTCATAGTGGAAAACTTTTAAAACTTGATTGGATAGGATGCAAATAACAATTCTTATATCAACTGAAGATTGACTCTCGGCTTAAACCATTGTGACAATATATCATTGATGGAATATATATATTTCTGTTTTACTTCTATTTTTTCCCTTGTAGTTAGTAGGTTAAAATTTATCCAAACTCACATTTTTATTCTATATTTTACATATTTTAATACATTTAGTACTGTGTTATATGTATATGCACTTATATTAAGAGCCTTAAAGCTAATGGTTTAAGGCTGATTCTTAGCATATTTTACAAATGAGGAAAAATGGAAACAATGACAAATTTTATTTTCTTGGACTCCAAAATCACTGTGGACAGTGACTGCATCCATGAAATTAAAAGATGCTTGCCCCTTTGAAAAGCAGTGACAAACCTAGACACATATTAAAAAGCAGAGACATCACTTAGTTGACAAAGGTCCATAGAGTCAAAGCTATGGTTTTTCCAGCAGTCCTGTATAGATGTGAGAGTTGGACCATAAAAAAGGCTGAGCACTGAAAATTGATGCTTTCAGGTTGTGGTGCTGGAGAAGACTCTGCAAGTCCCTTTGACTGCAAAAAAGATTAAGCCAGGCAATTTTAAAGGAAACCAATTCTGAATATTTACTGGAAGGACTGATGCTGAAAGTGAGCTCCAATACTTTGACCACTTGCTGCAAAGGTGGACTCATTGGAAAAGACTGATTCTGGGGGAGACTGAGGACAGGAAGAGAAGGGGGTGATGGAGAAGGAAATGGTTGGATGGCATCTTCATCACAATGGACATAAATTTGGGCAAACTCCAGGAGATAGTGAAGCACAGGAAGCATGGCGTGCTACAGTTATGGGGTTGCAAAGAGTCAGGCAAGACTTCATGACTGAACAACAACAACAGCATATTTTCTATCAGTTTAGAATTAAACATAGATACCTCGAGTTAACTTTCAAGTTCAATAAATTATATTTACATCATTGTTAAAGTCACTCGGTCATGTCTGACTTTTTGCAACCCCATAGGCTATACAGTCCATGGAAATTTCCAGGCCAGAATACTGGAGTGGGTAGCCGTTCCCTTCTCTAGGGGATCTTCCCAACCCAGGTATCAAACCCAGGTTTCCTGCATTGCAGGCGGATTCTGTACAAGCTGAACCACAATGGAAGCCCATTCGAAGGGAAGAATTCTATAAGAATTAATTCTAATATGTATTGATCATGTTTTATATTTTGTATTTAGCAGTTTCACTGAATTCTGTGACACTCAAATGTATTTCCATTGCTTTTTCTAGGATTTTCTCAGAAAAACATAAACTTGGTGTAATAGAATTTTAGGTAAATTATAATAAGGTTAGCTATATTTTTAAGTGCACTGCCTGATAACTTTTGATAAATGGAGTAATCCACACTCCAATCAAAATGTTGAACACATCAATAACTCTCAAAGTTTTCCTCATGTCCCTTGCCAATTAATTTCTGCCTCACTGAAGACAACTGCCATTCTGGTTTCTATTATCATACTCTGCCTCTTCGAAAATACAGATGAATGGAACACTAAAACATTTACTATTTTATGCCTGCCTACCTTTCACTTAGTAATGTTGCAGCAGTTCACTCTTGTATCATGTGTTAATAATTTGCTCATTTTATTTATGAAGATATTCCATTGACTAAATATACTACAATTTGTTCATCCATTCTCCTGATAATGAACATTAGGTCATTTCTAGTTTGTTGCTGTTATGGAAACAGCAAAATTCATACACATACCTTTTTGTACACATATATTTTCATGTATATTAAATCAAAACCTAGCAGTGGAATTGTTGTATCATGGAGAAAAATGTTACCTTAATTTTACAATGTTAATTAACCATTATTTATTTCTACAATAACATATGAGTTTCATTTGCTTCCCACTCTTACCAATATTTTGTATTGTCAGTTCCTTTTTAAACACTTGGCATTGCAAAGAGTGTATATAACTATATCTTCCTGAGGTTTTAAGTATCATCTCCCTAATGAGTATAATGTTGAAAAAATTTCTTATGCATATTATAAAGTGTATATTCAAATCATTTATCTATATTTTTTTATTTTTTCATATTTTATAATTGAGTTATATGATTTCTTTTTATTTTCTGAATAAAAGGATTGATTTGTCAGAGATACATGTTACAAACAACTTTTCAAAGTGTTGCTTTATAAATCACTATTAAAAGTTTCTCTTGAAAAGTTTCAAATTTTTATGAAAATCATTATACATTTATTTTTTAAGAATGATGATTTTTGTTCCAATCCAAGATATATTTGCAACCTATACAAAGATCATGATGATTTTTTAAGCTTTCTACAAGGACTTATGGAGTTTAATTTTTAAGTTTGTGGCTACAATCTATCTGCAATTAACTTTTGTGCTTGAAATGAGACAGTAGTTGATATATACACACATTTAATTCTTTTCCGTTTGTTCATCCAATAATTTAATCCCCTTTTGTTGAAAATATTTTCCTTTTATACATTGTGTTGCTTTGTATCTTTATTGAAAATCAATTGACATACCTTTGGCTTTAGACTCTACTGTTCTATCACTGTTTTTCTCTTTTCATATCAATGTCACACTGTCTTGATTACTACATTTTTATAGTAATTCTTAAAAATCAGGAATTGTAAGTCCTAAAATTGTTTGGAAATAATTTGGGGTATACTAAGTCCTTTGCATTTACAAATGGACTTTAGAATATGCTTGTCTTTTTAAACAAATTGCCTGTTGGGGTTGGATTAGTTTTGCATTAAATATAGACATCACTAGGGAGAGAATTATCATTTTTAGTGACATTTTGATGTTAAATCGAACTATTAAGATGAAGACAAACACTGTATGTGTGGAATCTGAAAAAAATGTTTAAATATAATTATGTATGAATATATAAATTATATTTAAATATGTAAATATAACACAAATATAAAATATATAAAGCAAACCATTATACCAAAACAGAAATTGAATCCATATGCAGAGAACAAACTAGTGATTGCCAGGGAGGGAAAGCTGAAGGGAGGAGCAAAATAAGTGAAGGAAGTTAAGAGGTACAAGCTACTAGGTATAAAATAAGCAAATTACAAGTATATAACATACAACACATGAAATATAGTCATTATTTTATAACTTTGTATGGAGTGTAATTTATACAAATATTAAATTACTATGGCAAAAATACTGGAGCTTCACCTTTAGCATCATTCCTTCCAAAGAAATCCCAGGGTTGATCTCCTTCAGAATGGACTGCTTGGATCTTGCAGTCCAAGGGACTCTCAAGAGGTTTTCTCCAACACCACAGCTCAAAAGCATCAATTGTTCAGCGCTCAGCCTTCTTCACAGTCCAACTCTCACATCCATACATGACCACAGGAAAAACCATAGCCTTGACTAGATGGACCTTAGTCGGCAAAGTAATGTGTCTGCTTTTGAATATATTATCTAGGTTGGTCATCACTTTTCTTCCAAGGAGTAAGCGTCTTTTCATGGCTGCAGTCACCATCTGCAGTGATTTTGGAGCCCAAAAAATAAAGTCTGACATTGTTTCCACTGTTTCCCCATCTATTTCCCATGAAGTGATGGGATCGGATGCCGTGATCTTCATTTTCTGAATGTTGAGCTTTAAGCACCTGGGATTTCTTTGGAAGGAATGATGCTAAAGCTGAAGCTCCAGTACTTTGGCCACTTCATGGGAAGAGTTGACTCATTGGAAAAGACTCTGATGCTGGGAGGGATTGGGGGCAGGCGGAGAAGGGGATGACCGAGGATGAGATGACAGGATGGCATCACGGACTCGATGGACGTGAGTCTGAGTGAACTCCGGGAGATGGTGATGGACAGGGAGGCCTGGCGTGCTGTGATTCATGGGGTCACAAAGAGTTGGACGTGACTGAGTGACTGAACTGAACTGATGCTATACATATGAAACTAATATAATATTATAAATTAACTATACTTAATTAGAATGAAGGAAAGTTAACTTGAAAGTATATTTTTGACATAGCATTGAATTGAGAGTATAGATTCACTGTAAGTCTCATTCAGATATTTTCTGATATCCTTTAATAAAATTATTACACTCCCCTCAAAATAATATATGTCAAACAGAGACAGATGATTTGCAATAGACATTATATTCATTACAATATCTGAATGTCTAATTTTTCATAGAAGGTAATAGCCATGAGAGGCTGTAGGAAAAGCTGCTATGCTATTCTGCCCTGAACTCGCTACTCTGTGTGGGGCATAGCAGGGAATTTGAAGAAAAAAAACAACAGGAAATCAAACAGACAATACAAGAACATGAAGTTATTTGTATTCCTAACATTTCTGTTGCATTTTCTGACCTGAGTTTGAAATATTAAGGTGATGTCCATGCAAATGTCTGAAAAATACTCTCATGAGAATCAAACATACAGAGAAACAAGAGGGATAAAATACATAACCTTTTAAAAATAGAATATTAATCTTTGTGGGGTGAATTATCTCTTGAAGGTGATTATTTGCCATCATGTTTACTTGATATCTCTGTTTAAAAGATGTGTTATTTTTTTCTTAAATCTTTCAGTACAACAGTGGTTATAATTCTTATTCCAGTGGCAAAAATAAATATTTTTGCCTTAACCATACAACAAAATATCACTTTTTAAATATTGCAATTAAAGCTCTTTCAACTTTAGTTTGGTAATGCAATTTGAAGCTTTCTTTATGAAATAGAAATGTTAGAACTATTTGTACATCACTAGAAAGCTTTGTGTTATCTGATGGAAGCATTTGTGTTATGTAATTAAACTGAAGTGTCAATATCATTTTAATTGCATTCACTCTTCTCACATGGTGAACTTTCTCATTGATCTAGCAAGAACCTCCTGAACTAGTTTTATAACCAGAAGCAAATTAACTTTAATTATATTGTCAAAGTCTCTTATAATTTTAATTTCCTTGATATATCAAGTTTATAGATAACATTTAGATGCCACCGAGGGAAAATTCTTCAAAAGGAATGTATCATTTCTTATTTATAATATTGAATATTCCTATTCTTACAATACCAAAGCTTCAAAACCGTCATTAGCACCCCCTCTCCATTTCCCTTTATTTTATCACAGGCTATTCCCATATTAGACTGACAATATCCAGTTACTCTGAGAATGTAATTGGTCTTCAGAGTATGCTCTGCCTGATAACCAAGTAGCTCAGCTAGGCCAAGGAATTGATGCACCAGGGACAATACTAAAAATGTGTAATGAGGGATAGAGGGTAAGTGCCCCAATAGCCTCACCCTTCACTGTAATTCTAGATATATTCCACAAGGTTTCTCAGAAGACATCTAGTGGGATTAAATGCCAGTTGGCTCATACATATACACTTCCTTGGCTTTCCGCCTTTCTTGCTTTGCCCATTCCCTCAAAATTTCTTCTGGCATCACCTTCCAAAACAATCTACTTATAACCAATACTTTTTCAAGACCTATATCTGGAGAATCCAGAATGAATCCACTAATTTTGAAACAGTTTTGGTTGATTTTAGCCATTCAAAGGCAAAATTAAATGAATGTTTATCTAACATGTAATATATTCTTACTAATTACAAAACCATACAATGTGATCTTTTAGTTAGGTTTCTCTAGAGAAACAGACTAGAAAGATGTATACTGGAATGTATTTACTTTGGGGAATTGACTAATGCAACTATGAAGGTTATGAAATCCCATGATTTGCTGTCTGCAAAGTAGAGACACCCAAAAGACAGTAGTGTAATTCACAGTGAATTAGAAAGTCTGAGAACCCGGGTAGCCAAAGATGTAGACTCCAAACTAAATTTGAGTGCCTGAGAAACAGGAACACTGAGTGTAAGAAGAGGTTGATGGACCAGTTCAAACAACCAAACAGAAAGAGGCGATTTCTTCTTTCTCCTATCTTTACAGGTTGTCAAGAGGTGGGATAAAGCACACCAACACTAAGGAGGACAACTGCTTTACTGAGTAAACAAATTATAATACAACTTTTATCCAGAAATGTGCTACAGACACACCCCCAAAATGTTTAACCAAGTATCTAGGCATCCCATGATTTAGTCAAAGTGAGAACACTTTGCAATCCATTCCATGAGGCAAGCACAGCTTAGTTACTAAGCCCTGTCCAACTCTTTCAAGACCTCATGAACTGTAGCCTGCCAGGTTCCTCTGTCCATGAGCTTTCCCAGGCAAGAATACTAGAGTGCATTTTCATTTCTTTTTCCAGGGCATCCTTCTGACCCAAGGATCAAACATGTTTCCTGAATTGGTGAGCAGATTATTTACCGAGCAACCAGGGAAGCCAGAGGCAAGCATTGTCCTGATGTCAAAGCCCAATAAAGGAGATATAAGAAAACTACAGACCAATATATTTTACAACTATGGTTGCAAAAATCCTCAACAAAATACTGTAAATTGAATACAAGAGCCTATTAAAAGTATTCTTCACCAAAACCAAAGTGGAATTTATTCTACAAATACAAAGACGATGTGATTATGAAAATCAATCAGTATAATACACCATATTAATAGGAATTTTCTTTTTTCATAAAGAAAAATCATGATTATTTCAACAGACATAGAAAAAAAAACTTTGACAGAAATCATAATATTTCATGCTAAAAAGAAAAAAAAAACAATAAAGATAGATAAAGCTTTTTTTCCTAATTCCTGGACCAAGACAAGAAAGTCTATTCTTACTTCTTCTATTCAGTACTATACAGGAAGTTCTAGCCTCTTCTATTTGGATGGAAAAGGCAATAAAGGCACCCAAATTGGACAAAAAGAGGAAAAATTACTCCTGTTCACATATATCTATATCTTGGATATAGCCATAGATCCCCTAAATAATTCACAAAAAAAGTTAGAGGTGTTATAGGTAAAAAGTTATTTCAGAAAAAGTTGCAAAATGGAAGACCAAAATGCAACAATTAGTTTCATTTCTGTAACTTGCAATGAACAACTGAAAGACAAAACTAAGAAAATGATTCCTTTACAATAGTTTCAAAAAGAAGAAAAACTTTGGAAGAAATTATAGCAGAAACTATGAGACATACAATTAAAAATATAAAACACTTGCAATGAAAAATATAAAAATATAAGACTTGCAATGAAAAACACACTGAACTAAATAATAATAACCTAAATAAATAGCATATACCACATGTTCATCTGTTGGAAGATAACATCACTAAAGAAATCATGCCTTATCAGATTAATCTATAGGGTTAATGTAATACTTTCAAAACATTAGTTTCCTCTTTTGAAGAAATAAAAACTATGATCTTAAAATGTGTATGGAATTGCAAGCAATCCAGAAAAGTTAAAAAAAAAAAAAAGTCTTGAAATAGATGAACAAAGTTAGGGAACTCAGACTTCCCAATGGCAAACTTATTTCAAAATTATAATAATCAGAACAGTGTGGTATTGGCATAAAAACATACAAGCCTTTAGATTAATGGAATAGAACTAAGAGTCCAAAATTAAACCCGTGCCGCTATGGTCAATTGATTTTTAACAAGAATTCCAAGACATTCAATGAGGGAAAGAACATTCTTTGGCAAATGCTTCTCAGACAATTGAAAATGCATAAGCAAAGAAATGAATCTGGACCCTTACCTCATATCTTATATGGAAACTAAATCAAAATAGATTAAAGATGTAAATGTTAGCAGTTTAAACTACAAAACTCATAGAGAAAACATAATATGTAAGTTTTGTCACCTTGGATAAGACAATGTTTGTTTAATGTAACACAGGCACACACAAATCAACAAAAATAGATAAATTGTACTTCATCAAAATGAAAACTTTTTGCCTCAAAACATACTATGAGCAAACTGAAACACACACACACACACACACACACCACACAAAATGAGAGAAATTCCAAATCATATATCTGATACAGGTTTACTATCCAGAATATATCATGAACTCTCATAACTCACCAGCAATAAACAACTGCAGAATTTAAACTAGGAAAATGCTTTAGCTATCTCTCCAAAAGATTTACAAACAAAAATAAACACAGTAAGTGATAATTAACATCATAGTCATTAAGAAACAGAAATTTAAAAGTACTCCATTGTCATCAGGATAGTAAGAAGGAATAAGAAAAAACAGGAAAGGAAAGAAGAGGAAGAAAGGGTAAGGAAATGGAAGAGGAAGAAGAAGAAATAGTAGAAAGGGGATGAGGAAAAATAATAAATGTAGACAAGGGTGTGGAGAAGTTGGAATCATCATAAATTGCTTCCTCATAAATCCTCATAAATTGGAATCCTCACAAACTGCATTATAACATGGTGCCCTGCTGTGAAACCAATATGACTGTCCATTAAAATTTACATGTAGAATTACTATAATGCAGAAATCCTATTCTTAGGATATACCAAATATTCATAGCAGCATTATTCATACTAATCCCAAAGTGAAAACCACCAACAATCTATCACATGTATGAGTTGAATGTGGTCCAAGATGGTGGCACAGGAAGATCTTGTATTCACATTCTTCCATGGATATGCCAAATTTACTGGTATACAAGGAAAAATTACTGCAGAAAAAGAACTGAAAATTAGCTGAACAGGTTCTAAACAAAAGGGTGTGAAAAGTCCACATAGAGATGGGTATGAGAGGCAACATGTGTTCTTACCAAAAACCTCACCCTCAGCATGATGATCACAATAAGGAGAAATCTCAAGGGTCCAGAGCTATTCCCTGGAGAGCAAGGGGTTTATGCTCCACTCCAAACATTTCAACACTTGGGTGCACTGGAGAGATGAGGGCCCCAAAGCGTCCAGTTTTGTAAACCAAAGGAGTTTATATCTAGGAGACATGGTGGAGGGCTATGGGGATAAGAGATACTCATTTGGAGGGGATCATGCACAATATCACTTGTCCTGGGACCCAGGGCAAATGCCACAGTTAGAGAAATGCTTGAAATAAATGTGTAGGAGATTAATTTGTTAATCCTAAAGCACCTACCAGAAGGGCAGGGATGGAATTTCTTTGAGGTTAGAGGCCCTGGAAAGTACCATTTTTTGTACTGTCCTTGCTGCTACTGCTGCTGCTAAGTCTCTTCAGTCGTGTCCAACTCTGTGCGACCTGATAGACGGCAGCCCACCAGACTCCCCTTTCCCTGGGATTCTCCAGGTAAGAACACTGGAGTGAGTTGCCATTTCCTTCTCCAATGCATGAAAGTGAAAAGTGAAAGTGAAGTCACTCAGTCGTGTCTGACTCTTTGCGACCCCATGGACTGCAGCCCACCAGGAACTTCTGTCCATGGGATTCTCCAGGCAAGAGTACTGGAGTGATTTGCCATTGCACTGTCTTTAAACCTGGCTAACATGGATAGGCTCCCACAGACACAGACTTATTAAAGCTGTGAGCATGACCACTCCTAATGCGCTTTCCCTGTCTTCCTAAGGCTGTGCATGTGCCCCACCCTTAGTACTCTCCCAGAGCCTCACTATAGACGGTTAGTGAAAAACTACAAACAGGAGATGTGCCTTGCTAACTTGGCACTTGTGGCCAGAAAGGTTGCACTCTGGGGTTCATGAGACTGTAGCAATCAGAAAGACAGTTATGGCAGGCTACCACACGCAGAGCACTTCACAGAGAGCAGACTGAAACACAAAACTAGGCTATCCATGATAAAGGCCAATTTACTTGCTCTAGAGCATCAACCTGAAGAACAGGATTCAGGTTTGCCATACATCTGGAGGGTCAAGAGAAACTCCCAGTAAATGTAGACAGGGAGATACCATTATTATCCTTTTCACTGGTCTTACCACAATTTATTGGTACCTTCCAGAAAGGAGATTATACACCAAAAACTCAATTTTTTCAACTGCTAGCCAGGAGATACCTCCAGATCTCCTGGTCTAGAAGTCAACTGAATTATGGTTGCAGTTCCACATGACTATATGTAATTATATATTTTAAAGTTATTGCCTGAGTAGCTGACTCCCAATCACCCTGAAACTAGCTACTGACTGAGATCTCTCCCATTGGAACACAGACAGGTCTTATCCCTCCTCCACAGGGACCTGTCAAGAATAAGTCAGGCTATTTTAGAAATTCACAAATGTTGAGAGACAATTAACAGCTAGGAGAAAGTTGAAATAAGATTCCTCTCTTAAATAAGGCAAAAATCACTGCATATAGTGGTTGCAACCATGAAATTAAAAGACATTTGCTCCTTGGAAGAAAAGCTATTACCAACCTAGACAACATATTAAAAAGCAGAGACATTACTTTGCCAGCAAAGGTCCATCTAGTCAAAGCTATGGTTTTTCCAGTAGTCATGTATATATGTGAGAATTGGACTATAAAGAAAGCTGAGCACTGAAGAATTGATGCTTTTAAACTGTGGTGTTGAAGACTCTTGAAAGTCCCTTGGACTGCAAGGAGATCAAACCAGTCAATTCTAAAGGAAATCAGTCCTAAATATTCATTGGAATGACTGATACTGAAACTCTAGTACTTTGGTGACCTGATGCAAAGAACTGACTCATTAGAAAAGACCCTCATGCTGGGAAAGTTTGAAATTAAAGTCCAAAACTGATTTTGATGTATTGATAATGTTACTGTTTTCCATAGAATGGAAGGTAAACCTTACAAAAATTAAGTGGCATGTCATAGCAGGAAATTCATAAGGATCCAGTGGTCTGAAATACCCCTTCAAAATAAAGGACAAAATATTATATCTTGTACTACCTACTACTACAAAATATTATATTTTGCACTACCTACTGGGCTTCCCTGGTGGCTCAGATGGTAGAGAATCTACCTGCATTGTGGAAGACATGCGGCTGATCCCTGGGTCAAGAAGATCTCCTGGAGAAGAGAATGGCTACTCTGAGTGTTAAATAATTGATGCTTCCAAAATGATGTTGGAGAAGACTCTTGAGAGTCCTTTAGACTGGAAAGAGATCAAACCAGTCAATCTTAAAGGAAATCAACCCTGAATATTCATTGGAAAGACTGATGCTGAAGCTGAAGCTCCAATACTTTGACCACCTGATGTGAAGAACTAACTTATTAGAAAAGACCATGATTCTGGTGAAGATTGAAGGCAAGAGGAGAAAGGGACAACAGAGGATGAGATGGTTGGATGGCATCACTGACTCAATGGACATGAGTTTGAGCAAGCTTTTGGAGATGGTGAAGGACAGGGAAGCCTGGTGTGCAGCAGTCCAATGGGTTGCAAAAAGTTGGACATGACTGAGCAACTAAGCACAGTGCAGCACAGCATTATCTTTCTCCTTCTGACTTACTTCACTCTGTATAATAGGCTTTATGTTCATCCACCTCATTAAAAGTGACTCAAATGTGTTCCTTTTTATGACTGAGTAATATTCCATTGTGTATATATACCACAGCTTCTTTATCCATTTATCTGTTGATGGCCATCTACACTGCTTTCATATTCTAGATATTGTCAGTAGTGCTGCAATGAACACTGAGGTACATGTGTCTTTTTCAATTTTGGTTTCCTCCAGGTATATGCCTAGTAGCAGGACTGGGGTCATATGGTGGTTTTATTCCTTTTTTTTTTTTTTAAGAAATCTGCATACTTTCTTCCATAGTGAGTGTATCAATTTATATCCCCATCAACAGTGCAAGATGGCTCCCTTTTCTTCACACCCTCCCCAGCATTTATTGTTTGTAGACTTTTTGATGATGGTCATTCTGACTGGTGTGAGGTAATATCTCCTTGTGGTCTTGATTTGTCTCTAATAATGAGTGATGTTGAGCATCTTCTCATGTGTTTGTCAGCCATCTATATGTCTATGTCTTCTTTAGACAAATATCTGTTTAGGTCTTTTTCCCACTTTTTTATTTTTTATTTTTTTTCCTAGTATTGACTGTGAGCTGCTTGCATATTTTGGAAATTAATCCTCTGTCAGTTTTATCATTTGCTATTATTCTCTCACATTGTAAGAGTTGTCTTTTCACCTTGTTTATAGTTTCCTTTTCTCTGCCAAAGTTTTATTGTGTTGATTTTAATAGCCAAATCTTGAAAGCAAACCAAATATTTAAGATATTTTCTTCAATATATTATGATGAAGCTAACTGAATATGTTGGACTTCCCTGGTGGCTCAGATGGTAAAACGTCTGTCTACAATGTGAGAGACCTGGATTTGATCCCTGGGTTGGGAAGACTCCCTGGAGAAGGAAATGGAAACCCACTCCAGTTACTTCTTCCCTTGAAAATCCCATGGCTATTTAAAATGTTGATTGATTGATTTATATAACTTATTTAGTTTTCATTATAAAATATTCTGCATTAAAATTTGATAGACTCACCAACATAAACATGGAGTTCAGTATAATCTTTCAATATTTTTTAATGAATTAGAAGGAACAAAGTGACTACTCTTTCATATGTTGAAATATAGCATAAAAACAAGGCAAATAAATGAGTCAATACAAATATATTAAATTTTTCCTGACTTTAAAAATGAAAGTTGCTCAGTCATGTCCAACTCTTTGTGACCCCATGGACTGTACAGTCCATGGAATTCTCCAGGTCAGAATACTGAAGTGGGTAGTCTTTCCCTTCTCCAGGGGGTATTACCAACAAAGGGATCGAACCCAAGTCTCCAGCATTGCAGGCGGATTCTTTACCAGCTTAGCCACAAGGGAAGCCCAAGAATACTGGAGTGGGTAGACTGTCCCTTTTCTAGTGGATCTTCCTGACTCAGGAACTGAACCAGGGTCTTCTGCATTGCAGACAAATTCTTTACCAACTGAGCTATCAGTGAAGTCTTACTCTGACTATACTAAGTCTGCTGCTGCTGCTAAGTCTCTTCAGTCGTGTCCAACTCTGTGCGACCCCGTAGATGGCAGCCCACCAGCCTCCTCCATCCCTGGGATTCTCCAGGCAAGAACACTGGAGTAGGTTGTCATTTCCTTCTCCAATGCATGAAAGTGAAAAGTGAAAGTGAATTCACTCAGTCATGTCCGATTCTTAGCGACCCCATGGACTGCAGCCCACCAGGCTCCTCCGTCCATGGGATTTTTCAGGCAAGAGTACTGGAGTGGGGTGACATTGCCTTCTCCGATACTATCTCTAGATGTTCCATATTCAAATGTATATCTAAATCTAAGTCACTACTAAAGTTGTATTTGCTCCTCAATAATTGGTTGGACTAAATGTGATATAAAGTAGTTTAAGGGTTGATTCTGTCATAATGTTTTATATTAGTATAACTATAACCAAAAAAAAAAAAAAAACACAGAAAAACTAGTGTTAGATTGATACAATTTATTTCATCTTACTAAACACATCACTATAAATAGAAATATCTATTGTTTCAAAATTATTTCTTTTTCAGATACTTTCATCATCACAAAGCAACCATAATTTCTAATATTGTCTAAAATGTGCAGCATATGAAAACAAGCAACAAAATTAATTGGTCTAAATCTCATATTTATTCAAAGAGTGTATATTAAGATATACAACTAATTATACATGTGAAATTGAAATGATAAATGTGAATCAAAAATTACTAAATTTAAAAATAGTATTAATGATGACCACTACACTTCAAATTTAGTCCCAAATTTTTAAAATAAATTTGATTTTAACTTTAATATAAATATTAAAAATATAACTCTGATTGCCAAACAAAACATAACAATGTAAAGTCAATAGCCATTTTGTAAACAATATTCATGGCCATGTTTAAAATTATATTCTCTTTTTGTGACAGTTTTATTCTCTTCAGCATATGGATTCTTGATACAATATAATATTCTTAGCAGCTAACATTTCAAATGCATTTTGTATTTTAAAACTAATTTTTACAATGCTGACAAGCAATGTATCTCATAATATTTTCCCCTTTTAAGTGTGAATACAATTTGAATTTTTCTCTCTGATAAAAGCTTTATGTTTTAAGATTGTAAGTGATGATTTTAAGCAGAACAAATAAGCACAGAAATAAATCCCTTGGTTTTAATTGACTTTTTGCTTTTACTGCAAGTAGTTGTGTATAATTGTTGTCTTTGCAAGAGATAATAAACAAAAAAAATTCATTAAAATAAAGATACTTTTCAAATCAAAGATTACCCTTGAGTGATTGTTCCCATAACAATTACTGATTGCATTCGGATTTGTCATCTTTTCCAAGCAAACAAATTAGGTGTGTCATAGCCAAACTTAGTACAGTTGATATCTGTTCATAATACTCTATTGCAAGTATTTTATGCAAGACACTAAAGAAATAAGGTACGTTATATTTACAGAAGAAGTAAAGTGAAAGTCAAAATATTAAAGGCTTAACTACTGCTAATAGAAAATAAATTTCTAAGATATATTTTGATTTATATTTGTTTGTTTTGAGTTATGTATTTTAAAATATCCTAAATTTATCATTGTGTTTTTTAAAAAACAATACACATCATATAGAAGTGGAAGAGGACATGGGTTTTATAAGAACACCAGCAACAAATGACTTTTGGTGGCTGCACAGGCACAGGAGGGCCTAGAGGAGCTATCCCACATTGAAGGTCAGGAATGGTGGCGGTAAGGAGATACCCCTTGTCCAAGGTAAGGAGTAGAGGCTGTGCTTTGCTGGAGCAGCCGTGAAGAGATATCCCACGCCCAAGGTAAGAGAAACCCAAGTAAGATGGTAGATGTTTCAAGAAGCATCAAAGGGCAGACACACTGAAACCATACTCATAGAAAACTAGTCAATCTAATCACACTAGGACCACAGCCTTGTCTAACTCAATGAAACCAAGCCATGCCTGTGGGGCAACCCAAGACAGGCAGGTCATGGTGGAGAGGTCTGACAGAATGTGGTCCGCTAGAGAAGGGAATGGCAAGCCACTTTAGTATTCTTGCCTTGAGAACTCCATGAACAGTATAAAAAGGCAAAATGATAGGATAGCAAAATACGAACTCCCCAGGTCATTAGGTTCCCAATATGCTACTGGAGGTCAGTGGACAGATAACTTCAGAAAGAATGAAGGGATGGAGCCAAAGCAAAAACAATACCCAGTTGTGGCTGTGACTGGTGATAGAAGCAAGATACAATGCTGTAAAGAGCAATATTGCATAGGAACCTGGAATCTCAGGTCCATGAATCAAGGAAAATTGAAAGTGGTCAAACAAGAGATGGCAAGGGTGAACGTCAACATTCTAGGAATCAGCGAACTAAAATGGACTGGAATGGGTGAATTTTACTCAGATGACCATTATATCTACTATGGCAGGCAGGAATCCCTCAGAAGAAAAGGAGTTGCCATCATGGTCAACAAAAGAGTCTGAAATGCAGTAATTGGATGCAATCTCAAAAAAGACAAAATGATCTCTGTTCGTCTCCAAGGCAAACAATTCAATATCAGTTTTCTAAGTCTATGCCCCAACCAGTAATGCTGAAGAAACTGAAGTTGAATGGTTTTATGAAGACCTACAAGACCTTTTAGAACTAACACCCAAAAAAGATGTCATTTTCATTATAGGGGACTGGAATGCAAAAGTAGGAAGTCAAGAAACACCTGGAGTAACAGACATATTTGGCCTTAGAATGCAGAATGAAGCAGGGTAAAGACTAATAGAGTTTTGCCAAGAAAATGCACTGGTCATTGCAAACACCCTCTTCCAAAAACACAAGGGAAGACTCTACACATGGACATCACCAGATGGTCAACACCAAAATCAGATTGATTATATTCTTTGCAGCCAAAGATGGAGAAGCTCTATCAGTAAACAAAAACAAGACCAGGAGCTGACTGTGACTCATATCATGAACTCCTTATTACCAAATTCAGACTCAAATTGAAGAAAGTAAGGAAAAGTGCTAGACAATTCAGGTATGACCCAAATCAAATCCCTTATGATTATAGAGTGGAAGTGAGAAATAGATTTAAGGGCCTAGATCTGATAGATAGAGTGCCTGATTAACTATGGAATGAGGTTCATGACATTGTACGAGACAGGGATCAAGACCATCCTCATGGAAAAGGAATGCAAAAAAGCAAAATTGCTGTCTGGGGAGGCCTTTCAAATAGCTGTGAAAAGAAGAGAGGCGAAAAGCAAAGGAGAAAAGGAAAGATATAAGCATCGGAATGCAAAGTTCCAAAGAAAAGCAAGAAGAGATAAGAAAGCATTCTTCAGCAATCAATGCAAAGAAATAGAGGAAAACAACAGAATGGGGAAGACTAGAGATCTCTTCAAGAAAAGTAGAGATACCAAGGGACGATGTCATGCAAAGATGGGCTTGATAAAGGACAGAAATGGTCTGGACCTAACAGAAGCAGAAGATATTAAGAGGTGGCAAGAATACACAGAAGAACTGTACAAAAAAGATCTTCATGACCCACATAATCATGATGATGTGATCACTAATCTAGAGCCAGACATCTTGGAAAGTGAAGTCAAGTGGACTTTAGAAAGCATCACTACGAACAAAGCTAGTGGAGGTGATGGAATCCCAGTAGAGCTATTTCAAATCCTGAAAGATGATGCTGTGAAAGTGCTGCACTCAATATGCCAGCAAATCTGGAAAACTCAGCAGTGGCCACAGGACTGGAAAAGGTCAGTTTTCATTCCAATTCCAAAGAAAGGCAATGCCAAAGAATACTCAAACTACCGCACATTTGCACTCATCTCACATGCTAGTACAGTAATGCTCAAAATTCTCCAAGCCAGAATTCAGCAATACGTGAACCTTGAACTCCCTGATGTTCAAGCTGGTTTTAGAAAAGACTGAGGAATGAGAGATCAAATTGCCAACATCCGCTGGATCATGGAAAAAGCAAGAGAGTTCCAGAAAAACATCTATTTCTGCTTTATTGACTATGCCAAAGCCTTTGACTATGTGAATCACAATAAACTCTGGAAAATTATTTAGGAATGGGAATCCCAGACCACCTGACCTGCCTCTTGAGAAATCTGTATGCAGGTCAGGAGGCACAGTTAGAACTGGACATGGGACAACAGACTGGTTCCAAATAGGAAAAGGAGTACGTAAAGGCTGTATAGTGTCACCCTGCTTATTTAACTTATATGCAGAGTACATCATGAGAAATGCTGGACTGGAAGAAACACAAGCTGGAATCAAGACTGCCAGGAGAAATACCAATAACCTCAGATATACAGATGACACCACCCTTATGGCAGAAAGTGAAGAGGAGCTAAAAAGTCTCTTGATGAAAGTGAAAGATGAGAGCAAAAAAGTTGGCTTAAAGCTCAACATTCAGAAAACGAAGCTCATGGCATCCGGTCCCATCACTTCATGGGAAATAGATGGGGAAACAGTGGAAACAGTGTCAGACTTTATTTTTGGGGGCTCCAAAATCACTGCAGATGGTGACTGCAGCCATGAAATTAAAAGACTCTGACTCCTTGGAAGAAAAGTTATGACCAACCTGGATAGCATATTCAAAAGCAGAAACATTACTTTGCTGACTAAGGTCTGTCTAGTCAAGGCTATGGTTTTTCCTGTGGTCATGTATGGATGTGAGAGTTGGACTGTGAAGAAAGCTGAGAGCCGAAGAATTGATGCTTTTGAACTGTGGTGTTGGAGAAGACTCTTGAGAGTCCCTTGGACTGCAAGGAGATCCAACCAGTCCATTCTCAAGATCAAACCTGGGATTTCTTTGGAAGGAATGATGCTAAAGCTGAAGCTCCAGTATTTTGGCCACCTCATATGAAGAGTTGACTCATTGGAAAAGACTCTGATGCTGGGAGGGATTTGTGGCAGGAGAAGAAGGGGACAACCCAGGATGAGATGGCTGGAATGCATCACGGACTCGATGGCCATGAGTCTGCGTGAACTCCGGGAGATGGTGATGGACAGGGAGGCCTGGTGTGCTGTGATTCATGGCGTTGCAAAAAGTCGGACACGACTGAGCGACTGAACTGGAGTGAACTGACGTTAAAAAGTAAAACAGTTATCATGGGAGTACATAAGAGAAGGTAGTTAAATTATAAAAAACCAATTAAGGCATGCAGGAAAAAGATAAAGACAAGAAGAGTATGCTGTGTCACTGATTTCATTCAAAAGTGATAGAAGTGGTTTTAACAAGTATATCAGAAAAAAAGAGAATCACCAATATAAAGAATTGTAAGATATATATATATATATCCAGATATATAAAACATATCTATAAGCGATACAAAATTAAAATTATTTTAAAGTGTTAACTCAGGCTTTCAGCTTCATATTATTTTAAAGTATGCAAGACAGGAAAAAAGACACAGATGTGTATAACGGACTTTTGGACTCAGAGGGAGAGGGAGAGGGTGGGATGATTTGGGAGAATGGGAATTCTAACATGTATACTGTCATGTAAGAATTGAATCGCCAGTCCATGTCTGACGTAGGGTGCAGCTTGCTTGGGGCAGGTGCATGGGGATGACCCAGAGAGATGTTGTGGGGAGGGAGGTGGGAGGGGGGTTCATGTTTGGGAACGCATGTAAGAATTAAAGATTTTAAAATTAAAAAAAAAAAAATAAAATAAAATAAAAAAAATAAAAAATAAAAAAAAATAAAGTAGGCAAACAAAAGCAGGCACACCAGGCAAACAAACCAGGCAAACAAAACATCTGAAATTGTATGAAATTTATACACAATGATTCAGTTATTTTTTTCATAGATATGTAACAAATTGCTATCTAGGAAGAGAGAGGAAAATATCTATAGAATAATAAATGTGCAAACACAAATTCATGGTATATTTTCCTTAAAATTAATGGTCAAATATTTTAAACTTATGATAATTCTACATATAATTACCACATGTAAATCTTTTAAAGGTTAAAATAACTACAGATATTTTGAAGGTATATAATTGAACCATAAAAATAAATGATACTCTTTTTTTTTTTTTAATCGTATCTAGCTTTCTAATGAGTTACCCTGGGAATATGGTCTAAGCTCAATTTTCTAACTTCTTCATGAATGAAATAAGAAAAATAAATAGGACATCATTTATATCTTAAGTTTTGCTAAATTAGGATATGGTAAAAGTAGAAAGCTATTACAATGAAATCTACAGGATAGAAATAAATAAATGTATTAAATGGCAAAATGTTTACAATTTTAGTTTGCTAAGTTTGTGAACTTTGTGTAAAATCATGAATAAAATCCAATATCATACATCAGTTCTATTTCTTTTGAATAAATATTGAATTTATATCTGTGGTTCAGTAGAGATAAAGGATATTCAGGAATTATTAAAATCTGACTTGTATTTTTTGTTGTTCTTGTTGTTTATTTAGATGTAGTTTCCTTTACAACTGTCCAAAGGCATTAGGATTACAATTACTTTTACTAAATTTCAAGAGTTCTTCATCCTGTAATCAATCCATTTTTTTCCCCCAAAGGAGAAGGAGAAATGTATGCATGACCTTAATTAATAAACAAATTCAGTCTAAAACAATAATATAATTTTAAAATAGCTTGGTAAAGAAAATAAAAAGTAAGAACAGAAACATCTGATTTAAAATGTAATGAAATTGAAAGCATTAGTCACTCAGTCTTGTTTGACTCTTTATGACCCCGTGGACTAGAGCCCACCAGGCTCCTTTGTCCACGGAATTCTTCAGGCAGGTCTACTAAGTAATACCTCTAACCAGCTAACCCAAATTCATTCACCATAGCATAGAGTTGTATTCTACATGATATGGCTTAAGTAAATTCAGAGAGAGCTGTCTCATTTAAACAGGAGAAATGTCTTTTTTACACAATACTATGTATATGTGCAGACGATATGTTTTACTAGTAGGCATTTACTTAGCAGACCTAGACGCTCTCAACAAAATATGCAATTTTGTGAAAAATCTCTCAGCTTTGCCAATACAGTATCACAGGGTAATGGACTGCCAATTTTAAGGTATGAAGTGCAGCAATTCCTTATAAATTTACATTTATACTTTTATTTTATATACAGAAAAACCTGACAGTTCATGGAAATGTCTTTCTTTCCCTCCCTCTTTCACTCTTTTTATTTCTTTCCTCCTTTCTTTCTAACCTGGGATAGCTTCTTAAGGAACTACCAAGTTTTAAAGAGCTTGGAACTAGCCTAGAAAATGTAGGTAATGACTATGAACTCTAAACAGAGTAGAGAATGCTCATCTAATAACACTTTTATTTCTAATTTTTCATGACTTTGTCTCCAATATTACTAATTTCCACATTTTAGCTATGTAAAGACTTTCACTACCAGATGTAAATAATTCATGTAGGTTAATATTTTAGTGTACGTGATGCATTGCTTAATATAGCACAATATTCTTGTCTTTAAATAATAATGGAAAGACTTTTGAACTATCAATTCCTTTCATACCTTGTCTACTGTGCTCTGGAACGGAAAAGAAAAAGAAAAGGAATCTAGCATTTTAATTCTATCATTTAATATAAAATCACTAAAAAATATTTTGACCAAAGTGACTTTCCTATGGATTATAAACAAGTATGCATCATACAGTAAGTGAAGAATAATCATTTCACCCTAGGCTATAAAACCTTCTCAAAAGTATCACTAAACAAGTTTCTGGTTAAATAAGATTTTAGAGAAAAAAAATTTCATTAACTATGCCAATGACACGTTTTACTGGTAGGGATTTTTTTTTTAGTTCAAAACTACTTATCATTGATGTTAATTATATTGAAATATGTGAATCAGCCCAGCCATGAAAATCAGCACTGAACCATGTGTTTAGGGTCCAAAAGAAATCAAGGCAGCCTAATGAAAAAAAGTAAAGAGTCTCAGGAGGATAAGGAAGTATGTGGAATGAACAGTACATGTTGCTTGTCTTTTCCAAAGCTCTTTTTGCTAATGTTTATGACAACCTATGGGAGGATTCTGAATGTATCTAGCAAACAAAAATACTCATGTTTTCTCATTAAAAAAAAAACCAAAAAACAAAAAACTTAAAAGCCTACAAGGAGCAAAGGCAGAAGAGACAAAGAAAAGAAATAATATTAATATGAAGAGTTGCAATAACAATTTTTTTCTTTTTCAGATTTTATTTTTAATATAAATTTATTTATTTTAATTGGAGGCTAATTACTTTTCAATATTGTATTGGTTTTGCCATACATCAACATGAATCTGCCACGGGTGTACACGTGTTCCCCACCCTGAATCCCCTTCCCACTTCCCTCCCTAGACCATCCCTCTGGGTCATCCCAGTGCACCAGCCCCAGGTCTCCTGTATCATGCATCGAACCTGGACTGGCGATTCATTTCACATATTATACATGTTTCAATGCCATCCTCCCAAATCATCCCACCCTCGCCCTCTCCCACAGAGTCCAAAAGACTGTTCTATACATCTGTGTCTCTTTTGCTGTCTCACATACAAGGTTATTGAGTAGAATAATGCAATAGCAATGTTTTTTTTAATCAAATCAAGTTTCCACAAAATCATTATTTAATTTCAACTAAAACGTTTTATATACCATGTCTTCAAACAAAGATGTACAACAGATAAATATAGTTCACTGGTTTGTGGCTACTAAAACTTATTAAAAGTATTGAAAAATGATCCAAATACATCTTTTATAAAAATGGTTAATATTTACACATTATATTATACTGATAATATAAAATTACCTCAAAATATGAATTTCTGAATTTGTAATAAAACATGAGCTTTGTACACCCAGAAAGTGATTTTCTTAGATACAGCCAGTGATTAGGCCTACATAAAAGAAGAAGTACAAACAGGTTTACTATTTTGAGAGACATTTTCTGTGAGGTACAGGTGGGAAAATAGAAAGAACTCTAAGTTCAGGCTTGGTATATGATTTTAGGACCTTGTTTCTTTCTTTCTAAAGTGTGTAGGTTACGAAAAATGTATTAGAGGAATTGATGGGTGAGAAACACATGAAATTTAAATTTATTTTTCTTATTCTAATAATCCCAGTTCCAAAAATCTACTCTCAAAAATAACGCAATAAGCTTTTTATGAAAAAAAAAGAGTGAAATATAAAGTTACATAACCATATATGTGAATATCTATCTAGCCACAATCTGCATTTCCCTAAGATGTATAGAGTGATGGGGTGACTGTTCCTTCTAAATTTTTGTCATATTGTTCATACACAAAGTAAAATGTAAAATTTCTTCCTTAAAGAAGGGATTGAATAATAGAAAAGTTGTCTCAACATTATAAAACAGCAATAGAATTCCAACATTCTCCTTTTTTATTTTTATCAAATTATATGTTTCTTTCTTTAAATAAACAGAACCACATTAGAAGAAAAAGTGAATCAGAATTATTCATAAATCTGACTCTTAGCAAAACTATGGCAGTGGCATGTAGAATATTCCATAAGGAAAGAAAATTCATTTCAGTTCAGTCGCTCAGTCGTGTCCGACTCTTTGCGACCCCATGAATCACAGCACGCCAGGCCTCCCTATTCATCACCATCTCCTGGAGTTCACTTAGACTCACGTCCATTGAGTCCGTGATGCCATCCAGCCATCTCATCCTCAGTCATCCCCTTCTCCTCCTGCCCCCAATCCCTCCCAGCATCAGAGTCTTTTCCAATGAGTCGACACTTCACATGAGGTGGCCAAAGTACTGGAGCTTCAGCTTTAGCATCATTCCTTCCAAAGAAATCCCAGAGCTGATCTCCTTCAGAATGGACTGGTTGGATCTCCTTGCAGTCCAAGGGACTCTCAAGAGTCTTCTCCAACACCACAGTTCAAAAGCATCAATTCTTCGGCGCTCAGCCTTCTTCACAGTCCAACTCTCACATCCATACATGACTACTGGAAAAACCATAGCCTTGACTAGACGGACCTTAGTCGGCAAAGTAATGTCTCTGCTTTTGAATATGCTGTCTACGTTGGTCATAACTTTTCTTCCAAGGAGTCAGAGTCTTTTAATTTCATGGCTGCAGTCACCATCTGCAGTTATCTTGGAGCCCCAAAAAATAAAGTCTGACACTGTTTCTACTGTTTCCCCATCTATTTCCCATGAAGTAATGGGATCAAATGCCATGATCTTCGTTTTCTGAATGTTGAGCTTAAGCCAACTTTTTCACTCTCCTTTTTCACTTTCATCAAGAGGCTTTTTAATTCCTCTTCACTTTCTGCCATAAGGGTGGTGTCATCTGCATATCTGAGGTTATTGATATTTCTCCTGGCAATCTTGATTCCAGCTTGTGTTTCTTCCAACCCAGCATTTCTCATGATGGATTCTGCATAGAAGTTAAAAAAGCAGGGTGACACTATACAGCCTTTACGTACTCCTTTTCCTATTTGGGACCAGTCAGTTGTTCCATATCCAGTTCTAACTGTTGCTTCCTGACCTGCATACAGATTTCTCAAGAGGCAGGTTAAGTGGTCTGGTATTCCCATCTCTTTCAGAATTTTCCACAGTTTATTGTGATCCACACAGTCAAAGAAATTTAGGAAAACTAATAAATCAAAAAAGCATTTACATCTTAAACATGTACCAACAGACTATGAAGACTTTTGTTAAGCATTTTAGCCTGTTGCATGTTTGTACACATGTTCCTAATTTTAAAACAGCATTGGATTTCACCAGTACTCAGCAACATGACTTTATATGAGAGATTTATTTGGATTGCTATTTAATTGTAAAATATTTGGAATAGCTCTATCTATTGTTTGGATGAGTTACCTTGTATGAACTAGAAATGCATGCTGAAACTGCCAGCTACTGCATAAAATATTTCATTAACATCATGACCTCATTTATTAGATTGTATTGCAGTCATTTTGCCAAATTTCCCCCACAGATATATTCTATTTTAGAAAAATCGAATACAAACAACACACAAATGAGAAGACAATTAATTCATATCTGTGAAACTTAGAATGTCTAAAATACAACCATTAGGGCTGTATATGACATAAAACCTGCAATTAAATTTCTACTTTTATTAAAGTTTAGGTAACAAAACTACCACACACTTTGTAAACTGCAAACTTCCTTTGATGGTGGAGAGTCATTCAAATCAGATATTCCCTCTTTCTTTCTCTGTTTCTGTCTTTCTGTTTTTCTGTCTCTCTGGCTCTCTATGTGTGTGTGTATGTATATATACATGTATATATACATATATATAATTTAATGACAAAGTTATAATATTATAAACATATGTATATATTTAATGCAAATTAGTATTATTTTCAGAGAAAATATTTTAGATATTATAAGACTATTTCTGTCAGGTTAGAATATAACTTCTAAATAAGAATTATTATCATTAATCAACCTTGACATACATAATAGTAATAGAAAATGAAGGTGCCAATGCCAGGTTTATATATTAGGTATTCCAACTTTACCCTCACCTATGTTTGCTGCAGTGACCAAAATATCTGATGAGGTGAAAGATTATTCATACCAACAGTCAATTTTAAAAAGCAGGTTGGCATAAGGCTCCATGTAGTCAGTCTGAGGCAATGAAAGAGTCTGCAGATAATAAGGAAACAGCACAGGTTTCCCAATTACAACCATCTTATAACTCTTTGAACCTAATGGAGGATAAAGCTGAGGAAGCATTTTCCAGAAGGGTTTTACATGATTCTGGAAAATGCATTGACTTTTTGCCACATCTGGAAATGTGTAATGTTAGAAGGCAAAGGGAACATTCTTAATACTCTTGGATAGATCAGAAAAAAAAAAAGGCAAAAAAATAAACCTCAGCATATGGAGGATTCTAGAAGAAAAGAGCACCAATATGTTCAGTCGAGTCCAGTCCCTTGGCCGTGTCCCACTCTTTGAGACTACATGGACAGCAGCGTGCCAGTCTTCCCTGTCCATCATCAACTCCCTGAGTTTGCTCAAACTCATGTAAATCAAGTCGGTGGTGCCATCAAATCATCTCATCTTCTGTTGTCCCATTCTCCTGCCTTCAATTTTCTCAGCAACAGGGTCTTTTCCAATGAGTCAGTTCTTCACATCATGTGGCCAAGGTATTGGAGCTTCAGCCTCAGCATCAGTCCTTCCAATGAATATTCTGGACTGATTTCCTTTAGTATTGACTGGTTGGATCACCTTGCAGTCCAAGGGACTCTTAAGAGTCTTCCCCAACACTACAGTTCAAAAGCATCAATTCTCTGGAGCTCAGCTTTCTTTATGGTCTAACACTCACATCTATACATGACTACTCGAAAAACCATAGCTTTGACTATACAGACCTTTGTTGGCAAAGTAACATCTCTGCCTTTTATATGCTGTCTAGGTTGGTCATGGAGAAGGCATTGGCACCCCACTCCAGCACTCTTGCCTGGAAAATCCCATGGACAGAGGAGCCTGCTGGGCCACAGTCCATGGGGTCGCTAAGAGTCGGACACGACTGAGAGACTTCACTTTCACTTTTCACTTTCATGCATTGGAGAAGGAAATGGCAACCCACTCCAGTGTTCTTGCCTGGACAATCCCAAGGATGGCAGAGCCTGGTGGGCTGCTGTCTATGGGGTCGCACAGAGTCAGACATGACTGAAGCGACTTAAGAGCAGCAGTGATTCTGGATCTGCATTTTGGAGCCCAAGAAAATAAAAGTCTCACGCTGTTTCCATTATTTACCAATCTATTTGCCATGAAATGATGGGGCCAGATGCCATGATCCTAGTTATATGAATGTTGAATTTTAAGCCAGCTTTTTAACTCTTTACTTTCACTTTCATCGAGACTTTTTAGTTCCTCTTCCCTTTCTGCCATAAGGGTGGTGTTATTGACATATCTGAGATTACTGGTATTTCTTCTGGTAGTCTTGATTCCAGTTTGTGCTTCCTCTAGCCTGGTATTTCACATGATGTATTCTGCATAAAAGTTAAATAAGCAACGTGATGATATACAGCCTTAAAGTACTCTTTCCCCCATTTAGAGCCAGTCTGTTGTTCCATGTCCAGTTCTAACTGTTGCCTCTTGACCTGCATACAAATTTCTTAGGAGGCAGGCAAGATGGTCTGTTAGTCCCATCTCTTTCAGAATTTTCCACAGTTTTTTGTAATCCAGACAGTCAAATGCTGTGGTGTAGTCAATAAAGCAGAAGTTGATGTTTTTCTTGAACCCTCTTGCTTTTTCTATGAGCCAATAGATGCTGGCAATTTGGTCTCTGGTTCCTCTGCCTTTTCTAAATCCAGCTTTAACACCTTGAAGTTCTTGGTTCAAGTACTGTTGAAGCCTTGCTCAGATAATTTTGAACATTACACTGTTTTTTGAAAATTATTTAGGTTTGGGATGATGTGATCAAAATCATAGTTAGGAAGAAGTCCTAACTTGGCAATAGTTCAGAAGAACTATTAGTTCTTTCCCCTAATAATTCAGTGGCAATAGTTCAGAAAATAGATGACAAACCATAGAGTGGAGTATAAAGTTAAGAGGTATTTAGTAGACATTGGAATAGAATGAGTTCATAATAAATTGAATTTAGTTGATAGAATAATATTTTTATAAATATTCTTGGTATGTACTGATATATTGTTATGATATTCTGCCTCTGTAAATCTGCTTACCCATACTGGAGTTTTACTGTGAACTTGGAGTAAGGAGAAATTTGGATAGTATCCTAATATGCATCAGTTTGCTGACCAAAGTCTGTATAGTTCAAGTTACGTTTTTTCAGTAGTCACGTATGGATGTGAGAGTTGGACCAGAAAGAAGGCTGATCACTGAAGGAGGAGAAGGATGAGACAGAGGATGAGAAGACTGAACGGGATCACAGATTCAACAGACATGAATGTGAGCAAACTCAGGGAGATAGTGAAAGATAGGTAAGCCTGGTATGCTGCAGTTCATGGAGTTACAAATAGTCAGACATGATTGAGAGACTGAACAAAACAACAACTAGCATGCAGGGAAATAGTGAAGAAGTTGTGGGAAAATGGAGTGAGATCTGGGTTTATTCAATGTTTTCTCAAATGTTCATTATTAGACTCACTATACCTAACGTCATCATATATGGGAAAATTATAGAAATGATTTTGGTGCATGAGTGCTCAGTTGCTCGGTCATATCCAACTCTGCAACCCCATTGACTGTAGCTCACCAGATTCCTCTATCCATGGAATTTTCCAAGCAAGAATATTTGAGTGCACTGCCATTTCTTACTGCAGATGATCTTCTCGGTACCAGGGATCAAACCCACGTCATTTGTGCCTCCGGCATTAACAGGCAGATTCTTTAGCACTGTGCCACCTGGGGATCCCTGATGGGAAATGAGTTCGGTATATATCAAAATAGCAATCTGTATTCCAACTGTGTATTTTTAAATTGCTACACATGATATTAAAATTTAAGATATTTACAATTGCAATTTCATTATAGAGTCATTTTTTAAAATGTCAACCCAAATTTGACAAAAGGTGTGAAGGACATGTCTTACGTAAAAGAAAAGGACTGACAGCATAAGATTTTAAAGGAAAAATATACCTAAATTTTGATTCACTATCAAATATGCTGATAAGAAGAACATTTGGAATTCTGTGAGTCATGAAACTTTATCTCTAATTTAAATTATGAATTAATTTCTGCCAAATCTAAAAGCTTTTTGAGGAATGAAGAAATCCTTATAAATATTTTGAGTTCCACCAATCACAAGGCACAAGTGGAATCTTTAAGACAACTTTGTGTGTGTTATCTGCTGATTTTGCTTTTGTTGAACCTTGAAATCATTTAGGGATATTTTAAAATGAGATGCACAATGTCTTCAATGCAACAAACCTTCAAAATGCTCACTTTTTCATGTGTGTAGCAGGATATGCATTGTTCTTATAGTAGTCGTCAAACAGTGTTTGATGAGAATTTCCTATTCAACTTATATCTATTTATAGACAAGTTTTAGATAAAGCACAGGACATCAATCTTTATTGATCATCCCTTCATTATTGTTCAATACATAATCTCTTAGTTATACATACCAAATGACATGAGATGGATATCCATCAGGGATATCCAATTTACATAGAAATTATATCCATTCTTTACTTTAAGACCCTGTTTATCTAGGTATTACTTTGCATTACAAAATCGAGACATTCAGGTTAACTCTCATTGAAGTCATGCAGAATACCTCCCACCCTGATTCTCCAAAGAAAGCAGCAACCATTTTTGTAGCCTACAATTGTCACCTCCAATTCCCAGGAATAGGTTTTATCACAGAATTCATTTTCACTGTCTTTTCAAGGGTATGAGATTGCTTGAATTGCAGGCTGCAGGGGATCCCAGTAATTTTTCTCATACAGGAGCCCTGCAAAATTCACCGCCTGCATGAGAAGATGATTCAAGAAATGAAAGGGTAGCAAGGATTTCAGACTCACAGGGAAGAAAACTATTTGTTTTTAATTGTGTTTTGGTTTGTGTTATAATAGAAATCATTTCTACTGTTATGTGATATGTACACAATAAATAGGTTTTCAGAATGATTAAATGCCTTAGCCTCACTTCAACTATTATTTTCAAAACCCATTTATTTTGGGCATAGTAGAAGACTATAGCAAATATTTATGAAATCATTTGACTCCAGTACTATTGCTATGAATATCTTCAATATTCTCATATTTCATAAATAATATGCATCTGATGTTTTAAGTGATAAGAATACAATTCATACCTTCTATAAATTATTCATTAATAACAAAAGCATTTCTGATTTCTTACAGACACTATGACCTAATCATTTTTCCATTCTCTCAAAAAAGCAGAATCCAAGAGGTTTTTTTTTTTTTAAAAAAAAGTACAAAACAAAGTTTTGGAATAAAATTTGGTAAAGAGTCAGTTGAACTCCAAAGATGTTCCAAAGAATGAACCAAAAAGGCATTATAGTATATCACCTGTGAATGGCAAAGATGCTATTTGATTTTATGAATTTTGCATTCTTAAAAATATCAGGTATAATATTACTTTATGTGAAGAAATTATCTAAAGTTTTCCTTGAAAACATTTTCTTGGTAATTTACTAACTAGACAGAAAAAGTTATAATTTTATGTCTCATTATCACCATTTCTTCATCTATACACTGTCTCCTACATATGAACTTTCAAGTTATGAACTTTCAAAGATTCAAACTTTTTTTGGGGTGTCTAATCACATAAATTAGTCCACAGGTCTGGTGTATATTGTCATGTGCCTCATCCTCTAAAAGTGGTTGTGCTTCTGTGTTCTTACTGCAGAGTTCTGTATATAATATAGTATCTGTATTTCAAGCCTAGGATGTCCAGAAGCAAGCATAAAAGCAGCAGTGATGCAGCTAGTACTGCTAAGAAGTATCAACCAATAACAATGAAAGCAAAAATGAAAGTAATTGAGAGAGTGGAGCAAGGAATAAAAATGGTAGACATCACTTATTCTTATAACATGAATCATCCAACTATTTGCATGATTCTAAAATAGAAGGACAAGATCATGGGACACGTGAAACCTGCTGTGCCAAAGATGTCAAAAACGATGTTGAAGAAGTGTGGAAAATTGATGGAGGAGATGGAAAACTTCTCAATGTGTGGATGCAGGATCAACATCAGTGTCAAGTCCTGCTCAGCTTAATGCTGATTTGAGAGAAGGTGAAAATTCCTTATGAAAACTTGAAGAAGAAACAATGAAGAATCAAAAGGTGCATCTTTTAATGCCAGCCACAGCTGGTTTCATCAGTTCATGGCTAGAGTCAACTTTGAAGCTGTAAAAGTGACAAGGCAGCAAGTGCAGATGTGGTAGCTGCTCAGAATGCTTCAAGAAATGATGGATCATGGAGGAACATGGTGGAAACAGGCGGATGTGGAGTACAGAGTATATCTCTCTCCACAGGTACATTAGAAATACACCTTCAGACACAGAGGTGCTTGCAGAACACCAGCCAAGAGCGGGCAGGAGTACCTGACCACTGGAAAAGAATACATAGTACCATGTAAAACTCGGTAGGACATAGGAATTAGGGAGAAAAATAGGAGAGTTAATAGGACAGGACAGGCCCTCAGCAGGTGAGGGAACTGAAGCAGGGGTCCAATCCCCACATCAGGGCAATAGTTTAGGTCAGAGGAGAAACTTTTGAGGCTGAAAGTGAAGCAGCTGATATGAGGCAGCCTAAATGGAATGAGAATAATACAATCTTTGCCACCATCATACATGCCCTGGACAGGGATGCTGGTCTCCTAAATGGCACAGAGGCTGGGAGCCAGATCTTAGGGATTGCAGAGCAATCCCAGGGGGAGGTCTGCTGTTACCATTGGAAGACAGTCAAGGAGACATGAGGGAGGAGATTGTGATGAGAAATGCCCATTCAGGAAAGCCAGGCAGCCATGGAAGTAAGGCGACGCTGCTGAGTCATGCATAGTGGGTGGAGCCATCAACATAGCCTCTCCTTCCCCACTCTCCAGCACTGACACCTGAACAATAGAGAGGCTGGCCCTACAAACACCTGAGGTGCCAAACACCAGAGTTGGTCCCCAGCCAGGGGGGCCCCTTCATGTGCCTGATGTGCTGAGCAACAGAGGACCCCAGGCAGGGGAGCTGTCTAAGTGCCTGAATGGGCAGAACAAGGGAGAAGGACTAGCCAAAAAGGCCTTTTGATTGCCAGCTGCAAGAGGCTTAAAAAAGACTCTGATATGGCCATAGCTCCTGTAGTAGAGGCAATCCATGTCCCTGGATACTTGGCGCTGACAGGGTCCCCGCAATTCAAGCAGCTGTGCCACCTTCATGCTCAATCCTCACTAGGGTAGAGCTGACACAGGCTAGAAAAAGGCCTGAGTCTGCCTGTGGGGTCGCTTCAGTTGTATCCTACTGTTTGTGACCCTGTGGACTGTGGTCTGCCATGCTTCTCTGTCCAGGGGATTCACCAGGCAAGAATACTAGAGTGGGTTGCCATACCCTTGGAGAGTACCATATTTCTTGCTGCCCTAGGCACCAACTCCCCTGAATACCTGATGCTGCCAGAACCCCTGCAACCCAAGCAGCAACACCACCTCCACACCTGGCACTCACTGGGCCAGACCCAAGTTCTCCGGGGCAGTCTCAGGAGCAAACCCCAGTGGACGATCTACATGCAGAGGTGGAGATAAAACCAAAATTGAAACCCAGGGGCTGTGTGGCTAAGGAAGAGGACCCAAAAGCTTTCCTCCAGCTATAAAAGCTGTAGATTAAATCCACAGGATTAACTAAGCAGAATCTGTGTCTATGGAATATATAAAAGGACATTGAGAATTCTCACAAAAGAAAACGCACTGGTTCTGACAGCTGTGGATATTGGAGGCAAGAACACATAGGAGTAGAATCAAATTAGTCTGAGCTTCCCCTACAGCAGGTCCAGAGACAAGCATAGTGTTGAAGAGCATGGTGGACTGTGATTCCCAGTGAGGGAAATGACACTGACAGCAGACACTTAAGAAAAACATTTATTATTCTTATATTTTGACTTGCTCTGTAGTTTCTTCTGGATTTTTTTCTCTTTCTCTCCCCCCTCCCCCATTGCTGTAGTTGTCAATTTTATTAAAATATTTTATTAAAGTATTAAATCTATTTAACCTTTGGAGATTTTTTAATCACATTTTTTATTTCTATTTTTTTTAAAGAAAACTTTTTTTTTTTAACATATTACACTACTTTGAAAAGTACAGTAGTGTAGTACAGCAGCTGGCATGCAAGGGCTGGAATGTCAGGCAAGAAGAGTTACTGACAGGAGGAGGGAGAGAAGGTGGGAGATGGTAGAGCTGAAGGATTGTCAGCAGGAGATGGAGAGTAAACTGCAGTTTCACTCTTGCCTGATGTTGATGAAACACACACTCGTGTCTTTGAAAGTTTGCATCTTGAAGGTTCATATGAAGGGACTTACTGTAATTCAGAGGCCTCAAACTGGGACCTTCATGTTTGATCTCCACATGTTTTAAAATATATGAATTAGATATCAGACTTTAAAAATTTGAAGAATTTCAAGTGGAAATCTAGATTTGGGGCAGCTCTTTACAAATCAGAAGAGTTGGTATTGTTGCCATATACTAAAAATCTAGTGGAGCTGAATAGGAGCTTTGTCACCCACCTTTTTTTTTTTTTTTTTTTAGTATCATAACCATATTCAGAGAAGGCAATGGCACCCTACTCCAGTACTCTTGCCTGGAAAATCCCATGGACGGAGGAGCCTGGTAAGCTGCAGTCCATGGGATTGCGAAGAGTCGGACGACTGAGCGACTTCGCTTTGACTTTTCACTTTCATGCGTTGGAGAAGGAGATGGAAACCCACTCCAGTGTTCTTGCCTGGAGAATCCCAGGGGCGGAGAAGCCTGGTGGGCTACAGTCCACGCGGTCGCACAGAGTCGGACACGACTGAAGGGATTTAGCTGCAGCAGCAGCAGCAACCATATTCTATAATTTGCCACAGTTTCCCACTTGCTCATATCGCTCCTTTAAAAAAGTATTTATTTTAATTGGAGGCTAATTACTTTATAATATTGTGGTGTTTTTTTGCCATAACACAGATATGAATCAGTCACAGGTGTACATGTGTCCCTCCTTCCCAAAACTCATTCCCACTCCCTCCTCATCCCATCTCTCAGTTATCGCGGTGCACCAGCTTTGAGTGCCTCGTTTCATGCATTGAACTTGGACTGGCGTCTATTTCACATATGGTAATATGCATATTATTCTCCCAAATCATCCCACCCTCACTTTCCCCCACAGAGTTCAAAAGTCAGTTCTTTTTATTTGTGTCTCTTTTGCTGTCTTGCATATAGGGTTGTTGTTCCATCTTTCTAAATTGCATAAATATGCATTAATATACTGTATTGGTGTTTTTCTTTCTAACTTACTTCACTCTGTATAATAGGCTCCAGTTTCATCCACCTTATTAGAACTGACTCAAATGCATTCCTTTTAATAGTTGAGTAATATTCCATTATGTATATGTAGTACAACTTTCTTGTCCATTCTGTTATATACTTCTGTCTCTACATTGGTCTTTTGCTGTCCTGTGTTTGTTTGTTTGTTTGTTCCCCCCCTTTTTTTGTTTCATTTTCTCTTTTATTAAATTTCAATTTTCAAATTTTTAAAATTTATTATATTTTATACATTTATTCCTTTGTTTATTTTTCCTACTATTTTCCCACTGGGATTAATGTTTTACATATATATATATACACACACACACATATATTTTAATCTACCTCTATTTAACTTTGCATTTCTATTCTTTCTTTCTTTACTTTCTTTTCCTCACCATGTTTGTTTGCTTTGTCTTTGTTGCTTTATTCTCCAGTTGGTACCTTGCATTAGTTTTGTTTTCCAGTTTGTGCTTTACTTATTTTTGTTCCTAACTGGTGGATATCATTTTTTATTTCCTTTCTTTACCAGGTAAATCTATTGTACTTTAATTTTTTTGGACTGTCTTCATCTTGCTTATAGGTATATATATATACATATATGTGTGTGTGTCTGTGTGTGTGTATTCCATTATTTTAGTTATTTGCCTGATTTTGTAATTGCCATTTGCCTGGGGTGCATCTTTTGTTTCTACTTTTTTTTTAATATTTGTTTTAATTTCATTTAATGCCATAATAAACCACCTGTGGAATCTCCATTCCATCAGAGATCAAACCCTGCCTGAGCCTTTGGAGTGAGTGAAGAGATTCCAATACCCTAGACTACCAGGGAACTCCTAACCCTAGGGAGTATAAAATAATGAGAACTCCCACAAAGGCAACCACTTGAATACAAGACATGGCATCACCCAACTGCCAGTGGCATCCTATGCAGGATGCTTCATCCAAACATCAAGCAACACAAAAATATAAACCCAATCATCAGCAGACAGGATTACCACTTCACTCAACCCTGGCCATCAGAGGGAAAAACAAACAGACAAAAACCCACTTTATCCCACCCTACATGAAGCTTACATAAACCACTGGATCAACCTAATGAGGACAGAAATTAAATGGAAGAAAGAATTCAACCATGAAGCCTGGGAAAAGGAGACCTCTGAGTGTTTTTTTTTTTTTTTAATAAAATGAAAAGGTAGAGGAGTACTGCACAAATGAAGGAAAATCCTAGAAAGACACAAGTCCAAATAAATGAACAGGAAATAGGTAAATTGCCTGAAAAAGATTTCAGAATAATGATAGTAAAGATTATCCAAAATCTTGAAAATATAATGGAGAAAACTCAAAAATCAATTAAGAAAGACATAGAAAAATTAAAGAATAACCATTCAGAGACAAACAACACAATTACTGAAATTAAAAATACTCTTGAAGGAATCAATAGCATAACATATGAAGCAGAAGAAAGGATTTGTGAACTAGAAGACAGATGGGAGAAATAACTGCTAAAGAGCAGAATAAAGTAAAAAGAATGAAAAGAAGTGAGGATAGTCTCAGAAAATTGGGACAATATTAATGCACCAACATTTGAATAATATGGGTCCCAGAAGAAGAAGAGAAAAACAGAGGGTGTAAGTAAATTTTTGAAGATATTATAGTTGAATATTTCCTCAACATGGTTAAGAAAATGGAAAATCAATTTCAAAAAGCACAGAGGCCCATCAGGATAAAACCAAGGAGAAATACATCAAAACACAACTAATCAAACTAAAAAAGATTAACCATAAAGAAATAATATTAAAGCAGTAAGGTAAAAGCAACAAGTAATATACAAGGGAAACCCCATATGTTTAACAGATCTTTCAGCAGAAACACTGAAGGCCAGAAGAGAATGGAAGGATACATTTAAAGTACTGAGAGGGATAAAAACCTACAATCAAAATTACTCTCCCTGGCAAGGATCTCATTCAAAATTGATGGAGACATAAAAAATTTTGCATACAAGCAAAAGTTAACAGAATTTATTACCACAAAACTACTTTACAAAAAATGTTTAAGGGACTTATATAGTCAGGAAATACAAAAGTAAAAAATATACAAAAATGAACCCCAAACACTTAAGAAAATGGCAATAAGATACATATATATATATATATATATATCACATATATATCAATAACTACTTTAAGTGAAATGGATTAATGCTCCATCCAAAAGATACACACTGGCTAAATGGATACACACAAAAAAAGATCCATATATATATGCTATCTACATGAAACACACTTCAGTCCAAAACACATATACAGACTGAAAGTGAGACGATGGAAAAATATATTTAATGCATATGGAATTTGAAAGAAAGCTGGAGTATCAATCTTCATATCAGACAAAACAGTCCTTAAAGTAATGAATATTACAAGAGAGAAGTAAGTACACTACTGAATGATCAAGGGATCAATCGAAGTGGAAGACATAACATTTGTAAAAATATATGTACCCAAAACAGGAGATGATAAGCGTGAATGTCAATATTCTAGGAATCAGCAAACTAAAATGGGCTGGAGTGGGTGAATTTAACTCAGATGAACATTATATCTACTATTGTGGGTAGTAGAAGATATACTCCCTTAGAAGAAATGGAGTAGCCATCAGGTCAACAAACGAGTCCAAAATGCAGTACTTGGATGCAGTCTCAAAAACGACAGAATGATCTGTTTGTTCCCAAGGAAACCCATTCAATATCACGGTGATCCAAGCCTATGCCCCAACCAGTAATGCTGAAGAACCGAAGTTGAATGGTTCTATGAAGACTTACAAGACATTTAGAATTAACACCCCCAAAATATGTCCTTTTCATTATAGGGGACTGGAATGTAAAAGTAAGAAGTCAAGAAACACCTGGTGTAACAGGTAAATTTGGCCTTGGTGTGAAGATTGAAGCAGGGCAAAAGGCTGATAAAGTTCTGCCAAGAGAATGCCCTAGTCATAGCAAACACCCTCTGCCAACAACACAAGAGAAGACTCTATACATTGACATCACCAAATGGTCAACACCGAAATCAGATTAATTATATTTTTTGCAGCCAAAGAGGGAGAAGCTCTATACAGTCAGAAAAAACAAGACTGGAACTGACTGTGGCTCAGATCATGAACTCCTTATTGCCAAATTCAGACTTAAATTGAAGAAAGTAGGGAAAACCACTAGACCATTCAGGTATGACCTAAATCAAATTCCTTATGATTGTACAGTGGAAGTGAGAAATAGATTTAAGGGACTAGATCTGATAGACAGAGTGCCTGATGAAATATGGACAGGGGTTCGTGACACTGTACAGGAGACAGGGATCAAGACCATCCCCATGGAAAAGAAATGCAAAAAAGCAAAATGACTGTCTGAGGAGGCCTTACAAATAGCTGTGAAAAGAAGAAAAGCAAAAAGCAAAGGAGAAAAGGAAAGATATAAGCATCTGAATGCAGAGTTCCAGAGAATAGCAAGGTGAGATAAGAAAGGCTTCTCAGTGATCAATGCAAAGAAATAGAGGAAAACAACAGAATGAGAAAGAATAGAGATCTATTCATAAAAAATTAGAGATACCAAGGGTACATTTCATGCAAAATGGGCTCGATAAAGGACAGAAACAATAGGGACCTAAAGAAGCAGAAGATATTAAGAAGAGGTGGCAAGAATACATTGAAGAACTGTACAAAAAAAATCTTCATGACCCAGATAATCACGATGGTGTGATCACTCACCTAGGGCCAGATGTCCTGTAATGTGAAGTCAAGTAGGCCTTAGGAAGTATCACTATGAACAAAGAGAGTGGAGGTACTGGAATTCCAGTTGAACTATTTCAAATCCTGAAAAATTATGCTATGAAAGTGCTGTACTCAATATGTCAACAAATTTTGAAAACTCAGCTGTGACCACAGGACTGGAAAAGGTCAGTTTTCATTCCAATCCCAAAGAATGCTCAAACCAGCACACAATTGCACTCATCTCACATGCTAGTAAAGTAATGCTCAAAAATCTACAAGTCAGACTTCAGCAATACATGAACTGTGAACTTCCAAATATTCAAGCTGGTTTTAGAAAAGGCAGAGGAACCAGAAATCAAATTGCCAACATCGGTTGGATCATCAAAAAAGCAAGAGAGTTCCAGAAACACATCTATTTCTGCTTTCTTGACTATACCAAAGCCTTTGACTGTGTGGATCACAATAAACTGTGGAAAATTCTGAAAGAGATGGGAATACCAGATCACCTGACCTGCCTCTTGAGAAACCTATATGCAAGTCAGGAAGCAACAATTAGAATTGGACATGGAAAAACAGTCTGGTTCCAAATAGGAAAAAGAGTATATGAAGTATATTGTCACCCTGCTTATTTAACTTATATGCAAGTTACATTATGAGAAATGCTGGGCTGGAAGAAGCACAATCTGGAATCAAGATTGCTGGGAGAAATATCAATAACCTCAGATATGCAGATGACACCACACTTATGGCAGAAAGTGAAGAGGAAATAAAAAGCCTCTTGATGAAAGTGAAAGAAGAGAGTGAAAAAGTTGGCTTAAAGTCAATATTCAGTAAATGAAGATCATGGCATCCGGTCCCATCACTTCATGCGAAATAGATGGGAAACAGTGTTAGACTTTATTTTTTTGAGCTCCAAAATCACTGCAAATGGTTATTGCAGCCATGAAATTAAAAGATGTTTACTCCTTGGAAGGGAAGTTATGACCAACCTAGATAGCATATTAAAAAGCAGTGACATTACTTTGCCAACAAAGGTCTGTCTAGTCAAGGCTATAGTTTTCCCAGTGGTCATGTATGGATGTGAGAATTAGACTATAAACAAAGCTGAGCACCGAAGAGTTGATGCTTTTGAACTGTGGTGTTGGAGAAGACTCTTGAGAGTCCCTTGGACTGCAAGAAGATCCCACCAGTTCAACCTAAAGGAGATCAGTCCTGGGTGTCCATTGGAAGGCCTGATGATGAAGCTGAAACTGCAATTCTTTGGCCACCTCTAGTGAAGAGTTGACTGATTGGAAAAGATTCTGATTCCTGAAGGGATTGGGGGCAGACGGTGAAGGGGATGACAGAGGATGAGATGGCTGGATGGCATCACCAACTTGATGGACATGAGTTTGGTAAACTCTGGGAGTTGGTAATGGACAGGGAGGCCTGGCATGCTGACATTCATATGGTTGCACATGACTGAGTTGGACACGACTGAGCCACTGAACTCAGCTGAACTGAATGGAGCCAAAATGGGAGCACCTCAATACAAAAGCAAACACTAACAGACATAAAAAGAGAAATTGACAGTAACACAATAATAGTAGAAGACTTAAACACCCCACTTACACCATTGGGTAGATCATCAAAACAGAAAATTAATAAGGTAACTCAAATTTTAAATGACACATTAGGTCAGATAGATCTCATTGATATCTTTAGGACATTCCATCCAAATGCAGAAGAATACATCTTCTCAAGTGCACAGAGAATATTCTCCAGGATAGACCACATCTTGGGTCACAAATCAAATCAGTAAATTTAAGAATATTGAAATTGTATCAATCACCCTTTCTGATCACAATGCTATGAGACCAGATGTCTATTACACGGGGGAAATAATCTGTAAAATTCACATACATATGGAGATTCAATGACATGTTTTTAAACTGTGAACAGATTACTGAAGAAATCAAAATGTATCAAAAAATTTCCAGAAATAAATGAAGATGAAAACAAAATAACTCAAAACCTATGGGATGCAGGAAAAGCAGTTGTAAGAAGGAAGTTCATAGCAATACAATCCTACCTTAAGAAACAAAAATAACATCAAATAGACAACCTAATTTTCACCTAAAACAGCTGGAAAAAGATCAAAGAAACCCCAAAGTTAGCAGCAGGAAAGAAAGCATAAAGATCAGAGCAAAAATAAATGAAAAAGAAATGAAAGAAACAATTTTAAAGATTAATAAAACTGAAAGGTGGTTCTTTGAGAAGCTGGACAGAATAGACAAACTTTTAACAACTTATCAAGATAAAAAAAGAGAGAATAATCAATTCAACAAAATTAGAATGGAAAAAGGAGAGTTTACAACAGACAGTGAAGAAGTACAAAGGCTTATCAGAGACTATTATGGATAACTATAAGGCAATAAAATGGATAACCTGGAATAAATGAACAGATTCTTTGAAAAGTTCAATCTTATAAGACTGACCAGGAATAAATATTTATTATAAGCAACCCAATTACAAGCACTGAATCTAAACTATGATCAAAAATCTCCCAAAAAACAAAAGCCCAGAACCAACTGGCTTCACAGGTGAATTCTACAATTTACAAACGAGCCAATGCCTATCCTTCTAAAACACTGTCAAAAAATTGCAGAGGAAAGAACACTTCCAAACACATTCTATGAGGCCATCATCACCCTGATACCAAAAGCAGACAAAGACAACACAAAAAAATAAAATTATAGGCCAATATCACTTATGAACATATGTGCAAAAATCCTCAACAAAATTCTAGCAAACAGAATTCAACAACACATTTAAAAACTCATACACCATGATCAAGTGGACTTTATTCCAGTTATGCAAGAATTCTTCAGTATATACAAATCAATCTTTGTGATACACCATATTAACAAATCAAAAGACAAAAACCATATGATAATCTCAATAGATGCAGAAAAAGCCTTTGACAAAATTCTGCACCCATTTATGATTAAAACTCTTTTAAAAATGGGCATAGAAGGAACCTACCTCAACATAGTAAAGTCCATATATGATAAACCCACAGTAAACATTTTTCTCAATAGTGAAAAAAAAAAATTATTCCCTCTAAGGTCAGGAACCAGGCAAGGATGGCTACTCTCATTACTATTATTTAACATAGTTTTAGAAGTCCTAGCTATGACAATCAGAGAAGAAAATATGAATGAAAGGAATCCAGATCAGAAAAGAAGTAATGTTCTCAATGTTTGCAGATGACATACTATACATAGAAAACTCTAAAGATACTATCAGAAAATTACTAGAGCTAATCAATCAGTGAATTTAGCAATGTCACAAGATTCAAAATCAATACATGGAAATCACTTTCATTCCCATATACTAACAATGAAAAACAGAAAAAAGAAATTAAGGAATCAATTCCATTCACCATTGCAACAAAACAATAAAATACATGGGAATAAAGCTACCTAAGGAGACAAAAAACTGTATACAGAAAATTATAAGATACTGATGATATAAATAGATGTTCCTGGGTTGCAAGAATCAATATTGTGGAAATGACTATACCACATAATGCAATCTACAGGTTCAATGTAATCCCTATGAAATTATCAATGACATTTTTCACAAAACTAGAACAAAAAATATCACAATTCTTATGGAAACACAAAAAAACCCAAATAGCCAAAGTGGTTTTGAGAAAGAAGAAAGGAGCTGGAGGAATAAATCTTTCTGACTTCAGATTACCCTACAAAGCTACAGTCATCAAGACAGTATGGTACTGGCACAAAAACAGAAATGTAGACCAATGGAACAAGATAGAGAGCCCAGAAATAAACCCATATACATAAGAGTATCTTATTTTTGACAAAGGAGCCAAGGACATACAATGAGGCAAAGATAGCCTCTTCAATAAGTTTTGATTGGAAAACTGGGCAACTACATGTAAAAGAATGAAATTAGAATGCTTCCTAACACCATGCACAAAGATAAACTAAAAATGGATTAAAGATCTAAGTGTAAGACCAGAAACTATAAAATTCTTAGAGGAAAGCATAAGCAGGACACTCGATGACATAAATCAAAGTAAGATCTTCTAAGACCCAGCTCCTGGAATAACGGAAATAAAAACAAAATTAAACAAGTGGGACCTAATTAAACTTAAAAACATTTGCACAGCAAAAGAAACTATAAACAAGGTGGAAATACAACCTTCAGAATGCAAGAAAATAATAGCAAATGAAACAACTGACAACAGATTAACTTCCAAAATATGCAGTATCTCATACAAGTCAATACCAGAGAAACAAACAACCTAATCAAAAAGTGGGGGAAAGATTTAAACAGGCATTTCTCCAATTAATACATACGGATGGCTAACAAGCACGTGAAAAGATGCTAAAAAAAATGCACGTTTTTAGAGAAATGCAAATCAAAACTACAATGAGATATCATCTGATAGCAGTCAGAATGGTCATCAAAAAGTCTACAAACAATAAAAGCTGGAGAGGGTGTGGAGAAATGGGAACCCTCTTGCACTGTTGGTGGAAATGTAAATTGATACAGCCACTATTGAAGATGATATGGAGATTTCTTTAAAAACTAGGAATAAAACCACCATATGAATCAGCAATTCCACTTGTAGGCATATACCCTTGCTGCTGCTGCTAAGTCACTTCAGTCGTGTCTGACTCTGTGCAGTCCTAGAGATGGCAGGCCACCAGGTTCCACAGTCCCTGGGATTCACCAGCCAAGAACACTGGAGTGGGTTGCCATTCCCTTCTGCAATGCATAAAAGTGAAAAGTGAAAAGTGAAAGTGAAGTCGCTCTGTTCAGTTCAGTTCAGTTCAGTCCCTCAATCATATCCGACTCTTTGCAACTCCATGAATCACAGCACGCCAGGCCTCCCTGTCCATCACCAACTCCCAGAGTTCACTCAGATTCACATCCATCAAGTCAGTGATGCCATCAGCCATCTCATCCTCTGTCGTCCCCTTCTCCTACCCCCAATCCCTCCCAGCATCAAAGACTTTTCCAATGAGTCAACTCTTCACACGAGGTGGCCAAAGTACTGGAGCTTCAGCTTTAGCATCATTCCTTCCAAAGAAATCCCAGGGCTGATCTCCTTCAGAATGGACTGGTTGGATCTCCTTGCAGTCCAAGGGACTCTCAAGAATCTTCTCCAACACCACAGTTCAAAAGCATCAATTCTTCAGCGCTCAGCCTTCTTCAAAGCCCAACTCTCACATCCATACATGACTACTGGAAAAACCATAGCCTTGACTAGACGGACCTTAGTCGGCAATGCCTCTGCTTTTGAATATGCTATCTAGGTTGGTCATAACTTTTCTTTCAAGGAGTAAGTGTCTTTTAATTTCATGGCTTCAGTTACATCTGCAGTGATTTTGGCGCCCCCCAAAATAAAGTCTGACACTGTTTCCACTGTTTCCCCATCTATTTCCCATGAAGTGATGGGACTGGATGCCATGATCTTCATTTTCTGAAGGTTGAGCTTTAAGCCAACATTTTCACTCTCCTCTTTCACTTTCACCAAGAGGCATTTTAGTTCCTCTTCACTTTCTGCCATAAGGGAGATGTTATCTGCATAACTGAGGTTATTGATATTTCTCTTGGCAATCTTGAGTCCAGATTGTGCTTCTTCCAGCTCAGCGTTTTTCATGATGTACTCTGCATGTAAGTTAAATAAGCAGGGTGACAATATACAGACTTGACATACTCATTTTCCTATTTGGAACCAGTCTGTTGTTCCATGTCCAGCTCTAACTGTGCTTCCTGGCCTGCATACAGATTTCTCAAGGGGCAGGATAGGTGATCTGGTATTCCCATCTCTTTCAGAATTTTCCAGAGTTTATTGTGATCCACACAGTCAAAGGCTTTGGCATAGTCAATAAAGCAGAAATAGATGTTTTTCTGGAACTCTCCTGCTTTTTCCATGATCCAGCGGATGTTGGCAATTTGATCTCTGGTTCCTCTGCCCTTTCTAAGACCAGCTTGAACATCAGGAAGTTCACAGTTCCCGTATTGCTGAAGCCTGGCTTGGAGAATTTTGAGCAATAATTTGCTAGCATGTGAGATGAGTGCAGTTGTGCAGTAGTTTGAGCATTCTTCAGCATTGCCTTTCTTTGGGATTGAAATGAAAACTGACATTTTCCAGTCCTGTGGCCACTGCTGAGTTTTCCAAAATCGTTGGCATATTGAGTGCAGCACTTTCACAGCATCATCTTTCAGGATTTGAAATAGGTCTACTGGAATTCCATCATCTCCACTAGCTTTGTTCGTAGTGATGCTTTCTAAGGCCTATTTGACTTCACATTCCAGGATGTCTGGCTCTAAATGAGTGATCACACGATCATGATTATCCAGATCGTGAAGATCTTTTTTGTACAGTTCTTCCGTGTTTTCTTGCCACCTCTTCTTAATATCTTCTGCTTCTGTTACGTCCATACCATTTCTGTCCTTTATCGAGCCCATCTTTGCATGAAATCTTCCCTTGGTATCTCTAATTTTCTTGAAGACATCACTAGACTTTCCCATTCTGTTCTTTTCCTTTATTTCTTTGCATTGATCATTGAAGAAGGCTTTCTTATCTCTTCTTGCTATTCTTTGGAACTCTGCATTCAGATGCTTATATCTTTCCTTTTCTCCTTTGCTTTTCACCTCTCTTCTTTTCACATCTGTTTGTAAGGCCTCCCCAGATAGCCATTTTGCTTTTTTCCATTTCTTTTCCATGGGGATGGTCTTGATCCCTCTCTCCTCTACAATGTCATGAACCTCATTCCATAGTTCATCAGGCACTCTATCTATCAGATCTAGGCCATTAAATCTATTTCTCACTTCCACTGTATAATCATAAGGGATTTGATTGAGGTCATACCTGAATGGTCTAGCAGTTTTCCCTACTTTCTTCAATTTGACTCTGAATTTGGTAATAAGGAGTTCATGATCTGAGCCACAGTCAGCTCCCAGTCTTTTTCTTTGTTGTTGACTGTATAGAGCTTCTCCATCTTTGGCTGGAAAGAATATAATCAATCTGGTTTCAGTGTTGACCATCTGGTGATGTCCATGTGTAGAGTCTTCTCTTGTGTTTTTGGAAGAGGGTGTTTGCAATGACCAGTGCATTTTCTTGGCAAAACTCTATTAGTCTTTGCCCTGTTTCATTCTGCATTCCATGGCCAAATTTGCCTGTTACTCCGGGTGTTTATTGACTTCCTACTTTTGCATTCCAGTCCCCTATAATAAAAAAGACATTTTTGGGGGGTGTTAGTTCTAAAAGGTCTTATAGGTCTTCATAAAACCGTTCAACTTCAGCTTCCTCAGCATTACTGGTTGGGGCATAGACTTGGATTACCGTGATATTGAATGGTTTGCTTTGGAGATGAACAGAGATCATTCTGTCATTTTTGAGATTGCATCCAAGTACTGCATTTCACACTCTTTTGTTGACCATGATGGCTACTCCATTTCTTATGAGGGATTCCTGCCCTCAGTAGTAGATATAATGGTCATCTGAGTTAAATTCACCCATTTCAGTCCATTTTAGTTCACTGATTCCAAGAATGTCGACGTTCACCCTTTCCATCTCTTGTTTGACCACTTCCAAATTTCCTTGATTCATGGACCTGAGATTACAGGTTCCTATGCAGTGTTGCTCTTTACAGCATCAGACCTTGCTTCTATACAAGTCACATCCACAGCTGGGTATTGTTTTTGCTTTGGCTCCATCCCTTCATTCTTTCTGGAGTTATTTCTCCACTGATCTCCAGTAGCATATTGGGCACCTACTGACCTGGGGAGTACCTCTTTAAGTATCCTATCATTTTACCTTTTCATACTGCTCATGGGGTTCTCAAGGCAAGAATACTGAAGTGGTTTGCCATTCCCTTCTCCAGTGGACCACATTCTGTCAGACCTCTCCACCATGATCCACCCATCTTGGGTTGCCCTGCGGGCATGGCTTAGTTTCATTGAGTTAGACAAGGCTGTGGTCCTAGTGTGATTAGATTCACTAGTTTTCTGTGAGTATGGTTTCATTGTGTCTGCCCTCTGATGCCTCTTGCAACACCTACCATTTCACTTGGGTTTCTCTTACCTTGGGCATAGGATGTCTCTTCACGGCTGCTCCAGCAAAGCACAGCCGCTGCTCCTTATTTTGGATGAGGGGTATCTCCTAACTGCAGCCCTTCCTGGCCTTCAACGTGAGATGGCTCTTCTAGGCCCTCCTGTGCCCATGCAGCCACCACTCCTTGGATATGGGGTTGCTCCTCCTGGCCGCCTCCCCTGGCTTCGGGCAGGGGGTGGCCCCTCCCGGCTGCCGCCCCTGGCCTCGGACCCTGGGTGGCTCCTCTCGGCCCCTGTCCCTGGCCTTGGATGTGGGGTGGGTCCTCCCAGCCACCGCCCCTGAACTTGGATGTGGGATAGCTCCTCTCGGCTGTTCCTGAGCCGTCGCAACCTGGCACTCTCAGACGCTGCCCTTGACCTCAGACATGGGGGTAACTCCTCTTGGCCTCAGCCATTCGGGCATGGGGTCCTCCGGGCTTCTGCCCCTGACCTCGCATGTGGGGTAGCTCCTCTCGGCCATGCTTAGTGGACCGGGCACAGCCACCTGTGCTTAGTGCACCTAGCAACCCCATGGACTGCATCCCACCAGGCTCCTCCATCCATGGGATTCTCCAGGCAAGAGTAATGGAGTAGGGTACCATTGCCTTTTCTGGGCATATACCCTTCAGTTCAGTTCAGTTCAGTTCAGTCGTTCAGTCGTGTCCAACTCTTTGCAACCGCATGAATTGCAGCATGCCAGGCCTGTCTGTCCATCACCATCCTCCGGAGTTCACTCAGACTAACATCCATTGAGTCCGTGATGCCATCCAGCCATCTCATCCTGGGTTGTCCCCTTCTCCTCCTGCCCTCAATCCCTCCCAGCATCAGAGTCTTTAAGAAACCAAAATTGAAAATGACACATGTGCCCAATGTTTATTGCAACACTATTCACAAAAGCTAGAATATGGAAGCAATTTAGATGTCCATCAACAGATGAATGGATAAAGAAGCTGTGGTATATATATACAATAGAAAACTATTCAATTGTAAAAAGGAACACATTTGAGTCAGTCCTAATGAGGTGGATGACCTTAGAGCCTATTATACAGAATGAAGTAAGTCAGAAAGAGTAGGAAAATTTCGTATACTAATTAATATATATGGACTCTAAAAAGATGATGATGTGTGTATGTGTGTGTGTGTGCATGTGTGTGTGTTAGTTGCTCAGTCATGTCTGATGGTTTGTGACCCCATGGGATGTTGACCAAAAGGCTCCTCTGTCCATGGGATTTTCCAGGCAACAATACTGTAGTGGGTTGCCATTTCCTTCTCCAGGGTTCTTCCTGACCCAGGGATGGAACCTGAGTCTCCTGCATTGCAGGCAGACTACCATCTGAGCCACCAGGGGAACCTATGGAATTTGGTAGTGATGAATTTATTTGAAGAGCAGCAGTGGAGAAACAGACATAGAGAACAACATTAAGGACACTGGGGATGGGGAGGAGAGGATGAGATGTATGGAAAGAATAACATGGTAACTTACATTACCATTTGTAAAATAGACATCCAATGAGAATTTGCTGTATGTTTCAGGGAACCCAAATAGGGGCTCTGTATCAACCTAGAGGGGTGGGATGAGGAGGGAGATGGGAGGGAGTCTCCAGAGGGAGGGGACATATGTATGCCTGTGGATGATTCATATTGATGTTTGACAAAAAAACAAAAAAATTCTTTGAAGCAATTATCCTTCAGTTAAAACATAAATGAAAAATAAAATAAATGTTTGATAAAAGCATGTATTTACCTGAGCAAGCTTTTAATGTGCCTGAGACAAAACTGCACTGGAAGTGAATGTCAAACCAAAGTCACATCAGTAAGGAGGAAAACTTCATGCCAGGCTATAAAGCAGCAAAGGATAAGCTAACTCTGTTTTTTGGTGGCAATATTTCTGGTGATATGAAGTTGAAGCCTCTCTTAGTTTATCATGCAGAGAACCCAGGAGCACTGAAAAGCCTAGTTAAGGACACTCTTTTTGTTGTGGGAAGAATAACCCTAAGGCCTAGGTTACACAAACTATTTTCCAAAACTGTTTTTTCCACCACTTTATCCTGGAGGTAGAGAAGTATTGCTTGGAGAATTATGTTCCATTGAATATTCTTTCACTGCTTGATAGTGCTCCATGCCACCCCACATTCATGGATGATTTTCATCCTAATGTCAAAGTAGTTTTTCTGGAACCAAATAGTGGATAACTCATCCAACCTAAGAATAAGAGGGGAGGTGGTGTACAGTGACTTCCAATAAATACTATTTACATCAAACTTATCATCAAACAGTAAAGGTAAGTGTTGAATCAGGAACAACCTTGTGACAATTTTGGAAGGACTATAAATCTACAAGGCCATAAAATATACTGACTTTGCTTGGTGTGAGGTTATGGTTGTCACCATGAATGGGATTTGAAAGAACACTTGCCCAGTTTTGTTTTGTTTTGTTTTGTTTTGTTTTCCCCACAATTTTCATGGATTTGAGAAAATGAGTGAGGAGTCTAAAGAGGTCTTCAGCAACTTAATGGCCCTCAGGGAGAAGCTGGAACTAAATCTGCGAGAAGATGGCTTCACTGAACTCATATTGCTATGCAATATGAGAAGCTTGCTATGAAGGAGCTTATTTACAACAACACTAACAAAAACATCTGGTGGAACTGGAGGTCCAGGGAAAGGTCAAAGAGAAACAAGAGGAAGGCGAAGTAGCTGAAGAACCAGATATTCATGACACAGGAAACGACATGGGGATTTTCTTTATTTGAGGAGGCACTGTTAGTTTTCAAGGCATAGGACATGAAAGTAAAATGGTTCACAAAGGTTGCGACAGCCATTCAGAATGCAATCCAGAGCTACCATGTCATCCATGTTGAGGAAAAAAGAGATACTACCTCGATATCACTGGGTCATTCTTGCAAGAGGGTAGATGGAACTGAATCCAGCAAGAAACCAGAACCAGAATCCAGATGGCACCAGAACCAGTGGCATCATCATCAGGTGTGTGTGAAATTATAAGCTTGTCCTCCTTTCCTTTTGCTGACAATCCTTCAGGTCTACCATCTCCCATCTCCTCTCCCTCCTCTAGTCAATAACTCTTCTTGACAGTAAACTCAATGCCAACCCCCGTATGCCACCTGTTGTACTATATCACTGTACTTTTCAAGATACTGTGCAGTAAGATTAAGTGTTTTTTTTTTAATTTCTGTGTTTTTAATGTATTATTTATGTGAACAGTATTATAATCCTGTTATATTAATAGTACAGTACTATATAGATGATTGTGTTAGCTGGGTACCTAGGCTAATTTTGTTTGACTTATAAACATACTCTCAGAATGGAACTCATTCATATGTTGAGGACTTACTGTATTTTGTAATCAAAAGATAAGTTTGTGTTTCAGTAAAAAAAAAAAAAAAAAAAAAAAGTCAAGTCACAGTGACTCAACAAAACAAAGATTTATACTCCATGCTACCCATCCACTACAATTAGGCTGTAGGCTTTGTTCCACATAGTAACAGAAAACTACTTACATCTTCTAGAACATCTAGTCTCCTGGACCTATACATATGGAGAAGATCAACTGGATAATTATGTGTCAGACTTTTTTGTTTTGTCCCATAATTAACATACACCATTGTATCCACAATTCATTCACATATCTATCATTATAATCCCTCACTAATCAAGTGAATGTTGAAAAAACCGGGTGAGACTGTGAATATTTGTTGACGTTTTAACTTGACATAATAATTAAGAAGAAAGATGTAGGACCAGATGTACCAAGACCCTACAGTTATAACACTATGTGTGTGTGTGTGTGCACACTCATACACATGTGCACTCAGTCATGTACGCCTCTTTGCAATCCCATGGACCTCGCCAGGCTCTTATGTCCATGTGATTTCCCAGGCAAGAATAATGGAGTAAGTTAGTGGGTTATCATCTCCTTTTCCTGGGCCTTCCTGACCGAGGAATTGAACTCATAACTCTTACATCTCCTGCACTGACAGGTGGGTTCTTTCCCATCTGAGATAACAGAGAAGCCCTATCATCTTACATTTTCATATCATGTCACTCCCATACATATTGGCTGATAAACCCAATAGATTCTGTCACAGACCCTTAGATTTTGAACATAGCTCTACATATATTCAAAATGTAGTTTACTTGCCTAACAGTAACCCACCCTTCCCTGGTGGCTCAGAGGTTAAAGCGTCTGCCTGCAATGCGGGAGACCCAGGTTCCATCCCTGGATCATGAAAATCCCCTGGAGAAGGAAATGGCAACCCACTCCAGTATTCTTGCCTGGAGAATCCCAGGAGCCTGGTAGGCTACAGTCTACAGGGTCGCAAAGAGTCAGACACGACTGAGGAACTTCACTTTCACTTTCAACCCACCCTTGCTGATGTAAAAGCACATTTCTCCACCTGATTTTTTTAGAAATGTGTGCTTTGTTCTTCTCTTGTACTGTAATATCCCTAGCCTTAGAATAAAACGTATTAATTCCTGAACCACACATCAATAAATTTCAAAAATATATAAATTAATTACTATAAATATATTATTAATTGGGATATAGTTGCTTTACAATGTTGTGTTAGTTTCTGCTGTACACTAAGGTACATTAGTTACATGTATACTCAAACCCCCTCTTGGGCCTCCCTTTTACTCCCAACCATTTCACCCTTGTAGGTCAAAACCACAGAGCACTGACTGAGTTCCCTGTGCTATACCACAGGTTCATGCTAGCTATTTTACACATAGTACTATATATATGGCAACCTCAATCTCTCAATTATCCCATCACCACTTCACCACCCACTTGGTGTCCACACATCTGTTCTCTGCATCTGCATCTCTATATCTGCCCTGCAAATAGATTCATCTGTACCATTTTTTCTAGATTCCACATGTATGTGTTAATATTCAATATTTTTTCTCTTTCTGTCTTCACTCTGTTTGACAGACTCTACGTCCATCTCAGTCTGTTCAGTTCAGTTCAGTTCAGTTGCTCAGTCGTGTCTGACTGTTTGCAACCCTATGAAATCCAGCACACCAGGCCTCCCTGTCTATCACTAACTCTTGGAGATTACCCAAACTCATGTCCATTGAGTCGGTGATGCCATCCAACCATCTCATTCTCTGTCGTCACCTTCTCCTCCTGCCCTCAATCTTTCCCAGCATCAGGGTCTTTTCAAATGAATCAGCTCTTTACATCAAGTGGCCAAAGTATTGGAGTTTCAGCGTCAACATCAGTCCTTCCAGTGGACATCCAAGACTGATCTCCTTAGGATGGACTGATAGAATCTCCTTGCTTGCAGTCCAAGGGACTCTCAAGAGTCTTCTCCAACACCAGAGTTCAAAGGCATCAATTCTTCAGGGCTCAGCTTTCTTTACGGTCCAACTCTCACATCCATACACGACTACTGGAAAAACCATAGCCTGACTAGACAGACTTTTGTTGGCAAAGTAACATCTCTGCTTTTTAATATGCTGTCTAGGTTTGTCATAACTTTCCTTCCAAGGAGTTAATGTCTTTTAATTTTATGGCTGCAATCACCATCTGCAGTGATTGTGGAGCCCCCAAAAATAAAGTCTGACACTGTTTCCACTGTTTCCCCATCTATTTGCCATGAGTGACAGGACCAGATGCCATGATCTTTGTTTTCTGAATGTTGAGCTTTAAGCCATTTTTTTTCACTCTCTTCTGTCACTTTCATCAAAAGGCTCTTTAGTTCTTCACTTTCTGCCATAAGAGTGGTGTCATCTGCATATCTGAGGTTATTGATATTTCTCCCAGCAATCCTGATTCCAGCTTGTGCTTCTTCCAGCCCAACGTTTCTCATGATGTACTCTGCATATAAGTTAAATAAGCAGGGTGACAATATACAGCCTTGACGTACTCCTTTTCCTATTTGGAACCAGTCTGTTTTTCCATGTCCAGTTCTAACTGTTGCTTTCTGACATACACATCTCTACAAATGACTCACTTTTTTTCTTTTTAATGGCTGAGTAATATTCCATGTATATATGTACCACAACTAAAATGCCCATTGACAGATGAATGAATGAAGAAAATGTTTTAAATATATAGCAAAAATTAACATATATTACATTAAAATTTATCATATGACTTTCAAGGACCAATTTGTTTTTCTTGATTCTGCTCTTCATAATATTTTAAAGAAATATAAGATAAAAGTATATTTGTAAATGTCTAATATAAAAGTCTAATAAAATTTGCTTTTATTAGATTTGGGAATGGAAATACTCTCTTTAATAAGCTTAACAGTAAATGTTGTTAATAAGTATGATAAATAAATTATCATAATTTTTCTATTGCCAGTCAATATTCACACCTACATTTTCCCAATTAATTAATCAACTTTCCTTATATTTTAAGATTATTACATGAAAAGAATGTCTATTCCAGAAATAAAATGTCCCTAGAGATAACAGATAAATGCTACCATAAGTAGTCACACTTTTATTATTATGCCAAGTATTTATTCAAAGACAGTTAGTTCCACAGCCCCTTCCAATGTTAGTGGTTAGAGCATTTTAAAACATAATAACTGAATTTAACTGTGATGCACAATTAATATCCAAATATTAAAGAGATTTGGGGAAAAATGAACTTTCAATGATATGTAAAGATATCATTAATTCTTACATCAATCTTTTTGTTCTTTTAAACTAGGTATTAGGTTTTTATGACAGATCCTATTGCATGTTTTGGAAAGCAGAAAAGTGATTGATCATTAATTTTATAAAGATAATTCAATTCTGTAATCACATATTGATACATTAAATATTATGTGTTCTTGTATGTAATAAGTAAATATATGTATACATACACATATGTAACATATATACAAACATATTAATGTGAATGTACATACATTTAACAGCTACAAACTACATTGTGCAATAATTTGTTTTATATCTTTATTGTGACCAAAGTAACTGACCAAAATTTCTGTAAGCAGGCAAATTCCCTCATTAGGTCCAAGAGGTGGTTCAGTGGTAAAGAACCCACCTACAATGCAGTAGACAGGAGAGGTGGGTTCGAGCCCACTGGAGGAGAACATAGACGCTGACTCCAGTATTGCTGCCTGGAGAATCCCATGGACAGAGATCCTGGTGGGCTACAGTCCATGGAGTTACAAAGAGTCGGACAGTACTGAACCAACTTAGTACTCATGCATGCAAGCTGACTTATATTCATATAGTTTTAGAAATTCATTAGGATGACATTAGTTTACTCATATTGATAATATTCTAGAAATATTGAGAAATATTTTCATAATCACTATATCTATGTTACATTTGAATATTATAGGATAAATATTTCTCAACTTTAAATGTTAAAAAAATTATATACTAAAATAAAGATGAAATGGAAAAATTACAAATACTTTCACCTCTTGAATTTACTCAGAGCAAAGTTTATTGACATAACAATGGATTCAGTAGGCAAATATTTCTTACATTAAAAAAAAAGTTCTCTATAGTTGGCATATTCAAGTAAATTATAGTTATGGTGCTATAATAGTGATTTTGACTCTTTGGGGACTAATTTGTAGAAGATTTCCCTTCTAAACCAATAGAACATATATAGACAATTAACTGAAGTTCTGTTCCTACCTAGGTAAGCATGAATAAAAATTAAGACAATTTAATGTGAATCTCTTATTGTTATCATACTAAAAGCACATGAGAATATGCTTGAAAGTTTTTCTACTTACAGGTACATTGAACTAAACATATACTTTAATTGCTTTATGTGTTCTCACTTGTACTATGGTTAATGAGCTTTTAAAAATAGTATAATTTCTCCCCTTGTGGGTAGATTTTAAGTGTTTCAGAAGATATAAATCAGGCATATATTTCAAAAACATTCTTAGAGATATTTAATCATATTATTATATCATTCTTAGGAATAGATCACCAAAGGTATACTAAATCTCAAACATAATTACAAAAGTTAAACTAAACTATCTTAAGAAATTCCCTGATAGAAGATTAGGAGGTTTAGCCTCCATTCTGTGGATCTTTATTATAAGTAAAATCTCATAATCAGGTAATCTCTGAGCACTGAACCTTATTCATGGAGCTCACCAAAAGTAGATACAATTATAGTTTACCTTAAAACAAGTTTCATTGCTTTTTGTCACTTTTGTTCCTAGATATAAATAGAAATTTAAAATAATAGTAGAATACTAGTTAAATAAAAAATTTTAAACGTTTTCCTTGTATTAGGAAGATTTTAACTACATGCATTAATCTTGTTCCCTTCCCTATTAAAGTTACATACTTAATGAAAGCCTTACTAAATTTTTATAGTTCTCTATTAGCCTCATATATTATTAGAAACTGGAAATTTACAAATCCTTCAAGTGATGAAAAAGTTTTTGCCACCTATAGGAAGTACTCATTTCAAATGATGATTCTATCAATCCATTCTATCCTGTAATTTATCAAATAATATTTGTATTTTGCTTTTTAAAAACTTAACTCTGAAATTCTGTTTCTAGCTGTATATATTTATGGCCAGACATTTTTTAAGGGACTCAAGCCATAAGTATTTCAAGAGTAGTTCAACCATTGCTCACCAACTCAGCCATCATTATTCCCACTCTAAAATCTTGGCATCTTTATCCTTAGTGGAATAAATTAGAAACACAGATGGATAATCTGGGAAATATTCCACATGAATATTTTTAAAAACACAATTCTTGTCAAGCACATATTTTATAATATGCTGTTTATAGATTTAAAAAACAAGAGTTTTATTGTTAACTGTATAATTTTCAAAATCAAATAAGATATGAGGAGATCTTTTATATAATGAAGATTTACACAGCAGAACGGCTTAATCCATGTTGTTCTTTTCTTTATGGTACTGAAAAGCAAATTGAGTTTGACTTGGGAGAAAAAAAGTTTTTGTGTTTAGCAGTTTAAGAGCCACATTTAAATCTATTCCTTTGGGAAAATGCTCAGAAATGCTCACTGCCCTGTGAAAAATATTAACTCAAATTTAATTGTGATATTGTAATTCTCATATTGCAACTTATTTTTTAGGATCTTAGTAGTGCTACTATGTTTTTCATCTTAACTTTTTTCCAGTCAGATGCCTTATTTCATTTATATCCCTTCCTCTTTATATTCCTACTTGATGTCTGAAAGAGTGATTAGTTAGTTTGCTTCCTTTAAGCAGTGATTTTCTCTCCTCATTATTTCCCTACTGCACAAATCATAGAGGGGAATCTCACAGAATAAAAGATCTTGGCAAAGGTTCCAAATAATTAATTTAGCATTCTCAACAATTTGGGGTAAACTGAGGTATAAGTGAAAGAGTGGAGTGGTATATGGCTGTCTGTTAGGTCTTTTGGAGTTCCTGAAGTCTTCTTTAATCTCAAAATTTAAAACAGACTAAAAATATTTCAAATGAAATTTTGAAGAATTAAGGTCATTATTTATGGAAATAAGTACTCAATATAGATGAGATAATGCTTTCTTAATTTATTAGAGAAAAGATAGTTTATAGAAAATTAGCAGTGCATTTTGAACAGCTGATGTTGAACAAGAAATGGTTATTAGTAAATACTGTGAGCTAGATGTATTTTGTTTCCTTACAGATTCACTCTTGGTCCTTTTCTGTATTATAAGAGCCTAAATTCTACAGACTTTTTAATCTGAGGTCTGTTGACCTCTAACTTTCCATTGTTTTGATCCAATGGGATTCACTGACAGGAGATCAAAGAATAAGAGGAGAAACAAGTGATGTTTTTGTTCTCTTAGTGTTCACTGGGGCCTATAGATTGGCAGTGGCCCAATCTTTCATCTAACACCATGTTTCTGTATTATAGTTGTTCTTTAAAGATTGATATGCCCATTTGAATGCAGAGTTCCAAAGAATAGCAAGGAGATATAAGAAAGCCTTCTCCAGTGATAAATGCAAAGAAATAGAGGAAAAAAATAGAATGGGAAATACTAGAGATCTCTTCAAGAAAATTAGAGATACCAAGGGAATATTTCATGCAAAGATGGGCACAATAAAGGACAGAAACAGTATGGAACTAACAGAAGCAGAAGATATTAAGGAGAGGAGGCAAGAATACATAGAAGAACTATACAAAAAAAAAAAAAAATCTTCATGACCCAGATAATCATGATGGTGTGATCACTCCTCTACAGTGAGACACTCTGGAATGCAGTCAAGTGGGCCTTAGGAAGCAACACTATGAAAAAAGCTAGTGGATGTGGTGGATTTCCAGCTGAGCAATTTCAAATCCTAAAAGATGATGCTGTTAAAGTGCTTCACTCAATATACCAGCAAATTTGGAAAACTCAGCAGTGGCCACAGAACTGGAAAAAGTCAGTTTTCATTCCAACCCCTCAAAAAGGCAAAGCCAAAGAATGTTCAAACTACCACACAATTGCACTCATCTCACACACTAGCAAAGTAATGCTCAAAATTCTCCAAGCCAGGCTTCAACAGTACATGAACCGAGAAATTTCAGGTGTTCAAGCTGGATTCAGAAAAGGTAGAGGAACCAGGGATCAAATTGCCAACATCTGTTGGATCATCAAAAAAGAAAAAGAGTTCCAGAAAAACATATACTTCTGCTGTATTGACTATGCCAAAGCCTTTGACTGTGTGGATCACAACAAACTGTGGAAAATTCTGAAAGAGATGGGAATACCAGACCACCTGACATGCCTCTTGAGAAATCTGTATGAAGGTCAAGAGACAACATTTAGAACTGGAGTTGGAACAATAGACTGGTTCGAAGTTGGGAAAGGAGTACATCAAAGCTGTATATTGTCAACCTGCTTATTTAACTTGTAAGCAGAGTACATCATGGGAAGTTCTGGACTGGATGAAGCACAAGCTGGAATCAAGATTGCTGGAAGAAATGTCAATATTCTTAGAAATATCAATAACCTCAGATATGCAAGTGACACCAACTCTATGAAAATGAAGAACTAAAGAGCTTCTTGATGAAAATGAAAGAAGAGAGCGAAAAATTTGGCTTAAAACTCAACGTTTAGAAAACTACGTTCATGTCATCCGGTCCCATCACTTCATGGCAGATGGATGGGGAAATAGTGAAAACAGTGACAGACTTTATTTGTTTGGGCTCCAAAATCACTGCAGGTGGTGATTGCAGTCATGAAATTAAGACACTTGCTCCTTGGGAGAAAAGTTATGACCAACCTAGATAGCATATTCAAAAGCAGAGACATTACCTTGCCAACAAATGTCCATTTAGTCAAAACTATGGTTTTTCTAGTCGTCATGTATGGATGTGAGAGTTGGACCATAAAGAAAGCTGAGCACTGAAGAATTGGTGCTTTTGAACTGTGGTGTTGGAGAAGACTCTTGAGAGTCCTTTGGACTGCAAGGAGATCCAACCAGTCCATCCTGAAGGAAATCAGTCCTGAATATTCATTGGAAGGACTGATGTTGAAGCTGAAACTCCAGTACTTTGGCCACCTGATGCAAAGAATTGACTCATTGGAAAAGACCCTGATGCTGAGAAAGATTGAAAGCAGAAGGAGAAAGGGATGACAGAGGATGGGATGTTTGGATGGCATCACTGACTCAATGGACATAATTTTGATTAAACTCTCGGAGTTTGTGATCGACAGGAAAGCCTGGTGTGCTGCAGTCCATGGAGTCGCAAAGAGTCGGATGCAACTGAGTGTCTGAACTGAACTTAAACTGAATCTCTCAGCAGATAAGGATATTAAATTTTTGTGGATTGGTAAAGTGTACCAATTTTTTTTAATACTTTCTTTGTTAGTTGAACATCACTTGTTGGTTATTTTAACCCTGTTCTCACCCTTGTGTACAGTTCTAGCAATGAAGGGTCTAACTGTCCAATGTTTCCTTTCAAGTCCCTGTGATACACTTATGGTAGTTCTTGGCATAAAGAAGATGAATTAACATTATATAGTTTGGATTATCCTCCCCTTTGAAATATGGATATAGAATAGAAATTTCCTGTTTGATACCACCATTCTATAACTGAAAAAAAGATTCCTTCTGTCTGAGTGATTATACCAGAAATACTGTTGAAAATATTTTTGGATGAAATATTCAAAATCAGTGTCTTAACTAGCAGTATTATTGAACTGTTTAAAAGCAAAAAACTCACCTAATATTCCTGTTTTATATAAATTTTACTTTTGTGCACCCTGAAATAGATTTGTGAACAATTTTTTAAAATTATTTCTTGTTTTAAAAAGAAGAATTCCATGGTAGCTCAGTCAGTAAAGAATCTGCCTCCAGTGTAGGAGACCCAGGTTTAATTCCTGGGTCAGGAAGATCTCCTAGAGAGGGAAATGGCAGCCTACTCCATATTCTTGCCTGGAAAATCCCATGGATAGAGGAGCCTAGCAAGATACAGCCCATGGGGTCACAGTAATTAGACACCACTTAGTGACTAGACCACCATTATGTCTCTGAAATAGTATTTATTGTCAGTATTTGCTGAGGAGAGAAAGGTTAGGAGACTTGTTATCTAATAACTGTAGAAGAAAGACTCAACTAGTTTGCATTCTTCTATACCATGTTATGATCTCCAATTGGAACTTTTTTTTCTTTCTTCCTTTTTTTTTTTTTTTTTAACTGTTGACATTGGAGAAAGTTCAGTTGAGCATTGGCTGAGATGTAAACATATATTAAGCCTATCTGAGGGACAAGCTATGTAGGTTTGAAAACCAATCTTCAGATTCAGCAAACCAAAATTATCTTTGGGAATGACTTCATGGTGTCTGCTTCCTTAAATAAATGTCAATTCTTTCTTGGTGTCCTGAAGAGACATTTAAACTTCCAAATGTTCCTTCAAAGTTCAAATGACAAATGTATGCCATCTGCAAACTGAAATTAAGGACATTAAAATATATCTAAAAGGTTACTTCTTGCTTACTCTTAGGTTGTTAAAAGCAGAAAAAGTGTTCCTTTAAACCAGAAAGAGTCAGAAGAACTCAAAATCAAAACTTCTCTTGAACCCATCAGAAAGGTAAGATTAAGACACCTAAATATCCTTAGAAGTACCATCTTGGTTAAATAAGAAACCTGGTACATTGTTCTATTGGGATAGTAGAACAATCGCTGGGATGCAATGCAAGTGAATAAGAATTCAGATAAAAAATTGCATTAACCACTAAAGGCTAAATGTCTTTCACAATAATATAGAACCTCAGAGAACCACAGGGGGGAAAAAAAAAAAGACCATGTGTACTACTATAATGGCCCCACTTCATGGACTTTCACTGATAAACATAATTTTGGAAAGCAGGATAGGAAATCAGAGACAGTGTCTTTTCAGTGGCACATGTCTGAGAGAAGAAAGTGCTGCTTGTGTAGAAAAGGCAGGAGCTCTGTTAAAAAATTTTCACCTAAAGAAAAAGAAAGAAAGAAAGAAAGACAGGGCTGTCTTAAGAAACACAAGAAAGAAAGAAGAGACAAGGCTGTCTTAAGCCCCTGGCTGAAGGGCTGCAAACCTTTTCTCTTTCTGAGGACAGATTAAGAAACACTGTTGCTAAAGAAAGCAAAACTGGAGAGGAGAAATGTGGGCAATCTTAACTCCTGAATGAGAAGTAGTAAACTACCTTGAACCCAGATGATTAATGATATCCCAAAGTTACCAAGGGGACAGATCAATGAGAAAGGCCTCTTAAACTGAAAGACACTAAACTTGTCTAAGAATGAAACTAGACCAGGACACAGGACATATGAAAACTGCCCCTAATAATTAATAAACTTTTCAAAATAAGATCTAGAAGAAGGAGAAGGAGCATGCCAGTTTTCAGGCATAAATATTAAGTACCTCAGTCTCAATAGCTCTACAGATGCTGGCAATCCTCCAACTATAAACGTATGAAACAGGTACAAATATATATACACACACAACCCATGAGCAAAAATCCACTTGTAAGAGAAAACTTATCAAAAGAAATAGAGGCAAATAGGCCCTAGATGTTTGAAATATCAGGTGAGAAATTTAAAATAATTATGACTGTTAAAATCTTTAATTGAAAAAGTAGACAATATACAGGAACAAAAGAGAAAATATAGCACAATTATGGAAATATAAAATGTATTTTAAAAATGAAATATTAGAAGTTCTTATATGGAAGAAATATGATACCAAACAGAAATTTGCATCTATTCAATGAAACCAAGATTTCCATAAGTGGTTAAAAAAAAAAAAGGCAAATATATAAGACATATTTTTTTATAATTTTAAAAGTTATATAGATTATTGACTAACCAAAAAAATATAGTAGCAATTCATTTCAAGTTTATACTATATATAGAAAAAATTAAGAAGTAGTACAAAAGATGGAAGGAAAGGCTTGTGAATATATTATCCTGATAAGGTTATTCAACTACAGATGAATTAGTAAAAAAATTATTTGAAGGTATACTGTGATTAATCAAATATGTGTATTGCTAAACCCAGGAAGACAACTAAAATATTTAGAAGTTGGTATAAATAATAATAAAATTATTGAGATAAAACAAAATTAAAAAAAATAATTCATCGAAAAGAAGATACTCTTCATTATAGTCTCAATTCCCAGAAAAGCAATAGTCAAGGGGAATCATAAAAGGTAAAATGTAATATTTCAACAGAGGGGAATTTCCCCCAATCTTTTTTTAAAGAAAATACAACCAACACAATTTTCCTGAGTACACTGTTGCTGGCCAAACAAGTAAAGCCATTTACTGATGTTCACCAAATTAAATCATGTTAGCATAGAGAAGTTAAAGAAATGTGTCCAGAGAAAATGAACATTCTTAAAAAATTTTAAATTTTATATTGAATTGTAGCTGACTAACTATGTTGTGATGGTTTCAGGTGAACAGCAGAATGACTCAGCCGTACATATACATGTATCCATTCTCCCTCAAACTCCCCTTCCATCCAGGCTGTCACATAACATTGAATAAAGTTCCATGCACTCTAAGTTAGATCCTTGTTGCTTATCCATTTTAAATAGAGCGGTACGTACACGTCAAACCCAAGCTTCCTAACTATCCTTTTCCCCCATACTTACCCCCCACCCCCAGCCATCAAAGTTCATTCTTTAAATCCATGTTCTGTTTCTGCTTGGAAATAAGTTCATTTGTATAATTTATCTTTTTTTTTAAGATTCTGTATATAAGAGATATTATATGATATTTCTTTTCCTCTATCTGATTTACTTCATTCAGTATGAAAATCTCTAAGTTTATTCATGTGGCTGCAAATGGCATTATTTCATTCTTTTCAATTTCTCAAGTAATATTCCATTGCATACATGTACTATATCTTCTTTATTTATTAATCTGTCAATGGATATTTAAGTTGCCTCCATGTCTTGGCTATTACAAATAGTGCCGCTAAGAAAGTTGTGGTGAGAGTGTCTTTTCAAATTATGGTTTTCTCCTGATATATGCCCAGGAGTGAGATTGCTGGATCACATGGCAGCTCTATGTTTAACATTACTAGCAGTTCAGTGAGAACTGCCACTAAAACTGTTGTGGACACTGAGGACAATATCAATATTCTGTTAAAAATAAGCAAATGATTTTGAAAAAAAAAATTGAGAAAATATTAATGCAATACAATCTGAAGTGGAATATGCTAAGATGTATTAATATATTTTGAAAAAGCAAACATTTCAATTCAGTGAATTTGCAAAATTTGTACAAATGTAAGTTTCAAGTATCCATTATATTACTCATTTTCAGGTATTTTGTAGAAAAATGTCAATAAATTAGGTATAATTGAACCAGTTGTTTCAATGATTACTTTTATTTGTTTTCACAGACCTAAAGCATCATCAGTTACAAAAATGCTTGTAATGAAAAGAGAATGAACATCCTGACTTGTCCTAGCACGCAACAGTTTGACTATTCAGAAGTGGTAAAGTTTCATGTGACTTTTAAAGTTTAAAGCCAAAATTATTTATTTCTGAATAAGAGGAACAACCTCAACCAATATTGAAGTGAAGTGAAAGTCACTCAGTCGTGTCTGACTTTTTGTGACCCAATGACGTGTAACCCACCAGGCGCCTCTGTCCATGCAGATTCTCCAGGCAAGAATACTAGAAAGGAGTTGCCACGCCTTCCTCCAGGGGGTCTTCCCAGTCCAGGGATCAAACCCAGGTTTTCTGCATTGCAGGTGGATTCTTTATTATCTGACCCACATGGGAAGCCCAAGAATACTCGAGTGGGTAGCCTATCCATTCTCCAGAGGATATTTCTGACCCAGTAATCAAACTGGCGGAGAAGGCAATGGCACCCCACTCCTGTTCTCTTGCCTGGAAAATCCCATGGATGGAGGAGCCTGGTAGGCTGCAGTCCATGGGGTCGCCTAGAGTCGGGCGCGACTGAGCGACTTCACTTTCACTTTTCACTTTCATGCATTGGAGAAGGAAATGGCAACCCACTCCAGTGTTCTTGCCTGGAGAATCCCAGGGACGGGGGAGCCTAGTGGGCTGCCATCTGTGGGGTCGCACAGAGTTGGACACGACTGAAGCGACTTAGCAGTAGCAGCAATCAAACTGGGGTCTCCTGCATTGCAGGAAGATTCTTTATCAACTGAGCTACCAGGGAATCTCACAACCAATATGAAGAATACCGAATTGCTTTGAGAATTAGCTCTTCTTTCCCTTAAATAGCTGATGATGTTCCTGAATAAATCTGAAAAATTATAAAGCAAAACAAGCTTCTATGTAAAAACTATACCAAAATAAGTCACTTAGAAGACAACTAATACTGTTTGAATTATAATTCCAGGCTTTTTTAATACACTTGTATTGTCAAATTTTAAAATAATGAGATATATACTAAAACTTTATCGTGACTACTCAACTAACAAAACAAAGCTTATGACTAACAAGTGGACAAAAGATAAAATATAAATATTAAAAGAACAATTAATCCAAAATTATTAAGGAAAAGAGGAACTGAAAACAAATACCAATAGGAATTGAAAAAAAAAAAGAGAATAAGATGATATATTTAACCTAACTTAATCAAATCTAATTAATATAAATAAATTTTAGAATTAAAAGGAAGTATTTGTCAAAATGGATTAAGTAAGCAAGACTCAACTATATGCTACCTAGCATCCAGTCCCATCACTTCATGGCAAATAGATGGAGAAACAGTGGAAACAGTGGCTGACTTTATTTTTCTGGGCTCCAAAATCACTGCAGATGGTGATTGCACCCATGAAATTAAAAGACATTTATTCCTTGGAAGGAAAGTTATGACCAACCTAGATAGCATATTAAAAAGCAGAGACATTGCTTTTCCAACAAAGGTCCATCTAGTCAAGGCTATGGTTTTTCTAGTGGTCATGTATGGATATGAGAGTTGGACTATAAAGAAAGCTGAGCACCGAAGAATTGATGCTTTTGAATTGTGATGTTGGAGAAGACTCTTGAGAGTCCCTTGGACTGTGAGGAGATCCAACCAGTGTATCCTAAAGGAGATCAGTCCTGGATGTTCATTGGAAGGACTGATGTTGAAGCTGAAACTCCAATACTTCGGTCACCTAATGCGAAGAGCTGACTCATTGGAAAAGACTCCGATCCTGGGAAGATTGTCGGCAGGAGGAGATGGGGACGACAGAGGATGAAATGGTTGGATGGCATCACTGACTTAATGGACATGGGTTTGGGTGAGCTGGGAGTTGGTGATGGACAGGGAGACCCGGCGTACTGTGGTTCATGGGGTCTCAAAGAGTCGGACACGACTGAGCGACTGAACTGAACTGGTAGCAAACACTTTAACTACAAAAGCAGAAAGTAGAAGGATGGAAAGCATATACCATGATAATACAGACAAAAATAAATGGATGGCTATATTAATGTCAAACTGAGTAAATTTCAGATCAAAAATATTACCAAGGATAAAGAAGGTCACAGTAATGATAAAGTGATACATTCCCCAAGAGGATAATAAAAGATACAACTAATAAAATTTTAAACTACATGAAATAAAAACTAATAGAACTTCAAGGAGAATAGGCAAATCCACAATTATAGTTAAAGATTTTAAAATCCCTCTGTCAATAATAGAGAGAAAAATTACACAGAAAATCCATAAGCACAACAAAGATTTGAATAAACTATCAACCACCTTCACCTTATTAAGAATCATGAGAGACTTTATGCAAAAATAGCAAACTTGTTTTTAAATTTACACAAACCAATTGCAGAGATAGATCATATTGTGGACAATAAAATGAGTCTCTATGAATTTAAAATATCACATAGGTTGGCAAGATAGTGGAATAGGTAGTTAACTGCTTATATCCCTCCTCAGCATCAATAATTTGACAGCCATCCATGGACAAAAGTACACTTGTGGGAGCTTTGAAAAACAGGTAGGATATTATGACCTTGGTAGAGCACAACATAAGGGGGATATTTTGTAAAGCCAAGCCCATACCAAGGTGCGGATTTGACCACTGCTGTCCTGACTAGATAGGAAACACTCTAATCCCCCTGTGGACTCTACTACAGCCTCATTTAATATTACTCTAGCTACCAGCACAATCTATCAAGGGACATGGCAGTTGTCACACCCACCTGTAACAGACCTGTCTACACAGTCTTGGTTGTGGACTCTGAGGCAGCCCATACTCGGTTTCAGCTCCTCTTAGCTGGTGGTTCTGTTCATTTAGGTATAGGAGGCAGTCCTGAACATCTGGTCCCTATAACCTTGATCTTACTGAAGGTCCAGAAACATCCCTGTGTTGGGGCTCCAGGGCCTCTCAGCCAAGTTCCAGAACCCTCCTGCCCACTTAAGGCTCTGCAAGAAGACATGCCAATCATGCTTTGAGATAGGTTTTTTGAATTCAGTCTGATTATGGATCTTGATACTGACCTGTATCTCACCTTTGGCCCTGCTCAGTCATAGACTGAAAACACTCCTGCCTACTCAGGAGCCTGGTAAAAGACATACACATTCATACCCCTAAGCCAGGCCATATGACCTTGATACAACTGTGGGTCTTAGAGCAGCCCTGTAAACTGGCTCCATTCTCTCATATCCATGATGAGGCAATAGTCCAGCCCATCCAGGAACCTACTGGGAGATACACCTGTCCATGACTCAGAGCTTGGCTTGGCAAACTCAGTTCAACTGTAAATCACGAAGTGACACTAGTCTAGCTGCAGCCCCTCAAGGTCATTGTCCAGGAAATGTTCTGCTTTCCCAGAGACCCAGAGGAATGCATACCTAACAACTTTGGTTCAGGTGAGGATCCTAAAGCATTTCTGTGACCCAGCTTAAGTTCTACTCAGCTGTGCTCAAGGCAGTCCTACCCACCCAAGAGCCTGTGAGGAGGCTATCTGTGCTTTCAGTCTGCAAATTTTTGTCTAGACTGTGGTCCCTGAAGTGGGCTTGCTACTTCATTCCAGTCCCTGTCAGCCATAGTGTAACCCTAATTGTGTCCACCGAGAGATCAGCCGAATAACCTGTTAGAAGCTCTCCCAGAGACCAGAAAGTAGGCACACCCATCTGAACACCTGGTAATAGGCCCACTGTAATTCATGAAGCAGACTTTTGTTTCATCACCAGCCCCAGTGACCAGCGTCCTGGAAATAGTCCTGTCCACTCAAAGACCAAAAAGTCTTCATGGCCACCTGTGCCCCTGGTAACAGGCTCCCAACTGTAAACCTTACTGTGGAACCAGCAGCAACTACATAATCCAGCTCCAGGCTGCTGAACTATGATCCCAGAGACAATATTATCAACACAGGGGCCTGATAAAAGAAGACTATTACTCATTAAAATCAGTCTGTAAAGTCAGATGAGGTCTTTGCTCCCTCAGATGCATAGACATGAACAGAAGGCTGCACAGAACACAAAGAATCAAGCAAACATGACATCACCAAAGGAGATAAACTCCAGTAACCGCTCCAAAGAAATGGAAATCTACATATTGTCTGAGAAAAAGTTAAAAATAATCATCTTAAAGAAACAGTGAGATGCAAATGAACAGAGAGACCCCTAAAAAAAAAATAGGAAAACAATGCATGAAGAAAATAAGAAGTTTAGTAGAGAAATAGAAATTGTAAAAAGAACCAAACAGAAATCTTGGTGCTAAAGTGTGTAACAACAGAACCAAAAAATGCAACATAGAAGCTCAAAATCCGACTTCACCCCTTGAGGTGGCTGGTGTAAATCAGTGAACAAAATGCAGGTCATTTGAAATTAGCCATTTAGGGGGAAAAAAAAAAGTAAACAAGAATGCGAGTGAAGAAAGCATATAAAACACAGGAAATTACCAAGTGAACTAAAATCATAGTATGGAAATCTCAGGAGAAAGAGAGACAAAGGGGAAGAAAACTTAAATAAAGAAACATCTGTAAACTTTCCAAATTTTAGGAAGGATATGGACATTTAGCCACAAGAAGTTCAAAAGACCAAAAGCAAGATTAACTCAAATATTACCTTGAGATATATTATAATCGAAGAGTCAAAATTCAAAGACAAAAATAGAATTTTGAAAGCATTTAGAGGAAAGAGACATCATATATAAGGGGAACTCCATATGTTTATTAGCAAATTTCCAAGCAGAAACTTTGCAGTTCAGGAGATAATGGGATGATATATTCAAATTACTAAAATAAACAAATAAATAAATAGATTAAAAAAACTCTATCAAATAAGAATACTACATCCAACAAAGCTGTCTTTCTAAAATAAAGGAGAGATAAGGATATTTCCAGAAAAATAAGGCTGAGGGAGTTAAGTGGCTAATTTCAAATGACCTGCATTTGGTTCACTGATTTCCACAACCCACCTCAAGGGGTCAAGTCTGATTTTGAACATCTATGTTGCATTTTTTGGTTCTGTTGTTACACGCTTTAGCTCCAAGATTTCTGTTTGGTTCTTTTTACAATTTCTATTTCTCTACTAAACTTGACTTGCCTTACAAGAAATTGTAAAGGTAATGCTTCAAGATAAAATGAAAGAATGCTGAGTAATAGCATGAAAATAAAAAGAGAGTATTATTATAAAACTTTCTCATAAAGGTAAATATATAATCAAATTCAGAAAATTCTAATAATCTAATGGTGGCATATAAACCATTTTACCTCTACTATAAGAGTTAAAAGATAAAAATTTAAAATAACTAAAGCTTCAATAATTATTAATGAATATTCAATATAAAAAATGTAAAGTGTAACATCAATAGCACAAAATGTGGGAAGGACAAGTAAAAATGAAGATCTTTTGTATGAGATTGAAATTAGGCTACCATTAGTATAAAATTAGTTGTTATAACTTTAAGATGTTTTATGCAATTGATAACCACAAAGAAGAAACCCCTAGTAAAGAAGTTTCTTTACTAGAAACATAAAGGAAAAAAAAATGAAATATACCACTATAAAATAAAAACAGAGAAAAAGAAAACAGAAGAAGAAAATAATAAATATATGATAAAATGATTAATTAAAAATAATTTTAAAAATAGCAATGGTGTGTCTTTACTTATCAATATATTTAAAATATAATTGGATTAAGTTATCTAGTCAATATATATGCACTCACCATCAGAACACCCAAATACGCTAAAGAAACATGAACAGAACTAACAGGAGAAAAAGACAGCAATACCATAAAAATAGAAGACTTCCATACTCCACTTTCAGAAAATGATAGAATTTGGATTTGAATAACACTGTAGTCCAATGGTCTAAACTGACATATACAGAACATTCTATTCAACAGCAGCAGAGCACACACTCTTCCAAAGTGCACACAGAATATTCTCTAGGATAAATCTATGTTGAGCCTAAATACAACTCTTAAAAATGTGAGAAGGCTGTAATTATACCAAGTAGTGTTTTTCTGACAGCAATGATATGAAATTAGAAATCACTAAGAGGAGGAAACATTGAATAATCACACATATGTGAAAATTATACAACATAATTTTAAACAATTCACAGATCAAAAAAAAAAATTTTTAAATATACACCTTCAGAAAAATGAAATTGGAAACACTGCAAAGCAAAATTTATGAGATGCAGCAAATGCATTTCTGAGAGTCAATGTCACAGTGATAACTTCCCACATTAAGAGAAAAAGAAGAAGACCATAAATGACTATTTTTCACCTAAAATAGTAAACTAAACTAGAAAAACAGAATGTTAAACCTAAAATTAAGAGAAGAATGAAAATAACTAAAATTAGAACATAAATAAATTAGAGACTAGAGAGGCTCTAGAAAAGATCAACAAAACAACAATTGTTTTTTTGAAAAGATAAGCAAAGAAAAACACCAATATAGTATACTAACACATATATATGGATTTTAGAAAGATGGCAATGACGACCCTGTATGCAAGACAGGAAAAAATACGCAGATGTGTATAACGGACTTTTGGACTCAGAGGGAGAGGGAGAGGGAGAGGGTGGGATGATTTGGGAGAATGGCATTCTAACATGTATACTATCAAGTAAGAATTGAATCGTCAGTCTATGTCTGATGCAGGATACAGCATGCTTGGGGCTGGTGCATGGGGATGACCCAGAGAGATGTTATGGGGAGGGAGGTGGGAGGGGGGTTCATGTTTGGGAACGCATGTAAGAATTAAAGATTTTAAAATTAAAAAAAATAAAGAAAAAAGAAAATACTTAGGAAAGAGAAAAAAATAAAATCATGTAAATTTAAAAAAAAGAAAAGATAAGCAAATACAAGAAATATTAATATTTATATTAACCAAGAGAAAAAGAAGAAACTAAGATAAATCATTTATAAAGGAAAGAGAAACCATGGTAATTGATATCACAGAAACCCAAAAGGTCATAGAGACTACTATTAAGAATCGTACACCAACAAATTGGAATTTCTGGAAGAATTGGAAAATTTACTTTCAACATCAGTTCAGTTCAGTCGCTCAGTTGTGTCCGACTCTTTGCGACCGCATGAATCGCAGCATGCCAGGCCTCCCTGTCCATCACCAACTCCTGGAGTTCACTCAAACTCATGTCCATCAAGTCGGTGATACCATCCAGCCACCTCATCCTCTGTCGTCCCTTTCTCCTCTTTCCCTCAATCCCCTCCTGCATCAGAGTCTTTTCCAATGAACACCCAGTACTGATCTCCTTTAGAATGGACTGGTTGGACCTCCTTGTTGTCCAAGGCACTCTAAAAAGTCTTCTCCAACACCACAATTCAAAAGCATCAATTCTACAGCACTCAGCTTTCTTCACAGTCCAACTCTCACATCCATACATGACCACAGGAAAAACTATAGCCTTGACTACACAGACGTTTGTTGGCAAAGTAATATCTCTGCTTTTTAATATGTTATCTAGGTTGGTCATAATTTTCCTTCCCAGGAGTAAGCATCTTTTAATTTCATGGCTTCAGTCACCATCTGCAGTGATTTTGGAGCCCCCAAAAATAAAGTCTGACACTGTTTCCACTGTTTCCCCATCTATTTCCCATGAATTGATGGGACCAGATGCCATGATCTTCGTTTTCTGAATGTTGAGCTTTAAGCCAACTTTTTCACTCTTCTCTTTCACTGTCATCAAGAGGCTTTCAGACTTCCCTGGTGGCTCAGATAGTAAAGCGTCTGTCTACAATGCGGAAGACCCGGGTTCAGTCCCTGGGTGTGGAAGATCCCCTGGAGAAGGAAATGGCAACCCCCTCCAGTACTATTGCCTGGAAAATCCCATGGATGGAGGAGCCTGGTAGGCTACAGTTCATGGGCTCACAAAGAGTTGGACATGACTGAGTGACTTCACTTCACTTCACTTTTTGCCATAAGGGTAGTGTAATCTGCAGAACTGAGGTTACTGATATTTCTCCCAGCAATCTTGATTCCACCTTGTGCTTCCTCCAGCCCAGCGTTTCTCATGATATACTCTGCATATAAGTTAAATAAGCAGGGTGACAATATACAGCCTTGATGTACTCTTTTTCCTATTTGAGACCAGTCTGTTGTTCCATGTCCAGTTCTAACTGTTGCTTCCTCACCTGCATGTAGGTTTCTCAAGAGGCAGGTCAGGTGGTCTGGTATTCCCATCTCTTTCAGAATTTTCCACAGTTTACTTTCAACATACAACCTAACAAACTGAATCGTGAAGAAAATAAAAACAACTTGAATATACCAATCATGACTAAGATGACTTAAACAATAATCAAAATCTCCCAATAAAAAACACTCAGGATATAAGGGACTCACAGGTGAATTGTGCTAAACAATTAGAGAGGAATTAATGACAATCCTTCTCAAACTCTTCCAAAGAAATTGAAGAGGAAGGAAAACTCCCCAAACTAATTATATAAGGCCAGCATTACCTTCCAATCAAATACAGATAAAGTCACTACAAGAAAAAAGAATCCCAGGTTCTGGTAAGCTAGTTTCCCCTGAAGGTAAGCCTTATTTAAGAAGAGTGCCCTGGAATATTTAAAAATGACCCTTCCTCCCTGCTAGAAGCATCAGGCCATTTTTCTCTGTACTTGGCTAAGCTCTTGAAGGAAGAGCTTACAACACTATGGGGCAGCATATGACTGCTTTCCCTTGGAGTTTTAAATTTCAGAATTGTCACCCTAAGCCCCCAGTTATTCATCAGTTATAGCTCAGATGTTTCTACCATTTCTGGCACTGGTTTCCATGGATGTTTCAGCTAGTGAGAATCCATTTTGATAAGCTGAAAATCCCTATCTTTGCTGAGTTTCTCTCAAATGTTGAGGGCCATGGTTTGCCTTGTGTCCTCAACTCTATACAGATCCTAGTAGAGTGGTAGATTTTTCAGTCTGTTCAGTTTTTTACTGTTGTGTTAGGATGGAGTAAACTTTCCGTCTACTTACATGCGGAACTAGAAACCAAAAGTCATCAATAAAGGCCATTTTCAATAAAAGCATTTAAATATTTCATGATATTAAATCTAAAGTTTTTCTTTTTAAGTAGATCAGTTCTGTTCAGTCACTCAGGCATGTCTGACTCTTTGCGACCCCATGAATCACAGCATGCCAGGCCTCCCTGTCCATCACCATCTCCCGGGGTTCACTCAGACTCATGTCCATTGAGTCAGTGATGCCATCCAGCCATTTCATCCTCGGTCGTCCCCTTCTCCTCCTGCCCCCAATCCCTCCCAGCATCAGAGTCTTTTCCAATGAGTCAGCTCTTCGCATGAGGTGGCCAAAGTACTGGAGTTTCAGCTTTAGCATCATTGCTTCCAAAGAAATCCCAGGGTTGATCTCCTTCAGAATGGACTGGTTGGATCTCCTTGCAGTGGAAGGGACTCTCAAGAGTCTTTTCCAACACCACAGTTCAAAAGTATTAATTATTCAGTGCTCAGCCTTCAGAGTCCAACTCTCACATCATTACCTGACTGCTGGAAAAACCATAGCCTTGACTAGATGGACCTTAGTTGGCAAAATAATGTCTCTGCTTTTGAATATGCTGTCTAGGTTGGTCATAACTTTTCTTCCAAGGAGTGAGCGTCTTTTAATTTCATGGCTGCAATCACCATCTGCAGTGATTTTGGAGCCCCTCCCCCGCAAAAAAAAAAAAAAAAAAAAAAAAGTCTGACACTGTTTCCACTATTTCCCATCTATTTCCCAGGAAGTGATGGGACCAGATGCCATGATCTTCGTTTTCTGAATGTTAAGCTTTAAGCCAACTTTTTCACTCTCCTCTTTCACTTTCATCAAGAAGCTTTTTGTTCCCCTTAACTTTCTGCCATAAGAGTCACGTCGTCTACATACCTGGGGTTATTGATATTTCTCCTGGCAATCTGATTCCAGCTTGTGTTTCTTCAAGTCCAGCATTTCTCATGATGTACTCTGCATAGAAGTTAAATAAGCAGGGTGACAATATACAGCCTTGACGTACTCCTTTTCCTATTTGGAACCAATCTGTTGTTCCATTTCCAGTTCTAACTGTTGCTTCCTGACCTGCATACCAATTTCTCAAGAGGCAGGTAAGGTGGTCTGGTTTTCCCATCTCTTTCAGAATTTTCCACAGTTTATTGTGATCCACACAGTCAAAGGCTTTGGCATAGTCAATAAAGCAGAAATAGAAGTTTTTCTGGAACTCTCTTGCTTTTTTGATGATCCAGCGGATGTTGGCAATTTGATCTCTGGTTCCTCTGCCTTTTCTAAAACCAGCTTGAACATCAGGAAGTTCACTGTTCACGTATTGCTGAAGCCTGGCTTGGAGAACTTTGAGCATTGCTTTACTAGCATGTGAGATGAGTTCAATTGTGTGGTAGTTTGAGCATTCTTTTTGGCGTTGCCTTTCTTTGGGATCGGAATGAACACTGACATTTTCCAGTCCTGTGCCCACTGCTGAGTTTTCCAAATTTGCTGGCATTTTGAATGCAGCACTTTCACAGCATCATCTTTCAGGATTTGAAATAGGTCAACTGGAATGCCATCACCTCCACTAGCTTTGTTCATAGTGATGCTTTCTAAGGCCCACTTAACTTCACATTCCAGGATGTCTGGCTCTAGATGAGTGATCACACCATCATGACTCTCTGGGTCATGAATATCATTTTGGTACAGTTCTTCTCTGTATTCTTTCCATCTCTTCGTAATACCTTCTGCTTCTGTTAGGTCCAGACCATTTCTGTCCTTTATCGAGCCCATCTTTTCATGAAGCATTCCCTTGGTATCTCTTATTTTCTTGAAGAGATCTCTAGTCTTCCCCAGTCTGTTCTTTTCCTCTATTTCTTTGCATTGATTGCTAAAGAAGGCTTTCTTATCTCTTCTTGCTATTCTCTGGAACTCTGCATTCAGATTATTTATCTTTTCTTTTCTCCTTTGCTTTTCACTTCTCTTCTTTTCACAGCTATTTGTGAGGCCTCCTCAGGCAGCCATTTAACTTTTTTGCATTTCTTTTCCATTGGGGATGGTCTTGATCCTTGTCTCCTGTACAATATCACGAATCTCAGTTGATAGTTCATCGGTCACTCTATCTATCAGATCTAGGCCCTTAAATCTATTTCTCACTTCCACTGTATAATCATAAGGGATTTGATTTAGGTCATAGCTGAGTGGTCTAGCGGTTTTTCCTACTTTCTTCAATTTGACTCTGAATTTGGTAATAAGGAATTCATGATCTGAGCCACAGTCAGCTCCTGGTCTTGTTTTTGTTGACTGTATAGAGTTTCTCCATCTTTGGCTGCAAAGAATATAATCAATCTGATTTCGGTGCTGACCATCTGGTGATGTCCATGTGTAGAGTCTTCTCTTGTGTTGTTGGAAGAGGGTGTTTGCTATGACCAGTGCATTTTCTTGGCAAAATTCTATTAGTCTATGCCCTATTTCATTCTGCATTCCAAGACCAAATGTGCCTGTTACTCCAGGTATTTCTTGACTTCTTACTTTTGCATTCCAGTCCCCTATAATGAAAAGGACATCTTTTTTGGGTGTTAGTTCTAAAAGGTTTTGCAGGTCTTCATAGAACCATTCAACTTCAGCTTCTTCAGCATTACTGGTTGGGGTATAGAGTCAGATTACAGTGATATTGAATGGTTTGCCTTGGAGACAAACAGAGATCATTCTGTGTGGAAGTGGCTGGTGATAGAAACAAGGTCTGATGCTGTAAAGAGCAGTATTGCATAGGTATCTGGAATATCAGATCCATGAATCAAGGCAAATTGGAAGTGGTCAAAGAAGAAATGTCAAGAGTGAATGTCGACATTATAGGATTCAGCAAACTAAAATGGACTGGAATGGGTAAATTTAACTCAGATGACCCTTATATCTACTACTGTGGGCAAGAATCCCTCAGAAGAAATGGAGTAGCCATCGTGGTCAATAAAAGAGTCTGAAATGCAGTACTTGGATGCAATCTTTTAAAGTAAGCAATCAGCAAAACAATGTGAATTGCTACAATGGTGAAAAGTAAGATAGAATTATCAAAATCAGACTTTGAATAGTAATAGAATAGTTGCTTTATAAGGAAAGATACATAGTACATTGGTACTTCCTGTTCATACTCTGAATTTCAGTAGAGACGCCATGGACAAAACAGGTCTCTATCAATTTTACCAGTGGAGCCTTTTGGTAGTCACTCCTGCCAGACTAAATATGCACTGAAGCTCTTTCCATTTGGGGAGATAAAAAGTCACAGCACAGAACATGAAATGCCTCAGCAGTGCTAAACTGATTCAATTCGGCTAGAATCACAGCTGCTGTTAGGCATCTGTGTGAAATTTAAAAATAATAATAATAAAATAATAAGACTTTTTATAACCAGTATGATGTTGAAACGTGTTTTATAAATCTGCATTTCACAATCAAGACTGGCCTTTATTATATTAGTGATAAAAGCTCAAAAGTGTCTGCATGATGAATTTTCAATGAAATAAATAATTACAATCCCCTACAAACTTAGTATAATTTTACAACTTACAATATTCAAAATGCCATATATTAAACAGTCCTTTTGCTGTTAGAAAGGCTAGACTTAATTGAGACATATGACATTGCATTCCCATTCTGGATCAGATAATAAAACTCTGCTCAGTCACATCTTCTGATTGAATTAAATGTTTCTGGTTGATTCAAAACAAACTGAAAAATAAAATACAGTCTTAACTTTTCTAAAAACAGAGCATAGTCAAGTTGCAAATTAAAGATGTGGGTATATGCTTTCATAATAGAGAGTTAACATGTAGGAAATAAGTCTGAAAAAATCTTGTGTAGGACATAATACGTTTTGAGAAAAATAAGTGTCTGGAGAATACGACTTAATGAAAACTGTACTGCTGCTGCTGCTGCTAAGTGACTTCAGTCGTGTCTGACTTTGTGCGACCCCATAGACAGCAGCCCACCAAGTTCCCCATCCCTGGGATTCTCCAGGCAAGAACACTGGAGTGGGTTGCCATTTCCTTCTCCAATGCATGAAAGTGAAAACGGAAAGTGAAGTCGCTCAGTCCTGTCCGACTCTTAGCGACCCCATGAACTGCGGCCCACCAAACTCCTCCATCCATGGGATTTTCCAGGCAAGAGTACTGGAGTAGCATGCCATCACCTTCTCCAGAAAACTGTACAGTTTCCCCTAAATTTTGCTATCAGTATAATTCATTATTCAAAGCAGTGGTATTCTAAAAGGAAGACTGAATTATAGGAAAGTTCTATGATAATAATAGAATTTCTGGGACAAATCTTCTACCTAGGTAGCCTAGAGGGCCTTGCAGATTTCTTTCATAATCTCTATTCTGTCTTTACTTGATCCAATTTACCATTTTCTGAATAGCCAAGACCTGGAATACAAGCCCAGACTGACTGTTCCAAGCAGTGCTTGATATTCAATTTCTGTTTGGTCCCCCTTTTTTTAAAGTTATAAAACATTTTATAAAAATCTGTTTCCTGTTATCAAAGGAGCAGTTCCTTTTTTGGTAAAGATAAGTTCCCTTTTGCAGCATACTTGAGTTTTCATATGTTTGCATTGTACCCTCCAAGTGATAAGGATACCATCTTTGTATTCATCGTAGCACTTAGCATAAGATTCTGTACATATTAGTCTCCATAAATGCTATTAGAATTTAATTGTAAGAGAAACAACATTAATATGCTTTTTCTCTGTTCTGCTTTTGTTTTGACTAAGATGAAAAAAAAAAAAAAAGATATTTTGGTTTAGAGTTGAAGGGGCTTTGAATTAGCTATACCAGGTGGAAGACATAGTTAACAACTGGTAGAAAAACATTACCAATAATTAAGGTCAGCATACTACTTTTTTATTACCCTTCCTTTGTAATTCCCTCAATTTTCTCATTAAAAAAATCATCTTTCTATGATTTTCACCTATTCATTTGCAATTTCTGATATGTAAACTCTAGATTCTACTGCTCATTTGAACTAGGTTTCATTCATATTATAATTACCATTTAAGTAGAAGAGAACCTACCAATCAATTTATACTAAAGAGGGGAAAATTGAATGTGTTACTAAAATTATGAAGAATAAATGCTACAAAGTGGTGAATTATGCCTAGTACTTACAATGAGAATATTAAGGAAAATAAAACAAATATTAATTTTATTGTCCCACGTTTTCCTAATGTATTTTGTCAAAAATATATTATAACATCATTGATAACCAGAGACCATATACTATAAAATCTTAAGTGCAAGACAATGAAGACAGAGAAAAATACAGAGAAGGTCTTATTTATAAATTATTTTCAACCTTGAGTTGCAGCCAAGAATTTTGATTTTGTAAGCAATCACCTCACCAGATGTCTTGATACACCCCTGCCATGCCCTTGCTATTCCTTTTCTCAGTGGTGTATGTGCTCACGTGTAAATAATAGATAGGGTACATTAAGACATGGGGTAAATTGAACAGGTTTATTTGGCACTGAGCAAACATCTGCTGTATAAAATCAAAATTAATCGCCATCATGAGTTCCCTCCACTAACTTATTGTCATCCATTTAGAAAATATCCGTTGTCCTAAACAACACTAATAAAACACATAGAAACACACACATCTGTTAGAACTTGAGCCCTTGGCTCTCAGGGTCAGAATTCTGTGACACTGAGCTCCAAAGCAATTGCATTTCTCATCATTTTCTGATCTCTGGGAGTAAGGTAGGGCTAAATAAAAATAACATCAGAATGAGAACAGGACTCTCCTTGAAAATCTTTGTAGAGCCTTCAGTGATTCTCCAGGAACCACTGATTTGAGTTTGTATTTAAAGCAAGTTCCCCTGTCAAATGTCTAACTACTTTCCATCATACTGCATATAGTCATTAATGATGGAGCATTTTGAGCCAATGATATTAAAAGCCAACAACACCAAGGTTCATTTAAAAGAAACCATGAGTACCTATGGTAGATTCTTCAAGTAAAATCAAAACTAATTCAATTATACTCAGAGTATTAAAATAAAGAACATTTCTAAAAGTAAGCACATTAATTTTTTAAAAGACAGTGAAGCATGAATTTGGACTGTATGCAATCTTATCGGCACAAAATGTTCTACATATTCCTGGATATTAACATGAAAACTTCTGACCCATGAAAATACTAAATATAATGATTCAGACCACTAGGGTTTACCAACTGCTTTTCTACACATGGACTGTGTTATCTATAACTAGTATTGGGACCACATTCTTTAAGAGATGATTTCTCCCTAGCTTATGAACAACTTATTATACAACTCTCATGAAATAATCTTCCCTCTCTCTGTAAATTCTGACCTATGAAGAAGTCTTGTAATTTTACATATTAATTGTTTGATGAAAGATATTTTCAGTTTTTTCCCCAAGAAAAATGCCCTTACACAAAGAAGATAAGCTGTTTAGTTAAAAGAAGAAAAAAAAAAAAAAGAGTAGATTCTAAAAAATAAAGATGAACAATGGAAAACTTCAGTTTCTAGTGTTTTTCATTCTTCATATAATTCAGTGACTCTATTCATGAAATAAATTTATCAATTTCAGAAATTATGTCACAGAAATATTTATAAATCTTATGTGATTCCAACATGTTCCCTATAAGATTACTTCTGTTACTTTTCTGCTTAACTGCTTATCAGCTAATTACATAATTTGCCTCCCTGCCTAGTAAATTAAAATCCCAGTTCTCCTTCTTATAGTGCATTCACTCCAGATGAGTCAACATCTGTACAGGGAGGATAGCGAATATTCAGCAAGGATGCTACAGTTTCCTAGTGAGAAATACTGAAAATGTCAGCAGGACTTAACACATAGGTGAGCTTTGTACTGCAAAGGTGAAAACAAGCCAAAAATGTTTAACTAAATAAAAATACATAAAACATATTCTATGTTAAATCAGTATCTGTATATTTTATATCTTTTTTAAAAATTGTCTTATTAGACATAATTTCACTGTCCTTCTCACTAGGACAGCATCTCATCTTTGTACATTAATTTTTGAACTTTAAAAGGCTTCTCTTACTTTGACCAATGTACTCTTATAGCACTTCTTTGAAGCAGAAGGGCTATAATTAATATCTTTAATTTACAAGTAAGAAAACTAAGAATCACAGGTGGTATTAGATTGTGATACTGGATTTCAATAATTTTTTTTTCTCATTCCCATTCCCATACAATTTCATTTACACAGCATTATGCCAACTTAAACACTTCATATCACTTTAATAAAACTCTGAGCCCTATACTTTAGTTATTTGGGCAACAGCATTCTGATTTATGGCTCTTTGAAAAGAGTCAGTTTTAAGATAGGAAGTTAAGATAGGAATTTGAGGAGATATATATATATATAGTTTGGAAGATACAGGTATAAGTAGGGAAGGCCAGATTAGAGAATGAAATGAAAAGGGAGAACTACATTCTAAAATTGTAGTAAATGAGGGAGGTGCTGAGAAAGTAAAACCAGGCCACCTATTATTATAGTTTGCTTTTATTTCTGTGGAGACAAAACCCTGCCCTAGTAGATAATTCTTTTAAAAAATTATTTTTTTGGCTTTTCAATTATCAGGTACTGGGCTTTCTCCACTCTAAAACACTCTAAACACCTAATCTTATACTTTATTTCCCAAATTACTTAAAATCAACCTCTCCTTTTCCCTATCTCCTCAACACCTGCCCTTCTGAGTAATGAGAGACTGCCCCAAGCTGCTTCAAGTTTCTTTAAAGTTTTTTTTTTTTTTTTTCTTTACTGATCAGGAATCATCTCTACGTTCAAGTATCCAATTTTCCTTCTATCAAAGGGTGCTTTTCAGAGTGTTTTCAAGTAGGAGTTGAACAGCACCAACTTGCAGGGAATTATGGTGGCTCTTCATCAGGAGAGGAGAGTTGGAATTGCCCTTCAGGGTTTGGACAGGGCCTTAGAAAGTGGTCTAATGTGATAATGATTTAGTGATAGCTCTAATTATAGCACAGTTCACCCCAGCAAATGTGTATTGAACACAAAGCCATTTAGCAGGAAGTTGTAGGTATCTCTGATGGTAGAAATAAAAGCTGCACACCACTGTGTTTGTTGGTAATAGTTCATCATTTTCCTTACTCAAAAGACTTTTCCTTTTCTCTGAGCGTGAGTGATGAAATACCACTAGCTCCAAAAGTGAAAAGTGGTCAAACATAAAAGGTTTTATAACATTACTGAGCACCATGTCTGAACTGCTGATTAAACTTTAGTTAAAAGGGAAAAGTAAACATATTTGGTAAAGCAAACATAAAAGGGAAAGAAAATCATATTTGGATCTTTGAGCAAAATAAAAGCAAGACTATTATTATTATTGACATAGTTAATTTAGAATCATAGAGGTTCGAGAGCCAGTATAATCTAGAAATTAAGGTTGTCTAACTCTTGATTCTCTGTAATTTTAATTATCATAAACATTTTTGGAAGGTTAGAAGCATTCTCAAAAACAGAAATTAGAAGAATAATTTTTTTCCTGTTATACTAAAGATTAGAACCATAGTAACGATCGACGAGAAGATCAATAGGTTACTTAAAATATTTTTGGACTTCTCAGAATGAAATTTCATTTGTTAAATGTATTAAGGAAATGACAACCCACTTCAGTATTCTTGCTGAATTCTACAAACAGAGGAGCCTGATGGGCTACAGTCCATGGGATCACAAGGAGTCAGACACAACTGAGCAACTAACACTAACTAACTAAATGTACTAACATTCCAAACAAGAATTTGTCAGTGAGAACACTGATCTGGTTAGATATATAAGCTTAGAACAAAGAATCTATGAGTCAAAAGTTCAGAAATTAGTATTACATGTTCTAACATCATCCATTAAAAAGGAACTTCAAAAATAATAGTTTGTCAATTTCTGTTGTTGTCCACAGGTTTCACCTCTTGTGAAGTGGGTGATTGCCCATGATAGTTTCATTCAAATATTTTATTAATCTGTGTAGCACCCATGCTCTTCACTGACTTTTTTTTTTTAATGCCTCTGCTTCTTCACTAGATTTACTGATAAGTAGAATGTGGTATGGATAGTTTTATAATAGTTAGATTTCTACTCTTCTTTTAAGAACAGCAGTCATTGTATTCAGAGCTCACTCTGCTCTAATATGACCTCATCTTAAGCACATCTGCAAATACCTTATTTCCAAATAAGATGGCATTCTGAAGTTCTGGGTAGGCATTAATTTAGGGTACAAAATTCAGCCCATTACCTCCTGATTCAGAGATGGCCATAGAATGTTATCAGGGTTTTGAACGTATTATATTATTGTTTATGTTAACAACAAAGATTATGACCTAAAGAAGACAGAGCCATTAGAAGTGCTAGTGGCATGTACAGTATGACAAGTATCCGTTCTAATTAGTCATGAGACCCAGATGATAAGATTTATGATAGGTCAAGCTGACCTAAATGACCATTGGGAGTTATACAGCAGATTTCGCGTTCTTGACAGCTAGACTTTACCCTGACTTAACATGAAGGGACATATTGATTAAATTCCACTGTAGATTAAGCATCTTCTACATTAGTGAAACTGTTAGAAAGACAACAATGCATAAATACTTGACCAACACTAGTATAAAATTAATAATATAAGGTTTTCAAATATATTCCTCCATGATAACAAGTGTAAATCTGCCAACAAAAATGTTTCTCACAAATGTGGTTCTGGAACACAAAAAGGCTAATGATTTAAAGTCCAAAGAACAAAAAGTAAGCCATTTAATGCATTCAGAAGAGACACTCTTTGCAGGAGAGAAGTCTCTCTGATAAAAACTTATAGACAACTCTCAATATTATACTTTAGGCAAATATGAAATGCACGTAACTGTACTGTTTCTGTTACAGTTACTGTTAAGATAATTTGCTAGAGTAATGATCAAGTACCTGTCTGTCAGAAAGTTAAGAGTTCTGTGACCATAATAATTTTACATACTTTTAAAATTTTCATTTCACTATATTTACTGGGCATTACAGATTTATTTTGATTATCTAGTAAGGCACCTATTTATTTAACTTATTTAAATTATGTTCAGAGTATTAGCTCATTTAACTTATATGCAGAGTACATCATGTGAAATTCCAGGCTGGATGAAGCACAAGCTGGAGTCAAGACTACTGGGAGAATTATCAATAACCTCAGATATGAAGATGACACCACCCTTATGGAAGAAAGTGAAGAGAAACTGAGTAGCCTCTTGATGAAAATGAAAGAGGAGAGTCTAAAAGTTGACTTAAAACTCAACATTCAGAAAACTAAGATCATGGCATCCAGTCCCATCACTTCATATCAAATAGATGGGGAACCAGTGGAAACTGTTACACACTTTCTTTTCTTGGGCTCCAAAATCACTGCAGATGGTGACTGCAGCCATGAAATTAAGATGCTTACTCCTTGGAAGAAAAGCTATGGCCAACCTGAACAGCATATTAAAAAGCAGAAACATCACTTTGCCAACAAAGGTCTGTCTATTCAAAGCTATGGTCTTTCCAGTAGTCATGTATGAATGTGAAAGTTGGACCATAAAGAAAGCTCAGCGTCAAAGAACTGATGCTTTTGAACTGTGGTGATGGAGAAGACTTGAGAGTCCTTGAACTTCACGGAGATCAAATCAGTCAGTCCTCAAGGAAATCAGTCCTGAATGTTCATTGGAAAGACTGATGGTAAAGCTGAAGCTCTAGTATTTTGGCCATCTGATGCAAAAAACTGACTCATTGGAAAAGACCCTGATGCTGGGAAAGATTGAAGGCAGGAGGAGAAGCGGACAATAGAGGATGAGATGGTTGAATGGCATCACTGAGTCTATGGACATGGGTTTGCACAAGCTCCAGGAGTTGGTGATGGACAGGGAAGCCTGGCTTGCTACAGTCCATGGAGTTGGGGTCACAAACAGTAGTACATGACCGAGCTACTGAACTGACTGATAAGGCATAGAAACCTCTTAGGTAGTTTTGGGATTTCTCACAAAGGGAATCAATCCATGTACTGCTATTGAATCACTGTTTCTGTCAAGTGGGAAAGAAAAGTCCACTGTTCCTATTTTGTCATCTACAACAACTACGTAATTGTTATAATGTAAATTTTGTGAAATTTTTCCTCATGAATTTTGATATTCCATAATTAAACAAATGAAACAACAATTGAAAACATTGTTTTCTGGCTTTTTTTAATGTAGGTTTGAGTTGAAAATATACCAATAATAGTTATTCTGTTGGCCATTCATATAATCCAGTATACATTTTGTGAGAAGATTCTAAAGTAGAAAAGAATATCCTTTGAGTAGGAAATATGTTAACATTAATCTACTCCTTGAATATCTTTCTTTAAGTTCTTGGGGTGCCATGGAGCATTTCAAACTGCTGATTTTTCTTCAAAAAAAGTTTATATATATATATATATGGATTTTTAATACATCTCTGAGAACACTATTTGTAACACACGCTTTTGTTAGATGCTTTGTTCTTGCATGCTAATAAGATGAATCCCAAGGGCCACAACTTTTCCCATTGAGTACTGAGATGGCTTTACTGCTCCAAGGGCACATATGCAAATCACATTAAATTACAGAGAACATGCAGCCCACTGTCAAACACCATAGGCTAATGATCATACCTGCTGAAGTGAATTTACCACAAAATATGTAAAATGTCCAGGAAAATTTGAAATAAACTTCTGATTTTATAAAGCTTGTATTGGTTAGGATAAAAGAATACATTAGTGGTAGTCTATGGGAACACAAAAGGAAGTGAAATATAAGAACCAATGAATCTGTGTTTAACAATAAATTCCATTCATCATTTCCTTTTATTGTCTCTTACAACCAGCATATGTGGAGGGACCCAGAAAATGGAGCCTCACTAGTGATATTCAATTGAAATTTTAAAAAAGGAATTCATAGTAAATGCAATAAATAAATTAGGTCATAGTATGCCATTAACAATGTTAAGATATTTCCCCTATTTCAATCCTAATTAGGTAGTATTTTATAACATTAGTGTTTATTCTGTTTACCTTATCACAATAAATGCAAAATGATTTTGGAAGCTTGGCTCTATTGTAGCATTTGTTACCATCTTCATATTTTTAACTCATTTTTTTCTTTTTTAAAATTTTTGCATCATGGAATAGCTTTCATCCATCAAGAAACAAAGGGATAAGAATCATATCAAATAAATTAGAAATGAAAATGGAGAGATCACAACAAACAACACAGAAATACAAAGGATCATAAGAGACCACTATCAACAATTCTATGCCAATAAAATGGACAACTTAGAAGAAATGGCAAATTCTTAGTAAAGTACAACTTTCCAAAACTGAACCAGGAAGAAATAGAAAATCTTAACAGACACATCACAAGCATGGAAATTGAAACTGTAATCAGAAATCTTCCAGCAAACAAAAGCCCAGGTCCAGACAGCTTCACAACTGAATTCTACCAAAAATTTAGAGAAGAGCTAACACCCATCCTACTCAAACTCTTCCAGAAAATTTCAGAGGAAGGTAAATTTCCACTCTCATTCTATGAGGCCACCATCACTCTAATACCAAAACCAGAGAAAGTTGCCACTATAAAAGAAAACTACAGGCTAATATCACTGATGAACATAGATGCAAAAATCCTTAACAAAATTCTAGCAAACAGAATCCAATAACAGGTTAAAAAGATCATACACCATGACCAAGTGGGCTTTATCCCAGGGATGCAAGGATTCTTCAATATGTAGAAATCAATCAACACAATACACTACATTAACAAATTGAAAGAAAAAAAAAAAAGAAAGATAAAAACCAAACGATTATCTCAATAGATGCAGAGAAAGCCTTTGACAAAATTCAACATCCATTTATGATAAAAACCTTTCAGAAAGCAGGAATAGAAGGAACATACCTCAACATAATAAAAGCTATATATGACAAACCAACAGCAAAGATTATCCTAAATGGTGAAAAATTGAAAGCATTTCACCTAAAGTCAAGAACAAGACAAGGGTGCCCGCTCTCACCACTCCTATTCAACATAGTTTTGGAAGTTTGGGCCAGAGCAATCAGAGAAGAAAAAGAAATAAATGGAATCCAGATTGGAAAAGAAAAAGTAAAACTCTCACTGTTTGCAGATGATATGATCCTCTATAGAAAATCCTAAGGACTCCACCAGAAAATTACTAGAGCTAATCAATGAGTATAGTAAAGTTGCAAGATATAAAACTAACACAAAGAAATCCCTTGAAATCCTATACACTAACAATGAGAAAACAGAAAGAAAAATTAAGGAAACAATTTCATTCACCATTGCAACGAAAATAATAAAATACATAGGAATATATCTACCTAAAGAAACAAAAGACATATGTATAGAAAACTATAAAACACTGGTGAAAGAAATCAAAGACACTAATAGATGGAGAAATATACCATGGTCATGGATTGGAAGAATCAATATAGTGAAAATGAGTATACTACCCAAAGCAATCTGTAGATTCGATGTAATTCCTATCAAGCTACCAATGGCATTTTTCACAGAACTAGAAAAAATAATTTCACAATTTGTATGGTAATACAAAAAGCCTCAAATAGCCAAAGCAATCTTGAAAAAGTAGAATGGAACTGGAGGAATCAACCTGCCTGACTTCAGGCTCTACTACAAAGACACAGTCATCAAGACAGTATGGTACTGGCACAAAGACAGAAATATAAAGTAGTGGAACAAAATAGAAAGCCCAGAGATAAATCCATGCACCTATGGACACGTTATCATCAACAAAGGAGGCAAGAATATACAATGGAGAAAAGACAATCTCTTTAACAAGTGGTTCTGGGAAAACTGGTCAGCCACTTGTAAAAGAATGAAACGAGACCACTTTCTAACACCATACCAAAAAAAAAAAAAAAAAAAAAGGCTTAAAGATTTAAACGTAAGATCAGAAACTATAAAACTCCTAGAAGAAAACATAGGCAAAACACTCTCCAACATTAATCACAGCAGGATCCTTTATGGTACACCTCCCAGAGTAATGGAAATAAAAGCAAATATAAACAAACGGGACTTATTTAAACTTAAAAGCTTTTGCACAACAAAGGAAACTATAAGTAAGGTGAAAAGACAGCCTTCACCATGGGAGAAAATAGTAGCAAATGAAGCAACTGACAAAGAATTAATCTCAAAAATATACAAGCAACACCTGCAGCTCAATTCCAGAAAAATAAATGACCCAATCAAAAAATGGGCCAAAGAACTAAACAGACATTTCTCCAAAGAAGACATACAAATGACTAACAAACACATGAAAAGATGCTCAACATCACTCATTATCAGAGAAATGCAAATCAAAACCATAATGAGGTACCATTTCATGCCAGTCAGAATGGCTGCTATCCAAAAGTCTACAAGTAATAAATGCTAGAGAGGGTGTGGAGAAAAGGGAACCTTCTTACACTGTTGGTGGGAATGCAAACTAGTACAGCCACTATGGAGAACAATGTGGAGATTCCTGGAAATAGAACTGCCATACGACCCAGCAATCCCACTGTTGGTCATACACACAGAGGTAACCAGAATTGAAAGAGATATGTGCACCCCAATGTTCATCACAGCCCTGTTTATAACAACCAAGACATGGAAGCAACCTAGATGTCCATCAGCAGATGAATAGATGAGAAAGCTGTGGTACATACACAAAATGGAATATTACTCAGCCATTAAAAAGAGTACATTTGAATCAGTTCTAATGAAGTGGATGAAACTGGAGCCTATTATATAGAGTGAAGTAAGCTGGAAAGAAAAGTACCAATACAGTATACTAATGCATATAAATGAAATTTTAAAAAATGGTAATGATAACCTTATATGCAAGACAGCAAAAGAGACACAGATATATAGAACGGTCTTTTGGAGTCTATGAGAGAGGACAAGGGTGGATGATTTGGGTGAATGGTACTGAAACATGTATATTATCATATGTGAAACAAATCACCAGTCCAGGTTCAAGGCATGAGACAGGGTGCTCAGGGCTGGTGCTCTGAGATGACCCAGAGGGATGGTATGGAGAGGCAGGTAGGAGAGGGGTTCAGGATGGGGAACACATGTACACCCATGGTGTATTCATTTCAATGTATAGCAAAACCACTACAATATTGTAAAGTAATTAGCTTCCAATTAAAATAAATAAATTCTTATATTTATATATAAATCCTGGTGTTAATAACATAAATAGATAAAACAAAATTTTTGCATCATGAAATAACTTTCATCCATAAATTAATCCTATTCTTTTTAGCAATTTGATTTTACTTTCTATATTTTGCCACTACATCATATAATAAAAAATTTATATATATATATGTATCCTTTTATACATATTTAGATCCTTGTATTTAAACCTTATATATAATATATTTAATAATTATTAATATATAAATATAATATAAATTGCATAGAATATATCTATATGTAACATGTAAAGGATACAAAAGACTATGTTAAATGATAAATATATATAAATGATAAATATATATGCTTATAAGGGATAGAAATATCTTTTTGTGCAAATAGTTTTCTAAAATTTTCAAACTCTGAAAAGTTATTGTTTTTGTATATAATATTGTTATTTCATTTTTTTTAATTTTTATTTTTACTTTATTTTACTTTACAATACTGTATTGGTTTTGCCATACATCGACACGAATCCACCACAGGTGTACATGAGTCCCCAAACATGAACCCTCCTCCCACCTCCTACCCCACACCATCCCTCTGGATCATGCCTGTGTACCAGCCCCAAGCATCCTGAATCCTGCATCAAACATAGACTGGCAATTCGTTTCTTACATGATAGTATACATGTTTCAATGCCATTCTCCCAAATCATCCCACCCTCTCCCTCTCCCTTTGAGTCCAAAAGTCCTCTCTATACATCTGTGTCTCCTCTGCTGTCCCGCATACAGGGTCATCATTGCCATCTTTCTAAATTCCATATACATGTGTTAGTATACTCTATTGGTGTTTTTTCTTTCTGGCTTACTTCACTCTGTATAATCGGCTCCAGTTTCATCCATCTCATTAGAACTGATTCAAATATATTCTTTTTAATGGCTGAGTAATAGTCCATTGTGTATATGTACCACAGCTTTCTTATCCATTCATCTGCTGATGGACATCTAGGTTGTTTCCATGTCCTGGCTATTATCAACAGTGCTGCGATGAACATTGAGGTACATGTGTCTCTTTCAATTCTGATTTCCTTGGTGTGTATGCCCAGCAGTGGTATTGCTGGGTCATAAGGCAGTTCAATTCGCAATTTTTTAAGGAATCTTCACACTGTTCTCCATAGTGGCTGTACTAGTTTGCATTCCCACCAACAGTGCAAGAGGGTTCGCTTTTCTCCACACCCTCTCCAGCATTTATTGCTTGCAGACTTTTGGATCGCAGCCATTCTGCCTGGTGTGAAGTGGTACCTCATTGTGCTCTTGATTTGCATTTCTCTAATAATGAGTGATGTTGAGCATCTTTTCATGTGTTTGTTAGCCATCCATATGTCTTCTTTGGATAAATGTCTATATAGTTTTTTGGCCAAATTTTTTATTGGGTCGTTTATTTTTCTGGAATTGAGCTGCATAAGTTGCTTGTATATTTTTGAGATTAGTTGTTTGTCAGTTGCTTCATTTGCTATTATTTTCTCCCATTCAGAAGGCTGTCTTTTCACCTTGCTTATAGTTTCCTTTGTTGTGCAGAAGCTTTTAATTTTAATTAGATCCCATTTGTTTATATTTGCTTTTATTTCCAGAATTCTGGGAGGTGGATCATAGAGTATCCTGCTGTGATTTATATTGGAGAGTGTTTTGCCTATGTTCTCCTCTAGGAGTTTTATAGTTTCTGGTCTTATGTTTAGATCTTTAATCCATTTTGAGTTTATTTTTATGTATGGTGTTAGAAAGTGGTCTAATTCCATTCTTTTACAAGTGGTTGACCAGTTTTCCCAGCACCACTTGTTAAAGAGATTGCCTTTACTCCGTTGTATATTCTTGCCTCCTTTGTCAAAGATAAGGTGTCCATATGTGTGTGGATTTATCTCTGGGCTTTCTATTTTGTTCCATTGATCTATATTTCTGTCTTTGTGCCAGTACCATACTGCCTTGATGACTGTGGCTTTGTAGTAGAGCCTGAAGTCAGGCAGGTTGATTCCTCCAGTTCCATTCTTCTTTCTCAAGATTGCTTTGGCTATTCGAGGTATTTTTGTATTTTCATACAAATCTTGAAATTATTTGTTCAGTTCTGTGAAAAATGTCGCTGGTAGCTTGAAAGGGATTGCATTGAATCTGTAGATTGCTTTGGGTCGTGTACTCATTTTCAGTATATTGATTCTTCCAATCCATGACCTTGGTATATTTCTCCATCTATTAGTGTTCTCTTTGATTTCCTTCATCAGTGTTTTATAGTTTTCTGTATATAGGTCTTTAGTTTCTTTAGGTAGATATATTCCTAAGTATTTTATTCTTTTCATTGCAATGCTGAATGGAATTGTTTCCTTAATTTCTTTTTCTACTTAATTATTATTATTGTATAGGAATGCAAGGGATTTCTGTGTGTTGATTTTATATCCTACAACTTTACTATATTCATTGATTAGCTCTAGTAATTTTCTGGTGGAGTCTTTAGGGTTTTCCATGTAGAGGATCATGTCATCTGCAAACAGTGAGAGTTTTACATCTTCTTTTCCAATTTGGATTCCTTTTATTTCTTTTTCTATTACTTTCTGATTGCTGTGGCCAAAACTTCCAAAACTATGTTGAATAGTAGCAGTGAAAGTGGGCACCCTTGTCTTGTTTCTGACTTTAGGTGAAATGCTTTCAATTTTTCACCATTGAGGATAAAGTTTGCTGTGGGTTTGTCATATATAGCTTTTATTATGTTGAGGTATGTTCCCTCTATTCCTGCTTTCTGGAGAGTTTTTATCATAAATGGATGTTGAATTTTGTCAAAGGCTTTCTCTTCATCTATTGAGATAATCATATGGCTTTTATTTTTCAATTTGTTAATATAGTGAATTACATTGATTGATTTACATATATTGAAGAATCCTTGCATCCCTGGTATAAAGCCCACTTGGTCATGGTGTATGATCTTTTTAATATGTTGTTGGATTCTGATTGCTAGAATTTTGTTGAGGATTTTTGCATCTATGTTCATCAGTGATATTGGCCTGTAGTTTTCTTTTTTTTGTAGTACCTTTGTCAGGTTTTGGTATTAGGGTGATGGTGGCCTCGTAGAATGAGTTTGGAAGTTTACCTTCCTCTGCAATTTTCTGGAAGAGTTTGAGCAGGATAGGTGTTAGCTCTTCTCTAAATTTTTGGTAGAATTCAGTTGTGAAGCCGTCTGGACCTGGGCTTTTGTTTTCTGGAAGATTTCTGATTACAGTTTCAATTTCCATGCTTGTGATGTGTCTGTTAAGATTTTCTATTTCTTCCTGGTTCAGTTTTGGAAAATTGTACTTTTCTAAGAATTTGTCCATGTCTTCCACGTTGTCCATTTTATTGGCATAGAATTGTTGATAGTGGTCTCTTATGATCCTTTGTATTTCTGTGTTGTTTGTTGTGATCTCTCCATTTTCATTTCTAATTTTATTAATTTGATTTTTCTCTCTTTGTTTCTTGATGAGCCTAGCTAATGGTTTGTCAATTTTATTCATACTTTCAAAGAACCAGTTTTTGGCTTTGTTGATTTTTGCTATGGTCTCTTTTGTTTCTTTTGCATTTTTTTCTGCCCTAATTATTAAGATTTCTTTCCTTCTACTAACTCTGGGGTTCTCCATTTCTTCCTTTTCTAGTTGCTTTAGGTGTAGACTTAGGTTATTTATTTGACTTTTTTCTTGTTTCTTGAGGTATGCCTGTATTCCTATGAACTTTCCTCTTAGCACTGCTTTTATAGTCTCCCACAGGTTTGGGGTTGTTTTGTTTTAATTTTCATTAGTTTCTATGCATATTTTGATTTCTTTTTTGACTTCTTGTGTGATTTGCTGGTTATTCAGAAGCGTGTTGTTCAGCCTCCATATGTTGGAATTTATAATAGTTTTTCTCCTGTAATTGAGATCTAATCTTAATGCAATATGGTCAGAAAAGATGCTTGGAAGGATTTCAGTTTTTTTAAATTTATCAAGGCTAGATTTATGGCCCAGAATGTGATCTATCCTGGAGAAGGTTCTGTGAGCACTTGAGAAAAAGGTGAAATTCATTGTTTTGGGGTGAAATGTCCTATAGATGTCAATTAGATCTAACTGGTCCATTGTATCATTTAAAGTTTGCGTTTATTTGTTAATTTTCTGTTTAGTTGATCTGTCCATAGGTGTGAGTGTGGTATTAAAGTCACCCACTATTATTGTGTTATTGTTAATTTCCCCTTTCATACTTGTTAGCATTTGTCTTACATATTGTGGTGCTCCTATGTTGGGTGCATATATATTTATAATTGTTATATCTTCTTCTTAGATTGATCCTTTGATCATTATGTGGTGGCCCTGTTTGTCTCTTTTCAGAGCCTTTGTTTTAAAGTCTATTGTATCGGATATGAGTATTGTCACTCCTGCTTTCTTTTGGTCTCTATTTGCATGATATATCTTTTTCCAGCCCTTCACTTTCAGTCTGTATGTATCCCTTGTTTTGAGGTGGGTCTCTTGTAGGCAGCATATGTAGGGGTCTTGTTTTTGCATCCATTCAGCCAGTCTTTGTTAATAAGTAAAGAAAATTGAGAAAAAAATTGGTACTGAATTATAACAGAGCCGTGTCCTTAACTATGAAAATTAAACTATAATTTAAAAAGCTAAATTTGAAAGAAACAAAAAGGTAAAAATATAAACAAATGCAACTAAGAGTTCTGAAAGGACTTAAACTGTGGTCAGTGTAAATTGGATGCAAAGCTTGAAACTATTATATATGAAGTTAAGACTAAAATATAGTTTCATAATAGACACTAAGGAGTCTTTAAACATTATAAGAGTTTGCTGCTTATAAATGTATAGAAGAATACTTTAAAATCATAATGAAAAATATTTCTTAGTAAAATAAAATATAAAATGTAACAAAAGTAGAAAAATAAAACTAAGTAGATTACTTAAGTGGCATGCTGACAAAATCTGAGGAAGTACTATTTTAACACCTAAGGAACAAATAAAGCCAGTAAATTTTAAATTATATACATTATTCAGGGGCATATAAAAAAGGAAAAAAAAATCACTGTATTTTTTTTATTGCACTAATGAAACCTGTTTCCAACAATGAATACAAATGGCATTGTCATCTTATATTATCATTACTAAGCAGTTTATTTCCATTGAAACACACAAGGGTATCAAAATTATAATAAACATTCATTTCACACATGATATATAATCTACTTTATGTTAACTACTAAGTATATGTTTTTCTTATTTGATGTTACCAGTTTATGAAGTAGGTACTACTACTACTACTAATCCCCAGTTTACATACATTTAAGTGAGATTTGCAGATGTTAAGAGACTCCCTCAATGATTTCCAGTTCTACATGTAGGGAACTTGGAAGTTGCCAGTACATCCTAACAATTAAAAAGTGGAACAGACTGAGAAAATCTCAGTTCTTCTAGGACTTCTAAAAGAGGTAAAGTGACGTCCCCTAGACTGCAGAAACCAACAGGTGAACAAATAGCAGATTACCTAAACAGAATTCAGAGCAGGAACCAAAGCCAGGTAGGTAAACACAAATTGTAATTAAAAGATACCTGGAGGCTTAGTGTGGACAATTCGTTGAAACTCCGGGGTGAGGAGCAGTCATAGAATATCCCCATGGGTAGAGGAGCCTGGTGGGCTACAGCCAATGGAGTTTCAAAAGAGTCAGACAGACACGACTTAGTGACTAAGCACAGCACTATGTTCCTAACAGCTCAGTTGGTAAAGAATCTGCCTATAATGCAGGAGACCCTGTTTCAATTCCTGGGTTGAGAAGATCTTCTGGAGAAGGAATAGGCAACCCACTCCAGTATTCTGGCCTGGGGAATTCCACTAAGTCCATGGGTCCACAGAATGGGACACGACTGAGCGACTTTGAGTTCATTTCTTCACTTCATGCTTCTAATAGGGTCTGAGCGAGTGAGTGAAAGTCGTTCAGTCATCCCTAACTCTTTGTGACGCCATGAACTGTTGCCTGCCAGACTCTTCTGCCCATGGAATTCTCCAGGCCAGATTGCTAGAGTGAGTAGCCGTTCCCTTCTCCAAGGGATCTTCCCAACCCAGGGATCCAGCCCAGATCTCCCACATTGCTGACTGTTTCTTTACCATCTGAGCCACCAGGGAAGCCATAACAGAGCCTGATCTCATATGAAAATAATTAACCAAAGATTTACACACTGGGGTGTCTTCAGAGCTTAACTGGATTTGTAGGTGAAAAACATTCAATTCCAGCCCACTCTAGCCACCTTTTCTGACTTAAGAGTAGAAGAAGGGGAAAAAACAAACAAACAAACAGAAATACTTGTGACATTCACAGTCCAGAGGCACAGGCTCCCTAAAAGATTAAGATCGAATTATAGGACTACAGTCAGCTTTTCCACTTCTCACATCCCTCATCACAACTTAGTAAAAAGCTATTTACAGCAATTCCTGCTACAGGACATGGCAGGATATTGGAACTGTCAGACTGACAATTTTAAACAAATATGATTAATATGCTAACAGCTCTAATGGATAAACTTCATAAAAGAAGAGTAGAGAGGTTGAAACCCTAAGAAAGAACAACAACAACAATAGTAAAGATTAAACAAACAAAGAAACAAATACTGTATCAGGAATGAAGAATGTCTTTGGTTGACTTAATAGCAGAGTGGACACAACTGAGAAAAAGACTTACACTACTCAACTTTAAGACTTACTGTAAGTCTATAATAATCAAGATAGTACAGTACTGGTGAAAGAAGAGACAAATAGCTCAATGGAAAAAAAAAGCAGAGAGCCCAGAAACAGACTCACATAAATATATTTAATCTTTGAGAAAGAAGCTAAGGTGATATGATGGTTTGAAGATAGTTTTATCAACAAATGGTGCTAGAAGACTTGAACACCTATATGCAAACATAAATAAATAAATCTGGGCACAGATTTTATACCCTTCACCAAAACTAATATAATATATCACATATAACAGGCATATTAAAACTTTTTGTAAGATAACTTAGGAGAAACCTAGATGGCATTGGAATATGGTGATGATTTTTAGAAACAATAATAAAGTCATGATCTATGAAGGAAATAGCTGATAGGCTAGAATTTATTAACATTGAAATCTTACTAGAAGGTAAAAAAAAAAATAAAAATTACCACATAAGAGACAATAAGAAAGCAAGCTGCTGAATGGGAGAAAATATTTGCAAAGACACATCTAATAAAGAAGTATTATCCAAAATATACAAAGAAAACTTAAAACTCAACAATAAAGAAACAAATTAAAAATGGGATAAAGATCTTAGACATCTCACTGAAGGATGTGTGTGTGTGTGTGTGTGTGTGTGTGTGTATACACATATATAGATGGCAAATAAGCATAGGAAAAGTTGTTTCATGTCATATGTCACTAGGGAAATGCAAATTAAAGCAAAAATAAGATACTACCACACACCTATTAGAATGGCTATAGTCTGGAATACTGACAAAAACCTAATGCAAGGAGCAACATAGATGCTCATATATTGCTGGTGGGAATACAATATACTATAACCACTTTGGAAGGCAATTTTGCAATTTTCTCAAAAAAACACTAAGCATACTTTTTCTATACAATCCAATAGTCATGCCCCTTGATATTTACACAAAGGAACTGAAAACTGATGTCCACATAAAACCTTACACATTGATCTTATAGAAATTTTACTCCTAGTTGTCAAAAATTGAAAACAACCAAAATATTCTTGAGTAGATGACTGGATATATAAACTTTAGTACATCTTGACAATGGAATATTATTCATTCTTGAAAAGAAATAAGCTATCAAGTCATGGAAATGTGAACTGTGGCTCAGCTGGAAAAGAATCCGCCTGCAATGTAGGAGACCTGGGTTCAATCCCTGGATTGGGAAGATCCCCTAGAGAAGGGAAAGGCTAACCACTTCAGTATTCTGGCCTGGAGAATTCCATGGACTGTATAGTCCATGGAGTCACAAAGAGTCAGACACGACTGAGCAACTTTCACATGGAAATGTATAGAAGAAATAAATGCATATAACTCAGTGAGAGAATCTTTAAAGGGTTCATACTTTGTGATTCCAACTATATGAAATTCTGAAAAAGACAAAAATACAGAAATAATAGAAAGATCAGTGATTGCCAAGAGTTGTGGTTAGAGGATTGATGAATAAACAAACCACCGAGAATTTTTAGAGCAGTGAAAATGTTCTTAGCGATACCTTAATGATGAAGAGATGCCATTACAACTTTTGCAAAATACATATCATATACTTCCCAAAAGTGAATTATAATAGGAGCTGTTGGAACTGGGGTACAAAAATATTAATATGTCAATGTTCCCCTGGTACCTCTAATTTTCTTGAATATTTCTCTAATCTTCCCCATTCAATTGTTTTCCTGTATCTCTTTGCAAATATTCTAGGGAAAATTTCATGCAAATAATATAAAAGACAGAAATGGTATGGACCTAACAGAAATGGCAGATACTAAGAAAAGGTGGCAAGAATACACAGAAGAACTATATAAAAAAGATTTTAATGACCCAGATAACCACGGTGTTTTGATTACTCACCTAGAGCCAGACATCCTAGAATGTGAAATCAAGTGGACTTTAAGAAGCATCACTGTGAACAAAGCTAGTGGAAATGATGGAATTACAGCTGAGCTATTTCAAGACCTCAAAGATGATGCTGTGTAAGTGCTGAACTCAACATGCCAGCAAATTTGGAAAACTCAAAAGTGGCCACAGATCTGGAAATGGTAAGTTTTCATTCTAATCCCAAAGAAAGACAATGCCAAAGAATGCCCAAACTACCGTACAATTTCACTCATCTCACATGCTAGTAAAGTAATGATCAAAATTCTCCAAGCCAGGCTTCAGTAATACGTGAACCATGAACTTCCAAATATTCACGCTGGTTTTAGAAAAGGCAGAGGAACCAAAGATCAAATTGCCAACATCTGCTGGATCATCGAAAAAGCAAGAGAGTTCCGGAAAAAAAAATCTATTTCTGCTCGATTGACTATGCCAAAGCCTTTGACTGTGTGGATCACAATAAACTGGAAAATTCTGAAAGAGATGGGAATACAAGACCACGTGACCTACTTCTTGAGAAACCTATATACAGGTCAGGAAGAAACACTTAGAATTGGACATGGAACAGCAAACTGTATCCAAATAGGAAAAGGAGTACATCAAGCTGTATATTGTCACCCTGCTTATTTAACCTACATGCTTAGTACATCATGAGAAACGCTGGACTGGAAGAAGCACAAGCTGGAATCAAGATTGTTGGGAGAAATATCAATAACCTCAGATATGCAGACGACACCACCCTTATGGAAGAAAGTGAAGAGGAACTAAAAAGTCTACTGATGAAAGTGAAAGAGGAGAGTGAAAAAGTTGGCTTAAAGCTCAACATTCAGAAAATGAAGATCATGGCATCTGGTCCCATCACTTCATGGGAAATAGATAGGGAAACAGTGTAAATAGCGTCAGACTTTATTTTTGGGGGGCTCCAAAATCACTGCAGATGGTGATTGCAGCCATGAAATTAAAAGACGCTTACTCCTTGGAAGGAAATTTATGACCAACCTAAATAGCATATTAAAAAGCAGAGACCTTACTTTTCCAGCAAAGGTCTGTCTAGTCAAGGCTATGGTTTTTCCCGTGGTCATGTATGGATGTGAGAGTTGGACTGTGAAGAAAGTTGAGTGCCAAAGAATTGATGCTTTTGAACTGTGGTGTTGGAGAAGACCCTTGAGACTGGACTGCAAGGATATCCAACCAGTCCATTCTAAGGAGATCAGTCCTGGATGTTCATTGGAAGGACTGATGTTGAAGCTGAAACTCCAACACTTTGGCCACCTCATGTGAAGTGTTGACTCATTGGAAAAGACTCTGATGCTGGGAGGGCTTGGGGGCAGGAGGAGAAGGGGATGACAGATGAGAAGGCTGGATGGCATCATTAACTTGATGGACATGAGTATGGGTGAACTTAAGGATTTGGTGATGGACGGGGAGGCCTGGCATGCTGCAATTCATGGGTTCGCAAAGAGTCGGACACAACTGAGCGACTGAACTGAACTGAACTGAACTAAGTGATCATTCCATCGTGTTTATCTGGGTCATTTAGGTCTTTTTTGTATAGTTCTTCTGTGTACTCTTCTTAACATCTTCTACTTCTCTTAGGTCCATACCATTTCTATTTTTTCTTGTGGCCATCTTTACAAGAAATGTTCTCTTGGTATCTCTAATTTTCTTGAAGAGACTTCTACTGTTTCTTATTCTATTGTTTTCCTCTATTTCTTTGCACTGATCACGAAGGAAGGCTTTCTTATCTCTCCTTGGTATTCTTTGCAACTCTGCATTCAAATGCATATATCTTTCATTTTCTCCTTTGCCTTTCACTTCTCTTCTTTTCATAGCTATTTTTAAGGCCTCCTCAGACAACCATTTTGCCTTTTTGCATTCCTTTTTCTTGGGGATGGTCTTAATCACTGCCTCCTCTACAATATTCTGATCCTCTGTCCATAGTTCATCAGGCACTCTGTCTATCAGATCTAATCCCTTGAATCTATGCCTTACTTCCACTGTATAATGATAAGGGATTTGATTTAGGTCACACCTGAATGGTCTAGTGGTTTTCCATACTTTATTCAATTTAAGTCTGAATTTGACAATAAGGAGTTCATGATCTTAGCCACAGTCAGCTCCCAGTCTTGTTTTTGCTGACTGTATAGAGCTTCTCCATCTTTGGCTGCAAAGAATATAATCAATCTGAATTCGGTAATTACCATCTGGTGATGTCCATGTGTAGAGTCTTCTCTTGTGTTGTTGGAAGACAGAGTTTGCAGTGCAAAGGGTACATTCTCTTGGCAAACCTCTGGTAGGCTTTGCCCTGCTGCATTTTGTACTCCAAGTCCAAATTTGCCTGTTACTGCAGGTATCTCTTGACTTCCTACTTTTGTATTCCAGTATCCTATAATGAAAATGACATCTTTTAGGGGTGTTAGTTCTAGAAGTTATTGTAGGTCTTCATAGAACGATTCAACTTCAGCTTCTTCAACATTATTGCTTCACATAACTTCACATAAATAACAGGAATATTCCTTCTATTCCTTGGCTCTGGAACAGCTTTTCACTTAGTCATACTTAAGACTTTCAAATTGAAATTTATTTACCCAATCAATTTATCAAAGGTATATTCTACCATGGGGGATTCTTTACCAATTTCATCAGGGTCTTCATAATTATTAAATGATTTAAGACAAATCTTCTACTCTTCCTTGAATCAACTTTAGTACTTTATGTGTTCATTGTTTGAATGAAAATTTTAAGATATCAACTTATATACTTCACAATTCCTTTGTATTTTATACTTTCACAATGTCTTTCTTACAAAGCCTTATTCTCATTCTTAGTGTACAAACACAATAAATTTTTCCGGGTTTAGTTTTCTGAGTATTATGATCTTTTTAAAAATTTCTAATTTATTTCTCACTTATAATGTATGTTTTTTGCATAATTTTTCTTCTATATCTCTTCCATATAATATTTTTGTTACAGTTGCCTTTCTTCATGTTTCTCTTCATCTATTTTACAAAACTGAAAAGTTTATTTTTCATTATATGGTTTATTAAGCAGAAATATATACTCATGTTTTCCTCTCACTACAGTTTTGATTATGTTGCATAAATATTGATGAAGTGCTATAATTAAAATACTCTAATATAGAGCATATAAATAAACTTTGGTTTTGCCTTTAAAGATATTGTGTGGAGAGGGAATATTTAATCACATTCATTTGACTTTTTAGAAAATATTGCTTTTCAATTTATGTTCAGGATAAGTGTGTATTTGGATTTGGACATATGTTCCTTCCAAGTGGCACAATGAATAAGAATCTACCTTCCAAGACAGGGGACACGGATTCAATCCCTTGTCTGAGAAGATTCCACATGCCGCAGAGCAACTAAGTCCATGCATCACAACTACTGAGCCTGAACTCTAGAGCCAGCAAGCTGCAACTACTGATACCTCATGATGCAACTATTGAAGCCTGTGTTCTGGAACAAGAGAAGCCATCACAATGAAAAGCCTTCTCTTTTACAAGGAGAAAGTCCATGTGTAATCAAAAATAAGAAATTAAAATTTTTTTAAAAATGCTTTGCTATTCTAACCAGTAGAACTTTGTTGTTTACCCATTTTATATGTAATGCTTTGCATCTGTTAACTGCAAACTCTCAGTCCATACCTCCCTCATCCACATTACTCTTGGAAGCCCCAAATCTCCAGAAAGCAGGAATAGAAGGAACATACCTCAACATAATAAAAGCTATATATAACAAACCCACAGCAAACATTATCCTCAATGGTGAAAAATTGAAAGCATTTCCCCTAAAGTCAGGAACAAGACAAGGGTGTCCACTTTCACCGCTACTATTCAACATAGTTCTGGAAGTTTTGGCCACAGCAATCAGAGCAGAAAAAGAAATCAAAGGAATCCAAATTGGAAAAGAAGAAGTAAAACTCTCACTGTTTGCAGATGACATGATCCTCTACATGGAAAACCCTAAAGACTCCACCAGAAAATTACTAGAGCTAATCAATGAATATAGTAAAGTTGCAGAATATAAAATCAACACACAGAAATCCCTTACATTCCTATACACGAATAATGAGAAAGTAGAAAAAGAAATTAAGGAAACAATTCCATTCACCATTGCAACGAAAAGAATAAAATACTTAGGAATATATCTACCTAAAGAAACTAAAGACCTATATATAGAAAACTATAAAACACTGATGAAAGAAATCAAAGAGGACACTAATAGATGGAGAAATATACCATGTTCATGGATCGGAAGAATCAATATAGTGAAAATGAGTATACTACCCAAAGCAATTTACAAATTCAATGCAATCCCTGTCAAGCTACCAGCCATATTTTTCACAGAACTAGAACAAATAATTTCAAGATTTGTATGGAAATACAAAAAACCTCGAATAGCCAAAGCAATCTTGAGAAAGAAGAATGGAACTGGAGGAATCAACTTGCCTGACTTCAGGCTCTACTACAAAGCCACAGTCATCAAGACAGTATGGTACTGGCACAAAGACAGACATATAGATCAATGGAACAAAATAGAAAGCCCAGAGATAAATCCACACACATATGGACACCTTATCTTTGATAAAGGAGGCAAGAATATACAATGGAGTAAAGACAATCTCTTTAACAAATGGTGCTGGGAAAACTGGTCAACCACTTGTAAAAGAATGAAACTAGATCACTTTCTAACACCGTACACAAAAATAAACTCAAAATGGATTAAAGATCTAAATGTAAGATCAGAAACTATAAAACTCCTAGAGGAGAACTTAGGCAAAACACTCTCAGACATAAATCACAGCAGGATCCTCTATGATCCACCTCCCAGAATCCTGGAAATAAAAGCAAATATAAACAAATGGGATCTAATTAAAATTAAAAGCTTCTGCACAACAAAGGAAAATATAAGAAAGGTGAAAAGACAGCCTTCTGAATGGGAGAAAATAATAGCAAATGAAGCAACTGACAAACAACTAATCTCAAAAATATACAAGCAACTTATGCAGCTCAATTCCAGAAAAATAAACGACCCAATCAAAAAATGGGCCAAAGAACTAAATAGACATTTCTCCAAAGAAGACACACGGATGGCTAACAAACACATGAAAAGATGCTCAACATCACTCATTATTAGAGAAATGCAAATCAAAACCACAATGAGGTACCACTTCACACCAGTCAGAATGGCTGCGATCCAAAAATCTGCAAGCAATAAATGCTGGAGAGGGTGTGCAGAAAAGGGAACCCTCCTACACTGTTGGTGGGAATGCAAACTAGTAGAGCCACTATGGAGAACAGTGTGGAGATTCCTTAAAAAATTGCAAATAGAACTACCCTATGACCCAGCAATCCCATTGCTGGGCATACACACTGAGGAAACCAGAATTGAAAGAGACACATGTACCCCAATGTTCATCGCAGCACTGTTTACAATAGCCAGGACATGGAAACAACCTAGATGTCCATCAGCAGATGAATGGATAAGAAAGCTGTGGTACATATGCACAATGGAGTATTACTCAGCTGTTAAAAAGAATTCATTTGAATCAGTTCTGATGAGACGGATGAAACTGGAGCCAATTATACAGAGTGAAGTAAGCCAGAAAGAAAAACACCAATACAGTATACTAACACATATATATGGAATTTAGGAAGATGGCAATGACGACCCTGTATGCAAGACAGGAAAAAAGACACAGATGTGTATAACGGACTTTTGGACTCAGAGGGAGAGGGAGAGGGTGGGATGATTTGGGAGAATGGGAATTCTAACATGTATACTGTCATGTAAGAATTGAATCGCCAGTCCATGTCTGACGTAGGGTGCAGCATGCTTGGGGCTGGTGCATGGGGATGACCCAGAGAGATGTTGTGGGGAGGGAGGTGGGAGGGGGGTTCATGTTTGGGAACGCATGTAAGAATTGAAGATTTTAAAATTTAAAAAATAAAAAAAATTAAAAAATTAAAAAAAAAATCTGTGTCAGTTCCTGTTTTGTAAGTAGGTCCATTTGTGTTATATTTTAAATTATATATATAAGTGATACCATATAGGCAATTATTTTTCTTTCTGACTTAGTATGATAATCTTTAGTTGCATCCATGTTGCTAAAAATGGCATTATTTGGTTCTTTTATTATAGATGATTAATATTCCAGTGTATATGTGTACCAAATCTTTGTCCATTCATTTGTCAGTAGACATTAAATTTGTTTGCATGTCTTGGCTATTGTGAATAATACTGCTGTGAACATGGGGGTAAAGTATCTTTTTGGATTATGGTTTTGCCAGAATATATGCCTAGCAGTGGAACTGCTAGATAATATGATAACTCTGAGTTTTTTGAGGAACCTCAATACCATTTTCCATAGTGGCTGTACCAATTTATATTTCCACCAGCAATGTACAAAGGGTTCCCTTTTCTCCCCAGCCTCTCAAACATTTATTATTTGTGTTCTTTTGGATTATAGCCATTCTGACAGGTATCAGGTGAAATCTTGTGGTTTTGATTTGCATTTCCTAGATGATTATCAATGTTGAGCACTTTTTTTTTTTTTTTTCATGTGCCTATTGGCCATCTGCATTTCCTCTTTGGAAAAGCATCTATTTAATTTCTCTGCCCATTTTTTATTCGAGATTTTTTTCTTATGTTAACTTTTATGAAGTGTTTATATATGTTGGATATTAACATCTCTTATCAGTCATATTTTCTCCCATTCTGTATGTTGTCATTTTGTTTAGTGGCTGTTTTCCTTTGCTGTGCAAAAGCTTTTAAGCATAATTTGGTCCCATTGTTTATATTTTATTTCCTTTGTTTTAAGAGACGGATCCAAAAAACATTACTATTTTTATCAAAGAATGGTTTGCATATGTTTTCCGCTAGGAGTTTTATGCTATCTGGTCTTACATTTAGGTATTTAATCCATATTGAGTTTATTTTCATATATATAGTGTTAAAGAATATTCTAACGTCATTCTTTTACATGTAGCTATCCAATCAAAAGTAGAACTACCATATGATCCAGAAAAACTACTGCTGGGTATATATTTGGAGAAAATCACTAATTCAAAATGACACATGTACCCCAATTTTTATAAAATCATCATTTATAATTATCAAGATGCATGCAATACATACACAAAATGGAACATTATTCAGCCATAAAAATAAAATTTTGCCATTTGCAGCAATACTGACAGAGCTGGAAGGCATTATGCTAAGAAAAGGAAGTCAGACAAGGGTAAATACTTTATGACCTCATTTATGTGGTATCTAAAATGTACAACAAACCAGTGAATATAACAAAAGAAAAGCAGACTCACAAATACAAAGAAACTAGTGGTTACAAGTGGGGGATGGAAGGGCGAGGTGCAATACATGGGTAAGGGGTTAAGAAGTACAAACTATTAGGTATAAAATAAGATACAAAGATATATTGTAAAACATGGGGAATATAGCAAATATTTTATAATAACTATAAAAGGAATGTAATCTTTACAAACTGTGAATCACTGTATTTTATGTCTATAACATATGACATTTTACATCAAATATAAAATAATTGTTATTATTATTAAGAATAAGGATAAGGAGGAATATCTATAAAAATATCTTAGTTTTTCCATTGAATATGTGGTTAATTTTAAGTTAACATAATTGCTGATACAACTGAATTCATTTCTACAATCTTGCTATTTGTGCTATATCTGTATCTACTGCTGTTGTTTTACTGTTTTTCTGAGTTCTTTCCTTTTTTAATGATTGTGTATTTATTTTTCTCCTTTCTAAGTTTTATATTTTCATTTTTTTTACTATTTTAAATGGTTACCTTAGAGATTAATCACACCTACTAATTATTAAATACAAATTGTCATTTTTGCCATTCTAGATCCTCTGAACATTTTAAGCTATCTACCAGTTCTTAGCTTTTGTTCCTGTGGTTTTTAACTTTACATACACTGCAACTCTCACAGATCATTATTTTTATTTTAATGATATATTTTTATTTATAATTGTAGTAATAGTCTTTATAGTTTTTAACATTCTAGTAATGAAGAGTTTCCCTATAGAATCATTCTTCATTTAAAAAAAAATTATTTAGTAGTTATTACAGTATGTACCTGCTAATAGTAAATTACCTTATTTCTTCTCTTTTAAAAATAACTTTACTCCCCTTCCTTATTGAATGACTCATTCACTTATTTAATGTCAGCACTTTGAAGATGGACCTCCATTTACTGTGGAGTCCCATAATTTATATTAAGAATAAGCTAATAAACTTTAAATCCAATTGTTGCTCCTTTACTAGGAATTCATTTTGGGGGGGTCTTTTATTTTAAGATTTTCTTGTTTGTTTGTTTCTGAAGAATAATCGTTTTACTCTGATATGCCTAGGTATGATTTTCTTTTCATTTATATTACATGAGGGTTAGACAGCTTTACTATGTTTAATCTCCTATTCACTCATATTTGTATTTTTTCAAGTGTCTTGAGAAATTGTTTGTGTTTGAGGACTATCACCATTATTTTCCCCTCTATCCTAAAACACCACCAAAAAACACTGCTTGTTTCTCTATCCCTCAAGAGACCACTTCTGCCTGAGGAAAGCCCAGATTTTTAGTGCTTTTATTCTGCTCTCTAAATAAAAATATGCCTCAGGGAAAAATGGAGTGTTCAAACATCTCTTTACCTCCTTGTGTTCCCTACTTTCCTGGGATCTTTACCTCTAAAAGTATAATTACTTTAGAAGCTCTATGATGCTTTCCTTGAAGAATATACAGTTTTAACTATCCAGTTTTCCTAGTTATTAGGAGTATTGGCCTATCCGAAGCATCTTCTGCAAGATACACACAGATTCTGTTTTTTCTAAACATTCAGAGTCACAACTCTACAATAAGCCACACTTTCAATCTCTTTACTTAGAATGATGTTGGCAGGAAAAAGAACATTCAAGCCGGACATCGTCAAGAGATCCCAGTCTATAGTGAGAGTTCTTGAAGCAGCAGCCCAAATGCCGAGGTACACTTAAGTATAAGGTGAGGTACCACCTATCATGCAAGTGCAAAGCCTGCCTTCCCTTATATGTCACTGATGTAAAGGCTTCATGCTCCACAGAAGCCTATATCTCTTTTAATAATTCCGTGGGCCTAACTTTCAATGTCTCTACAAGTCAAATGCTAGTTATAAGAATATAGTGTATAACATTTAATGAAGTATTTACATTTTATTTATATATCTTCCCAGCCTATGTGTGATTTATGAGTAGGGATTATTTTTCTTATAAGTAACATTTCTTAGTGATATCTTTGACATATACCACCTTATCATTACACAGGAGGACAGAGGTAAAGAATTTAATCAAGGATTAGAATTTCATAAAATAGTGACAAGGGTCATAGTATTCTGATGAGAAGTAGAATTTAAGAACTGACTTCATTTTGTGTCACTTTATATCTTTTAAAATGAGACAAAGCCAGTATTGTTTATGAGTGCTATAGCTCATGCTAATTCTTTCATGTTGTTTTATTATTTCAGATTTCCATATTTTCACGATATTCTTTGTTTTCTGAAATTTTGTTGTATTTCCCTGGTTTATCTTTTATCGTTTTTAGCTTAATAAACTGGTAGTTATATACCTGATTATTATCTTTCTGATTCTCACTTAAACATAAAACTCAGTGTCTTAAACTTTTTCAACATTCATCTCCTTTCCTTAAACTATAAGAATTTAAAATTATAACATTAAAATTGGAAACTATATAAAACTATATACTATAAAATAAAGCTTTTCTTCCTAATTAAAAAGATAAAGTTTACATTCTATATACAGTTGTATTTTGCTAGATCATAGGACACTTGGCTGTGGGTTTCTGCAGTGGACTAAGAGAAGAAAACGTTTATTGCTCTAGTGGACAACCAACTCTACTGAAAACACTAGTTTGTTGTCCCTCCAAATTAAAAAGATGGTTGGAGGTTTGTTTTCTATGTACAGGTTCCTATTTTCCTCTCAGATTTTATATATGCTTCATTGTCATCAAGCTCTTGAGAAATAAAAATTTCACAATGTGCATTAGGCCAATACCAGCCATCCTGAGTTGGAAGAGAAAATAGTAACCCACTGCAGTATTCTTGCCTGGAGAAATCCCATGGACAGAAAAGACTGGTGGGCTGCTGTCTATGGGGTCACAGAGAGTCGGACACGACTGAAGTGACTTAGCATGCATGCATGCATCGGAGAAGCAAATAGCAACCCACTCCAGTATTCTTGCCTGGAGAATCCCAAAGACAGAGGAGCCTGGTAGGGTGCCATCTATGGGGTCACACGAAGTTGGACACGACTGAAGTGACTTATCAGTAGCAGCAGCAGCAGCCCTCCTGAGTAATTTTGCTTTTCTTTTCTTTGTGTTTGCTGTGATGACCAACATTCAACTGTGATTTTACACTCCCTTCAATGCCCGTATCTTAGAAGTTGAGGTAATAAATCTTTATTTTACATAGTATAACATACATAATGAAAATTGATCCTGAATATTCTTACAAAATTAACCTGCTAAAGACACAGAGTACATAAGGGTTTTCTGTTCTTCCCTGCACATGATTTCTACTTTCACCTGGTTTTCCATATATCCACTGCTGTATGAGTGCTAGTTTTCTGGATTCATTTAGAAAAACCCTTTACAAATGATTCCATCCTTTGTTTCTGTTATATGGCTGGCAGCAAGCACATAACCTCAACTTTGTTGAAACCTTATGTTTGTCAGATGTACATGACTAAGGAAAAAATTGATATATAAAAGTCGCAAATAAATTGTTGGGAGGCAGAAGAGGGAGCTCTCATGCCCTGTGATGGGGTCCCCAACCCCTGGGAAAACTAGTACCTGTCCACTATTTATTAAGAACCAAGCTACACAGAAGGAGGTGAGTGGTGAACAAGCAAGCAAATCATCTGTCATTCTTCGTCACTTGTATTACCACCTGCACCATTACTCATATTACTACCTGTGCCATCCCCACCATAGGATCACATTACTGCTTGATCATCATCCAATCCATGGAAGAACAACTAAATTCCAGGAAACCAGTCTCTGGTGCCACAAAGGTAGAAGACTGTTGATTTAACCCATTTAAATTTAAGGTAATTATAATCCATTTAAATTTAAGGTAATTATCACTATGTATATTTCTATTGTAATTTTATTAATTGTTTTGGGTTTGTTTCTGTAAGTCTTTTTTTTATCTTATGTTTCCCACCTAGAGCAGTTCCTTTAGCACCTGTTGTAAAGCTGGTTTGGTGGTGCTAAAACCTCTGAGTTTTGCTCTTCTGTAAAGCTTTTTATTTCTCCATCAAATCTGAATGAGATCCTTGCCAGGTAAGATAATCTTGGTTGTAGGTTTTTCCCTTTCATCACTTTAAATATATCCTGCCAATCCTTTCTGGCTTGAAGAATTTCTGCTGATAAAGTTGATGATGAGCTTAGGGGATTCCCTTGTAAGTTATTTTTTTTTGACTTTCCTTACTGCTTTTAATATTTTCTATTTAACCTTTGTTCAGTTCAGTTCAGTTCAGTTCAGTCACTCAGTCGTGTCCGACTCTGCGACCCCATGATTAATATGTATCTCAGTATATTTCTCCTTGGGTTTATCCTACAAGGGATTCTTTGTGCTTCCTGGAATTAGCTATTTCCTTTACCATGTTAGGGAAGTTTTTGTCTATAATCTCTTCAAATGTTTTATTAGGCCCTTCATTTTCTTCTGGGATCCCTATAATTCAAATGCGTTTATATGTTAAATGTGTTTAATATTGTCATAAAGGTCTCTGAGTTTGTTTTCATTTATTTACATTTTTAAAAATATTCTGCTCTGTGGCATTCCCACATTCTATATTCCAGTTCATTTCTTTTAAATTTTCTGCCTCAGTTATTCCTCTATTGATTCCTTCTAACATATTTTTCATTTCAGTTATCATGTGATTTATCACTGATTGTTTGTCCTTTAGTTCTTCTAGGTCTTTGTTAGATATTTATTTTATATCATTGATCCATGCCTCTACTATGTTTCTGAGATCTTGGATCATCTTTGCTATCATTACTCTGAATTCTTTTTAAGGTGGATTGCCTATTTCCTCTTCATTTATATGTCTTGAAGGTTTTTATCTTTCTCTTTCTTCTGCAACATATTTGTCTGTTGTTTCATTCTGTCTGACTGACTGTGTTCATGATCTCCTTTCTTCAGGCTGCAGGATTGTAGTTCCCTTTGCTTCTATTGTCTGCCTCATGGTCAGCAAGTTTGGTCCAGGGGCTTGAGTAGGCTTCCTGGTGGGAAGAACTGCACTCTGGTGGGTGAAGCTGAGTTTTTTCCCTCTGGTGGGCAGGGCCAGATCAAGTGTTTTGAGGTGTCTGTGAGCTTAGTACAATTTAAGGCAACCTTTCTGCTAATGAGTGGGGTTGTGTTCCTGTCTTACTCCTTGGTTGGCATGAGGTCTCCAGAACTGGAGCCTGTGGGCAGTTGCGTGGAGCCAGGTCTTGGTGTTGAGATGGATACCTCCAGGAAAGCACAAGCTGATTAACATTCCCTAGGCTCAGGAATTCTTTGGTGGCTCAGCACTGTACTCATTTCTCAGACCCTAGATGTCCAGATCTGACCCCTGGACAGGGAACTAAGTGCCCAGAAGCCTCACAGTGTGGCCAGAGAAAAAATAAAGAAAAAAAAGAAAAAGGAAAACAGTAGACAAGCAAAATCCAAGACCAACAGCAAAAACTAAAGCAAACAGCCACAAGACACATACAAAGGAAAGAAAATAAACAGACAAATGATTAAAAAAAAAAAAAAAAAACCAAGCAAAAAGAAACAAAAGAGTGTACAGGAAGAAAAGAAAAAAAAAACACAAAAAATAAGAGAACAAGGACACAAACAAAAGTACTAAAAAAATGAAAATAACCAATAAGGGCTAAACTAACAAAAATAAAACAAAAACAGAAAGCAAACTAAAACTAAAAAAAGGCAAAGGAAACATAGAGCAAACACATTAAAAATGACTGAAAAAAAAGAAAAAACCTGAAGAATGAAAACAAGAAAAAGATACAAAACAAAACACTGAAATAAAAATAGAATAGTAAAACTATTAAAAAAAAAAAAACAGAAACAACAGCACCAACAACTGAATAAAATGAAATGAAGGAATAATAGTAATATTTTCCTGAGACCTCTGAGAGTGTCCTTGCTCCTACAGTGAGCCACAGCCAACCTCTGCCTCCCCAGGAGGCCCTCTCATACCTCTAGGTATGTCTCTGTTCCTAGAGAAAACAGAGACATACCTGTGTGTCTGTGGGCATGGTGGGTCCAGCTCAGACCCTGACATGGCCCAATTCCCATGTATTCTTGCCCCTAACGTCCATTATTATTGAAGCTAGGCTGGTTTCAGTTGTGGGAACACTAATCTATCTATATATTCCACAGAGGCAGGATTTATCAAGCAAATTACAGGAATTTAATCTGCAGTTTAGGCAGCTTCACATAAGAGATTGCTATTCCTCTTCCTTAGATGCATTGCCCCTGAGAATCATCTTTGGTTTTGCCCCTGCCTCTATGTATGCCCCATTCTCAGGTAACTTTTCCCCACCCAGCTGAGAGGGAGTGAAAGTAGCAGCTGATTGGGGCACACTTACTCATTCACACAAGGAAGAGGTACGGCAGCCGCAACTGGGATGTGTGCAGAGTGCCTGTAGCAGCAGAGATTGTCAGGTAGATGCAACAGACTGAGACAAGTTTGCTCTAGTGGGAGTACCCCCCAGTGCCCACAGAGGCAGGGTTTGTCCTGTGGGGACAATGATGGGCCCCTCCCATGAGTGCCACTCAAAGTTGGTGCCTCATTTCCTAGGCTGATCAAAGTTTCTCAGGTTCATTCCTGGCCATGGGGCCTCTAACTCCTCTCCCTTCTGTTGTATCCATGCAGGAAGTAGCAGTCCTCTCCCCATATCTGCTCTTTTAACCTCTTGACCCCATGCTTTAGCACTCTGCTCCAGCAAGCACTGGTGGATTCCTCTGTCCAGGACCATAGGTGCCCAGGGCTGATTTCCAAGTAAGCTTTGGAATAGGCAGTGCTCAGAATACTGGAGCCCACATGGGCAGACGAGGCCTTAGCATGAGGGGCAAGTGAACCTGCTCAGATGGGCGCCCATGTCAGTGCCTACAGCAGCTGATTGGGAAGAGGGTTGCAATGGTAGCCTCGCCCTTTGACCACTACTCAGTGACCACATCTTACTTTTATGATGTCCCAGGCTTTCTGCCAGCTTACCAGTTGTGGTGGTCCTAATTCCTGTCCCTTCAGGTTGCCTTTCCACTGCCAACAGCTGTTCATTCCTGGGCCCATGCTCTAAACCCCAATTTCTAGCACCCAGCCCCCATCCACAACAGAAGACACACTGTTCAGTCTGGGCTCCTCAGGGCTTTGGCACAGACAGTGTGTACAATTTTTACATTGCTCTGCCTTCTACAGACCATACATAGCATTCTCCTTCGATCCCTCAAAGTTCTCTTTCTGTTCCAACTGATTTCCCCACTGAGGGGTAGGGGGAACATCTGTGTGCATGAACTTTTCTCACTTTCAACTTTCTGCTAGGGTTGCTGGTCTCTGTTTCGATTCCTCTTTTATTTATTTATTTTTTTCTTTCTTCCATCTTATCCAGTTGCAAGGGGATTTTTCTTTTCCTTTTAGGTGCCCAACACACAACTGAAAGTGAAAGTCACTCAGTTATATCCTACTCTTTGTGGCCCCATGGACTATACAGTCCATGGAATTTTCTGGGGCAGAATCCTGGAGTGGGTAGCCTTTCCCTTCTCCAAGGTATCTTCCCAACACAGGGATCGAACCCAGGTCTCCCATATTGCAGGTGGATTCTTTACCAGCTGATCCACAAGGGAAGTCTTTAGGTGCCCAAAGTCATCTGTCAATGTTCTTGTTCTTTTAGGTGTCCAAAGTCCTCTGGTAATAATGTTCAACAGGTGTTCTGTGAGAATTATTCCATTTGAAGAAATTCTCAATGAATACTTGTGTAGAGAGAAAAATTCTTTATCCTCCTATTTCACTGTCTTAACTCCTCCTCTGATAAACTCATTAATATTTACATTAGCACTCCCCAAATTAAATACATAGTATAAATCTAACAAAATATGTTGAAAATCTGTATGATGGAAAGTACAGAATTTTGATAAATGAAATAAAAAACTAAATAAATGAAGAAATATCCCATGTTCATGGATAGGAAGACTCAATACTGTTCAGATGCTAGTTGTTCTCAACTTAATATACAGGTTCAAAGCATTCCAAACAAAATGCTTTAAGTTATGTTGTGAATATCAAGAAACTGGTTCTAAAGATTACATGGAGAGGCAAAATTCCCCAGAAAAATCCAGGAAAAAATTTAAGAGGAGTATCTGAATTGAAGACTTACTATAAAGCTGAAGTAGTAAAATTGTGATACTGGTGGAAGAATACACAAATAGATCAGTGAAAGAGCATACAGAGCCCAAAATAAAGACCCTCCCATAAATATAGATAATGAATCTTTGACAAAGGAATAAAGGTAATATCATGGTGCAGAGATAGTCTTTTCAACAAACAGTACTAAAACAACTGGTTGTCCACATGCAAAAAAAAAAAAAAATCTGGACATATGCTACATGTTTCACACACTAACTTAAAAGGGATCATAAATATAAATATAAAATGCAAGCTATAACTTTTCTAGAGTATAAAATAGGGGAAAACATGGATGACCTTGAGTATAGTGATCACTATAACAATGTAGGCACAATCTACAAGAGACATATGATAAATTGGACTTCACTAAAATTAAAAACTACTCTATGAAAAATGATATCAAGAGAATGAGAAGACAAACCACAAACTATCTGTAAGAGACACATCTAATAAAACACTGCTTTCCAAAATATAAAAGAACTCTTAAAACTCAAAAATAAGAAAATAAACAAACAAAAAAAAAGATTAAAAATGGACCAAAACCATAACAGACATCTCATCAAAGAAGAGACACAGATGGAAAGTAAGTATATGAAAAGATTCTCAACTTAGTATGTCAGCAGAGAAATGCAGATTAGAACAACAATGGTATACTACCTCACTCCTATATAAATGGTCAGTGTTTGGAACACAACACTGTCAAATGCTGGTAAGGGTGTGGGACAACAGGAACTCTCACTCTTAGCTGCTGAGAATGCAATGTGATTGAGCCACTTGGAAAAATTTGTCAGATTCTTGGAACTTTGTAAACTGCTCAAGAAACAAATTATCTTCTTTTTTTCAGTTTTTATTTTTTTTAATTTATTTAATTGGAGGCTAATTACTTTACAATATTGTATTGTTTTTGTCATACATCAACATGAATTAAAAATGTCGGATGTGTGCTGTACAAATAGAGTCACATTCAACATAGATACAATTTTGCTTTCAAGGTAAAAATTAAATTTATAGCATACAATTAAGAATGCAGCTGTTCTAAAACATATTTATCCCTTAATGGAAGGCAATTTTGATTAAAAAATATCAGTGGAGTTGGTTATTTGAGTATGTGATGGTAGAGGAATGATTTTTTGCATATCAGAGATGGAAGTCAACAATAATGGATCAAGACAGAAGTTTTGAGGACTGAGAATTGGAGGTAATTGAGAAATAGAGGTAACAATAATATTGTGTTATCTACAGATTTAATCATTTTAAAAATTTTTACCTAACATGAAAGTCACTGCACAAATGAATTACACTCCTCATAAAAATATGATATCTAATTATTACATATAACATTTAAAAATTCAGGCATCTTGCCTCTCAAATATGTGAGCCAAGTAGATGGAAAACAAAAGACAATAGTAACAGAAAAATATATGAAAATGTTAAATGAGGACATATGACAACCCCAAAAGAAGTAAAATTGAATGTAATCATGGTTACATGATTTCATTAGAAATTCAGAGTAGGAAGTTCAAAATTAAAACTTCCTGTGGCGGATAAAAATGGAAAAGCTTAATTAAAGTGAAAATTAAACAGGACCTTTTCAAAGTAGCTACCTTTTTACAGCACATACTCATCTATCTTAGAGACACTGAGCTAGAGTCACTTTCAGCATAGATACAACTTGATTTTGTCAAAGAGGGAGGAAAGATCACAGAAAAGGAGTTACTGGGGCATTGAATGATATGTACAGTTGGATTTAATTAGACCAAAGTGATAAGTGATGGTTTTAAGCACAAGAATTAACACAGATGGCCAAAAAAGACAAATTCAGTATCTTCAATCTGGAAAATGTCAGGCCTAGCATAGATAATGAAGTCCTAGAAAGTTAAGAATGAAATAAAGGCTCTGCTTGAAATGGCAAATGATTCTAGGAAGGAAAGCATGTACACACTATTCTTAGAATTCCTAAATAGATAATGATTGTATTAACTTAGCCCAGATTTTCTGCCACAGTAACTTAAAGAGGTCTAAAACTGAAAACTCTGTCAAGATAATAAATATTAAGCTAATTTTTTTAGATTTTTATTTTAAAAAGAAAATAAAATATGATGACCATAGTTTAAATTTTATATTTTTATTAAATATCCTTCCACCACAATATGTTTATAACCTAGTTAATTTTAAGGTGGTAATTATATAGAGAGAGATAAAATTTAGGCATGCAGATCTCTGATTATTATTTATTGTTTCATGGAGCAATCTGAAAATTAATACTGAAAAAAATTAAATTAAGTTAGTTGTATCTTCCATACAATATTGATTCCAAGTTATATTCTACTGTATAAATAATTGATGTACCAGTATTTTAATTTGAGATTTCCAAAATTCAGTATCATCAAAAGAAAACCCTTGAGAATTTTAGACTAAAGTAAAGGAGAAACTACTACTGGCTTTTTTTTAAAAGAAGACTGAAAATAATGTCTTTTAGTACACCTGAGTCTTGTTTTTTTTTTTTTTTAATTTGAACACCATGAACATTCAATACCTATAATTTAACTGGATCATCAGTGACATTGTTTCTCTGTTGGGGGCACTGATTAATTCAGGTCTGTGAAGATGAATGATAGTTAATGAAGAAACTGTCTAGGCATTCAGATAGTATAATGATTTTAGATAAAATACAGGTGGGGGAGGGGGAGACAGAGAGACAGAGACAGACAGAGATTGCTGCCAACAAAAACAAGATAAATATTTTTCTGTCCAAGATTCAAAATGAAATGAAAGCAGTAACTGGGACTGCAGCCATAGGACTGCCAAATCATAAGTCCATACATAGGAGTTAAGAGTTTTACTCTCTTTTAAATAAGATTTCTAGTTATTCAGAGTACTGGAGCCAGACATCACTTTTAGAGGTTGCTGTTGATCACCAATGTTTATAAAGAAGTCCTTCAAAATCTATAACTGTAGTTGATTCAACAGTTAATCCCAATAAAGGATCATAAGTGAAGGAAAATGAATAGGTGATCCCTGTAAGTTGATGACCACTCAAGAAAGCCAAGTTTGCTTAACCACAAAATCAAATAAAACAAAATAGGCATCAGTTAACTTCAGTCACTCAGCCGTGTCCACCTCTTTGTGACCCCATCGACTGCAGCATGCCAGGTCTCTCTATCACCAACTCCCAGAGTTTACTCAAATTCATGTCCATTGAGTTGGTGATGCCATCCAACTATCTCATTTTCTGTTGTCCCCTTCTCCTCCCACCTTCAATCTTTTGCAGCATCAGGGTATTTTCAAATGAGTCAGTTCTTTGCATCATGTGGCCAAAGTATTGGAGTTTCAGCTTCAGTGTCAGTCCTTCCAATGAATATTCAGGACTGATTTCCTTTAGAATGGACTGGTTGGATCTCCTTGCAGTCCAAGGGACTCTCAAGAATCTTCTCTAACACCACAGTTCAACAGCATCAATTCTTCAGTGTTCAGCTTTCTTTATAGTCCAACTCACATCCATACATGATGACTGGAAAAATCATAGCTTTGACAAAATGGTTAGCAACAAAAAAATGCAACCGAATTATGAGACATGCCTCAAAACAATAAAATGATCGTGGAATGAGACTCATATAATTCCCAGTGAGCACCATAAATTAATAATTGCTAGGACATGCTTCTTTGCATGCACTGAAAGCAAAAGCATACGGAAAAAGAGACATTATACGGAAACCTGAGGTCATTTACCATATTTTAGTATATGTTACCAGTTTTTGGCAAGGAGACAAGATGGCAGAGTACAAGGACATGTGCTTATCTTCTGCAAGAACCCCAAAATTGTCACCAGCTGCTGACCAACCATTGACGGAGAATGGTGGATCCCACCAAAAATATATGAAGCCTTTGACTGTGTGGATCACAACAAATTGTGGAAAATTTTTAAAGTGATTGGAATACCAGACCATCTAACCTGCCTTCTGAGAAACCTATATGCAAGTTAGGAAGCAACAGTTAGAATCAAACATGGAACAGCAGACTGGTTCCAAATTGGGGAAGGAATACATGAAGGCTGTATATTGTCACTCTGCTTATTTAACTTATATGCAGAATACACCATGCAAAATGCCATACTGGATAAAGCACAAGCTGGAATCAAATTTGCCAGGAGAAATATCAATAACCTCAGATATGAAGATGACACCACCCTTATGGCAGAAAGTGAAGAAGATCTAAAGAGCCTCATGATGAAGGTGAAAGAGGAGAGTGAAAAAGCTGATTTAAAACTCAACATTCAAAAAATGAAGATCTTGGCATCCAATCCCATCACTTCATGGCAAATAAATGAGGAAACAATGGAGACAGTGACAGACTTTGTTTTTTAGGGCTCCAAAATCACTGCAAATGATGACTGCATCCATGAAATTAAAACACACTTGCTCCTTGGAAGAAAACCTATGACCAACCTAGACAGCATATTAAAAAACAGAGATGTTACTTTGCTAACAAAGATCCATAGAGTCAAAGCTATGGTTTTTCCAGTAGTCATACATGTATGTGAGAGTTGGACCATAAGAAATTAGAGTATTGAAGAAGACTCCTGAGAGCCCCTTGAACAGCAAGGAGATCAAAGCAGTAAATCCTGAAGGAAATCAATCCTAAATATTCACTGGAAACTCTGATGCTGAAGTTGAAGCTGACACTTAAATACTTTGGCCAGCTGATGCAAAGAGCTGACTAATTATAAAAGACCCTAATTCTGGGAAAGATGAAAGGCAGGAGCAGAAAGGGACAACAGAGGACAAGATGGTTGGATGTCATCACCAACTCAATGGACATGAGTCTGAGCAAGCTCTGGGAGATGGTGAAGGATTGGGAAGCCTGGCGTGCTGCAGTATTTGGGGTTACAAAGAGCTGGACACGACTGAATGACTGAACAAATAAACCAGCTTTTTGCTCATTTCCATTGTGCTATGACAGTCAACAGCCTCAGTTTGACCATGTGGGTACAGGAAAACTCTACCATCCAATGTAGAGGAGGACGAGAAGCTGATTCTTGACATCTACTCAAGAATGAGGGAAAAGATGTTCTTCCACCCGTCTCCACTTTGCCTTTGATTATCAAACAGTAGCCCACCAAGTTCCAGGTGTGGCACCCCATACTCATCCACTTGTAAACCTCACAAGCATTCTATTCTAATAAATGACTTATCTATTACTTTTCCTCTTCTTAATTCTTTCTGTGCTGAGACAAAAAGAACTAGAGCTCCTCAGGGGCCCCTGAGAAACATTTCTGCAGTTTCATAATCAACTTGTATCTGGAACTTATGCCTGTACATGACTTGGAGGAAGCCATGTTCAGTTTATTGTGTTTTCAGTATAATATCCTTACCATTGTAGGAAACATTAAACCACCTAAAAATGAGTTCATCCTCAACTAGTGTGATCAGAGGTTAAGGAGAAGTTATAGGAGAAAAAGTTAACATGAATCAAAAACTAATAAAACAATGAAAAGCTAAGCTTAGAGGTAGGGTTGCTGCTTCTGCTGCTAAGTCAATTCAGTCGTGTCTGACTCTGTGCGACCCCATAGACTGCAGCCCACCAGTCTCCACCGTCCCTGGGATTCTCCAGGCAAGAACACCAGAGTGGGTTGCCATTTCCTTCTCCAATGCATGGAAGTGAAAAGTGAAAGTGCACCAGCCCCAAGAATCCTGTATCCTGCATCGAACCTAGACTAGTGATTTGTTTCTTACATGATGTTATACATGTAATCCTCAAAAAAAAAAAAAAAAAGAAGAAAGAAAGAAAGAAAGAAAAGTGAAAGTGAAGTCACTCAGTAGCCGTGTCTGACTTTTCGCGACCCCATGGACTGCAGCCTATCAGACTTCTCCGTCAATGGGATTCTCCAGGTAAGAGTACTGGAGTGGGGTGCCATTGCCTTCTCCGTAGAGGTATGGAGAATACAACAACAACAAAAACTACTTAATAAGCCTGAAAGCAAAAGTCCAACAAATATGAACTAAAAAAGATATCCTATTATATTTCATTAGATATAAATGATAAAGCAATTAAAAAAACATTTTTAGACTAAAACAAGCGAGTGATATATCCTGTGTATCATGTGTATGATTATAGATGATTTATTATATACCTGAAATTAATTTTTCTCTGTAGAGTATGAGGTAGTAATCATTTTATATTTCCTTTGTAGATACACAGTTGTTCCCGAATGAGTCATAGAAATGGTGCTTCATTTGTCATTACTATGCAGAGCCAAAGTGGTCAAAGATTTATAAAGTGTTTGAGTTTGCTTATGGGATCTATGTTCTGTCTATTTTCCTATTCTTAGGCAATTTACTTTAATTGTTATAACTTTGTTATAAATTCAAAGGGCTTTCCATGTGACTCTAGTTGTAAAGAACCCACCTGCAAATGCAGGAGATGTAAGAGGCATAGGTTTGATCCCTGGGTCAGAAAGATCCCCTGGCAGAGGACATGGCAATCCACTCCAGTTTTCTTGCCTGGACAATCCTGTGGACAAAAGGGCTTGCTTTACTACAGTTATAAGGGTCACACACAGTCAAACGTGACTGAAGTGACTTATCATGCAAATTATAAATTTGGATATTAAGTACAGCAAACTTCCCTCCATCTTTCTGTACTGAAGACAGTCTTAGCTCTTCATAGTCATTTGCACATCCACTTGAATTTTGCAACTTAGTTTTACTTTTTTTTTTTATATTTTGGTTTTGATAACATTTTATTCATAAATCATTAAGGTGACATCTACATCTCTAAACAATGATGATATATTGCATGAACAAAGTCTATCTCTCCTTTTAAGTATCCCTTTTCTTGATTTGTTGTTGTTCAGTAGCTACAACAACAGCTGACTCTTTGCAACAGCATGGACCAGGGACCCCAGGCTCCTCTGTCCATGAGCTTCTCTAACCAAGATTACTGGTGTGAATTGCCATGTCCTTCTCCAGGGGATCTTCTGGACATGTGGATTGAACATGCCATCTACTGCATTGGTAGATGGCTTCTTTACCACTGGGCCACATGATTATTGTGTGTGCAACAGATTATTATAATCGTAGATTATTGTCTGTGATGTTATGAAAGGTCTGTGATGTTTTGAATAGTATCTTATCAAAATATGTGCTTTCATAAATTACTTTTTGCAGATATGTAAAAATATACTTTAAAAATAAATACTACATATAGCTATTATTATTAATTATATAGTTGTTTACTTATTTATTATTTTTAGGTGCTGTTGCTAAAATTTTATTTTCCTGCAGCACTGTTGCCTTATTTATCATCCTATCTCTATTACCTTGAAAATGCCTGGCAAAAAACTGATCTTAATAAATATTCACTAAATAGATAAATTTTTGAATTAGTTAATGAATACATAAATTATCATCATACTTACAGAATATCTAACTAGTAAAGCCTAATGAAAAATTGCACTCAGTCCTCCATGTTTTTTAAACCATTTTAGTTTTTTGCTTATTTTAACAACCTTAATTCTGCTTATCCATCATCCCACCACCATTTTAAATGTGTACTTTGTTCCATCTATGTACTATGCGGAATGTCACTTATTTTCCTTTCACTTCTTTCTTCTCCACTTCCCCCAACTGTATCTGGTGTATGAAGAGAACATAATAATGTAGATAGATGAAAGATCATGAGAATAGGAGAAGAAGTGATTAAAGGTCAAGGGAGAGAAATCAGAATTTAGAAACAGACAATTACTTCAATTCCACTTTCACCATCTGTACCCAGAAACTCTTGGACAATAAGTGAATATATCAAGGCCTGCACATTACACTTGAATATATCAAGTGTAATGCACACTTCTGTGCTGTTAGTGGGCACACACCAACTGTTCTTTCAAATATAGTTGATATTAACTTTCTTTTGGTAAATAAAGGAAGCAACCACACCAGCAGGACAAAAACTATTTGCAGTTCTGGCTGAGAAGGAAAGAATGGCAGTGTATATACCTATCAAATGATATGCCTCTCACTGAGACTCCCAACAAAGGTGTTAAATGCATTTCAAAAGACTTGATACAGTTCAATTCTTACAGCTGACCTCTTTTTTCATCTTTGAAAATATATTCAACAACATGAAAATAATCGAAATTAGAGTTGTTGGGAAGTTAGATTTTCCTTATGATTAAATTGCTTACAATATTTAAATAAAGGAGTACACAGTCAAATTGAAAAATAAACAAATTGGAAAATAAATCTGGTATTGAGGATGCAAATCTAGTATTGAGGATGCAAATCTAGTTTGGGTTGCATATAGAAAGTGAAAATTGGAAAGCCTGATTTTTCACTTTATCTAAGTGAGATAATGGCTAACTCTTTTAGGATAGCAAATAAAGAAAATACCCAATCTTAAAACCTTAAACTTGTCTAAATCTATGCCAATGAACCTAAAAAAGAATCTGAAACATGTGGAAATCAGAGCTGCAGACTGTTTTTTCTTCCTCAGTTATGAATAATTTTTCAACTTACACTGCTTAATTTATATAAAAACAGGTTAGAAAATTATACAAATAACCAAATGTTTCTGTTTTCTGTGAATATATAAGGAAGTATAGAAGTTTCTGTCTCACTTCCACTATGCTAACCTACTTTCATTGATGCCTACATTCATTAGGCACACAAATGTGTTTAAAAACCATATAGCATTTGTTATGATATTCCCTAGTACACAAAACATGCAAAAGACAAGTCTCCTTACTTGTGATCTTTACATTTTATTTCGGAGATAAAAGATTCAGAGTAGGGACTAAAAAGGAGGGGGAGGGCAATTGTTTCAAACATTTAATACAATGAATGAAATTAGATGAAAATTATATAACAAAGTATTTAGAGCACCATGTTGAAAACATTTTCAGATGGCACACACACAAAATGATGTTTACAAAATGTCAAGGTCCTGAGAAGTCAATATATAGCTGAACCAGTCCAGGATCTCTGGCCACACCAGTTTCTACATGGATGCCAAGGAGAGTAAATATCTCATCACATCTGCAATTGGTTCATTTTAAACACATGTTTACTACACAGTTCACATCAGTGGACAAACATATACTTAGGGAGTACCAACGTAGTACAAGAACAATATCTCATATGAACCTGGAATGTTAGATCCATGAATCAAGGGAAATTGGAATTGGTCAAACAGGAGATGGCAACAGTGAACATGGACATTTTAGGAATCAGTGAACTAAAATGGACTGGAATGGGCGAATTTAATTCAGATGACCATTATATCTACTACTGTGGGCAAGAATTGCTTAGAAGAAATAGAGTAGCCCTCATAGTCAACAAGAGTCTGAAATGTAGTATTTGGATGCAAGCTAAAAAATGATAGAATGATCACTGCTCACTTCCAAGGCAAACCATTCAATATCACAGTAATTCAAGTCTATGACCCAACCAGTAATGCTGAAGAAGCTGAAGTTGTATGGATCTATGAAGACCTACAAGACCTTATAGAACTAACAGCAAAAAATAAGTCATTTTCATCATAAAGGACTGGAAGAAAAAAAAAAAAAAAGGGAGGTCAAGAGATCCCTGGAGTAACAGATAAGTTTGGCATATGAGTAGGCCAATGAAGCAGAGGAAAGACTAACAACTGTTAGCCAAAGAATGCACTGGTCATAGCAAACACCCTCTTCCTACCACAGAAGAGGAAACTGTACACAAGGACATCACCAAATGGTCAATACCAAAATCAGATTGATTACATTCTTTGCAGCGAAAGATGAAGAAGCTCTATACAGCCAGCAAAAATAAGGCCTGGAGCTGACTGTGGCTCAGATTATGGACTTCTTATTGCCAGATTTAGACTTAAACTGAAGAAAGTAGGGAAAACCACTAAATCATTCAAGTACAACCTCAATCAAATCCCTTATGATTATACAGTGAAAGTAACAAATAAATTCAAGGGATTAGATCTGATGGAGTGCCAGAAGAATTGTGAACAGAGGTTTGTTACATTGTATAGGAGACCATGATCAAAACCACCAGGAAGAAAAGGAAATGCAAAAGGAAAAATGGTTGTCTGATTTAGCCTTACAAACACCTGAGAAAAGAAGAGAAGCAAAAGGCAAAGGAGAAAATGAGACACATACCCATCAGAATGCAAAGTTCCAAAGAACAGGAAGAAGAGATAAGAAAGCCTTCCTTAGTGATCAGTGGAAAGAAATAGAGGAAAACAATAGAATGGGAAAGACTAGAGATCACTTCAATAAAATTAGAGATACTAAGAAAACATTTCATCCAAAAATGGGCACAGTAAACAACAGAAATGGCATGGACCTAACAAAAGCAGAAGATAGTAAGAAGACGTGGAAAGAATACACAGAAGAACTATGAAAAAAGGTCTTAATGACTCAGATAACCATGAGGTGTGATCAATCACCTAGAGCCAGACATTCCAGTATGCAGAGTCACGTTGGCCTTACAAAGCATCACTACAAGCAAAGCTAGAGGAGGTGATATAATGGCAGTTGAGCTATTTCAAATCCTACAGGATGATGCTGTGGAAGTGCTGCACTCAATATGCAGCAAATTTGGAAAAGTAGCAGTGGCTACAGGTCTGGAAAAGGTCAGTTTTAATTCCAATCCCAAAGAAAGGCAATGCCAAAGAATGCTCAAACTACTGCACAATTGCACTCGTCTTGTGGCTCAGCTGGTAAAGAATCTGCCTGCAGTGCGGGAGACCTGGGTTCGATCCCTGGGTTGGGAAGATCCCCGGAGAAGGGAAAGGCTACCCACTCCAGTATTCTGGCCTGGAGAATTCCATGAACTATATAATCCATGGGGTAGCAAAGAGTTGGACACGACTGAGCGACTTTCACACTCACTCACTCACATGCTGGTAAAGTAATGCTCAAAATTCTTCAAGCCAGGCTTCAGCATTATGTGAACTGTGAACTTCCAGATATTCAAGCTGGTTTTAGAAAAGGCAGAGGAACCAGAGATCAAATTGCCAACATCAGTTGTATCACAGAAAAAGCAAGAGAATTACAGAAAAATCACCTACCTCTTCTTTATTAACTACACCAAAGCCTTTTACTGTGGATCAAAAAACTCTGTGGAATTTTCTTAAAGAGATGGGAGTACCAGACTATTTCACCTCCCTGATGAGAAATCTGTATGCAGGTCAAGAAGTAACAGTTCAGTTCAATTGAGTTCAGTCACTCAGTCGTGTCCGACTCTTTGTGACCCCATGAATCGCAGCACCCCAGGCCTTCCTGTCCATCACCAACTCCCGGAGTTCACTCAGACTCACCTCCATCAAGTCAGTGATGCCTTCCAGCCATCTCATAACAGTTAGACACGGAAAAATGAACTGGTTCCAAATTGGGAAAGGAGTACATCAAGGCTGTACACTGTCACCCTGCTTATTTAACCGATATGTAGATTACACCATGTAACAAAAACTTGCCGGGGTCCAGCCCTGGTGGATCCAGGGTAATTTGAAGGGGAGACGGAATTGGCATCCTAGGAAAAAACTTATTTAATTACAAATATATAGAGAGATTGGGCTTCCCTGGTGGCTCAGAGGTTAAAGCGTCTGCCTCCAATGCAGGAGACCTGGGTTTGATCCCTGGGTCAGGAAGATACCCTGGAGAAGGAAATGACAACCCACTTCAGTATTCTTGCCTATAGAATCCCATGGATGGAGGAACCTAGTAGCCTACAGACCACGGGGTCGCAGAGTCAGACATGACTGAGTGACTTCACCTTCACCTTCATAGAGAGAGATTAGAAATGGATAGTGTAGTAGGAAATATTAGTGGAGAAAAAGAGGCTGAATAACTTGGTTCACATGGGGTACCAATAAAATTCCAAGACAAGGAATTTGCACCATCTATGTTGGGCCACCGGTGCCACTTGAATATCAGAAGGTGCCCCTCCTTGGGCTCCTTCTCGCGTGGAACTTAAAAGCCGGGGCAAGTAAGTAGATGTGGCGAGCACCCATGCTCCGGATGGGAATTCAGCCAAAAAAACAGGGAGCAAGAAAGAACGACACGGGGGAACCAGTCTTTCCAGAAACTGATCTGATTTCTCTATTTTTTAGGTTTGCTTATATACCTTTCATTACACATAGAGACAAATGTAAATTTTAAAGTCACGTGGGGGTCAGCAGTCCTGACCTTTATCAAAATCAGGTGCTTCACATAAATGTATAAAAAAAGGTCTTAGGGGTTTGACATCTTCTGGCCATGAGGCCTCCTGACATTTTACAACCCTTTCTTTCTGATAACCAAAAAACTTATTTTTTCCAAGTGTGTTTTTTCTTAAACCAGGCTCCACACTCTGAAGGTACCAGATAAAGTTGCATTCCTATAGGGGGAGGGTGTAGTGAGTTACAACTAAGAAAGTAATTTATTTAACCTAAGGTTAACATGGTTAATCTTAAAGGTTAATACTTATTTCTCCTATATGCTAGTTATATTCATTATAAGAGCAGGGAATATGGAGATTTAGCAGCAAACATCAGCCCAACAAATGAAAACTCTTCACCAATGTTCCCCTTAAGATCTATTTAGTCTCAAGATAGTGATAAAGTTGCATTTTTGCATAGCAAGGACACAGTGATTTATAACAAAGTACAGTGATCTATAACAAAAAGAGAAAATTCATTAACTGATAAAGTCTAGTATTGCTAACATCAAAAAACTACTATATTTCCTTTTCTATATTCCAAATACATGAATATATTCCCAGGTGCCTAAGGATATGGAGGCCTGGTGGAAATCATTGACTCAACAATGAGAAAAGCCCTATGCTAATTAAGATTTTCAAAATACTCAAAACTCTCTGTGCTGTTTATGGTTGAGAGGTAGTAAACAATCCTGTGGCAGGAGTATGGATAATCCTGTCACACAAACTAGTCTGCCAGCAGAGAGGTTTGACCTGAGACACCCTTGTCATGCCCAGGAATTTTTATTGACTGGAGCTGCAAGTTTACTCCTTCTCTGAGAGAACCGGTGGGGGACAGTCCCCTGTAAAGTCAGAGGTGTAGGTAAGAGCATGAAATAGTAAAGTAGGTAGACTCTGGTTTGGGGGGTAGATACTCAGTAACAGAGGGTTTCCTGAGGCTTTATCCTGCCTTTGTGTATGCCAAAGCCTCCTTCCTCATGACCTTTGCCATGGGTGGAGTTCCTCACGCTAGCTCCTGGCACAAACTGGAATCAAGATTACAAGGAGAAATATCAATAACCTCAGATATGCAGATGACACCACCCTTATGGCAGAAAGTGAAGAGGAATTAATCAGTCTATTGATGAAACTGGAAGAGGAGAGTGAAAAAGCTGGCTGAAAACTCAACATTCCGAAATCTAAGATCATGGCATCCACTCCCATCACTTTGATAGCTTACAGTGAAAGCTGTCGGATTTGTGATCTCCAAAGATTTAGCTTCATGGCCAGGGACCAGGCTTGACCACTCAAGAACTTTTGTGTAGCAGAGTTTTATTAAAGTATAAAAAGGATGGGAGTGGATGCCATGATCTTAGTTTTCTGAATGTTGAGTTTTAAGCCAGCTTTTTCACTCTCCTCTTCCAGTTTCATCAATAGACTGATTAATTCCTCTTCACAGAGAAAACTTCTGAGATAGACATCAGAAGGGGGATGGAGATTGTTCCCCTTGTTAATTGTAACAAGGGAATTTTTATTTTTTATTACAATAAATCAAAAGAATTCTCAAGGTTGTAAAGATCTTACTAGACCCAGTCCCATAATATACATTTTAAGATAACAGGATTAGTCAGAAGGTTCTCAAGAAGGAGAAACATGTCCTCAAGCCAGATACATTGTTATATAATCCTTACTAAGACTAAGAAATGTAGAAAAAAAAAAAATGTCCTTTCCTCCTCCTTGAGAATTCCAGACCCTATTTCCTCCATGGGGACCCCGGAGGGGTCTTATCAATGTGCCTAGGAATTGACTGTCTCAACTTCATGGCAAATAGATAGAGAAACAATGGAAACAGTGACAGACTTTCTTTTCTTGGGTCACTGTAGATGGTGACTGCAGCCATGAAATTAAAAGAGGCTTGTTCCTTGGAAGAGAAGCTATGACCAACCTAGACAACATATTAAAAAGCTGAGACATTATTTTGCCAAGAAATGTCTGTCTAGTCAAAGTTATGTTTTTTCCAGTAGTCATCTATGGATGTGAGAGTTGAACCATAAAGAAGGTTGAGTGCAGAAGAATTGATGCTTTTGAACTATGGTGTTGAGAAGACTCTTAAGAGTCCTTTGGACTGCAAGGCAATCCAACCAGTCTATCTTAAAGGAGGTTAGTCCTGGGTGTTCATTGGAAGGACTGATTCTGAAGCTGAAATTCCAATACTTTGGCCACCGATGGAAAGTTGTAACTCATTGAAAACAACACAGATGCTGAGAAAGCCTGAGGGCAGGAGAAGGGAACAACAGAGGAGAGATGGCTGAATGGCATACCTACTTGGTGGACATGAGTTTGACAAGTTTGTGGAGTTAGTGATGGGCAGGGAAGCCTGGCATGCTGCAGTCCATGGGGTTGCAAAGAATCGAACATGACTGAGCGACTGAACTTAACTGAATCATATTTTAGATATACATCAACTCAGAATTAATTCTAGTTGATGTTGATGATGATAATAAAAGAAGAATTCATGGAAAGAAGGTGTGAAGAAAAGTAGAAAAACATCATGCATGAAGAAAACGCCAATTGGGTTAAGCCAAAATTGAGGTTTTTAAGGTGCTTATTAAGAATGTGCCAAGAAATGTCACTTTAGTAGTGGTCATGATTCAATAGTCTAAGACTTTTTATGTGATTCGCAGTAGCAATCTGAGGTGAAATCATTATTAGGATATTTGAAATGTATCTTATGGTTTTGTTAAATAGTTTATGTTTTTGGAAGTATTCAGTAGAAATTCTAGTTTCCTATTATAAAAGTTCATACTTGTCTGTGGGTTGGCTAAAACTTATACACAAATCTTATGTTGAGTGTGTTGTTAAATAAACTAGACTGCATATCATCACAAATAAAACTCTGAGCCAGAATTACATGTTCATGATAGCAGTCATTTTGATAACCACTTTAGCTCTAATTCATTCACTTTATAGTATCACTGTATATATAAATTATAATTAAATACTATTTTACTTTAAGAAAATTAAATATTAATTAGTGTAGTATAATTAAAATATTAAAATAAAATAAATTGTTTTTAAAAATTAAATAAAGAGCAGTTTCTCTATAAAGCATTTATGCTTCCTAAAAAAAAAATATATATATTAGTTTGCTACCTGAAGAGTATATGTTCATCTACTAATAAGAGTGTATCATCAGTTTGACCCACTGCCTTGGGAATTTTTAATATATCCTCACATATTCAAACATAAACACATACACAATAGAAATAGAGCAGTAAAAGTGTTCCTTGAAATTCCTTACAGTATTTTACAAGACTAAGTACATAGTTATATGGTTAGATAAAGACTCATATAGTAACTGTTCCAATTTTATTGTTCTTAATCAAACTAGCCATTAAATCTTGAACTTTTTAAGTGAACTCTTGGGAAATGTTTACAAAATCTGTTGATTTTCTTTATATGATTTTATATATTTCATGAGTGTAAATGAGAATTTCTGTTAAATGTTGTTACTAATGCTACTGGGAATATAATATGCTGTTGGAGGTGGTAAACAGGAGAATGTGAAAATCATTTGACCCACGTGGGTGATCACAGTCTCCTCATTCCCTCTCTTGTCCTTTGAAGTACACTGCCTACTGTTTCCACAGCGGAATTTGTTCCAAGGCCATAGCTTTGTGAAAGCAAGATAATTTTGAGACCTCTTGGATTGTTCATGTGTCTGAACTCAGTTAAGGATTCTTTATAAACTTTTAAGATACTAGTGGGTGGGTGGGAAGATTACTCTTCTTGTGGTAGCCCAAGGCAAACATCATAAGTAAATTCCCTTGTTTATTAAAGCTACTGATTTAGAGTGATCTTCAGAATGGTCTGCCTCTTTCTTTTGTCTCTCTTTGCCTTCTGTGGAAGGGATCCAATTTATAAACCAGCATATGATAATGTAGTTTTTGTAAAGCATTACTGGAATTGATTCCACAATATAAAATTATTATGAATTACTATAAAAACTAGAAACACATGTAAAAGCAAATAAATTGATTTTCTAAACAAAGAGGAAATTTATAAAGGGCCTTTGAGAAGCAGTGATTCAAATTCTGGAACAGAGTTTTCTTAATGTTAAAAGGCCAGTAAACATATACTAATATACTTACAGTATCCTTTGTGAAAAATCAACTAAAATTTATTTTGAATTTCTATCATCATCATTCAGCAGTACATTTTAGATACAGAGACAGGTTTTAGTTAAAATTGTATATTGCATGAAAGCTGTTACAAATAAAAATTTAAATGCAAAATTACATTTTTGCTAAATCATTTATTCAAGGTATGACCTCATACTTTAAAAAATCTTGAAAAGTATAACCTTTAAAAGTGTCTATGTCTGGCATGCAGATTTTATGTGCCCTCATTTTTTCACTCTACTGCTGACTTCATATTCACACACAAAAAATGTTCTCTCATGTGAGCTACAATAAGTTCTAGTTTTGAAACGGATCATAAATAGGTACTATATTTTACTTTTCAAATTAACCTTATACCAAGAGATCTGGCTACAATCTTCAACACCTAAAAAGGTTTTTGAATATAATTGGATAAAATAATATGACAGTGGCATACAAATATAATTTATATTGTTAGAAACCAATTGGGATGATTTGTATGTCAAAGCAGCTATGTAAAGCATTCCAATGTTAAAAGTACTAAGAGGGCAGGAAGCAGGGCAATCATGTCTTGTTGTTCCTTCATGGGATGAATTGTTCTTCCACATTGAATCTTTGCAATGCAGTGTAAAAGATGCTGACAAATCAATAATTCCCTCTTAAAAAAAAAAAAAAATTTCAAAGATTCAGTGTGAATAACATTATCCTGTTTTCTCAAAAACCCTTTCCTGCATCAAGTAATATGGCTTCAGACAAGGATTCCAACTGAGCTGTGGCATAAAAAAAGATAACACGATTCAGTAGATCAGCAGGAAGCATAAAAATAAAGCATCCTTTCTTGAAACTAAATTGATTAAACCTAATGATCTAAGATAAAATTAAGATAAATAATTTATTATCAATATCTCTACTAAGACTTCGTTTTCCTAATTGCTCAAATTTAACAAGTATCTGCCACATTTTCTGAAAAGGTTCTGTTGTCAATTATTTTTAGACTTAAGGATCTGTATTCTTGATTGATCCCTAAAACATCAATCATGTAAACAGGAATGATTCCCTCCTAGGCTTTTGATGGAAAGCTTCTGTAATTCTGTTCCCAATCTCCCCATGCTTGAGAAAACCTAAGGAAGTTAAACTTTTCCCATTTTCTTTAAAATGGCTAACAAAGAAAAGAATCTGTAACTCTGGGGTATATTCAATGAGAAAATATTTCTTTCTGATTAACACAATAAAACCAAGTTCAGTTCAGTTCAATTCAGTCACTCAGTCATGTCCGACTCTTTGCGACCCCATGAACCACAGCAAGTCAGGCCTCCCTGTCCATCACCAACTCCTGGAGTTCACCCAAACTCAATGTCCATTGAGCTGGTGATGCTATCCAGCCATCTCATCCTCCATTGTCCCCTTCTTCTCCTGCCTTCAATCTTTCCCAACATCAGGGTCTTCTCAAATGAGTTAGCTCTTCACATCAGGTGCCCAAAGTATTAGAGTTTCAGCTTCAACATCAGTCCTTCCAAAGAACACCCAGGACTGAACTCCTTTAGGATGGACTGGTTGGGTCTCCTTGCTGTCCAAGGAACTCTCAAGAGTCTTCTCCAACACCACAGTTCAAAAGCATCAGTTCTTCGATGTTCAGCTTTCTTTATTGTCCACCTATAAAATCAAGTACATTTTATTTATATGATATTTTCAAAATCAACTATCCCTTTATTGTTTGATTCTTGATTGAAAAGTGGCTACTTGTAAATAGCAAAAAAAAAAAAAAATTTCTTAGCTAACAACTATAAATTAAAGTTTTTTGTGTATAATCAGATTACATACTCACTGCAATTCTATATCTTAATGGCATTGTTATCTTCCTTTATATGTTAAGTCATATATAAACAAATTTGAATATAGTTATAGCAGTTTTGAGCTAAAAGATTTTAGCAGCATCCACAATAGTACTGATAACCACATTAACTAAGCCATTGTTTTTGATAATTATGAAGATATTACCATTATAATCTAGCCAACACTTGAAATAGGAGATGAGACATAATCTCCAAGATAATAAGAGTGTAAATTCTCATCACTAGAAGAGAATCCAATTATATATCACTATAAATAATATATTTTAGAGCAACACCTGTTAGAAGTACTAATATTAAAGAGCACTTTTTTCAAGATAGTCTTCTCCATTATTTCAAAAGGATTAACTTGTTCCAACTTGGTTAAACACCAAATGGTGCTTAGTTGGTATATAGTATAACTTGAAAATAAATTGTTTTTGTAAGACTAGACTCCAGAATGCTAAAATGAGTTGATCCCATCTTAGCCTGAGGCACATGGATTAGTAAATATTAAAGTTTATTTTAGACTGTTCCATCATCAGACTTACATATCTGCATTTTATAAACACATCCATATCTTATTTTGGAATTAAAATACAGGCTCTTTAGCATGTACAGATTGTCAAAGTTCACAATTTCTATTTGAACATAGTTGACGTCCCTTAGAACTACAGATTAATTTATTGAATTAAACAAAAAATCCTATAGACAATGCTGTGAAGAGTTTCTGAAAGAGTTAAAACTTCAGGTAATTTTAGCAAAGATCAATGGTCTTTACATTAACTGACTGGGAGCTAGAGTATTATAACATTATAATGTTGTTGTACATTGGAAGATAATAATTGTACAAGGAAGATAACAATTATAACGTAGCACTTTTTAGAAAAAAAAAGACTGACATATGTTTATGTCCCTTCCAATAGTGTTAAGCAAATGATGAACACATAAACAGCTAATGGTGTTTACATATTCAAAATGATCACAAAATATTTGGAAATAGAATTTAAATTTCAAATGTTATTGCATATGATTATGAAATATGTATGTGTTTATGCAGCTATTATAAAGGACCGTTCAATTGGAAGTAAGAGTTAGTATGAAGTACATATAATTTTATTTTTGATTTTCGCTATCATCAAATATTATCTCTTGTACTTCATTAAAAAAAAAAAAAAACTGCCCTTTCCCTTGTTTCTTTCTTCTTCTTCTTCTTTCTTTCTTTTTTTTTTTTTTTTTTTACAAATTGTGTCTAAGGCTGATTTTCAACAGATTGCAGCAAGAGAGCTGCTCTACAAGGTGTGAAACTCTGATTTTCTTTTCTTTCTAGATCTCCATTTCTATGCTGCTTAATGTAAATATGCCTAGTAAGAATCCACTTGCAATGTAGGAAACCTGAGTTCCATCCTGGGGTTGGGAAGATACCCTGGAGAAGAGAACGGATGTCCACTCCAGTATTCTTATCTGGAGAATTCTATGGACAGAGGAGATTGGTAGGCTACAGTCTGTAGGGTAACATTCGGACACGACTGAGAGACTAACACTATCACCAACTTGATGGACATGAGTTTGATTAATCTCCAGAAGCTGGTGATGGACAGGGAAGCCTGGCATGCTGCAGTCCAAGGGGTTGTAAAAGGTTGGACACAACTGAGCCACTGAACTGATAGTCAAATTTGCATTTTGAGCTCTATCTGCAATAGCAGATAAAATGGTGAGGCCCTTATGAATGAGAATTGTGTCCTTATACAAGAAACTCCAGAGAGCTTTTTAGCTCTTTCTGACTCATCCCAGAAAACTATAATAAATACTGATTTGAACCCTACAATTTAATACTAAAAAATAATTTTGCAGTAAGTTCTGAGAAAGTTTGCAGGAGTGGCTGGATTCAAGCAATATCAAGAAAAGTTAAGAACAGCAAATATAATGTTTTCATAAGATACCTAACAAGATGAACCAAGAAATAGTTCTTCAAGTTTTGACATATTTATGACAGTAATAGTAACAGCTCTATGAGCAAAATAAAAGCAATTTTGTGTTTCTTTTAGGTCTAGGAAGAGCAAATACATAAATAAAAGATATGAAAACTTTGGTTACTCTTCAAAAATTTAAACGGAAATGTTTTTTAATTCTAGTAGGCATGATTTAAAAAAAATAGTCTTCAAAATTGCTCCTGTAAATGTTTTGCCAATCATTTTTCCAGGAGATATTTAATAAATAATGATAGGCAAAGGGAAAAAAAAACTATCATATATATAAAGCAATAGTATACTTTGGACAGCCATAAAATATGAAATTTTGAAATATTTCAAAATTTTGCAAATATTGACATTTACTTATTGAGAATGACAAAAAGAGATCTCCATAAATTAAAAAAAATCAGGTTTAATAAGTAATGTTAGAGTAGTTCTAAATATGAAATTGAAATAATAGAATTTTGTATGATTCTATTAAAGAAGAAACAAATATGTATGCAAAAGAATCTGTCTGCTTCAACTGATAATTTGAAAAATAAGAAAATTTAAAAAGCCATATATTCCTAAAATGAAAATAGAAAGACATTAGGGAAAGTATGAGAGAAATCAGTGATCTGCAGAGAGTAGCTTAGGTTCATCATGATCCAGCTCTTGCAGACACTATTAGTTTTCTATTGCTATTGTAATGAATTACCACCAACTTAATGGCTTAAAACAGACAACTTATATTACAATTCTCTAGGTCACAATTCTAGTACCCAAGGTTTAGTGACTTAGATGGGTGTAATGGGCCATGGAGTGGGAGGGAGGTCCAAGAAGGGGAGCATATATGTATACATATAACTGATTCACTTGCTTATACAGTAGAGACCAACACAACATTGTAAAGCAACTATACCTCAATTTAAGAAAAAGTATATATATATATATATATATATATATATATACACACACACACACACACACACACACACATCTGTTGGATAAGGGCATGGCAACCCACTCTATTATTCTTGTCTGGAGAATCCCGTTGACAGAGGAGTCCATGGTGTCGCAAGGAGTTGGACACGACTGAAGCAACTTAGCATACATGTACACACACATATATATCTATATCAAGCCCCTCACCTCAAAAAATTTAGTCACAATGAAATGTTCTTCTCTAAGATAAGCAACAGTTGCAAGACATTAATTTGTAATAATTGCACTCATGTGACCAATATAAGGGCTTCCTTGGTGGCTCAGTGGTAAATAATCTACGTGCCAATGCAGAAGACTCAAGTTCAATCCTGGGTCAAAAAGACCCCCTGGAGAAGAAAATGGCAACCCACTCCTACATTCTTGCCTGGGAAATCCTATGAACAGGGAAGCCTGGCAGGTCGTAAGCTGTGGGATTGCAAAAATGTCAGATACGACTTACAGACTAAACAACAACTAATATAATGACATGAGATTAATGATATATATTATGTTTCAAGAGTAGAGCTATAGTAATTAAGAGATATAATATAGTTCAGAATAAATTTGTTAATATAGAATGCTAGGAATGAAGGAAAAGAATGAATCTAGGGAAAATTACATTTTGTAAGTATCGATTTTTTTCTCTTTAAATTGAAGAAAATATATTTTCCTAAAGTTTTATCTTTTACTTCAATATACTATCTTTAAAGGACATTTTTGGAGTCTATAAATTGGCAATTTAAAAAAAAACTTCCTCCATTTATCTCTCATGTCAGTGCTAAAATTTGAAATTGACTTAATAGAAATCAAGATGCCTAACAACAACAAAGAAATAACAAGAAGTCAGTTTTGATTCAATCTGTTATTTTAAATATGCTAATGTTCTATATAACTATCACTTCATTTTAATTTATTTGAGAATGAACATTGTCATTTTATATGTAAGAATGACATTTCCATGGGCTTGTTAAACATAGAGTCAACAAATCTAAAACTATTCAAGAAACATTTTGAAATTTATAACTATAATAATTTCTATTATGATATGTTGCATGGTGCCTTCAGATTGAAAGAATAATAGTTTTGGGGAGGAGAAATGATGTTTATACCATAATCATGGTACCAATAAAAGTTTAGACCATTTGAAAGCTGCTAAAACAAATCAGCATAGACTGAGTGGCTTAAAAAAACTGAGAATTATTTCTCACCTTCTGGAGGCAAGGAAGTCAAAAATCTAGGAGTCAGCAAATTTGATGCCTGGTGAGGATATGCTTCCTGGTTCATCCAGCACTGCCATGTTCTGGACGTGGCCTTATATGTCAGAAAGAGCTAAGAAGCTGTCTGGGATTTTTTCTTTTTTATAAAGACGTAAATTCCAATCATAAGGGCCTCAACCACATGACCTAATAACCCCCAAAGGCCTCAGCAATTTTTTCCCAGTTATAGTTGACTTTACTGCATTAGTTCCAGATGTATAATATAGTGAATCAATGTTTAGGTTACACCCTATATAAAATTATCATAAAATATTGGCTTTATTCCCTGTGCTATATATTACATTATTTTATATTATTTATCTTATACCAAGTAGTTTGTACCTCTTAAACCCCTTCTCCTATCCTGACCCTTACCCACCCTTATCCTAATTGGTAAACAACAGTTTGTTCTCCTTATATGTGAGTCTGCTTTTATTTTGTTCTATTCATTGACTTAATTTTCTACATTCCACACATAAATAAAAACATATAATATTTGTCTTTCTCTGTCTGACTTATTTCATAATAATATCCTCTAGATCCATCCCTATTGTTGCAAATGGCAAAATTTAATTCCTTTTCAGAGCTGAGTAGTATTCCATTGTATAGACACACCAGTTCTTCATACATTCGCCTGTTGATGAACATTTAGTTTGCTTCCATACCTTGGTTATTGGAAATAATACTACTACAAACATTGGGTTGAATATATTTTCTTAATTACTATTTTCATTTTCTTTGGATATATACCCATAAATAGAATTGCTGAAGCATGTCCTCACTCTAGTTTTCATTTTCTGAGGATTCTCCATACACTGTGTACCAATTTACATTCCCATCAACAGTGTACAAGCATTCCTCTTTTTTATATCCTTATGAACACTAATTATTTATTCTCCTTTTCCATTCTGACATATGTAAAGTGATATCTCATGTTCTTTAAATTTTTACTTTTTATTGAAGTATAGTTGATTTGATTTTGACTTGTGCTTCCCTAATAATTAGTGATATACAGTATATTTTTAATTTTAATACCATCTGTGTGTCTCCTTTGGGAAAATGTCTGTTCAGGTTCTCTAACCATTTTTAATTGGATTTTTTCTTCTTTTTTTAATATTGAGTTGTATGATTTTTGCTTATTTTAGATATTAACCCATTATTGGTCATATCATTTGTAAACATATTCTACTTTTAATATGTTGCCTTTTTGTTGATGGTTTTCTTCACTGTACAAAAGCTTTTCTGAATTTTGTCATAAGTTTTAATGCAGTATATGTAACCATAAAGTTTTTAATTTTGATTAGGTCTTATTTACTTTTCTTTTCTTTTCTGTGCCTTTGGAGACAGATAAAAATCTATATGTTAGAGATGCATCAAAGGGGTCACTGCTTATCCCCTCTCCCCTAGGAATTTCATGGCTTCTGTCTTATAATTATGTCTTTAATCCATTTGGAGTTCATCTTTGTATATGGTGAGAGCAATGTTTTAATTTTATTCTTGTACATACACTTATCTAGTTTTCTGAAAACCACTTATTGAAGAGACCACCTTTCCCCCAATGTATATTCTTACCTCCTTTGTCATAGATTAATTGACCATATGTGCATAGGTTTATTTCTGGGCTCTCTATTATTTACCATTGATCCATTTGTACATTTTTGTGCCAGGGCCATGCTATTTTAATTATTTTCTAGAAATCTGAAGTCAAGGAATGTGATACCAGAAGCTTTTCTTCTCAATATTTACCTCTTTGGCCTTCTGGGGTTTCATACACATTTTGGAATTATTTGTTTTAGTTCTTTGAAAAATGTAATGGGTATTTTGATAAGGATTGGATTAAATCAGGAGATAGCTTTGTCAGTATAGACATTTTAGCAATATTAATTCTTCCCATCAATGCACATGAGGTATTTTCCCATTTATATCCATTGTCTTCAATTTCCTCTGGCAATATCTCCTTGATTAAATTTATTCCTAGGTATTTTGGGTGCAATTATAAATTGAATTATTTTATTACTTTTTCTTTTTGATAGATTATTAGTATACAAAAGGCAACAGTTTTCTGTATATTCATCTTATATTCTATAATTTTATCGAATTCATTTATTAAGTCTAATAGATTACAGAGTTTTAATGATATATATGACTGAGCGACTGAACTGAACTGAACTGAATGATATATACATAATATTAAGTTATCTGCAAGTGATGGGGGTTTTATTTCTTTTCAATTTGAAACTTTTTATTTATTTTCCTTGTCTGATTGTTGTGTCTAGAACCAAATATTATGTTAAAGAAAGAGGAAGAATGGACATCCTTTTATTCTTCCTAATTTTAAAAGAAAAAGATTTCATCTTCCCATAACTGAATACGCTGTTAGTTGTGGGTTTGTTATAATCGGCCTTTATTATGTTGAGATATTGTCCCTTCATATCAACTATGATATTATTTTTATTATGAATATTGACTTTGGTCAAATGCTTTTCTGCATCTGTTTAGATGATTGTGGGATTTTTATTGTTAATTTTGTTTATATGGTGAATCACATTGACTGATTTGTATATGTTACACCATGCTTGTATCATTAGGATAAATTCAACATGATCATTGTGTAGTTGGCATGTTAATATTATGCTGAAGATTGTTTTTTTTCATTTATGAAATATATAAGCCTATAGAGATATAGATATATAATTTGTCTTTCTTGTAGTATCTTTGTCTGGTTTTGGTATCTTAATTATGTGAGTTCTGGACAGTGAGTTTGGATGTGTTCCTCCTCTTCAATTTTTTTGGAATCATTTGGAATGATAACTATTAACTCTTTTTTATGTGTTTGGTAGAATTTATCAGTGAAGATGTCTGGTCCTCATCTTTGTTTTGTTGGGAGTTTTATTAACTAATTTAATTTCAGTATTAGTAATAAGTCTATTCAAGTTGTCTATTTATATATCTAATCAGGAAGACCTGATTCAGTCACAGAAAATTGTATGCATCTAGGAATTAATCAAATTCTTCTAGGTTGTCCAATATGTTGGCATGGAACTATTCATAGTATTCCCTTATGATTGCATCACTGTGATATCAGTTGCAACTTTTCCTCTTTCATTTCTATTAAAACAACAACAACAACAACAACTTGGTTTCACTAACAGTATTATTTCCATTCTGATCTTTATTATTTTCTTCCTTCTCCTGACTTTGGGCTTTATGTGCTCTTCTTTTTCTAATTTCTTTAGGTGGGTAAGTTAGTTTGCTTCTTTGAGATTTTTCTTGTTCTTGAGGTCCACAATATCACTTTAAACTCTCCTCTGTTTTTGCTACATCCAGTAGATTTTGGAAAGATGTGATTTATTTTCATTTGTATCAAGATATTTTCTGATTTCATTTTTTATTTCTTCATTGACTTACTAGTTGTTCAGTAGCACATAGTTCACTCTTCACATGTTAGTGATTTTCTCCAGTTTTCTTCCTGTAATTGATTTTTAGTTTCATACTATTGTGGCCAGAAAAGATGCTTGGCATAGTTTCTATCTTCTTCAATTTGTTGAGACCTGTTTTGTGGCCTAGCTAGTGATCTAACCTAGAGAAAATTCCAAAGGTACATGAAAGGAATGTGTATTCTGTTGATTTCAGATGAAATGTTCTAAAAATATGTAATGTTTATAGATTGGTCTAATCTGTCTTTGAAGAACAGTGTATCTTCATCGATTTTCTATCCAAAGATTTTTCCATTGCAGTCAGAGTAGTGTGAAAGTCCCCATATATTCTTGTACATCTGTCAATTTTTCTCTTTATGTTCTGTTAATATTTGCTTTATATATTAGGTGCATATATGTCTATGAAATGTATATCATCTTCTTGTATTGATCCCTTTATCATTATACAATACTCTTCGATTTCCTTCATCATGAACTTCATTTTAAAATCTGTTTTGTCTGATGAGTATTACTACTCAAGCTTTCCTTTCATTTCTATTTGCTTGGAGTATTTTTCCATCCTCTTACTCCCAGTCTCTGTGAGTCTTTAGCTCTGAGAAGTAAGTCTCTAGTAGATAGCATATAGATGGGTCTTGTTTCTTAATCAAATTTGCTCTCTGTCTTTTTATTGGAGTATTTAGTCCATTTGGCTATTCAAGTGATTATTGATAGTTTTATCACTTTTATTTGATTTTCTGCTTGCTTTGTCTTATGTCTGATTTTCTTCTTCTCGTTGTCTGTGACCTTTTGTTTGATGTTCTTTTTAATATTGTTTGTGTTCTTTTCCTTCTATTTTCATGTATCTATAATAGATTTTTGATTTGTGATTATCATGAAGTTCATATACACTGACTATAACTAGACCTACTTATTTTAAACTAATGATTTTTTAAGTTCAGACACACTCTGGAGAAAGAAATGGCAACACTCTCCACTACTCTTGCCTGGAGATAGAACGGTTTTGTAGTCTACAGTCCATGGGGTTGCAAACAGTCAGATACAACTGAGTGACTCACTTTCTTTTCTTTCTTTCACATTCTAAAAGATCTATGGTTTTTTACTCCTTATCCCATTTCTGTTTGTTTTTGATGTTAAATTGAATATTTTTAAGCCTATTGCTTAACTGTTTTGGTTATAGTTGATTTCACAATTTTTGTCTTTTAATCGTTGCAATAATTTAAATGATTGATCCACTGCTTTTATTATACATTAGAATTTACCAGTAAGAATTTTCCCTTCATATAGTTTATTTCTCATCACTGTCTTCCTTTTTCACTTAAAAAATACCCTTTTAACATTTCCTGTTTTGTCAGTTTAGTAGTGATGAATTCTTTCCGTTTTTACTTGTCTGGAAAACTTTATTTCCCCCTCAATTCTAAATATTAACCTTGTTAGGTCCTATGTTGCAGTTTTTTTTTTTTTTTCCTTTCCAGCCCTTGAAATATATCATATTACTCACTTCTGTAACATTTTTGCTGAAAAATTAGCTCATAGCTTTATGGGTGTTTTTGTTTATGGGACTCTGCTTTTCTCTTGCCTTTAAACTCTTTAAATTTTGATATTTTATTGCTTGATCACATAAAATATGTCTTTGGTTTCATCTTTTAGGGGATAGTCTGTGCTTCTTGGTTCTGCATTTATATTTCCTTCTTCAGATCAGGTAAGTTTTCAGCCAGTTTCATCAAGCACATTTTATACCTCTTTGTTTCTCTTTCTTATCCTTCTGAGACCCTAATAATGCAAATATTAGTGTACCTGATGTTGTCCCAGAAATCCCATAAAATGTCCTTATTTTTCTAAAACTGGTTTTTCCACTTTGCTCTTCTGATTGAGTGATTCAACTATTCTATCTTCCAGATCACTTATGGGTTCTCCTTTACCAACTAATTTGCTGTTAATTCTTTCAATTATTGTATTCATTTCAGTTATTGTGTTATTCAATTCTGTTTTTTTATATATTTTTTAGTTCTTTGTAGAGATTCTTATTGTTTTCATCTATTATTTTTCAATTTTATTAGCATTTGTTGCTATCTTGATCTCTTAGATAAATTACTTATCTATTTTTCATTAGGGTATTTTTCTACAGGCTTTTTATTGTTCTTTCACCTGAAACAAATTCCTTTGTTTTCTCATTTTAATTTTCTTTTTTGCCATGCCATGCTAAGTCAATTCAGTTATGTCTGACTGCTTGGGACCCTAGAAACTGTAGCCCACCAGGCTACTCTTTCTGTGGGATTCTCTAGGCAAGAATACTGAAGTGGATTTCCATGGCCTCCTCTAGGGGATCTTCCTGACCCAGGGATTGAACATGCATCTCTTACATCCCCCACTTTGGCAGGCAGGTCCTTTACCACTAACAGCACCTTGGTCACTATGAAATTAGGTGTAATAATTACTTATTCCTATCATGAAAGTTTGCCCTTATGTGGAAATACCCTTCTGTACTCTCTGTGTGCCTAGTGGCTTTGGTGGGAGAGGTGAATCTGAAGTGAACCTGTCTGCATTTCCCCCTGAAGTACACTGACAACTACTGTTTTTGTGGGAGGTAGGGCTAAAATTGGAGGGACTAGAGCTAGACCTTGATGTGAGCTGGGGCTTCTTGTAGGATCAATGGTAGTTACCACACTACTGGGGATGGTTTGGTGTCAAAGGTGCTAAAGTAAGAAACCTTAGATAGTTGAGCTTCTACCCTGCATGGTAGCCATCTCCAATTTGATTAGAGGTATGTCATCTGGAGAAGGCAATGGCGACCCATTCCAGTACTCTTGCCTGGAAAATCCCATGGACGGTGGAGCCTGATAGGATGCAGTCCATGGGGTCGTGAAGAATCGGACACAACGGAGGGACTTCACTTTCACTTTCACACATTGGAGAAGGAAATGGCAACCCACTTCAGTGCTCTTGCCTGGAGAATCCCAGGGATGGGGGAGCCTGTTGGGCTGCCATCTATGGGGTCTCACAGAGTCGGACATGACTGATGTGACTTAGCAGCAGCAGTAGCAGCAGCATGTCAGCAGTCAGAGAAGGCTTCAGATGCATTTCTGAGTTAGCTACATTTTTTTTTTCCTCAGTTCCATTCCCTCCCAACAGTGTGCAAATATGCACAAACCATGAATGGCAATTTATGAACTGGCTTGATGCAGGGCTGAGGCTCTAACTGGCTCCATTCCTCCCAGTACATTCACACTTGTTAGCAATCCTGGCCTTTATCTTAGTAGTGAGCAGTGCAAGAGCGGAAGGGTTGGACAAGAAGCCTAGTGTGAGTGGGGGATGAGGGGTGGGTGCACTAGAGTACAGGTTGGCCAGAGCAGCCAGAAATTTTCAGTCTACCTCCTTCATGGTGGGTCTGGGAGCAAGCAAGTCTACATGTGTGCTCTTTGGTTTCTAAAAGTCATTTTATAAGCCCCACGAATTTTCAAACCAGCCATGTGAGTTCATCTTTCCAGAGTCTTATCCTAGGATTGAGGTACCTAAAACCTGGGTCAAATCCCTCATCCCCAAAGAGGATCCCCAGACTGATGATAAGTCACCCTGTGAGGATGCAGGTCCCAACTAGATCCCTTCTCCTCCCCTCCTAGTAGATTCTGCATAGTTCGTTGTTTATAGGCTTGGCTGTAGAAGAGCCATTATGCTAGTCTTCTGGTGATTCTCAGCAATAATTACTCTATATGAAGTTATAGTTTTGATATGTTTGCAAGTGGGGGTGAGCTCAGAGTCTTCCTAGTTTACCATCTTTATCATGGTCAGGCCTCATTGATTATGCCATCATACTGGGGATTAGGATTTCAAATATGAATTATTTTGAGGACACAGATATTCAGTATCTGATCATTAATATATACAAGAAAGCAAATATATTAAAATATTTTACATGTATATGACAAATCAATGTCAATATTTAATATTATATTTCAGAATCAATCAAAATGTCCACATTTTTATCAAGTATTTATTTTTTACTTTCAAAGATTCTTGTATGTATAAATTCACCATCAAAATAACAAAAACATATTTTCTTGTATTGATACTGAGGAAAGTAAACAAACAAAAAAAAACTGAAAAACAAAACAAGAAAAAAGTTACATCTTCATACACTTTGTCTGAAAATCAAAGTGTAGTACCTGGCAAAGAGCCAAGAAGAGCACAGAATATGTATACGATACTTTCTTCATTCAGCATCTACTACCTGGTATGTACCTGTGGGTCCTAAATAAATAATTTTGACAAAGATAATGATGACTGCCTACTGGCACTGAAAAGAAAGTTATAAAATTTGAATTGTGTTTTGTAGTAAAAAAAAAAAAAATTGCAGCCCACTCACTCTTCTATAATGATTCAATTACCAATATTTCTCTCTAATCCTGTTACTTCCTGCACTGATGTATGCCCCTTTACTGTCCTTGGTATTCTGTCCTAGTAAGGTGATTCCATAAGCAGGAGAAATTAGAGTAGGTTTATTTAGTTGCCTCATGGCTCTTCAGCATAAAGCCATAATTAAATAACTTTTACTGAATCCAGTGTAAACTGTATTGTAGTAGGACGCCAATGCACACAACTGTTCATTGTGGGTAATAAAGCTCCATAGGTTGCACAGAGGGCACTATTTTCAAACTCTTACCCAAATTAAGGATCTCCTCCATAATACTGATGATAGATGTTCATCTACCCCCCTACCTGAATATATGAACTGATATATGCAATACTGACTTTCAACATATTGCATTTTATGTTTGAATAGCTCCAACTGTTAGAAAATATTCCATTTATTGAACCAAATTATAAATTCCACTGAGTTCCTAGCCCTTCCCCTTTGCTCAATTTCTGAGAACATATGTAGACTAAATCTCATGACTCATATATTACAGCTTTACAAATAGTTAAAGAGACTCTTTGGGTTTCTCATAAATAGTGTGAACAGATTTTCTGTTTGTTTTGGAAAGTCCTAGTTTATTTCTGTTTTCCTGGAAAAGCCTTCTGTCCACCATAGGAACAGTCCCAAGTTTTCCACTTAAAAAAATAAAGTAGTAGTATGAAGAATTATATAAAATAAGACAGAACTAGTTCAGCAGATCTTTAACTATTCATTGCCTGGCAAAACATCATCTAGTAGTATATGTAATATATTTTATGTGCAGTAATAGAGTTATCAATTCAACATATGATTAAATTTAAAATGATCAAAGATAAGTCATCATTTTTTTCCTGAGGTCATTTGCTGACAAAAATAATGCAAATGGATAGGATAAGCCAAGTGCAACAAATTCATTCCAGATTTGGGTACTAGTAGGAAATTTATTCAACCAGGATGTCTCTTTAAACCAACTGTGCCAGCCACCTCTACCATGGTTTATGCCTTAGTTTGTGAGATGCAGGAGTCGGCCAAGTTGCCAGTTAGTATGGTCAGTAGGAAATGTGAGAGATCATACATCAGACATATGGAAAGTACAGTGAGTAGTACCTCCATAGAGTAAATAGAGAAAACTTTGAATGTTCTTTTAATGGTAGTTTTGTTAATTCCATGATTAACAAATGCATGATACAAATCTGCAACTATTTATTTTACTGCTTGATGACATTTTTAAAAATCTGCTTTCCAGTATCAGTAATTCAAAGAACTTAAGATGACTCTCTAACAAAAGTTGAGAATTGAATTTCTATTTCTAAACAAAGTTAACAATAATCATGAGTGTGACACAAAACTTGAAAACATAAAAATGCCAATTTAATATACGCAGTCAAGAATATGCATTTCTATATCACTAAATTTTGAATTATTTCTTAGATAAAATAGTTATTTCTTCTGTATTAATTTTCTTCATTTTCAACTCTCAAGTATTAAAAAGCTTAAATGATTATTATAGTATCACTTCCATTAGCAATAGTGTGTGCAAGCTAAGTTGCTTCAGTAGTGTCCAACCTTTTGCAATCCCATGGACTGTAGCCTACCAGCTCCTCTATCCAAGGGATTCTTTAGGCAAAAATAGTGGAGTGGGTTGCCATTTCCTCCTCCAAGGGATCTTCCTGACCCAGTGATCGAACCTGCATCTGCTATAGCTCCTGCATGGCAGGCAGTTTCTTAACTACTTGAGTCAACAGGGAATTTTTCACCAGGGAAGTTTATGGATTGCTTCTATTAGTAATATCAGTAATAGAAGCAATTCAAAAACATCTAAATGATGCCAGATTTATACAAATAGATATTTCAAATAAAAAAACAGGTATAAATTACTCATAATAATGTGATACTTAATAAACTGGATAAAAGCAAAATTTTTGGAAAGTCACTGGAAATGAACTTTTGAACAGTTTTGTAAATTCAGTTAAAAAGTTGTACATTGACTTAAAATTCACCATATACATAGCAATGAAATTAGAAAAATATTGACATTAACAAAACATATTTTTGAGACTCAGGATTATGGTAAGAAATGTTTTTTTCTAAATTACAAATTCTATGCAGCCAATGTTGAAATTGGTAATGTGAATGAATAATTCATAATTGCATCCAAATGAACAGTGATATTTTAGCAATTGAAATAAAACCTATAATTGATAAAATTTACATACACAAGAATCACTGAAATACATAACTTTTTGTGATGAAGCTAATGTTTAATCATCATCATCATTTCCTTAGCAGGGCAAGTCACATTTGCAATCTTTGCTGCCTGGCATCAGTTGAATTTTAGAAAAGTCTGAAATTTCAAAAAACTATTTTGTAAATCAAATTAATTAAGCTATAATTCTATCAAACCTTTTAGAAATGAATCATTGACATTTCATCAAATTTGTTTCAAAATCAGTTGCAATCTTCAAAGAATTTGATGAAAAATCAATCAACAAAAGTAATCTTTGGAGCTTTTGGAAAATTTTAATTATTAAAAACAAAGCTTGTAAAAAGAATATATTACAGAAGTACATTTAAACATATTACTATGAAAATTTATTTCTAATAGAAGAAACAAATTAAATGGTCAATGAATGTTAAATAAGGTGCAAGGTTTAATTCTGTAATTCTATTATTACTCCTTATTATACATTTTGAAAAAAATACTTTGATAAAATCTTATATTTAATGGATAAACATATTTTGTAGTGGAATAGGATTCTAATGAGAGTCCTAAAATTTGCTACATCTAAATTTGGCAAAATGTTGAAAATAAATATTTTTTAAAATAGCTTATTAAGTTTTACATTGAAAACATACTTTTTTTAAAGTTCTCTGAATAACGGTAAAAAACCTAAAATATTTTGGCTGAACTTTTATGTATTTAAATATGGGTAAAATTATAATACAGAATATATTCCACTTAGCACAGTACTATGCTATTTTTGTTAACTCAGAATTATAGACTATTTCCTCAATTAAAAAAACACATGTAGAAAGAATGATGAGTGGATAAAGAAATTCTGGTACATATACATAATGTAATATTACTCAGCCATAGAAAGGAATGCATCTGAGTCAGTTCTGATGAGGTAGATGAACCTAGGACCTATTATATAGAGTGAAGTGAGTCAGAAAGAAAATGATATATATCATATTCTAACGCACATATATGGAATCTGGAAAAACGGTACTGAAAAGTTTATTCACAGGGCAGCAGTGGAGAAACAGACATAGAGAGTAAACTTATCGACATGGTGAGAGGGGAGGAGAGGGTGAGATGCATATACAGAGTAACATAGAAACTTACATTACCATTTGTAAAATAGATAGCCAGTGGAAATTTGATGTATGGCTCAAGAAACTCAAACAGGGACTCTGTATCAACCTAGAGGGGTGGGATAGGGAGAGATATGGGAGGAAGGTTCAAAAGGGAGGGGATATATGTATACCTATGGCTGATTCATGTTGAGATTTGACAGAAAACAACAAAATTCTGCAAAGCAATTATCCTTCAATTAAAAAAAAAAAACTAAAAAAAAAAAAAGACACGTAGAAAGAATACATTGAAAGTGATAATAAGATTGCTCTGGGCCTTGACAATGGAGTAGAAAGCCCCTGAGCTCATCTTATTCTATGGGCACATCAAGCTTATAACTATTTAGGGAGCAACTATTGGTGAGAAAGTCTGGAAGGTTAGCATAAAAGATCTCCTACGACTAAAGATATAAAGAAGGAATCAAAACAAGATGGTAGAATGGGCAGAAATGTGATATAGTCATAACCCTGAGTGGGCAACCCACAAGTGAGAGAATAATTGCAACTGCAGAGGTTCACCCCAAGCAGCAACGGATTCAATCCTCTCAGGCTCCCGAGTTCCTGGTTCCTGCACCAAGATGACAAAGCCCTAGAGTGTTTTGCTTTGAGGCCACTTGGGTTTGCTTCTGGGAGAGCCAGAGGATTGTGGGAAATAAATTGTACTTTCAAAAGGTGTATGCAGAATCTCACATACCCCAGGACTCAGGGAAGAGGCAGTAATTTGAAAGGAGCCAGGGTTAGACCTACCAGCTGATATTAGAGTGTCTCACAGGGAAGCAGGAGGCAGCAGCTGGAGTTCATCCTGGAAACAGGGATGCTGGAAGCAGCCATTTTGGAGGGTTCATTCTACCATATGGACACTGGGGTTGGCAAGAACTATTTTGGAATCCTCCCTCTAGCCAGCTTTCACTGGGACCTAGCCATATCAACCAACATGACTGCACTAATAATGAGACACCTCAAGCCAACCAACTAGATTGGTGGAGATACAGGTTTCCTCACCAGAAAGCTAGCTGCTTTAAGACCGCTGAGCCCACACTACCCTAAGACCTGGCTCTGAGCACCAGAAACCCCAGGTCCAGGCCCCAAACACTAGTGTACTGGCACTAACTCTGCAAAAGGCAGGGTCCTAAAGTCAGAGACCCTGGAATCCAGTCCTGCCCACTAGTGGACTACTGCTAGCCCTAGGACAAAACTCACCTAACAGTGGGTAGGCATTAACCTCAGGAACCTCTGAGCCCTGGGAGCACCCATCAATAAGCTAACATACTAACTCTGGGACCTTCAAGACCCTGCAGGCAGAGACCCTGGAAACCAGATCTGCCTGCCAATGAGCCAGAATTGGCCAATTGGCCTGCGAATTGGCCCTGATATCTTTTGAGTCGTCACTCTACCCAATGGGCTTACATAAGCTTTAAGGATGGCTATTCTAACATAGTATTGGACACTCTAGACACAGTAATCAGAAAAAAAATGAACAAAATAAAATTAATCCAGATTAGAGATGAATAAATAAAACTGTCACTGTTTGTAGAAGACATACTATACACAGAAAAATCCTCAAGATGCTACCAAAAAACTACTGAAACTCATCAGTAAATTTGGTAAAGTTGTAGGATAAAAAATTAATATACAGAAAAACTATGCATTTCTGTACACTGACAACAAACACTCAGAGAAACTAAGAATATTCAACTAACAATATTTCAACAATAATAAAATACCTAGGAATAAATCTAACTAAGAAGACAAAAGACCTGCACTTGGAAAACTAAGACATTGATGAAAGAAAGTGATGATGAAACAAACAGAAAAATAAACTGTGCTCATTGACTGGAAGAATTAATATTGTTAAAATGACCGTAATACACAGACAATCTACAAATTCAGAGGAATCCATATCAAAATACCAATGACAGAACTGGTATTCTCACAGGACTAAAATAATTCTAAAATTTATATCGAAACTCAGAAGACTCCAAATAGCCAAAAAATCTTGAGAAAAAGGAACAAAGCTGTAGGTATCATGCTACTTTATTTCAAAACTACATTCATCAAATAACATTCAGTTCATTTCAGTCATCAGTCGTGTCCTACTCTTTGCAACCTCATGAATCGCAGCAAACCAGGCCTCCCTGTCCATCACCAACTCCAGGAGTTCACTCAGACTCACGTCCATCGAGTCAGTGATGTCATCCAGCCATCTCATCCTCTGTTGTCCCCTTCTCCTCCTGCCCCCAATCCCTCCCAGCATCAGAGTCTTTTCCAATGAGTCAGCTCTTCTCATGAGGTGGCCAAAGTACTGGAGTTTAAGCTTTAGCATCATTCCTTGGAAAGAAATCCAAGGGCTAATATCCTTCAGAATGGACTAGTGGGACCTCCTTGCAGTCCAAGGGACTCTCAAGAGTCTTCTCCAACACCACAGTTCAAAAGCATCAATTCTTCAGCGCTCAGCTTTCTTCACAGTCCAACTCTCACATCCATACATGACCACAGTTGCAGCGGCACAAAAATAGACATGTCATTGGAACAGTACAGTTCAGTTCAGTTCAGTCACTCAGTCGTGTCCAACTCTTTGCAACCCCATGAATCGCAGCAAGACAGGCCTCCCTGTCCATCACCAACTCCCGGAGTTCACTCAGACTCGCGTCCATCAAGTCAGTGATGCCATTCAGCCATCTCATCCTCGGTCGTCCCCTTCTTCTCCTGCCCCCAAATCCTCCCAGCATGAGAGTCTTTTCCAATGAGTCAACTCTTCGCATGAGGTGGCCAAAGTACTGGAGTTTCAGCTTCAGCATCATTCCTTCCAAAGAAATCCCAGGGCTGATCGCCTTCAGAATGGACTGGTTGGATCTCCTTACAGTCCAAGGAACTCTCAAGAGTCTTCTCCAACACCACAGTTCAAAAGCATCAATTCTTTGGCACTCAGCCTTCTTCACAGTCCAACTCTCACATCCATACATGACCACTGGAAAAACCATAGCCTTGACTAGACAGACCTTAATCAGCAAAGTAATGCCTCTGCTTTTGAATATGCTATCTAGGTTGGTCATAACTTTTCTTCCAAGAAGTAAGCGTTTTTTAATTTCATGGCTGAAATCACCATCTGCAGTGAATTTGGAGCCCCCAAAAATAAAGTCTGACACTGTTCCCACTGTTTCTCCATCTATTTCCCATGGAGTGATGAGACTGGATGCCATGATCTTCGTTTTCTGAATGTTGAGCTTTAACCAACTTTTTCACTTTCCTCTTTTACTTTCATCAAGAAGCTTTTTAGTTCCTCTTTACTTTCTGCCATAAGGGTGGTGTCATCTGCATATCTGAGGTTATTGATATTTCTCCCAGCAATCTTGATTCCAGCTCGTGTTTCTTCCAGTCTAGCATTTCTCATGATGTACTCTGCATATAAGTTAAATAAGCAGGGTGACAATATGCAGCCTTGACGTACTACTTTTCCTATATGGAACCAGTCTGTTGTTCCATGTCCAATTCTAACTGTTGCTTCCTGGCCTGCATACAGATTTCTCAAGAGGCAGGTTAGGTAGTTTGGTATTTCCACCTCTTTCAGAATTTTCCACAGTTTATGGTGAGCCACACAGTCAAAGGCTTTGGCATAGTTATTAAAACAGAAGCAGATGTTTTTCTGGATCTCTCTTGCTTTTTCCATGATCCAGCAGATGTTGGCAATTTGATCCATGGTTCCTCTGCCTTTTCTAAAACCAGCTTGAACATCAGGAAGTTCACAGTTCACGTATTGCTGAACTCTAGCTTGGAGAATTTTGAGCATTACTTTACTAGAATGTGAGATGAGTGCAATTGTGCGGTAGTTTGAGCATTCTTTGGCATTGTCTTTCTTTGGGATTGGAACAGTACAGGCGTCCAGAAATAAATGAATAATTATATGGGAAATTAATGTGTGATAGAGGAGGCAAGAAAAGACAATGGGAGAAACAAGACTCTTCAGTAAATGGTGTTGGGAAAACTGGACTGCTACATGCAGCAGAATCAAACTGAACTACTCTTTCATGTAACAAACAAAAATAAATTCAAAGCAGATTAAAGCCTGAAAAGTAAAAACCTGAAATCATAAAACTTCTAGAAGCAAACACAGGCAGTATTCTCTTTGACATCACTCTGTAATATTTTTAAAGATATGTCCTCATAGACAAGGAGAAAGTAAAAAATAAACAGATGGAACTATATCAAATTAAAAAGTTTATTCACAGTGAAGGAAACTATCAACAAAATAAAGGCCAACTACTGAATGGGAGCATATGTTTTCAAACAATATTTTCAATAAGGGGCTAATATATAAAATATCCAAAAAAATAATACACAACATCAAAAAAAAAAAAAAGGAAAAGAACCAGACACTTTTACAAGGAAGACATAGAGATGATCAACAGACACCTGCTTATAAATCATTAATCATCAGGAAATGAAAATCAAAACCACCATGAGATATCCTTTCACATCTGAAAATATGACTATTATTCAAAATACAATAAATAATAAGTGCTTGATCTATGTGGTGAAAGAGAACCCTCAGGCACTGATGGTAAGAATGTAAATTAGTACAGCCACTTTGGAAAAGATTATGGACACTCCTCAAAGAGTTAAAAATAGAGCTACCACGTGATCCAGCAATTTCACTCCTGAGTGTTTAAGCAAAGAAAAGCAATATTAATTAGAGAAGATACATTCACACTTATGTTCATTGTAACTTTATATAAAATAGCCAAGATATGGAAGCTAACAAAGTGCCTATCAATATATGAATGAATGAATAGTATATATATATATATATAAGAAATATATAAGAAAAATAAATGCAAAAAGGCAAAATAGTTGTCTAAGGAGGCCTTACAAATGACTAAGCAAAGAAAAGAAGCAAAAGGCAAAGGAGAAAAGGAAAGATACACCCATCTGAATGCAGAGTTTCAGAGTACAGCAAGGAGAGACAAGAAAGCCTTGTTAAGTGAGCAATGCAGAGAAATAGAGGAAAAAATTAGAATAGGAAAAATGAGATTTCTTCAATAAAATTAGGAATAACTGGGGAAAATTTTATGCAGAGATAGGTAAAATAAAGGACAAAAACAGTATGGACTTAACAGAAGGAGAAAATATGAAGAAGAGGTGGAAAGAATACATAGAACTATACAAAAAATATCTTAATGACCTGAATAACCATGAATGTGTGATCACTCACCTAGAGCCTGACATCTTGGAGTGTGAAGTCAACATCACTATAAAGAAAGCTAGTGGATTTGATGGAATGCTAGTCAAGTTATTTAAAATCCTGAAAGGTGATGTTGTTGAAGTGTTGCACTTAATATGTCAGCAAATTTGGAAAACTTACCAGTGGCCACAGGACTGGAAAAGGTCAGTTTTCATTCCAATCCCAAAGATGGCCAATGCCAAAAATGTTCAAACTATTGCACAATTGCACTCATTTCACATGCAAGGAAAGTAATGATCAAAATTCTTCAAGCTAGCCTTCAACAGTAGGTGAACCAATAACTTCCATATGTACAAGCTGGATTTAGAAAAGGCAGGAGAATCAGAGATCAAATTGCCAACATTTATTATTGCCAACAAAACCAAGGGAATTCCAGAAGAGCATTTACTTCTGCTTGATTGACTACTCTAAAGTCTCTGACTTTGTAAATCACAATACACTGTGGAAAAATTTTAAAGGGATAGGAATAGCAGAACACCTTACCTGACTCCTGGGGAGCATGTCAAGAAGCAACAGTTAGAAATGGCCATGGAACAATGGACTGGTTCAAAATTGAGTATATCAAGCCTGTATATTGTTACTCTACTTATTTGACTTATATGCAGAGTACATCATGTGAAACACGGAGCTGGATGAAGCACAAGCTGGAATCAAGATTGCCAGGGGAAATATCAATAACCTCGGATATGCAGATGACATCACCTTTTTGGCAGAAAGGAAAAAGGAATTAAAGAGCTTTTTGATGAGGGTGAAAGAGGGAGAATGAAAAAGCTAGCTTAAAACTCAACATTCAAAAAGCAAAGATCATGTCATCCAGTCCCATCAGTTCATGGCAAATAGATGGGGAAACAATGGAAACACTGACATTTTATTTTCTTGTGCTCCAAATCAATGTGGACAGTAACTGCAGCCATGAAATTAAAAGATGTTTGCTCCTTGTAAGAAAATCTATGACCAACCTAGAAAGCATATTAAAAAGCAGAGATGTTACTTTGCTGACAAAAGTTCATCTAGTCAAAACTATGGTGTTTCCAGTAGACATGTATGGATGAGAGAGCAAAAAGAAGTCTGAAAGCTGAAGAATAAATGCCTCAAGCTGTGTTGTTGGAGAAGACTCTTGAGAGTCCCTTGGATAGCAAGGAGATCGAACCAAATAATTCTAAATGAAATCAACCCTTAATGTTCATTGGAAGTGAATTACCAATGGGTGATTACCAAGGGGGCACAGAGAAACTCTTGCATCATGGAGGAGAGTTAAATATATGGATTATGTTCACTTATACACAGTTGTATACATTGAACATCCTTTCAAATTGTATTCTTTAAATACATAGATTTTATATATATATAGCTTATGGGCTTCTCAAGGTAAGCATATTGAATGGTTTACCATTCCCTTGACCAGTGGACCATCTTTTCTCAGAACTCTCCACTATGAACCTTCCATTGTTGGTGGCTCATAGTTTCATTGAGTTAGACAAGGCTGTGGTCCCCGATATCAGATGGTTAGGTTTCTGTGATTGTGGTTTTCAGTATGTCTGCACTCTGATGGAGAAGGATAAGAGGCATATGAATGAAGAGATAAAGACAAAGCAAAAACAACACCCAGCTGGGGATGTAACTGGTGATGGAAGTAAAGACTGAAGCTGTAAAGAGCAATATTGCATAGGAACCTGGAATATTAGGTCCATGAATCAAGGCAAACTGGAAGTAGTTAAACAGCAGATGGCAAGAGTGACGATGACGTTTTAGGAATCAGGGAACTAAAATGGAATGGAATGGGTGAATTTAACTCAGATGACCATTATATCTACTACTGTGGGCAAGAGCCCCTTAGAACAAATGGAGTAGGCATCACAGTCAAAAAAGAGTCTGAAATGCTGTACTTGGGTGCAATCTCAAAAAGACAGAAAGATCTCTGTTTGTTTCCAAGCAAACCATCAATATCACAGTAATTCAAGTATATGCCCCAATCCTTAATGCTGAAGAAGCTGAAATTGAATACATCAGTGAAGATGTAGAAGACCTTCTAGTTCAGTTCAGTTCAGTCGCTCAGTCGTGTCTGACTATTCGCAAACCCATGAACCACAGCACGACCGGCCTCCCTGTCCATTACCAACTCCCAGAGTTTACTCAAACTCATCTGCATGGAGTGGGTGATGCTATCCAACCATCTCATCCTCTTTCATCCTCTTCTCCTGCCTTCAATCTTTCCCAGAATCTGGGTCTTTTCAAATGAGTCAGTTCTTCTCATCAGGTAGCCAAAGTATTGGAGTTTCAGCTTCAACATCAGTCCTTCCAATGAACACTCAGGACTGATCTCCTTTCGGATGGACTGGTTGGATCTCCTTACAGTCCAAGGCACTCTCAAGAGTCTTCTCCAATTCCACAGTTCAAAAGCATCAATTCTTCAGCGCTCAGCTTTTTTTATAATTCAACTCTGACATTCATATATGACTATTAGAAAAACCATAACCTTGACTAGATGGACTTTTGTTGGCCAAGTAATGTCTCTCCTTTTTTATATGCTGTCTAGGTTGGTCATAACTTTCCTTCCAAGGAGTAAGCAGCTTTTAATTTCATGGGTGCAGTCACCATCTGCAGTGATTTTGAAGCCCCCCCCCCCAAAAGAAGTCAGCCACTGTTTCCACTATATCCCCATCTACTTACCATGAAGTGATGAGACTGGATGCCATTATCTTAATTTTCTAAATGTTGAGTTTAAGTCAGTTTTTTCACTCTCCTCTTTCATTTTCATCAAGATGCTTTTAAGTTCCTCTTCAATTTCTGCCATAAGGGTGGTGTCATCTGCATATCTGAGGTTATTGACATTTCTCCTGGCAATCTTAATTCCAGCTTGTGCTTCATCCAGCATAGCATTTCCATGATGTACGCAACAGTGGCCACAGGACTAGTAAAGGTCAGTTTTCATTCCAATCCCAAAGAATGCTCAAACTACTGCACTATTGCACTCAACTCACACACTAGTAAAATAATGCACAAAATTCTCCAAGTCAGACTTCAACAGTACATGTGCTGTGAACATTCAGATATTCAAGCTGGATTTAGAAAAAGCAGAGGAGCCAGAGAACAAATTGCCAACATCCGTTGGATCATCAAAATAGCAAGAGAGTCCCAGAAAATCATCTACATCTTCTTCATTGATTATTTCAAAGCCTTTGCCTGTGCAGGTCACAACAAACTGGGGAAAATTCTGAAAGAAATGGAATGCCAGATCACCTGACCTGCCTCCTGAGAAATGTGTATTCAGGTCAGGAAATAACAGTTAGAACTGGACATGGAACAACAGACTGGTTCCAAATCAGGAAAGGTGTCAGGGCTGTATTTTGTCGCCCTGCTTATTTGAGCTCTATGCAGAGCACATCATGTGAAATGCTGGGCTAGATGAGATAAGGTTAAAATCAAAATTGCTGGGAGAAATATTAATAACCTCAGACATGCAGATGACAGCTACCTCATGGCAGAAAGTGAAGAAGAACTAAAGAGCCTCTTGATGAAAATGAAAAACGAGAATGAAAAAGTTGGCTTAAAACTCAACAAGCAGAAAACCAAAATCATGGTATCTGGCCCCATCACTTCATGGCAAGCAGATAGAGAAACACTGAAAACAGTGAGAGACTTTATTTCTTGGGGCTCCAAAATCTCTGCAAATGGTAACTGCAGCCATGAAATTAAAATACATTTACTCCTTGGAAGAAAAGTTATGACCAACCTAAATATCAATTAAAAAGCAGAAACATTACTTTGCCAACAAAGTTTCATCCAGTCAAAGCTATGGTTTTTCCAGTAGTCATGTATGTGAGAGTCATGATGTGAGAATTGGACTATAAAGAAAGCTGACCGCTGAACAACTGATGCTTTTGAAATGTGGTGTTGGAGAAGACTCTTGAGAGTCCCTTGGACTACAAGGAGATCCAACAAGTCCATCCTGAAGGAAATCAATCCTGAATATTCATTGGAAGGACTGATGCTGAAGCTGAACTTTGGCCACCTGATGAGAAGAGCTAACTCATTTGAAAAGACCCTGATGCTGGGAAAGATTGAAGGCAGGAGGAGAAGGGGACGACAGAGTACGAAATGATTAGATGGCATCACCACTTAATGGACTTGAGTTTGAGTAAACTCCAGGAGTTGATGATGGACAGGAGTCGTGGTGTGCTGCAGTCCATGGGCTTATACAGAGTCGGACATGACTAAGCACCTGAACATATATATATATATATATATATATATATATATATATATGTATATATGTATATATGTATATATGTACTGTATGTATACAGTATATGTATATATAATATACATACACTTGTATAGTGTACAAGATTCCCTTGGACTGCAAGGAGATCAAACCAGTCAATCCTAAAAGAAATCAGTCCTGAATATTCATCAGAAGGACTGATGTTGTAGCTGAATCTCCTTTCCTTTGGCCACCTGATAGGAAGAGCTGACTCATTGGAAAAGACCCTGATACTGAGAAAGATTGAAGGCAAGAGGAGAAGGGAACAACAGAGGATGAGATTGTTGGATGGTGTCACCAACTCAGTATACCTGAACTTGAGCCAACTCTGGGATATTGTGAAGGACCTGGAAGCCTGACTTGCTGCTGTCCATGAGGTTGGACACAATTGTTTCAGAAATGACTCAGAGACTTAAATATATAAGTGTGTGTGTATATATATATATATATATATATATATATATACATATATATATAATTTATACATGTATAAATACATGTTTATATATATATGTAAAACAATATTAACCATAAAAAGAATGAGAAATGAAATCATGACATTTGTCCCAACATGAATGTGCCTATAGGATATTATGCTAACTGAAATAAATCAGACAGAAAAAGACAAATACTGTATGGTATCACTTATATGTGAAATTTAAAACAAATAAACAAACAAAAAACTAATAAACATAACAAAAGAGAAAGTTAAAATACAGAGAATAAGCAATTGATTGCCAGATGGATTGGAAGAGGAGAAGGAAGGAAATAAGTGAAGGAGAAAAAGTACAGAATTACAATAGCAAAATACATGAGTCAGAGTTGTGACAAGAATAATATAGGGAATATAGTCAACTCATAGGAAAAGAGATCAGATGTGTGTTTACCAGAGTCATGGATTGGGGAAGAATGGGAATTTGATGAAGGCAATCAATAGGTATAAATTTCCAGTTATAAAATAAATAGTAGGGGTATAATTTACATGATAAATAAAATTAGCACTGCTTTATGTTAAATATGGAAGTTAAGAAGAGAGTAACTCCTAAGAGCTCTTAGGAAAAGGGAAAAAGAAAAAAAAAATTTTTTTACTTCTGTATATAAAATGATGAGTGTTCATTAAACTTATTGTGATAATCATTTTATGATGTATGTAAATAAAATCTTAAACTTAGTCTTATATGTCAATTATACCTCAATAAAACTGAGGGAAAAATCAATGAAATAAGCATATCATGACTATGACTGTCTTTTAAACTTCATTTTTATGCAGAAGAATAAACTCTGTACTCATAATAGCTGTAAAGTATCCAAAAATGAAAAGTGGTGATAAACTTTAAATGTAATACCTTTCAAATGTCCAAAAAATGTTTAGCGAGAACTTCATTAATTTTTCTTAAATTAAAAAATTGTAGAAAATCGATAATAAATTCAAATTTCTTATAAATAGGTGGTCAATTTTGAACACTGAAAGTAATTTTACAAAAAATTAAAAATTTGGAAAATACTATATTGAAGATATTGTAAAAATCTTAAATATAATATTTAATCATTCTTTTCAGTTGAATACTTTGAAAGAAACTCAACTTAGTCATAATATATTATCCTTTAAATATTTCTGGGTTTTTTTGCTTATATTCTTATAGACCTTTGCACTTGTGATTCTGAAGGATAGTATTCCATAATTCTCTTTCTTTTTTGAGTAATGATTTATCAATTTTTGATAAGTTTTATGTTGTTTGTACTCATCAAATTAATTGGGAATTCATAAATAACTAGAATAAATAATTACAACTGGTTCTGAAAATAATGGCTAGATCTGACTAAAATAAATCAACCCAGAGCACTCCATGTTACAGACCAAGTGCTGGTGGAACTGCATCAGAAGTCATCTCCCTCTCTTCACTTTTTTGTCATCTTTCTTCCTTTAGGATACGTTGATCCCAAGATAAGTACCTTATAAACATCCTTCTTGCTAATCTAACCCAAGGAACTCAATTGTCAACCATAGTATTCCAACGTGTTATTCTACATAAAATGTACTTAAAACTGTGCCTGAAACAGAGTAACCACTGAATTCCTGTAATGAATGATTGCTATATTTCAAAACGACATATCAAAAAGTCTATCTTTAGGATGATAAGAATTAAAAATCAATAAATTTGACAAAAAATATCCTCTCAAAGGCAAAAGTTCAAGGAGCTCATTTATTTAATACTATTTTTTGAAAACATATAATAATTAACTTTGCTTATTCTGTGAAGCCCTGAGGGGTGTTAAGGATTGTAGTTATGATTTATTAACCATCCTATATTCTACTGATTCAAAAGAGAAAATCTAGATTAATTCAAACTATTACTAATTGTATAAAACATAATAAAGAAAGACAAGCTCCACTTACATATTTGTCTACTAATGTATAATAAATTACTCCAAATCTGAAGTGGGTTAAAATAACTATGTTATTTTGCTTACAATTTTGTGGATCAGGCAATTAGAGAGGGTTCAGTGAGCCACCTTGTCTCTAACTCATGTGGGATCAGGTGGCATGACTAGGTCTAGGTTATTCATTTCCAAGATGGCTTCTTCTCTCAGTTGATATCTCTGTGTATATTAGCCTCTTTCTATTTCTCCATAGTAAAGAGGCTATTTTATCCTGTATAGTGACTTCAACTTGATCCATGTCTCCAATTTCACAATGAGGGCTTTGGCAGTAATTTTCTCTCTCTGTTCTACATTTTGAGGTCCTGGCTCTGTCTCTCTTTTCCATAAGAAATAAGCTATGTTCATAATGAAATAAGTTTTTCAAACCATTTCTTGCAGTTTAAGACCTCAAACATTTCTTTGCATTTTACATTATTTCCGTTCCTTTCAGTCTAAGCTGATATAATGTCTAAGATTGTGAGTTTATATGTAACAGATTTTAATCCATTCCACTATATTAAAATCATATCAAAATTTCTTCCAAGATAAGCCTTCCTGTACCTTGGCTCAAAAGTCAAGTTGCTATGTGTTATACCCCTTTAAGATTCTTCAACATTCAAAAAAACTAAGACCATGACATCCAGTCCCATCACTTCATGGCAAATAAATGGGGAAACAATGGAAACAGTGACAGGCTTAAATTTCTTGGTCTCCAAAATTGCTGCAGGTGGTGACTGCAGCCATGAAATTAAAACACACTTCCTCCTTGGAAGAAAAACTATGACAAACCTAGACAGCATATTAAAAAGTAGAGACATCAATTTGCCAACAAAAGTCCATATAGTCAAACCTATCATTTTTCCAGTAGTCATGTATGGATGTGAGAGTTGGACCATATAGAAGACTGAGCACCAAAGAATTAATGCTTTTGAGCTGTGGTGCTGGAGAAGACTCTTGAGAGTCTCGTGAGCAACAAGGAGGTCAAATCAGTCAATCCTAAAGGAAGTCAACTCTAAATATTCATTGGAAGGACTGATGCTGAAACTGAAGCTCCAATACTTTGGCCATCTGATGTGAAGTGCTGACTTATTAGAAAAGACCCTGATGCTGGGAAAGGTTGATGGCAGGAAGAGAAGGGGACAACAGAGGATGAGATGGTTGGGTTGCATCATGGACTCAATGGATATGAGTTTGAGCAATCTCTAGGAGATGGTGAAAGACAGAGAACCCTGGCATGAAGCAGTCTATTGGGTGGTAAAGAGTGGGACTTGACTAAGAGGTGAAAAATATTTTTATTTAGCTGAAATGGTCGATATGGTTCGCCCTTAAGATTCTTAGAGGCACTCTTTTCTGGCAGAAGTAGTCTCAGAATACTCTTGTAAGACTCTTAGAAGACCAAATAGTTATGACTTTAAACCTTTTTGAAGTATAAACACAGTATTTTGGAGCCATTCCATTGTGAAATTGACCCTGAAGCTTGCTTTTATAAGTGCCACACTAGATTTGATTGTTTCCTTGAGACCACTTCTTACCTTGGGAATCTTTAGCTAAGAGATACTTGAAATTAAAAGTCATTTTATTTCTGAAATCAGAAAGTCACGAGTCCTTCACATTTCTCTAAATTCTCTTCAAAAACTAACAATTCTTTTTAAAATTAATCTCTCCTCTCTGTTTTATCATAGCCATCTTGAAGAGGCAAGGAGAACATTCTAGATACTGCTTGAAAATTTCACCAGTCAGAACAAAAGTTAATTATCTACCCTTTCTTATTCCATACTACCACAGGTGACAGTACGGCCAAAATTTTTTCTACTATATATTAAAGTCCCCTTTCTCCAACCTCCAATAAAATCCCCTTACCTTCAAACTAATCATCAAAAGTATTCTCAAAATGTTTCTAATTTTTGACTAACCATCTTAAAGCAGTGTAGTTTGATTTGTTTTTTTGCAGAATCAAACTAATTTCTCCTACCAAATTCTCTTTCAGTTTCATTAAACCTACTCCAAAATTTAGTAACTTAATATAACTATGTTATTTTGCTCATAATTTTGTGACTCAAGAATTAAGAATGGCTTTTGATGAGAAATTTATCTCTGACCCAAAAAACATTAGCTAATGTGGCTAAGGCTAAAGGAGCCACTTAAGATTGTTTTTTAAACTCAAATGTTTAATACTTTGATGTTCCTTAGCTTCTCCACCTGACCTGAGTTAGTCCAACTTTTTGCATGCTCACTTAGGCATCTTAGTATAAGTTCTTCTAGGGGGGAAAAAAAAAATTCTAAGAGGTCCAGGCAGAAGTTGTGAAACTTCTTAAGACCTAACTACACTGTCCTTCTACTGATCGATTGGTCAAGCAAGTTACTAAAGTTAGCCTACATTCAAGATAGAGGGGGGAAAAAAAAGCAGACTCAATATTTCAATGCAAGAATAGCATGCATTTAGCAAAAAAGGAGGCCTTTAATTAAATTTATGTAAGAGAGAGTGGCTTCCCAGGTGGCTCAGTAGTAAAGACTCTGCCAGTCAATGCAAGAGACACAAGAAATGCTGGTTCAATCCCTGAATTGGGAAGATCCCCTGGAAGAGGAAATGGCAACCTACTCCAGTCTTCTTGCCTGGAAAATCTCATGAACAGAGGAGCCTGGCAAGCTACCGTCCATAGGATCACAAAGAGTTGTATACAACAGAGTGACTGAACACACACACAAGAGAGAAACTAACAATAATTGTTGGCATCACAAAACATAAACAAAATGTTTTACATATATTATAATCAAACACGTATTTTATTGTTTAATATGGTGCAAGCATGGATTTTATAATAGTAAATTAAAATAGCTTTATCCAAGTAATTGGAATAATTGAATTAATTGAGTCATGTAGAAATGTGAGTCAATTAATTTATAAAACAAAGAGATAATGGAAACAATTCCTAGTAAAAGTTTGGACAATCATTACAAAATGATATCCTTTAGAAACGGCTTGCCCTATAAAAATTTAAACCTCTTTATCTCTTGAAGTCAAGAGGGAACTCCACTAAGAATAAACCCAGCCTCTCTAAAATGTGAACTAGTATACAGTTCTGTAAAGACTCTGATTAGAAGACAAGAGGTCAATTCACTTAAGAAATCTGGATCTCAAGTGGATTGGGTTAAGAATAAAGTTCAGAAGCAACTTCTCTTACAAATGCAAAAAATTAATGACTACAGATTTTTCTATTTGCCAAGTTTAATCTTCTCCTGAGAAGAGGACAGGACCCTGAACAAGTGCTAATGGGTCTATACCCTTAAGGCAAGGTTGGCCTTTCAGTGGTTTGGAATTTCACATACTGTTTCCCTGAGTTCTTAAAAATGAATCCTTTCTCTGAATCTAAGTATTTTGTCAAAAATGCAGAAGTGCTTCACTTAATACTGTAAAACTTGGTATCAAGGGACAAAAACTACAATTTTTTAGACTTTCCCTCTTATAGTGAGGGAAAAAATTTTTCTGCTGTTAGTTCTATGTTAATGTCAGAGGTTTATATGGCAGGAAATGACCTAGTTTGTTTCTAGAAGTTTGACATAGAAATCTCCAACAAGAAGCCTATAAATTTACTTTGCAAGCAGTCTGAAGATGCATTAGTTAAGAAACAATGACTTGAAATCTGTAAGACCATGATGCTACTAATGAAAATAATAATTTGAAATCTCTAAAGTAATCTGGTATTTTACATTTCAATTTACTGCTGACAATGTTGTCCCTTTTGGGATTTCATCTATTCTCTAAAGTTTTCCATTTCATTTTGATTTTTCTGAGTTGCTACCCACTTATTTAATGTTACCTTTCCTAGACTTAATCAGTATTATAATCATCCAAAGAAGTCAGGTTATAAATGTCTTAATTATTGGTAGCAGCAATACTACTACTATTTACGGAAGATATGCTATGAAGCCTATTCTGTGGTAAATAATTTTCACACATATTTTGGGCTTCCCTTGTGATTCAGATGGCAAAGAATCCACCTGCAATGTGGGAGACCTGGGTTCGATCCCTGGGTTAGGAAGATTCCTGGAGAAGGGAACGACTATCCACTCCACTATTCTTGCCTGGAAAATTCCATGGACAGAGGAGCCTGGTAGGTTACAACCCATGGAGTCACCATGACTGAGTGACTTTCAGACTTCCTTGGTGGTTCAGACGATAAAGAATCCACCTGCAATGTAAGAGACCTGGGTTTGATCCTTCCTTAAAATGAGTGTTCTGCAGACAGCTAGTAGCTGAAAGATTTTACAAGGCTGATATGAGTGGGATTCACTCAAATGTTAGCTTTGCTCTGAGAGTTATTCACTATTCAGTGTTAGAAAGTGTGGGGGAAAAGAGCTATGCTAATCATGTAGGAACAGGAAGACTGTACCTTTGTTTAACATCCATTGACCATTTAATTTACATTTAAGAATAAAGGGTAAGGAGGAACATTTGGAAGCTAAAACATTTGAGGACCAGTTAAGATACAGGTGTTTGGATTTTACATGTTGGTTGGAACTATTTCTTGAGTTAGCAGTTACATAGAAGCTTTTACCATGATCCCTGGTGGTTCAGATGGTAAAGCGTCTGCCTACAATGTAGGAGACCTGGGTTCAATCCCTGGGTGGGGAAGATCCCCTGGAGAAGGAAATGGAAATCCACTCCAGTACTCTTGCCTGGAAAATCCCATGGATGGAGAAGCCTGGTAGGCTACAGTCCATGGGGACATGACTGAGTGACTTCACTTTCACTTAGATACTTTTAACTACAGGTAGCATAAAATATATAGATTATTCTGCTAAGGAAGGCATGAAGTAGTAACATCAATAGACTCTGCAATGTCTCAGTAATCCTACACATAACTTCCTTAGTCCTAACCAAGAAACCAAATCCATGAGATGAAGGCAAGTGTTTAAAACATATTTGCATGAATTCCCTGGCAGTCCAGTTTTTTTTTAATTTCTGTGCTTTCACTGCCAAGGTCACAGGTTCAATCCCTGGCTGGAGAACAAAGATACCACAAGACACATGGCTTGGTAAAACAAAAAACCAATCCATTTTTATTTTTTCCAGAGACACAGATAAAACTAGAAGTAAAGAAAATCACAAAGTCCTTAATTCTTTATTTTTGTCAGCATGTATTGGGGTGGCCAAAGAATTTGTTTGGGTTTCCTATAAGATAGTAGGAAAAACCTGAGCAAAATTTTTGGCCAAACCAAAATTTTATATCAATTTTACAAGTGTTAAAGTGGCAAGAAAGATAAATAGACATATTACACACATTATCAAAAGGCACTTGTATGTTCTACAATATATAAGAACAGGGTAAGTAATAATTTAATCACTAAAGTTTATTATTTTTTCTCACTTTGAAATGTTCAGATACTCAGTTTAACGGTAGTCTTATGTCTCAAATTTAATTAAAATATGGAAATTATTTTTGAAACCAATACATTAAACTCTTACTATCCATAATAGTTAAGAATTTATTTATGAGACTAACGTCTTTTAACAACTTCCATTTTAACAAATTTATGTGAACACATTATTATATTTAATATCTTAAATATTTGTCAAAACAATGACATTTCATTTGACTGAACAATCAATGAAAATTTTATTAAAATTAAATTATAAAATAAGTTTAATTTTGGTGTTACATACATTAGAATATTGGGTTAACATTGATTTTACCTAATAAGGTGTAGAAGGAGACAGCAATTTTTAAATTAATATAATTACATAATGCCAGCTCATCCAAAGATTCACATTTGAAGAGAATACTACACAAATATTTTATTAATATAATTTTAAGAGCATATAAGATATAAAGTGCAATGACTCTGTAGACCATACTTGCATGTAGTCTTCTTATTTAGAAAGAGTTCTTTTCTCAGCTAGTAACTAGTGAACAAGACAATTACTTCCATAACCAGCTAAATAATTTTTTAATGTATACTACTTTTTAAACAAACAAAAAATGCAACATAATAAATTTGCTTTAAGTTTTTAAGAAACTCCAAAATGTGTGTCTAGATTAATATTCTTAGATCCCACAAATAATAAAAAAAAAAAGTATTGAATACATACAGAAAGAGGGAAAAAAGAATGGAAGAATGATGCACACATGCACATAGGAAAAATAAGAGTGGATTTACTTTAAATAAAAATGAAATCTACACACACACACATGTACATGCTTAGTAGCTTAATCATGTCTGACTCTTTGTGATCCCAAGGACTGTAGATCCCCAGTACTTCTGTCCATGAAATTTCCAGGCAAGAACACTGGAGTAAGTTGCCATTCCCTTCTCTAGGGCACCTTCCAGACCCAGGGATTGCACATAGATCTCTTGCATTGCAAGTGGATTCTTTACCATCTGAGCCACCAGAGAAGCCACACACATATACAGACACATACACATACACATACACTCTGACTCACATAGAGTAGATTTCTAAAGTTTAATTAAAATAATCTCTCTCTTAAATTATCTATGCTTTAGGTATATGCGGCAATGTAATCTTCATTAACATATTAAACCAATGAGTAGTTTATATTAAAATTCTCAGTATCAATGATATGAAATGAGAGTATCTAGCAATTATTTCTTAAGACCTCTCTCAATAGAACAAATTTGCTTATATTGAAAGTTCCTAAAAGTTGCTACTTTAATTATTAATTTTCTTAGTGAAATACCTTGAACTATTCAAATAATTGAGGCTATAAGCATCCGTACAAATAGGTTTCTCTGGTGGCTCAGTCGCTAAGGAATCTGCCTGCATGCAGGAGAGCAGGTTTCTATCCCTGGATCAGGAGTATCCTCTGGAAGAGGAAATGGCAACACACTCCATTATTCTTGCCTGTGAAATCTCATGGACAGAGGAGCTTGGCAGGCTACAGTCCATGGGGTCACAATAATCAAATACAAGTTAGCAACTAAACCCCAACCATCACAAATAGGGTATCAGCTTGCTGTGAGCTTTTACTTGGCAGTTGTTATTGCCTTGAATAGTGGAAAATACAAGAAATCTCCCTGAACAAATGCTTGTATTCTTTCCTCTCGTAAAGGATCTAATAGTGACAAAAACAAGTAGAAGACTATCATTCAAGAATGATGATGATCAAAACGATGATGATATAAAGGCCTGTGGTTGTCGTTGTTGCTCTTCAGTTGTGAAATCATGTCTAACTACTCACAACCTCATGAACTATAGCACACCAGGCTTCCTGGTCCTTCATTACTTCCTGGAGTGTGCTCAAATTCATGTCCATTGAGTTGGTAATGCTACTAACCAACTTATTCTCTGCTGCCTCCTTCTCCTTTGCTTTCAATCTTTCTCAGCAATTAGGGTCTTTTCCAGAGAGGAGCAATCTCACGTCCAAGGTCAGGAGGGGTGGCCGTGAGGAGATATCCTTCATCCAAGGTAAGAGAAACCCAAGTAAGACAATAGGTGTTGCAAGAGGGCATCAAAGGGCAGACACACTGAAACCATAATTGCAGAAAACTAGTCAATCTAATCACACTAGGACCACAGCCTTGTCTAACTCAGTGAAACTAAACCATGCTATGTGGGGCCACCAAATATGGGAGGGTCATGGTGGAGAGATCTAACAGAACGTGGTCCACTGGAGAAGGGAATGACAAACTAACTCAGTATTCTTGCCTTGAGAACCCCATGAACAGTATGAAAACGCTAAAGGTCAGGATACTGAAAGGGAAACTCCCCAGGTCGGTAGGTGCCAAATATGCTACTGGCGATCAGTGGAGAAATAACTCCAGAAAGAAAGAAGGGATGGAGCCAAAGCAAAAACAATACCCAATTGTGGATGTGACTGGTGATAGAAGCAAGGTCTGATGCTGTAAAGAGCAATATTGCATAGGAACCTGGAATGTCAGGTCCATGAATCAAGGCAAACTGGAAGAGGTCAAAGAGGAGATGACAAGAGTCAACGTCGACATTCTAGGAATCAGCTAACTAAAATGGACTGGAATGGGTGAATTTAACTCAGATGACCATTATATCTACTGCTGAGGGCAAGAATCCCTTAGAAGAATTGGAGTAGCCAGCATGGTCAACAAAAGAATCCAAAATGCAGTACTTTGATGCAAACTCAAAAATGACAGAAAGATCTCTGTTCGTTTCCAAGGTGAACCATTCAATATCATGGTGATCCAAGCCTATGCTCCACCCAGTAACACTGAAGAAGCTGAAGTTGAACGGTTCTTTGAAGACCTACAAGACCTTTTAGAACTAACACCTGAAAAGATGTCCTTCTCATTATAGGGGACTGCAATGCAAAACTAGGAAGTCAAGAAACACCTGGAGTAACAGGAAAATTTGTCCTTGGAGTGCAGAATAAAGCAGGGCAAAGGCTAATAGAGTTTTGCCAAGAGAACGCACTGGTCATAACACACACTCACTTCCAACAACACAAGAGGAGACTCTACACATGGACGTCACTAGATGGTCAACACGAAAATCAGATTGATTATATTCCTTGCAACCAAAGATGGAGACATTCGATACAATCAGTAAAAGCAAGACTGGGAGCTGATTGTGGCTCAGATCATGAACTCCTTATTGCCAAATTCAGACTTAAATTGAAGAAAGTGAGGAAAACCACTAGATCATTCAGGTATGACCTAAATCAAATCCCTTATGATTATACAGTGAAAGTGAGAAATAGATTTAAGTGACTAGATATGATAGAGTACCTGATGAACTATGGACGGAAGTTCATGACATTGTACAGGAGACAGGGATGAAGGCCATCTCCATGGAAATTAAATGCACAAAAGGAAAATGGCTGTCTGAAGAGGCCTTACAAATAGCTGTGAAAAGAAGAGCAGTTGAAAGCAAAGGAGAAAAAGAAGATATAAGCATCTGAATGCAGAGTTCCAAAGAATAGCAAGGAGAGATAAGAACGCCTTCCTCAGGGATCAACGCAAAGAAATAGAGGAAAACAACAGAATGGGAAAGACTAGAGATCTCTTCAAGAAATGTAGAGATACCAAGGGAACATTTCATGGAAAGATGGGCTTGATAAAAGACAGAAATGGTATGAACCTAACAGAAGCAGAAGATATTAAGAGGTGGCAAGAACACACAGAAGAATTGTAAAAAAAATAACTTCAGGACCCAGATAATCATGATGGTGTGATCACTCACTTAGAGCCAACATCCTAGAATGTGAAGTCAAGAGGGCCTTAGAAAGCATCACTACGAACAAAGCTAGTAGAGGTGATGGAATTCCAGTGGAGCTGTTTCAAATCCTGAAAGATGATGCTGTGAAAGTGCTGCACTCAATATGCCAGCAAATTTGGAAAACTCAGCAGTGGCCACAGAACTGGAAAAGATCAGTTTTCATTCCAATACCAAAGAAAGGCAATGCCAAAGAATGCTCAAACTACTGCACAATTGCACTCATCTCACACACTAGTAAAGTAATGCTCAAAATTCTCCAAGCCAGGCTTCAGAAGTACATGAACCGTGAACTTTGAGATGATCAAGCTGGTTTTAGCAAAAGGCAGAGGAACCAGAGATAAAATTGCCAATATCTGCTGGATCATGGAAAAAGCAAGAGAGTTCCAGAAAAACATGTTTCTGCTTTGTTGACTATGCCAAAGCCTTTGACTATGTGGATCACAATAAACTGTGGAAAATTATGAAAGAGATGGGAATACCAGACCACCTGATCTGCCTCTTGAGAAACCTATAGGTAGGTCAGGAACAAAAGTTAAAACTGGACATGGAACAACAGACTGTTCCAAATAGGAAAAGGAGTACATCAAGGCTGTATACTGTCACCCTGCTTGTATATATATAACACTGGACTGGAAGAAGCACAAGCTGGACTCAAGATTTCCAGGAGAAATATTAATAACCTCAGATATGCAGATGACACCACCTTTATGGCAGAAAGTGAAGAGGAACTAAAAAGCCTCTTGATGAAAGTGAAAGAGGAGAGTGAAAAAGTTGGCTTAAAGCTCAACATTCAGAAAACGAAGATCATGGCATCTGGTCCCAGCACTTCGTGGGAAATAGATGGGGAAACAGTGGAAACAGTGTCAGACTTTATTTTTTTGGGCTCCAAAATCACTGCAGATGGTGACTGCAGCCATGAAATTAAAAGACACTTACTCCTTAGAAGGAAAATTATGACCAACCAGATAGTATATTGAAAAGCAGAGATATTACTTTGCCAATAAAGGTCCGTGTAGTCAAGGCTATGGTTTTTCCAGTGGTCATGTATGGATGTGAGTGTTGGACTGTAATGAAGGCTGAGGGCCAAAGAGTTGATGCTTTTGAACTGTGGTGTTGGAGAAGACTCTTGAGAGTCCCTTGGACTGCAAAGAGATCCAACCAGTCCATTCTGAAGGTGATCAGCCCTGGAATTTCTTTGGAGGAAATGATGCTGAAGCTGAAACTCCAATACTTTGGCTACCTCATGTGAAGTGGTGACTCATTGGAAACGACCCTGATGCTGGGAGGGATTGGGGTCCAGAGGAGAAGGATACGACAGAGGATGAGATGGCTGGATGGCATCACCGACTCGATGGACATGAGTTTGAGTGAACTCTGGGAGATGGTGATGGACAGGGAGGCCTGGAGTCCTGTGATTCATGGGGTCATAGAGTCAGAAGATAGCCAGACGACTAAGTGACTGAACTAAACTGAATGAGACAGCTGTTTGTAAAACGTGGCCAAAGTATTGGAGCTTCTTCCCATCCAATAAATATTCAAGGTTGATTTCCTTTAGGATTGACTGGTTTGATCTCCTTGCCATCCAAGAGACTTTCAAGAGTTTTCTCCAGCATGAAAATTCAAAAGCATCAATTCTTTGGCACTCAGTCTTCTTTATGGCCCAAATATCACATCCACACATGACTGCTAGAAAACCAAAATTTTGACTTTATGGACCTTTGGTGGCAAAGTGACATCTTTGTTTTTTAATACGTTGTCTAGGTTGATCATAGCTTTCCTTTCAAGGACCAAGTTTCTTCTAATTTCAAGGCTGAAGTCACTGTTCACAGTGATTTTACAGCTCAAGAAAAGAAAATCTGTCACTGCTTCCACCATTTGCCATAAAGTGATGTAACTGGATATCACGATCTTAGTTTTTTGAATGTTGAGTTTCCAGTCAGCTTTTTCACTCTCCTCTTTCATACTCACCAAGAGACTCTTTAGTTCCTCTTTCTGCCGTTAGAGTGTTATCATCTGCATATCTGAGGCTGTTGATATTTCTCCCAGCAATCATGCTGTATCTTCCATGCTACTGCTTGTATTTTAAAGATAAAAACTATAAGACTGGAATCATAAAGCAGCTCTCTCATAGTAAAAAATGGAGCTAATGGCTAAATTGTTCTCAACAGAACTCTACAATAATTTAATTTGGATATATGTCGAGATTTGCTTATTTCTTCCAGACTCCATTAAAAATGTAGGTGTCTTCCAGGAGCATTACCTTGGACAATTTTGACAGTCTGAGATCATCATAGCATTTATTTCTTAATGATTTAACAAGTGAAAACAAAAAAAAAAAGTCTCAATTTTAAATAAACTACTCTAAAGAATGAACAATATTGATTGTATCAATCTGGAAGTTATAATGCACTTCTTTTGTGTTTTTGGAATTTTTGAACTCCTTATATAAGACTATGAAAAAAGTTGCCATATTTCTAACAGAAAGGGCTTCCCTGATAGGTCAGTTGGTAAAGAATCTGCCAGCAATGCAGGAGACCTGGGTTTGATTCCTGGGTTAGGAAGATCCACTGGAGAAGGGAAAGGCTACCACTCCAGTACTCTGGCCTAGAGAATTCCATGGACTGTGTCTTAAAGAGTTGGACACGACTGAGCAACTTTCACTTCACTTCAACAGAAAAGGTGTTTTTTTTTTTTTTTTTTTTTTTTTGATCATTCAAACTAAACAATAAAGAAATCATAAAGCACAAAGAGCCATTTTTCCTTGGTGGTTGCATTTTAGAACAGGGCAATATCTTATATTATGGGACTGACTGTATAGTATAGAAGGCTAGATAACAGTGAACAGGAGAAAAAAAAAAAAAAAAGAATTGGTCAGGAAAGGTTAGAACATTCTTTCTCAAAATCAAGCCCTGTTAGCTTTCAATTCAACCTGTGTATTCATTAAATCTGTATGTGAAAATCAAATGGGAAAATAAACTAGGTGTTAAATCCACAGTTCAATATTACAGAATCCCCCAGTGCCTAGAGCTATTTTCCACTGTTATTTTTCCATTAGAATTTGCGTCCAATTCAATGGTCCCTTTTCTGAGGTTCATGTGACTTCTCTCTGTTCTAGTACATCTCTTTAACAGAGGAAGATAAACTTGAGTTTTGTTTTTTTTTTTTTAAAGTGTCTGTTCTGATAATTAGAGCCATTTGTTTTTTTGTTTGTTTGTTTGTTTGTTTTAATTTTTTATTTTTTTTTAAATTTTAGAATCTTTAATTCTTTCATGCGTTCCCAAACATGAACCCCCCTCCCACCTCCCTCCCCACAACATCTCTCTGGTCATCCCCATGCACCAGCCCAAGCAAGCTGCACCCTACGTCAGACATGGACTGGCGATTCAACTCTTACATGACAGTATACATGTTAGAATTCCCATTTTGCCAAATCATCCCACCCTCTCCTCTCCTCTGAGTCCAAAAGTCGGTATACACATCTGTGTCTTTTTCCTGTCTTGCATACAGGGTCGTCATTGCCATCTTCCTAAATTCCATGTATATGTGTTAGTATACTGTATTGGTGTTTTTCTTTCTGGCTTACTTCACTCTGTATAATTGGCTCCAGTTTCATCCATCTCATCAGAACTGATTCAAATGAATTCTTTTTAATGGCTGAGTTTATAGTATTAATATATCAGTTTTAGATTGGTAGTCATAAAGAAGAAAGTTCTTAAAGCAAATACAATGAAGCTGCTGCTAGGTAAATTTCTTGTTCATCCACAGTAGTTAATGCAGTCACTAAATGTAGTTCTCATTGTTTCAGTGTTTCTTCCAGGTGGATGCTTGTCCTCTGGCATAAACAAAACAAACAAACTAAAAAGAGCAAATGTAAATACAAGCACATACACATAAAAACCAAACACAAATGAAAGCTTGCATATAAATTATTTTAAAAACAAATGGCTCTATTACTCAGCCATTAAATATTTGCTCTTTTTAGTTTGTTTGTTTTGTTTATGCCAGAGAACAAGCATCCACCTGGAAGAAACACTGAAACAATGAGAACTACATTTAGTGGCTACATTAACTACTGTGGATGAACAAGAAATTTACCTAGCAGCAGCTTCATTGTATTTGCTTTAAGAACTTTCTTCCTTATGACTACCAATCTAAAACTGATATATTAATACTATAAACAGTAGACAAACTCAAGACTTTCTCATCTAAGAGTCACCTTAAAATACTACAGCCCACATCCTAAAATAATATAAATATTCTTTTCTTATTTGCTTAATTTGAGTCAACAACTTAAGTGTTAAGGTGGTGTATTCCCTTATTGATATTTTTGAACTGTGGTGTTGGAGATTTCTGAGAGTCTCTTGGACTGCAAGGAGATCAAACGAGTCAACCTTAAAGAAAATCAATCCTGAATATTCACTGGAAGGATTGATGTTGAAGCTGAAGCTCTAATACTTTGGCCACATGATGTGAAGAGCTGACTCATTAGAAAAGACCCTGATGCTGGAAAGATTGAAGGCAGGAGGAGAAGGGGATGACAGAGGATGAGATGGTTGGATGGCATCACTGACTCAATGGACATGAGTTCTGAGCAGGTTCTGGGAGATGGTCAAGGAAAGGGAGTCCTGGAATGCTGCAGTCCATGGGGTCACAAAGAGTCACACATGACAGTGTGACTAAACAACAACAGCAACTCCCTTATTGGAGTAAGTTTAACACAGTTAATTTTGTTTGGTCTACACTTTTTACCTATTTATTTATGGTAAGCTCACAATGAATAATAACCATCTAAAACCAAATTCAAAATCTTTTGCTTACCATATTCAAAACCATCATTTCTACCCAAGTCCCTAAATAATATTTGAAAACAAAATCTGTATGCATAATACACCCCATTTATTTTTCCTAGTGTCAGAAAGAATATACTGATCACTTTGGTCTTCTACTTTTATATTATTAATAATGATCATAATCATTGCTGCTGCTGCTGCTAAGTTGCTTCAGTCGTGTCCGACTCTGTGCAACCCCATAGACAGCAGCCCATCAGGCTTCCCCGTCCCTGGGATTCTCCAGGCAAGAACACTGTAGTGGGTTGCCATTTCCTCCTCCAATGCAGGGAAGTGAAAAGAGAAGGTGAAGTCGCTCAGTCGTATCCGACTCTTAGCGACCCCATGGACCGCAGCCTACCAGGCTCCTCCATCCATGGGATTTTGCAGCCAAGAATACTGGAGTGGCGTGCCATAATCATTGCTAGTGTGCCAAAATAAAATTGGACCATTTCTAGATCTCAATGTAATAGTTCTTAACTTGTCTCAACACCACCAATTTTGTGCCACTGCCAATTTTCACAATAATATAGATATTCATAAAATCTCATATTCAGTTCAGTTCAGTCACTCAGTCCTCTCCACCTCTTGGCAACCCCATGAATCTCAGCACACCAGGCCTCCCTGTCCATCACCAACTCCCAGAGTTCACTCAGATTCACATCCATCGAGTCAGTGATGCCATCCAGCCATCTCATCCTCTGTTGTCCCCTTCTCCTCCTGCCCCAAATCCCTCCCAGCATCAGAGTCTTTTCCAATGAGTCAACTCTTCTCATGAGGTGGCCAAAGTACTGGCGTTTCAGCTTTAGCATCATTCCTTCCAAGGAAATCCCAGGGCTGGTCTCCTTCAGAATGGACTTGTTGTATCGCCTTGCAGTCCAAGTGACTCTCAAGAGTCTTCTCCAACACCACAGTTCAATTCTTTGGCCCTCAGCCTTCTTCATAGTCCAATACTCACATCCACACGACCACTGGAAAAACCATAGCCTTGACTAGATGGATATTATACTGTTACTAAATGACTCACTACTACTTAACAGAAATCAACTTTCTCTGTCACAGAGACAATAGTATTTGAATAAGTGTTGATCAATTCATCATTATCTTATACAACCGTTTTTTTCCAACTAGTATGTGTCTTGCTTAGTTTAGTGAATCGTATATATGCTTTACTTGTTCTTAGTCTGAAGGATGGGATCTATACTAAATTTAAAACTGAATGTAAAATCATCATCTAAGAAAAAGGTACATATTAAATATGAAGATAAAGAATGTTTGAAAATAAAATTCTGGAGATAGATGAACTTCATAAATATTAAACAAAATGAAGCTGGTGCTCCTGTACTAATACCAGACAAGATACACTTTAAGACAAGAATCATTTATAGAGATATAGAGGCCTATTTCAAAGCAATGAAACTATATATTTCTAAGCATGTTTGCAAAATATATAAAACAAAAATTGACATAACAAAAGATAAATGGGAAATAGACAAATTCACAATTATAATGAGATTATCACAAATATCTCTGAGTATCTAATATAATAATCAATCAGGAGAAAGAAATCAATATGAATATTGATAATTTAAAAACCAGATTAGCGCATCTGATGTAGAAAATATCACTATATCTAATATATGTACAATACAAATACACATTTTTATAAAAATTGACTATATCTTGGCAACAATGCATCAACAGATTTCAAAGAACTGAAAAACTCAGAATCAAAATATCACATAAATTCATCTGTTTAATGAGGTAAATCATAACTTTAGTATCTTTCTGATGAATTTGTATTGTATATTATAAAGATACCTCTTTTTATATGCTAATATTTTACCATTTAAAGTCTAACTTTGTATATAATACAGTAATTGACTTTTGTTCTATCTCATAAATACAAGAAAAACACTAATAACTATTGTGACTTGAATTTTACCTATGCAAACAATAGGGTGAAATTTTAATCTTTAGAAGCTGTGAACAGAATCTTTGCCGGTGTGATTACATTAAGATAATAATGGAGTAGGTTGGGCCCTATAGCTGGTGTCCTTCTGTACGAACAGGAGAGGATAGACATATACAGGAAGGATACCATGTGATGGAACCATAAACCAAGGATCACCTCTAGAAGCTAAGAGGCAAGGGAAGATCCTCCCCTACAGTTTTAAGAGGGAGCATGACCCTGCCAGGACCTTGATATCAGACTACAAGGCTGCAAATCTGGAAAGAAAAAAGTTCTGTTGTTTCAAGTCACTCAGTTTGTGATAATATTTAATGCCAAACATAGGAAATGAACACAGTTCCATTTAGCAACTATCTATGATTTCACAACAGAAAAATATATTTTCATAAAAGCTTCAAAGTTATAGACAAAACAATCTATAAATAGCATCATTATTTCATTTTAAGACCATAAATCCTTAATATATTTCTGGAGGTCATAATCAATACTTAGACAAAAGGAAAATAAATAGGCTTAAAGGCAAAATGTAAATAATAAATACTACATTATTTTTAAAATATATAAGCCTATAAATAAAAAAGAACAAAAAGCCAATTTAATAGGAATGTTTAGTCAAATTGTAATGTATAGGCAATATAAAGTAAAATATACACAGTAGAAATAAAACAGAAGAATTTATTTAACAAATCAGACTTGTATAGATGATAAATATTATCTGATTCAAAGCAGAAAAGAACATCTGAAAAACCTTTAGATATACTTTGTTAATGTATAAGATTTTTATTATAAATATATCAATTATTCTAAAATTATGCTAGAAATGCATACAACTACCACTTGAAATGTAAATACATTTTTTAAAGGAACCTAACAAAATTCTCCTAAACAGTGTACAGAAAATATTCACTTACATATAGAGTAATTTTGAAAAAGAAAGAAAAGAAGGGATCTTAGAAATGATGTTTTAAGTCATGCTACCAACCACATTGAGTTGTATTCTCCCCTCAAAATCATCACTTTCTCTCCTGCTACTGAATTTTCTCCATCAATATAGAAGCATGTCTTAAGTACCTCATCTTATTGTTTAAAAAATTAAAAACAAATAGCTGTATGTCATTCATCTCATACTATTAATATATTCCCACTCTCTTGCTTTCCCTCTTACGTCACCATTCTCATTCTCCTTTTCTGTTTCCTTCTCTTCTCACCAACTTTGGAATGTTGTCTAGCCCAAACACAACTAGGTTCCTTTTTGCCCCATCAAGCTTACTAGCTTTGGGATATCAAGTCTTCAGTTCAGTTCAGTCGCTAAACCGTGTCCAACTCTTTGTGACTCCATGAACTGCATTATGCCAGGCTTCGCTGTCCATCACTAATTCCTGGAGCTTACTCAAACTCATGTCCATTGAGTCTGTGATGCCATCCAACCATCGCATCCTCTGTCATTCCCTTTCTCCTCCTGCCTTCAATCTTTCCTGTCATCAGGGTCTTTTCAGGTGAGTCAATTCTTACTATCAGGTAGCCAAAGTATTGGAGTTGTAACTTCAGCATCAGTCCTTCCAATGAATATTCAGGACTGATTTTCTCTAGGATGGACTGGCTGGATCTCTTTGCAGTCCAAAGGACTCTCAAAAGTCTTCTCCAACACCGCAGTTTAAAAGCATCAATTCTTCAGTACTCAGTTTTCTTTATAGTCCAACTCTCACATCCATACATGACTACTGGAAAAATCAAAGCTTTGACTAGACGGACCTTTGTTGGCAAAGTAATGTCTCTGCTTTTTAATATGCTGTCTAGGTTGGTCATAACTTTAATTTCCAGGAACAAGTCTTAGTGACATGTTAACTCCTCAAACCTCCAACCTCAACTTTTCTCCTGAGCCCCATATTCATATAACCATTAAAGCATTTATATAGGGAAAATGAAATACTTATATCTACTGTAAATTAATCTTTTGATAGAGTGAAAAATTAATTGGAGTGTTCTACCAGCAGATAAATCAATAAATGTTACTGTGCACAGAAATACTGCAGGCTGGACTGGGAAAGAATGTTTTATGAATGAGGTAAAAGTCTGGATGAGAGTACACTTTCTCTTTTTGGTGATGTTTAATAATGTTTGCAATTACCAAATAAAAAAGAGTAATATCTCTAGGCAACAAGAAACTGAGTTTGATTTGGTAAAGATGGTGTTCAAGTGACCATAGGCATTTTGAAAGGATATACCAAATATGTATCAGAGAGTTTAGAGCCTAGAAAAAATAAAGACTTTAAATCATATAGGACTTGCTTGGGTGCTGAATTACATGGCTTAATAGGGACACTGTGTTGGTGACACCATCCAACCATCTCATCCTCTGTCACTCCTTTCTCTTCCTGCCATCAATATTTCCCAGCATTAAGGTCTTTTCCAATGGCTTAGCTCTTCAATTAAGTGGCCAAAGTATTGGAGCTTCAGCTTTAGCATCAGTCCTACCAGTGACTATTCAGGGTTGATTTCCTTTAGGATTGACTGGTTTGATCCCCTTGCTGTCCAAGAGATTCTCAAGAGTCTTCTCCAGCACCACAGTGTGAAGATATCAATTCATTGGCACTCAGTTTTCTTTATGGTCCAACTCTCACATTGCACATGACTACTGGTAAAACCATAGCATTGAATATATAGATCTTTGTTGGCAGTGTGTTTGCTTTTTAATATGCTGTCTAGGTTGGTCATAGCTTTTCTGCCCAGGAGCAAGCATCTTTTAATTTTGTGACTACATCCCCATCAGCAGTGATTTTGGAGCCCAATAAAAAAATCTGGCACTGTTTTCATTTTTTCCCGTTTATTTGCCATGAAGTGATGGGATCAGATGCCATGATCATCATTTTTTGAATGTTGAGTTTTATGCCAGCTTTTTTGCTCTCCTCTTTCACCCTCATCAAGAGACTTTTGGGTTCTTTTTTACTTTCTGGCATTAGGGGTGTTATCATCTGCTTACCTGAGGCTGTTGGTATTTCACCAAGTCCAGCATGTCACATGATGTACTCTGCATATAAGTTAAATAAGCAGGGTGACAATATACAGCCTTGATGTACTCCTTTTCCTATTTGGAACCAGTCTGTTGTTCTGTGTCCAGTTCTAACTGTTGCTTCCTGACTTGCATATAGGTTTCTCAATAGGCAGGTCAGGTGGTCTGGTATTCCCATCTCTTTCAGAATTTTCCACAGTTTATTGTGATCTACACAGTCAAAGACTTTGGCATAGTCAATAAAGCAGAAAAAAGATGTTTTTCTGGAACTATCTTGCTTTTTTGATGATCCATTGGATGTTGGCAATTTGATCTCTGGTTCCTCTCCCTTTCTAAAATCAGCTTGAACATCTGGAAGTTCACGGTTCACATATCAGGCACTCTCTCTAACAGAGCTAGTCCCTTGAATCTATTCATCTCATTCAGTGTATAATCATAACAGATTTGATTTAAGTCATACCCGAATTGCTTAGTAGTTTTCCCTATTTCTTGAATTTAAGACTGAGTTTTGCAATAAGGAGCTCATGGTCTGAGCCACAGTCATCTCCAGATCTTGTTCTTGCTGACTGTACAGAGCTTCTCCATCTTTGGCTGCAAAGAACATAATCAGTCTGATTTTGGTATTGATCATTTGGTGATGTCTCATGTGTAGATTTGAATCTTATGTTGTTGGAAAAGAGTGTTTACTCTGATCAACATGATTTCTTGACAAAACTGTTAGCCTTTGCCCTGATTCATTTTGTACTCAAGGCCAAACTTGCCTGTCACTCCAGGTATCTGTCTCCCTGCTTCTGCATTCCAATACTCACATCATGACAAGAACATCTTTTTTGGTGCTAGCTCTGGAAGGTCTTGTACATCTTAATAGAACCAGTCAATTTCAGCTTCTTTGACTTTAGTGGTTACGGCACAGACTTGGAATACTGTGACACTGAATGGTTCGCACTGGAAACAAACCAAGATCATTCTGTCATCCTTGAGATTGCACCCAATACTGCATTTCAGACTCTTTTAGTGACTATGAGGGCTACTCCACTTTTTCTAAGGGATTCTTGTTCGTAGTTATAGATATAATGGTCCTCTGAATTTAAGTCATCCATTCCCTTCCATTTTATTTCACTGATTCAAGAATCTAATATTCCAAGTTCTTATGTAATATTGTTTTTTACAGCATTTGGGCTTTACCTTCATCACCAATCACGAACAGAACTGAGCGTAGTTTCTGCTTTGGCCCAGCCACTTCAATTTTTCTGGAGCTACTAGTAATTGCCCTCTGCTCTTCCCTGGTAGCATATCAGATGTCTTCTGACCCAGGGGGCCCATCTTTCAGTGTGTTATCTTTTTGCCTTTTCATACTACTCATGGGGTTCTTCTGGTACAAATATTGAAGTGGTGTGCCATTTCCTCTTTCAGTGGACCGTGCTTTGTCAAAACTCTCCACTATGACCTGTCCATCTTGGATGGCCCTGCACAGCATGGCTAATAGCTACTCTGAGTTACAAAGCCCCTTTGTCACATCAAGGCTGTGGTCTATGAAAGAGACCAGTTACATATATTATTTGTATTACACATATTACTTGAATATACTGCTTTCCCTGAACATATCAGGGTAATAGTAATGTCAATATCTCAAATTCTAAATTTGTAATTAATTGATACATAAATAATTAACTACAAAGTTTCAGGAAACATAAAAAAAATTCTATTTGTGAGTAAGTTACAGACATGATGCTTTCTAACTCTCTAAATATTTAAAGTGCGTATATTCTACAAACCATAACATTAGCCTGTATAACCAGAGTAGAAGCATCAAAGTCAGTTAATTAAGACTGATATTATATTACTATCTATTCCATAAATCTTATTCAAGTTTTAATAATTTATTTTTAACCAATATGATCCAACCCTGTATCATGTGAAGATTTTTTTTTATCTTGTATCTTTAGTGTACTTCAAACTGGAAGTTTCTTGAATCTTTATCTTCAAATGATCTATAGAAAGTCATTCAATTTGGATTTGTCTGACATTTTTATGTTCAGAATCAGGCCATGAATTTTTGGTAGGAGTATCATAGAAGTAATGGTATGTAGTTCTTATTGTATTTTATTGACTTTCTCCCATTAATATTGATACTAATTTTGATCACTTGATTATGGTGATCATATCTACTAGGTTTACCATGGCAAAATTATGTTTCCTATATTTTGTTGAATACATAATATATAGAGAAATACTTTGAAGCTATATAACATTTTACTCCTCATCAAATATTTACAGTTTTAGTATCCATTCCAAATCTATGAATTATTACTCTGAAGTTTGCTAATTGGTGATTTTTAAATTTCCATTTTTCCTTCTGCATGTATTAGTTGGAATTTTAGTGTAGGGTAGAGCTTTCTTTTTGTTAATTTTTATGTGGTTTTAGGACTTCCCTGGTGGATTAGTGGTAAAGAATCCTTATGTCAATGCAGGAAATATGGGTTCAGTCTCTGGGTCAGGAAAATCCCCTGGAGAAGGAAATGGCAATCCACTCTAGTATACTTGCCTGGGAAATCGCACAGAAAGGGGAGCCCGTGATGGGGTCACAAAAGAGTCAGACACAACTCAGTGACTAAACAACAACAATACACACACATATTTCTATTTTGTGCAATAAACTATAATATGTTAATACATTTTATTTTGATATTCAAATTGTCCTTGTTTGGGCCAAATGTCGTCTGTGTCCTTTAGATATTTCTCTATCTTAATCTGAAAATTTCCTTAATTTCAAGTATAAAAAGATATCCTAGTTTTATTTTATATCTCTGTCCCACCCCTGGAATTAGCCATCTCTTCAAGGAGCCCTTAAGTCTTATAGTAGAGAATGATATTTAGAAACCCAAATCTGAGCATTTGGTTTATGTTCTTATGCTACTGTAGTTCTACTTATCTTAGGTCTTCTTAGTGGACAGAGCTAATATCTATACATTTACATATATATTTACATTTATATCAGTATTTATTTGTGCACTTTACACTAATAATTATTTCTATAAATATCTATATCATCACTTAATCTGTTTACCTTTTCGACATAGGTCCCTCAAAAACTTTTGTATTAGTCCATCTTGTGTTGAAGGAGATAACTTATTTGTTCCTGGATCTCAAGATCATTTAGATGGAAATATTGGAAATATGAAGAATGTAAAGGGGACATAAAAAAGAATAGAAAAAAAGTACAGAAGCTTAACTTTTCACTTTCTGATAATTTTTTTCATTGTAAATATTATTTGGGCTTCCTCTGTGGCTCAGTTGGTTAAGAATCCACCTACAATGAGGGACACTTGGGTTCAACTCCTGGGATAGGAAGATCCCCTGGTGAAGGGAACAGTTACCCAGTCAAATAAAAGCATTGTCTAAATTAATTGTAGAATATAAACAAAATGAAAAGATAACCCTCAGCATGGGAGAAAATACTTACAAACAAAACAATAGACAAGAGATTAATCTCCAAAATATAAAAACAGCTCATACAGCTCAATTAAAAAAAAAAAAAAACAAAACACATACTCAATTAAAAATGGGTAAAATATCTAAATAGACATTTCACCAGAGAATACATATAAATGCTTAAAAAGTACATGAAAAGATGTTTAACATCACCAAGTTTTAGAGAAATGCAAGTTGAACCTATGATGAGTCATCACTTCATACTGGCCAGAATGACCATAATCAAAAAATCTACAAACAGAAAATGATGAAGAAGGTATGGAGAAAAGGGAAATCTCCTGCACTCTTAGTGGGAAGGTAAATTGGTAAAATTACTATGGAAAAAGTCATGGAGGTTCAACAATAAACTAAAAATAGAGCTACCATATTATCCAATGCCCACACTCCTCCATATATACCCAAATAAATTCATAATTTGAAAAGATACATTCACCCCAGTACCTCATAACAGCAGCTTTTACAATTTCCAGGAAGCAACCTAAAAGCGTATCAACAGAAGATTGGATAAAGAAGAAGTGGTAAATATAACAATGTGGTAAATATAAACAATGGAATATCACTCAGTCAAAATAATGCCATTTGCTGCAACATGGATGAACATAGAGTTTGTCATACTGAGTAAAGTAAGTCAGACAGAGAAAGACAAATATCATATAATATTGCCTACATGTGGGATCTAAAAAAAGGAAAGTATAGATGAACTTATCTACAAAACAAAAATAGAGTTGTAGATGGAGAAAACAAATTTATGGTTACCAGGGGGTAAAGAAGGTACAGAAAATTTGGGAGATTGGGGTTGATATATAAACACTACTCTATATAAAGCAGATAACAACTAAAGACCTACAGTATGGCACAAGGAACTCTACTAAAATACTCTGCAATGCCTACATGGGAAAATAATTTTAAAAAGAGCCAATGCAAGTATATGTATAACATTCACTTTGTTGCACACCTGAAATGAGCACAGCATTATCAATTAGCATTATAAGTCAACTATATTCCAAAGAAATTTTTTTAAATGTAGTATCCAGTCTTACATCCAATTGCGCCCATTTTCCAGTGCAGTTCTAGTAAATAAAAAATAAAAACAAAGAAAATCAAAGTAAATAAATAAAGTAATATTTATACAACATAAACAGCAGTGTTTTCAACACAGTTCACCCTATATACAAACTATGCTTTCTCTCTCTTTTTCTTGATAGCTTCACACTTTACAAAATTTACTTTGAAGATTTGCTTTATTGGCTTTATATCCTATATCGCACTATCCTTCTTTGTTTATATACAGGTTGTTTAGTCCCAAGCTAACTGTTCCAGGGAAAACACTTCATATTGTCTCTAATAAGGCTGCTTAATTTTCAGATTTTCAGAAAATGTATTTGATTTAAATGTAATTTAAATACAATGGTGAATTCTCTTAACCAACAAGGATTAAGAACAAACTATCATTAAGCAATGTTAGAAACAGCTGAACATTTTGCATATTTTACTTTCAATACCTGAAGTATCAAAGGTTATATTGCCACTCTGACTTCGGAGTTTTAAGAAAATCATTGGTTATTCTGTAGCCATATTTTATGTTAAGAGGCTGCTACTTGACATTACAAAATAAATATTAGGTGAGTTTCAAACTTTTTTTTCTTGAATTACTGGATGATTTCCACAGAACAGCAGCAGTTTAGTATAGAAGCATAGCACATAGAAGAGAAATATCATCATTACTTTAAAGATATTTATTATAAAGGTGATGTATAAATGAATCACATTATGTAACAATATGTATAATTTGTGATAATCTTGATGCAGTAAATCATACAAAAACAAAGGTTTTGAACAAAATATGTTTACGCAAAAATTCTAATTAGCATCTTAAATACTTGGAGTGAATGGATGAAAGTCGTTCAGTCGTGTCCGACTCTTTGCAACCCAATGGAATTTTGTATTCTCTAGGGACTCATTGGAAAAGACTCTGATGCTGGGAGGGATTGGGGGCAGGAGAAGGGGACGACAGAGGATGAGATGGCTGGATGGCATCACGGACTCGATGGACGTGAGTCTGAGTGAACTCCGGGAGTTGGTGATGGACAGGGAGGCCTGGCTTGCTGCGATTCATGGGGTCGCAAAGAGTCAAACACGACTGAGCGATTGAACTGAACTGAACTGAGGCCAGAATACTGCAGTGGGTAGCCTTTTCCTTCTCCAGGGGATCTTCCCAACCCAGGGATCGAATCCAGGTCCCCACATTGCAGGTGGATTCTTTGGCAGCTGAGCCAAAAGGGAAGCTCCATAAATACTTGGGCTAACAGACAAAACATTTCTAGTTGTTTAAATGTGTTTGAATATTTTTCTTTCCAAATAAATTTTCAAAAGTTTTCATAACATACCATTGTAAAGATTGTAACACTAAAGTTTTAGTTTTGTTAAATAACTTAATGGCAAATTTTCATGAATGCAAACTACATTATTTTTTTTTAAGTCCAAAATTTTAATTATGATTTCCTTTCTCCAGGATATCTTCCCAATCCAGGGATCAAATCTAGGTCTCCCTCATTGCAGGTGGATTCCTTACCAGCTGAGCCATAGGGAAGCCCATGATGTTTCTAATTGAGTAATTATAATACATACTTACATATATAATTTATACTTAATAATTACCTAAATAAAATTAATATTTAGCAAGTATAATACAAATTTAAATATCTAATATATGAATCCATAACCAATGATTAACTTTTCTCCGAGAACTGTATGTGCTCTTTACTTCCTTTTAGCAATCAGTTTCGATTTTTTCTTTGATTTTTTGTTTCATTTCATTAACTAAATAGTATCTAAATGTAGAAAAATCAGAGCATAAATTAACGAAAACAAAAAACAATCTAGTATTTCATTTCTCAGAGATAATTGCTATTAATGTTGTGGTACAGATTATATTCATAAGATATAGATGGAGAAACAGTGGAAACAGTGTCAGACTTTAATTTGGGGGGCTCCAAAGGCACTGCAGATGGTGACTGCAGCCATGAAATTAAAAGATGCTTACTCCTTGGAAGAAAAGTTATGACCAACCTAGATAGCATATTAAAGAGCAGAGACATTATTTTGCCAACAAAGGTCTGCCTAGTCAAGGCTATGGTTTTTCCAGTGGTCATGTATGTATGTGAGAGTTGGACAGTGAAGAAAGCTGAGCACCAAAGAACTGATGCTTTTGAACTGTGGTGTTGGAGAAGACTCTTGAGAGTCCCTTGGACTGCAAAGAGGTCTAACCAGTCCATTCTAAAGATCAGTCCTGGGTGTTCATTGGAAGGACTGATGCTATAGCTGAAACTCCAATATTTTGGCCACTTCATACAAAGAGTTGACTCATTGGAAAAGACTTTGATGCTGGGAGGGATTGGGGGCAGGAGGAGAAGGGGACGACAGAGGATGAGATGGCTGGATGGCATCACTGAGTCGATGGACAGGAGTTTGAGTGAACTGCGGGAGTTGGTGATGGACAGGGAGGCCTGGCCTGCTGTGATTCTTGGGGTGGCAAAGAGTTGGACATGACTGAGCAACTGACCTGAACTGAACTGATTCTGGGACTTGTTAAGTTGAAAATGAATTATGTCTAAAGAAACAACATCTATATCTTTAAAAAAAAAAACAAAACTTTATTACTTAAAAATGCTAATCATCTCCTGACCTTTCAGTGAATTTTAATGTTTTTGTTGATGCAAGTTCATTCCTCCATATTGATGACTGCTTATTAATCATGGTGGAGATTGCTGTAGCTTGATGTGGCTATAGCAATTTCTTAAAATTGGCAGCAAAATGAAGTTTGCTGCATTGATGGACTCTTCTTTTCATGGACGACTTTTCTATAGCAAGTGTAAGGTAGTTAGAATAGAAAACAGAGTCCAAGATGGTAGAATCATGGGGAAGGTTAGGAAAAAAAAAAAAAAAAGAAGCAAACAAGCCCCAAAAGGGTAGGTTGGATCCCCTTTGAGTGTTGGGAGTGTACTGTCTGCTGTCTGCTTCCCGCCTTGAGCAGTGACTGAGCTGTAACTAGTTTGTTGCTACAAATTCTACCTGCTTCCTGACTAATAAAATCCTGCCTGTTTGAGCTAAATGTGGCCGGGCTTTCCAAATCTTTGCTACCACCAGACAAGAACAGAAGAGGAGCAAATCAACCCAACACAGCCAATCAGGCAATGCTGTTTGATACAATTTTATCCACAATGGAATTTCTTTCAAAATTTGAGTTAATCCTCTCATAACCTGCTGCTGCCTTATCTACTAAGTGTAAGGAATAATCAAAGTTCTTTGTTGTCATTTCAACAATCTTCATAGCATTTTCACCAGGAGGAGATTCCATCTCAAGAAAATACTTTCTCTGCTCACCCATAAAAAGTAACTCCTCATTTGTTTTATTATAAGTTTGAAGATTTAATCATATCCTCAGGATCTATTTCTAGTTCTCTTGCTATTTCCATCATATATGCAGTTATCTCCACTGATGTCTTGAAGCCCTCAAAGTCACCCATGAGGGCCAGAACCAGCTCCTTAATGATTTTGCTTTTCTTGTCCCTCCAAATAAAGGGTATAAGCATTTTGTCTTTCTTTCACCTTCTATAAACTTCACGTGTATCTTTGATGTAAATATAGAAACAACAACAAAAAATGATAACGAGGTCAAAACCACTTTGAAATGTCAGTAACCTGTTTCCTTTTCATTTCCATGAATGTTTTTCATATTAGTTTTTTGCTCCTCCTTCTTCAGTTTTACACTCTCTCCCATTGATTACTTTAACTTCTTTCATTTTTTAAGGAGGTCATTCTTGTTAATATCTGGACAAAAATGACTATAGTTTACACAAACTCCTACAACTATGTTCCTCTTGCCATTTTTCTTTAAAAACGTTATTTATCCTATAACATATATGCTTGGCTGGAATACTCAAAGGGCTTATGCCTTCATTTTGATTAGCAATAGAAATAAATAGAAAACATGATTCCAATCCAAAGGGCTTTTGTCCCTGCTACCTGCTTTTCCTGGTATTTTTCATATAAAGACTCCTAAGGAAAACATTATTTTTCAAGCAAAGTTGACTTTATCATAATTGCAAGAGAGCTCAATCTTTTCAGTAACATAAATGTATCAAAAGGAGCAATCTGGCAGGATTTGGGGAGATTTGGTGAAACAGACAGTTTGCTAGAAAAGTTGGTGAATTCATCCTTGGGACATGAGTCTACAATGTTAGAATTAAATCAGTCTATACTGTCATCCTGGAAAATATGACCTTAATGAGTCTGTTAAAAAAAAAAATACTGAACTCAGGCTCACTGTTCAGTTTATCTGTTTAGTGAGTTATGGTAAAAGTTGCTTTCAAAATCGTGGTTTCTGTTTCATTTCCCATTCCTTCTCCCTATCTGTTTTCTTCCTTCCCCTGTAAGAGAGACAAATTCCCCTACATAGTAGATGAGAAGTGTAATTAAATTCATGCCTTCATTTTGATTAGCAATAGAAATAAATAGAAAACATGATTCTAATCCAAATAGATTTTGGATGTTGCTAGTAACACTCCTAAATATGCTAATAACATGTATTTTTTAAAATGAGCTATCATTTAAATATGTATGCTTTCATCATAAGAAGTGATGAAAACTGAGACCAAATTAAATGACAGACAGTATACATTACAAAGAAAATCATGACCTGTGACTATTTTAGTATTATACTTTATAGCCGATATATAATTTTTTCATGAATGATATTTCAGGGTTTTAAATGCAGACCCTGGTGGTATACTTTCAATAAAACTTCAAAGATTTTCCTTACTAATTTAGTTATTACTTTATATCAAATCATATAAGTTGTAAAAAAGAAAGTAAGTTTCTGTTATAGCTTTCAAGTGGAATTATAGGAGTGTCCTTTCAGAGTAATAGGTGTCGTTTATTTGAGAAATATGGTTCATAATGTTAAAGTACAGAAAGCAATGAAGAAAAATTGGATTAGAGACAAGGAGAGAAGCTTTTCCCACTTCCTCAGTGTTACTGGAAGCAGCATGATAAGTGCACAAGGTATTTGCTCAAAATATACAATACTCCTGGGCATGAAATATCATCCCTTGTATGCACCAAACATTAAAAAAAAAAAAAAGACAACATTGAAAACAAAAGAAGCTTTTTTGTTTGTTTGTTTGAAAGCATTAAAGGTTTGTGCTTCTTTTTTTAGAGGACTCTGTGATTTTGCTCCATGAGAAATCTATAAAATAGATAATACACTAAAAAATAAGGACTAATTTGATAAATATAAATGAGGCAAGATAACTTATTCAGATGTTACTTTAAATTTAATATTTTAGACTCTTTTTTAATAAGTTAGCCACAACTTTGCATTTATTTGTCTGAGAGAATTCCATTGTCCTAATTTCATAATTTGGCTCAAGTTAATGATTCTTTTGTGATTTACAAAAAATCAAAATACCTAGACTGACTAAACTAAATAAGGAACTTCAAAGAGTAAAACCAAAGCAACAGGTGATTGTTAGAGGAGCAGGAATGGAGACAGGAAAATTCTCTCAAACCTGGAAGAGATCCTTGGAGAGGGGAGCCTACTAAGCATCAGTATTGACATGTTGGGCTCCCCTGGTTGCTCAGACGGTAAAAGAATTAACCAGCAATGCGGGAGTGCAGTGCTGGAATCCTGAGTTCAATCCCTGGGTTGAGAAGGTCCCTTGGAGGAGAGCATGGCAATCCACTCCTGTATTCTTGCCTGGAGAATCCCTGTGGACAGAGGAAGCCTAATGGGCTACACAGGGTTGCACAGAGTCACACATGACTGGTGACTATGTATAGCACATAGCATAGCACAGGCTCATTTGGGAGCTTTAAAGACCTCAAAACAGCTGTGTAAGGAGCCGTCCAGGAAGTCTGAGCCCTAGACACTAAAGTGTCTGATTTTGTCAATGTTCCCTGGCTCCAAGCTTGCTATAAGGCTAAGAATCATTGGATCTCAAGGCTAGAAAGCTAGGCATTCTCAGGTTAATCAGGCTAGGCAGCAGAGCTTTCACAGTATTTGATAACTGACACCTTCAAATGACTCTAAAGGAAAGAAGACCTAATAACTCTAAGATTGGGTTTTTCATTAGTCCTAAAGGATGAGTGAGAATCAACTTGAAGTTGACTTAGTTATAAGATATCCCTGGGAAGTGAAAAGCAATCAGTATTTATACAAGACATGTTATTTTTACGTTCTGGAGAGAATGACTTCATGTACATATAGAGAACAATTATACGGGCAGATTTAGAATAAATGCATAAATTTAATAAGGTGTGAAAAAGATTCTAATGTTAGCTCTTCTGCTATAGAATACAGTTTCAAGTCCATTGAAACTGAAATACATAGTGTTCTTTATAGGCAAAGAAAAAAATAATGGTGTTTTTTGTCCCTAATGACATATGAACGGCTGCCTCTGAGTGGGTACTATAAAATATCATTGTTATTGTTCATTCACTCGGTCATGTCTGACTCTTGCCATCACCATGCACTGCAGCACACTAGGCTTCCAAGTCCTTCACCATATCCCAGAGTTTGCTCAAACTCATGCCCATTGAATCAGTGATGCCATCTAACCATCTCATCCTCTGTTGTCCCCTTCTCCTCCCACTTCCAATATTTCCCAGCATCAGGGTCTTTTCTAATGAGTCAGCTCTCCACATCAGGTGGCCAAATTATTAGAGCTTCAGCTTCAGCATCAGTCCTTCCAATGAGTCTGCAGGATTGACTTCCTTTAGAACTGACTGGTTTGATCTCCGTGCAGTCCAAGTGGTTCTCAAGAATCTTCTCCAACACCACTTTCCAAAAACATCAGTTCTTCAGTGCTCAGACCTCTTTATGGTCCAACTCTCACATCCATGCATGACTAGTGATCAAACTGTAGCTGTGACTATACAGTCCTTTGCCAGCAATTAATGTATCTGCTTTTTAATATACTGCCTAAGTTGTTCATAGCTTTTCTTCCAAGGAGTAAGAATCTTTTAATTTCATGACTGTAGTCACCATCTGCAGTGATTTTGGAGCCCCCCAAAATAAAGTTTGTCATTGTTTCCATTGTTTCCCCATTTATTTGCCATGAAGTGATGGGACTCAATGTCATCATCTTCATTTTTTGAATGTTGAGTTTTAAGCCAACTTTTGCACTCTCCTCTTTCACCTATCAATTTCTGCCATTAGGGTAGTGTTATCTGTATATCTGAGGTTCTTGATATTTCTCCTAGAAGTCTTGATTCTAGCTTGTGCTTCATCCATCCCAGCATTTCACAAGATATATTCTGCATATAAGTGAAATAAGCAGGATGGCAATATACAGCCTTGATATACATCCTTCCCAGTTTTGATCCATTTTATTGTTCCTTGTCTGGTTCTAACTGTTGCTTCTTGACCTGCATATAGGTTTCTCAGGAGGCAGGAAAGGTGGATTTGTATTCCCATCTCTTTCAGAATTTTCCACAGTTTGTTGTGGTCCACAAATTCAAAGGTCTTAGCATAGTCAATGAAGCAGAAATAGATGATTTTCTGGAATTCCCTTGCTTTTTCTATGATCCAACAGATGTTGACAATTTGATCTCTGGTTCCTCTCCTTTTTCTAAACCCAGCTTATATATCTGGAAGCTCTCAGTCCACATAGTGCTGAAGCCTAGCTTGAAGGATTTTGAGCATTATCTTGCTAGCATGTAAAATGAGCACAATTGTATGGTAGTTTGAACATTCTTTGGCTTTGCCCTTCTTTGGGATTGAAATGTAAACTGACATTTTCCAGTCCTATAGCCACTGCAGAGTTTTCCATATTTGCTGGCACATTGAGTACAGCACTTTAACAGCATCACTTTTCTGTATTTTAAATAACTCACCTGGCATTCCATCATCTCCAGATTTACCTCATTTTACATGTTAGCAAGATAATGCTCAAAAGCAAGAGAATTCCAGAAAAGCATCTATTTCTGCCTGATTGACTACACTAAGGCCTTTGACTTTGTGGACCACAACAACCTTTGTATTAATGCTTCCTAAGGCCCACTTGACTTCACACTCCAGGATGTCTGGGTCTAGGTGAGTGACCACACTATTGTGGTTATCCAAGTCATTAAGACTTTTTTTGTATCATTCTACTTACTGTTTATTCTTACCGTCTCTTCTTAATCTCTTCTGCTTCTGTTATGCATTTACTGTTTCTGTTCTTTATCTTGCCCATCCTTCCATGGAATGTTCCCTTAATATCTCTAATTTTCTTTAAGAGATCTCTAGTCTATCCCATTACATTGCTTTCCTCTATTTCTTTGCATTATTCTCTTAAGAAGGCCTTCTTATCTCTACTTGCTGTTCTCTGGAACTTTGCATTCATTTGGGCATATTTTTCCCTTTCTCCATGCCTTCCATTTTTTTCTTTTCTCAATTACTCGTGAAGCTTCCACAGACAACTGTTTTGCCTTTTTGCATTTCTTTTTCTTTGGGATGGTTTTGGTCACTCCCTCATGTATAATGTTATCAACCTTTGTCTATAGTTTTTCAAGCATTCTGTCTACCAGATCTAGTAGTTTGAACCTGTTCATCACCTCTACTGTATAATCATAAAGATTTGGTTTCTGTCATACCTGAATGGGCTAATGGTTTTCCCCACTTTCTTTAAGTATGAATTTTGCAATAAGGAGTTCATAACCTGAGCCACAGTCATTTCCAGATCTTGTTTTTGTTGGCTGTATAATGGTCTTCCATCTTCGGCTACAAAAAAGATAATTTAATTTTGAAATTGATCATTTGGTGATGTCCATGTATAAAGTTGTCTCTTGTGTTGTTGGAGGAAGGTGTTTGTCATGACCAGTGTGTTCTCTTGGCAAAACTCTCTTACCCTTTACCCTTCTTCATTTTGTACTTCAAGGCCAAACTTGTCTGCTACTCCAAGTATCTCTGGGCTTCCTATTTTTTGAATCTCAATCCTCTATGAAGAAAGGACCTTTTTTTTTTTTTTTTTTTTAGTGTTAGTTCTAGAAGGTCCTATAGGTCTTCTTGAATGGTCAGCTTCAGCTTCTTCATCATCAAGGATTGGGACATAGACTTGGGTTGCTGTGATGTATAATGGTTTGCCTTGGAAACCAACTGAGATCATTCTTTCATTTTGAGGTTGCACCCAAGTACTCATTTCAGAATCTTTTGTTGACTATGAGGTCTAATCCTTTTCTTCTAAGGGATTCTTTTTCACAGTAATAGATACAATGGTCATCTTAATTAAATTTGTCCATTCTTGTCCATTTTACTTCAGTGATTCCTAAGATGTTAATGTACACTCTTGTCATCTTCTGCATCCTCATGCAATTTACCTTAATTAACAGACCTAACATTCCAGGTTTTTATGCAGTACTGTTCTTTACAGCATTGAACTTTAATAATTTCAGCCTAAATATTTTTAAATATATGACTTGGAATAACATCTTTAGAGATAAACTTGTAAAGCCTGAACAGTTTAAAATGTGGTAGACTATAACTCAGGATCTCTATTCTAAGTATCTTTAGTATGAGAAATCCATGGATACTCGTGTTCAAGAATGTTCACTGCAATAGCACAATAGTAAGGAAATGTTTTAAACAATATGAATATGTATAAGAAAAGAAGGGATAAATACATTAGGTATTTTTCATCAATGAAAAATTATACAGTAATTAAGATAAATGAATATATAAATATATGTATGTGAAAGCATCTCAAAATATATTGAATAAAATATTTTTAAATGACACATACAGCTTTATTCATTTACAATAATTGTTTTTAGAAATCCAAAAACACTCATACTACTCTTTGATTTATATGTTAGTCAGTAAATACCAAGAGTTCAAAAACCTTTATGAAAATCATAACCTCTAAATTCAAAATAACTATATATTAGAAAGAGGAAAAATATGAGTTTTTAACTTTATCAATTATATTTGATTATTTTTTATTATATGAAATTAAACATACCTTAAGAAGATAAACTCTAAGTCCTAAGTGACCAAATTTATTTTTTATGTACAAATAAATTTACATAAACAGAATACATCTATGTTATCACCACCCAGATATGGATATAGAACATTAGCAATATTCAGAATGCCTCTCATCTGTCTCTTCTTATCAGCTATTTCAGTAGCAGTATAAGAATACAAAAGGCAATGAAAGTGTTCCCAAAATTCTCAAGATAAACGTCAGCCTTTCTGATTCACCATAGGTTTGTTTTTCCTTTGTTGAATTTTATCTAAATGGAATCATAAAATGCGTGCTGTATTGTGTCTGGCTTCTTTTACTAAAGTTTATTTATGTTTAGAAGGTTTATGTTTACTGTTCCCAATAGCAGTATTTTATTAATACTTTATCATACTTTAAAGTATTTAATCATACTTTAAAGGATTTCAATCTGCTGGAGTTTTCAATTTATACATTTATTTATTCATTTATTTGATCACTGTACTCTCAATAGATATTTACATTATTCCAATCATTGTCTATTAAAAATAGTGTTCCTAAGAATATTTATGTACACATCTTTTGGTAAATATATATTCAAATATATATATATATACACACACACACGCACATATACATATCAGCAAATTTTCTCATCATAGGGTTTATCTGTGTTGAGACTTTGTACGTATTACTACCTAAATCATTCTTGCAGTTATTTCCCAATTTTATGATCATAAGATTTCCAGTTTTTTCACATCCTTTCTAGCACTTGATATTATCAATATTTTAAATGTTAGCTATCTGAAAGGTATTTAATGGTATCACATTGTAGTTTTAATTTGTATTTCCCTGATGAGTAAAGGACTTGGACACTTTTTAATGTGCTTGCTGGCCATTTGAATATTACATTTGTGAAAAGCCTGCTTATCAACTATTTATCTGTATTATCATAATTTATTTTCAAAATAAATGTACCAATTGTGAAAGAAAATTGTGATTTGTTAATGCCAAATAGAAGAAACTGGAGTATTTGTTTAGTATTTTTTTTAAGATTGACTTTCCTTCACTATTTTTTATAAGTTTTGTTTTATTTATTTACTTTTTGGCTGTGTTGTGCAGCATACTGGATCTTAGCTCCCCCACCAGGGACTGAACCCAAACCGTCTTTAATCAGAACATGGAGTCTTAACCACTGAACTGCCAGAGAAATCCCTGTAGTTTTAATCACATTTGAAACACTTCATATTTTTTAAAAAGGAAAAATAAAATCATATATTCAAATTATAGATTAAAAGGGAATGTAACGGAAATTCTACTTCCAAACAAGACTGAGTTGTAGGGAAGGGATTTAATCTCCTGCCTGGAAACAAAAACGCTAACTAACAGACAAAATATGTGAAGATATATTGGCATCATGAGTAGTACATTGCAGGGCAGAAATAAGAGAGTCAAGCAAATATTCCCTCATAGATTAGCTGACTCACTCTATGAATCACCAGCTCTTGGTGAACTTTGCACTCTAGGTTCTCATGTATGCTCCCTTCCTCATACCTTCAGTAGTAAAAGTAGCAAAACTCTCTTCTACTGCTATTCCCAAAATATTAAACCTCTACAGTTTTCTTCCCTTACCTGTTGCTGACTTCTTTGAAAAGTATGTCTATGAAACTTTTCTAAGTTACTCTAGAGTACTCTATATACTTCCTAGATTTCCTCAGATTGTAACATAGACAGAGACTCTAGGTCATAAATGATACTAAGTGCGTTTTTTTTTTTTTTTTTGTGGTTGATATAAGCCTGTAATGTTAATTAAGAAAAATTTTTCTGATTAAAATAAGAAATCCAATTTTAAAATCTCATGTCTTTTTTAAGAATAACATATATAGGCCAATGAGAGTCCGTTTCTATGTTTTCTGTGAGCAGAGTTCCAAATAATGTTTTGCAAAATTTCCTTTTGAAATGAAATCTGCCTACACGGTTTAGCTGAGAACTTTCAGACTATTTCAATGGATGGAGTTCAGTTATAATGGAGAGTGAATGTGATGTAAAAAAAGTGTGGTGAGAGAATTGTACATGAGTCAAGTTCATGCTTTTGAGCATGATATCATTAAGAATTCAAGCTAAAGCATTTTACTAATTTTATTTAACCTTTTTAGCCACTGCAATTTTGTGTGTGGCAAGGGAGCTTTCTTGTAGCAAAGAATAGAAGAGCTAGTTCACAGTTAATTTTATAAATTGTTTTAAAAAGTTCACTTATGTCTTCATACCTTTTAAAACCTATATTCAGAAAAAAACAATTGCCAAATTTTTAAAAGTTTCAACTACAGCATGTAGATTTGAACTTTATGTACATGCTCTGTGTTTTAGTATTTCTTCCATTCCTTTCCAATCAGTTTTTACATACACAGTTCTCCATAAAAATTCTGACTGGTTCTTTGCCAGTGTCTGTCTTATTGATAAATTATAGCTATAGATCCTTTCCAGGCTCTGCTATTGTAGAAAATTTCTATGCTTTAGGGCACTCTTACAAAAGCTTGAGAAGATACTCAGAATATCACGCTGTAGTTATAGAAACAAAAAAGAAAAAAAAAAAAGAGGGAGAGAGAAAGAAAAGGGTTTTTAATGCAGGCCTATACACTGAGTACAGGGCTAAGCTTACTAGGAAAAGTTACTGGATGGAATTTTTCTTAGAGAAAGACAAAATGAACCTTTAAGGAAGAGAAGGAGAGTAAATCAATGAACATGAACATACTGGGCACATAATCAGCCTGAACTTTACTATATGATATGGGTTGTAAAAGGAGGAAAATGAAACAGTGGAAATGGTCTATACCTCGACCAAGACCAAAAAGACATTTACTTCTTTATAACTGAAGATCCATGTTAATATCAGAAACCATGTTAATTCTAGATATAGAATGAATCACTGGTAACTCTAAAGTAGAAAACTAAACCTTTTATATAAAATTTTATAGTCATTTGACTTAGAAGATTTATTTAAATCCTGAGTCCAAATATGCTTCCACCCACGGTCTTCAATTTGATCCCATTTGATATATTGAATAAATATAGGCTTTCTTCTACTAGGCAGTGGCACAGTATTTGCATATTGCAAATAAATACCAAAAATTATTTTATTTTCAAATGAAACAAGAGATATCCTGGCAGTATTGTGGGTTATTTGATATCACAGACTCTGGGAGCCATATTGCCTTGATTAAACTCTGGGCATTTCTCCACTCATTAGTTGTGTGGTCTAAGGAAACAGAGTAACTCATCTGTGCCTCAGTTAAATCTTCTGTAAAATAGAGTTAATGAAAATACCTATATATTAGGGCTATTATCATTTCCAAAATGCTTAGAATAGTAATAAGTATAAAATGCTGTAGAATGAGTACTAAATATGTGTGTGTTAAACTACTTTGAATTTCTTCATCAAAGGCCAGTATACCTCAGGGCTTCCTAATGAGAGAGTCAACTCCTAGGCAGGTTGATAAGGAGTCCAGGGGTCCCCAAGGAGAGGGGAATCTGGAATTCTCAGGGAGGAAGAAAGGAAAAAGGTGTGTTTTTTTGTTTTTGTTTTTGTTTTCCCCTTTACATTCCTTAGGATTACATAACAATAGTGTCCTGCTTCAGGACAGTCTCTGGGAAAAAAAAAAAAAATAGAAAGAAACTTCTGGGTAATCCCATTATCTTAAAATGTAAATTGCGGGAGTGGGTCTAGTAAGGTCTTTACAATCTCCAGACATTCTTTTAATTCATAGTAATAAGTGATTAAAAAGTATATAACTCCATTGCTAACACTAGTGAGGCGGCACTCTTTCTGCCCCCTTCTGATGTCTATGTAAGAAGCTTTCTTTATCTCTTTTATACCTTAATAAAACTCTATTACACAAAAGCTCTGAGAGATCAAGCCTCATCTCTGGCCCTGGATTGAATTCTTCTCCTCCAGAGGCCAAGAATCTCAGCATCTTTCATAGTCAGTAACAACCTTTCACTAACTTGTGGTGTTTAGAACAAAAATAGATTCTTCTAGTATAGTTGAACAAATATGGCTCCTTCCTATTTTTACATTTTGATTTACCTACATATGGTATTGGAGAAGACTGTTGAGAGTCCCTTGGCCTGCAAGGAGATCCAAACCGTCCATTCTGAAGGAGATCAGCCCTGGGTTTCTTTGGAAGGAATGATGCTAAAGCTGAAACTCCAGTGCTTTGGCCACCTCATGTGAAGAGTTGACTCACTAGAAAAGACTGATACTGGGAGGGACTGGGGGCAGGAGGAGAAGGGGACGACAGAAGATGAGATGGCTGGATGGCATCACTGACTCGATGGACGTCAGTTTGAGTGAACTCTGGGAGTTGGTGATGGACAGGGAAGCCTGCTGTACTGTGATTCATGGGGTCGCAGAGTCAGACACGACTCAGCGACTGAACTGAACTGAACTGAGTGAACTCATAATATATTAGTTTAATGTGTACAACACAGTGATTCAATCTTTTTATAGATTATATACTATACAAACTTATTGTAAAATACTGACTTCATTCCCTATGCCATATGTTATATTCCTCAGATTTACTTTATAACTGGCAGTTTGTACCTCTTAATCCCCTTTAACTGTCTTGCCCATCTCACAATGCCTTTTCCGTCTGGTACTGGAGAAGGGAATGGCAAACCACTTCAGTATTCTTGCCTTGAGAACCCCATGAACAGTATGAAAAGGCAAAATGGTAGAATACTGAAAGAGGTACTCCCCAGGTCAGTAGGTGCCCAATATGCTACTGGAGGTCAGTGGAGAAATAACTCCAGAAATAATGAAGGGATGGAGCCAAAGCAAAAACAATACCCAGCTGTGGATGTGACTGGTGATAGAAGCAAGGTCAGATGTTGTAAAGGGCAATATTGCATAGGAACCTGGAATGTCAGGTCCATGAATCAAGGAAAATTGGAAGTGGTCAAACAGGAGATGGCAAGAGTGAACGTCGACATTCTAGGAATCAGTGAACTACAATGGACTGGAATGGGTGAATTTAACTCAGATGACCATTATATCTACTACTGCGGGCAGAAATCCCTCAGAAGAAGTGGAGTAGCCATCAAGGTCAATAAAAGAATCCAAAATGCAGTACTTGGATACAATCTCAAAAATGACAGAATTATCTCTGTTCATTTCCAAGGCAAACCATTCAATATCACAGTAATCCAAGTCTATGCCCTGACCAGTAATACTGAAGAAGTTGAACTTGAATGGTTCTATGAAGACCTATAAGACATTTTAGAACTAACACCCAAAAAAGATGTCCTTTTCATTATAGGGGACTGGAATACAAAAGTATGAAGTCAAGAAACACCTGGAGTAACAGGCACATTTGGCCATGGAATGCGGAATGAAGCAGGACAAAGACTAATAGAGTTTTGCCAAGAAAATGCACTGGTCATAGCAAACACCCTCTTCCCAATACACAAGAGAAGACTCTACACATGGACATCACCAGATGGTCAACACCGAAATCAGACTGATTATATTCCCTGCAGCAAAAGATGGAGAAGCTCTATACGGTCAAGAAAAACAAGACCAGGAGCTGACTGTGGCTCAGTTCATGAACTCCTTATTACCAAATTCAGACTGAAATTGAAGAAAACAGGGAAAACCGCTAGACCATTCAGGTATGACCTAAATCAAATCCCTTATGATTATACAGTGGAAGTGAGAAATAGATTTAAGGGCCTAGATCTGATAGACAGAGTGCCTGATGAACTATGGAATGAGGTTCGTGACATTGTGCAGGAGACAGGGATCAAGACTATCCCCATGGAAAAGAAATGCAAAAAAGCAAAATGGCTGTCTGGGGAAGCCTTACAAATAGCTGTGAAAAGAAGAGAAGCCAAAAGCAAAGGAGAAAAGGAAAGATATAAGCATCTGAATGCAGAGTTCCAGAGAATAGCAAGAAGAGATAAGAAAGTCATCTTCAGTGATCAATGCAAAGAAATAGAGGAAAAGAACAGAATGGGAAAGAGTAGAGATCTTTTCAAGAAAATTAGAGATACCAACAGAACATTTCATGCAAAGATGGGCTCGATAAAGGATAGAAATGTTATGGACGTAACAGAAGCAGAATATATTAAGAAGAGGTGGCAAGAATACACAGAAGAACTGTACAAAAAAGGTCTTCACAACCCAGATAAGCACGATGGTGTGATCACTCATCTAGAGCCAGACAAACTGGAATGTGAAGTCAAGAGGGCCTTAGAAACCATGACTACAAAGAAAGCTAGTGGAGGAGATGGAATTCCAGTAGAGCTATTTCAAATCCTGAAAGATGATGCTGTGAAAGTGCTGCACTCAATATGCCAGCAAATTTGGAAAACTCATCAGTGGCCACAGGACGGAGAAGGTCAGTTTTCATTCCAATCCCAAAGAAAGGCAATGCCAAAGAATGCTCAAACTACTGCACAATTGCACTCATCTCACACGCTAGTAAAGTAATGCCTAAAATTCTCCAAGCCAGGCTACAGCAGTACATGAACCATGAGATCCCTGATGTTCAAGCTGGTTTTAGAAAAGGCAGAGGAACCAGAGATCAAATTGCCAACATCCGCTGGATCATGGAAAAAGCAAGAGAGTTCCAGAAAACATCTATTTCTGCTTGATTGACTATACCAAAGCCTTTGACTGTGTGGCTCACAATAAACTGTGGAAAATTCTGAAAGTGATGGGAATACCAGACCACCTGACCTGCCTCTTGAGAAATCTGCATGCAGGTCAGGAAGCAACAGTTAGAACTGGACATGGAACAACAGACTGGTTCCAGATAGGAAAAGGAGTACTTCAAGGCTGTATATTGTCACCCTGCTTATTTAACTTCTATGCAGGGTACATCATGAGAAATGCTGGACTGGAAGAAACATGAGCTGGAATCAAGATTGCTGGGAGAAATATCAATAACCTCAGATATGCAGATGACACCACCCTTATGGCAGAAAGTGAAGAGGAACTAAAAGGCCTCTTGATGAAAGTGAAAGAGGAGATTGAAAAAGTTGGCTTAAAGCTCAACATTCAGAAAACGAAGATCATGGCATCCAGTCTCATGACTTCATGGGAAATAGATGGGGAAACAGTAGAAACAGTGTCAGACTTTATTTTTTGGGGCTCCAAAATCACTGCAGATGGTGATTGCAGCCATGAAATTAAGAGACGTTTACTCCTTGAAAGAAAAGTTATGACCAACCTAGGTAGTATATTCAAAAGCAGAGGCATTACTTTGCCGACTAAGGTCCATGTAGTCAAGGCTATTGTTTTTCCAGTAGTCATGTATGAATGTGAAATTTGGACTGTGAAGAAGGCTGAGCGCTGAAGAATTGATGCTTTTGAACTGTGGTGTTGGAGAAGACTCTTGAGAGTCCCTTGGACTGCAAGGAGATCTGACCAGTCCATTCTGCAGGAGATCAACCTCGGAATTTCTTTGGAAGGAATGATGCTAAAGCTAAAACTCCAGTACTTTGGCCACCTCATGTGAAGAGTTGACTCATTGGAAAAGACTTTGATGCTGGGAGGAATTGGGGGCAGGAGGAGAAGGGGACTACAGGATGAGATGAGGATGAGATGGCTGAATGGCATCACTGACTCAATGGACGTGAGTCTGAGTGTACTCTGGGAGTTGGTGATGGACAGGGAGGCCTGGCATGCATCGATTCATGGGGTCACAAAGAGTCGGACACGACTGAGTGATTGAACTGAACTGAACTGAAACACTAGTTTTGGTTTCCCAGATGGCTCAGTGATAAAGAAATCACCTCCCAAAGCAGAATTTACCCTAGCATTCTTGCCTGGAAAATTTCACGGACAGACGAGCCTTGTTGGCTACAGTCCATGGGATCACAAAGAGTCGAACACTACTGTGTTACTAAGCATGCACAACCATTTATTTTTTTCTCTGTATCTGTAAAACTGCTTCTTTCTCGTCATGTTTTGTCTTTTATTTTGTTTTTTAGATTCCACATAATAATGAAAGCACACAGTGAATATCTTTCTCAGACAAATTTCACCAAGGATTATACTCTCTAGGTCCCTAATCAACAGAGGAAAGGATAAGGAAGTTGTGGTACATATACACAATAGAATATACTACTCAGCTATAAAGAGGAATGCACTGGAGTCAATTCTAACGAGACAGGTAAACCTAGAGCCTATTTTACAAAATGAAGTAAATCAGAAAGACAAATATTGTATACTAATACATATATATTTATATATGTATATATATATATATATATATGAAATCTAGAAGATTTATACCAATAAACCTATCTACAGGGCAACAATGGAGATGCAGACATAGAGAATAAATAGACTTTTGGACACAATGGGGGAGAGACAAGGTGGGATGATTTGAAAGAGTAGTACTGAAACATATATATTACCATATGTAAAGTAGATAGCTAGTAGAAATTTGCTGTGTGTCACAGGGAGCCCAAAACTGGTGGTCTGTGGCAACCTAGAGGAGTAGGATGGGGAGGGAGGTTTTAGAGGGAGGGGGCACATGTATACCTATGGCTGATTCATGCTGATGTATGGCAGGAACCATTACAATATTGTAAAGTAAGTATCTTCCAATTAAAAATAAAATTTTTTTAAAAAGCAATAAAAGCACTAATCCCATTCAGAAGCCACTTTCATGATTTCATTTCCCCCGAAAGACTAACCTCAAAATATCATCATATTGCAGGCACATAAACATTTTGTGATCACACAGACATTCTGTACCAGTTGTCTTCAGTTGGTACTCATGCGTTGCTAACTCTAATGACTGACTTATGTTACATCTCTGGATTTTATCAGCAGAGTATTCAAACTGAATCTTACCTGTTCTCAAAAAACAAACAAACAAAACAAAAACAGAACAGTTTAGCCTCAAGAAGAATTCTGGAGAAGTGGTTTCCCATAAAATCAAAAGGGCAAAGTATTCAAAGTGTTCCTTGGTCTAGCTCTTCCATATCAGATAGAGTGGATAGTTTCTGTATGCTGAGCATAAGAACTGACACATGATGTAAAGTCTCAAGAATTTTTATGTGGCGTGATTATCTAAAGCTGACAACACATACTGAGAATGGCACTCCAAGTGAAAGTGAAGTAGCTCAGTTGTGTCCGACTCTTTGCAACCCCTTTGACTGTAGCCTACCAGGCTCCTCTCTCGATGGGGTTCTCCAGGCAAGAATACTGGAGTGGATTGCCATTTCCTTCTCCAGGGGATCTTCCTGACCCAGGGATCAAACCCGGGTCTCCCACATTGCAGGCAGATGCTTTAACCTCTGAGCTACCAGGGAAGCCCAGAAAGCAATATTATTTCACCCTTTTAGAGCATAGTTTTAATCCCATCATCACATTCATTAACTAGACACAACAGTACTAATAACTTAGATAGATACTTAACAAGAAAAACAAAAATATTTTATTTCTAATCCACTGAGTTGGCCAATAACCAGTTATCATAAAAAATATAAACTAATATGAAGAATATGAAGCATTTTTATTTGCCGTCATGCTCTTTAGTAAAATGAGTAGTTCTGAATTTGACAATGGCTTGCAGCATATAGTCTTAGAAATTTTTCTTAAGAGGTTGAGTAGTATTTTATTTTTATAAATAAACTTCTTTGTGATGAAGAGTCAAAAAATCAAAAGGTCTTCTTTAAGGCACTTTCTTTTCAGGTTAACTAAAGAATTTATTTTATCGTCACACTGCTATGTTTTATTCTTACTGTTTTGTTTCTTCACAGCCTGCTACAATGTTTAGTAGCCTCTTTTAGATAAAATTCTTAATGTACCTCTCATTCAGTACTTTGGGAGGATGAAGACAAAACAAACATAATTTTACTAAATTGTGTCCTAAATACTATATTAGGAACCAACTAGATGCTTTTATTTTTCAATGAAGTTTCATTTTAAAAGTAATATATCATACCAGAGGCATGTGAGTTCAGCTGACTAATTCAAAAAATTATTCTTCCATATCTCATATCACTTTGTGCATATTGATATCCTAACACTGATCACAATGAATTATAATAACATGGTTGGCCTTTCCCATTTTCAGTCTTAGACTGTGAGCTTCTAGAGGACAAGGTCTGTCTGATATATCTCTATATTCCTACTGTGTGTGCCAGTGCTTAGCATATAACAAATCCGCCTTAAATATTTGTTAAAGGAAGGAATGAACACATCCATTCTATATTTTCTTTCATCTATTGATATATATGTGTCTACTATAAGTGTTTACTACTAGCAAAGGAATCTGATGAAAATGGAAATATCCTCTGATGAATTAATTTTAAATGTCCCTCTGATTTTATTTCTCATATTATATAACTTTGTTTAACTTCTCATTTGCTTTTTTTTTCAAATAGTTTTATGTATATACATAAACATACAATTTGGGCATTTTTCTCTTCCCTTTTTCACAGTTCACTGTACATACTGTCTCAGAAATTTGTTCATATAAGATCACAAAATACTTTACATTTTCTACAGCTAAATAACATTCCCTTGTATGAATGACAAAAAAAAAACAACAACAACAACAACAACGACTACCAATGCCTCTGTGGATTGGCTTTTAGATACTACCCCAATTTTGTCCTTTAATAAGCAACACTCAGTTCAGCTCAGTTCAGGCGCTCAGGTGTGTCTGAATCTACAACCCTATGAACTGTATCATGCCAGGAATCCCTGTCCATCATCAACTCCCAGAGTTTACCCAAAATCATGTCCATTGAGTCAGTGATGCCATCTCATGCTCTGATGTCAACTTCTCCTCCCACTGTCAATCTTTCCCAGCATCAGGGTCTTTTCAAATCAGTCAGTTCTTTGCATCAGGTGGCCAAAATTTTGGAGTTTCAGCTTCAACATCAGTCCTTCCAATGAATATTCAGGACTAATTTCCTTTAGGATGGACCGGTTGGATCTCCTTGCAGTCCAAGGGACTCTCAAGAGTCTTCTTCAACATCGCAGTTCAAGAGAATCAATTGTTCGGTGCTCAGCTTCCTTTATAGTCCAACTCTCATAGCCATACATGAATATTGGAAAAAACCATAGCCTTGACTAGGTGGACCTTTCTTGTCAAAGTAATGTCTCTGCTTTTTAATATGTTGTCTAGGTTGGTCATAACTTTTCTTCCAAGGAGTTAACTTCTTTTACTGTCATGGCTGCAATCACCATCTGCAGTGATTTTGGAGCCCAAACATATGAAGTCTGTCACTGTTTCCATTGTTTCATCTATTTGCCATGAGGTGACAGGACTGGATGCCATGATCTTTTCTTTCTGACTATTGACTTTTATGCCAAATTTTTCAAACTCCTCTTTCACTTTCATCAAGAGGCTCTTTAGTTCTTCTTCACTTTCAGCCATAAGGGTAGTGTCATCTGCATATCTGAGGTTATTGATTTTTCTCCCAGCAATCTTGATTCCAGCTTGTGCTTCCTCCAGCCCAGCATTTCTCATTATGTACTCTCCGTATAAGTTAAATAAGCAGGGTGAAAATATACAGCCTTGGAGAACTCCTTTCCCTATTTTGGACCAGTCTGTTGTTCCATGTCCAGTTCTAACTGTTGTTTCCTGACCTGCATGCAGATTTCTGAAGAAGCAGGTCAAGTGGTCTGGTATTCCTATCTCTTTAAGAATTTTCCAGAAAGAACACTATGAGTGAAAAAAAAAAAAAATTGCAGGTCATCTTTCTATACATGGAATACAATTTGTAAGAAAAAATTTTGAAATTTCTGGGTCAAAAGTACATTTGCATGTATATTAGAGATGTTAGAAACTGCCAACTTGTTTTTCATGTGAGTTGTGCCATGAGGGTTATGGCAATTCGTCCTCCAACTAGCACTGAATGAAAGTTGATATATTTTATTAATCATTCCCAATAGTGTGAGTTATCAAGCTTTTGAAATTTTGCTAATCTTGAAAATGGTATATGTCAATGTAGTCTTATTTTTCTATTTATCTTGCAATGAATGAGATTGGACAACAGATAATATATGTAAATATGGTTTTTTTCTTTGTTTTTTAATCTTTGTCCATTTTCCCATTTTATTAGAAAGTAGCTGTTATTTTGCAGGTGATATTTTTATGGTAGAGAGAGGATCTTTATATTTTAGTGTCTAATATAACGAGGTTTAAATGTTTTCCAAGCTGGTCATTTTTCACTTGATTTTACAGCCAGGCATCCTGGAATGTGACCTTCGGAATCATCACTATGAACAAAACTAGAGGAGGTGATGGAATTTCAGTTGAGCTATTTCAAATCCTCAAAGATGATCCAGTTAAAGTGCTGCACTCAATATGCTAGCAAATTTGGAAAACTCAGCAGTGGCCACAGGACTGGAAATGATGAGTTTTCATTCCAATCTCAAAGAAAGGCAACCCCAAAGAATGTTCAAACTACCGCACAAGTTCACTTCTCTGGTACGCTAGCAAAGTAATACTCAAGATACTTCAAGCTAGGCTTTAATAGTATGTGAACTAAGAACTTCCAGATATTCAAGCTGGATTTATCAAAGGCAAAGGAACCAGAGATCAAATTGCCAACATCTGTTGGATCATTGGAAAAGCAAGAGAATACCAGAAAAACACCTACTTTTGTTTTATTTACTACGCCAAAGCCTTTGACTGTGGATCACAAAAAAACTGTGGGAAGTTATTAAAGAGATGGGAATAGCAGACCACCTTATCTGCCTCCTGAGAAATCTGTATGCAGGTGAAGAAGCAACAGTTAACTACTGGACATGGAACAACAGGCTGGTTCCAAATTGGAAAAGGAGTATGTCAAGGTTGTATGTCACCCTGCTTATTTAACTCATATATAGAGTACATCAGGCAAAATGCTGGGCTGGATGAAGCACAAGCTGGAATCAAGATTGCTGGGAGAAATATCAGTGACTTCAGATATGCAGATGACACCACCCTTATGGCAGAAAATGAAGAAGAACTAAAGAACCTCTTGATGAAAGTGAAATAGGAAATTGAAAAAGATGGCTTAAAAGTCAACATTATAAGAACTAAGATCATGGCATCTGGTCCCATCACTTCATTGCAAATAGATGAGAAAACAATGGAAACAATGACGGACTTTATTTTTGGGGGCTCCAAAATCACGCAGCTGGTGACTATAGCCATGAAAGCAAAAGACTCTTGCTCCTTGGAAGACAAGCTATGACCGACCTAGACAGCATATTACAAACCAGAGACAGTACTTGGCCAACAAATATCCATCTAGTCAAGGCTATCGTTTTTCCAGTAGTCATGTATGGATGTGAGAGCTGAACTAGATGCTTAGAGAGCTGAATATCATAGAATTGCTGCTTTTGAACTGTGATTTAGAGGAAGACTCGAGAGTCTCTTGGGCTGCAGGGATGTCAAACCATACAATCCTAAAGAAAATCAGTCCTGGATATTCTTTGGAAGGACTGATGCTGAAGCTGAAACTCCATTACTTTGACTACCTGATATGAAGAACTGACTCATTCAAAAAGACACTGATGCTGGGAAAGATTGAAGGCGGGAGGAGAAGGGGACGACAGAGAATGAGATGGTTGGAAGGCATCACTGACTCAATGGACATGAGTCTGAGCAACCTCTGGGAATTGGCGATGGACAGGGAAGCCTGGTGTGCTGCAGTCCATGGGGTCCCAAATAGTTGGACAAGATGGAATGAACTAAACTGAACCACACATGAACTCAGTTTTCCATGAAAACGTATTTTCATGGTTATTTTATTCCTGTCTCCTCAATCTTTTTGTGTTTCAGTAACCAAATCCTAGTTTATTAAATTATTTCCTTTGTCCTTGCTAGACAAAACACTTTATCAAATTCAAGGTACCAATGGGCCACCATGCATACACTGCCCCCTGGTGTTCAGAGTAGAACTTTCTTTTGTTTAGTTGCTTAGTTATGTCTTTTTGTGGGTTCATGGACTACAGCCCACCAGGCTCCTTCTGTCTGTGGGATTTCCCAGGCAAGAATATTGGAGTTGATTTCCTTCTCCAGGAAATCTTCTGGATCCGGAGATTAAATCCATGTCTTCTGCATTAGCTGAAAGTTTCTTTACCACTGAGCCACCGGTAAGAGGTGGGAAAAATACAGATGGAGGAAAACAGGAGTAAAGCTAATCAAGCAAACTCTCTACCAGTTAAAATATCTAGACTTCAATATTCTTTCCACAAGTACCACAGCTGATATACATATATAGCATGTGATTACTTTTTCAATCTGTCAGAAAAATCCAATCCATATTTCTCTATGTCCTTCAGACTGGCTCTGACCATTTAGGGTAGGTTATAAAAGGTTGAGGAACAATCATTAAGAGGCACAATTTTTTTAATTAAATATATGCTTTCTGCCATAACAGATAACATATTAGATGATTGGATGGCATGACCGACTCGATGGACATGGATTTGCGTGGACTCTGGGAGTTGGCGATGGACAGGGAGGCCTGGCATGCTGAGGTTCATGGGGTTGCCAAGAGTTGGACAGGACTGAGCAACTGAATTGAACTGAATATTTTTGCCTTGAAGCTTCCTCTTTCAGTTCCTGTTGTAGGTGTTCGTTTAGCTCTGGCATCACTGTGAAGAAGCACCGTCCTCCCTCCTCAGTGCATGTTGCCACATGTAATCTATTGGTCAGAAGATGGCATTACTATCTTGAGATAATCTGTAGCTATTTACAGTGGTTTTCTCTCTCTGACTCTCTCTCTCTCAATCATGCACACACACACACACACACACTGCATCTAGAATAATCACTTTACTGTATGACAGTGGAAGACACAGTAATATATGGAATTACAATAAATACATATCATACCACTTCTCTTGCAACACCTCAGCATAACGGTGTCAGTTAAGGCCAGATTTCTTAGTCTTCACTATATACTTACATATAAAGGTAGATTTAGTAAAGCAGAGGGAGGTTTAGTTCCATCATCATCATTAATGTCACTGGAAGTTTCATGCCTAAATTTTCAAGTATTATATTTCAAATGTAACCTGCTATTGTTTACTTTCCAACCTTTTTTCTGGCATATTTATTCTTTATGTACAGAATTGTACTAAAAAGAATGAACGGAATCTCCCTTGGAAATATAGCAGGTGGTATGATTAGTATAGAATCATGCAGTAAACATGTCTTTTATATGTCTAAGTAAATATATTTAGAAATCATATCCTCTGAATTTAGAACAAAATACTTTGGTTTCTTCTAGTATTAAGTACAAATTTAATTGAATAATTTTTCTTAAAATACTGATGTACTATTTTCAGAAAACATAGGAGATTGTTGGGTTCTATGCATTTTAGTTTGTGTATATTAAATAGTTGAAACCTTATTATCACCATTCACCATTAAATTGGTATGTTAGGTTCTATTGAAGGAAAAGATGAAAAGAAAAAAAGAAAATCAAGCCAGCTCAAGAACAGTAGTGTGAACCTGTGAACAATTTCCAAAGTTATTTTCAGAAACCATTTTAAAGAGATTAACAAAAGACTATTTTCCCCCATGAAGTATTAGGTAGAGACACTATGGGAAATGTTTCAATAAACTTCAAGTTAGTGCTATGTATATATTAACCACCAAACAATTTCAATGATCTCACACCTTAGCAAAGTAATACTCAAAATTCTCCAAGCTAGGCTTCAGCAATATGTGAACCATGAACTTCCAGATGTTCAAGCTGGTTTTAGAAAAGGCAGAGGAACCTGAGATCAAATGGCCAACATTGGCTAGATCATTGAAAAAGCAAGAGAGTTCCAGAAAAAAACATCTATTTCTGCTTTTCTGACTATGCCAAAGCCTTTGACTATGTGGATCACAATAAACTGTGGAAAGTTCTTCAGGAGATAGGAATATCAGACCACCCGACCTGTCTTTTGAGAAATCTGTATGCAGGTCAGGAAGCAACAGTGAGAACTGGACATGGAAAAACAGACTGGTTCCAAATAGGAAAATGAGAACATCAAGACTGTATATTGTCACCCTGTTTATTTAACTTATATGCAGAGTACATCATGAGAAATGCTGGGCTGGAGGAAGCACAAGCTGGAATCAAGATTGCTGGGAGAAGTATCAATAACCTCAGATATACAGATGACACCACCCCTATGACAGAAAGTAAAGAGGAACTAAAGAGCCTCTTGATGAAAGTGAAAAAAAGAGAGTGAAAAAGTTGGCTTAAAGCTCAACATTCAGAAAACTAAGATCATGGCATCTAGTCCCATCTCTTCATGATAAATAGATGGAGAAACAGTGGAAACAGTGGCTGACTTTATTTTTTGGGCTCCGACATCACTGCAGATGGTGACTGCAGCCATGAAATTAAAAGATGTTTGCTCCTTGCAAAAAAAGGTTATGACCAACCTAGACAGCATATTAAAAAGCAGAGATATTACTTTGCCAACAAAGGTTCTTCTCGTCAAGGTTGTGGTTTTCCCAGTAGTCATGAATGGATGTGAAAGTTGGATTGTAAAGAAAGATAAGTACTGAAGAACTGATGCTTTTGAACTGGTTTTGGAGAAGACTCTTGAGCGTGACTTAGACTGCAGGAAGATCCAACCAGTCCATCCTAAAGGACATCAGTCCTGGGTGTTCATTGGAAGGACTGATGTGGAAGCTGAAACTCTAATACTTTGGCCACCTGATGCAAAAAGCTGACTCATTTGGAAAAAAAAAAAAAAAACACTGATGCGGGGAAAGATTGAGGGCAGGAGGAGAAGCGGACAGCAGCAGATGAGATGGTTGGATGGCATCACCTACTCAATGGATATAAGTCTGGGTAAACTCCAGGCGTTGGTGATGGACAGGGAGGACTGGTGTGCTGCAGTCCGTGGAGTCGCAAAGTGTTGGACACGATTGAGCAACTGAACTGAACTGAACTGAACTGATATATTCCTACTTGATGTGAATACCAATTAAGTAGTTTTAAGTACAAATTGAATTTTCTCTTAGTTGAAAAGGTTAAAGGTGTAAGAAATACCACTTCACCCTCCATCTTATTAGAAAGAATGATGAGTTCCTAGGGCATTTGATAAAAATAATACAAGTAAGAAAAGATTTTTAAATGATCAAAAGAAAATTAAAAACAATGAAACAAAGTTCATCATAAAATGAAGAAGTACATGCCACCAAGGAACAAAGAATCAATAGTCAAGTTATTTAGTAAGTAGGATTTACCCACAGTCACAGGCTTCTTCAGAAAAGTGACTAGATTCCTCCCACATGGACAGGAGCTCCAGAAAAAGAATGCTAAAATAAATAAATAAAATGGCATTTAAAGTGGGTATGTGTGCTTAAAGGCTCCTCCTGGAAAAATGCATAATTTCTTAATGGAGCATGTATCTGAGATGTGGTACAGTGACTCCTAGGACAATCCAGATCCTTTCCAGATTTCTATAAAAAAGAAAAACATGTTTAAATGAAGTATGGAATGAAACTCTAATTTGAATACCTCAGTAGAAAAAGACAGAATATGCTTTTTCAGTTGATATTTAAGTATACCCTTTCAGATTATGTTTTTGAAATGTAAGTGTGGGTATAATAAATTGATATACATTTACAAAGTGATATTAAGGAGATATAGTCTTCTATACCAGGCTATTATAGTAGACAAAATGATTCCATAGATTGGTCTACTGGGATTCTGTGCTTATGGGGAATCTTAACAGCAATGATGTGAAGTGAAAGGCAAAGGAAAAAAGGAAAGATATACCCATCTGAATGCAGAGTTCCAAAGAATAACAAGGAGAAATAGGAAAACCTTCCTCAGTGATCAATGCAAAGAAATAGAGGAAAATAATAGAATGAGAAAGACTAGAGATCACTTCAAAAAATTAGAGATACCAAGGGAACATTTCATGCAAAGATGGGCTCGATAAAGGACAGAAACGGTATGGACCTAAGAAGCAGAAGATATTAAGAAGAAGTGGTAAGAATGAATACAGAGAAAAACTATACAAAAAAGATCTTCATGACCCAGATAATGATGATGGTGTTATCACTCACCTAGAGCCAGACATCCTGGAATGCAAAGTCAAGTGGGCCTTAGGAAGCACCATTATGAACAAAGTTAGTGGAGATGATGTAATGGTAGTTGATCTATTTTAAATTCTAAAAGATGATGCTGTGGAAATGCTGCACTCAATATGCCAGCAAATTTGGAAAACTCAACAGTGACCACAGGACTGGAAAAAGTCCATTTTTATTCCAATTCCAAAGAAAGAAAATGATAAAGAATATTCAAATTGTAGCATAATTGCACTCATCTCACACACTAGCAAAGCAATGCTCAAAATCTTCCAAGCTAGGCTTCAACAGTAAATGAACCATGAACTTCCAGATGGTCAAGCTATTTTTTTAAAAGGCAAAGGAAACAGAGATTAAATTGCCAATATCCACTGAATCTTTGAAAAAGCAAGAGAGTTCCAGAAAAACATCTGCTTTATTAACAATGTCAAAGCCTTTGACTCTGTGGATTAAAGCAAACTGTAAAAAAATCTTCAAGAGATAGGAATACCAGACCACCTGACCTGTCTCCTGAGAAATCTGTGTGCAGGTCAAGGAGAAACAGTTAAAACTGGACATGGAACAACAGACTGGTTCCAAATAGGAAAAGGAGCATGCCAAGGATGTATATTGTCACCCTGCTTATTTAACTTACATGCAGAGAACATCATGTGAAATGCCAGGCTGGATGAAACACAAGCTGGAATCAAGATTTCTGGGAGAACTGTCAATGACCTCATATATGCAGATGACACCAGCCCTATGGGAGAAAGCAAAGAATAACTAAAGAGCCTCTTGTGAAAGTGAAAGAGGAGATTGAAAACGTTGGGTTAAAACTGACCATTCAGAAAACTAAGATCATGGCATCTGGCCCCATCACTTCATGGCAAATAGATGGGGAAATAATGAAAACAGTGAGAGACTATTTTTGTGGGCTCCAAAATCACTGCAGATGGTGAAGCCAAGAAATTAAGACACTTGCTCCTTGAAAGAAAAGCTATGACCAACCTAGACAGCATATTAAAAAGCAGAGACATTACTTTGCCAACAAAGGTCCATGTAGTCAAAGCTATGGTTTTTCCAGCAGTCATATATGGATGTGAGAGTTGGACTATAAGGAAACTTGAGTGCAGAAGAACTGATGCTTTTGAACTGTGGTATTGGAGAAGATTCTTGAGAGTCCATTGGGCTGCAAGGAGATCAAACCATACAACCCTGAAGGAAATCAGTTTTGAATATTCATGAGAAGGACTGATTCTGAAGCTGCAACTCCAATACTCTGGCCACTTGGTGAGGAGAACTGATTCAGTGGAAAAGACCTTGATGCTAGGAAAGATTGAAGGCAGGAGGAGAAGAGGACGGCAGAGGATGAGATGGTTGGATGGCATTACTGATTTGATGGACATGAGTTGATTAAAGCTCTGGAAGTTGGTGATGGACAGGGAATCCTGGTGTGCTGCAGTCCATGCGGTTTCAAAGAGTAGGACACAACTGAGTGACTGAACTGAACTGACTGAAAAATGATGTTTGAATAGAGTGGAAAGGAGTGACAGGAAGCACACATACTATGCTTATCTCCTCTGCTCAGTAACATAACCCATTTTTCCATCAGACTTACAAAACAGAATGAAAGATAGAATTCTTTAAAGATGGCAAAGCAAAGCGTTGTATCCAACATAAGGTCCTTCTGAGCTAATAGCCCTGTACAACTGCACATGTCATAAACATGTGATGTTAAATCAGATGAGTACAACTTATAATTTGTTCAAAACTGGGAAAGGAATACAACAAGGCTGTATATTGTCACACTGCTTATTTAACTTGTATTCAGAGTATATCATGTGAAATATCTGACTAGATGAATCACAAGCTGCAATCAAGACGGCTGACAGAAATATTAACAACCCCAGATATGCAGATGATACCACCCTAGTGGCACAAAGCAAAAAGGAACTTAGGAGTCTCTTGGTAAGTGTAAAAGAGGAGAGTGAAAAAGCTGGCTTAAAATTCAACATATGAAAAGTGAAGATCATGGCATCCAGCTCCATCACTTCATGGCAAATAGAAGGGGGAAAAGTGGAAGCAGTGCCATATTTTTTTTTTGGGGGGGGGTGAAATTCACTGTTGATGGTGACTACAGCCATGGAATTAAAAGACACTTGCTTCTTGGAAGGAAAGCTGTTGCAGACCTAGACAGTGTATTAAAAAGCAGAGATATCACTTTGCCAACAGAGGTCTGTATAGTCAATGTTTTTGTTTTTGTTTTTCAGTAGTCACGTATGGATGAGAGAGTTGAACCTTAAAGAAGGCTGAGCACCAAAGAATTGATGCTTTTGAATTATGGTGCTGGAGAACACTCTTGAGAGTCCCTTGGACTGTAAGGAGATCAAACCGCTCAATCCTAAAGGAAATCAGTCCTGAATATTCATTGAAAGGACTGAGGCTGAAGCTGAAGCTCTAGTACTTTGGCCACCTGATGCAAAGGGCTGACTCATTGGAAAAAACCCTGGGAAAGACTGAATGAAACAGAAGCGGGTGGCAAAGAATGGACAGTTAAAAAGCATCACTGACTCACTGAACATGAAATTGAGGAAAATCTAGGAGATAGTGGACGACAGAGGAGTTTGATGTATTGCAGTCAATGGGATGGCAAAGAATTGGCACAACTTAGTGACTGAACAACAACGACCACCAATATAATCCATCAAGAGATCTTGTTGGCTCTACCTTCAAAACATAAAGAATCTGATTCCTTTTCACTATTTCCATTGAGACTACTCCTGTCTAACCACTATCACCTTTTACCTGGAGTATTTCTCTATCTTTTTGCCTTTTCATACTGCTCATGGGGTTCTCAAGGCAAGAATAATGAAGTGGTTTGTCATTACCTTCTCCAGTAGACTATACTTTGTCAGAACTGATGGACAGGGAAGCCTGGCATGCTGCAGTCCATGGGATTGCAAAGAGGCAAATACGACTGAGCAAATGAACTGAACTAATTCCTTTAACTAAATGGACTCCACAGTTTTAGCCCTGTCCTTTCACATCTTATCTTTACTATATTCAATTCTCAACACACCTGTAATAATGATCTTTTAAACATATTTGCTGAGTTCTATTAATGAATATACTTCTGATTGCTTTGAGAAAAAATAACTAATTTTTATGTGTGTATGTGATAGCACTTGAGCTTACCCATTAAACTTTATACCTATTTACATATAAAAGCTTAAAATTTTTAGCATGTTTAAAAAACACATTAAAATTGTATACACAATTGCTCCAAGCCTTTTAGACCACATGATTCCTCTTTAAATTACATCCTTTTCTGGATTGTATTTGACTTCTAATATACTAGTTTCAGGTGTACAATATATAGTTATTTGATATTTGTATAATTTAGGCATCAAATGTATTATAATATTACTGACTATATTCCCTGTGCTGAATATTATATACCTGCAACTTGTTAATTTATAACTATAGTCTATAGTTTCTTATCCCTCTTTATTTTACATATCGCTTCAATCCTTCCCAACCACTATTCATTGTACTTTTGAGTCTGTTTCACTGCATTTGTTCATTTGTTTTGTTTACTAGAGTTCACAAATAAGTAAAAACACAGCATTTACCTTTTCTCTTTCAGACTTCTTCAGTTCAGTTCAGTTGGTCAGTCATGTACAATTCTTTGCAACCTCATGGACTGCATCATGCCAGGCCTCCCTGTCCATCACCAACTCCCAGAATTCACCCAAACTCAGGTCCAAACTGTCTCCTTCTCTGTTGTCCCCTTCTACTCCTGCCTTCAATCTTTCCCAGCATCAGGGTATTTTGAATGAGTCAGCTCTTCACATCAAAGAACGAAGAAATATTCATGACTAAGAATGGGAGTTTCAGCTTTCACATCAGTTCTTCCAATGAACACCCAGGACTGATCTCCTTTAGGATGGACTGGTTGGATCTCCATACAGTCCAAGGGATTGTCAAGAGTCTTCTGCAACACCACAGTTCAAAAGCATCAATTCTTTGGTGCTCAGCTTTCTTTACAGTCCAAATCTCACATCCATACAAGACTACTGGAAAAACCATAGCCTTGACTAGACAGACCTTTTTTGACAAAGTAATATCTCTGCTTTTTAATATGCTGTCTAAGTTGGTCATTACATTTCTTCGAAGAAGTAAGCGTATTTTAATTTCATGGCTGCAGTCACCATATGCAGTTATTTTGGAGCCAAAAAAAATGTAAAGTTTACCACTGTTTCCACTGTTTCTCCATCTATTTGCCATAAAGTGATGGGACCAGATGCCATGATCTTAGTTTACTGCACGTTGAGCTTTAAGCCAACTTTTTCACTCCCGTCTTTCACTTTCATCAAGAAGCTCTTTAGTTCTTCTTTGTTTCTTGCCATAAAAGTGATGTCATCTGCATATCTGAGGTTCCTGATATTTCTCCTGGCAATCTTAATTCCAGCTTGTATTTCATCCAACCCAGCGTTTCTCATGATGCATTCTGCATATAAGTTAAATAAGCAGGGTGACAATATACAGATTTGATGTACTCCTTTTCCTATTTGTAACCAGTCTGTTGTTCCATGCCCAGTTCTATCTGTTGCTTTCTGACTTGCATACAGGTTTCTCAAGAGGAAGATCAGGTGGTCTGCTATTCTCATCTCTTTCAGAATTTTCCACAGTTTTTTGTGATTTACACAGTCAAAGGCTTTGGCATAGTCAATAAAGTAGAAACAGATGTTTTTCTGGAACTCTCTTGCTTTATTTGAAGATCCAGCAGATGTTGGCAATTTGATCTCTGGTTCCTCTTCCCTTTTCTAAAGCCAGCTTAAACATCTGGAAGTTCACGGTTCATGTATTGTTGAAGCCTGGCTTGGAGAATTTTGAGCATTACTTTACTAGCATGTGAGATGAGTTAAATTGTGTTGTGGTTTGAGCATTTTTGGCAATGCCTTACTTTGGGATTGGAATGAAAACTGACATTTTCCAGTTCTGTGGCCACTGCTGAGTTTTCTGAATTTGTTGGCATATTGAGTGCAGCACTTTCACAGCATCAACTTTTAGGATTTCAAATAGTTCAACTGGAATTCCATCACCCCCACTAGCTTTGTTGGTAGTGATGCTTCCTAGGGCCCACTTTACTTCACATTGCAGGATGTCTAGCTCTAGGTGAGTGATCACACCATCATGATTTTCTGGGCCCTGATGATTTTTTTTCCTCCTCAGCTATTTGTTTTTTTGTATTTCTTTTTCTTGGGTATGACCTTGCTTCCTGTCTCCTGTACAATGTATAATACCCCCAGTTCCATCCATTTTTTGTAAATAGCAAAGCTTCATTCTTCTTATAGCTGAGTAACATTCCACTATATATATCACATCTTCTCTATCTATCTGTGGATGGAAACTTAGACTGCAACTCAGATCAGTCATTCAATCATGTCTTCTTCTTTCTGACCCCATGAACAGCAGCATGCCAGGGTTTCCTGTATATCACCAAATCCTGGAACATACTCATGTCCACTGACTCATGTCCACTGAGTCAGTGATGCCACCCAACCATATCATACTCTGTCATCCCCTTCTTGTCCTACCTTCAATCTATCCCAGCATAAGAGTGTTTTCTGTTGAGTCAGTTCTTCACATCAGGTAGCCAAAGTATTGGAGCTTCAACTTCAGTATTAGTCCTTCCAATGAACATTCAGGACTGATTTCCTTTAGGATGTTGGATCTCTTTGCAGTCCAAGGGACTCTCAAGTGTCTTCTCCAACACCACAGTTCAAAAGCATCAATTATTCCATTCTCAGGTTTCCACACTTCCATGCTATCCAAGAAACGTGGCCAAGTGGAGCTACCCCACGTCCAAGGTAAGGAGCAGTGGCTGTAGTTTGCTAGAGCAGCCATGAAGAGATACCCCACATCCAAGGTAAGACAAAACCAAATAAGATGGTAGGCACTGAGAAAGGGCGTGATAGGACAGACAGACTGAAACCACAATCACAGACAACTAGCCAATCTGACCACATGGACCACAGCCTTGTCTAACTCAATGAAACTAAGCCAGGCCATGTCGGGCCACTCAAGATGGATGGGTCATGGTGGAAAGGACTGACAGAATGTGGTACACTGGAGAAGGGAATGGCAAACCCACTTCAGTATTTTTGCCTTGAGAGCCCCATGAACAGTATAACAAGGGGAAAAGATAGGAAACTGAAAGATGAACTCCCCAGATCGGTAGGTGCCCAGTATGCTACTAGAGATCAGTGGAGAAATAAATCTAGAAAGAATGAAGGGATGGAGCCAAAGCAAAAACAACACCCAGTTGTGGAAGGGACTGGTGATAGAAGCAAGGTTCGATGCTGTAAAGAACAATAGGAACCTGGACTGTTAGGTCCATGAATCAAGGCAAATTGGAAGTGGTCAAACAAGAGATGACAAGAGTGATCAACATTCTAGGAATCAGTGATGGAGTGGAATGGGTGAATTTAACTCAAATGACCATTATATCTACTACTGTTGGCAGGAATCCCTTAGAAAAAATGGAGTAGCCATCATAGTCAACAAAAGAGTCTGAAATGCAGTACTTGGATGCAATCTCAAAAAAGACAGTATGATCTCACTTCATTTCCAATGAAAACCATTCAATATCATAGTAATCCATGACCAGTATTCCTGAAGAAGCTGAAGTTGAACAGTTCTTTGAAGACCTACAAGACCTTCTAGAACTAACACCCAAAAAAGATGTATTTTTCATTATAGGGGACTTGAATGCCAAAGAAGGAAGTCAAGAAACACCTGGAGTAACAGGCAAATTTTGCCTTGGAGTACAGAATGAAGCAGGGCACATAATTCTAGTAGAATTCAGCCAAGAGAGTGCACTAGTTATAGCAAACACCCTCTGCCAACAAAACAAGAGAAGACTACACATGGACATCACCAGATGGTCGACACCAAAATCAGATTGATTATATTCTTTGCGGCTAAAGACGGAGCTCTATACAGTCAGCAAAAACTGAGAGGTGGCTGTGGCTCAGGTCATGAACACCTTATTGCCAAATTCAGACTGAAATTGAAGAAACTGAAGGAAACAACTAGGCCATTCAGGTATGACTTAAATCAAATCCCTTATGACTATACAGTAAAGTGAGAAATAGATTTAAGGGCCTAGATCTGATAGATAGAGTGCCTGATGAACTACAGAATGAGGTTCGTGACATTGTATGGGAGACAGGGATCAAGGCCGTCGTTAAGAAAAAGAAATGCAGAAAAGCAAAATGGCTGTCTGAGGAGGCCTTACAAATAGCTGTGAAAAGAAGGGAAGTGAAAAGCAAAGGCGAAAAGGAAAGATATACCCATTTGAATGCAGAGTTCCAAAGAATAGTAAGGAAATATAAGAAAGCCCTCATCAGTGATCAATGCAAAGAAATAGAGGAAAACAATAGAATAGGAAAGACTAGAGATCTCATCAAGAAAATTCGAGATACCAAGGGAACATTTCATGCAAAGATGGGCTCGATAAAAGACAGAAATGGTATGGACCAAACAGAAGCAGAAGACATTAAGAAGAGGTGGCAAGAATACACAGAAGAACTGTACAAAAAAACCTTCAAGACCTAGATAATCATGACGGTGTGATCACTCACCTAGAGCCAGATATCCTGGAATGTGATGTCAAGTGAGCTTTAGGAAACATCAATATGAACAGGGCTAGTGGAGGTGATGGAATTCCAGTTGAGCTATTTCAAAACCTGAAAGATGATGCTGTGAAAGTGCTGCACTCAATATGCCAGCAAATTCGAGAAACTAAGCAGTGGCCACAGGACTGGAAAAGGTCAGTTTTCACTCTAATCCCAAAGAAAAGCAATGCCAAAAAATACTCAAACTACCACACAATTGCACTCATCTCACACGCTAGTAGAGTAATGATTAAAATTCTGCAAGACAGGCTTTAGTGATATGTGAACCGTGAACTTCCAGATGTTCAAGCTGATTTTAGAAAGGGAGAGGAACCAGAGATCAAATTGCCAACATCCAATGGATTAACAAAAAAGCAAGAGAGTTCCAGAAAAACATCTGCTTCCGCTTTGTTGACTATGCCAAAGTCTTTGACTGTGTGGATCACAACAAACTGGAAAATTCTGAAAGACATGGGTATACCAGACCACCTGACCTGCCTCTTGAAAAAGCTGTATGCAGGTCAGGAAGCAACAGTTAGAACTGGAAATGGAACAACAGACTGGTTTCAAATAGGAAAAGGAGTACATCAAGGCTGTATGTTGTCACCCTGCTTATTTAACTTATATGCAGAGTACATCATGAGAAACGCTGGGCTGGAAGAAGCACAAGCTGGAATCAAGATTGCTGGGAGAAATATCAATAGCCTTAGATATGTAGATGACACCACCCTTATGGCCGAAAATGAAGAAGAACTAAAGAGCCTCTTGATGACAGTGAAAGAGAAGAGTGAAAAAGTTGGCTTAAAATTCAACATTCAGAAACAAGAAAAAAGTCAAATAAATAACCTAACTCTACACCTAAAGCAACTAGAAAAGGAAGAAATGGAGAACCCCAGAGTTAGTAGAAGGAAAGAAATCTTAATAATTAGGGCAGAAAAAAATGCAAAAGAAACAAAAGAGACCATAGCAAAAATCAACAAAGCCAAAAACTGGTTCTTTGAAAGTATGAATAAAATTGACAAACCATTAGCTAGGCTCATCAAGAAACAAAGAGAGAAAAATCAAATTAATAAAATTAGAAATGAAAATGGAGAGATCACAACAAACAACACAGAAATACAAAGGATCATAAGAGACCACTATCAACAATTCTATGCCAATAAAATGGACAACGTGGAAGAAATGGACAAATTCTTAGAAAAGTACAATTTTCCAAAACTGAACCAGGAAGAAATAGAAAATCTTAACAGACCCATCACAAGCACAGAAATTGAAATGGTAAATCTTCCAGCAAACAAAAGCCCAGGTCCAGACAGCTTCACAGCTGAATTCTACCAAAAATTTCGAGAAGAGCTAACACCTATCCTCCTCAAACTCTTCCAGAAAATTGCAGAGGAAGGTAAAATTCCAAACTCATTCTATGAGGCCACCATCACCCTAACACCAAAACCTGACAAAAATGTCACAAAAAAGGAAAACTACAGGCCAATATCACTGATGAACATAGATGCAAAAATCCTCAACAAAATTCTAGCAATCAGAATCCAATCAACACATTAAAAAGATCATACACCACTGACCAAGTGGGCTTTATCCCAGGGATGCAAGGATTCTTCAATATCCGCAAATCAATCAATGTAATTCACCACATTAACAAATTGAAAAATAAAAACCACATGATTATCTCAATAGATGCAGAGAAGGCCTTTGACAAAATTCAACATCCATTTATGATAAAAACTCTCCAGAAAGCAGGAATAGAAGGAACATACCTCAACATAATAAAAGCTATATATGACAAACACACAGCAAACATTATCCTCAATGGTGAAAAATTGAAAGCATTTCCCCTAAAGTCAGGAACAAGACAAGGGTGTCCACTTTCACCGCTACTATTCAACATAGTTCTGGAAGTTTTGGCCACAGCAATCAGAGCAGAAAAAGAAATCAAAGGAATCCAAATTGGAAAAGAAGAAGTAAAACTCTCACTGTTTGCAGATGACATGATCCTCTACATGGAAAACCCTAAAGACTCCACCAGAAAATTACTGGAGCTAATCAATGAATATAGTAAAGTTGCAGGATATAAAATCAACACAAAGAAATCCCTTGCATTCCTATACACGAATAATGAGAAAGTAGAAAAAGAAATTAAGGAAACAATTCCATTCACCATTGCAACGAGAAGAATAAAATACTTAGGAATATATCTACCTAAAGAAACTAAAGACCTATATATAGAAAACTATAAAACACTGATGAAAGAAATCAAAGAGGACACTAATAGATGGAGAAATATACCATGTTCATGGATCGGAAGAATCAATATAGTGAAAATGAGTATACTACCCAAAGCAATTTACAAATTCAATGCAATCCCTATCAAGCTACCAGCCACATTTTTCACAGAACTAGAACAAATAATTTCAAGATTTGTATGGAAATACAAAAAACCTCAAATAGTCCAAAGCAATCTTGAGAAAGAAGAATGGAACTGGAGGAATCAACTTGCCTGACTTCAGGCTCTACTACAAAGCCACAGTCATCAAGACAGTATGGTACTGGCACAAAGACAGACATATAGATCAATGGAACAAAATAGAAAGCCCAGAGATAAATCCACACACATATGGACACCTTATCTTTGACAAAGGAGGCAAGAATATACAATGGAGTAAAGACAATCTCTTTAACAAGTGGTGCTGGGAAAACTGGTCAACCACTTGTAAAAGAATGAAACTAGATCACTTTCTATCACCGTACACAAAAATAAACTCAAAATGGATTAAAGATCTAAATGTAAGATCAGAAACTATAAAACTCCTAGAGGAGAACATAGGCAAAACACTCTCAGACGTAAATCACAGCAGGATCCTCTATGATCCACCTCCCAGAATTCTGGAAATAAAAGCAAAAATAAACAAATGGGATCTAATTAAAATTAAAAGCTTCTGTACAAGCAAAGGAAAATATAAGCAAGGTGAAAAGACAGCCTTCTGAATGGGAGAAAATAATAGCAACTGAAACAACTGACAAACAACTAATCTCAAAAATATACAAGCAACTTATGCAGCTCAATTCCAGAAAAATAAACGACCCAATCAAAAAATGGGCCAAAGAACTAAGTAGACATTTCTCCAAAGAAGACATACGGATGGCTAACAAACACATGAAAAGATGCTCAAACATCACTCATTATTAGAGAAATGCAAATCAAAACCACAATGAGGTACCACTTCACACCAGTCAGAATGGCTGCGATCCAAAAATCTGCAAGCAATAAATGCTGGAGAGGGTGTGGAGAAAAGGGAACCCTCCTACACTGTTGGTGGGAATGCAAACTAGTACAGCCACTATGGAGAACAGTGTGGAGATTCCTTAAAAAATTGCAAATAGAACTCCCTTATGACCCAGCAATCCCACTGCTGGGCATACACACTGAGGAAACCAGAATTGAAAGAGACACATGTACCCCAATGTTCATCGCAGCACTGTTTACAATAGCCAGGACATGGAAACAACCTAGATGTCCCATCAGCAGATGAATGGATAAGAAAGCTGTGGTACATATACACAATGGAGTATTACTCAGCTGTTAAAAAGAATTCATTTGAATCAGTTCTGATGAGATGGGTGAAACTGGAGCCAATTATACAGAGTGAAGTAAGCCAGAAAGAAAAACACCAATACAGTATACTAACACATATATATGGAATTTAGGAAGATGGCAATGACGACCCTGTATGCAAGACAGGAAAAAAGACACAGATGTGTATACCAGACTTTTGGAGGGAGAGGGAGAGGGTGGGATGATTTGGGAGAATGGGAATTATAACATGTATACTGTCATGTAAGAATTGAATCGCCAGTCCATGTCTGACGTAGGGTGCAGCTTGCTTGGGGCTGGTGCATGGGGATGACCCAGAGAGATGTTGTGGGGAGGGAGGTGGGAGGGGGGTTCATGTTTGGGACAGCATGTAAGAATTAAAGATTTTAAAATTTAAAGAAAATAATAAAAAATTAAAATAAAAAAAATGCACGTATTCAGTATGGAAAATCTGTGTTGTGTCTCTTAAGACTCTATACTGAATACTGAAGTCAAAATAAATAACCCTGGATATTTTTAAAACTACCAGAACAAAAGATAATCTTCAGTATCAGTGTTTCCAAACAGTATTGTATCTCTATAGCAAAAACAAATTCAAACAAAAAAATAAAGCACAAAGGAAAGGATGTCTTTAAAAAGGGCAATTTGAGGTGCTAAAATTTCCAAAAGAAGAGCTATTCCTAAAGAGAAAACTTAGGAAAAATCTAGATTACTGTAAAAAAAAAAAAGATATTAATAAAGAGCAATTGCCATTGCTGTATGGAAAACATATCCTATAACTAATAATCTAGGATAAATAACAATAAATATGTTTAGCAATATAAACCCAATATCTAAGTATCTTGAGAGAAAAACTATATTTCAAATGTTGTATGATAATTAGGGAAATATTCCTTCTTGGAAAAAAATATTTTTATAGACACTATGATTCTGTACGGATATGACAGTTGGACCATAAAGAAGGCTGAGTGCCGAAGAATTGATGCTTTGGAACTGTGATGTTGGAGAAGACTCTTGAGAGTCCCTTCGACTGCAAGGAAATCAGACCAGTCAATCCTACAAGAAACCAACCCTGAATATTCATTGGAAAGACTGTTGCTGAAGCTCCAATACTTTGGCCACCTGATGCAAATACCTGACTCATTGGGAAAGACACCGATGCTGGGAAAGATGGAAGGCAGGGGGAGAAGGGGACGACAGAGGACTAGATGGTTGGATGGCATCACCAACTCAATGGACATGAGTTTGAGCAAGCTCCAGAAGACGAAGGACAGGAAAACCTGGCGTGCTGCAGTCCACGGTGTCACAGAGAGTTGAACACAATGGAGCAAGTGAACAACAACAAATGATTCATATGGAGCACATAGCTAAACTTGAGTGCTTACAATACTGGCCTCTTTTATGCTCATGTACATACAAAATAACTAAAGTTGTATTATTAAGAAAAAAGAAACATACTAAGCAAAAAGAATTTCTCTCAAATTAATACAAAACTAAATAAAGCAAACAAACAAAATATAAAAAAACTAGAAACAAAGTCACAGATACAGATAACAAACTAGTGGTTACCAGAGGGGAGAGGTCTAGAAAAGGGCCAGAATAGGTGAAGGGGATTAAGAGGTTAAAAATTACTAGGTACAAAATAAAGAACTTACAAGAATGTTTATGTACACCACAGAGGATATAGCCAAAATTTGTATAATTTCATATTAAAAAAATCAAATCACTGTTTTACACCTGAACCTAATATAACATTGTAAGTCAACTACATTGTTGCTGTTTAACTGCTAACATCTTGTCTGACTCTTTGCAAACCCATGGAGTATAGCCCACCAGGTTTTTCTGTCCATGGAATTCTCCAGGCAAGAATACTGGAGTGGGTAGCCATTCCCTTCTCAAGGGGATCTTCCCAACCCAGGGATCCAATCCAGGTGTCCTTAACTGCATGTGGATTCTTTACCATCTGAGCCACCAGGAAAGCTATGAGTTAACTACGACTCACAGATATGCTTATGTTTGAGTTACATTAGCAACTTTAAAGTTTTAATGATCTTTAAGCTATCGAGTTAATAAATTAAGAACTAAATACTTTCAAGAAAGATATCACTTCTCAAATAATAAGTAAGACAGAAATCTCAATGCCAACTTTAATTTTAAAAAGAGACATAGACCTCCCAGAATATTGGAAATAAAAGCAAAAATAAACAAATGGGACCTAATTAAACTTAAAAGCTTCTGCACAACAAAGGAAACTATAAGCATGGTGAAAAGACAGCCTTCAGAATGAGAGAAAATAATAGCCAAATGAAGCAACTGACAAACAACTAGTCTAAAAAATATACGAGCAACTCCTGCAGCTTAATTCCAGAAAAATAAACGACCCAATCAAAAAATGGGCCAAAGAACTAAACAGACATTTCTCCAAATAAGACATACAGATGGCTAACAAACACATGAAAAGATGCCCAACATCACTCATTATCAGAGAAATGCAAATCAAAACCACAATAAAGTACCATTTCATGCCAGTCAGAATGGCTGCGATCCAAAAGTCTACAAGCAATAAATGCTGGAGAGGGTGTGGAGAAAAGGGAACCCTCTTACACTGTTGGTGGGAATGCAAACTAGTACAGCCACTATGGAGAACAGTGTGGAGATTCCTTAAAAAACTGAAATAGAACTGCCTTATGACCCAGCAATCCCACTGCTGGGCATACACACTGAGGAAACCAGAATTGAAAGAGACATGTGTACCCCAATGTTCATCACAGCACTGTTTATAGTAGCCAGGACATGGAAGCAATCTAGATGTCCATCAGCAGATGAATGGATAAGAAAGCTGTGGTACATATACACAATGGAGTATTACTCAGCCAGTAAAAATGATACATTTGAATCAGTTCTAATGAGGTGGACGAAACTGGAGCCTATTATACAGAGTGAAGTAAGCCAGAAAGAAAAACACCAATACAGTATACTAACACATATATATGGAATTTAGAAAGATGGTAATGATAACCCTGTATGCAAGACAGCAAAAGAGACACATATATATAGAACAGTCTTTTGGACTTTGTGGGAGAGGGAGAGGGTGGGATGATTTGAGAGAATGACATTGAAACATGTATAATATCATATATGAAACGAATCACCAGTCCAGGCTCGATGCATGATACTGGATGCTTGGGGCTGGTGCACTGGGATGACCCAGAGGGATGGGAGGGACGGGGAGGGAAGTGGGAGGGGGGTTCAGGATGGGGAACACGTGTATACCTGTGGTGGATTCATGTTGATGTATGGCAAAACCAATACAATATTATAAAGTAATTAACCTCCAATTAAAATTAAAAAAAAATAAAAAGACATAGAGACTTAACAACAACAACAAAAAAAAAACAGAAAACTAAGATCATGGCATCTGGTCCCATCTCTTCATGGCAAATAGATGGATAAACAGTGGAAACAGTGGCTGACTTTATTTTTCTGGGCTCCAAAATCACGGCAGATGGTGATTGCAGCCATGAAATTAAAAGACACTCCTTGGAAGGAAAGTTACGACCAATTTAGCATTATTAAAAAGCAGAGACATTGCCAACAAAGGTCTGTCTACTCAAGGCTATGGTTTTTCCAGTGGTCATGTATGGATTTGAGAGTTGGACTGTGAAGAAAGCTGAGTGCCAAAAAATTGATACTTTTGAACTGTGGGTGTTAGAGAAGACTCTTGAGAGTCCTTGGACTGCAAGGAGATCCAACCAGTCCATTCTAAAGGAGATAAGCCCTAGGGTGTTCATTGGAAGCACTGATGTGGAAGCTGAAACTCCAGTACTTTGGCCACCTGATCCAAAGAGCTGACTCATTTGAAAAGACTCTTATGCTGGGAAAGATTGAGGGCAGGAGAAGGGAACTACAGAGTACAAGATAGTTGGATGGCATCACTGACTAGACAGACATGGGTTTGTGTGGACTCTGGGAGTTGGTGATGGACAGGGAGGCCTGGCGTTCTATGGTTCATGGGGTTGCAAAGAGTTGTACACAGCTGAGAGACTAATCTATAACAGCTTTATTTTTCGTCCAACTCTCATATCTTTACATGACTACTGGACAAACCATAGTTTTGACTATACAGACCTTTGTTGGCAAAGTAATGTCTCTGCTTTTTAATATGCTGCCTAGTTTGGTCATAGCTTTTCTTCCAAGGAGCAAGCATTTTTTTTTTTTATTTCATTACTGCATTATAACATCTAAATATAATCTATATTATCTTTACCCTCATGACTTTGACACTTCAGTCTATCAGCAATTTCACTTACTGAAAATTTCCAATAGTTCTTTCCTTCCCTTAAGAGACCAAAATAGATGCAAGAGGATCTAAGTTTCTGTAAAACATACCATTAAATGATTACATGTCATTTGGTGCTTCAAAGAATATGATTCTCACTGAAACCAAAGACTATTTAAATATATTTTATCCTTATACTCTAGTGGTATAATATTGATAACATTGATTTTTATAGTTCAATTTACACTGTGCTTTTTATTTAATCATCCTAACTTCTTTGAAAAAATTAAATTGATTTCTTTATTTTTACTAATAAGGAGACAGAATCTCATGAAACTGTTGCATATTAGCACAAATCCACTTCCTCCATGTTTCCATTTCTCTCTAATTTTTTTCCCTTAACTCATTGAAATTATTTTCTAGAAAATGCTTTCTACCTTAATAATACAAATATAAGGCACATGCAAATGATTGTATTTTTCCACTCAAAACTATTTAATTTGTTTAAATAAATTATTTGGCTGTACCATGTCTTAGTTGCAGCAGGAACTTTTTTTTAGTTGTGGCATGTGGGATCTAGTTTCCTGACCAGGGAGCAATCTGAGCCACCTGCATTAGCAGTATGGAGTTTTAGCCACTGGTCTACCAGGGAAGTCCCATTACACATATCTATTTTTTTTTAATTTATAAATGATTATGCATGATACTTCACCCAGTAAAGATGGCTCTAAAGTCAAAGTGATTATAAACAAGAACTTGTTGATATTGGTCTTCTAGGGTGGAACTATGCCTTACAAAATCATTAGAGTATATTGTGAATAGTAAACTGATATCACCCCTCCATTATTTCTATAATGGTTCATAATATACTTTTCTGGAGACATTACTAAGCCAATGAAAACAATCAGAGCATAGTTTCAGGCTGACTACTTTGTTTCCTCTTAATTTTCTGGAGTTGATCTTCATTCACTCCATTTTAGGAAGGCCCATTTCCAAGAAGTGTATACTCAAAGAAAGAATATTGAAAAACCTCAAAGTTATCCTATTATAATCTTGTAGATTCAAGAAAATTAATCTTTTAATATTTAAAATAAACACAGCTTTGAAAATTGTTGAAATACATGTATGGGGTAAAGTTTGGCATAAATATAAAGATAAAATAATATAAATAAATATAGAAAAAATAATTTGAGTTAGGGATGAGAAATTAGCAGCCGTATTAAAAAAAAAAGAAGAAAAACACAGTAGAATTTTTTAAATATGTATTTATTTATTTGGCTATGTTGCATGTTAGCTTTAGCACACAGGATCACTGTAGATCCCAATTAACACAGTTTAGTTGATCTGTGGCACTTAAGCAGAGAAGGCAATGGCACCCCACTCCAGTACGCTTGCCTGGAAAATCCCATGGATGGAGAAGCCTGGTAGGCTGCAGTCCATGGGGTCGCTGAGGGTTGGACATGACTGAGAGACTTCACTTTGACTTTTCACTTTCGTGCATTGGAGAAGGAAATGGCAACCCACTCCAGTGTTCTTGCCTGGAGAATTCCCAGGATGGGGGAGCCTGGTGGGCTGCTGTCTAGGGGGTCGCAAAGAGTTGGACACAACTGAAGTGACTTAGCAGCAGCACCGGCACTTAAGATCTCATTTCCTTGACCAGGGATAGAACCACATACTCTGCATTGCAAGTTGGATTCTTAACCACTGGACCTCAAGGAAAGCCCCAGCAATAGGATTTTTATTGCAATGGGAGAGGTGGAATTCTACATTGAAATCATTTGGAGTTTTAAAATGTAAATCCATAGACCTTATGATAGAACTATGACGACCTTTAAATTATTTTCTGTGTAATATGCTGAACTCTACTTTTGCAGCTACATAGTGTTACAGAGCCAATTCTGTAAATTCTTTATTTACTCATGTTTCATGTCAAATTCTGTCAACTCTTGGCTCAATTATTGCCAATACCACAGTCTCAGACCTTTCTTGTTGTGTTGTTCAGTCACACAGTCATGTCCAACTCTGCAACCCCATGGACTGCAGCATGCCAGGACTCCCTGTCCATCACCATCTCCCAGAGGCTTGCTCAAACACATGTTCATTGAGTCAGTGATGCCATCCAACCATTTCATGCTCTGTCATACCCTTCTCCTCGCACCTGCAATCTTTCCCAGAATCAGGGTCTTTTCTAATTAGTCAGTTATTTGTATCAGGTGGCCAAAGTTGTGGAGCTACAGTTTCAGCATCAGCGTCAGTTCTTCCAATGAGTATTCAGGACTGATTTCTTTTCAGATTGATTTGTTTGATCTTCTTGCAGTCCAAGGGACTCTCAAGAGTCTTCTCCAACATCACAGTTCGAAAACATCAATTCTTCGGTGCTCAGCCTTCTTTATGGTCCAACTCTTACATCCCTACATGACTACTGGAAAAACCATAGCTTTGACTAGATGGACCTTTGTCAGCAAACTAATGTATCTGTTTTTTAATACAATGTTTAGGTTTGTCATAGTTTTTCTTCCAAGGAGCAAGTATCTTTTAATTTAATGACTGAAGTCACGATCTGCAGTGATTTTGGATCCCAAGAAAATAAACTGTCACTGTTTCCATTGTTTCCCCATCTATTTGCCGTGAAATAATGAGACCAGATGCCATGATCTTAGTTTTTTGACCGTTCCAGTTGCTGATTTCATTTTGATTGCATTTTGAGACTATCAACATATCTTCAGACTCAGTCTCAGCACACTGATGTTAGTATAAACCTTGTTTCCCAAGAGCAACTTTCTGAGAACTTCCTAGCATTTACTTATACCTTAACTAGGATCCTGCTTCAAAACAGGACAGATGGAAACATACATTTTTATGTTTAATGCTATAGTCTAGAATATCTTATTGCAAAATTTATCAAGAAGAACTGTTTTTTATCTCAAAAACAGCTTGAATCCAGCCCAAATCTGTCACTCTCTCAGTTGAGACAGCCCTCTATATAAGACTATTTATTTAGCAGCTCAGTCCAGGTCTAAAGCATCTACCTCTTCCTATGTTTATTAAGACTCTATGAGTTGAAAGCCTGCTTTATTTTATTTATTTATTCATATTTTGTGAGTGATGAGAGAGGGAAGTCCTATCTTCACCGAAAAGGGCATTTAAGGCAACATTACCAAGCCTGAAAACAGTTTGTTCCTTTTTTTTTTTTTTTTTTTTCACCTCTCCCCCATATGCCTAGACAGGATGAAACAGATGCTCATTAATTCTTACAATTTCTTTAAAATACATAATATAAATTCTCAGATTTGTGAGATTACAACTCATGGTAGTTACATAATTTTCAATGTGAGAATCAATCAATAGATCAACAACAGTATTTGCAAGGTATTTTCAAGGTAGGCAGTGAGATCTGAAAGGGAAACAGTCTTCCAGTTGCCATTGGTTGTCATGATCTGAGCAAACAAATAGTATTGTTGCACAATGTCAATAGCCCACATTCTATGCCTTGTTTTGCTTTTAACAGACTGTGAAAAGACCAACAGCTGTTACTGAGCTAAGATGAAGGAAAGGATTTACAGTAGGTGGTACCACCTGTGCTTTTCTTGTTCCATCCTTAAAAATCTGCCACTTTATTTTGGAGCTGAGTGGAGAACATGGTCATGATTCAATGTCAGGGGAAGTGGGTTGCCAACTGTGGCTTAGTTTTGATATGAGGAAGTACTGTTATATTTACAATTCACAGCAATGTGTGTTGGTGAATATATTTTCTTGCTATTGCTTTATCCATTTCAAAAAGTTAGGAAGAGACCATAAATAAAAAACAAAACTGAATTCAGCTGGCTTAACTATAAAAATTAAAGATAACAATCCAGATATAATGCAAGATTCTGTGTGTATGCAATTAGTGATCTTTCCTATATTAAGCTTCATTTTAGTTTCTTTAATTTAAAAATTAGAAAAAATGCACTTGCCAAGTTACTACCTATTTGACTCTGGTAGTGGTAAAATTTAAAATTTAAACAGCCACTTGGTGAAACATATTTTCTATTTCCAAGTAATGCATTTTAAGGGATTATGGAAAACAGAGAATTAAGTTGTTTGAGGACAAAAATAGTTTTCAAATATAGCAGCTTGAGTTACCTAGCAGTTATGTATGAAGTTTTCTCTAAATGCTAAATTTTAAAATGTTATATACAGAATAATTTAAGCTATATAATATAAAGATTTTGACAAAAGCAAATGCACTGAATGCCTCAATTCAATCAAGGTATCCCTATTTAACCATAAGGTTATATTTCTGTACTTCGCCATTCTGAACTAATCAATGTTATAGAATTTATTCAGTGAAGAAGACATGAAGTGATAACCTCTCATTCTTTCGACTGCTTTTCTTATTCCCCATAATCAATATGGAACTTTGCTCAATATTAGGCCCAAGATGGGTCTGAGTTCCAAGGATCTCAAAAAAATAAAAAAACTTCCTTCAATAATTTGTATTTATTGGTGAAGATGGCAAATGGCAAGATAGGCAAGGAACTTCAAGACAAAGGAGAAAAGGCAATGTGGTAGGGACTTCTGCATCCACTGTTATCAGAATCCATTAAGTATTTCTATTCATTTATTTACATTATTTCAAACCTTGCTCCAATTTTGTTTTCAGAAGAAAGTTTTTCTGAATAAATAGTCTGTCCATATGGTATGTTCCAACCTCAACTATTTTAAACAATCTTTCTTGCTTTTTGAAGTAAAAAAAAAAAAAAAAAAATCCTTGGACAAATTTGAAAGTGAAAGTCTCTCAGTCGTGTCCAACCCTTTGCGACCCCTGGTGAAGGGAGTGGCAACTCACTCCAATATTCCCACCTGGAAAATCCCATGAAAGGAGGAGCCTGGTGGGCCCCAATCCATGGAGTCACAAAGAGTCAAGACATGACTGAGCGACTAACACACACTCTGAGTATACATAGTATAGTTTGAAAGCATTTTCCTTTGGATAAATTCATATAGAACTTCAGTGAAAGAATGAAGGTGGGTTTTTGCTGCTGTTTTGGAACATTCAGACCTACCTGAATATATTGCTTTTTTCATAATTAAAAAAAAAAGTCTTCATTTATAATCACGCATCAAGCACCAAATCATAGGACAGACAAAATTCACTCAGTGTTCTTGTGCTTTTATTTCCTATTAATCGCTCTTAGGCACTTTTCCTATATATTAATTTTAATAAACAATATCATATCCAGAGCTTTCTCAATCACTCTTCACAACATTCTTACTGATGGAGTATTTACTCATAATTTTGTGTTTTTCTTTCTAGTGGGATATTTTTCCACATAACACGCTGACAAGAGTTCTATCCCACACATTAAAATCTTACACTATGATTACCACATTACATGTTGGTACTGCTTGGATAATTTTGTCTAGATAGCTGTAAAATTTCTTTCTCTTATCAGTATTTGTCATGTCCAGGGCATAGTCACTGATGTTGGCGGCATTGTCCTTAGATTCATAATGTGAAGTTTTGGGGGATTTTGTGACAAGTGACTGACTGTCACAGTGACAATGGAGACCCATCACTAGGAACAGAGAACATCTCTGTGAAGGTTTCATAGTCAGGGTCATTCATTGTAAGCCACTGCTTATCAAGAATCACCCAGTGTGAAGAATAGTTCCTCAAGTGATTTTTTCTTTTTTCCCAGAAAGAATGTCAGGCTTTCTTTACTCCTCCATGATTATTTCTGCTGACTTTAAGAACATATAGAAGGTAGACTGACATGTAGAGCAGTTGCCATCTGATAGCTCACCTTTACGAAATGAGAAGGAAGCTGATACCGAGATGCAGACTCAGGAAAGATACTCTGGTAAAAAAAAAAAAAAAAAAATCAATGTGGATAAAAGTGGATCAGTAAACTCTCTATAACCTCATTAAATAAAATGCATAAATGAAGGAATTAACAGGAAGTATTTACTAGATGGAGCAAGTCCCAAAGGAAAAATATTTTGAAAACCAAGTCACAAAACTTGTGCTACAAAAAAGATGAACGATAAACACCAAAAAGAACTTAGATGGGATCTCTATTATACATTTGACAAGGCCACAAAAAAGAAATGTTCTGCTCATAATCGTAAGAAAATTTAATTGAATATCTTCGGTTATGTCTCAGTTCTCTTGGACTCTTGTCCAAGTTTCTCGTTTTCAGTAGACCAAGATACATCAAATTTTAATAACTGAATTGTGGCAATCACATATTTCAGACAGTGAAATTACATCAAAGTTCCTGTGTAGAATGGGGAAAGGATAAGGCCATTAATTCTAACATGAAATGAATTAGCATTCTAAGGATTCCATTTATGATGCTGAATCTACAGTTGACAAGAGTTATACCCAGGAATAGAGGAATCATACAATTTCATCTTGTAACAAGTAGGTAGATATGCTACTATATATCTGTGCTATGCTTAGTCACTCAGTCGTGTCCAACTCTTTGCAACCCCATGGACTGCAGCGTGCCAGGCTCCTCTGTCACTTGGGATTCTCCAGGCAAGAACACTGGAGTGGGTTTCCATGCCCTCCTCCAGGTGATCTTCTCAAACCAGGGACTGAACCCAGGTCTTGCACATTGCAGGCAGATTATTTACTGTATGTGTCATCCTATATATATCTGCTTACAACAAAATATACCTACTTTATAAACTTCTCTTGATTTGTCTTCTTTTGATTTTAAAAGTTCATTCAATTAGGTGAACTTGTATTAAGTACAAATTGTACTCAAGATATATTTGAACATTATGAAAGCTTGCAAACATGGTCACAGTTGATACAACATGCTCCTAGCATTAAGATGTTAAGTCTCTTTCCTGGAGAGAAATTGAATCCTTGAATCTGTATTTGTCCTTTGACTTGCTGAATTCCTTCTTTGAGAATTCTCTGCCTAGATGCCCCTTCAAAGAAAGACTTGTGGTACATCTGTGAAGTATACAGTTATCAGAGAGCTTACAGCTGTTACTCTGTCTTACAGAAAGCCATATCACTTAAAGTCATTTTCTTTCCAGGTTGCCTAGTTTCAGTTCCTGAGAAAGAATGGTGAATAAGGGCTCAGTGGTCATGGTGCAAAATAAGACACTGAAGCCTTACTTCAGAGCTTAACCTCATTGGGTGACGCTATTAAACCTGTACTGCAGATCAATTTCTTCCTCAGTCTTATGTTTCCTCTCATTTTCTTGTACACATGCTATCCCATAATAAATAACATAACCCCAATACCATCAGAGTATCTGCTTCTGAAAAACTTAATCTACATATTTGTTTTGGCCAGTACAATGTGAGATTAGCAGCTTTGAGATTACACTTCAGAAACGTCCCAGATTCCTAGTCTATTTGGGAATGCTACCAATATATAATATAAATAAGTCCTGAATAGCTTACTGGAAAATGAGAGACTATGTGAAGCAGAAACATATCACCTCAGATGAGGAATTGCAAAACAATCAGCACCAAATGACCCAAGCAGTTGATTATAGACACATGAATAAGCCCTTCCTAGGTTAGAAAAACAGCTCAGCTGAGCCCAATCCAAACTGTTTACATAGCAGTATCAGAAGCTAGATAAATAATTTGATTTTTTAAGACATTAAATCCTTGAGATGATTTTTCATACAGCAAAAACTATCTAAGCAAACAATACTTTTAAAAATATAAACTTGAATTTACTTGGATTTTTAATGTTTTTATTAGTTTTTATAAAACACCTATGATTACATATAGTTAGCATTCAGGATACTCTCAATTGGATTAACAGCTCGACGCTTATCTCTGGGAATGCTTAGAAATCTGGCACAGACTCTTGATTAGGATAAAGGCACTGGGCTAATGATTGATCTTGTGGTATTTCACACCTGAAACTCCCTTGTGGTACCCAGACTCAGTTGGTTTATTGATGTCTTGCACCTGAAGTAACCATGCAAAAAAAGGGTCATTAAAACCCACTGGAAATTTTCCAGTAGCTCTCCCCAAATCAATATTAATTGTATAAATACTGGTGATGCAATCTGTAGACAAAATACATCCCTATGATCTTAGTAAGGAATTAAGGGGGATGCTTCTGGAAGTTTTGGTGCCCCTACTTCTTGCATAAGCTCTCTTTCTTCCTTTTTACCTTGAAGTTTATAGTACCTTCTGTCTCTGTTAAAAGCCTTATATTAATATACTCTATGGTATCTTATGAGCCCTTTCAATTATGCAATGTATTATACTCTTTACAGATATGCGTGTGTGGGTGTATGTATTTTTTTCAAATACTCATTAAAACTTCAGAAGAATAAGATTTACAAAATTTCTTAGAAGATGTATATCTAAGAACACCATATTCACACAAGATTAAGATCAAAGTTGAATGTGCTTTTGTTTTTTGACAAGTGCTTTTTGTATGTATGTGTGTTTATGTGGTCACATTTTATTTGAAACTGGTTCTGGAGAGGTAAAAAAGTTCAATTGTAAATGGGAAACAAATAAAACAGAAAAGTCAGCTTCAAAAATAAAAAGTTAACACATATTATTCAAAAATATAGAAAATTACTAGAGCTAATCAATGAATATAGTAAAGTTGCAGGATATAAAATCAACACACAGAAATCCCTTGCATTCCTATACACGAATAATGAGAAAGTAGAAAAAGAAATCAAGGAAACAATTCCATTCACCATTGCAATGAAAAGAATAAAATACTTAGGAATATATCTACCTAAAGAAACTAAAGACCTATATATAGAAAACTATAAAACACTGATGAAAGAAATCAAAGAGGACACTAATAGATGGAGAAATATACCATGTCCATGGATCGGAAGAATCAATATAGTGAAAATGAGTATACTACCCAAAGCAATTTACAAATTTAATGCAATCCCTGTCAAGCTACCAGCCACATTTTTCACAGAACTAGAACAAATAATTTCAAGATTTGTATGGAAATACAAAAAACCTCGAATAGCCAAAGCAATCTTGAGAAAGAAGAATGGAACTGGAGGAATCAACTTGCCTGACTTCAGGCTCTACTACAAAGCCACAGTCATCAAGACAGTATGGTACTGGCACAAAGACAGACATATAGATCAATGGAACAAAATAGAAAGCCCAGAGATAAATCCACACACATATGGACACCTTATCTTTGACAAAGGAGGCAAGAATATACAATGGAGTAAAGACAATCTCTTTAACAAGTGGTGCTGGGAAAACTGGTCAACCGCTTGTAAAAGAATGAAACTAGATCACTTTCTAACACCATACACAAAAATAAACTCAAAATGGATTAAAGATCTAAATGTAAGATCAGAAACTATAAAACTCCTAGAGGAGAACATAGGCAAAACACTCTCAGACATAAATCACAGCAGGATCCTCTATGATCCACCTCCCAGAATTCTGGAAATAAAAGCAAAAATAAACAAATGGGATCTAATTAAAATTAAAAGCTTCTGTACAACAAAAGAAAATATAAGCAAGGTGAAAAGACAGCCTTCTGAATGGGAGAAAATAATAGCAAATGAAGCAACTGACAAACAACTAATCTCAAAAATATACAAGCAACTTCTGCAGCTCAATTCCAGAAAAATAAATGACCCAATCAAAAAATGGGCCAAAGAACTAAATAGACATTTCTCCAAAGAAGACATACGGATGGCTAACAAACACATGAAAAGATGCTCAACATCACTCATTATTAGAGAAATGCAAATCAAAACCACAATGAGGTACCACTTCACACCAGTCAGAATGGCTGCGATCCAAAAATCTGCAAGCAATAAATGCTGGAGAGGGTGTGGAGAAAAGGGAACCCTCCTACACTGTTGGTGGGAATGCAAACTAGTAGAGCCACTATGGAGAACAGTGTGGAGATTCCTTAAAAAATTGCAAATAGAACTACCTTATGACCCAGCAATCCCACTTCTGGGCATACACACGGAGGAAACCAGAATTGAAAGAGACACATGTACCCCAATGTTCATCGCAGCACTGTTTATAATAGCCAGGACATGGAAACAACCTAGATGTCCATCAGCAGATGAATGGATAAGAAAGCTGTGGTACATATACACAATGGAGTATTACTCAGCCATTAAAAAGAATTCATTTGAATCAGTTCTGATGAGATGGATGAAACTGGAGCCAATTATACAGAGTGAAGTAAGCCAGAAAGAAAAACACCAATACAGTATACTAACACATATATATGGAATTTAGGAAGATGGCAATGACGACCCTGTATGCAAGACAGGAAAAAAGACACAGATGTGTATAACGGACTTTTGGACTCAGAGGGAGAGGGAGAGGGTGGGATGATTTGGGAGAATGGGAATTCTAACATGTATACTGTCATGTAAGAATTGAATCGCCAGTCCATGTCTGACGTAGGGTGCAGCTTGCTTGGGGCAGGTGCATGGGGATGACCCAGAGAGATGTTGTGGGGAGGGAGGTGGGAGGGGGGTTCATGTTTGGGAACGCATGTAAGAATTAAAAATTTTAAAATTAAAAAAAAAAAAATAAAAAAATTAAAAAAATAAAAAAAAAAGAAAATGTAATAGAAAAATAATTTAACATCCTAATACTATGATGAAAGGAAAATAAAACAGTTAATAGACGGAGTCAACTTTACATATAGGAGCAATAGAACACAATCAAATCCTTTTAGGACTCTGGAACAGAATGCATGCCCAAAGTAGTAGTCTTAAAAACTGAGTATGTTGCATATATATCTTATGATAAGCATACCTTAAAGCTAATGACTTCTGATAGAAGGAAAATATATTTTTAAAATCTGGAAACAGCTTTATTAAGCAATATATACTCCAGAATTATCAGTAGAGCAATTATTATTTTGTAAACTTTCTAGAGGAGAAAATTCTTGATAAAGTAGACAATGGCACAAAAGAGTTATGATTAAAGAAGTTAGTGAGAATATTCAAAGGAATGTAGTAGAATAAAAAAGGAGTAGAGGATATGCTACAGTGAAGAATCCTCAGGAACTTAGCAGTAATGAGTGAAGAGAGAAACCCCAAAGAGAATGAAATCTCAACAGACACTAGTTAGGTAATGTGGATCATGGTTTCTTCTTAAACATACAGGAGAGCTGTGTTTTTACACTTGCAAGGGGGTAATATTACAACCTAAAGTATTGAACCGAGTACAGTGAAATACACACTAGTTTATAGTATTCCCTGGTGGCTCAGAAGGTAAAGAATCTACCTGCTATGCAGGAGACCTGGGTTCAATCCATGACTGTGAAAGATCCCATGGAGAAGGGAATGGCAACACACTCAAGCATTCTTGCCTGGAGAATTCCATGGACTGAGGAGCTTGGTAGATTCCAGTCCATGGGGTCACAAAGAGTTGGACATGACTAAGTGGCTAACACACTATAGTATTCAACAACCTCCAAGTACAAAATACTAATGAAGAATAGCTTAATTCCAGTAATATTTTGTTCCTATATGTTGTAAGTAACAGATTAATGAAACATCTCTTCCTGAGAATTTGACCTTAGGTTAATTTTTCTAAATGTTCCCCTAGCAACCAAATAAATTGGTAGTTTTCCACATTTCTAAGTGACAAAGATTATGGTTAAAAAAAGAGAGAGAGAGAGATAAAAATACTTGTTAAGAACACATAGCTTCAGATTTCCCTGAGTATGATAATCTAGGCACACCTCTCGAGAGGACCCTGGAAGCTATCTATGGAACTGTGAAGAAAGGTACTGGTTACCATGGGGCATGAGAATTTTACCTCATGTCAAATCATGCATCCATGTGATGCACATCTCCTCCTCTTATAAGTGTCAATCTTAAATACAATAACAAATTATAAAAGGAGAGTTTAGTTTACTCAGGGATAGCAGAGAAATTGCAATCAGGACAAGCAGGCTATGGCAAATTATAGTCAAGTCTGAAGACACAGAAGAAGGTTATTAGCTTTCCTTAAGAATCAGCCAGAGAAAGGGACCTTTAAAGGGCTTTAGAAAATCTTAGAATCTGATACACAAGCCACTAGCTCTCACTTCTAGCTGAGCATTGATAATCCCAGAACACAGGATGTTGGGGAGTAGGGGTGGTGTAAAATGGGAAAGTCTCACTGTAACCCCAGTGGTGTGCCTGCATTACTTGGATATACCTTAATTAACAACAGTCAAATTCAGTACTCTGAGAAACAGGAAGTAATGTTCGTTCATTTCAGTCAGTCAGTTTAGTTGCTAAGTCTTGTCAAACACGACTTATTATTCACTACTTTGTCAAGCAAAGTAATGTCTCTGCTTTTTAATATCCTGTCTAGGTTGGTCATAGCCTTTCTTCCAAGCAGCAAGCATCTTTTGATTTCATGGCTGCAGTTACCATCTGCAGTGATTTTCGTCCAAGAAAATAAAGTCTCTCACTGTTTCTCCAACTATTTGCCATGGAGTGATGGGACCGGATGACATGATCTTTGATTTTGAATGTTAGGTATTAAGCCAGGTTTTTCACTCTCCTTTTTCACTTTCATTAAGAGGTTCTTTAGTTCCTCTTCACTTTCTTCCATAAGGGTGGTGTCATCTGTGTATGTGAGGTTATTGATATTTCTCCCGGCAATCTTGATTCCAGCTTGTGCTTCCTCCAGCCCAGCATTTCTCGTGATATACACTGCATATAAGTTAAATGAGCAGGGTGACAATACACAGCCTTGATGTACTCCTTTTCCTATTTGGAACGTCTGTTGTTCCATGTCTGGTTCTAAATGTTGCTTCCTGACCTGCATACATGTTTCTCAAGAGGCAGGTCAGGTGGTCTGGTATGCCCATCTCTTTCAGAATTTTCCACAGTGTATTGTGATCCACACAGTCAAAGGCTTTGGTATAGTCAATAAAGCAGAAATATATGTTTTTCTGGACTCTCTTGCTTTTTCTATGATCCAGAAGATGTTGACAATTTGATCTCTGGTTCCTCTGCCTTTTATAAAACCAGCTTGAACATCTGAAAGTTCATAGTTAACATATAACTGAAGCCTGGCTTGGAGAATCTTGAATATTACTTTACCAGTGTGTAAGATGAGTGCAATTGTGTGGTAGTTTGAACATTCTCTGGCATTGCCTTTCTTTGGGACTGGAATGAACACTGACCTTTTCCAGTCCTGTGGCCACTGCCATTTTCCAAATTTGCTGACATAGAGAGTGCAGCACTTTCTCAGCATCATCTTTTAGGATTTGAAATAGCTCAACTGGGATTCCATCACCTCCACTAGCTTTGTTCATAGTGACATTTTCTAAAGCCCACTTGACTTCACATTCCAGGATGTCTGGCTCTAGGTGAGTGATCACACCATCGTGATTAACTGGGTTGTGAAGATCTTTTTGTACAGTTCTGTATATTCTTGCCACTTCTTAATATCTTCTGCTTCTGTTAAGTCCATACCATTTCTGTCCTTTATACCTTAGTGAATTACCTGCCTCCTGAGAAATCTGTTTGCAGGTCAAGAAGCAGCAATTAGAACAGGACATGGAGCAAAAGACTGGTTACAAATAGGAAAAAGACTGTGTTAAGTCTATATATTGTCTCCCTGCTTATTTAACTTATATGCAGAGTACATCATGTGAAATGCCAGGCTGGATGAAGCACAAGTTGGAATCAAGATTGCCGGGAGAAATATCAATAACCTCACATACACAGATGACACCACCCTTATGGAAGAAAGTGACTAAAGAACCTCTTAATGAAAGTGAAAGAGGAGAGTGAAAAAGCTGGCTTAATACCCAATGTTCAAAATCAAAGATCATGTCATCCAGTCCCATCACTCCATGGCAAATAGTTGGAGAAACAGTGAGAGTCTTTATTTTCTTGGGCCAAAATCACTGCAGATGGTAACTGCAGCCATGAAATTAAAAGATGCTTGCTGCTTGGAAGAAAGGCTATGACCAACCTAGACAGGATATTAAAAAGCAGAGACATTACTTTGCTGCAAAGTCTATATAGTCAAAGCTATGGTTTTTCCATTAGTCATGTTTGGATGTGAGAGTTGGACTATAAAGAAAGCTGAGTGCTAAAGAATGGATACTTTTGAACTGTGGTGCTGGAAAAGACTCTTGAGAGTCCCTTGGACTACAGGGAGTTCAAACCAGTCAATCCTAAGTGAAATCAGTCCTGAATATTCACTGCAATACTTTGGCTACTTGAGGCGAAGAACTGAGTCATTTGAAAAGACCCTGATGCTGGGAAAGATTGAAGGCATGAGGAGAATGATTGGATTGGCAGGAGAAGAAAGATTGAAGGCAGAGGATGAGATGGTTGGATGACATCACTGACTCGATGGACATGAGTTTGAGCAAGCTCTGGGATTTGGTGATGGACAAGGAAGCCTGAAGTACTGCAGTCCATGAGGTCTCAAAAAGTCGGACATGACTGTGTGACTGAACTGAACTGACTGAGGTTTTAGGAGTGAATTAGGGAGGATTGTTTTGAATAAAATTTCACTGGATAAAACCAAGAGTTCAAAGTTGTGACATTTTGTTGTTGTTGTTGTTGGCTGTATGTGGTGATTAGTGCATTGTTGATGGGTCTGGGAGAGATCTTCCTTCCTTTTCGTAAAAAGCAGGAGATAACATTTTAACATTTCTTTGTGAAAACTGTCCTTCCTTTTCAAGGTAATTTTTATCTGTCTTCTTCCTGCTGATTATGTAGTTGCAACAAATGTGAGAGCTCCCCCTTCAGGGCTTCGCCACTCCATTTTAAATGGATTTCCTTTACTTTCCCACAAGTTAGCAGTATGGGCCACCAACACATATCCTTGTTGATTCCCTCCTGGAAAAGAATGATTTCTATCCTAAATCTTTCTTGATAACCTGGTAACAAATATGGTTTATAAGATCCTTAGAATCTGTCAGTTGATTCTACCAAGATCACTTGGTGTGCACTGTACTCCACATATGCTAATAAACTGAAAGCAGCTGATCTGCAAAGACTGTTTCCAAATAAGGCTATATTCTCAGATACTGGTGATTAGGGCTTCAACACCTTTTGTGGGGACACAATTCAACTTAGAACAGAAACACAGCACTGCAGTGCTAAAACCAGAGAGAGATTGCCTAGTTAGTTAAACGGGGTATTCTTGAATTGTTTCAGGTAATTTTAAACATTAATTAATTTAACAGCATCAGGTCTTAGTTAAAACACGTAGGATCTTTGCTATGTTATGTGGGATCTTTTCTTGTAGGATGAGGGCTCTCTAGTTGTGACACATGGGTTCCAGAGCATGTGGTCTCAGTAGTTGCAGCACGGGCTTAGTTTCTCTGCAGTATATGGGAGCATATATACTTATACCGATGCCAGTTCCCTGGCCAGGCATCAAACCGACATCCCCTGCACTGCAAGGTCAATTCAGGACCACTGGAGTAGAATACCACTGGGCCACCAGGGAAGTCCCTTCAGGGGTCTGTTAAGTTAGAAACAGCACAGAAGTATTTAGTAAAAGTTTCTTTCTACCACCACTACTTCAACTTTCCTCATTCAAGAATCAACTGATTTCTTCACATAGTGAAACTAAAATGAAGTTAAAATGAAACATGTCCAACCCTTTTCCACTTTCCAAAAGTTTATTACAATACAATTTCAAGATACCATAGTCAAATTCAATATATATGTATATATTGAGTAAAGAAATTCTATCTATATAAGCAGACTAGAAAAACAAATCTGGATAAATTCCTGAGAAGTGTGTGAAAAGGTACAAAACAATAGTGTTTCTCATATAATCTATGAGTCAAGCCTTTATTAGAGTATATTTCTGATGTATGTACATGTTATAACAGATAGAGAGAAATGGGATTGAGCCCAGCATATGAAATCAATAAATTCTTTAAGACGTATAAAAGCAGAATGAAATTGTTAGTCAGTTTCATGCTACAACATTTATTAATATGACAATTTATAATATGACAAAGTCTACTACTTAACTTATCATTATTATTCATAATTTGTTTCTTCCAAAGATATTAGAGGCTACTTATTAAAAACCTAGTTAAGGTCTCTTATTTAAGTCTCCAAAAGCTGTTTGAAAGCTCTTCCAAAAATCATCTAAAAATATGTTTTAATCATATTTTCAGCTAAAATAATACTTTTAAAGTAAAAGTGACGATTTTTGCTTATCAGAAATGCTATCTTAAATTCATTCCTGTCTTATTTAATGTTACATGTAATTGCTTTCCATTATGATTTACTGTGAAGAAATATTTAGCACCATATGAGTCCACAGGAAAATAAAATGATCACACTTGGCAAAATTCCTAGGTTAATGACTATGGAATAAACTTCCAAACATCTCACATTTATATAAACTATTTACAAATAATTTTTTAGTAAAATTACAAAACTATGTCAAAAATTTTTGAAGTACCTAAAGCATATAAGATACTAGTCAAAACATTAAGTAAATCGTTAAACATCAGAGTATGATATACTGAAGATCTGCCTGATAAGATTGCTCAGAATGTGTTCACATTGCGCTAGGATATTATCTTGCACTAAACTCAGATGATTCCTCAAAACAAAGTCTCTATGCAGATTTACGCATCATTAAAGGTACCCAATATGTCACCTATATTTAAAATGGGTAACCAACAAAAATCTATCGTATAGCACGTGGAATTCTGCTCAATGTTTTGTGTCAGCCTGGGTGGGAGGGGGTTTTGGGGAGAATGCACACATGTATATGTATGGCTGAATCCTTTCACTGTTCACCTGAAACGATCACAACATTGTTAATTAGCTATACCCCAAAGCAAAATGTTTTTGGTATTAAAAATAAACAATTAAATGAAGTTTAAAAAAGTCAGTGGGTGAGAACGGTTCCTCTTCTAGCAGAAGGATTAACATTGTTTGAGCTCACTTTAAGACCACGTTCCAGGCCTGTCAAGAACATTATTTCTCTTAAGTTTTAAAACACTCTTTGAGGAGTTTATTAGAATTCACACGATCATGACTTGAGGCTTAGTGAATTAGGGTAACTTCTCATCTATGTTCTAATTCACTCTAAGTCCAGCTTTGCCTGTCCCATAAAGCTGAGCATTTCTACCATTAATCAGTATTTTATCATAGGGACACCATCAAACCAATCAGAATATTATTTGATTTATTGTAAAAATAAGGAGTGGGGGGTAGAGGACTGCTACCTTGTAAAACTCAGATACGTGCTGTCCCTATATAATCTGTCACCTAAATATTTTGAGAGTGACATTTTTGAGAGTGAAAGTGAAAGTGAAGTCGCTCAGTCGTGTCCGACTTTTTGAGACCCCATGGACTGTAGCCTATCAGGCTCCTCCCTCCATTCGATTTTCCAGGCAAGAGTGCTGGAGTGGATTGCCATTTCCTTCTCCAGGGGACCTTCCAGACCCAGGAATCAAACCCGGGTGTCCCTCATTGCAGGCAGACGCTTTACCGTGAAAGAGTGAGCTGCTGCTGCTGCTAAGTCGCTTCAGTCGTGTCCGACTCTGTGCGACCCCAGAGAAGGCAGCTCAACAGGCTCCCCCGTCCCTGGGATTCTCCAGGCAAGAACACTGGAGGGCAGTGTTAATTATGTCAGAGAAACAGATGCACAATGGCTGGGCAAACTGGTTCTCCTCAACAGACTTTTAACTAGTGTGTTCTCATGCACTTTTAATCTAGTTCAACACATTTCAATACATTTTCCATAGAGTAATTATTTGTGGTTCCTTCCTCAATATAGATAGTAAGGTCCACAAAGGTAAGGAGCTTTCTGTTTTTCCTCTTGACAACCCACTCCAGTATTCTTGCCTAGAGAATCCCATGGATGGAGGAGCCTGGCAGCCTACAATCCATGGGGTCACAAAGAGTCAGACACAACTGAGCGACTACACTTTTATCCCCAGAACCTAGGACAAATGCCTGGAAATTAGTAGATGACAATCTTCTTTTTTTAATGTATAAAAGAATTATTAAATGAGTCCGTGGCCATTTGGGTAAATGAATTAGCTGTGGAAGGAAGGAAGGAATGGAGAAAGGAAGACAGAGGAGAAAAAATGTTAACCAAGTGCAACTATGTAAATACAGATTCCAGAGTAACAGAGATGGCTATCACAGTAGTCAGCATCAGCACTTAGATGTAGAAATATAGAATTCACTAACTGAGAGACAGTTAATTCAAAACCTGAGTCTCCTGACACCTTCCCTGTCTAGAAAGTTTTCCAGTAAACAACATGCTCAGAATTCATAACAATGCTACGTAGCAACTGACATTCTATAGATACTCTGATGAACATATTTGTGCTTAACAGTTTTTAGTGCTCTGTTCCTGGAAAACAATTTTGTGTAGTTAATGATTTGAGAAACAATTATAATTGAAAGTTAAGTGGATAATAAGGCTTAAAATTTCATATATATAGCATGATCACACCTATTTGATAATGAATTCATAAGACTGATGAGAAAAAATGAAATCTTATAAAATGTTTTTTGACTTTATGTGGTTAGAAGTTACCAGTTAAAAATGTAGTTTGAGTGTCTTGTTTAAGTTTTTAAAGGTATTAAAATTTTCTCCAAGGTAATCAATATATGCTTTAATCATATTTTCAGTTAAAGTTACATATGTAGATACATTAATGAATATATATTTACAGACAGATAGGCAAACCACTCCAGTACTCTTGCCTGGAGAATTCCATGTACAGAGGAGCCTGGTAGGCTACAGTCCATGGGATCGCAAAGAGTCAGACACGACCGAGCGACTTCACTTCACTTCAGTGGTAAAGAAAATACCTGCCAATATAGGAGACAATAGATGTAGGTTTCGTCTCTGGTTTGGGAATATCCCCTGGAGGAGGACATAGCTATCCATTCCAGTTTTATTGTCTGGAAAACCTCATGAACAGAGAAGCCTGATGGGCTACAGTCTATGGGGTTGCAAAAAGTCAGACACGACTGAAGCAACTTAGCACACATAGAGAGATATTTCTTTGTAATCTTCAGATTTTATTTTTATAAAATTATAAAAATAATTTTAAACTAAATTAGAAGTAAATGTTTCTTAATAAGATATGCAGAAATTAAATTTTCTGTCTTTAAATTGAAAGTGCTGTGCTATGCTTACTCAGTCATGTCCAACTCTTTGCGACCCCACAGACTGTAGCCTGCCAGGTTCCTCTGTCCACGGGGTTTCTCCAGGCAAGAATACACGAGTGAGTTGCCATGCCCTTCTCCAGGAGATCTTCCCAACCCAGGGATCAAACCCAGGTCTCCCACATTGCAAGTGGATTTTATTTTTATTTTTTGACTGTGGAAAGTTTACTTGTTTTCAAGAACTATTCTTATTGGCTCTGTGTTCATTCTGGAGCAGAACATATTTGATTTGGAATACAGTGTCTGTCTTTAACTCTTCTTTTTAAAATTATTTTTGATTTATTTAATGTTATTTATTTACTTATTTGATTTATTATAAATTAATTTGCTTATGATTAAATTACTATAATGATTTAAATTAATTTATTTACATAAATTATTTGTTTAATTGGAGGCTAATTACTTTACAATATTGTGGTGGTTTTTGCCATACAACATGAATCAGCCACAGGTGTACATGTGTCCCCCCATCCCAAGCCCCACTCCCACCTCCCTCCCAACCCCATCCCTCTGGGTTGTTCCAGAGCACTGCCTTTGAGTTACCTGCTTCATGCATTGACCTTGCATTAAATATCTATTTTGCATTTGGTAATATACATGTTTCAGTGTTGTCCTCTCAAATCATCTCAACTTCACCTTCTCCCACAAAGTCCAAAATTCTGTTCTTTACATCTGTGTCTCTTTTGCTGTCTTACATATAAGGCTGTCTTTCTAAATTCCATATATATGTGTTAATATACTGTAGTAGTGTTCTCTTTCTGACTTCAGTCTGTATAATAGGTTCCAGTTTCATCCACCTCATTAGAGCTGACTCAAATATGTTCTTTTTTTTATAGCTGAGTAATATTCCATTGTGTATATATATCACAACTTCCTTATCCATTCATCTTGCAGGTGGATTCTTTTACCAGCTGAGCTACCAGCATAGCCCAAATTGAAAGCGAGGAGATGTTAATTTCTTGAACAATTACTGAAGTAAAAGTGAATCTCATTCTGATCTTTCTGCTTTATCCCCAAGCTTTTAGATTTGGGTAACAGCTACTGCAGAATTTAGACTGTATGGATAAATACCTAGGAAACCCTGGAATTTATAAATATGGAAAAAATCCTAAGTTTTTCTGACATTCATTTCACTGAGAAAATATAAAGCGATTTTTTAATATGTGAAGTAATAACTCAATTATATCAAACCATAAGATAACCACCCAAAAGCAAATAAAATGGCAATGTGGACCAATGGAGTTCAAAATACATTTCAAATATTTTTAAAATTTGTTATACTTGGTATTAATCAATGAGTAATAAAAGGTATGTTTACTTATTAAGTAAATAGGAACAATTTGGGAAAAATAGAGAATTGAAATTTAAATGTAGACCTAAATTGCTGGAAACCTTGCATACCCATTTTGAGCTCTATTATTGAAAGTACCAAAGCCAGTCTATCATATATATTTTATGAAATTCTCCTTTAGGCCAACCCATGTGTAATGATATTCCACTGTTGTCATCCATATTGATGTTTCTTTGCCTATAATATAGGTAGGGTGAAGCTGAAAGATTATTCATGATAGAAAGGAGGAACTAGCATTAAAGCAAAAAGAAAAAAGAAAAAGAAAAGAAACACTGGTGCAAATGGCTCTTTTCTATGGCTTAGAAATCTTTTCCTCAGGTTAAAAATTCTTCTTGATATACAGCAACCAGAAGAATTTGCCTCATAAATAACTGGCTTTGGACATGGGAGGATTCTGGGATTTTAATGTCCTTTGTGTACAAACTTGATTTAGTTTTTTTTTTTTTAATTTAGTTTTATCATCTTTCTATTGTCAGCATCCTCATATCTCACTTAAACCCTACAGCTGACACTATGAAGCAGAGCCTATTTTTCTTTTCTTTTTCCAAAGGAAAGTCATCTCATGTTCTTGACTGCAACAGATTCCATATATAGCAAAATAAATGAGTTAATATCTTTTAAATCATGTGGTAAGTTAAGAAAGCAAATTTGCAAATCAAATTATTACTCTGAAAGGAATTGAGAAAATAATTCTGTTTTCAGGACATTTTCATTATGGTGTATATCTTTTAACACAAAATATTTCTACTTGAAATTGGAAGATATCATTATTAAAATATGAATTATTAATAGGAAATAATGTTAAGTGATAAAAAAATTCATGAACTTTTTTGAAAAAATTAGTATCTTCATTAGAAATTATTCTGCTGCCTAAATTTGGCTAAAGTGTGCAAAATTTAATGCCTTAAAATAACCAGTTCGCATGCTTTGACATATTGGTAACTTTGCCACAATTTTCATAACATTCTCTTTTCTATGTTTATGTTCCATTCATCCACTAAGAAAAATGTACATTATCAATATTACTCCTTGAATATCCCAGCTGAAACACTATGGATAAGAAATTTTAGAAGACCTAAAAGCCCATCTGTCATCTGGTCCCTTCACTTCATGGGAAATAGATGGGGAAACAGAAAAAAAAACTGTCAGACTTTATTTTTTGGGGCTCCAAAATCACTGCAGAGGGTGACTGCAGCCATGAAATTAAAAGACACTTACTCCTTGGAAGAAAAGTTATGACCAACCTAGACAGTATATTCAAAAGCAGAGACATTACTTTGCTGACTAAGGTCCGTCTAGTCAAGGCTATGGTTTTTCCTGTGGTCATGTATGGATGTGAGAGTCGGACTGTGAAGAAGGCTGAGTACTGAAGAATTGATGCATTTGAACTGTGGTGTTGGAGAAGACTCTTGAGAGTCCCTTGGACTGCAAGGAGATCCAACCAGTCCATTCTAAAGGAGATCAACCCTGGGATTTCCTTGGAAGGAATGATACTGAAGCTCTAGTACTTTGGACACCTCATGCGAAGAGTTGACTCATTGGAAAAGACTCTGATGCTGGGAGGGATTAGGGGCAGGAGGAGAAGGAGACGACAGAGGATGAGATGGCTGGATGGTATCACGGATTCAATGGACGTGAGTCTGAGTGAACTCTGGGGGATGGTGATGGACAGGGAGGCCTGGCGTGCTGTGATTCATGGGGTTTCAAAGAGTCGGACATGACTGAACGACTGAACTGAACTGAACTGAAAAGCCCGTCTTGGTTTAAACATTCAGCAAAATTGTTTTACTGAAGAGAATAGATATATAAAATTAAATATCAATGTCAAGTAACGGTGCTTCAGAAGAGATTTCTTTCAACTGCCACAATGAATTAGAGTATAAGACAGCTTGAATAACCAGGCCGCTGCTGCTGCTGCTGCTGCTGCTAAGTCGCCTCAGTTGTGTCTGACTCTGTGCAACCCCATAGATGGCAGCCCACCAGGCTCCCCCGTCCCTGGGATTCTCCAGGCAAGAACACTGGAGTGGGTTGCCATTTCCTTCTCCAGAATAACCAGGTTGCAATCTTTTAAATAATTTTAACTCCAGAATGCCAGTGATGACATTGATTGCTGTACATTAATGAAAACTTTGATTATCCTACCAAATAATAATCCATTTTTCTTTTTCTTCTTAAACTTAATCTTATGGATAGACTGCAAAGCAGGGATAAATAGTATACAACTTGTCAAGAATGCCTCTTTGTATGAAGAAAAAGTATTAGCCAGCTCATCAATTACAAAACACTCTTATTCTCTGTTATGCTGAAATTTCTTTTAAAAATAAAAAAAGAAACAAAGATAAAAAAAATGAAGTTCATGAAGTCCACTAAGAAAATTTATTTTACAGTAGAGAATAAGAATAAAAATGTGAGAAATAATCACTATGCCTTCTTGTATGAGTCTAGAGAAAAGACATACTTGAGAAACAGAATACATGGATTGCTTCCACAAGGAAAATCTTCTGATTTTTTAAAGTACTGATTCAAAAATTGTTGTGATTTTAGATCAATCTCAATTACAGTGCCATAAAATGATGTCGAGCATCATTATGCCATTTTCTTGCTTACGTCTACTCATAGAAGTAGCAATAATGAATGGAGGAGAGTTTCAAAAATCACTATTTGTTACACAGTGCATAGAAAATTGTCTTGACTAAAGATTTTATGTCCCTTTATAAATAAAATAAAAACTAATATATGTCCAAAAACTGCACATAAAAAATAGTAAAATACATTTACCTTAATGTCATTACTTGAAGTTATTTTCCCAACAGCTCTGAAAATGTATGTGTATATATTATGTATATATGTACATAAACACATACATTTAATTATATTGCATATTGTATGTTTGACTAGTACCCATGACCCTCTATACCAGCCTTTCAGTATTTTGAGATACCGATAGCAATATCTTATAGAATTTAGACTTCATTGAAGCTAGAGTTATATATTCCATTTAGATTTCACCAAGAAGAGAAGAAAAGGAAAGTTATATCTATGTGAATGCAGAGTTCCAGAGAAAAACAAGAAGAGAAACAAAAACTTCCCTAAGTGATCAACGCAAATAAATAGAGGAAAACAATAAATTGGGAAAGACCAGAGATCTCTGCAATAAAATTAGAGACAAAAAGGGAACATTTCATGCAAAGATGGGCACAATAAAGGACACAAAATGTATATAGACCTAACAGAAGCAGAAGATAATAAGAAGAAGACTTAACAGAAGCCAAAGATATTAAAAAGAGGTGGAAAGAATACACAGAAACTATACAAAAGGGATCCTCATGACCCAGATAACCACAGTGGTATGATCGTTCACCTAGAGCCAGACAACTTGGAGTACAAAGTCAAGTGTGCCGTAGGAAGAATCACTATGAGCAAAGCTAGTAGAGGTGATGGAACTCTAGATGATCTATTTCAAATCCTAAAAGATGACACTGTGAAAGCTTCATTTAATATGCCAAGTTTGGAAAACTCAGCAGTGACCACAGGAGTGGAAAAAGTCAGTTTTCATTCCAATCCCAAAGAAAGGCAATGTCTAAAAATGTTCAAACTACCACACAATTGCACTCGTCTCACACACTAATAAAGTAATGCTCAAAACTCTCCAAGCCAAGCTTCAACAGTATGTTAACTGAGAACTTCCAGATGTTCAAGCTGGATTTAGAAAAGGAAGAGGAACCAGAGGTCAAATTGCCAACATCAGCTGGATCACAGAAAAAGGAAAAGGATTTAAGAAAAATCTACTTCTCCTTCACTGACTATTCTAAAGCCTTTGACTGTATGGATCACAAAAAAACTGTGGGAAACTCTTAAAGAAATGGGAATACCAGACCACTTTACCTGCCTCCTGAGAAATCTGTATGCAGGTCAAGAGGCAACAGTTAGTACTGGACACGGGACAACAGACTGGTTCCAAATAAAGAAAGGAGTATGTTAAGGCTGTATATTGTCACCCTGCTTATTTAACTTCTAATGCAATGAACATCATGCAAATTGCCTGGCTGCACAAAACACAAACTGGATTCAAGATTGGCAGAAGAAATATCAATAACTTCAGATGTGCATATGACATCACCCTTATGGCAGAAAGCAAAGAGAAACTAAAGAGCCTCTCAATGAAACTGAAAGAGGAGTGTGAAAAGCTGACTTAAAACTCAACATTCAAAAAACTAAGATCATGGCACCCAGTTCCATCACTCCATGGCAAATAGATGAGGAAACAATGGAAACAGTGACAGATTTATTTTCTTGAGCTCCAAAATGACTGCAGATGGTGATTGCAGCCATGAAAGTAAAAGACATTTGCTTCTTGGCAGAAACACTATGACAAACCTAGACAGCATGTTAAAAAGCAGAGATATTACTTTGCTGATAAAGGTCTTTATAGTCAAAGCTATGGTTTTTGTCGTAGTCATGTATGGATGTGCGAGTTAGACTGTAAAGAAGGCTGAACACTGAAGAATTGATGCATTTGATTTACATGAATTTGGAGAAGGCACTGGCGCCCCACCCCAGTATTCTTGCCTGGAAAATCCCATGGATGGAGGAGCCTGGTGGGCTGTAGTCCATGGGGTCGCTAAGAGTCGGACACGACTGAGCGACTTCACTTTTACTTTCATGCATTGGAGAAGGAAATGGCAACCCACTCCAGTGTTCTTGCCTGGAGAATCCCAGGGACGGAAGAGCCTGGTGGGCTGTCGTCTATGGGGTCGCACAGAGTCGGACACAACTGAAGCAACTTAGCAGAGCAAGCTCCAGGAGTTGGTGATGGTCAGGGAAGCCTGGTGTGCTGCAGTCCATGGGATCACAATGAGCCAAACACGAACGAGTGACTGAAATGAACTGAACTGAACTAAACTGAACTAAATGAAAGGAATTTGTTAAAGCTGTGGAACTTGAGGCACAGATCATTTTCTTGCTGCAGTTACAGCCAGGAAGGTCATGGATTATATAACTATTGGGGGCTCCCCACAATGCTCTGAAGTCTAGACTCTAGCTTCAAGAGTATCTTGAGGCAGTTGAGGCAGAAGCCATTAGTTTCTTAAGTGTGGACAACTAAGGGGCCTAAAAGAGATATTAATATCTTCCCTTCCAGATCAAAATTAAGGCACTAGTACAACAGAATGATCTCTGTTCATTTCCAAGGCAAACCATTCAATATCATGGTAACCAAAGGCTATGCCCCAACCAGTAATGCTGAAGAAGCTGACGTTGAATGGTTCTATGAAGAGGTACAAGACCTTTTAGAACCAACACCCCAAAAATATATCATTTTCATTATAGGAGACTGGAATACTAAAGTAGGAAGTCAAGAAACACCTGGAGTAACAGGCAAATTTGGCCTTGGAGTACAGAATGAAGCAAGGTAAAGGCTAATAGAGTTTTGCCAAAAGAACACACTGAACATAGCAAACACCTCCTTTAAACAACACAAGAGAAGACTCTACAGATGGACATCACCAGATGGCCAACACAGAAATCAGATTGATTATATTCTTTGCAGCCAAAGATGGACAGGCTCTATTGAGTCAGCAAAAACAAGATGGGGAACTGCCTGTGGCTGAGATCATAAACTCCTTATTGCCAAATTCAGACTTAAATTGAAGAAAGTGGGGAAAACTACTAGACTATACAGATATGACTTCAATTGCTTATAATTATATAATAGAAGTGACAAATAGATTTAAGGGACTAGGTCTGTAAGACAGAGTGCCTGATGAACTATGGACAGATGTTCCTGACATTGTACAGGAGTCAGGGGGCAAGATGATCCCCAAGAAAAAGAAACATAAAAAAGGCATGATGGCTGCCTGAGGAGGCTTACAAATAGCTGTGAAAAGAAGAGAAGTGAAAAGCAAAGGAGAAAAGAAAATATACCCATTTGAATTCAGAGTTCCAAAGAATAGCAAGGAGAAATAAGAAAGCTTTCCTCAGTGATCTGTTCAAAGAAATAGAGGAAATCAGTAGAAAGGGAAAGACTAGAGATCTCTTCAAGAAAATTAGAGATATGCAAAGATGGTCTCAATAAAGGACAGAAATGGTATGGACCTAACAGAAGCAGAAGATTAAGAAAAGTTAGAAAGAATATACATAAGAACTGTACAAAAAAGATCTTCATGACATAGATAATTGCTGGGGTCCAGCCCCAGTGGATCCAGGGTAATTTGAAGCAGGAACAGCATAGGTGAGGAAAAACTTATTTACTTATTTAATTTGAAATATAAGATTAGATTGGGAAGAAATAGTGTAGTAGGAAAATTAAGTGGAGAAAAGAGACTGAATAACTTGGTTTACATGGAGAACTAATAAAATCTCAGAACAAGAGATTTGCACCATCTACATTAAGCCACCGGCGTCAGTTTGAATATCGGAGAGTGCCCCGCCTTGGGCTCTCTCTCTCATGGAACTTAAAAGCCAGGGCAAGTAAGTATACATGGTGAGCCTCCACGTCCCAGATGGGAATTCACCCTGAAATTAGAGTAAAGAGGAGACACGGGGGAAACCAGTCCTTCCAATGACTAGACCGACCTCTATTGTCTAGAAAGACTTTTTATACCTTTTTGATTGTACATAGAGATCAATGGGTAATACAAAATTATGCAGCGTTAGCAGCCCAGACTCATCAAAATCAGGCTTTTCTCTCTGCATACCTAGTTGTATACACAAGTCTTAGGTGATTTACATCATCTTCCAGCCAAAAGGGCCAATTAACATTTTACAGCCTTTTTTCTGATAAGGGTGTGTCAACCAGAAGACTTTTTTGTGTTGTTCTTCTCAAAGTCTGGTGCCACTCTCAGAAAACACTAAATAAAGTTGCATTCTTACATAGCAGAGATACAGCAATTTATAACAAGTAAAAGGAGTACAGTCATTTATAACAAAAGAACAGTAATTAACTCAAAAGTCTAGTGTTGCTAACATCAAAACTACTATATACCTTTTTCCATATCCTGATTACATTGATTAATATCCTCCCAGGTGCCTAAAGGATAAAGAATATGGAGGCTTGGCAGCAATCATTGAGTCAACAGTGAAATCTGTCACCAGTATGATTTTTAGCTCTTTAGAAAAGGCTCTGTATCTTTAAAATGTTTTTAAGCTTTGTGCTTCTCGAGGTTGGGGGGCTGTAAACAATTCACAAGCTGTAAAAAGTCCGAGGGAACCTGTTAGGCAAGCTAGAGAGTTATCAGAGGGGGTTTAAACTGAAACATCCCTTTCAAATGCAGAAGACTAAAGCCCTGAGTTAACTTTTCCCAGAGTGTGTCAGAAGAGTGGAAAAGCACAGTACAATAAGGCAGGCAGATTCTGGTTTTTGGGGTACACGCTTAGGAAATTCCAGGGGGAAACCCTGAGGCCTGACTCGCCTTGCCCATCAGGCCTCTCCACATGACCTTGTCATGGGTGGGATTCCTCACGCTGGCTCCTGGCAGATAATAACAATGGTGTAATCACTCACCTAGAGCCAGACATACTGGAATGTGAATTCAAGTGGGCCTTAGGAAGCATCACTATGAACAAAGCTAGTGGAGGTGATGGAATTCCAGTTGAGCTATTTCAAATCCTGAAAGATGAATCTGTGAAAGTGTTGCACTCAATATGCCAGCAAATTTGGAAAACTCAGCAGTGGTCACAGGATTGGAAAAAGTCAGTTTTCATTCCTATCCCAAAAAAAGTGACAGCCAAAGAATGTTCAAACCACTGCACAATTGCACTCATCTCACCTGCTACTAAAGTAATGCTCAAAATTCTCCAAGCCAGGCTTTACCAATACATGAACTGTGAACTTCCAGATGTTCAAGCTGATTTTAGAAAAGGTAGAGTAACCACAGATCAAAGTGACAATATCTGCTATATCATAGAAAAAGCAAGAACATTTCAGAGAAATATATATTTCTGCTTTATTGACTATGCCAAAGCCTTTGACTGTGTGGATCACAAGAAACGGTGGAAAATTCTGAAAGAAATGGGAATACCAGACCACCTGACCTACCTCTTCTAGGTCAGGAAGTAAGACTTAGAAATGGACGTGGAAGAACAGACTGGTTACAAATAGAAAAAGAAGCATGTCAGGGCTATATATTGTCACCCTGCTTATTTAAATTATATGCAGAGTACATCATGAGACATGCTGGGCTGGATGAAGTGCAAGCTGGGATCAAGATTGCCAGAAGAAATATATATAACCTCAGATATGCAAATGAAATCACCATTGTGGCAGAAAGTAAAGAAGAACTAAAGAACCTTATGATGACAGTGAAAGAGGAAAGTGAAAGAGTTGGCTTAAAGGTCAACATTTAGAAAACTAAGATCAAAACAGTGGAAACAGTGGCAGACATTTTTTGGGGGGGCTCTAAAATCACTGCAGTTGGTGACTGCAGCCATGAAATTAAAAGACATTTCCTCCTTGGAAAGAAAGTTATGACCAACCTAGACAGCATATTAAAAAACAGAGACATTACTTTGCCAACAAAGATCTGTCTCGTCAAGGCTATGGCTTTTCAGTAGTCATGTATGGATGTGAAAGTTGGGCTATAAAGAAAGCTGAGCACCGAAGAACTGATGCTTTTAAACTGTGGGTTGGAGAAGACTTTTGAGAGTCCCTTGGACTGCAAGGAGTTTCAACCTGTCCATCCTAAAGGAGATCAATCCTGAGTGTTCACTGGAAGGATTGATGTTGAAGCTGAATTTCCAATACTTTGGCCACTTTATGTGAAGAACTGACTCATTTGAAAAGACCCTGATGCCTGGAAGGATTGAAAGTGGGAGGAGGAGACTATAGAGGATGAGATGGTTGGAAGGCATCACTGACTCAATGGATGTGAGTTTGGGTAAACTCTGGTAATTGATGATGGACAGGGAGGTCTGCATGCTACAGTCCATCGGGTTGCAAACAGTCAGGCACAACTGAGAGACTGAACTGAACTGAACTGAGAGAAATAAGCTTAATACCTTATGGGGCTTCTCATGTAACTAATTCTTTTTTTTTTTTTTTTTGAGTTTTCCCTTTTTTTAATTTCTTTATAATTTACATTTTATTTTTTTACTTTACAATACTGTATTAGTTTTGCCATACATTGACGTGCATCCACCACAGGTGTACATGAGTTCCCAACCCTGAACCCCCCTTCCACCACCCTCCCCATATCATCTCTCTGGATCATCCCAGTGCACCAGCCCCAAGCATCCTGTATCCTATGTCAAACCTAGACTAGCGATTCTTTTCTTACATGATAGTATACATGTTCAATGCTATTCTCACAAATCATCCCACCCTCTCCCTCTCCCACAAAATAGAAAGCCCAGAAATAAATCCACACATCTATGGACACCTTATCTTCGCCAAAGGAGGCAAGAATATACAATGGAGTAAAGACAATCTCTTTAACAAGTGGTGCTGGGAAAACTGGTCAACCACTTGTAAAAGAATGAAACTAGATCACTTTCTAACACCATTCACAAAAATAAACTTTAAATGGATTAAAGATCTAAATGTAAGATCAGAAACTATAAAACTCCTAGAGGAGAATATAGGCAAAACACTCTCCGACATAAATCACAGCAGGATCCTCTATGATCCACCTCCCAGAATACTGGAAATAAAAGCAAAAATAAACAAATGGGATCTAATTAAAATTAAAAGCTTCTGCACAACAAAGGAAACTATAAGCAAAGTGAAAAGACAGCATTTGGAATGGGAGAAAATAATAGCAAATGAGGCAACTGACAAACAACTAATCTCAAAAATATACAAGCAACTTATGCAGCTCAATTCCAGAAAAATAAATGACCCAATCAAAAAATGGGCCAAAGAACTAAATAGACAATTCTCCAAACAAGACTTACGAATGGCTAACAAACACATGAAAAGATTCCTCAACAGCACTCATTATCAGAGAATTGCAAATCAAAACCACAATGAGGTATCATTTCATACCAGTCAGAATGGCTGTGATCCAAAAGTCCACAAGCAATAAATAATGGAGAGGGTGTGGAGAAAAGGGAACCCTCTTACACTGTTGGTGGGAATGCAAACTAGTACAGCCACTATGGAGAACAGTGTGGAGATTCCTTAAAAAACTGGAAATAAAACTACCTTATGACCCAGCAATCCCACTGCTGGACATACACACTGAGGAAACCAGCATTGAAAGAGGCATGTGTACCCCAATGTTCATCACAGCATTGTTTATAATAGCCAGGACATGGAAGCAACCTAGATGTCCATTAGCAGATGAATGGATAAGAAAGCTGTGGTACATGTACACAATGGAGTATTACTCAGCCATTAAAAAGAATACATTTGAATCAGTTCTAATGAGGTGGATGAAACTGGAGCCGATTATACAGAGTGAAGTAAGCCAGAAAGAAAAACACCAATACAGTATACTAACACATATATATGAAATTTAGAAAGATAACAATGATAACCCTATATGTGAGACAGCAAAAGAGACACAAATGTAGCTAATTCTTTGTTTTTATCTTACTGCCATCAGATCCATGCCTTTAACTTTTACTTTTTTAAAATTTATTCATTATTTGACAGTTTTTTTGGCTTGGTTTTTGGCAAAGCTGGACAGCCTTATGTAAATCAATGAAGTTAGAACTGTCCCTCACACTATCCATACAGATAATCTCAAGATGGCTTAAAGGGTTACATACATAAGAGGTCACTGTTAAACTCCTAGAAGAGATTATAGGCAAAACTATCCGACATAAATTGTGCCAGTGTTTTCTTAGTTCAGTCTCCCACAGCAATAGAAATAAAATAAAAAACAAACTAATGGTATCTAATCAATTTTTTAAGATTTTGCACAGCAAAGGAAACCATAAACAAATGTCAAGTCAACCTACAGAGTGGGAGAAAATATTTGTAAATGATGTGATCCAGCAAGAGTTTAATTTTGAAAATATACAAACAACTCATACAGCTCAATAACAACAACAACGAAAGACAAAGAACCCAGTCGAAAAAAAATGGGCAGAAGACTTCGATAGACATTTCTCCAAAGAAGACATAGAGGTGTGTGTGTATGTGTGTGTGTGTGCATGCTTAGTCATGTCCAATTCTTTGAGACCCCATGGACTGTAGCCCACCAGGCTCCTTTGTCCATTAAATTTTCCAGGCAAAAATACTGGACTGGGTTGCCATTTCCTCCATAAATGATTGAACCTGCCTTTCCTCTGTTTCTGGCACAGGCAGATGGATTCTTTACCACTGTGATTCCTGGGAAGCCCTACAGAGAGATGGCCAATAGGCAAATGAAAAGATGCTAACATTGTTAATTATCAGAGAAATGCAAATCAAAACTACAAAGAAGTAACACTTCACACCAGTCAGGATCATCATTATCAACAATTCTACAGAAAATATATGCTGGAGAGGGTGTGGAGAAAAAGGGAACACTCCTATACTGTTAGTGGGAATGTAAATTGGCACAGTCAGTACAGAAAACAGCATGGAGGTTCTTAAAAACTAAAGATAGAGCTACTGCATGATCCAAAAATCCATTCCTGGGCATATAGCTGGAGAAAACTCTAATCTGAAAAAACTATATGCCCTCTAATGTTCAGTAGAACAAAACATGGGAACAACCTAAATGTCCATCAACAGATAAATCAATAAAGAAGATGTGGCACACATGTGCAATGGAAGACTACTCAATCTTAAAAAATAATGAAATAATGATATTTGCAGCAACAGGGATAGACCTAGAGATTATCATGCTAACTGAACTAAGTCAGACAGAAAAAGAGAAATATCATATGATATTACTCATATGTGGAATCTAAAATATGATACAAATGAACTTACTTACAAAAAAGAAACATATCCATAAACATAGAAAATAAAATAAAGTATGGTCACCAAAGCATGGGGGGATAAATCAGGTATATTTAATTTAGCAGATACAAACTATTATATATATAATAGATAAATGACAGGGTCTTACTGCACAGGAAACTGTATATATATAAAACATTGTATATATATAAAACATTGTATATATATATATATATAAAACACTGAATTACTTTGCTGTACACCAGAAACTAACATAACATGGTAAATCAACTATACCTCAAAAATTTCAAAAATTAAAAAAAAAGTCTAAAACAGTAAAATGAATAAAATCAAGGTGTTAGTGTGAATTTGAAATCACTAATCAATTGGTAGCCATTTGAATTTTTTCTCCAGATTTTCCAATAATTTGCAAGCATGTAATGCCTTGCATTGGGAGAAGGCAATGGCGACCCACTCCACTACTCTTGCCTAGAAAATCCTATGGGCGGAGGAGCCGGGTAGGCTGCAGTCCATGGGATCGCTGAGTCGGACACGACTGAGCGACTTCACTTTCACTTTTCACTTTCATGCATTGGAGAAGGAAATGGCAACCCACTCCAGTGTTCTTGCCTGGAGAATCCCAGGGACGGGGGAGCCTGGTGGGCTGCTGTCTAGGGGGTCACACAGAGTTGGATATGACTGAAACGATTTAGCAGCAACAACCATGCCTTGCGTTAAATCAGTTCCTTCTTTGAAAAATAAATAAATAAATAAAATGCTTCCTGTTGCATTACTCATTATCTTGAATGAAATCACAAATAGGGAATGGTGAAATTCTCCAAAGGCAGGCTATGGAAGAATGTGTGAAATCTTCCTTACCTTCATCTCAATATTGTACTACTTTCAGCTCAATATTGTACTTCCTTTCTTACACTGCGTGCTTGAAAAATATCTTTTTTCTGCATAGATTATTAAAATGAGAGAACTGATCTGACCTTTGACCTTGGGATAAACATTCAAGGAGTCTTATCATCTGGGCCACCAGTATGGTTCAAGTTTCCATCTAATGAGTCCTTCATTTGATTAGAATCCATAATATTTTTTTACTGGTATCAAAGGGTATAAAATCTAGTAAATTTGGGAACACCAGAGAGACACTATACCTATGAGGAGAGACTAAATCTACAAATTAAGCCATGCCAAGATGAGCCAAGTCAAGAGTAAGAGAAAAAGAGGAAGTCCTGAAAATATTTTGTGACTATTTAGATATGCATATGCTTACAAGGAATTTACACTGTATATTTTGCATGTAAACTTTAAATTTATTGTTAGCTTAGGTTTAAACTACGACTTGTAATATTGAAACTCAGTTGATCCTAAAATAAATCTGTTCATTTAGTAAAATTTCTGAAACCACTATAAATAAATGGTTTAGTGTGTAAAACTAAATGTTCTGCTTAATTATATGTGTGTGTGTTTCTGAGTTTTTGGAAAGGTTTATAAACACTATTGCTTCTCTAGGAACTGTTGATTTTTTTAAAAAAAACTATCAGTTTAATCTAGTTTTCCTCTGGAAAATATTGCTTGAGCATAGAAAGTTTGCGTGCAGTGTGAGTCAGTTTTGCTCACAGGGAAGTTATGAGTAGAGTCCCAAGAACCACCCAGAATGTATGAAGCCTGTGTTTATTTGTAGTGAGAGGAGTCGGAGAGATAAACTGGAACTCCAGGGAGAAAGGACATGATATACAATGCTATCTTTGGCAGAAGCTGATCTGCTCAAAATGGGAAGAGAAGAACTCATCATGAATCTATCCATAGCTAGTAATGGTGCTCTCAGAACAGTTATATCTAATAGAAATTATATTATACTATACTATAAATGTTTTACTTCTCTAAGTGATATGTAAGGTCTTCTTATATGTCAAGGCCTTGTCTTTCCCATGACTGTAGTAACATATGAGAGAGTTCTGGGAAGATAAGTAGAAATGCAATGGAACTATAAACATAATGATAGATACCAAACATTCCCAGTAACCAATTCCATGTATAGTGAGCTCACAGGGAGAGTAAAGACATTTTACTAAATTCAGAACTCAGCCTGAGACAACAGATAATAACCAGAATCTCTGGATATATCATTTCTTAAATTTCTCTGAATATAACAAGAATGTATTTGAAGAGAGGGAGTTAGCAAAATAACTGCCTGAAATTTAAAAAAAAAAAAAAATAGAGGCAAGATGGTTGTCTGATGAGGCCTTACAGATAGGTAAGAAAAGAAGAGAAGCAAAAGGCAAAAAAGAAAAAGAAGATATACCAATCTGAATGCAGAGTTCAAAAGAAAAGCAAGGAGAGAGAAGAAAACTGTCCTAGGTGATCAATGCAAATAAATAGAGGAAAACAATAGAAAGGGAAAGACTAGAGATCTCTTCAAGGAAATTAGAGATACCAAGGGAACATTTTCGGTAAAGACAGAAGCAGAAGGTATTAAGAAGAGGTGGCAAGAATACACAGAGCTATGCAAGAAGATCTTAATGACCTAAATAACCATGAGGGTGTAATCATTCACCTAGAGCCAGACATCTTGGAATGCAGACACAAGTGTGCCTTAGGAAACATCACTATGAACATAGCTAGTGGAGGTGATGGAATTTCAGCTGAGCTACTTTGAATCTTAAAAGATGGTGCTATCCAAGTGCTGCATTCAATATGCCAGCAAGTCTGGAAAACTCAGCACTGGCCACAAAACTGGAAAAGGTCAGTACTTAATACAATATCAGAAAAGGGCAATGCCAAAGAATGTTCAAACTACTGCACAATTGCATTCATTTCACATGCTAGCAAGGTAATGCTAAAAATTCTACAAGCCAGGCTTCAACTGTACATGAACTGAGAACTTCCATATGTTCAAGCTGGGTTTAGAAAAGGCAGAGGAACCAAATGTCAAATTGCCAACATCTGTTGGATCACAGAAAAAGGAAAAGAATTCCAGAAGAACATCTACTTGTGCTTCATTGATTATGCTAAAACCTTTGACTGTATGGGTCACAATAAATTGTGGAAAATTCTTCAAAAGATGGGAAACCAGACCACCGTACCTGCCTCCTGTGAAATCTGTATGCAGGTCAAGAAGCAACAGTTAGAAACGGATATCGAACAATGAACTGGTTCCAAATTGGAAAAGGGGAGTGTCAAGGCTATATATTTTCACCCTGCTTATTTAACTTATATTTGAGTACATCATGAAAATGCTGGGCTGAATGAAGCACAAGCTAGAATGAAGATTGCTGGGAGAAATATCAACCTCAGATATGCATATGACACCACCCTATGGAAGAAAGCAAAGAGGAACTAGAGCCTCTTGATGAAAGTGAAAGTGGAAAGTGCAAAAGCTGGCTTAAAACTCAACATTCAAAAAAACTAGGATCATGGCATCCAGTTCCATCACTTCATGGCAAATAGATGGGAAACAATGGAAACAGTGACAGATTTTATTTTCTTGGGCTCCAAAATCACTGCAGATGGTGACTACATTCATGAAATTAAAAGAGGCTCATTCTTGGAAGGAAAGCTATGACCAAACCTAGACAGTATATTAAAAAGCAGAGACATTACTTTGTCGAATAGTCAAAGCTATGTAGTCAAAGCTTCCAGTAGTCATGTAGGGATGTGAAAGTTGGACCATAAAGAAGGATGAGTGCTAAAGAATTGATGCTTTTGAACTGTGGTGTTAGAGAATACTCTTGAGAGTCCCTTGGACTTCAATGAGATCAAACAAGTTACTCCTAAAGGAAATCAATCCTGAATATTCATCAGAAGGACTGATGCTGAAGGTGAACCTCCAATACTTTGGTAATCTTATGTGAAGAGCTAACTCATCAGAAAAGACTCTGATGATGGAAAAGATTTAAGGCAGCAGAAGGGGAGGACAGAGGAAGAGATGACTGGATGGCATCATCCACTTAATGGACATGAGTTTGAGCAAGCTCCAACTCGGGAGATGGTGAAGGACAGGGAAGCCTGGCATGATGCAGTCCATGGGGTTGCAAAGAGTCAGCTATAACTGAGCAACTGAAGAACAACGACACAGAGACAAAATTCATCTATCTTAAAATACTGATAAAACCAAATGGGCTTACCAGGTGGCACTAGTGGTAAAGAACTTGACTTCCAACGCAGGAGATGTAAGAGATGTGTGGTCAGTCCATGGAATGGGAAGATCTCTTGGAGCAGGGCATGACAACCCACTCCAGTATTCTTGCCTGGAGAAGCCCATGGACAGAAGATCCGGCAGGCTGCAGCCCATAGGGTCACAAAGAGTCCTATACGACTTAAGTGACTTAGCGTGCATGCATGCAGAACCAATTACTGACAACTATACAGAGAACCTTGATCACTTATACATTGCTGATGAGAATCTAAAATTGCATAGTGAATCTAATATAGTATGTTGTGAGGTTTCTTATACAACTAAACATGCAACTATCACAGGACTCGGTAATTGCAAACTTAGACATTATTTTGCAGAGAATTTAGGTTCACACAAACACCTGCATGCATAGTGGCTTTACTTGCAATAGCTCCAAACTGGAATCAGATATATGTCCATCAGTGAAATAATAGTTAAACTATGGTATGTCCAGTCTGTGGAATACTGCTGCTGCTGCTGCTGTGGCGGCTAAGTTGCTTCAGTCGTGTCCGACTCTGTGCGACCCCATAGATGGCAGCCCACCAGGCTCCCCGGTCCCTGGGATCCTCCAGGCAAGAATACTGGAGTGGGTTGCCATTTCCTTCTCCAATGCATGAAAGTGAAAAGTGAAAGTGGAGTCACTCAGTCATGTCTGACTCCTAGCGACCCCATGGACTGCAGCCTACCAGGCTCCTCTGTCCATGGGATTTCCCAGGCAAGAGTACTGGAGTGGGCTGCCATTGCCTTCTCTGACTAAGCAATAAATAGAAATGAACTTGATATATACAAAAAGTTGAATGAATTTACAGAGAATTACAATGAATGCAAAATATTCTCAAAAGGTTATACATCGTATGATTCCATTTATGCAACATTTTTGAAATATAAAGTATATAGGGTATATTAGTAGGTGCCAGAGGTTAGGAACTGAGTAAAATTTAGGAAGCTGTAGGTTATGATTACATGCAGGGTAATAAGGTGTTGGAACTGCTCTGTATCTTGACTGTGGTGGTGGATATACAAGCTATACAGGGTGATAAAATTGTTCAGAACTTACACACACTAAGAAAGAAAAGATAAACCTGGAGACTTTTGAATAAGACAGAATATATCATATCAATATTCTCCTTGTGATACTGTACTATAATTGTAAAAAATGTTGCCATTTGAAAAACAGAGCAAAGTGCATAAGAAATCTTTTGTATTATATCTTAAAACTGCATATGAATCAACAGCTATCTCAATAACAATAGCAATTAAAAAACAACTATTTGGATCCTTAAAAACAAATAACAACAACAAAAAATAAAACAGATATGGGCTGCTTGTCATGTATGTAGAGACAGGAATGAAACTTCATTGTAAAATTAAAGGAGGGGTGGGTCCTAAGATGGTGGAAGAATAGGACAGGGAGACCACTTTCTCGCCAACAAATTCATCAAAAGAACATTTGAATGCTGAGCAAATTCCACAAAATAACTTCTGAACACTGACAGAGGACATCAGGCACTCAGAAATGCAGTCCATTGTCTTCGAAAGGAGGTAGGACTAAATATAAAAGATAAAAAGAGAGACACAAGAGTTGGGGACAGAGACCCATCCCAGGAAGGGAGTCTCAAAAGAAGAGTTTCCAAACACCAGGAAACCCTCTCACTGGTGGGTCTGCAGGGAGTTTTGAAATCTCAGAGGGCAACATAACCGGGAGGAAAATAAATAAATAAATAAATGAATCAAACCCACAGATTACGTGCCTAATGGCAACTCCCAGTAGATAAGTAGCCCAGACTCTCATATGCACCACCAGCAAGCTGGAGCTGGACAAGGAGGAGCGGGCTGCATTGCTTAGGGTAAGGATCGGACCTGAATGCCCTGAGGACAATCTGAGGGAGCTAGCAACACAAACTGTGGGATAGCCAGAGAGAGAGAAAAAAAAAGAGAGAGAGAGAGAGAGAGAGAGGACTATCCTGCAAAAAGCCCTAACCTAGGGCACTGCTGGGCCCACTCTCAGAACAAAGGACTGAACAAAAACCGGAAGAGAGCTAGCTGGCTGTGGATAGGCCCATCCCCTGCCAGGAGGCATCCAGAACTGGAAAGGGGGAATCACTGCCCCAGAGATGGCATCCTCTACCAAACTGCAAGCAGGCTGTCAGTTGCTAACCAAGACCTGGGATTCTAGAAAGTTGACATTCCCCAGGAGGGTTGCAGCCAGAGATCATCTCCCTAGAAGAAACACATGGCACACCTGAGAAAGCACGTCCACTGCATACCCAGAAAACTGAGCGGCTGGAACAGAGGAGGCGATAAGACGCACACCCCCACCTGGGGAGAGTGTGCTCAACAAGCACCTGGTCACCTGAGCTGCTCAAATCTGGGAAGGGCACAAAATGCAGGCCCAACTGAATATGCCCATTTGTGGAGTATCCTAGAACCTGAACCTGAGTGGCTTTGACCTCGGAAGTACACACAACCCAGGGTCTGCTTTAGACAGTTTCCCTGCAGAGCAACCTGGAGACTGAGCAGTGTAGACTGGGAAAGCACACACATCACGAGTGGGGGCAAACCCAGTGTGGCCCAGACACTGTGAGCACTCCCCACACATGCCAGTGATATTTGTTTGCAGTGTTCCTCCCTCCTCACAACACGACTGAACAAGTGAGCCTAAATAAGTGACCATTTTCACCCCCTTGTGTCAGGGTGGAAATTAGACACTGAAGAGACCTGTAAACAGAAGAAGCCAAAATAAACAGAGGGAACCACTTTGGAAGTGACAGGTGCAACAGATTAAAACATGGTAATTAGCACCAACTATATTGGAAGGGGCCTATAGATCTTGAGAAATATGAGAAGGAACAAGGAACTAACTGAAACTGAACTGACCCCACACTGTCCGCAACAGCTCCAGATAAATTCCTAGATATATTTTTGCTATTATCATTTTTTGAATTTTTTAAAATTTTAAGTACTCTATTAATCCTTTAATTTTCATTTTATAACCTATTACTGTGCAAAAAAAAAGACCCTATTGTTAAAGCAAACTTCATATATATTTTTTATAATTTTTGTGATTTTGCTTTTTGTTTGTTTGTTTGTTTTTGAGAGTCTAAACTTGACTCTAGATTTTTAATCTTTACTTTTTGGTATTTATTATCAATTTTGTATCTTTAAGAATTCAATCTTCAGTACCCATTTTTACTTAGGAGTGTGATTACTGGCTTGATTACTCTCTCCCCCTTTTGACTCTCCTTTTTCTCTCCCAGATCACCTCTATCTCCCCCCTCCCCCTTCTCTTCCCTACCCAACTCTGTGTGTGTCCCAGGCTGTGGAGAACAATTCAGTTCAGCTCAGTTCAGTCACTCAGTCGTGTCCGACTCTTTGCGACCCCATGAATCGCAGAACGCCAGGCCTCCCTGTCCATCACCATCTACTGGAGGTCACTCAGACTCAAGTCCATCGAGTCTGTGATGCCATCCAGCCATCTCATCCTTGGTCGTCCCCTTCTCCTCCTGCCCCCAATCCCTCCCAGCATCAGTGTCTTTTCCAGTGAGTCAACTCTTCTCATGAGGTGGCCAAAGTACTGGAGCTTCAGCTTCAGCATCATTCCTTCCAAAGAAATCCCAGGGTTGATCTCCTTCAGAACACTTAGGGAACTGATTACTGGCTATATCTCTCTCCTTTTGATTCCCCCTTTTCTCCTCCTGGTCACCTCTATCTCCTTCTGGTCTCCTGGTCCCCTCCCTCTTCTATTTTCTATGTAACTCCATGAACCCTCTCTGAGGGTTCCAGACTGTGGAGAGCACATAGTGAATTGATTACTAGCTAGATTGCTCTCCTCTCTTCTGATTCTCCCTTTTCTCCTCCTGGTCACCACTATCTCCCTCCCTCCTCTTCTCCATGTAACTCTGTGAACCTCTCTGGGTGTCCCTCACTGTGGAGAATCTTTTCACAATTAATTTAGATGTTTTAGCATTGGTGCTATATGTATGGAGAAGTCTTAAGACTACTGTAAGAATAAGACTGAAAATCAGAGGCAAGAGGCTTAGGTCCAAAACCTGACAACACCAGAGAACTCCTGACTCCAGGAAACATTAATTGATAAGAGCTCATTTAAAACCCTCCATACCTACACTGAAACCAAGCACCATCCAAGAGTCAACAAGTTCCAGAGCAAGAATACCATGCAAATTCTCCAGCAATGCAGAAACATAGCCCTGAGTTTCAATATACAGGTTGCCCAAAGTCACAGCAAACCCATACACATCTCAAAACTCACTACTGGACACTTCATTGCACTCCAGAGAAAAGAATTGAGCTCTACCCACCAGAACACCAACAGAAGTTTCCCTAACCAGGAAACCTTGAAAAGCCACTTGTTCAACCCCACACACAGGGAGGAACCTCCACAAAAAAAAGGAACCAAAAACTGCCAAAATACAGAAAGGCCACCCCGAACACAGCAATCTAAACAAGATGTAAAGGCAGACAAATACTTAGCAGGTAAAGAAACATGATAAAGAAAATGCCCACCAAACCAAACAAAAGAGGAAGAGATAGGGAGTCTACCTGGAGAAGAATTCAGAATAATGATAGGAAAAATGATCCAGAATCTTGAAAACAAAATGGAATTACAGATAAATAGCCTGGAGACAAGGATAGAGAAGATGCAAGAAATGTTTAACAAGGACATAGAAGAAATAAAAAAGAGTCCATCAATAATCAATAATGTAATAACTGAGATCAAAAACACTCTGCAGGGAACCAACATTAGAATAATGGAGGCAGAAGATAGGATTAGTGAGATAGAAGATAGAATGGTAGAAATAAATGAAACAGGAGGAAAAATGAAAAAAGAATTAAAAGAAATGAGGACAATTTCAGAGGCCTCTGGGGCAATGTTAAACACCCCAACATTCGAATCATAGGAGTCCCAGAAGAAGAAGACAAAAAGAAAGACCATGAGAAAATACTTGAGGAGATAATAGTTGAAAACTTCCCTAAAATGGGAAGGAAATAGTCACCCAAGTCCAAGAAATCTAGAGAATCCCAAACAGGGTAAACTCAATGTGAAACACCCCAAGACACATATTAATCAAATTAACAAAGATCAAACACAAAGAACAAATATTAAGAGCAGCAAGGAAAAAACAAGTAACATACAAGGGGATTCCTATAAGGATAACAGCTGATCTTTCAATAGAAACTCTTCAGGCCAGGAGGGAATGGCAGGACATACTTAAAGTGATGAAAGAGAAAACTCACAACCCAGATTACTGTACCCAGCAAGGGTCTCATTCAAATATGAAGGAGAAATCAAAAGCTTTATAGACAAGCAAAAGCTGAGAGAATTCAGCACCACCAAACCAGCTCTCCAACAAATGCTAAAGGATCTTCTCTAGATAGGAAATACAGAAAAGGTGTATAAACTCGAACCCAAAACAACAAAGTAAAAGACAATGGGATCATACTTATCAATAATTACCTTAAATGTAAATGGGTTGAATGCCCCAACCAAATGACAAAGACTGGCTGAATGGATACAAAAACAAGACTCCTATCTATGTTGTCTACAAGAGACTCACCTAAAAACAAGGGACACATACAGACTGAAAGTGAAGGGCTGGAAAGAGATATTTCACACAAATGGAGACCAAAAGAAAGCAGGAGTAGCCATACTCATATTAGATAAAATAGACTTTAAAATAAAGGCTGTGAAGAGACAAAGAAGGACATTACGTAATGATCAAACGATCAATCCAAGAGGAAGATATAACAATTATAAACATATATGCACCAAACGTAGGAGCACTGCAATATGTAAGGCAAATGCTAACAAGTAAAGGGGAAATTAACAATAACACAAATATAGTGGGAAACTTTAATACCCTAGTCACACCTATGTATAGATCAACTAAACAGAAAGTTAACAAGAAAACCCAAACATTAAATGATATAATGTACCAGTTAGACCTAATTGATATCTATAGGACATTTCACCCCAAAACAGTGAATTTTACCTTTTTCTCAATTGCACATGGAACCTTCTCCAGGATAGACCGCATCTTGAGCCATATATCTAGCCTTGGTATATTCAAAAAAATTGAAATCATTCCAAGCATCTTTTCTGACCACAACGCAGTAAGATTAGATATCAATTACAGGAGAAAAAAAAAAAAAAAACTATAAAAAGTGCCAACGTATGGAGGCTAAACAACATGCTTCTGAATAACCAACAAATCACAGAAGAAATAAAAAAAAGGAATCAAAATATGCATAGAAATGAATGAAAATGAAAACACAACAACCCCAAACCTGTGGGACACTGTAAAAGAAATGCTAAGGGGAAGATTCATAGCAATACAGGCTTACCTCAAGAAACAACAAAAAAGTCAAATAAATAACCTAACTCTACACCTAAAGCAACTAGAAAAGGAAGAAATGAAGAACCCCATGGTTAGTAGAAGGAAAGAAATCTTAAAAATTAGGGCAGAAAAAATGCAAAAGAAACAAAAGGGACCATAGCAAAAATCAACAAAGCTAAAAGCTGGTTCTTTGAAAAGATAAATAAAACTGACAAACCATTAGTCAGACTCATCAAGAAACAAAGGGAGAATAATTAAATCAACAAAATTAGAAATGAAAATGGAGAGATCACAACAGACAACACAGAAATACAAAGGATCATAAGAGACTACTATTGGCAACTATATGCCAATAAAATGGACAACTTGGAAGAAACTGACAAATTCTTAGAAAAGTATAACTTTCCAAAACTGATCCAGGAAGAAATAGAAAATCTTAACAGACACATCACAAGCATGGAAATCGAAACTGTAATAAGAAATCTTCCAGCAAACAAAAGCCCAGGACCAGACGGTTTCACAGCTGAATTCTACCAAAAATTTAGAGAAGAGCTAACACCTATTCTACTGAAACTTTTCCAGAAAATTTCAGAGGAAGGTAAACTTCCAAACTCATCCTATGAGGCCACCATTACCCTAATACCAAAACCAGGCAAAGATGCCACACACACAAAAAAAAAAAAAAAAAAAAGAAAAAGAAAAAAGAAAAAAAGAAAAAGAAAACTACAGTCAGTTTCACTGATGAACATAAATGGAAAAATCCTTAACAAAATTCTAGCAAATAGAATCCAACAACATATTTAAAAGATTATACATCATGACCAAGTGGGCTTTATCCCAAGGATGCAAGGATTCTTTAATATCCACAAATCAATATGATACACCACATTAACAAATTGAAAGATAAAAGCCATATGATTATCTCAATAGATTCAGAGAAAGCCTTTGACAAAATTCAACATCCATTTATGATAAAAACCCTCCAGAAAGCAGACATAGAAGGAACATACCTCTACATAATAAAAGCCATATATGATAAACCCACAGCAAACATTATTCTCAATGGTGAAAAATTGAAAGCATTTCCCCTAAAGTCAGGAACAAGATAAGGGTGTCCATTCTCACCTCCACTATTTAACATAGTTTTGGAAGTTTTAGCCCCAGCAGTCAGAGAATAAAAAGAAATAAATGGAATTCAAATTGGAAAAGAAGAAGTAAAACTCTCACTATTTGCAGATGACATGATCCTCTACATTGAAAACCCTAAAGACTCCACCAGAAAATTACTAGAGCTAATTAATGAACATAGTAAAGGCACAGGATATTAAATTAACACACAGCTACCCCTTACATTCCTATACACTAAAAATGAGAAAACAGAAAGTGAAATTAAGAAACAATTCCATTCACCATTGCAACAAAAAGAATAAAATACTTAGGAATAAATCCACCTAAGCAAACAAAAGACCTATATATAGAAAACTATAAAACACTGATGAAAGAAATCAAAGATAACACAAATAGATGGAGAAATATATCATGTTTATTGAGTGGAAGAATCAAGGTAGTGAAAATGAGTATACTACCCAAGGCAATCTATAGATTTCAGTGTAATCCTATCAAGCTACCAACGGTAATTTTCACAGAGCTAGAACACATAATTTCACAATTTGTATGGAAATAAACAAAAAACCTCGAATAGCCAAAGCAGTCTTGAGAAAGAGAATGGAACTAGAGGAGTCAACCTGCCTGACTTCAGGCTATACTACACAGCTACAGTCATCAAGACAGTATGGTACTGGCACAAAGACAGAAATATAGATCAATGGAACAAAATAGAAAGCCCAGAGATAAATCCACACACCTATGGACACCTTATCTTCAACAAAGGAGGCAAGAATATACAATGGAGAAAAGATAATCTCTTTAACAAGTGGTGCTGGGAAAACTGGTCAACCACTTGTAAAAGAATGAAACTAGAACACTTTCTAACACCATACACAAAAATAAACTCAAAATGGATTTAAGATCTAAACATAAGACCAGAAACTATTAAACTCCTAGAGGAAAACATTGGAAAAACACTCTCTGACATAAGTCACAGCAGGATCCTCTATGACTCACCTCCCAGTGTAATGGAAATAAAAGCAAAAATAAACAAATGGGACCTAATTAAACTTAAAATCTTTTGCACAACAAAGGAAACTATAAGCAATGTGAAAACGCAGCCTTCAGAATGGTAAAAAATAATAGCAAATTAAGCAACTGACAAAGAATTAATCTCAAAAATATACAAGCAACTCCTGCAGCTCAACTCCAGAAAAATAAATGACCCAATCAAAAAATGGGCCAAAGAAATAAACAGGCATTTCTCCAAAGAAGACGTACGGATGGATAACAAACATATGAAAAGATGCTCAAAATCACTCATTATCAGAGAAATATAAATCAAAACCACAATGATGTACCATCTCATGCCAGTCAGAATGGCTGCTATCCAAAAGTCTACAAGCAATACATGCTGGAGAGGGTGTGGAGAAAAGGGAACCCTCTTACACTGTTGGTGGCAATGCAGACTAGTACAGCCACTATGGAGAACAGTGTGGAGATTCCTGGAAATAGAACTGCCATATGACCCAGCAATGCCACTGTTGGGCATACACACCGAGGAAACTAGCATTGAAAGAGACAGGTGTACCCCAATGTTTAATCACAGCACTTTTTATAATAGCCAAGACATGGAAGCAACCTAGATGTCCATCAGCGGACAAATGGGTAAGAAAGCTGTAGTACATATACACAATGTAATATTACATAGCCATTAAAAAGAATACATTTGAATCAGTTCTTAATGAGGTGGATGAAACTGGAGCCTCTTATACAGAGCAAAGTAAATCAGAAAGAAAAACACCAATACAGTATACTAACGCATATATATGGAATTTAGAAAGATGGTAACGATAACCCTATATGTGAGGCAGCAAAAGAGACACAGATGTATAGAATAGTCTTTTGGACTCTGTGGGAGAAAGCAAGGGTTGGATGATTTGAGAGAATAGCGTTGAAACATGTATATTATCATATGTGAAACAGATCACCAGTCCAGTTTCGATGCATGAGATAGAGTGCTCAGGGCTGGCACACTGGGATGACTCAGAAGGATGGGATGGGAAGGGAGGTGGGAGGGGTTTCAGGAGGGGAAACACATGTACACTCATGGCTGATTCATGCCAAAGTATTGCAAAAACCACTACAGTATTGTAAAGTAATTAATCTCTAATTAAAATAAATAATTTTTTTCAAAAAGTAAAATTAAAGGAAAGGAAAGCTGTAAATACTAGAAATATATTCATAATTCATTTATAATCTTTTCTGGAAAAAATAGCTTTTGATTTGAATGAAGCAGCTCATGACATAAATAAACAATAAATTTTATTAACTCATATACGTGTGATGTGTGTGTAATTATTTTTTTTCCCCTGAGAGTCTAAGTTTTTCCACTTTTGCTTTCAGATAAATTCTTTAAATACTCCTGTGTGTGCATGCTAAGCTGCTTCAGTTGTGTCCACTCTTTGTGGCCCTATAGACTAAATAGGTCCATTTTGTAACTAATAAATCAGAAGAATAACTTGGCTCTTTACATTTTTATATCAATCACACACTATCAGAAACAGGCTAAATAACTATTCTCACTTATTTGAAAAAAAATCCAATGAGTTGTTACAGTTAATTAAAAATCTGTGATACTGACTCAGCATATTTGTATTCAGAATGTTAAATTACTATGGCAAAATTTGGAGAATTCTTTTTTGAATATTTTTAATTATCTAAGGCTAAAGAATAGAAAATAAAGAAAATTCAAAATGCTCCCTCCTGTTCTTTTCTGAATTATTTTAATCTACTCTTCTCTCATTTTTTGAATAACTTTTAAAAATCAAAATTAAATTCAAAATATATCTACTGCAACTTATATTTTCCTAAATAATATCAATTGCACTTTGACCTTCTCCATGTGTTCTTCTCTGATCATTTCAAATAAAAGTAATACCTTCTTGCTTGGAATCTTTATAACTTATAATGTCAAATACATTAATACTTAAAATTAAAGATCTTTTATCATTAAATGTATAAGTGGCATCTGCCTTTGGATAGGAATTAGGTCTAATTATTTATTTTTCTTTTTTTAATTCACCATATTACCCCCTGATTTCTATTCAACAGGAGCACACTAAATAAATGTTAACAGATATTTAACTCATCTAAAATTCACATATAAGAAATCAATGAAATCAAGACACATACTTTCCTAAATAAAAAGTATATGAATATATGCATCACCTTCACACTATTCCGTGCACATATCAGATGTTTACTTTACTGTGAGTAATCCATCCACAGGTCACTAATACACAATTAATGAATATGTTCTGCTAAAGCTGAAACTCCAATACTTTGGCCACTTCATGCGAAAAGTTAACTCCCTTGGAAAAGACTGATGCTGGGAGGGATTGAGGGCAGGAAGAGAAAGGGACAACAGAGGATGAGATGGATGGATGGCATCACCAACTCAATGAACATGAGTTTGGGTGAACTCCGGGAGTTGATGATGGACAGGGAGGCCTGGCATCCTGAAATTCATGGGATCGCAGAGTCGGACACGACTGAGCGACTGAACTGAACTGAACTGAAACAGCACGTTAACTGGGGATTGAACTTTCCATATGGGCTATCAAAAACCCCTTTTCCTTTCAAAATTTCTGGAAGTAGATCCGACTCTGCATTTTAGGAGCTTCAAGAAAACTCTTTTTTTTCCTAAAGTATACTCAAAAAGAGAAATATGGAAAAGAAAGGGTAATATCGTTCATAATGTTGTCTCAAGCTGAAAAAAATTGGGCATGATTTTGCATAGAGACCAACATTCAAATTGTGACTAAGTTTTAAATGGTAGCTCACTCTATTTTAGTGGCATTATAAACTGAAAGGATTTCTTGTGCATTATTCTGAGAGATATGAAGCAATATATATAATTTCCTCAGCAAAATGTTTTCTTTGTGTGTTTCAAACAACTGGCTTTTATCATAAATTTTGATGCTCAGACCTTTAGTGAGTTTGGGGCTGCCTATACTAAATTAATCCTTGAGTTTCATAATTAAAGGTATGTGGAACTGGACAAAGGCCAAGATAATTTTTTAAACATGACTACATGTTTTTAAAATAGCAATGTCAACTATACAATGTTTCAAAAGCGAGCAACATCTACAAAGAAGACTCTTCAATTTGACTTCCAAGTCTTGACATAACTTTTACAGAGCAGTAATCACACACTCTATTATCCACTAAGCTTCAGTGAGTCAATAGGGTAGAATTTTAGTTAGAGTGAAAAAAAAAAAAAAAGCTACCATATCTCACGATTTATAAGATAACATTATTCACTGGGATCTGAAAGTCTGAAGACCTTGTCGAGGGAGAGAAGTAGAGAGGGAGAAACTATTCATTCTTTTGGATTATTAGTACTTTCTAGGAAGATCTTAATCATTTTTTTGATGTCTCCCTCAGGTATGACTCCATACAATCTTTTTGACTTCTTAAAGCCTACTCCTCAACTGTCAGACACTTTGGTTTCTGCTTTAAAATCTATTTTTAACATACATTTTTATTTAATCAAGGCAGTTTCACCCCCTGAACCTCAAAGTCCTTGGAGAGAGTCCATAATCCTCAATATAAAATGAAGTGAATGCCAGATAAATCCATTTGGGGTAAGTCACCTATTTTCATACTTTTATTGCCTTGTCTGCTTTATTAGATCAAATCAATGTCTATGAAATGTCTCATACTGATGCCCCTCAATAAATGTTCAGTCTGATCATCCCTGGCACCAATATTAATTAAAGGGGCTTTGTAAGAACAATTTGTAAAATATTTTGAAATGTTCAGATGATCGTTGCATAAAATGTTTCACATCAATTAATATTTATTACCTGTTTAAAATTTATACAGTAGCTACACTTTAGAACTTGCACACTTTAACAAGGATACTATGTTTATCAATAGAATGAAATAGGCTGGAAGAAAAAGTATTCTGTTCCCTATATTAACCCATGCCCAGGGATAAGAAATCCTATAACTAGTTAAAAGAGGTTTAAAAGATGCCTTGAATGTATTTTTAATAGTAATATCCTTGTACCTTATCCATCTGATTTTTTTTTCAATTTCTACTCCCCCCTCCCCAATTTTTTTTACACTTACACTCAACCAACACATTTTGTTCTGACTCATATGACACCTCTGCCACCACTTCCTTACTCTATCCCTCTGATATTCATGTTCTTCTCTGAATCATGCCTAGGTGCCCTTTATCTTTATCTGGAATATGCATATGATTCTCTTGTTATGCTTTCACATACCTACTATCGTTTTGTCATACATTATTAGGTGGGGGATTTGTTTCAACATTGAACATGATTATTTGAGGAATGAGAGTCTGTTCTATTTGTTAATTATATACATATAGAAATTCCAGTGATTAAGAAACATTTTCTAAAGTATATTCTAGTAAAAGTAATGTATTCCCAGAATACTTAAAAATCACTTTTTTTCTGTAGGAATATAACTAGAATACAAAAGGACAAAAGTAATATAACACAGTAACTATTTTACATTAATAAGCTTATCATAAATAATGAGCTTCATAAGATTTGATTTTTCTGTTCCAACTCACTTACTGGATTTTTAAAAATATTATGGAATGTTAAATTATTTTCCTGGGATCAGCAGAGCAATCTCAGGGACTTCTAAGAAAAGTGAAAGTGAAGTGAAGTCGCTTGGTCGTGTCCGACTCTTTCCGATCCCACGGACTGTGGTCTACTAGGCTTCTCTGTCCATGGGATTTTCCAAACAAGAGTACTGGAGTAGATTGCCATTTCCTTCTCCAGGGGATCTTCCTGACCCAGGGATCGAACCCAGGTCTCCTGCATTGCAGGCAAACGCTTTACCCTCTGAGCCACCAGGGCTTTTTATTATTAGGGCACCTTCAAAGACTTGATTAAATGACAAATTCTCACAGCCTTCTCAGAAAGTAAATATTTTGAGACAATATACCTATCCTCAACTGTTTAGGCAGCATATGAAAAGCAAGAAATTAAATTAACTGCATTGGCTTTATTTTCTAATGGACATGGATTATTCACCCTATAAAGCAGTATAAAGCAAAAAAGACAATGATATCTGTGTGTGTGCGTGTCTGCCAGAGATATCCTATTCTGACTCATTGATCATCTGTCCATATTCTATGTAGTATCATAAAAAAAAAATTAAATATATTGGTGATTTATCCTACATCAGTGCCACATCATTTCTTTAGTTTGTTGAAAATGAGTCTGCTCATATCTTAATATTCAACATATTTCTGTCATATTAAAAAACATTAAAATTTACATTTAGAAAGATAAAGCCAAAATTTTCTTTAAAAGGTTCAACTTGATCCAAAAAGCACCCTGGTTTAATCTTTTCTCAGAAACTTGAAGAGAAGAAAAAATGTCTGGGGTAGCACATGTAATGGTTGAGGAATTAAACAAAGACTTCAGACAGTGATGTAAAAATTACTTAAATAGTTGCATTTCCTTGCTATTTCATGTTCTGTTGAAGACTGTCATTTGTCCTTTACATGTTCAATATTTACATAATTTCTCTTCAAGATATGATCAATTTCAGTTCAGTCACTCAGTTGTGTCCAGCTCCTTGAGACCCCATGAACCGCAGCATGCCAGGCCTCTCTGTCAATCACCAACTCCAGAGTCCACTCAAATCCATGTCCATTGAGTCAGTGATGCCATCCAACCACCTTATCCTCTGTCATCCCCTACTCCTCCTGCCCTCAATCTTTCACAGCATCAGGGTCTTTTCAAATGAGTCAGCTTTTCTCAGGTGGCCTAAGTATGGGAGTTTCAGCTTCAGCATCAGTCCTTCCAATGAACACTCAGGACTAATCTCCTGTAGGATAAACTGGTTGGATGTCCTTGCAGTCCAAGAGACTCTCAAGAGTCTTCTCCAACACCACAGTTCAGAAGTATCAATTCTTCAGTGCTCGGCTTTCTTCACAGTCCAACTCTCACATCCATACATGACCACTGGAAAAACCATAGACGGAACTTGACTAGATGGAACTTTGTCGGCAAGGTAATATCTCTGCTTTTCAATATGCTGTCTAGGTTGGTCATAACTTTCCTTCCAAGGAGCAAGCGTCTTTAAATTTCATGGCTGCAATCATTATTTGCAGTGATTTTGAAGCCCAGAAAAATAAAGTCAGCTACTGTTTCCCCATCTATTTCCCATGAAGTGATGGGACTGGATGCCATGATCTTCATTTTCTGAATGTTGAGTTTTATGCCAGCTTTTTCACTCTCCTCTTTCACTTTCATCAAGAGGATCTTTAGTTCTTCACTGTCTGCTATAAGTGTGGCATCATCTGCATATCTGAGGTTATTGATATTTCTCCCAGCAATCTTGATTCCAGCTTGTGCTTCCTCCAGCCCGGCATTTCTCATGATGTACTCTGCATATAAGTTAAATAAGGAGGGTGACAATATACAGCCTTGATGTACTCCTTTTCCTATTGGAACCAGTCTGTTGTTCCATGTCCAATTCTAATTGTTGTTTCCTGACCTGCATATAGGTTTCTTAAGAGGCAGATCAGGTGGTCTGGTATTCCCATCTCTTGAAGAATTTTCCAGTTCATTGTGATCCACATAGTCAAAGGCTTTTGCATAGTCAATAAAGCAGAAATAGATGTTTTTCTGGAACTCTCTTGCTTTTTTGATGATCCAGCAGATATTGGCAATTTGATCTCTGGTTCCTTTGCCTTTTGTAAAACCAGCTAGAACATCTGGAAGTTCATGGTTCACGTATTGTTAAAGCCTGGCTTAGAGAATTTTGAGCATTACTTTTCTAGCGTGTGAGATGAGTGTAATTGTGTGGTAGTTTGAGCATTCTTTGGCATTGCCTTTCTTTGGGATTGGAATGAAAACTGACCTTCTCCAGTCCTGTGGCCACTGCTGAGTTTTCCAAATTTGCTGACATATTGAGTGCAGCACTTTCACAGCATCATCTTTCAGGATTTGAAATAGATCCACTGGAATTCCATCACCTCTACTAGCTTTATTCGTAGTGATGCTTTCTAAGGCCCACCTGACTTCATCTTCCAGGATGTCTGGCTCTAGGTGAGTGATCACACCATCGTGATTATCTTGGTCATGAAGATCTTTTTTGTACAGTTCTTCTGTGTATTCTTGCCACCTATTGTTAATATATTTTTCTTCTGTTAGGTCCATACCATTTCTGTCCTTTATCGAGCCCATCTTTGCATGAAATGTTCCCTTGGTGTCTCTAATTTTCTTGAAGAGATCTCTAATCTTCCCAATTGTCTTGTTTTCCTCTATTTCTTTGCATTGATTGCTGAGGAAGGTTGTCTTATTTCTCCTTGCTATTCTTTGGAACTCTGCATTCAAATGGGTATACCTTTACTTTTCTTCTTTGCTTTTTGCTTCTCTTCTTTTCACAGCTGTTTGTAAGGCCTCCTCAGACAGCCATTTTGCTTTTTTGCATTTCTTTTTCTTGGGGATGGTCTTGATCCCTGTCTCCTGTACAATGTCATGAACCTCATTCCATAGTTCATCAGGCACTCTGTCTATCATATCTAGTCCCTTAAATCGATTTCTCACTGCCACTGTATTGTCATAAGGGATTTGATTTAAGTCATACCTGAATGGTCTAATTGTTTTCACCACGTTCTTCAATTTCAGTCTGAGTTTGCAATAAGGAGTTGAGCCACAGTCAGCTCCTGGTCTTATTTTTGCTGACTGTATGTAGCATCTCCATCTTTGGCTGCAAAGAATATAATCAATCTGATTTCAGTGTCAACCATATGGTTATGCCCATGTGTAGAATCTTCTCTTGTGTTGTTGGAAGAGGGTGTTTGCTATGACCAGTAATTTCTCTTGGCAGAATTCTATTAGCCTTTGTCCTGCTTCATTCTGTACTCCAAGCCAAATTTACCTGTCACTCCAGGTGTTTATTGACTTCCTACTGTTGCATTTCAGTCCTCTATAATGACAAGGACATCTTTTTTGGGTGTTAGTTCTAGAAGGTCCTGTAGGTGTTCATAGAACTGTTCAATTTCAGCTTCTTCAGCATCACTTATCTGGGCATAGCCTTGGATTACCATGATATTAAATGGTTTGCCTTGGAAATGAACTGAGATCACTCTATCATTTTTGAGATTGCCTCCAAGTTCTGCATTTCAGACTCTTTTGTTGACTATGATAGCTACTCCATTTCTTCTAAGGAATTCCTGCCCACAGGAGTGGATATAATGGTCATCTGAATTATATTCACCCATTCCAGTCCATCTTAGTTTCACTGATTGCTAGAATGTGTATGTTTACTCTTGTCATTTCCTGTTTGACCACTTCTAGTTTGACTTGATTCGTGGACCTAACAGTCCAGGTTCCTATACAATATTGCTCTTACGGCATCGAACCTTGCTTCCATCCACAACTGGGTGTTGATTTTGCTTTGGCTCAATCCCTTCATTCTTTCTTCAGTTATTTCTCCACTGATCTCCAGTAGCATACTGGGCACCTACCAACCTGGGGAGTTCATCTTTCAGTGTCCTGTCTGTTTGTCTTTCATACCAAGATATGATTAGATATGGCCAATTATGAATTTGTTTCCCCAATGAAAGTAGTAGTAAAATACACAATATCATCAAAGTGAATTCATTTATAAAACATAAGCCAAGCATTTTACACTGATTCTTGTCCACAGTTGTGATAATAAGTATTATTAGCTTTCAGTTTTGCTAAAGATTAGGAGTATTGTATGATTCTATGTTAATCTATACTATAGCATAATTTTAATGTAATCATGAAATCACTAGGGACAAATTAACTATCACACCTTAATTTAGGCAGCAAAAATAAATAAATTAATTAAATAAAGAGTAACTTTAGTTCTTTGTGTTAACTCTAGTACATGTATAGAAAATTTACTTATATTTCATCACTGGAGTTGATTTTTAAAAAGGCTGTATGAAGATACTCAACCAGGCCCAGACTAACCTATATGAAAAAGCTGTGATTCATTAGCACTTGACATCATGTTGAACTGTCACAAACATTTAAATAAACTTTATAAAATATAGTATATTTGCATTAGAAATTTGAATTCATTTTTATTTCTACTTTAGAAAGATAAAAGTTGTTATTTAAATTTATATCTTGAACATTTAATTAATATCAGAATTTATTTTAATCATCTTGAGATAGCTGTTAACATGAAATTAAGCAATAGTGTCATATGATAGTATGAATGATAACATCTATCCTATAGCAGATGATAAGAAACCATTGAAGAATGAAGGCAAGGATTCTTAAAGCAGTGATTTGCAGGCTTCTAAATTGCTTAGTTTATGGTGCAGTTTTTAATGTTTTTGCATCTCAAAGAGATGTGATGGCAATTAAATTATACCCACACAAAGGAGCATGTAAGTAAAGGGTATAGAGGTACTATGCATTGAAGGAACTTTCTTTTTAACAAACTATTGACAGAGAAATCATACTTGCACCTGTGAATTCTGTCTTCCAATCTATTTGTATCCACATATTAGTACTTTAAAGTTTTACTTATATCCCTTTTGCCATTATTTGACACTCTGTTCAGTAATACTCTGCTTGAACGCAAGAAGCCAAAGTAGTAAAAATAGTCGTATCTTCTAAAAAATTTCTAATTGAATTATGATTAACAAACTGAGCCCTCTACCAAATTACCAAGAGTTTATCAGCCGCAATGTCAATGACTACATTGTGTTCACTTTACCAGTTTCTGCACTTCAGAATGAAAGGCACATATTTGTGCCAAAGTTAGTTAAAGATTATATTCTGTAAGAACCACTATGGGTGATGGACACCTAAGTGATCTCCTGCTGCTGGCCTTGGATCGTGAAGCAGCTGAGAATACTAATTGTAACAAAGCAAGAGCAGTTTTTGCTAATTTAAGATCATGCCAGTCTCTACTGATGTAAACAGGAATCTGATGGATGCAATGATCTGTCTGCTTTCCACAAGCAGCACACAAAACTTATTTTAAATTGTTTATCCTCTTAGATTTCACCTGAAATGCAGGATGGGCTGTGACTGAATTGATAATATTGGAATATGACTTTGAGGCACACAATTAAACTAGCACATAGCTTCTTTTTTCACTGTGTCTGATACTTTCTATCAGTTACCATCCCCACATAATTTACTGGAAGAAAAATAAAATTTTAAAAAAGAAAAATGAAAAGAAAAAATGGTGCTCAGGGAAGACCTACTGCTTCAAATCAGAGATGAAGGGAGAATGTATCAGTTTGGGCTGCAGAAGCAGCATTTAGGGCCCTACACAACTGCTGATTTTCACACCATATTCTATCAGCGTATACGTGTCTGGGAGGTGCAGTACCTTGCAGCAAGTGACTTTCTACTGTGGAAACTTTCTCTCTCAATTTCAAGAATGCATTCTTGTTTCCTGGACTCAGCATTTCTCTTCTGTTTTGCTACTGAGTGATAGTTATGTATGGTTTGGCCTAGAAATGGCACCCCTAGAGTGAATTGTTGTAACAGTAACTAATGTGAAAAGCTGATTTGCAGATTTCCCTGTATCAAATGCATAATTTCATGGCATTATCACAAAGCATTTCTTCCAGCATCAGAACAGATGATTGGCATTTCTACACTGAAGTGCTGAAATTATTGTAAGGAAAGGTAAGAACTGATAAATAAAACAGTTAAGTATTTCTTACTAATGGCTTCATATCTGTTTGATTAGCCAACCTGATACAAGCTGAAAGGATCATACTGTGTAGCAACTACCAAATATCAGGAACATAGTTTATCAGAACCAAAACAAGGTACATAGTAATTTTTACAACCAGATTTGCTCCAGTGTTAACCAAAGCAGTGTATATATGGAACTGCAGCTTTTTCTTGTACATCATTTTGAAAGTGAAAGTGAAAGTTGCTCAGTTGTGTCTGACTCTTTGTGACCCCATGGACTATACAGTTCATGGAATTCTCCAAGCCAGAATACTGAAGTGGGTAGCCTTTTCCTTCTCCAGGGGATCTTCCCACTCCAGGGATCGGACCTAGGTCTCCCACACTGCAGGCAGACTCTTTACAGGGCAGAAAATTCCTTTCAGAAATCACTGCTACCTACCACTCCCTTCATCTTTATGACCGATCACCCACTCAATAATGCATGTTTATGTCTACTGTTCTAAACTCAGTTCTCTCAAACTCAGTGTCCTCTCTATCTTCTGAGCTCCTCCATGTTCTAGATCTTGAATTCCCAAAATACTCAGTAAAAAAATATCATTTCCAGCAGTCTTCCACTGTGAATGCTCTGATAAACAATTTATTAATGACAGATAAGTCTTACCATGCTACACCTTCGAGGAACAAAAATCCTACCTCAAAATAATAAAATGGAAGGAAACTAAGGTACTGTATTTTTAAGGCATATATTTTCTTTTATGCCCCTGAATGTCACCATGTCCTAAAGGAAGTGCATTCTTCTCTCATTTGAAGTAGCCTCCCAAGAGCACTTTCTTAAAAGAAGTTTGTGGAAATAACAGACATCCCAAAGAGATGAGGCCAATTCCCCCAGGGACCTACATTCTACTCTCTTAAAAGCTGATTAAGGTATTTCATCTTTGTTTCTAGTGGAAGGAGATATATCAGGATGAGAGATATCTGCTTAAATTATTTCTCTAGTATAAGGCTAGATATCAAACCATTTTCCTATATGAGTGAATAGTACTGATTCAAACAATAGTTTTTGTTTAGTTACATGACTTTGCTCCAGAATCACAGGGCTTTTTTAAAGCCCAGGTATTTCTCAACTAATTCTGATATACTAGCTTAATGTTAGATGATGGTGGATGATAGACTTCTGCAACTTCTCTGTGTTGCTTCCATATACTACATAAATTGCTGCTGCTGTGCAGTCACTGAGTTGTATCCCACTCTTTGCAACCCCATGGACTGTAGACCACCAGGCTCCTCTGTCCATGGGATTTCCTAGGCAAGAATACTGCAGTGAGTTGCCATTTTCTTCTTCAGGAGATAGTCCAAACTCAGTGATCAAACATGCATTTCCTGCTTGACAGGTGGATTCTTTACCACTGAGCTAATTGGGAAGCCCCATACCACACAAGAGATACTTCTCAAAACAAATATTATTGTTATAGAGAGTAATCGATACAAAAATCAGTACAGTGAATGCCATGAAAATGTTCTCCCTCACCCTTAGCCTCTGCTAAAAATAACACTGATACAGTTATCAACAAGAACATAATACCTTTATTCCCATAGTCCTTTAGAATTTTCAAAGAGGTTAATATTTATTATATTATATATCCTCGCAACTTCAATTCAGTTCAGTCGCTCAGTCATGTCCGACTCTGTGACCCCATGAATTGCAGCACACCAGGCTTCCCTGTCCATCATCAACACTCGGAGTTCACTCAAACTCATGTCCATCAAGTCGGTGATGCCATCCAGCTATCTCTTCCTCTGTTGTCCCCTTCTCCTCCTGCCCCCAATCCCTCCCAGCATCAGAATCTTTTCCAATGAGTCAACGCTTCGCATGAGGTGGCCAAAGCACTGAAGCATCATTCCTTCCAGAGAACACCCAGGGCTGATCTCCTTCAGAATGGACTGGTTGGATCTCCTTGCAGTCCAAGGGACTTGCAAGAGTTTTCCCCAACACCACAGTTCAAAAGCATGAATTCTTTGGTGCTCAGCCTTCTTCATAGTCCAACTCTCACATCCATACATGACCAATGGAAAAACCATAGCCTTGATTAGACAGACCTTTGTTGGCAAGGTAATATCTCTGCTTTTCAATATGCTATCTAGGTTGGTCATAACTTTCCTTCCAAGGAGTAAGCGTCTTTTAATTTCATGGCTGCAATCACCATCTGCAGTGACTTTGGAGCCCCCCAGAATAAAGTCAGCCACTGTTTCCACTGTTTCCCCATCTATTTGGCATGAAGTGATGGGACCAGATGCCATGATCTTCGTTTTCTGAATGTTGAGCTTTAAGCTAACTTTTCCACTCTCCTCTTTCACTTTCATCAAGAGGCTTTATAGTTCCTCATCATTTTCTGCCATAACGGTGGTGTCATCTGCATATCTGAGGTTATTGATATTTCTCCCGGCAATCTTGATTCCAGCTTGTGCTTCCTCCAGGCCAGAATTTCTCATGATATACTCTGCATAGAAGTTAAATAAGCAGGGTGACCATATACAAACTTGACATCCTCCTTTTCCTATTTGGAACCAGTCTGTTGTCTCATGTTCAGTTCTAACTGTTGCTTCCTGACCTGCATATAGGTTTCTCAAGAGGCAGGTCAGGTGGTCTTGTATTCCCATCTCTTGTAGAATTTTCCACATTTTATTATAACCCATTACCTTTATATATTTCAGTTTTACATCTATTTCTTCTTTATTGACTATGCCAAAGCCTTTGACTGTGTGGATCACAATAAACTGTTGAAAATTCTTCAAGAGATGGGAATACAGGACCACCTGACCTGCCCCTTGAGAAACCTATATGCAGATCAGGAAGCAACAGTTAGAACTGGACATGGAACAACAGACTTCTTCCAAATAGGAAAAGGAGGACGTCAAGGCTGTATATTGTCACCCTGCTTATTTAACTTCTATTCAGGGTACATCATGAGAAATGCTGGGCTGGAAGAAGCACAAGCTGGAATTAAGATTGCCAGGAGAAATATTAATAGCCTCAGATATGCACATGACACCACCGTTATGGCAGAAAATGATAAGGAACAAAAAAGCCTCTTGATGAAAGTGAAAGAGGAGAGTGAAAAAGTTGACTTAAAGCTCAACATTCAGAAAACGAAGATCATGGCATCTGGTCCCAACACTTCATGGCAAATAGATGGGGAAACAGTGGAAACAGTGACAGACTTTATTTCGGGGGGCTTCAAAATCACTGCAGATGGTGATTGCAGCCATGAAATTAAAAGACGCTTACTCCTTGGAAGGAAAGTTATGACCAACCTAGATAGCATATTGAAAAGCAGAGATATTACCTTGTCAACAAAGGTCTGTCTAATCAAGACTATGGTTTTTCCATTGGTCATGTATGGATGTGACAGTTGGACTGTGAAGAAAGCCGAGTGCCAAAGAATTGATGCTTTTGAACTGTGGTGTTGGAAGAGACTCTTGAGAGTCCCTTGGACTGCAAGGAGATTCCATCAGTCCATCTTAAAGGAGATCAGTCCTGGGATTTCTTTGGAAGAACTGACGCTGAAGCTGAAACTCCAGTACTTTGGCCACCTCATGTGAAGAGTTGACTCATTGGAAAAGACTCTGATGCTAGGAGGAATTGGGGGGCAGGAGGAGAAGGGGATGACAGAGGAAGAGATGGCCGGATGGCATCACAGACTCGATGGACATGAGTTTAAGTGAACTCCGGGAATTGGTGAAAGACAGGGAGGCCTGGTGTGCTGCGATTCATGGGGTTGCCAAGAGTCGGACATGACTGAGCAACTGAACTGAACTGAATAGGTTTTATACTGGCATAAGTTTTGTACAGCTAGTAAATTAAAGGGTACTCTTATCTTGAAAATGTATCTTTGGGTTATAATTTAGCTATTTGTTGCCTTACTTATAGTCTCTTTGTTAATATATGAAAGATTAAATATGTAAATTTAATACTTGATAAGGAAAATTTGATCTAGAACCCAGATTTTCTGATTCCTTACTCAATTTCTCATTAGGTTCTGTATATGTTTCATTCCAAGATACTCCAACTCTTAATAAAAATGAACAATCCCCAGCAAAAATTCAGCATACAAAGCTGCCATTATTGCCATTCTCTGATATTTGAGTCAAAGGTATCAGTGAATGTGGATTTGAACGTGTGGCCTCCTTAATTATCATTAAATATTCATGGAGCTCTCACAGAGTTCAATGGCACCTTTTTAAGTCCTACTAAGGAAAGTTCATTTTTCCCTGCTAGGAAGATTTCATAAAAATTGGTGATCATGAGGTAACAATTATTTCCAATGTTCATTAACATTGTATCGTTAATGGGAATAGGAGACTGTTGAGACTAAAATCCAAAGCAGATAATGAATGAAACAGTATATTATATACTATATTTCTCATATTAGAAATCATATTAGATTTTTCTTCAGTATAACATATTATATGAAGAATTCTAACCATTTAGTTTACTTTCTCTACTCTAACATTGCTTTCTAAAACTAGTCTGTCTGAGTAAATAAACATAGCTTTCTAAATAACATCTGTAATTTGTACTTATTTTAATTGTGTGCATGTGTGCTCAGTTACTCATTCATGTCTGGCTCTTTGTGATCCTATGTACTGTAGCCACCAGGCTCCTCTTTTCGTGGAAGAAGGCAAGAATACTGGAGTGAGTTATCATTTCCTACTCCAGGGATCTTGCCAACCCAGGGAATGAATCTGTGTCTCCCGTGTCTCTGCATTTCAGGTATACTCTTCACCACTGTGCTACCAGGGAGCACTCAAATTACTTATATTTATGCTTTTCATGTTTAATATTGTTTGATGCTAGATGTGAAGTATTATTTTAACAATTTTATAGATGAAGACAGAGGAATTAGAGAACATGACCATTTCCCAACAACTAGATAATGATAGAAAATCTTAAAAAATCAAGTTTTAACTCAAAAATTCATGTTTTCAAAAGGTTTTTGTACCCTGTACAGTATTTTCCCATGGTCAATGTATGGAAGTGAGAGTTGGACTGTGAAGCAGGCTGAGCGCTGAAGAATTGATGCTTTTGAACTGTGGTGTTGGAGAAGACTCTTGAGGGTCCCTTGGACTGCAAGGAGATCCAACCAGTCCATTCTGAAGGAGATCAGCCCTGGGATTTCTTTGGAAGGAATGATGCTAAAGCTGAAACTCCAGTACTTCGGCCACCTCATGTGAAGAGTTGACTCATTGGAAAAGACTGATGCTGGGAGGGATTGGGGGCAGGAGGAGAGGGAACGACAATGGCATCACTGACTCGATGGACGTGAGTCTGAGTGAACTCTGGGAGCTGGTGATGGACAGGGAGGCCTGGCGTGCTGCGATTCATGGGGTCGCAGAGAGTCGGACACGACTGGGCAAATAAACTAAAACTAGAACTAGTGCTGACTTGCGATAATCCTTCCACTAGTAGAAAGATTAATGTAAAAACCAAATGTCATATCCAAAACCAAAATTAGAAAAACTATAACCATTGCTTATTGCCTTTTTTTTTTTTAAATTTGACTTCCAAAGATAAATGTGCAGGATGATAATTATGCTTTGGGGCATATCTTCCAAGAAACAAATTTGGCAATCTATTTCATGGAAACAAAAACACTGAAGGAGACAAACCTGCAAAATGAGTTCATCTAATTTCATTGGGTAGATTGCATATTTTCATAAGTTCATGTAACTAAAGATATGTTTTTAATCCAACACAAATTTCAAATCAATGGTCAGCGTGTTTTTTTTTTTTTTCCTACTATCTATCATGTGAAAGTTTTATCATAAAATTTTTATGAAAACTGAAAGCAGAAAAACAATCCTCTTTCTCTTCCTTCTCAACTGGAGAACAGTCACATGATCTATGCTCTGCCAATCATTTAGAGATTATCCATGACCACAGTGACATTGAGATGGACAATGGGAATTCAGAAACAACTGAATTCAGCAACAAACAACAAACACTAAGTATCTGGTGGGGTTATTGCGATGGCAGCTGACTAAGAAACACTCTTCTACTAGAATGTGATTGATTTTTGCTCCTTGGTCCCTTCTACAGTCTGTTATCACAAACGTATTATTGCTTCTGACATAATTTAATTTTTAACTCAATGAAGTTAACTTCAGTAATTTGTTTATAGTTTAGAGTTGAGATTTCTGAAAAATTAAGGGCTATATAAAAATGCTTTATTTTATATTTTGATATCATTATTTCCCTGTCTAAAGCTCATACAATAGGTGTGAGGAATTAGTTTAGATTTATTCATTTATTCTTCAGTTGTAAAATATGTTTTCAGTGTGTCCTTGTCAATGCTGTTTTGGTTGAAAAGAACAGAAAACAATTTGAGTTAGCTGTTTGCAAACAGATCCACAAAATAAAGGATTATCTTTGAGTAGAAGGAAAGACATTTATTCCACTAAAATGAGATAATGGGAAGTAACAGTGAAGGTAGATATGGTTATTTTTGAAAGGAAGAGGCAGATAACTAAGGATGTTGATGATGCTGTGGCCCTTTTTTTCATAGGGAATTCTTGATTGATAAGAGAGAGCATTCATGCTCTGACCCTTTGCGTCTCTGCTTTGAATGTCAGAGACATGAAATGTGAAACATGTCAAAGATACTTGCTTTTACAGGAATAATGGAATGTGTAACTTTACTATTGTCGGTGATAACATGACAAAGTTGATTATCTCCCTTTTTCTCTTGAGTCATCAATTTCTCTCTTCCTGAATCATTCTAATCAGGAAAGAAACATGCAAGACTATAAACTTTTAAAATTTTTTTTAATATTAGCAAAAAACAAACAAAAACTTATTTAGAAATATTGGTTCAGTTCAGTTCAGTCACTCAGTCATGTCCAACTCTGAGACCCCATGCATGCCAGGCCTCCCTGTCCATCACCAGCTCCCAGAGTTCACCAAAACTCATGTCCATCGAGTTGGTGATGCCATCCAGCCATCTCATCCTTTGTCACTCCTTTCTCCTCCTGCCCCTAATCCCTCTTTCATTTCTCTTAGACAAATGCTTAGGCTTTCATTTCTCTTAGACAAATACCCAAGAACAGAGATACTCAGTTGTATGGTGGGTGTATGCTTCACTTTTAAAACTGTCAAAACTGTTTTCCAAATTGATAGTACAACTTTATACTAGTTTAAAAACTCTTTTCCCATGTCTCTCTAGCCACCACAACTTCTCTCTTTTTATAAAAAGTTGTCTAAATACTTGTCTCTCCTTACTGTCTGTATTTTCTCAACTCCCCTTCTCTCTAGTCCAGGTTTCTTCCAGAAGTTTTCCCCAGCTAATCTTATCAAATCATAAATGACTGCCATGTTGTCAAATCCAATGGCCACTCCTAAGTCTTCATCTCTATCAACCCATCAGCAGCCTGACATTGATCACTCCTACAATCGCAAGTCATCTTTACTTTGACTGTATGAAATCAACATGCATCTGGTTGGCCCTCATACTCACTGTCCATCCCTATTCAGTCTCCTTTCTGAATCCTCCTAATTTACCTAACCTCTAAATGTTTAACTATTTGGGGACTTAGGTTTTATACATTTTTCACTATACTTACTCCATAAATAATCTTACTTCGTCCCCTACCTTTAAATCTAATTTATATATGGTATTTCTGAAATACATTTCTGGAAAATGACCTCCTGCCATAACTACTGACATAAATATCCAACCACCCACTAAAAATCTCCCTGTGGATATCTACTTGGAAAATCATACTTAACAAAGTTTGAACCACCTCAAGTCTTCTACTCCTAATATCTTTCCCATTAATCAAAACAATTCTCTCATCCAGTTGTTCAACCTACACTTGGATTTATCCATGACTTTTGTTTATTGTTCAAACTCAGAATTCAATCTATTAGCAAAACCAAATCAGTGAAACTCAAAGAAACATACCAAACTCAACTACTTCTCATTGCTTCCAGCCTTATACTGAAATCACTGTGTTTTGTGTGAGCTACTAAATAACCTCTTAACTGATCTCCCTTGTTCTCCTTGTGCATCACTATAGATTATTTTTTTTACACAGCAGATAGAATGCTCCTTTATAAGCATAACTATTTATAGTCAATTGTCTGATGAGATGCTCTGATGATTTCCCATACAGAAAGGAAGAAAGAAAGAAGGAAGGGAAAAGAAGGAAGGAAATAAGGAAGAAAGGGAGGAAAGAAAGAAATGAAGAAAGGAAGAAAACATAGAAAACCCAGAACTCTATAGATACAGGCCCCACTCCCCCACCCAGCCTCACCTCTTAAATCCTCATTTCCAGTTTAGCATCACTCAACTTTCACTGGCTTCCATATTTTTCCTGGTTCTGGCTTAGGGCCCTTGGAATGCTGTTGCTTCCCTTGGACTATCTATCGCAGGATATCGGCATGACTCATTTCTCCACCACCTTCATGTCTCTCCTTAAATGTCACCTTATCAGAGACTTTCCCTGAAAACTATATGTAAAATAAAACACACTCCCAAGTTTTATGTATTCTATTTCCTTTTTTAAAAAAATTAATGTTTGTTGGAGTGTAGTTGTTTTACAATGTTGTGTTAGTTTCTGCTCAACAGCAAAGTGAATCAGCTACATATATATATATATATATATATATATATAATATATAATATATATATATATATATATATATCTCCTTTCTTTTTTGGATTTCCTTCACATTTAGATCACTATGGAGTACTCAGAAGAGTTCCCTGTGCTATAAATTAGATTCTCATTAGTTATCAATCTTATACATATTAGTGTATATATGTCAATCCCATTGTCCAAATTCATCCCACCTCCTCTTCCCCTGCCTCCTGGTACCGATGCATCTGTTCTCTACATCGGTATCTCTATTTCTGCTTTGTAAATAAGTACATTAGTTTCAATTTTTTTTAGATTCCACATAAAACCAATACAACATGAAATTTAATTTTCTCTTTCTGTATTACTTCACTGTATAAGGTTCTAGGTCTATCCATGTATCCTTAAATTGCACAATTTCATTCCTCTTTATGACTAGTTAATATTCCATTGTATATCTGCACCACATCTCCTTTATCCATGCCTCTGCTGCTGGAAATTTAGACTATTTCCATGTCCTGGCTATTGTAAATAATGCTGCAATGAACATTAGGGTGCATGTATTTTTGAAATATGCTTTTCATCTGGGTATATACTGAGCAGTGGGATTTCTGAGTCATATAGTAGTTATGTTTTTAGAGTTTTAAGAAACCGCTATACTGTTCTCCATAGGAGCTGTATCAATTTTATATTCATTTCATGAGTGTAAGAGGGTTGCATTTTCTTCACACCCTCTCCAGCAGATATTGTTTGTGGACTGTAGTCTTGATTTGTATTTCTCTGAAAATTAGTAATGTTGAGTACTTGTCATCTGTTTCTTGGCAATGTGTATGTTTTCTTTGAACGAATGTCTATTTAGGTATTCCAACCATTTATTGATTTTCTTGTTTCTCAGTCACAAAATCCTGTCTGACTCTTTGTGACCCCATGGACTGCCGCATGCCAGGCTTCCCTGTGCTTCACCATCCCCCAGAGCTTGCCCAAACTCATGTCAGTGATGCCATCCAAACATCTCATCCTCTGTTGTCCTCTTCTCCTCCTGTCTTCATTTTTCCAGCATCAGTCTGTTCTAATGAGTCAGCTCTTTACATGAGGTGGCCAAAGTATTGGAGTTTCATTTCAGCATCAGTAATTCCAATGAATATTCAAGATTGATTTCCTTGAGGATTGACTGGTTTCATCTTCTTGTTGTCCAATGGAAGCCCATGAGTCTTCTCCAAAGCCATAGCTTAAAAGCATCAATTGTTTGGTGCGCAGCTTTCTTTATGCTCCAACTCTCACATACATACATGTCTACTGCAAAACCATAGCTTTGAGTATACGGATATTTGTTGGCAATGTCTCTGTTTTTTAATATGCTGTCTAGGTTTGTCATAGCTCTTCTTCCAAGGAACAAGCGTCTTTTAATTTCATGGCTGAAGTCACTATCTCTGGTGATTTTGGAGTCCAAGAAAATAAAGTCTGTCACTGTTTCCATTGTTTCCCCATCTATTTGCTATGAAGGGATGAGAAGGATGCCATGATCTTCATTTTTTGAATATTGTTTTAAGCAAGCTGTTTCACTGTCTTCTTTCAGCTTCATCAAGAGGTCCTTTAGTTCCTATACACTTTTTGCCATAAGGGTGGTACCATCTGAATATCTGAGGTTATTGATATCTATACCAGCAACTGTGATTCCAGCTTGTGCTTTATCCAGCCTGACATTGCCCATGATGCAGTCTGCATAGAAGTTTAATAAGGAAGGTGACAATATACAGCCTTGATGCACTTCTCTCCCAATTTGGAACCAATCTGTTATTCCATGTGCGGTTCTAACTGGTGCTTCTTTACTTGCATACAGGTTTCTCAGGAGACAAGTAAGGTGGTCTTGTATTCCCATCTCTTTAAGAATTTTCCACAATTCGTTGTGATCCACCCAGTCAAAGGCTTTGGTAAAGTCAATAAAGCAAAAGTAAATGGTTTTCTGGAATCCTCTTGCTTTTTCTCTGATCCAGCAGATGCTAGCAATTTGATCTCTGGTTCCTCTGCTTTTTTTAAACCCAGCTTGAACATCTGGAAGTTTTCAGTTTATGTATTATTAAAGTCTAGTCTGGAGAATTTTGAGTATTACTTTGCTAGTATCTGAGATGAGTGCAATTGTGTGGTAGTTTGAGCATTCTTTGTCATTGCCTTTCTTTGGGATTAGAATGAAAACTGACCTTTTCCAGTCCTGTGGCCACTGAGTTTTCCAAATTTGCTGACATATTGAGTGCAGCACTTTCACAGCATCATCTTTTTGGATTTGATATAGTTCAACTGGAATTCCGCCACCTCCACTAGCTTTATTCATAGTAATGCTTCCTAAGGCCCACTTGACTTGGCATTCCAGGATATCTGGTTCTAGGTGATTGATCACACCATCATAGTTATCTGGGTCATCAAGATCATTTTGAAGAATTTTTCTGTATATTCTTGGCACCTTTACTTAATATCTTTTGCTTCTATTAAGTCCATATTGTTTCTGTCCTTTCTTATGCCCATTTTGCATGAAATGTTCTCTTGGTATCTCTAATTTTCTTGAAGAGATCTCTAGTCTTCCCCATTCTATTGTTTTCCTTTTCTTTTGCACTGATAACTTAGGAAAGCTTTCTTATCTCTCCTTGTTATTTTTGGAACTCTACATTTTTCTCCTTCTCTTCTCACTTCTCTTCTTTTCTCAGCTATTCGTAAAGTTTCCTCAGACAACCATTTTGCCCTTTTCCATTTCTTCTTCTTGGGGATGGTTTTGATCACCACCTCCTATACAATGTTACAAACCTGCTTACATAGTTTTTCAGGCACTCAGTGAATCAGAACTAATCCCTTGAATCTATTTATCATTTGTACTGTATAATTGTAAGGGGTTTGATTTAGGTCATACCTGAATGATGTAGTAGTTTTCCCTACTTTCTTCAATTTAATTCTGACTTTGATAACAAGGAGTTCAAAATCTGAGTCATAGTCAGCTACCATTCATATTTTGTTTGTTTGCTTTTGCTGACTGTATAGAGTGTCTCCATTTTTGGCTGCAAAGAATATAATCAATTTGATTTTGGTATTCACCATCTGGAGATGTACATGTGTAGAGCCATCTCTTGTGTTGTTGGAAGAGGGTGTTTGCTATGACCAGTGTGTTCTTTTGGCAAAACCCTGTTAGCCTTTGCCCTGCCTCATTTTGTACTCCAAGGCCAAGCTTGCCTGTTACTCCAGGTATCTCCTGACTTTCTACTTTTGCATTCAATCCCCTATGATGAAAAGGACATCTTTTTGTTGGTATTAGTTCTTGAAGGTCTTGTAGGTCTTTTCAGAACCATTCAACTTCAGCTTCTTTGGCATTAGTGGTTGTGGCATAGACTTGGATTACTGTGATATTGAATGGTTTGCCTTGGAAATAGAGATAATTCTGTCATTTTTGAGATCACACCCAAGTACTGTATTTTGCACTCTTTTGTTGACTACCAGGGCCCTACTCCATTTCTTCTTAGGGATTCTTGCCCACAGTCATAGATATTATGGTCATCTGATTTACATTGTCCCATTCAGGTCCATTTTAGTTCACTGGTTCCTAAAATGTCAATGTTCATTCTTATCATTTCCTCTTTGACCACTTCCAATTTCCTTTGATTCATGGACCTAACATTCCAGGTTCCTGTACAATACCTTATCTACTGCATAGGACATTATTTTCACTACTAGACACCTCCACAACTGGGTGTTGTTTCCACTTTGACTCAGCCTCTTCATTCCTTCCAGTGCTATTTCCCCACTCTTTTCCTGTAGCATATTAGGCACCTACCTACCAACTTGGGGAGTTCATCTTTCAGTGTCATATCTTTTTCTTTTTCATACTGTTCATGGGGTTCTCATCATGGCTCAGATGGTAAAGAATCCACCTGCAATGTGGGAGACCTAGGTTCAAACCCTGGGTTGGGAAAATCCCCTGGAGAAGGGATAGGCTACCTCCTCCAGTATTCATGGGCTTCCCTCATGGCTCATATTGTAAAGAATCTGCCTGCAACTTGTGAGACCTGGTTTTGATTCCTGGGGTTGGAAAGATGCCCTGGAGAATCTTTCCACTTTCTATTGGAGTGGAAGACAACCCACTCCAGTATTCTTGCCTGGTGAATCCCCATTTACAGAAGAGCCTTGGCTCCTCTGTAGGTGGGCTATAGTCCATGGGGTCGCAGACAGTCAGACACGACTGAGTGACCAAGGATACACATGGGGTTCTCAAGGTAAGAATGCTGAAATGGTTTGCCATTACCTTCTCCAGTGGACCACATTTTGTCATAACTCTCCACCAGGACGCACTTGTCTTAGGTGACCCTACATGGCATGGCTCACTGTTTCATTGAGCTATAGAAGGCTGTTATCCATGTAATCAGTTTGTTTAGTTTTCTGTGATTGTTTTCCATTCTGTCTGCCCTCTGATGGATGAAGATAAAAGATTTAATGAAAGTTTCCTGGTAGGAGGGACTGGCTGGGGGAAAACAGGATCTTGCCCTAGTGGGCAGGGCCATGCTCAGTAAATCTTTAACCCAATTTTCTGCTGATGGGTGGGGCTGTGTTCCCTCCCTGTAATTTGGCCTAGGACCAAGGAACAGGCAATTTTTTTTTTTTTTTCATATTAAGCTGCATGAGCTAATTGTATATTTTGGATATCAGCCCCTTCTCAGCTACTTCATCCATTATCCAGCACCCAGCCCTCCTCTGCACCAGAAGACACACAACTCTAGCTGGGGTGTGCAAGGCAGTGGCATGCACCATGTGTGAAATTCTTGCTTTGTCCTGCCTTCCACAGACTGGTTGCTGTGTTTTCCTCCAATCTCCCAAAGGTCCCTTTCTGCCCCAGCTGATTTCTCCACTATGAGTGGGCTTTTCTGAGTGTGGGAAACTCTCCTCACATTAATTCCCCACCAGGGGTACTGGTCTCTTCCCCATTCCTCTTTTTTTCTTTCATACTACCCAGTTGTATGGGAATTTTGTCTGAGGTCTTCCACTAGTGTTTAGAGGGTGCTTCATGAGAACTGTTCCATTTGTAGATGTATGCTTGATATACTTGCAAAGAGAGGCAAATTCGGCATCCTCCTATTCTGTCATCTTGACTCCTTCCTTTTGCCCCCTGTCTATTCTATTTCTTATGATTTACTTTCCATAATATATTATCACTTGGAGTAATTTGCTTATGTCTCAACCCCTAGAATGCAAGCAAAAACACAGTAAATCAGAAATAAAGCCTTATAAAATGCACAAAGGAATGAAATTATTGCATTTATTTGAGTTATTGGTTAAAAGTGGTTTCAACGAACTTCAAACAACCAGTAAGGAGAAAAGTAAGACGGTACCATTTAACTGAGGCAAAATTTTTATTTTGAGAATATTATTTTGCTACAATTTTGAAATTATTTGATGAACCATAATATAATTGCTATAATTGCTGAACATTTAAATTGTTTATAGCTTACGATTTTACATTTTGTTGTAGTAAATATCTGGAATATATATCTTTTTGAGCACCTCAAATTTTTATACCATGAATTCTAAGAAGTGAAATTACTAGTCAAAGGAAAGCGGAACTACTAGTCATTTTAAATACTATTGATAAATGATATCAAATGCTCACCAAGAAATTTACATTAATTTCTTCTCCCGTTAAAATAATACTTAAATGCAAGCATCATCCAGCCCGAGACCAATCTATTAAAATAATTGCAAAAACAAAACAAAATAAGTGTATTCATATAAGAGCTGATAATCTCATTTTTTTCTGTTATTAAATGAGATTTGACTTTTTTTAACTTTTCTGGAGATTTTTATATATTTTGCAATTTTTCTTCATCATTGCTCATTTCATTCTAAAGGCCTGTTCATCTTTATCTTCTCTCTCTTTTGTTTTGAAAATATTATTGCAAATACTATTTCCCAGTTTACCTTTTGAATTTTATAATGCTGGTATTTATATTATCAAACATGTCCATATTTTATTTTTTAATTTATTTTACTCATTTAATAATTTAGTAAATAGTAACCTTTTTCTAAGTTTTTTCTTTTGCTCTTCCTTTTCACAATTTAATCTTTAATTCATATAAGAATAATTTTGAAGAATATTATAAAACAAGTCTCTTATTTTCCTTCAGATCTATTAGAAAATAAGTTATTGGATAACCTTTCATTTTCCCATTGCTTTATTTCTCCAGATATCAATTCTATTCTATTAATCTCTTTATATACACTCACTACTTACACAGATTTCAACACTCTTGCTTCATAAGCAGTCGGGACTATGTCTGTCTTGCTTAGTATTTATGCTTAGAACTGAACAAGTAATCAATAAGTGTTTCTGAATTATGAATGAGGTAAGACTTACTGTCTTTCAAAACTAAGAAAGTAGAAGAGGACACCTGTGGAATGGATATGCTCCAAGTCAGTATCTTTAGCCACCAAGCCTGGATCTCCTAAATAAGTGTTTTACAATGCTCTCAACCAGAAAAGATCAGAAAACTGATTAGAATTTTTTTTTTTTTCCAGGAAGTCTGAGGTAACATTGGGAAAAGATAGCTTTGTCTTAGAAAAGATCATGCAATCTTCATCAGCTACTGGTCAACCTTACTGGCTAGGAAACACTGGGACAAAGTAAATCTGATGTTTCTTTAAATAAATAACAAAAAGCCAGTAATGTTTTATAATATTTTGGGATCAATGCCTCAAAACATCTAAATCCTGAAAACAGTGCTGGAGGATTTTGTTTGGCTGGGGTGTCATCATCATGTGCTCCAAGGGTCAAAGTAGCGATCTAACATAGAAAAGTTGAAGCATATAGGGCTGAATCCAGTATACCACCCAAAATTAAATCTTAAATTTTGAATACAAGAGTGTTGTCTTGTTATTTGATCTCATTCACCATACAAATCCACGTCAAACATTCCTTTCTGTGTAATCCTTTCTTGCTTTCCTCTCCTTGATCCTCTTTCCAGCCTCTATCACAAGGCATTCCCTACCATACAGTGAGGAATCAGTTTGCAGGTTTCTCTGGTTTCACTCTTAAAGATTAGGGACAGCATCTGTACTTCCTACATGCAGTACAAGATCCAAATACAGTAAGTTTTTTTTAAAATATTTATTGAACTAAATTAGTCCTGCCAGCTGATTATGGAATAGCAAAATAAATTTTCCTTAAATAAGGGCCCCAGTGAGTTATAGCTGAATGATTGGATCATGGGAACTTTCAAGGCTGAAAGGAGCCCTAAAAGTCATCTTGCCCAATGCATCTTCCAATGTTTGGATTTTCTTTACAGCATTCTATTTGAACACTTAATGATGAACAGCTTATGAGAATACATTTATTTCATCACCAGTATGCTCAGAGTTTAAAAGTTCTACTTTCAGGTTAGCAAAAACTCATCATGGGATTCACCACCCTCCTGTATAGCTGCAACATGGCAGGAGAATTTTGGAGCCAAAAATTCAGCTTTCACTGTAACCACTCCCTGTAATGTGGCCCCAAATCATCCTCAGATGCTATCATCTTGGTGAGGTGCACTGGTCCCCATGGGCTGCCTTCTTGAAAAGGCTGGCAGTTAAGCTAGCTCATTAATGATGTGGGTGAGACTATATCAGCATATATGCTCAGGTTTCTGAGAAACACTTATTTAAATAACTTACATATCAATTAACATCTTCATATGCAATAATCAGTCACCTTCCCATTACGTTTTCTTTTTTTTTTTTTTTTTAACAGTCTACTTGGGCAAGCAAAATTACTACCTTTCCCAGTCCTCATGTTTATAGATGAGAGCTGAAAGGTAGTTTTGGCTTGGTGAAATTTTGGTAAAAAATTATTTGTGCACAGGCATGCCACACCATTTAATAGTCTCACCCTCTCTCATCAAACTACTGAACAGAAAAGACTGAGAGAAAGAGGAGTTTCATGAGAGAAAGAGCCTAGATTCTGAGATAACTGCCTAGACAAGGCTGTCCACAATGTACCTGGTCAAGAAAGTCTGAAATGGATTTGCATGAACTAGAAATAAAATTTTTGGATTATACTAATGAATTTGGGGTTTGTTTATTCCATCCATCAAGACAATCCTAACATAGCCAGTATATACTTAGCAATGCCAATCAACACTGTGTATTTTAACTGGGCATTATAAAATTTCTCAAAATCTACTATTTCTTCAATAGTAGATATTGTAAAAGGATGCACACCTTCTTTTTGAATGCCTATTTTATCTTACCTCTCTATCTAATAATATATCTTCTATCTTCATAAACAGGCCATTAAAAAGACTTGTCTCAGTATTGGCTTTATTTGTATAATGAGAAGTTACCAATTTAGAGTCTGTTTTTATAAGAAGCATCTAAAGTATCTTTTACACCACTAGGGAAATAGCTATACACAAAATGCTTTTTTAAGTTTTGGTTTCTCTTCCTAAATAATCAAAAGATAAAATTGTGTCTTGCTTTATGAGACACAAGTAAAAGAGACAAGTTAGCATATCTATATGTTAGTAAAAATATAATCAATATACATGATGTCCTAATAAAGTCACATTTTACACTACAGTTTGATAGAATTTAAAAAAAGGGAATGAAAGACATGGAAAAACAATAAGATTTTAACGTTTTAGCTATGGAACCATGGTACTTAGCAATTTAACATGCTGCTGCTGCTGCTAAGTCATGAGAATCATGTTATTTATAAACGTAGGAAATCACAAAAATGGTTTTCGAGTACTTTCAAATCTACTGGTTTGCTGTAAGGGTAAATATTTTATGAATTAAAGAAATATCAATGACATAAGAGACTGTATATATTATGAATAAAAACTGACAAACCAATGAACGAATATCACAGTCTACCTGATGCGAAGAGCTGACTCATTGGAAAAGACCTTGATGCTGGGAAAGATTGAGGGCAGGAGAAGGGGACGACAGAGGATGAGATGTTTGGATGGCATCATCGACTCAATGGACATGGATTTGGGTGGACTCCGGGAGATGGTGATGGACAGGGAGGCCTGGCGTGCTGTGGTTCATGGGATCGCCAAGAGTCGGACACGACTGAGTGACTCAGCTGAACTGAACTGAACCATTCTAAAAATATAAAAATACAAAGAAAGGTGGAATGAGGTAGAGTGGAGTAAAATCTAAGAGGAATATGCTAATTAAAATTGTGAGTTCCTTTAGCTAGTAAAGACTTGCCAACTTTGAAAACTTACCCAGACAGTGTCAAAAATTAAATTTACCTTTCCTTCATTAGGATCATATTGTATACAGAAAATCTTCAGTCAGTTTTGAACAATTCAACATCCAACTAATATGTGAAGTAGCAAAATGTTACACTGAAAGAACACCAGCATTTATCATCTTCCAGTATCTGTCAAGTGACATCAGCATTGATAAAAAAAAAAAAAAAGTAATCAAAAAGAGAAGAAATTGGCTGGTGATAGGATTAAAAATTGTTGCACAGAAATAAAATGAAACATAAACATTGATAGAAAAAATATTAGTTATATATATATATATTATTTCCTTTGGAAATATACTAGCAATGAGTCATAATCATATTTCTTACCTGGAGATGGAATACCAGTGTGACAGAAGAGCTATAGACATAAGACACTGAGAAACTCTTTGGTAATCATGTACTGAGGAACAAAGGCCGAGACTTAGCAGTGACATTAGAAAGATAACATGTGTATTTGAGGTATATCTTCTATTTTCCTCAACAGGAGAAACTTCGACACTACAAAAGTTTTGGTTTTCTTGGAGAGCAAAAGCATAAAATGACAGTTCAGCCTGAAGAAATAAATTTGGGAGATGTGTGGTGCTAATGGTAAAAACTATAATGACTTTACAATTTTGCTTATTTAACCTAGTTATACATTTTTTTAATTAATAGAACTATATCAATAAGATCACCACCATCAGTAAACAAGTGATCACTCCTGACATTGATGGGAAACACTAGAAACTAAAGAATGTTTCTAGATAAATGCTACCTAACTCTCACTCTCACAGTTTCCTGCCAGATGAAAAGTAAAAATAATGGTTAGATGATGAATTGGACATCCAAGATACAAACACATCATTAGAATGACTCTGTTAAATTAGTAGGGCTTCTTGTATCTCAGTTCACAAAACAGTGTGTTGCAAAAAGTTTAAACAACACTCTCAGGATTTCATTGTCTATGTCAAATGGTAAGTTTACATACCTAAATACTTGGTTCCATATGGCACTGATCTACCACAGAAAGACATAACCCCAAGAGTGTATTACATAATGTAAGGCTTGAAAAACTATTAAAACAGATGATGACAATTTCATTTTTGCTTATCATATTTACTGCTGTCTCTCTATTCAGTATTAAGAAATCAGAAAATAATTTCATCTCACTTGCCCTTTTTCAAAGCATTAATAATTATGACAGTTCATGTGTGATTAAAAAAGACCTTCCTATTTGTACAGTGACTTCTATCACCACCACTCTAATTAAAGGTTTCTTTTTGTTTTGATTCTATTTTCATATTTATGTTTATAGACATTACATTTGATTGAATTTTATAGAATACTACCTCTTACATGGTACAGTCTCCTAAAAGATACAATACTACCATGAAGAAGATTTAAAAAAAAAAAAATCATGAGTTTGATCTACATAGTAAATTTACTTACTGTACACTCTGGAAATGTGGTTGTAAGTGAAAATTTGTCTTAAGAATTTTTCTGAGGGATATCAACTTGGCCTGTCTTCATTTATGCCAATTTTCCATCCTTTCTTTACACGGCTGAAGAATACAGACAATGATATAAATAAGACATATTTAGAAAGTATACTTTAAATTTCTCAGAGAATTTTGGCAAATTAATTTAAAATGAGTCTTTGCAATTTTGATATGGTAGGTGTTGTTTAAAAATAACTTATAGCACTAAGTAAAGCTCAGAAAAAATGCTTCCCATCATCTATCTCCTCAATCTATTGTTTTGGTGACCTGAATTGTTTACCTGTTGCAAAGGACTCTGGGAAAGAGACTAAACATTTTCTTATCACTGGCCTTAAAACAATAAAGAAGAAAAGAAATCCTTACAAGCTATTTTTCCAATCTGACAAGATTTTAGTTTTCTAATTTAAGTAAGTACAATATTGTATACAGAGAGGAAAAGAAACTAAAATTCAGGCAGTGTGTGGACAATGTGGGAAAGACAATGGGAAGAAGTTGCACTTGAGTCTGGTACAGTACGACCAGGTACCTACAGAGAAAAAAAGAAAGAGAGAGAGAGAGAGAAATGATTCCTGGTAGAAGATAAAGAGATAAAAGGATATTTTGTGCTAAAAATCAAGCAAAAAAAAATGTTAAAGAACTCAGAAGGGTAGAAGATTATGTTGTAAGTATAAATACAGGAGTTGTATTCAATGACATCACTTTTCTGAAAAAGGTCCTTATAGTTAAAGCTATGGTCTATCCAGGAGTAATGCACAGATGTGAGAGCTTGACCATGAAGAAGGCTGAGAGCCAAATAACTGATGCTTTTGAACTGTGATTCTGGAAAAGATACCTGAGAGTCCCTTGGACAGCAAGGAGATCCAACCAGTTATTCCTAAAGGAAATCAACCCTGTATAGGACTAATGCTAAAGCTGAAGCTCTGGTATTTTGCCACCCGATGCAAGGAGCCAACTCACTGGAAAAGACCCTGATGCTGGGAAGGGGAAAGATTGAAGGCAAAAGGAGAAGGGGGTAGCAGAGGATGAGATGGTTAGATAGAACCACCAACTCAACGGACATGAATCTGGGCAATCTCCAGGAGATAGTAGAGGACAGGGAAGCCTGGAGTGCTGCAGTCCATGGGTCACAAAGAGTCGGACATAACTTAGACTGAACAGAAACATATAAGTATGTTAAAATATGATTATTAAAACAATGAAATTTCAATGAGCATTTACTATGTGCCAATTACAGGAGCAAGTACTTACTGTATCAAATTCTTAAAACCATCTTATAAGTGAGATAATGTTGCTACACCCCATTCACTAAAAGGAAAAACTGAAGACTCGACAAATTATTTGTTGCTGGTGGCAATGTCCTAATTTGGATTCAGGCAGTCAGAATCCAGATTCTGTGCTATTAAACATTTCAATACTCTACCATTCTAAGAAATCATATTTTTATATTATGACATGAAAGTATAAAAATCTGACACAGACTCACTAAAATTACTTGCAAGCATGTGTGCTCAATCAGTCATGTCCAATTCTTTGAGACCCCATGGACTTTAATCCACCAGGCTCCCCTTTCCATGGAATTATCCAGATAAGAATACTGGAGTGGGCTACCATTTCCTCCTCCAGGGATCAAACCTGTGTGTCCTGCATCTCCTGCATCGGCAGGCAGATTCTATACCACTGAGCCACCTGGGAAGTCTCTGAAAATTCTTAAAGAATGTTTAATTGTGTAAATGTAATTTTAGTTTGAAACTAAATAAACAGCATCACGGTATGTTCAAAATCTGAAACTGTCTCCACAGCATTTTTCTTTACTGTTTACGATCTCATTTCTTTAAGTATTTGACATATAGTAATTAAATAGTTTGAGTTTCTCTTCTTAAGTGTTTATGCATCAAAACATTCTATAATATACCAATTTTGGTGCAGTCAACTTAAATTTATGCCTAAAATAAAATGATAAATTTCAGCTATGTTCTGGCTGTTACAGTACTAGAGACCATAACTAAAACAAATAAACAGAAAAGGCTTTGTAACCTGACTCAGTTGGGTTCAAATCAGAAATCTGTTACTTACTTAATCTGACTATGACTCTGTATTTGGAAGATTACTAAATTTATTTGATGCCCAGCTTTCTTATTTCTAAACTGTAAATGATAATATTTAGCTTGTATGTTTCTGGTGAGAACTGTTGTTTAGCTGTTAAGTCGTGTCCCACTGTTTTGCCACCCTATGAACTGTAGCCCACCATCTTCCTTTGTCCATGGGAATTCCCAAACAAGATTACAGGAGTGGGTTTCCATTTCCTTCTCCATGAGATCTTCCTGACTCGGGGATTAAACTCGTGTTTCCTGCATTGACAGGTAAATTCTTTCCCACTGAGGCACCAGGAAGCCCTGGTAAGAACTGTAAGTTGTAATATTAAACAGCTAATATATTTCTAGATATAAGATTTTCCAAAAATGATGCAACCACTATTATTCTTACTGTTTCTGTCACTGCTGTTATCACTAAAGGCTGGCCAGCCCAGAACTCTCCCAAAGTCACGCACCCATCCTTGGTCACTGATATTTATTTATTACCAGGTTTTCCATGTTAATGTAAAAAATCAGTTGTTGTTGTTGCTTTGAACTCATCTTTTACTTAAGCTCTTCCACTTCTATTATCTGGTGCAGTGAACTGACCACAGGATATATGCCATCCCCAGATGCTCTCTAAGCGGTGATTCTTTTCAGGGATTGCTTCATATATACATTTTCTTAGCATAGTGATGAAATTAGAGCAAAAGATTACTGAGACATAAGGTAGAGAGCTTCCTTTCAACTATTCTAGCATAAGAATAATATATTAAAGGTACAGCATATTACTGCAGATGAATCTAACTGGTTGCTTTTTTTTTTTCTTTGCCTAAATTTGACATATTCTAGAACATATGGTGCTGTACTGCATCTTCTCTAAAACGCTTTCCAGATAGGGTTAATATTTCTCAGTAAAACTTAGAATGGAAGTTTCCCAGAGATCAAATCAGAGGGTGCCGACATAGGGCAGGAAGAAGGAAAGACAAATACTGTCTACTTTGCTTACCTAGCAGAAATGTGAGTCTTCTGATTTCCCTCAGAATATGAGATTTAAATCAACATCTGGATTAATAAATGGAACAAAAGTGTGTAAGCATAATTTTTACACTTTCTTGTCTGACTTAAAATATTTTCTTAGGTTGGCCAAAGGTTTCTTTCTTTTTTCTTTTTCTCATAAGATGGCTCTAGTAGTACTTACTAGTCTTTAACTTTATTTGAAACAATTTTGTTAGATAGTGAGTCAGATCTGAACTCCATACTATCAAATTCAGACTTTAATTGAAGAAAGTATGGAAAACCACTAGACCATTCAGGAAAGATCTAAATCAAACCCCTTACAATTATACAGTGGAAGTGACAAATAGATTCAGGGCTTATATCTGATAGAGTGTGTGAAGAACTATGGACAAAGGTTCATGACATTGTACAGGAAGCAGTGATCAAGACCATCCCCAAGAAAAAGAAATGCAAAAAGACAAAATGGTTGTCTGAGGAGGTCTTACAGGGAGCTGTGACAAGAAGAGAAGCTAAAGGCAAAGGAGAAAAGGAAAAACATACCCATTTGAATGCAGAGTTCCAAAGAATAGTAAGAAGAGATAAGAAAGCCTTATTCAGTAATCAGTGCAAAGAAATAGAGGAAACCAATAGAATGGGAAAGACTAGAGATCTCTTCAAGATAATTAGAGACACCAAGAGAGCATTTCACACAAAGATGGGTTCAATAAAGGACAGAAATGATATGGACCTAACAGAAGCAAAAGATATTAAGAAAAGACGTCAAGAATAACCAGAAGAACTGTACAAAAAGATCTCCATGACCCAGATAATCACGATGATGTGAAATCAAATGGGTATTATTACAAACAAGTCAAATGGGCATCACTACAAACAAAGCTAGTGGAAGTGATGAAATTCCAGTTGTGCTATTTCAAACCCTAAAAGATGATACTGTGAAAGATCTGCACTCAATATGCCAGCAAATTTGGAAAACTCAGCAGTGGCCACAGGACTGGAAATGGTCTGTTTTCATTCCAAACCCAAAGAAAAGCAATGCCAAAGAATGTTCAAACTACCACACAACTGAACTCATCTCACACACTAGCAAAGTAAGGCTCAAAATCCTCTAAGACAGGCTTCAACAGTATGTAAACTGTGAACTTTCAGATGTTCAGTCTGGATTTAAAAAAGGTAGAGCAACCAGAGATCAAATTGCCAACATCCAATAAATCATCAAAAAAGCAAGAGAGCTCCAGAAAAACATCTGTTTCTGCTTTGTTGACTATGCCAAAGTCTTTGACTGTGTGGATCGCAACTAACTGTGGAAAATTCTACAAGAGATGGGAATACCAGACCACCTGACCAGCCTCCTGAGAAATCTGTATGCAGGTCAAGAAGCAGCAGTTAGAACTGGACATGGAACAACAGACTGATTCCAAATAGGGAAAGAAGTATGTCAAGGCAGTATATTGTCACCCTGCTTATTTGAGCTATATGCAGAGTACATCATGTGATATGCTGGGCTGAATGAAGCACAAGCTGGAATCAAGATTGCTGGGAAAAATATCAATAACCTTAGATATAAAGATGACACCACCCTTATGGTAGAAAGAGAGGAAAAACTAAAGAGCCTCTTGATGAAAGTGAAAGAGGAGAGTGAAAAAGCTGGCTTAAAAGTCAACATTCAGAAAACTAAATCTGGTCCCATCACTTCACGGCAAATAGATGGGGAAACAGTGGAAACAATGACAGACTTCATTTTGGGGGCTTCAAAATCACTGCAGATGGTGATTGCAGCCATGAAATTAAAAGACCCTTGGTCCTTGGAAGAAAACTATGACCAAATTAGACAGCATGTTAAAAATCAGAGACATTACTTTGCCAACAAAGGTCCATTTAATCAAATCTATGGCTTTTCCAGTAGTCATGTATGGATGTGAGATTTAGACTATAAAAAAACCTGAGCACCAAAGAATTGTTGCTTTTGAACTATGGTATTGGGGAAGACTCTTGAAATCCCCTGGACTGCAAGGAGATCAAACCAGTCAGTCCTAAAGGAAGTCAGTCCTGGGTGTTCATTGGCAGGACTGATTTTAAAGCTTAAACTCCAATACTTTGGCCACCTCATGCATAGAAGTGATTCATTGGAAAAGACCCTGATGCTGGGAAAGATTGAAGGCAGGAAGAGAACGGGAGGATAGAGGATGAGATCGTTGGATGGCATCACCTACTCAATGGACATGAATTTGGGCGACTTTGGCAGTTGGTAATGCACAGTGGACCCTGGAGTGCTGCAGACCATGGGGTCACAAGGAGTGGACGCAACTGAGTGACTGAACTGAACTGATTGCGAATGTCTCATCAGCATGCGTTAAAAAACATCAAAATTTGTGAATTTTTGTGTAGCCATTTTAGAGTTGATGATGGAAGCATATTATGCTTTATTATTTAAAGAAAGATAAAAACACAACTGCAACTCAAAAAAAAAATATTCAGTGTATGGAGAAAGCGCTACAACTGATTAAACTTGGCACAAGTAGTTTGTGCAGTTTCGTATTGGAAAGTTCTTACTGAACAATGCTCCATGGCTCAGTAGACCAGCTGAAGTTGACAGCTATCAGATCAAGAATTTAGTTGAGAATAATCACTATATCATGAAGAAGATAGCCAACATACTCAAAATATTCAAATCAAGCATTAAAAAATCATTTGTATCAGCTTGGTTATGTTAATGATTTTGATGTTTGGGTTCCACATAAGGAAATAAAAATTTTTTAAAAAACCCTTCTTGACCATATTTATGCAAAAAATTCTCTACTGAAACATAATGAAGATGTCCTATTCTTAAATCAAGTCGTGATGGGCAGATGAAAGGTGGATCCTGTACAATAATGTGGTATGGAAGAGATTGTGGGACAAGTGAAATGAACCACCAGCAACCACATTAAAGTCAGGTCTTTAACCAAAGAAGTTGATCTGTCCATCTTGATATTGGAAGGGAATACTGTATTATGAGGTCCTCTGGAAAATCAAAGGATTAATTTCAACAAGTACTGCTCCCAATTAAACCAACTAAAGGCAACATTGGGCTTCCCTGGTGGCTCAGTGGTAAAGATTTTGCCTACAGTGCAGGAGCCACAGGAGACATGAGTTCAATACCTACATCAGGAAGATCCCCTAGAGGAGGGCATGGCAACTCTCTCCAGTACTCTTGCCTGGTGAATCCCATAGACAGAGGAATCTGATGGGTTACAGTCCGTGGGGTCACAGAGTCAGACATGACTGAAGTGACTGAGCACCCATATACTCATGCTAAAGCAGCACTGGATGAAAAGTATCTGGAATTAGTCAACAGAAAACACATAATCTTCCATCAGGATAACCCAAGACCACAAGTTTCTTCGTTGACCAGGAAAAAAATCTGTTACAGCTTGGCTGAGAGGTTCTGATTCATCTGCCGTATTCACCAGACACTGAATCTTCGGATGTATATTTCTTTCAGTAATAAAAAAATCTCTTAATGGAAAACAAAAAAAATCAAATTCCTAGAAGACTATAAAAGATACCTGGAACAGTTCTTTGCTCAAAAAGATAAAGTTTTGTGAAGGAATTATGAGCATGAAAAATGGCAGAAAGTACTAGAACAAAACAGTGAATGTGTTGTTCAATAAAGTTCTTGGTGAAAATGAAAAAATGTATATTTTATTTTCACTTAAAAAAACAAGGGGACTCTTTGGCCAATTCAATACTTGTTGTCATTACTGGCCTTACTTCAAAGCATTTTTCTTGAAAGTTTGATTCTTGAAAAAAAATTACATATAACTGATATTCAAGGGTTTTCCCAATAATGTAATACAAAAGGTGTCATGTATTTTTACAGTACATATATATGTATACACACATATATATACTTACACAAATGTATACTTTTTAAAATACAAGGTTATATCTAATTCCATTTTACTTTATCTCAAATTCCACTTGTTCCTTTGTTTCAACAGTCTCAATCACGTATCTTCTGTCATATTTCTAGTTATGTGTAGTTATCTTTACTTCAACTGTTTTAAACCTGCAAAATAAACTCTCAAAACTGCCCTCATAGGTTTTAAGAACCAGTGAACTCTTCTAAGTGTCAGTCATCAGGTTGTGTCTGTATTTAAAATATTTCACCTGACAATCATCGAAATTTCAATTCTTTGTTTCAACTGCATTTCATTATAATATATAGCACTATTCATAAGTAAAAGGTAATATCCCATACTTTATATTCGAAGGAGTCAATATATCTCCAAATCAATGATATCCTTGGAAAGTGAACATCTAAATTTCAAATAAGAATTCAATCAATACAGTAACTCATAGAGGTTATGTTTCCTGTGGCCATTAGGAAGAGCCCTCTGGAGTGGTATTCATTCCTTTGGCAAATTTGTTTTAGCTAAAGGTCTTCCCCTCAGTACTGTAGATACCTAAACCTGATTTTGTCAGAACATACAGAGTGTGTCCATGTCTCAGGACCAGAAATTGACCAAGCTAACAAGACCTATGTATAAAAGTAGAAAGTCTATTGTTCTGTTTATAGAATGCAATGGGTTCTTAAACCCTCCTTTGGGCTATTATTCTTTAATGTTTGTTTTCTACTTTTAACCAAATGACCCCTTCCATCTTACCACAAATGCAATTTTTTCATATCACAGTCTGTTAGCTGTTATGAAATCGTAAGAGTATCTCCCAATTTTATCACCCATTCACTTTCAGTGGTGACATACTTTATGAGCACAAGTTGTCTACAAAATTTTTTCATGTGCTCAATTATTTTTCAACAGAATAGAGACCCACTCTCTAAATTAAAAACAGCAATAGCAACAACAACAAAAACAGGAGAAATATAACAAGGTACTTTTTTTAAAGTTTCCCAAATCTTAATAGTTAATGACTGTATAGACCTTCCCTGGATGTACCTTCATCACTGAATATATTAGCCCTACTTTCTGTGCCATTGTGTTCTCAGGTAATTTAATTTAAATTTATTTAAGTTTTCTAGATTACATTAAAACATAATATAAAATGTGATTTTATTAGTCCATCATATATATTGGATACATATTTTTTTTGGTAAATTTTAGTTGTATCAACTTGTGTTTTCATTAACTAGTGTCTTGTAAAACAGGATACAATTATAGTTTTTAATAACGTGCTTAGGGAAAGAAACCAAAATGTAGAAAGCATTTTCTGCCTACATTAAAATTTTATATATTAAACTTTCTGATTATTTGAGCTATTTTCATTATAGAATAAAAGAGATCCTGGTTGCCCCTTAAAAAGTAGTCTCTAAATTGATGGCTTCTAATTACACAAAGCCAGTAGAGAGACAGTCTTTTTAACTTTGTATTTATTAAAATGGAAGATGTATTATAAAAATATATATTACATTACACATATATAGCATATATATATATATATATATATATATAGGCACATTTTGAAAAAGGAATTCAAAGACACTTTACAGTTACACCCAGGGATTCAAAACCTAGCACCTAATCTGGTATTTACACATGGAGTACTGTAATATCTATTTGTTATTTCACAATAAAAAGTAAGAGCTGTCACAAGGCATAAAATACTCAAGTCCATTCCAAATGAACTGTGATATTTTTTGCTTTTGATTGTTGTTCAGTCACTCCATCATATCCAATTCTTTGTGACCCCATGGACTGCAGCATGCCAGGTTTCCCTGTCCTTCACTTTCTCCTGGAGAATTCTCAAACTCATGTCCATTGAGTCAGTGATGCCACCCAACCATCTCATCCTCTGTTGCCTTCTTCTCCTCCTGCCTCAGTCTTTAACAACATTAGGGTCTTTTCCAATGAGTCAGCACTTCACATCAGGTGGCCAAAGTATTGGAGCTTCAGCTTCAACATCAGTCCTTTCAATGAGCATTCAGGGTTGATTTCCTTGAGGACTGACTGGTTTGATCTCCTTGTTGTCCAAGGGAATCTCAAGAGTCTTCTCCAACACCACAGTTCAAAAGCATGAACTCACTGGCACTCAGCCTTCTTTATGACCCAACTCTCACATGTGTACAGGACTACCAGAAAAACCATAACTTTGACCAGATGGACTTTTGTTGGCAAAGTAATGCCTCTCTTTTAATATGCTGTCTAGGTTCATCATAGCTTTTTTCCAAGGAGCAAGTGTCTTTTAATTTCATGGCTGCAGCCATTGTCCACAGTAATCTTGGAGTACAACAAAACGATGTCTGTTACTGTTTTCATATCTATTTTCCATGAAGTGATGGGACCTGATGCCATGATCTTAGTTTTTTGAATGTTGAGTTTTAAGCCAGCTTTTTCACTCTCCTCTTTCACTTTCATCAAGAGGTTCTTTAGTTTCTCTTCGTTTTTTGCCTTTAGTGTGGTGTCATCTGCCTATCTGGGATTATTGATACTTCTCTTGGCGATCTTGATTCCAACTTGTGCTTTTAGTCAATTTTATAAGGGGAAGCTAATGCAACTGCCCTTTTTTGAAAAGAATCAAAAGAAAAGAATCAGGTACATCAACTGTTCAGTGATAGCAAGCTAGGAGAGTCATCATCTATTGCACAGTTAAGGCTGCCTCATGAGCAGGAGGATGGATGGAAGAGGAGTGGGAATGGAGGTGGGGAGAAAGGATATGTATTCAGAGTCTTCATGTTATTAAGATTCCATTCAAGTGACATGGATGAGTGCTACCAAAGTTTATCCCAATTACTCTCCTTTATCTAAGATTTTGTCACTGGCCAACTCTCAACAAGAACATTCATTTTTTTTTTTTTTTCCCAGTGATGTTAGTATATTTACTTAGACAACAGTTAAGTCACATAAGCCTGGAAAGTAGACCAATGATTTGCACAGTTCTTCTCTGCTCTACCGTTCATTTTATTGTTAATCTCTCAAAGGAGCTATTATTTTGAAAAAAAAAAAAAAATTCTTGAGTGAGACCTAACTATAGTTCCAAGTAGCAATATTTCTGTCCACATTTTAAACATTTCTCATACAATATGTTTTAAATATATTTGTACATTATTATATATAATATATAGGAATATATATAATTTTATATATATAATATACGACGTCTCTTTAAATTCAGTCATATTATGAGCAAATCTTTTACCTAAATGATTAATTAGAAGAAACTGTGTGTCTCACTTTGATTCACAGAACAGGTTTGAGAATTTTAGTAAAATGATCAAGTATGTCTTCATTAACCTGACCGATGAACAAATGTGAATTACTATAATTAAATATAAATTTATTAAATATATTGCCTTCTTGTTAGCTATCAAGGAAGAAAATTCTCACCATTTTTATCAAGAACCCTTATATGAAGAACTATGCATGTTTTGTCTCTTTATTAGAATATCAAATGACAAAGCAGAAAATGAAAATCTTCTACACATTAATTTTCACTTTGTATTTAACACATCCATTAAAGCAATTTGAGTATAAGAATAATTATAATTGTGCTAAACCACAAACATAAAATTCCAAAGCTTGTTCTGTCAAAGCAAGTTCCCTGTATTCCCTATCAAGTTTAGTCCTATTGAGATACTAACAGTTAAACTCCATTTCTAATTTGGCTGGAACCATTACAGTGACTCTCAATGTTTATGCTTGCTTAAAAATAGTTAGTTGAAGTTGAAACCTGTGCCTATGGCTGACAGCAATTTTAATTAAACTAGTCACCTACTTCCTAAATCCAAAACCCAAGATCAGATTCAGTTCAGTTCAGTTGTTCAGTCGTGTCCGACTCTTTGTGACCCCATGAATCGCAGCACACCAGGCCTCCCTGTCCATCACCAACTCCTGGAGTTCACTCAAACTCACATCCATCGAGTCAGTGATGCCATCCAGCCATCTCATCCTCTGTGGTCCTCTTTTTCTCCTGCCCTCAATCCCTCCCAGCATCAGAGTCTTTTCCAATGAGTCAACTTTTCGCATGAGGTGGCCAAAGTACTGGACTTTCAGCTTTAGCATCATTCCTTCCAAAGAACACCCAGGACTGATCTCCTTTATAATGGACTGGTTGGATCTCCTTGTAGTCCAAGGGACTCTCAAGAGTCTTCTCCAACACCACAGTCCAAAAGCATAAATTCTCTGTGCTCAGCTTTCTTCACAGCCAACTCTCACATCCATACATGATCACTGGAAAAATCATAGCCTTGACTAGGTGGACTTTTGTTGGCAAAGTAATGTCTCTACTTTTGAATATGCTATCTAGGTTGGTCATAACTTTCCTTCCAAGAAATGTCTTTTAATTTCATGGCTGCAATCACCATCTGCAGTGATTTTGGAGCCCCCCAAAATGAAATCTGACAGTGTTTCCACTGTTTCCCCATCTATTTGCCATGAAGTGATCGGACCGGATGCCATGATCTTCGTTTTCTGAATGTTGAGCTTTAAGCCAACTTTTTCACTCTCCTCTTTCACTTTCATCAAGAGGCTTTTTAGTTCCTCTTCACTTTCTGCCATAAGGGTGGTGTCATCTGCATATCTGAGGTTATTGATATTTCTCCCAGCAATCTTGATTCCAGCTTGTGCTTCTTCCAGCCCAGTGTTTCTCATGATGCACTCTGCATAGAAGAGAAATAAGCAGGGTGACAATATACAGCCTTGACATCCTCCTTTTCCTATTTGGAACCAGTCTGTTGTTCCATGTCCAGTTCTAACTGTTGTCTACTGACCTGCATATAGGTTTCTCAAGAGGCAGGTCAGGTGGTGTTCCGGTATTCCCATCTCTCTCTGAATTTTCCACCGTTTATTGTGAGCCACACAGTTAAAGGCTTTGGCATAGTCAATCAAGCAGAAATAGATGTTTTTCTGGAACTCTGTTGCTTTTTCCATGATCCATCGGATGTTGGCAACTTGATCTCTGGTTCCTCTGCCTTTTCTAAGACCAGCTTGAACATCAGGAAGTTCACGGTTCACATATTGCTGAAGCCTGGCTTGGAGAATTTTGAGCATTATTTTACTAGCATGTGAGATGAGTGCAACTGTGCAGTAGTTTGAGCATTCTTTGGCATTGCCTTTCTTTGGGATTGGAATGAAAACTGACCTTTTCCAGTCCTGTGGCCACTGCTGAGTTTTCCAAGTTTGCTGGCATATTGAGTACAGCACTTTCACAGAATCATTTTTCAGGATTTGAAAGAGCTCAACTGGAATTCCATCACTTCCTCTAGATTTGTTCATAGTGATGCTTTCTAAGGCCCACTTGACTTCACATTCCAGGATGTCTGGCTCTAGGTGAGTGATCACACCATCGTGATTATCTTGGTCATGAAGATCTTTTTTGTACAGTTCTTCTGTGTATTCTTGCCACCTCTTCTTAATATCTTCTGCTTCTGTTAGGTCCCTACCATTTCTGTCCTTTATTGAGCCCATCTTTGCATGAAATGTTCCCTTGTTACCTCTAATTTTCTTGAAGAGATCTCTAGTCTTTCCCATTCTGTTGTTTTCCTCTATTTCTTTGCACTGATCACTGAGGAAGGGTTTGTTATCTCTTCTTGCTGTTCTTTGGAACTCTGCATTCAGATGCTTATATCTTTCCTTTTCTCATTTGCTTTTCGCTTCTCTTCTTTTCACAGCTATTTATAAGGCCTCCCCAGACAGCCATTAAACTTATTACCATGCCTCAAAAAGAAATCAGTAGCAAAATTAAAAGTATAGAGACAGAGGTTAGGGGAGAAAGGTTGCCAGCGTTCAGACTGCAAACACTCCGCAGAGCAGCCTCCCCAGAACAGTGTGCTTTATTCTCTTGGCCCCTCACACTGAACTGGGTAAGGGGGTCACATTCTTGCATTCCCCAGGGCAGAGGCTGGGCATGTAGAAGACTCTAGAATTCAGAATATTGCTCTCCTCAGGAACAGGCAGCCAGAAGGAGATTCCGGAGGGCATTGAGACTCAGCCAGTCACCAGAGAAAGTCACCAATGTCCTGAGGACTTTCTTTAAAAGAACGGGTTTCCCAAAAAGCCAGGATGGAGCTGCAAGTGGTGAGGAGAGGAAGTGACTGCAGATAATGACTCCTACTGCCATTGCCCAAATGACCACAGTAAAAATCCTATAAAATACATCGTGTAAAAAGGAGATACTTTAGGAAATACAAAAAAGGTAAAACGTAGATAAGGTTAAGGAATTAAAGGCAAACACACCATGACACTAAACCACTTAGAGAAAATGGCCTTCAAAAATCACAAGAACAAAAGACTAAATGGTGGAGAAGATTACAGATAAATATATGAGCAAAATAAGCCAGAAGAACTGGAATAGAGAGAAGAGGTGTTAAAAATCAACAAACCAAATAGATGATAGGAATGAAATTTTCACTCAAATAGAAATGAAAAAATATTTCTTAATGTCCACAATAGCAGACAAATTAAACAAACGATATGATAGCACATATGATACAATATTAAGATGTTGTTGTCGTTGTTCAGTCACTCAGTCATGTCCTACTTCTGTGACCACATGTTTGCAGCACGCCAGGCTTCCCTGTTCTTCACCATCTCCAGAAGCTTGCTCAAATTCATGTCCATTGAGGCAGTGATGCCATCCAAACATCTCCTCTCGTCCTCTGTCGTCCCCTTCTCCTCCTGCCTTCAATCTTTCCCAGCATCAGGGTCTTTTCTAATGAGTCAGCTCTTCGCAGCAGGTGGCCAATATTAAGATACCTCTGAACATAAATGTTTTAGATAAACAATGATACATCATATGCTCCTGGCACAGTATATGATAAAACTGAACAGTATAATCTCAACTACATATTTATGCAAACACATAAAATTATGTATTCTTTTAAAAAGTGTGTATGGACATGTATGTGCTTATATAAAAAGTCTGGAAGGAAATACATCAAAATGCTCACAGGGGTTAACTCTGTGGGGTTGTCATTTAAATTGGTTGTATCTTTTTAAATTTCTCACAATGTTTTACTTTTACTGCCAGAAAAAGAAAAAAATGTTTTTCAAAAAAACAAAAGCAGAAAGCGGTTTGAAAATGTCTCTCTAGAAAGTGGAATTTTTGTGTTGTATTCCGTTAGAGCTATTTATTTTTACTTGAAGAGATGTTATGAAAGGAAGAAGGCCTTCAGATGAAACTCTTAATTTAACTAGGATATGATGTCCATGCATCCACTAAAAGGTAGTTCACACCACATCAGTTCACACCGAATACTCAGGAGCCAGAATTACAACAATCTAGATACAAATCCCGTCCTTTAAAGGACATTCTGTTTGCAGGCAATATACAATAAACAATTAGAGAGTATGTCCAATGGGGGTAACGATTATGGAGAAAAGCTAGAGCAGCAGAAGGGATTCACCTTCCTTGATTATGGGAAGTTGTTGCGTTTTTACATAGTGATGAAAGACAAAACCTTGAAACGGTGACTTCTGGACAAAGACCCAAGGTGGTGAGTGCGCCACCCCGTGGACACCTGAGGTAAAGCAGTCAGGCCAGAGGAACATTGTTGTTGAAGGTGAGCAAGAAGGACCTGGAAGGAGGAACAGGCAGGGGGCCTGTGTGCGAGACAGAGCAATGGAGAGAAGAGCAGGAGATGAGGGCAAAGTGCAGTGTGGGCTGTGACTGTGAAGGGGGCCACCGGAGGGCCATAAGCTGAGAATATAAACAAAGGGTAACTGAGACTGATCTACTGTTGAGTGCTCTCATATGTGTCAATACCTGTTCGTCCTCTCAAGGCACCTTGGTATGTATTATTGAAATGGTAGCTTTAGGCTTCAGGCAGATGCAAAGAATTGAGGGCTTATAATTATTTATGTCCATTAAATGAATTAGTCATTCAGTATAAAACCAATTTTAAAATACATAATTTGGAGCAATAAAATATGCTAAAATAACTTGGGCAGAGACATAGAAATTCTAAGCAGGTAGCTTTAAAGTAGGCATAGGGTCAATTAAGTGGAAATCTCTAGAAAGCAAGTGAGGAACTCAGACCGTAAGCCTATATTTTTCAAAGCCAAAAAAAAACCCAAATTAAACAGAGATATAGAGAAGTTATTAATCCCATGTGTGTATGTTGCCTATACCCCTTCAGAGGATACCACCTCTAGAGCTTTCTGAACAAGTGTCTAGAAGGGAGGATTTAGAATATATAATTATATATTGGACTTCCCTTTACTGTCTGGTGGCTCAGATGGTAAAGCGTCTGCCTACAGTGCAGGAGACCTGGGTTCAATCCCTGGGTTAGGAAGATCCTCTGGAGAAGGAAATTATCACCCACTCCTGTACTCTTGCCTGGAAAATCCCATGGACAGAGGAGCCTGGTAGGCTACAGTCCATGGAGTTGCAAAGAGTCAGACATGACTGAGCGACTTCACTTCACAGTGTTCACAATTATATATTAGATCATGAAAAAAAGTATTTTTCTTGAAATTTTAATCCAAAAACTCAAATACACATTTCCCATATGGTCTGTGAGCTAGATTCTTGCTTATCAAAACATGGCTTAGGGAACATCAGTGGCAGTAACACATAGAAGCTCCTTAGACAGAATTTCAGGCCCTATCCCACAAAGACGGAGTTACTTTCTACTTTTATCAAATTCATACATGTACAATGAAGTTTGAGAAGCACTAGTCTAAATTGCCTTGAACAAAAATATAAACTATACAACATATGAGTTTCTTAGAAATTTGTGTTAACAGAGCATTTATTTCAGATTTAGGAAATATGTTGGCATATTCTTTCCAAGTTACAAGCATTAAGTTCAGCTTAATATGGTAATATGAATGTTTGTACTAAGGAAAACACAACACACATTCAAGATAATGTTTATTCACATTAAATTTTAAAAATAAATTTATTTCAAAGGAAAGAAAGAAAGAAAGTGAAGTCGCTCAGTTGTGACCAACTCTTTGTGACCACATGGACACCAGGCTCCTCTGTCTCTGGAATTTTCTAGGCAAGTGTACTGGAGTGGGTTGCCATTTCCTTCTCCAGGGAATCTTCCCGACCCAGGGATTGAACACAGGTTTCCCGCATTGTAGACAGACGCTTTACCATCTGAGCCATCAGGGAAGTCAAAGGAAGTTAATCTCTAAATCTTCAACTAATTTACACATATCTTTTAAGCACATGTTTGATATCTATAAAAATTTTAGAACTTTGTCTGTGTCTTTGTTCATACCAGAAACTTCAGAATATTATGCATAGATAGTGAAATGTAAAGTATATTAAGTATATTTAACTTAGAAAATTATGATTTACAATTCCAGTCAAAATTAATATTACTTAAAATAATTTATTGCATCAAAACTCTAAGATAAAGAAAAATTCATTTAAAGCAACCAATTTGATATTTTTAGCACGATGAAGCAAAATATACTGGTAGGCTTTGATTATGCAATTTTCAGTAAAATGTTAAAATTTCAGTGACATATGTGGGTGAATGCTTAATTTTCCCTCATATTACCTTTCAAGTAACTTGCAAATACTAAGGCTAAAATCGGGATCTTCTTCATAGGTACACTGTTTAGATACAGGAAAAAGACTAATAGTAACATCCTAAAAAGAAAAATCTGAAAAAAGTATACGAATTGCCAAATATCTGAGCAAAAAGTAGAGAAGAAAAAGGAAAAGAGACAATTAGTGGGGTGCACAGTGTCTGAGAGAAAGCATAAATTATACAATTAGATCTATCATATTTTCCATAAATGAGTAAGAGAGTTGCATTTGCTTCCTTTGTAAATGAGTGAGGAATTGGCCAGGCATACTACTCATTTGTCTCTCTTTCACTAACATATTTGTCTTCTCCCTCCCTAAATCAAATGAATGATCAATATGATGTAGCTATGGGGATATTGACTTGCTTTTCGTATGGTCTCAGAGAATAAGCCTTACTGATATTTTTTGGTCAAATAACTCTTACTTAAAATACTACTACTGAAGATGATAATGTATCATATTATTTCAAGTATATGATAACTCTATTTTAAAAAAGATTTTAATGAGTTGCTGCTTCTCTAAATTGCCAGTACATTCTCCAAAGTTAAAACTTCACTGTGCAAGAAATGATGCATTTTCCTGGTAAATTCCTCACAAAATAACCAGAGAACTTCTTTATGTTATGCTCAAAGTTAAACAGATGTGAACTGAGAAACTTATATCCAGTTTTTAATAGAAGCACAGCCAACTTTCAGATCTGTAATGGATGTATCTCTTACTGTTTTTATTCCTTCCTTTTCCTTTTCTTCCCTCACTCCCTTCCTCCTCCTTTCCTTTCTTTTCATTTAGGGCATAAACTTAATGTCAAGCCCCAGTCAAGGAGTTATCAAAAACAAGAATCCAATTTTTTGAAACCTGAGGTCAAGAATTATGCCTTTTCTTTTAAATCTCTTCAGTGCTTAGAACCATGCATGTGAATGGTAAGGCCTCAATATTCAGTCCTGAGCTCATTTTCATGCCAAATAGTTATGCACAGAGCTGACAATAATGCTTTTGTAAATTAGAATCTCGGTTTTCTTTATAATTCCTTCACCCCCGTCCACCCACCCATAGTAGTCCATACACTTGCAGACTGAATTTCTAACTTCTGGCAAAGAAATGGAGTGCCCTAATGAGACTGCCCTGTCGTATGCAGAAGCCTCATCTAGCCTTGGGATCTCTCAAAGAGATAGTTCCAGTTCATGCAGAAGCCAAGCCCAAAATTGGTCTGTAAGAAACTAAATCGTTGGATAGGGCTGCAGTTTCTCAAGTTCAGTCCTTACCTTACACCAAGCTAAAGCCTGGGGCCAACAGACCATGTTAGGTTTGGTAACAACACAGGTAGTAAGAATACTTACCTTAACAAAATGTATTCTTTAGGGGAAAGACAGCCCTTGAAATATATAGTTTTTGCATATTCCAGCTTTACACCACTCAGTCATCTCTCAAATGGAAGAAAAGATCTTTTATGCTCTAATTCTAATTCAAAATCACCCCGTTTTGATCACTATCATTCGTCTGAAACCTATCCAGCTTCTGGCGATATGAGATTAAAAGTCAAGCAGCTTTTTAGAATCTTGACATAACTCATGTATTCAAGTATTTTACCTCAGAACTCCAAAGAGTCCCTATCAGTCCTTCCTAAGGAACTTGAATACTGGCAACTTGCCTGGTAAAATTGTTAATATATTAACACCTTGACTGGTCCTGACTTCCTGACCCATTCTTTTGAACTAATTTGGTAATTTCCTACTGAATACAACTCTGGAATTAGAAATAAATTCTAAGGTAGCTCAGTCCAGACTACCTTAAAGAGATAAAAAGAGTGGTTGATACAGTTAAATTTAACCCTTATCGTTCAGAAATTTGGGGGCATTAGATTTTGAAGAAAACTTATCTTACAATGGAACTAGGCTGAGATCTGATGGAATTATATTCTAATCAAACTACACACATAATTGAATACAATTGTTGCAGGAAGACCCCCCTTCCAGGGCCCAAAACTGGGATCTTGTCTAACCCTCAGAAATGAATTGTCCTAGGAGACACATGTGCTGACAAAGCAAGAGATTTTATTAAGGGCATCTGGGTGGAGAGCAGTAGGGTAAGGGAACCCAGGAGAACAGCTCTGTCATGTGGCTCACAGTCCCAGGTTTTATGGTAATGGGATTAGTTTCTGGGTTGTCTATAGCCATTCTGATTCAGAGTCCTTCCTAGTAGTGCAGGCCTTGTTCAGCCAAGATGGATGCCAGAGAGAAGGATTCTGAGAGGTGATTAGACTGGGGTGTCTACTTTTGACTTTTCCTGAACTCTTCTGGTTGGTGATGGCTTATTAGTTCCATGTTCCTCACCAGGACCTTCTGTCGTAAAACAGCTCATGCAAATGGTTACTGTGGTGCCTGGCCAGGGAGGGTGGTTTCAGTCAGTGTGCTTCCCCTAACACAATCATTACAAAATAAATACCTAATATAGTTTGGAGAGAGAATGAATATTTTTGAGAGGCATTAGAGGGTATGTATAACTTTTTTTCTGAAAATAATTTAAATCTTCCTAAAGAAGATAATAGGATGAAGTGAGGAAGAAATATAAAAAGGAAAAGGCATGATTTTTTTTTCTCAAGAAAAAGCAGTATCTTTTCTTTTCTCTTCTTCCAAGAAGCACATAAAAGAAGACTGTGCAGTGAAAGTGTTTGGAGAGGCAAAAGAGGTGATTTTCTGTACATAATCTGGCTGTTAAGGCAGATAGAAACAAGAAGGAACTATAAAAGTACTAATAAAAGACTGAAAAATAGCCACTAAGAATTTTGATGCAAAACATCTAAATGCTGAAAACAAAAAGAAGATCTTTAAGTTAAAAAAAAAAAAAAAGAAATACATGTTTACTTCCACTGCAATGTCCTGTATTTACATTAAACAGAGTTTCTGAGCAGTCTAACTTGTACAGTGTCTTGGAAGTCAAACTGCCTTAATCTGAATCCAAATTCTGGGTCATACTAGTGAAGCAAATTTGGCTTAAATATATGAGCTTAATATATGCTCTTTCCCATTTCTCTCCATCCCTCCTGTAACTCTAGTTTTAAAGGTTGAGTTTATAAGACAAGGAAAAAATATACAGTCTCACCATTAAAAGAAAAAAATTACAGTTATGTTCATATTCACATTTGTAGCTTTGCATAAAAGCTACCAATCTACCACTTTTTCTTCTTCAGGAATTAATGTGCAAAAATAAAGCATAAGAAGTTGGGGATTTCTTGGTTTTAAGATTCACTGCTCCAACTTAGCATTTCAAAGTAAGGCCTATTTAAAAAACCTCCAGTTACCTAAACACAATTAAAACTCATAATCACTAATCAAAAATTAACATAGTTTTTGTGAGAACATCGCACAACACATCAGACCTCTCTAGGAGCATCACCTGCAGAGCTGTTAATGAATAGGCATCTGGGAACATGCCTTGACCTTGTTTCTCTAGATAGAGGGGAAAGAGTATAACACAGAGGACAGAAGGAAAGTTAACCAAAGAGGCTGGATTCAGAAAAGTTTTAAATGCAACTGTAACTTTCCAAGAAGAATAGATGATGCAATAACCATACAAAAGAAGCCATATATGGCATTCAAATAGACAGCTAAACAAGTCCTAATTCATGGCAGAAGTGCATAAAAACAATAGAAACCATTCAGGTATTTATCGTGGCCAGTTCCTTCAGTTCAGTTCAGTCGCTCAGTCGTGTCCAACTCTGTGACCCCATGAATCACAGCACGCTAGGCCTCCCTGTCCATCACCAACTCCCGGAGTTCACTCAGACTCACGTCCATCGAGTCAGTGATGCCATCCAGCCATCTCATCCTCTGTCGTCCCTTTCTCCTCCTGCCCCCAATCCCTCCCAGCATCAGTCTTTTCCAACGAGTCAACTCTTCACATGAGGTGGCCAAAGTACTGGAGTTTCAGCTTTAGCATCATTCCTTCCAAAGAAATCCCAGGGTTGATCTCCTTCAGAAAGGACTGATTGGATCTCCTTGCAGTCCAAGGGACTCTCAAGAGTCTTCTCCAGCACCACTGTTCAAAAGCATCAGTTCTTCCGCGCTCAGCCTTCTTCACAGTCTAGTTCCTTAGACTGTTATATATTATGTTAATACATGCAGGCAAGGCAGTTTAATGGTTGATAGCAGCAAACAAGATACTATGACCTTTGTAGCTTGCAAGTAACACAGCTTTCAGACTGTGTTACTAATATAATACAATCATAAATTCTATTTTCTATTTTTCTTTATGAAAGAAGACTGATACTATTATCCTAATATTTAAACATATATAATCTATATTTTGGAAGTTATGAAAGGAGAAATGAGCAGTTAGACACTCAAATATGAAAGACAAGAAATTCAAAAGACCAGAATATCATTCATAAACACATATACTAAAAATGAAGGAATCTTATATAACATGCACAGACCCAATGCTCAGGGTAGTTCTATTTAACGGAAAAGTTGTTCTTGGGACAGAAAATGTTAAAATTTCTTCTATTTACTATTCCTCACTTGATATAAATTAGCACCATCTTAGTTCAGAGAACGATGATTTTGAACAAACTATGAACCTTTCTCCTTATATTCACTGAATGCCAGTTAATAGGACATAGGAAAAGTTATGTCATGTGCTTCTGTTAATTAACTTCCGTGCTTGCAAGCCACCTAAAGAATGGAAGAGAAATCTCAACTTGAAAGTCTCTAGATATTAACTCATGGTTAAGTCATTCTCATACTCTCACAAACATGATTTTTAATTTTCAACAGCTTTTTTATTTAAGAAAAGGTTAACATACATAATAGATTCTCCCTTGATACTGATACGAAACAAGGACATAGAATTTTGCAAAAATTACTTTTATTTTAAGCAAACTTGGACCTAAATGCCATCACCCCAGTTCATAAATGGATGTAAGATTAATTGGCATTATTATTGAATACTTGGGAATGCTGGAAACCAGGATTTTTATCAGTCTGAGTTCTCCTGATTACTAAGCTTATTGCATTTCTCTGGTGGAAAACTGCACTTGGATATTTGTATTAAATGAAGACTATTCCTGGGTCTCTTTTTCCTCCACTGGGAGGTGTAGTAAGGTTCCTCAGGCAATACTATGGATATTACTACATTTAGAACATACATTTGCTACCTTCCTTGTGTCCCAACATAGTTTGCAGTGACTCAGGGAAACTGTCTCTTTGGAAGGCCATCAGTTCAGTTCAGTCGCTCAGTCGTGTCCGACCCTTTGCAATCCCATGAATGGCAGCACACCAGGCCTCCCTGTCCATCACCAACTCCCAGAGTTCACTCAGACTCACGTCCATCGAGTCAGTGATGCCATCCAGCCATTTCATCTTCGGTCGTCCCCTTCTCCTCCTGCCCCCAATCCTTCCCAGCATCAGAGTCTTTTCCAGTGAGTCAGCTCTTCGCATGAGGTGGCCAAAATACTGGAGTTTCAGCTTCAGCATCATTCCTTCCAAAGAAATCTCAGGGCTGATCTCCTTCAGAATGGACTGGTTGGATCTCCTTGCAGTCCAAGGGATGCTCAAGAGTCTTTGCCAACACCACAGTTCAAAAGCATCAATTCTTCGGCGCTCAGCCTTCTTCACAGTCCAACTCTCACATACATACATGACATAATAAAGTTAAACCATAGATTCAACTGAAATGTGGTCACTGAGACATTTACTCCAAAATATTAACAGTTGCCTTCTGTAGACTGAGCTCTATACTAGACAAAGTTGTTATTCTGAGTTTTCTTTTCATAATGTTTGCATGACAGAAAGTAATGCCAGTTTGTGGATTGCAATGGGACCACACGTATTTGAATAAATAAGAACCCTACAGTTTCAGGTGAATTTTGGAAAGAGAGAAGAGGCTAATGGAATAAAATTCTTTTAAAAGAGTCAATATCACCTGGTACTTTAACAATCTTTGTACCAGCCTGAATTTGCAACCTGACTCTGCCATATATAATCCTGGATAATCTCAGTCTTTCTACAGATGACTTTCTTGAAAATGAAAAATAAAACCAACATGTATAATGAAGTTGGGAAACAAATTAGATTCTGCACGTGAAACACTTCCTACTGGGATTGGCAATGGATAAGCATTTAATAAATATGAGCTATTATAATTAAGTTCCAGGTGATGAGACTTGGGGAATAAGAAGAATTAGCACAGACATATGAGCAAAACTAGTGTGGTACAAGCAGAGGATGGAGGGTGATGAAGACAGAATATATTTTTATATACAGCCTTCATCCCCTGTATGATCTGGTTTCTACCCAACTCTTGTTAAACTGCCATGTCATCTGAATTACATTCCCTAATTTAACTATATCAGCATTCATTTTGTTGAATATGCCCAGATCCTTCTCATCTGCAGCCCACTCAATGGACATGGGTTTGGGTGGACTCTGAGAGTTGGTGATGGACAGGGAGGCCTGGTGTGCTGCAGTTCATGGAGTCTGGGTTTCATAGTCTCTTCACATTTTACCTACCTAAATCCTGCTTATTCTTTATATTTTAATTTAAGGTCTCTTCTTCAGGAAAGCCTGAAACATGAATTAACCCTGATTACAGTAGCTTCTACTCATTAAAAATCTCATTGAATTCTGAAAAACAAATCACAATAAGTTCAGTTTAGTTCATTTCAGTCGCTCAGTCGTGTCCAACTCTTTGTGATCCCATGGACTGCAGTTCACCAGGACTCCCTGTCCATCACCAACTCCCAGAGTCTACTCAAATTCATGTCCATTGAGTTGGTGATGACATCCAACCACCTCATCCTCTGTCATCCAATTCTCTTCTCACCTTCAATCTTTCCCAGTATCATAGTCTTTTCAAATGAGTCACCTCTTCACATGAGCTGGCCAATATAATGGAGTTTCAGCTTCAACATAAGTCCTTCCAATGAATATTCAGCACTGATTTCCTTTAGGATGGACTAGTTGGATTTCCTTGCAGTCCAAGGGACTCTCAAAAGTCTTCTCCAATACCACAGTTCAAAAGCATCAGTTCTTTGGCACTCAGCTTTCTTTGTAGTCCAGCTCTCACATCCATACATGACTACTGGAAAAACCATAGCTTTGACTAGATGGACTTTTTTTGGCAAGGTAATATTTCTGTTTTTTAATATGTTGTCTAGCTTTGTCATAAATTTCCTTCCAAAGAGAAAGAATCTTTTAATTTCATGGCTGCAGTCACCCACGGTGATTTTCAGTTCAGTTCAGTTGCTCAGTCGTGTCTGACTCTTTGAGAACCCATGAACTGCAGCACACCAGGCCTCCCTGTCCATCACCAACTCTCAGAGTCCACCCAAACCCATGTCCATTGAATTGGTGATGCCATCCAAACATCTCATCCTCAGTCATCCCCTTCTCCCCCTGCCCTCAATCTTTCCCATACTCAGGGTCTTTTTAAATTAGTCAGCTCTTCCCACCAGGTGGTCAAAATATTGAAGTTTCAGCTTCAACATCAGTCCTACCAATGAACACCCAGGACTGATCTCCTTTAGGATGGACTGGTTGGATATCCTTGCAGTCCAAGGGACTCTCAAGAGTCTTCTTCAACACCCCAGTTCAAAAGCATCAATTCTTCAGTGCTCAGCTTTCTTTATAGTCCAACTCTCACATCCATACAAGACTAGTGGAAAAACCATAGCCCTGACTAGATGGACCTTTGCTGAGCATGTAATGTTTCTGCTTTTTAATATGCTGTCTAGGTTGGTCATAACTTTCCTTCCAGGGAGTAAACATCTTTTAATTTCATGGCTGCAGTCACCATCTGCAGTGATTTTGGAGTCCAGAAAAATAAGTCAGCCACTGTTTCCCCATCTATTTACCATGAAGCGATGGGACCGGATATCATGATCTAATTTTTCTGAATGTTGAGCTTTAAGCCAACTTTTTCACTCTCCTCTTTCACTTTCATCAAGAGGCTCTTTAGTTCTTCTTCACTTTCTGCCATAAGGGTGGTGTCATCTGCATATATGAGATTATCGATATTTTTCCCAGCAATCTTGATTCCGGCTTGTGCTTCATCTAGGCCAGCGTTTCTCATGATGTATTCTGCTGCTGCTGCTGCTGCTGCTGCTGCTGCTGCTGCTGCTGCTGCTGCTGCTGCTGCTGCTGCTGAAGTCGCTCAGTCCCGTCTAACTCTTTACAACCCCACCAGGCTCCTCTGTCCATGGGATTTTCCAGACAAGAGTACTGGAGTGGGGTGCTGTTGCCTTCTCCAGATGTATTTTGCATACAAGTTAAATAAGCAGGGTGACAATATGCAGCCTTGATGTACTCCTTTCCTTATTTGGAACCAGTCTGTTGTTCCATGTCCAGTTCTAACTGTTGCTTCCTGACCTGTACACAGATTTCTCAAGAGGCAGGTCAGGTGGTCTGGTATTTCCATCTCTTTCAGAAGTTTCCCCAGTTTATTGTGATCCACACAGTCAAAGGCTTTGGCATAGTCAATAAAGCAGAAGTAGATATTTTCCTGGAATTCTCTTATTTCTTTGGTGATTCAGTGGAGTTGGCAATTTGATCTTTGTTTCCTCTGCCTTTTCGAAGTCTAGTTTGGTCATCTGGAAGTTCACAGTTCACGTATTGTTTATGCCTGGCTTGAAGAATTTTAACATTACTTTACTAAGCATGTGAGATGAGTGCAATTGTACAGCAGTTTGAACATTCTTTAGAATTGCCTTTCTTAGGGATTGGAATGAGAACTGATCTTTTCCAGTCCTGTGGCCACTGTTAAGTTTCCAAATTTGCTGGCATATTGAGTGCAGCATTTTCACTGCATCATCTTTGAGGATTTCATATAGCTCAAGTGGAATTCCATCACCTCCACTACCTTTGTTCATAGTGATGCTTCCTAAGGCCCACTTGACTTCACATTCTAGGATGTCTGGCTTTAGGTGAGTGATCACACCATTGTGATTATGCTGGTCATGAAGATCTTTTTTTGTACTTTTCTTCGTGTATCCCTGCCACCTCTTCTTAATATCTTCTGCTTCTGTTAGGTCCATACCATTTCTGTCCTTTACTGAGCCCATCTTTGCATGAAATGTTCCCTTGGTATCTTTAATTTTCTTGAAAAGATCTCTAGTCTTTCTCATTCTGTTGTTTGTCTCTATTTCTTTGCACTGATCATTGAGGAAGACTTTCTTATCTCTCCTTTGTATACTTTGGAACTCTGCATTCAAATGGGTATATTTTATTTTCTCCTTTGCTTTTAGTGATTTTTCTTTTCATAGCTATTTGTAAGGCCTCCTCAGACAGCCATTTTACCTTTTTGCATTTCTTTTTTCTTGGTCATGGTCTTGATCTCTGTCTCTTGTACAATGTAACTAACCTCCATCCATAGTTCATCAGGCACTCTGTCTATCAGATCGAGTCCCTTGAATCTACTTCTCACTTCCACTGTATAATCGTTAGGGATTTGATTTAAGTCATACCTGAATGGTCTAGTGGTTTCCTCTACTTTCTTCAATTTAAGTCTGAATTCAGCAATAAGGAGCTCATGATCTGAGCCACAATCACCTCTGGTCTGATTTTTGCTGACTGTATAGCACATCTCCACCTTTGGCTGCTAAGAATATAATCAATCTGATTTCGGTATTGACCATCTGGTGATGTCCATGTGTAGAGTCTTCTCTTGTGTTGTTGGAAGAAGGTGTTTGCTATGATCAATGTGTTTTCTTGGCAAAACTCTATTAGCCTTTACCCTGCTTCATTCTGCACTCCAAGGCCAAATTTGCCTGTTACTCCAGGTGTTTCTTGACTTCCCACTTTTACAGTCCAGTCCCCTATAATGAAAAGGACATCTTTTTTGATGTTAGTTCTAGAAGTTCTCGTAGGTCTTCATAGAACTGTTCAACTTCAGCTTCTTTAGTGTTACTGGTCGAGGTATAGACTTGGATTACCATGATATTGAATGGTTTGCCTTGGAAGCGAACAGAGATCATTCTGTAATTTTTGAGACGGTATCATAGCACTGCATTTTGGACTCTCTTGTTGACTATGTTGTCTTCTCCATTTCCTCTAAGGGATTCCTGCCCAGAGTAGTAGATATGATGGTCACCTGAGTTACATTCACACATTCCAGTCCATTTTAGTTCCCTGATTCCTTAAATGGCGACGTTCTCTCTTGCCATATCCTCTTCGACCACTTCCAATTTGCCTTGATTTATGGACCTAACATTCCATGTTCCTAGGCAATATTGCTCTTTACAGCATCGGACTTTACCTATGTATTAAAACACTTTCCATTCTCCTGTTGAACTTTGAATCCCACAGGCAAGAACTGTATCTTTTGTACAGTTTAGCCCAAGATATTAAAATAATACCCAAGAAAGTAAAGACTCAGTGTATTTTGGTGGTAGATAAATGAGTGAATACATGAACATGCATTAAGCTTTACATCTTTTCAGAAGTAATCTGGACACTAACTTAGATGAAAAAATATATTTAGGTTAGAAAATAAGTTAGTACTGGATCAATTGTTTTAGATGAAGTCAGTTGATGAAGAACTTTAACATCTAATTAATTTGTTTGCAACCAAAAGGAAGAAAAATTTTAAGTTCTGTATTTGTGTTTTTTTTTTTTTTTAATTAACATTGGACTCATGTTAGTTTATGTAATACTGGTCACATATATTTCAGCAAAGTTTTGTAGCGAGAAGATTGAATGCCAAATGAGGTGCTCTTACAGAGAAGCATCAAGTGATAACTGACTTAAACAATTCAACAGAGTAAGTGTGAATTTGAATTTAAATTCTGCAATTTCCAAGGAATGTATTCTTTAATATGAGAAACATTAGAATTTTATTCTATCCTCTTAGATTTATTTCCTGTTTTATTTATTTATTTATTTATTTTTGTAATTTGGAGTTACATATGGATGGCAGAAGTAGGAACACCCAGAAGACTTCTATAGCCTTACTTCTCAACATGTGGTTCTGTCTCTTTAGCACTAACAAAATTACAGGTTTCTCAGAAATGAAGAACTCCAGGACCCACCTTAGAACTCCTGAAGTAAAATCTACATGTCACCAAGATTTTATCTATGAGAAGCACTAATTTGTGTCTTAGTCCGGCCAGAGCTAATCTTACAGTGACATAGTGAGCACCAGCTACTGAAAGAGAAGAATTGCTGCATCTTGAAAACTCACTATATTCAGAGATGAAGTGACGGTAACTGTCACTGATTTTAACATTTCAGTCCAAATAACTGATAAAATGACAGTGTATTTTAGCAACAACAGCAAAGAAGAAAAATAGGATACATTTTGGATTGCAAGGTACTTATGTGAAGACATAGAAATTTAAAAGCTGTTTCTGAAAAGACATCTGGGCTCAAGATGCAAATTCCAATGTTAAGATGAAGCTTCAGATTGTTTCAACTGCCAGATCAATTGTTAATTCCTGTTTTATAACTTTAAACAACAATCTTGCCAAGTCTTTTTATTCCTGAAAACATCTGTTATTCTTTAGAAGGTGTTGTCAATATCTTCAGATTAAAGAATTTCCAACCACATGTGCCTCTACACTAAACTTATAGGCACTAATATAATCTGGCTTTTTATCCCCAAACACCAGCTATTTCTCAGAGCCTAGTTCAAGGCTGACATCTCACCTATGAAGGACTGAGGCTTCTCTAACTCAAGATGACCTACATATCATATTTATATCTTATCAAGGAAGATATATTTAATGGTTTCAAAAAATATCTATGTAAACTATTTTTATTTTCTCTTTTTTATACACTATTATATTTCCATTTAATAGGCTTATTTCCTCATTAGCACATATTAACTAAACACTTATTTTATCAAATCTTGACAGATATCATCATTTAGCAGCACAAAATTGGGATGAAGAACAGAAGAAATCAATAGTGTCTGTCTTTTAATATGTTCACAGACTTATGCCAAAGACATAATGAATCATCAATTTTATTAAAATATGATTGTGAGAAAAGTACCCAAGCTACAATTTGTGTATATCCAGCCTCTCTGGAGAAACAGAGAGAGCTTAAAAGTGTTTTGAGACTATACATTATGGTCCTTACCTTGTATTTTTTTTGTTTTCCTAAATATTCTTCTTCCTCTAACCTTACCTACTCTCTCTCTTTTTTCTTTTTCTTTTGCTAGAATAGAAATGCAATAGACATTAATTAAATATCTTTGAGTAACTGACAATCAGACCATATCTATGTGTTCTATAAAGAACACAAAACAATATTAATTTTTTTTTTTTTACAAACGTCATTTGTAAAACTAAAACCATGCTTTAAAGTTTGCTCTACTACTTATTGCATCAAAAACAGTGACTTGGGAAGGAAAATTTAGTATCTTAATTCTCAGATCTTGTTTTCAGAACTGGTTTTCTTTTTTTTTTTTAAGTAAGTCTTTGTCACTGTAAATTCATCAAGCCAAGTCTCAAATGGTTGAGGATAAAAAGAGCTGGATCACAGACAGGACAGCTGAACAACAACAAAAAAAAAACCTTCACCAAATGCTATAACCTGCTCTTTGTCCTAGTAGACAATTAGAATAGCCTCAGGCCTCTCATTAAGGAATTAATCTTTGTAAAGATAAATTTAAACAAGGAATCTTTTATTTCCCTGATATTCCTAGAAATTCTCACCTTCCCCCTCTCTTATCTACATCAGATCCCTCCAGACACCTCAAATATTCTGAGCAAATACAGTTAGTTCAGTCATTTCAGTTTCTCAGTCTTGTCTGACTCTTTGTGACCCCATGAATCGCAGCACGCAATGCCTCCCTCTCCATCACCGACTCCAGGAGTTCACTCAGACTCATGTCCATAGAGTCGGTGATGCCATCCAACCATCCCATCCTGGCGTCCCCTTCTCCTCCTGCCCCCAATCCCTCCCAGTATCAGAGCCTTTTCCAATGAGTCAGCTCTTCACATGAGGTGGCCAAAGTACTGGAGTTTCAGCTTTAGCATCATTCCTTCCAAAGAAATCCCAGGGCAGATCTCCTTTAGAATGGACTGATTGGATCTCCTTGCAGTCCAAGGGACTCTCAAGAGTCTTCTCCAACACCACAGTCCAAAAGCATAAATTCTCTGTGCTCAGCCTTCTTCACAGTCCAACTCTCACATCCATACATGACTACTGGAAAAACCATAGCCTTGACTAGTCGGACCTTTGTCGGCAAAGTAATGTCTCTGCTTTTGAATATGCTATCTAGGTTGGTCATAACTTTTTCTTCAAAGGAGTAAGTGTCTTTTAATTTCATGGCTGCAGTCACCATCTGCAGTGATTTTGGAGCCCCCCAAAAATAAAGTCTGACACTGTTTCAACTATTTCCCCATGTATTTGCCATGAACTGATGGGACCAGATGCCATGACCTTCGTTTTCTGAATATTGAGCTTTAAGCCAACTTTTTCACTCTCCTCTTTCACTTTCATCAAGAGGCTTTTTAGTTCTTCTTCACTTTCTGCCATAAGGGTGGTGTCATCTGCATATCTGAGGTTATTGATATTTCTCCCGGCAATCTTGATTCCAGCTTGTGTTTCTTCCAGTCCAGCATTTCTCATGATGTACTCTGCATAGAAGTTAAATAAGCAGGATGACAATTTACAGCCTTGACGTACTCCTTTTCCTATTTGGAACCAGTCTGTTGTTCCATGTCCAGTTCTAACTGTTGCTTCCTGACCTGCATACAGGTTTCTCAAGAGGCAGGTCAGGTGGTCTGGTATTCCCATCTCTTTCAGAATTTTCCACCGTTTATTGTGATCCACACAGTCAAAGGCTTTGGCATAGTCAATAAAGCAGAAATAGATGTTTTTCTGGAAGTCTCTTGCTTTTTCCATGATCCAGCAGATGTGAGCAATTTGATCTCTGGTTCCTCTGTCTTTTCTAAAACCAGCTTGAACATCAGGAAACTCATGGTTCACGTATTGCTGAAGCCTGGCTTGGAAAATTTTGAGCATTACTTTACTAGCATGTGAGATGAGTGCAGTTGTGTGGTAGTTTGAGTATTCTTTGGCATTGCCTTTCTTTGGGATTGGAATGAACACTTACATTTTCCAGTCCTGTGGCCACTGCTGAGTTTTCCAAATTTGCTAGCATATTGAGTGCAGCACTTTCACAGGATCATCTTTCAGGATTTGAAATAACTCAACTGGAATTCCATGACTTCCACTAGCTTTGTTCACAGTGATGCTTTCTAAGGTCCACTTGACTTCACATTCCAGGATGTCTGGTTCTAGATTAGTGATCACACCATTGTGACTATCCAGGTCATGAAGATCTTTTTTGTACAGTTCTTCTGTGTATTCTTGCCACCTCTTCTTAATATCTTCTGCTTCTGTTAGGTCCATAGCTTTTCTGTCCTTTATTGAGCCCATTTTTGCATGAAATGTTCCCTTGATATCTCTAATTTTCTTGAAGAGATCTCTAGTCTTTCCCATTCTGTTGTTTTCCTCTATTTCTTTGCATTGATCTTTGAAGCCAAGCATCATCCAAATCCAGACTTCTTCAAATTATGGTCAGTGGGGGATTTCACATCTATGTACTCAATCAACCACAGTTTGAAAAGAAAAAAAAAACAATAAAAATCCAGAGAGTTCCCAAAGGCAAAACTTGAATTTGCCATGTGCCTTCAACTATTTACACAGCATTTACATTGTATCTACAAATATTTACACAACATTTACAGTGTATTAGGTATTATAAGTAATCTAGAGATGATTTCAAATATATAGGAGGAAGCGTGTAGGTTATATGCAGATACTATGCCATTTGAAACAAGGGACTCAAGAATCTGTGGATTTTAGCATCCACAAGGGGCCCTGTAAACAATCCCCTCCAGATACTGAGGGACAACTGTAATATGAAAAGAGAAAGGACGAGGTCCTCTAAGGCTGAAATCATGATATTGAAAGATGACTCAAGGCACTAAAGACACGACCCTTTCACACTTCATCTACCTTGGCCCTCCCATTCATGGCCTGCTCTTTTTTTTTTTTTTTTTTTTTTTTTGTCATCTTGAGTTTGTCTGTGAAAATGGAATGAAAGAGGTGGAGCAAAAAGAAGTACATTACTCAATAATCTGTTTCTGAAGCCCAAAATGTAGAAACATTCTGTAATGTAAGGTTAAAAGTATGACCGTTAGTACCAAAGACTTCATTTAATTTTAATTTATTGATAATACTAGTTGATTCAGGGAGTCCATGCCCAATCTGGGGTGTTTCAGGGTAATGGGTACTCTCACCATGGGAAATTAAGCAGGTGATAGTTCTGATAGTTAGGTGGAAGCTTACCTTTCTTTTCTTTTCTTCTATTTTATATTTTACAACTTCTCCAAGAGTAAAGGGATACCTTGCTTATTAAGTTCAGTGGAATCCCCAGATAATTGAAATGTTTCCAGTTGGTGCATTTGAGCAACTGTTAGCTTAACTTAAAAGAATCTGCCTGCAATGCAGGAGACCTGGTTTCAATCCCTAGGTCAGGAAGATCCCCTGGAGAAAGGAATGGCAGCCCATTCCAATATTCTTGTCTGGAGAATCCCATGGACAGAGGAACCTAGCCAGCTCAGTCCATGGGATCGCAAGGAGTGGGACACAACTGAGTGATTTCACTTTCACTAAGCTTAACTTAGAACCTATGTTGCAGAGTCATAAAATTTAATTGGCACTCTTTCACCTACTTGTTTCAGGTTTGTTTGTTTTTGTATTAAACTTTAGATTTCTAGTAAAACACCATAGACCTCTGCTTCAGTTTTTTTGTTTTTCTTGGTTGTTACTGTATATATTTCAAAGGAATCCTCTACATTCTGTACATACTTACAAGTTTCTTCCTCCAGAGAGTTACAGACCAGTCTTCCAGGGTTAGAGGCCTCTCCCACAGCAATAATAACTTTATTGGGATTAAGAATACTCAACTGAGATCAGGTTTTAATATCTCCTTCCCTTAACTGTGTCACTAGGGGAAATGTGTTTTTGTTTTTTTTTTTTTTTTTTCCTCTATATCCTGGAGTATAAGGATATTTTTGCAATACAAGCAAAGGCATTTTTAAGAGTTGTAGCAAGGCAACAGTTTGAGGAGTGTGGCCCTCAACATGTTACATAATGACTACTCTTCCTCCACGTGGGAAACCACTGATTGGCCTACACATTACACAGAATATCAGTCTCTCCCTTAAGCACTCAATAGGATGCAGTGAGTGCCAGGCTGAGATACACAGTCATGGTCACAGGTAAGAGTCACTGCTTGGAGCTAGTGTCAGTTATGACTTATGTTAGAACTATTAGGTAGTTAGAATAGGAAAAAGGAGTCCAGAATGGTGGTGGCTAAAAGACAAAGAAGAGAAAAGCCTGAAAAAATAGAATAAAGGAAGATCCGAGGACCAGAGTGAGGACCTCAGGTAGGACAAACAGCACTCCTGGCTAGCCCAATTTACATAGGGCAGGCCCAGGGGGAGGAGGAAAAACATTTTAAAAGAGGAGCCAAAGGGCCAAGGTCTCTCTCTCTCTATGTCTCTCTTTCTCTCTCTCTCTCTCCTCTTCATGTCTTTTGGGTCATCACGCCCTCATGCCTTGAGGATGTATTTTCCTTCCTAAATAAAACTGAGCTGTAACATGGAGCTGTAACACTGGTCCATCCGAGAGCTGCTCTGTCACTTCAAATTTTTGTTGTGACGAGACAGAACCAAGGAAATTACACACTCCCCCAACATCTACGGTGCTGTAACTTGGATTTAACCTGGCTGAAACTACCTCAGTGCAGCCCCCAGAAGGAAGAGACCAAGCACAGCAGAAGCCCAACTCGGCAAAATCTCCAACAGTAGAAGCTGAACACGAAGAAACCCAGCACAGGGGAAGTGACAAGAAGTCCAGCATGCTGGAAACCAGGACAGCAAAAAACGAAGTCAGCAGAAAGCTCACTTGACTCAGTCTCAGACTCCAGAAAATACTGAGGGAAGTACTATATAATATCCAATCCCTCTAGATATTCAGGCCTTCATCTTCCATGTTTCCTCCAACATGTGCAACATCAGCATCTCTCAGTGAACCTGCTAGGGTGGGAGACAGGCACACAATGCCTGCTAGAAGTCCATCTGTTGGCATCCCTTCAAAGGCAATTGGGCTTCCAGGGATAATGTTTGCCACTTTGGGAGTTAACCCTGCAGGCATTTTGGGCTAAAACCCTTACCATCCTTCTCCTAAAGTTACAAACATACCCCCAGATCAAATTTCTACTCCACTTTTATGGAACATCTTGTCTGTTGCCTCTTACCAATTTATTCTTAAGCCAATTACTCACTCCTACAACTAGGACCCTGCCCCCTTGTGGGCAACATTGCTCTACCCCTCTTATTAAGGTGCACTTAATGCCCCTAACAGGGCCAGATAATCCACTCCTTTGTCACTATTTCTGTTATTACCTAAAGTGAATCTATGACAATGAAGTGTTTACCACTGGAAACACCCTGAGCTGCTCTTATGGAGGGCTAGGGGAAGAAATCAGTGACTTAATTCCCTTAGAGCAGTAAGAGGATAAGGCCTATGACTGTTTCACCAGGTTCCAAGTCTCAGGGCACAGGCTTGGATTGCTTTACATTATGATATTTATTCCCATCTGCAGTGAACAAATTGCCAACGAGTTAAAATTACAGCCCCTTAATCCTACCCAGCACTGGTCACACTGAAGACCTTGGGGACGCCCAACTCCAGCCTGGCAGTCCCAGGAGGTCAATCCTGCCTCGACCTGCCTAGGAATCTGGTCCTCAAAAGATTGTCACGCCTCAACCTGCTTGGGGATCTGCCAGTCCAGGGGTCCCAGGAGGTCGTCACGCCTCGATTTGCCCAGGGACCCAATTCTCAGGAGGCCGACCTGCCTCAACCTGCCTTGGGATTCAATCTCCAGGAAGCTGTCACACCTCAACTTGCCTGGGGATCTGCACCCTGAACCAGGGACGCCTGGCTCTTAGGTTGCAATAGTATTGGGTAGGATAATTCTAAAAAAGACTCACCCCTAAGGAAGTCCACCCATGGAAACTGAAGGAGGCCTATTAGTTTTATTATTTTTTTTTAATCTTTTTTCTTTTACTCCCTGTCGTGACTGTCTTTCAGACAGGAAATAACCAATCCACTTCCCAGAAGATGCCCTTGAGATGCATCCTTGATAACTGGAAGCTGTTCAATCATCTAACTCTAAGGAGAAGTTGCTAAAAATTCTTCTGTGCCACTGAGTGGGCAAGATCTCCTCTGGGGGACAAGGAACACTGCCCTGAAGATGGGAGTTTAAATTACAACACCATCCTGCAGCAAGACTTATTCTGCAAAAGACAAGGGATATGTACAGAGATCCCCTATGTCCAAATTTTCTTCCGACTAACAGATATGAAGGAACTCTGTCTTCCATACGGGACAGTTGTACGCCCTAGAAGTCAGCCTAGTAGGCAAATCATGTGAAGCACAGACAACAAAGAGAAACCCCACCCCCACCCCCCACCATCCCCCTCATAAAGGTCACCTCACAAAGCTCCCAAGTTGCCTGGTGCTCCTTCCTTGTATCCAAATCTGCCCCCATATCCAGGAGCATACCCTCCACAAAAGCCAAGTTGAAAATGGAGGAAAATTCAAACCAACCCGGATCCATAAGCCCTTCTCCCTCCTAAAACTAAGACAAATCAAACAAGACCTGGGAAGCTATACAGATGACCCAGGCAATTATATAGATACATTCCAACACATTACTTTGGCCTTTGACTTGACGTGGAAGGACATTATGGTCATATTTAGTCAAACTCTATTTGACCCTGAGCATCCTAGTGTCTTAAATGGAGCTCAAACGTATGTGACGAGGATTCACATGTCAAGCGATAAATATCCAGTAGCGGAAACTGCAGTCCCCTCCTCAGATCCTAATTGGAGCTATAATGACCCTGAGCACATGTGAGAAAGGGATCATTTTCTGATCTGTGTGAACACGGGACTGAAAGCAGCTCAGCAAAGAGTAAGCAGCTTTGTCCGGGTCTCAGCAATAACTCAGGAGCCCAATGAGAACCACATTGCCTTTCTGGAAAAGTTAAAAGAAGCCCTCCAAAAGTTTACCAATCTGGACTTAGAATCTTATGAGGGACAGGTGATTTTAAAGGACAAATTCCTGTCCCAATATGCATCAGAAATCAGAATAAAGGTACAACAGCTACAGCAGCAGGACCCTGCTGCCTCTTTAGATGAAATGGTCCACCCAGCCACCAATACCTTTTATAACAGAGAATAGGAAAGAGAGGCCAAGGCCCAGGAAAGGGAGAAAAAATAAAGAGATAAGTCATGCCCAGATGCTGGCTGCCCTCCAGGGAAGCCCTATGGCAAACCCCAAGTCCTTGAAGGACAAGGCACAAGGTCAATGCCTAATCTGTAGACAGGAGGGGCTTTGGGCCAAAGAGTGCCCAAACCATGATAAGTCTCCTAAAAGAGCTTGCTATAAATGCCATCAACTGGGACATTGGGCAGCACTCTGTCCTTGGGATTTAAGAGCCTCAAGGTCAAGCACCAAGCTTTCCCTCACAATGGTTCAATAGGACTGAAGCAGTCCACTCTAGCCAGCCTACCTGTCACAGATAACCATTGCGGGGCTGGAGCCAAGGATGCAACCAGATGTGGCAGGTAGGTCCAAGAATTTCTTGGTTGACACAGGGGCTACCTACTCTGTCCTGACCTCTTACTCCGGAGCCTTCTCCTCCCAAACCTGTATCATTTGGGGTGTTACAGGAACAACAATTACTAAAAGATTCACCTGAGTACTTTGTTGCCAGGATGGACAAATATTTTCCCATCAGTTTCTAGTGGTCCCTGACTGTCCTCCTCCCTTAATGGAAAGAAATCTCTCCCTGCCTTTGAAATTTTGCAGCTATTGCAATCCCTATAGAAGATGCTTTAAAACTCTCTTTTGGGGGCAAACTATTTTTACCAGCCACCAAGTAAAACAACTCCTAAACAGGAGAGGCCATTTATATATGTCTGACCAAAAAATTCTCAGATATCAAGTAGTGCTGATGGAAAATCCAGGCCTCGCTATATCCTCTTGTGAGGTTCTTAAACCTGCCATGCTCCTGCCTACCCCTGAGGGCTCTCTCCCCTTTCACTCTTGCCTAGAAACCTTGGACCACTGGACAAAACACTGAGAGGGACTGTTGGAAGATCCTCTGATCAACCCTGAGGAAATCTGGTACACTGATGGAAGTAGCTTTATCTTGGATGGAAAAAGAAAAGTCAGATATGCAGTCATCTCCAATTTTGAGACCATAGAGGCTAAACCTTTGCCACCAGGTACTTCAGTCCAATTAGCTGAGTTCATAGCCCTGACTCAAGCTTTAGAGCTGGGAAAAGGAAAACGAGCAGCCATTTACACTGACTTCAAGTATGCTCGTCTACATGCATGTGCTGTTATTTGGAAAGAAAGAGACCACTTGACCACCCCAGGGTCCCCAAACAAACGTGGTGATCAAATCCTTAAACTCTTGGACGCAATCCATCTGCCCACTGAGGTTTCAGCCTCCCACTGTAAAGGACGCCAAAAAGGGAGCACGGAAATGGCACGAGGAAACCAAGCAGCTGAGAGCAGCATTACAGAACCCTGACCTAATAGGGGTTGCCACCTTAGTTCCACAGACTAATTTGCCAGAAACTCCTTCATATACTGAAGGTGACACTCTTAAAGCTAAGAGTGAGGGCTTTCAGGAAGATTATATAAGATGGTTCCAAAATGAGGGACTCCTTTTTCTGCCTGAGAACCTCCAACGGAAGTTGGTTAACTCCTTACATGACACCACTCATTTAGGGGAAAAGGCCCTCCAAAGATTACTAGAAAGTCCTTCAGAGGAACAGACCTCAAAAGGACTATAAGGCAAGTGGTCTCCTCTTGTCCCACTTGCCAATTAAACAACCCCCAAGGAGCCTGACAACCCCAGGACAGAGGATCAGGCCCAGACTAACAGGCCCAGCCTGTCCAATGATGTGGTGCCTATCCAGGAGAGGACTGGCAGATGGACTTCACCCAGATGTCAGTTTCTCAAGGGTATAAATACCTATTAGTCATGATAGATACATTCACAGGATGGATTGAAGGCTTTCCCACCCGAACTGAGAAGGCTGAGGAGGTGGTAAAAAAAAAAAAAAAAAAAAAAAACCTGCTTCATGAAATCATTTTGAGATTTCATCTGCCCTGGTCATTACAAAGTGACAGTGGGACATCATTTACTTCTAAGGTCACCCAAGGGGTCTCTAAAGCATTGGACATTATTTATTATCCCATTGTGCCTGTAAGCCTCAGTCTTCAGGGAAAATAAAAAGAGCCAACCAATTCTTAAAATCAGTGATATAAAAGATAACCCAGGAGACTTCCCTGGGATGGAAGGAAGCTTTTCCAATAGCTCTCCTCCACACCTGCATTGCCCCTAAGGAACAGGTTGGTCTTGGTCCTTATGAGATGCTATCTGGGAAACCTTTTGTTTATGTCAACTACCTCTTCCTAGATCCAGAGGCTCAGACCCTCCAGTCTTATACCATGGCCATTGGGCAATTCCAACAGGATATATGCTTGTGGGGAGTCAACCAAGACCTAAAAGATTCTAAGGAGTCACCACTATATCTTCCATGGACTCAAGTCCTAATTAAAGTCTGGAAAGATGGGTCCCCAAAGGCTCAGCTCCAGCCCACATGGAGGGTCCCCTACCCTGTAATACTTTCTACCCCCGCAGCAGTCAAGGTACCAGGACATGACTCCTGGATTCACTACTCATGAGTCAAGACATGGAAAAAAACGGAAGAGGACACTGGGAGATTTCAGATACTTATTCAGGACTACAAATGAGTGCCATTCTAATGAACACCCCCAAAATCTGGTTCCCGGGGATTTCTCAGGACAGCTCTAAAGAGCTTGGCAGCAGTTGTACTCCAAAACAGACAGGAGATAGATCTTCTGATCCTGAACAAGGAGGGACTTGAGCCATCCTGGCGATGGGAATTTGGAGTTGGCTAATGCCCCTACTAGTCCCTGCCAGCACCATATTGATGCTGCTTATGACTGTTCCATGTATTATCAATTGCCTAACCTCTTTTGTCTCTGCCCAGGTCAACAAGCTACAATATAAATTGCCAGTTCAACAACGATATATTAAACTATGGCTGACCACAGAAAATATCACTCCCCCTTATATGGACACTGCTATAAGGACTCTGGGGCCTGAGACTAGCAAGAGGGGGTGGCCCAATACCCTTCACCTTCCAAGCTCAGCAGGAAGTAGCCAGAAAAACCTCAAAATCCCTATTCCCAAAGAATTGGGCCTCCCATCTCTTGGAGGGTGGGGAATGTTAGGTAGTTAGAATAGGAAAAGGGAGTCCAGAATGGTGGTGGCTAAAAGACAAGGAAGAGAAAAGCTTGCAAAAATAGAATAAAGGAAAGTCCGAGGACCAGAGTGAGGACCTCAGGGAGAACAAACAGTACTCCTGGCTAGCCCAATTTACATAGGGCAGGCCCGGGGGAGGAAAAAAAAACCTATAAAAAGAGGAGCCAAAGGGCCAAGGTCTCTCTCTATCTCTCTCTCTCTCTCTCTCTCTCTCTCTCTCTCTCTCTCTCTCTCTCTCTCTGTTTTGTCTCTTTCCCTTTTCACCTTTTGGGTTGTCATGCTCTCACACCTCAAGGAAGTATTTTCCTTTGTTTTCTAAATAAAACTGAGCTGTAACACGGAGCTGTAACAGTGGTCCATCCGAAAGCTGGTCCATCACTTCAAATTTTTGTTGTGATAAGACAGAACCGAGGAAATTACACACTTCCTTGAAAGAATCAAGACATGATTCACTCTGATAACCACAGTTCCCAGCCAAGGCACACGAACTATAGCCATTTGAAGGAGGTCTCCAATTCCACATTACTGCCCTAAATGCCAATTATGAACACTTTTCAACTAAGATCAGTTAAATCTATTAGAGAAACTTGGAGGGCTCAGTAAATGCAGCACAGAGCAACAAAGCTCAAAGCACAAGCCAGCAGGCAGCAGGAAAAGTGCATGCTCTCCAGCAGGTAACAAAACCAGTCAGCAAGCAGAAGCATTAAAATAAAGACCTTCCTGTGGCGGTCACTGTCTGGCCATTCTCCTCACAACACCAAACATTTTATTCACCTCACAGAGGTGGGTTCGAGGCTCCCTCTAAAGTTTTGGTTACGATATTAAGACATATTATGAGAGTTATAATTAGGAGAGTTTTGTTCGTTTCACAGTCACTACCATATCAAAGGTATTATTCCAATGGTACTAATGCAGCTGGAGGTGCTTATGGTGACACTGCACAAGACTTCCTATCTTCTCGTTTCTATCCAAAGACAATGTCTACCTGCCTGTACCCACCCCACCCCCACCCCCTTTCTGGAGGAATATCTCCTATGGTCTAATTATGCAGTTATACCTTTAATGCATTTATTTTTAAAATTTGAGGAGGCACCTGAGTTTCCCTTTGAAGAAATTAAAGTCAAAATGTTGAGGTTCCCATCCCCTGCCTTGGTTCCATCAGTTCAGTTCAGTCGCTCAGTCATGTCTGACTCTTTGCAACCCCATGAATTGCAGCACACCAGGACTCCCTGTCCATCACCAACTCCCAAAGTTAACTCAAACTCATGCCCATCGAGTCAGTGATGCCATCCAGCCATCTCATCCTCTGTCGTCCCCTTCTCCTCCTGCCCTTAATCCCTCCCAGCATCAGAGTCTTTTCCAGTGAGTCAACTCTTCGCATCAGGTGGCCAAAGTATTGAAGTTTCAGCTTTAGTATCACTCCTTCCAAAGAAGACCCAGGACTGATCTCCTTTAGGATGGACTGGTTGGATCTCCTTGCAGTCCAAGTGACTCTCAAGAGTCTTCTCCAACACCGCAGTTCAAAAGCATCAATTCTTCGGTGCTCAGCTTTCTTCACAGTCCAACTCTCACATCCATACATGACCACTGGAAAAACCATAGGCCAAATAAATACCTGTAGTAGGGGCCTTTCTCTTGTCTCTGAAATTGTGAAATGAAGATCAGCGGGAATCACATCAAATGTTCCCATTGAGTGATGGCATGGAGTAAGCTCCAGAAATCTATGTCTGGACCCTCCCAAGGTGTTGTGAAGGGAACATGAAGGCTGTGGCGATAGCAGTATCACAGCTGGGAGCCCATGGTGCTCTGCTACTGCTGCTGCTGCCAAGTCGCTTCAGTCGTGTCTGACTCTGTGCAACCCCATAGACAGCAGTCCACCAGGCTCCCCTGTCCCTGGGATTCTCCAGGCAAGAACACTGGAGTGGGTTGCCACTGCGTTCTCCAATGCATGAAAGTGAAGAGTGAAAGTGAAGTCACTCAGTCGTGTCTGATTCTTAGCGACCCCATGGACTGCAGCCTACCAGGCTCATGCCTCCATGGGATTTTCCAGGCAAGAGTACTGGAGTGGGGTGCCATTGCCTTCTCCGATGGTGCTCTGAGTCCCACCTAAAATTTACCCAGCAAGTCACCCCAGGTTGGGGTGCCTTCCTTCAGTCAGGCCTCTGTGCTTGAGGGTCTCAGCCCCCGCCTGCCAGTTCTATCCAAAGGTGTATCGGAACAGGATCTGCTATGGTCAAACACGTAGCGCTGGAAGGCCCAGCCATGAAACCAAAGCTTGCTTCTCAGGCGCATTGACCTTCACCACAAACGGGGCTTCTAGTTCAGAACATGGCAGAAGCCACTGAACTCTTGTTCTGTACAGGGGTCCCCACAGACAGTTGGGCTCCAGAGGCTGAGGCTGGGCTGTCAGCAGGACTTGCCCCACACCACTCCACACTCTGAGACATCAGCATGCAACATCATATTGTGGACGTCAGACATATAGCACGACACTCTGCTGAACCTCCTCATGTAGGTGATCCTCCTCACGCTGTTGGGTCTCCCCATGCTGCTAATCTTCCTCATGCTGTTGATCCTCCTGAACACTCTTGGTTTTCCTCTTGCAGTAGCCCCCTGCTTGGTTGCACCCTAGAAGCTCAATCTCAAGTTGTATTTGACCTCACTGAGGTACTGCACGGTGCCCTTATGCTATCAGTGAGGACTAGGGGTGCAGGTGCCCTGGGCTCAGAGCACCTTGTATTGTAGACCTCGGCCACATTCCTCCTGGAACTTCTCCTCCAGGTAGTGAGTCTGCCGTTTGAGCTCCTGGTGTGGGGAACCTCATCCTGTTCAGTGTCCTTGGCCAGGCAGTTAGGGAAGGACCACCCCTGTATGTGCTTGTTGGGGCACCTGGACAAACAGCATGTTCTCCTGTTGGACTCCTTGCTGAAGGTCTCACTGCACAAGAGAAAGGGTTCTTTATCTTGATGGGAACGCAGGCTCAGATCCCCCACATCCTTCAGATGGGTCATCAGGTTCTGCTTATCCCTGAGACAGTGTGTTCTCTTGAGACAGTGTGCTCCCCTGAGACAGTGTGCTCTCCTGATTCCTCTATGATGCACTGTACCAGAGGATTGGCTGCCTGGACTGTCGCTTCAGATCCTCTACCAAGTTGGACAGGTCAGCCAGGTACTTGCCTTCCTGACAACTGGGGCTCGTGCTGAGCTTCATCACCTGCATGTAGAGGGCTTACTCAAAAGTGGCAACCATGCCTTTATTCCCCAGGAACTCATTGGCATCCAGTGGGACCATGATGTTCCTCAAGGCATGTCCTCGGTGAGGCTCCACATAATATCCTATTGTAAGGATTGTTCTCTGAACCAGCTTCAAATACAGATTTTTATTCTTTGGGACCATGCAATTGGGGGTGTGGATTGTGGTGATGATTTTGCATTGTACACAAATATAGTATATGTTGTAACCCAAAACTCATATAACATTATATGTCAGTTATACTTTGATTAAAAAAATTATTTTTTACAAAAAAAAAATAAGGGATGGAATAATTTATTACTCACATAATGAAACTTTCTTTTGAAAGTGAAGACATCTCCCAAGGTTCAAAAGTGGCAGCTTGAGCAAGAGGAAACAAGACTAGTTTGGTTTTTATTGTAATTAAAGGATAGCATTGGAGTGACGGTTCATGTGAGTGGGCTAGGGATTGCCTGGCTTGAATTTCTGGCTTTTGCCAAAGGAGGGAACACCTAGTCTATCTTATCTGCTTAGTCATTTGTGGGGCAGAAGGGAGAAGCGATTGGGCTTGCACACTGTCACAAGTTAAGTGTTAAAAATGAAGTCAAAGTGTTTATGAAAATGCCACATGAGTTCCCTGCTTTGGGGTCTCTGCAACTCTTACTTTCTTTCCCATGAGTTATCATTCTGTTAATAAAAATAGAACAAGATGTTAATGATTTTTCTGTTCTATAATTGTGGCTTAAGCTGAGAATGAAGTACCCTAAGTACTTCACACTCTAATTCAGAGAGTCACCAGAAGCTGAAATTATTGAGAGGTAGAAGTTACAGAAGCATGTGTGTCAACCCTACTCACCCCCACCAATTACTACAGAATGTAAATTGGCAAATAAGACTGCAATTAATATTTTAGAGCCATTCATGCACATAGAAAATAAGCCTTTCCCACTTTGAAGACATGGAAGGCAGATCTATGAGTTTTCTTTCTAAAAATTGGTAAAACCTTCAAGTAGGGGAAACATTTATCATTCTTTGTGCCTTTGCTTAGGAGGGCTTACTGTTATGGTCTTGTGCTAAAAGAACAGAAGAATAGGAAGGAGTGCAAATGGGGCAGAGAGTGGAAGAGTGAGAAAGGGTGAGAGAGAGAGAGAGAGTGTGTGTGTACTACAAGACATAGAGGAAAACCAGGAACCTCTCCTTCCTCTCCTCTAAGGATATAGAGAAGCATTCTCCCAAAGGTTCAGCAAACCTACAAGGACAGATACAATTGGGGGATGTAGTTTTGCCATTACACCTGATGATTTGGGGGGAAAATGAATAAAATGGGAAGAAGGTATTAAAGGAATGTAACACGAAAGTCATCAACTGAAGGCCAGCTAAGAGATAAGGCCAACCCTGAAAGTGTAAAAAAGCCTAGGGGAGCTGCATACAAATGAGTACCTTAATATCATGGTGTTTGGCACTCACAGGTAAAACAGTTATAACCAAACAAGGAGAAGACTGCAGTTCTGCTTAGGGAAGTAAGGATAAATTGGATGTTTTAACTTTTCCTTGTCATGCCTTAACAAACAAGAGGAGCTAGTACATAAAGAAGTAGGAAAAGCAGATATGTAAAGGATCGACCATAATTTTTTCTCATTAATTCCGTTTTTCTATAGTCCATAGTAAGTCTAATCTGTGCTGGATGTTGGAAAAGTGAGGGAGAAAAACTTACTATTGAGTATGAAACTGAGCTTTAACTTGTAGCAACTTGAAGTTTTAAATGGGAAGGTGAGATTGGTCTAAAAACTAAGACCAGAGTATGGTTTGAATCTGGTCTTTTAGTGAACTTTTAACAGGAAATTTTACCATAGAACCACTTGAGGATAGTTACTGAATAATAAAACTTGAGAAATTTATGCCAGATATGTTCACATTACTAGATCCTTCCAGGCTTAAGCACTCAGCTTAGTTTTTACACACTATACATCTTCCTATCATATTTGTTTTGTAGCATCAATTGCAGGTAATTCAGAAAATACAGTAGACAGTAGGAATCTGAAGCTCACTGGCCTTCTCTCTCTTTCAAATATGTGAACAAATACGCACACATACAGAATTATCCAAATATGCTCTTATCATAAGAGATATGATCACTTTCACCTAAGGGATGTTTATACAGTAAGAAAAGAGTCTATGACCTGAACATTAAAAATAAATCTATATTTGTTAAAGGAATTGCTCATAGAGAAATGAGAGAAGGCAGAGTTAAAGATTTGCCGTTGGAACCAGAATAGTACTGGTTTAAAGGGCTTCCCTTGTGGCTTAGCTGGTAAAGAATCCACCTGCAATGCGGGAGACCTGGGTTCAATCCCTGGGTAGGGAAGATCCCCTGGTGAAGGGAAAGATTACTCACTCCAGTACTGGCCTGGAGAATCCCATGGACTAGTCCAAGGGATTGCAAAGAGTTGGGCACCACTGAGAGACCGTCACTTTCACTTTCAAACTGAGAGAGGGGGCTTCCTAGGTGGCGCTAGTGGTTAAAAAAACAGACAAATAACAACAACAACAAAAAACTCCTACTGCCAATGCAGGAGACATAAGAGACATGGGTTTGATCTCTGATAGGGAAGATTCCCTGGAGGAGGGCATGGCAACCCACTCCAATATATTCTTGCCTGGAGAATCCCATAGACTGAGGAACCTGGCAGGCTACAGTCCATAGGGCCGCATAGAGTTGGACCTGAATGAAGTGACAGCAAGCACATGAATACAAACTCAAAGAAGGAAGGGAATAGTGAAGGCAGAAAAAGGAAAAAAAAAAAAAAAAAAGTCCCCTAAGGTAAATACTAAGATGTTCCATTGAAGGTAGTATTTCAGAGATCTAAGTGTCTCGGCAAAAAGTATTTCCACAACATGTAGAGAAAAGTATTTTGAATAATGAATGAGTGTGGAGAAAAGTTGTTGAATACCAACTATGAGGTTGTATGGGAGTCCCTGTAGGTGGTTAAAAAAAAAAAAAAACTGTTTCATAAACATCAACAGAAAATTTAAAAATAAAAATTTTTTACCTATTTTTTAAAATTATCTCAGCTGGGAAAATCATTGAAAAAAAATAGGTATAGCATAATTATAAAAGATATTTCCTACCTTACCCTATTTGCAATTTATGACATCATCTAATGATACTGATTCTGAAAGCTGTAGCGAAATGCTACCACCTGACTCATACTCCAGGTTTGGACACTGGCTAGTTGTACAGCCTATGGAAGACATTTATCTGCATCTCAGTTTATTAATTTAGTCAATTCTGACTAAACCTCTAGCCTTTATACTTTTATTATACTCACATGTTCACAAATACTTCTGATTCACATATGGTGTAGGAGAACTAGGTCATCTGTGTTTATAACCTTGCTCTTCCACTTAAAAGCTATATTAATTTGGGCAATTGACTTCTGCTATTAGTGTCTCAGTTTCCTCAGTAACTAAATTGAAATAATAATCACTTTATAATGCCATGAGGATAAATGAAACATAGTATACAAAGACCTTCACAGAATGCTTGGAACAAGGTAGTTGCTTAATAAATGTTATGCATTTATTACATTAGTAAATTAATAATTTAATATTATATTACTAAATTATTGTGTTATTACATTATAACTGCATATAATTACAAAACAGTGTATAATATATCTAAACATATATACATGTGAGTTCTTATATGTACATGTGCATGGCATACACATGCAGGGGCTTTCCAGCTGGCAATAGTGGTAAAGAACACTCCTGCCTGTGCAGGAGACATAAGGGACATGGGTTCCATCCCTGGGTTGGGAAAATCTGCTGGAGGAAGGCATGACAACCCAGTCCAATATTCTTGCCTCTAGAATCTCATGGACTGAAGAACCTGTCAGGCTATGATCCATAAGGTTGCAAAGAGTTGGGTACAACTGAAGCAACTTAGCATGCACACATATACACATACAGAGATAAGTATATCTCTAGTCCTCTTTAGTGTATGTGAATGTATATTTCTTTAGAAATATTTAACAACTTTGAACGTTATAAAATCACTTTCCACAAAATCTGTACGTATAGATATGAAGCTCAAAAGTAGAATTTCTATCTCTCAAGGATTCCCACAAGAGGGGAAAAAGATTTTTTATAACTGGAAAAATACAAGTACTTTTAGACAAATATGTACCAGAGACTATAATCCACTTTCCCTTCCTACCACTGCACAGACAGCATTATGCACCAGAAAATTGTTTGAGCAGCCACAGATAAGGAGTTACAAATCTGGAAGTTCAAGAGTTCTATAAAGCAGATGTAAGGTTAATTTGCTTGGTTTAGTTGACTCCAGATTTTTTCAATACATTTCAATGGCTTGAAACTCTGAAAACCTGATAGCAAATTAAAAGGTTTCTATAGGCTGCCTGATTTCTTGCTGACTCAGCTGTCTGAAAGCAAAGCCAATTACTATGGCTTGCATTTCCTTGTGCAGAAACCAGAACATATTTATTGTTAAATAGAGCCATTAAATATTTAGGGGCAGGAGAAAAGTTTTATGAATTGAGATAACAGTGAAAAGCTGCCTATGGATATTTTCCTCTTAAACAAGAAAACACTCTTTCTAACAGTAACTTGAAAATCTCAAGCATGAAATATGATTTGATTTAATATCAATTGAATGGTCTTTTTAAATGTTGATTTTTAGGTTGGCATATTAAAAAAAAAAAAAAGCCCCTAATATAAGGCTAAATTTTATCCTCACAGTAATAAAAGAACCAATGTGGTCTCCTGAACAAAGAACTAGCTGAAGAATTGGGATTCTATTTTTGGCCTCACCAGTGACTTGCTCAGTGACCTTGGACATATCACTTAAATGGCTTTGTGCCTCAAGGTTCCCAGCTGTAATATAGAGATTATAATGCCAGCCCCTACTTCTTGGGCCTGTAGAACTATTTCAGTTTAGTTTGTCTAAAATCCCAAAGGCTTTTGAAACTATCAGAAATAACTGTTAAATTCAAACAAGGTTTTGTTTTATTAATTTCTTTTCACTGTTTGATTTGGTTTTCTTGTAGTCTTTCATAATCCTCTTCCTACTAAAACAAATCACTGGGATAAAATTAATAGGTGGAGATTTTCATTGGATTTTAAGGAACACTTCTAACAGAAAAGGAAAATTAGGACTAACCTTCTAAAATCAACAGATATAAATCCTAGTCCTCAGCATAGTTAACTCATGACTCAAAAGAGAATTGTACTATGATCACATACTTTAGAACTTTTAACTAAATCTGTGATTGGCAATTTTTCTTCTAATTCCAAGTTTTATCACAATTTCTCTCCATGACTTCTTTCAATCAAGATTTTCTCATAATGTCTCTACAAATGCACTGATAATACATCTCCATCTCTCCAAATCCAGAAGACCCATTAAAGCCCCTCTCAAATGTCTTAGATATCTTTCCTCTGCATAGCAATTTTTGTCATCCAAAAACTATACAAAAAAAGGTCTTAATGACCCAGATAACATAACGGTGTGATCACTCATGTAGAGCCAGACATCCTGGAATGTGAAGTCAGGTGGGCCTTAGGAAGCATTGCTATGAACAGAGCTGGTGGAGATGATGGAATTCCAGCTATGTTATTTCAAACCCTAAAAGATGGCTCTGTTAAAGTGCTGCAATCAATATGTCATCAAATTTGAAAACTCAGCAGTGGCCACAGGACAGAAAAAGGTCAGTTTTTATTCCAATCCCAAAGAAAGGCAATGCCAAAGAATGTTCAAACTACTGTACAATCACATTTATATCACATGCTATGAAGGTAATACTCAAAATCCTTCTAGTTAGGATTCAACAGTATGTGAACTGAGAACATTCAGATATACAAGCTGGATTTAGAAAAGGCAGAGAAACAAGAAATCAAATTGCCAACAGCCATTAGATAATACACAGAGCAAGGAAATTTCAGAAAAAAAATCTGCTTTTTCATCTTTGACTACACAAAACAATTTGACTGTGTGGATCACAACAAATTGTGGAACATTCTTAAAGAGATGGGAAGAGACCTTACCTGTCTCCTGAGAGACTTGTATGCAAGTCAAGAAGTAACAGTTAGAACTGAACATGGAACAATGAACTGATTCAAAATTAGGGAAAGAGTATGTCACAGATGTATATTGTCACCCTACTTTTTTAACTTCAGTTCAGTTCAGTCACTCAGTCGTGTCCGACTCTTTGCGACCCATGAATCACAGCATGCCAGCCCTCCTTGTCTATCACCAACTCCCGGAGTTCACTCAGATTCACATCCATCGAGTCAGTGATGCCATCCAGCCATCTCATCCTTTGTCGTCCCCTTCTCCTGCCCCCAGTCCCTCCCAGCATCAAAGTCTTTTCCAATGAGTTAACTCTTTGCATGAGGCGGCCAAAGTACTGGAGTTTCAGCTTTAGCATCATTCCTTCCAAAGAAATCCCAGGGCTGATCTCCCTCAGAATGGGTCTCCAACACCACAGTTCAAAAGCATCAATTCTTCAGTGCTCAGCCTTCTTCACAATCCGACTCTCACATCCATACATGACCACTGGAAAAACAATATCCTTGACTAGACGGACCTTAGTCAGCAAAGTAATGTCTCTGCTTTTGAATATGCTATCTAGATGGGTCATAACTTTTCTTCCAAGGAGTAAGTGTCTTTTAATTTCATGGCTGCAGTCAGCATCTGCAGTGATTTTGGAGCCCCAAAAAATAAAGTCTGACACTGTTTCCACTGTTTCCCCATCTTATTTAACTTATACGCAGAGTACATCATACTAAATGCTAGGCTGTATAACTCACAAGCTGGAATCAAAATCACCAGAAGAAACAACAGTAACCTCAGATATGAAGATGATACCACTCTAATGGCAGAAACTGAAGAGGAAATTTAAGAGCCTCTTGATGAGGGTGAAAGAGGAAAGTGAAAAACTGGATTTAAATTGACATATTCAAAAAGCTAAGATCATGACATCTAGTTTCATCACTGGGACTTTGTCAGGAAGCATTTAACAGGAGGCTTCCTGTGTGATGTTTTGGATCTGTCATGAATCCTCTGTCCTTTATTAATTCCTGAATATTCTGAAATTAAGTGGAGTAGCAAACTACTCCCAGGGGCTGAAGAATGCATGCATTTCCTTCGTTAGTTTTTCCATATGGTGATAAGTAACTATTTACGACCCTCTTCCTTTTTATGAACCATATGATAAAAGTGATTATTTACAATCCTCTCTCTTTGATATGGATCGCCTTATGTTTTCCTTGATAATTTGCAAGTCTGGACTTTTGATTTTTATCTCTGCTGAAAATAGCTACCTTGTAAGACAGTATAAATACCCACACAATATTGAATAAAACACCTTTGCTCCATCAGAGCTTGAGTCACCATGTCCTTCTTTCCTTCTCTCTCTCTCTTTCAGGCTAATTCTCTGGAGCACAGAAACCGTCGTGCTCACTCTCCTGCCTGGGCTTCTAAGGCCCTCTCGAGAAGGTGCACTGTACCTTCAACCCCTCGAGAGGGCACCAGGTGCCTTCTTGAGCAACGTGAGCCCTGTATCAAGGACTTCATTGGTTTTCTGTGTAAACCAAGGAATATCAGCCTCTTTCTCTTTCTCTTTCACTTCCTTATCTTCAACTCTGGACCACCAGGTTCCAGTCCGTTAAAGGACCTCAACAGGACTTCATGGAGAAGAGATGAGGAAAAAGTGATAGATTTTGTTTCCTTGGGCTCAAAAGTTAATGCAGACAGTGACTTCAGCCATAAAATTAAAAGACAATTGCTTCTTCAAAGAAAAACTATGACAAACCTAAGCAGCATATTAAAAAGCAGAGACATCACTTTGCCAACAAAGGTCAATGTAGTCAAAGTTATAGTTTTTCCAGTAGTTATGTATGGATGTGAGTTGGATCATAGAGAAGGTTGAGTGCCAATGAATTGATGCTTTCAACTTTTGGTGCTGGAGAAGAGTTTTGAGAGTCCCTTGGATAGCATGGAGATCAAACGAGTTAATCATGAAGGAAACCAACCCACAATATTCATTGGAGGTACTGGTGCTGAAGCTCCAATACTTTGGCCATCTGATATGAAGTGACATTGGAAAAGATTCTGATGCTTGGAAAGATTGATTACAGGAGGAAAAGGTGATAGAGATGATATGGTTGAATGGCATCACTGACACAATGGACATGAGTTTGAGCAAACTCTGGGAGATAGTGAAGGATGGGGAGCCTGGTGTGTGCAGTCCATGGGGTGACAAGAGTAGGTTATGATTTGGTGATTGAACAACAATAGCATTTATAAAAATGAAAAAAAAAATTATCACGCAATAATTTAAAATTTACAAATGACTACTACTAAATCAAAAGTCACCAGACATGAAAAGAGGCATATATATATAGTGAAACTATAAAGTGAAAGTCTCTCAGCTGTGCATGACTCTTTGTGACTTCATAGATGATACAATCCATGGAATTCTCCAGGCCAGAATACTGGCGTGGTTAGTTGTTCCCTTTTCCAGGGAATCTTTCCAACCCAAGGATCAAACCCAGGTCTCCTGCGTTGCAAGTGGATTTTTTACCAGCTGAGCTACCAGGGAAGCCATATATATATATATATATATATATATATATATATATATATATATGTATATATACACACACACACACACACACACACACACATATATATATACACACACACACATATATATACATATATATATATACATATATGTATATATGCAACTTACAATTAGAGGGAAAAGTCAATCAACTGAAACTGATCCAGAACTAACAGAGTTGTTAGAATGAGTAGGCAATGACTTTAAAATGAATATTGTAACTGTATTTTACACATTTAAATTAGATATTGAAAATATAAATATGTGCAAATTGAAATTTTAGATGAAAGAAATTCTAATATCAGAAGTAAAAATACACTGGCTATGATACTGCAAAATAAAGTATTCATAAAATTGAAGAACATGAAACAGAAACTTCAAAGAAAAGTGAAATTGATTAGAAAGAATGAAACAGCATAAATAAGTTGTGTGATGTCATTTGACATACATATAATTTGAGTTTTCAGGAAACAGGTGAGGAAATAAATAGGCAGATAAAAGTATATTTGAAGTAAAATGGTTGAAAATATTCCAAATCTGACGGTATCTGTAAACTCTAGAAATACACAATCTCCAGTTAACCCAAGCACAAGAGACATGACCCCAAATCTTATCATAACCAAATTGCATAAAGCAAGTATTCAACAAACAAAAAAAAAAATTAGAAGCAATCAGAAAAAAAATAATAAAGTACCACAGTACAGCAATAGAATGATAGCAGATTTCTTATCACAAACGCAGCCAGCAAAAATATAGGCAAACAATGCATTCAAAGTACTGAAAGAAGAGTTGCCTACTTACAAATTTATACACTTTTAATAAATAAAAGCAAAATAAAATCTTAAACATATTTAAAAATCTCAAGTGTTTGTCACCGTTAGACACTACGCAATACAAAATGTTATCAAAGTGCCTGCAGAGAGAATAAGAATGATATCTAATGTGTCTGTGTATATATTAATACAAAAATAAACTAGCATCACTAGAATAAACTAAAATAAATAATAAAACTTATTGATTATTTATTAATAAATACACTAATAAACTTATTTATTCTCTACAAATAAGTAACGCATAGGTGCATGGGTTTATCTCTCTCTATATATATAAATATACAAGATCATTTGCTATTATTTAATTATCCTTAAAAGATAATTGACTGGTTTTAAAGAGGATTCTGGGAAGATGACAGATTAAAAGGCATGAGTAATCTGCCTCCTCATGTAGAAAACAATTTTTGCATTCATAGAATCTATCTGACATAACTATTTTGAAAATCTGGAGTCATTTTTAGGACAACTTCCAGGGGAAGTCTTGAAAGGTAAATTGCAGTTCATTTCAGTCAATTCTAGCTCTTATTTCAGTGGTGACTACTCATCATCCCTCACCCTCCAGCTCAAAGGTAGTCCTGCACATGTTCCTGAAACAACTTTCATGCAGTTTATAGGAGATGGAGTGGGCAGTAAGGACCCAGCCAGTACTCTGGTCTGGAGAATTCCATGGAATTATAAAGAGTCGGGCATGACTGAGTGACTTTCACTTTCTGCAGATATTAGGGATCTGGTTCTGACTGATGATTGCTGCTTCTGCTCATGCAAGTGTAGACACAGAGGCAGATAGTCATTGTAGCATATCCTCTCTTATTTTCCCAGGCTTTTCACCCTTTAGCTGAAGTGACTTCCAGAGTATGTAAGGGGCTCATGTATTTTCTTCTCTATCTCTTTCTGTATTTCTTTTTTTTCTCATTTGGTTGCCAGATGTTAAAAACTAAGACATTTACCTGCAACCTCATATATAGGGAAAAGTAGAAAGTCAACATTCGTGCACAGAGGCAGACTCAGAAAAGGCTTGATAATATTTTATTTTTGCCACTTTATTTTTTAATTGAAGGACAATTGTTTACACAATTTTGTTTTCTGTCAAGCATCAATAAGAATCAGCCATAGTTACACCCATATCCCCTCCCTTCAGAGAGTCATGTAGCAAATTCCCATTGGCTATCTGTTTTACACATGCTACTGTAAGTTTCCATGTTACTGTCTCTGTATATTTCATCCTCCCCCGATGTCCATAGGTCTGTTCTTTATCTCTGTTGCTTCATTGTGTGTGTGTTTGTTGCTCAGGTGTGTCCGACTCTTTGTGACCCCATGGACTGTAGCCTGCCAGGCTTCTCTGTCCATGGGATTCTCCTTGTCATTCACTTCTCCAGAGGATCTTCTTGACCCAGGGATCAAACCTCAGTCTCCTGCATTGCAGGAAGATTCTTTACCATTTGAGTTACAGAGAAGTCCTGTTTCTCTATCACTGACCTGGAAATAAATTCATCAGTATCATCTTTCTAGATTCCATATATATGTGTCAGTGTATATTTCTATTTCTCTTTCTGACTTCACTCTATATAATAGGTTCTAGGTTCATTCACCTCATTAGAACTGACTCAAGGGCATTCCTTTTTGTAGCTAAGCAATGTTTCATTGCATATGCATATCACAGTTTCTTGATCCATTCATCTGTTGATGGGCATTTAGGTTGCTTCCAAGTTCTAGCTATTGTAAATAGTGCTGCAATTCACATCGGGGTACATGTGTCCTTTTCAATTTTGGTTTCTTCAGGGTATATGCCTAGCAGTGGGATTGCTGAGTCATATGGTGGTTTTATTCATAGTTTTTTAAGGAATCTCCATATCGTCTTCCATAGTGGCTGTATCAACTTATATTCTCACCACCAATGAAAGAGGGTTCTCTTTTCTCCACAGACTTTCCAGCATTTATTGTATTGTTTCTAGGCTTTTTGATGATTGCCATTCTGACTGGTGGGAGATGGTATCTCATTGTAGTTTTAATTTGCATTTTTATAATAATGTACTATGTTGAGCATCTTTTCATGTGTTTGTTAGCCATCTGTATGTTTTCTTTGGAGAAATGTCTGTGTAGGTCTTTTTCCTATTTTTTGATTGGGTTGTTTGTTTTTCTGATATTGAGTTATATGAGCTGCTTGTATATTTTGGAAATTAATTCTTTGTCAGTTGTTTCATTCGTTATTATTTTCTCCCATTCTGAGGGTTGTCTTTTCACCTTGTTTGTCTCCTTTGCTGTGCAAAAGTTTTTAAGTTTAATTATGTCACACTTTTTTATTTCTGTTTTTATTTCCATTATTCTAGCAGGTGGGTCATAGAAAATCTTGATTGGATTTATGTCATTGAGTGTTCTGCCTATGTTTTCCTTTAAAAGTTTTATAGTTTCTGATCATACATTTAGGTCTTTAACCCATTTTGAATTTATCTTTTTGTATGGTGATAGGATGTGTTCTAATTTCATTCTTTTGCACATAGCTGTCTAGTTTCCTCAGCACCATGTATTGAAGAGGCTATCTCTGCCCCATTGTATATCCTTGCCTCCTTTGTCAAAAATAAGGAACACATAGGTGCATGGGTTTATCTCTGGGCTTTCTATCTTGTTCCATTGGTTTATATTTCTCTTTTTATGTCAGTACTGTACTGTCTTGATGGCTGTAGCATTGAAGTATAGTGTGAAGTCAGGAAGGTAGATTCCTCCAGCCCATTCTTCTTTCTCAAGAATGCTTTGACTATTCATGCTCTTTTGTGTTTTCATATGAATTTTTTGTTCTAGTTCTGTGAAAAATGAATTGGTAATTTGATAGGGATAACATTGAATCTGTAGATCGCATTTGGTAGTAAAGTAATTTTCACAATATTGATTCTTCCTACTCAGGAACATGAAATATCTCTCCATCCATTTGTATGGATGGATTCTTTGACTTCTTTCAGAAGTGTCTTATAATTCTTTGTATATAGCTCTTTTGTCTCCTTAAGTAGCTTTATTCTTAAATATTTTTAAATTTTTGTTGCAATGGTGAGTGGGATTGATTCCTTAATTTCTCTTTCTGAGTTTTCATTGTTAGTATATAAGAATGCAAGTGATTTCTGTGTATTGACTTTGTATCCTGCAACTTTGCTGAATTTTCTGATAGTTTCTTTAGCGTTTGCTATGTATAATATCATGCTATCTGCAAATAGTGAGAGTTTTACTCTTTTTTTCTAATCCAGATTCCTTTTATTTATTTTTCTTCTCTAATTACCATAGCTATGACTTCCAAAACTATATTGAATAATAGTGGTGAGAGTGGACACCCTTGTCTTGTTCCTGATCTTTTAGAGTCTGAAATGCTTTCAGTTTTTCACTATTGAGAATAATGTTGCTGTGGGCTTATCATATATGGCCTTTGTTATGTTGAGGTAGGTTCTTAGTATGCTCATTTTTTGAATCGTTTTTTAATCATAAATGGATGCTGAATTTTGTTGAAGGCTTTTTCTGCATTTATTGAGATGATCATATGGTTTTTATCTAAATTTGTTAAAATCATGTATCACATTGATTTATTTATGTATATTGAAGAAACCTTGCATCCCTGGAATAAACCCTACTTGATCATGGTATATGAGCTTTTTAATGTGTTGTTGAATTTTATTTGCTAGAATTTTGTTGAGCATTTTTGCATCTTATGTTCATCAGTGACATTGGACTGTAATTTTCTTTTTTGTGTATATTGTCTTTGCCTGGTTTTGTTATCAGGGTGGTTGTGGCCTTGCAGAATAAGTTTGGAAGTGTTCCTTCCTTTGCAAATTTTTGGAAGAGTTTCAGAAAAAATAGACATTAGCTCTTCTTTAAATGTTGGATATAATTCCCCTTTGAAGCCATCCAGCCCTTGGCTTTTGTATTTTGGCAGATTTTTATCACAGTTTCAATTTCAGCATTTGTATTCGGCTTGTTCATAATTTCTATTTCTTCCTGGTTCGGTATTAGGAGATTGAACTTTTCTAAGAATCTGTCCATTTCCTCTAGGTTGTCCGTTTTATTAGCATATAGTTAGTTTTTCATAATAGTCTCTTATGATCCTGTGTATTTCTGTGTTGTCTGTTGTAACCTCTCTTTTTTCATTTCTAATTTTGTTCACTTGATTGTTCTCCATATTTATTTTGATGAGTTTGGCTAGTGGTTTGCCAATTGTGTTTATCTTCTCAAAGAACCAGCCTTTAGTTTTATTAATCTTTGCTATTGTTTCCTTCATTTCTTGTTCACTTATTTCTACCCTGATCTTTATGATTTCTTTCCTTCTGCTGACTTTGGGTTTTGTTGTTGTTCTTTATCCAGCTGCTTTAGATGTAGAGTTAGGTTATCTATTCAATGTTTTTCTTGTTTCTTGAGGTAGGATTGTATTGCTATAAACTTCGCTCTTGGAACTGCTTTTTGCTGAATCTCATAGATTTTTGGTCATCCTATTTTCATTGTCATTTGTTTCTAGGAATCTTTGATTTCCCTTCTCATTTCTTCAGTAGCCATTTTGTTATTTAGTAATGTATTGTTTAAGCTCCATGAGTTTGTGCTTTTTGAGTTTGAGTTTGTTTTCGCTTGTTTGTTTGTTTTTCTCCCTGTGGTTGATATCTAGTGTCATAGCATTGTGCTCAAAGATACTTGATATGATTTCAATTTTCTTAAACTTATTGAGACTTGATTTGTGGCCAAAGATGTGGTCTATCCTAGAGAATGTTCCATGTGCACTTGAGAAGAAAGTGCATTTGGATGAAAAGTCCTGAAGATATCAATTAGGTTCGTTTGGTCTAACATTTCATTTAAGGTTTGTGTTTTCTTATTGATTCTTTGTTTTGATGATTTGTCCATTGGTGCTAAAGTCCCCTACTATTATTGTGTTGCTGTTGATTTTCCCTCTTATGCCTGCTAGTGTTTGCCTTATGTATTGAGGTGCTCTTATGTTGGATGCATAGATATTTACAACAGTATGTCTTCTTTTTGGATTAGCCCATTGATCATTATGTAGTGTCCTTCTTTCTCTCATAATAGTCGTTACTTTAAAGTCTATTTTTTTTTTTAATAAGATGCCACTCTGGCTTTCTTTTGGTTTCCATTCACATGGAATATATTTTTCCATCCTTTTACTTCTGTGCATTTGTCTCTAGCTCTGAAGAGGGTCTCTTTTAGATAGCATATGTATGGGTCTTGTTTTTATATCTATTCAGTCAGTCTGTATCTTTCGGTTGGTACATTTAACCCATTTACATTTAAGATAATTATTGATATATATGTTCCTATTGGCATTTTAAAATCATTTTGGGTTTGTTTTTGTAGGTCTTTCCTTTCTATTGTGTTTACTGGCTATGTAAGTCCCTTTAGTATTTGTTGTAAGGCTGGTTTGGTGGTGCTAAATTCTCTTAACTTTTGCTTGTCTGTAATGTTTTTGATTTCCCCATCAATTTTAAATGAGATCTTTGCTGGGTATAGTTATAGATTTTTTTTTTTTCCTTTCAGCACTTTAAATATATCCTGCCATTCCTTTTTGGACTTCAGAGATTTTGCTGAATAATCTGCTGTTAATCCTCATGTAGAGAAAGATCTGCTGTTAATTGCATGAGTTTTCCCTTGTATGTTACTTGTTGCTTTTCCCTTACTATTTTTAATATTCTTTCTTTATGCTTAATCTCTGTTAGCTTGACTAATGTGTGTCTTGGTATATTTCTCTTTGGGTTTATCCTGTAAGGGACTTTTGGTACTTCTTGGACTTGATTAACTGTTCCCTTTCCCATGTTGGGAAAGTTTCAAGTATAATTTCTTCAAAAAATTTCTCAGTGCCTTTCTTTTTTTCCTTCTTCCTCTGGAGCCCCTATAACTCAAATAACAGTGCATTTAATATTGTCCCAATGGTCTCTGAGGCTATCCTCAATTCTTTTCATTCTTTTTTCCTTTATTCTCCTCTTCAACAGTTATTTTCACCATTTGAACTTCCACCTCACTTATCCATTCTTCTCCCTCAGTTATTCTGCTATTGGTTCCTTCTAGAGTATTTTTCATTTCAGTGATAATGTTATTCATCTCTGTTTGCTTATTCTTTATTTCTTTTATGTCCTTGGTGACTGTATTAACTGTGTTGTTTCTTTCATTTTTTCCATTCTATTTATAAGTCCTCATAACATATTTGCTATCATTATTTTGATTCTCTTTCAGTTAGATTGTTTCTTTCCTCTTCATTTATTCTGTCTTGTGAGTTTCTACCTTATTCTTTCATTTGTGCTGTATTTCTCTGTTTTTTCATTTTTTCCCCCTAAGTTTCTCCACTTGAGGTCTCCTTTTTCCAGGCTTTAGGGTTGTAGTCCTTCATCATTTTGATTTTTGCCATTGGAGGGAAAGGTTGGTTAAGTGGTTCTTGTTAGGGGTGACTTCTACCTGTGTTCTAGTGGGAGGAGATCATGCAGGTTGTTACAGAAATAATGGGACATATATACACACTTCCATGATATAGTTATAACCAAAGTATTCTAAAGAAAATAATACTGGAGATTGACATGGTGAACAAGAAAACCAAGGGTGTTATCGATCAAATAAAAGCAGAACTAGCTAATGGTCAGTCTGAAAAACTGAGCCTGAGCAGAGTGCCACCTGGGGAATATAGCAAAGAGAGCTCAACAATTTAACTTACTTGGTGTAAAAAGGAAGAGTGAAAGAAAACAGGGGGAAGACAAAAGAGGAGAAGGGAGAGAAAAGGGATGGAAAAGAGGGTTAAAAAAAGAGAAAGAAAAATAGAAAAGAAAAGGTAAATAGACATATGTGAAAAAGATTTATATATATTCAGGAATAGGTATAGATTGTAAAGCGGTATAAGAGAAGCAGTTGAATATATAAAAAACAAAATTTAAAAAATCACAAAAAAGGGTGAAAAAGAAAAAAAAAATCTTATAATGATTTTTTTTAAAAAAACAAAGATAACTCCACAGCACTGGAAAAGACTAAAGTGAAGGTAGAAATATGCAAGAGGAATAAACAGTGTGATTTATAAGAAAAAAAAAAGTTCTCAATGTCATAATTCTTGGCCATTAAGTGTGCTCCAGTGCAGGAGGTCGGATTCATGTCCTGTGAAGTTTTCCTGGTTGGGGGAGGATCTTATCTCTCTGAAGGGCAGTACAGTGCCTAGTAGTAGGTTTGGGGGTTCAGTGTGTCTTTGGGCAGTCCTTCTGGCTTTGGCAGTGTTAGACACATCAGTTTTCTCAGCTGTTTCAAAGTGGTCCTATCAGCATATTTTCACTCCTGCCAACCCCCTAATTGTCTCTGGAATCTTTACAGGTGCTTCTGTTTCCTGGTCCCACCCTGCACAGCAGGTGGAAGCATGATCCAGAGGGGCTTGTGTGGATCTTTTCTCAGCTCCCTGATCGTGTCCTCTGCATCAAAGAGAATTGTGTGGACTAAGGAGACTTTTATGGGCTTCCTGTGGCCTCCTGAGCTTGCCCTCTGCATCCGAGGGCTTGTGTGCACTTGTCTCATTTCCCTGGATCCTCCCTCTGCATTGTCGCAGGGCTTGTGTGTACTTGTTTCAGCTCACCAACCTACCCTCTATGTTGCAGGGCTTGTGCATTCTTCTCTAGGCTCCCCATCCAGCCTCTGTGTCCCACGGTTTATATGTACTAGAGAGATTTGTATGTCACTTCTCTCTCAGCATGCCAGGCCCGCCCTCTGCACAACAAGGGTGTGTGAGCTGGAGAGGTTTGTATGTCTGCCCTCTATTGGCACCCTGGGCCCTCCCTCTGCCCTGTGGGGCTTCTATGGGCTACTCTTAGTTTCCCAAGCCCACCACAGTCCATGAGCTGTTTATGGGCTGAGAAGTGCAGCTTTCTCTGTTTTCTACCTTCTAAGTCCCTGTTTTGCTGGTTTTCTGAGAATCTGCAGCACTCTCTTATGCCTGCATGTGAGTTTCCTAGTGCATGGGAAATCTTCCTCCCTCAGGATACCCTCCCTTCCTCAGGGAACAAGCTCCTGTCCAGAAGTTCTCCATATTTTCCCTTTTTATTTCTCCATCCTCTCTCCTACCTCATTCTAGGGAGCTTAGCCTGCCTTCTGGAGGCCTGGGGTCTTCTGTTGTCACCTACAAGCTGCTTTGTAGAGGTTGTTCCATATCTTGATGTGTTTTGATGTATTTGTGGTGAGTCTGGCGATCTCCCCATCTTACTCTTCTGCCATCTTCTTCCACTCTCCAATAATATTTTAAGTTTATACATCAGGCTGATCTTTGGAGCAGAGACAGTCCATACTGATAGGAAACAGCAGTAACAACCTAAAACATACAAGCCTTGGGAAAGGGATAGAGTTTGATTTCCAGAGTTACAATATTAGTAGATTCAAATGGCTATTTTTAGCAAAAAGAAATCACACAGCATACAGAGAAACAAAGAAATATGGTCTGTTCACAGGAAAAAGCAAACCTGTCTGTAAAAAAGAACTGATGGCTGCTTTAAGATAGTCTTTTAAACAGCTGTGTTTAAATATGTTCAGAGAACTAAAGGAATATATGAAGGGAGTCAAGAAATATATGTTTGAACGAAACAGAAATATTAGCAAAGAGATAAAATGTCTAAAAAGAAACCAAAAGAAATTCTAGAGCTGAAAAGTATAATTACTAGAATGCAAAATGTACTAGATAGTTGCAAAAGCAGATCTGAGCAAGGGGAGAAAAAAGAATCAATGAATTTGAAGAAAAGACAAAGAAAATAATCAAGTCTGGGAAACAGAAAAAAGATTAAAGATAAGTGAACATAACCATGGAACACTGTGTAGTGGACCAACCTATACATTATGGGAGTCCCAGACAGAGGAGAGAGAGAAAAGGAGAGAGAATATTTTAAGAAATAATGTCTTACACTATTAAATATTTGGTAAAATATGTGGATGTAAACATCCAAAAACTCAACCCAAATCACCTAGGATGAAATCAGAGACCACATCAAGACACATTGTCGTCAAATTGTCAAAGGAAAAACACAAAGAGAATTTCTAAATAAGCAAGAGGGAAGCAACTCATCATATACAAGGAATCCTCAATAATATTAATGGCAAATTTCTCATCAGAAACTTTGGAGGCCAGGATAAAATGGGCTGATATAGTCAAAGTTCTATGTGAAATATATATATATATATATATATATATATATATATATATATATATATATATATACCAACTTAGAATACTATATTCAGCAAAACTGTACTTCAAAGTGAGAAAATAAGACATTCTCATATAAACAAAATCCAAAGGAGTGTTACTACTATACCTCTCTGAAAGAAGACCACCCTGGTGGTCCAGTGGTTAAGAATTCACGTGCCAGTTCAGGGGACATAGGTTCGATCATCCCTGGTCCTTGAAGATTCCGCATGCCACAAAAGTAACTAAGCTCATGTGCCACAACTACTGAGCCTACACTCTAGAGCACACTAGCCATAATTATCGAGGTCCATGTATTGCAACTACAGAAGCCCAGGTGCCTAGACACCCTTCTCTGCAATGAGAAGCCACTGAAGCACTGCAAGGAAGGGTAGCCCTCACCTGCCCCAAATAGAGAAAAACCTGAATACAAAGTGAAGATCTAGCACATCCATGAATTAAATAAATTTCTTTTTTTTTAAATAAATGCTAAAGAAAGTCCTTTAGGTTTTTTGTTCTTGTTGTTGTCTTTTCTTCTTTTTGGCTGCACTGCACAGCATGTAGGATCTTAGTTACTTAACCACAGATTAAACTGGCACTCCTTGCATTGGTAGCATGGAATTTTAACCATTGGAATGCTAGTGAAGTCCTTGAAAGTCCTTTATATGAAAGGAAGCTAGATAGCCACTTAAAAATTTTGAAGAAATAAAGATCTCAGTATAACATAAGTATTTTGTTAATTATAAAAGCTAGTATTTTTGTAGTGGTAGTTGGTTACTCCATTTTTTGTTTTCTACATAATTTGAGAAACATACATTTTTATGTATGGCAAAACCAATACAATATTGTAAAATTTAAAAAAAAAAAAATAAAATGCAACTATTAGTCTAAATGCTAGTATCTTTGTAACTTTAGTTCATAACTCCTTTTTTGTATTCTATGTAATTTAAAAGAATAATGCATTGAAAAATATTAATTTATAACTTTGGACTCACAGAGCTTCCCCGGTGGCTCAGACAGTAAAGAATTACCCTGCAGTGTAGGAGACCCAGGTTCAATTCCTAGGTCAGGAAGATCCCCTGGAGAAACGAATGACAACTCACTCCAATATTCTTACCGGAAAATCCCAAGGACAAAGAAGCCTGGCAGGCTACAGTCTGTCAAGTCACAAAGAGTCAGACATGATTGAACAATTAACACTTTCATTTTTGGACTCACAATATTTAAAGATGTAATTTTGTGACATCAACCACCGAAGGAGGATGAGGCAATTAAGATAGTGGAGTATGAAGACCCTGAACTAATTTACTCCAAAACATATCAAAATTACAAGTACATGTAAAGCAACTCTTGCTGAGAATGACCTGAAGGCTATCACAACAGTGCTTCTACAACCAAGACCATAAAGAAAGAACTACAGAGCTCCTGGAGGGAGGGGAAGAAAAGCAATCTAATCAGGACCCACACCATAGCAATTGACCCAAAAGAGGAGGGATATATATTGGCTCTGTGATCTCTCTTAAGGAATGTGGAGTTTAAAATCCCATTAGGCACCACCAGCCCTGGGGTCTGGCACAGGAAAGAACTCTTCATTGGGTTGAAAACCAGTGGGCTTACTAAAAAACTATAATAAAACAACTCTTCTCATGAAGAGTGTACTCACAGACTTGCTTGCTCCCAGTTGCAGTGCAGAGGCAGCAGATTGAAAACTTCATGGTGCCAGAACCACACCCTTGCACCCCACAGTTTACACCAGACTCCTGCTAAGGTGGAGCTCACCATTGCCATCACACACATACACTCACATTGGGGAAAAGCAAAGCCAGCTAAAAACCCCTGGGGCACTGATCCCATTACTAATGCAGAAACAGCTATCATGTACAGGTAATGTGGGGAAAGCAGTGTTGGCTCATAGTATGGCTCCAGCCCCCTAGGGCCCCAGTCATGCCCCTTAATGAAGAGACTACCATCACTCCAGGGGGAAGTCCAACTCCCTCAGGGACCCTGCTCCAGCCCTTTGGGTCCTGACTCTGCCCCTTAACAGGCTGGCAACCACCACTAAGTCTGGAAGAAGCTCCAGCTTGCAGCTGGCTCTGATTCTAGCCCTTCCGATGCCAGCCCTACCTCCTACCAAGGTGGTGGTTACTAACGCACCCAAGGAAAAGATATACCTTATGCTCATGTCAAAGCCACTAAAGCCACTGGGCACCCACAGACTGAACAGAGATGCTTCCACACAAGTAAACACCTTCACAAATGGGATAGGTAACTGTTTTGCCAAATTTCATAAGCTCAGAGGACGTCAAACAAGGTTTGAAAACAGGAATATATTCCAAACAACAGAACAAAATAAAACCCTAGAAGAGAGAGAGAGAGGAAAAAAAAAAAAAACCAAAAAACTAATGAAATAAATAAAATAAATAATTTTCTTGACAAAAATTCAAAGCAACAGTAATAAAAATTAGCTTTAGATAAAGATGAACACAGTGAGAACTTCAGCAAAGAACTATAAGATGGAACAACCAGAGCTGGAGAATATAATAACTGAAATGAAAAATACACTAGAAAGAATTAACAGTGGATGAAGTGATATACAGGAACACATAAACAACTTAGAAAATAGAATAGTGGAAATCACCGAGTAAAAACAGGAAAAAAAAAAAAAGAGGATAATTTAAGGGATGTCTGGGACATCATCAGGCATACTAACAATTGCATTAAGAGAAAAGAGAAATAGAGACAGAAAAGGTACTTGAGAAATTATGGCTGAAAATGTCCCTAATCTGAAGGAAAAAAGCAAATATTCAGATCCTGGAAGGACAGTGAGCCCCAAAGAAGGTGATTGCAAAGAGACCTACATCAAGACATACTTAAAATGGCCAAACAATAAAAATAAAGGGATAATTTTAAAAATAGCAAGGAAAAAAAAAAAAAAAACAGAACCACATAAAAGGAAACACCTAATAAAACTGTCAACTAATTTTTCAGCAGAAATTTTGTGGGCCAGAAGGGAATGGCATGAACAGACCAGTTACCAGTAATGAAATTGAATCAGTAATCAAAAACTCACCAAACAAAAGTTCAGGACCAGTTTCACAAGGGAATTCTACCAAACATTTGAAAGTGAAAGTGAAGTCGCTCAGTCGTGTCCGACTCTTTGCGACCCCGTGGACTGTAGCCCACCATGTTCCTCTATCCATGGGATTTTCCAGGCAAGAATACTGGAGTGAGTTGCCATTTCCTTCTCCAGGGGATCTTCCCAACCAAGGGATTCAACCCAGGGATTGAAATCAGGTCTCTCACATTGCAGGCAGATGCTTTAACCTCTGAGCCACCAGGGAAGACAAACATTTAGATATGAGTTAATACCCATATTTATTAAACCACTCCAAAAAAATTGAAGAGGAGGAAATACTTCCCAACTCATTCTATTGCAGGCAGCATTACCTTGATATTAAATCCAAAAGACTTAAAACATAAAATCGTAGGCCAATATCCCTAATGATGATAGACACAGAAATCCTCAAAAAATCTGAGCAAACTGAATTCAGCATTACCTAAAAATCAGCATTATGATAATGTAGCATTACAGTCAAGTAGGGTTTATTCCAGGGATACAAGAATGATTAAATATCCACAAATCTATGTGGTACATCACATTAATGAAAGGAAGGATAAAAATAAGATGATCATCTCAATAGATGTGGAAATAGCATTTAACAAAATTAAGCATCGATTCTTGGAAAAATTTATCATCAAAGTTGCTACAGAGGGAAGAAGTGTGTGTGCTCAGTCGTGTTCAGTTCTTTGCAATCCCAGGCTCCTGCCTCCCAGCCTGTCAGGCTCCTCCGTCCATGGAATTCTCCAGGCAAGACTACACATTGTTATTTCCTCCTCCAAGGGATCTACCCCACCCAGAGACTGAACCCATGTGTCCTGTGTTTCCTGCATTGGCAGACAGATTCTTTACCACTGAGCCACCTTGGAAGCCCCACAGAGGGAACATATCTCAGTGTAATAAAGGCCATTTATGACAGACTCATAGCTAAAATAATACACAAATATTAAAGGCTTTTTCTTTAACATAATGAACAAGACAAGGGTATCTACTCCAAGTACTTATGCTTAACATAGTACTGGAAGTTCTAGCCATAACAATCACACAAGAAGAATAAATTAACAGTATTTAAATTGTAACAGAAGAGGTAAAACTCACTATTTGTGGATGACATGATACTATGTATAGAAATGAATTCACTACAGTTGCAAGATACAAGACTAATATACAGAAATTTCTTGCATTTCTATATATTAAAATGAAGGGTCAAGAAGAAAATGGGAAAATGATCTCATTTACAATTTCATCAAAAAGTAAAATGAAATAATTTATAAAATAAAACTCAGAAATAAATTTAACAGAGGAGGTAAAAGACATGTGCTCTGAAAGTTTTAAAACATTGAAATTGAAGCTGATACAAATAAATGAAAATATATACCATGCTTATGGATTGGAAAAATAAATATTGTTAAAAAGTCTGGTTTACCCAAAGCAATATACAGATTTATTGCAATGTCTGTCAAGATACCAATAACATTTTTCACAGAACTAGAACAAATAATCCTAAAATTTATATGGAGCCAAAAAACACACTGGAGTGCCAGAACAATCTTAAGGGAAAAGAACAAACCTGGAGATATCACCCTGCCTGACTTCATACCCCCCCATCACTTCATGGGAAATAGATGGGGAAACAGTAGAAACAGTGTCAGACTTTATTTTGGGGGGCTCCAAAATCACTGCAGATGGTGATTGCAGCCATGAAATTAAAAGACGGTTACTCCTTGGAAGAAAAGTTATAACCAATCTAGATAGCATATTCAAAAGCAGAGACTAATTTGCCAACTAAGGTCCCTCTAGTCAAGGCTATGGTTTTTCCTGTGGTCATGTATGGATATGAGAGTCGGACTGTGAAGAAGGCTGAGTGCTGAAGAATTGATGCTTTTGAACTGTGGTGTTGGAGAAGACACTTGAGAGTCCCTTGGACTGCAAGGAGATCCAACCAGTCCATTCTGAAGGAGATCAACCCTGGGATTTCTTTGGAAGGAATGATGCTAAAGCTGAAGCTCCAGTACTTTAGTCACCTCATGGGAAGTGTTGACTCACTGGAAAAGACTCTGATGCTGGTAGGGATTTGGGGCAGGAGGAGAAGGGAACGACAAAGGATGAGATGGCTGGATGGCATCACTGACTCGATGGACATGAGTCTGAGTGAACTCCGGGAGATGGTGATGGACAGGGAGGCCTGGTGTGCTGCAATTCATGGGGTCGCAAAGAGTCGGACATGACTGAGCGACTGAACTGAACTGAACTGAACTGAACTGACTTCATATGATAGTATGCAACTATAGTAATCAAAACATACCAGTACCAACACAAAAACAGATACATAAATTAATGGAACAGAATAGAGGTCCATGAAATAATCCCACATTCATATAGTCAATTAATCTACCACAAAGGAGGCACATATATATAATGGGTAAAAACAGCCTCTTCAAGGAGTAGTGCTGGGAAAATTGAACAGCTACATGTTAAAAATTAACAAAAAACGTAAGAAAGATAGAAAGACTCTAGGCCATTTTCTTACATCATATACCAAAATAATCTCAAATGGATTGAAGATCTACACGGGAAATACATATCAAAACTACAATGAGCTAGCACCCCACACCTGCCAAAATTTCTGTAGTTGAAAAGACAAGAAGGGACTTCCATGGCAGTTGAATGGTTAAGACTCCACACTTCCACTGCAAGGAGCATGGGTTTGATCCCTCATTAAGGAACTAAGATCCTGTGTTCTGTGCAGCATGGCAAAAAAAAAAAAAAAAAAAAAAAACAAAAAACAAGAAGTAAGTATTGATTCATATGGCCACAACGGAAAACATTATGAAGGTATCTCAAAAAATTCCAAGCATGACTATCATATGATCTATCATTTCCCCTCCTTGTTATTTATCAGAAGAAAATGAAAACACTTTTGAAGAGATAGATACACCCTGATGTTCATAATGGCATATTTATAATAGCCAAGTATGGAAGCAACCAAAGTGTTCTTCAACAGATGACTGAGTAAAGAAGATTAAACATACAGTGTTTATCTTTTTCTGACTTACTTCATAAGAATATGTATGTATAATGAACCTACCTGCAATGCAGGACACCAGGGGTCAATTTCTGGGTTCCTGGGTTGGGAAGATTTCTTGGAGAAGGAAATGGCAACCCACTCTAGTATTCTTGCCTGGAGAATCCCATGGACAGAGGAGACTTACACACTGCAGTCCATGGGGTCACAACAGTTGGACACAACTTAGCATCTAAACCACCACCATAATGAAATATTACCCAGCCATAAATGAGAATGAAATTTTGTCATTTGCAGTAACATGGATGGATCTAGAGAATCTTTTTCTTAGTGAAATAAGTCAGAAAAAGATAAATACTGTATGTTTTCACTTCAGTTCAGTTCAGTTCATTTCAGTTGCTCAGTTGTGTCCAACTCTTTGCGACCCCATGAATTGAAGCACGCCAGGCCTCCCTGTCCATCAACAACTCCCAGAGTTCACTCAAACTCATGTCCATCAAGTTGATGATGCCATCCAGCCATCTCATCCTCTGTTGTCCCCTTCTCCTCCTGCCCCAAATCCCTCCCAGCATCAGAGTCTTTTCCAATGAGTCACCTCTTTGCCTGGTAGCCAAAGTACTGGAGTGTCAGCTTTAGCATCATTCCTTCCAAAGAATACCCAAGGACCGATCTCCTTTAGAATGGACTGGTTGGATCTCCTTGCAGTCCAAGGGACTCTCAAGAGTCTTCTCCAACACCACAGTTCAAAAGCATCAATTCTTTGGCAGTCAGCTTTCTTCACAGTCCAACTCTCACATCCATATATGATCACTGGAAAAACCATAGCCTTGACTAGACGGACCTTTGCTGGCAAAGTAATGTATAAGTGGATAAATATAATGAAACAGAAACAGACTTACAGATATAGAAAAATGTACTAATTGCTACCACCGGGGAGAGGGATTGGGGGGAAGGACAAAATAAGGGAATTAAGAGAAATTCTTCACAACTTTACAACAAATGCTAAAGGAACATCTCTAGGCAGGAAACAAAAGAAAAAGAAAAGACCTACAGAAAATAAACCCAAAACAATTAAGAAAATGGTAATAGGATCATTCCTTAAATGTAAATAGATTAGATGCACCGACCAAAAGACATAGACTTCTTGGGCGGATGAAAACATGTATGTATGCACTTTCACTTACCACATCACCATGATTGACCCTCCCAAATTGTATGTAATTATTTCATATTGTTAAGTTAATCATGTGCCCATTATGGCTTGAAATTATCTTTTATTTTTTGTCAGGTTATTGATTGTGAAAAGTGATAGACATTTTACTATTGTGACTATGTAACTATTATGCACTTAATACCATTATATCATAATTGGTCAACAGAAAAATAATAGAACTCTGTATCACCAAACCTATTATTTAATAGAAAACCCTGTAATCACTCTTTCAAAATCCAGAGGCATATCAGAATTATCTTGGAGTTTTTTGGAAAATACAGATGCCCAGGTATTGCTTCTCCTTTTTTTTCACCAGAACTCCAGATATGTTTCTAATGAGGAGCCATGTTTAAAAATAGCTGAACTAATTTGAGGATCTTTTACTTTTATCTAGTTTGTTCCACTTTCACTATCTCATATCCAGTGTTCACATTTCATTTAGTTAATGCTTTCAAATTTCTCCATCCCTTTTTTCTTTCTTTTTTTTTTTTGATGTTCTTTTGCAAGCCTTTATCAAACATAGTAGGAAAGCTCTTTTATGCATGTATGTAAATTATATGTATAATATATATATATATTTTAGAAAACTAATGAATTTTTGCCTAAGTAAAAAAATTATCTGGAGAAGAAAATGGCAACCCACTCCAGTATTCTTGCCTGGAAAATCCCATGGACAGAGTAACCTGGCAGGCTACAGTCCATGGGGTCACAAGAATTTTGATACTAATTGTTTGAATTAGTATGAATAGAATGCCTGATTACTAATTTAAAAAATAGATATGCAACAAACCACAAAGTTTTTCTTTATAGCATAGAGAACTATAGTCAATATAACTATAGTCAGTATCTTGTAATAACCTATGATAGAAAACAATTTCAAAACTAATATGTGTGTTTGTATAACTGAATTACCTTGCTGTGCACCTAAAACATTGCAAGGCAACTATATTTCATTTTATGTATATATCTACTATATATAATATATATTTTATATTATATTATATTAATTATTAATTATATTAATAATGGTAAGTATATATGTTTTATTTTATATTATATATAATTACAGTAATTATATTAATAATGATAATTATACAATAATATAATATATAATATGTATTATATTAATATATTAAAGTATATGCTATATAATATATAATATAAATATATATATATAAATAAAACACTGAAAGCCAAATATATATATACATATTCACTATTTTATATATATATTTTTACATATATATATAGTATACATATATATATATACACAAGAATACGAGTAGCTGTAGTAATATCCAAACCAAATGCATTTTAAATGAAAAAATGTAATAAAAGTCAAAGAAGGACATTATATATTTTAAAAATTTAAATACAGCAAGCGACAACAGTTAGAAACATTTGTGCACATAATCACAGTCCAAGATATGTGAAGCAAACAGGTAGAAAGCTTGGAATACCATAATGGTTGGAAACTTTTTAATTCTCGTACAATAACAAAAACAGTCAGATAGAAAGTAAGTAAACTAGATCTAACATATATATATTGACTACTCTACCTGACAGCAACAGAATACACATTCTTCTCAACTGTGTGAGAGATTTTTCAGGAAATCAGAATGCTTGTGCTCTGTTGGTCAACATGCAAAATTGTACAACCAGTATGAAAAGTGGTAGATTTTTTCTCAAATTAAAAATATAATTAGATTATGATTCAGCAATATCATTTCTGGGCATATACCTAAGCCAATTTAATTGTACAACCATGTCCCTAAGAGTATGATTCAGTACAGCTAAAATGTGGAAGCAAATGAAGTATGCACTGATGGATGACTGTATAAGCAAAATGTGATATATACATATAATTGAATACTATTTAGCTTTAAAAGAAAGGAAATTTCAACACACAGCACATCTTGAATGAAGCTTCAGGATATTGTGCTAAGTGAAATGCCATTCACAAAAAGACAAATTCTGTATAATCTCACATACATGAGATACTTAAAGTACTCAAAATCATAGGAATAGACAGAAAGTAGAGTTGCGATTGGTAGAAACAAGGGGAAGTGGTATGGGTTTTTATTGTTTGGTGAGTACAGAGTTTCATTTTTGAAATGTGAAAGAGCTCTGAGTTGGGTGGTAGTGATGGTTGCAAAAAATATGAATATACTTAATATCAGTGAATTCTGCACTTAAAAATGGCTAATATGTTAAATTTTATACTATTTTACAACTATTTTAAAAATTGGAAAAAATATAAATGCAATTTATTATTTAAACAAAAATAATAACAGTGAATAATGGAGTTTATATCATTTGAGGAAATAAATGTGTAAGGAAAAAACCAGAATGGCCAGGAGTAAAGAAATGGAAATATTCTATTATAAGGCTTTTATGCTATAATGGAAGTAGTATAATATCACTTGAAGCTTTGAAAATGTGAAGGTATGTACCATAAACCGTCAACACATACTATAAACTTGTACTATAAATATGTTTATATTTGGTTACTAAAATAACCAAACACAGCTAATTAGTCAACAAAAGTAGTATATGGGAGTATAAACAATTAGTTAATATCAATTAAGGCAGAAGGGAGGAAAAGGACAACAGACAGCTCATGGAAAAATAGAAATAAATAAATAGATTTAAGCCTTAAAGTGTTAAACATATACTGCCATGTGATCTAACTAAAGTATTCTTATAAGAGAAAAAAAACTACTTAGGCAAAATAGGTACACAGATTTTTCAGAGTATTTATAATATTCTAAACATAATAATCAAAATATGAACAAACAAATGAGTGGGTGAACAAATAGTTTTAAATTCTAACAATGGAGTGTTATTTGATTAAGGAAAGCAGGAGGGAGGAAAAGAGAGAAGGGGAGAGAAAAACTAAGAATTATTGATACATGCAACAACATAGATACATCTCAAAGTAATCATGTTGTATAAAAGAAGTCACACACAAAGAAATGAATATGTACTATATGAAGTATATAAAATTATAGAAAATTCTAACTAATCAATGATGACAGAAATGAGATCAACTGTTACCTGGGAAATATCTGGGGTAGGCAAGTAGAGTATGATTGCCAAGTGGGCACAAAGAAACCCTTGCATTATGGAGGTGATTTCAATATCTGGATTATGTTCCTTTTTACAGTGAGCAACCTTTCAAATTGTACACTATAAATACATAAACTGTATTTTAGTATATATTTATAGTGTATAATTATATAGTGTACAAGATCACCTTGGACTGTAAGAAGATCAAACCAGTCAATCCTAAAAGAAATCAGTCCTGAATATTCATTGGAAGGACAGATGTTGAAGCTGAAGCTCCAATATTTTGGCCACCTGATGTGAAGATCTGACTCATTAGAAAAGATTCTAATGCTGAGAGAGAGTGAAGGCAGGAGGAGAAGGGGATGACAAAGGATGAGCTGGTTGGATGGCATCACTAACTTGATGGACATGAGTTTGAGCAAGTTCCTGGAGATGGTGATGGACAGGGAAGCCAGGCGTGCTGCAGTCCATGGGGTCGCAGAGTCGGAAACGACTGAGTGACTGAACTGAACTGATATTTTAGTTAATTACATCTCAAAAAATAAAAATCATATAGAAATTAATGTAGATATATTAAAATCCATTTTAAACTATATAAACTATATAGAATAAAAATTATGTGTTAAAAAGAAACATAGCTTCTATTCTTTCTCTAATTACAATTTCTTTGTGCAAAATGGTAGAGAAACTGAGTATTGGTAAACATTATGTTAAGTGAGATTAAAAGAATCATCTATACCCATTGTGTCAACAGCCTTGTATTAGATAATTTGAAGAATTATCATGGAAATAACAAATAAAATGCCTGTTCACAAAAGTGTAGACAAAGACACATGTGTTTATACATTACTGACAAGTCATAGAGAAACTACAAGAAACATCAACATGCCAAGTCAGTCATACTTGTGGAAAAAGAGACATTGTCGATTCCTTTCAAAATTAAAAATTCCTTGAGTGTATGGATGTGAGAGTTGGACTGTGAAGAAAGCTGAGCACTGAAGAATTGATGCTTTTGAACTGTGGTGTTAGAGAAGACTCTTGAGAGTCCCTTGGACTGCAAGGAGATCCAACCAGTCTATTCTAAAGGAGATCAGTCCTTGGTGTTCTTTGGAAGAAATGATGCTAAAGCTGAAAGTCCAGTACTTTGGCCACCTCATGCAAAGAGTTGACTCATTGGAAAAGACTCTGATGCTGGGAGGGATTGGGGGCAGGAGGAGAAGGGGATGACAGAGGATGAGATGGCTGGATGGCATCACTGACTCGATGGACATGGCTTTTGGTGAACTCTGGGAGTTGGTGATGGGCAAGGAGGCCTGGCGTGCTGCAGTTCATAGGGTCGCAAAGAGTTGGACACGACTGAGCGACTGAACTGAACTGAGTGTAAAATCCTTACAGCAGAGTTTGTCAGCTATTTTCTTACTCGTGATCCCTTGTGAAAATGCAAATATCTTATCCACCTTCAAATTTTCTGAAATTCAACTTCTGTTCCATTGAGATACACAGATATATTAATCTTTTATAACTCACCACAGGTGAGAACTTAGTACAGTTCAACTTTTACGGTTTGATTTACAGAAACAGTATTTTACTTATTTTATACTTAAATATATTTTATCAGTTGATATGCTATTCATGCTACCTCTCTCAAGATGCACATGTTGGAAAAATAGCAAGAGTGTTTCCCAACTGGGAATTATCCCATCAGATGTCCAATAGTTATTGTAATTATTAAATGTATTTATTTCTACCACTGTATCTTTGTTCATGCCTGCATAAATCCCTATATTGCAGATTTCTATCTTAATCTAAATATTTAATCTTTATACCTACATATAAAAAAGTACACTGAAAATCTGAGAAAATGAACTAGCTTAAAATGAATGAATCAATATTTTAATCTTTATGAAATTTACTCTATATGAAATTTACTCTTAATTGAGACAATTGGTAGGTCTTATTCATGTGATATTAGTTATGTGTATATGAGGGTGTGTAAGTAAAGGAAATGTGAATCACTGTACACTTGACTCGAACTCTGACTCTATATAGACTTGTATTTTTAATTTTAAATGTTAACTATTTAAACATGTTAAGTTTATTTTTACCTGAGAAATGGAGCAATAGCAGGGGCACTAAGATGGCAGTGATCACATTCTAAACAGAGAGAGGATATAGAATCTTTTCCTCATGCTGCCAGTTTGTAGAACTCATTTCCATGCCTTATTACTCACGGATGCTATTATAGTTAAACTGGAATCTGGCTGGTGACAATTGCACTGCATGAAACATTCCTTCCTAATTATGATATTAGAAGAGGATATGTTGTAAAAACTGTTAGCTTGATTAGTTAAAACTTGTAAAATGTGAATTCTTGTTTCATGAGCTACATATTTTTGAAAAATATAGTACTTTTAGTGTTGGAATTCAGTTTGGACTTTTATTTTCTACCCAAAACAAATTGTCATAACCGAAATGTATGAATTATCTTCTTGGACATTTATTCTCTGGTGTTTACACTTATTTTGCTCTAGGACAGGAAAATATTTTTATAAATATGAAGTTTGTTTTAAAATGGTCTTTCATTTTATCCAGTTGAAAGCAAACTTTTTTTTTCTGATTTCAAACTTGTATTTTGACTTTCTTCTAACGAGACAATGTTCACACCTTCAGCAGAGAACTGGCTACTAGTATCATTAGAAAATACCCCTCCAAGTGAGCAAAACATGATTATCATCTTATTCTTCTAAAACAATTTTTAAACATTAGAGGTCAAGCAACAAATTCCAGTGCAGAATGGTCTTTTGGTCATCGTTGATAGTTTTCTGATATTCGTGGATACTTTTCCCCTCTATTTGTTGCTTCACTTAGAGGTCTCCTTGCTTTTGAATTATTAATATTACTATAGTCTCTTATGGATGTCCCTGGTGGATAGGGAAGCCTGGCATGCTCCAGTCCATGGGATTGCAAAGAGTTGAACATGACTGAGTGACTGAGCTGAACTGAACTGATGGGTTTCCCAGGCAGCAGTAGTGTAAAGAACCACCTGCCAATACAGGAGATTTAAGTGATGCTGGCTTGACCCCTAAGTTGGGAAGTTCCTCTGGAGGAGGGCATGGCAACCCATTCCACTATTCTTGCTGGAGAAACCCATGGACAGAGGAGCCTGGCAAGCTAGAGTCCATGGAGTTGCAGAGTCGGACATGACTGAAGTGACTTAGCATGCATGCATACTCTCCTATCTACTCACAGTGCCATTTTAATAAACAAACACATGAGAAAATAAATGGGGAAAACACATTTTTAAAAAAAGCACATATCTTTTTATCTACAAAAAGCTGATATTATTAATACATGTGATTGTCAAGTTTATAATTGGTATACTTTTGACAAATGGAATTGATTTTAAAAAAATCATCTTTGATCATAACATGTACTAGTTGTGTTATCTGAACAATGCTCCTGAAGAAAGGATTTAAATGCAAGTAGTTTATTTGGGAAGTTATTTCAGGGAGCATTCATGGAGGGAATAGGCAGTGAGACTGGAAAGGGAAACAATGAATAGAGAATACAGGTCACTGCTGTGGGCAATTAGAGCTCAATTTCAATGTGATTTCTAGGGGATGGTGTCTCTACTACTAGAGATCAGCAAACTACAGCCCTTGGGTCAAGCATGGCACACCATCTGTTTGTATATTGCCTGTACTCAGGGGCACAACTCCAGCAGTCCTGCTCTATAAGCCATGGAGATCAGTCTAGATGTTCCCTTTTCCCCATATTTCTCCTCTGCTCCTAGCACCTGCCTCCTCAGCCAGTGGCTGCACTTTATTGATTCACAGGATTTGTGCCAATTGCCAGCTTCACATTGGACACTCCTCTATTGGCAATTTTGGGACACCAAGATTTGAGTCTTAGTCTGGGTTTCAGGGACTCAGAAAGTAATATTATTTCTGTCCAGCTGCCCAAACTGAGTTTTCAAAACTCTGTGAGATAAGAAGGGAGTATTCCTTAGTATTCTTGAGGTAGAGAATGAAACTAAAAAGGTTGCAACCAGTGCTTTCCACTACCATGTACCCCTCTTGACCCAGGTGTTCTTCTTTTGCAGTATTTCTCCACCTGAACCAAAGTAGACCCACTATCTGGGGTGGGTGGCCCATTCCTAGAAAATGTGGAAAACAGTTTTTTGTTGTTATACAGGTACCTACAGAATATCCCCAATTTTGCCTCTTGGCAGACAGTACTTAAAATTGTTATGATCTGGTTTATGGAAAGCAGAATAATGCTCCCTCCAAAGATATCTGTATCCTAATCCCCAGAAAATGTGAATATGTTACCTTATCTAGCAAAAGGGACCTTACAGTGTGATGAATTTAGGAATCTTAAGGTGTGGAGGTTATCCTCATTATCCTTTGTGTTCAATGCAATCACAAGTTTTCTTAATGAGAGGAATGAAGGAAAGTTAGAGGAATGTCATATGACAACAAAAATAGTGAAGCAGATATAATGACCCTATACTGCTGCTTTTGGAGCTAAAAGGACTACAAGTCAATGAAAATGCATAGCCTCTACAGCTGGCAAAGGCAAAGAAAGAGATTCTCTTCTAGAGCCTCTGAAAAGAACTAACCCTACTAACAACTTGACTTTAGCCCAGTAAGACTGATGTTGGACTTCTGACTTACAGAACTGTAGGATAATAAAAGTGTGTTGTTTTTAAACTGTGTAAGTTTGTGGTAATTTGCTATGACAGTAATAAGAATTTAACATACGTCCTTTACAGAAAAGTTTTCTGACTTCTTGTGTAAATTAATGCTTCACAAATTTTAGCAGACACAGGGCTATTTGAAGATCTAGTTAAAGCAGTTTCTGAAGCTTGTTCCCCAGAGATTCTGACTCATTAGGTCTTGCATGGGTCCCTAGAACTTCTGACCAGCCCCTAGCTAATGCTGATCCTGCCAGTGTGGAGCTCTCGCACTGAATATGTGTACATATATTTTGTCCCAACCATAAACTAAGGAAGCTGTTGTAATTCTTCTCCTGGTCTGTCAGTGGATGAGGAATGCTCCCTGGACATTCACTTGGCTAGCATTTCCAGCCTGCTGTCAAGCTAAATGCTTATTAGAAAGTCATCAGTTGTAGATGTGTAGGCTCTTGCAGTAACAAAACTTTTGAATGCCTGTTATAGTGAGTTCCAAGGTGATATGGAATGAGATACCTGTAACATCTGCCATTCACCTTATGACTATCTTTTATCACTTGCTATATTGTACATAAATGGTATATAATGAAAGATTTTTCTGTATCTGAAGCATATTGTTTTATCAAATAATTTTTGTTAATCTATGCATTTTAGGATGACAGAAATTCTATTTCACAAAATTTTATTAACTGGACCTCATACTACTGGGGGTGTATTTTCTGAGACAGTTCTGTGTCTTAATACTTCTCCTACTAGATGACTAGAGAAGCCATATTTTGGATATTTTTAAAAACATTTTTAGTATGTTTGTTTCCTTAATGCTATAACTCTATACTGACTAAATTTGTTTCCTAATTGGTTTTGCTAATTAATTTCAAATGTGTTATTACCAACATATTTACTTCCTTTTTTTTCTTTTTCTCTCTCTATAAATGCTAAATTATATTTTGAAAATGAGAGAATATTTTTAAATGGTTCTTCTTAATAAGATGAGCTATGATCTTCCCAAAGGGGAAAAAGAGCTTATGCCAATAAACAAAAACAAAAAGTTGAAAGAAACTGCAGACATTGGGCATTAGAGAACATGATGGACAGGGATTGAACCTTGCAGCTGAATGAGCAGGATAAACAATAACAAGCTTTAGTGACAACAAGGCTAAACAACAAACTCCACTAAGGAAAAATAAAATCTGAACATTGTATGCCAGCAATACACAAAGCCTCAGAACAGATTATCCAAGAATGTAACAAAGATGAAATTAGCCTTAGTATCTCCAGAGCTTACAAACAACATCATAAAATCAAGATAAGGTATTTTGGTATTCATATAAACAAGCAATGCTAAAACACTCCTTTCTTAATTTAGAAATTGAGACTGTTTTAAAAGCTGTATGGATTAAAGATAGAATTCTCTATTCTAATGCGCCACATAGAAAATCATGATGATCATAGTGCATGTAAAACAGAAAGAAATTGGTTTGTGAAAAACTGAGGACTAAATCCTAAACTATCTCTAGATTTTAAAAATCAGGTTATATCAGTAAGAATGCTGTGGTTATACATTTATGTGATTATTGTCTTTAATCTGGTATCTGAAGATTTTTTGTTGCAATATAAGAAATAAAGCCTCTTTATCTTTTAAATTTCAAATTTGTGGATCACACATAGTTCCATAGCATAATAAGTTGTAGAATTATTAACAATATATTAACAGTCCACTTATCTTGTGTTCACTTACTTTAAGCTTATACACACAGTTATTTGAAGTCAAACAATATCCACAAAACTAGTTTTGTTTTTTCATTTTGTCAGATTTAAAATTGTAAGTCTATTATATTAAAGGCAAAGGAAAATAGACATAACATAAAAAGTGGAAAACACTCATATATATTTCAATATGATAGAAATGTTTTGTAAAAAGAATATATATGTATATATTACACATATATATAACAGGAGTATACATATATATATGCCTGTTTATATAATTTTATTGATAAAGAGGGATCTGAGATAAAATTTTAATGTCTCATGAAAACAATTTAGCTAAAACTAATATACCCCATGAGGATTAACCTAATATTATTTTGATAGTATATTAATATATTTTTTCTGTAAATACTTTACTGAAGCATAACTGTAATGGATTGAATAATTTCCCTTCCAAAGTACACATATACTCAGAACATTAGAATGTGACCTTAAAGACTTTGCTGGCAGCCCCATGGTTAAGACCCCATGCTTCCAATGCAGGGGGTATGGGTTCGATCCCTTGTCAGGAAACTAACATGTCACCCACTGCGTGGAGCAGAGGAAAAAAAAAAAAAAAGAAAACGTGGAATGTGACTGGAAATACGGTATTTGCTGATAAATTTAATATAAGGATTAAGATGATTTCATATGGAGTTCTGGTGGCCTCTAATTCAGTAAGTGTACTTACAAAAAATGGAAAAGCACACACAATAGACATAGAGAAGAAAACTATGTGAATATTGGAATGATGTGTCTACAAGGAATGCCAAATGTCACTGCAGCCTCCATTTTGTTGTTCTAACTTAAAATTATTAATGGATGTGAGAGTTGGACCATAAACAAGGCTGAACATTGAAGAACTGATGCTTTTGAATTGTGGTGTTGGGGAAGACTCTTAAGATTTCCTTGGACTGGAAGGAGATCAAACCAATCAGTCATAAAGGAAATAAATTCTTCATATTCATTGAAAGGATTGATGCTGAAGCTGAAGCTCCAATACTTTGGTCACCTGATGCAAAGAGTTGACTCATTAGAAAAGATCCTGATGCTGGTAAAGATTGAGGCAGGAAGACAAGGGGACAACAGAGGATGAGATGGTTGGATGGCATCACCAACTCAATGGGCATGAGTTTGAGTAAGCTCAGGGAGATGATGAAGGACAGGGAGGCCTGACATGCTGCAATCCATGGGATCACTAAGAGTCATACATGACTGCACAACTGAACAACAACAACAAAAATTATCTTGGCTTCATTTGCCCCTCTGATTTTCTTTAAAACTGAGAACGAACCTATCAATTCCCCTTGGGGGGGGGGGAAAGAAATAAAGAATATTTCTTTGTTTTTATATTTTAACAAGATTTATATTTTAACAAGAATTGCATTGGGTTTAATAGATATATAGGGTTTTCCTAGTGACTCAGATGGGAAAGAATGTTCCTGCAGTACAGGAGACTCCAGTTCAACTCCAGGGTTGGGAAGATCCCTTGGAGAAAGAAATGGCTACCCACTCCAGTGTTCTTGCCTGGAGAATTCCACAGACAGAGGAGTCTGGCAGACTAACGTCAATGGAGTAGCAAATGGCTGGGTGGGACTGAGCAACTAACAGTTTCACTTTTCACTTTATAAATATATGTGTGTATTTCACTTTATAAATATATGTGTATATGTGAGAGAGAGAGAGAGAGAGAGAACTGGAAGCTTTTGAAAATTTAATCTTCCAATCAATAAATGTAACAAATCCTTCCATTTGTTTAGATCTTCTTTAATATTTCTTAGTAATATTATGTACATTTCCTGATATGTGGAATTTTTTAGTTTTCTTCATTAGATTATGTCATAAGTAATTGAAAATCTTGCTGTTATTGAGAATGTTGTCTTTTAATTTATTTTTATTTTCATCTGTTTCCAGTATATGAAAATATGATTAGGTATTTATAGGCTTATGAATTATGTAAAAGTTGCTTTTAAATTCTGAAAATTAGCTTAAGATTATTTTAGATTTTCTGAGATTTTCTCATGTCACCTGAGAATAGAGTCAACTATATTTTATCATCACTTTTGCTTTTTGTTGCTGTACTACCCCAAATATTTCCTAAGTAAAAGTGGTAATTGAGGGCATCCTTGTTTTATTGTCAGTTTCAAAGGGAAAGTTTCTAATAGTTCATTAAAAAATACCATATTTGCTTTAGTTATTTAAGATACCCTATCAGAATAAAATATTCCTAAATATTATATATTAAATAAACATTTATGCTATAAAATTGTGCAGTAGTTAGAGCATTCTTTGTTATTGCCTTTCTTTGGGATTGGAATGAAAACTGACCTTTTCCAGTCCTGTGGCTGCTGCTGAGTTTTCCAAATTTGCTGGCATATGGTGTGCAGCACTTTCACAGCATCGTCTTTCAGGATTTGAAATAGCTCAGCTGGAATTCCATCACCTCCACTAGCTTTGTTCATAGTGATGCTTGCTAAGGCCCACTTGGCTTCACATTCCAGGATATCTGGCATTAGGTGAGTGATCACACCATCATGATTATATGGGTTGTGAAGATTTTTGCTGTACAGTTCTTCTGTGTATTCTTGCCACCTCTTCTTAATATCTTCTGCTTCTGTTAGGTCCATACCATTTCTGTCCTTTATCGAGCCCATCTTTGCATGAAATGTTCCCTTGGTATCTCTAATTTTCTTGAATAGATTTCTAGTCTTTCCCATTCCTTTGTTTTCCTCTGTTTCTTTGCATTGCTCACTGAGGAAGGCTTTCTTAGCTCTCCTTGCTATGCTTTGGAGCTCTGCATTCAGATGCTTATATCTTTCTTTTTCTCCTTTGCTTTTTGCTTCTCTTCTTTTCACAGCTATTTGTAAGGCCTTCCTGGACAACCATTTTGCTTTTTTGCATTTATTTTCCATGGAGATGGTCTTGATCCTGTAAAATGTCATGAACCTTTGTCCATAATTCATCAGGCACTCTGTGCTCAAACTACCACACAATTGCACTCATCTCACACGCTAGTAAAGTAAAGCTCAAAAGTCTCCAAGCCAGGCTTCAGCAATATGTGAACTGTGAACTTCCAGATGTTCAAGCTGTTTTTAGAAAAGGCAGAGGAAAACAGATCAAATTGCCTACATCCGCTGGATCATCAGAAAAGCAAGAGAGTTCCAGAAAAACCTCTATTTCTGCCTTAGTGACTATGCCAAAGCCTTTGACTGTGTGGATCTCAATAAATTGTGGAAAATTCTGAAAGAGATCGGAATCCCATACCACCTGACCTGCCTCTTGAGAAACCGGTATGCAGGTCAGGAAGCAACAGTTAGAACTAGACATGGAACAACAGACTGGTTCCAAATAGGAAAAGGAGTACATCAAGGCTCTATATTGTCACCCTGCTTATTTAACTTATATGCAGAGTACATCATGAGAAACACTGGGCTGGAAGAAACACAAGCTGAAATCAAGATTGCTGGGAGAAATATCAATAACCTCAGATATGCAGATGACACCACCCTTATGGCAGAAAGTGAAGAAAAACTAAAGAGCCTCTTGATGAAAGTGAAAGAGGAGAGTGAAAAAGTTGGCTTAAAGCTCAACATTCAGAAAACTAAGATCATGGCATCTGGTCCCATCACTTCATGGAAAATAGATGGGGAAACAGTGAAAACAGTGGCAGACTTTATTTTGGGGAGCTCCAAAATCACTGCAGCTGGTGTTTGCAGCCATGAAATTAAAAGATGCTTACTCCTTGGAAGGAAATTTATGACCAACTTAGATAGCATATTTAAAAGCAGAGACATTACTTTGTCAACAAAGGTCCGTCTAATCAAGGCTATGGTTTTTCCAGTGGTCATGTATGGATGTGAGAGTTGGACTGTGAAGAAAACTGAGCACCGAAGAATTGATGCTTTTGAACTGTGGTGTTGGAGAAGACTCTTGAGAGTCCCCTGGACTGGCAGGAGATCCAACCAGTCCATCCTAAAGGAGATCAGTCCTGGGTGTTCGTGGAAGGACTAATGTTGAAGCTGGAACTCCAATACTTTGGCCACCTGATGCGAAGGGTTGACTCATTGGAAAAGACCTGATGCTGGGAGGGATTAGGGGCAGGAGGAGAAGGGGACGACAGAGGATGAGATGGCTGGATAGCATTACTGACTCAATGGACATGAGTTTGGGTAAACTCCGGGAGTTGGTGATGGACAGGCAGCCCTGGCTTACTGCTATTCATGAGGTGGCAAAGAGTCAGACACGACTGAGCGACTGAACTGAACTGAAATATAAAATTGTTTTGAGTTTTATGAAATGTGTTTTATTCATGGTATTTTTCTATTTATACTATTAATGTGAGTTATATTAATGTCTAAACATTATACAAACCTTACATTAAGAATAATGTAAGCTTAGGAATTATATAGCTGTTGTCTAGTCGATAAGTCATGTCTGACTCTTGAGACCCCAGGGACTGTCACTCACCAGGCTCTATTGTCCATGGGATTTCCTAGGCAAGAATAATATAATGGGTTGCCATTTCCTTCTCCAGGGTATCCTCCTAACCCAGATATTGAATCCTTATCTCCTGCATTGGCAGATTCTTTACCACTGAACTGCCAGGGAAACCCAAATTATATAATGTTCTCTTCTAATATCTCTGGATTCTATATGTTAATCTCTTTTTAGGTTTATATTTTATCTGTAATTATAATAAAAGTTGTATAGTATTCTTCTGATCTTAGTAAGGTTCTAGTAGCAAAGTTATTTTTGCTTTCTACAATGATTTTAGCAGATAACACTTTTGAATAATAGTTGTAATTCATTCAAGCATTAGAATAATCCACATAAAGGGAAATTTGCTAACTCTGTATAGCATTAATTAACTCTCTATATTATAACATACTTAATTGTTACATTTTAATTTTATTCACCTTACTTGGGAGTGTAGGTATAGACCAAATAAAACTAAAACCTCTTATCACTCTAGCATAAAGGCTTTAATTACTCATTGTTCTGTACTAATATTCATTTAAATTAAGGCTCACTCATGAAGACCACTCTAACAAATAATAAACATATTTTCATATATTTTTATATATGAAAATAGTTTCCTATTTGGAGAGAAGAAAATGACTGGGAAAAAATTACCCTTTACTTATATTTCATTAGCATTAGGTTATTAATCTCATAAAAACATTTATGTGCTATAATTTATTTCCTCATCAATCTATATACTTAATCTTTCATTCTTGTCTCTCGTGACATAATCTATTGAAACTCTGAAATTCTCAATAGACTTCATGGTGACATCATTAACAAAAAATAGGCATGCTGCTGCTGCTGCTGCTAAGTCGCATCAGTGGTATCCAACTGTCGCTGTGTGGCCCCATAGGCGGCAGCCCACCAGGCGCCCCCGTCCCTGGGATTCTCCAGGCAAGAACACTGGAATGGGTTGCCATTTCCTTCTCCAATGCATGAAAGTGAAAAGTGAAATTGAAGTAGGGATATATATATATATATATATATATATATATATAATTGCAATGCCAACAAAATCAGTCATAACCTATTTTAAAATTCAAACATACATGAAAGGGATAACAAATTAGTGAGGAACTTAAAAGAAAAAAGTCATATCTAATCCACAAGAAAAGTTATAAGTGACATAAAATAACAATAACTATAAACATTTTGTAAATAAGCAGAGTAGATGTACATTTTTCAAATGTCAGTCACCTTAAACAATACTGTTTTCTCATGAATATTATTTGTTACTGATTTATTATACAAAGTGAACTTTTTAAGTTTTAGCACATTAGAGATGTTAAATATGCAATCAAATATCAGAGGATAATATTTGAAATTAAAAAGCTATTCCATTTAAGACTTGAAGTGTAAAAACACAGAGAAAACTCAAATTGCAACATGAAGGTCTCGGTTTTGTGTCCCGCACTCTAATCTTTCATATTTGAAGATATTTTCCATCGGTACAAGTATGGATTTGAAAAGCAAAACTGTGGCTTATGTTTCTTTCCACCCATTCTTTTCAAAACCTGTTACCACCATGGGATCTGCTTTTCAATTTAATGAGTAGCTTGATGCCTATTTTTGAAAAGATCTACCCTATGTCTGGTTTATGTAGTCCCATCTGGTGGATCTGCTCCTCTTCACTTTGCAAACAATCAGAATATCTGCCACAGTGCCTCTGGTTATTTTTTGCTGAATTATTGTGCAGTTGCTTTTGATTGTGATCTGATGACTTAAGCTACCTGCAGAAGTTTTGGCATCCTTCAAGACCCTTGCCCTTTGACACCTTAAACCCTTGGCTCTGAATATTATTCTATTGTGATTTTCATTCACCTTCTGTTTATCTAAATCTTAAATATTTCCCAAGATCTAGAATAAGTTCAACCTGCTTAATTGTAGCCATCTTTTGATTATTCTAGCTGTAATTGATTACTTTCCGTTTCTTTTTCTTCTATTATATGTGTAATTCAGTTTCACAGTTTTCTTCATGTATTTCCCTAATTATTTCACAATTTTTCTACTGTCACTACAGATGCATCGTTAGCATCTTGAAGGCAAATGTGATGCTCTATATTTCATATGAAAGTGAAAGAAAGTGTTAGTAGCTCAGTCACGTTCGTCTCTTTACAACTCCACAGACTGTAGCCCTCCAAACTCCACTGTGCATGGAATTCTCCAGGCAAGAATACTGGAGTAGGTAGCAATTCCCTTCTCCAGGGGATCTTCCCAACTTAGGGATCAAACCCAGGTCTCTTGCATTGCAGGTAGATTATTTGCCAATGAGGGAAGCCCATATATATATATATATATATATATATATATATATATATATATATATATATATATATATATATACACATACACATATGGATATGGATTTACAATAGTAACTTCTATTAAGCTGAGAACACACACTGTGTGCAAAAAGTAATAAAAAATGTTTATTTACTGTTTCTTTATATTTCACTACTAAAGCTCTTCAAGTTTAGTTTTGTAGTAGTTATGAAAATAAAATATTGTGTAAATGTCATTATATTAGAATTGTGATATTAACTGAACATACGCTAGAGTTGTTTCACTTTTTTGTGTTTTTGTTTTTGTCTAGTCCACAGACTGGGAATGATAACATCATAGAGCATTATGAATCAAACAATTCTAATATCTTAAAGTGCAGGCAGTGGCGGCAGTGGCTGGCGCACTAAGCGTGGCGGAGAGCTACCCCACATCCGAGGTCAGGGGCAGCGGCGTAGAGTGCCAGGCTGCCATGGCGCAGGAACGGCTGAGAGGAGCTACCCCGTGTCCAAGGTCAGGGGTGATGGCCAGGAGGAGATACCCCGGTGTCCGAGGCCAGGGACAGTGACCAGGAGAAGCCACCCCACATCCGAGGTTGGGCCAAGTCCGAGAGGAGCCACCCCGCATCCGAGGCCAGGAGCGGTGTAAGGAAGGAGCAATCCTACGCCCAAGACAGGGGCGGCGACCAGGAGAAGCAATCCTACATCAAAGCAGTGGTGGCTGTGCGGGTGCAGGAGGGCCTAGAGAAGCCATCCCACACTGAAGGTGAGGAAGGGCGGTAGTGAGGAGATACCCCTCATCCAAAGTAAGGAGCAATGTCTGTGCATTGCTGGAGCAGCCGTGAAGAGATACCTCATGCCCAAGGAAAGAGAAACCCAAGTAAGATGGTAGGTGTTGCAAGAGGGCATCAGAGGGCAGACACACTGAAACCATACTCACAGAAATCTAGTCAATCTAATCACACTAGGACCACAGCTTTGTCTAACTCAATGAAACTAAGCCATGCCCACGGGGCAACCCAAGACAGGCGGGTCATGGTGGAAAGGTCTGACAGAATGTGGTCCATTGGAGCAGGGAATGGCAAACCACTTCAGTATTCTTGCCCTGAGAACCCCATGAACAGTATGAAAAGGCAAAATGATAGGATACTGAAAGAGGAACTCCCCAGGTCAGTAGGTGCCCAATATGCTACTGGAGGTCAGTGGAGAAATAACTCCAGAAATAATGAAGGGATGGAGCCAAAGCAAAAACAATACCCAGCTGTGGATGTGAGTGGTGATAGAAGCAAGGTCCGATGCTGTAAAGAGCAATATTGCATAGGAACCTGGAATGTCAAGTCCATGAACCAAGGCAAATTGGAAGTAGTCAAACAGGAGATGGCAAGAGTGAATATCGACATTCCAAGAATCAGTGAACTAAAATGGACTGGAATGGGTGAATTTAACTCAGATGACCATTATATCTACTACTGTGGGCAGCAATCCCTCAGAAGAAATGGAGTAGCCATCATGGTCAACAGAAAAGTCCAAAATGCAGTAATTGGATGCAAACGCAAAAATGACAGAATGATCTCTGTTCATTTCCAAGGCAAACCATTCAATATCACAGTAATCCAAGTCTATGCCCCAACCAGTAATGCTGAAGAAGCTGACATTGAAGGGTTCTATGAAGACCTACAAGACCTTGTAGAATTAACACCCAAAAAAGATGTCCTTTTCATTATAGGGGACTGGAATGCAAAAGTAGGAGGTCAAGAAACACCTGGAGTAACAGGCACATTTGGCCTTGGAATGTGAAATGAAGAAGGGCAAAGACTAATAGAGTTTTGCCAAGAAACATGCACTGGTCATAGCAAACACCCACTTCCAACAACACAAGGGAAGACTCTACACATGGACATCCCCAGATGGTCAACACCGAAATCAGATTGATTATATTCTTTCCAGCCAAAGATGGGAAGCTCTATACAGTCAACAAAAACAAGACCCAGAGCTGACTGTGGCTCAGATCATCAACTCCTTATTACCAAATTCAGACTTAAATTGAAGAAAGTAGGGAAAACTGCTAGACCATTCAGCTATGACCTAAATCAAATCCCTTAGAATTATACAGTGGAAGTGAGAAATAGATTCAAGGGCCTAGATCTGATAGATAGAGTGCCTGATGAACTATGGAATGAGGTTCATGACATTGTACAGGAGACAGGGATGAAGAACATCCCCATGGAAGAGAAATGTAAAAAAGCAAAATGGCTGTCTGGGGAAGCCTTACAAATAGCTGTGAAAAGAAGAGAAGCAAAAAGCCAAGGAGAAAAGGAAAGATATAAGCATCTGAATGCAGAGTTCCAAAGAATAGCAAGAAGAAATAAGAAAGCTTTCTTCAGCGATCAATGCAAAGAAATAGAGGAAAAGAACAGCATGGGAAAGACTAGAGATCTCTTCAAGAAAATTAGAGATACCTAGGGAACATTTCATGCAAAGATGGGCTTGATAAAGGACAGAAATTTTCTGGACCTAACAGAAGCAGAAAATATTAAGAACAGATGGCAAGAATACACAGAAGAACTGTACAAAAAGGATCTTCATTACCCGGATAATCACGATAATGTGATCACTCTTCTAGAGCCAGACATGCTGGAATGTGAAGTCAAGTGGGCCTTAGAAAGCATCACTATGAACAAAGTTAGTGGAGGTGATGGCATTCCAGTTGAGCTGTTTCAAATCCTGAAAGATGATGCTGTGATAGTGCTGCACTCAATACGCCAGCAAATTTGGAAAACTCAACAGTGGCCGCGGGACTGGAAAAGGTCAGTTTTCATTCCAATCCCAAAGAAAGCCAATGCCAAAGAATGCTCAGACTACCACACAACTGCACTCATCTCACACACTAGTAAAGTAATGCTCAAAATTGTCACAGCCAGAAGCAATATGTGAACTGTGAACTTCCTGATGTTCAAGCTGGTTTCAGAAAAGGCAGAGGAACAAGAGATCAAATTGCCAACATCCACTGGATCATCCAAAAAGAAAGAGAGTTCCATAAACACATCTATTTCTGCTTTATTGACTATTCCAAAGCCTTTGACTGTGTGGATCACAATAAACTGTGGAAAATTCTTCACTATATGGGAATATCAGAACACCTGACCTGCCACTTGAGAAATTTATTTGCAGGTCAGGAAGCAACAGTTAGAAATGGACATGGAACAACACACTAGTCCCAAAGAGGAAAAGAATATGTGAAGGCTGCATATTGTCACCCTGCTTATTTAACTTATATGCAGTGTACATCATGAGAAACGCTGGACTGGAGGAAGCACAAGCTGGAATCAAGATCGCCAGGAGAAATATCAATAACCTCAGATATGCAGATGACACACCCTTATAGCTGAAAGTGAAGAACTAAAGAGCCTCTTGATAAAGTGAAAGAGGAGAGTGAAAAGCTGGCTTAAAGCTCAACATTCAGAAAACTAAGATCATGGCATCTGGTCCCATCACTCCATGGCAAATACATGGGGAAACAGTGAAAACAGTGTCAGACTTATTTTTCTGGCCTCCAGAATCACCACAGATGGTGATTGCAGCCATGAAATTAAAAGATGCTTACTCCTTGGAAGGAAAGTTATGACCAACCTAGACAGCACTTAAAAATCAGAGACATTACTTTGCCAAGAATGGTCTGTCTAGTCAAGGCTATGATTTTACCAGTGGTCATGTATGGATGTGAGAATTGGAATATTAAGAAAGCTGAGCACTGAAGAACTGATGCATTTTAACTGTGGTGTTGGCAAAGACTCTTGAGAGTCCTTTGGACTGCAAGGAGATCCAAATAGTCCATCCTAAAGGAGATCAGTCCTGGGTGTTCATTGGTAGGACTGATGCTAAGCTGAAACTCCAATACTTTGGCCACCTGATGCTAAGAGCTGACTCATTTGAAAAGACCCTGATGCTGAGATGGATTAGGGGCAGAAAGAGAAGGGGACGACAGAGGATGAGATGATTGGATGGCATCACTGACTCAATGGACATGGGTTTGGATGGACTCCGGGAGTTGGAGATGGACAGGGAGGCATGGCATGCTGCAGTTCATGGGGTCACAAAGAGTCAGACGTGACTGAGCAACTGAACTGAACTGAACTGAATAGTTATCAGTCACAAGGTCCTCTACTGTGCAATGTGATATCTAAATTTTATCTCATAGAAAGACCATAAAAACAACAATTAACTCTTCTGAAGGTAATTTTACTTATCTCAGGTGCAATTTAATTAACTTCTACTCCCAACACTATGAAATACAGGAGATGGTCAATCCGCTGCTTTCTCACATCTTCAGTCCCAATACCTTATTTATGAGCAAATTTTAGTGAAGTCCAGATATTTTATTCCTCCATGGTGTTGTCATCGATCATATGACCTTTCCTTCTACATACTCCCCACACCAAGCAAATTTCCTGAAGTCTGTATGAGCAAAAGGTTTTAACTTGTTGTCCCTTTTCAACTATAAATTTATCCCACCCACTCCCAATGTGGTTTTTTTTTTAATATGAGAGTATTTATTGCTACCTTTATTTATCATTTCATGGCCAACTGAACCCTCCAGAGTTTTACATCATTAATTGACTTTCTTGTTTCCACATTTCTGACAAGAATTTGACTACTTCTTAATCTTATCATATAATATGTTCAGGTTCTGTAAGGTACCTTCTCCAAATATCCTCCGTACAAACGTGTTTATTCTTTCTTTAAGACTCAAAAGCAGATAGTCTCAGTCTCTTCACTTTTTCTCATTTAATTCATAACCCACTAAAATCAGAGCACGTTAAAGACACGGTATCCACAAAATAACATAGACTTGATTCCAAGCTCAATACTTCTTTAGTGTTGAAATTTAAACTTTCCTGCCCATTGTTATCTAATGTTTGGAATTGAGATGTAAGTAATAACAATCTTATAGTTTGTCTTGATGACTAAATGAGAGAATATATGAGAAGTAGTTAACACAGTACCTGAAATACAGTAAAAGCTGAATTTCCCCCCATTATTATTACTATTAGTCCACCTGTCATCCTCTTAATTAGGTATCCTGTAATCTCTTATTTTTCAAATCCATTGGAAATTTTTTCTCTATTTTCCTCTCCCTCTATACTATAATTTTGTTCTTTCTTTCAATAAATATTTAATGAGAAATTACTACTAAGTGTCAAAAACTGAGATAAATTTATGTCATATAGTGATGAATAAAATAAAGAACCTTGCTTTCTCAATGACTCTTTAATCAGAGGGAATAATGGTGAACAAATAATAACTCATCATTTAGTTGAAATAAACAACTAAATATGTATATGAGAATCATTGTGATAGGAAAACTTAATTAAATAAAAGACCCAGTTGTTATGAAATGGATAGTAATGAGTCTTACTTTAGCCTGAGTAGTCTTAGAAGATCTCTCTGTGGCTCAGATGGTAAAGAATCTGCCTGCAATGTGGGAGACCCGGAATTGATCCCTGGGTCAGGAAGCTCCTTGGAGAAGGGAATGGCAATCCAATCTTGCCTGGAGAATCTCATTAACAGAGGAGTCTGGTGGGCTACAGTCCATGGGATCACAAAAAGTTGGACACGACTGAGTTACTAACACTTTCATTTCATTTTCAGGTAAGAAAACAATACTAGTAGAAGAGACCATTGGTACAAAATACTCCTATTAGAAAATGTTCTCTATACCCTCCATATGAAAATATTTTCTCACTCAGTGATCATAAACCCATGCCCTATATTATGACTCCTTTCTGATACTCATATTTCAGTTTTCTGATGCCTTTCTTCATTTTTTCAACATTTTTTTTTAGATTTCTCCATCAAATTATTATTTTTGTTTAATTTTAGTTCCTACTGTATTTGCTGCTGCCGCTAAGTCACTTCAGTCGTGTCCAACTCTGTGTGACCCATTAGACGACAGCCCAACAGGCACCGCTGTCCCTGGAATTCTCCAGGCAAGAACACTGAAGTGGGTTGCCATTTCCTTCTCCAATGCATGAAAGTGAAAAGTGAAAGTGAAGTCGCTCAGTCATGTCCAACTCTTTGCGACCCCATGGACTGCAGCCTACCAGGCTCCTCCGTCCATGGGATTTTCCAGGCAAGAGTACCTACTGTATTTACTCAGATGTTATTAGGTTTTTGATTACCATCTCTGTGGAACTGACTCCATACTCTATAATGTAAAACTTAACTATTTTAGTACATTTCAGTTCAGTTCCGTTCAGTAACAGTGTCTGGCTTATTGTAACTCCATGGATTGCAGCATGCCAGGCTGTCCTGTCCATTACAAAATTCTGGAGCCTGCTAAAATTCATGTCCATCGAGTCAGTGATACTATCCAACCAAATTATCCTCTATCATCCACTTTTAATCCTGCCTTCAATTCTCCCAACATCAGTGTTTTTTCCAATGAGTCAATACTTTACATCAGGTGGCCAAAGTATTGTAGTTTCAGCTTCAGCATCAGTCCTTCCAAAGAATATTCAGGACTGATTTCCTTTGGGAATGACTGGTTAGATCTCCTTGCGCTCCAAGGGACTCTCAAGAGTCTTCTGGAACACCATAGTTCAAAAGCATGAATTCTTTGGTGCTCATCTTTCTTTATGGTCCAACTCTCACAACCATAGGTGGAAGCTGTAGAAAAACCATAGCTTTGACTAGACACTTTTGTTGGCAAAGTAATGTCTCTGTTTTTAATATGCTGTCTAGGTTTTTCATGGCTTTTCATCCAAGAAGGAAGTCTCTTTTTTCATTTCATGGCTGCAGTCACCATCTGCAGTGATTTTGGAGCCCAAGAAAATAAAGTCTCACTGTTTCCATTGTTTGCCCATTTATTTACCATGAAGTGATGGGACTGGATGCCAGGATTTTAGTTTCTTGAATGCTCAGTTTTAAGTCATCTTTTTTGTTCCCCTCTTTCATATTCATCAAGAGACTCTTTAGTTCTTCTTTCAGTTCAGTCTAGTCACTCAGTCATGTCCAACTATTTACAACCTCATGGACTGCAGCACACAGGGCCTCCCTGTCCATCACCAGTTTCTGGAATTTGCTCAAACTCATGTCCATTGAGTTGGTGATGCCATCCAGTCATCTCATCCTCTGTCATCCCCTCCTCCTCCCATCTTCAGTCTATCCCAGCATCAGGCCTTTTTCCAGTGAGTGAGTTCTTCGAATCAGGTGTCCAAATTATTGGAGTTTCAGCTTCAACATCAGTCCTTCCAATGAACACACAGGACTGATTTCCTTTAGGATGGACTGGTTGGATCTCCTTGCAGTCCAGGGGATTCTGAAGAGTCTTCTCCAACACCATAATACAAAAGCATCAATTATTTGGGGCTCAGCTTTCTTTACAGTTCAACTCTCACATCCATACATGACCACTGGAAAAACCATAGCTTTGACTAGACAGACCTTTGCTGGCAAAGTAATCTCTGCTTTTTAGTATGCTGTCTAGCTTGGTCATTATTTTTCTCTCAAGGAGCAAGCATCTTTTAATTTAATGGCTGCAGTCACCATCTGAGTTTGAAGTGCCCCCCCAAATAAAGTCTGCCACTGTTTCCACTTTTTCCCCATCTATTTCCCATGAAGTGATGGGACCAGATTCCATGATCTTAGTTTTCTGAAGGTTGAGTTTTAAGCCAACTTTTTCACTCTCTTCTTTCACTTTCATCAAGAGGCTCTTTAGTTCTTCTTTGTTTTCTGCAATAAGGGTGGTGTCATCTGTATATATGAGGCTATTGATATGTCTCCTGGCAATCTTGATTGCAGCTTGTGCTTCATCCAGCCCAGCATTTCTCATGATGTACTCTGCATATAAGTTAAATAAGCATGGTAACAATATACAGCCTTGATGTACTCCTTTTCCTATTTGGAACCAGTCTGTTGTTCCATGTCCACTTCTAACTGTTGCTTCCTGACCTGCATATAAGTTTCTCAAGAGGCAGGTCAGGTGGTCTGGTAGTCCCGTCTCTTTCAGAATTTTCCACAGTTTGTTGTGATCCACACAGTCAAAGGCCTCAGAATTGTCAATAAAGCAGAAGTAGATGTTTTTCTGGAACTCTCTTGTTCTTTGGATGATCCAACAGATGCTAGCAATTTGATCTCTGGTTCCTCCGCCTTTTCTACAATCAGCTTGAACATCTGGAATTTCATGGTTCACATACAGTTGGAGTTTCGCTTGGAGAATTTTGAGCATTACTTTACTAGTGTGTGATTGTGTGATAGTTTGAGTATTCTTTGACATTGACTTTCTTTGGGTTTGGAATGAAAACTGACCTTTGCCAGTCCTGTAGCCACTGCTAAGTTTTCCAAATTTGCTGGCATAATGAGTGCAGCACTTTAATGACATAATCTTTTAGCATTTGAGATAGATCAACTAGAATTCCACCCAGAGAAAGCAATAGCAACCCACTCCAGTACTCTTGCCTGGAAAATCCCATGGACGGAGGACCCTGGTAGGCTGCAGTCCATGGGGTCACTAAGAGTCTGGCACAACTGAGAGACTTTACTTTCACTTTTCACTTTCATGCATTGGAGAAGGAAATGGCAACCCACTCCAGTGTTCTTGCCTGGAGAATCCCAGGAATGGGGGACCCTGGTGGGCTGCCATCTGTGGGGTCGCACAGAGTCGCACACGACTGAAGCGACTTAGCAGTAGCAGCAGAATTCCACAAACTCCACTAGCTTTGTTCATAGTGAAGCTTTGTAAGCCCTGCTTGACTTCTCATTCCAGGATGTCTGGCTCTAGGTGTCTGATCACATCATTGTGGTTATTTGGATCATTAAGATCTTTTCTGTATAGATTTTCTATATATTCTTGCCACTTCTTATTATATTCTGCTTCTGTTAGATACATGTAACTCTCTCTGTGCTTTATTGTGCCCATCTTTACATGAAATGTTCCCCTGGCATCTCTAATTTTCTGGAAGAGATCTGTGGTCTTTTCCATTTTGTTGTTTTCCCCTATTTCTTTGCACTGATCACTGAGGAAGGCTCTCTTGTCTCTCCTTGCTATTCTTTGGAACTCTGCATTCAGATGGTTATATCTTTCTTTTTCTCTTTTGCCTTTAGCTTCTCCTCTTTTCTCAGTTATTTGTAAGGTCTCCTCAGACAACCATTTTGCCTTTTTGAATTTATTTTTCTTGGAGATGGTCTTTATCACTGCCTCCTGTACAATGTCCAGAACCTCAGTACATAATTCTTCAGGCACATTGTCCAATCTAATCACTTGAATTTATTCGGTACTTCCATTGTCTAATCATAAGGGATTTGATTTAGGTCATACCTGAATGGTCTAATGGTTTTCCCTACTTTCTTCAATTTAAGTCTGAATTTGGCAATAAGGAGTTCATAATCTGAACCACAGCCAGCTCCTGGTTGTTTTTGCTGATTGTATATTCTCCATAATTGGCTGCAGAGAATATAATCAGTCTGACTTTGATATTGACCCTCTGCAGATGCCCATGTATAGAATTGTCTCTTGTATTGTTGGTAAACAGTCTTTGCTTTACCAGCGTATACCAGTTTGTTATACCAGTTTTTCTCTTGGCAAAACTCTGTTAGCCTTTGCTCTGCTTCATTTTGTACTGCAAAGCCAAACTTGCCTGTTATTGCAGTTATCTCTTAACTTCCTAATTTTGCATTCCAGTTCTCTATGATGAAAAATACTTTAATTTTATTTTTTTTTTTTTTTTGCTTTAGTTCTAGAAGGTCTTGTAGGTTCTCATTTTAGAACCATTTAACTTCAGCTTCTTTGGCATTAGATGTTGGGACATGGACTTGGATTACTGTGATATTGAGTGTTTTGCCTTGGAAACGAACAGAGATCATTCTGTCATTTTTGAGATTACACACAAGTGTGCATTTTGGACTCTTTTGTTGATTATGAGGGCTACTCCATTTCTTCTAAGATATTCTTGCCCATCTTAGTAGATATATTGGTCATCTGAATTAAATTTGCCCATTCCAGTCCATTTTAGTTCACTGATTCCTAAAATATCAGTGTTCACTCTTGCCATCTCCTGTTAGACTACTTGAATTTACTTTGATTCACAGATCTAACATTCTAGGTTCCCACACAATATTGTTCTTTACACCATTGGACTTTACTTCCATCACCAGTCACATCTATAACTGGGCATTGTTTTCTCTTTAGCTACATTTCTCCATTCTTTCTGGGGTTATTTCTCCACTCTTCTCCAGTAGCATATTGGGCACCTCCCAACCTGGGGAGATCATCTTTCAATGTCATATCTTTTTGCCTTTTCATACTGTCCATGGGTTTCAAAGGCAAGAATATAGAAGTGTTTTGCTATTCCCTTCTCCAGTGCACCTCATTTTGTCAGAACTCTCACTGTGACCCATCTGTCTTGGGTGGCGCTACATGGCATGGCTCATAGTTGTATTGAGTTAGACAAGGCTGTGATCTATGTGTCAGCTTGGTTAGTTTTTTGTGATTTTGGTTTTCATTCTTTCTGCCTTCTGATGGATATTGATAAGAGGCTTGTGGAAGCCCCCCTAATAGGAGATACTGACTGTGGAGGAATCTGGATCTTGTTCTGATGGGCGGGGCCATGCTCAGTAAATCTTTAATTCAATTTTCTGTTGATGGGTGGGGTTGTGTTCCCTCCCTCTTCCAAAGAACTTAGGCCACCACTGTTGAATTCAGTGCTCCTGGACCTATAGCAGCCCACCTCAACCCATGCCTTCACTGGAGACTCCTGGACACTCAGGCAAGTCTGGCTCAGTCTATTGTTGTGACACTTCTTCTTCCTCTTGGCTCCTGGTGTGCACAAGGTTTTGTTTGTGCCCTTCAAGAGTATATTTCCCCAGGCCTGTGGAAGTTCTGTAATCAAATCCTACTGGCCTTCATAGTCAAATTCCCTGAAGGCTCACTTCTTTGCTCAATCCCCAGGTTGGGAATTTGTTTTGGGTCTTAGAAGTTTCTTAACAGTGTGAGAATTTCTTTGGTATAATTGTTTTGAAATTTGTGGGTTATCTGCTTGGTAGCTATATGGTGGGACTAATGGCGACCCCCTCCAAGAGGGCTTATGTTACACACTTCATGTCCCAGGTCTGCTGCAGCCAGAGCCCCTGCCCCCACATCAAGCCACTTCTGACCCATGCTTCCATAGGAGACACTCAAACACTCAAAGACCAGTCTGGCTCAGTCTCTGTGCAGTCTTTGGGTCCTTATATGCACACCTCTGAGCATCTCTGGCAGGTATGGGCTTTGATTGTAAATGCAATTTCACCCCTCCTACTATCTTGTTGGGGCTTCTCCTCTGCCCTTAGACATGTGGTATCTTTTTTTAGTGGGATCTGACATTTTCCTGTTGACAGATGTTCAGCAGTGAGTTGAAATTTTGGAGTCCTGGCAGGAGATGTAAAGTATATGCATTTACTGTTAGTACATTTCAAATTTCTTAAATTCAGTAATTTTTATGTACATCCCACTTGAATGCCTCGGTGTTCCCTCATATGCAACATGTTCAAATTTGAATCAATGATCTTTTATCCTCAATAAGTTCTTTTCATGAATAGACAATAATCATTGATAGCAAAACTAACTATTCAAGTACTCCAGGTATACTCTTCAAGTTATTACTGATCCACTTTTCCTCTTGTTAGTCAACTTCTTTTTTTCTCCATGATGTGGTTTTTCTCCTCCCCCTTTTTCAGTTTCTATCACATACTACTGACAGATTAAAGCTTGTGGTGTTTCCTCAGATTCATGATCTCCAAAGGAGAAGATTAACTCCTGGCCTGAAGACAGTCTTAGTCATTCAGAGCTTTGCGTAGTAGAAATTTTATCCACGTGATAGTGACAGAAAAAGAGCTTCTGACATAGACATCAGAAGGGGGTAAAAAGATTACCTGCCTTGCTAATTTCAAGCAGGGCATTATATACTTTTGTGCTAACTGTTTAGAATAGGAAAAAATATCTTGAGGCTGTGTAAATTTTGCCCAGACCCTTTCTCATAACATGCATCCTAGGATGATATCAGCACAAGATTAACCAGAAGGAATGGGTTAACCCAGAACTCAAGGCTGTGGAAGTTTTACCCAGACCTTCTCTCATAACATACATTCTGAGCTCAAGAAGCATGTCCTTGAACAAGAGATACTGCTGCCTATGAGGCCTACGTGTCTAAGATAAAAGAATGTGAAAAAAAAAAATGTTCACCTCCTCCTTAAAGGGACCTTAGGCTTGGACTCCTTGTCAACCTGCCTAAGTTAAATTTCTCACTACCATTTGCCTACCTCAGTAATTTTCTTGTATCTTTCTTTACTAATTATTAGCTCAGCTCCATGTCAGTCTCCACCTGGAAAAATTATAGGACTTTCTAACTGAGCTTATTTTTTCCAGTCTACTTAGATAAAATGAAGGGCCCCATGACTTGGCCTTGCTTGTAATGCCAAACTCAGAGCCTATGTCACATCTCTCTGTATCCGATAAACATGAATGTACTGACTGTTATTCTCTACACAGCATCTTCAGTTTCATATGCATATGTCTATTCTAGTTAGTAGTCTTTTAACCTCTTTTCCTGTTAAATCTTAATCATACTGTAAGAAATTTCATCAGTTTCTTCTGTAAAGGATCTTCAATAATTCCTTCTAGGATTGTATAGAAAAAAAAATTACTTACGCAGCTATAAAGGAAGCACATGGCAGCTACTCAAGCCTACCATCTACTAAGGTAAACAGAAAATAAAGCTTCTCTATTTAGAGAATCAGTAGTGCAGAATAGAAAGATCAAAATCAAATGAAAATACTGACCTCTAGGGAAACATAATTAAGGACATTAGAGAAAGCATACTTTAAACTCTGCATGTTATTTTCAGGCGTTTTGACAATGTAAGACACACATAAAATATTAATATCTTAATAAATAAAAGTAAATATCATAGAACAAAAACAAACAGAATTTAAAATACGATAAAAAGTCCCTGAATGAGAGAGCAGTAAAAGAGACAGAAGTAATTGATAATCACTATATAATGCTGCTACTGCTACTGCTAAGTCACTTCAGTCGTGTCTGACTCCGTGCGACCCCAGAGATGGCCGCTCACCAGGCTCCCCTGTCCCTGGGATTCTCCAGGCAAGAACACTGGAGTGGGTTGCCATTTCCTTCTCCAATGCATGAAAGTGAAAAGTAAAAGTGAAGTCGCTCAGTCGTGTCTGACTCTTAGCGACCCCATGGACTGCAGCCTACCAGGGTCCTCCTCCCATGGGATTTGCCAGGCATGAGTACTGGAGTGGGGTGCCATTGCCTTCTCTGTACTATATAATAGAAGTTGGTAATTACCAGAAATACTAAACAAAGCTTTCAAAAGCAAAGAAGGAATGAAAACTTTAGTCTCATAAAATTTCTGAAATATATGTCTAAATAAATGATCCTAAAATCCATCTAAATGTGAGTAAATAAGCCCACTACAAAGTACTATCAAAATAACCATCAGAAAAAAAAAAAAAAACTGATGTGACAAGACAGACAACTGAGAAATGTCTTGGTGTTTCTGAAGGTAAGTTTGGAGGCTAGAAGACAGATACAAATCAATTTATGAGGTTGGAATTTAACCACATTCAAATATTGATGGGTTCACAAATGTGAGCTCTAATACACTCATCCTGACTTCAGGATATTCTCCAGTAAAGTGAAACAAAAATCACGGAGTTGGAAGCCACAGAATATTGAAAAACATTATCTTAACTATAAATGCAGTTAAAAAGAAGTCCTAAATGAAGATGGAGTAAACATCCAGCTACTCATATAAACAAAGTGCCTAAAATATTTACACCTAATAGGTGCTTTCAAGCATTGCTTAAAAGGATGAATGTAACAGGAATAATGTACCAGGAGAATGCAGAGTTCCATGAGATCTAGTATGCTTAGCAGCACAAAAAGTTAACTCACTTGAGGATGTGATGATTAAGACACACACTCTCTTAAACTAAAAACTCAAACCATATCAAAACAAGCAACACAAAAAAAAAGGTATGTCAAAAATTATTTTTAATTAAACGATGTCATGTCTTTTAGCAAATAATGAACTTAAAAAATGAATATAGATATTCAGTTAGTATGACTCAGGCTTAAGACAATGTATAGGTGAGAAGGAAATGCAATCTTAGTGACATACTTGACAATATTTGAATAATAATATCTTAGTTTTTGAATGCAAGAATCAACCAAAGGATAAACAAAATCTTTTAAAATATTTACTGGTTTGTTTATTTGGCTGTCAGATTTTAGTTGCGGCACTCAGGGTCTTTTTTGCATCATATGGGATCTTTCCTTGCATCTCACAGACTCTCTAGTAGTGGCTCATGGGAGGGCTCACAGGCTTAGTAGCTGGAGCATGTAGGCTTAGTTCTTCTGTGGCATGTGGGATCTTAGTTCCCCGGACACTGATAGAATCTGCATCCCCTGCATTGCAAGGTGATTCTTAACCTCTGGACAACCAGGGAAGTCCCCTAAAGAGAAAGTCTTAATTGTAGCTGCAAGATAGCGTATAAAGAGGTGTGAGACTTGAGAAAGTCAGGAATGGTAGAGCAAAGGGCAGCGTTTCTAACATACTTTGCATTAAAGCAGAGCCTTAAAGATATTGCCAAAAGTATATGAAACAAGACAAAAAAGATGCATTACATTAATTAAAACTACTTGCCTATTAAATGGAAAGCTCAAAATATAAATATGAAAGCTGATAAGAAAAGAGGTGGCAAAAGTTAAATATAACTTTTATATATAAATCAGGATATAACCATATACTGCTTGAATTTGATTCATTCCTTAGTAAGGAACTACTAAGTATACTTTCAAGAGTAATGCAGGTAATCATTGGAACTAAAATAAAAAAAGTGTCAAATAATTTACCTCATAGGAGTGGGCAAAGATAGGAAAAGTAGAGTTGTGAGGACACAGCCTTTTTTTTTCATTAGGTCCTTTGTCAAATTTTATTTTTTACCATGCACATATTTTATTTTGGTGAAAATTCACATTAAACATATATCTGTATATTATATATATCTTTAAAATTAATTTATATGTCTCTCAAAAAGTGTTCTATATCAGAGCAGCATATTTAACTAGACCAATTAATCAATATGTAAAGAATTTCAAAATGATAAGCTAAGAGGAAGTGTCTTCCTAGTCTGGTGTGGGTTCTGCTTTTTTATTCAATAGCAGTTACAAATTTTAAACTATATTTAAATCAAACATATATAAATTATAAACCAAGATACAGGGGTTATGTTTTTTTTCTGTTTATGTATGATTTTTTGTAAGAATAGAATTTAGATAAATGGTGATAACAAATGCTGAGTCTGCAGGAAACAGGATTTATAACAATTTACTTTTATCTCAGTGTTGGCTTTGTTCATTTATAAATCAATAGCAATGTCATTTTTGTCTTAGTAATAAATATTTATTCTGCCATTTATCACTGCAAGTCTAAACATTCAAGAGTACAATTAGTGTTATATAGTCACCAACAGAAATTTAAATATTAACTCATAATTTGATAACAGATCTTAAAGTCTTGATTTTTAATGCAGGTTGGATATTTGTATATATGGATCCAAAAATGAAGGAAAAATAAAACATATATAAATCTATGTCTAGATAGATATTTTCACATGGGTACTTAGATAGCAATTTTTAAAATACATTCGATTACACTCCATTAATTAGAGTATTAGAAAAATACTCTATAAACAAACTCTTTTATTAAATTCCAAATAATCAAAATGAAAGTGCAGTTATATTACATACATGTACATATATGTATATATAAGGAATAAATAATTGTAAGAGTTATATTGAAAAGCAGAGACATTACTTTGCTTAAAGAGGTCCATATAGTCAAAGCTGTGGTTTTTCCAGTGGTCATGTACGGACATGAGAATTAGACCGTAAGGAAGGCTGAGCATCAAATAATTGATGCTTTTGAACTGTGGTGTCGGAGAGACTCTTGAGAGTCCCTTGGACTGCAAGGAGATCCAACCAGTCCATCCTAAAGGAAATCATACCTGAATATTCATTGGAAAGAATGATGCTGAAGCTGAAGCTTCAATACTTTGGCCACTTGATGCAAAGAGCTGACTCTCAGGAAAAGACCCAGATGCTGGGAAAGATTGAGGGCAAGAAGAGAAGGGAATGACAGAGGATGAGCTGGTTGGATGGCATCACCAACTCAATGGACATGAGTTTCAGCAAACTGGGAGATAGTGAAGGACAGGGAAGCCTGGAATGCTGCAGTCCATGGAGTCACAAAAAGTCGGATACACGTGAGCGATTGAGCAACAACAACAGCAACAACAGCCATAAAGTTTCATTGCAACTGTGAATCATTTCAGAGCATACTTTCCTTCCTAGTAAAATAAATGTAAACCTTCTTTAGTCACACATCCAGCCAGATTCAGTACAGTTTCAAACATAACATATCCCACATTTTAAAATTTCTAAAGAGAGAATGAAGTATTATTAGGCGTAACTTTTTTTTTTTACCTCCATCTAATCAGTTCTCATATCTTTAGAAATTTTCAAGGTAGTATCTATTAATCTCATTTTCTGAATCAGTTCAGTTCAGTTCAGTCATTCAGTCATGTCGGATTCTTTGCGACCCCATGAACCGCAGCATGCTAGGCCTCCCTGTCCATCACCAACTCCCAGAGTTCACTCAGACCCACGTCCATCGAGTCGGTGAAGGCATCCAGCCATCTCATTTTCTGCCATCCCCTTTTCCTCCCGTCCCCAATCCCTCCCAGCATCAGAGTCTTTTCCAATGAGTCAACTCTTCCATTAGGTGGCCAAAGTACTGGAGTTTCAGCTTTAGCATCATTCCTTCCAAAGAACACCCAGGACTGATCTCCTTTAGAATGGATTGGTTGGATCTCCTTGCAGTCCAAGGGACTCTCAAGAGTCTTCTCCAACACCACAGTTCAAAAGCATAGGTCATATGTATTAGAGAAATATTTTATAATAAAAAATGGACATTATTTATCGTTCTCATTCATATAAGGTTTTACATTCTAAATCATACAAGATTTAGAAACATCTTTTTTCTAAAAGTTTTAACTTGCTACTCAGTAATATCCTTATTTCCAAACTCAGCATTGTTTATATAATCTGATTTAGATTGATATTTAGATGCAATATCCTCTCTTCTCATAATTAGTGCGAAAGGAGTGCACTCTATTTAAAAAAAAAAGAAAGAAAGAAAGAAAGAAAGAAAGAAAGAAAGAAAGAAAAAGGTAAAACTAAAGGCAGGGAACAATTTGTCCAGCCCGAAAGCAGCTGGAATACTAAAAATTGTAAAAGTTCCAGCTGGCAGCTCATACTTCAACCAACTAGCCAACTCTTCACATGGGAAAAGTGCTATATGATTTTATGTAAGAAAGAAACAAAACAGATATTTGTGAATAAATATTGGTTTGACAGGAAGTCAGACAAACTACATTTTTTACTCAAAGACGTGTACTTAAGCACAAGGTGTCAAACAATTTCTATATAAAGAGAAGAAAAATGGAGAGAAAATCTGCATTAGAGTGAAACTAAAGCAGATGGTGTAATTGGTCCTTTGTTAGTTTTAAAAATTTTAAATAAAAATATCCTGAATTGCAGTTAAAAATAAAAAAAGTCTTTTCTATCAGAAACACAAAACACTTCCAACATAACACCTACAAGTTCTGGAAATTTTTTTACTTCCATTTCTAATTCCCTAAAAAACATATTTCTGACTCAATGTACTCAACCCAAGCAAAACTCATATAAACAAACTATTTTAAACATAGAAGCTTCAGAAATCTGATAAATATTTTTGGTTCTAGAATGAGTCCTTGTAAATGCAGAATATAAAACTACATCTTGGTGGGAGGTGAAGCGTTTTTTAAATGATGCCTCCTTTTTTAAAAACAGTTTTAAAAACTGTCTTAGAGATAAGGCCCATTCTCCAGAAGCCCCTCTCAAGTACAAACATATTACATTAACTCTATAATCTTTGAATATCCTAACTTTTTTATATATCACACTAGCTAGCTATGTACTCAAAATGCATATATATATTTTTTTATTAAAGGAATTAGTCACTTACAAGGTAATTTTTGATGTTGAATAACAATTTAACAACATCATAGAAATACCAACTGATTAAGAACTAAGTCAAATTGCTTTAGGGATAGAATTTTTAGGGGAAAGTATTTGTATAGAGGAAGTATGAATGCTAAATATTAGATGTATATCAGGCTTCTCAGTGATCTAGCTTTCATCATACTGTCCCTTGCATGATGACTTTTGTTAACATATTTTTCACTGTGACTGCAAGTTGGCAATTGCAGTTTGATATATACCTTTTATATTCAGAGCAAAAAGAAAGAGGAAAGGGCAGCACTTAGGAAATGTGTTTCCTTTTACCAGCCTTAAATCTTCTTTTCAAAAGATAATCCATTTATATTTCATTTTCCAGAATTGTTTCATGAATCTCCCCTGCCTACAAGGGAACCTGAGATATAGAATATTAATCTCCACAGTCTCTATAGGAGAAGAAAAAGGTAAGTAAGGAATCAGGAAAAGATTATGATGAGCTGCCATCCTAGGGCATCTACTACAAAACATAAACATAAGAATTGTACAGAGTGAAGTAAGCCAGAAAGAAAAACACCAATACAGTATACTAACGCATATATATGGAATTTAGAAAGATGGTAATGATAACCCTGTATGCAAGACAACAAAAGAAACACAGATGTATAGAACAGTCTTTTGAACTCTGTGGGAGAGGGCAAGGGTTGCATGATTTGGGAGAATGGCATTGCAACATGTATATTATCATATGTGAAATAAATTACCAGTCCAGGTTCGATGCATGATACAGGGTGCTCAGGGCTGGTGCCCTGGGATGACCCAGAGGGATGGTACAGGGAGGGAGGTGGGAAGGGGGCTCAGGATGGGGAACACATGTACACCCATGGCAGATTCATGTCAATATATGGCAAAATCAATACAATATTGTAAAGTAAAATAATTAATTAATTTTTAAAAAAGAATGATTCTAAATGAAACATCCAAAGTTTAATTTTCCCTTTGCCAGGTATCGCCCTGTCAACTGAGCAGAGTAGTTTCATATTTCACCAAATTCATCGATGCCTTAGACAGTTGCTCATCTGAACTTTTTAAAAAAGAAGCTGATCTCTCCACGTTGACAAAGTTAGGAATGTGGACTTCTGAACATCTACCTACCAGTTCTATTGTTCCAACATGTGGCCTTGTATCTCAAAGAAACAGAAGTGAGGAAGATATTTTAGTGGACATGAGAATGCACCACACAGTCCTGTGCATATGGGGAGCACAGGTTGATCTCAACCAGTGACTAAGTGCAACAAACAGATTGAGGCAGGCTCATTAAAGAGATCATGTCTGAAGTTGGTTCATGGCCTCCAGATGGCACTGGAAGGTTCTCAAATTTCCTCAAATTAATAAGCAGGGTGACAATATGTGGCCTTGACATACTCCTTTCCCTATTTGGAACCAGTCAGTTGTTTCATGTCCAGTTCTAACTGTTGCATCCTGAAATGCATACAGATTTCTCAAGAGGCAGGTCAGGTGGTCTGGTAGTCTCATCTCTTGTAGAATTTTCCAGAGTTTTTTGTGGTCCACACCGTCAAAGGCTTTGGCATAGTCAACAAAGCAGAAGATGTTTTTCTGGAACTCTCTTGCTTTTTCCATGATCCAGTGGATGTTCGCAATTTGATCTCTGGTTCCTCTGCCTTTTCTAAAACCAGCGTGAAGATCTGGAAGTTCACGGTTCACATACTATTGAAGCTTGGCTTGGAGGATTTTGAGCATTACTTTGCTAAGGTGTAAGATTAGTGTGACTGTGCAGTAGTTTGAGCATTCTTTGACATTGCCTTTCTTTGGGATTGGAATGAAACTGACTTTTTCAGTCCTGTGACCCCTGCTGAGTTTTCCAAATTTGCTGGCATATTGAGTGCAGCACTTTCACAGCATCATCTTTTAGGATTTGAAAGAGCTCAACTGGAATTCCATCACCTCCACTAGCTTTGTTTTTAGTGATATTTCCTAAGACCCACTTGACTTTGCATTGCAGGATGTCTGGCTCTAGGTTGGCACCATTGTGATTATCTGGGATGTAAAGATGTTTTTTTGTGCAATTCTTCTATGTATTCTTGCCACTTCTTCTTAATATCTTTTGCTTCTTTTAAGTCCATACCATTTCTGTCCTTTCTTGTGCTCGTTTCTGCAAGAAATGTTCCCTTGGTATCTCTAGTTTTCTTGAAGAGATCTCTATATTTTCCCATTCTATTGTTTTCCTCTTTCCCTTACTTGGTGATAGACTTGCAGCATGATCTCATGGCTCTCCCAGTATTTTCAGCCCCTCCACATTTCTTCTCACAAACCCGTAAGGTTTGCACAAATACAATGATTGCATGTTTAAACCCATCCTGTTTTCAGCTTCTAACAGGACCTAGATTAACACAGACAATATATATCTCAGCATGTATAGTAAATTATGGCACTCTGTTTACTTCTGGAAGATTTTATTTGTAAAAAAATACATTGTGTAATAATAGACTATGTCATATGTTATATGTACTAATACATTAATCTCCTTAAAATTTAATTTTTTTCTTCTTTATATACAAAATAACCATTTTCTAAGATAAAACTTCATTTTGAATAAGCTTTAATTGTGATTAACTCCAATAGAAATTTTCATCAACAAAAATAAATATTTAATTTTGCTTTACTTTTTTTTTTTAATTTACTTCTGTGTTTAGTACTTATTTCCTTTAAGCCTATGCTGATGGCTTTCACTTTAACATCATGGTAGAAGAGTTAGTAACAGAAGATGAAAATGATCCTGAAATGGTAAAGAAGTATCACTTTCTTCCCTGTATGATAAGCAAAATTAGACTACTTCATCTCAAATTGAATATCTTAAATTTTGTGAAACTAGTTCAATTAAATTTAAAGTACTATCACTAATTTTTATCCTAAAAGCATTTCAGTGCCTTGCTTTGGATTATTAAAAGCAAATCTACCTCTTTTAGTTTTGCAAATTTAACAAAATATCTATTTTTATGTAATACACTGTAATTCTATATAATTCCATGTTGAACTATCCATTACCCTCAAACCTAGGTATCTTTGACATTGATAAAAGTAGAGAAGAGTATAGGAACATACAGGTACAGAGGGTTATTTTCCTGAGAATTTCTAAGATTTCTTTAGGTCCCAGTAGTCCAAAATTTACTATAGTTAACTCTTGCTTTTTTATTATTTTTTATTGTCTAATTACCAAAGATAATTAAGAGTAGGCTATGGATTCCTGCTAGCATAATTCACAATAACCTAATTTAAATTAAAATTTTAATTCATCTATTTAACAACATGTACTGCATATTTAATAATCTGTGAGCAGATTATGAAAGTATAGTTTTTCACTGATCTCTGTCATGTAGAAATCAAATAGTGAGTGACCAAGATACTTGAATAAATAAAATGCAGTGTGATAATTAATATCTCAAATATTGAATACAGTGTCATCTGAGCCTAAAATTGAGAACAGTATCTCTACCCCAGGACTTTATGAGAATGCCTGAGAAGTGATATTTGACCTGGATTTTGAGAAATAGGTTTGTCATGAAGAATGGAAGAAGAGAGAACATCCAGACCACAGGACTATATACTAATATTCCCAGGCCCAAAACAGCACAGAAAACAAAAACTAGTCAGAAGCTCAGTATGACTGGATTATAGAGGAGATTGTGGGGATGATATGATGTGTGATTATAATTGCAAAATGCATCAGATCTGAGAGCTTATTTTATGGCTTTTAAGGAATTTGAAAATTCCCCTGTAGATACTGGAAGCTAATACTATTCCTATATAATTATCAATTATTAAAGAGTGTAATTAAACAAAAATTTTGTAGTAATTAAAGAGGGAAAACTTGAAGACATATATCCTTAATTGAAATAATCCAATCAGAAAAAAGATAATATCTTTATTAGAAGGAATAATCAAAAGGAAGTCTGAGATTTAAAATTGGAAAATGTATTAACCAGATACAATATAAAGAAGATCCTCAAATGGAAGTAAAAGTCCTGGTAGAGTTTCAAATGTATGGGTTTAGAGGAGCATGAAGATTCATGCAGATGGATATATAGCTAGGAAATTAGCAATATAGGCCTGGGACATTCAGATAGACACAATCTCCATAGATGGATTTAGAAGTCACAGGTTTATATAGATTCTTCAAATGTGTGCAGTTAGAGACTTTTCCAATATAGTTTATAGAGATTTGCTTTAAAAGCTCTCATGTTTCTTCCGATGTCCTCACTGAGGCACTACAGTGAGGGGATAATGGAAGGAATAGGTTGCCAAGAGGTTAGGTTCAAGCCCTATCTTTGTCATATGCTATCTAAGTATTGTGGATTATTTTCTTTATAATCTAGTTTTCTAGTCTATAATTATAAGTAATAATAGTGATTTAATACTTTACCAAAATTCTCCAAGCAAGAATACTGAAGTGGGTACCCATTCCCTTCTCTGGGGAATCTCCCTGACCCAGGGACTGAACCTGGGTCTCCTGCATTGCAAGCAGAGTCTTTACAGTTTGAGTCACCGAAGACACTCTAAAATGAAAATATTTAGGTGAAAATAACTTTTCTATAATTCTCTAGTTCACAGTTCTGAAAATTGAGTTTTTATTTTGTTGTTTAATTTGTTTTCTAAAGTTTATTGAAAATTCAACCCATGGTAAAATATGAAGAGAGGCTATCTGTAATCTTTAGTAGTGGAAACATTCATGTCTTATTTGGAAGTACTGCCAATTTTGGATATGTGCTCAGTTGTGTCAATTCTTTGTGACTCCAAACACTGTAGCCCACCACACTTCTCTGTCCATAGGATTTCCTAGACAAGAATACTTTAGTGGGTTTCCATTTCCTTCTTCAGGTGATCTTCCTGATTCAGGGATAGAACCCATCTATCCTTCACTGCAAGCTAATTCTTTACTGTTGAGCCACCAGGGAAGCCCCACTGCCAATAACGGTTTTCCCTGGTGATTCAATGATAAAGAATCCACCTGGCAATGCAGGAAATGGAGATTCTCTCCCTGGATCAGGAAGATCTCCTGTAGAAGGAAATTGCAACTCACTCCAGTATTTTTGCCTGGGAAATCCCATGGACAGTGGAGCCTGGTGGGCTTCAGTTATAAGGTCGCAAAAGAATTGGACACAACTTAGTGAATAAAACAAAAAACAAAAAATGATAAATGAGAAGAAAATGGTATTTGAAGTAATTCTGGGGTAGATTTAACTCTAAATATAAAAGTAGTCAGAGAATGAACCCAAAGAGGTAAAAGAAGAAATGAAAATGTCAGGGTCAAGGAAATCAAGGGAGGAAAAAGATTTGGGTAGAATTAGTGGTCAAATATGTCAACTGTCAGAGAAGTCCAATAAATGGGGAATAAAGAAACATGGGTTAGGTTTTATAGCACCAGGAAGCATGAATGAGACTATCATACACTAACATCTGGAAGAAAGTGATAGAAATAACATGGGTAGATTGTGTTAGTCACTTAGTCATGTCCAACTCTTTGCGATCCCATGGGCTGTAACCCTCCAGGATCTTTTGTCTATGGGATTCTCCAGGCAAGAATACTGGAATGGGGAGCCATTCTCTTCTCCAGATGATTTTCCTGACTCAGGGATCAAACCCAGTTCTCCTGTATTACAGGCACATTCTCTACCATATGAGCCACCAGGGAAGCCTATAATTGTAGATTACATCTTCATAGTACTGAAAGGTTCCATGTTTAAGAGTATATTCTGTTGACCCCTGCTCCTGTTAGTCTAGGAGCAGAATACATTTTTTACATGTTAAAATTTTATATAATATACAGTATATAAATAATGGAATGTATGATTTATATTATATATAATGTTTTTCTATATACACACAGATTGTATACATACGTGTACAATAGTGTATATATGTACATTCAAACGTGTATATACTGTTGGAGGGGCTTCCCAGGTGGCACAGCAGTAAAGAATCTGCCTGCCAGTGCAAGAGATACTAGAAACTCAGGTTCAGTCCCAGAGTAAGGCTCTCTGGAGGAGAAAATGGCAGCCCGCTCCAGTATTCTTACCTAGAAAATTCCATGAACAGAGGAGCCTAGAGAGCTACAGTCCTTGGGGTTGCAGAGTCAGACACAACTGAGCATGCATGCATGCACACTGTTGGAGAAGACCAGCAAGAAGACATGATCGCCAATTGACTTACAAGCTGATTCCAGGCAATTGGAGGATTTGCACTTTCTCCTGTCTTTGGAAGATGTGATCTACTTATCTTTTCTGCTCCACAATACTGCTCCATGAATACAGCCTTGAAATAGAAATGTGATACTGAGGATCTCTGGACTGTTATGTGACTGAACCCAGCTAAAGTCTCCTGTATAAGTGAATGAACACAGACAGCTAACGCCTTTATATAAACTTGTATGGTTCTGGCGGTGTTCACAGAAACCTACTTGTCTTGTTGCTACTCAAGACAAACCTTGCAAGTAAGTTGCCCTTTTTATTCATGCCATTTACCAATCTAGAGTGCTGTGCCTTTTTCCTTTGTTCTTTCCCTGTCCTCCGGCACAGAGGCCTGTTTAGATTTTACCCAGGGAAGCTCCTAAGAAGGTTCAAAGCTATACATATATGAATATGCATATGTATGTATATGTACATGTTTACAAACACAAATCTTCATAGATCATAGCCTTCTCCTGGTGAAGGGGCTTGTATAACTCAATGAAACTATGAGCTAGGCTGTGCAAGGCCATCTGCAGGGCCACTTAAGACAGACGGGTCATAGTGGAGAGTTGTGACAAAACGTGGTGCACTGGAGGAAAGAATGGCAAACCACTCCAAGATTCTTGCAGAGAGAACACCTTGAATAGTATGAAAAGGCAAAAAGATATGACATGGGAAGATGAGCCTTCCAGGTTGGAAGGTGTCCAAATTGCTACTGGGGAAGAGTGGAAGGCAGTTACTAATAGCTCTTGAAAGGATTAAGCAGCTGGGCCAAAGTGGAAACGACCCCAGTTGTCGACGATTCTGGTGAAAATAAAGTCTGATGCAGTAAAAAACAGTATTGAGTAAGAACCTGGAATGTTAGGTCCATGAATCAAGGTAAACTGGGTATAGTCAAGGAGGAGATGGCAAGAGTGAACATCAACATTTTAGGAATTAGTGAATTAAAATGGGTAGGAATGAGTGAATTTAATTCAGATGATGATTATATCTACTACTGTGGACAAGAATCCCTTAGAAGAAATGGAGTAGCCCTTATAGTCAACAAGAGTCCAAAATGCATTATGGGGATGCAATCTCAAAAATGACAGAATGATCTAGGTTAATTTCCAAGGCAAACCATTCATCAACACAGTAATCTAAGTCTATGCCCCAACCACTGATGGCAAAGAAGTGAAGTTAACTGATTCAGTGAAGACCCACAAGACTTTCTAGAAATAATACCAAAAAGATATCCTTTTAATCAGAGGGAACTGGAATACAGAGGTAGGAATTCAAGAGAAATCTGGAGTAACAGGCAACTTTGGCCTTGATCTACTAAATGAAGCAGGACAAAGGCTGGCAGAGGTTTTTCAAAAGAACACACTGGTCATAACAAGCAGTCTTTTCCAGCAACAAAAGAGACAACTCTACATATGGACAACATTAAATGGTCAATATTGAAATCAGATTGATTATATTCTTTGCAGCCAAAGATAGAGAAGCTCTGTACAGCCAACAAAAACAAGACCTGGAGCTAGTTGTCAGCTCCTTATTGCAAAATTGAAGAAAGGAGGGAAATATTAGGCCATTCAAGTGTGATCTAAATCAAATCCCTTATGATTATGCAATGGAGGTGACAAATAGATTCAAGGGATTAGATATGATAGACAGACATGCCTGAAGAACTATGGACAGAAGTTCATAAGATTCTACAAGAGGCGGTGACCAAAACCATCTCAAAGAAAAAGAAATGCAAGAAGGTGAAGTGGTTGTCTGAGGAGGCTTTAAAAATAGCTGAGGAAATAAGAGAATTAGAAAGCAAGGGAGAAAGGGAAAGACATACCGAGCTGAATGCAGAGTTCCAGAGAATCGCAAGGAAAGATAAGAAGGTGTTCTTAAATGAACAATGCAAATAAATAGAGGGAAACAATACAACAAGAAAGACTATATATCACTTGAATAAAACTGAATATATTAAGAGAACATTTCATGTAAAGATTGGTATGATGAAGGACAGAAACAGTATGAACCTAACAGAAGCAGAAGATATTAAGAAGAGGTGCCAAGAATACACAGAAAAACTATACAAGAAAGGTCTTAATGAATGGATACTGACCTAGAACCAGACATGTTGGAGTGAGAGTCAAATGGGCTTTCAGTTCAGTTCAGGGTATGCAGGCCAGGAAGCAACAATTAGAACTGGACATGGAATAACAGACTGGTTCCAAATAGGAAAAGGAGTACGTCAAGGCTGTATATTGTCACCCTGCTTATTTAACTTATATGCAGAGTACATCAAGAGAAACCCTGGGCTGGAAGAAGCACAAGCTGGAATCAAGATTGCTGGGAGAAATATCAATAACCTCAGATATGCAGATGACACCACCCTTATGGCAGAAAGTGAAGAGGAACTAAAAAGCCTCTTGATGAAAGTGAAAGAGGAGAGTGAAAAAGTTGGCTTAAAGCTCAACATTCAGAAAACGAAGATCTTGTCATCTGGTCCCATTACTCCATGGGAAATAGATGGGGAAACAGTGGAAACAGTGTCAGACTTTACTTTTCGGGGGGCTCCAAAATCACTGCAGATGGCGATTGCAGCCATGAAATTAAAAGACGCTTACTCCTTGGAAGAAAAGTTATGACCAACCTAGATAGCATATTCAAAAGCAGAGACATTACTTTGCCAACTAAGGTCCATCTAGTCAAGGCTATGGTTTTTCCTGTGGTCATGTATGGATGTGAGAGTTGGACTGTGAAGAAGGCTGAGCACCGAAGAATTGATGCTTTTGAACGGTGGTGTTGGAGAAGACTCTTGAGAGTCCCTTGGACTGCAAGGAAATACAACCGGTCCATTCTAAAGGAGATCAACCCGGGGATTTCTTTGGAAGGAATGATGTTAAAGCTGAAACTCCAGTACTTTGGCCACCTCATGCGAAGAGTTGACTCACTGAAGAAGACTTTGATGCTGGGAGGGATTGGGGGCAGGCGGAGAAGGGGACGACCAAGGATGAGGTGACTGGATGGCATCACTGACTCGATGGACGCAAGTCTGAGTGAACTCTGGGAGTTGATGTTGGACAGAGAGGCCTGGAGTCCTGCGATTCATGGAGTCACAAAGAGTCGGACACCACTAATTAGGAAGCATTATTACTAATAAAGCTAGTGGAAATGAGAGAATTCCAGGTTAGCTATTTATAATACTAAAAGATGATGCTTTTAAAGTGTGGCACTCATAGGCCAACAAATGTGGAAAACTCAGCAGTGACCACAAGACTCAAAAAGGCAGTTTTCCTTCCAATCCAATGAAGGGCAATGTCAAAGAATGTTCAAACTACTGTATAGTTCTGTTCATTTTACATGCTAATAAAGTTATGCTCAGAATCCTTCAAGCTAAGCTTCTGTAGTACATGAACTGAGAACGTTCAGATGGACCAGCTCGGTTTAGAAAAGGCAGAGGAACCAGAGATCAAATTGCCAAATGTGTTGCATCATAGAAAGGCAAGGGAATTCTGTGAAAACATCTATTTCTTCTTCATTGGCTACACTAAAGTCTTTGACTGTGTAGATCACAAAAATCTGTTGAAATTTCATGAAGAGATAGGAATACCAGACTACTTACCTGTCTCCTGGAAAACCTGCGTGACTGTCCAGAAGCATCTGTTAGAAGCTTACTGGAACAATTGATTGATTAGAAATTGGTAAAGGAATACAAGACTATACGTTTTCAGCTTTTTTATTTAACTTCTATGTAAAGTATACCATGCAAAGTGCCTGGCTGGATGACTCACAAGCTGAATCAAGATTGCCAGGAGATACATCAACAACCTCAGATATGCAGATTATACCACTCTATACAAAAAAGATTTTCATGACCCAGATAACTATGATGGTGTGATCACTGACCTTGAGTCAGACAATCTGGAATGTGAAGTCAGGTAGGCCTTAGGAAGCATCACTATGCACAAAGGTAGTGGAGGTGATGGAATTCCAGTTGAGCTATTTCAAATCCCGAAAGATGATGCCGTGAAAGTGTTGCACTCAAAATGCCAGTAAATCTGGAAAACTCAGCAGGGGCCACAGTACTGGAAAGATCTTTTTTTCATTCCAATGCCAAAGAAGGCTCAAACTCTACTGTGCAATTGCAATCATCTCACATGCTAGCAAAGTAATGCTCAAAATCCTCCAAGCCAGGCTGCAACAGTATGTGAACCATGAACTTCCATATGTTCAAGCTGGATTTAGAAAAGGCAGAAGAACCAGAGATCAAACTGCCAACATCCACTGGATCATTGAAAAAGCAAGAGAGTCCCAGAAAAATATCTACTGCTTTATTGGTTATTCCAAAGCCTTTGACTGTATGGATCACAACAAACTGTGGAAAATTCTTTAAGAGATGGAAATACCAGACCACCTAACCTGTCTCCTGAGAAATAGTTATGCATGTCAAGAAGCAGCAGTTAGAACTGGACATGGAACAACAGATTGGTTCCAAATCAGAAAAAGAGTACATCAATGCTGTATATTGTCACTCTGTTTATTTAACTTATATGCAGAGTACACCATGAGAAATGCTGGGCTTGATGAAGCATAAGTTGGAATCAAGATTGCTGGGAGAAATATCAATAACCTCAGATATGCAGATGGCACCGCCCTAATGGCAGAAAGTGAAGAAGAACTAAAGAGCCTCTTGATAAAAGTGAAAGAGGAAAGTGAAAATGTTGACTTAAAACTGAACATTCAGAAAATGAAGATCATGGTATCCAGGCCCATCACTTCATGGAAGATAGATGGGGACACAGTGGAAACAGTGACAGACTTTATATTTGGGGGCTCCAAAATCACTGGAGATGGTGACTGCAGCCATGAAATTAAAAGATACTTGCTCTTTGGAAGAAAAGTTATGACCAACCTAGACAGCATATTAAAAAGCAGAGGCAATACTTAGCCAACAAAAGTCCATCTAGTCAGGGCTATGGCTTCTCCAGTAGTCATGTATGGATGCGAGAGCTGGACTATAAAGAAAGCTGTGCACCAAAAAAATGATGCTTTTGAACTGTGATGTTGGAGAACATTCTTGAGAGTCCCTTGGAATGAAAGGAGTCCAACCAGTCAATCCTAAAAGATATCAGTCCTGAATATTCATTGGAAGGACTGATGCTGAAGCTGAAACTCCAATACTTTGGCCACCTGATCCAAAGAACTGACTCATTGGAAAAGACCCTCATGCTGGGATAGATTGAAGTTGGGAGGAGAAGAGGACGACAGAGGATGAGATGGCTGGATGGAATCACTGACTCGATGGACGTGAGTATGAGTAAGCTCTGGGAGTTAGTGATGGACAGGGAGGCCTGGCGTGCTATAGTCCATGGGGGTCTCAAAGAGTCAGACACGACTGAGCGACTGAACTGAAGTGAACCACTCTAATGCCACAAAGTGAAGAGGAACTAAAGAGCCTCTTGATGAGCATGAAAGAGGAGAGTGAAAAAGCTGGCTTGAAATTCACCATTGAGAAATCTAAGTTCATGGCCTTCAGTACCATCACTTCATGGCAAATAGAAGGGGAAAATTTTGGAAACAATGACAGATTTTTTTGCGAGGGGGCCTCCAAAATCACTGTGAATGGTTACTGTAGCCATGAAACTAAAAGATGCTTGCTCCCTGTAAGGAAAGCTATGACAAACCTAGATAGCATATCTAAAAGTAAAGACATCACTTTGCCAACAAAGGTCCATCTAGTCAAAGCTATGGTTTTTCCAGTAGTCATGTATGGATGTGAGTGTTGGACCTTAAAGAAGATTGAGTGATGAATTGGAGTTTTTGAACTGTGGTGCTGGAGAAGATTCTTGAGAGTTCCTTGGACTGCAAGGATATCAAACCAGTCACTCCTGAAGGAAATCAGTCCTGAATATTCATTGGAAGGACTGATGCTGAAGCTGAAGCTCTAGTACTTTGGCCACCTGATGCAAAGAACTGACTCATTTGAAAAGACCTTCATCCTGGGAACGACTGAAGGAAGAAAAAGAAGTAGATTACTTAGAATGAGATGGTTATATAGCATGAGTGACTCATGGACACAAATTTGAGCAATCTCTGTGATACAGTTAATGACAGGGGTACCCTAGTGTACTGTAGTCCATGGGGTCACAAAGAGTTGGACACAACTTAGCAACTGAACAACCACAGCAACAAACACACAAAAAAATTCCGTTAGACTTCTACAAAGAAATCCTTTTAACTTCTTGCTTTAATAAAAGTTTTTGGTCCTACTTGTACAGGGAACAAAGTGGTGTATGTTACTTCCAAGTGGGTGTTTCAAAGCTGATGCTTATCTCCACAGATTTCTCTTCTTTCTTAGTCAACATGAAAGCATATTCTGAAAGCAGTACCTCCAGAGTCACCAAAACCAAGTAGCAGGCTATGCAGAAGTAAGTGATAAACTTTTTTCATATTAAGTGAGCAAGGTGTTGTGGTTGTTTATAATCTATACTCTCCCAACTTATTCCAGGTCACTGAATAAAAAAGCATTTTATCCTCCCTCCTACCTAAAATTTGACTATAATATTCATCCCATATTATAGAACTTATTTTATATTATTAGATACTTTGGTTGGCTTTCTTATTTTTCCCTTCATCTCTTTCTAAATGTTTTAGGAAATGAAGCCAATTTGCTTATAAACACAGTCAGATAGAATCCCGTCTTACTGCTCCTCCATGATTTTCTAGCCTTACCAAATAGAGCAATTACAAATATCTCCTGAAGATATATGGAGAACACATTTTGGTCCATTTCCACCCACTTATCCTAAAGTTACAGCATCAATATGCCACCAAATATCTGTAATGGATATGTCCAAGTTATAATCTTTTTATGGTGGAACAGCAAAGATAGGGGCAAATTAAGTAAAGAAAGAGAAACGTGAAAAAGAGTTGAGGAGCTATAGAAATAATTTTCACTTAACTTGAATAATGAATTTAAATACACATACATACACACACACATGCACTCTCTTACAGATATATTTACATTTATTTTACCTAAGACCCAATACTTTCTTTCTACAAAATAGGTACCTTAGATGAACCCAGACTATTTTTTCATGCTGTTTTTAAATTATAAACTTCATATTTACAGTAAGAAAATAGAAATTACTCCTCAAAATCACAAACTGAACAGTGACCCATTTTTGCTTTAGAAAGGAGAGACTACTTTTCATTTTGTTCTATAGAATTGAGGCTTCTTTGAAAGCCTCAACATTCAAAATGTATGATTTTACATATAAAATTAAAGTAATAACTTTAAAATATTTATAGATTAAAGAAAACAACATGCTATCAAAAACATTTTAACTGTGATTTCCAAGTAAAAGACAAATATTACCCTAAAACACTATTCTAATATATGCCCCTTGGTAAATATTTTTAAGTTTATTCAAATCTGATGAGTGCTTTATGACTTATTTTAATATCTTCTTTTACAGCTAAAGAGAATGGTTATACAGTATAGTCTTCCAAACTTAAAATAAAAAAAATCCACCTGCATGCACATTCAGTCTCTATGTTTTTTATGATAGTGGTGATACTCTGTAGTTGAAAACAAGGTGATATTGATATTTCTGGTTATATCACAAGTTTAAGTTATTCTGGAAACCTGAAGAAGGCTCTGGAAATTCAACTATGTACCATTCACCTTTCATCGCTTCTAGTATATTTCATGGCAGGAACTAAGTCAAATGGACTGTAGTGACAGAGGATATTGCTTACATCATAAGCAGGATAAAAATAAATCTGCATCTCTATTATGGAGTATATGTAAATTTATGATTCCATGGTCTCCAAGCTTGTTTCACTTGGATAACAGCTCACATTATATTTTTCTCCCAATTTACACCAGATTAGTTACATGCAACATGCTAATGCATTTTGTTATATTGTAGAATGCATTTAAAAGTTAGCTTTAACTCATCACACTATTAGAAAATATTACAGATTTCACACAGCCAACTATTCTATTTAAATATTAGAAGTAGAACAAAGCCAATCACAGATGTTAAATCAGTCAAACTAACATGATGCTTATTATGTTCAAAAATCTGTTCTAAATACCTTAAAATTGAGTATTTCCACTTCCCCACTGCCCTCATAGGTAGGTGATATAATTATCATCAACTTCATTTTCTATGTGGGGTAAGATGGAGTGATTTGACTGCAGAGACATTAGCTTGCTTGTCTAAGTCATGCAGATGGCAAAAAATAGAGATGCGACTTAAACAGGTAGTCATAAGGAAGAATACAAAGTAGGGTCAACAGAGGTTGTGAAAAGATGGTTTCCTTGTCCTCATAAATCTTACGTTTTGCTTCTCCCTCCTCCAAAAACAGAAGCTTATAGGGTTGGGCTATATGCTAGGGTTAGGCTTAAGGAACAAGTGTGCAATACACTTCAGGTAGAGCATGGCCCAACAGAGGTGTGACAATCTATTTTAATCGGTATAAGCAGCACTAATGTGCCCTCAAATAAACTCTTATTCATAATGTGGCTCACAGATGGATGTTATTAACCATGTGTGCCATCTGGTAACTTCCCATTTTAGCTAATCATTCTTGCTAAATAGGTACTAACTCTTTAAAATTATTATTTTCATGCTGCACCCTCTAAATTTCGGTGAACTAGGACACAGTACCAATTGTCCCTTCCTAATTATAGTCTGGGTTTGGAACTCAAAGAAGAACAAAAATCAGATATTTAATAAATTGGTGAGCAAGTTGAGGAAGTGAGAGATTGTAAGATCTTGGGAATGTTCTATCCCTAAAACAAGTTCTAACGGTAAGTCATAAGTAAATAACAAAAAGAATAAGAGTATATACTCTTTCATTATATGCTCATTATATACTCATAAGTAAATAAAAAAAGGAGGAATAGTATATCCTCCTTTAATATGTTATATACCATAACTTCATGGTTATAGTACAATAAATGAATACCTAAAGATTTTGTTTGACTAATAATGTTCAAACTGTACATAAGCATATGATATTAGTTCTATGTTTTATGCAAATGCATATGGAGTTGTCTTTGTTTTTTGTTTAATTTAATCTCTTAATTAAATATAGACTACTTATAAAGGAATGGCATATTGGAAGATATACATTCAATGGGTCTGGTAATAATCATGAAGAAGCATGCATTGAACCATCTGAATGTTCATAGAGTGATTCAGTGATTAGGTTCCAAGGGGTTCACCTTCCATGGACCTCAGAGTCTTTAAATACATCTCTTGTGTTTAGACATCTGTGATGGAAGACAGAATGGAAATCAGTTCTGCTCGTATTCCATTGATTAGAATTTTTCTTACAGCTCTATCTTGATGCAAGCATGGGAAACACGGTTTCTCTGATTTTCCAGAAGTAAAATATAACGATTTGGTATGGGCATCACATGATCTCTACCATATTATGAGATCCCTATATTAACCAACAATTTGAGTCCTTGTCACCTAAAATTCAAATGATAAAAACTATTTAGTTCAAGTTGTTTGATTAAACAGTTTGCTAGCTCCTGACCCACTGGATTTTTGCTCATTCTGGATGTAACATACACATTATTTCAAGGAATGTAAATGGGGGGAACAACAGAGAGAAACTATTAGCAATCATCCATTTTCATTTGGTGTATTTTTTCTATTTGTGAAACAAGTCACAGACTTGACTATTCCTGATTTAACAGTAGAAAATACCTTGCTCTGTGCTCAACTAGGTTCTGGGTTTCAAAGATGATGAGATGAAAAAAATTAGTGCTTGGTATCCACACCATTTACTAAATTGACTGCTAGTTTTGCAACAAGCAAAGAGATTTTTAAAAGAGCTATGCCATGTTAAGGATTTGGATAAACACCACATAGCACTCTATCATCTAACTATCAGTAATAATTGGAACATCCAAGTTTTACAGCAAAAACCTTTAGAAATATATATATATATTTCATTAGATGCATAATGTAAAATCAACTTTAATTTGGTCTTACTCTTGCCCTAAAAATAACACTGGGGCTCAAAAGTTGAGCTATCTTCTTCCCTTTGAAAAGAAATTAAATTAATTTTCAGAGCATGTCCACTAATTCAGAAACCAAACAGTTGTCTGTTTTGGAAAGAGTACTCAAGGGGACTATAAGGAACTAAGCATATAACTACAATAAGTTTAAAGTTTTATACAATTCACATGATTGCTTGAATGTTTAATTATCACAATGAAAGTTTATCAGGTATATTGAACAATCATTATATCTGAATTAAGTGAAGATCAACCAGCAATGATTTAATTGCTGTTTTCAACTAACAAGACTTCCATTGAATTAAATGGAACATAAGGAAATATTAATGTAACTATTAAAGTGAAGAAAAACAAATATAAAGCAATCCATAGTCTGAGTGAAAATTGAAGAGCAATATATCAATAGCTGATTGCAAAAAGTCTGATAACTCATGATTTCAATTACTGGCTAGAACAGCATATCTTAATCCCTTCCTGGATTGGGGGTTAAAGTTATGGCCAAATTCTCTCTTCTCTTTCCTTTCAAGAAATATAAAATTAACAACAGAACATGTTTGGGCAATTATACTCCCCAAATTGCCAGTCCCTATACAATTATTTTAGGATGTTTCACTATGCACAGGCTATTTTGATTGACCTGACCAGTCAAAGCAGTCCACTGATTTCTCAGAGCACATCCTTAACTACAGTTTTCCTTAGACTCCTGCTGTTTCTACCATTTATGTTCAAATACAGAGGAGAGACATGTTGGCAGAAGAAACAATCATAGTCTTATGTGAAATATGTCATTTAATTGCTCATTTCTTTGATTTAACATGAAAAAAAATCTCATTTTCTTTATGTTAAAGTGAAATATTATACCTTCTTCCTGTCAGCAAATTGAGTTTACCACAACCAGCATCTAACTAGGGTAAACTTACTTTCTACTCTCTTAACAGTGATCTGAATTATTTATTATCCCAATTTAAGGATGTGCTACAAAATCTCTATGTCTTTTCCAAGTAGTGCTATATTTCTTCACCTTTTTTTTTGTATTCCTTCACCCAAATTCATTCCAGGAGCTAACTGTGAGGGCATATCAAGGCATTAGTTATTGAACATGGTACTTACAACATGAATATCCCTTTAAGCTATCAAGATACATGCAATCCTATGGGAGATAAAATCTCCTTTGAAAATAAAATTTGTATAGTGTTAAAACAGTCTATGAAATTTCTAATAAAACTTTTGCTACAGATTTTCACAACTGAGATAGAGTTTTTAAATATATAAAATTAGGATATTAACTTTGAAGATCTGGTTTATATATAAGAAGTGCAAATGGTTAAACTTTTAGTTGTATTCCTTAAACTGTGAAAATTGCAAATGAAGGAGGCTTAAAAACTCAAGATCATACAAATAAAATCAGAAATAGTTTTACCTGAGTGAACCTTTGGCCATACACATGACAATAATCAACATAATAGGATTAAAGGACCCAGAGAAAACATCCTGGTCCTCATCTTCATTGTGACTGTTGAGTTGCTAAGTTGTTTCTGACTGCTACCTCATGGACTGTAGCACCCAAGGCTCCTCATTCCTCCACCATCTCCTGGAGTTTGCTCAAATTTATGTTCATTGACTCCATGATGCTAATTAACCACCTCATTCTCTGCCACCCCCTTGTCCTTTTGCCTTCAAACTATCTCAACATCAGGGTCTTTTCCAGAGAATTGGCTCTTCACATCAGATGGCAGAAGTATTGGAGCTTTAATTTCAGCATCAGTACGTCCAATGAATATTCAAGGCTGATTTCCTTAAGGACTGACTGCTTTGATTTCCTTGCAGTCCAAGGGACTCACAAGGGTCTTCAGCAAAATTTAAAAGCATCAATTCTTTGGCACTCAGCCATCTTTATGGACCAGCTCTCACATCTATACATGACTACTGAAAAAACCATAGCTTCGACTATATGGACTTTTGTTGGAGAAGTGATGTCTGTGCTTTTTAAGACACTAGGTTTGTCATAGCTTTTCTTCCAAGCAGCGAGAGCATATTTTAGTTTCATGGCTGTGGTAACTGTCTGAAGTGATTTTGGAGCACAAGAAAATAAAATCTGTCACTGCTTCCACCTTTTCCCCTTTTATTTGCCATGACGTGATGGGACTGGGTACCATAATCTTAGATTTTTTAGTGCTGAGTGTTAAGCCAGCGTTTTCACTCTCCTCTCTCACTCTCATCAGTAGGCTCTTTAGTTCCTTCTCATTTTGTGCCATTAGAGTGGCATCATCTGCATATCTGAGGTTGTTGATATTTCTTCTGGAAATCTTGATTCCAGCTTGTTATTCATCCAGCCCAGCACGGATGTATGCTATGTTAGTATGATGGATGAATGTTAGTATTGTGTATGGTTAGTATGGATGTTAGTGTAATGTGCTCTACATATAAGTTAAAAAAGCAGGATGACAAAATACAGTCTTATCATACTCCTTTCTGAATTTTGAACCAGTCCACTGTTCCATGTCCAGTTCTAACTCTTACTTCTTCACCCACATACAGGTTTCTCAGGAGCCGTGTAAAGTGGTCTAGTACTCCTATCTCTTTAAGGATTTTTCACAATTTGTTGTGAGCCACACAAAGGCTTTAGCATAGTCAATGAAACAGAAGTAGACATTTTTCTGCAATTTCTTTGCTTTCTCCATGATCCAGTGAGTGTTGGCAATATGATCTGTGCACAGTTCTGCCTATTTGAAATTCAGCTTGTAAGTGTAAAAGTTCTTGGTTCATGTACTGCTGAAGCAAGCCTAGCTTGAAGGATTTTGTGCATAACTTTATTCACATGTGAAATGAATGCAATTGTATAGTAGTTTGAATATTTTGGTTGTTGCCCTTCTTTGGGATTGAATGAAAACTGATATTTTCCAGTCCTGTGGTCAATGCTGAGTTTTCCAAATTTGCTGTCATATTGAGTGCAACACTGTCATAGCATCATCTTTTAGGACTTGAAATAGATCAACTAGAATTTCATCACTGCCACTAGCTTTGTTGGTATTAATTATTTCTAAGGTCCACTTTAGTTCACACTCTAGGATGTCTGAGTGTAAGTGAGTGACCACACCATCCCTGGTTATCCAAGCCATTAAGACCCTTCTTGTACAGATATTTTGTGTATTCTTCCACCTGTTTTTAATTTCTTCTGCTTCTGTTAGGTCCTTACAATTTCTGTCCTTTATTATGCCCAGCCTTGCATGAAATGTTCCCTTGGTATCTCCAATTTGTTTGAAGAGATCTCAAGTCTTTCCAATTCTATTGTTTCCCTCTATTTCTTTGTATTTTTCATTGAAGAATGCCTTCCTATCCCTCTTTGCTATTCTTTGGAACTCTGCATTCACCTGGGTATATCTTTACCTTTCTTACTTGCATTTCATTTGTCCTCTTTCCTCAGCTATTTGTAAAGCCTCCCCAGACACCCACTTTGCCTTCTTGTATTTCTTTTTCCTTAGGATAGTTTTTGTCACTCTCTCCTGTACAATACATTGTTCTTCAGGCAAATCTAAACCCTTGCCTCTGTTCATCACCTCTACTGTATAATCATAAGGAATTTTAGTTAAGTCATACCTGAATTGCCTAGTGATTTTCCCTACTTTCTTAAATTTAAGCTTGGATTTTGCAATAAGGAGCTGATGATCTGAGCCACAGTCAGCTCCAGGTCTTGTTTTTGTTGACTGTATAGAGCTTCTTCATCTTCGGCTGCAAAAATATAATCAATCTGATTTCAGTATTGACCATTTGATGATGTCTGTGTATAGAGTTGTCTCTTGGGTTGTTGCAAAAGGCTGTTTGCTCTGACTAGTGTGTTGTCTTGACAAAACTCAGTCAGCTTTTGTCTTGCTTCATTTTGTACTCTTCAAGACCAAACTTTCTTGTTATTCTGGTATCTTGGAGATGAACTGAGATCATTCTGTAATTTTTGAGATTGTACCCAAGAAATGAATTAGGGGCTCTTTTGTTGACTATGAGGGCTATTCCATTTCTTCTAAGGGATTTTGTCCACAGTCATAGATATAATTGTCATCCAAATTAAATTCCCGTATTCCTGTCCTTTTTAGTTCATTGCTTCTTGAGATATTGATGTTCTTCCTTGCTGTCTCCTGCTTGATCACATCCAGTTTACCTTGATTCCTGGACCTAACATTCCAGGGTTTAATGTGATATTATTCTTTACAGTATTGGACTTTACCTTCACCACCAGACATATCCATAACTGAGTGTTGTTTCTGCTTTCACCTAGCTGTTTAATTTTTTCTAGAGTTACTAGTAATTGCCTTCTGCTCTTCCCCAGTTGCATATTGGACACCTTCTGATCTGGGGGTCTCATTTTGTGGCGTCATATCCTTTTGCCTTTTCATAATGTTCATGGAGTTCTCCAGGCAAGAATACTGGAGTGGGTTGCCATTTCCTCCTCCAGTGGACCACGTTTTGCCATAACTCTTCACTACGACCCATTTGTCTTATGATGTCCTACATGACATGGCTTATAGCTTCACTGAGTTGCGCAAGCCCCTTTTCCACAAGGTTGTGACCCATGACGGAAGTCCTCACCTTATCCCTGCCACAATAGGTGCTCTTAGATATTCATTTGCCTTTGTCTTCTTAGTTTTCTGAGTTGCTTCATTAGATACTTTTTCTTAAATAGAAGCCAGATTTATGTTCCCAGTCCAATGTAGCACTGAGAGCTTGATATTTTCCACAGAACGGGGAGCCAAGACTGGTTGCTGAATGTGAACATACTTAGAGTCAGGAGAGTTACAAAGATGAGCAGGCAAACACCAGAAATTTCTTCTCACCTTGCATTAAGACTACATCTTAAATTTCATTTAGACAGACATTAATGGTTTTCATTTTACCCTACAACTTAAATTAAAATAATGAAAATATGTTAACATTATGCCTTACATAGTGTATGCATTTAAAAGCATAGATCTTTAGATGAACTTCCTTTTCCAACCTGAAACAAGAAAAAGCTATCTCAACCAAGATGTAAAGTGAAGTCCTCTCATCCTAATTTAAAATTTATTCAAAGCATAGAACACTGATATTTTTTAATACAAATCTTTCAGATGGCCTTTTAAGGTAATGATTAGTAACAATTATTATTAATAATATATATTGATTGCTTATTTTTCCAGTGGCAGATAATACTACATAACCTATACCAAATATTTTTCACTGGTCAGAACTATACAAGTTTACAAATGAGTCTTTTAAGAAACTTCCGTTTGTTCAACCATTTCCTTAAGAAACATCTCCAGGGCAATCTGCAGAAGAGCTAGGACTATTAAAGACTATTGATTGGTTTAACTTTGTGTATAGTCAACAAGGAGGCTGATTGACTTCTAAGACACGTAGGTTAATGATTGTCTGTGAAACAGGTAATACCCAATGTCATGATTTCAACCTGTGAATTAACATTTAGCAAATTTGGATTCCTGAGTTGTTTATCAAATAAACTATTAATTGCAATGTGCCCTGAGAAGATTACATTTCTGTTTATGATACTCACACACTTCATTATCATTAGCCTTATGTATTTCTTTAGAAAGTCCTCATGAAAAGCCATTAAAAAATCCTATCACTACAAAGTTAAATGTGCCCTAGTTTTCTAGCCAATTTGTATTGAGTTACAACTAGGTACTGAGAGTAAAGATTTGTTATAAGGAGAAATTTAATTTATGCAAAACTATTTAGCCTTTGCTATTCAGAGCCTCTCCATAGCACAAGGAAGAACATGCACTGCATTAATAGTACAAAGATCCTTTACTCCATCCCTTGGATTTAGGTAGACTGAGTTAGTTTCTGTGTATTGAGATGAGGCCATTGTGGCAAAGGGACAAAATGTGTACCTTCCTGTGGCAACAGAACAACTGTAATAATTCTATGCTACTAAGCAGACTCAGATACAGACATATGAAAGTGCCAATGGTAATCTAAACTCATCAGTAGAAAAATGTACTGACAGTTTGATTGTTGTAAGAATATTTTCACTGTTCTCACATCTTTGCAAGTAGAAAAATAATAGCATGATTAAAAATGAAATAGCTTTCCGGCCTAGAGTCTCGTGTGACAGCAGTAAAACGTGTTAATTCCTTGACAAACCAAAAATGTAGGAGAGAAACCCCTTTTGCTTACAGTCAAATTGGGCCCCATTTCAAAATTGGAAATGAATTCAAATTTATAAATATTATAGTTTCCAAAACATCTGCTTTTAGACTATTTAAGCTAGTCCCAAGCTAATGAAGAGCCCAAAGTCCTGTACATTTACATTTTTAAGAGATAGATAAAATGTATAATTAAAATTTTTTTTCATAAGAGGGCTTTAAGGAACTCTCACTGTAATTTTTTTATCATAGTGAAGTACCACACATTTTGTCTTTTTAATGTAAAATTATTGAGACTTTCAGATTGGGCTTATTCATTTAAGTAATTATGGAAATTCAGTTGGGTAAAATCTGGTTAGGATCCTGACCTAAAGTAGACATGCTAATATTCTTTATATGACAGATATATCTATTTGAGAATTACATATCTCAAAAAACATTGAGAATTGCAAAAAAAGTAAATTTTATTAATTTTTTTATAGTTTTGTTTAAAAATTTTCAAGTAAAATGTTAAAATAAAAATAGAAAAACAGCATGATGCATGAACTTCATCCACTAAAGTCATGGTAATTGAATCATTCTGTTCTCTTTCTTCCTTTGAGATTATAATGGTTCCATACAATGTAAGCAAGTAAGATTAATAATAGCATCCATCCTCATAAGCATGGCACTAAGACACAAGATGACAGCAGAAGTAAGAGCAGAAACAACACTATGCACAAATCACTCTGACCTGAAAACTAAAGAAAATATAAAAAGAAACTGAAAACATGATTAACGGTAGTCTTAGAAGATGTAACACGGATGGATCAGCTATCAGTAGAGCATGCCGTGTGGCATGACACCTAACATAATGCATCTAGGGAATATCTGAGAAAGATATTAGAGGGGAAAAAAGGTAGATATTAGTCCTTAGATCACTGATTGGGTAAAAGTTCTCATTAGGATGTATCAGTTCAGTTCAGTTCAGTTCAGTTCAGTCACTCAGTCGTATCCAACTTTTGTGACCCCATGAATCGCAGCACACCGGGCCTCCCTGTCCATCACCAACTTCCAGAGTTCACTCAGACTCATGTCCATCAAGTCAGTGATGCCATCCAGCCATCTCATCCTCTGTCATCCTCTTCTCCTCCTGCCCCCAATCCCTCCCAGCTTCAGAGTCTTTTCCAATGAGTCAACTCTTCGCATGAGGTGGCCAAAACAGGAGTTTCAGCTTTAACATCATTCCTTCCAAAGAAATCCCAGGGCTGATCTCCTTCAGAATGGACTGGTTGGATCTCCTTGCAGTCCAAGGGACTCTCAAGAGTCTTCTCCAACACCACAGTTCAAAAGCATCAATTCTTTGGTGCTCAGCCTTCTTCACAGTCCAACTCTCACATCCATACATGACCACAGGAAAAACCGTAGCCTTGACTAGATGGACCTTAGTCGGCAAAGTAATGTCTCTGCTTTTGAATATGCTATCTAGGTTGGTCATAACTTTTCTTCCAAGGAGTAAGCATCTTTTAATTTCATGGCTGCAGTCACCATCTGAAGTGATTTTGGAGTCCCCAAAAATAAAGTCTGACACTGTTTCCACTGTTTCCCATCTATTTCCGATGAAGTGATGGGACTGGATGCCATGATCTTCATTTTCTGAATGTTGAGCTTTAAGCCAACTTTTTCACTCTCCTCTTTCACTTTCATCAAGAGGCTTTTTAGTTCCTCTTCACTTTCTGCCATAGTGGTGGTGTCATCTGCATATCTGAGGTTATTGATATTTCTCCTGGCAATCTTGATTCCAGCTTGTGCTTCATCCAGCCCAGTATTTCTCATGATGTACTCTGCATAGAAGTTAAATAAGCAGGGTGACAATATACCGCCTTGATGTACTCCTTTTCCTATTTGGAACCAGTCTGTTGTTCCATGTCCAGTTCTAACTGTTGCTTCCTGACCTGCATACAGATTTCTCAAGAAGAAGGTCAGGTGGTCTTGTATTCCGATCACTTTCAGAATTTTCCACAGTTTATTGTGATCCACACAGTCAAAGGCTTTGGCATAGTCAATAAAGCAGAAATAGATGTTTTTCTGGAAGTCTCTTGCTTTTTCCATGATCCAGCAGATGTGAGCAATTTGATCTCTGGTTCCTCTGCCTTTTCGAAAACCAGCTTGAACATCAGGAAGTTCACGGTTCACATATTGTTGAAGCCTGTCTTGGAGAATTTTGAGCATTACTTTACTAGCATGTAGGATGAGTGCAATTGTGCGGTAGTTTGAGCATTCTTTGGCATTGCCTTTCTTTGCGATTGGAATGAAAATGGACCTTTTCCAGTCCTGTGGCCACTGCTGAGTTTTCCAAATTTGCTGGCATATTTAGTGCAGCACTTTCACAGCCTCATCTTTCAGGATTTGAAATAGCTCAACTGGGATGCCATCACCTACACTAGCTTTGTTCGTAGTGATGCTTTCTAAGGCTCACTTGACTTCACATTCCAGCATGTCTGTCTCTAGATGAGTGATCACACCATCGTGATTATCTGGGTCGTGAAGATCTTTTTTGTACAGTTCTTCTGTGTATTCTTGCCACCTCTTCTTAAAATTTTCTGCTTCTGTTAGGTCCAGACCATTTCTGTCCTTTATTGAGCCCATCTTTGCATGAAATGTTCCCTTGGTTTCTCTTATTTTCTTGAAGAGATCTCTAGTCTTTCCCATTCTGTTCTTTTCCTCTATTTCTTTGCATTGATCACTGAAGAAGGCTTTCTTATCTCTTCTTGCTGTTCTTTGAAACTCTGCATTCAGATGCTTATATCTTTCCTTTCCTCCTTTGATTTTATCTTCTCTTCTTTTCACAGCTATTTGTAAGGCTTCCCCAGACAGCCACTTTGCTATTTTGAATTTCTTTTCCATGAGGATGTTCTTGATCCCTGTCTCCTGTACAATGTCACGAACCTCATTCCATAGTTCATCAGGCACTCTATCTATCAGATCTAGGCCCTTAAATCTATTTCTCACGTCCACTGTATAATCATAAGGGATTTGATTTAGGTCATACCTGAATGGTTTAGCGGTTTTCCCTACTTTCTTCAATTTAAGTCTGAATTTGGCAATAAGAAGTTCATGATCTGAGCCACAGTTAGCTCCCAGTCTTGTTTTTGCTGACTGTATAGAGCTTCTCCATCTTTGGCTGGAAAGGATATAATCAATCTGATTTCGGTGTTGACCATCTGGTGCTGTCCATGTGTAGAGTCTTCTCTTGTGTTGTTGGAAGAGGGTGTTTGCTATGACCAATGGATTTTCTTGGCAAAACTCTATTAATCTTTGCCCTGCTCCATTCTGCATTCCAAGGCCAAATTTGCCTGTTACTTCAGGTGTTTCCTGATTTCCTACTTTTGCATTCCATTCCCCTTTAATGAAAAGGACATCTTTTTTGGGTGTTAATTCTACATGGTCTTGTAGGTTTTCATAGAACCGTTCAACTTCAGCTTCTTCAGCATTAGGATGTATACTGACCAAAAAGCTCAATAAATCAAAGAAAGTACAAATGTTAATTTCCCACTAGATTGATTACATTTAGGTGATCTCATACTGCTATTTTACCCTAACAGCAAAGTTGGACTCATCAGTAAGTTCTGGTATTCAGTAACTCTGATAGTATCAAAATCTTAGCTGTTAGCAACTGTACAGTTATTTCGTTACCACAGGTTGTACCTATAATCCTTATGTATTTCTTCACTTCTGTTTCAAACACTATTTTACTGACTTTTTCTCATGGAACGTGTTTATTTTCTAAAAGTTTGTGTTGGTTGCAAAAGTTGATCTGGTAGACTAGGTAGAAAAAGCTAAATCTCGAATAACTTTCTAGCATTCTAAGAAACCACAATTAATTTGCTAAACTGTAATGTTTGAGAATAACTACAATTTTCTACAGTCAAATATATGTATCAAATAACTAATGCCTACCTTCTGATGGTCTAGAAGAGGTACCAGCAGGCGTTTTCTCTAAAGAGCCAGGTAGTAAATATTTTCAGCGTTGGGCAATATCATCTCTGCCTACTATGGTTTGAATGTTTTCCTCTGAGATCCATGTGTTTAAATCCAATTTCTCAATATGTTGGTATTAGGAGTTGAGGACTTTGGATAAAGGACCTGGTGAGGTACTGGACCTGGAAGAGAGCCCTCATGTAACCATGCTGGCAGTCAGATTGGTTTCTAGCCTCTTGAACTGTGTGAGAAAAGAGAGAAAAAATTTCTGTTGTTTATAAGTTACTGACTCTGTGGGTTGCAACCCAGTCTGTTATAGCAGCCTAAACCCAGATACTGATTCATCTACTCAGCAACATCATTGGGTGTAAAAGTAGTGGTAGATGACATAGGTGTTTTTAAATGACTTTTTACTTTTTATATAAAAACAAGTGGTCATCAGGTTTGGCCCATTGGCTTTAGTTTGCCCACCAATGGTTTATAAAACCCTGAAAGTAACAAAATACTTTAACTATAATTTTGGATTCAAATTTACAAAAGGCAAATCTGCTTTCTATATAATATGTTGCCTTTCCTTGATAGTTACATTCTAAGTATAATACACTGAAGTACTTTAAACGCATTGTCTAATGAGAGTTTCGTTTTTTCTTAATTATAACACAGATGATATCCCCAAACTCAAAATCCATTAAATTTTGTAAAGCCATGATGATATGAAGTAAAAATGTACACAAATATTAAAATGTTTAGGAATTAAACATAAATATAAATCATATACTACTGTTCAGTTATATCCAACACATTATTACCCTAGCTGGACACTACTTAGGTTGAAGATATTGTGCTTACAAATGTCACCACAGGTATATTTGTTCACTGTAGTGTAATAATTCTTTAAACTCTTTCTGACTTTATACACTGGCTCATGTTGTCATGCTGCAATTTAGTCAGATTGTTAAGAAGTATTTGTCTAGCAGCTGCTTTCTCTGATCAGAAGTTGTAATCTATTGACCAGTTTTTAATGATTCTAAGTTAAAATAATTATTCAGAATAATAATTTTTTAAATCTTTGTTTCAAGATTTAACAGCCTTGCAATAGTGTATTTATTTTTATTTCTATATATTTCTTAAGGCTAATACTCTTCACTATTTTGATAAGCAGAATACTTCACTGCTTTTCAGAATTTCCCAGTGCTCCACAGTAAATAGAAGTTTTCATTCAATTAATAAAAAGTGTAAAGAAGCATAAAATTGTAAAAGTTACCACATAATGCGTGATTTCCAGGATTTATTCTAGTTCTTTCTCACAGACTTTAGAATGATGAGCCTCTTATTTCCCTCATGTCACTTTTGGAAACTTATTTTGGTATGTTATTTTTTATAACATTTTTCCCAGTTATTTATTCTCATCAATTAAAGTTGGATAGAAAATGCATTCTTCATCTAACTTCTGATGATACTCTTCTGGGCTTCTGCAACACTCTCATTTTTCTTTATGGTATCTGTAGGGAATAAAAACAGTTTTGTGAATGTATATTTTGTCAGAGTCCCTTCCTGGAAGTAGGGCATGTAGTTATGTAATTCTTAGAATCATCTGAAGGCTCAGGTCAGTGTAGTTAGGGAGCAGCAGCATAGTTACTCACTCTTTAAACTCTCGTTAAACTCTCTTTTCTTGAATATATGTAGGAAAATCATAGATGTAAACATACATTGAGTGCATATATTATAAGCAAGTTGATTTTATTTCAAATTTTTTTACCACTAATTTCCAGATTAAACTGGAGACGCTTCAGCCAGCTAATTTGAATTCAAAAGGATTATTATATACTTAGCATAATATGTTAAGATATATTATAGTTTATACTATCATGGAATTTGAAACCCAATTTAATAGCTTAATTTTAATTCACAACATTTTGAGTAGTTCAGTTCTGATTTGTACCTGTGTTGTATTGGAGGTGTCAATTTCCCTCTAAACTATGCAATTTTCTCAGGTTTGAGGAACTCTTGTTTCTTCTATTAATGATCATAAGTTTGTATATCCTCATTCACCTTTTGCTTAGGTTATCTAAGAACTTGTAGTCAGTCAGTTCAGTGGCTCAGTCGTGTTCGACTCTTTGCGACCCCATGGACTGCAGCAAGCCAGGCTTCCCTCTCTTTCACCAACTCCCAGAGCCTACTCAAACTCATGTCCACTGTGTCGATGATGGTATCCAACCATCTTATCCTCTGCCATCCCCTTCTCCTCCTGCCTTCAATCTTTCCCAGCATCAGAGTCTTTTCCAATGAGTAGGTTTTTCGCATCAGGTGCCCAAAGGATTAGAGTTTCAGCTTCAGCATCAGGCCTTCCAATGAATATTCAGGACTGATTTCCTTTAGGATTGAGTGGTTTGATCTCCTTGCAGTCCAAGGGACTCTCAAGGGTCTCCTCTAACACCAAAGTTCAAAAGCAACAATTTTTCAGCGCTCAGTTTTCTTTATAGTCTAACTCTTACATCCATACATGACTACTGGAAAAACCATAACTTTGACAAGATGGACCTTTGTTGGCTAAGTAATGTCTCTGCTTTTTAATATACTGTCTAAGTTTGGTCATAGTTTTTCTTCCAAGGAGCAGGCATCTTTTAATTTCATTGCAGAAGTAACCATTTGCAGTGATTTTGGAGCCCCCCAAAATAAAGTGTCTCACTGTTTTCATTGTTTGCCCATTTATTTGCCATGAAGTGATGGGACCAGATGCCATGATCTTAGAATTTTGAATGTTGAGTTTTAAGCCAACTTTTTCATTCTCCTCTTTTGCTTTCATCAAGAGACTCTTTAGTTCTTCCTCTCTTTCTGCCATAAGGGTGATGTCATCTGCATATCTGAGGTTATTGATATTTCTCCCAGCAATCTTGATTCCAGCTTGTGCTTCATCCAGCCCAAGATTTCTTATGATGCACTCTGCATATAAGTTAAATAAACAAGGTGACAATATACAGCCTTCATGTATTCTTTTCCTGATTTGGAACCAGTCTGTTGTTCCATGTCCAGTTCTAACTGCTGCTTCTTGACATGCATAAAGGTTTCTCAGAAGACAGGTCAGGTGGTCTGGTATTCCTATCTCTAAGAATTTTCCACAGTTTGTTGTGATCCACACAGTCAAAGGCTTTGGCATAGTCAATAAAGCAGAAATAGATGTTTTTTCTGGAGCTCTCTTGCTTTTTTGATGATCCAGTAGATGTCGGCAATTTGATCTCCGGTTCCTCTGACTTTTCTAAATCCAGCTTGAATTGCTGGAAGTTCACGGTTCACATACTGTTGAAGCCTAGGTTGGAGAATTTTGAGCATTATTTTGTTAGCATGTGAGATGAATGCAATTGTGAGGTAGTTTGAACATTCTTTGGCCTTGCCTTTCTTTGGATTGGAATGAAAACTGACCTTTTCCAGTCCTGTGGTCACTGTTGAGTTTCCCAGATTTGCTGGCATATTGAGTGCAGCACTTTCACAGCTGCAAACAAAGCTAGTGGCGAGGATGGAATTCCAGTTGAGCTATTTCAAATCCTAAAAGAAATTGTAGAACATAAGCCAATATCTAAACTTTATAATTAAAAGTTTAATGTAATTTGGCCTAAAAATTCATTAGCCCAGAAAAAAATAAAAGAATGAAAACATACACTCCCAAGACTATATAGTTAATTTATTTATTTAAATTACCTGTAGGCAGACAAGTTGATTTTATACTAAAATAATTTTTTTAAAAAATCATTGAATTTAAAAATATAGGAACATGGAAAACTTTATATTGGCTAGAAGATCTGGGTATCACCCACATAAAAATCCATGCTTCTCAGAATGAATTCTATACACTAAAATGTTCAAGAATCCCTACAGTGTTTTGTTTTATTTTAATAAAGTATACTGTATTTAAAATATTATATGAGTTTCAGCATAGTTACCTATTAGCACAGTAACTCAGTATTTTAATAGATCATTCTTCATTAAAAGTTATAAAATAAGTGGCTATTCCCCTGTAATGTACAATATATTGTTCTTGCTTATTATCTATTGGGCAGATGTCTTATGAATCTCTGTTTCATACATGTACTTTGTATCTCTTAATTTTGTTCCATTATCTTGCCCCAACCCCTTCCCTCTTCCAAGTGCTAGCCTAACACTAATTTATTTTCTATATCTGTACATCTGTTTTTGTTTTGCTGTGTATATTCCTTTGTTTTACTTCTGAGATTCCATACATAAGTGATATCATAGGGTATTTATATTTTTCTGTCTGCCTAATTCACTAAGTATAATATTCTGTAGGTCCATCTGTATTGCTGCAAATGGCAGAATTTTATTATTTTTTTGACTGTGTATTCTCTCTCCCATTCACACACACACACAATCCAACAAGCCCTTGGATTGGTCCTTGTTTTGACTACTATAAGTAGTGCTGCTGTGAACATTGCCAGGCACACATCTTTTAAAATTGGTGTTTTTGGTTTCTTTAGTTATGTACCAAGGAGTGGAATTGCTGGATCACATAGTAACTCTATTTTTAGTTTTTATAATAAACTCCATGTCTTCCATAGTGGCTGCACCAGTTTAATTTCTCATTAAGATTGTTCAGGTTTCCCTTGTAGCTCAGTCAGTAAAGAATCTACCTGCAAAGCAGGAGACCTAAGATCAATTCCTGGGTCGGAAACATCTCCTGGAGAAGGAAATGGCAACTCACTCCAGTAATCTTGCCGGGAAAATCGTATGGACAGAGGAGCCTGGCAAGTTACAGTCTATGGGGTGGCAAGAGTAAGACATGACTAAGTGACTAAGCACACACAAGATTGTTCAGTAGTACTCTTTTCCCCATATCTTCACAATCATTCATTATTCACAGGCTTTTTGATGACAACTATCAGGAAAAGTGTGGAGAGATATTTAGTTGTTGCTTTGATTTACATTTCTCTAATAACCAGTACTTTACCAACAAAGGTCCGTCTAGTCAAGGCTGTGGTTTGTCCAGTGGACATGTATGGATGTGAAAGTTGGACTGTGAAGAAAGCTGAGCGCTGAAGAATTGATGCTTTTGAACTGTGGTGTTGGAGAAGACTCTTGAGAGTGCCTTGGACTGCAAGGAGATCCAACCAGTCCATTCTAAAGGAGATCCAACCAGTCCATTCTAAAGGAGATCCAACCAGTCCATTCTAAAGGAGATCAGCGCTGGATGTTCTTTGGAAGGAAAGATGCTAAAGCTGAAACTCCAGTATTTTAGCCACCTCATGCGAAGAGTTGACTCACTGGAAAAGACTCTGATGCTGGGAGGGATTGGGGACAGGAGGAAAAGGGAACAACAGAGGATGAGATGGCTGGATGGCATCACTGACTTGATGGATGTGAGTCTGAGTGAACCCCGGGAGTTGGTGATGGACAGGGAGGCCTGGCATAGCTGCGATTCATGGGGTTGCAAAGAGTCAGACGTGACTGAGTGACTGAACTGAGCTGAATAACTAGTGATGTCGAGCATCTTCTCATGTACCTGTTAGCCATCTGTATGTCTTCTTTGAAAAACATGCCTGTTCAGATCTTATCAGTTCAGTTCAGTTGCTCAGTCATGTCCGACTCTTTGCAACCCCATGAATCGCAGCATGCCAGGCCTCCCTGTCCATCACCAACTTCCGGAGTTCACTCAGACTCACGTCCATCAAGTCAGTGATGCCATCCAGCCATCTCATCCTCTGTTGTCCCCTTTTCCTCCTGCCCCAAATCCCTCCCAGCTTCAGAGTCTTTTCCAATGAGTCAACTCTTCGCATCAGTGGCCAAAGTACTGGAGTTTCAGCTTCAGCATCATTCCCTCCAAAGAAATCCCAGAGCTGATCTCCTTCAGAATAGACTGGTTGGATCTCCTTGCAGTCCAAGGGACTCTCAAGAGTCTTCTCCAACACCACAGTTCAAAAGCATCAATTCTTTAGCACTCAGCTTTCTTCAAAGTCCAACTCTCACATCCATACATGACCACTGGAAAAACCATAGCCTTGACTAGATGGACATTTGCTGGCAAAGTAATATCTCTGCTTTTCAATATGCTATCTAGGTTGGTCATAACTTTTCTTCCAAGGAGTAAGCATCTTTTAATTTCATGGCTGCAGTCACCATCTGCAGTGATTTTGGAGCCACAAAAAATAAAGTCTGATACTGTTTTCACTGTTTCCCCATCTATTTGCCATGAAGTGATGGGGCCAGATGCCATGATCTTCATTTTCTGAATGTTGAGTTTTAAGCCAACTTTTTCACTCTCCACTTTCACTTTCAAGAGGCTTTTTAGTTCCTCTTCACTTTCAGCCACAAGGGTGGTGTCATCTGCATATCTGAGTTTATTGATATTTCTCCTGGCAATCTTGATTCCAGCTTGTGTTTCTTCCAGTCCAGCATTTCTCATGATGTGCTCTGCATATAAGTTAAATAAGCAGGATGACAATACACGACCTTGACGTACTCCTTTTCCTATTTGGAACCAGTCTGTTGTTCCATGTCCAGTTCTAACTGTTGCTTCCTGACCTGCATATAGGTTTCTCAAGAGAGAATGGGCAGCTGAGACTGTGCGCAGAGCATGGCTGAGTGGAGCTACCCCACATCCGAGGTAGGGGCAGAAGGCGGGAGGACCCCATGCCTGAGGGGTGGCGACTGAGAGGAGCTACCCCATGTCCGAGGTCAGGGGTAGCGGCCGGGAAGAGCTGCCCCACGCCTGAGGCCAAGGGTGGCGACTGGGAAGAGTGACTCCATGTCCAAGAAGCAATGGCTGTATGGGCCCCCAAGGGCCTAGAGGAGCTATCCACATTCAAGGTCAGGAGGGGCGGCAGTGAGGAGATACCCCTCATCCAAGGTAAGAATCAGCAGCTGCACTTTGCTGGAGCAGCCGTGAAGAGATACCCCACATCCAAGGTAAGAGAAACCCAAGTAAGATGGTAGGTGTTGCTAGAGGGCAGACACACTGAAACCATAATCACAGAAAACTATTCAATCTAATCACACTAGGACCACAGCCTTGTCTGACTCAATGAAACTAAGCCATGCCCTGTGGGGCCACCCAGAACTGTCGGGCATGTTGGAGAGGTCTGATACAATGTGGTCCACTAGAGAAGGGAATGGCAAACCACTTCAGTATTCTTGCCTTGAGAACCCCATGAACAGTATGAAAAGGCAAAATGATAGGATACTGAAAGAGGAACCCCCCAGGTCAGTAGGTGCCCAATATGCTACTGGAGATCAGTGGAGAAATAACTCCAGAAAGAATGAAGGGATGGAGCCAAAGCAAAAGCAATACCCAGCTGTGGATGTGACTGGTGATAGAAGCAAGGTCTGATGCTGTAAAGAGCAATATTGCATAGGAACCTGGAATGTCAGGTCCATGAATCAAGGCAAATTGGAAGTGGTCAAAAAAGACATGGCAAGAGTTCAGATCTTATACCTGTATTTTAATTTGGTCATTTTTTCCTAATATTGAATTATATGAGCTATTTCTAGATTTTGAATATTAACCCTTTGTCAAGTGTATCATTTGTAAATAGTTTATCCCACTCAGTAGGTTGGAATTTTGACCATTTCTTTTGCTGTGCAAAAGCTTTTAATTTTAATTGGATCTCTTTTGTTTATTTTTGCCTTTTTTTCCTCCTTGCTTTAGGAAACAAACCCACAAAATATTGCTACATTTTTGTCAAAAAGTGTTTTGCTTATATTCTCTTCTGGGAATTTTATGATTTCAGATCTTACATTTAGGTCTTTAATGTGCTGAGTTTATTTTTTATATTATATGAGGTAAATGTACTAATCACATCCTTTTACATGTAGTTTTCTAATTTTCCTAGTACTATTTACTAGAGAGACTGTCTACCCACCACTGTATTTTCTTGCTTCCTCTGTCATACATTACTTGACCATAGTTGTGTAGGCTTATTTCTGAGCTCTCTATTCTATTCTGTTGATCTATGTGTCTGCTTTTGTGCCAGTACCATGATGTTTTGATGAGTGTAGCTCTGCAGTATAGTCTGAAGTCAAAGAGCATGACTCTGTTCTTTTTCTTAGCTACTTTGACTTTTTGGAGTGTTTCCTTATTCCATACACTTTAGGAGTATTCATTCTAGTTTTGTGAAAAATGTCATGATTATTTTGATAAAGGTTGCATTAAATGTGTATATTCTTTTGGTTACTATGGCTATTTTAACAATACTAATTCTTCCAATACAAGAGAACTGAATATCTCTTCATTTCTTTGTGTTATATTCAACTTCCTTAATCCAACCTTCATAATTTTCAGAGTATATGTCTTACATCTCCTCAATTAACTTTGCTCCCAGATATTTCATCATTTTTGATATGATTTAAAATGGAATTGCTTTTTCCTTTCTATATAGAAAAGCAAGATGTTTCTCTATATTGTATCCTGAGACTTTTGAATTCATTTATTAAATCTCTTGGTTTTTTGATAGAGAATTTCAAGTTTTCTATATTCAGCCTTGTGTAATCTGTTAATAGTGACAGTTTACTTATTTTCTTCAATGTGGATGCCTTATTTTCTATTTCTGTCTGATTGCTGTAGGTAGGACCTCCAATATTATTTTAAATAAAAGTATTGTCTGTGGGCCTCCTAGTTTTGTTTGTTTATTTATTTGTTTATTGGTAGAGAAAAGGCTTCAACATTTCACCAATGAAATTATATTAACTATGGGCTTAGCATAAATAACCTATTTTTATTTTTAGACTATATTTGCTCTATAGCTACTTTGTTGTGAGTTTTTTATCATGAATGCACGTTCAACATTGTCAAATGCTGTATCTGTTGAGATGATTATATGATTTTTATCCTTTATTTTGTTAGTATGGTGTATCCCATTAACTGATTTGCAAATATTGAGCCATGCTTGCATCCATGGAATAAATCTCACTTGCTCATAGTATATGATATTTTTGCATCTTGTGGGATTTGGTTTTCTAATATATTTTAAAGATTTTTTAAAATATATATTTCAAAAACCTTGGCCTGTAATTTTCTTTTTGTTGTATCTCATTTGGTTTTGGTATCAGGACTTGTAGAATGAATTTGGGAGTGTTCTTTCGACTTGAATTTTTGAAATATTTTGAGAAGAACATTTATAAGCTCTTCATTATATGCTTGGTAGAATTTTCCTGTGAAGCCATTCAGTCCTAGAATTTATTTGCTAGGAGTTTTTTTTGTTTTGTTTTGTTTTTTAACAAATTAAATATCACTCCTAATTATCTACCTGTTCAAATTGTATCTTCTTGATTCATTCTTGGAAGGTTGTATGTTTTAGAAATGTATCTATTTTTTCTAGAACATCCAATTTTTTGGTGTATAATTATTCATTGTGTTCTCTTATGATTTTTTTTTTGTATCTCTGTGACATCAATTGTGATTTTTTCCTTTCATTTCTAATTTTATTTGGGTCCTTTCTCTTTTCTTCTTGGTAAGCATGGCTAAAGTTTATCAGTTTTTTCTGTAAAAAAGCAGCTATGTTGTTCCATTGATCTTTTCTATTATTTTTGGTCTCTGTTTTATTTCTGTATTCTCTAATTTCTATTATTTCCCTCCTTTTACTAACTTTGTGCTCTGTTCTTCCTTTTCTAAATACTCTAGGAGGTTGTTAGGCTGTTTATTTTAGATTTTCCTTGTTTCCTGAGGAAGGCCTCTGTGAGTATAAACTTAACCCTTTGATTCACTTTTGCTGCTTCCCACAGGTTTTGGAAAGTTCTGTTTCCACTTCCATTTGTCTTGAGTTATTTTCTGATTTCTGGATTGGTTTCTTCTTTGACCCTTTGGTTATTTAGTAACATGTTGCCTACTCTTCATATGTTTGTTCTTTTCTCATTTTTTCTTTGTATAGTTTATTTCTAATTTTTTACCACTGTGATTGAAAAACTGTTTGATATAATTTCTACCCTAATAAATCGGCTAGACTTGTTTTGTAGCCTAGTATATGATCTGTTTGAGAGAATATTACATAGACACTTGAAAAGAACTGTGTATTCTGCAACTTTTGGATGTTAATGTCCTACAGATGCCAATTAAATCTAACTGGTCTATTGTGTCATTTAAGACCCTTGTTGCTTTATTGATTTCTGTCTGGATGATCTATCTATCTATGTATCTGACATTACTGTCCTCTATATTAATGTATTATTGTCAATTTATTTTATACTTGTTAATATTTGCTTTATATATTTGCTGCTGCTGCTGCTGCTGCTAAGCCGCTTCAGTCATGTCCAACTCTGTGCGACCCCATAGACGGCAGACCACCAGGTGCTCCTTATTGCATGCATATATGTAACAAGTGTGATACACTGTTTTTTAAATTGAATCCTTTATATGATACCTTATTTTTTATCTTTTGTTATAGCCTTTGCTTTAAGGTCTCTTTTGTCTCATATTGGTATTGCTACCCAGCTTTCTTGTCATTTCTAGTTGCATGAATTATCTTTTATAATCTTTTCATTTTCAGTCTGTGTCTTTAGTTCTGAAGTTCATCTCTTACACACAGCATATAGATAGGTTTTGTTCTTTTATCCAATCAGGCACCCTATGGCATTTGATTGGAAAATTTATTCCATTGACATTTTAAATAATTATTGATACATATGTACTTATTGCAACTTGATAACTTTTTTCTGGTTGTTTTTATACTTCTTTTCTATTTATTCTTCTTGTTGTTTGTTCCCTCGTGTTAAGATTATTTTCTTTAGTAGTATGCTTATGTTTCTTTTTCATAGCTTTTCTGTACCTTTTGTAGGGCTTTTTTGTTTGTTTGTTTGTTTTACTATATTGTGTCTTGGTTTCTTTTGCTGTGTACAGGCTTTCTTTAGTTCTGGCAAGCAGAGGCCACTCTCTACTTGTAGGGGACAGGCTTCTTGTTAAGGTGACTTCTCATTGCAGAGCACAAGCTCTAGGGAACATGGGCTTTATTAGATGCCAAACACAGGCTCACTAGTTGCAGCCCATGTTCTCAGTTTCCCTGCCACATGTGGAGTCTTCCTGGACCAGGGACCAAATCTATATCCCCTGTATTGGCAGGCAGATTCCTAACTATCAGACCACCAGGGAAGTCCCTTATTATAGGTTTTTAATTTTTGTTTACCATGAGTTCATATATGTTGTCCTATATATATTTGTCTTAAACTGGGAGTCACTTAAGTTCAGACATATCCTAAAATATTGATATAATTTACTCCACTTCTCCACATTTTATGTTTTTGAGGTTATATTTTACATTCTTACATATATTTCTGAACTATTTATTGTAGTTACAGTTGCTTTCAAAATATTTTTTGTATTTTTGTAGTAGATTATTTTGTTGGTTGAACTTCAGCCATTATTGTATATTTATCTTTTCTAGTAGGAATTTTCCTTGTTAAAAATGACTTACTTTCCAATTAGAGAAGATCCTTTAATATTTATTTTAGTAGTTTATGCATGTCTGAAAAGTTCTTTTATCTCTCCTTCAGTTCTAGATGATAACATTGTAGGGTAGAATACTCTAGATTTCAGGGTTTTCCCTTTCGACACTTAGAATATTATCATGTCTCTACCTTCTGCCTTGAAAATTTTCTGTAGAAAAAAGAAGCTGGTAGCTTTTTTTGGGATTCCCTTGTTTATGACTCTTCATTTTCTCTTGCTTCCTTTAGTATTAACTCTTACATTTAACTTGTGCCATTTTAATTATAATATGTCTTGCTATGGGGCTATTTGAGTTCATCTTGTGTGGGATTATAGGTGCTTCCTGTACCAGGATATCATTTTCCTTCAGTTATGGGAAAATTTCAGCCATAATTTCATCAAAAATATTTTCCATTCCCTTTCTTGCTCTCTTCTCTGAGGCTCCTATAATGTGAATTTTGGAATGCTTTGTGTTATGCAACTGGTACTTTATGTTTGTTCTCATTTCTTTGTAACTTTATTTTTCATTTTGTTGTCCTGATTGGTTGATTTCCATTATTCTATCTTCCAGATAACTTGTATGTTCTTCTGTGTACTTAGTCCTGTGATTCATTCCTTCCTGTGTGTTTTTTATTTCAGTTATTAAATTATTCATTTCTGATTAGGTCTTTTTTTTTATATTTTCTAGGTACTTGCTAAGAAATCTCATAGCATTTATCTATTCTTTCCCCTAATTCAGTTAACATTCTTTATACTAGTGCTTTGAATTATTTATTTGTAGCTTGTTTATTTCTGTCCCATTACTTATCTTTTCAAGGCTTTTCTTGCTCTTTCAGTTGAAAGTAGTATCTCTGTCTTTTTGTTTTATGTAACTTTCTCTGTCTCTGTCAATTTAAGTGAAATCAGTTATCTAGTGTTTTCTTAAAGTAGTGTCCTTATGTTGTAGCTTTCCAATACAGATTTTGTGTATCCAGTGACTTTGGTGGGAGAGTTAGATTTTACATGGACACAAATCATGTCTTTCCTCACAGTGAGCTAGCTGGCAGCTATAAATTTGGTTTAGGTGGGACCAGAGATTAAGGGACTGGAACTAGAGCCTGGTGTGAGGCAGGACTTTCTCTCTGCTCACTGTTATCACCACTCTATCAGGTGTGGGATCTGAGCCCAAGTTTTTGGAGCAGTGAGCTAGCTTTGTTCCCTTTAAGTGTGTGCTTTCTCCTCTTCTATCACCATGATTCTTGCCCCAGGAGAGGAGAGCACTGAAGGATGGGAGCCTGTGCAGCTTCTCATCTTGTGTTGGCTACAGACCGAAATCCAAGCTGTCTCCAAGGTGCTGCTTTTGCATAAAGAGCATATTTACCCCTCACTCTGTTCAGATCCAAGCCCTCTTTGTGCCTCATGGCTGGCCACACCTCCAATCCCTCACCAGCTTCTCCCTATTGTGGAGCTGTACTGCAGGGCGGAGGGGACTGTATGGAATCTCTGTGTGTATTTGTCTATGAGCTGTGATGGACCTGCTACTATCAGAGTTCTGAGATGCATCTGATATGCTGCTTGAAAAGAATAAAAAAATGGCCAATGCTGTCCAGAGGCTGGCTCTGAACCAAGTTACCTTCGTGTTCCACAGCCAAGCTTTCTCTCAAGCCATAGATCCAGTGCTGCAATGCAATGTGGAATAAACAGGGTTGAGGTATTCACTCAGCTCAGACTGAGGCATGCACCAAGGCAACAGTGCAAAACTCAGCAGCAATTTCAGCAGTTTTCTAGCCACACTTTATGCACAGCCTGGGGGCAAACCAGTGCACACATGTTCCTTGAAAGTTGAGTCTAAGCTTCCTAAGGCCTTCCTGTTAGTCCAGAATCCTTCCAATCAGCTAAGGGGGGTTGTCTTCCCAATTTAGAACCCCAGGACTAGAGTGTCCAATGGGACTTGAAGCACTCACTCTTTAGAGCTGATCTTTTCTCATATAATCTTCCTATTTCTCTGAGTCCCCTCCCAGGAGAAGAGATCCTGGTTTGATTGCTTTTATTCCCTCCTACCTAGTGCTGTGAATTTACTGTAGCAGCACCTCCATACATAAGATAAATGCTAACATTCATAAAAGGGGAAATTGACAGAAACACAGCAATAGTAGGGAATTTTAACACCCCACATGCACTGATGGACATCATCCAGAAGAAAATAAGAAAGAAAACAAAAGCTTTAAATGATATAATACACCAAGCAGACTTAATTGATATTTATAGGACATTCCATCTGAAAGTGTCAAAAGACACTTTCTTCTGGGATATATCACATATTGTGTCACAAATCAAGCCTTTATAGATTTAAGAAAATTAAAATCATATCAAGCATCTTTTTGAACTACCATGACATGAAATTAGGACTCAATTACAGGAAAATAAAACTATAAAAATCACAGACACATGGATGCTAAATGATACAGAGAAAGGCAAATACTGCATGATCTCTTGTATTTGGAGTCTTAAAAAAAGTCATAGAAATAGAGGTCAGAGTCTTAGTTACCAGAGGCACAGGGTCAGAGGAGGAGGGATAGGGGAAGGTGAATAAAAAGTATGCAATGTACTAGGAATGTAATGTACAATGTGATGATTATAGCTAAAACTGTTGTATGGTATATAAGAAAGAAAAAACAAAATGAGATTTTTTTTTCCTTTTTTCTTTTCTTTTTCTTGTATCTATAGGAGAAGATGGATGTTAGCTGAACCTGTTGTCACAATCATTTTACAATATATGTATGTCAAACCATTGTGTTGTGTATTTTAAACTTACATAGTGATATATGCTAGTTTTTCAACAAAGCAGGAAAAAATATGGCTTGATCTGAATTTTACAAGAGAAACTCGTGATGAATAATACTTGTTCATTATGATACTTTACTGAAAAAAATAAGACTTGGTTAGGATTGTTTATAAAGTTATAACATACAAGGAAGTCCAATGGTTCCAAACAATAAATACCTAAACAAAAATTCACATGAAATCATTTCAGACATTCTATCAGACACTGGAATAAATAAGTAAATATGAATTTTCTTTGAATATTTTCAAGTCAGTGCTTAATGAAATTATGTAAATTAATTACATACATTATTTGAATATACTGACTTCTAAATATCATTTTTTCTAAACATCTTTTTTAAAAGATTTAATAGAAATATAGGCATGCATTCATTCAGTTATTCAATAACAAACTTGTGCACTTGCTATTGTCCAGGCTTTGTGATATATTTTAGATATAAATATTTATAATAAACACAAATAGACATGGTATTTCTATGGGTTTCAGACATAAGGGAGAAAGACACAGTAAATAGACAAAAATAATGCGTTTATAATAAGTGCTATGGTAGAAAATTTCACTCAAAACTTAACCTTTAAGCCTCCTTTCCCATCAACACTGTGTAATTTGACTTAATTTATTTATATGTGTCAAACTAATGACAGCCTTAGATCATTCTAATTATCTATTCAAAATTTGACTCTGTAATCCCAGCCTTTAATCTTTATATATACATCGTTATACTGTGTCCATAGATTTCTTCCATTACTCAAGGTTTGCAATTTTAAAATATTTAAGTACTAGGTTTTTCTTTCTTATACTTACCAAATTTAAAGAGAAATAAATAATAAATTAGATAAGTCAAAGTAAGGGAGGATATTTTGGTGCAATCGTAAAAGCAGGTCCAACACCCAAATAAACTCACATGCATGTATATTCATATATTATACACTCATTCTTATATATCTACATTACAAACACAGACACACAGACACACACACACACACACACACATGCTTTAAGCCTTTTCTTTGAAGGAAATAAATTGCTTTGCATAGATGATTCAACTTGAACAAGCATTAAAAATAGATTCAATGTGAGAATTAATGAGTAAATATTTAATGAAAACAAACACTATGTGTATGACACAGTGGGTTTGAGTTTCTTGAAGCAGATTCTAGAATCTAGTCAACTTAGTTAAGATATAAAAGGTTTTAAAAGTTATAAAAATTACCTATACAAATTATCTGTGGGATATGATCCAAATGTAACTTTTATAAAAGATTAGACTAGCAACAGTGTACAAGGTAGATTAGAATTATGAGCAATACTGGAATCTAAAAAGCATCCCAAAGCATAATATTATGTGATATATGACAATTTAGTGGCTACATTCCTTGAGTTTTGGGTGAATATTTAGTCAATAATTCATATTTGTATATTTAAAAACTAAACATTCTTCTTATATATTTGAATTATTTCAATACCTAATTTAAATTTATAAAACAAGAATGACCATTCTGGGCAATACTGATATCCTGGGTTGGTTGCCAGCAGCTAACCTCTCAATTTGTGACAAGCAAAAATGTCTTTAGATGCTGCCAAATGTCTTCTTGGGAGCGAAATAATATTCCTCAGTTGAGAATCTTTGGTATATACTAATGTTTAACTATTCGTTTTGATTAATCCTTAAACTCTATATAAATTATTTTCATGATAATGATATATGACAAATACTTTCAAATATTTAATGGCTTACAATGACGAATGTTTGTTTTTCTGACTCAGAGACATAGGTGTCAGATGGGATCTGGCCGCCATCAACAGGGCTTGACTGAACCTAGTCAGATTGGCTTCAGGCTCTAGCTCAAGTTCAAATATGCTCCATGTCTCATATCAGAGCCTAAGGTAAAGATACAGACATGAAGTGTGTTCTCCTCGTGGTGATGTCAGGAACTCAACAAAACAGTCCAGGCATATATGCACATTCCAAGCCCCCACTTATATTGAGTCTTCTAATCTCTAGTTGACAAAAATCATGCATATAGCTAAGGCCAAGGTAAAGGAGAAGGGAGTCATTTTGCCTATCATGCATCTGTGGCAAGAACGTGATGTAAAGACATGGAACCAACAATTCAGTCTACTACCTAGTCAAATGACATGAAAAGCTTGGTTTGTAGATTGAATTTTGTTGATGTTGATATCTTACATTAAATTGAGAGCTTCTTGGAGCCAGATCCAATTCTAGGAACATAAGTGTTTAAAGAATAAATACATGAGCAAAACAATTAACATCATTATTTTACATTTTAAAAATCATAAATGAGTTTATAATGTATTGAATAAACAACATTATATAAGACATTAGTGTTATTATATTAAAATATATTGACTAGTTATTAATAATAAAATATTAAAATGACAGGCCATTATGTAATTTGTAGAGAATCATGATACACATCAAATGTATTGGTAATACTTATTGCTACTCAACAAGATATTGATTTTACAAATTATCTTGCTGAGAAATTTGCATTCATGATTTTTCACCTATCTTAATAACTAAAGTCTTCTACTGTAGATATTATCAAATAAATATAGAATAAAATATTCTTTATAAGTTTTCTATAAGTACTTTTGACTTTCATGTATTAGCTTGAATGACTAATTTTTACTCACCAAATCTAACTTCTCTTTTCTTACCTCTCCTCTCCTTTTACTGCTTTTCTTAATATTTATATAAATGCTCAACTTTGTGAAAATCAAAAGCAAATTTAGTAATGACACCACAGCATACTTTTATGTAATGAGTAAACATAGTATTCAATTACAATGTCATGTCTCTTTTAAAAAAGAATCTCAATTTGAAAAATTATCTAACAAATTGAAGTGGCAAAGACTTCTTATTCTATTTTACTTTATTAGATGAATCAAAAAAGTAACCAAGTCTGAACATTAAGTCAGTATAATTTGTAACTAAAAATCATCTAATAGCTGTAGGTATTTGATCATTTGTTCTTTACCTGGGGTAATATTCAAGAATATATTTTATTCACAAACCTAAATATACTGGGTATTTCATGTTTGCTTTATATAAATAAATGAATTTTATGTATATAATGGCAAGCCTAGACAGTGTATTAAAATTAGAGACGTCACTCTGCAAACAAAAGTGTGTATAGTCAAAGTTATGCTCTTTCCAGTGGTCATGTATGGATGTGAGAGTTGGACCATAAAGAAGGTGGAGCACCAAAGAACTGATGCTTTTGAACTACTGGAGAAGTCTCTTGAGAGTCCCTTGGACTGCAAGGAGATCAGTCTTTAAGGAAATCAACTCTGAGTATTCATTGGAAGGACTAATGCTGAAGCTGAAGTTCCAATGCTTTGACCACCTGATGCAAAGTGCTGACTCATTGGAAAAGACCCTGATGCTGGGAAAGATTGAAGGCAAGATGGGAAGGGGACAACAGAGGATGAGATGGTTGGATGACATTACTGACTCAATGGACATGAGTATGAGCAAACCCAGGGAGATAGTGAAGGAAAGGGAAGCCTGGTGTGCTGCAGTTCATGGGGTCACAAAGAGAGGCAAACAACTTAGTGACTGAAAAACAACAAAATCAATGTACATAATAAGAACACAAGTTTATGGCCAGAGATAAAAATAACACTATATATTATAGACAGTTTTAAGACTATGTTAAATACTATTTCGAAGAGGTTCACATTCTTCCTGAAAAAAAAAAAAAAAAAAACCGACTTGCTGTAGAGGACTTGAGAAAATTTTCACAATCAAAATATGAATATTAATATATGGTTAAATATATACATATGACTGTTGGAAAAATAAAGGCAGAGAAACAGAGATATATCTTAGGCTACATATATTCATCACCAGGGTTTTCTAATATTAATATGGACTATGGATAAGAAAAATTTATAATTTTTGAGTCCTTATTATGTGCCAAGCATGTTGTTCTTCTATAGACCAATAGTCTTTACAATAACTCTATGAGGCAGATTTCATAATTGCTGGTTTGTGTGTTCAGTTTTATATAGCAAATAAGACACAAAAAAGCAAAATGTCGTATTTCACAAGCTAATAAAAAGGTAGCTCAAACTTTGGTACGTCTAGGTTAGTTTGCCTCTAAAGCACGACATTACTTTTCCTATACCATGATTTATTTCCTTATATTAATTCCTTTTCTATTTGGAATTGCTTTATATTCAACAGTCTCTGTCTTCCCTTTCTTCAGAGATCTGGTCCCATTTACCCCCTTCCAAATGCCTCATTGCCTGCCATTGATCTGATTCTTTGACTTGAGCTCTGAAGAGCACTCTTGAATCTATATTATTACTAGGTCTCAAATCAAATCCAAACAGATATAAAGCACACATAAGTTCAAGCATCTTTTTCATGAACCCTGGCACAAGCATCTTTTAACTGAGAAGTATTATTAAAAAAAAAAAAAAAACTACATCATTTTTTGAAAGGCATCCAGCATACAGAGATTTAATTTCTATCAACACAATTCCCTTCCCAACCACAACCCGTCTCACAGAGCCTCCTCCTTTGCCCTATTACCTTCTCAGGTATTAGATGTCCTGTCTTAGTTTTCCATCCATTTCATTTTTACTATTATAACTAATAACTATATCATTTATAGTTACAGATTCAATAAAGGATCAATCTCATACATACACAAACAAAATGATGTAACCAATTATTATAAGTAGAAAATATTTTTCTAATTGTCACAAGCTTTAACTAAAGTTACCTGTCATTCCCAATCTAACTACTTAAGTACCTATTCATATGCTTAGAAACCTTGCCACTCCCTTGATGATATCAATCTATACCTTTTCTCCTTGTCTCTGCAAATGACACTATTTTCTTTTTTATGGCTGAATAATATTCCATTCTATATATGTACCACAGCTTCTTTATCCATTCTTCTCTGGGACATTTAGGTTGCTTCTATATTCGGGCTATTGCAAACAGTGCTTCAGTGAACAGTGGGTGCATGTGTCTTTTTTTTTTTTAGTTTTTTTATTTTTTAAATTTTAAAATCTTTAATTTGAATTATGGTTTTTTCAGGGTATATAGCAGGAGTGGGATTGCTGGATCATATGGTAGTACTATGTTTAGTTTAGGTTTTGTTTTTTTTTTTTAAAGGAACCTCCATATTGTTCACCATAGTGGCTGTATCAATTCCCACCAACAGTGTAAGAGGGTTCCCTTTTCTTCACATCCACTCCAGCATTTATTGTTTGTGGATTTCTTGATGACAGCCATTCTGACAGGTGTGAAGTCATACCTCATTGTAGTTTTGAGTTACATTTCTCTAAGACTTATGGGTGTTAAGCATTATTTCATGTGTTTGTTGGTCATCTGCATGTCTTCTTTGGAGAAAACGTCTCTTTAGGTTTTCTGTCCAGTTTTTTTGTTTGTTTGAGTTTTTTGTTGTTTTGATATTGAGCCTCATGAATTGTTTGTATATTTTGGAGATTAATCCCTTGTTACTTGTTTCATTTGCAAATATTTTCTTCTATTCTGAGAGTTGTTGTTTCATCTTGTTTACGATTTCCTTTTCTGTGCAGAAGCTTTTAAGTTTAATTAAGTCCCATTTTTTAATTCTAGTTGTTATGTTCATTACTCTAGGAGGTAGGTCAAAAGAGATACTGCTGAGGTTTGTCAGAGGGTGTTCTATGTTTTTCTCTAACAGTTATATAGTGCTCATCCTTACATTTAGGTCTTCAGTCCATTTGGAGTTTGTTTTTTGTGTGTAGTGTTAGGGAATGTTCTAATTACATTCTTTTACATGTAGATGTCCAATTTTCCCAGCACCATTTATTGAAGACTGTCTTTTCTCCATTGTATATCCTTGACTCCTTTGACCATAACTGCATAGGTTTATTCCTGGGTTTCTATCCTCTGACATTGCTCTATATTTCTTTTCTGTGCCAGTGCCATACTATCTTGATTACGGAAGCTTTATAATACAGTCTGAAGTCAGGGAGCCTGATTCCTCCAGCTCCATTTTTCTTTCTCAAGTTTGCTTTTGCTATTCAGGGTCTTTTGTATTTCCATACAAATTGTAAAATGTTTTGTTCTATTTCTGTGAGAAATGCCATTGGTGATTTAATAGGAATTGCATTGAATCTGAAAAATTGAATTCCAAAATTGATTTGGGTAGTATAGCCAATTTCACAATATTAATTAGTTCAATCCCAGAACATGGTATGTTTCTCCATGTTTGTATCATCTTTGATTTCTTTCATCAGTATGATATAGTTTTCTATGGGATTCTTTCCTTAATTTCTCTTGCTGATCTTTGTTGTTAGTGTATAGAAATGCAAGAAATTTCTGTGTATTTATTTTGTATCCTGTGACTTTACTAAATTCATTGATTAGCTCTTCTAGTTTTCTGGTGGACTTCTTAGAGTTTTCTATAGGGTTTTCTATATGTCCTCTGCAAACATGACAATTTTACTTCTTTTCCAGTGTGGGTTCCTTTTATTTCTCTTTTCTGATAGCTGTAGCTAGAACTTCCAAAACTATTTTGAATAATAGTTTTGAGAATGGACATCCTTGTCTTGTTCTTGATCTCAGAGGAAATGCTTTCTGTTTTTGAGAAACATTTATGAGAATGTTTGCTGTGGGTTTGTCTTATGTGGACTTTATTACGTTGAGGCAGGTTTCCTCTTTGCCCAGTTTTCAGTTACTTTTTATCATAAATCAGTGCTGAATTTTGTCAAAAGCTTTTCTACATCTATTAAGATGATCATATGGAATTTTATTCCTCAGTTTGTTAATATAGAGTATCGCATTGATTGATTTGCATATAGTGATGAATTCTTGCATCCCTGGAATAAATCCACTACATCATGGTGTATGATCACTTTAATATTGTTGGATTTGATTTGCTTGTATTTTGTTGTAGATTTTTCTATCTGTATTCATCAGTAATATTGATCCGTAATTTTCTCTTTTTGTGTGTTATATCTTTGCCTAGTTTTGGCATCAGTGTGATGATGACCTTGCTAAATGAACTTGGGAGTGTTCCTCTTTTTGCAGCTTTTTGGAAGACTTTGAAAAGAATAGGTGTTAGCTCTTTTCTGAAGGTTTGATAAAATTAGTCTGTGAAGCCATCTGCTCTTGGAGTGTTATTTGTTTGAAGATTTTTAATCACAGTTTCAATTACATTACTTGTTATTGGTCTGCCAATATTGTTTTTTTTCTTGGTTCAGTCTTGGAAGGTTGTCGTTTTCTAAGAATTTGTCCATTTCTTCCAGGTTTATTTGCATATTGTACCTTACTGGCATATAGTGTAGTAGTCTCTTATGAGTCTTTGTATTGCTGCAGTGTCAGTTGTAAGTTCTTTTTCATTTCTAATTTTATTGATTTGAGTTCTCACACTTTTTTCCTGGATAAGTCTGCCTAAAGGTTTATCAATTTTGTTTTCCTGGTCAAAGAACCAGCTTTTAGTTTTATTAATCTTTGCTATCATTGCTTCATTTCTTTTTCAGTTATTTCAGCTCTGGTCTTTATGATTTATTTTCTTTCTTTCTTCTTCTTCATTTTTTTTTTTTGTTACTAACTTTGGGTTTTTGTTGTTGTTCTACTTTCTCTAGTTGTTTCAGTTTAAGGTTAGGTTATTTGAGACTTCTTGTTTCTTGAAGTAGAATTCTATTCATCTTAGTGCTGCTTTTGCTACATCACACTGGTTTGGGGTCATAGTGTTTTGGTTGTCTTCTTTTTTTTTTTTTTTTTCCCTAAGTGTCTTGACTTCCTTTTGGACTTCTTCAGTGATTTCTTGGTTATGTAGTAGCACGTTATTTAGCCTCCATATGTTTGTGCTTTTTTTACTTTTTTCCCCTGTAATTAATTTCTAATCTCATAGTATTGTGGTCAAAAAAGATGCTTAACACAATTATAGCTTTATTAAATTTACCAAGGCTTGATCTGTGACCCAAAACCTGATCCATACCAGAGAATGGTCCATGTGCCCTTGAGAAGACAGTGTATTCTGCTGATTTCAGATGGAATGCCCTATAAATGTCAATTAAGCCTATATGGCCTAATATGTCATGTATAGCTTGTGTTTCCTTTTAAATTTCTATTTGGATGATCTCTCCATTGGTGTAAGTGAAGTATTATAGTCCTTCACTACTATTGTGTTACTGTTGATTTCTCCTGTGTTGACTGTCTAAATATTTACAGTTGGTATATCTTATTCTTGGGTTGATTTCATGATCATTATGTAGTACTCTTCCTTTTCTCTTGTAATAGTCTTTATTTTAAAGTGTATTTTTTTTCTGATATGAGTATTGCTACTCCAACTTTCTTTTGATATCTGTTTTCATGGAATATTTTTTTCCACCCCCTCACTTTCAGTCTGTATGGGTCCCTAGGTCTGAACTGGGTCTCTTGTCAACAGGATATATATATGGGTCCTGTTGTACATTCATTCAGCCAGTCTGTGTCGTTTGGTGGAACCATGTAATCTATTTATATTTAAGGTAATTTCAATATGTATGATCCTATTACAGTTTTGTTAATTGTTTTGTGTTTATTTTGTAAGATTTTTTCCTCTCTTGTGTTTCCCACCTGAAGACATTCCTGTAGCATTTGTTGTAAAGCTGTTTCGGTGGTGCTGAATTCTCTTAGCTTTTGATTGTCTTTAGGGAATTTGGTTTCTCCATCAAGTCTGAATGAGATTCTTGTTGGATAGAGTAAGCTTGATTGTAGGTTTTTCCCTTAAAAAACTTAAGGTGTTTGAGTTTTTAATTGGTAAAAAATTTCAAGTATGGTAAGATTTTAAATGTAACTAATAAAAAAGGAAATTAAGCAATTAGAATTTAGAATAGTAGTATATTATTTTCTAATCAAAATTTAATAACAGGTACAGAAAAACTAAAACTAAAAATTATTAAAAATAAACAGTAGGCAAATGATACAGAATAGCCAAAACAATATCAAAGGAGAATGAGTTTGGAGGCTGACAAAGCCCAATTTCAGAACTTACTGTAAAGCTATAGTCATTAAGCCAATGTGATATTGGTGAATGAAGAGACAAATATATCAATGGAACAGAGAACCCAGAATAAAACAGCATAAATCTAGTCCACTAGTCTTTGAGAATGGAACCACAGCAATAAAAATGGAGGAAAAATAAAATTGTCTCTTCAAAAAATGACTATTGAAACACTGAAAACTTTCATGCCAAAACCAAATGAATTTAGACCTAAATCTTATACCTTTTACAAAAGTCAACTCAAAATACATCTTAGATGTAAATGTAAAACTAAAGAACTCTTAAAGATAGAATACAATCTATTTGACCTTTTACACAAGGGGTAAATTTTTAGATATAACAGCAAAGGCAAGGATTCATGAAAGAAAGAATTAATAAGTTGTACATCATTAAAATTAAAAACTGCTGTATGAAATATACTGACTGAAGATGAAAATGAGAAAAGTCACAAATTGGGGGAAAATATTTCCAAAAGACACATCTGATATGTACTGTTATCTAAAATATATGAAGAACTCTTAAAACTGCATCACATGACATTAGGGAAACATTTTTTTTAAGTGATACCCCTCACATATCTATTTGACTAATCCAAATCCAGAACTGATAATACCAAATATTAGCAATGGAAATGCTCAGTCATAACTGGAAGGGATGCAAAATGGAATATCCACTGATTTATCCCATATCCTCTGTGATTGGCAGGTTCCTGCAAAACTAACATACATTTTACTGTACAACATAGCAATTTCATTCCTTAGTATTTACACAAAGGAGCTGAAAATATCCACACAAAAAAACCCTACAAACTGATGTGCAGAGCAGCTTTACCCAATGTAGCTAATACCTGAAAGCAATCAATATGCCGTTCAGTCAGTGAATAGATAAGAAAACTGTGGTACATCCAGTCAATGGAATATTATTCAGTGCTAAAAAGAAGGGAACTATTAAGCTATGAAAAGACATGGAAGAAATTTAAATACATGTTAATAATAACAGAAACCAGTCTGAAAAGGCTACACACTGTGTGATTCCAACTATATAACATTCTGGAAAAATTAACTGTGGAGACAGTAAAAAGATCAGTGGTTATGGGGGAGCAAGGGATTGGCAGGCAGAATAAAAAAGGTTTTTATGTCAGTGAAACCATTCTGCATGATACTATAATAGTGGATGCATACTACTGTACATTTATCCAAATTCATAGAATATGGATTATAGGTAACAATGAAATTTCAACATGGATTCATCAACTATAACAAATGTAAGACTCTGGAGGGCAGGTTGTTAGTGGGGGAGATGATTGGGGAACCTGAACTGAGGGGTCAGGGAGTATATGGAAACTGTATTTTCAACTCAGTTTTCTTGGAACCATAAAACAGTTGTAAAAATCTATTAAAAATTAAAATAAATAAATAGCTAAAAAAGAGAAAGCACAGAAAAAGCAAAATAAAGAGAAAGTTAAAGTTTGGATTATATTTAAAAATCTAAATGGTTAAGACATCAAAATAAATATACAAAAACAGATTATCAGTTGACAGATAATATAAAAATACAATAAAAATAGAAAATGAAATATTTGTTAAAGGAGACACATTAACATTTAAGGATAATAATAATAAATGGTAAAGCATTGAAAACCTTAGGGGATAAAGGCAAAATTTTAAATCATCAGGATGTGCTGAAAAGAAATAACATCTGGCAGACAGAGTACCTGAAAAACCACGGACAGAGATTTGTAACATTGTATGGGGGAAATATCAATAACCTCAGATAGGAAGATGACATCACTCTTATGGCAGAAAGTGAAGAAGAACTAAAGAGCCTCTTGATGAAAGTGAAAGAGGAGAGTGAAAAAGTTGGCTTAAAGCTCAACGTTCAGAAAACTAAGATCATGGCATCTGGTCCCATCACTTCATGGGAAATAGATGAGGAAACAGTGGAAGCAGTGTCAGACTTTATATTTTTGGGCTCCAAAATCACTGCAGATGGTGTTTGCAGTCATGAAATTAAGACGCTTACTCCTTGGAAGGAAAGTTATGACCAACCCAGATAGCATATTAAAAAGCAGAGACATTACTTTGCCAACAAAGGTCCATCTAGTCAAGGCTATGGTTTTTCCAGTGGTCATGTATGTATGTGAGAGTTGGACTGTAAAGAAAGCTGAGTGCCAAAGAATTGATGCTTTTGAAATATGATGTTGGAGAGGACCCTTGAGAGTCCCTTGGACTGCAAGGAGATCCAAACAGTCCATCCTAAAGGAGACCAGTCCTAGGTGTTCATTGGAAGGACTGATGCTGAAGCTGAAACTCTAATACTTTGGCCACCTCATGCAAAGAGTTGACTCATTGGAAAATACTCTGCTGCTGGGAGGGATTGGGGGTAGGAGGAGAAGGGGATGACAGAGGATGAGATGGCTGGATGGCATCACTGACCCGATAGACATGAGTCTGAGTGAACTCTGGGAGTTGGTGATGGACAGGGAGGCCTGGCGTGCTGCGATTCATAGGGTCGCAGAGTCGGACATGACTGAGAGACTGAACTGAAATGAACTGAACAGGAGTTGGTAACCAAAACCATCACCAAGGAAAAGAAATGCAAGAAGGCAAAATTGTTGTTTGAGGAGGCTTAGAAATAGCTGAGAAAAGAAGAGAAGTGAAAGGTAAAGGAGAAAGGGAAAGATAGATATATGCAACTGAACACAAAGTTATAGAGAATAGCAAGGAGAAATAAGAAAACCTTCTTATGTAATACTCATTTATTATTTCTCAGCTTTTCTATAACGAGTTTGGGTACTGCTTATCTGGGTACTGTTTCAGATCTAATAAGCCTGCAGCCTGGGTGTCATCTGTAGCAGTGATCTCACCAGAATACTGTGGGATTCTTCTGAACTTACATAGTTCATACAGTTTCTTTGTAGCTATAGAACTTATTGCAGGTAGCTTCCTCAAAGATTAAAAATAAAGAGTGAGGGTTTATTATTTCAAGTCTTCCACCTCTGGCCCCTCTCTTGAAGGGCTTAACTGATTAGGTCAACCCTACTCAGGGAAATCTTCCTTTTAATTCAGAATAAACGGATTAGTGGCAGAGTCTGGTGCCTCGGATAGTAAAGAATCTGCCTGCAATGCAGGAGACCTGGGTTCCATCTCTGGATCAGGAAGACCCCCTGGAGAAGAGAATGGAAATCCACTCCAGTATTCTTGCTTGGAAACTTCCATAGATTTCTCTGAGCCTGTTGTACTGTAGTTGACATGGTCACAAAGAGTCAAACATGACTGAGCAACTAAGTTTAACTTTAAACTGATAAGGGACCTTAATTACATCTTCAAAATAATCTCATCTTTGCCACAGTATATCATATGTTTCATGGAAGAATTTTACAAAATTTTTAAGGAACAAATCATTTCCATTTTATGAAAATATTTGTATGACAGTAGTTTAGAAAATCTATTGATGTATCTCAGTAGATTAGTCAATTAAAGGAGAAAAACATGATTGATCATCTCAAAAAATACAATAAAATGTCAGTTAATAGGTAATACCCATTTGAATCAATGCAGGTCCAGTTTATTGAATACTTTGAAAAGTTGATTCTATGTTTTCCTCTAGAGGTGGAAAAATTCAAGAACTGCTAAGTCATTCTTGAAGAAAATAATTTAAGTATATGTGTTGGGATAATAGAGAGAGTTGATCTACCTGATATCAAAACTAAATACATTATAAAGCTATAGGAATTAAAATGAATAAACAGTCCAGATACAAATTCATGTATATATGGAAATTCAAAATATGACCAAAGTAGTATTTCAATGCACTGGGTAAAGACTGGATAATTCAGTATGTAGAATTAAGATATTTTATTATTGACATGAATACAGTAGACTGACTAACTCAACACCTGTCCTTATTTCCTCATCATGTACCTCTCAGTACCATAGCAACTAGAAAACTAAAATAACAAATTTCATGAACTATTGCAGCTAGGGTCTTGATATGGCTCATCTTTATCAAACAGTTGGTTTATGTTTTAAATACAAAGATTTAAATTCAGAACCAAATGAAGTACAGAGGAAAAAAATTGCATTCAAGGAATTGAATGTGCTAGTATATTTGTGGATATACAGGCTGCTCATGGTTAACGGCCTAATTCCTAAAGTATAGCTAAGGTGGTACTGTCCTGGAACCAACAGTTATCACAGAAGCTTCTTCTTCTATTACTTCCTGATTGTAACAGAGATGGCTGTTTCCTTACTTAGCCATTTGTACATTTATGTGTTGATTTGTTGATAGTGTAGCCTAGCTTAGAGCCTACTCCTCCAACCCAATCAAGATTTTTGATGTACATAATTGTATTAAATCTCTTTTCTCTTAACATAGTATACTGACAAAGAAATTATTATTTGTGCAATTTTGTTAATATGACCATATGCAGGTAGATCCCTACCTCATGACATACTAATAAAATTCCATAGAAATAAATAACTTAAATATTAAAGGTAAAAAATTGTATACACCTTGGAAAGACATATAGGATAGAGCCTTTATATCCTCAAGATGTAGTCTTTTTTTTTTTTAAGAAAACACAAGTATTAACCATAAGAGAAAAGACTGATGAATTTAACTACATTTAAATGAACAATTTCAGTTCATCGAAACATACAGCAACAGATGCACTTTTAGAGTAGTATGTAAAACAAAAACGGAGAAACATTTGAAAAATATATAAATAAAAAGGAAAAAGTTATCTAGATTCCACTTAAAAAAGCCTTTTGAAGGATGAGTAAAAGGCATTTCATAGAAAACCCAAATGGGCAATATACATATGAAAATATGTCAAACTCATTTAGCAATTAATGAAATGTTAATTAAAATCACAGTGAGGTACCATTTTACACCCAGTATATGGCCCAAATCTGACAATATTATTTGTTGGCAAGGGTATAAAACAAAGGAAACACTTAAATACTATTAGTTGCATAAAATGTTGGAAGGAAAGATTAGAAGGACTAAATGAAAGAAAAAATGTATTGAGAACCACAGTGTGAGAACCAAGTGTATATGCATTGGGGATTGTGAAAATTGATTGGTGGAAGAGGGTTTATTAACAAGGGAAAATTGCATCAATGGATGGCTTCCAAACTGTATACTATCAGCATGCCCTCAGGTACTGGATGAAACCAGTTGATATATTTTGTAAGAATAATTAAAATGCAGGTATTTGGAATGAAAAAAGAAAAAGGAAAGTAAAGCTGAGCACAGATGCTTTTATAATGTTGCATTCTGGAAAATGAAGGAAGCTAAAGTTAAAGAGATAATCATGCCTCTCAATCACATTGCCTCACAACAGGGTTGGAGAGAAGTGACCTTTTAGTAGGAGTTGGAGTCATCAGCATTCTGAAATATTCTGATAAGAGGTCATGTTAAGTGGAGGAGCTATTGTCAGAATATGAGGGTTTTGACCCATTTATGTATAACGTGGGGAGAGGTGTCAAGTAGAGCAACAAAGTTGGCTAAAGCTATATCTCACTGGAAAAGACCCTGATGCTGGGAAAGATTGAAGGCAGGAAGAGAAGGGGATGACAGAGGATGAGATGGTTGGATGGCATCACCAATTTGATAGACATGAGTTTGAGCAAGCTCCAGGAGTTGGTGATAGACAGGGAAGCCTGATGTGCTGCAGTCCATGGGGTCATAAAGAATTGGACATGACTGCAGGACTAAGCTGAACTGAAAGCTATTTCTATCTTCCATGTTCTATTATACATCTTTACACATGTATGAGTTATGAAATTTAAATTGGGTAATTTTGGTCATTCTACTAATGATCCAGTCCCATCACTTCATGGTAAATAGATGAGGAAACAATGAAAACAGTAATAGGTTTTATTTTCTTGGGCTACAAAATCACTGCAGATGGTGACTGCTGCCATGGAATTAAAAGACACTTGCTTCTTGGAAGAAAAGCTTTGACAGACCTAGACAATGTATTAAAAAGCAGAGGCATTACTTTGCCAACAAAGGTCCATTCAGTCAAAGCTATTGTTTTTCCAGTAGTCATTTATGGATATGAGAGTTGGACTCTGAAGAAAGCTGAGTGCCAAAGAATTGGTACTTTTGAACTGTGGTGTTGGAGAAGACTCTTGACAGTCCCTTGGACTGCAAGGAGATCCAACCAGTCAATCCTCAAGGAAATCAGTCCTGAATATTCATTGGAAAAACTGATACTGAAGCTGAAGTTCCAATACTTTCACCACCTGATGCAAAGTACGGACTCATTGGAAAAGACCCTGATACTGGGAAAGACCGAACATAGGAGGGGAAGGGGACAACAGATGATGAGGCAGCAGCAAGGTGGAAAAGGTATGGTAATTGATAAATGGCAACAGCCTCTACTGAAGTCAGCTCCTTGCTCTAAACTGATGAATCTGCTTACTTCCCAAATTAAGTTCACTTTAAGAAGACAGTATCTCAAGGATGATGGTGATTTAGTCGCTAAGTCATATCTGACTCTTGACCCCATGGACTATAGCCTGCCGAGCTCCTCTGTCCATGGAATTTTCCAGGCAAGACTACTGGAGTGGATTGCCATTTCCTTCTCCAGGGGATCTTCCCAACCCAGGAATTGAACCTGGGTCTTCTGCATGGCAGGCAGATTCTTTACTGACTGAGCTATGAGGGATGGTTGATCACAGTTTCTGGGAAAACTTATCAGAAAATGAATGGTGGGGCAAGCTATACCTCTTGATGCTGCAGTTTGCTGAGAGGCTTTAACTGACTCTCATCATCTTCCTCTCTGCCTCTCCATTTCTGAGTGTCCTCTCTTTCAGGTAGCATTTCTTGTCTAAGAGGGCAGGCTAAGTTGACCCAGATCTCTACTTTGAGGCATCAGAACAAGAATTTAAATAACATTCAAACACTTTGTAGGATACAGTAAAAATGGCAGTTGAAGGCAACTCAGAATTGGCCAGAGATGATCATGTAGGCTCAGTGTATCTGCTGTAAGACAGACCTGGGTCAGGATTCGTTCATTAGCCCATTCTCATGCCATTGATACTCTAAGAGGTGTGCCACGATGATGTTATGATTCTGTCTTTGATATAATTTCAAAGTCTGCATTTGGTCTAGCCTTTGAAAGGTCTAGGCTTTCTCTTTTCCATGGAGAATGATTATCTGAATAAAAGCACATAGACCTCTTTGGAAAGCAGTTGGGTGATTCCTTAACATGCAAACTACTCCACCCTCAAGGCGACCTCAGTGATTCCACTAACTAATGAATGCCACGGGTGAAACTTGCTTAATGCTGGAATCTGGGAAAAACATAGTGACCCTTCCATAGGGGCTGGCTGACCTAAGCCTTCTATTCATCCATTCTTGAAACCTTTAATTATATATATTGGACAGTACCCTTGTGGACTGTACATTTTTTGCTAAGGGCAGTGCGCCTGATACAGCAAATAAAAACAGAACACTAGTTAAATTTGAATTTCAGATAAATAGTGAAGATGCTTTCAGTATAAGTATGTTCCTCATAATATTTGAGACATAATTATACTAAAAATTTAAGTGTTTTTTAAATCTGAAATTTAAATTTTACTGCAATTTCTGTATTTTTATCTGACAGTTCTCTAGGAAAACCATAATTTGTTGTAATTGTTACATATCCGCACCTGTTATATAACCCTGGCTGACATTTAGAAATTGATGACCATTAGGGTGATTATGCCTTATCTTACTTCTAATTGTTAAGTATTGCTACCTGGCCTTTCTTATTTGGGGTGTCAGTGATTACAGTTATTAGCCAGAATCTCCTACCATAAAACCCAGCTTCCAGAGCCTCTCATTGTCGTTGTTGTCTCCCTTGACTTGAATATCCCTTCCTGCTTTGACAAATGGATGGTCTTTCCAAGAAATTTATGCAGAAGACATAGCTCTTCTGGTCTTACATGATTAATTCACTTTAATATGCCTACATTTCTGAGTAGTTTTACCTCTTTCTCTATCATCTTTCAGGTAGATCTGGAATTCCTACTTCATATAATGTTGGCTATTGAAGGAAAAGGAAGATGGGAGGGAGCTGCTACCTTCTAACATGAGGTAGTGGGTCACATCTAGAAGCCTAGAGTGTCAAGGGAATCAGGTAATCCCCATATTTTCACTCTCAGTCCTACTTCTTCCCTATCAGCCATAGGAGACTTTCTGGAGCTGTATTTTCAGCACTTTGTGGAATTTTACTATTCTTAAGTGTAGTGCCTAAGACTACTCCTCAGTATGATCCATCCTCCAGCTATAGATTCACATTTCTTTAAATGCTGCCATTGAGGCTCTCTGATTTTCATAGTTTTGTATTAAATTGGTGAATATTGAGCATATTCTCTCTAGTAAGCATTGCTGGTGCTCAACGATACCTATGTAGTTTGGCTGTCCTTATTATTAACATCTTCCCTGTTCTTTTCCAGTGCCAGAGTTATTACTGTTATGTGAACTAGTACATCTTCTTCCCCTCCAATCCTTTCCCAATTCACTAAGGGTAAATATCTTAACCACAACCACTATAGAATGTTAAGAATAATTAATATTCCACATACCTTCAGTGACAGTTTGCAATTGTCAGGTAGCTAGCTGGTAAGCCATTTTCAGAATAAACTCCTTAGTGTTCTTCCCAGGACCACTGCTGCTACCGAAGGCACCACAAAAGCAGAGCCAGAGTCAGGGATTCAGGTGCATGAGATTAATTAAGGCAGCTTCTTTCAGGAAAGCATATGAATGAGGCAAGTAAAATAGAGAAAGGGAAGGAGCTGAGAAAGAGAATAGTCCAACACAAATTCTAGGAGCCTTCTGCTTGGTAAGCATGCTTTGCAACGTAAATCACATTGTAGAGTCATCTTCTTGTGGCAGGGAAAATAGACCATAGTGCCCCAAATCTGTGAGTCACTTGACTGCCCTGTGGTAAGCAATGTATCATCTGTTCCAAGTGGAAGCTTTTAATGCAGACTCACTTGATGAGTGTACCAGCCAGTAAAATGGGTACAGACAGGACATCATCTGCAGCTACTATTGTTGCTTTATACAGTAAATTATAATTGCATTTATACTTTATATTTTGAATGATTATCCTTATATCCTTATTATCCTTATGTCCTTGGTATAGCATTATACCAAATATGCTTACTATATCCACTTTTGCATAATGTTTTTTCTCTGTAAATATTTTTTAATCTAAGTACCAACTCTGCTTATCTTGTCCTCTAGATTGCACAAAATACTTTTATTTCACCTACTAGTGGAGGGGAAGCTGATGCACTGGTTCACACAACAGCAATAACTCAGCAATATCTTAGGTTGGTAATATACAGCTGCTTACCTTCCAGCTGCTTCCTTTGTTCAAGAGGACAGAGTCTGGCTCAGATTAAGCTTTATCTCATCTAATATTTTTCCTGAGGTCTATTTAAACTTTTGTTTTCTATGTTATGCTTTAGACCAGTTATTTATTCATTTTTATTTTTCTGCTGTCAGTGGCATATTTTCTGTTGACTATGTTCCTGATCCTTGATTACTAGTCCTTATCTATAGGTTATTCTTATGAATCTAATCTAATTGCCTTCTCCAACTCTAACATAAATAATAAACACTCTCTGCCAACTCTTTTTAACCAAGAAGAGAATATAGGCTGTAGAATAAGTGAAACAAACAATCTTTATACCTTGTTCTTCATGAATCATTATTCTTGTGGGAAGTAGCCTATTATATGTCAGAACTATCTTCACTGTAGAAGCACAATATGCATATTTTTTTTAGAACACTCTGGGTTTTTAGGAACCAGAGTAAATGCTAAGATTTACATAATAAATTCAGACTGAGAGACAACATCCATGAAGGAAATCTTTTACATTGCAAATGATAATAGTAATCAGTAAAGGGAATGTTAAGATAACTGATTTACTTCTGTTTGGGTTTAATTTGGGCTCAATTATGACAGTTGTTTTCATTGATATATGTCTTCATAATGTGTTTTTAAAGTCAGTAATAATATTAGTTAGCATAGTTGACTATAATAAAAAAGAAATCCTGTGTTATTTGGAGAAGGAAATGGCAACCCACTCCATATTCTTGCCTGGAAAATCCTATGAACAAAAGAGCATGGAGAGCTACAGTCCATGGGGTCACAATTGTTGAACATGACTTGGTGACTAAACAACAATCACCAGTTATTTAAAGTTACATAAATGGTGTAATATCACACATTGCAGTTTAATATTATAGTTATATAGTATATTCAACTGAGTAACCATTTTTATCCAAATAATTTGCCTTTTTATGTTGAAAATGCAAAGCTGCCTTAAAAACGTTGATCTTTTCATCTATATTTCATTGTCAATTCTCTCTTTATCTTTCTAATTGTGAATTTAATGCCATATCATAGTTATGAAAATACTCATTAGAAAATAAACTATGTAGAATAAATGTCTTTTGTGCCCCTACCATCTGGGATATATTTATAAGCATTTATCAAAGCCATACCTGTGCATACTAAGTGTAAGTAAATCCTTAAGATGCTAAATATCTCAAATAATATAAAAAGATGTACTGACCCAAATGAACAGACAAAATGAAGAATTTATTTTCTCAAAGTCTGTTTTATGTTGCTAAATAAAAAATTTTAAATTTTAATAAGGTTAAATCAGAACAAATTCTGTTGACACATCAAATGAAAATATCTCCATAATAATGAGAACTTTTAAATTTAAAAAAAAAATAGTTCAGATTAGCCGTATGATTTTAAGAATTAATATCTCCAAGGCAACTAGGTAGTTTATCCAAGGGAATCTATCATATGTGATTCAAGACTATTGCACAATTCCCTGCAAATACACTGAGAATTATTAAATATCTGAAGTCATATTGCAAATGTCCTACTTAGACTAAAAGTAGGTATATTACCCACTGGAGAGGATATGTATGGCACAAGAGCCAAAAGGTAGAAAATACATCATAAGTAAAATTATTTAGATTTTAAAAAAAGAAAAGTTTAGATAAAAGCAACCATTATTAGTTTTATTTTCCTTGTGTAAAAGCCACAATAAAAGTCATCAGGAACTGGTTACAAGGGGCTTACTGGTCACAGGAACAGAAACAGCAGGAGATTAAAAATGAAAAGGCTTTCTTGAATAATCATCATTCATTGTCACTAACAAGAAACCATAGAGATTTTAAGTCAGTGCTTAGTTATCATCTATTGAGGCTATCCAGAGAAGGCAATGACACCCCACTCCAGTACTCTTGCCTCGAAAATCCCATGGATGGAGGAGCCTGGTGGGCTGCAGTCCATGGGGTCGCTAAGAGTCGGACACGACTGAGCGACTTCACTTTCACTTTGCACTTTCATGCATTGGAGAAGGAAATGGCAACCCACTCCAGTATTCTTGCCTAGAGAATCCCAGGGACGGGGGAGCCTGGTGGGCTGCCGTCTATGGGGTCGCACAGAGTCGGACACGACTGAAGCGACTTAACAGCAGCAGAAGCAGCAGCAGCAGCAGCAGCATTGAGGCTATCAGTTAAATGAAGCCAACATATGCTCAGTTAGATGACCAGAAAGAAGAGAGATGAATCAGTTTTTGTGGATCCTTCTGTTTAAATTGTATTGTTGTTCAATTCCACCCCCTGTTTAAAAAACAGAAAAGAAAAGAAAAATAGCATATGGATGTTACTAAGGCCTCTCTCAGAAACTTGAAGGGACTTTTGTTAGTGAGCCTCCCTGATGGTTAAGTCCATTAGTATTACAGTAAAATCACATCTGAGTAATGAATATCTCTTTACCCGTACTGTGCCCAGGTCCCACCACATCATGAAGCTCCAAATAAGGATCTAGGACACACATAAAATTTTCTCTTCACTAACAAAAAAGGAGCAATGGAACCAAAGAAAAGTGATGGCAGTGAGAAGGTAGCTGTACCCACTCAAGAAAGAACCAACTAGACACCTCTTACTTTGACCCTAAGTCAGAATAGTGCTGAAATAAGCAACCTTTTTTTTTTTTTTTGAGTAAAGTGTCTTCTGAGGCCATAAAAGAAAAAACAGAACAAAGTCAGAAAGATGGCAGAAGTGAACCATTCAACTATATATGTGAACAGTAACGGTATTTGTTGCTTTATTAGCTAAAAAAGAAATGTAAAATGGTGTTTTGCATTTAAATATGTGTGATTATGTTGAAATTTTCTTATGTAACTGCATTCTATGCAATCAGTAAACCAAAACACTCTCAGACATAAATCACAGCAGGATCCTCTATGATCCACCTCCCAGAATTCTGGAAATAAAAGCAAAAATAAAGAAATGGGATCTAATTAAAATTAAAAGCTTCTGTACAACAAAGGAAAATATAAGCAAGGTGAAAAGACAGCCTTCTGAATGGGAGAAAATAATACCAAATGAAACAACTGACAAACAACTAATCTCAAAAATATACAAGCAACTTCTGCAGCTCAATTCCAGAAAAATAAACGACCCAATCAAAAAATGGGCCAAAGAACTAAATAGACATTTCTCCAAAGAAGACATACGGATGGCTAACAAACACATGAAAAGATGCTCAACATCACTCATTATTAGAGAAATGCAAATCAAAACCACAATGAGGTACCACTTCACACCAGTCAGAATGGCTGCGATCCAAAAATCTGCAAGCAATAAATGCTGGAGAGGGTGTGGAGAAAAGGGAACCCTCCTACACTGTTGGTGGGAATGCAAACTAGTACAACCACTATGGAGAACAGTGTGGAGATTCCTTAAAAAATTGCAAATAGAACTACCTTATGACCCAGTAATCCCACTTCTGGGCATACACACCGAGGAAACCAGAATTGAAAGAGACACATGTAACCCAATGTTCATCGCAGCACTGTTTATAATAGCCAGGACATGGAAACAACCTAGATGTCCATCAGCAGATGAATGGATAAGAAAGCTGTGGTACATATACACAATGGAGTATTACTCAGCCGTTAAAAAGAATTCATTTGAATCAGTTCTGATGAGATGGGTGAAACTGGAGCCAATTATACAGAGTGAAGTAAGCCAGAAAGAAAAACACCAATACAGTATACTAACACATATATATGGAATTTAGGAAGATGGCAATGACGACCCTGTATGCAAGACAGGAAAAAAGACACAGATGTGTATACCAGACTTTTGGACTCAGAGGGAGAGGGAGAGGGTGGGATGATTTGGGAGAATGGGAATTCTAACATGTATACTGTCATGTAAGAATTGAATCGCCAGTCCATGTCTGACGTAGGGTGCAGCTTGCTTGGGGCTGGTGCATAGGGATGACCCAGAGAGATGTTGTGGGGAGGGAGGTGGGAGGGGGGTTCATGTTTGGGAACGCATGTAAGAATTAAAGATTTTAAAATTTAAAAAAAAATAAAAAATTTAAAAAAAAAGAATCATTAATTGGTTAAATTAATAAGAATTGCAAAGAATATTCATTGGAAGAACTGATGATGAAGCTCCATTACTTTGGCCACCTGTTGTGAAGTACTAAGTCATTGGAAAAGACCCTGATGCTGGGAAAGATTGAAGGCAGGAGGAGAAGGGAATGACAGAGGAGGAGATGTTTAGATGGCATCACTGACTCTATGGACATGAGTTTGAGCAAGCTCTGGGAGTTGGTAATGGCCAAGGAAGCCTGGAATCCTGCAGCCCATGGGGTTGCAAAGAGTCGGACATGACTGAGCAGCTGAACTGAACTGAGAATGTCAGAGTTGGGTATTATCCTAGAGATTTCCAAAATCAACTCATGTGTTGCCTAGGTGAGGAAACTGGCATCTAGAGCTGTTTAGTGACTGGATAAAGATTTCACAGCCAGTGAGAAGCCAAATTAGGATTAGAGCTCAGGTCTTCACTTCAAAACAAGTTATCTGTATAGATTACAAAATGTAAGTTCTAACTGAAGACACCTTTCCTGTGGTTCCTAAGCTCTCTCCCTTCTCAACTTCTAATAAAATGTAAATATATGAACAGAAATTGACCACAGGAAAAGACAGGATAAATTGAAAGAAAAGCTAAATTAGAGTCAGCTCTGCCAAGTGACAATGAAGAGGACAGACATACAATTACTAAATGTTAGTTATCTTAACTAAACAGTCAAAGCAAACATTTTTCCTTATGTGTATCCCAAATCTCTTGTAAGAGCTAAATTAAATAGCTGTGAAAATACTTTATAAACTATGAAGGTTATTCTAGAATTATAGAAAATTTATGAGAAATGATATACAGGGACTTAGCAGTCATACAATTGAAGCATCTTCACTTTATTTTTTATTAGCCTTAACTCAACAAACTGCCCTCTTTTATTATATAAAAACAAATTCACAGTAAGAAAAAAAACAACCTGATTTTAAAAATTAACCAAAAGCCTTGACAGACACTTCACCAAAGAAGATACACAGATGGCAAATAAACATATGAAAATATGTTCTATATCATACATCACCAGGGAACTACAAATTAAAACAACAATGAAATACAACTACACACCTATCAGAGTGGCCAAAATCAGGAACACTGTCAATACCAAATGTTGGTAAGGATATGGAGCAGCAAAAATTAGAATACTTTGCTGATGAGAAAGCAAAATAATACAGCCACTTCGAAAGACAGTTTGGTGGCATCTTACAAAACTAAATATACTCTTATCATCTGATCCTGCATTTATGCTCTTCAGTATTTTCCCAGAGGAGTGGAAAATATAAAAATCTGCCCACAGACATTTGTAGCAACTTTATTCATAATTGACAAAACTTGGAGGGAACCAAGATGTCCTTTAGTAGTTGAATGGATAAATAAACTGTGGTAAATCCAAACAATGTAACATTACTTGGCACTTGAGCTATCAGGCCACGAAAAGACAGGAGGAACTTTCAGTGTATATTAGTAAATCAAAGAAGCTAATCAAATAAGGCTATATGATTACAACTATGTAACATTCTGCAAAAGGCAAAACTTTACATATATGTGTGTGTGTGTGTATATATATATATATATATTAGTTGCTAAAAGTGGAAGAAGTAGAACAGATGAATATGGGGAGAACACAGTTTTATGGCAATAAAATATTATTTTATGGATATATATCACATTTGTCCAAATCTATAGACTGTAAAATGTTATGAGTAAACCCTAGGCAAAACTATGGACTTTAGGTGATTACAATGTGTCAAGGTGGGTCTTTGTGTATATATATATATATATATATATATATATATATATAATTCTCGTGTTCTCATGAGTGATGTTGATAATGGAGAAACTACAAATGTGCTTGAGCAAATGATATATAGAAACATCTGTACCTCTCTCTCAATTTTGTTGTAAACCTATTCTGCTCTGAAAAAGTAAAATCTTAAACAATTCAAAACATATTATTTTCTTTCAGTTAACTACTGAATACAATCCGAAATAAAATTTAGATGAGTTTGCAACAGCAATATATATAGTTCTTACTCTAATTCTCCTCAGTAGCTCTTTCAAATCTTATTTCCTTTTCTCCTTCCAATCTCTCTCAGTGAATGACCTCAACATGTAATACATTTAATAAAGATAATCTATAAAATCAGCATTCCAGGTTGTGTCACCAGTGTGAATTTCTTTACATTTTTATCTACCCTTTCCTCTTTCTGTTTGTTTATAGATATATAAAGGAATTCTTCCTCCTTTCTAAAATCCATCCTTCTACTTGTTCAGAAAATTATATATCTCTCCTGTTCTACAAAGTCATCTTTCTGAAAAAAAAAAAAAAGAAAAGATTCTGTATACTCATTGTCTCCACTTTTCTACTGCCCATTTGTACCTCAACTACTCTAATCTATCTACAATCCCCATAACTTATACTAAGTAACTCCCTCCATTGTGACCAATCCTTGTGGTAATCTATGGACTATCACCAGTCCTTATGGTATCTGACCCTCCAATAATTGCTTCCTTTTCTTAGAACATTTTCTTCCTTTATGACCACTCCTCCACAGTAGTTTTTAATCTACCTTTCCCATGATTCCGTTTCAACATTTTTTTTTCCTCATTCTAATCATGCTTTCTAGACTTTCAAACCCTCCTCCAGTTTTTCCGTTGCCTGAATGTCTCTCAAACCTGGATCTCCCTCCTAGAAATGATTAAATGTTAAAACATGATCCATATCTCAATTATCGTTTCAAATGTATTTTGACTCTTCTACTAACATCTCAGACTCAGAATTTCCAAAAATGAAGGCTTCATTCAGTTTCAAGCCTATTCTTCACTCTGTTCCTTGCCTTGAATAATAACATAGATTTCTACCAAATTACCAAAGACAAAAATCTTCATATCATTCCTTCCTCTTTCCTCTTCCATTTTCCCCATATCCATTCAACCACAAACACCTTGAATTTTACATAGAAATACATTTTATTATTATTGTTTCTCTATCTACACTACAGCCAAACAATAATTGACACCAAATTATTTCTCATCTGAAAAATTGAAGCTACTTCCTAACTTACTACTTCCCTCTCCTGACTTAACCTTCCTCTAGCCAATTCTACATGTACCAGACTGAATTATACTTTTTCCCTAGAGATGAAAGAATTTATTACTTGTAAACATGTAAGGAGAACACTTGCTTTCCCAAAGCCATATCTCCATGAATTATATTTCAAACATGGAAACCTAATATTTTTTTTTCTCTAAGTCCCAAATTTATCAATAAATCTCCATGCCTTTTTGTGTAATTTTAAACTTCTTAATTGATCCTCAAGATTCCTCATCAACTGGCTTCTGAGACTTTCTCCAACAGACACAATCTTTCCCTTACATAACAGCATGCATTTTACTTGTCTCTAAAGTTATAATTTGCCCAAAAAAACTCTTCATAAATCCTCTTGGTCCATTCCTTATTTCCAGCATACTAATTCCAATTCTTCATTCAATTTAGACATCTTTTTTAGAGGATTTTTTTTTAATTTTTTTAATGTTTTCCAAAGTGCCATCTGGACCAAATTCTACATTCTTCAGTAAAGCACCTCACATAGTGCCTTTTATTTGCCCTATGTGATTGTCTAATTCATTATTAGAAATTAGTAGGATGCCTTAATGTCTCTTCAGCATTAGTGGTTGGGACATCGATTTGGATTACTGTGATAATGAATGGTTTGCCTTGGAAACAAATAGATATCATTCTGTCATTTTTGAGATTGCACCCAAGTACTGCAGTTCATACTCTTTCATTGGCTATGAAGGCTACTCAACTTTTTCTAAGGAATTCTTGCCCACAGTAGTAGATATAATGGTCATCTGAATTAAATTTTCCCATTCCAGCCCATTTTAGTTCACTGATTCTTAAAAGGTTGATGTTCACTCTTGTCTTCTCCTGTTTGACCACTTCCAATTTATCTTGACTCATGCACCGAACATTCTAGATTCCTATAAAATATTGTTCTTCACAGCATCAGACTTTACTTCCATCACCAGTCATATCCACAGCTAGGCTTTGTTCTTGCTTTGGCTCAGCCTCTTCATAGTTTCTGGAGCTATTTCTCCACTCTTACAGTAGTGTATTGGGCACCTACCAACCTGGGGAGTTCATCTTTCAGTTCATATCTTTTTGACTTTTCATACTGTTCATGGGGTCCTCAAGGCACAAATAAAAAAGTGGTTTGCCATTCTCTTTTCCAGTAGATCACATTTTGTCAGAACTCTTCACCATGACCTGTCTGTTCTGGGTGGCTCTATATGGCATGCCTCATAGTTTCACTGAGTTATTCAAGGCTGTGATCCACGTGATTAGTTTGGTTAGTTTTCTGTAATTGTGGTTTCCATTCTGTCTGCCTTCTGATGGATAAGGATAAGAGGCTTGTGGACGCTTCCTGATGGTGGGTACTGACCATGGGGAAAACTAGGTCTTGCTCCCATGGTCAGGGCCACGCTCAGTAAATCTTAAATCCAATTTTCTGTTGATGGGTTGGGCTGTGTTCCCTCTCTGCAGATTTCCCTGAGGCCAAACTATGGTAGGGGCAATGGCAATAATGGCAACGTCCTTCAAAAGGACTTATGAAAGCATGCCATGGCTCCCAGAATTGTTGTATTCAGTGCCTCTGACCCACAGCAAACTAGTGTCAACCCATGCCTCCCCTGAAGATGCATCTTACAAGTTAGCAAAGTAATGCTAAAAGTTCGCTAAGTTAGATGACAACGGTACATGAACTGAGAATTTCCAGATGTTCAAAGTGGATTTTGAAGAGGCAGAGGAACCAGGGACCAAATTGCCAACATCTGTTGGATCATACTTTTGCATTCCAATTCTGTATGATGAAAGACATCGTTTTGGTTAGTTCTAGAAGGTCTTGTAGGTCCTTTTCATCATACAGAACTGAAATTAAAAAATAGAAAGTCAAGAGATATCTAGAGTAACCGGAAAGTGTGGCCTTGAAGTACAAAATGAAGCAGGGAAAGGCTAAGAGAGTTTTGCCAAAAGAACCCACTGGTCATAGCAAAAACCTTACTCCAACAACACAAGAGACAACTCTAAACATGGGCATCACCAAAGGTCAATACCAAAATCAGATTGTATTCTTTGCAGCTGAAGATGGAGAAGCTTTATAGAGTCAGCAAAAACAAGACTAGAAGCTGACTGGGGTTCAGATCATGAACTCTTTATTGCAAAATTCAGAATTAAATTGAAGAAAGTAGGGAAAACCACTACATCATTCAGGTATGGCCTAAATCAAATCGCTTATGATTATACAGTGAAAGTGACAAATATATTCATGAGATTAGATCTGATAGATGGAGTGCCAGAAGAACTATGGCTGGAACATCATACCACTATACAGGAGATGGTAATCAAAACCATCCCCAAAAATAAGAAATGCAAAATGGTTGTCTGAGGAGGCCTTACAAATAGCTGAGTCAAGAGAAGCTAAAGGCAAAGGAGAAAAGGAGTGATATAATTATCTGAATGCAGAATTCCAAAGAATAGCAAGGAGAAATAAGAAAGCCTTCCTAGTGGTCAATGCAAAGAAATAGAGGAAAGCAACAGAATGAGAAAGGCCAGAGATCTCTTCAAGAAAATTAGAGATAACAAGGGAACATTCCATACAAGATGGGCACAATAAAGAACAGAAATGGCATAGATCTAACAAAAGCACAAGATATTAAGAAGAGGTGGCAAGAATACACAGAAGAACTATACAAAAAAGATCTTAATGACTCAGATAACCAAAATGGTGTGATCACTCACCTAGAGGCAGACAAGCTGGGGTGTGAAGTCAAGTAAGAGGCATCCCCACGAACAAAGCTAGTGGAGGTGATGGAATTCCAGTTGAGCTATTTCAAATCCTAAAATATGATGCTGTGAAAGTGCTGTGATCAATATGCCAGCAAATTTGTAAAATTCAGCAGTGACCACAGGACTTGAAAAGGTCAGCTTTCATTCCAATCCCAAAGAAAGACAATGCCAAATAATGTTCAGACTACCACAAATTGCACTCGTTTCACACTCTAGGAAACTAATGCTCAAAATTCTCCAGAAAGCAGGAATAGAAGGAATATACCTCAACATAATAAAAGCTATATATGACAAACCCACAGCAAACATTATCCTCACTGGTGAAAAATTGAAAGCATTTCCCCTAAAGTCAGGAACAAGACAAGAGTGCCCACTTTCACCATTACTATTCAACATAGTTTTGGAAGTTTTGGCCACAGCAATCAGAGCAGAAAAAGAAATAAAAGGAATTCAAATTGGAAAGGAAATAAAACTCTCACTGATTGCAGATGACATGATCCTGTATATAGAAAACCCTAATGACCCCACCAGAAAATTGCTAGAGTTAATCAATGAATATAGTAAATTTGCAGGATATAAAATCAATACACAGAAATCCCTTGCATTCCTATACACTAATAATGAGAAAATAGAAAGAGAAATTAAGGAAACAATTCCATTCACCATCACAATGAAAACAATAAAATATTTAGGAATATATCTACCTAAAGAAACTAAAGAACTATATATAGAAAACTATAAAACACTGGTGAAAGAAATCAAAGAGGACACTAATAGACGGAGAAATATACCATGTTCATGGATTGGAAGAATCAATATAGTGAAAATGACTATACTACCCAAAGCAATTTATAGATTCAATGCAATCCCTATCAAGCTACCAACGGTATTTTTCACAGAGCTAGAACAAATAATTTCACAATTTGTATGGAAATACAAAAAACCCTCTAATAGCCAAAGCAGTCTTGTGAAAGAAGAATGGAACTGGAGGAATCAATCTGCCTGACTTCAGGCTCTACTACAAAGCCACAGTCATCAAGACAGTATGGTACTGGCACAAAGACAGGAATATAGATCAATGGAACAAAATAGAATGCCCAAAGATAAATCCATGCATCTATGGACACCTTATCTTTGACAAAGGAGGCAAGAATATACAATGGAGTAAAGACAATCTCTTTAACAAGTGGTGCTGGGAAAACTGGTCAATCACTTGTAAAAGAATGAAACTAGAACACTTTCTAACACCATACACAAAAATAAACTCAAAATGGATTAAAGATCTAAACATAAGACCAGAAACTATAAAACTCCTAGAGGAGAACATAGGCAAAACACTCTCTAAAATACATCACAGCAGGGTCCTCTACGACCCACATCCCAGAATATTGGAAATAAAAGCAAAAAAGAAACAAACAGGACCTATTTAAAATTGAAAGCTTCTGCACAACAAAGGAAACTATAAGCAAGGTGAAAAGACAGCCTTCAGAATGGGAGAAAATAATAACAAATGAAGCAACTGACAAACAACTAATCTCAAAAATATACTAGCAACTCCTGCAGCTCAGTTCCAGAAAAATAAACAACCCAATCAAAAAATGGGCCAAAGAACTAAACAAACATTTCTCCAAAGAAGACATACGGATGGCTAACAAACACATGAAAAGATTCTCAACATCACTCATTATCAGAGAAATGCAAATCAAAACGACAATGAGGTACCATTTCACGCCAGTTAGAATGGCTGTGATCCAAAAGTTTACAAGCAATAATTGCTGGAGAAGGTGTGGAGAAAAGGGAACCCTGTCACACTGTTGGTGGGAATTCAAACTAGTACAGCCACTATGGAGAACAGTGTGGAGATTCCTTAAAAAACTGGAAATAGAATTGCCTTATGACCCAGCAATCCCACTGCTGGGCTAACACACCGAGGAAACCAGAATTGTAAGAGACACGTGTACCCCAATGTTCATCACAGCACTGTTTATAATAGCCAGGACATGGAAACAACCTAGATGTCCATCAGCAGATGAATGGATAAGAAAGCTGTGGTACATATACACAATGGAGTATTACTCAGCCATTAAAAAGAATACATTTGAATCAGTTCTAATGAGGTGGATGAAATGGAGCCTATTATACAGAGTGAAGTAAGCCAGAAAGAAAAACACCAATACAGTATACTAATGCATATATATGGAATTTAGAAAGATGGTAATGATAAACCCTGTATTTGAGACAGCAAAAGAGACACAAATGTATAGAACAGTCTTTTGGACTCTGTGGAAGAGGGAGAAGGTGGGATGATTTGGGAGAATGGCATTGAAACATATATAATATCATATACGAAATGAATCGCCAATCCAGGTTTGATGCAGGATACAGGATGCTTGGGGCTGGTGCACTGAGACGACCCAGAGGGATGGTATGGGGAGGGAGGAGGGAGCAGTGTTCAGGATGGGGACCATGTGTATACCTGTGGTGGATTCATGTTGATGTATGGCAAAACCAATACAATATTGTAAAGTAATTAACCTCCAATTAAAATAAATTATTTTATATTAAAAATAATTCTCCAAGCTTCAACAGTACATAAACCAAGAATTTCCAGATGTTCAAGCTGGATTTAGAAAAGGCAGAGAAACCAGATATCAAATTGCCAACATCTGTTGGATCATAGAAAAAGCAAGAGAATTACAGAAAAATATCTTCTTCTGCTCCACTGAAAATGCTAAACATTGACTGTGTGGTTCACAACAAACTGTGGAAAATTCTAAATTATGTGGGACTAACAAACAGTCCATCTCACCTGCCTCCTGAGAACCTGTATGCAGGTCAAGAAGCAACAGTTAGGATAGGGCATGAAACAACAGACTGGTGCCAAATTGGGAAGGGAGTATGTCAAGGCTATATATTGTCACCCTGCTTATTTAATTATATGCAGATTACACAATGTGAAATGCCAGGGCAGATGAAGCAGAATCTGGAATCAAGATTGCCAGGAGAAATATCAATAACCTAAGAAAGGCAGATTACATCACCCATATGGCAGAAAGTGAAGAAAGAAAGAGCCTCTTGATGAAGGGAATGAGGAGAGTGAAAAAGCTGGCTTAAAACTCAACGTTCAGAAAACTAAGATCATGGCATTTGATCCCATCACTTCATGGCAAATATATGGGAAAACAATGGAAGAGTGACATACTTTATTTTCTTGTGCTCCAAAATCACTGCATATGGTGGCTGCAGCCATGAAATTCAAAGACACTTTCTCCTTGGAAGAAAAGCGATGACAAACCTGGACAATGTTTTAAAAGGCAGAGACACTAATTTGCAGACAAATGTCTGTATAGTCAAAGCTATGGTTTTTCCAGTAGTCAAGTAAGAATGTGAGAGTTGGACCATAAAGAAAGCTAAGTTCTGAAGAACTGATACTTTTGGACTGTACTTAGAGAAGATTCTTGAGACTTCGTTGGACAGCAAAGAGATCAAACCAGTCAATCCTAAAGGAAATCAGTCTGAATATTCATTGAAAGAACTGATGCTGAAGCTGAAGCTCCAGTACCTTGGCCACCTGATGCAAAGTACGGCCTCATTGGAAAAGACCCCGATGGTGGGAAATATTGATGGCAGAAGAAGGGGATGACAGAGGATGAAATGTTTGGATGGCATCACCAAAATCAATAGACATGATTTTAAGCAAGCACCAGGAGTTGGTGATGGACTCAAAGGCCTTGCATGCTACAATTCGTGGGTTGCAAAGAGTCAGATGTGACTGAACAAATGAACTGAACTTGTATCTGTCTCATTTACCATTATCTTGGAACCAATTCCAGCAAGTATAAGGTAATCAATAAACATTCATAGGACACAAATGTATCTATGCAGACAAAGTAGTACCATCATGCTTCCAAGGTTTAGTAAACAAACGGGAAGTAGAAGAGAAACAGTATCATAGACCCACAGGTACAGACATGTGTAAGATTTAAATTAAACATTAATTTTCCATCAAAATACATGTAGAACCCACTTAAATTAAATTTAATATTGATCATGAAGATTTGAAATTACAAATAAAATAGTAACATGAACACTGGTGTCTATCTATTCCTTCTCATAACCCCATGACAATGGCCAGTAGGAAATAGAAGAAATATTCTATCGGTGTTAGAAATGATAAAATTATACAGTATATATTGCAGTAAATAACTGTAGAAAGTGCTGCTATATTGGCACTTTTATAACTGGGAAAAATGGATATTAGTACAAACACCAAAGCAATAAAATATTTACATTTTTTTGACACAGTCATTCCAAATCTAAGAAGAAATATTAAGAATATTATGAAAGTTATGTGCAAATATATATATATATAAAGATATTCTGTCTTATATAATGTTTTCTCAAAGCCAATCCTAAATCTGAGAATTTATATGTAAATGCTTAATTGAGAAAGTGCTTCCAGCAGAAGCCAGTAAGGAAGTAAATTCATAGAACAGGGAAGGGGAAATAAATTGAGCAAGACAATATTTCAGGCAGCACACAAGCTTTAAATTAATCCTGAAAGGCTGTTCTAGACTAGAATCTAGACCATGATTAAAGGTTGTTTCAATCTGATCAAACTGGGCTTTTATACTTAAGCACCCGGTGACGGCCAGTGCACTCAGCGCAAGCGGCTGCCACAGCTGGTGTGCTCAGCGTGGCCAAGAGAGGCTACCCCACATCCGAGGTCAGGGGCAGCGACCGAGAGTGCCAGGCTGCGATGGCACAGGAACGGCAAAGAGGAGCCACTCTGTGTCCGAGGTCAGGGGCAAAGGTCTGGAGGAGCTACCCTGCGTACGAGGCCAGGGACCACGGCCGGGAGGAGCAACCCTGTGTCCGAGGCCAGGGGCAGCGGCCAGGAACATCAACCCACGCCCAAGGAGTGGTGGCTGCACTGGCGCAGGAGGGCCTAGAGGAGCTATCACATACTGAAGGTCAGGAAGGGCAGCGGTGAGGAGATACCCTTTGTCCAAGGTAAGGAGCAGCTTCTGTGTTTTGCTGGAGCAGCTGTGAAGAGATAACCCATGCCCAAGGTAAGAGAAACCCAAGTAAGATGGTAGGTGTTGCAAGAGGGCATCAGAGGGCAGAAACACTGAAATCATACTCACAGAAAACTACTCAATCTAATCACACTAGGACCACAGCCTTGTCTAACTCAATGAAACTAAGCCATGCCCACAGGGCAATTCAAGACGGGCGGGTCATGGTGGAGAGGTCTGATACAATGTGGTCCACTGGAGAAGTGAATGGCAAAACACTTCAGTATTCTTGCCTTGAGAACCCCATGAACAGTATGAAAAGGCAGAATAATAGGATACTGAGTCCAAAAGTCCGTTATACACATCTGTGTCTTTTTTCCTGTCTTGCATACTGGGTCGTCATTGCCATCTTCCTAAATTCCATATATATGTGTTAGTATACTGTATTTGTGTTTTTCTTTCTGGCTTACTTCACTCTGTATAATTGGCTCCAGTTTCATCCATCTCATCAGAACTGATTCAAATGAATTCTTTTTAATGGCTGAGTAATACTCCATTGTGTATATGTACCACAGCTTTCTTATCCATTCATCTGCTGGTGGACATCTAGGTTGTTTCCAGAGGGAGAGGGAGAGGGTGGGATGATTTGGGAGAATGGGAATTCTAACATGTATACTGTCATGTAAGAATTGAATCACCAGTCCATGTCTGACCTAGGGTGCAGTATGCTTGGGGCTGGTGCATGGGGATGACCCAGAGAGATGTTGTGGGGAGGGAGGTGGGAGGGGGGTTCATGTTTGGGAACACATGTAAGAATTAAAGATTTTAAAATTTAAAAAATTAAAAAAAATAAAAAAAATAAAAATAAAATATCCTCCAAAAAAAATAAAAAATAAATAAAATGAACTTAAACTATCCATTAAACTTGAAAAAAAAATAAATCAAATAACTGGTGGAATAAAAAAAAAAAAAAAAAAAGGATACTGAATGAGGAACTCCTCAGGTCAGTAGGTGCCAAACACGCTACTGGAGATCATTGGAGAAATAAATCCAGAAAGAAAGAAGGGATGGAGCCAAAGCAAAAACAATACACAGCTGTGGATGTGAGCGGTGATAGAAGCAAGGTCCGATGCTCTGAAGAGCAATATTGTATAGGAACCTGGAATGTCAGGTCCATGAATCAAGGCAAATTGGAAGTGGTCAAACAAGAGATGGCAAGAGTGAACGTCGACATTCTAGGAATCAGCAAACTAAAATGGACTGGAATGGGTGAATTTAACTCAGATGACCATTATATCTACTACTGCGGGCAGGAATCCTTCAGAAGAAAAGGAGAAGCCATCATGGTCAACAGAAGAGTCCAAAATGCAGTACTTGGATGCAGTCTCAAGAATGACAGAATGATCTCTGTTCATTTCCAAGGCAAACCATTCAATATCACTGTAATCCAAGTCTATGCCCCAACCAGTAATGCTGAAGAAGCTGAAGTTGAACGGTTCTATGAAGACCTACAAGACCTTTTAGAACTAACACCCAAAAAAGATGTCCTTTTCATTCTAAGGGACTGGAATGCAAAAGTAGGAGGTCAAGAAACACCTGGAGTAACAGGCAAATTTGGCCTTGGAATGCAGAATGAAGCAGGGCAAAGATTAATCGAGTTTTGCCAAGAAAATGCACTGGTCATAGCAAACACCCTCTTCCAACAACACAAGAGAAGACTCTACACATGGACATCACCAGGTGGTCAACACTGAAAACCGATTGATTATATCCTTTCAAGCCAAAGATGGAGAAGCTCTATACAGTCAGCAAAAACAAGACTGGGAGCTGACTGTGGCTCAGATCATGAACTCCTTATTGCCAAATTCAGACTCAAATTGAAGAAAGTAGGGAAAACCACTAGACCATTTAGGGATGACCTAAATCAAATCCCTTATGATTATACAGTGGAACTGAGAAATAGATTTAAGGGCCTAGATCTGATAGATAGAGTGCTTGATGAACTATGGAATGAGGTTCGTGACATTGTACAGGAGACAGTGATCAAGACCATCCCTATGGAAAAGAAATGCAAAAAAGCAAAATGGCTGTCTGGGGAGGCCTTACAAATAGCTGTGAAAAGAAGAGAAGCTAAAAGCAAAGGAGGAAAGGAAAGATATAAGCATCTGAATGCAGAGTTCCAGAGAATAGCAAGAAGAGATAAGAAAGCCTTCTTCAGCGATCAATGCAAATAAATAGAGGAAAACAACAGAATGGGAAAGACTAGAGATCTCTTCAGGAAAATTAGAGATACCAAGGGAACATTTCATACAAAGATGGGCTTGATAAAGGATAGAAATGGTATGGACCTAACAGAAGCAGAAGATATTAAGAAGAGGTGGCAAGAATACACAGAAGAACTGTAGAAAAAAGATCTTCACAACCCAGATAATCACGATGGTGTGATCACTCATCTAGAGACAGACATCCTGGAATGTGAAGTCAAGTGGGCCTTAGAAAGCATCACTACGAACAAAGCTAGTGGAGGTGATGCCATTCCAGTGGAGCTATTTCAAATGCTGAGAGATGATGCTTTGAAAGTGCTGCACTCAATATGCCAGCAAGTTTGGAAAACTCAGCAGTGGCCACAGGACTGGAAAAGGTCACTTTTCATTCCAATCCCAAAGAAAGGCAATGCCAAAGAATGCTCAAACTACCACACAATTGCACTCATCCTACATGCTAGTAAAGTAATGCTCAAAATTCTCCAAGCCAGGCTTCAACAATATGTGAACCGTGAACTCCCTGATGTTCAAGCTGGTTTTAGATAAGGCAGAGGAACCAGAGATCAAATTGCCAACATCCGCTGGATCATGGAAAAAGCAAGAGAGTTCCAGAAAAAAACACCTATTTCTGCTTTATTGACTATGCCAAAGCCTTTGACTGTGTGGATCACAATAAACTGTGGAAAATTCTGAAAGAGATGGGAATACCAGACCACCTGACCTGCCTCTTGAGAAATCTGTATGCAAGTCAGGAAGCAACAGTTAGAAGTGGACATGGAACAACAGGCTGGTTCCAAATAGGAAAAGGAGTACTTCAAGGCGGTATATTGTCACCCTGCTTATTTAACTTCTATGCAGAGTACATCATGAGAAACGCTGGACTGGAAGAAACACAAGCTGGGATCAAGATTGCCGGGAGAAATCTCAATAACCCCAGATATGCAGATGACACCACCCTTATGGCAGAAAGTGAAGAGGAACTTAAAAAGCCTCTTGATTAAAGTGAAAGAGGAGAATTAAAAAGTTGACCTAAAGCTCAACATTCAGATAACGAAGATCATGGCATCTGGTCCCATCACTTCATGGGAAATAGATGGGGAAACAGTGGAAAGAGTGTCAGACTTTATTTTGGGGGCTCCAAAATCACTGCAAATGGTGACTGCAGCCATGAAATTAAAAGACGCTTACTCCTTGGAAGAAGTTATGACCAACCCAAATAGCATATTCAAAAGCAGAGACATTACTTTGCCGACTAAGGTCCGTCTATCAAGGCTATGGTTTTTCCAGTGGTCATGTATGGATGTGAGAGTTGGACTGTGAAGAAGGCTGAGTGCCAAAGAATTGATGCTTTTCAACTGTGGTGTTGGGGAAGACTCTTGAGAGTCCCTTGGACTGCAAGGAGATCCAACCAGTCCATTCTCTAGGAGATCAGCCCTGGGATTTTTGGGACTGATGCTATGCTGAATTCCGTACTTGGCCCTCATGCAAAGAGTTGATCATTGGAGAAGACTCTGATGTGGGGGGGGCAGGAGGAGAAGGGGATGATAGAGGATGAGATGGCTGGATGACATCACTGACTCAATGGTAGTGAGTCTGAGTGAAATCTGGGAGTTGGTGATGGACAGAGAGGCCTGGCTTGCTGCAATTCACGGGGTTGCAAAGAGTTGGACACGACTGAGTGACTGAACTGAACTGAACACTATATGAGGATATAATCTACTAGACCAAGTCTCCTTTCTGCTTGCAGAATGTATCTTTTAATTCTTGTGGAAAGTCTTTCAACATTTTATAGTAATAAGTCATTAGAAGCAAAAGAAAATAACGTTTTTGATGAAGATTAAAGGCATATAAAAATAAAATATATATGAATGGTTCCCTAGGTAGAAGATGAACAATGACTGAATATAAACATTGAAGTATTTTTCAGTTGTAGTGAAATGAAGAAATGTGAATTGATGGTTGCATAAAACACTCATGTGATGAATACCTAAAAAGTCTTTTAAATCATGTTTCTGCTTTTAATGACATTTAACGATATGGAATTCTTATTTAATTTTATGACATATGAAGAGAAAGTTAAACTAAAATGTTTTAAATAGTATAGTATCGAAATGTGTAAACTGTGACATATATGTGTATGCATGTGACTGTGTATTATGTTCATGCGCATTTTGTACATATTATAATGGATGTTGTGTAGTAGATATAATAAAGACACATGGTTTTTATCTTACAAAAGCTTACATTTTAAATTAAAAAAAATAAATTTCTAAAATCAGAAAATAATCCAAGGTAATTATGGACGCTCATAATAAAATAAAAGACTATAAACCTATCCAAAAGAAGACCTTGTTTGACCCAAGTATATATAGCAAATGGAAGACCATGTATCAAATGCTGAAGCATGTAAACTCTAGACCAGATTGTATTGGCTCAAATCTCTGCTCTGCCATTTGATACCTGTATGCCCTTGAGCCGGTTACTTCACTTTGTGAATCTCTGCTTTCTTACTGTAAAATAGTGGAAATAGCAGTACTTATTTTAGAGTATTGATGTGAGAAATAAAGGCGCTCCACAGAAATAATTACTTGGAGTGACTGACAGAAATTTTTAAATCGATGAAAGAAATTATTATTACTACATAAGTGATATCTAGGGTTTTTACCATATATTTATTTACATAAGTAAAGAAACACTTCTTTCACAGCCAGACAGACAAGTAGTCAAAAAAGCAGATTTAATGTTCATATAAAATTTAACTACTTTTAGGTAATAATTAGAAAAGTTCAGAATTCTTGCCTCTGGTCATTGCTAATATGGAAAGGCTTCCCCAAAGTAATGAGTTTTGTGGGAATAGAGGTTCTTAAAATAAGTTTGAAAGGAGAACATTTGTGTGGGTGGGAGGTGTGGTAATTTAATGTTCTGTGGTAAAATGTCAAATGTTTGACTGAGAACAGCAGTTGTAAAAATCTAGCCAGAAGGTAGAAAAAATGTTTATGGAAAAAACAGACCATCCTGCAAAATTGTCTAATAAGATATTCTGACCCATATGGCAAAGGTGTTCATTAGGGAATCAATGGGCAACTCATTGAGGAAAAAGAAAAATTTCAATTTGCATCTGTCCCCACACTTATGAATATCTATTAATTAATAACTTGTAGAGATGGTTTCTTAATTCTTTGTGTGCTTTCTCTTCCCTGTTCTAGTTTACGCCTGTAGCACTGACTAGACCTCCAATCTATATTCATTTTCTCCTTTGAAACTTTATGCAAAATTACACTTTTATTATCTTACTCTAGTTTATTAGAATACATCAAGCGGACTTAAGTGGGCCTACTATCTTTGTAGTACTCAAAAGAACATACATCTTTAGCAGTTTATATTTTTAAACCCATGCAAGTGTTTTCTTCAGAGAATTTGTAACGAACTCTTAAAGAACTTCAACCTATAATCAGGGTGAAACAGAATACTTCTATTAGAAACAATGGCAAGCAACGAACTGAAGTATATCAACATGGTAGAGTGAAAAAACCTTGATCTGGGATTGAGTTTTGAGTTTACAGTTTAAAACGTCTAATCAACATCTCACAGTCTCTTAAGTGAGGATATTAATCTAGGTGATTTCAAGGTTCCTCTACATTTTTTATTGTATAACATTTATTTAGTTTATATTTTTTCTTGTTTATGTGTTTTTGCTATAGAAATATAAGTTCCAAGTGGTCAAAACTTTGTCTTATTCATACTGAAATTTCAGAAATACAAATCTTCAAAAAAATGTTTTAAATTAATTATGTCCAGGAATGTGATAGGTTAATTATTCAGACATACCTTCCTGCTGAAAGTAACCAAAAAGCTAAAAAATAACAAATAGAACCTTCTTGTTAAACTAGCTGAAGAAAGATGAGAAAGAAATATCAGGCTAAATACTGAATGAAGGTTGGAATTCAGGTATAAAGTTGATCTCACTGAAGGCACTCTTGCCCAAAGTACGCCTGCCAAACTGTGAAACTTTGAACTATGGCTTTCAAAAGATGTTTTAGTTTTACAGAGAAAAAGAAAAAGCCCAAGACTTGTGCAAGTTGCAGAGTCATGTATCAAACATTCCTTTGATAAAACGCAGAACCCAAATTCAGCACCTTCACTTTAATTGTGGATCAGAAATAAATAAATAAATATAACACAACTGTGTCATGTTATGATACATGTTATGATACATGACACAGTATCATAAAATAATTTATTTGACACTAAATATAAAATGGGACAAAATTTATGTTGCATAATTTTATATAATTAAAGAAATATAAGATAATTTTCCATTATTTTCAGATTTGAAAACTCACATCATCATGGTAAAAAAAAAATGTAAGAGAAAATTCAAGGTGCATATTTTACTTAAAATTATTCTGGTTTGCATTGCCACCAAGTGGCTAGAAGAAGCAACCCCTTCTTTCAAGCAACCAAGAACTTCGATTAAGAAAAAAATTATCCTAAGAAAAATAATCAAATTACATTGAAAAATCAGCTATGTAAAGATGGAATCATAAGAAAAAATCAAAGAAAAGAACAGACAATAGAAATAGACCTATAGTTTTCAATATTAGAATTTACAGAAAATATTTACTTATTATGTTCAAAGGAACAATTGTAAACCTTTCTTAGAGAAAAAAAATGGCAATCCACTCCACTATTCTTGCCTGGAAAATCCTATGGACAGAGGAGCCTGGCGGGCTACAGTCCATGGGCTCGTAAGAGTCTGACACCACTTAGCGACTAAACCACCACCACCACAATAACCGATATACCATTTTAATATGTACTGAAAAACTTGACACCATTTAGCATATATAGATATAATTAAAACTCTGCAAACTATGAACGGAAGGGAACTTCCTCTTTCTTCAATGTTGATATTTACAGTTTTTCTTCTTCCCGACCCAGGAATCGAACCCAGGAATCAAACCAAGGTCTCCTGTATTGCAGGCAGATTCTTTACCTACTGAGCTAGGAGGGAAGCCTCACGTATTGGTTACTTTTTTACAATGACCTATATTGTTGGTAACATTTTAAGTGTATCCTTGTGATATAATCAATTGGTAATGATGTATTTTTCTTATTATATATTGGTGAGCTCAGTTTGCTTATAGTCATTAAAGAATCTCTGCATGATCCTGTACTTGATATGACATAGATTTTTGCTTTTATTTTGCTTTTATTTTATTTTGCTTTTCTTTTTTTTTTTTGTATACTTCAATCATATAAAGGACATCTATCAAAAAATAATTGCTAATACCAACATTTATAGTAAAAGAAGATCATTAAGATGTCCTATTAAGCTATTTGTATTTGACAGTGTATTGGAGAGTCTAGCTAGAGTACTAGAGAAAGAAAAGGAAACAAGAATCATAAATATTGTAAAAGATGAAGTAAAATAATTTTATCAAGAGGTGACAAGACTGTGCATAAATAAATCTAAAGTAGTCCTCAAGCAACTACTAAAACTAGTAAGTGCAATATTGTAAGATAAAAATATAGAAAAATAATTATATTCCTATATGATAGCAACCGGAAAATAGAAAATATAGTCATAAAAGTTATTATTTACAATAGTACAAAAATCCTTAGGAATAAATTTAAGAAAAGATATGTAAGCTGTATACTAAAGATCAGAAAGTATCTTAATATAAATTAAATAACTAAATCAATAAATATTACATGTTCATGGATTGGAAGATTCAGTATTCCCAAAAGCTCAGTTCTCTCTAAAATGAGACAAAATATCCTACTCAATTTTTCATCAAGCTTTTATGAGGAAATTGACAAAGTGGTTTTAAAATTTATGTGGAAATACAAAGGCCCTCTTGTGCTCATATTCTTTATTCAGTGACTCAGATAATCCAGAAAGCAATGATCTTTTGACCTTAACTTCAAAACAAAAGTGTTTTTCCATAATAGTGACAGAAGAGAAGATATTATTTGCCTATGATTATGCGCTTTTGTCTGAAAGTCATATTGATTATACTTAAACAGCCCCTTGGCCTGAAGTGTGATATAGTTCAACTTATTTTCAAAGAGTTAGCAAATATAGAATTCTTCTATAGCACTCTTGTGACTGAAAGAAAGGGAAATAGAAATTGATGAACACTAGAAATCTACCAGGAAAAATACAAGTATGCAGATGACACCATCCTTATGACAGAAAATGAAGAGGGACTAAAGAGACCCTTGGTGATGGTAAAAAAGGAGAGTGACAAAACCTGGCTTAAAATGAAACATTCAGAAAACTAAGATCATGGCGTCTGGCCCCATCCCTTCATTGCAAATAGATGGGGAAACAATGGAAACAGTGAGAGACTTTCTTTTCTTGGGCTCCCAAATCACTACAGATGGTGACTGCAGCCATGAAGCTAAAAGACTCTTGCTCCTTGGAAGAAAAGTTATGACAAAACTAGCATATTAAGTAGTAGAAATATTACTTTTTCGACAAAGTTCCATCTAGTCAAAGCTATGGTTTTTCCATTAGTCATGTATGGATGTAAGAGTTGGACCATAAAGAAGGCTAAGTGCCAAAGAATTGATGCCTTCAAACTGTGCTGTTGGAGAAGGCTTTTGAGAGTCCCTTGGACAGCAAGGAGATTGAACCAGTCAATCCAAAAGGAAATCAGTCTTGAGTAATCATTGGAAGGACTGTTGCTAAAGCTGAAGCTCCAATATTTTGGCCCCCTGATACAAAGAGCTGACTCATTGGAAAAGATCCTGATGCTTGGAATTCGAAGGCAGGAAGAGAAGATGACTGCAGAGGACAAAATGGTTGGTTGAAATCACTGACTCAATAAACATGAGTTCACGCAAACTCCAGGAGATGGTGAAGTACAGGGAAACTTGGCATGCTGCAGTCCATACAGTCACAAAGAGCTGGACATGACTGAATGACTGGAACAACAACAAGTCTACCATGGGCTTGGTCACACAGTGGTGTCTGACTCTTTGCAGCCCCATGGACTGTAAACCCCAGCCTTCTCTGGCCATGGATTTTTCCAGGTAAGAATACTGGAGTGGGATACCGTTTCCTACTCCAGGGGTTCTTCCTGACCCAGGGGTCAAACCCACATCCCTTGTGTCTCCTGCATTGGCCTGCAGATTATTTACCACTAGTGCCACCTGGTAAGCCCCAAATGTGACCTTAAAAAATCATGAGTGTATGTACTTAAAGACATGAACATGAACATCCAAAACAACATTTTTGTAATAACCTAAAACTGTAAATTACTTTAATACCATCACTATTAAAATACAAAAATAAATTGACGAGTGTCAATGGAAATAGAGGAGCAAGAACTTACAAAAATCTACTGCTTCATAAAATCAACAAGAATATTGACCCAAAAAAACTGTAAATATCAACATTTTCAGTACTCTTGTAATTACCTCAAAACTAGCAACAATCCAATGAGCTATTCAGAAATAAAGGTTGAATCTTAAACACAGTAATCTTTGTGGTGTATTAATTTGTCCTATTCCTATTACCTTACTCTTAACTTCATGGTAGTCTTGAAAACTAGGATCCCTACAATGAAAGGCAACACCCTAGCAGCCACTGGCAGGGACATACTGGTGTTAGAGCTCTCAAAAGCAGAATTTTCAGAAAACTGTCATTATTGAATCTCTCTGAAAATTTTAGGAAGACCCCAATTTGCAGATCTTGCCCTCTTTGATTGACTCAAAGCTTACTTAGGGCAAATAGCTTATTCCTGAGGAGGGCTTGTCAAAAATATTCAGCAACAACTGTTTAAATCACAGCTGTCAGAGGCAGAAGTAGTAGTTGAGGCAAACAAGCTGTCCAAAAACACTTTCAGGAAAAGCTAGGGTGTTTCCCTGGTAGTCCAGTGGTTAGGAGGCACTTCCTAAATTACCATCATCAAGCATACAAATATATGCATAATGAAAGTTCCAAGAGAGGAGAGAAAGATACAGAAATAATATTTTAAGAACTAATGCCCAAAATATTTTCAATTTTGATGAGAAATATCTAAGAATTTCAATGAGTTCCAATAATTTAAACATTGAAAGAGAGGCACACTTAGATATCATATTCAAATTATTTAAAGGCAAGATGAAACTGAAAAGAGTAAAAGGCAAATGACTTATCAAACATGCAAAATCCTCAATAAGATGAACAGTTGGTTTCTAATCAGAATCCAGAGGAAGTCAGAAAACAATAATGTGATATAATCAAAGTGGTGAGGAAAAATACTGATAACCAAGAGTTCTATTTTCAGCAAAACTATCTCTCAAAAAATAAAAGAAAAATTAAGAAATTCTCAGATAAACAAATATGTTCCTAGCATACATGCTTTAAAAGAAATGCTATATAAGTTTTGCACTGAAATGAAAGGATACCAAAAAGTTACAAATCCACATAAAGAAGTAAAGAATACTGGTAAAAGTCACTACTTAGCTAAAGAATAAAAGATAATATAAAATAATTTTATTTGTAATTATTTTTCTTATCTTTTAAAAGGCAATAAATATAAGTATGTACTGATAGGTATATAATATATAAATAGTAATTTTATGATAATAGCACAGAGTAGGGGAATCTGCAATGTGGGAGACCTGGGTTCGATCCCTGAGTTGAGAAGATTCCCTGAAAAAGGGAAAGACTATCCACTCCAGTATTCAGGCCTGGAGAATTCCATGGACTGTATAGTCCATGGGGTTGCAAAGAGTTGGACATGACTAAGCAACTTTCACTTTCACGGGAAAGAGTAGGAACAAATTTTTGGATTCTATTGAAATTAAGTTGGTATTAATCCAAAACAGATTGTTTTATTTAAATTGTTGAGTAGACCACTTGGAAAATTCCAGGGCAAGCACTAAGAAAATCACTCAAATACATATAGTAAGACATGACAAATGACATAAAACAATACACAGGAAAATATATTTTTAACACAAAATAAAGCAGTATTGGAATATCTGGGGAATCAAAAAGACTAAAACATATAGCAACATGGCATATGTACTCAGTTTAGCCTTCCTGGTAATTGTATGGATTTAACACATCAGTAAAAAGACAGATGTTAAAAATGGCTTAAGATGTCTTATCCAATTACATATTGTCTGAAAGAGTCATACTTTATATTGTATGATACAAATATAAGTTGAAAGTAAAAGGTACAAATAGTTTGTAAGTAAAAGAACAGTAAAATATGCAATGTGCATGGTAACCACAGAGCACTGAGGCAATACTAATATGAGAAAAAATAGACTTCAAGATAAAAATGTTGCTATAGACAAAAGTTTGAAGCCAGTGTTTTCTCGTTGCAGCTAAGTCGCTTCAGTTGTGTCCGACTCTGTGCGACCCCATAGACAGCAGCCCACCAGGCTCCCCCGTCCCTGGGATTCTCCAGGCAAGAACACTGGAGTGGGTTTCCATTTCGTTCTCCAAAGCATGAAAGTGAAAAGTGAAAGTGAAGTCGCTCAGGCATGTCTGATTCTTCGTGACCCCATGGACTGCAGCCCACCAGGCTCCTCGATCCATGGGATTTTCCAGGCAAGAGTACTGGAGTGGGGTGCCATTGCCTTCTCCAGTTTTCTTGCTACTAAACCCAAATAAAGGCTACAGAATAAACTAACTGCATAACAATATCCCTATGCAATATAGACAGAAAAATCCTAAACAAAATGATAGCAAACTGAATCCAACTATATATAAAACATAGCATAACCACAATCAAATGGTATTTATTCCATGAATATAATTTTCCAGGCAAGAGTATTGGAGTGGGTTGCCATTGCCTTCTCCAAAATATAAGGTTAGTTCAGCAAAACCTTATCACTGTAGCAAATCTATAGATATAATATAATAAACATAGACATAAATATAAAAAATAAATAGAATAAATGTCCCCAAACACTGTCATCTCACTAGACACAGAAAACAATGACAAAAGTCCAGATCCTTTCATTAAAAGAAGAAAAAAAAAAAAAAAACTCAACACTAAAAGTACAATGAAACTTCAACTTTATAAAGGAAAGGAAAAAAAAATCTAGCACTGACATACTTAATGCTAAAAGACTGAACATTTTTCTCATAGGATCAGGAAACAAGGCAAAAATAGCAACTGTCAATAGATCTATTAAACACTGTACTGGAGGTTCTAGTCATGCTAGCTAACCAAAAAAAAATAATAATAAAAGAATTAAAAGTTTTCCAGGTAGAAAGGAAAAGTGAAACTGTAACTATTTGTAGATGATATGATCTTGGCATACAGAACATCCTTAAAGAGACTGCACAAAATTATATCTAATAACCATTTCATAAATTGTTATAAGCTTCAAAGTTATTGTAAAAAATCAGTGGTGTTTCTACAACTAGCAATGAACAATCTGAAAATTTATGAAACAATTCTGCTTACAATAGTATCGAAAAGAAGTAAAATACTTAAGATTCAATTTAACAAATGAAATACAAAACATACACTGAAAATTACAAAATTTCAAAATTATAAAATTAGTTGAAAGAAACTAAAGAAAACTAAATCAATGGAAAGTTACTATGTTCATAGATTTAAAATTTTGATGTTGATCTACATATTCAACACAATTCATATTAAAACCCCAACTGCAGTTTGGGGAGCACTAATTGAGAAGCTGATCCCACAGTTCAGATAGAAATGCAAGGGGCCCAAAAGTCAAAAAAAAAAAAAATATCTGAAATTTTAGACAGAAATATAGTAATCTAGATGAGGTAGTACTGGTTTCAGAAAGGCATACAGATCTACTAATAGAGCTGAGAGTTACCCTTATGGTCTGTAATTTTTCAGTAAAGGTGTTCAGATAATTAGTGGGAATTTGTCTTTTCAACAAATGTTCCAGGACAGCTGGGTATCTACCCTCAAAAAACAAAACAAAACAAAAAAGCCTTTAAAAAAATTTCCAAAAAATGAATATGAACCCCTACCTCATACCCCATAAAAAATTAACACAAAGTTGATCACATTTCCAAATATAACTTTTAAAACTATAAAGCCCTTGGGAAAAAAACATAGACATACCTGCATGACCATGGATAAGTGAGTAGTTTCTTAGATACAACACTACAAACAAAAAAGAAAAAAAGAAAGCTGTACTTTATAAAAAATGATAAACTTTTGTGCTTAGGTGCTGTCAAAAAAAGTGAAAAACATCCATAGAATAGGAGAATATATTTTTAGATTATATATTTGATAATGAACTAGTATCCAGAATATATAAAGAACCCTTACAACTTAATGAAATGACAACCCAATTGAAAATGGACAGTATATTTGAATAGAAATTGCTGCAGAATAGGCATACAAATGGCCATTAAGCACATGAAAAGATATTTAAATATCACTTTCATTAAATGTTAGGTAAATGCAAATCAAAACACAATGAGATATCACTTCACACCCCAGATATGGCTATAGTAAAATTGCATGCTATAACAATCTTGGTAAGAATGTGGAGAAATTGGAACCATCACACATTATTGGTGGGAATGGAAAATGATACAGTTTCTTTGGAAAACTTTGGCATTTCCCAATAAAAGTGGAAAAATATTACAGGTAATGTCAGAAATAGATGGTAATTTTCAAAAGAAAAAAGTTCAAAAAGAGTGAACAAAAAAAAAAAAGAAAAGGTAAAACTTCATCAGTTCCTACTGATATTAAATGTAGTTTCATCATATGACCCAGCAAGCAATTCTGCAAATAGATGTATATCTGAGAAAAATGAAATATATGTCTCAACAAAAATTACACACAAATTTCATAGAGCATTATTCATAACGATAAAAAGCGGAAATGATCCAAATTTCCATCAAATGATGAATGGAAAGTAAAAAGGTAATTCATCCAATCAAATATTATATAGCAGTAGAAAGAAATGAAGTACTGATATATGCTACAGCATCAGTAAACTTCAAGAAATTATGCTAAGTGAAATAACCCAGACACAGAAAGTCACATAATCTCATGATTCCATTTATGGTAAAAGTTCAGAACAGGCAAATCCATAGAGACAGAGAGTATATTTAGCAACTGTCAGGGTCTGGAGTAGAGTGACGTTGGGAAGGCAATGAATTGTGACTACTAATGTATAAGGGTATTCTTTTGAATCATATTTAATTTTTTAAAGAACAGAACAATGAACTGAAGTAAATCCTTATTACATGTTAGTGTAAATGAATGAAACATGGCCAGACATAATGAAACATGAATAGCCAGACATAATGGTAATTAAAAGAAAAAAGTCACAAAAGAATATACTGTAAAAGTGGGTTCTTTAAGAAAGGGATTTAATAGGAGGAAGTGTGATATAATGGGAGGGTCTCTAACAAGATGCAGGTCTCTAAAACCGCAAATGATTTCCTTAAGCCCTTTAGAATCTTTTCAATGTTATACTTACAGAAGAAATTCAAGGGTACTTGGAAGATTTCTGAGGTAATGACTGTTTTCTTTCTACATTCTGTAGTGTTTACACAGTTCTTCATTTATAATTAAAAAATTTGTCCATAGTTTTATGAACCCATATGTGATATATTTTATAATAAAATTTCATAAAATTAAACTAATGACAGAATGGCTAAAAGAATGTATAACCATATAATAATTCTGTGATATCCTAGTCAAATATATGTTTCCTATGCTTTTCTAGATTAAAATCTCAATAATAAGAGCCATATCACAAGCTTTCTTGTACCCCAACTTAGATTCTGGTTCATTTTTGAATGCATATTGAGTAATGATGTACTGGTAAATGTTTATGGATTTAAACATTTTCTGATAAATAATGGATTCCCTCTGTGCCAGAGGGCTTCCCTGGTGGCTAAGATATCAAAGAATCCATCTGCAATGCGGAAGGCCGAGGTTTGATCCCTGGGTTGAGAAGATCCCCTAGAGAAGGGAATCTCCAGGATACCCACTCCAGTATTCTGGCCTGGAGAATCCCATGGACAAAGGAGCCTAGCAAGCTACAGTCCATGGGGTCACAAAGAGTCAGACACGACTGAGAGAATTTCACTTTCACTTTCTGCGCCAGAGGAAAAGACCTAATTTGTAACATTTTCCAATTTCATTTCTGTAAATGTTACCGCCATTTATGGAATATTTGTGATATATAGAAAATATTCAGTAGATATTATTTTCATAGTTGCATGCTTCAAGTACGTTCATAATACTTTAAGTGTGTTTATCAATGATTTTCAAAAAAGTGTGAGTTAGTGATATTCTTTGGCAGCACTTAAGAAGATTTTATCTCCTGCCTCTGAAGGTCATGTGTGACCAAAGATCAGGCATAGAACTTAATTTTCAGGGTGCCAAAATGTCAGAGAAGGCAGGGTTTGCACCTTGAGAAAATCTCCTATCCAAAATGAAGACACACGTAAGAAAGGAGTGGAACTCTGAGTCTTGAGATGGAATTACACAAGATGTACCCTAGACATTTAACCTGGTATGCTAATTTGCCATTTATAGTAAATACTAATTTGGTAATTACTAGCTTGGTAAGTAATCTGGGTTGAAATGACAGGGCAGGGGGCCTGACCCTTTGGGAAGGCCCTATGGAGAAGACACAGACAATGTATTTTTAAAGGCACATTAAATGGACAGACAGCCAAGGAAGATATTGTTTAATGTATGCAGTCAGAGAGATCAAAGTGTGGAGTATCAGCAAACTGAAGTAAGACACAACGGAAAGTTGCGGTCAATTACCAGGTTTCCAGCAGTAAGCTAGTTCTCAAACCCAGAACTCATGTACTTAAGGCAAAGTTGGATCTTCATGAGAAAAGACTTTGCAATACAATAGCAGGAGTAGAAGCAATTGTCCAAGTGTGCAGGAAAATTTACGATCATTTACTCAGAAGCTATACATAGAATAAAGAAAAATATATAGAAATTTCAAAGGGATTTGGAAATTTCAAATTCAAACCCAGCACTCATGCTATCATGACATCCCTGTTTCAGCAGGAAGTTCAGTTCAGTTCAGTTCAGTCGCTCAGTCATGTCCAACTCTTTGTGACCCCATGAATTGCAGCACGCAAGGCCTCCCTATCCATCACCAACTCCCGGAGTTCACTCAAACTCATGTCCATCGAGTCAGTGACGCCATCCAACCATCTCATCCTCTGTCATCCCCTTCTCCTCCTGCCCCCAATTCCTCCCAGCATCAGAGTCTTCTCCAATGAGTCAATTCTTTGCATGAGGTGCCCAAAGTACTGGAGTTTCAGCTTTAGCATCAGTCCTTCCAAAGAACACCCAGGGCTGATCTACTTTAGGATGGACTGGTTGGATTTCCTTGCAGTCCAAGGAAGAGTCTTCTCCAACACCACAGTTCAAAGCATCAATTCTTCAGGACTCAGCTTTCTTCACAGTCCAACTCTCACATCCATACATGACCACTGGAAAAACCATAGCCTTGATTAGACGGACATTTGCTGGCAAAGTAAGGTCTCTGCTTTTGAATATGCTATCTAGGTTGGTCATAATTTTCCTTCCAAGGAGTAAGCGTCTTTTAATTTCATGGCTGCAAAAACCATCTGCAGTGATTTTGGAGCCCAAAAAATAAAGTCTGACACTGTTTCCACTGTTTCCCCATCTATTTCCCATGAAATGATGGGACCAGATGCCATGATCTTCATTTTCTGAATGTTGAGCTTTAAGCCAACTTTTTCACTCTCCTCTTTCACTTTCATCAAGAGGCTTTTTAGTTCCTCTTCACTTTCTGCCATAAGGGTGGTGTCATCGGCATATCTGAGGTTATTGATATTTCTCCTGGCAATCTAGATTCCAGCTTGTGTTTCTTCCAGTCCAGCGTTTCTCATGATGTACTCTGCATATATGTTAAATAAGCAGGGTGACAATATACAGCCTTGACGTCCTCCTTTTCCTATTTGGGACCAGTCTGTTGTTTCATGTCCAGTTCTAACTGTTGCTTCCTGACCTGCATACAGGTTTCTCAAGAGGCAGGTCAGGTGGTCTGGTATTCGCATCTCTTTCAGAATTTTCCACAGTTTATTGTGATCCACACAGTCAAAGGCTTTGGCATAGTTAATAAAGCAGAAACAGATTTTTTCTGGAACTCTCTGGCTTTTTTCCATGTTTCAGTGGATGTTGGCAATTTGATCTCTGGTTCCTCTGCCTTATCTAAAACCAGCTTGAACATCTGGAAGTTCACTGTTCACGTATTGCTGAAGCCTGGCTTGGAGAATTTTGAGCATTACTTTACTAGCATGTGAGATGAGTGCAATTGTCCAGTAATTTGAGCATTCTTTGATATTGCCTTTCTTTGGGATTGGAATGAAAGCTGACCTTTTCCAGCCCTGTGGCCACTGCTGAGTTTTCCAAATTTGCTAGCATATTGAGTAGAGCACTTTAACAGCAGGAAGTAGGTTGGTATAATGGCATCCAAAATATGTTTACATCCTAATGCTTAGAACCTGTTAAGGTAACCTGTTATTTCTGTTACTTCACATGTTATTAATTGTCTTGAAATGAGGATTACCCAGGTGGACCCAATGTAATCACAATGGTCCTTATAAAGAGTAATTAGAAGAAGAGGGATGTGAAAGTGAAAGCAGAGATTGGAGTGATTTGCATTGAAAATGTAGGATTGGGCTGCAAGCCAAGGTGGCCACTGGAACCTAAAAAATGCAAGGATGCAGATTCTCCCTTAAGGCTTCAGAAGGAACCAGCCCTACTGACACTTTGACTTTAGCCTAGTGAAACTTATGGACTGCTGATCTCTAAAGCTGTAATATAATAAATGTGTGTTTTAACCTACCAAGCTCATAGTAAAATGTTATAGCAGTAATAGGAAACAAATACAGGTAAGAAATGGAATCCTGGACTAAATCTATCTTACTTTGAGTACACAGTTTCCATTGCCTCACCTAATAGTCATTTATATTTGCTTCCAAAATTTTGTCATTGTTGTTCAGTCGCTCAGTTGTGTCTGACTCTTGGCGACCAAATTGTTATTTCCAAATAATGGAGATAATACATGTTCCAGAGATATATTAATTTTCTTTTTATCTGTTGTAATATAGTCAAAAGGGATTTGGACCATTAAGATATTCTGAATAGATCAGTTTGGTTCATTTTACTGATGATATCGCCAGTGGTAAAGAATTTGCCGCCAATATTGGGGACATAGGAAACACACATTCTGTCCCTGGATTGGGAAGATCCTGTGGAGTAGAAAATGGAAAGCTACTCCAGTACTCTTGCCTGGGAAATCCTGTGAACAGAGGAACCTGGTCTAGAGTCCATGACATTTCAAAAAGCCAAACACGACTGAGCACTGAGCGCTATTGATGATATTATGTATATCAGTACTGTGAACAAAAAGTAACACATTTTTTCTGTTCTTTGGTAAGAAACAGCATCTCTGTTCAATACGAAATAAACTGACATGGTTTTAGGGCCTATCATATTAGGTTTTAGGGCCTATCATGTTAGGTTTTAGGAATCCAGTCGTTTGAAGTATGCCAGACAAGTAAAGGACACTGTATTATTCCTTTTAACTTCGACCTAAGTTAACTAATGTAGTTAGTTTCTTCTAACTACTTTTTTCTAAGAAAGTCCTTTGGGTTTTGGAAGCAGTAGTATATCTTTTGCTTGAAACTACCACTCCAGTGCATTTATTTTTATGTGTATTTCTATCACTTTTTAATGATACCCCAAAACAAAACAAAATAAAAGAATACCAAAGCATGTTCAGACTATTATACAAACAGATCTGATTAGAACATATGATTTAGTGAACAGAGAGAGACAGGATGCCTCCACCAACTCTTAGTAAGAAAGTCAGAACTCAAGCTCTAAAGCATGGTAATGCTGTCTTTATCATAAAACTATAGACCTCAACAACAACAACAACAACAACAACAACAAAAAAAAAAAAAACAGTGCTGTACTGAGCTGATACGTATGGAACATTTTACAGTGGGATACCAAGTAACTGTGTAGCCAAAACTGTCCTAAATGATCTGAATACATCAAAGTCCAGCAGTACTCTATCCTGAATCCAGAGTGAAAATCAGAGATGACACCAAACAGATCATGTTCAGTTGATCAATGATGTCTGACTCTTTGCCACCTGATAGACCTCATAGTAGACCTCCAGTTTCCTCTGTCCATGGAATTTTCCAGGAAACAATGTTGGAATGGGTTACAATTTCCTCCTCCAGGAGATTTTCCTGACCCAGGGATCAAACCCATGTCTCCTAAATCTCCTGAATTGCCACTGGGCCGCCTGGGAAGTTGAACAGATCTAGAAGGCATGATAAGCAGCAAAAATATGGAATCTCACAGATCTCCATCATCCCTTCTCCTATTGCATGAATATCTACCCCTAAGCTCAAACCAATGGCCTCTGGAGGACTTCCTTAGGATTAGCTGACAGAGGAGGAAAAACAAATACAAGTTTAGTTCAGAGATTTTTTGGCATGTGAATTCAAGATTAAAATGGATTATCTGATTGACCTATAGCCACTTTGAGCAATAACACAGAGAAACAGTGGTAAGAGAGAATTCTCACAGTGAACTTTGACAAACAGGGACTCTGCTTATCTTATGGAAGTAGCCCATGGAATGGAAGTAGACTTCACTTCTTAGATGGCTCTGTGTTTCCTGTTCTCCATGCCTCATTTCTCAGTTACTGACATGGGGATTTCTATGTGAAGTAAGTCTCTTCAAGGTCTTATCTATTCTTATTCAATACAGGATTTTAAATTTGTTAAAATTTAATGCTTTTGCTAGAGTCTTCCCAAATTATTAGTTTAGAAATGAGGCAGAGGATACAAGTTAGCTAGACCCTACAAGTAGAAGCAGGCAGCTGATTTTTTTTTTTCATTTTCTAAAATTACCAGTGAATTTTTTGAAGTAGTCCTTGAAAACATCTCAAGCATTACATATCAAATTGAACCTATGATTTTACCTATAACCTCCATTTCTCCATGTTTTTAACCAAATTTCAGTTTGGAAAAAAATTGGAAAGATAGTCACACATTTGTGAAATCAGGAAATCATTCTATTATTTCTTCTTTATTTTCCTTCAGTAGTGCACATCTGTTTTCTAAAAGATATTTGAGGTAGCAGAATTGAATGATGCCCACCCCTCCCCCCAAATCCCTGATCTCTGAGGTAAATGCACTGTATAGTTTATTTTTCTTGACTATGAGCAATATATATGAATATAATAGAAAATAACCCTTATGATTATGTTATCATGCAGGATACAGTTGACCTTAAGAGAAGAAAATTATTCAGTGGGCCTCTCCTTGTCAGATAAGCCCATAAAAGGGACTCTAACCCAGAAGAAATACAGAGGAATACCTGAGAGGAATTCAGTGTAAGAGAGATTTTCCATGTTGGTCTTTTAAATTGGAGGAGACTATATTGCAAGACATGTAGATAACAACCAGGAACTGGTACCAAAAATATACAAAAAAGATTTTAATGACCCAAATAACCATGATGGTGTGATTACTCACCTAAAGCCTGACATCCTGGAGTGCAAAGGAAAGTGGGCCTTAGGATAATCACTACAAATGAAGCTAGTGGAGGTGATGGAATTCCAGCTGAGCTATTTCAAATCCTAAAGATGATGCTGTTAACATGCTGCACTCAATTTGCCAGCAAATCTGGAAAACTCATCTGTGGCCTTGGGACTGGAAAAGGTCAGTTTTCATTCCATTCCCAAAGAAAGGCAATGCCAAAGAATGTTCAAACCACTGCAAAATTGCATTCATCTCACACACTAGCAAAGAAATGCTAAACATTTTCCAAGTTAGTCTTCAACAGTATGTGAAACAAGAACTTCCAGATGTGCAAGCCGTATTTAGAAAAGGCAGAGGAACCAGAGATCAAATTGCCAACAACTGTTGGATCATAAAAAAAGCAAGAGAATTCCAGAGAAACATCTAATTCTGCTTTATTGACTATGCAAAGCCTTTGACTGTGTGGATAACAATAAACTGTGGAAAATTCTGAAAGAGATGGAAATACCAGATCATCTCACCTGACTCCTGAAAACCTGTATGCAGGTCAAGAAGCAACAGTTAGAACTGGACATGGAACAACAGACTAGGTATAAATTGGGAAAGGAGTATGTCAAGGCTATGTATTTTCACTCTGCTTATGTAGCTTAAATGCAGAGTACACCATGTGAAATGCCAGGCTGGATGAAGCTCAAGCTGGAATCAAGATTGCAGGAATAAATATCAATAATCTCAGCTATGCAGATGATACCACCGTTATGGCAGAAAGAAAAGAAGAAACTAATGAGTCTCTTGATGAAAATGAAAGAGGAGAGTGAAAAAGCTGGCTTTAAACCTAGAATTCATAAAATAAAGATCATGACATCCAGTCGCATCACTTCCTGGCAAATAGATGGGGAAACAATTGAAACAGTGACAGATTTTATTTTCTGGGGCTCCAAAATCACCGCAGATGGTGACTCCAGCCCTGAAATTAAAAGATGCTCTTTGGAAGAAAATCTATGCCCAACCTAGACAGTATATTAAAAAGCATAAACATTATTTTGGCAACAAAGGTCCATCTAGTCAAGGCTATGGTTTTTCCAGTAGTCATGTATGTATGTGAGAGTTGGACCATAAAGAAATCTGAGCGCCAAAGAATTGATGCTTTTGAACTGTGCTTGTAGAAGACTCTTGAGAGTCCTTTGGACAACAAGGAGATAAAGCCAGTAAATCCTCAAGGAAATCAGTCCTGAATATTCATTGGAAGGATTGATGCTGAAGCTGAAGCTCCAATACTGACTCACTGGAAAGACCCTGATGCCGGGAAAGATTGAAGGTGGGAAGGGGACGACAGAGGAGGAAATGGTTGGATGGCATCACTGACTCGATGGACCTGAGTTTGAGCAAGCTCTGGGAGCTGGTGATGGACATGGAAGCCTGGAGTGTTGCAGTCCATGAGGTTTTAAACAGTTGGACTTGATTGAGCCACTGAACTGAACTGACTAGGAGCTGAGAATAGTCCCCAGCTGATAACAGGAAAATAAGAATTTCAGTCCTACAACCATAACCAATTCTGCTGAACTCAGTGAGCTTGAAAGAGGACTCTGTGATCCAGAGAACACAGTCTGCCAATACTTCAATATCACCCCTTTGAGAACTGAGCAGAGATCTCAGTCGTGCCTGTCCAGACTTATGATCTTCAGAAACCATGACATAATAAATGGATATCGTTTTAAATCACTAAATCTGTGCTACTCTGTTACACAGTAATATAAACTAATGCAATATTACTCCAATCTCTTGTCTATTATCAATTTTCTCCCCTCTTCCTTCCAAGTTACTCAGTCTATCTCTAGTTCCAGAGAGGATGGTCCTACTTTCCTAAACAAGTTACTGTGAAATCAGCCAGGACCAATAATTCCCTTGCCATTTGTTATTGGTCAAAAACTGGGCATATGATGTGAGTTGACCTGGTAAGATGGAGAGAATGGCTCTTATTCTTCATTTGAAGGATAAACACACATACCCAGTACATAAACGAGGAAAACTGTTGTCCTAAATATTGCTATAATCAGACCATGAAGAAAGCTACTCTGAAGTGAAAGTTTACAAGCAAAGAAGATGTAACCTAGAAAACGGCAGAAAATGGCCCCAGATTCTTGATCCTACTGTGTATCAATTCAGTTCAGTTCAGTCACTCAGTTGTGTACGACTCTGCAACCCCATGGACTGAAGCACACCAGGCCTCCCTGTCCAACACCAGCTCCCAGAGTTCACTCAAACTTATGCCCATTGAGTCAGTGATTCCATCCAACCATCTCATCCTGTCGTCCCCTTCTTCTCCTGCCTTCAATCTTTCCCAGCATCAGGGTCTTTTCAAATGAGTCAGCTTTTTGTATCAGGTGGCCAAAGTATTGGAGTTTCAGCTTTATCATCAGTCCTTCCAATGAATATTTAGGACTGATCTCCTTTAGAATGGACCAGTTGGATCTTCTTGCAGTCCAAGGTACTCTCAAAAATCTTCTCCAACACCACAGTTTAAAAGCTTCGATTCTTCGGTGCTCACCTTTCTTTATAGTCCAACTCTCACATCCATACATGACTACTGGAAAAGCCATAGCCTTGACTAGACGGACCTTTTTTGACAAAGTAATGTTTCTCCTTCTTAACATGCTGTTTAGGTTGGTTGTAACTTTCCTTCCAAAGAGTAAGCACCTTTTAATTTCATGGCTCTAGTCACCATCTGCTGTGGTTTTGGAGTCCCGCTAAATAAAGTCTGCCAGTTTCCCTATCTATTTGCAATGAAGTGATGGGACCAGATGCCATGATCTTAGTTTTCTGAGTGTTGAGTTTTAAGCCAACTTTTTCACTCTCCTCTATCACTTTCATCAAGAGGCTCTTTATTTCTTCTTCACTTTCTGCCATAAGAGTGGTCCATCTTGTCTCTTCACTTTCTGATTATGTGAAATAATGAATTTTTTATTGATTAAACCAAATTGAGCCAAATATTTTGTTAGAAATAAAAGTACCCCAATATACAGATGACCCGGTCAGAAGGAAATAACAGAGAGTAACTTATAAATTTGAATTTTAAAAATGTTTATTGTTTGCGTAGGAAATACAGAGGAGTATAAGGATTAAATTATACCTAAACGTGTAACTTTATTTATGCAAAAATAATAATAATGGATAAATTACTATTGCTGTCAACTCAAGAAAGCGTTAAAATGAAATTTGATTCCTTATTTAACAATTATCAACAAATAAATGTCTTAGTATACTATGGATGTTGAATGTTGTAGAAACATTGAGAAAATGTGTGCATGTCATCATAGGATATATAATCCATTTATCATGTGGATATAATATCCACATAAATATATATAAATGGATATATATCCATTTATAATATCCACATAAATATATATAAAAGGATATATATCCATTTATTATGTGACTAAAGGAGTACCTTTAAATAAATTTCAACCTTTAGTAAATAAGATGAAAAATAACTTCAAGAATAAAGATTTTAATGTAATTGTGATTCAAGAATGAGGTATTAATCTAAAGAATTAAATTCTGACTATAAGACCACAAACATTCTTATAAAAATTAATTTCAGTTCAGCTCAGTTCAGTCGTGTCCGATTCTTTGCGAGTCCCATGAATCGCAGCACACCAGGCCTCCCTATCCATCACCAACTCCAGGAGTTCACTCAGACTCATGTCCATCGAGTCAGTGATGTCATCCAGCCATCTCATCCTCTGTCGTCTCCTTCTCCTCCTGCCCCAATCCCTCCCAGCCTCAAAGTCTTTTCCAATGAGTCAACTCTTCGCATGAGGTGGCCAAAGTATTGGAGTTTCAGCTTTAGCATCAGTCCTTCCAAAGAACACCCAGGACTGATCTCCTTTAGGATGGATTGGTTGGATCTCCTTGCAGTCCAAGGGACTCTCAAGAGTATTCTCCAACACCACAGTTCAAAAACATCAATTCTTTGGCACTCAGCTTTCTTCACAGTCCAACTCTCACATCCATACATGACTACTGGAAAAACCATAGCTTTGACTAGATGGATCTTTGTTGGCAAAGTAATGTCTCTCCTTTTGAAAATGCTGTCTAGGGTGGTCATAACTTTCCTTCCAAGGAGTAAGCATCTTTTAATTTCATGGCTGCAATACCATCTGCAGTGATTTTGGAGCCCCCAAAAATAAAGTCTTTAGACTATATTAAATAAATATAATTAATCTAATTGATGTTATTTATTTACTTGAGATACACTAGAATATATGTAAAAGTTACCTCCATTTACTCAGTAAGTAGAGATATTCTGATTCCTGTATTTAAATCCAGGCTAAATATTTGCAATCCACTATACTGACATGCCCATGAGAACAAGGTATTTTATGGGTTTTAATTACTGCTGTGCACATGGTGGGTATTAAATATTTGTTGAAAATACTTAGTTTCCATTCTTTCAGTAGATTAGTTGATTGTGATTTTATGTTTGCCTCTTATTCTCTCCAATGCTCAGGTTAAAACAATAACAACAGCAAAACGGAAACAGAAATACAAAAAGGCATACACTTATGACAGAGAAGTGATTAGAGGGGACTTTTAAAAAGAAATGAATCAGTAAGAATGAGCAACTACACCAAATACAGTAGAGGGGTTGCAAAAAAAAAAAAAAAGGCTCCAAATGAATTTAATGAAACATCTGGTGGGATTCAAAAATTCCACCTTGCTTTTCACATTTCATAAACACACTCTCCTCATAATGACATTTGGTTGGTGTTATATAAATGAGCCAAAGATGTCCTCTGTATATTGGCTTCTAGGTTGTTTACTTCTTCACAGCATGCTAAGGCTTGTTAGCTCAGAAGCCTGGTGAATGCAGATTTTTACACACCCAATTATTATAAACATAGCCCAAATAAGTACATTTAGCCATGTAGAGCCTGTTTGCTTTGTATAACCCATGAAACTATGCCTAACACTCATTAACTATAGTAAAATTAACTGCAGAGACATAAAGAGATCAAGTCACTGCTTCCCTTTGAAATTCTCAGACCCGGAAGCTCCGCACAACACTCTTAGTGACATTATCTAGACATACACGTTCCCACTCTGACTTTCCTTTCTTAGGTAGTTCCCTTGGCTTTCTCCTCTTCTGAATAGTGATGCCCCTACGATAGCCTCAGCATGCATGTGTGCTAAGTCACTTCAGGTGTGTCCTACTTTTCGGACCGTATGGACTGTAACCCACCAGGACCCTCCGTTCATGGGATTCTCCAGGCAAGAATACTGGAATGGCTTTCCACGCCCTCCTAAATGATCTCATTCTATGAGTGAAATCTGTTAAAGCACTCAAATACAGTTTGTGTGTACTACTGCCACCTTGTGGTCATATTTTATCCTTAACCACCCCCAGATCCCTCAAACTCCCTACAGTGGGGGGTGTGGGAATGTGAATAGCTGGCTGCCAGTGAACTCATCTTAAAATGCATCCTGTCAGTTCCTAAGCCTATCTCTGTGTACAGTATTTCTCACAGGATCAGACACAGAGAGTAGGAGAAACAGAACCAAAGAATAGGAGAATGTTATAATAGCTCTCTCTTCGTTCTTTTTCTTCTAAAATATAATTTAAACTACATACACACCAAAAGTTTGTAACACAATCAGAATTTAAATTTAAGGTATCACCACATACATTTTCCCTTGTCAAACTATTTCTTCCGACGTTTTAATATATGTTGTTTCCATGGGACTTTTCCCCAATCTATCTTCCATCTGTGCACATGTATCTAAAACCCATTCAATCCAGATAGTTCAAATTCCTGGCTAGAGTAACTGATTATAAACACAGTGGAACCAGTCACCATCTAACTCAGTCAAGGATAAATCACAGTTAAGAGAAAGTCCAGTGAAGAAAGGTGGAAAACTGAGAGATGGTAGAGATGAAGGAGAGAAAGTCGTAATATCATTTTAACTCATGATACCTATTTATGTCTTTTGGTTGTTGTTCAGTTGCAAGTTGTATACAACTCTTTGTGACCCCATGAATCAGTTTTGTTATTATGAACTTTCATAAGATGTGATTATAATTCCCTCTTTTTGCTTAAAACAGTTTGAACATTTTATGTTCATGACACTAAAGTCATGACAAATACAGTAAATGAGTTTAAAAAATTAGGAAGATATGGTATTTAGAATTGTTCATTAAGCTAAGTTGGAATGAGAGAAAACAAAATATCTGTTTATAGTCTAGTATAAGTTTCTAAGTTTCCATAGGATTCAGTGATAAACTAGCATATGAATTTATTGCTTGTGATTACTTAGAACCATGTACTCACTGAGGATATAGCAGTAATACTCTTTATTCTCTTATGCCATAGAAACCCCAATTCCAATTGGCTTATTAAGATGTCTTTTTTAAGGTGGAGATTGGGAAGTGTGGAGTGTAACTATAAAGACCAAAAGTGATGGAACAATCTTCACACATTATCTCATTGGGCTCCAGATGCCACTTATCTGAGCATTTCTCCTCTTGCTTCTGTGTTATGTGTAGCCTTTTTCTTACTCTGCTTCTCTAATTGCACACACACAAAAAATGACCAAGCAACTCTAACCTTCATATGAGTATATCATTTTCCCAGTATTCCAATATTAATCTTTGTATTCAGCCGAAATGAACAAACTATGTTACATATACACCCATGACTATGTTGGAATGTTGTTAGGGGGATGAAATGTACTGACTGTGTAAGGAAAATCAGAGCTCTTCTCCAGAACTGGAATGAAGTCAGCTTCTGTGCAAGGACTTAATGGGAAATTAAACTGTTGGTGCATCTAGGAAAGGAAGTACAGGCGAATGGCTGCTGTGAAAGCAAACAACTGTCTGTGAGTTAGGATGAAACTAGGGGACTTAGATTCCCTCTACTATGGAGGAGTTAAAATTAGTTCATACAGTATTTAATAAATAAAACTAAATAAAAAACAAGTGAAATTCTTAAATTATATCCTAATGATAGAGATAACATAACAGTTGGTTGTGACTTACTGAAGTCTAGGGCACGTCTGAGAACAGAAATCACTGAAGACCAGACCCAGATATTGGTCTTAAACTTGCAGAATTACAGTACCAGCTGAATTACTGCTTTACCATATCTCCTATGTGAAAGTTAAGGCATTGGTCAGAAAGGATTAGAGTTTTGCTAACTGTTATGAGGATACTGCAGAATAATTGAAAGGCAGGAAATAGGCTGATCCCCAAATTTCCAGTGAAGCACATTTCACTATGCACCTCTCTTAGAAATAGCGTCATCCTTGACTGAAGACATTCCCAAGTGGAGAAATGTTTCCTCAGTGATTGAATATAGAATATTAAATAAATAGAATGTAGTTAACATGACCTTGAGTGGGAGATTATGGTAAAATTTATAATAAGAGCAAGAAATAAAAACATTACATTCATAAAGAATTTAAGGATTTTTACCAATGTTCATCTATAAACATATGTGGCAAATTTATAGGAATAGGATTTGGAAGATGCTCAACAAAGATGGGCTTCCCTGGTGACTCAGACAGTAAAGTTTGCCTTCAATTAGGGAGACCTGGGTTCAATCCCTAGGTTGGAAAGATCCCTTAGAGGAGGAAATGTCAACCCACTCCAGTATTCTTGCCTGGAGAATTCCATGGACAGAGGAGCCTGGTGAGTTACATTGCATTGGGTTGCAAAGAGTCGGACACAACTGAGCGACTAACACACACACAACAAAGATGAATGAGACATAATTTTGTCTCATCTGGAACTTGTTCATATGTAGAGTTTATGAGTCAATTTGGTAATTTTGAATAAGGGTCCAAACAGTTTGACGGGCTCATTTCTGATCTATACCAAATGACACTGAGAAATCAAAACTTTTAAACTAAAGTTCATGAACTCAGTACAGTCGCTCAGTCATGTCCAACTCTTTGTGACCCTATGAACTGAAGCACACAAGTCTTCCCTGTCCATCACCAATTCCCAGAGTTTACTCAAACTCAGGTCCATTGAGTCAGTGATGCCATCCAACCATCTCATCCTCTGTCATCCCCTTCTCCTCCTGCCCCCAATTCCCCCAGCATCAGGGTCTTTTCCAATGAGTCAACTCTTCGCATGAGGTGGCCAAAGTCCTGGAGTTTCAGCTTCAGCATCAGTCCTTCCAATGAACACCCCCGACTGATCTCCTTTAGAATGGATTGGTTGGATCTCCTTGCAGTCCAAGGGACTCTCAAGAGTCTTCTCCAACACCACAGTTCAAAAGCATCAATTCTTCTGCACTCAACTTTCTTTATAGTCCAACTATCACATCCATACATGACTACTGGAAAAACCATAGCCTTGACTAAACAGACATTTGTTGGCAAAGTATGTCTCTGCTTTTTAATATGCTATCTAGGTTGGTCATCATTTTTCTTCCAAGGAGCGAGCATCTTTTTATTTCATGGCTGCAGCAGTTATTTCGTGAACTACAGCAGTTTATGTAGTTGCTAATAGTCTGGCCAGATGATGCAGAGCCTGGAAGGAAGAAGCAAATTAGTAAATGTTAGTAAGTGGGAAGGATTGAAGGCAGGAGGAGAAAGGGATGGCAGAGAACGAGATGATTGGATACCATCTCCAATTCAGTGGACATGAGTTTGAGCAAGTTCCAGGAGATGGTGAAGGACAGAGAAGCCTGATGTGTTGTAGTCCATGCAGTCACAAAGAGTTGCACATGACAGAGTGACTGAACAACAACAAAGTAAGTGGTTGGAGTATATGCCAAGGTTGGATATTTTAGAATGGCCAAAGAGACTGAGAAAATCATATCTTCCATAAATGTCCATTAAAATAAGTCCATTGTAGAAGTATGCAGTTTAGATGAATTGTGCTGGGGATATCAGTTCAAATTTCATATGAGGTACTCTGAATTCCTTCCATGGGTTCATAAACAGATTTGCTGTGATTCTAGGCATAAAATCTACACAAGGGTTTAATAATATGGACTACAGCCAAAAGTGTATTTTTTGAGAAAGCCACAATCAAAAAAGCATGTGGATAGCTGACGCACAAATGGGCACCAGTAATTGGTTAATAATTTCTGAACAAAAATGACTGGTGTTCTTGAAAGGTTGTGATTTGGGATAGTTCAGGAAGTTCAAGTTTTTTGTGGTGCAAAACGTGTTTCAGACTGGATCCTCAATGGCCAACCAGCTCTGTTATGTTTGCCAGAACTAGGATTACTCCATTATGATTTCAAATGCCATCACAAGTAATTATTTTTTCCTATTTGTTTTCCTCCCTGTATACTCTTAAAGGCATTTTCCTGCTGCTGATACCTTTAATTATTATCTCTGAATCTGGAAGAAATGACACCAATGTCTGACACCCAACAATCTCACTTCCAGTAACCTAAGCTGAATAAGAGCTGTGCTTTGGGGAGAGATAAGCTTAATCAGATAGATTTCTTTGAACTAGCCTAGTAGTCTTTTTGGGTTTCCCTGGTGGCTCAGCAGTAAAGAATTTGTCCTTTAGGAGCCGCAGGAGACACATGTTCGATACCTGGATGGGGAAGATCCTCTGGAAGAGGCCATGGCAACCCACTCCAGTATTCTTGCCTGAAGAACACCAGGGAGGGAGGAACCTAGCAGGCTACAGTCCATAGAGTTGCAACAGTCAAACATGACTGAAGTGTCTTAGCAGCAGCAGAAGACTTTTAAAAACCTACAGCCAACCAGAAAACAGTGAAATCCACACAGGATTATATACAGGAAGAGGAAATAATTTTTTGAAACACAACTTACAGCCTCATTCTTCCAAGTATGATCTACACAACAGCAGCAGCAGCACATAGGAGTTGGTGGTTTTCCAGGTGGCTCATTGATAAAGAATTTGCGTAGCAATCCAGAGATGCAGAAAATATGGTTTGATCCCTGGTTTAGGAAGATCTCTTGGAGAAGGAAATGGAAACTCACCCTAGTATTCTTGCTTGGGAAATCCCATGTACAGATGAGCCTGGTGGGCTACAGTCCATGGGATCACAAAGGCTCAGACATAACTCAATGACTAAACCAAACCCAGAGAATCTCATGGCCTACCCAGTACTCTGTGAATTATAATTTTCAGTTTAACAAACTCCCTGGGTTGTGCACATTAAAGTGCACTGGTTTATAGGCCAGCAGAGAGAAAGAAAGAAGTTGATTTTTTCATGCAAACTTTCTGTTTTATATAATTAATAATGTGTGCCATACATTTCAAACAATTTGCTTGCCTGTTATAGAACGGGGGGAAAAAAGTCTTCAGACATCATTGGGATGAATCAGCAAACAAGTCTTTTTTTTTTTTTTTAATTATAAGCCAGACTGCCTGTTATGACCAAATTTTTAAAAGTATAAAACACACTAGCCTACTGAAGAATCAAGTCTAATATATATATCCCATGTAAATAGCATTAATACAAAGCTAGTGGAGGTGACGGAATCCCAGTTGAGCTATTTCAAATCCTAAAGGACAATGCTGTGAAGGTGCTGTACTCAATAGACCAGCAAATTTTGAAAACACAGCAGTGGCCACGTTGAAACGGTCATTTTTCATTACAACCTCAAAGAAAGGCAATGCCAAAGAATGCTCAAACTACCACACAATTGCACTCATCTCACACACTAGCAAAGAATGCCCCAAATTCTCCAAGCCAGATTTCAGCAATACGTGAATCACGAACTTTCAGATGTTCAAGCTGGTTTTAGAGAAGGCAGAGGAAACAGATCAAATTGCCAACATCTGCTCGATCAGTAAAAAAGCAAGAGAGTTCCAGAAAAATATCTATTTCTACTTTATTGACTATGCCAAAGCCTTTGGCTGTGTGGATCACAATAAACTGGAAAATCCTGAAGAAGATGGGAATACCAGACCACCTGTCCTGGCTCTTGAGAAATCTGTATGCAAATCAGGAAGTAACAGTTAGAATTGGACATGGAAAAACAGATTGGTTCCAAATAGGAAAAGAAGTGCATCAAGGCTGTATATTGTCACCCTGCTTATTTAACTTATATGCAGAGTACATCATGAGAAATGCTGGGCTGGAGAAAGCACAAGCTGGAGTCAAGATTGCCGGGAGAAATATCAATAACCTCAGATATGCAGATGACACCACCCTTATGGCAGAAAGTGAAGAAGAACTAAAGAGCCTCTTGATGAAAGTGAAAGAGGAGAGTGAAAAAGTTGGCTTAAAGCTCAACATTCAGAAAATGAAGATCATGGCATCTGGTTCCATCACTTCATGGGAAATAGATGAGGAAACACTGGAAACAGAGTCCTACTTTATTTTGGGGGGTTCCAAAATCACTACAGATGGCAAATGCAGCCATGAAATTAAAAGACCCTTTCTCTTTGGAAGGAAAGTTACAACCAACCTAAACAGCTTTAAGAAGCAGAGACATTACTTTGTCAACAAAGGTCCGTCTAGTCAAAGCTATGTTTTTTCCAGTAGTCATGTATGGATGTGAGAGTTGGACTGTAAAGAAAGCTGAGAGCCGAAGAATCGAAGCTTTTGAACTGTGGTGTTGGAGAAGACTCTTGAGAGTACCTTGGACTGCAAGGAGATCCAACCAGTCCATCCTAAAGGAGATCAGTCCTGAATATTCATTGGAAGGACTGATGCTGAAGCTGAAATGCCAATACTTTGGCTACGTGATGCGAAGAGCTGACTCATTTGAAAAGACCCTGATGCTGGGAAAGATTGAGGGCAAGAGGAGAAGGGGATGACAGAGGATGAGATGGTTGGATGGCATCACCAACTCAATGGACGCGAGTTTGGGTAAACTCCAGGAGTTGATGATAGACAGGGAGGCCTTGTGTGCTGCAGTCCATGGGGTCTCAAAGAGTCAGACATGACTGAGCAACTGAATTGAACTGAACTGAAATAGCATTCAAGGCCTGCCTGGTGGTGGTGATGGTTTTCTCGCTAAGTCATGTCCAATTTTTGTGACCCCATGGACTATAGCCTGCCAGACTCGTCTGTCCATGGGATTCTCCAGGCAAGAATACTGGAGTGGGTTGCCATTTCCTTCTCAATCAAGGCCTGCCTAGCATGCTATTAATTCTCTGTATATATATGTATCTATAGATTTATAGATACCGACATCTGTATCACAGGGATGTGTGTGTATATATATATATATGAGATTGCTATCTTTTGTATTTATAAACTATGAATCAATATTAAAATGTTTTGTTTACATGTATTTCTCCTCTGATACATCTAGATACATAAAGTCAAAGTATACTCTTGTTTGATCAATTCAGTGGTCATATTTCTTTTCCTCATACTCCTTATAGTTAACACATGGGAGTTTTATAAGTAAAGATAAATAAGTATAATGAGGGGAAAATGACTGGCTTTCTTTGGGGAAAAAAACATAAACTATACAACTGAAGGGCAGGGGGAGGTGTCTACCCAGCCAAAAGAATGAAAGAAACTCAGGCAGTTCTTGGCTGATCTAGAACAATGAGTGTAGAGAAACTTGCTTGATCAAGGCATGCAATTTCATGGTTTGGGATTTTGAGCTTTGACATTTCAATACCAATCATAACCAGGGAGTATGTACTCCAACAGCTGGGATCCTTAAAATACCTTAAGGGAACAAACTTTTTTTTTTTTTTTTTTTCCCCCTGCAAGAACTTAATCCCTACTCAACTTTCTGGCCCAAAGGTTTTTCTAAGGCTTTGCAGAAAAACTCATACCCTTAAAAAAAAAAAAAAGACATTTAACCATCTTACCCATCCACTCCTTTCAATTCTCTGTGACCTTTAAAGAGTTGGTTGTACATTCAGTTATTTTATTAGTCAGAGTAGGTTCAAATTAATATTAAGGATAGGCTATTTTATAACTAATTAAAGGCTAGCAAAGAATTTTAGTCTTTGTCACCATCTCTGTCACAGGAAACTTTATATTTTGGAGTTTACTGTATTTATTATATTTCTATCAATTTACTTACATAGAAGTATAATAAACAAATGGAAAAGGCTTCTGCTTTTATAACATGGGTATATAAGCTAAATATAAATTAATAAAAATGACCATATAAATTAGCTTTTACTGGCTATCATTTCACTTAAATAAAAAGAATCTAGCACATTTTATATGTCCAGTAAATTAATTATTATGGGCTTTTTGCATCATAGATAGTGAATTCTCATTTACAAAAAGATAAAATGTATTTCCACTTCAAATTCCTTCTTAATGGTGACCTGGACATTTGTATTAGAATTTCTTGACACTTGTAAATGTATTTCCTGTACATCCACCTTTCAAGGAAGTATTGTTTGTTTGTTTTGTTTTGTTTTGGAAAGGATACCAAATGCCCAGAATGTATAAAAGAAATCCTTCCTCACCAACTATTTTCAATATTTTATTACTTGCAGCTGCAGAATTTCCAGTTTAACACATGACACTCAAGTTTGTCAGTCAGATCAGTTCAGTTCAGTTGCTCAGTCATGTATGACTCTTTGCAACCCCATGAACCACAGCAAGCCAGGCTTCCCTGTCCATCACCAGCTCCCAGAATTTACTCAAACTCATGTCCATTGAGTTGGTGATGGAATCTAACCATCTCATCCTCTGCCATCCCCTTCTCCTCCTGCCTTCAATCTTTCCAAACACCAGGGTCTTTTCAAATGATTCAGCTCTTCACATCAGATGGCCAAAGTATTGGAGTTTCAACTTCAGCATCAGTCTTTCCAATGAACACCCAGGACTGATCTGCTTAGGATAGACTGGTTTGATCTCCTTGAAGTCCAAGGGACTTGCAAGAGTTTTCTCCAACGCCACTGTTGAAAAGGATCAATTGTTCTGTACTCAACTTTCTTTATAGCCCCACTCTCACATCCATATGTGACTACTGGAAAAACCATAGCCTTCACTAGACGGACCTTTGTTGGCAAACTAATGCTGCTGCTTTTTAATATGCTGTTTAGGTTGGTCATAACTTTCCTTCCAAAGAGTAAGCATCTTTTAATTTCATGGCTGCTTTCACCATCTGCAGTAATTTTGGAGCCTCCAAAAATAAAGTCAGCCACTGTTTCCACTGTTTCCCCATCTATTTGCCATGAGGAGATGGGACCGGATGCCATGATCTTAGTTTTCTGAATGTTGAGCTTCAAGTCAACTTTTTTACTCTCCTCTTTCACTTTCATTAAGAGGCTCTTTAGTTCTTCTTCACTTTCTGCCATAAGGGTGGTGTCCTCTGTATATCTGAGGTTATTGATATTTCTCCCGGCAATCTTGATTCCAGCTTATGCTTCATCCAGCCCAGTGTTTCTCACGATGTACTCTGCATATAAGTTAAATATGCAGGATGACAATATATAGCCTGACGTACTCCTTTTCCAATTTGGAACCAGTCTGTTGTTCCATGTCCAGTTCTAACTGTTGCTTCCTGACCTACATACAGGTTTCTCAAGAGGCAGGTCAAGTGGTCTGGTATTCCCATCTCTTTCAGAATTTTCCACAGTTTACTGTGATCCACACAGTCAATAGCTTTGGCATATTCAATAAAGTAGAAATAGATGTTTTTCGGGAACTCTCCTGCTTTTCCCATGGTCCAGCAGATGTTGGCACTTTGATCTCTGGTTCCTCTGCCTTTTCTAAAACCAGCTTGAACATCTGGAATTCCACGGTTCACATATTGCTGAAGCCTGGCTTGTAGAATTTTAAGCACTACTTTGCTAGCGTTTGAGATGAGTGCAATTATGTGGTAGTTTGAGCATTCTTTGGCATTTTCTTTCTTTGGGATTGGAAAGAAAACTGGCCTTTTCCAGTCCTATAGCCACTGCTGAGTTTTCCAGATTTGCTGACATATTGAGTGCAGCACTTTCACAGCATCATCTTTCAGGATTTGAAATAGCTCAACTGGAATTCCATCACTTCCACTAGTTTTGTCCATAATGATGCTTCCTAAGGCCCACTTAACTTCACATTCCAAGATGTCTGGCTTCAGGTGAGTGATCACACCATCGTGATTATCTGGGTCATGAAGATCTGTTTGTACAATTCTTCTGTGTGTTCTTGCCACCTCTTCTGAATATCTTCTGCTTCTGTTAGGTCCATACAATATCTGTCCTTTATTGAACCCATCTTTGCATGAAATGTTCCCTTGGTATCTCTAATTTTCTGAAGAGATCTCTAGTCTTTCCTATTCTATTTTTTTCCTCTATTTATCTTGCCTTTTCTCCTTTGCCTTTTGCTTCTCTTCTTTTCACAGCTATTTGTAAGGCCTCTTCAGACAGTGATTTTGCTTTTTTGCATTTCTTTTTCTTGGGGATGATCTTGCCTCCTGTCTCTTGTACAGTGTCATGAACCTCCATTCATAGTTCATCAGGCACTCTTTCTATCAGATCTATTTCTCACTTCCACCATATAATTCAAGGTCAAATAAAATATAATTTCATGCATAGGTTTTCCTGGATCCATGATCTAATGACTAAATAATTTATCTGTTCAAAAATTTTCTTAAAAACAGATTGCTTTTAGAACCACTTTGTTTTGTCAGTTTTAAAAAAAGTTTAGCTAAAATAATTGATGATACTCTTCAGCTGTCTACTTTGGCCCACAGTGATGGAACAAGCCATTAAACTATTCACTCTAGTCTTTAATATACTCCCCAATATACTTTTTTGTTTTCTGTTAATACATATGTTTCTTGATTCACATTTTAGATTCCTAAGTAGAATGAGAAAGGGAGAGAAGAGACCTCCTACTTCATAGGATTATAGTGTATTAAATGGCAAATAAACAGGGTAGATATCTTATCTCCCATCTTTATAAAGTGCACACACACATCACTAGAATCTCACAAATATATTTTCTTTACCAGGAAAATAGATATCAACACTAGGAAATGAAAAAAAAAGAAAAAACCTTCTTTCCTAGCAAAGTTAAATTTCTTTTAAAACTGCTTAGTTAGCTATTGGCAACTTAAAGTGACCAGGCATATGTAGCAGAGATGTTCAAATCTAAAAATGAAGGTAAAATTCTGCTTATTAAAAATTATTTATTTTTGTATTTAAATATAGTTGACACACCATACAAATTTATTATAATATTATTGACAGTATTCTGGGCTGTACATTGCACCCAGGTGACTCATATCTTTTATTAAACTAGTCATCTGTCAGTGAACACTACTTAGATTGTTTCCATGTCTTGACTTTTGTAAATAATAATATAATGAACATAGGAAGGGGTGCATATATTCTTTGACTTAATGTTTTGTTTTCTTCAGATAGACACCCAAGATTTCCTAGATCTTTAATTTTTCAAGAGAAACCTCTACTCTTTTCTAGCGGTTGTACCAATTTACCTTCCCACCAACAGTACACTAGGGTTCCTTTTTCTCTGCATCCTTGTCAACACTTGTTATCTCTTGTCTTTTTAATCATAGCTATCAGGACAGTTGTGAAGGGATACTTCATGGTTTTAATTTGCATTTTCTGGTCTCAAAGAGTCAGACACGACTGAGCAACTGAACTGAACTGAACTGAACGGAACTGAACTGAATGATCAGTGTTGTTGAACATCTTTATTTTGGATGTTGGCCGTCTGTACCTTTTTTGTAAGAATGCTTATTCAGGTCCTCTGTCTATTTTTTAATTGGATTGTTAATTTCTTTGATATTGAATTATATGTTTTTTATATATTTTGGATTCTAAACCCTTATCAGACATATCAATTGCAATTATCTTCTCTCATTCACTAGGTGCCCTATTTTTGAGCTTTCTTTTGCTGTAAAATATCCTTTTTATTTTGATATAGCCAAATAGTTTATTTTTGCTTCTGTTGCCCTTGCCTGAAGAGACATGTCCAAAAAATATTGCTGAAATGAATTGAAAAAAACACATTATCCTTCCTTTTTTATTTAGTTTAATTGTTGCAGGTGTTATATTTAAGTCTTTAGTCCATTTGAGTTTACTTTTTGATGTAATATAAGAAAATGGCTTAGTTTCATTGTTTTACCTATAGTTGTCCAGTTTGCCAATATCACTTATGAAGCTTCTATCTTTTCTTCACTGTATATATACTTCCTTTATGGTAGATCAATTGATCATATATGTAGGGGATTACTTCTGTGGGGTCTATCTGTTCCACTGACCTATACATCATCTGTTTTCGTGCCAGTATGATACTGTTTTGATTGATTATTATATTATTATTTATTAGTATTTGATTATTATAGCTTTGTAATATCGTTTAAAATCAGGGAGCATGATACTCCTAGCTTTTAACTTTTTTCTCACAATTGTTTTGGCAATTCAGAGTCTTTTGCATTTTCATACAAATTTAAGGATTATTTGTTTAGTTCTTTGAAAAAGGCCATGGATAGTTTGATAGAGATTGTAATTCTTATTTTACTGTTTGACAGAACTTCACTGTGAAGCAGTTAACAATATTAATTCTTCTGATTCATGATCATGGTATATCTTTCCATTATTTGGTGTTATTTTCAAATTATTTCATCCATGTCTTATAATTTTCAGGGTACAGATTTTTCACAACTTTGGTTAAGTTTAATCTCAGGTTTTTATCCTTTTTGTTATAACTGTTAATTGTATTGTTTTCTTAATTTTTGTTTATATTAGTTCATTATGAATTTTAGAAATGCAATAAATATTGTTATATTAATTTTGTATCCTTCAACTTTACTGAATTCATTTACTACTTCTAGTTCTTTGGTAGAGATTTTAGGATTTTCTACATATAGTACATGCCATCTGAAAATAGTGACAGATTTACTTTTTCCCTTACAATTTGAATAGCTTTTATTTCCCTTTCTTATCTTGCTGTGATTAGAGCTTCTGATACTATGTTAAACTGTTAAATAAAAAGTTGGGAATACACAACTCTTGTTGCTGATACTGGAGGAAAAGCTTTCAGCTTTCATCATTGAATATGATGTTAGCTGAGGGTTTGTCATAAATGACATTTTTATACTGCCTTACTCCTATATGCATCTTACTGAGGATTCTAAATTAAAAATTGATGTTGAATTTTGTCAATATTTTTTGCATCTATTGATATGACCATGTGTCTTATCCTTCTTTCATTAATCAGTTCAGTTCAGTTCAGTTACTCAGTTGTGTCCAACTCTTCATGACCCCATGGACTGCAGAACACCAAGCCTCCCTGTCCATCACTAACTCTGGGAGTTTACTCAAACTCATGTCCATTGAATTGGTGATGCCTTCCAATATGGCATGTCATTTTGATTTCTTATGGATATTGAACCATCCTGTATCCCTAAACTAAATCTCACTTTGTCATGCTGTGTAATCCTTTTAATTTATTATTGAATTAGGTTTATTACTATTTTGTTGAAATTTTTGCATCTAAATTCATCAGGGATATTGACCCGTAACTTTCTTACATTTTAGTGTCCATTTTCTGTTTCAAAGTAATTCAGGACTTTTATAATGAGTTTTAAAGTGTTTTCTCTTCTTCCATTTTTTGGAATAGTTTGAGAAGTACAGGTATTAATTGTTACTTTACTGTTTAATAGAATTTCCTTATGAGGAAGTTGTCCAGTCCTGGACTTCTGTTTCTTAAGAGCTTTCAAGTTAATGATTAAATTCATTAGTAGTGTTGGTCTGTTCAGGTTTCCTATTGCTTCCTGATTTGGAATATTTAGAATATTCTGATTTGGAATATTCATATTTTTCTTGTTGTCCAGTTTTCTGGCCTTTAATTATAGCTTTCTCTTATGACTGTTTCTTTGATCTTTTTATCGTTTTCTTTTGGTTTCTCTTTTATTTATTTCTGCTCTAATCTATACTGTTTCCTTCTAGCAACTTTAAACTTTGTTGATTCTTCTTTTTCTATTTCACTTAGGTGTAAAGTCAGGTTGTTTATCTGAGACTTTTTCTTGAGGTAAGCCTGTACACTATAAGTTTTCCTCTTAGAAGTGATTTTTCTGTGTCTCATACATTTTGAAAAGTTGTGTTTATATTTTCACATATCACAAAATACTTTTTAAAAAATTGTCTTCTTTGATTTCTTCAATGGCCCGGTGATTATAGTAGCATGCTGTTTAGTCTCTGTATGTTTCTGTTTTTCACATTTTCTTTCTAAAATTGAATTATAGTTTCATGTCTTTATAGTAAAAGATGCTTGATATGATTTCAGTCTTCTTAAATATACTGAGATGTGTTTTGTGGCTAACTGTTATTTATCTTGGAGAATTTTCCATGTGCACTTGAAAAATATATCTATTTTGCTGTTTATGGATGTATTATTTTTTGTAGATATCTACTAAGTCCATCTGGTCCACTTTGTTGTTCAAGGCCACTTTTTCCTTATTGATTTTTTGGTCTGGATGATCTATTTATTGATGTAAATATGATATTAACATCTGTTATATTTTATTACTGTCAATTTCTCTATTATTGTCTGTTAATATTTACTTTACATATTTAGGTGCTCCTGTGTTAGATGCATAAATGTTATATTCTCTTTTGGACAGACTCATTCATAATATGTAGGGCCATTCTTTGTCTTTTGTTTTAGTCATTGTTTTGGAAATCTACTTTGTCCGATATGAGTATTACTACCTCAGGTTTCCTTTTTGTTTTTAGTTAAAAAAAAAGTATTTATTTATTTATTTGACTGTGTTGGGTTTTTGTTGCTACATGTGGGCTTTCTCTAGTAGCAATACATGAGCTTCTCATTGTGATAACTTCTCTTGGTGCAGAGCCTGGGCTCTAGGTGTGTGGGCTTCATTAGTTTGGGTGCATAAGATCTATAGTTGTGGTTTGTGTGCTCTAAAGTACTGGCTCAGTAGTTGTGGTACAAAGCAAACTTGTGGTAAGCATGGGCTGATGCTTCTCTCAGGGTGCATCAGAAGCTATTGCCTTGATGGGAGGCAGAGATGGGGCTGAATCTAGAGCCTGCCAGGATTTCTTTTGGGTACAATGTAGCTCACTGCCTTGGTGGAGGGTGGTGTTAGAATCAGTTCAGTTCAGTTGAGTCACTCACTCGTGTCCAACTCTTTGCTACCCTATAGACTGCAGCACACCAGGTTTCCCTGACTATCACCAACTCCTGGAGCTTGATCAAACTCATGTCCATAGAGTCAGTGATGCCATCCAACCATTTCATCCTCTGTCATCCCCTTCTCTTCCTGCCTTTAATCTTTTCCAACATCAAGGTCTTTTCCATTGAGTCAGTTATTTGCATCAGGTGGCCAAACTATTGGGGCTTCAGATTCAGCATCAGTCTTTCCAATGAATATTCAGGATTCCTTGAGGACTGACTGATTTGATCTCCTTGCAGTCCAAGGGACTCTCAGGAGTATTTTCCAAAATCATCAGGTCTTCAGTGCTCAGCTTTCTTTATAGTCTATCTCTCAAATCCATACATGAATACTGGACTGACCATAGCTTTGACTAGATGGCAAAGAAGCTTTGACTGGACCTCTGTCAGCAAAATTATGTCTCTGCTTTTTAATATGCTGTCTAGGTTGGTCACAGCTTTTCTTGCAAGGAGCAAGTGTCTTTTAATTTCATGGTGATGGTCACCATCAGCAGTGATTTTGGAGCCCAAGAAAATAAAATCTGTCACTGTCTCCATTGTTTTTCCATCTATTTGCCATAAAGTGATGGGATTGGATGCCAATGTCTTAGTTTATTGAATGTTGAGTCTTAAGCCAGTTTTTTCACTCTCCTCTTTCACTTTCATCAAGAGGCTCTTTAGTTCCTCTTCACTTTCTGCCATAAGGGTGGTTTCATCTGCATATCTGAGGTTACTGATATTTTCTCCAGAAATCTTCATTCCAATTTGACTTCATCCAGCTTGGCATTTCACATGATACACTCTGCATATGTGTTAAATAAACAGAGTGATAGTATACAGCCTTGACATACTTCTTTCCCAATTTGGAACCAGTCCATTGTTTCATGTCCTATCCTAACTGTTGCTTCTTGACCTCCATACTGGTTTCTCAGGAGGCAGGTAAGGTGGTCTGGTATTCCCATCTTTTTCTGAACTTTCCACAGTTTGTGTGATCCACACAGTCAAAGGCTTTGGTGTAGTCAATAAAGCAGAAGTAGATGCTTTTCTGAAATTCTCTTGATTTTCCTATGATCCAGTGGATGTTGGCAATTTGTTATCTGGCTCCTCTGCTTTTTCTAAATTTGGCTTGAACATCTGGAAATTCTCCAGCTTAGCTTGGAGAATTTTGAGCATTACTATGCTAGCATTTGAAATGAGTGCAATTGTGCTGTAGTTTGAACATTCTTTGGCATTGCCTTTCTTTGGGATTGGAATGAAAACTTTTTCCAGTCCTGTGACCACTCCTGAGTTTTCCAAATTTGCTGGCATATTGAGTGCAGCACTTTCACAGCATCATCTTTTAGGATATTTTTTTTTAACTAAGAATTTATTATTTAGTTGTTTTCATAGTCAAGGAGTAAGGATATTCTTTCTAAACCAATATGAGGCCATACAAGTAAATATTATAAAGCTTTATATTTTAAAATTATATATAGCATAAAAGCAATTTGTAAAAGTATCTATATAAAGTCACAGGTATATGAAAACTAAGAGCAAAAATATTTGTAACAAATTTAATAAAATAATGCTTCTTCAATATGTAAATATGTTATGAATACATAAGTAATAAAATAGGCCAATAAGAAAAAACTGATAAAGAACATAATTAAAGATTGAATTATGTGTTCACAATATTTTTCTCCATATTCTCTTCATGTGCCCAACCCCCACTGAAATTGTTCTTAACTTGTGACACAATTTGGCAATGGAATTTAAAAGGGATATTTTGTCACATCTTAGATGCTCCCACATCTTTCCAGTTTTAGATGTTATTGTGTATCTTGACATGGGCCACTTGCTCAGCTTCCCATCTATGAGAATTCCAGATTCTGTATATTGACCTTGCCTGCAACCTGTGTTTCAAAATTATTTTACTCACAGAGCTGATCCCAGAACAATCAATATAAACTCATATCCTTTTATAATATAAGTGAGAAATAAATGAATTTTGTCAGAAAACACTGAGAAGTAGGATTGCATATCACAGTAAAAGATGACTTCTAAAACTCAAAATTCCAGTTCAAAGAAAATAAATATAAATAGTTAACACAAGACAATATGCTCAGCTTCACTCGTGTTTACAGAATGCAAAGCAAAACAGCAACAATAAGACATACATTTTTAGTTTATTGTATTACCTAAGATTTATAATCAATATTGACTGTCTTTTGAGAAAAGTAAGCATTCTTGAACATTATTAGTTAAAGTTAAAATTCATTCAACCTTTTTCTCCTATGAAAACTCCATAAGAGCTAGCAGTTCAACTTTGGGAAATTTATTCTACCTTTAAATTCAAACATTGACACAAAGACATAAATGAATTGGTGCTTATTGCATTTTCCTTTAAATAGTTAAAAACAAAAACACAAAACCCCTCAAACCTCTAAAAAACAAACAAAAAGACAAGCAAAATAATGAAGGAAAAATGGGGAAAAAAGAAAATTAAAAGAATATGTAATTGATTTAATATATTAATGGACTACTATGGAATAAGAATTAGCCATTTTACAGCATAATTGAAAGAATATTAATTTTAAAAATCAAGTTGCTCAGCAGTATCTAAATATAATTTTTTAATATTTTTGAAATACTCAGATTTTGGATAGAAATTATCTATGCTTAAGAAAATAGTGTATATGTTATATCCTGTGAATTGTCCTGTGAAGTTGCTAGTGCCACAATGAAGCAACTTTTAATTATTACTATCTGCAACTTGGTATGAAGTATTTACACCATACTGTATATTATTTTTATGTTTAGAAAACCTAGTTTAAGAGTAAAATTAAAAAGAATAAACATATGTTTAAAAAATGTTTAAGCTGAGGTGATCAACTTGGATTGAGATCAGCACGCTCACTACACTGGACCCATGAGACTCTGCCGCCACCTGTGGCAGAAAACATAAATTGAACATGAAGGCATTAAAAGCCCAAAGAAAACACACAAGGTTTAATGCTGAAAATACATAATTGCTCTTTGGGCAAATCTGGAATCATGTGATCCCCTAATTTTCTATTGAATGCAAAATAGTTGTGTAGATTTATTTATTAATTCATATAGCATTAGGGAAACAGGTTAGATAACATCTCCAAGATCTCCCTTCTCTAAGTTAAAAAAAAAAAAAAAATTGGCCTTTCAATAATGCATCTTTTTTTTTTTTTTTCCTAGCCCACAGGGTTTACCTGTATTATTGATTTAGAATCAAATAAACTCCCAGGACTTCCTGTTCTTTGCTTCTTAGATTGTGGTTTCATGTGCAAATGAATTTCAGTGTTTTAACTGACAAAAAAATCGGTTAAGAAAAGACATTCATACAGGTGTTTGCCTTATAGGCATATGATATCTCTTGCCTTATCCACTTTATCCCTTGTGGCTAGATTCCCAAGGCCCTGCTGAGTCAAGTTAAGTTAGCTTAGAAAAATTTCAACTCTGTGTACCATTCACTGACAGAAGCATTGAGTAATGAATAAAAGAAACCACAGGGAGTAGTTTCAGTCTTCAGTTTCTGTCATGGGGAAAAATTCATCTCAAATTGTTAGATACAGGATCATCAATTTTAAAACTACAATTTAAAAGGCCACAATCAGCTAATTGAAATCAGAAGAGAAATGCTTAAATAATATATAAAGTGAAAAACTTGGTGGAAACTTTTTTTTTTTAATTTTATTTATTTTTTTTTTTTCTGCTATAGCTTGAGACATCCCCAGAAAGTAATGACACAGAAAAATAACCAGGAGAAAGCTAGTATACAAACATAAAAGCAAAAATTTCCCAAATATCACAGAACAGAAATGGGCTAGTCAAGTAGAATAGCTAAACAAAACTTGTTTATTATATTACTCATATTATGAATTTTTTATATGAAACATGACATCATATGTATTCATTTTTTGTTTCATTCTAATTGATAGCAATGATATATACACATAGAACCTAGACAGATTTGTGTATCCCTCCTCTTCCAAACAGAAAATGGAACTGAATTCAAGTCAAAACTCCACTAGATTTAGGGTCATGCTTTAAGAATATTGATCTTTGCCCTCCAGAATTTCAACTTGAATGAAAGGGGAAATAATATAATATGACAAAGTCTGTATTAGCAGTCTGAATAAAGAGACTGTAGCATTCATAAGTGGAGAAGGCAATGGCACCCCACTCCAGTACCCTTGCCTGGCAAATCCCACGGATGGAGGAGCCTGGTAGGCTGCAGTCCATGGGGTCGCTAGGAGTCAGACGCGACTGGGAGACTTCACTTTCACTTTTCACTTTCATGCATTGGAGAAGGAAATGGCAACCCACTCCAGTGTTCTTGCCTGGAGAATCCCAAGGATGGGGGAGCCAGGTGGGCTGCCATCTATGGAGTTGCACAGAGGCGGACAAGACTGAAGCGATTTAGCAGCAGCAGCATTCATAAGGAAACAATGTAATGCTTCAGTTAAAAGTCATGGAAGTCCTATTCAGTATCTATTGATGTGTAACAAATTACCCAAAAACTCAGTAGCTAAAAACAACAATTTATCATCTCATAGTTTCTGTGTATCAGAAATCTGGGTACAGCTCAGCAAGGTCTTCCAATTCAGGCTGGCCAAGGCTCGGGAGGTATCTTGTGTCTCCAATGAGGATAGATCCACACCTAACCTTGCTTTAAGTGATTGTTGGTAGGACTTAGTCCTTCAAGGGATGTTGTCAAATGGAGGACTTCAGTTCCATGCTAGCTGTTAGTCAAAGACTGCTCTCAGTACATTACCGCAGGGTCCTCTCCAACACAGCAACTTTCTCAATGAAAGCCAGCAAGAAAGTTGGCTAACAAGATACGTCATCTATCTTTTGTAACAATCATGAAAGTGACATTTCACCCACTTTGCTGTATTATATTGGTTAGAAGTCACTATATCCATGTCACATTCAAGAGGATGAGACTTACAAAATGGCTGGAAAACTAGAAATTGAAGATCAGTTTAGTCCATTTTAGAAGTCTGTCTACCACAGATTGAGGGCAGGAGAAGGGGACGACAGAGGATGAGATGGTTGGATGGCATCACTGGCTCAATGGACCTGGTTTGGGTGAACTCCGGGAGTTGGTGATGGACAGGAAGGCCTGGCGTGCTGCGGTTCATGGGGTCACAGAGTCGGACACGACTGAGCGACTGAACTGAACTGAACTACCACAGAAGACTTCAAACTAAAAGCAATTTTCTTCTCTGAAGATACGTAGCAAGCCACAAATACATTTTTGGTTGCTATTAGAAAAGTTAATGACAACGCTGATTTCATTAGTAAACGTGTCATGACGTTAACAATAAAAGTTTGTTTGCTTTTTTTCTGGTGAGATGGTGAGATTTAACTTGACTAGTCTCATTTTTCAGAGAGGGTGATGGCACCCCACTCCAGTACTCTTGCCTGGAAAATCCCATGGACAGAGGACCCTGGTAGGCTTCAGTTCATGTGGTCCCTAAGAGTTGGACACAACTGAGGGACTTCACTTTCACTTTTCACTTTCATGCATTGGAGAAGGAAATGGCAACCCACTCCAGTGTTCTTGCCTGGAGAATCCCAGAGATGGGGAGCCTGGTGGGCTGCTGTCTATGGGGGCGCACAGAGTCACACAAAACTGAAGCGACTTAGCAGTCTCATTTCTCCGAAGATTTCTTTAAAATATATCTCAATCTTTTTTTACTCTCAATAGTTGTAATGAAACGCCTTTTTCAGTACAACCAAATTGACAATTGCAAAAGTTATGGAATTTACTAAGCACCAAAATGCTCCTCTAAAAATATACAGCCCTTTGGAATTTTGTAGAAATGATAACTAGTCAAAAACTAATTTGGCTCACTGAATTGTGTGGAATTTCTTTAAAAAAAAGAAAACATGTATGATTTAATTGGTGTTCATGAAGCTAGAATAACAATGCAAAAGTAAAACCAAAAAGAAATATAATAAGGAGAAAATGAATCAAAAGGCATTAAAAGAGAGAAAAATAAAAATAAAAGGTTATTATTTGAAGTCTAAGAAAATAAACGTTTCATATCCAGCTCAGTTAAAAATGTTATTAATACATCTGTGTTTCAAAAAGATAAGTAAATAATGAACACCTTTATGTTAATAAAGTTTTAAACTACAGACATAATAAATAATTTTTCATAATAGTTTTCAACATATTGGTCTTATGAATTCTGCACTAAAAATTATTGAGGACCCCAAAGAGCTTTTATTTATGCAAGCAATTTGTATCAACATTTACAGTTTAAAAATAAAATAAAATTGTTAAAGCACATGTATTAATTCTTTTATAATATAAAAACCACATTATATGTCTATAAATATAAACAATGTAATTTACAAAATAGTAGCTGTAACTTTTTAAAACAAAAACTAGTAGTGAGAATACTGTCTATGTATCTTTAAAATTTGGATTAATATCACATTAGATCTGCTTAAATATCACAGCTCTCTCTCTGAAACATTGAAATATTCTACTATAAACTTATGAAATAAAAAGAATGAAAAAAGATAAATAATATTGTATAGTATAACTGTGAAAATATTTTTTTTTACCTCACAGACCTTCTGAAAATTTCTCCAGAAACTCCAAGGGTTCCTGGAACACATTCTGAGACAAGCTGTTCTACAGAAAAAAAAAAAATATATATATATATATATACAAACAAATTTGAGTCGAAAAAAAAAAAAAAAAACCCAGAAATGACTAAATCTGTCACCTTTAAAATACTAGTAATCAAAAACTTCTGACAATTTCATTCCTACCCAAAGGGGACAGGGCAGGTAGGATGCTAGATCCAGACAAGCTTTACTAATTTGTCTAGAATAGATAACCCTGAATTTGTAGAAAATGAAAAAGATAATCACTCTATGTGGTCAGCATAACTCTAATAAAAAACACAAGCAAGGTTATTGCAAGGAAATAAAATTTCAGCTATCTCACTACTAGAATTAATGAGAGTTCAGTGGGGTTTACGACTATGAGATCAGCATCCAAAAATGAGTAACATATTCTATCAATTTATCTATTTAGGTATTACAATGAAAGTGAAAGTGGTAGTTGCTCGGTCGTGTCTGACTCTTTGTGATCCTGTGAACTGCACAGTGCCAGACTCCTTTGTCCATGGAATTACCCAGGCAAGAATATTGGTGTGGGTAGCCATGTGCTTTTCCAGGGGATAGTCCCAATCCAGGGATCAAACCTGTGTCTCCCATATTGCAGGCAGATTCTTTACTATCCAAACCGCAAGGGTTTTCCTTGTGGCTCAGATGGTATTACAATAGGGGAAAATAATATAATTTTCAAAAGCAATATGAAACATTTGGTATCTGGATAGAGCTCTAATAATGGATGTCCTTTTATGAAGAAAATTAAAACATAGTATTCATGGATACCAAAAACATCTAAAAAATATACCCCATACCTTTATGAAAGGAATCAATATTTAAAAACAAAATCATTTTACACTAAATTATTTTTTGGACTAATGCCGTTCACATCAGTATTTCAACTTTTTCAACTACTTAAAAAATGAAATTTGACAGACTATTTCAGATATGGTCTTGCTCACTATCAAAATCTAGGAGCTGGAGAGAAAATGCAGAGTCTCAGGCCCTATTCCAGATCTACTGGAATCATCCAGACCACAGATGCTTTACATGGACACTAAAGTTTGAGAAGTAGCAATTTTTCAGAAATCTAAAAATAACCAAACTACTCAAAGAACAGAAATAACAGGAATTGGAGTTTCTTGCCCTACAAGATATCAAGAATTAATATTACTAGGATAACATTTAAGGCAAAAGAGCATTGATACATGAATATGGTCCATGCAACAAAATATATACTAGAAATAGACCTTATTTTATATAAATATCATGATATTATTATATGATAGATGAAATTTTACAAGTCAATGATGATGTCATTTAGTCATAGTCAATAAATATCTCTGAGATAACTATATGTATGTGTGTATATGCACATATATGTCATATATGTCATGTGTATGTATGCCTATATATGTCATATGTATGTATGTCACATATGTCAGTTATTGATCAAATGTCCTACACATGAAAAGCAAGATTTTATAAATAGTAAAAGCAATTAAAGCAAATATTTTTCTGACTTTTGTGAAAGGAAGTATCCACTATATGCATTAGTCAGCTTGGGCTACTGTAACAAAATACTGTAGACTAGGTAAACAATAGAATATTATTTTTTCACAGTTCTAGAGTCTAGAAATCCAAGATCACTTTTAGCAGATTTGGTTTATGTTGTGAACTGTCATTCTGGATTGCAAATGGCCACTTTGTCCTCACATGGCCTTTCCTCATTTTGGGAAGGACACAGGAGAGATCTTCTATCTTTTTATAAGGCTACCAGTCATGTCAGATTAGGGCTCCACCTGTTATGAACTGAATGTTTGTGTGCCCCCAAATTTATATGTTGAAGCTCCAACTTCCATTTTGACTGTTTTGGGGAAGAGGACCTTTAAGGAGGTAACAGATTAAGTTATAAGAGTAAGACCCTGATCTGATAAGATTAGTGTCCTTATAATAAGATGACCATTATATCTACTACTGCAGTCAGGAATCCCTTAGCAGAAATGGAGTAGCCATCATGGTCAACAAGAGTCCGAAATGCAGTACTTGGATGCAATCTCAAAAACAACAGAATGATCTCTATTCGTTTCCAAGGTAAACCATTCAATATCACAGTAATCCAAGTCTATGCCCCAACCAGTAATGCTGAAGAAGCTGAAGTTGAACGGTTCTATGAAGACCTACAAGACCTTTTAGAACTAACACCCAAAAGAGATGTCCTTTTCATTATAGGGGACTGGAATGCAAAAGTAGGAAGTCAGGAAACATCTGGAGTAACAGGCAAATTTGGCCTTGGAATGCAGAATGAAGCAAGGCACAGACTAATCGAGTTTTGCCAAGAAAATGCACTGGTCATAGCAAACACCCTCTTCCAACAACACGAGAGAAGATGATACACATGGACATCACCAGATGGTCAACACCGAAATCAGATTGATTATATTCTCTGCAGCCAAAGATCGAGAAGCTCTATACAGTCAACAAAAACAAGACCAGGAGCTGACTGTGGCTCAGATCATGAACTCCTTATTGCCAAATTCAGACTTAAATTGAAGACAGTGGAGAAAACCACTAGACCATTCAGCTATGACCTAAATCAAATCTCTTAGGATTATACAGTGGAAGTGAGGAATAGATTTAAGGGACTAGATCTGATAGACAGAGTGCCTGATGAACTATGGATGGAAGTTCATTACACTGTACAAGAGACAGGGATGAAGACCATCCCCATGGAAAAGAAATGCCAAAATGCAAAATGACTGTCTGGGGAAGCCTTACAAATAGCTGTGAAAAGAAGATAAGTGAAAAGCAAAGGAGAAAAGGAAAGATGTAAGCATCTGAATGCAGAGTTCCAAAGAATAGCAAGAAGAGACAAGAAAGCCTTCTTCAGCGATCAATGCAAAGAAATAGAGGAAAAGAACAGAATGGGAGAGACTAGAGATCTCTTCAAGAAAATTAGAGATATCAAGGAAACATTTCAAGCAAAGATGGACTTCATAAAGGACAAAAATGGTGTGGACCTAACAGAAGCAGAAGATGTTAAGAAGAGGTGGCAAGAATACACAGAAGAACTATATGAAAAAGAGATTCAAGACCAAGATAATCATGATGGTGTGATCACTCACCTAGTGCCAGATACCCTGGAATGTGAAGTCAAGTGGGCCTTAGAAAGCATCACTACGAACAAAGCTAGTGGAGGTGATGGCATTCCAGTTGAGCTATTTCAAATCCTGAAATATGATGATTTGAAAGTGCTGCACTCAATATGACCGAAAATTTGGAAATCTCAGCAAATTTGGCCACAGGACTGGAAATGGTAAATTTTTATTTCAATCCCAATAAAAGGCAATGCCAAAGAATATTCAAACTACCGCACAATTGCACTCATCTCACACACTAGTAAAGTAATGCTCAAAATTCTTCAAGCCAGGCTTCAGCATTACGTGAACCATGAACTTCCAGATATTCAAGCTGGTTTTAGAAAAGACAGAGGAACCAGAGATCAAATTGTCAACATCCGCTGGATCACCAAAAAAGCAAGAGAGTTCCAGAAAAACATCTATTTCTGCTTGAATGACAATGCCAAAGCCTTTGACTGTGTGGATCACAATAAACTGTGGAAAATTCTGAAAGAGATGGGAATATCAGACCACCTGACCTGCCTCTTGAGAAATCTGTATGCAGGCCAGGAAGCAACAGTTAGAACTGGACATGGAACAACAGACTGGTTCCAAATAGGAAAAGGAGTATGTCAGGGCTGTATATTGTCACCCTGCTCATTTAACTTCTACACAGAGTACATCATGAGAAACGCTGGACTGGAAGAAACACAAGCTGGAATCAGAATTGCCGGGAGAACTATCAATAACCTCAGATATGCAGATGACACCACCCTTATGGCAGAAAGTGAAGAGGAACTAAAAAGCCTCTTGATTAAAGTGAAAGAGGAGAGTGAAAAAGTTGGCTTAAAGCTCGACATTCAGAAAACAAAGATCATGGCATCTGGTCCCATCACTTCATGGCAAATAGATGGGGAAACAGTGGAAACAGCATCAGACTTTATTTTGGGGGGCTCCAAAATCACTGCAGATGGTGATCGCAGCCATGAAATTAAAAGACGCTTACTCCTTGGAAGAAAAGTTATGACCAACCTAGATAGCATATTGAAAAGCAGAGACATTACTTTGCCAACAAAGGTCCATCTAGTCAAGGCCATGGTTTTCCCAGTAGTCATGGATGGATGTGAGAGTTGGACTGTGATTAAAGCTGAGCACTGAAGAATCAATGCTTTTGAACTGTGGTGTTGGAGAAGACTCTTGAGAGTCCCTTGGACTGCAAGGAGATCCAACCAGTCCATTCTGAAGGAGATCAGCCCTGGGATTTCTTTGGAAGGAATGATGCTGAAGCTAAAACTCCAGTACTTTGGCCACCTCATGCAGAATTGACTCATTGGAAAAGACTCTGATGCTGGGAGGGATTTGGGGCAGGAGGAGAAGGGGACAACAGAGGATGAGATGGCTGGATGGCATCACTGACTCGATGGACCTGAGTCTGAGTGAACTCCGGGAGTTGGTGATGGACAGGGAGGCCTGGTGTGCTGCGATTCATGGGGTCACAAAGAGTCGGACACAACTGAGCGACTGAAGTGAACTGAATAAGAGACACTAGAGAGCCGATCCCTTTTTTTGTGCACACATGGAGCCAAGAGAGCACATGTCAAGGTGGAGGCCATGGTTACACAATAGAAGAGGCCTCAGTATGAAACCTAACTTACCAGCCCCTTGAATTTGCATTTCCAAGCCTTTATAACTCAAAGAAATAAAGTTTTGTTGTTTAAGTTACCCAGTCTGTGTCTTGTTATGACAGCCTGAGCAGGGTAAGACACCACTCTTTTGAGCTCACTAAACTTTACCTGCTAAGGGTCCTGTCTCTAAATATATTCACACTGAGAGTGAGGGCTTCAACATATAAATTTTGTGGGGACTCAATTCATTCTCTAATACTATACTAGATACAATAACACAAAGTAAAACTTAGATATTGATTAATATAATTGTGTCACATAAAGTAATCTAAAAAACCAATAAGCATAACTTAAACAAAGAGTACCATCCATAAATAAAAAGAAGATATTTTCAACATTTATAACAAATAAAAAGTATTGAGAAGATAAAAATAACTGCTACAAATCAATAATAAAAGAGAAATAGCTAAAAAGGAAATATGTGCAAGGGATATAAAGAGGAATTAGCAAACAAGGAAATACAATGGCCAATAAACATATGAAAAGACTCAACCGTTTTGCATTTCTGTAGGGAAATGCAAATTTTGAAAAATGAAATTCTTTTAATGCTCATGTAATTAGCAAAATAAAAATGAATCTGGCAATATCAAATATTTGTGGGATGTTAGAGAAATAAAGCTCTCATATATTTCTGTTGAAGAGTATAGTGGTAGTACCACTTAGGTTAGAAGCTTCAGTCATCCTAGGATAATTGAACACAGACATAATCTGTGACATAGCCATTATACTTTCATTATATACCCTACTGAAATTCTCTCACCTATTGAAAAGAAAACATGCACAGGAATGAGCCCTGAAATATTGTTTTTGGAGGTGAAAAATTTGAAATAATCCAATGTCTCCATCAGTAATGAAATCAATTATAAACTGGGGTTTATTTATTCAGTGGAATACCACAGAGGACCTAAAAGGAGTGAACTAGACTCTATATAACCAACAGTCATAGACTTTTAGGCAGAATGTTGAATGGGAAAAAAAGCAAGGAACAGAATGTTATCCTGAGTAATATTAATTTTATGTAACTTCTCTGAAGGTAGAAGGTGCAAGGATCATGAGATCTAGAGAGTGAGTCTTTTACTTCATTCCTGCTTTCAGGGACAACCTTGAAGTTTTGTCTCTTTTTTTTTTTTTTTTTTTTTTTTTAAGAGAAAAGCTTTCTTTTCTCCTAAAAGAAATTGGGTGAGGGGGAAGCAGTAAGGAGGGTAGAGAGCAAGAATAATATCTATGCTGGTCTCAGATTAGCTGTCCTTGACTGTCTTGGGTTTAACTATAGCACACAAACATAATAGTGGTGTCCAGATATGTAGCTGCTAATTCCAGAACTAATGAAATTTGGAAAACAAAGGTCTATCGGTATGCTGATCTCTATGTTTCCAGATAAATGTCCATTATTGCACTTAGGGCAAGTTCAGATAGGTGTTACCTATGAATCCCATTCCTAGTTATGTCTATAATGGTTTGATCTTTTTAAATGGATTTTCTCATGATTATGCTTGACTGTCATGATTTGATGAGGTATTTCCTCAATACAGAGCATTTTCAGAGAGGTATTAATTCTTCAAAGTCCTAGAAAAGACTTGTGTACTTGAAATGGAGGCTAGGGTAAATTAGTTTGTGGCTGGCCATGTGGGTGAGCAAGAAAGAGAATTCCACAAATGTCAGGTATATAGCCCAGATTTGTTCTTAGCAGTTGCAGAAGCTGGGGAAGTGGCTGTACAACAGCTTCCTAAACCAGCTGTTCTGACCATCTGCCAGCTTCAGGAAACTAGAGCAAATTCCTGAAAATGGAAACCTCCAAGTTTCTTGGAGAAACTTAGCTACCTTTTAAAGGGTTTACCTTTTAAAAAAGGAAAAGGTCAGGTTTCATTCAAATCCCAAAGAAAGGCAATGCCAAAGAATGCTCCAACTACCATATAATTGCACTCATCTCACATGCTAGTAAAGTAATGCTCAAAATTCTCCAAGCCAGGCTTCAACAATACATGAATTGTGAACTTCCTGATGTTCAAGCTGGTTTTAGAAAAGGCAGAGGAACCAGAGATCAAATTGTCAACATCCGCTGGATCATGGAAAAAGCAAGAGAGTTCCAGGAAAACATTTATTTTTGCTTGAATGACAATGCCAAAGCCTTTGACTGTGTGGATCACAATAAACTGTGGAACATTCTGAGAGAGATGGGAATACCAGACCACCTGACCTGCTTCTTGAGAAATCTGTATGCAGGCCAGGAAGCAACAGTTAGAACTGGACATGGAACAACAGACTGATTCCTAATAGGAAAAGGAGTACGTCAAGGCTGTATATTGGTCACCGTGCTTATTTAACTTCTATTCAGAGTACATCATGAGAAACGCTGGACTGGAAGAAACACAAGCTGGAATCAAAATTGCCGGGAGAACTATCAATAACCTCAGATATGCAGATGACACCACCCTTATGGCAGAAAGTGAAGAGGAACTAAAAAGCCTCTTGATTAAAGTGAAAGAGGAGAGTGAAAAAGTTGGACTAAAGCTCAACATTCAGAAAACAAAGATCATGGCATCTGGTCCCATCACTTCATGGCAAATAGATGGGGAAACAGTGGAAACAGCGTCAGACTTTATTTTGGGGGGCTCCAAAATCACTGCAGATGGTGATTGCAGCCATGAAATTAAAAGACGCTTACTCCTTGGAAGAAAAGTTATGACCAACCTAGATAGCATATTGAAAAGCAGAGACATTACTTTGCCAACAAAGGTCCATCTAGTCAAAGCTATGGTTTTTCCAGTGGTCATGTATGGATGTGAGAGTTGGACTGTGAAGAAGGCTGAGCGCCAAAGAATTGATGCTTTTGAACTGTGGTGTTGGAGAAGACTCTTGAGGGTCCTTTGGACTGCAAGGAGATCCAACCAGTCCATTCTGAAGGAGATCAGCCCTGGGATTTCTTTGGAAGGAATGATGCTAAAGCTGAAACTCCAGTACTTTGGCCACTTCATGTGAAGGGTTGACTCATTGGAAAAGACTCTGATGCTGGGAGGGATTTGGGGCAGGAGGAGAAGGGGACAACCGAGGGTGAGGTGGCTGGATGGCATCACTGACTCGATGGACATGAGTCTGAGTGAACTCTGGTAGTTGGTGATGGACAGGGAGGCCTGGTGTGCTGCGATTCATGTGGTCGCAAAGAGTCAGACACGACTGAGCGACTGAACTGAACTGAAAGGGTTTACCCCATTCCTCCTAACCTGTGAATAAGAGGGTCTGAAACCAGTGACAAATTAGTATTTTCACTGAGATGTCTTTATTTCAAGATACAGGCCTAATTCATTCTGTCTACCCTCTGATGGATAATGATAAGAGGCTTATGGAAGTTTCCTGATGGGGGAGATTGACTGTGGGGGAAATTGGGTCTTGTTCTGATGGAGATGGCCAAGCTCAGTAAATCTTTAATCCAGTTTGTGTTGATGGGTGGGGCTGTGTTCCCTCCTTGTTGTTTGTCCTGAGGCCAAACTATGGTAAAGTTAATGAAGATAATGGCAAAATCCTTCAAAAGAATGGTGCATTCACTGTTGTATTTAGTATGCCTGACCCTGCAGCAGGTCATTGTTGACCCAGGTCTCCACAGGAGACTCCTGGACACTAACACGCAAGTCTGGCTCAGTCTCTTGTGCACTCACTGTTCCTTTCTCCTGGCTCCTGGTGTGCAAAAGGTTTTGTGTCCTCCAAGAGTTTATTTCCCCAGTCCTGTGGAAGTTCTGTAATCAAATACCACTGGCTTCCAAAGTCAAATTCCCTGGGGGTTCTCAGTCCTTTTGCCAGATCCCCAGGTTGGGAAATATGCTGTGGCCCTAGAACTTTCTTAACAGTGTGAGAATTTCTTTGATATAATCATTCTTCAGTTTGTGGGTCCTCTGCGTGGCAGCTCTATGGTGGGCCTAATGGAAACCTTTTCCAAGAGGGCTTATGCCACATGCTGTGTGACCCAGGTCAGCTTCAATCAGAGCCCCTGCCCCCACAACAGGCCACTGCTGACCCATACCTCTGCAGGAGACACTCAAAGACTCCAATGCAAGTGTTGAAGAAAGTAGGGAAAACCACTAGGCCATTCAGGTATGACCTAAATAAAATCACTAATGATTATACAGTGGAAGTGACAAATAGATTCAAGGGATTAGATGTGACAGACCTTGAAGAATTATGGAGCGAGGTTTGTGACATTGCACAGGAAATGGTTGTCTGAGGAGGCCTTATAAATACAAAGATGGCCACAGTAAAGGACAGAAATGGTATGCATTTGACAGAAGCAGAAGATCTCAAGAAGTAACGAGGATACACAGAAGAGCTATGCCAAAAGAGATCTTAATGACCCAGATATCGATGATGGTGTGGTCACTCACCTAGAGCCAGAAATCTTGGAGTGCAAAGTAAAGTGAACCTTGGAAAGCCATCACTACAAATAAAGCTAGTGGAATTCAGCTAAGCTATTTCAAATACTAAAAGATGATGCTGTTAAAGTGCTGCACTCTCTATGCCAGCAAATTTGGAAAACTCAGCAGTGGCCACAGGACTAGAAAAAGTCAATTTTCATTCCATTCCCAAAGAAAGGAAATGCCAAAAATTTTCAAACTTTTGCACAATTGCACTCATCATACATGCTAGCAAAGTAATGCTCAAAATTCTCCAAGCTAGGCTTCAATAGTATGTGAACTGAGAACTTTCAGATGTTCAAGTTGGATTTAGAAAAGGCAGAGAAACCAGAGATCAAATTGCCAACATCCATTGGATTATAGAAAAAGCAATAGAATTCCAAAAAAACATCTACTACTACTTCATGTGGATTACAATGAACTGTGGAAAAGTCTTCAAGAGATGAGAATGCCAGACCAGCTGACCTGCCTCCTGAGAAATCTGCATGCAAGTCAAGAAGCAAGCGTTAGTACCGGACATGGAAAAATGGACTGGATCCAAATTGGGAAACAAGTGTGTCAAGACTGTATATTTTCACCTTGATTATTTAACTTATATGTAGAATACATCATGTGAGATGCCAGGCTGCATGAAGCACAAGAAGGAATCAAGATTGCTGGGAGAAATATTAATAACCTCAGATATGCTGATGACACCAACTTTATGGCAGAAAGCAAAGAGAAACTAAAGAGCCTCTTGATGAAACTGAAAGAGGAGAGTGAAAAAGCTAACTTAAAACTCAACATTCAAAAGACCAAAATCATGGCATCTGGTCCCATCACTTCATGGGAAATAGATGGGGAAACAATGGAAACAGTGACAGATTTTATTTTCTTGGGCTCCAAAATCACTGCGGATGGTGATTGTAGCCATGAAATTAAAAGACGTTTGCTCCTTGGAGGAAAACTATGACAAAACTAGACAGTATATTTAAAAGCAGAGACATTGCCTAGCCAACAAAGGTCCATCTAGTCAAAGCTGTGGTTTTTCCAAAACTCTTGTATGGATGTGAAAGTTGGACCATAAAAAAAGCTAAGTACAAAAGAGCTGACGCTTTTGAACTATTTTGTTACAGAAGACTCTTGAGAGTCCCTTGGACTGCCAGGAAATCCAACCATTCAATCCTAAAAGAAATCAGTCCTGAATATTCATTGGAAGGACTGATGCTGAAGCTGAAATTCCAGTATTTTGACCACCTGATGGGAAGAGGTAGCTCATTGGAAAAGGCCCTGATGCTGGAAAAGATTGAAGGCAGGAGAACAAGGGATGGCAGAGGATGAGATGGTTGGATGGCATCACTGACTCAATGGACATGAGTTTGAGCAGGCTCTTGGAGTTGGTGATGGACAGGAAAGACTGGCATGATGCAGTCTATGGAGTCAGTCACAAAGAGATATGACTGAGCACTTAACTGAACTGACAGGACTAATTCAGACCATTTTATGGCAAGTTACTGTTATAATGCCAAAGTTTTATCATACTCACCTGTGTAACAAAGCATTTCTGGAATTTCCCAATTTAAGCCCGGCATTCTGCATGCCACCTGGAAGCATACTCATTTTTAACCTGCCACTATGTTCCTGAATCTGTTTATCAACCCTGATTTTTCTCTCAGCACTGATAAGAATACATTATGCAGATGTCTTGAATTAGTTTTAAGTTGTAATTGACAGAACACTTGAACTTGACTGAAAAGATAAACACAAAATAAATTGTATTTTCACCCTTTTTTCGTATGTCATTGGCATTTCTGTAAATGTTTAGAGGAGAAAAATCACAACCATTGAGTAGTTTTTCATTTAAATCATGGAGACTAGTTATTTGTTTAATTCTAAACATTAATTTGAAAAGTTTTACACCAAAAAGTTCAAATTTTCATAATAAACCAAATTTACTTATTTTATTTTCTACTTAAATGTGAAATGTTTGCAATTTTAACAATATATTAAATATTAAAAAATTTAACAGACAAAATTTATATTTACCTATAATAATGAATAATTTATTATTACTTGGTTGCATATGCATTGTTTATCCTTAATTTTACACTCCTTTATCAAAGTTTACTACAATTGCTCCAACAAATTAATTGGAAGAAATTTAAGAAAGAAATCATAAGTTAATTATATTTTCTAGTTACTGAGGACTATTTTGAAGAAAGAAGCACTTTTGTTATGATGCCATTGATAAAAAATATGTAACTGTGTATTAATTTTATATCGTACATACCAAAAGAAAAACAAAAACAAAAAACTGCCCCAAACACTTGAAAGTACTTTCTTTTGGTTATTCAGTTCTTATGTTTACCAGTAAAATATTTTTAACATTGTTGTTTCTGTTAGCATAGCATTTAGGCATAATAACATTTTATTTTTGCCTTAATTTATTTACAGATCACCTGACTTGCTTTCTAAAATAGATAAACTAACCAACCAATCAATCAGATAAGTATTACCCTGGTACCATAATTTTTCTCTGCTCTGACTTCTCTTTTAATAATTTTGTACTCAATTGAAGCAAAATAAAGGGAACATATTTTCTACATTGTGACACTTTAATGGATTTTTTTTACAAATATTATCTCTAAATATAAACTTCAAATGTTTTGTTTTTACACTGCCAATGAGCAGAGCACAGAGTATCTAAAATATCATACCCCACTACTCTCAGTCTGGGTTGTTCTTGATCAGTGTTTCAGGCATACTAGATGTATTTGAATATTTGAAATCTTGGTTTACTTTTTTTTCTTGTTTTTAGATATTGAGGGCTTCGAAAAAATAGTGACCATTTTTAATATTTTTTAAAAGAAATCTTTGTTTAACACTATTATAGAAACCCTTTTTTAATAAAATAATATTATAACATAGTTGAACTATTACCTAAACCATTATATATACATAAGAAAGACATTTTAATAGAATTAAATGGTATAACCTTACAAGTGTAGATGGGCCAATGGATCTCAATTTTCATGCTGTTCTAATTGATGGTTTCAGTTTGAACCCCTCGTTTGTATTCAGAATCTGTTTTTATAACATCAATTGGAAAGATTGTTATAATGAAAGAAGCAGGATTAAGTTCAAGGTGGTAGAATAAAAATGAAGCATTTTCCATTCCTGCCATAAAATAATAGGAATCAAAGTATAAATAGATCAAATCAACATTAATTAGAATATATTTTGGACTCTTCAAAGAAAATATGTTACTGTATAGGTCTTAAAACACAAGTAGCAAAGATGAAAAGAATTTCAGTGGAAGGAATGGTAAAGTTTTCACGGGGTGAATAATCATAGCTGATTTTAAGGGGTGTGGGTGAAAGATCTGTTTGAAGTCAAAGATCTACACTGCAGAGTACTAGAAGATGAACTCTAGATAGCTATGTTTGGAACAGATTAAAAGCCAATCAAGCACTTCTGTCTATACCATTTAAAAAGATCAATACATGATTAAAAAAATAATTATGAAATACTATTAGTGAGGATATTTTGAAGGATGAAAATAGTTGAATAAAGAAGACCATTTGAAACTATATGGACATTAAAGGTTAGCTAATTAGGACTGGAATTAGGGCCTGTAGTACTGAAAACTGAAAATAATTGCCACATTACTACTTTATTTTGTTTTATGCCTGAGAATTATCTTTAAGGTTAAAAAATTACTAATTTGATATGAGGTAAAGAAAATGGTATTTATATAATATTCAAGTCATTACTAGCTGTCATAATTCAGTAGGTAAAGAATCTGCCTGCAATGCAGGAGACCTGGGTTCAATTCCTGGGTTCAATTCCTGGGTTTGATTACTGGGTCGGGAAGATCCCCTGGAGAAGGAAATGACAATCTACTCCAGTATTCTTGCCTGGAAAATCCCATGGACAGAGGAGCCTGGCAGGCTACAGTCCATGGGGTCACAATGGTAGGACATGACTTAGTGACTAAACCACCATAATAAATAAAATCAAGTGTTTATAATAAATAAAATCAAATGGAATGTTATTTTACACTCAAACAATTGTTCAGGCGTTACTGATGAGTGAGTGACTTTCTTCAACATGATAACTTAGGTTTACATATTTTTCCTCTCATTAAGGCCTTGCAGATCTCTACATTCATCCTGTAGAAAGGTAAAGGAAGTGTGGGAAAGGTGCAATGCTGCTTTAAACCTCAGTTCAGAGTGATACACATATGTTATTTCATTCATATACCAATAGAATGTGATGTGTCCTAGGTGGAAGGGGAATGGGAGATATATGCTGTGGTTGGGCAATTACTTTTCAGCACAAGCTCCCTCAGTGTATGGAAAGGGGAAGTATGAATTTTGGTGGCTAGCAAGTCATCACTGCTACAGAGACCGTCCAACAGAAACGTAAGCCAAATATCTCAGTTTGCATAACCATTGACAAGAATCCAGATGACATAACTCCAGCCATTGACTTATTCATTTTGTTATTGCTTGCATAGCTTTCATTTTAGTCAAGGCACTGTGGTAGGTGCTACAGATAATATGTTGAGACAACACAAAAATCACATTCAAGCTGAATGGCTACTCTGCTTTACCATATTAAGTTATATGTATTACAGTGAGTTTGTTCAGAAGCTACAATTCCTAATCCATTGTTTTGTAATTGGTAGCTAAGCTTGCAGATTTGAAGTCAGGCAGAAATTATATAAATTAATAGATAACTCCATCACTTAATGACTTTATGGCTCTAAGTACTTTGTTTATAATGTTTATGCCTCATTTTACTTATTTTGAAAACCAAAATAATGCTAATAATTGCTGTATTAATTCATTTATTCAATAAGAATTTATTGAGCCATGAACACCTATGGCATGCTAAGTTCTGAAGATATGTGAGAAAATGATATAACCTAAGTATCTTGTTTCTTAAGCACATCCCAAACATCACAGTGGTAAAGAATATGCCTACCAATGCAGGAGACCCTGGAGACAATGGGTTTAATCCCTAGGTCAGGAAGACACTCTGGAGGAGGAAGAAATGGCAACAGGCTCCAGTATTCTTGCTTATAGAATGCCTTTGACAGAGGATCCTGGTTGGCTATAATCCATGGGGTTGCAAAGAATCAGACATGACTGAACATGCATGCATGCAGAGAGCCATCTAGGTTCTTAGTGCTTAAATTACAGATTAAGTTGGAGAAGGAAATGACAACCCACTCTAATATTCTTACCAGGAGAATTCCATGGACAGATGAGCCTGGTGGGCTATATTCCATAGAATCCCAAAGAGTTGAACACAACTGAACGACTAACACTATAGATGAAGTATCAGCTGTTGTTATGTAGAGGAAAATGAATCACAGCAAAGGATACAGAGAATGCCAACCCCTTGAAAGCTTGATATTTTAAATAGTGTAGTCATGAAAGGCCTCTCTGGTTAGTTGACATGCGAGCATAAATCAAAAGGAAAAAAGAGAACAATTCATGCAGTAAATTGGAAAAAAAAAAATTCAGACAAAGCATGAAGCAGGTACAAATATTATAAAACAAAGATGTTTTTAATATGTTTAAAGAACAGGGAGGATGCTGAAGTTTTGACCCTGAAGATAGGAGAATAGGTACTGACCAAGAAGGACACATCATTTCCCTCAGCTTGACTAAACTTTGGACAGGCTTCTTTCTGACCCTAGGTCCATGACCTCCCTTTTCTAAAAGCATTTATTTTAGAAAATTTACGACTGTTAATTCTTTCTGTTCTTCTTTGATATATATGTAAATCTCCTCCCAGTGTCTTGCCAGTTTTACAATCCAGGGAATGTCTTCCTCAAGGACAGGGGAACCATCACTTTGAAATGTAGACATTGAAATAGATAACACCCCTATCTCCCAGACTCTGTGAGAGGGTAGCAGTTTGGTTCTGGTGAGCACATTGCTCCAAGTTAAAAAAAATAGGTGAAATTTTGTATTTCTTTTGTAAGGTCAATTAAAAAACACATGACCAATGATTTCCCCATCCCTCAGCTGTTAAAAACTCTCCAGCCCTTTGTTTCAGTGGAGTTAAGTTCAATTTCTCTCCCACTCACTATTACAATAGGTTTGAGTAAAATCTTTCTTTTATATTTAATTTTTAAAATGCTAGGAAGCTTCACAGAGTTAAGGCAAGCCCCAGTCACATATTATCTTTTGACTAGGTCAGGAATTTGGCTTCCTGTGTATACAGGTGTTTTTAAGAGGAAGGTCTCATCTCTTTCAGAATTTTCCACAGTTTATTGTGATCCACACAGTCAAAGGCTTTGGCATAGTCAATAAAGCAGAAATAGATGTTTTTCTGGGATGCTCTTCCTTTTTCGATGATCCAGTGGATATTGGCAATTTGATCTCCAGTTCCTCTGCCTTTTCTAAAACAAGCTTGAGCATCTGGGGAGGACTTACAATAGCTGTGAAAAGAAGAGAAGTGAAAAGCAAAGGAGAAAAGGAAAGATATAAGCATCTGAATGCAGAGTTCCAAAGAATAACAAAGAGAGATAAGAAAGCGATCCTCAGGAATCAATGCAAAGAAATAGAGAAAAACAACAGAATGGGAAAGACTAGGGATCTCTTCAAGAAAATTAGAGATACCAAGGGAACATTTCTTGCAAAGATGGGCTCGATAAAGGACAGAAATGGTATGGACCTAACAGAAGCAGAAGATATTAAGAAGAGGTGGCAAGAATACACAGAAGAACTGTACAAAAAAGATCTTCACAACCTGGATAATCACAGTGGTGTGATCACTCATCTAGAGCCAGACATCCTGGAATGTGAAGTCAAGTGGGCCTTAGAAAGCATCACTACAAACAAAGTTAGTGGAAGTGATGGCATTCCAGTTGAGCTATTTCAAATCCTGAAAGATGATGCTTTGAAAGTGCTGCACACAATATGCCAGCAAATTTGGAAAACTCAGCAGTGGCCACAGGACTGGAAAAGGTCAGTTTTCACTCCAATCCCAAAGAAAGTCAATGCCAAAGAATGCTCAAACTACTGCACAATTGCACTCATCTCACACTCTAGTAAAGCGATGCTCAAAATTCTCCAAACCAGGCTTCAGCGATACGTGAATGATACAGTCCGTATGTCCCTAAAAGTAAACACCCCCAATGAAGTGAACATTGAACCACACAACTAGTTCTTCATTTTGCATGGTAGGAAAAAGACTTTCTAAGATACTGATGTGGGTATTGGCTAATTATTTATTTAGTTTATATGGAACTTGGAGAGACCAAATTGGAAGATTTGTATCAAGGAAGTTTGGGGGAAAGGCATTTGTTTTTGACCTCTCAAAAAGATAATGGAGTATAAGGATATTTGTATCTTATTTGAATATTTACCAAAAAGTAGTGACTGTCTGCTCCATTCCTCAAATCTGGCAACCAAGGTTCCTGTACCACCTCATTCTTAAATCTCTCTAGAGCTATGTTTATTAGTTTCTTACATTTTGCTGATCTCTACTCACCTCGCCTCCCCATTTGTTTGATCTCAGAAAATCTAACGTCATTATTTGAGTCGTTTCATTTTACCCCCTCTATTGAACTGCCTGGTGTCTTTTTCATTTGTTTTAGAATCCCTGACTACTGACTGATTTGGTTACTTTTTTTTACACCATGAAGTTCAGTCACTAAGTCATGTCTGACTCTTTGTAACCCCATGAACTGCAGCACTCCGGGCATTCCTGTCCTTCACCATCGCCCTGAGTTTGCTGAAACTCATGTCCATTGAGTCAGTGATGCCATCCATCTATCTCATCCTCTGTCACTTCTTTCTCCTCTTGCCCTCAATCTTTCCCAGCATCAGGGTTTTTTTTTTCAGTGAATTGGTTCTTCACATCAGGTGTCCAAAGTATTGAAGCTTCAGCAGCAGTCCTTCCAATGAATATTCAGTACTGATTTCCTTTAGGATTGACTGGTTTGATCTCTTTGCTGTCCAAAGGACTCTCAAGAGCCTTCTCCAGCACCCTAATTCAAAAGTATCAGTTCTTCTATTCTCAGCCTTTACTATGAAGTATTTGAGCACAAACTCATTCTTTAGGATACAGCAATAATTAATTTGTCAGTTTATTGTAAAGAGAAAATTTAGTTTTTCTCCTTTTTCTTTCATTTGGTTAGTTTTTGTTGTGTTGAAGAAATTGTCTTAATGTTTTATTTGGGTCTCCCCAGTTACAATGGCTTCCCTGGGCTCAGATGGTAAGGAATTTGCCAGCAATGCCGGAGACCTGGGTTCAATCCCTGGGTTTGGAGGATCTCCTCAAGAAGAGAACGGCTACCCAATCCAGTATTCTTGCATAGAGAATTCCATGAGTAGAGAAGTCAGGTGGGCTACAGTCCATGTGACTGCAAAGAGTCAGACACGACTGAGTGACTAAGTACCCAAGTTATAGAATCAAGAGGTCTGGGACAAACAGTCTCATTTTCTCTGTACCAAACGTTTATTTGTCTTTAGATCTCTTAGTGATTGAATAAGAAGTGAGCATACACCAGTCCACCTTAACTCTTTAAGTTTCTGAGTAGGTCCCATAAGCTATGTAATATTGTTCAGAAAAATAATTCCCATAAAGATTTCTTCTGTGTCACTTTCCAAACAGTGTCTATCTTGAGTAATAAAAAAAGTGCCACAGGAGTACATAGCAATACATGAGCTGAAGCTCTGCAGTAGTTATTGAGGTATGGAGAAAAAAATGTGAATTCAGCTTCTATGTTACAATTCCCTCATTTGTGAAATTGGACTAATAATACTTATCTGTCTCTCTTGGGTGCTGTAAAATTAATTAGAATGTTATAGTTCTTTGAGAAACATGAATGAGAGTGACTCTACAAGAGCATATTTTGATTGCCATTCTTAATGTTAATGCTAACAATAAAAAATAACATTTCTTCACTTTTTCCTGTTTTAGTTAGTGATTGGCAATTCATAATTATTAAATACCATGGGATGCTGCATATTTAAGCGGAAAAAAATACAGCTTTAGAAAAATTTTGTGAAATAGAATTAAAATCCTAAGAGGGAAGTAATTTCTTTGTTTTATTCATGGCTATATTCTAGACATATGAAAGCATGCCTAAAACCATTTAGTATATATTAGTTTAATGACTATATGTAAAATGTATTTTTTAATACATGTGCCTTCATAGTTATATTGAAAAACTCACCACCAAAGTATCATTCTGAATTTTTATCTACATCAAAAACTACCCCTGCCACACACTTCTTTTCCAGGTAAATAATCAATTATAATATGTAACTGTTACATAAGCAACCATTTAAACAGAAGATTAAAATAAATAGTCTTGCAAGCAACAAAGTCTAGATAACATAAACATTAAGTTATAATCATGGTTATTTTGATATTATAATATTATAAATAAGAGCTATTAAAGATGTTACTCCAACTCCTATTTCCAATATTTGAATGATGATTATAAGTTTTTTCATGTAATTGTTTCAATGTTTCTTGGATTTTAATACATCAACATAGGCCCTTCCTGTGTATTGTATTCTTTCCTTGCATTTACACAAATAGTTTGATGAAATACAGTCCACCCATCATATTCACAGATTATTCTTCCATGAATATGGAGGGCTGACAGCACAAGGCCATTTAATGAAAGGGTATTGAGCAAGCACCTAAAGTCCTTTATCCCTCCAGTCTGATAGCAATCTGAAATTCGGAATAGATATTCTTACCATGGAATTATATTAACAAACTTTGGCTAGCAAAAGCAACAACATTTTAGTGACATGCATTTATGAAACTGGTAAAACTAACTCCATTCATTCTGTCAGTTACCTAATTTTAGAGTCTATAAAATAGGAAGATAACCTTGTTTGACTGTATAAGAAATTATTGCATTTGGACTTCTTCAAAACAAAACAGATAAGCAAAAACAAATATATATATATATATAAATAAAACATCACAATATTGATATCTCTCAGAATTACTGCTTGATATTATTGTTAGTATTACGTGTTGCTTGGCATTCATGGTTGGATGCTGACTTAGCTTTGTGGGCTTGATTTCCTTGTTCTAAAATCCAGGCCTCTTCTGTCAATGAACATTCCTTCATCTCATCTGGGAAAGGGAAACTTGCATCATTCTTTGTTTTCCTCTCTCTTTCTAGGTAAGTGTCTTGTCCCCCTTTTCAGTGATTTGTGATCACTTCTATTTTTCTAGAAGGGGCCCCATTCATTCAGCGTTCTGCATTCCTTCTTCAGGCTCCTAAAATACACTACGGTTTCAAAAAATATTCCTATTTAATGTTTACCAACACAATATACCTTCTATAAGTTTCTGTGTTCATATGTAGACATATCTCAATATATAAGTATGGTTTATTTCAAATGTCCATTCTAAGTTAGTTATTTAATACCTAAATGTATTCTCACTGGAAAACAATATTGAAAATTGCATTTACAGAATCAACATAATACCAAAAATCCTCTTAAACAATGTTTTTGACTATGTGGTGTCACAGAGTTACCACACTGTTTATGAAGAGAAATACATTTATGTTTGCAAAATGACTGAACCCATATTTCCAAGACTACAGAGATTTGGATGTAAGAAATTGATAGGTATGACAAAATAAATATGTTTTAAAATATATATCTGTTTTGGGAACAACCCTCCCAAAGCTGGAGCCATTGCATTCCATTTGTTTTTTTTCTAACAAGACAACTTGAAATTCCTTAAGTTTTTCTAAAATTGTGCTGGGAGGTCTCCAACAACTCCATGTGTACTTTGAGAACTTAACCTACAAGGCAGTATGAGATATATTGCTTTAGTCTAACTGCTATTTTCCTCCTTTTCTCTTTTAGTTCAATACTCCTTGATTCAGTATCTGATTATTATGCATTTTCAATTATCCATTTTTAAAATGTAAGTCCTGCCAATGGTGACCACCAGCAGTATTGCTTCTTTGGTTGTGTTCAGTTGCTCAGTCATATCTGACTCTTTGCGACACATGGATTTCAGCATGCCAGGCTTCCCTGTCCTTTGTCATCTCACAGAGGTTGCTTAAACTCAGTCCATTGAGTCAGTGATGCCATTAAACCATCTTATCCTCTGTCATCCACTTTTCCTGCCTTTAATATTTCCCAGCAATGGGGTTTTTTCTAATGAGTCAGCAGTTCACATCAGGTGGCCAAAGTATTGGAGCTTCAGCTTCAGCATCAATCCTTCAAATCAATATTCAGTATTGATTTCCTTTAGAATTGACTGGTTTTATCTCCTTGCAGTCCAAGGGACTCTCAAGAGTCTTCTATAATATCACAGTTCAAAAGCATCTATTCTTTGGTGTTCAACCTTATTTATGGTCCAACTCTCACATCCATACGTGACTACTGGAAAAACCATAGCCTTGACTAGACGAATTCTTGTCAGCAAAGTAATATCTCTTCTTTTTTTAATATGCTGTCTAGTTTGTACATAGCTTTTCTTCCAAGGAGCAAGCACTTTTTAATTTCATGGCTGCAGGCACCATCCTCAATGAGTTTGGAACCCAAGAAAGTTAAGTCTGTCACTGATTCCACTGTTTCCCCATCTATTTGCCACAAAATGAATGGACCAGATGCCAAGATCTTCATCCTTTGAATGCTTTTAAGTCAGACTTTATTTTGGGGGGCTCCAGAATCAGTGCAGAATATGTCTGCAGCCGTGAAATTAAAAGACGCTTACTCCTTGGAAGAAAAGTTATGACCAACCTAGATAGCATATTCAAAAGCAGAGACATTACTTTGCCAACAAAGGTTCGTCTTGTCAAGGCTATGGTTTTTCTAGCGGTCATGTATGGATGTGAGAGTTGGACAATGAAAAAAGCTGAGCGCCGAAGAATTGATGGTTTTGAACTGTGGTGTTGGAGAAGACTCTTGAGAGTCCCTTGGACTGCAAGAAGATCCAACCAGTCCATTCTGAAGGAGATCCACCCTGGGATTTCTTTGGAAGGAATGATGCTGAAGCTAAAACTCCAGTAGTTTGGCCACCTTATGAGAAGAGTTGACTCATTGGAAAAGACTCTGAGGCTGAGAGGGATTTGGAACAGGAGGAGAAGGGGACAACAGAAGATGAGATGGCTGGATGGCATCACTGACTCAATGGACGTGAGTCTGAGTGAACTCCAGGAGTTGGTGATGGACAGGGAGGCCTGATGTGCTGCAGTTCATGGGGTTGCAAAGAGTTGGACATGACTGAGCGACTGAACTGAACTGAACTGAACTGAAGCCAATTTTTTCACTCTATTCTTTCACCTTCATCAAGAGGTCCTGTAGTTCCTCTTTGCTTTCTGCCATAAGGGTGGTGTCATCTGCATATCTGAGATTATTGATATTTCTCCCAGAAATCTTGATTCCAGCTTGTGCATCATTTAGCCTGGAATTTCTCATGATGTACTCTGCATAGAAGTTAAATAAGCAGGGTGACAATATTCGGCTTTGATGTACTCCCTTCCCAATTTGGAACCAGTCCATTGTTCCATGTCTGTTGTAACTGTTGCATCTTGTGCTGCATACAGGTTTCTCAGGAGGCATGTAAGGTGCTCTGGAATTCCCATCTCTTTCAGAATTTTCCACAGTTTGTTGCAATCCACACAGCCAAGGGCTTTAGCACAGACAATGAAGCAGAAGTAGATGATTTTCTGGAATTCTCTTGTTTTTTTCTATGATCCAACAGATGTTGGCAATTTGATCTCTAGTTCCTCTGCCTTTTCTAAATCCACCTTGACTGCCTGGAAATTCTTGGTCCACATACTGTTGAAGCATAGCTTGGCAAATTTTGATCATTACTTTGCAAGCATGTGAAATTGTTTCTTTAGTTAGTTTTATTTATCTTTAAGGTTTAACTCAATGCTGTCACCACCACTGGCTTCTCCACCAATGCCAATGCTGTTGACCTTGCTGATGTCTTCTTCTTAACAGTTCATACACTGATACCAATGTCAATAACATGACACTTGAAACTCCACCTTCCAAGGAGACTGTAGAAAACTAGCTCTTTTGCTCTTATTGCTTCTTTTATCAAAATTTCTATAGTTTATGTGAAAAAAAATAAAAGTAGAGATCTGAGGTGAGGGTCATTGTTATTATTTAGTTGCTAAATCATGTCTGACTTTTTGTGACACCATGAACTGCAGCATGCCAGGCTTCCCTGTCCTTCACTGTCTCCCTGAATTTGCTCAAACTTTTGTTCACTGGATTGGTAATGCCATTCAACCAATTACCTCTATCATCCCCCTCTCCTCTTGCCCTCAATCTTTCCCAACATCATGGTCTTTTCCAATGAGTTGGCTGTTTGCATCAGGTGGCCAAAATATTGGCGCTTCAGCTTCAGCAACAGTCTTTCCAATGAGTATTCAGAGTTAATTGCAAATGGTAGAAATTGTGGAAATAAATTTAAAAAAATAAGGTTCTGAAAGAGAATTGAGTAAATTGCATGAGAAAAGTCCTCTAAATGCTTTTCCTTCTTATGTGCTCTCTTCCTTCACCAACCTTGTCTTTTTATACACTGATTTTTAAAATCTAAAATATAACATACATTAGAATTGGGCATGGAAACAAACATCATTTAAAGATTAAAAAAACTATAATGGGTAGTTTTCCAGGTCAACTTATCAAATACTATCTTAAGAAAATATAATGCTACTGTATATACTTTTATGAGAAGTTCCTTGAGCTCAAAAATTTAACTTTCAGTTCATCTACTTTGATATTTATGGCTCTAGATATTTCATATTCACATCTGTATTATAATTATTGCAAGAATACACTGCAAATTATTATTCCCCTTGTGGGTAATGCTGGGAGATTGTACAATTTGTTGTCACAGACAACAGTAGTATAAGGTATTTTTACAGATGTCTTGACACATGTGTGCAAGAGCTTTTCTAGGGAAGATAATGAGAAGGAGGCAGTTTTAGAATATGAATGTACATGTCAAAATTTACTAGGTTGCACTAACCTGATTTCCAGCATGGTGGTAACCATTAAAATTCCCGTCAACAGACTTCTGTGTCAAAATATGGTATTATCTGACTTTATCTACCTGCTGCTAAGTTGCTTCAGTCATGTCCAACTTTGCACGACCCCATAGATGGCAGCCCACCAGGCTCCCACATCCCTGGGATTCTCTAGGCAAGAACACTGGAATGGGTTGCCATTTCCTTCTCCAATGCATGAAAGTGAAAAGTGAAAGTGAAGTCACTCAGTCCTGTTGGACTCTTTGAGATTCCATGGACTGTAGCCTACCAGGCTCCTCCATCCATGGGATTTTCCAGGCACAAGAACTGGAGTGGGTTGCCTTTTCCTTCTCCATTATCTATCTACTGAATGCTAAATTGTGGTTTTAATTTTCATTTCCTTGATTATTAATTTAACATCTTTTTGTAAGTTTTATGGGCCATTTGTTTTTCTTAAGTGAAATTTCTGATTATTTCTATAGCTAAAATTTTATTGATTTATAGGAATCATTTAGTATTTATTCTGGATATATGCTATGCTAGTTCTATATATTATGAAGTCCTTCTGATTTGTTGATGGACTTTCACATTTATAAGTATATCTGATGAACACACATTCTACCTGAAGCTGTTTTTTTGTATGTTTCATTAGATAAGCAATCCACTGTTATAGGACCACATTACCTGAACGTTAGGCAAACATTTGTGTTGTCTAAGTCTTTACAGCTGCACTCATTTCACATGCCTGCAATATTTTATTCAAAAATCCTTCAAGCTAGACTTCAGGAATACATGAACCAAGAATTCCCAGATGTACAAGCTGGATTTAGAAAAGGTATGGGAACCAGAAATCAGATGGCCAGCATGGATCTAGACAAACCAAGGGGTTTCCAAACAAAAAAATCCATCTACTTCTGCTTCATTGACTATGCCAAAGCTTTTGACCATGTAGATTACAACAAACCATGTAATATTCTGAAAGAGATGGGAATACCAGACCACCTTAGCCACCTCCTGAAAAATCTGTATGCAGGACAAGAAGCAACAGTAAGAACTGGACATGAAACAGTAGACTGGTTCCAAATTGGGAAAGGAGTATGACAAGGCTGTATATTGTCACCCTGCTTATTTTACTTATATGCAGAGTACATTATGAGAAAGGCTGGGCTGGAATCAAGATTTTTGGAAGAAATATCAATAACCTCAGATATGCAGATGATACCACTTTAATGGCAGAAAGTGAAGGGAACTAAGGAGTTTCTTAATGAAGGTGAAATAAGAGAGTGAAAATGCTGGCCTAAAACTCAACATTCAAAAAAACAAAAATTATGGCATCCAGTCCTATCACTTCATAGCAAATAAATGGGAAAAATGTGGAAACAGTGTCAGATTTCATTTTCTTGGCTCCAAAATCACTGCAGATGGTGACTGCAGCCATGAAGTTAAGACACTTGTTCCTTGGAAGAATAGCTATGTCAAACCTAGAGAGCATATTACAAAGCAGAGATAACTCTTTGCCAACAAAAGTCTGTATAGTCAAAGCTATGGTTTTTCCAGTAGTCATATATGAATGTGAGAGCTGGACCATAAAGAAGGCCCAAAGGTCCAAAAAATTTGTGCACCTGATTCATGTCAATGTATGGCAAAACCAATACAGTATTGTAAAGCAAAATAAAGTAAAAATAAAAATTTAAAAAATAATAATAAAAATAAATAAATAAATAAATAGAACCAACTATAAAAAAAAAAAAAACTAACACTTTCAAACTGTGGTACTGGAGAAGATTCTTAAGATTCTCTTGGACAGCAAGGAGATCAAATCAGTCAATTCAAAAGAAATTCAATCCTGAATATTCATTGGAAGGACTGATGCTGAAGCTAGAGCTCCAATCCTTTCGCCCCTGATGCATAGAGCCGACTCATAGAAAAGACCATGTTGCTGGGAAAAATTGAGAGCAAGTGGAGAAGGGAGTCTCTTCATTACCAAAGCTCTTAAATTGATATATCTGACTAGACTTTATCAGATTCAGACTCTGATTTAAAAAAAAAAAAAGATGCAAAGATGGGAGTTCAGTGATCTGGACTATAATCTTGATTATATGTTATTTCAGTTTGTGTTCTTGAAGAAGTAAGGAAAACAGTGTGAGTCTCTTTAATATTATCTGTAGCAATATCAAGACAAAAGTATATCCTTGTTCCCACTTATCAGTTTAATCACTTATCCAAGGAGCATTGTTTGTTAGTTATGATAATATGCCACATTGATTTTTCACTGTATTTGAGTCATTATACTGAAGTAATCTTTATAGTCTTGATGTTAATTTCCAGGTAGATAAGTTATCAAATAATGTCCTTCTACTATAGTTCTTGTCACTCTGGTGTCTGTTACTCATATTAGAATATTTTGCATAGATAAAACATACTAAGACTCCAGAATAATTCTTTACAACTTCAGTGGGTCTGCCTTTTATCAATAAGGTATTTATTCTACTCACTAATAATTAATTATCAAGATGCAAAAAGGTTTTATTTTGCTATTCTTTCACTCCTTAATAGAGGAGAGTCATGGCAACCAAAGCTGTTCATAGTCTTAATCCATAATCATACACTTGTCCATATATTCATTCTACATTTTACGAGTTTACAGTGTCTCTGTAAGACGTCAAATCTAAAATTTTTAAAGGCATTTCAGGAAGAAAAGAGGGGCATAAGCACCTTCTTTAGTGATAAAACATTTTTAAAATCAAATCATTTTTCTAAATACATAGCATAATGATAATTTATGAATTGCAATCTACCTATTTTCTGTATTTGATACAATTATTAATACCTAAAGTTAGCCAGCATATTACTATTAAGCAGAGCACTGGAAATGTTAAATAACAGAAAGTAATAGAAGTCTTATCACATATGAAAAACAAATTGATTAATTGCTATAAATATGTACAAAATAGAAAAGGAAAGGAAAGGCTGCATTTGCAATTTAAAGCTATCAGGCAGGTGTGTAATGTCACATGTCTACAGAAGCCTATTTATAAATGCACATTTTAATACCAACTCGTTGGCCCTATTCATTAAGGGGAAAAGTGCTGATTAGAAACAATTTTCATTTTTTTAGTACACCCCAAGAGTTAGTTCTTTCCAAAAAATAAATAAATAAATCTAATTAGATAGTTTAGACTTATTTTTAATGAATTCATACATTTTTATGAATTCATAAACTTTTTTCACAGAGATTGTTTCTTAAATAAAATATATATAAATACACATGCAAATATATATAAATTTATATATATACATATATATATATACATATGTGTGTTTGTATGTGTGAAGGTGATCACAGAATAATTTTGCATAAGGAGAAAACATAAAAAGAACAATGAATATAAAAAAATTATATTACAATCTTTAAAAGTAAACAATGTAAGATTTAAAAAGAACTATAGTATTCAACACAGCATTAAAAGTTAATAAAAGCACTTCTTATACATTTTCTATGTTTTTCTTTGGGAAGAGCCACTTTTTCTCTTATGTTTCCTCTTCAAAGAAAATATTAGAATACTTCTTCAAGTCAGATCTATATCAGTTCAGCTCAGTTCAGTCGTTCAGTCGTGTCCGACTCTTTGCGACCCCATGAATCACAGCACATCAGGCCTCCCTGTCCATTACCAACTCCCAGAGTTCACTCAGACTCACATCCATTGAGTCAGTGATGCCATCCAGCCATCTCATCCTCTGTCATCCCCTTCTCCTCCTGCCCTCAATTCCTCCCAGTATCAGAGTCTATTCCAATGAATCAACTCTTTGCATGAGGTGGCCAAAGTACTGGAGTTTCAGCTTTATTTTTTTTTATTTTTTTTTTTTTAAGCTCAACATTTATTTTTTTTTTTTTTTTTTTTTTATACTTATGTATTTTATTTTTTTTTTTTTTTAAATCTTAATTCTTACATGCGTTCCCAACATGAACCCCCTCCCCTCCCTCCCCACAACATCTCTCTGGTCATCCCATGCACCTGCCCAAGCAGCTGCACCCTACGTCAGACATGGACTGGCGATTCAATTCTTACATGACAGTATACATGTTAGAATTCCCGAGTTTCAGCTTTAGTATGATTCCCTCCAAAGAAATCCCAGGGCTGATCTCCTTCAGAATGGACTGGTTGGATCTCCTTGCAGTCCAAGGGACTCTCAAGAGTCTTCTCCAACACCACAGTTCAAAACCCTCAATTCTTCAGCACTCAGCTTTCTTCACAGTCCAACTCTCACATCCATACATGACTACTGGAAAAACCATAGCCTTGACTAGATGGACCTTTGTTGGCAAAGTAATGTGTCTGCTTTTCAATATGCTATCTAGGTTGGTCATAACTTTTCTTCCAAGGAGTAAGCGTCTTTTAATTTCATGGCTGCGATCACCATCTGCAGTGATTTTGGAGCCCAAAAACATAAAGTCTGTCACTATTTCCATTGTTTCCCCATCTATTTTCCATGAAGTGATGGGACCAGATGCCATGATCTTCATTTTCTGAATACTGAGCTTTAAGCCAACTTTTTCACGCTCCTCTTTCACTTTCATCAAGAGGCTTTGTAGTTCCTCTTCACTTTCTGCCATAAGGGTGATGTCATCTGCATATCTGAGGTTATTGATATTTCTCCTGGCAATCTTGATTTCAGCTTGTGTTTCTTCCAGTCCAGCGTTTCTCATGATGTACTCTGCATAGAAGTTAAGTAAGCAGGGTGACAATATACAGCCTTGACATACTCCTTTTTCTATTTGGAACCAGTCTGTTGTTCCATGTCCTGTTCTAACTGTTGCTTCCTGACCCACATATAGGTTTCTCAACAGGCAGGTCAAGTGGTCTGATATTCTCATCTCTTTCAGAATTTTCCACAATTTACTGTGATCCACAGAGTCAAAGGCTTTGGCATAGTTAATCAAGCAGAAATAGATGTTTTTCTGGAACTCTCTTGCTTTTACCATGATCCAGCGGATGTCGGCCATTTGATCTCTGGTTCCTCTGCCTTTTCTAAAACCAGTTTGAACATCTGGGAGTTCACAGTTCATGTATTGCTGAAATCTGCCTTGGAGAATTTTGATCATTACTTTACTAGCTTGTGAGATGAGTGCGATTGTGTGGTAGTTTCAGCATTCTTTGGAATTGCTTTCCTCCGATCTATATAGTATGTGTTTAATTCTGTAATTGGAGCTTTTAAAGTAAGAGTGGTATATAATTTGATTTATGTTTTAGAAAGACACATATATAGCAATGCGAAAGATAATGGAAGGTATCAATATCCATAACAGGCAGGGAAATTAGTAAATCAGCATTGCAAACCAAAAAAGGATGATGAGCCTGCAAGCAAGAGATGTAACTGTGGGAATGAAAACTAGAAGATAGCTCCCAAAGATACTCAGGGGATGGAATTAGAATGATGTGCTGACTGACTGAATGTGAGAGATGAGATAAATGGATGAGTTGAGCATCATAGTGAGCTTTTCTAGCTTGGGTGACTCATGGAATAGTGATTTTATTAACTGAAAAGTAATAAAGAGGAAAGAACAGCTTTGGAGAAGAAGATAACCGGGAATGTGTTGAAATTCAAGTCTTTGGGGGGACATGAGTTTTATATATTCCATATGAAATATATCTACAAAGCCATTCTAGAATACATGTCAATATCCCATGAAAGGGGTCATTATAAATAACAGCTTGGAAATCATTGAAATAAAGTATCACTCATCACTCTTATAAACCTATTAATTTAGTCCACTAAAATGTCAAATGAACAGAGAAATGAACCAATAATTGAATCTCATGAATAATGCTTCAGAGGTAGATAGTGAAAGGGAAATCAGCAAACAGAGCAAAAAAAGGAGTGGCCAGAAAGGAGAGAATCAAATTAAGAGACTAGATATTGTATCACTGAGTTTACAAAGGGAAGGAATGGGCTACACTATTACTTCTTGCATATATAGAGAGAAGACTTAGAATTACAAGCTCATTATTGACTTTTAGATTAGTTATCAAAGGAGTGTTTGAGGATGATACCAACTTGAAATGGATAGGGGAGTAAACTAGAGGATAAAGAACTGGTAATTGCATGAAAATATCCTCAATTGTCAACTTGTACATCAGTTCTGTCTTCCCTGGTGGCACAGTGGTAAAGACTCTGCCTGCCAATGCAGGAGATGCAAGAGACACATGTTCAATCCCTGGGTCAGGAAGATCCCCTGCAGTAGGAAATGGCAACCCACTGCAACATTCTTGCCTGAAAAATTCTATTGACAGAGGAGGCTGGTGGGCTACGTACAGTCTATGGGGTTGCAAAGAGTAGTGCTACCATAAAACTCTGTTAAACTTCAACTTGAATTAGCTCCAGGTTAGTACTCCAGGTTGCTGTTAGGCCTATTTGTTTTGTTTGTTTGTTTGTTTTTTCATAACTATGAGAAGTAAGATCATGGCATCCAGTCCCATTACTTCATGGCAAAAGATGGGAAAACAGTGGAAACAGTGGCTGACTTTATTTGGGGGGGGGCTCCAAAATCTCTGCAGATGGTGATTGCAGTCATGAAATTAAAAGATGCTTATTCCTTAGAAGAAAAGTTATGACCAACCTAGACAGCATTTTTAAAATTAGAGACATTACTTTGCCAACAAATATCCATCTAGTCAAGGCTATGGTTTCTCCAGTAGTCATGTATGGATGTAAGAGTTGGACTTTAAAGAAAGCTGAGTGATGAAAAATTGATGCTTTTGAACTGTGGTGTTGGAGAAGACTCTTGAGAGTCCCTTGGACTGCAAGGAGATCCAACCCGTCCATCCTAAAGGAAATAAGTCCTGGGTGTTCATTGGAAGGACTGATGTTGAAGCTGAAACTCCAATATTTTGGCCACCTGATGTGAACAGCTGACTCATTTGAAAAGACCTTGATGCTGGGGAAGATTGAGGGCAGGAGGAATAAGGGACAACAAAGGATGAGATGGTTGGATGGCATCACTGATTCAATGGATATGAGTTTGGGTAAACTCCAGGAGTTGGTGATGGACAGGGAGACCTGGTGTGCTGCAGTCCATGGGGTTGCAGAGTCAGACATGACTGAGTAACTGGACTGAACTGATGAGTCCCCTCCTTAACTAATACTTAAGAGATTAGGCCCCAGGCTCAAATATATTTAAAACTGAAATTACAGTCATCACTTTCACTCTTCCTGTATATTTATACATTTTCAGCCCCTGTAAGTCCTCCCTTCTCTCTGAATGATTTGGTTTATAAGCAGCTATAAAGGCTATTTGACTCCTCAAAGAAAGATATTTAGTTGAATCAGGTTTGAATGTAATATCTGAGACAAAATTTTAAAGTACATTAGAACACATGAGGAATACCATCATTTCAGAAGATAGTGCTTTTAATTGTTAGATGCCTTACCTTAAGACTAGTGAATAGACAATGAATAGAATTTATGACACTAATAAAATCCTTAGGCAAATCTGGTATACACGCCTTTGAGCCCTTTAAGATCTCAATACATGTATTAATTCAAATTTTGTTGCTATAAAACATAGGTTAAATTACTCTAAAAGCAACTGAAACCTGCCTAGAGACACAACATTATATGTCAGTAAAATAGCATATTTTATAATAGTGTATTTGCTTAAACATGAGTTCTACCCTGGTGATAAGTATTTTTGGCTCAGATGGTAAAAAAAAAAACCTGCCTGCAATGCCAGAGACCTGGGATTGATCCCTGGGTTAGGAAGATCCCCTGGATTGTGGAATGGCTACCCAGTCCAGTATTGATGCCTGAAGAATTCCATGGACAGAGAAGCCTAGTGGGCTAAAGTCCGTGAGGTCTCAAAAAGTCAAATATGACTGAGCAACAAACACTTTCACTTTCTTTCAAACATTTATTACTTGGTGGAGGTCTATTCTAAAATACTGTAACTTTTACTTTGCATGCTTAAATCACTTCAGTTGTGTCCATCTCTTTGCTACCCCATAGCCCTCCAGGCCTCTCTATCCATAGGTTCTCTGGGAAAGAATGCTAGAGTGGGTTGCCATGTCATCCTCCAGGGGATCTTCCCAATCCAAGGATCAAACCCTCATCTCTTAGGTCTCCTGCATTGGCAAGTGGGTTCTTTACCACTAGTGCTACCTGGAGAGCCCTTCTACTTAATATCTTTTACTTAATTTGCAATTTTCAAATTTCCACCATGCATACACGATCGTCCCACACATGGTCAGTATGATTTAGAAATAGTAATGCCTATTGTTTTTATTTGCAGCAGGAAATAAGCACATTCAAATTTGGATATATACAGGGCTCAAAAGAACTATATACATAGTTTTGGAGAAGACAGAAAAATCACAAGAGAAAGTAAAATATGAAAAAGCTAGCAAGGTTCCCATAACGCTCTTTTTGGATGGAATAAGAATTTGTTAGTAGGAAATTGAAATGCAAAAGTAAGAAGTCAAGAGATATTGGAGTAACAGGCAAGTTTGGCCTTGGAGTACAAAATGAAGCAGGGCAGAGGCTAACAGAATTTTGCCAAAAGAATGCACTGGTCATAGAAAACCCCTCTTCCAACAACACAAGAGATGACTCTATACATGGACATCACCAGGTCGATACCAAAATCAGATTGATTATATTCTTTGCAGCTGAAGATGGAGAAGCTCTATACAGTTAGCAAAAAATAAAAATAAAAAAAAGACCAGGAACTGACTGTGACTCAGACAATGAACTCCTTATTGCAAAATTCAGACTTAAATTGAAAGTAGGGAAAACTACTAGACCATTAAGGTATGACTTAAGTCAAATCCCTTAGTATTATACAGTGCAAGTGACAAATAGATTCAAGAGATTAGATCTGATAGAGTCCCTGAAGAACTATGGATGGAGGTTCATGACATTGTACAGGAGTCAGTGATGGAAACCAGCCCCAAAAAGAAGAAATGAAAAGAGGCAAAATGGTTGTCTGAAGAGGCCTTACAAATAGCAAAGAAAAGAACAGAAGCAAAAAGAAAAGAAGAAGAAAAGGCTGCAAAGAATATAATCAATCTGATTTTGGTATTGACCTGGTGATGTCCATGTGTAGAGTTATCTCTTGTCTTATTGAAAAAGGAACGATGCTGCTTACTGAGTCGCTTCAGTCATGTCCGACTCTGTGCGACCCCATAGACGGCAGCCCACCAGGCTCCCTCGTCCCTGGGATTCTCCAGGCAAGAACACTGGAGTGGGTTGCCATTTCCTTCTCCAAAGCATGAAAGTGAAAAGTCAAAGTGAAATCGCTCAGGCGTATCCTACTGTTAGCTATCCCATGGACTGCAGCCTACCAAGCTCCTCCGTCCATGGGATTTTCCAGGCAAGAGTACTGGAGTGGGGTGCCATTTCCTTCTCCGAAAGGAACGATATATCCATCTAAATGCTGAGTTCCAAAGAATAGTGAAGAGAGATAAGAAAGCCTTCCTCAGTGATCAATGCAAAGAAATAGAGGAAAATAATAGAATGGGAGAGACCAGAGATCTCTTCAAGAAAATTAGAGATACCAAGGGAACATTTCACACAAAGATGGACACAATAAAGGACAGAAATGGTATGGAACTAACAAGAACAGAAGATATTACGAAGAGGTGGCAAGAATACACAGAAGAACTATACAAAAAGATCTTAATGAGCCAGATAACCAACATGGTGTGATCACTCACCTACAACCAGACATCTTGGAGTGTGACTTCAAGTGAGCCTTAGGAAGCATCAGTAGGAGCAAAGCTAGTGGAGGTGATGGAATTCCAGCTGAGCTATTTCAATTCCTAAAATATGATGCTGTGAAAATGCTGCACTCTATATGCCAGCAAATTTGGATAACTCAGCAGTGGCCACAGGACTGGAAAAGGTCAGTTTTCATTCCAATAGCAAAGAAAGGCAATGCCAAAGAATGTTCAAACTACTGCACAATTGCACTCATCTCACACGCTAGCAAAATAATGCTCATCGTTCTTCAAACCAGGCTTCAACAGTACATGAACTGAGAACTTCCAGATGTTCAAGCTGGATTTAGAAAAGGCAGAGAAACCAGAGATCAAATTGCCAACATCAATTGGATAGGAATACCAAACCACCCTATCTTTCTCCTGAGAAACCTGCATGCAGGACAAGAAGCAACAATTAGAACTGGACATGGAACAACCGACTGGTTCCAAATTAGGAAAGGAGTACTTCCAGGCTGTACATTCCAGGCTTACTTATTTAACTTATATGCAGAGTACATCATGTGAAATGCTAGGCTGGATGAAACACAAGCTGGAGTCAAGACTGCTGGGAGAATATCAATAACCTCCGATATTCAGATGACACCACCCTTATAGCAGAGAGTGAAGAGGAACTAAAGAGCCTCTTGATGAAAGTGAAAGAGGAGAGTGAAAAAGCTGACTGAAAACTCAATTTCAAAAACTAAGAAAGATTATTGCATCTGGTCCTGTCATTTCATGCCAGATAGATGGGGAAACAATGGAAACAGTGACAACCTTATTTTCTTGGGCTCCAAAATCACTCCAGATGGTGACTGCAGCCATGAAATTAAAAGACTCTTGCTCCTTGGAACAAAAGCTATGATAAACCTAGACAGCATATTAAAATACAGAGATGTTACTTTGCCAACAAAGGTCTGAATGGTCAAAGCTATGGTTTTTCCAATAGTGAAATGGATGTGAAAGTTGGACCATAAAGAAGGCTGAATACCAAAGAGCTGATGTATGGGGGCTGTGTAGTTGAAGAATACTCTTGAGTGCCCCTTGGACTGCAAGCAGATCAAACCAGTCAATCCTAAAGGAAATAAATACTGAATATTCCTTAGATGGACTGATGCTGAAGCTGAAGCTCCAAAATTCTGACCACCTGATATGAAGAGTCAACTTATTGGAAAAGACCCTGATGCTGGGAAAGATTGAAGGCAGGAGAAGGGTATAGCAGATGGAATTGGATGGCATCACTGACTCAATGGACATGAGTTTGAGCAAGCTCTGGGAGATGGTGAAGGACAGGGAAGCCTGGCATATTGCAGTCCATGGAGTCCCAAAGAGTTAGACATGACTGAGCAATGGAACAACAACAAGAGTAGGAAAGTGAACAATAGATATATGAGGTATGTAATCTGTAGAAGCTGAAGCCTTTCTGTGGAAGGTCATAGTTTGTAGCCTAACCAAAGGAAGAGAATAGAGAATAAATGTCTAATTCCATTCCCTCCTTGTCTCTCTTCTATCCACTAGCAGTAATCCCCAGCGATGGAACCCAGGAGGGAAGGGGGTCTGTAGGTGTAGTCAGTACAAGTTAGCCTCTAAGGACATAGAGCTGAAGAGGGAGGCATGAAGAACAGATCTGAATGGAGTGAAAAAATATATCTAATGAACAAAAGGGTGTTTAGCATAATTTGTCCTTAAGGAAATGAAATTTAAAGCAAAATAACATTCTATGACTTATTAGACTATTTAAAAAACAGAATCACAAGATAAAAAAATGATATGGCTAGAGATTGCTAAGGATATAGAGCAATCCAAACTGTAATATATTGCTCTCCAGACTGTAAATTGATCTAACTTTGACATATCTTGCCAAAACTAAGTACAATCTATGACCAGACTATTTCATCTCTGAACATCTAGAAGTGTATTATTTTGTGTACCAAAAGACTGTACAAGGATATTAATAACCACACTATAATAGTCAAAAGCAGAAATAATCCAAATGCCCACCAATAGTGGAATAAAAGTATGAATTATGGTATATTCATATGATCCATACAGTATAGCAATGAAATAAAACATTCAACAACATGGATGGAATTCACAAATAGTGATTACTGAAAGAAGCCAAACACTTTAAAAAAAAAGAGAAAGTATCTTTTCATTTACATAATATTCAAAAAGAGGTAAATTAATATGAAAGTGTTATGGCTCAGTTGTGTCCAGCTCTTAGTGACCTCATGGACTATATGTATCCTGCCATGTCTTCTCTGTCCATGGATTGTCCAGTCAAGAACACTGGAGTGGGTTGCCATTCTCTTCAGGGGATCTTCCCAATCCGGGGATGGGACCCAGACCCCCATTGCACACAGATATTTTACCATCTGAGCTGCCAATCTAGCATGATAGAAATCAGAGTCATGGTTCCTGTGAAGTTACTGTGAAGAGCTAAAAGAAAGGCTCCTGGGATGGTGGTAATATTTCATATCTTATGATATGCACATAGAATATATTTGCAAATATTCATCAGACTGAATAAGTATCATGTGTTTCCTTTAGTATATGCATCTTATAATCAAATTTTTGAAAGATGATTTTTTTAGCATTTATTCATTTATTTAATTTATCTATTTTAATTGGAGTCTAATTACTTTACAGTATTGTGGTGGTTTTTGCCATATATTCACATGAATCAGCCATGGGTGTACATGTGTTCCCCCTCCTGAACCCCCTTCCCACCTCCCTCCTCATCCCATCCCCCAAGGTCATCCCAGTGTACCAGCCCTGAGCACCCTGCCTCTTGCATTGAACCTGGACTGGCGGTTTATTTCACATATAATAATATGCATGTTTCAATGCTATTCTCTCAAATCATCCCACCCTTGCCTTCTTCCATAGAGTCCAAAAGTCTGTTCTTTACATCTGTGTCTCTTCTGCTATCTCGCATAAGGGTCATCATTACCATCTTTCTAAATTCCATATATATGCATTAATATACTGTATCGGTGTTTTTCTTTCTGACTTGCTTCGCTCTGTGTAACAGGCTCTAGTTTTATCCACCTCATTAGAACTGATTCAAATGCATTCTTTTTAATAGCTGAGTAATATTCCATTGTGTATATGTACCACAGCCTTCTTATCCATTCTTCTGCCGATGGACATCTAGGGTGCTTCCATGTCCTGGCTATTGTAAACGATGCGATGAACATTGGGGTACCCATGTCTCTCTCAATTGGTTTCCTTAGTGTGTATGCGCAGCAGTGGGATTGCTGGGTTGTATGGCAGTTCTATTTCCAGTTGTTTAAGGAATCTCCACACTGTTCTACATAGAGGCTGTACTAGTTTGCATTCCCACCAACAGTGTAAAAGGGTTCTTTTTGAAAGATGATTTTCTTAAAAGAAAAGAAAGGAAACTATATCTGAAAGATCATATTAATATATCTTACACACTAGGGGGTAAGATATTTTCCCAGACTTTAACTTTATGCAATAATTTTTGGAGAGGGATCTACCCAATATGCTAATAGCTTTCTGATCTGGGCTTGAGAGGTCATCCTGTGGTAAATAAAATGTAATAGTTTTATATCCTTAGCATCTGTAATATTGCATTGAGTTGTTGTTACATCACAAATCACCTGTGTGTTGACCTCTTCTTGCCTCATTTTGATCAACTGTAAACTGATGGATTGAAAGAAATGATTTTTAATATTTCCCTTTGGCCAAATCTGTGACTTCTTGACCAATTAGACATGTGGGTAGATGAATCAGTAATATGAAAAAGACAAAGTCTTTGTAGATGTACTCAAGTATGTCTTTGTATATATACTCAAGATATCAACATGAAATTGCGATCAATAAAAATCTAGCAGTTGCAGTTAAAAAAAAAAAAGCACATAGAACATAGAACAAAATGAAGTTCTAACTCTACCAATATTATAAGAGTCAGAAGAAGCTGACACATGAGTGTATATGACTCAAAGTAGTATATATCTTTATACTACATTTTTGTAGTTGATGGTCTAAATTTATCCCATCTGTAAGACTGGTCTTATCCCTAAAGGAAATTAATCAACAATTAAACTGAAGTACTTGGCTGCTTAGCAGAGCCCATATTTTAAAATACAAGTACGATTTTTCTTTAAAAGAAAGTATATTTTTATGATAGGGGATAAATATATATTTTTTAAAAACACTGCATCTGACTGCAATTAAGCCTCTGTTAGGCTTTTTGTTTATTTTTAAGTTCACATTTACTTAACAGCCATTAAAGTCTCAGCGCTTGCATTTGCCTGTAGTGAGATTTTTCTGTGTGCTTCAAGGTGGTTCACAGCAGGCAGTCAAGTCTAATAATAATGGCAAGTTAATATTAGAAGAGTCTCCAAGTCAGCAGAGAAATTGAGATATTAAATGGTATTTAAATGCTAATCTTTATCTTAAATATATGATTTAAAAATTATTTTAGTTGTATGAACAGGTAAATTTTAATTGATTGTATATTCTTTAAAGATGTTTCATTTTTTTCTTTTGAGTTAGTTGGAATAAACTCATCCACAGCTTAACAGCAAATGAATAGAGCCAAACTGAATGCAAAATAGAAAGCAGAATGTGAGAACCAGGTCTGGGGAATCTAATAAACTTGTGTCCAGATGCTAGTTAAATAATAACATGACATAATTTTTTGAAAAAAAAGTTTATTTTCAAATTATCTCCACGGTACTCTAAATCACAATGTGCCCAAAAAATTGAAATTAAGAAAAGCTAAACAGAATTTTTTAATACTGTAAAAAAAAATAGAGAGTGTATATTCCTTGTTTTATATATTAGGCAACAGGTTCTTTTCAAACAGGATACTTTAAATGAAAATCCAGCAAATAAATTGAGATGATGCTTTTAAAGTATACCAATAATATTGCCCCTTATCTCTGCCCAGACACTGAACAAGTTGAGAAATAAGACAAAAGTATTTGGCTGATGGAGATCTGATAGGGTTGCTATTACAGAATATGTATGATAAAGAAAAAAAAAAAACCATTTGCAACAATAAAAATAAATAAAGAAAGAAAGAATATGTATGTGGGTACACCTGCTCCCCAAAACAGAGGAACAGAACTAGACAAGCTTACCACACAACAGCCCTGGGACCAAATAGGTCTATTTCCAGCAGAAGCAAATAGAACTCAGACTTCCCCTGCTGCTTTTTAAGAGGGAGAGAGAGAAGGAGAATTATGGGCATAGACATTTCAAACTGAAAGACAAGTTAGGAATAGGGAATAAATGCCATGCTATCTTTTTTAAAATTGTGATTTTTAAAAATTGTAATTGTTTAGCAATTTCAAAATATGGAAGAAGCATTTTACAGAAAAGAAATGCGAAACCTGGGCCCCGATAGAAAAAAAAAAAAAGCAACATCAAAGGATCCTTGTTTCTCCACTTGAGAAAAATCATCAGTACTTGGATGAAAAGTATAGAATCCAAAGTGAGCTAAGAGGACACCACAGGCTTTTAATGAGGAAAGATTTGGAATAGAATGTAGTATCTATAGTTTATTTGATATGATCCTAAATAATACATAAAATTTTATATTTGATGTGTAGATTACTAGGAACATTTTTGTTATTATTATATTGTTATTTTCTTTTTAAAAATTGAAACATTTCTCCATGAGTGCCTTTACAGAAATTATTTTGCTAATTAAGAGTCATTTGATTATTTTAGTCAATATCTACTGCTGGAGTAGGTGAAAAAACACATGTAGCATCTTAAGTGGAAAGGATTAAAACACCTTTTTAAAAGAAATCAGGGAGAGCTTTGAAACAATAATTTAGTAATTTGATTATTTCAAGTGTCTCCTTTAATATAGATAATTAATGCCATATCCACATTTTTAAATGGCAAATGAGTTGTTAGCATCTTAGAATTTGTAGTGCATTCTTGTCTTTTAAATTTTTCCTACTCAGTTAAACCAAAATAGTTTTTTCCTTTGTCTGGAATGGAGAAGATTAAAGCTTTAGTGAATATTGACTGTTATCTCTTATGGAAAAGTTGAATATTGGTATGTTGCTATAAATACTACCAGCGGTTTGCAGAAAGTGTATTTAAAATAAAGAGGTGAGAAGTTAAAATTGTGCTATTTATCCATTGCATTTGCTATAGATTGAAAAGGATTTGTAAATCAGAAGGAGTGAAATGAAAGCAAGAAAAGGTCAAAGAAAGTTACTGAGATCGAATGCAGAATAGGTAAATGTGCCCCACGGGAAAAACACAACAGGAAAGGCATAAAGATAATGGCACACATCTCAGTCTAGATGTATAGGATTCAGTGCCAGACTTGGTTTTCAAGCTGTTTGTTAAGTAATTTGAATAGAGAATTTTCCACTGTGAATATGTATTTAAGTGCCTCTATTTTAGATTAAGTGTTTTGTTTCATTGATTGTTGAGCATAACAATGGCAGTATCTAAATGGTGTTTGCCTGGCACAATACTCATATTACAAGTGAATGAGGTTCTGCCAAAGCTACGATGCCTACATCACTAAAGACGGTTTTCTTTAAAGATAGCTTAAAAGTGACAGAATGAAGAAAGTCAGTTCAACAAAAGAAGTAATGTATTATGTCACAATTGGGTTTCAGCAAGGATATTTAAAAGAATAGAAGAAGAGAAACCCTTCAGTTATGGAATTCATAATTTTCTACTTGTCCTATTTAAAGTGAGTGCAGTCCTTCAACTAAGAGCTATTATGTGATATGCTATATTAATGTTATGTTTCCCCACCTTATGTCTATTTGCTTTTCCAAGATGTATTTATATCATACAAAGGTAGAGTTGAATGTTACAATTATCATTACCAAGTAGCTTATTTATTAATTCATGCAAAGCCCTTTTACTGCTTAAAACCTCTAATATTTCTCCCTGTATTTCTCTGCTACTAAGGACTCAATGTTCTTCCTCATCTATTCATGCAAATTCCATTCATGTTAAATTGAAGTGCTAAAAAATGTTTTTCTGGACCTTGCAGTAAACATAATTTGCTAAATTTATTTATGGTATATAAATCTTTCCAGTATATTTTATGCTTTTCTAAATATTTGGTAATAATAAATCATAAATGTCTCCAAAGTGATGCTTTCAACTAGTGTTGATAAAAGTAAAAATTTATAAACTTATACACACATAGTGCTTTATATTTTCAAAGTTGTATTCTTTTCAAACTTCGTTTAGCCTCTTCTTACCACACAGTGATACAGATGAATAAATGAGTGAAGTTATGTCCATTTGAAGACAAGAAAGCTGAGTACCTCAACAAGTGAAAAATTTAAGACAGTGGTGAATTAACACCATAGTACCTGTCTGTTGCAACCGTTGTTAAAAATATATATATAATTAAATATTGAGTCCTCTCCCAACCCAGAAATCCTATCTACAATGGTAATATGGTAAATGGTATATTCCAGGAATGTTATTTTCAGAATAAACATTAAACCAGAATGCAATGGGCATTACAGGGAATTCACGAAGAATTTGTAAATGCAGAAAGAAACCTCACTCCCTTGTATATCCAAGCAGATACACACCATCACATACATGTTTTCAAGATAAATAATAACTACTCCTCAAGTAAGAGGATTGAACAACACTATTTGTCACATATAGTTCATTCTAGGGTCTTTTCAGGTTGTACAGTAGTAAAGAATCAATTTGCCAATGCAGGAGACACAAGAGATGCAGGTTCCATCCCTAGGTGGGGAAGATCCCCTGGAGGAGGGCATGGCAACCCACTCCAGTATTCTTGCCTGGGAAATCTCATGGACAGAGGAGACTGGTGGGCTACAGTCCATGAAGTCTCAAAGAGTCGGACATGATTGAGCACAGCACAGCGCAGCGCAGGGCTGTTCATCTAAATTTACCTGGTAATTAGGATGACCATCTGTGTTAGCTCATTGGTTTTATCCTGAGGAAAAATAAACTTCTCATCTGTTTATGACAGGAAGTAGTTTTGTAACTTGCAACAAGATGCTTAAGTAGCCTAAAGTAGGCTGCTACTCTCCTACAGAAACTGGGAGAACTGGACGCTGTCCCCCATGATCTTTACATTTCAAAGAAATACTCTCCTGTTGTTGAAAAATTCATTCCTAGAACATAAATCTGACAAAAGGTCTATTTAGTCTTCAAAAGGATTTACATACATTTCAAAAACATGAGAAAACACTTATAATTAAAAGCATTCTAAGGTAAATGTTCTAAAAGAAAAAGAGGGAGGAAAATCTTTTCTCTAATTTTCAACAGGGAGAGAGAATTAAGCCTCTCAGTTTCACTTTATTTGTTTTCACACACTAAGCAAACTTCCAGCTAAGGAGTCGGTTGACCTAGGGCCCTAAACTACTGGTTTTTGACCTCCCCTTGCTGTCATGTGTTAGTGACTGAGACCAAACAAGGATTCTAAAGCAGATCCATTCTGTCAAGAAGAAAGAGCCCTTTGTTAGCTAGCTTTAGATTTACCTTTCTTAAACAGCGTAACTGACTAGGATGGTTCCATTCAATCTTTCCCTCTCTCTCTTCACTGAGAGAAGACGTGCATTCCTATCTGGTGGGAGGGGGGTTCATGTTTGGGAACGCATGTAAGAATTAAAGATTTTAAAATTTAAAAATAAAAAACTAAAAAAAATAATAATAATAAAAAGTAATAGAACAATAAAAAAATAAAAATAAAAATAAAGACTTTTTCAGGCTTACCTAACTCCCTCTCCATCACTTTCCAGACATTTACTTAAATAAAATCCTTTCATGTTTAATGTCATTGTTGACAAAAAGACTAGTCAATTGTTGTTCAAAAAAAGGAACAGAATTTTGAGCCAAACCAGGAGACTGTCTTTCACAAAGCTCTAAGAACTGTTCTGCCCATTAGAGGTCAAAGTATAGTCATATATATTTTTTGAGACAAAGTGTTATATGTCAATTGACAGTTTATACAATGTACATTTGTGCATACAGAGTGAGTAGTGGGTCATCATGATCCCTTACAAGAGTTAAGAAAGCAGATTATCTCCTAAGGAGATCTGGTAAATGCAGATGTACAATACATATTAAAGGGAAGGGAGGAGGTACAAATGGGCAGAAAAATGTTCATTTTAATTTTTCTTGTCTTGTCATAAAATACAAATATTATGGTGTCTCTATCTTGGTATTTGTTTCTTGGAAGACCTAGTTTAAAGACACTATGGGCATACTGAATAGCACAATCACTGTGGAGTGGCATTGTTGAAAATGTACTTATTCTGATCTGGAAATTCTAGCTCTGAAAATTTATCCTCTGGATGTAACTGCAAGAATCCAAAAGGATATATGTGCAAAAGTTATAAGTCACCATATCATTGTTAACAGCACAGATCAGAAACAACACAAGGGAATGATTTCAGTACAATATTGCACATTCATAAAATGAAATGCCATGTACCTATACAAAAGATCAAGGCAGTTGTCAGTGTGCCAATATAGAAAGATCTTCAGAACATATTTTTAACAAATGATAGTAAACAATAAAACTGTTTATAGCATATATAGCCACTATGTAATTAAAAAGGGGAGAAAGGTAATACAAATATTTTTTCATACCTGCTTATATTTGCATAATGGAACATTAAACAACTCCCTAATATATTAGAAGTATAATTACTTTAGGAAGTAAAAAATATATTAAAAAAAAAAAAAGTGCTTCCCTGGTGGCTCAGACAGTAAAGTGTCTGCCTGCAACATGGGAGACCCGGGTTTGATCCCTCAGTTGGGAAGATCCCCTGGAGAAGGAAATGGCAACCCACTCCAGTCCTCTTGTTGGAAAACCCCATGGATGAAAGAGCCTGGTAGCCTATAGCCCATGGGGTTGCAAAGAGTCAGACATGACTGAGAGACTTCACTATTTTAGGAAGTTCAAGGGCAAAAATTTGGTAGAAAAAATCAGTGAAATCAAGTTTTCTCAGTGTATATAGTTTACTTAAATTTGATCCAGGTGAATATGTTGCCAAATATATATTAAAATTTTATTTAATAAAAATAAAATGAATCTTCTTGGAACCATGTGGCTACTTAAGCCTATAGTAGGAGGAATAATGAATATGTTTTGTTACTTTTAAAACATTGTCTCTTGTCTTTATCCCACCTTTGTTCACTGACATTGTGATGATATACATTTGTTGATTTAATAAATATTTGTCAAGCATCTACCATTTATGAGACACTATAATAGATCCAGGATAGGTGAATAGGACAGATATAATTCCTATTCTCAAGGAGCTTATAACCTAGTTTCTAAAAAGAGAGGGGAAAAAAAGCAATTTCCAAGTGAGGTTAATTCACTGAAAGATATTTTGGGGAAAATTAAGTCTACAAGTGGGATTTCATTCAACTCTGGGGTTTAGTTAGGAAAGGAAACAGTTTTTATAGCAGTGATATTTTAAATGATTGCTCGGTTATTGGTTATTTGAAAATTCTGAGCATGGGTAATATATTAAATTGTATATAAATTACTGAGAATATCTGTATTAGGAAAGTTTACATGGAAAGGAGCAGTATGTCTTTGAAATCTACTTTAATCAGATTCCAACTAAGCATGAGCCAAATTTTTTATTTCTTAAGCTAAAGTCTAAAGAAACTGGCACTTATTTTTTAGATATAATAAAAAATGCATTTCATAACCTACATAAATTAATTTTCAAGCCAATATGTGAATTATCATAACTATGTATCATTTTATTAACCAGGGAAATTAAATTGATATTTTGCATCAGTTAAATGTGGTTATTTTACATGCATTATATAATAATTTACATATAACTTCTTAAATATTGATTGCTATAGATTTTCATTTTAGACCATTTAAAAAATTATATTTGTACTTGAAAATAGCTAATTTTAAAAGTAATTTTGTTATTTAAAGCATATGTACACTAAAAAGAAGCATAGAGGGAGAACAAGATGGCAGAAGAGTAGGTGGATATGGAGTCATCTCTCTCCACAGATACATCAGGATTATACCTTCAGATACAGAAGTACATGAAGAACACCAGCTGAGAGTGGACAGGAGTACCTGACCAGTGGGAAAGAATGCATAGACCTGTTGGGGAGTTTGTAATTTCCTCGATTCTGTCTCATGCAACAAAAATTTGAAGCAACAGACGGACCAGCATGACAGTCCTTGGACAGACCAATGTTACAGCTCCATGTTACAGTGCAGTTTTATTTAGAAAGGAAAGGAAAATACATCTTCAGTGTATGAGGGAATGCCAACCCAAATGCTAAGACAAGAGAGGCCCCCAGCCCAATTTTGGCTCCTCTTTATATATATATATATTTTATCCTCCCCCTGGGCCTGCACTGTGTAAACTGGGCTAGCCAGGAGTACTGTTTGTTTTACTTGAGGTCCTCACTCCGGTCCTCAGACCTTTCTTCATTCTATCTTCACGGGCTTTTCCCTTCCTTATCTTTTAGCCACTGCCATTCTGGACTCATTTTTCCTATTCTAACTACCTTACAGACTCACGCAAAACTCAGTAGGATGAAGGAACAAGGGGGAAAAGAGGAGTGTTAGAAGGACTGGACCTGCCCTTGGTGGGTGGAGGACTGAACCAGGGTTCCAATCCCCACATCAGGGCAATTGTCTGAGTCAGAGAAGAAACATTTAAGGCTGAGAATGAAACAGCTGATCTTTGGCAGCCTAAATGGAATGAGAATCAGACAGTCTTTGCCACAACCATACATACCCCAGACAGGGATGAGGATTCCCTGGAAGTTGCAGTGGCTGGGAGGTGGAGTTTAGGGATTATGGAGAAATCCCCAGGCAAGGGCTGCTGTTGACTGTGGAGAGATGGATCAAGGGGATGTGAGAGAGGAGATTGTGGTGAAAAATGCCTGTTGAGGAAAGCAGGGCAGCCATGAAAGCAAGGCAATACTGCTGAGTCACACATAGGGGGTGGAGCCATCACTACAGCCTCTCTCCCCCAACACACCAGCATTGGCAACTGAACCTTAGATAGGCTGACCATCAAACGCCTGACCATTAAACTGCAGAGTGGGACCCTACCCAGGATGCTTCTTTAAGTGACTGAAGCATCGAACTACAGAGAAGGACCCCAAACAAGGAAGCACTCTAAGTGCTTGAACAGGCAGAGCTATAGAGAAACACTGGTCAAAGAGGCCTTCTGATTGCCAGCTACAATAGTTTCAAACAAAAGACTCTGATAGGGCCATGACTCCTTCAGTGGAGGCAGTCAGTGTCTCTGAACACTTGGCGCTGCCAGGGTCCCCACAAGCCAAGCAGCTGCACCACCTTCACACTCAACTCTCACTGGGGCAGAGCTGCCACAGGCAAAAAAATTTTTGCTCCTATGTGCACAGGGTCACTTCAGTAGTGTCTGATCTTTGTGGCCTTGTGGACTATAGCCTGTTAGGCTTCTCTGTCAGGGAGAAGAGTTCTCCGGTCAAGAATACTGAAGTGTATTGGCCAATACTGGTTGCCATACCTTTCTACAGCACTATATTTCCTGCTGCCCTAGCTGCCAACTCCCCTGAGTACCTGCTGCTTCCAGAACCCCTGAAACCCAAGCAACTGTACCACTTCCACAAATGGACCTCACAAGGGCACACCCAAGTCCTCCAGGGCAGCCTCAGGAACAAACCCCGGTGGACAACCCACTTGCAGACGTGGAACTAAAACCACAGTTGAAACCCAGGTGCAGTGTGACTAAGGAAGAAAACTCAAAACCCTCCCATCAGCTATACAAGCTGCAGATTGAATCCATACGATCAATTAGGCAGACTCTGTGTCTATGGAATATATAAAAGGTTATTGAGAGCTCCCACAAAAGGAACCACACTAGTTCTGAAAGCGGTGAATAGTGGAGGCAAGAACACAGAGAAGCAGACCAGCTTAGACTCTGAGCTGCTCTCACAGCAGATCCAGGGATCAGCACATTGTTAGAGGGCATCCTACGGAGGTGAGGTGGACTGTGATCCCAGAGAGGGAAAGGACTCTGACAGAAGTGACTCAAGAAAAACATTTTTTATTATTACATTTTGACTTGTTCTGTAGATTTTGATTTTTCCTTTTCTTTTTTTTTTTTTTTTTTTGGCCTTTCTCTGTTGTAGTTGTCAATTTTATTGGCACTATGAAATCTAATTAAGTTTTTGAGCTTTTTTTTTTTCCCTCAGTCACATTTTGTATTGTTTTTATTGGGCTTTTGCAGTTCTGTGGAGTTTGCCTTTTCTTTTTTTCTCTCTCTTTTTTTTTAAATTTTTAAAACTATTATTTTGTTTCCTACATTTATTTCTTTGTTTGCTTTTCCTACTGTTCTTTTCCCTGTGCAGTTACTCTTCAATGTATATAAATCTTCATCTACCTCTATTTAACTTTGCATATCTATTATTTCTTTCTTTTCTTTCCTTCCTTTCCTCTCAACATATTTGTTAGTGTCATTCCCCACTTGGCACCTTGCTTTAGTTTTGTTTTCCAGTTTGTGCTTTAGTTAGCTTTGTTCTTAACTGGTAAATATAACTTTTGATTTCCTTTGTTTCCTGAGTCAATCTATTGTACTTTATTTTTGTTAGATTGTTTTGACTTGGCTCATGGGTATATATGTATATGTGTATATTTCATTATTTTAATTAATATTTGCCTGAATTTGTAACTGCCATTGGTCTGGGGCCTTTGGTTTCTCATTTTTGGCTATTTGTTTTAATCTCACTTAAAGCCATAACATACCACTTGTGGAATCTTCATGGCTGACCAGAGATCAAGCCCTGAGCCTTTTGTCATGGGACCACTGACTCCAAGACCCTAGTCTATGACATAACTAACCCTAGGGGGTATCAAATAGTGGAACTCACACAAAAGACACCACTGGAATACAAGACCCAGCATCACCCAACTACCAGTAACACCCTGTGCAGGACACCTTATCTAAACAACAAACAAACCAAAAATACAAACCCAATCATCAGCAGACAGGATTAAGACCTCACTCAGCCTATCCCAGGCTGAAGGTCAGGAAGCAGTGAGGAGATACCACTCATCCGAGGTAAGGAGCAGTGGCTGTGATTTGCTGGAGCAGCCGTGGAGAGATACTCCATGCCCAAGGTAAGAGAAACCCAAGTAAGATGGTAGGTGTTGCAAGAGGGCATCAGAGGGCAGACACACTGAAATCATACTCACAGAAAACTAGTCAATCTAATCACACTAGGACGACAACTTGTTTAAGTCATTGAAACTAAGCCATGCCCGCAAGGCAACCCAAGATGGGTGGGTCATAGTGGAGAGCTCTCACAGAATGTGGTCCACTGGAGAAGGGAATGGCAAACCACTTCAGTATTCTTGCCTTGAGAACCCCATGAATAGTATGAAAAGGCAAAATGATAGGATATTGAAAGAGGAACTCCCCAGGTGAGTAGGTGCCCAATATACTACTGGAGATCAGTGGAGAAATAACTCCAGAAAGAATGAAGGGATGGAGCCAAAGCAAAAACAATACACAGCTGTGGATATGACTGGTGATAGAAGCAAGGTCCAATGTTGTAAAGAGCAATATTGCATAGGAACCTGGAATGTCAGGTCCATGAATCAAGGCAAATTGGAAGTGGTCAAACAAGAGATGGCAAGAGCGAACATCGACATTCTAGGAATCAGCAAACTAAAATGGACTGGAATAGGTGAATTCAACTCAGATGACCATTATATCTACTACTGCAGGCAGGAATCCCTCAGAAGAAATGGAGTAGCCATCATGGTCAACAAAAGAGTCCGAAATGCAGTACTTGGATGCAATCTCAAAAACAGCAGAATGATCTCTGTTCGTTTCCAAGGCAAATCATTCAATATCACAGTAATCCAAGTCTATACCCCAACCAGTAATGCTGAAGAAGCTGAAGTTGAATGGTTTTATGAAGACCCACAAGACCTTTTAGAACTAACACCCAAAAAAGATGTCCTTTTCATTCTAGGGGACTGGAAAGCAAAAGTAAGAAGTCAAGAAACACCTGGAGTAACAGGTACATTTGGCCTTGAAATGCGGAATGAAGCTGGGCAAAGACTAATAAGAGTTTTGCAAAGAAAATGCACTGGTCATAGCAAACACCCTCTTCCAACAACACAAGAGAAGACGATACACATGAACATCACCAGATGGTCAACACCGAAATCAGATTGATTATATCTTTTCCAGCCAAAGATGGAGAAGCTCTATTCAGTCAACAAAAACAAGACCAGGAGCTGACTTTGGTTCAGATCATGAACTCCTTATTGCCAAATTCAGACTCAAATAGAAGAAAGTAGGGAAAACTGCTAGGCCATTCAAGTATGACCTAAATCAAATCCCTTATGATTATACAGTGGAAGTGAGAAATCAATTTAAGGGCCTGGATATGATAGATAGAGTGCCTGATGAACTATGGAATGAGGTTTGTGACATTGTACAGGAGACAGGGATCAAGACCATCCCCATGGAAAAGAAATGCAAAAAAGTAAAATGGCTGTCTGGGGAGGCCTTACAAATAGCTGTGAAAAGAAGGGAAGTGAAAAGCAAAGGAGAAAAGGAAAGATATAAGCATCTGAATGCAGAGTTCCAGAGAATAGCAAGAAGAGATAAGAAAGCCTTCATCAGTGATCAATGCAAAGAAATAGAGGAAAAGAACAGAGTGGGAAAGACTAGAGATCTCTTCAAGAAAATTAGAGATACCAAAGGAACATTTCATGCAAAGATGGGCTCGATAAAGGACAGAAATGGTCTGGACCTAACAGAGCAGAAGATATTAAGAAGAGGTGGCAAGAATACACAGAAGAACTGTACAAAAAAGATCTCACAACCCGGATAATCACAATGGCGTTATCACTCATCTAGAGCCAGACATCCTGGAATGTGAAGTCAAGTGGGCCTTCAAAAGCATCACTACGAGCAAAGATAGTGGAGGTGAGAGCATTCCAGTTGAGCTATTTCAAATCCTGAAAGATGATGCTGTGAAAGTGCTGCACTCAATATGCCAGCAAATTTGGAAAACTCAGCAGTGGCCACAGGACTGGAGAAGGTCAGTTTTCATTCCAATCCCAAAGAAAGGCAATGCCAAAGAATGCTCAAACTACCGCACAATTGCACTCATCTCACATGCTAGTAAAGTAATGCTCAAAATTCTCCAAGCCAGGCTTCAACAATATGTGAACTGTGAAATTCCTGATGTTCAAGCTGGTTTTAGAAAAGGCAGACGAATCAGAGATCAAATCGCCAACATTGCTGGATCATCAAAAAAGTAAGAGGGTTCCAGAAAAAACATCTATATCTGCTTTCTGGACTATGCCAAAGCCTTTGACTGTGTGGATCACAATAAACTGTGGAAAATTCTGAGAGAGATGGGAATACCAGACCACCCTATCTGCCTCTTGAGAAATCTGTAGGCAAGTCAGGAATCGACAGTTAGGACTGGACATGGAACAACAGATTGGTTCCAAATAGGAAAAGGAGCACGTCAAGGCTGAATATTGTCACCCTGCTTATTTAACTTATATGCAGAGTACATCATGAGAAATGCTGGGCTGGATGAAGCACAAGCTGGAATCAAGATTGCCATGAGAAATATCAATAGCCTCAGATATGCAGATGACACCACCCTTATGGCAGAAAGTGAAGAGAAACTAAAAAGCCTCTTGATGAAAGTGAAAGAGGAGAGTGAAAATGTTGGCTTAAATCTCAACATTCAGAAAACAAAGATCATGGCATCTGGTTCCATCATTTCATGGGAAATAGATGGGGGAACAGTGGAAACCGTGGCAGACTTTATTTTTGGGGACTCCAAAATCATTGCAGATGGTGACTGCAGCCATGTAATTAAAAGACGCTTACTCCTTGGAAGAAAAGTTATGATCAACCTAGATAGCATATTCAAAAGCAGAGACATTACTTTGCCGACTAAGGTCCATCTAGTCAATGCTATGGTTTTTCCTGTGGTCATGTATGGATGTGAGAGTTGGAGTGTGAAGAAAGCTGAGTGCTGAAGAATTGATGGTTTTGAACTGTGGTGTTGGAGAAGACTCTTGAGAGTCCCTTGGACTGCAAGGAAATCCAAGCAGTCCATTCTGAAGGAGATCAGCCCTGGGATTTCTTTGGAAGGCATGATGCTAAAGCTGAAACTCAGTACTCTGGCCACCTCATGTGACAATTTGACTCGTTGGAAAAGACTCTGATGCTGGGAGGGATTGAAGACAGGAGGAGAAGGGGATGATAGAGGATGAGATGGCTGGATGGCATCACTGACTCGATGGATGTGAATCTGAGTGAACTCCTGGAGTTGGTGATGGACAGCGAGGCCTGGCGTGCTGTGCTTCATGGGGTCACAAAGAGTCAGACATGACTGCGTGACTGAACTGAACTGAACATCCTTGCCAATCATAGGAAAAAAAGCAAACAAACAAAAACTCAGCACGAATCTCACCCTATACAAAGCTTATACAAACCACTGGACCAACCTTATGAGGACAGAAACCAAAAGGAAGAAAGAATTCAAATTTGAAGCCTGGGAATAGAAGACCTCATATACAATAAGTTAAAAAATATATATATAATAATGAAAAGGCAGAAAAATACTACACAAATGAAGGAACAAACTAGAAATACAGAAATCCAAACAAATGAGGAAGAAGTAGGCAAACTACCTGAAAAAGAATTCAGAATAATGATAGAAAAGATGATCAAAAACCTTGAAAACAAAATGGAGAAAATGCAAGAGTCAATTAACAAAGACCTAGAAGAATTAAGGAATAAAGAGGCAGAGACAAACAACACAATTGCTGAAATTAAAAATACTCCAGAAGGAATCAATAGCAGAATATCTGAAGCAGAAGAATGAATCAGTGAGCTGGAAGATCAAATGGTGAAAATAACTTCCAAAGGACAGAATAAAGTAAAAAGAATGAAAAGAACTGGGGATGGTCTCAGAGACCTCTGTGACAATATCAAATGCATCAACATTCAAATTATTGGGATCACTGAAGAAGAGAAAAACAAAAGGTATGAGAAACTTTTTGAAGAGATTATAGTTGAAATTTTCCCCAACATGGGAAAGGAAATAGTCAATCAAGTCCAAGAGGCACAAAGAGTCTCATACAGGATAAATCCAAGGATAAACACGCCAAGACACATACTAATCAAACTAATGAAGATGAAACATAAGGAAAGAATATTAAAAGCAGCAAGGGACAAGCAATAAGCAATATACAAGGGAAACCCCATACGCTTAACAGCTGATCTTTCAGTGGGACTTCTGCAGGCCAGAAGGCAATAGCATGATATATCTAAAGTACTGAAGGGAACATATCTGCGACTACAATTACTGTACCTGGCAAAGATCTCATTCAAAATTGATGGAAAAATAAAAAGTTTTTCAGACAAGCAAAAGTTAAAGAAAATTCAGTACCATCTTACCAGCTTTACAAATAATGTTAAATGGATTTATATAGTCAAGAAACACAAGAGAAGAAAAAACAAAATCAACCCCAAACAATTGAGAAAATGGTAATAAGAAAAAATATATCAATAATTACTTTAAATGTAAATAAATTACAGGCTCCAAACAAAATACATAGATTGGCTGAATGGATACAAAAACAAGACCCATATATATGCGGTCTACAAGAAATCCACTTCAGACCTCAGGACACATATAGACTGAAAGTGAGAGAATGGAAAAATATATTCCATGCAAATGGGAAGCAAAAGAAAACTGGAGTAGTAATCCTCATGTCAGACAAAGTAGAACTTGAAATACAGAAAATTACAAGAGATAAGGAAGGATACTACATAATGATCAAGGGGCCAATCCAAGAGGAAGACATAACAATTTTAAATATCTATGCACCCAACATAGGAGCACCTCAGTACATAAGACAAACACTAACTGACATAAAAGGAGAAATTTACAGTAACACAATAATAGTAGGAGACTTTATCACCACACTCACACCAATGGACAGATCATCAAAACAGAAAATTAATAAGGAAACACAAGTCTTAAATGATACATTAGATGAGATGGATCTCATTGGTATCTTCAGGACACTCCATCCAAATGTAGAAGAATACATCTTCCTCTTAAGTGCACATGGAACATTCTCCAGGATAGACCACATCTTTGGTCACAAATAAAACCTCAATAAATTTAACAAAATTGAAATTGTATCAAGCATCTTCTCTGATCACAATGCTATGAGACTAGATATCAATTACAAGAAGAGGAAAAAAAAAAACTATAAAAAACACAAACACATGGAGATTAAACAGCACATTTCTAAATAACCATAACCAACAGGTTACTGAAGAAATCAAAAGGGAAATAAAAAAATTTCTAGAAACAAATGGCAATGAAAACACAACAACTCAAAACCTATGGGATGCAGCAAAAGCAGTCCTAAGAGGGAAGTTTATATCAATACAATCCTACCTTAAGAAACAAGAAAAGCATCAAATAGACAACCTAACTTTACACCTAAAACAACTGGAAAAAAAAGAACAAAAGAAACCCAAAATTAGTAGAAGGAAAGAAATCATAAAGATCCAAGCAAAAATAAATGAAAAAGAAATTTAAAAAAACTATAGTAAAAATTAATAAAACTAAAAGCTTGTTCTTAGAGAAGATAAACAAAATTGACAAACCTTTAGCCAGACTCATCAAGAAAAAAAGAGGGAAGAATCAAATCAACAAAATGAAAAATGAAAAATGAGAGGTTACAACAGACAATGCAGAAATACAAAGGATTATAAGATACTATTATGAGCAACTATATGTCAATTAAATGGATAACCTGGAAGAAATGGACAGATTCTTAGAAAAGTTCAATCTTATAAGACTGAACCAGGAAGAAATAGAAATTATGAATAACCCAATTATAAGCACTGAAATTGAAGCTGTGATCAAAAATCTCCCAACAAAAGCCCAGGACCAGATGGCTTCACAGAAGTTTTCTATCAAACATTTAGAGACAAGCTAATATTTATTTTATTTTATTTTTATTTTTTTTAATTTTTATTTTATTTTTTAATTTTTTTTAAATTTATTTATATTAATTGGAGGCTAATTACTTTACAGTATTGTAGTGGATTTATTTTAATTGGAGGCTAATTACTTTACACTATTGTAGTGGTTTTTGCCATACATTGACATGAATCAGCTATGGGTTTACATGTGTTAAAACTGTTTCAAAAAATTTGCAGGGGAAGGAACACTTTCTAACTTATTCTATGAGGCCACCATCATCCTGATGCCAAAACCAGAAAGACAACACCAAAAAAGAAAACTACAGGCCAATATCACTGATGAACATAGATGCAAAAATCCTTAACAAAACTTTAGCAAACAGAATTTAGCAACACATCAATACACCATGCTCAAGTTGGGTTTTATTCCAGGAATGCAAGGATTCTTTAACATATGCAAATCAATCATTGTGATACACAATATTAAAAAACTGAAAGATAAAAACCATATGATAATCTCAATAGATTCATTAAAAGCCTTAGACAAAATTCAACACCCCTTTAAGATTAAAATTCTTCAAAACAGGCATAGAAGGAACTTACCTCAACAGAGAGTCAAGGTCATATACGATAAGCCTACAGCAAACATTATTTTCAATGGTGAAAAACTGAAAGCATTCCCCCTAAGATCAGGAAGAAGACAGGTTGTCCACTTTCCCTACTATTATTCAACATAGTTCTGGAACTCCTAGCTACAGCAATCAGAGAAGAAAAAGAAATAAAAGGAATCCAGATTGGAAAAGAAGAAGTAAAGCTCTCACTGTTTGCAGATGACATGACACTGTACATAGAAAACCCTCAAGATAGTATGAGAAAATTACTAGATTTAGTAATTATGAGAAAATTTAGCAAAGTTGTAGGATACAAAATCAATACAGAAAAATCACTTGCATGTCTATATACTAACAAAGAAAAATCAGAAAGAGAAATTAAGGAATCTATTCCATTCACCATTGCAACAAAAAGAATTAAATATCTAGTAATAAACTTACCTAAGGAGACAAAAGAACTGTACAGAGAAAATTATAAGACACTGATGAAAGAAATCAAAGATGACATAAACAGATGGAGAGATAGTCCATGTTCCTGGGTAGAAAGAATCAATATTATGAAAATGACTTTACTATCCAATGCAATCTATAGACTCAATGTGATCTCTATCAAATTACCAATGGCTTTTTTCACAGAACTAAAACAATATTTTTCACAATTCATATGGAAACACAAAAGACCCCAAATAGCTAAAGCAGTCTTGAGAAAGAAGAATGGAGCTGGAGGAATCAACTTTCCTGAATTCAGATCATTCTACAAAGCTACAGTCATCAAGACAATATGTTCCTATGGAACTGTGACAGTATGGTCCACAAAAACAGAAATATAGACCAATGGAACAATATAGAAAGTCGAAGAAATAAACCCTTATTTTTGACAAAGGAGGATATACGAAGGGGCAAAGACAGCCTCTTCAATAAATGGTGCTGGGAAAACTGGACAGCTACACGTAGAAGAATGAAATTAGAACACTTCCTAACACAATACACAAAGATAAACTCAAAATGTATTAAAGGGCTAAATGTAAGACCAGAAACTATAAAACTTAGAGGAAAACATAGGCAGAACACTCAATGACATAAATCAAAGCAAGATCCTCTATGACCCAACTCCTAAAGTCACGGAAATAAAAACAAAGGTAAACAAGAGGTACCTGGTTAAACTTAAAAGCTTTTGCACGACAAAGGAAACTATAACCAAGGTGAAAAGACAATCCTCAGAATGGGAGAAAATAATAGCAAATGAAACAACTAACAAAGGATTAATTTCCAAAATATACAAGCAGTTTATACAAGTCAATGCCAGTAAAATAAACAACCCGATCAAAAAGTGGGGAAAAGACCTAAACAGACATTTTTCCAAAGAAGACATATAGATGACTAACAAACACATGAAAATATGCTCAACATCGCTCACTGTTCAGTTCATTTTAGTTCAGTCGCTCAGTAGTGTCGGACTCTTTGCGACCCCATGAATCACAGCACACCAGGCTTCCCTATCCATCACCAACTCTAAGTTCACTCAGACTCACGTCCATCGAGTCAGTGATGCCATCCAGCCATCTCATCCTCTGTCGTCCCCTTCTCCTCCTGCCCCCAATCCCTCGCAGCATCAGAGTCTTTTCCGATGAGTCAACTCTTCGCATGAGGTGGCCAAAATACTGGAGTTTCGGCTTTAGCATCATTCCCTCCAAAGAAATCCCAGGGCTGATCTCCTTCAGAATGGACTGGTTGGATCTCCTTGCAGTCCAAGGGACTCTCAAGAGTCTTCTCCAACACCACAGTTCAAAGGCATCAGTTCTTCGGTGCTCAGCTTTCTTCACACTCCAACTCTCACATCCACACATGACCACAGGAAAAACCATAGCCTTGACTAGACGGACCTTAGTCGGCAAACTAATGTCTCTGCTTTTGAATATGCTATCTAGGTAAATCATAACTTTTCTTCCAAGGAATAAGCATCTTTTAATTTCATGGCTGCAATCACCATCTGCAGTGATTTTGGAGCCCCCAGAAATAAAGTCTGCCACTGTTTCCACTGTTTCCCCATCTATTTCCCATGAAGTGATGGGACTGGATGCCATGATCTTTGTTTTCTGAATGTTGAGCTTTAAGCCAACTTTTTCACTCTCCTCTTTCACTTTCATCAAGAGGCTTTTTAGTTCCTCTTCACTTTCTGCCATAAGGGTGGTGTAATCTGCACATCTGAGGTTATTGACATTTCTCCTGGCAATCTTGATTTCAGCTTGTGCTTCATCCAGCCCAGCGTTTCTCATGATGTACTCTGCATATAAGTTAAATAAGCAGGGTGATAATATACAGCCTTGACGTACTCCTTTTCCTATTTGGAAGCAGTCTGTTGTTCCATGTCTAGTTCTAACTGTTGCTTCCTGACCTGCATACAGATTTCTCAAGAAGCAGATCAGGTGGTCTGGTATTCCCATCTCTTTCAGAATTTTCCACAGTTTATTGTGATCCATACAATCAAAAGAAATGCAAATCAAAACCACAATGAGACATCACCTCATAACAGTCAGCATGGCCATCATCAAAATGTGTATAAACAATAAATCCTGAAGAAGGTGTGGAGAAAAGGGAAAGCTTCTGCACTGTTAGTGGGAATGTAAACTGATACAGCCACTATGGAAGATGGTATGGAGATTCCTTTAAAAACTAGGAATAAAACCACCATACAACCCAGTGATCCCATTCCTAAGCATATACCCGGAGCAAGCCAAAGTTGAAAAAGACACATGTATCCCATTATTCATTGCAGCACTTTTTACAACAGCTAGAACATGGAAGCAACCTAAATGTCCATCGACAGATGAATGGATAAAGAAGTTGTGGTACATAACACAATGGAATATTACTCAGCCATAAAAAGGAACACATTTCAGTCAGTTCTGATGAGGTGGTTGAACCTAGAACCTATTATACAGAGTGAAGTGAATCAGAAAGAGAAAGATAAATATCATATTCTAATGCATATATATGGACTCTAGAAAAATGGTACTGAAGAATTTATTTACAGGACAGAAGTGGAGAAACAGACAGAGAGAATATACTTATGGACATAGGGAGAGGGGAAGAGAGGGTGAGAAGTATGGAAAGAGTAACATGGAAACTTACATTACCATATATAAAATAGATAGCCAATGGGAATTTGCTATATGGCTCAGGAAACTCAAACAGGTGCTCTGTATCAACCTAGAGGGGTGGGATGGGGAAGGAGATGGTAGGAAGATTCAAAAGGGAGGGAATATAATTAAAAGACACTACTCCTTGGAAGCAAAGTTATGACCAACCTAGATAGCATATTCAGAAGCAGAGACATTACTTTGCCAACAAAGGTCCATCTAGTCAAGGCTATGGTTTTTCCAGTGGTCATGTGTGGATGTGAGAGTTGGACTGTGAAGAAAGCTGAGCACCAAAGAATTGATGCTTTTGAACTGTGGTGTCGGAGGAGACTCTTGAGAGTCCCTTGGACTGCAAGGAGATCCAACCAGTCCATTCTAAAGGAGATCAGTTCTGGGTGTTCATTGGAAGTACTGATGCTAAAGCTGAAACTCCAGTACTTTGGCCACCTCATGCGAAGAGCTGACTCATTGGAAAAGACTCTGATGCTGGGAGGGATTGGGGGCAGGAGGAGAAGGGGACGACAGAGGATGAGATGGCTGGATGGCATCACTGACTCGATGGACGTGAGTCTGCGTGAACTCCGGGAGTTGGTGATGGACAGGGAGGCCTGGCGCGCTATGATTCATGGGGTCGCAAAGAGTTGGACACGACTGAGCGACTGAACTGAACTGAACTGATGGCTGATTCATGTTGAGATTTGACAGAAAACAATAACATTCTATAAAGCAATTATGCTTTAATAAAAAAATGAATTAAAATTATAATAATCAAAATCACACACACAAAAAGAAGCATAAAGCACAAAAACCATGATAAATTATTACATACACATTACCCGGCTTAAGGGAGAAAACAGTCTCATTGTCTTTAACATCTTCTTTGCACCCTTTTTCCCCTACCTCAACTTCTTTATTACAAAAGGTACCTCTATCATGACTTTTAGATTTATTTTTCATATACTTTAGAAAAATGTTGTGACTCATTTTGAGTTTGTAAGTAGTTGTTTATTTCACATACTTCTAAAATTTATTAAAATATAATAAAATTGCATATATTTATCAAAAACCTGCTTTTGTAGCTCAGCTTGAGGTCCTTGAACTTCAGGTTTTCACCTCTGTGTTATTTCAGACAGCTGAAGTTCATTCATTTGTATTGCTCTATAGTGTTACATTGTATAAATGTGACATTGTTTATCCATTTTGTGACTCTTGGAGTAGTTAATACAAGAGACTCTTTAAGATAAATATTGAGAATTATAATTTCTAATCATTGGGCATAAAGGTCAACAAATTATTTCAATAATGCCAAATAAAGTTTTCTGAAGTGCTTATACTAATTTATATTCCTTACTGCCAGCAACATATGAAAGTCCTGTCATTTCAAATCATCACCAGGATTTGTTATTTAAAGACTGAAGTTTTACAGCGATGTGGTTATATGGAAAATGGTACCACATTATGATTTTTGTTTGGATTTTCATATTGCTAATAGATTTGTGCATATTTTTAAAGTATTTGAATTATGATTCAGATTTCCCCTTCTGTCAAGTGTAGTTTGAATCTTCACTGTTTATTTTATAATTTTTTTCTTTTATGTTTTTGTGATTGGTTTATTACACATTCTGAGTTTTCTTAATTTGTCATTTATATGTATTAAAATTATTTTTATTAATATGAGATTATTTTCAATTTGTGTGGTCTTTTGATGTCACTTATATAGTTATATTTCATATTCAATGTTTTCTTTTCTCTGTTTTTGTTTTGTGCTTCATGCCAATTTTTTTTGCTATCTTCAATACATAAATATATTCCTGAAGTGACTTCTGAAAGATTTATAATTTAATCTTTTACATTTGTCATTATTCCACTTGGAAGTGATTTTAGTTTATAATGTGAAGAATCAGGGTCCGATTTAATTTACTTTTTTTCTCATTTGAATAAAAGTTATATTCACCAATTTATTTTTTTACTGGTTACCCTAGAAATTTTAATATGCATACTTAATACAATCTCTCTTTATGTTATCTGTACCCCACTTCTGAGTATTAGTAGGATTTAAGAACACTTAAATCCCAATCAGTCTCTCTCAATTTATGTGCTATTATCACCTACTTAGTTCAATCTTTCTTTTAATATCATAATTCATTATCATTTTCTCCTAGACATAGTGTTTGACTTGCACACTAATTAACTAATTTCTTAGCTCTTTATTTCTTCAGGCATATTAGACCATATAATGTGAGATTATTTTTCTTCTGTCTGAAGTTTCAGATTGTGTGCATCCAGATTTTTGGTGAGTCTTATTCCATTGGAGAAGGAAATGGCAACCCACTCCAGTATTCTTGCCTAGAGAATCCCAAGGATGGGGGAGCCTGGTGGGCTGCCGTCTATGGGGTCACCCAGAGTCGGACACGACTGAAGCAACTTAGCAGCAGCAGCATTCTATTTGTTGATTCTTGGATTGTCACTCTTCTGTGCTTTGTTTCCCTGTGGATTTTATGATTTGTGTGTGTGTGTTTGTGCATGTGCTCAGTCGTGTCTGACTCTGAGACCCCATGGACTGTAGCCTGCCAGGCTCCTCTGTCCATGGAATTTTCCAGACAAGAATACTGGAGCAGGTTGCCATTTCCTTCTCCAGGGGATCATGTTGACACAGCAGTCCAATTCTTGTGTCTCTTGTATCTCCTACATTGGCAGGCAGGTTCTTTACCAGCTGAGCCACCAGGGAAGCCCCTTAACGATTTGTGAATTTCCTCATTTTTCTCCTCGGAAAAATCCTTATCCTTGGAAAAGGATTATTTCAAGCACTATTTTGTTTTGTTTTTAATCAAGAAATTAGGTGCAATAAAAGTCTTGAACCGCTTTAAAATAGTTACATTTTCTGTTTGCTTTTAATTGTCAGACAGTTTATTTTTTAATTTTTTTTTTAAATTTTTTTCATTCAACTGTAAGAGCTAGGGTATGGTTATGAACTGTTGAGAAAGAAGGCAGACTAAGTCCCACACCAACATTCCTATTCACAAAATACTAAGAAATACAGAAACTGAAAATAATGGGTAGCATATTTAAATGTAGTTATTTATTAAATGCATTCATGATATCATAGATAGTACACAGTAGTTATAACAAAAACTAAGTGAAAATGAGAAGCCAATGCTGTAGGTGATCCCTGACTTTTTTTTTCCCCCAGGTTGAGAGACCTTCCACTTTAGTTTCCAGACATCATGTTTCTTATAGGACAGAACATAAATGCAAGGCCTGCTGTCGGTTAGTAACTTCTCAGAAACACATGAAAGTAACACAATCAACTGTGAGAGATAAATAGGGGAAGGATTAGAAATAGGCAGACAGAGTCTTTAGACAACAACACAGGCCCAATGATGTGAAAGTCTCTGCCTGTCCTAGGAGGAGCTTCAAAGTCCTTCCTGTTAGAAGGGTCCTGCATCAGCAAAGGTGACTCTCCTGTTTCCCTGTCTGTGCTCCATCATTGGCCGAGATGAGCCCATGAAGAGCAATCTCTCATGAATCAGTGGCTGATCTGAAGGTGTGGTTGTGTTTGTGTTCAGTCACTCAGTTGTGTCCGACTCTTTGTGACCCCATTGACTGCAGCACAACAGGCCTCCCTGTCCTTCACTATCTCCCAGATCTTGCTCAAACTCATGTCCATTGAGTCAGTGATGCCATCTAACCATCTCATCCTCCATTGCCCCCTTCTTCTCCTGCCTTCAATTTTTCCCAGCATCAGAGTTTTTTTCTAATGAGTCAGCTCTTTGCATCAGGTGGCCAAAGTACTGGAGCTTCAATTTTAGCATCAGCCCTTCCAATGAATAGTCACGATTGATTTCCTTTAGAATTGACTGGTCTGATTTCCTTTCAGTCCAAGGGACTCTCAAGAGTCTTCTTCAAAACCACAGTTCAAAAACATCAGTTCTTTGATGCTCAGCCTTCTTTATGGTCCAACTCTCACATCCATACATGACTTCTGGGAAAACCATAGGTTTGACTATATGGCCCTTTATTGGCAAAGTACTGTCTCTGCTTTTTAATATGCTGTCTAGATTTGTCATAGATTTGTTCCAAGGAGCAAGCATCTTTTAAGTTCATGGCGACAGTCACCATCTGTGGTAGCTGGAGGCTATCAGCTACATACAGTCATTCCAGCAAGTTCTCCTGAAGAATTATCTAAGCAGGATGCTTTCATGATTACTACGACTAACCAAGGTGTAATGACTATGACAAAATAACAGACAGATGTTTAGCCTTTCTCCCTAGTTCCTGACATAGACCTCCTAAAACCCTTGTCATTTTCTGAGTAATGAAGTAATAGCAATGTCTTAACACAAACTCCGAAATTCCTTGGAATTTCCAGGGCATAAGAGCATCTCTTGTTGGCAACCCTTAGTGGACTCCTGGGATAGTTTCAGTAGTCGTCAAAAAGACTAAGCCATCATTAGGAACTTTGAACTATCAGTACCATTGCTGCATCCCCTGGGAAGGGGAGAGATGTTGCACAGTTAGTTATTATCATGCCTATGTGATGAAGTCTCCATAAAAATCCCTTAACTATGGCATTTGGATAACTTCCTTTTAATGATCACATCTATATTCCTGGAGGGTAGTGAACCCTGGTTCCATGAGGATAGAAGCTCCTGCTCTTGAGACCCTTTTCAACCTACTATTTTGAGTATACTCTTCATCTGGCTATTTGTTTATATCCTGTCATATCCTTCATAATTAACTGGTAATAGTAAAAAGTGTTTCCCTGAGTTCTGTTAGCCACTAAAGCATACTATCAAACCTGAGGAGGGAGTCATGAGAACTACTGATTTGTAGCCAATTCAGACAGAGGTGTACATAACTTGGACTCACTGCTTGTGATTTGCATCTGAAGTAAGGCACGCTGAGCTCTTAACCTAAAGGATCTGCATTAATTCCAGGTAATTAGTATCAGAATTAAACTACAATGTAAGACAGTTAGTTGATGTCTGCAAAAACTGGAAAATAGCTTAGTGTGTGGAAAACCCCACAAATCCAGTGGCAGAAGTGTTGAGAAAAGCTATATAATATGTTGAGAAAACAGTGTAGTCGGTTGAGAAAAAACTTAGTCAAAATATACCCTCATAAAACTGGGATTCTCCAGAAAATACCTAATCTCTTTAAGGATGAAATAGAAATTATATTCCATCCCCATCAATGAAAATGAATAATGACCAGATTCTTGTTATTTTTTTAATGGAGGGTAGGAAATAATTCTAAAGGAGACATGAAGTGAAGTGAAAGTCTCTCAGTTGTGTCTGACTCTTTGCGGCCCCATGGACTATACAGTCCATGGTATTCTCCAGGCCAGAATACTGGAGTGGGTAGCTGTACCCTTCTCCAGGGGATCTTCTCAACCCAGGGATAGAACCCAGGTCTCCCACATTGCAGGTGGATTTTTTACTAGACAAGCTACCAGGAAAGCCATAGTTCTTTGGTATACTTATGGTCAAATGTTTTGTATGTGTGTATGTGTAAATATATATATATATATAAACATGAATAAAACACAATGTGATACATATACATATATATTTATATATGGAAATGGCAACCTACTCTGGTATTCTTGCCCAGGAAATCTTATAGATGAAAGAGAAATCTGGCAGGCTATAGTCTATGGGGTCACAAAACAGTCAGACACAACTTAGCAATTATATATATATATATATATATATATATATATATATTAGAGACAGACATTATTCTTCTTCCAAGATTCCATAATAGGGTCATGCATTATAGTTGCATATTTGTTTTAATAGGTTGTAAGCATTCAGAAAGTAGGGATAGTAGCATTGAATTCCTCTCATTTTCTTGCCTTGCACTGGGCCCAGAGTAGATATGCAATAAATGATGTAGATGAAGAACATGGATCACTTGTGCCAGAAGCAGTGGTACTGCTTAAAGATAAGGTCATAGCTGAATGCCCTTGAGAATTTTGCTGTCCAGGCAAGGGATGCTGGAATAATTATACAGTGTGAAGAAACTCCTTAACACACTGGAAATTTGCGAGATTTTGTGAACAGAGATAGGTTTCCTGGTTGCTGAGGTAAAACTAGAGGAAAAGTATTGAATGTGGTTGAGGAGAGCCATTCCACTTTCTATAAAAGGAAGTTGTATTTACCTGAGGTTCATAGACAGGGCTTCCCAGATGGCATAGTAGTAAAGAATCTGCTGCCAATGCAGGAGACACAAAAGATGTTCAATTCCTAAGTAGGGGAAGATCCCCTGGAGAAGAAAATGAAAATCATCTTCAGTATTCTTGTCTGGGAAATCCCATGGACAGAGGAGCCTGGTGGGCTATGCACCATGGAGTCACAAAATAATTGGACATAACTTAGCAACTGAATATGTGTGTGCATGCACACACACATACAATTATCAACTATTTTGCAAAAAAAAGGCAAAATGCCTGAGGAGGCCTTACAAATAGCTGTGAATAGAAGAGAGGTAAAAGGCAAAGAAAAAAGGAAAGATATACCTATCTGAATGCAGAGTTCCAAAGAATGGCAAGGAGAGATTAAAAAGCCTTCCTCAATGATCAATGCAAAGAAATGGAGGAAAACAATAGCATGGGAAAGACTAGAGATCGCTACAAGAAAATTAGGGATACCAAGGGAACATTTCATGAAAAGATGGGCTCAGTAAAGGACAGAAATGATATGGACCTAAAAGAAGCGGAAGATATTAAGAAGAGGTGGCAAGAATACACAGAAGAACTATACAAAAAAGATCTTCATGACCCAGATGATCATAATGGTGTGATCACCAACCTAGAACTAGACATCCTGGAATGCGAAGTCAAGTATGCCTTAAGAAGCGTTCACTATGAACAAAGCTAGTGGAGGTGATGGAATTCCAGTTGAACTATTTCAAATCCTAAAAGATGATGCTGTGAAGGTGCTGCACTCAATATGCCAGCAAATTTGGAAAACTCAGCAGTGGCCACAGGACTAGAAAAGATCAGTTTTCATTCCAATAGCAAAGAAAGGCAATGCCAAAGAATGTTCAAACTACCGCACAATTGCTCTCATCTCATGCACTAGTAAAATAATGCTCAAAATTTTCGAAATCAGGCTTCAACAGTATGTGAACGATGAACTTCCAGATGTTCAACCTGGATTTACAAAAAGCAGAGGAACAAGAGATCAAATTGCCAACATCTGCTGGATCATCAAAAAAGCAAGAGAGATCCAGAAAAACATCTGCTTTATTGACTATGCCAAAGCCTTTGACTGTGTGGACCGCAACATACTCTGGAAAGTTCTTAAAGAGTTGAGAATACCAGACCACCTGACCTGCCTCTTGAGAAAGCTGTATGCAGGTCAAGAAGCAACAGTTAGAACTGGACGTGGAATGCCACACTGGTTCCAAATCGGAAAAGGAGTACATCGAGGCTATATATTATCATCCTACTTATTTAACTTATATGCAGAGTACATCATGAGAAATGCTGGGCTGGATGAAGCACAAGCTGGAATCAAGATTGCTGGAAGAAATATTGATAACCTTAGATATGCAGATGACACCACCCTTATGGCAGAAAGTGAGGACGAACTAAAGAACCTCTTGATGAAAGTGAAAGACAAGAGTAAAAAAGTCGGCTTCAAACTCAACATTCAGAATACAAAGATCATTGCATGCAGTCCCATCACTTCATGGCAAATAGATGGGTAAACAGTGGAAACAGTGACAGACTTTTATTTTGGAGGGCTCCAAAATCACTGCATATGGTGACTGCAGCCATAAAATTAAAAGACCCTTACTCCTTGGAAGAAAAGTTATGACCAACCTAGATAGCATATTAAAAAGCAGAGACAAAAAAAAAAAAAAAAAGCAGAGACATTACTTTGCCAGCAAAGGTCCATTTAGTCAAAGCTATGGTTTTTTCAGTAGTCATGTATGGATGTGAGATTTGGACTATAAAGAAAGCTGAGTACTGAAGAATGGATGCTTTTGAACTGTGATGCTGGAGAGTCCCTTGGACTGCAAGGAAATCCAACCAGTCCATCCTAAAGGAAATCAGTCTTGAATATTCATTGGAAGGACTAATGCTGAAGCTGAAACTCCAATACTTTGGCCACTTCATGCAAAAAACTGACTCATTGAAGAAGACCCTGATGCTGGGAAAGACTGAAGGCAGGAAGAGAAGGGGATGACAGAGGATGAGATGATTGGATGGCATCACTGACTCAATGAACATGAGGTTGAGTAAACACTGGGAGTTGGCCATGGACGGGGAGGCCTAGCGTGCTGCCCCCCATGGAGTTGCAAAGAGTCAGACACAACTGAGTGACTGAACTAAATTGATACAATTATTGGGCTTCCCTGATGACTCATATGTAAAGAATCTGCTTGTAATGCAGGAGACACATGTTCCATCCCCAGGTTGGGAAGATGCCCTGGAGAGAGAACGGCTACCCACTACAGTATTCTTGCCTAGAGAATTCCATAGACAGAGGTGTCTCGTTGGCTACAGTCCTTGGGTCACAAAGAGTTGGATATGACTAAGTGACTGATAGTCACACATATGCAATTATAATGCTATAGAGAAAACAAATAAACCAAAAAATATGATGACTCTAGATCTAGACTTTCTGGGTTCATTTTTTAACTCAACTCTAATTAGCTGTATAATTTATAGCAACCCGTTATCATATCATGCCCCTATTTCTTTAGTTGTACAATTAGAGTACCACAAATCTTATTTAATACAGACATTGACAAGGTAAATTAGTTAATATCAATAAAGCCTTTACATCAGATATTGCCACAATATTAACATACTAATATTATTTCTGCTCTCTCACCTGGACACTGGTAAATTGAAGAAATTGTATTATGACCTCTTAATGTTCCATAGCCCTAAAAACTGTGACATAATAGTAACAATAACTATAATGATGAGACAAAATTTATTAATACCTCACTGTATATCAGTCACCATGGTTTTATATTTATTATCTCATTCTGTCATCCTAGTGGGAATAATATTACTAATATGTCCATCCTAAAGATAAAAAGACTGATGATTAAAGAGTTTTATTACCTTGCTTAAAATGTAATAAGTGATGAAGTTAAAATTCCAGCTTAGGCTAATTTCTGAGTACTCCTTAGAAACCACTTTGTTATGCTACCTTAAAGAGTATAATTTGATAAAACATGCATTGAATAGATGAAAGACCAAATGAAGTTTCATCTATTTTCATAATAAATTTACTTTATGGATAAGTTTAGTGATGATAATGATTTTACATTCATTTTAGCATTGGGAAATGTGTTTTTTTCAATGTCTTTCACACGTGCTACAGAGCAATGGTCTCCATAAGGCAAAAATAAAATGTGGTGCCCTGGTATCTGTTTCTCTAATTGAGCTTTTAAAATATATATCATTTGAATGAAATTATAATGATTTCATTAACCTATTTTGCCCTTTTTCAAATATGATGAGTATAGATGTGATAGGAAATTAAAATTGTCCATTTCTGAAGGAAAGCAATCAAGCTAGAATGACCAAAATGCTTACTTACATGCTTATCTGGCAACTTTTGTCCCCTAGATAGCAAAGCTGAGAGTAGGGGATCATTATATATATCTATTTGTCTATCAGTGAAGAAATTAAATCATGAAAACTCAGGCTCAGAAATTCAACAAATCAATTTTACAGAAGGAACTCAGAATTTTTATTTCTTTGGGATTTCCAATTTAATAGTAACAATAAAAAATTCTGGCATATTTTATTAAATGAAAGGTAATGGATATAAACTCAGTGATTTTTGGTGGCAAATTTAAAATGCATTCCCAAATACCAAATATTTTATTATGAAATTATTTTAAAAGCTAGGTAAAGAAGAGACTATTAAACACGCACATGTGTGCAGGTAAGTTCACTGCTGGATGCCTTACAAGCCAGCTGCTGTGCAGGCTATGAGCACTTGCAGATTTACGTTATAGCATCATATTTTAAAATGAAGAGGTGTTAATAGATATCCTGGCACATAGATGCCACAGGGAGAAAAGAAATAAGTAAGGTGATACTAGAAAGAAAGAACACAAAATAGCAATCAAATAAAGGTCAACCATGCAATGCATTGTTTACAGGAGTACAACAAAATATTCTCCTCTCCCTCTCCTCTCCCATTCTCTCTCTCTCTCTCTCTCTCACACATACACAATCACACAGACACATACACACATACGCAGGATGGTGACCTGGTGAACTGTGGCTCTGGAAATAACTCTAACCTAGCTTGAAGCTGGCATATATACCCCACTTATAGACAGACTCTATAGCAATGAGAATTATACCTCACAAAATGAAAAATTCTTTCCAAAAGAAAGTTGAGAATTTTATTTACTCTACATAGTATATGATTCTGTGTGTGTGTGCTCAGTCGCTCAGGAATATCCAACTCTTTGTGACCCCATGAACTGTAGCCGGCCAAACTCCTCTATCCATGGAATTTTCCAGGCAAGAATAATGGAGTAAGTTGCCATTCCTGCTCCAGGCGATCTTCCAGGCCCAGGGATCGAACCCACGTCTCTTCGTCTCCTGCACTGGCTGGCAAATTCTTTACCACTGCACCTCCTGGGAAGCATGTGTGTGTCTGTCTGTGTGCGTGTGTGCATTCACACTAGCGGGTGCTTTAAGTCACTTCAGTCGCGTCCAACTGTTTGGGACCCTATGGACCGTAGTCCACCAGGGTCCTCTGTCCAGGGGATTCTCTAGGCAAGAATACCGGAGTAGTTGCCATACCCTTCTCCAGATGATCTTTTGGACCCAGAGATGGAACAGGTAGGCTTTTATCTCCTGCATTGGCAAATCGGTTGTTTACCAGTAGTACCACCTGGGAAGCCATATGACTATTTAACTCAACCTAAAAACACTTTTTCAAGTAATTATTTACCTTTTCAGTATCATTCATGTATGTTTATCCCATATTAGAAAAGTACTCACCAAAAAATAATTTTTCAAAACAACTGGAGAAAATGGAAAAGAAAGCAGATAGAGAATTGAAATTGGTTTTTTTAAATTAATTTATTTTTTATTGAAGGATAATTGCTTTCCAGAATTTTGCTGTTTTCTCTCAAACCTCAACATGAATCAGCCATAAGTATACATATTTTTGGTGTTGAAATAATTTTAGGCTTGTTTGCAAATAGATAATCTTTTCACATTTGTGTGAAAATGATATGAATATGATCCTGAATTGTACCTCTTCTTTAAATGAGTCATGAGTTTGTTAAAGCTGAAAAAAGAAATTACCTGTTTACTTTCAGTAGAAATAATTATACCCTGGATTAGTATGACATCTACTTTTTTCAAACCACACATAAATACTGGGAGACTCAAGTTTTTGGTGAAGAGATATCCTGATAACGAATGTATAAATGAGGGGTTCACCCTCTTTTTTGGTCTTTCCTGGCACTAAGAATTCCCACTATATGTAAGTATGCATTGTATTCTAATTAGCAGTCTACCACAAAGCCAGATTGAAAATTTCATGTTTATAGGAAGGGATTAACTTTCTTTTTTTTTTTTTTCTCTGTAGCATCATTAATAACTAGAACTGCTGTTTGAAAATAGCAGGAAGAGACAAAAATGTATCTGATGATGTGATATTGGAAGACATCTTTCCATTGAATGCTTATTATGTATGGTAGTTAGAAACACAGGTCTCACCAAGAACTGCATGTAAATGACCTTGTAGTCAAATTAATGTTATAATTATAATAACCTGTATTTTGAGTGTTAGAAGCATCTGTCTAGAACTTCAAGAAAGGTGCTGTTTTCTCCTCATTTTCTCCCATAGCAACAACCTTAGGCACAGTTTTGAAATAATACCTGACTCTGGCAATGATAGTCCCAGTCTCAAATTCTTGCAAATGTTTGATTCTCTACATTCTCTATATTTCTCTAGGTCCCTACTTTGAGAATAAGGAAAAGTTCTGACTTACCTATGTGAATATAATCCACATCCAAAAGAACTGCAAACTCAGATTGAATCACAATTTCACTTTATGATGAGTAACTTATTTTATGTTTGTCAGGAAAAAGCTTATTTGCATTAGCATATGATTAATTTGGAGAATGCAATGGCACCCCACTCCAGTACTCTTGCCTGGAATATCCCATGGATGGAGGAGCCTGGTAGGCTGCAGTCCATGCTAAGGGTCAGACACAAGTGAGCAACTTCCCTTTCACTTTTCACTCTCATGCATTGGAGAAGGAAATGGCAACCCACTCCAGTGTTCTTGCCTGGAGAATCCCAGGGACGGGGGAGCCTGGTGGGCTGCCGTCTATGGGGTCGCACAGAGTCAGACACGACTGAAGTGACTTAACGATGATTAATTAATGACTTAAAATTCTTTCTGTTTATTTATATTGGAAAACAGGGTACATGCTAACCATAATAAATGTTCTCTTAGTGAAATTCCAGACACAGTTCTGTGTCATAAAAAGTGTTACAAAACAGATGTAGGAATGCTTTTTCCTTCCCTTAGTTACCTTTAAGTTCAAGGAGTTGTCCTCAGAAACACATTTTCAATTAATGCTTCCATCACAGCCACTTCAGTGCATTGACTTATCTCTAAATAATTCCTTTCCCTAGCAGTCACAAACCCTAATTTGCTTCCAAATTTGTCACCTTCTTAGGCTTTTCCTAAAGTTTTCTTCCCATTTTAGCCAGGATCATGTGTTGTCTTCATCCCCAGCTGTTCTTCCCATAAATACATTCCACTCAATTCACCAGACAACTATAGGAAAGTTTGGTGACCTGGAGTCACTGAAATCCCAGAGTTCAGCACATGGAATATAGTAGCTTAGACCTAGATCTCTATCAGGATATATACAGATATAGGTACAGGTATAGATATAGGTATAACTTCAAAGTTAAGAGCTAAGGGCTTAGATGGTTCATCGATGAGGAATGGGTGAGGTAAAGCTATGGTTTTTCACTAGTCATATATGGATGTGAGAATCAGACCATAAAGAAGGCTGAGTGCCAAAGAATTGATGCTTTTGTATTGTGATGCTGGAAAAGACTCTTGAGAGTCCCTTGGACAGTAAGGAGATCAAACCAGTCCATCCTAAAGGAAATCAGCCCTAAATATTCATTGGAAGGATTGATCTGAAGTGGAAGCTCCAATACTTTGCCTTCCTGATGCGAACAGCCAATTCATTGAAAAAGCCCCCATGCTGGGAAAGATAGAAGGCAAGAGGAGAAGAGGATGCCAGAGGATATGATGGCTGGATTGCATCACCAGCTCAATGGAAATGAGTTTGAGCAAATTCAGGGAGATAGTAAAGGACAGGGAGGCCTGGTGTGCTACAGTTCATGAGGATTCGAAGAGTCACACACTTAGCGAAAGAACAACAACAATGTGTGTGTGTGTACACACATGCACACACACACACGTTAAAAATTTGTAGAGGTAGAAATAAACATACAGAATAGAAAAGATACATTATATTGAGAGAAAAAGATGATTGTGTGAGTAGAAATAAATTTGAAAGAAAAACAGTCATTCCCCTTTTTATTTATATATATATTTTTTTCATTTTTAACAAGGACTTTATTTAACAGCATATTCAGTATTCTGTTACACTACTTTTTGCCATTTTTCAATTGTTGTAGTCAGTAAGTTGTGTCCAACTCTTTTGTAACTCCATGGACTGTAGCCCTCTAGACTCCTCTGTCCATGGGATTTCCCAGGCAAGAATAGCAGAGTGGATTGCCATTTCCCTCTCCACCTTTTAAACTTTCCTGATGGAGCAGACAGTAAAGCGTCTACCTACAATGCGGGAGACCAGGGTTCAATCCCTAGGTCGGGAAGATCTCCTCGAGAATGATATGGCAACCCACTCCAGTATTCTTGCCTGGAAAATCCCATGGACAGAGGAGCCTTGTAAGCTACAGTCCATGGGGTCACAAAGAGTCGAACACAACTGAGCGACTTCATTCACTCACTCACTCGCCTCCTTTTAATTTTTATATTTTATTTTGGTCTTTTAGAAACAGTTTAATAATGCCCATTTTTCACCAAGGTGTGAAAAAATGGGCACTCATTTCTAACTCATTTCAGAAAAAAAAATTGTTCAAACTTATCTATAGTGCAATTTAGCAATATGAGTTCAGTCAGTCAGTTCACTCACTCAGTCGTGTCTGTCTCTTTGCAACCCAATGGACTGCAGCATGCCAGGCTTCCATGTCCATCACCAACTCCCTGAGCTTTCTCAACTCATTTCCATTGAGTCAGTGATGCCATCCAGCCATCTCATCCTCTAGCATCCCCTTCACCTGCCTTCAGTCTTTCCTAGCATCAGGGTCTTTTCCAGTGAGTCTGTTCTTTGCATCAGGTAGCCAGATTATTGGAGCTTCAGCTTCAGCATCAGTCCTTCCAATGAATATTAAGGATTGATTTCCTTCTTGAATGCTCAAGAGTCTTATCCAACACCACAGTTCGAAAGAATAAATTATTCTGTGCTCAGCCCTCTTTACGGTCCAACTTTCACATCCATTCGTGACCACTGGAAAAATCATAGCTTTGTCTACACAGACCCCTGTCGTTAAAGTAATGTCTCTGTATTTTAATATACTGTCTAGGTTTGTAATAGCTTTTCTTCCAAGGATCAAGAGTCTTTTAATTTAATGGCTGCAGACACTATCTGCAGTGATTTTGGACCCAGGAAAATAAAATCTGTTTCCATTGTTTCCCCATCTATTTGCCATGAAGTGATGGCACTAGACACCATGATCTTTGTTTTTTTAATGTTGAATTTTAGGCCAGCTTTTTCACTCTCCTCTTTCACTTTCATCAAGAGGGTTTCTGGTTCCTCTTCGCTTTCTGTCATAAAGGTGATGTCATCTGCATATCTGAGGTTATTGATATTTCTCCCGGCAATCTTGATTCCAGCTTGTGCTTCATCCAGTCCAGCATTTTGCATGATGTACTCTACGTGTAAGTTAAATAAGCAAGGTGACAATATGCAACCTTCACATACTCCTCTCTCAATTTGGAACCAGTCTGTGGTTCCATGTCCAGTTCTAACTGTTGCTTCTTGATCTTCATACAGATTTCTCAGGAGGCAGGTTAAGTGGTTTGGTATTCCCATCTCTTTAAGAATTTTCCACAGTTCAAAACCCTTACAGTTGTACAGTGGGAGTGGCAAATAGATTCAAAGGATTAGATCTGATAGACATAGTGCCTCAAGAACTATGGAGGGAGGTTTGGCAGTGATTGAAACCATCCCCAGAAAAAGAAATACAAAAATGCTAAATGGTTGTCTGAAGAGACCTTACAAATATCTGAGGAAAGCAAAAAAGCTAAAGGCAAAGGAGAAAAGGAACATATACCCATCTGAATGCAGAGTTCCAAAAAATAGCAAGGAGAAATAAGAAAGCCTTCCTCAGTGATCAATGCAAAGAAATAGAGGAAAACAATAGAATGGAAAAGTCTAGAGATCTCTACAAGAAAATTAGAGATACCAAGGGAATATTTCATGCAAAGATGGGTACAATAAAGGGCAGAAATGGTATGGACCTAACAGAAGCAGAAGATACTAAGAAGAGGTGGCAAGAATACATCTTCTTTTGTATAGAAGAACTATACAAAACTCAGATAACCACAATTATGTGATCACTCACCTAGAGCCAGACAACCTGGAGTGTGAAGTCAAGCGGGCCTTAAGAAGCATCACTAGGAGCAAAGCTAGTGGAGGTGATGGAATTCCAGCTGAGCTATTTCAAATCTTAAAAGATGATGCTTTGGAAGTGCTGCACACAATATGCCAGCAAATTTGGAAAACTCAGCAGTGGTCACAGGACTAAAACAGGTCAGCTTTCATGCCAATCCCAAAGAAAGTCAGTGCCAAAGAATGTTCAAACTACTGCACAATTACACTCATCTCAGATGCTAGCAAAGTAATGCTCAAAATCCTCCAAGCTTCAACTGTATGTGAACTGAGAACTTCCAAATGTTCAAGCTGGATAGAAAAAGCAGAGGAACCAGAGATCAAATTGCCAACATCCATTGGATCACAGAAAAAGCAAGAGAATTCCAGAAAAACATCTACCTCCCCTTCACTGACTATGCTAAATCTTTTGACTGTGTGGATCACAACAAGCTGTGGAAAATTCTTTAAGAGCAGTATAAGTAGAAGTCCCCAATCTGTGCAAAACATTGAATCTAACAGTTAGAAGGCTAGGGATTAATTGGAAGAAATATTGACAGATATGTTCATGTTTATCTCAAGTGTACCTAATACAACATTTTCATAATGGTGAAATGCTGACAGTGATATACCCAACAAAGAGAATGATTAAATTAATTACACAGGAATATATAGACATATATCTACTGGAAAAATAAAAAAATATTCAGGCATTAAAATGATATCATAGAGGACTACTGAATTATTAGAAAAAGTGTCCATAATATATAAAATGATAAAAGATACTTAAATTATATAAACAAGATATATTTGTGTGTGCACTGTTTAGTTGCTAAATCATGTTTGACTCTACAGCTCCATGGACTGCAGCACATCAGGCTCCCCTGTCCTTCACTATCTCCCAGAGTTTGCTCAAATTCATGTCCATTGAGTCAATGATGCTATCTAACCATCTCAGTCTCTGCCTTCTCTTCTACCTCCTTCTCCTTTTGCTTTCAGTCTTTTCCAGCATCAGCATCTTTTCCAATGATTCTGTTATTTTTTCATGGACATATTGATAGATTTCTTTGAACATAGCTGTTTTCACCTGCAAAATGGAAATTATGATAACTGATCTTCTAGACTGAAGGATTATTGTAAACAGAGTGAAGGATTATTTTAAAACATTTTAACTGTTCTTCCAGACTGAAGGATTATTTTAAACATTATTTTGAACACACACATATATATATATATTCATGTGTATGTGTATATGTCTATAATATTATTATTAAATCTGAGTCATCTGATTCTTAAGTACTTCACAGTTGTTTAGTATATGTTCCTTGGTCTCATCTTCTCCTGGTTCTTTTTGGTGGAATATTATGTGTATTTTATCCAGAAGTTTGTCCATTTACAAAAGATCTCTGACCTGGTACTTTCCTGTGGCTCAGACAGTAAAGAATCTGCCTATAATTCAAGAGACCTGGGTTTGATCCCTGGGTCAGGAAGCTCCCTGGATAGAAAATGGCAACCCATTCTCATATTCTTGCCTGGAGAGTTCCATGGACAGAGGAACATGGTGAGCTACAGTCCATGAGGTTGTAAGTAGTTGGACATCACTGAGCAACTAACACTTTCACTTTCACGGCTGCTGCTGCTGCTGCTGCTAAGTCGCTTCAGTCATGTCAGACTCTGTGCGACCCCATAGACTGCAGCCCACCAGGCTACTTTCCTTAAATATTTAAAACCTTTTTCCTAATATCTTCATCCCCAGGATTATCTATTTATGCTTATACATGTAGATCTACTTTGATGTTCCTAAATGTGATATTTTCCTGGTTTTCCTTTTTAAGTCTTAAGATTTACATTCTACACTGTCCTCTATTAATACTTCACCATAATCTTTTCACACTTTCTCCTTTTCTTCCTTCTTTTTTTTTTTTTTTAACCTTGAGTAATGCACTGCCATTCCCTTGATTCTTCACATGAGCTGGTGGAATTTCACATTTGTTCCCTAAACTGTTGTTTCAGTTCCCTTTGAAATATGGAAACATGATAATAACTTGTATATTCCTCCTTTCAACAGGTACATAACCCTCCTTTAAGTTATACCTGTGTTTCCAGTGGAACCCGAAAAAGCCTCTGCCAGAAGAGACACATTCCTGTTGAGGGACCACATAAAACTATGGCACAGGCACAAAAATACCGTCACTGAAAGTTGTTTACTTAGCCTTGTTTTCTAATAGTGGATTTCCTCTTGATTTCTTCCTCTTTCCTCTTCCATGTCTTGGACTTTCCAGGTGGCACTAGTGGTAAGGAATCCATCTGCTGATGCAGGAGATGCAGAAGACTTGGGTTCAACCCCTTGGCTCTAGAAGATCCCCGGAGTAGGAAATGCCAACCCCTGGAATAGGAAATGGCACCCCACTTCAATATTCCATGTCATGGGAAATAGATGGGGAAACAGTGGAAACAGTGGCAGACTTTGTTTTTTGGGGGCTCCAAAAGCACTGCAGATGGTGATTTCAGACATGAAATTAAAAGACACTTACTCCTTGGAAGGAAAGTTATGACCAACCTAGATAGCATATTAAAAAGCAGAGAGATTACTTTGCCAACAAAGATCCATCTAGTCAAAGTTATGGTTTTTCCAGTGGTCATGTATGGATGTGAGTTGGACTGTGAAGAAAGCTGAGCACTGAAGAATTGATGCTTTTGAACTGTGGTTTGGAGAAGACTCTTGAGAGTCCCTTGGACTGCAAGGAGATCCAACCAGTCCATCCTAAAGGAAATCAGTCCTGAGTGTTCATTGGAAGGACTGATGCTAAAGCTGAAACTTCAATACTTTGGCCAACTCATGTGAAGAATTGACTCATTGGAAAAGACCCTGATGCTGGGAGGGATTGAAGGCAAGAGGAGAAGGGGATGACAGAGGATGAGATGGCTGGATGGCATCACCAACACGATAGACATGAGTTTGAGTGAACTCCAGGAGTTGGTGATGGACAGGGAGGCCTGGGGTGTTGTGATTCATGGGATTGCAAAGAGTCGGACACGACTGAGCGACTGAACTGAACTGAATTTTATTTTGCATGATAGTCCTCTTTTTTTTTTTTTTTTAAATGAAGTGTATGCCAGTAATACCCCTGAGTCAGTCTCTATTGTCACATTTCACAGAGCCATTTTTGCATATAGTACCACATTTATGGTTTTGCTACATTGATCTGTTTAATTGTACTTCCTACAGCTCTTTGGAGAACACTATTGATATTTGTCTACATCCTGTTTTCCTCTTGTAAGTCAAAGACCAATGTCATCTGCATGAAGTAACATTCGTTTCAGACTATATAGTAGCATCTCACTTCCATATGTGTATTTTGCTTCCTTGAAAGAGCCTAAGAATTTCCTTGCAAAATAATCTTCAGGCCATACACACAGAGAAAAACTAGAAAAGCAGTCTTGTCTCTTTTCTCTGGCACCTTGAATTACACACCCTTCACAAACATCCCCCCACCGTTGTGTATGGGCTGCTGATGGTGTTGGAGGGAAATGTCTTCACATATTTCAGCAATGTTTAGACAGATGGTCTTAAAGAGAAACTATTTGTGTTGTTGTTTGCATGATCAAACATTTGCTTCACGGAAATAAAATTAATGTTATTAAGCCATGACATCTCTACAGAGTCCTCAATCCAACAGCTTTTTCCTCTTCTACCATGGTTCCTGTTGCTTCAGAAAATCTTAAAGTCAATGTTTAGTTTCATAGTCTCTGACTTTTAACAAATATCTATTAATTCTTTGAAGAAAATGTCTAACAATATCTAGACATGGTGATCATCAAATATTTAGTGATTTCTAAAATGTACTTGATTTAACTACAGCATTTCTTTTGAGTACTTTCTTCCCTGAACTCACTTCTTGAACTGTGAGTTTCCAATAAATTACTTATTCTTTGTTGGTACCTTACATCAGCTGAGATTCCTTTTTCTTTCTTGTTTCTGAAATTTTTACAGATCACGCCCATTATTAAGAGAATGCAAGAATCACCAGCATCACTATTGTTTTTCTTTATTACCAAATTAACCTGTCTATGACTCTTTCATTCTCCACTGCTGTCTTATTTCCCTGTGCAACCTTAGACATCTGTGAGAAGTGTCTTTATTCTTGTCTGGCCTTCTCTTTCTTCTCTCATCACCCTGACTATCTTTGCAGATTTGTTATTTCTGTATGGATTTCTGCTACTGAGTCCTCACCCTGGTTTTCTCAGTCTGTGTACTCCTTTAAACATTTCTGCAGCTATTTTGCTCTTTAAAGCTGTTGGTTTGATTTCTTCCCTGGGGAATTTTCTTCATATCATTCTTCAAATATGAGCCACCACTTTGTGACATCTGGAAAGGTGAGCAGGGATTCTCTATGCTTGATCATCTCTCTTATATTTTTTAATTTCTTCTTGTTCTCATAGGGATATTCTCAACCTCCAAATACCTCTGCCAAATTCCTCAGCTTCTGAGAAATTAATTTCAGCTATTATCATAGCAGAATCTGAAAACCTAATATCTTTCACATTGCATTATTCAACCTCTATTTTTCCTTCTATAAAAATACCATCAGTTTCTCTGACCCACTTTTCCAGAGATTTTGGGATAAATATTCACGACTATAAGCATGTGTATCTAAATTAGCATCCTTCAATCTGGTATTACAGATTGGTTTACACTTTTGATTTTATTGCCAAGTATTTTGGAGTTAAGAAGACCTCAAAATCTAACCACTTATGAATTACATGATTGCATATCTCAATTTTCCCTTGGAGAAATAGAGATATTATTAACTGTGGCTTTTGTTTACTTTTGTTAACTGTCTTGTTCTTGTCACATGTCAAACGTGTGTATTACCTGTGAGACTTTTAGCAAGATACTTAAATCTCTGACCTTTTATTTCCTTATCTTTAAAATTAAAATAATAATAATTCCCTTGCAAAGATGCTGTATATATTAGCAATGATGATTGTAAAGTACCTGATACTCAATAATAGGCAGTATTGGTGATCATGATGATTGCTACCATCATAATTTACCTTTTAAAGTTTATTCTTTCACTATACTATTTTTATCTGAGAGAAACCTAAAATATCTCCTAATATCAGCTGCTTTTTAACATTGTAAGAAGATATTATGTGCTTAAAACATTTGTATTTATTTAAATGGGTGGTAAATTTACTTTATTTACAACGTTTATTTTTCTCTATCCATTTTTCATCTCCAATCATACATTGTACAGTTTGAATGTCTTGCTCTGCACATCCATAATATACACTCTAACATGACAGGTGCACAGAGTACTGAGTACAGAACTTTAACCTCAGTACACTCCCTTGACGAATTTGATGTTGAGTTTTCAAACCAATATATCCAGTATTTTAAATTCCAAATTATCCAAACTTTTGTTCTTCCTTTTTTGCTACATTTACTCAGTAACTAAAGCACACCAGCCAATAAGCTAGACACTGGCAATAAGGTGAAGATAATGTCCTTGCTCAAATGATTTCACAAACTAGTGGGAGGTATACCCACATAAAACATACAATTACAGTACAAAGTGATTTTATCATATCTTTGAGGTTCTTTTCAATCTCTTAGTTTTGATTCTATCTTTAATTCTTCCCAGATCTATTCTCTAACTCCTTTTCAAGTCTTATGTTAATTCTAGCTTTCTTCTAGGATTAGATTAAATTACAAGACACCATAGTCCTTTGTTCCTCTGCCCTAACTTAAGTTATAACAAATGTTTACTTTTTCTTCCTGTGGGTCATCTTTGAAAGCTATTTTAAAACTTTTCTAATAAAAAAAAATAGTATGATGTAATAAGCTCTCATATACACATAATAAAGAGTCAGTGATTACAATTATTTAGTCATATATGCTTCATTTCATCCAAATCCCAGATATTAACATAGAAAATGTTAGTCGCTCAGTTGTGTCTGACTCTTTGTGACCCCATGGACTGTAGCCCACCAGGCTCCTCTATACCTAGAATTCTCCAGGCAAGAATACTGGTATAGGTAGGCATTTCCTTTTCCAGGGGATCTTCCTGACACAGGGCTCAAACCTGAGTCTTCTGCATTGCAAGCAGATTCTTTACCATCTGAGCCACCAAGGAAACTCGATATTAATGGAGAGAAATGTCAATACCTCAGATATGCAGATGACACCACTCTATGGCAAAGAGTGAAGAGGAATTAAAGAGTCTCTTGATGAAGGAGAAAGAAGAGAGTGAAAAATTTGGCTTAAAACTCAACATTCAAAAAACAAAGATCATGGCATCTAGTCCCATCACATTATGGCAAATAGACAGGGAAACAGTGGAGACTGTGACAGACCTTTTATTTTATTGGGCTCCAAAATCACTGTGGACAGTGACTGCAGCCATGAAATTAAAAGAAGCTTGCTTCTTGGAAAAAAACTATGACCAACCTAGACAGCCTATTAAAAAGCAGAGACATTACTTTGCCTACAAAGGTCCATCTAGTCCAAGCTATGGTTTTTCCAGCGGTCATGTATGGATATGAGAGCTGGACAATAAAAAAAGTCTGAGTGCTAAAGAATTGATAGCTTCAAACTGTGGTACTGGAGAAGACTCTTCAGTGTCCCTTGGACAACAGCCCCAAAGAGATCAAGCCAGTCAATCATAAGGGAAATCAACCCTGAATATTCATTGCAAGGACTGCTGCTGAAGCTGAAACTCCAATATTTTGGCCACCTGATGGAAAGAGCTGACTCATTGGAAAAGATCTTTATGCTGGGAAAGTTTAAAGACAGGAGGAGAAGGGGATGACAGAGGATGAGATGGTTGGATAGCATCACCAACTCAAAGGACATGCGTTTGAGCAAACTCCAGAAGTTGGTGAAGGACAAGGAAGCCTGGCCTGCTGCAGTCCATGGGGTTGCAAATGAGTGATTGAACAGCAACACCCCTGTGTCCCAAAGTCGTGAGAACCATGCTGCCAAATGTTCTCCTTGCTTTTGCAAAAATTGCACTGCCAAGTTAACAAACTTCACCTGAGTATACGATCTGTGAACTCAGTCACACTGACCCCTTGAGAATGCCTCCCCTGGGCCATTGGCTGCTCTTGCTTCACTTTCTGCTGTAAATGTTCCTCTCTGCCAAGCATGGACCTGCATTTTCATAAGGTTCCTCATCACCATCGCTTACCACTTTGCTGTCAGAGATGCTGGGTTCTTCAGGGTCATAGGGTTCTTGCTCTAATGCCAATATATGTTGCTCTAGTTCTTCCAAGCTTCTCCTCATATTATGCACCAGTGCAGCATCACATCAGGCACGGTCCATAGCCACCTTCAAGGCAGTCAGGAAATCCACCCCACAGTGCCAGTGGCAGTACATGCAGCCTTGTTTGGCAAACCGGAACTCACCACCTCTAACATCTTTTCAGTGCTGTCTGGTGACTTGTCCACTGCCTCCCAGTCTTCCACTGGAGCCCATGCCACGAGGGTCGCAGACACACAGTACCACATGTTATCTGTTGGCCACTGGCTTCCTCCATCCAGTGGAGCCTCAGGCTTCCCTACCTGCTGAGTATCCTGCCGACTATGCCAGTTGCTGCTCATCCTGTTCACAGTACCAATTGTCTTGCAGTTCACACTGGTCACACTGTTTGCTGAACCCAGGTTAGGCAAGACTCAAGCTAAGAGGCTGGAAGAAGAGGCAAGTAGCTATAGGAACTGCAAACATGTTTCTTCTCTCCTGGCTGGCATGGCAGCTATAGCACAGCCACTCTCCTGGATGATGCAGCAGTCGTAGCAACAGCCACAACATAACCATAAAGGAGCCATAATATAACCTCATATAGTATCACTTTGATGTCTCTAAAATGTAGCCCCAGTGCAGCAGCAGCCAGGGCTTTCATGATGAATCTCATACAGGCATATGGCACAAAGTAGCCTGTGACCAATCAAGTACCTCATGAAGTGCATGTGCACATCACAAGGAGTGCAGTGCTATAAGTGATTTCAGCTGTTCCGTAATCATTATTTACAAAACATGGGGCAAGAGCCAGAGGCTGTGGGGTGAGAGAGCCTTAGCTTGCCATCTGGACTAATTTACCCTTTTCCTACATCAGAGATGACCTGGATTGAGGAAAGAAAGGGTTACATGTATATTTTCCAGCATGGCAGTCATCAAGTAGCTGGACTTCCTACTTAGAGGTTGATTGCACTTGAGTGACTCACCCAGTATTACCAGACAGAAAACACATGGCTTTTTAAATTACCTAACTCCTGAAATCGTATGGAGTTACTTTTGATGCACTCTATTGTTCAAACCAGCAATAAGCCTGTCCAGATTCAGAATTATTGAATCTCTCAATGATAGGAGGGTCAAACAAGTTTGAGGCTATATTTTGAGAACACAGAAGTCTTTAATATAATATAATATAACACAAATTCCATATTTCAGTTGTCTCAAAAATGTTTTTTATGCTTGGTGTTCAAATCATGCTCCATAAAAGGTCTAAATATTGCATTTTTTCCCCTAAGAGACAAAAATGCCTCTTTTTAATGGTATTCACTTGCAGATAAAAACTGATCAATTATCTTATAAAATGACCCACATTACTTCTTTGTCAGTCAGTTCAGTCAGTCAGTCGTGTCGGACTCTTTGCGACCCCATGAATCGCAGCACGCCAGGCCTCCCTGTCCATCACCAACTCCCGGAGTTCACGCAGACTCACGTCCATCGAGTCAGTGATGCCATCCAGCCATCTCATCCTCTGTCGTCCCCTTCTCCTCCTGCCCCCGATCCCTCCCAGTATCAAAGTCTTTTCCAATGAGTAGTGCCATTTAATTTTATTTCTCTAACTCCCTGTAAACCAGAAATGATATATAAAGACCGATTAGATTTATACTCAGCATTTTGGCAGAAATATTTTCTAGGTGGTACTCTATATGTTACACCGCATCCTGTCAAGAAATACATAGTATCTAGTTGTCCCATTATTAATGGTTGATCAGTTACTTCAGGAAGTGATAACTTGTTCCCTCTATTCCAAAGTCATGATTTTTTTTGTTTGTTTTTCATCTTGAAATCAGTAAATAATACTTGGGGTAATGCTTTTGCTCTTTAGAATAATCAAACCCTGTCAACTTCACATGAAACATTTTGAAATATACTTTAAATATTCCCTTTTTTCTTCCAGTTTTACTGAGATACAACTGGCATACAGTACTCTGTAATGTTTAAAGTGCACAGCATAATAATTTTACTTACTTCATCATGAAATAATTATCACAGTAAGCTTAGTGAACCTACATCATCTCATACAGACACAAATTTATATAATAGAAAAAATTTATGATAACTCAGAATTTATGCTCTTATCTTTTAAGCATAACATAAAGCAGTGTTAATTATATTTACCATGTTCTACATTACATTCCTAGTACTTATTTATCTATAATTAGAAGTTTGTAATGTTTGACTACCTTCATCCAATTTTCCCTCCCCGCCTTACATGTGAAAACCACAAATATGATCTCTTTTTCCATGAGTTTGGTTTTGAAGTATAACAATTTATCTACAACACTATGTTAATTTGTTACACAATGTGGTTATTTGATATTTCTATACATTTCAAAATGATTAACATGGTGTTTAGTTATGATATGTTATCATGCAAAGGTATTACAAGTTATTGACTATATTCCCTACCCTGTATATTTCATACTGGTGACTCTTTTCTTTTGCAACTACAAGTTTATACCTTTTAATCTCCCCTACCTATTTTTTCCTTCCCACACACCCTTTCCCTCAAATGGGCAACCACCTGTTTGTTCTCTGTATCTAAGAATCTATTTCTGTTTTATTATGTTTGTTCATTTGTTTTTTAGGTTCCATATTCAAATAAAATTATACAGTGTGTTCTTTCTCTGTGTGCCTTTTAATGCTCTCTAAGTCCATTTACGCTGTTGCAAAGAACAAGACTTATTCATTCTTATGTGTACGTAGTATTCCATTGTGCGTGTGTGTGTATATATGCCATATATTATCCATATTTCTATTTGTGAACACTTAGGTTGTTTTCATATCTTGGGTATTATAAATAGTATTGTAATGAACATAAGGACTCATGTATATTTTCTAATGAGTGTTTTCAGATAAATATACGGGAGTGAAATTACTGGATCATATGCAGGACTATTTTTAAGTTTCTAAGGAACCTTCATACTCTTCTCCATAGTGGCTACACCATTTTGCATTCTTAGCAACAGTGCATGAGGCTTTCTTTTTCTCCACATCATCATTAAAACTTGTTATCTGTTGTATTTTTTATAATAACCATTCTGACAGGGGTCAAATGATATCTCATTATGACTTTAATAACCATTTCCCTGATGATTGATGATGTTGAGCTTCTTTTTATGTACCTGTTTGCCATCTGTATTTGTTTTTTGGAAAAATGTCCAGAACCTCTGCCAGTTTTTTAATCAAACTGTTTTTTTTTTTTGGGGGGGGATCTTGAGTTCTATGAATTCTTCATACATTTTATATATTACCTCCATATTGGTTGTATTATTTGTAAATATATTCTGTTACTCAGTAGGTGACTTTCATTTTATTGATCATTTCCTTAGATCTGCAATAGTTTTTTTAGTTTGATATAGTCCTCAGAGATCAAATTGCCAACATCTGCTGAATCACGGAAAAAGGAAGAGAGTTCCAGAAAAACATCTATTTCTGCTTGATTGAATATGCCAAAGCCTTTGACTGTGTGAATCACAATAAACTGTGGAAAATCTTGAAAGAGATGGGAATACCAGACCACCTGACCTGCCTCTTGAGAAACCTAGATGCAGGTCAGGAAGCAAGAGTTAGAATTGGACATGGAACAACAGACTGGTTCCAAATAGGAAAAGGAGGACGTCAAGGCTGTGTACTGTGACCCTGTTTATTTAATTTATATGCAGAGTACATCATGAGAAATGCTGGGCTGGAAGAAGCATAGCTGGAATCAAGGTTGCCAGGAGAAATATCAATATAACCTCAGATATGCAGATGTCATCACCCTTATGGCAGAAAATGAAGAGGAACTAAAAAGCCTCTTGATAAAAGTGAAAGAGGAGACTGGAAAAGTTGGCTTAAAGCTCAACATTCAGAAAACAAAGATCATGGCATCCGGTCCCATCACTTCGTGGGAAATAGATGGAGAAACAGTGGAAACAGTCTCTGACTTTATTTTTTTTAGCTCTAAAATCACTGCAGATGGTGATTGCAGCCATGAAGTTAAAAGACACTTACTCTTTGGAAGGAAAGTTATGACTAACCTAGATAGCATATTCAAAAGTAGACATTACTTTGCCGACAAAGGTCCGTCTAGTCAAGGCTATGGTTCTTCCAGTGGTCATGTATGGATGTGAGAGTTGGACTGTGAAGAAAGCTGAGTGCTGAAGAATTGATGCTTTTGAACTGTGGTGTTGGAGAAGACTCTTGAGAGTCCCTTGGATTGCAAGGAGATCCAACCAGTCCATTCTGAAGGAGATCAGTCCTGAGTGTTCTTTGAAAGGACTGATACTAAAGCTGAAACTCCAGTACTTTTGGCCACCTTATGCGAAGAGTTGACTCATTGGAAAAGACTCTGATGCTGGGAGGGATTCGGGGCAGAAGGAGAAGGGGACGACAGAGGATGAGATGGCTGGATGCCATCACCGACTAGATGCACATGAATTTGAGTGAACTCCGGGAGTTGGTGATGGACGAGGCCTGGTGTGGTGCAATTCTTGGGGTCGCAAGGAGTCAGACACGACTGAGTGACTGAACTGAATCAGTTGCTCCTTGCGATGCCATGGACTCCAACACGCCAGGCTTCTCTGTCCCTCACCAGCTCCATAAGCCTCTTATTCTTATCCATCAGAGGGCAGACAGAATGAAAACCATAATCACAGAAAATTAATCAAACTGATCACATGGACCACAGTCTTGCCTATCTCAATGAAACTATGACCAATGCTGTGTAGTGCCACCCAAGATGGACAGGTTATGGTGGAGAGTTCTGATAAGATGTGGCCCACTGGAGAAGGGAATGGCAAACCATTTCAATATTCTAGCCTTGAGAACTCCATGGTGTAGTCCTACTTGTTTACATTTTGTTTCCCTTGCCTGAGGCAACATATCCACCCAAAAATCCCTGATTGATGTCAAAGATCTTACTGCCTGTGTTTCCTTCTAGAATTTTTATGGTTTCAGGTCTTAGGTTTAAATCTTTAGTCAATTTTGAATTTACTTTTGTGCACAGTATGAGAGTGTAGTCCAGTTTTATTCTTTCACATGTAGTTGTCCAGTCTTCCCAATGTCGTTTATTGAAGGGACTATTTTTCCTCTATTGTACATTAATGCTTCCTTTGTCATAGAGTAATTGCTCATGTAAGTGTGGGCTCATTTCTGGCCTCTCTCTTCTGTCCCATTAATTCACATGTCTGATTTTTCTGCCAGTGCCATACTGTTTTGATTACTATAGCTTTAAATGGTAATTTTTAAATCAGGGATTATGATAACTCTAGTTTTGTTCTTTCTCAAGATTATTTTGTCTATCCAAACTCTTCTACATTCCAAGAAAGAACACACCTCAATATAATAAAGGCAATTAATTACAAGTCCACAGCTACCATCATACTCAAGGATTGAAAGCTGAAAGTATTTCCTCTAAGATCAGGCACAAGAAAAAATGACTAGTCTTGTCACTTTTATTTAACATAGCATTGCAAATCTTAGCCATAGCAGACAAGGGGAAAAAAAATCCAGATTGGAAAGAAAAGTGTGAACCATCTCTGTTTGCAGATAGTATAATACTAAACATAGAAAAATACTAAAGACATCATCAAAAAAACAAATTAGATCTTGCCAATGAATTTGGTAAAATTGCAGGATATGAAATTAATATACAATAATCTATTGTGTTTCTATGTATTAACAATAAACTATCCAAAAGAGAAATAAGCAATAACAGTTGCAATTGCATCAAAAAATAAAGAAATAAAAACACCTAGAAATAATTCTAGCTAACGAGGTAAAGGACTCATGCCCAGAACACTGTAAGATACTCATGAAAAATATTAAAGAGGAAAGATAGACCATGTTCATGGATTGGAGGAATTAATTGCTAAAATGACAATAATACCCAAGACAGTCTATATATTCAGTGTAATCCATGTCAAAATATTAATGACACTTTTCACACAATTAAAACAAATAAGGATATTACTTAGTATAATCATTACAGTAGTGACTGCAAAATGGTGAATTTCTAATTCTATTTTTCCTTCAAATATATCTACTGGAACTCACATATGAATAAGTTTTTTCTTATTAGTAAATTTACTAGAAAATGAAAGAAAATTTTAATTTTATTACTGATTTTCTGAGTAAATTATTTGTATGTTTGATATATATCATAATACTAAGGACAGTTTGCCTTGTTTTGATTTCTAATGTTTCATAACAACTTTTAATACCACAAATATAAAATGTGTATTTAGTATTTCAAATTAGATTCAGTTGTTATTTTTTATGGCTTTTAAATAATCCCTTCATTAACAGTGTGATCACCTTAAGAGTGTTAACTGTGACATTTTTTGACATGACCCCACATTAGTCTTTGATACCTTCCTTTATTTCTAGCATAGCAAATTCTTCTCTGTTATTTTTGTACATTTCCTACCAGACCCGAACAAGTTATTTTTCTAAGAACCCTAATAATTTTCAGTGAGAATAATATTTAGACATCATGACATATGCATTGTAAATTTAGAGATAATGTAGCTTCTTGGCTTCTTCTTTCTTAGTAGACAGAGGGGAAGTATATTTTAAACAAAACAAACTATGAAGTTATACTTAATATCAAATTCAGTATTGTATAGTTTTTAACTTTTTGAAATTTTATACTTTATATCTCTCCCTTTTACATTAAAAATTCTAAAATTGCTACCCTTTTATAATGTTATTCTATAACATATGTAAGCAAAGTTTAAAGCTAGAGCAATAAAACTAAATAAAATTAATGTTTGTAATGTTAGACTTCTTTGTTTGCAATCATTACTTTTAAGAATGTATAGATAAAATATATATTCAGAAACTTGACAAAATGACTTTTTGTCTTTGTAGTTATATCACCAACATGATATGTTTATTTGTTTCAGTTCATTTCGGTGTTTAAGAATTATATTTTTATGTAAATTTATTTGTAATATATTAAAATGTCTTTGTTTTAAATCAAAATTGACAACAATATATTCTCAGAAACATTTTAGTCTCATTACAGTTCTCTCCATATATTCTCTGCCTCCCTGTATAAAATAAATATTTTTGTTAGTTTTTGTTTTGGACTTCTAGTGTTTTTGTCTATTTGTGGCATTCTTTTATAAATATAAATGTGTGTGTGCATGCTAAGTTACTTCAGTAGTGTCTGACACTGCGAACTCATGGACTGTGGCACACCAGGCTTACCTGTCCTTTACTATCTTCCGGAGCTTATTCAAATATATGTCCATTGAGTCAGTGATGCCATACAACCATCTCATCCTCTGTCATCCCCTTCTTCTGCCTTCAGTCTTTCCCAGAATCAGGGTCTTTTCCAATGTGTCAGCTCTTCCCATCTTGTATTGGATGCTTCAGCTTCAGCAGCAGTCCTTCTAATGAATATTCAGGGTTGATTTCCTTTAAGATTGACTGGCTTGATCTCTTTACAGTCCAAGAGACTCTTGAGAGCTAAGAGCCTTTTCCAGCACCACAGTTCAAAGGCATCAATTCTTTGGTGCTCAGCCTTCTTCATGGTTTCAGTTTCTATGGCTCCTCACTTTTTCTTCTTCTGTTCAAGATTGATTTCCTTTAATTATAAGCTTTAAAATTTTGAAAATAAGCACACTTTTGAAAAAATCTATTATTTACCTAATTCTTAATGAAGACTAATAATAACAGAGTGGAAGAAAAATAATACAAAGTTACCTGAAAACTGCAGGGTGTCTCCATTGTTCGTGTTTTGTTTTTAATTGCAAACAGAGCAGGAGCAAACAAATGCAAATTTGTGCACTAGAACAATGTCCAATGATAGAAACATGAAATAAATAAATGACCTCTCTCAACAAAAAACAGACTGGAAACTATTTTTGTAATAAATTACATGCTTCAAAATGATAAAAATCATTCTGTCACTGTGTAATATTAAGAATGAATTCCCTGTATATAAGATTAAAGCAAGATAATAGTGGGTCTTCAAATTAAAGTTCCTTTTCTTTTACCTCCTCAAGTCATCTTAGCTACTTAGATAATCTGTACATATGATAATTTTGTCAAATGTTGTGCTTTTCTCATCCCTATAGAAAAATTAAAAGAGTCTGACACTTCTACTATTAGGTACTGCTCTCTCCTGTGGGTAGACTAAAGTTATTGTTGATCTGTTGCTGAGTAGTGTCCAACTCATTGCAACCCCATGGACCGTAGCATATCAGGCTCTTTTGACCTCCACTACCTCCCAGAGTTTGCTCAAAGACATGTGCATTGAGTCGGTGATGCTATCTAACCATCTCATCCTCTGCCACCCCTTTCTCCTTTCACCTTCAGTCTATCCCAGCATCAGGGTCTTTTCCAAAGAATCTGCTCTTTCACCAGGTGGCCGAAGTATTGGAGCTTCAGCTTCAGCATCAGTCATTTCAATGAATATTCACATTTGGTTTCCTTTACGAATGACTGATTTGATCTTCTGGTAATCCAAAAGATTCAGACACACTTATTTATACCCTTGGTTGTTATTTTTACAAGAATAATATATATTTAATGCATTCACAGACATGATAGATGAGATTATTTTTAGGCTACTAATCATTTCCTTTCCTCACCTACATAAAAGTAGGGGTATACTTCTCCTCTCCACTGATGCTGGTTTTGACAATGAAACTCTATTTGATTTCATGGTGAGTGAACTGTTTCTCTCCCCAAGATTTTAGGCTTGGTCATATCAAGTGCTCTAGCCCATGGAATATCAATTGTTGTAACAGAAGCAAAGGCTTGAAACATGCCTGCATGGTGAAATATTTATTCTTGTGCTTCTGGCATCATTCTGAGCAGAAAATATGTTAGATACTCACCCAGGAAGGATAAGAAACACGTGGAGTATACCTGGACACAGTGTGAAGCTTAGACTCAAACCCAATTCAGCCAAGCATAGATCAGCTGAAGTTCAGCCAACCCACAGGTACCAGAAAATAGAACAAATGATAACTGTTTAAAGCTGTTAAGTTAGGGTGCAGCTAACTGATATGTAGCTAACTGTTACAAGAAAGTACAAAAGCCAAAACCTCCAGTGAAAATTAATACTGCTTTTTCTCAAAGTCCTTGCTCTGAAAATAAACATTATTTTCAATTGCTTACATATTCTTCAAGCTCTCCTATGCATATATGAGAAATAATATATTTATAGATAGATGCATATTTTTAAAAAGACCATTTTACACATACTCGTTTATATCTTGACTTTTTTCACTTAATATACCTTCAGGATCCTTCATATTTGTAGATAAATTTGCATTATTCTTTTTAATGCCCCAATTATATTTCATTCATTAAAAAGCTATAATATATTGAAGTAGCCTTCTTTTCTAGATGATATAAATTATTTGGAAACTTTCTATTCTGCCCAATTTTTAAACATCTGCATCCTAGCATGGTTCCTTCGATTTAAAATTTTTTCTCCTTTTACTTTTGAACTGTGGTGTTGGAGAAGACTCTTGAAGGTCCCTTGGATTCCAAGGAGGTCCAGCCAGTCCATCCTAAGATCAGTCCTGGCTGTTCATTGGAAGGACTGATGCTAAAGCTGAAACTCCAATACTTTGGCCACCTCATGCGAACAGTTGACTCATTGGAAAAGACTCTGATGATGGGAGGGATTGGGGGCAGGAGGAGAAGGGGATGACAGAGGATGAGATGGCTGGATCGCATCACCGACTTGATGGACATGATTTTGGGTAAACTCCGGGAGTTGGTGATGGACAGGGAGGCCTGGCATGCTACGATTCATGGGGTTGCAAAGAGTCGGACATGACTGAGCGACTGAACTGACTGACTGACTGTTATAACAATTATACAAGTTAATATTTTTAGTCCTTTAGCAAGTGTTACATATCCTACACTATATTATTTAATCTTCATAATAGTCTTGTGAAGTATGACCATTATTTTTCAATTTCACTGAGGCAGAAAAAGTTGAGTTCAAACTAACTAGTAGATAATATGACCAAAACTCAAATTCAATCTCTTTTTTTTAATATATTTCCTGACCCAGTGTGAACTTGTTGAAAATACAAAGAATTTAATGCTTGCTAAGCCAAATTCTGAGTCAAATTTATAAGACTGCTCTTTATAAATGATGACACAGACACAAAAGTTAAATTAAAAAAGCAAATAGCAAGATGTTCATTCAACCATTTGCTAAAGATGTATTTATTGTATATTTATTTGTGGCTCAGCTGGACATGGAAAAACAGACTGGTTCCAAATAGGGAAAGGAGTACATCAAGGCTGTATATTGTCATCCTGCTTATTTAACTTATATGTAGAGTACATCGTAAAAAAACGCTGGGCTGGAGGAAGCACAAGCTAGAATCAAGATTGCCAGGAGAAATACCAATAACCTCAGATACGCAGATGACCAACCTTATGGCAGAAAGTGAAGAAGAACTAAAGAGCCTCTTGCTGAAAGTGAAAGAGGAGAGTGAAAAACTGGCTTAAAGCTCAATATTCAGAAAACTAAGATCATGGCATTTGGTCCCATCACTTCATGGCAAATGGATGGGGAAATGGTGAGAACAGATTGGGTTTCAAAATCATTGCAGATGGATATTGCAGCCACGAAATTAAAAGATTCTTACTCCTTGGAAGGAAACTTATGATCAACCTAGACAGCATTTTAAAAAGCAGAGACATTACTTTGCCAACAAATGTCCGTCTAGACAAAGCTATGGTTTTTCCAGCGGTCATGTATGGATGTGAGAGTTGGCCTATAAAGAAAACTGAGCACAGAAGTTCAGTTCAGTTAAGTTCAGTCGCTCAGTAGTGTCCGAATTGCAGCATGCCAGGCCTCCCTGTCTATCATCAACTCCAGGAGCTCATTCAGACTCATGTTCATGGAGTCGGTAATGCCATCCAGCCATCACATCCTCTGTCGTCCCCTTCTCCTCCTGCCCCGAATCCCACCCAGCAACAGAGTCTTTTCCAATGAGTCAACTCTTTGCATGAGGTGGCCAAAGTACTGGAGTTTCAGCTTCAACATCATTCTTTCCAAAGAAATCCCAGGACTGATCTCCTTCAGAATGGACTGCTTGGATCTCCTTGCAGCCCAAGGGACTCTCAAGAGTCTTCTCCAACACCACAGTTCAAAAGCATCAATTCCTCGGCGCCCAGCCTTCTACACAGTCCAACTCTCACATCCATACATGACCACAGGAAAAACCATAGCCTTGACTAGATGGACCTTAGTCGGCAAAGTAATGTCTCTGCTTTTCAATATACTATCTATGTTGGTCATAACTTTTCTTCCAAGGAGTAAGCGTCTTTTAATTTAATGGCTGCAAACACCATCTGCAGTGATTTTGGAGTTCAAAAAAATAAAGTCTGACACTGTTTCCACTGTTTCCCCATCTATTTCCCATGAAGTCATGGGACCAGATGCCATGATCTTCGTTTTCTGAATATTGAACTTTAGGTCAACTTTTTCACTCTCCACTTTCACTTTCATTCATCAAGAGGCTTTTTAGTTCCTTTTCACTTTCTGCCACAAGGGTGGTGTCATCTGCATAACTGAGATTATTGATATTTCTCCCAGCAATCTTGATTCCAGCTTGTGTTTCTTCCAGTCAAGCGTTTCTCATGATGTACTCTGAATAGAAGTTAAATAAGCACGGTGACAATATACAGCCTTGGCGCACTCCTTTTCCTATTTGGAACCAGTCTGTTGTTCCATGTCCAGTTCTAACTGTTGCTTCCTGACCTGCATACAGATATCTCAAGAGGCAGGTCAGGTGGTCTGGTATTCCCATCTCTTTCAGAAGTTTCCACAGTTTATTGTGACCCACACAGTCAAAGGCTTTGGCATAGTCAATCAAGCAGATATAGTTGTTTTTCTGGAACTCTCTTGTGTTTTCCACAATCCAGCAGATGCTGGCAATTTGATCTCTGGTTCCTCTGCTTTTTCTAAAACCAGCTTGAATATCTGGCAGTTCACGGTTCATGTATTGCTGAAGCCTGTCTTGGAGAATTTTGAGCATTACTTTACTAGCATGTGAGATGAGTGCAATTGTGCGGTAGTTTGACCGTTCTTTGGCATTGCCTTTCTTTGGGATTGGAATGAAAACTGACCTTTTCCAGTCCTGTGGCCACTGCTGAGTTTTCCAAATTTGCTGGCATATTGAGTGCAGCACTTTCACAGCATCATCTCTCAGGATTTGAAATAGCTCAACTGGAATGCCATCACCTTCACTAGCTTTGTTCGTAGTGATGCTTTCCAAGGCCCACTTGACTTCACATTCCAAGATGTCTGGCTCTAGTTTAGTGATCACACCGTCATGATTATCTGGGTTGTGAAGATCGTTTTTCTACAGGTCTTCTGTGTATTCTTGCCACCGCTTCTTAATATCTTCTGCTTCTGTTAGGTCCGGACCATTTCTGTCCTTTATCAAGCCCATCTTTGCATGAAATGTTCCCTTGGAATCTCTAATTTTCTTAAAGAGATCTCTAGTCTGTCCCATTCTGTTGTTTTCCTCTATTTCTCTGCATTGATCACTGAAGAAGTCTTTCTTATCTCTTCTTGCTTTTCTCTGGAACTCTGCATTCAGATGCTTATATCTTTCCTTTTCTCCTTTGCTTTTTGCCTCTCTTCTTTTCACTGCTTTTGTAAGGCCTCTCCAGAGAGCCATTTTGCTATTTTTGCATTTCTTTTCCATGGAGATGGTCTTGATCCCTGTCTCCTATACAATGTCAGGAACCTCATTCCATAGTTCATCAGGCACTCTATCTATCAGATCTAGACTCTTAAATCTATTTCTCACTTCCACTATATAATCATAAGGGATTTGATATAGGTCATACCTGAATGGCCTAGCAGTTTTCCCTACTTTCTTCAGTTTGAGTTTGAATTTGGTGATAAGGAGTTCATGATATGAGCCACAGTCAGGTCCTGGTCTTGTTTGTGTTGACTGTATAGAGCTTCTCCATTTTTGGCTGCAAAGAATATAATCAATCTGATTTCAGTGTTGACCACCTGGTGATGGCCATGTGTAGAGACTTCTCTTGTGTTGTCGGAAGAGGGTGTTTGCTATAACCAGTGCGTTTTCTTGGCATAACTCTGTTAGTCTTTACCCTGCTTCATTCCACATTCCAAGACCAAATTTGCCTGTTACTCCAGGTGTTTCCTGACTTCCTGCTTTTGCATTCCAGTCCCCTAGAATGAAAAGGACATCTTTTGGGGGTGTTAGTTCTAAAAGGTCTTGTAGGTCTTCATAAAACCATTCAGCTTCAGCTTCTTCAGTGTTACTGGTTGGGGCATAGACTTGGATAACTGTAATACTGAATGCTTTGCCTTGGAGACGAACAGAGATCATTCTGTCATTTCTGAGATTGCGTCCAAGTACTGCATTTCGGACTCTTTTGTTGACCATGATGGCTACTCCATTTCTTCTAAGGGATTTCTGCCTGCAGTAGTAGATATAATGGTCATCTGAGTTAAATTCACCCATTCCAGTCCATTTTAGTTCACTGATTCCTAGAATGTCAACGTTCGCTCTTGCCATCTCTTGTTTGACCACTTCCAATTTGCCTTGATTCATGGACCTGACATTCCAGGTTCCTATACAATATTGCTCTTTACAGCATCGGACCTTGCTTCTATCACCAGTCACATCCACAGCTGTGTATTGTTTTTGCTTTGGCTCCATGCCTTCATTCTTTCTGGAGTTATTTCTCCACTGATCTCCAGTAACATATTGGGCACCTACTGACCTGGGGAGTTCCTCTTTCAGTATCCTATTATTTTGCCTTTTCATACTGTTCATGGGGTTCTCAAGGCAAGAATAGTGAAGTGGTTTGCCATTCCCTTCTCCACTGTAGAAGAGCACAGAAGAATTCATGCTTTTAAACTGTAGTTTTGGAGAAGACTCTTGAGAGTCCCTTGTACTGCAAGGAGATCCAGCCAGTCCATCCTAAAGAAGATAAGTCCTGGGTGTTCATTGGAAGGACTGATGCTGAAGCTGAAGTTTCAATATTTTGGCCACCTGATGAGAAGAGCTGATTCATTTGAAAAGACCCTGATGTTGGGAAAGATTGAAGGCAGGAACAGAAGGGGACGACAGAGGATGAGATGGTTGGATGGCATCACCAACTCAATGGATATGACTTTGGTTAACTCCAGGAGTTGGTGATGGACAGGGAAGCCTGGTTTGTTGCGGGTCATGGGGTGGCAGAGTTGGACATGACTGAGTGACTGTACTGAACTGAGCAGCTGGTAAAGAATCCGCCTGCCATGCAGGAGACCTGGGTTTGATCCCTGGGTTGAGAAGATCCCCTGAAGATGGGAAAGGCTACCCACTCTGGTATTCTGACCTAGAGAATTCCATGGACTGTATAATCCATGGGGTCACAAGGAGTCGGACACGACTGAGCGACTTTCACTTTCACTATTACCTACAAGACATTGTAGTTATCCTTGAGCATACATTCCAAAATGCAGAATTTCTTTTGTATTTTGTATATTCCTCCAACTTTTCTATGGATTGTTCAAGTAGTAGTGTTCAACATAATATTTAGTTGAAAGAAAGCAATTAAACTGTGTTTCTAATGGGTTTGAAATCTTCAGTTGAATGAAACTTAGAACATAGTTTCCAACAATAATAAACATTCATAAAACAATCCTAACTTCTACAGAGAGAAAGGAGAAATTTAAAGGAAACTATTAACATGAAACATCAAAAAAATAATAATAGTGGGTTACCATTTATAGAGTGCTTATCATGTACCAATAGATTTTCAGAGATTATATATTTAATATGAATAATAACTTTATGAGATTTGTTTTACTATCCCTCACTTTGCAGTTAATAAAATAAGGTTTAGAAGCATTTTCATATTTTTTCAAATTTATTTAGTAAATAAAAAAACTAAGAATTGAACCCAAATATGACAGATCTCAAAACCATGTATTTAATCAATTAAACACTAGTTCTAGAGTTAAGTGGTTCAGCTGATAAAGAATCTGCCTGCAGTACAGGAGACCCAGCTTCAATCCCTGGGTTGGGAAGATCTCCTGGAGAAGGGAATAGCTAGCCACTTCAGTATTCTGGCCTGGAGAATTCCATAGACTGTATAGGACATGACTGAACACGACTGAACCACTTTCACTTTCACAGAGCTAAGTACAAAATGGGAAGATAAAAATTCTTGAATGAAGTATAAAGGTCCCTTCTCTGTTTGTTTCTTCAGATTGAAAATAGGTTATTTTGGCATCCTGCTTTTTGTGTATGAAGTAACCTGATTTTAGGTCAAGGTATGGCAATATGATGGGATAGGATGTATCTACAGTAAATGACTCTTTTCCCTGGATATGTAATATTATTTTTTATAGAGTTGAAGGAAGAACAGCTACTTCCCCCTTTTTTTTTGCCCCTGCACTTGTGCAGATTGACCAAATATCATTTTGTAAAACATTGATTTAGTGATATACATATTTGTGGTCAATACATATACATCAACAATTATACAGCATTCAAAAGTTTCAGCATTTAAAACTGCTTCTGAGTTAGACATGATAAAAATATGTGTGCCCAAAACTTTAGCAACAGAAAAATCTAAAAAAAAAAAAAAAAAAAAAAAAAAATCAGTTACTAGTCAAGAAAATTAGTTTTACTATTTATAAAGTAAGCCTGTAAAAAAATTTCAAACACTGTATTTTTCAAATAAACAACTTCTCTTTGCTTTCAAATGTTAAATGTTGCCAAGTCACATCAACTGGGAGAAGGGGTTTAGATCCAAGCATGCTCATATGATTTTTGCATAAATGATTAACAAAACAGAAGATAAGTTAACAAAACACAAAGACTAGATATAATGTGGCAATATTATAGGATAAACTTACTTAAAAACAATATTTTGAATATATTCTAAAATACATGCAAGCATATTAGGCTAACTAAACTTAAAACAATTAAAAATCTGTCTAAATCTACTTTCCCAAGAGTGAAGATTTTATAATAATTTCTTAATTACATACACACTTATAACATTTAAATATTTATAAAATATTTTAAAATCATATATTTGTAACTTGTAAAGTATTTTAAAAATCATGAAAAATGGGTAGAAAAATTTTGCTAAAAAATAGTATTTAATAATCATATATTGAATTCATTAGAGGATCACATAATTATGGAATAAAATGAATAAGTATGCATTTAAAACTAATACTAGCATTTCTTTCTTGCAAAGCAGTGTGAAGTTTCCTCAAAAAATTAAAAAATATGTTATAGCAATTTCACTTCTGGATACATATCCAAAGGAAATGAAATCACTACCTTGAAGAGATATCTGCACCCCTATGTTCCTTTTAGCTTTAGTAACAATAGCTAAGACATGGAAAAAGGAAATCTTGCCATTTGGAACAACTTGGATAAAACTTGAAGGCATTAGGCAAAGTGAGATATATCAGACAAAGAGAGACAGATATGTGGGATCTTAAAAAAAAAGAAACCTCATAGAAACTAAGGACAAATTGTTAGTTGCCAGAGGCAAGGAATGGAGGATGGGAAAATGGCTGAAGGTGGTCAAAGAGGACACATTGCCAGTTATAAAGTGAATAAGTTCTGAAGATATAATGTACAGCATGATGAATACAGTTAACAATATGATAAAAATAGATTTATGGTAGATTTATTTAAAGTTTCCAACATATAAACACACTTAAATTATACCTATGTGAGGTTATGGATAAGTTAACTAAACCTATTATGGAAATGATTTTGCAGTTTATACATACATAAAATCACTATGTAAACCAGAAACTTATACAATGTCATATGCCAATTATTTGGGCTTCCCTGGTAGCTCAGTGGTAAAGAATCAGTCTGACAATGCAGGAGATGTGGATTTGATCCCCGGGTGGAGGAGATTCCCTGGAGAAGTAAGTGGCAAACCAGTCCGGTATTCTTGCCCGGGAAATTACATCGATAGATGAACCTGGTGGGTACAGTTCATGAAATCACAAAAGAGTTGGGCATGATTTAGAGACTAAACAACAATAAATGTCACTTATATCTCAAAGCTGGATACATTTTTATTTCTTAATAAATAAAATTTTATTTATTTATAAAAGGTATGCATTTTTATACATTTTATCCTGAGACTTAGAGAAATCAAATTTTGTTCAAACCAACAAACCATAATTGAGTATATACACTATAATAGGTTCAGGGAAATTTAAATGTTAAAAAGATTTAAATGATACAAAGCAAGTAACATTTAAAAATTGACTCTAATATGTATGGATGTGACAATTGGACCATAAAGGAAGCTAAGCAAGAAAGCTGAGAACCAAAGAATGTGGTATTAGAGAAGAATCTTGAGAGTCCCTTAGACTGCAAGGAGATCAAACCAGTCAATCCTCAAGGAAATCAGTCCTGAATATACATCTGAAGGACTGATGCTGAAGCTGAAGCTCCAATACATTGGCCACTTTATGCAAAGAAGTAACTCATTGGAAAAGACCCTGTTGCTAAGAAAGATTGAAGGCAGTAGGAGAAGGAGCTGACAGAGGGTGAGAAAGCCTGGCCTGCTGCAGTCCACAGGGTCACAAAGAGTTGGACACGGCTGAGTGACTAACCTGAACTGAACTGATATGTATCCAAATACAGGCTGAAGCAATCCTATGCATTAAGATCTATAAAATGTCTGAAATGTCTACACCACTCTTTATGCAATGTTTAATGCTTTCGTCAGTTCAGTTCAGTTCAGTCCCTCAGTCGTAACCCCATGGATCATCACCAGCTCCTGGAGTTTACCCCAACTCATGTCCATTGAGTAGGTGATGCCACCCAATCATCTCATCCTCTGTCATCCACTTTTCCTCCCAAATTCATTCTTTCCCAGCATCAGGGTCTTTTCAAATGAGTCAGTTCTTTGCATCAGGTGGCCAAAGTATTGGAGTTTCAGCTTCAACATCACTCCTTCCAATGATCAGTCAGGACTGATCTCCTTTAGGATGGACTGGCTGGATCTCTTTGCAGTCCAAGGGACTCTCAAGAGTCTTCTCCAACACCACAGTTCAAAGGAAGCATCAATTCTTCGGTGCTCAGCTTTCTTTATAGTCCAACTCTCACATCCATACATGGCTACTGGAAAAAACCAGAGCCTTAACTAGACACATTTGTTGGCAAAGTAATATCTCTGCTTTTTAACATGGTGTCTAGTTTGGTCATAACTTTTCTTCCAAGGAATAAGAATCTTTTTATGTCAACACTACAGCCACCATCTGCAGTGATTTTGGAGCCCCCCCAAAATAAAGTCTGCCACTGTTTCCACTCTTTCCCCATCTATTTGCCATGAAGTGATAACACCGGATGCCATGATCTTAGTTTTCTGAATGTTGAGCTTTAAGCCAACGTTTTCATTCTCTTCTATCACTTTCATCAAGAAGCTCTTTAGTTCTTCTTCACTTTCTGCCATAAGAGTAGTGTCATCTGCATATCTGAGGTTATTGATATTTCTCCTGGCAATCTTGATTCCAGCTGTGCTTAATCCAACCCAGCGTTTCTCTTGATCTACTCTGCATATAAGTTAAATAAGCAGAGTGACAATATACAGCCTTGACATACTCCTTTTCCTATTTGGAACCATTCTGTTGTTCCATGTCCAGTTCTAACTGTTGCTTCCTGATCTGCATACAGATTTCTCAAGAGGCAGGTCAGGTGGTCTGGTATTCCCATCTCATTAAGAATTTTCCAGTTTGTTGTGATCCACACAGTTAAAGGCTTTGGCATAGTCAATCACACAAAAGTAGATTATTTTCTGGAGCTCTCTTGCTTTTTTGATGATCCAGTGGATATTGGCAATTTGATCTCCAGCTCCTCTGTCTTTTCTAAAACCAGCTTGAACATCTAGAAGTTCATGGTTCACATACTCTTGAAGCCTGGCTTGGAGAATTTTGAGAATTACTTTGCTAGCATCTGAGATGAGTGCAATTGTGTGGTAGTTTGAGCATTCTTTGGCATTGCCTTTCTTTGGGATTGGAATGAAAACTGATCTTTTTCATTCCTGTGGCCACTGCTGAGTTTTCAAAATTTGCTAACATTTTGAGTGCAGCAATTTCACAGCATCATCTTTTAGGATTTGAAATAGTTCAACTGGAATTCCATCACCTCCACTACCTTTGTTCCTGTGATGCTTCCTAAGGCCTACTTGACTTCAGACTCCAGGATGTCTGGCTCTAGGTGAGTGATCACACAGTTGTGATCATCTGGGTCGTGAAGATCTTTTTAGTGCAGTTCTTCTGTATATTCTTGCCACTCTTCTTAATATGCACTCAATATGTCAGCAAATTTCAAAAACTCAGCAGAGGATGAGATGGTTGTATGCCATCACCGACTCAATGGACATGGGTTTGGGTAGTTTCTGGCAGTTGGTGATGGACAGGGAGGCCTAGCGGAGAAGGCAATGGAAACCCACTCCAGTACTCTTTTGCCTGGAAAATCCCATGGATGGAGGAGACTGGCAGGCTTCAGTCCATAGGGTTGCTAAGAGTCAGACACAACTGAGCGACTTCACTTTCACTTTCATGCATTGGAGAAGGAAATGGCAACCCACTCCAGTGTTCTCACCTGGAGAATCCCAGGGATGGTGGAGCCAGTGGGCTGCCATCTATGGTGTCGCACAGTCAGACACGACTGAAGGAGCTTAGCAGCCGCAGCAGCAGGGAGGCCTGGCGTGCTGTGGTTCATGGGTTCGCAGAGTCGGACACAACTGAGTGACTGAACTGAACTGAACTTCTTAATATCTTCTGCTTTCATAATATTTTGTAAATTCGCAGTTAACTTATCTCATTATCATGATTGCTTCAAAGTTCACTCCTCTAAATCTGTTCACTTTATAAATTGGCTCATCCTTAGGGGCTTCCTGGTGGCTCAGACGGTAAAGAATCTGCCTGTAATGCAGGAGACCCGGGTTCAATCCATGGATCAGCAAGTTCGCCTGGAGAAGGAAATGGCAACCTACTCCAGTATACTTGCCTGGAAAATTTCTTAAACTGGGGAGCCTGGAGGGCTACAGTCCATGAGGTTACAAAGAGTCAGATATGACTGAGCAACTAACACTTTCACTTTTTAGTTTTTCAAATTTATATATGATTGTTTTTTCATGCCATATCAAAATAAATGTGGCACTTAGTCACTTCTTCTGATTTGCATACCTTGATGCATTGCCCATGAACTTGCATACATAAATTTCACATATGTGAATGATGATTGAAGTTTTTGAGACAAATGGGGCTGATATCATACTGATGTATGCTTAACTGGAAAGTTAAGCATAAAATTCAGTCCATCCCTCTCTTATTGCTTACCCTCATATATTTCATCTAGCAACTTGACCAACCCCCTTATTATGCAATTTTATTTTAAAATATTTTATGTATTTAATGTTTTTCAGCTCCTGCTAACTAGCCTTTTCCAATAGAACTGATATCGTTTTAGAAGATAAAGAAGAAAATATTAGATAGTTTCAAATCAAAGTATGGAGCTTCCCATTATGAGAAATTTATTTCAATATTTCTTTTGAAATCAGGAGGAACTGATCAGTTTATGGTTATTATGCCTTTAACATTTTCTGCCATTAGCTGATATCATTAAAGGCAAATGAACAAACAATGACAACAAAAAGCAAGCATCAACCAAGGGCTCCGGAAGCCAAATGTATCTAGTAAAATGTGACTTTTTTTTTTTTTATCATTTTTGCTTGAATTTCTTTCCATTTAGAACACTTAAAATTCTGTTTTCAAATAAAATTCATTTTAAAAAGTCAATTTTAATGTCAAAGGACAAATGAGTCCATGTCGAAATTGTAAAGATTCAATAAATATTAATTTGGGGGGAACATTTGCCTAGAACAAAGACAGTTTTTTTAAGAGAAATTCTGTTTCCAGCTGCAGAGTTAGTTTTTTCATCCAGCTACAATTATGTGATATGATTTAAAATTAAGATTTACACTTGGATTTTTAAAAACTGAGTAAGTAAATGCAATGGATTGTGAGATACTCATCATTTGAAAGAAGAAATGATACCATTTTTCTGAAGGTTTGAAACTTCATATTCTGCTGATTCTAAAAACCCTTCATTGAACTCTTCCTTTTGAAATGGCATTAGACCACATACTATATGATATCTTCAACAATAGGTTAGCATAAATAACAATCATTTCATACAGCTTTTTAAGTTTCAGATCAATAAAAGTTGGAGGTACATTATAAGCACAACTATTTCAAGGCAAAATATGAGGAAGGTAAACTATTAAGGCTCAAATATGTAAGTATTTACGCCTACATCTTAATACATGATAGAGTATACAAAACAGAGAATTGAGTTAGTGAATAAGTAACTGCAAATATCAGAATATCAATTCCAGAAATTAGAATTGAGTCCTTGGTGCTCCACTGCAGACCTGGTACAGTATTCACTAAAGGGGTTATACAGACCTATAAGCAATGAAAGTAAGGTACTTTTGAAAAAAAGGAGACAAGCATGTGTAGTTAGTTTCTTGACTAAATGGGGATCATGGCAGTACTACACAAACTCAGTTGCAAGGTCCTGCATAAAGTAAAACATTTTTAAAAGTGGGAAAAATATTTGTGCCAGATCTCAAATTACTGAGCCATGAATCATGGAAGAGAAGGTTTGGGCCTAGAAATCTCTAAGGGCTGCTAATAACAGCAGGCTCCTAATAGTAAAAAGAAAAAAAAAAAAAAAGTAATCTCACCCTGTTACAGACCTCTTTAGATTTGCTATATTTAACGAAGCATGGCCAGGTGATTGGTCCACAAAGGGGAGTCAGATGCAAAATATCTCTTCAGATATGAATTGACTTTCTAAATAGAACTTTTCAATATTGTATTTGGAAACTGTCAAAACCAGTGATTTGGTTTGGATGCAGATGGTGTCTGCAAGAATGAGAAAAAATATTCTTGAGAGCAAGAATGTAAAAAATAGTTTTATTTTTCAAGTAGACACTTTGTTCCTTGGTGTTTCTAGTATCTTTAGGTAACTAAATCTAGACACCATCAAGCACATTTGATTAATTCCATTATGAAATCTGAGCAAATTCAGGATTCACAGCATAATTTCAATCTAGACTGTGAAAGTGAAAGCTGCTCAGTCCTGTCTGACTCTTTGTGACCACATGGTCTACAGAGTCCATGGAATTCTCCAGACCAGAATACTGGAGTGGGTAGCCTTTCCCTTCTCCAGGGGATCTTCCCAACCCCGGGATCAAACCCAGGTCTCCCACATTGCAGGCAAATCTTTACCAGCTGAGCCACAAGGGAAGCCATATCTAATTTTTATTTTTTTTATTTTTTTTTTTTGGTTCAGCCACAGCCTCAGGTCCTTCACAAAATGCCAGCATTGGAAAGTAACATGGGATGGGGAAAAGTCAGTTGGCATGATGGGGCCTCTGTTGAAGATGAAGAACCAGAAAATAGAGCCCAAGTTTGTGTCCTTATTGGCTTCAGCTGCTGATGTCCACCTGATTGGTTCTCTTGGCACAGGTCATTCCCAGTGGTAGCTCTGATGGCAGTACATTTGCCTATGTTCTTATGTGAATGAATGGTAGTAACATGGTAGTAGAAGTAAAACTGCATGCTTCATTTTACTTTTCTTTTTTTTTTTTTGTATCATAGCTAAAATTTTTCTCCTCCCAATTGGCCTCCTGATTCTTCCCTGACTTTCATTATTCAAGTTACCCATGAATGATGTTTCTCTGAGGATCATAAACCTGTAGATTTCATAATTCACTAGGCTGTGGCTCCTTGGTGAACTCAGGCTCCTCTTGTTTCTATATGCCTTATGCCAGGAGCAATCTTGCTCTGTTATTTGCACATGAGAGACATCAAGTAGCAGTTAAAAAAAAAAAAAAAAAAACATTGAATTTTATTTGCCAAATGGATTAGAAACAATTTGAGAATACTAAATTATCTAACGTAAATAATTAAATTAATGTGTATTTTTATGAACTTACTTAAAGTAACATGATTGAGTTGTCTGTGCTGGAGTTAACAGGAATTCAAAAACATAAAAATAGGTTTGGTTGGAAAAAAAGTACTTTTCTAATTCATGAGTAGGGTATATTTTCCTATCTATTTGGCACATATTCGTTTTCTTTCATCAATGTCATATAGTTTTCTTCCTTAAGTAGGATTATTCCTAAATATTTTATTCTTTTTGAAGTGATTGGAAAGGAATTGTTTCTTTTTCACTTTCTGATAGTTTATTGTTAGTCTACAGTAAAGTGAAAGTGAAAGTGAAGTCGCTCAGTCGTGTCCGACTCTTTGCAACCCCATCTACTGTAGCCTACCAGTCTCCTCCCTTCATGGGATTCTCCAGGCAAGAGTACTGGAGTGGGTTGCCATTTCCTTCTCCAGGGAATCATCCCGACCCAGGGATCGAACCCGGGTCTCCTGCATTCCAGGCAGACGCTTTAACCTCTGAGCCACCAGGGAAGTCCTAGTCTATAGGAATGCAACAATTTTCTGTATATTAATTTTGTATCCTGAAATTTCCTCAATTCATAAATAAGTTCTAGTATTTTTTTGTGGCATTTCTAGGATTTTCGAAGTATAGCATGGTGTCATCTGCAAACAGTGACAGTTTTACTTCTTTTCCAATCTGGATTCCTTTTATTGCTTTGTCTTCTCTGATTGCTGTGGCTAGGGCTTCCAAAACTATTTTAAACAAAAGTGGCGAGAGTGAACATCCTTGTCTTGTTTCTAATGGAAATACTTGTTCCTTAGAGAAAATGCTTCAGGTTTTCACTGTTGAGAATGATGTTTGTTTTGGGTTAGTCATGTGTGGCCTTTGTTATATACAGGTATGAGGCACTAGTGATAAAGAACCTGCTGCCAGTGAAGGAGACTTGAGAGACATGTGTTCAGTCCTTGGGTGGGGAAGATTCCCTGGAGGAGGGCGTGGCATTCCACTACAGTATTCTTGCCCGGAGAATCCCATGGACAGATGAGCCTGGCAGGCTACAGTCCATAACATTGCACAGAGTTGGACACTACTGAAGCAACTTAACAAACATTCACTCCCATCTTTGGGGCTCCCCTAGTGGCTCAGATGGTAAAGAATCTGCCTGCAATACAGGAGACCTGGGTTCAATCCCTGTATCGGGAAGATCCCCCAGAGAAGGGAATGGCTACCCACTTCAGTATTCTTATCTAGAGAATTCCATGAACAGAGGAGCCTAGAGGGTTAGTCCATGGGGTCACAAAGAGTGGGACATAATTGAGCAACCAACACTTTCACTTTAATGTTCCTTCTATGCCCACTTTTGGGAGAGTTTTTATTTAATATCATAAATGGGTATTGCATTTTGTCAAAAGCTTTTTCTGCATCTATTGAAATAATCATATGGTTTTTATTCTTCAGTTTGTTGATGTAATGTATCACATTAATTGATTTATGTTGAAGAATCTAAATTCCACTTGACTATGGGGTATGATCACTTTAATGTGTTGTTGGATTGGTTTGCTAGTATTTTGTAGAGGATTTTTTCATCTGCATTCATCAATGATATTGGTCTGTAATTTTATTTTTCATGATACCTTTGTCTGGTTTCAGTATCAGGGTAAGGGGGCCCTCATAGCTTAGGAGTATTCCTTCCTCTGCAGCTTTTTTTTTGAATAGTTAGAAAAGGATAGGTGTTAATTCTTACCTATTAATAAATATTTAGTAGAATTCATGATGAAGTCATCCAATCCTGGAATTTGGTTTGTTGGAAGATTTTTAATCACACTTTCAACTTCAGAACTTGTAATTGATCTGTATATATATATTCTATTTTTTTCCTGGTTCAGTCTTGAAACGCTGTACCTTTTTGTACATTTCTTCGAGGTGGTCCATTTTGTTGGTATACAGTTGCTTATAGTATGATCCTTTGTATTTCTGTGGTGTCCATTGTTAATTTTTCCATTTTCATCTCTAATTTTATTTATTTGAGTCCTCTCCATGTTTTACTTGATGAACCTGGCTAAAGTTTTATCAGTTTTGTTTATCTCTCAAAGAACCAGCTTTTGGTTTCATTGTTCTTTGTTATTGTTTTCTTCATCTCTGTTCATTTACTTCTGCTCTGATATTTATGATTTTTTTTTTTCGTTCTACTTTTCTTTGTTCTTTCTCTAGTTGCTTTAGTTGTAATGTTAGGTTATTTATTTGAGATTATTTTTATTTCTTGACTTAAGACTGTATTGTGATAAACTGCCCTCTTAGAACTACTTTTTCTGTATCCCATAGCTCAGTTGAAAAGAATATGCCTGCAATGCAGGAGACCCCATTTCGATTCCTGTGTCGGAAAGATCTGCTGGAGAAGGGATAAGCCACCCACTCCAGTATTCTTGGGCTTCCCTTGTGGCTCAGCTGGTAAAGAATCTGCCTGCAATGTGGGGGACCTGGGTTCAATCTCTGGATTGGAAAGATCTCCTGGAGAAGGGAAAGGCTATCCGCTCCAGTATTCTGGCTGGGAGACATCCAAGGGGTCGCAAAGAATCCGACACAACTGAGTGACTTTCACTTTTCATAAATTTTGGATCATTGTGTTTTGTTGTAATTTGTCTCTAGTTTTTTTTTTTTTTTAATTTCTTCTTTGATTTCTTCAGTGATCCATTGGTTGTTCAGTAACATATTTCTTAGCCTCCATGTGTTTATGTTTTTCTGTAATTTTTGCTTTTCTTTTATTGATTTCTATTCTGATACAATTGTGGTTGGAAAAAATGCTTGAAACAATTTCAGTTTTCTTAAATTTACCAAGACTTTACTTGTAGCCCATGATGTGATCTATCATGGAGAATATTCCATGCCCACTTGAGAGGAAAGTGTATTCTGCTGCTTCTGGATGAAATATCCTATAGATGTTAAGTCTATCTGGTCTTATGTGTCATTTAACTCTGTGTTCCCTTATTAATTTTCTGTCTGAATGATCTGTCCTTTGGTGTAAGTGATGTGTTAAACCCCTCAACTATTATTGTGTTTATGTCAATTTCCTCTTTTGTGGCTGTTAGCATTTGCCTTATATATTGAGGTGCTTCAGCGTTGCATGCATATATATTTACAATTGTTGCACCTTCTTGTATTGATACCTTGATCATTATGTAGTGTCCTTCCCTGTCTCCTATCAGTTCAGTTCAGTTCAGTCACCCAGTCGTGTCTGACTCTATGCAACCCCATGAACTGCAGCACGCTAGGCTTCCCTGTCCATCACCAACTCCCGGAGTTTACCCAAACTCATGTCCATTGAGCTGGTGATGCCATCTATCCATCTCATCCTCTGTCATCCCCTTCTCCTCCAGCCTTCAATCTTTCCCTGCATCAGGGTCTTTTCAAATGAGTCAGCTCTTCACATAAGGTGGCCAGATATTGGAGTTTCAGCTTCAATATCAGTCCTTCCAAAGAACACCAAGGACTGATTTCCTTTAGGATGGACTGGTTGGATCTCCTTGCAGTCCAAGGGACTCTCAAGAGTCTTCTCCAACACCACAGTTCAAAGGCATCAATTCTTCAGCACTCAACTTTCTTTATAGTCCAACTCTCACATACATACATGACCACTGGAAAAACCATAGCCTTGACTAGACAGACCTTTGTTGGCAAAGTACTGTCTCTGCTTTTTAATATGCTGTCTACTTTGGTCATAACTTTCCTTCCAAGAGGTAAGCATCTTTTAATTTCATGGCTGCAATCACCATCTGCAGTGATTCTGGAGCCCCCCGAAATAAAGTCAGAGACTGTTTCCACTGTTTCCCCATCTATTTGCCATGAAGTGAAGGGACCAAATGCCATGATCTTAGTTTTCTGAATGTTGAGCTTTAAGCCAAATTTTCCACTCTCCTGTTTCACTTTTGTCAGGAGGCTCTTTAGTAAGGATGGTGTCATCTGCATATCTGAGGTTATTGATATTTCTCCCAGCAATCTTGATTCCAGCTTGTGTTTCATCCATAAAATCAATTTTGTCTGATAGGAGTAATAATACTCCAACTTGTTTTATGTCCTTTTGCATGGGCTGTCTTTTTTCTGTCCCCTCATCTTCACTCTGTACGTGTTCTTGGGTCTGGGGAGGGTCTCTTGTAGACAGTACATATACAGATGTTTTTGTATCAATTCAGTCGATTTATATCTTTTGGTTGGAGCATTTAGTCCATTTACATTTAAGATAATTATCAATATGTATGTTCCTTTTGCAATTATCTTGTTTCAGTTTGTTTTTGTAGGTCTTTTTTCTTCCCTCTTCCATTGTGTTCTCTTCTGTTTGATGACCATCTTTAGTGTTGTGTTTGAGTTGCTTTTTCTTTGTGTGTGTGTATCTATTGTAGCTTTTGGATTTGTTGTTCCAATGAGGCTTTGACATAGCGGTCTATTATGGCCAAGATTATTTTAAGTTGCTGGTCTCTCTCCTGGCTACAGAAGTTCCCTAAGAAATTACTCTAAAGCTGGTTTGGTGATGCTGAATTATCTTAGCTTTTGCTTGTCTGTCAAGCTTTTGATTTCTCCATCAAATCTGAATGAGAGCCTTGCTGGGTGGAGTATTTCTGGTTGTAGATTTTTCCCTCTCATCATTTGAAGTATATCATGCCATTCCCTTCTGACCTGCAGAGTTTCTGCTGAGAGATCAGCTCATAACGTTATGGGTATTCCCTGTATGCTATTTGTTGCTTTTCCCTTGTTTCTTTTAATACTTTTGTCTTTAATTTTTGTCAGTTTGATTAATATGTGTCTCAGTGTGTTCCTCCTTGGTTTCATCCTACATGGGACTCTTTGGACTTCCTGGACTAGAGTGAGTGTTTCCTTTCTCATGAAAATTTCTTAGTGAAATTTTCAGCTATAATATCTTCAAATATTTTCTCAAGCCCTTTCTCTTTCTCTTCTCCTTCTGGGTCCCCCTACAATGCTAATGTTGGTATATTTAATGCTTCCCCAGAGGTCTATAAGACTGTCTTCATTTCTTTTCATTCTGTTTTCTTTATTCTGTTCTGTGGCACTGATTTCTACCACTCTGACTTCCAGATCACTATTCTTCCGTCTCAGTTTATTGCTTGATTCCTTCCCTTTTTATTTAAGTTATTGTATTGTTCATTTCTGTTTGTTTATTCTTTAAATCTTCTGGCTCCTTGTTGAACACTTCTTCTATCATCTTCATTTGTACCTCCATCTTTATCTGAGATTTTGAATCATCTTTACTATCATTATGCTGAATTATTTTCCATGTAGTTTGCCTATCCCCTCTTCATTTTGTTGTTCTGAATTTTTTCCTTGTTTCTTTGTTTGCAACATATTTCTCTGTAGTCTTGTTTTGTATAACTTTTTGTGTTTTTGTCCTTCATTACACAAGCTACAGGATCGTAGTTCCTCTTGCTTCTTGTGTCTGTCCCCTGGTGGGTGAGTTTGGTTTAGGGGCTTGTGTGTGCTTCTTAGTGTCAGGGACTTGTGCCTGCTCTCTGGTGAATGGAGTTGTGTCTTTGTCATTCTGATGGGCATGGCCATATCAAGTGTGTCTTTTGAAATGTCATGAGGTCAGTATGACTTTTTGCAGCCTGTTTTCTGATGGGAGGGGTTGTATTCCTATCTTGTTGTTTGCTCTGTGACTTTCCAGCACTTGAGCCTGCAGATTGTTGAGGGGGCTGGTTCTTGGTGCTGAAACGTGAACCTCTGTACTCAATATTCCTTGCGGTTTCTGCTACTAGTGACCTAGTCCACACATTGGGCTATAGTTGACCTGCACTGCCCCTGGAGACACCCCAGGACTCCAGGGAGGTGTGGCCCAGGTTCCTATGGAGGTACTGCTTTTGTGCTGGGTCCCAATGCACACTTTGAGAGTGGAGTCTTTATTTCCTCCATCCCTGGAGCTCCGGCACTGCTGATCTTCAAGGCCAAATGCCCTTGGGGTTCTTTCTCCTGTCGCTAGACCTTAAGACTGTCTTGGAGGGCTATTATTATTTGAGAACTCTCTTGTGTGGCTTGCATGAGTTTAATATTTTTTTTTTTTTTTTTGGTGTGAAGGATGTTTTTAGTATAGTTTTCTGTGACTTCTTTCCTCAGTTTGTGATTATCCTTTAGATAGGAAACATGACTGATGTTTTGACAAGAACTTGCACTAGATATTGAGTAGGGCCTCCCCTTTGCTTTTTGGTTGTCACTTTACTATCACAGGTGAAGTCTACTCCCTGGTTGTTGCAGTAAAGATTCACAGATCTGTATCTTAGCTGTGTTTCTGGTCTGTGGTAAAAAGGTAGGTGGGATTGAAGCTTTCCCACTAAGAAGGAAGACATTGAGTATTCCTCTTCTGGAGTTGTTTCACCTTTGAGTGTGCTCTGTTGTGACACCTTTCACCCATTGTGCAAGCTATCAGATTACACTGTTGTTGGCAGTGCTCTCATGCCAACAATTGACTCTGGTATCTCTCAGATGTTTTCACCAGGCCACCAGGGTAGATCCACTGAAATTAGGTCCCAGGATTGTAATCATGGATTTGGATGTGTTATGGGAGCAGCTCTAACTCTGACCTTGCCCAACCCTCACGTGTATAAGACTACAAAGTCTACAACTGCTAAACCTAGATGTTTTGGCTACAGGAGCACCCATTGTCTGTTCAGATACTCTGTAGATGATGAGTTTACAAAACAGGTCATGGGGGTGTCAACTAGGGGCATATGAGTCCTCCCTGGTGAGAAGGGAACACAGAGGTGGTGGCAACTGGGATCTCTGGAGTGCCCACTATGGCAGAGACAGGGCATGCAAGGGAACTAGTAGCCAGGGGTGTGAGGGATCTATCCCCAGCAGGGAACAACTGTGTCGGGGAGATGGAGGCCGTGGGCATGAGGAGAGCCATTCTGGTGAATCCCTTCCTAGTGCTCAAAGAGGCAGGGACGAGCACATGGGGAGAGAGACTGAATGGAAGCCCTGCCCCTTACACATCACACAACTATCGTGCTTTGTTCCTTCAGTGATCCTGGTTTCCTCCACAAAGATTTCTGGTTGCAGAGTTCATCATTCCCATCCCCTCGGGCTGTCTCCTTGCAGTCAACAGCAGTCCTCTCCCTGGGTTTGTTCTCCAAACCCCACTTTCGAGCACCCAGCACCTGTCCACATCAATAGATACATGTCTCAGGCTGGGACATGTAGGGCTATGGCATGGACCATCTGTGTATGTCTCATTCTGCTTCGCCTGCCACAGACCAGTTGTTGAGCTCTCCTCCAATGACCGCTGAATATCCTCTTCTGTCTCAATTGGTCTCCCCATCATTGAGAGGGTTTCCCCAGATGTGGAAACCTCTCTTCTCCTTAAACTACCCCCCTACAAGGTTGTAGGTTCCATCTTGCTTTCTCTCCTCTTCTTTTTCTCTTCTTCTTTCTTTCATCCTACTTGGTTGAGCTGGAATCTTTCTTGTCCATTCAGGTGTCTGAGGTCCTCTGCTAGTGTTCAGCCAGCGCTCTGTGAGAATTATATCATTTGTAGATGTATATTTGATACATTTATGGGGAGGGTGACTCAGAGTTCTCCTACTCATTTGTCATCTTGACTCATCTTCATTTAATATTTCATATTTTGAATTGAAAAATTTTATTATCAGAAAAACAGAAGATGTAAGGATATAAAATGTACTACTAAGTGTACTTAGCATAAAATAAGTCAGAGGAAAAATATCTAGCACTTCAACTAAGTAATCTGTTCAGTTCAGTTGTTCAGTCACGTCTGATGCTTTGCAACCCCATGGACTTCAGCACATCAGGCCACTCTGTGCATCACAAACTTCAGAGTTTACTCAGACTTATGTCCATTGAGTCAGTGATGCCATACAACCATCTCATCCTCTGTCGTCCCCTTCTTCCACCTTCAATCTTTCCCAGCATCAGGGTCTTGTCCAGAGAGTCACTTCCTCACATCAGGTGGCCAAAGTATTGGAGCTTCAGCTTCAGCATCAGCCCTTCCAATGAAAATTCAGGACTGATTTCCTTTAGGATGGACTGATTGGATCTTCTTGCAGTCCAAGAGATGCTCAAGAGTCTTCTCCAACACGACAGTACAAAAGCATCAATACTTCGTACCTCAGCTTTCTTTATGGTTCAAATCTCACATCCATACATGACTGCTAGAAGAACCAGCAGCCTTCACTAGATGGACCTTTGCTGGCAAAGTAATGTCTCTGCTTTTTAACATACTGTCGATTTCAGTCATAACTTCCCTTCCAAGGAGTAAGTGTCTTTTAATTTCATGACTACAGTCACCATCTGCAGTGATTTTTGAGCTCAAAAAAATAAAGTCTGTCACTGTTTCCAGGTTTCCCCATCTATTTCCCATGAAGTGATGGGACCAGAGGCCATGATCTTAGTTTTCTCAATGTTGAGCTTTAAGCCAACTTTTTCACTCTCCTCTTTCACTTTCATCAAGAGGCTTTTTAGTTCCTCTTCACTTTCTGCCATAAGGGTGGTGTCATCTGCATATCTGAGATTATTGATATTTCTCCCAGCAATCTTGATTCCAGCTTGTGCTTCATCCAGCCCAGATTTTCTCATGATGTACTCTGCATAGAAGTTAAATAAGCAGGGTGACAATATACAGCCTTGATGTCCTCCTTTTCCTATTTGGAACCAGTCTGTTGTTCCATGTCCAGTTCTAACTGTTGCTTCCTGATCTGCATACAGATTTCTCAAGAGGCAGGTCAGGTGGTCTGGTATTCCCATCTCCTTCAGAATTTTCCAGTTCGTTGTGATATACACACTCAAAGGCTTTGGCATAGTCAATCAAGCAGAAATAGATGTTTTTCTGGAGCTCTCTTGCTTTTCTGATGATCCAGTGGATGTTGGTTATTTGATCTCTGGTTTCCTTTGCCTTTTCTAAAACCAGCTTGAACATCTGAAAGTTCACGGTTCACATATTGTTGAAGCCTGGCTTGGAGAATTTTCAGCATTACTTTGCTAGCGTGTGAGATGAGTGCAATTGTGTGGTAGTTTGACATTCTGTGGCATTGCCTTTCTTTGGGATTGGAATGAAAACTGACCTTTTCTAGTCCTGTGGCCACTGCTCAGTTTTCCAAATTTGTTGGCACATTGAGTGCACTCTTTCACAGCTTCATCTTTTAGGATTTGAAATAGTTCAACTGGAATTCTATCACCTCCACTAGCTTTGTTGATAGTGATGCTTCCTAAGGCCCACTTGACCTCACATTCTAGGATGTCTGGCTCTGGGTGAATGATCACACCATCGTGATTATCTGGGCCATGAAGATCTTTTTTGTGTAATTCTTCTGTGTATTCTTGCCTCCTCTTCTTAATATCTTCTGCTTCTGTTAGGTCCAGACCATTTCTGTTCTTTATTGAGCCCATCTTTGCATGGAATGTTCCCTTGGTATCTCTAGTTTTCTGGAATAGATTTCTAGTCTTTCCCATTCTATTGTTTTCCTTTACTTCTTTGCACTGATCACTGAGGAAGGCTTTCTGCTCTCTTCTTGCTATTCTTTGGAACTCTGCATTCAGATGCTTATATCTTTCCTTTTCTCCTTTGTTTTTCACTTCTATTCTTTTCATAGTTATTTGTAAGGCCTACTCAGATACTCATTTTGCTTTTTTGCATTTCTTTTTCTTAGGGATGGTCCTGATCCCTGTCTCCTGTACCATGTCATAAACCTTTGTCCATAGTTCATCAGGCATTCTGTCTGTCAGATCTAGTCCCTTAAATCTATTTCTCGTTTACACTGTATAATTGTTAGGGATTTGATTTAGGTCATACCTGAATGATCTAGTGGTTTTCCCTACTTTATTCAATTTAAGTCTGAATTTGACAGTAAACAGTTCATGATCTGAGACCCAGTCAGCTCCTGCTGTCTTTTTGGTGACTGTATAGAGTTTCTTCTCCTTTGGCTGAAAAGAATATAATCAATCTGATTTCAGTGTTGATCATCTGATGATATCCATATGTAGTCTTCTCTTGTGTTGTTGGAAGAGAATGTTTGCTACGACCAGTGTATTATCTTAGCAAAATTCTATTAGCTAAATAGGGCTTTTCCCTCCCCCTTTATTCTGTACTCCAAGGCCAAATTTGCCTGTTACTCCAGGTGCTTCTTGACTTCCTACTTTTGCATTCCAGTCCCCTAGAATGAAAAGGACATATTTTGGGGGTGTTAGTTCTAAAAGGTCTTGTAGGTCTTCATAGAATTGTTCAATTTTAGATTCTTCAGCATTACTGGTCAGGGCATAGACTTGGATTATCGTGATATTGAATGATTTGCCATGGAAATGAACAGAGATCATTCTGTCGTTTTGGGACTGCATCCAAGTACTGCATTTTGGACTCTTTCGTTGACTATGATGGCTACTCCTTTTCTTCTAATGGATTCTTGCCAACAGTAGTAGATATAACGGTCACCTAAGTTAAATTCACCTATTCCAGCAGCAGCTGGCGGCTGCACAGCCCTGGAACAGCGGCTGGCCAAGAAGAGATACCCCACATCCAAAGTCAGAGAAACCGCAGTAAGACAGTAGGCGCTGGAATGGCTCTGAGGAGATACTGCATGTCCAATGGCAAAGGAGATGCCCCAGCAAGATGGTAGGAGGGACGAATTCATGTTTAGAATCAAACCCCATTCCCACCATACATGCTCAGAGGGCTCAAACAAACCTTGTGTGCACCAGGACCCAGGGACCCCACAGAGACTGAGACAAAATTGTGTTTGAGCATCTCCTGTGGAGATATGGGTTAGTAGTGGACTGCCACAGGGACAGGGGCTCTGGGTGCAGCAGACTTGGGTATGGCATAAGCCGTCTTGGAAGAGGTCACCATTAACCCCACCATAGAGCGGCCAGAATTTACACAGGAATGGGAAATAGACTCTTGGAGGGCACAAACAGAACCTTGTGCACCAGGACCCAAGACAAAGGAGCGCTGGCCCTACAAGAGACTGACCCAGACTTGTCTATGAGTGTCAAGGAGTCTCCAGCAGAGGCGTGGGTGGCTGGTGATCTGCTGCATGGGGTGGGGGCACTGAGTGTAGCAGTACATGCATGGGATCTTTTGAAAGAGGACAACATTATCTTCATTACCTCCCCCATGGTTTAAGTGTAAATAAGTGTTAGTTTCCCAGTCGTGCCCAACTCTTTGCAACCTTGTGAACTGCAGCCCACTGTGATCTTCTGTCCATGAGATTTTCCATGGAAAATACTGGAAAATGGATACTGTAGTGGGTTTCCATTTCTTTCTCCAGGGGATCTTCCAGACCCAGGGATTGAATCCAGATCTCCAGCACTGCAGGCAGATTCTTTATGGACTGAGCTACAAGGGAAGCCCCCACCATGGTTTGGAAAGCAAGAGAGTTCCAGAAAAACATCTATTTCTGCTTTATTGACTATGCCAAAATCTTTGGTTGTGTGGATCACAATAAACTGTGGAAAATTCTGAGAGAGACGGGAATACCAGACGACTTGACCTGCCTCTTGAGAAATCTGTATGCAGATCAGGAAGCAACAGTTAGAACTGGACATGGAACAACAGACTGTTCAAAATAGGAAAAGGAGTACATCAAGGCTGTATATTGTCAATCTGCTTATTTAACTTAAATGCAGAGTACATCATGAGAAATGCTGGACTGGAAGAAACACAAGCTAGAATCAAGATTGCCAGGAGAAATACCAATAATCTCAGATATGCAGATGACACCACCCTTATGGCAGAAAGTGAAGAGGAACTAAAAAGCCTCTTGATGAAAGTGAAGGAGAGTGAAAAAGTTGGCTTAAAGCTCAACTTTCAGAAAATGAAGATAATGGCATCTGGTCCCATCACTTCATGGGAAATAGATGGGGAAAGAGTGGAAACAGCGGCTGACTTTATTTTGGGGGGCTCTAAAATCACTGCAGATGGTGACTGCAGCCATGAAATTAAAAGACGCTCACTCCTCGGAAGAAAAGTTATGACCAACCTAGATAGTATGTTGAAAAGCAAAGACATTACTTTGCTGACTAAGGTCCATCTAGTCAAGGCTATGGTTTCTCCTGTGGTCATGGATGTCAGAGTTGGACTGTGAAGAAGGCTGAGCGCTGAAGTATTGATGCTTTTGAACTGTGGTGTTGGAGAAGACTCTTAAGAGTCCCTTGGACTGCAAGGAGATCCAACCAGTCCATTCTGAAGGAGATCAACCCTGGGATTTCTTTGGAGGGAATGATGGTAAAGCTGAAACTCCAGTACTTTGGCCACCACATGCGAAGAGTTGACTCGTTGGAAAAGACTCTGATGCTGGGAGGAATTGGGGGCAGGAGAAGAAGGGGACAACCGAGAATGAGATGGCTGGATGGCATCACTGACTCGATGGGTGTGAGTCTGAGTGAACTCCTGGAGTTGGTGATGGACAGGGAGGCCTGGTGTGCTGTGCTTCATGGGGTCGCAAAGAGTCGGATACATTGAGCGACTGAACTGAACTGAACTGAACTGAAATTGCAGGGAGGGGACACAGCTCCACCCATCAACAGAAAATTGGATTAAAGGTTTACTGAGCATGGCCCTGGGAACAAGACCAAAATCCCCCTCAGTCAGTCTATCCCGTCAAGAAGCTTTCATAAGCCTCTTATCTTTCTCCATCAGAGGGCAGACTGAAAACTACAATCACAGAAGACTAACCAATCTAATCACATGGATCACAGCCTTGTCTGATTGAATGAAACTATGAACCATGCCGTGTAGGGCCATACAAGAGGAATGGGACATTGTGGAGTGTTGTGACAAAATTCCTACTGGAGAAGGGAATGGCAAACCAATTCAGTATTATTGCCTTGAGAACCCCATGAACAGTATGAAAAGGCAAAAAGATAGGACACTGAAAGATGAACTATCAGGTCAGTAGGTGCCCAATATGCTACTGGAGATCAGTGGAGAAATAACTCCAGAAAGAAGAAAGATACAGAGCCAAAGCAAAAACAATACTCAATTGTGGATGTGACTGGTGATGGAAGCAAGGTCCAATGCTGTAAAGAGCAATATTGCATAGGAACTTGGACTGGTAGATTCGTGAATCAAGGCAAATTGAAAGTGGTCAAACAGGGGATGGCAAGACTGAATGTGGACATTTAAGAACCAGTGAACTAAAATGGACTGGAATGGGTGAATTTAACTCAGATGACCATTATATCTACTACTGTGGGCAAGTAATCTGTTACTCATAGCTTATTTTTTTCTAAATATTTTAATGTCTTAATAAGTTTTAATTCTCTTTGTAACTGTAATAAACTTAATATGAAGTGAAAAATATCATGTAGATATTGTCCCATGTCAATTGAATCTATTATTTAAAAGTCAACCATAAATCAATAATGTTTCACCACAAAGCATGTTAGATAAATTAACTAATTTAGTCATCAAATATATCCATTAAGTAGCTTTACAACACCCACTTCATAGATGGTGAAAATTGTAAGAAAAAAATTGATTCAAATTTCTAAATTCATAAAGGTAATATGAGCCAAACATAGGACTTTATGAATAAATACATTACAGCTCTAAAGGATCATAGACTTAAATATAAAATGTAATTCCAAATGTTAATTTTTCTATATAGTACTTATATAGATAGATTTATTGCCATCTTTTGTATACACAATATTTAATATTTGTAATAAAATAATATATGTAATATCTAAGTATGTATCTTCATATATATGATGTGTATATATTTTGACCCAGAATTTCACTTTTATAAATAAAACCCAAATGAAAAAATTAGAGATAATGGATTATATGCAGTTATTAGATTATTTACTGCACTTCAATCATAATAAAGCAAATTAGAAACCAACTAAATGTTCCTCTCCAAGAGATTATACAGCACATTATGGTATATCCATAAGTGTCTTTCGGAATTAAAATTTGCAAGAATTTTTAATAACTGGAAAATATTAATTATACAAAATTAAACATACAGATTTAAATATTTATAATCATATATTCATTCAGTTGTTAATTATTTTGATGATCACTATTTATCAGGCACTATTTTAATAAAGAGGGAAATATAATGGTAACTCAAATAAATGAAATCCCTGCTCTTACAGATGTTGCTCTATTATCCACCTATTCATCTTCATTCTTAGTTAACTACCTATTGAGTTGTATTTGCCGACTAAGGCCCGTCTAGTCAAGGCTATGGTTTTTCCTGTGGTCAGGTATGGATGTGAGAGTTGGACTGCGAAGAAGGTTGAGCGCCGAAGAATTGATGCTTTTGAACTGTGGTGTTGGAGAAGACTCTTGAGAGTCCCTTGGACTGCAAGGAGATCCAACCAGTCCATTCTGAAGGAGATCAACCCTGGGATTTCTTTGGAAGGAATGATGCTAAAGCTGAAACTCCAGTACTTTGGCCACCTCACGCAAAGAGTTGAGTCATTGGAAAAGACTCTGATGCTGGGAGGGATTGGGGCAGGAGGAGAAGGGGACGACCGAGGATTGGATGGCTGGATGGCATCACTGACTCAATAGATGTGAGTCTGAGTGAACTCCTGAAGTTGGTGATGGACAGGGAGGCCTGGCGTGCTGTGATTCATGGGGTCGCAAAGAGTCGGACATGACTGAGCAACTGAACTGAACTGAACTGTTTGAGTTGTATGAGTCGTCTGTTACTCTGTAACAAACTACTCTAAAACTCAGTGACATATAACAACTATTTGCCATGAAATTATTGCTTATTTGTCTGGTGGTCACCAAGAAGTTAGTTAATCTAGGCAGGGCTCTTCTGGACAGCTACAGATCCAGTTATAGAGGAGATCAGGAGTCAAAGTGTGAAGGAGGAAAAAGAAACTACTTTCCCCAAGAACGGCCCCAGCATTCATCATTACCTTTGTAGTACTAGTTGACTGCAAATTGGAGTTCTCTGAAATGTCTAAAACCAGCGTCTTGTCTCTGTGCCTGTTCAGGGCCACCAGGACCAGCTAATCAAAGTCCCATCCTCAAATGTCTATATTCCACTTACAGTGAAGTCCTTCTTTTGAACTCCTAAGGAATCGATATCAAGCAAGTACTGCCCCTTAAGGTTTGTATTCAAGTTCTTTCTCTGGAGTCCATTATCAGAGGTTCTAAGGTACCGGAACCAACCTTTATAACAGTGTAGACTCCACATCCATGAAGGTTTTCTTTTAAACTTTTATTTTAACAATTTCAACATCTTCCCTTTTCATCCTCAGCTTTAAGGATGGTAATTGCTTTCACACAGTTATTATTAATATCTCCATGATGAAGAAGGATTTCTTTTTGCTTTTTAACCAATTTCCTTCCAATAGTTAGTTATTAACATTAATTGACATTCAATTATCTGAATTGTGTAGTTTATATTTCTAACTAGATTCTGACTCACATCCCATTGGTGAGAGTAAAATCACATCAAAGCAAAGCTCAGTGTCTGTGGAATGAACTATATACTTTTCTTCTTCTAAGTAATTCAAACTATCACATTATAATCTAGCTACCAATCTATTTTCTTCTAGTCTCATTTTTTTTTCATCTTTGTATATCCTGAGAAGAAAATAATTGAAATTATGCTTTGTATTGTCAAAGGAAATAATTCAACATATCCACAGGTTTTTACCAGGTTTTTATATTTTCTCTGCTTTCCATTTGTGTGAACTTATTATGATGGTAACAATAGCTTACATTCATTAAAAGTGCAGGCACTGATATTGAATCCTTACAACAATCTTATGAAGTAGGTACTTATTACTCTGATTTTAAAAATAAGAAAACTGAGTTTATGAGATATTAATTAGCCCAAGGTCCCACATTTTTTATTTGGTATAACCTGTATTTAGAAACAATGATCTATTGGTAAAGCCCATATATTTAACCACTGCAAAACACTGTTTCAGAATGAAACTCTGCTGGAAGTAGCAGTCACTTGGTTTTAAACATCCATCTAAACCTTTAATAATTACATATTTATGCACATTTTAAAATGTTACTTTTTAAATAAAAACCATTTGTGTTGAGACCATTTGTTTTCCTGTGTATCACAGAGTACAGGGGAACACACATTGACTTATTTACTGAATGCTCATAGTGAATGATATATACCTGTATATATGTGTCTATGGCTAATGACCTTATGATGGAATATTCCAAGCATGAACTTTTAAAAAAGATCTTTGAAAGTCACAGGATATTTCTTATCATTAAGATTTTAGACCAATTTTGGAAAGTTTTAGCTTAGGCAATATTCAAGACATAATGTTGCAAATTTCTGCGTACTAATAAAATAATCATGATACATACACAATTCAAGAAAATTTTGTATGGTGGGGGAGGGAATTAAATGAATTATAAACTTTATTAAGTATCTCTTCTTCTGTAAATTTCATTGTTTTTTATTTTACTTTTCTTTTCTAACTAAGGCCAATACGTGTTGATTATTTGTGTATGTATGCATATTTGTTGCATACATGCATGTGTGTGTGTATGTGTGATTACCAGTAGTTTCCTTTTTGTCAATTTGCAATGTCAAGTGAAAGGAAAATGACAGTATCAGACAAACTCTTATGTGTGTACCAGAGAGTACACAGGAAGTGGCATCAACTTATTCTCTGAATCCTCACAGTGAGCGACATAAATCAAAACTCCCCACGACAGTAGAGAAAAGCCAGTAAGTTTGGACAGAAAATGATACAGGTATGGCTTTCAGAAAACAGGAAGAGCTTCTTTTCATGGTGCCATCTACAGCAATAACAAGGAGCTTGCAAATCTGATGTTCCATAATGAGAATTTCCTGCAAGTTGTAGGGACTTCTTACAATGGTAATGGAGTTGGTGATAAGAATTGAGTATTTAAGATGGACTGATGAACAGATTGGCCTATGTACACCTTTTATGGATAGGAATAAATAGGTGTGACATACTTCTTACTGTAATTAATAATTACTGCTCCCAAGTATGCATGACAATTTTTCTTAAAGGAAAAATATAATGAAGTCTGTCTTTCTTCAAAATATAGTATTTTCTTATTAATTAGTGTAAATGAAGCTTGTATTGTGGACCTATTATGCACAGAGTATTGTACATAAAGTGTTGTGGAAGATGCTATAATAAATAAGACATAATTTTTCCCTCATGGTAAAATGAAAATAAGAGGTTAAAAAAAAAAAAAAAACTGTATAGAGTAGATCAGAGTCCTAAACAAGCATGCTGCTGCTGCTGCTAAGTCGCTTCAGTCATGCCCGACTCTGTGCAACCCCAGAGACGGCAGCCCACCAGGCTCCCCCGTCCCTGAGATTCTCCAGGCAAGAATACTGGAGTGGGTTGCCATTTCCTTCTCCTAAACAAGCATAAAGTGCTATAAAGATTCAAAGATTGGTGAAATTACAGATATTTGATTGCAATTCTGGATAAAGATTTTGTATCTATACTGGGCACATAAAAGCAAATAGAAATAACGGTAGTCTGTCTGATAGGGTATCACAACATCACTGGTCTGAGCAACTTTATACATGGGTAACTGCAGTATTACGGATCCCGCACATTTCATCAGCATGCACTTATAACATTATCAGATGACTCAGGCTTGTTTCAAGTCATTCTTATAATATCTGATAATAAAAAACACTAAGTATTGAATTTTGACATAAATTGAATGGATAAGTTCTAGGAATTCTTTAAAAGCATTAATGGATTATGATGTGTTCTCTTTTATTTTTTCCTGAGATTCCTATTCAAATCACCTGGAAATCTTATAGGAATTTTGGAATCACTCTAATTACTCAGAAAAGACTCTACTCCTCACAGGTAACTTGGAAGCTTCAAATTCACTTTGGAGCTTAAGTTCTTTTAGCTGGGGCCACATCTTCCCAAAACCACGTTGCTGAATCAGTCTGGTTTTGGTAGTTTTCAAGCATAGCATTCTATACCATGATAATTTTCTCCCACAGCAAACTAGCTAAACAAAGCTACTAAAAAATAAATAAAAATTAAATGAAGAGAAAATGTATAAAGTAGATCTTTTGGCTGCTTCAGTCTGTGTTATATTCTTCTGGAAGTGAACACTACGTGTACCTGATTGAAAGAGTGGGTCTGAGAGCACTGTTGTACCTCATGATCCTTCCTCTGTAGTCATAGCTGTTGTTTCAAATGTGACCATATGATCCCAGGGAAATTCTTTGCTAATCAGCAACCACAATGGCTTACCTTCCTTGAGAAGCTGAACTAAATAGTACTAACACACCAAAGAGTAAATGGTAACTAAGATCTCATTAGGAGCAAAATGTCACAATGAAAGCCTAATAATTTCTTTTTGCCAAAAGTCCCACAAAAGCCCTGTATCACACTTTTCCTGAGGCTTGTTTTTGTGTTTTTATTTATAGTAAAATTTCCCTCTTTTGAATTAGCTTGGCACCATTTTCCTAAAAAAATATCATAGTAAAAATAATAAGGGAAGAAGATACCTTCAGCTGTAAAATTATAGTTCTAATTTGTTATTTCCCTGGTCCTAGGATCTGTATATGTTAAATTTGCTGAACTAGGTTTTAAATATCAAAAGCAGTTATAAACGCAGGTATCTCAAGAATTAAGAAATATGTAAATTTAAACATACATATGATTTTATATGTGTGTATCTAGTTTTTATGGTATCTGAATTTCTTGGATACTAATGTAATAGTAATCTCTCATCTTTAGTGGAATATGGGATACTTTTAGTCCCTGGAATGTCACAGAAAATATTTCATTAGCTGGTAGCAGCCTGGAATAATGTGCCTAGGGAAGACAATGGATTAAGTCACCAAATGACTGCTGTGCAATAGTTCTGTAGTAGAAATGATTTTATATATATATACATATATATATATATTAAGCTTTTATTCTGGATGCAGTAGAGAATTAACAAAAATAATAAAATGGCAATTTTAGGCCTTCAAATACTCAGCTCATGGCACAAAGAACATGCTTGTGTGCTTTATCTGAAAGTATATTTTATGTCTTATAACAAAAAAGTCAATGTTTCTCAAGCCATATCTGAAGTTTCATTCTGCAAGACAGAACTCTTAAGATGTTTTGTTGACTAAGAAATAGTAATGTCTTAAAGATCATACTGAGGACATTTGAAAAGATTTGGATGAATCCAAGTACATGGAATACCCAAATCTTACCGATCCTTCCTTACCAATTCCTTTTCTTCTGTCTAAGACAGGGGCTTCCCTAAGGGCTCAGATGGATAGGTGAAGAATCCACCTGCAATGAAGGAGACCTGGGTTTGACTGCTGGGTTGAGAAGATCCCGTGGAGAAGGGAATGGTTACCTTCTCCAGTATTCTTGCCTGGAGAATCCATGGACAAAGGAGCCTGGCGGGCTACAATCCATGGGGTGGCAAAGAGTCAGATATGACTGAGTGACTAACATTTTCACTTTTTTTTTTCACTTTCAATGAGATTATACTCTTTTTATTTGAAGATCCTGTATTATCTTCACCTAAAACAATCACTGACCTTTACAATTATCACTTCCAAAAGTAATTAACTTACATTCAAGAATTTCTGATAGGACTGAGTCCAAAGTACGAACTTAGAGGACAGAGCAGGTACACAAAGAACAAAGTTTTGATCATTTATATCAGCCAAATTATGGGCCAATATGTATAGAAATTTGTTCCAAATACACAAAAACATTCAAGGAGAAAAAATAATTTAAAGTGGGCTGACTTTAACAGTATTTTCCAGTACTAGAAATTCTGGATTAAATGTGTTACTTGGCTGATGTGCTCGGACGGATGATCAAAACCTAACCTAAACTGTATCCTATTTTAAATGAATTTGAAGTGCCATAACTTTTTTTGATATAATGTCTGTGAATAAATCTTATATCTAAAAGATACAAGGATGCTGTAATGGATTTATCTTTTGTAATCTCTTTGAAGGTCTTCAGGGGACATTTATATATTTATATCACCATAGCATAGAAAACTTATGAAGCCAGCATCAGTGTTCTTAAAGCTTCTACATTAGATGTCTTCTTCAGGTAGGGGATAACAAGGGGGAGAATAGACTCCTTGTTATTAATGATCATGCCAGTATTCCAGATTAGGAGAAGCCAAACCACAACCCTTAACTGTCAGTGATTTTACAGGCAGTGTGGTTACTTATGTGTACAGTGGAGCTTGTACAGTAATAATTTTTACTTTAGGTACATCTGGTAGAACATATTGATCATAGAGATTCTAGCACTGAAATGATTGAGCACCAGACTGAAATGCAATGTCACATTTTAAAAATGAAGATAAAAGAGAAAATATCTACCCAGAGACCTTATTTGAATAACCATGTTGGAAGGAAAAGTTCTTTTGGTCATAGCCACAGATCCCTTAAATACAGACTAAGCTAAATTCCCTCAATAAAACACCCTGCAACACTGTTGCAAGTCTATACTATAACTTACCTTCCTAGTTGTTAGCAAAAAGTATATCGCTCTCTATTGCTTTTTTTTTTTTTTAAGAAGTATACTGCTATGACCTGTATGTTAAGCCAGCCTACTAAATTGACTTGAGTTCAGAACAAAATAAGGTTGAATGAGTAGCCTCTCCTCCACTTGGGGTATGATTCAGTCAATCTAAAAATACATAAAATGTCTGGACAATTAGAGATAACCAGTGAGAACCCTTTAATAATTCACAAGAAGAGAAAAATAAATTTCTAAGAGCAAACACATGCCTTTTCTTCTGCAGACAATTACTCTCATATTTAAAAAGACTCCCTTGTAAAGCAGAAACTACACAATATTGTAAAGCAATTATCCTCCAATTAAAACATAAGGAAAAGAAAATAATAAAATAAAAAATCTCCAACTTTACTAAAGAAACTTAGTATAGACTGTATGAGACATCTGACCTAATAACCATGATTTCAGCTATGCAACATGATTAGCTTTTATCAGATACACAGATCCCTAGAGTCAGGCCTTTACAGTTTCTGGAACCATGAATAAGTTACATGATCAGGTAGCTCAGACTCTCATGGGACCTAATTCTACTGAACTGTCATCTCTCCTCCAATTCACTCATGTAGTCTGATATGAAATTTCACAGAAACAACTGACAGGGAGAAGAAATTTACATGTACACATATACACATATACAAACATACACATAAGTTATTTATTCATTTTTATAAGGAATTATCTTGTGTGACTATGGAGACTAAGAGGACTCAAGATCTGTAGTCAGCAAACTGGAGATCCAGAAGCTCCAATGGTGTAGCTGCAGTCTGAGAGCTGGTAAGCTTCAGACCCAAGAAGAACTGAAGTTTTAGTTTGAGCCTAAAGACAAGAAAATATTTATGCTCCTATTCAATCAGGCAGGCAGGAGGAGTTTTGCTTATTCATGAGAGGAACAGCTTTTTTGTTCCATTCCAGCCTTTAACAGATTGAATGAGGCCCACCCACACTAGGAAGGGCAATCTACTTTACTCAGTCTACTGATTCAAATGTTAATCTCATCCACAACTACACCCTCACAGAAACACTCAGAATAATGTTTGACCAAATATTTGGATACCCCTCAGACCAGTAAAGTTGACACATAAAATTAATCATCATAATCCTAAAGGATAATAATGAAGGGAAATCCTCTTAGGGGCAGAATGTTGAGCATGGCATCTGGTTGTTCATTTTGGTTGGAAAAAGTATTTGCTGGAGGTCAAATATACATCAGTTCTTGGAGATTAGCAATCAGGTGCAGGACTAATGACTCATCCAGTAGTAAGCACCTTAGAAGCAGTGCAATTAAAACATTAGGGAAAGATTTAGTTAAAAAGCTTAAGGGTGAACTTCTGAAAATTGGCAAAGGATGCAAAGATATTCATTGCTTAAGTAAATGTTTTCAAAAGAATGCTTTTGTGGAGGAGACTTGCAATAATCAAGTAAAATAAGATTTCTCATATTGTGGCTGTTAATCTGCCTCTTTACCTGTCACCTAGTGCTTACTCAGTAAGCTCATTAACAAACTGAAAACATGCTGGTATAGAATTGACTCAGTCTCAAATACATAAGCTTCTCATCACCATGGTAAATCTGGCTACTTCCGCTTAATGACCAAATTCCTACAGTGAAGATCAACTAGGCCCCCTACATATACCATATGTTCATGGAGGGAAGAGTGGCAGTAAGTTCTAGGGAAGTTTAATGAATTTTTACCCTTTGAATCATAGACGGGGCAGAAATCCCTTCCCCCCACCCCTTGGTACTGCCACTTACTCTAGATAAGAATTTTCATTCTCTGCCTCTAATTTTTCTTCCCTCATGATCATCCATGGATCTACAGAATGCATCGTTTGCTGCCATGATGCTATAGACTATGTTCCTCCTGATCAAGGCATTCGTTTTATAGGAAAGGAGTGAAGCAATAGACACATACCCAAGGGGATCATTTACCTTACTCTTTACTTCATCACCCAGAAGCAGTTGGTCCAGTAATGCAGTAGAGTGGCTTAGATAAGACTTATTTATGCTATTTTATACATAATAACAGTTAGGTTGGAGAAATGTTCTAAAAATGTTACTTTATGCTCTGACAACCATAAATGATGCTTTTAATATCTTAGTAAGAAACCAGATTGGAGAATCAATGGTTAAAATGAGAGTGACCTCTTTCTTTATAATCCCTGAAGTTCATGTTAGTCGCTCAGTGGTGTCTGACTCTTTGTGACCCCATGGACTGTAGCCCAGTAGTTCCTGTGTCCATGGAATTCTCCAGGCAAGAATACTGGAATGAGTTGCTATGTCCTCCTGCAGGGGATCTTCCCAACCCAAGGACAGAACCTGGGTTTCCCCTCAAGAATTTCTTGTTTCCCCTGTATATTATTGACTGCTCTTGATAGTTTAGAAGTCTTAGTTCCCAATGGAGAAATACTTTTACAAGGACACAATGATGATTTCAATGAATTAGTAATGAGAGAAAACTATCTTATAAGTTTATAGTGGAACAAAACTAACAGGTAAAGGCCAACTGTTTGCAGTTATAATCCTAATTGAAAGAGTAATAGAATTTATGTTACCCAAGTGGGGCAGAGAGGATTTTGTCAACCAGTAGATTCTCTGAAAGCTTCTTAGTATTTCCACAACTAATGATTACAAAAAGAAAAAACTACAACAATCAAATACAAGCAAGATCAGACACTTTTGGAATAAAAATTTGAGTCACTATACGAAACAAAATATAGCGAAGTTTTGAGATGCTATGGACAAATGCAACATAGAGTGAAAAGTGAAAGATGACAGCTAATTTGTTTTTACTGTGTTTTAATTTATTAATTGAAGGATAATTGCTTTACAGAATGTTGTTGTCTTCTGTCAAACCTCAGCATGACTCAGCCATAGGTAGAGAAATTTTAAATAGCAATAAATACCAATTGTTAAGAGAAGACTAAAGAAATATGCTTATTTTCTTCACTGTTTTGTATCATATCAATTGCCTTTTTAAAAGTCTTTCTCAAAACAGTCTTTTGGACTCTGTGGGAGAGGGAGAGGGTGGGATGATTTGGGAGAATGGCATTGAAACATGTATACTATCATGTAAGAAACGAATCACCAGTCTAGGTTCGATGCAGGATACAGGATGCTTGGGGCTGGTGCACAGGGATGACCCAGAGAGATGGTATGGGGAGGGAGGTGGGAGGGGGGGTCAGGATTGGGAACACGTGTACACCCATGGCGGATTCATGTTGATGTATGGCAAAACCAATACAGTATTGTAAAGTAAAATAAAAATATGTATAAATAAATTAAATAAAAATAAAACCTCTTTTACTCAAAAAAAATAAAATAAAAATAAAAGTCTTTCTCTTTTCCAAGCAACTTTATATAAAGTATGTTGATGAAGGTGACTTTTATTTTTCAGTCTTTAGTTTGCAAGACATTGTATCTCTGAATGAATTAGGAAAGATATAAACATCATCTAATGCTGCATATAGGACTTGATGGGAATTTGAGGAAAGACCAAATATGTTGTTTAGTCACTTGATGCTAGGTAGTCATGGGATCTTATTGTCATTGTTGTTTGGGAGACACAATTAAGTAGGAGGCTATGTATTGGTGCTAAGCAACCAAAGGATGATTGTGCCAGACTGATTGTTGGTAGTCAGGACCATTTTCACCACCTTCTGTGCTCTCTCCTATAGTTTCAAAGTTGATGTCTGGGAAACAAATTTCCTAGAATCTTTTGTTGTGGGGCTTTGGTTTAGATCATAATAACATGAATTCCCTCTTGTTAGATCTGGAAGGCAGAAGTGAAACACAGCTCTTTTCTTCCTCTTGCAACAGCAAGGGAAAGCATGGATATAGAGGACATGAGATTTTAGTGTGCACTGGCCATTGTCCCTAAGAATCACTTTCTTGGTGCTACAGCCAGCACTACAGTAACCATCAGTCGTGATTTCCTGTACCTTTTGAGCTGTGTTCAAAATAGCAACTTCATAATTCCCCCAAAGCTAGTAGCAAACCTGAGATCCATTGGTGGTTTTCCCTAACCTTTACTCCTCAGTCTTTTCAACACATTTCTGAGCAGTTAATTTTCTGTGCTGAACTTCTTACTGCTTTCAAGGTTTAAAGAGGTTTATGGTATTCTGATAGAACTGTCTATGATAAAAGGTTTTAACTTCAGTAAATGAGAATTTATAAAGATGTATAAAGTATTACTTTATGGGGTTCTACACTTATTAAAGTATGGCATGACTGCATATGAAAAAATAGTTGCTAATATATATGCTTATGTATGTGTGCTCAGTGGCTGAGTTATATCCAACTCTTTGCAACCCCATGGACTGCAGCCTGCCAGGTTCTCTGTCCATGGCATTTTCCAGGAAAGAATAATGAAATGGGTAGCCATTTCCTGCTTCATGGCATCTTCCTGATCCAGGGATCGAGCCTGCGTCTCCTGCATTTCCTACATTGGCAGGCAGAATTTTTACTGCTGTACCACCTGGGAAGACCTATATTTATGTTATATATATAGGCTCTTAATATCAACAAATAAAGTGGCAAACATCATATGGCCATTGTTATCCCCTGGAGAAGGAAATGGCAACTCACTCTAGTATTCTTGCCTGGGAAATCCCATGGACAGAGGAACCTGGAGGGCTATAGTCCAGGGGGTCACAAAAGAGACAGACATGACTTAGCCACTAAACAACAATTGTTATCCCCTGCTATTTTCTTCTCATACAACCCAACTCAAAGAAAAAATATCCCCAAAAATGAGGAATAGGTAAAGTATTGTATACATTACTACAAGAAAACATATTTGGGGAGGGGGAAAAGTAAACTTATCTACAGAAAAATAACACGCAGAAGAAAACTGAGACTTTGAAGCAGATAAAAACTTTAATCCAACATTCCAACATTAATACAAAACGTAGAATTTGATCACAACTTTAATGAAAATCAGTTAAGAACTGAGGGAAAAAACAGCAAATGAAGAGGATATATAGGAAGAAAGGAAACTGAAGAGTAGAGTTCACAGAGGAGTGACATAGAAATTGTCAAAAGGAAACCAAGTTAAAATAATTAGAGAATAACTAATGATAAAGACCATCAAAGATGCAATATATGAAAAGTTGAAATTGTGAAGGAGAATATCAAAGTAAAGGAACACAGATACCCTAAAACGTATCATAGTATATTTATTGGATTTATAATGAAAGAATCTGTCTTCTAGGTGAAAAAGTGTATGTTACTTGAAATGGAAATCAGATAGATTAAACGTGAAGACTCATATAATCAGTTTGGCTACAATATTCATTGCCAAAACATAACAGATCAACACTACAAAAAGACTTAAGAGAAAAATGTGATATTAGGAACTTATATCTACCAAAGTTGTCTCCAAGCTACAAAGAATATAGACAAAATTATATTGGTTGTAAAAAAACAACATATATTTTTCATATTAACCCTTGTTGAAGAAAAGCTACAGTCAGCTAAGAAGTGTTTTGGAAAACCCTAGCAAAGGACTAGTAGTGAGAAATTAATATATTTAACTAAAAATCAAATTGATAAAAAAACAAGGCAGGAATAAGAATAAGAGAATAGGCTAAAAGTATTATAATAAAAACAATTTCAAAATAATTTTAAAATTAATGCTTTAAAAATTACTTCAAAATAATTTTAAAATGATAATTTCAAACTGAATAAGTGAACAAATAAAAATTAATTAATTAATTGGAAATAATCCTTTTTATTAGCTTATGTTCAATAGCTTGCAGTCAAAGGGTATCTTTCGTGAGAAATTCAGTGATTAAAGTATATAGAGTTTATATAAAATAAAAACTGTTAAAACTGAGTTGTGGAGAAAAGGGAAGGAATGAGGAAGATCGTGCAAGTTTCCTTTTTTTGCTAATAACAAGTAGTTAAAGAGAGGGGTCTTAAGTGTTTTATACAATTCACACTGTTCATGGGGTTCTCAAGGCAAGAATGCTGAAGTGGTTTGCCATTCCCTTCTCCAGGGGACCACTTTACCAGTTGAGCTACCAGGGAAGCCCTACATATGTGGGGACACACACACACACACACACACACACTCAGAAACACAAACATAAGCACTGTTGCTGCTGCTGCTGCTGCAAAGCCGCTTCATTCATGTCCAACTCTATTGGAACCATAGAAGGCAGCCCACCAGGCTCCCATCCCTGGGATTCTCCAGGCAAGAACACTGGAATAGGCTGCCATTTCCTTCTCCTATGTATGAAAGTGAAAAGTGAAAGTGAAGTCGCTCAGTCATGTCCAACTCTTAGCGACCCCATGGACTGCAGCCCACCGGCTCCTCCATCCATGGGATTTTCCAGGCAAGAGTACTGGAGTGGGTTGCCATTGCCTTCTCCAAAACATAACCACAAATAAATACAAAATCTAACATAGCAAACATATCACACTAGAATCAAGAAAAAGATGGAGAAAACTCAAATGTTGATGAATAGTAGGAAACATTCTGAAACCGCTTTCACATTCCAAGTCTTACAATGCAGGTTTTCTTTATTGTAAATACTGTTAACTGTATCTCTAGGCAAGTACAGTGTTTGATATAGGATTATAGATATAATACAAGTGAATATAGTGAAGTATATGTGTCAATGATGACCCTGAGTGCTTGAACATGTTTTACCTTAATATAGTCCATCTCAGTTCAGTTCAGTTCAGTCGCTCTGTTGTGTCTTACTATGTGACCCCATGGACTGTAGCAGGCCAGACTTCCCTGTCCATCACCAACTCCTGGAGTTTGCTCAAACTCATGTCCATGAGCCCCTAAAAATAGAGTCTGTCACAGTTTCCACTGTTTCCCCATCTATTTGCCATGAAGTGATGGAACCGGATGCCATGATCTTAGATTTTTTAATGTTGAATTTTAAGCCAACTTTTTCCCTCTCCTCTTCATCTTCATCAAGAGGATTTTTAGTTCCTCTTCACTTTCTGCCATAAGGGTGGTATCATCTGCATATCTGAGGCTATTTATAATTTTCCTGGCAATCTTGATTCCAGCTGGTGCTTCATCCAGTCCAGTATTTTGCATGATGTACTCTGCATATAAGTTAAATAAACAGAGTGACAATATACAGTCTTGGAATACTCTTTTCCCAATTTAGAACCAGCCTATTCTTACATGGCCAGTTCTAACTGTTGATTCTTGACCTGCATACAGATTTCTCAAGAGGCAGGTCAGGTGGTCTGATATTCCCATCTCTAAGAATATTCCAGTTTGTTGTGATGCAGACAGTCAAAGGTTTTAGCATAGCAATGAAGAAGTAGATCCTTTTTCTGAAATTCTCTTGCTTTTTCTATGATCCAACAGATGTTGGCAGTCTGATTTTTGGCTCCTCTGCCTTTTCTAAATCCAGGTTGAACATCTGAAGTTCTTGGTTCACATACTGTTGAAGCCTAGCTTGGAGAATTTTAATTATTACATTGCTAGCTTATGAGATGAGTGCAGTTGTGCAGTAGTTTGAACATTCTTTGGCATTGCCTTTCTTTGGGAATGGGCTTCCCTTGTAACTCTGCTGGTAAAGAATCTGCCTACAATGTGGGATACCTGGGTTCAATCCCTGGGTTGGGAAGACCCCCCTGGAGAAGGGAAAGACTATCCACTCCTGTATTCTGGCCAGGAGAATTCCATGGACTGTATAGTCCATCGGGTTGCAATGAGTCGGACATGACTGAGCAACTTTCCCTTTCACTTTCTTTGGGATTAGTGCTCTATAAAAGCAGAGTTTTTGCTTGTTTTTGTAATTTACTGCCTTAGCCCTAGCACCTAACACTGTACCTGATACAAGGTACAGCACTGTACCTGATACAACAGTGTACCTTATCAGTAGTTGCTGAATGAAAGTTCATTTTGAGGAAGTGCATGGACAGCCATGTACTGTTCCTTTTCTCAAAGCAAAAGGGAAAGCCAAAGCAAAAAGCAAAAGGGAAAGAAAATATCAAGTTAAAAATTATTTGCTTCTGATAATTTTTACCATCAAATGAAAACATGGGCTGTTATGAAATCAGCATTAGCAAATACTTCACAAAGAATTATATAGTCAAAAAATATGGAAAAATATTATTTATACACACATTAAAAATTAACACTAGATGATTGATATATGCCAAATAGATTGGGGAAAAGTGCTGGACCTTGGGTACAACAAATCATTGCTTACCTTAGCCAGAAATTGGGAGCAATATCTATATTTTCTTATATTCCTAAGGCGTCATCAAGTTGCCTATTTATTTATATGCCTACAGCAGTGAGAAGGCTGCCATAGTACACACAGTCCCTGGGCCACTGTCAGTATTGTGATTTAAAAAGTCATTTTCAGGGGATATAGTTAAGTAAATGGTAACTGGTAATCAATTGATTACAATTAATATTCAGTTCAGTTCAGTGGCTCAGTCGTGTCCAACCCTTTGTGACCCCATGAACTGCAGCACGCCAGGCCTCCCTGCCCATCACCAACTCCGGAGTTTATCCAAACTCCTGTCCATCGAGCTGGTGATGCCATCCAGCCATCTCATCCTCTGTCATTCCCTTCACCTCCTGCCCCCAATCCCTCCAAGCATCAGGGTCTTTTCCAATGAGTCAACTCTTCACATGAGGTGGCCAAAGTATTAGCGTTTCAGTCTCAGCATCAGTTGTTCCAATGAACACCCAGGACTGATCTCCTTTAGAATGGGCTGATTGGATCTCCTTGCAGTCCAAGGGACTCTCAAGAGTCTTCTCCAACAACACAGTTCAAAGGCATCAATTCATCAGTGTTCAGCTTTCCTTATAGTCCAACTCTCACATCCATACATGACTACTGGAAAAACCATAACCTTCAGTAGATGGATCTTTGTTGGCAAAGTAATGTCTCTGCTTTTTCACATTTTGTCTAGGTTAGTCATAACTTTCCTTCCAAGGAGTAAGTGTCTTTTAATTTCATGGCTGCGGTCACCATGTACCACGATTTTGGAGCCCCCCAAAATAAAGTCTTCTACTGTTTCCACTGTTTCCCCCATCTATTTGCCATGAAGTGATAGGACTGGAACTTATTTGTCTTAGCCTAACTGAATATTTACCCATTAAACAGCAACTACCCATTTTACCCTGCCTCTAGTCGCTGGAAATAATCACTTTATTCTCTGTTTCTATGAGTTCGACCATATTCAATATCTAATATAAGTGGGACCATGCAGTATTTGTCTTTTTGTGATTGGCTTATTTCACTTAGCATAATGTCTGCCATGTTGTTCAATGTGGCAAGTGTTTCTTCTTGTATCAAGTCTGAATAATATTAGTGTATGTATTCAATATATACTAAAATTTTTATTATCTGTCCATCTATCTGTGGATATTTATATTATTTTCTTCTCTATCCTCTTATGAATAATATTTCTAAGAACATGAAGGTATAAGTATCTCTTCAGATTCTATTTTCAGTTCTTTGAGATATAGATCCAAAAGTAGGATTGCTGGATCGTACAATAGTTCTTTTTTAAAGTTTTGAGAAACCTCCATACTGTTCTTCATATCACAGGCATGAGCTGACATTCCCACCGTATACAAGGGTTCCAGTGTTTCCACACTGGAGACACTAAATATGTAAGGTTTGCATCTAGATTTATGTTTTTTGTGTGTGGATATCCAGCTTTCTGCACTATTTGTTGAATCAATTACCTTTGTTCCCTTTGTCAAAGATCAGTTGATTCTATATATGTTTGTCTGTCTATTTCTAGGATCTCTGTTCTGTTTCATTGATCAATTTGTCTGTTCTTTTGCCAATACCATATTGTCTGGATTATTATAGTTTTGCAGTGAGTCAGTTAGCATCATTCTTCCAAATTTGTTCTCCTTCAATATTGCGTTGGATATTCTGGGTCTTTTCCCTCTCCGTGTAAATTTTAGAATCAGTTTTTCAATATTCATAAAGTAAACTGCTGGTATTTTGACAGAGATTGCATTGAATACAGATATAAAATTGGGAAGAATTGATAGCTTGGCAATATTGAGTCTTCCTTTTCATGAATATAGAATATCTCTCCATTTATTTAGTTCTTTTTATTGTTGTTCACCAGAGTTTTGTTGATTTCCTCATATAGATCTTATCAGTTCAGTCACTCAGCTGTGTCTGACTCTTTGCGACCCCATGGACTACAGCACACCAGGACTCTCTGTCCATCATCAACCCCTGGAGTTTACTCAAACTCATGTCCATTGAGTTAGTGATGCCATCTAACCATCTTATTTGTGAAATGTATACCTATTTTATTTCATTCAGTGTTAATGTAAATGATATTATGCTTTTAATTTCAAGTTCCACTTGTTTTTTGCTTATATATATGGAAGGAATTGACTTTTGTATATTAATTTTGTATCCTGTAGCCTTATTAAAATCACTTATTAGTTCCAGGAATTTTCTTGTTCATTCTTTCAGATTTTTGATATAGATTATCACACCATCTGCAAACAAGACTTTTATATCTTCCTTCCAATAAATGTACTTTCATTTCCTTTCTTACCATATTGCATTAGCAAGAATTTACTGTATAATGTTGAAAAAGAGTGCGAAGAGAGGGCTTGCTTGACTTGTACCTGATCTTACTGGGAAAACTTCAAGTTTCTCATCATCAAGTATGATGTTAAATGTAGGTTTTTGTAGAGAGTCTTTTTCAGGTTGAAAACGTTATTCTCTATTCCTTGTTAACTGAGAGGTTTCTTATTTTTATTTTTTACCATAAATGACTGTTGTATTTTGTCAAATGTTTTTTCAACATCTTTTGTTATGATCATGTGATTTTTTTATCTGTCATTGTGCTGGATTACATTAATAGATTTTCAAATGTTAAATTATTCTTGCATACCTAACATAAATCTCAGTTGGTCATGATGTATAATTATTTTTCTACATTGTTGGACTCAATTTGTTAATATTTTATAGAGGATTTTTATATCTGTTTTTGTGAGAGACATTGGCCTGCAGTTTACTTTTCTTGTAGTGTCTTTGTTTGTTTTTGCTATCAAGGTGATGTTGAATTCTAGACTTAATTAAGAAGTATTCCTTTAGCTTCTATCATCTAAAAGCGATTGTACAGTATTGTTATAATTGTTTCATTAACAGTTTGGGATAATTCAACAGTGAACCCTTTTGGATCTGATGCTTTCTGTTTTGGAAGGTTATTTTATTTATTTTTAAAAACATTATTGGAAAATGATTGTTTCAGGAAGGTTTAAAATTATTGATTCTATTTATTTAATATTGCTGACATATTGAGTGCAGCTCTTTCACAGCCTCATCTGTTAGGATTTGAAATAGGTCAACTGTAATTCTATCACCTCCACTAGCTTTGTTCATAGTGATGCTTCCTAAAGGCCACTTAACTTCACACTCCAGGATGTCTGGCTCTAGGTGAGTGATCACACCTTCATGATTATCTGGGTTGTGAAGATCTTTTTTGTATAGTTCTTCTGTGTATTATTGCCACCTGTTCTTAATATCTTCTTCTGTTAGGTCTGGATGATTTCTGTCCTTTATTGTGCCCATTTTTGCATCAAATATTCCCTTGGTATCTCTAATTTTCTTGAAGAGATCTCTAATCTTTCCCATTCTATTGCTTTCTTCCTTTTCTTTGCACTGATCACTTATCTCTCCTTGTTATTCTTTGTAACTCTACATTCAGATGCATATATCTTTCCTTATCTCCTTTGTTTTTCACTTCTCTTCTTTTCATAGCCTTCTTTGTAAGGCTTCCTCAGACAGGTATTTTGTCTTTTTGCATTTCTTTTTCTTGGGGATGGTTTTGTTCCCTGTCTCCTGTACAATGTCACGAGTCTTCATTCCCAGTTCATCAGGCACTCTGTCTAGTCCCTTACATCTATTTCTCACTTCCACAGTATAATCATAGGAGATTTGATTTAGGTCATACCTGAATGATCTAGTGGTTTTCCCCACTTTCTTCAGTTTATGTCTGGAGTGGGCCTTAGGCAGCATCACTATGAACAGAACTAGTGAGGTGATGATATTCCAGCTGAGCTATTTCAAATGCTAAAAGATTATGTTGTGAAAGAGCTACACTCAATATGTGAGCAAATTTGGAAAACTCAGCAGTGGCCACAGGACTGAAAAAGGTCAGTTTGCATTCCAGTCTCAAAGAAAGGCAAAGCCAAAGAATGTTCAAACTATCACACAATTGCACTCATCTCACACACTGTTAATGTAATACTCAAAATTCTCCAAGCCAGGCTTCAGTAACACATGAACCGTGAACTTCCAAATGTTCTAGCTGGCATTAGAAAAGGCAGAGGAACCAGAGATCAAATTGCCAACATATGCTGGATCATCAGAAAAGGAAGAGAGTTCCAGAGAAAGATCTATTTCTGTTTTATTGACTATGCCAAAGCTTTTGACTGTGTGAATCACAATAAACTGTGGAAAATTCTTCAAGAGATGGAACTATCAGACCGCCTGACCTGCATCTTGAGAAACCTGCATGCAGGTCAGGAAGCAACAGTTAGAACTGGACATGGAACAACAGACTGGTCCCAAATAGGGAAAGGGATTTTCAACGCTGTATACTGTCACCTTGCTTATTCAATTTATATGCAAAGTGCATCATGGGAAAATCTGGGCTGGATGAAGCACAAACTGGAATCAAGATTGCTGCAAGAAATATCAATAACATCAAATATGGAGATGACACCACTCTTATGACAGAAAATGAAGAAGAATTAAAGAGCCTCTTGATGAAAGGGAAAGAGGAGAGTGAAAAATTTGGCTTAAAGTTCAAAATTCAGAAAACAAAGATCATGACATCCAGTCCCATCACTTCATGGCAAATAGATGGAGAAACAGTGGAAACAGTGGCAGACTTCATTTTGGGGGGCTCCAAAATCACTGCAGACATGAAATAAAGATACTTACTCCTTGGAAGAAAATTTATGACCAACCTAGAAAGCATATTAAAAAGCAGAGACATTACTTTGCCAACAAATGTCCATCTAGACAAGGCCATTGTTTTTCCAGTAGACATGTATGTATATGAGAGTTGGACTGTAAAGAAAGCTGACTTCTGAAGAGCTGATGCTTTGAACTGTGGTGTTGGAGAAGACTCTTGAGAGTCCCTTGGACTGCAAGGAGATCCATCCAGTCCATCCTAAAGGAAATCACTCCTCAATGCCCGTTGGAAGGACTGATGTTGAAGCTGAAACTCCAGTACTTTGGCCATCTGATGCTAAGAGCTTTCTCATAGAATGTGGTCCACTGGAGAAGGGAATGGCAAACCACTTCACTATTCTTGCCTTGAGAACCCCATGAACAGCATGAAAAGGCAAAATGATAGGATACTGAAAGAGGAACTCCCCAGGTCAGTAGGTGCCCAATATGTTACTGGAGATCAGTGGAGAAATACTCCAGAAAGAATGAAGGGATGGAGCCAAAGCAAAAACAATACACAGCTGCAGATGTGACTGGTGATAGAAGCAAGGTCCAATGCTGTAAAGGGCAATATTGCATAGGAACCTGGAATGTCAAGTCCATGAATCAAGGCAAATTGGAAGTGGTCAAACAAGAGATGGCAAGAGTGAACATTGACATTCTAGGAATCAGCGAACTAAAATGGACTGGAATGGGTGAATTTAACTCAGATGACCATTATATCTACTGCTGCAGGCAGGAATCCCTCAGAAGCAATGGAGTAGCCATCATGGTCAACAAAAGAGTCCAAAATGCAGTACTTGGATGCAATCTCAAGAATGACAGAATGATTTTTGTTCATCTCCAAGGCAAACCATTCAATATCACAGTTATCCAAGCCTTAACCCCAACCAGTAACGTTGAAGAAGCTGAAGTTGAACGGTTTTATGAAGACCTACAAGACCTTTTAGACCTAACACGCAAAAAAGTTGTCCTTTTCATTCTAGGGGACTGAAATGCAAAAGCAGGAAGTCAGGAAACACCTGGAGTAACAGGCACATTTGGCCTTAGAATGCAGAATGAAGCCGGGCAAAGACTAATAGAGTTTTGCCAAGAAAATGCACTGGTTATAGCAAACAGCCTCTTCCAACAACACAAGAGAAGACGATACACATGAACATCACCATATGGTCAACACCAAAATCAGATTGATTATATTCTTTGCAGCCAAAGATGGAGAACCTCTATAGAGTCCACAAAAAAAAGACCAGGAGATGACTATGGCTCAGATCATGAACTCCTTATTACCAAATTCAGACTCAAATTGAAGAAAGTAGGGAAAACCACTAGACCATTCAGCTATGACCTAAATCAAATCCCTTATGATTATACGGTGGAAGTGAGAAATAGATTCAAGGGCCTAGATCTGATAGATAGAGTGCCTGATGAACTATGGAATGAGGTTCATGACATTGTACAGGAGACAGGGATCAAGATCATCCCCATGGAAAAGAAATGCAAAAAAGCAAAATGGCTGTCTGGAGAGGCCTTACAAATAGCTGTGAAAAGAAGAGAGGTGAAAAGCAAAGGAGAAAAGGAAAGATATAAGCATCTGAATGCAGAGTTCCAGAGAATAGCAAGAAGAGATAAGAAAGACTTCTTCAGCGATCATGCAAAGAAAAAGAGGAAAAGAACGGAATAGGAAAGACTAGAGATCTCGTCAAGAAAATTAGAGATACCAAAGGAACATTTCATGCAAAGATGGGCTCGATAAAGGACAGAAATGGTCTGGACCTAACAGAAGTAGAAGATATGAAGAAGGAGTGGCAAGAATACACAGAACTGTAGAACAAAGATCTTCACAACCCAGATAATCACGATGGTGTGATCACTCATCTAGAGACAGACATCCTGGAATGTGAAGTCAAGTGGGCCTTGGAAAGCATTGTTATTAACAAAGCTAGTGGAGGTGATGGAATTCCAGTTGAGCTGTTTCAAATCCTGAAAGATGATGCTGTGAAAGCGCTGCACTCAATATGCCAGCAAATTTGAAAAACTCAGCAGTGGCCACAGGACTGGAAAATGTCAGTTTTCATTCCAATCACAAAGAAAGGCAATGCCAAAGAATGCTCAGACTACCACACAATTGCACTCATCTCACATGCTAGTAAAGCAATGCTCAAAATTCTCCAAGCCAGGCTTCAGCAATACGTGAACTGTGAACTTCCTGATGTTCAACCTGGTTTTAGAAAAGGCAAAGGAACCAGAGATCAAATTGCCAACATCCACTGGATTGTGGAAAAAGCAAGGGAGTTCCAGAAAAACATCTATTTCTGCTTGATTGACTATGCCAAAGCCTTTGACTGTGTGGATCACCAAAAACTGTGGAAAATTCTGAGAGAGGTGGGAATACCACACCACCTGACCTGCCTCTTAAGATATCTGTATGAAGGTCAGGAAGCAGCAGTTATAACTGGAAATGTAACAACAGACTGGTTCTAAATAGGAAAAGGAGTGTGTCAAGGCTGTATATTGTCACCCTGCTTATTTAATTTATATGCAGAGTACATTATGAGAAACATTGGACTGGAATCAAGATTGCTGGGAGAACTATCAAAACCTTAGATATGCAGATGACACCACCCTTATGGCAGAAGGTGAAGAGAAACTAAAAAGCCTCTTGATGAAATGCAAGTGGAGAATGAAAAACTTGGCTTAAAGCTCAACATTCAGAAAATGAAGCTCATGGTATCTGGTCCCATCACTTCATGAGAAATAGATGGGGAAACAGTGGAAACAGTGTCAGACTTTATTTTTTTTTTGAGCTCCAAAATCACTGTAGATGGTGACTGCAGCCATGAAATTAAAAGACGCTTACTCCTTGGCAGAAAAGTTATGACCAACCTAGATAGCATATTCAAAAGCAGAGACATTACTTTGCTGACTAAGGTCTGTCTAGTCAAGGCTATGGCTTCTCCTGTGGTCATGTATGGATGTGAGAGTTGGACTGTGAAGAAGGCTGAGCACTGAAGAATTGATGCTTTTGAACTGTGGTGTTGGAGCAGACTCTTGAGAGTCCCTTGGACTGCAAGGAGATCCAACCAGTCCATTCTGAAGGAGATCCGCCCTGGGATTTCTTTGGAAGGAATGATGCTAAAGCTGAAACTCCAGTACTTTGGCCCCCTCATGCGAAGAGTTGACTCATTGGAAAAGACTTTGATGCTGGGAGGGATTGGGGGCAGGAGGAGAAGGGGAAGACAGAGGATGAGATGGCTGGATGGCATCATGGACTCAATAGACGTGAGTCTGAGTGAACTCCAGGAGTTAGTGATGGACAGGGAGGCCTGGCATGCTGCGATTCATGGGGTTGCAAAGAGTCAGATGTGACTGAGTGACTGAACTGACTGAACTGAACTGATCCTGAGAAAGATTAAGGCAGGTGGAGAAGGGGACAACAGAGAATGAGATGGTTGGATGGCATCACTGACTTAATGGACACGAGTTTGAGTAAACTCCTGGAGTTGGTGATGGACAGGGAGGCCTGCTGTGCTGCAGTCCATGGGGTCGCAAAGAGTTGGACACTATTGAACGACTGAAATGATCTGAATTGAAAGTCTGACAAATGAATCGAATAATATAGATCATAGAGGAAATTGATAACAATAAAATAGGAACCAATTTTATTAAAAATAATAAAATAGAGACCAAAGAAAAGAAAATATCAATCAAAATGCCTTCTTTTTTGAAGATAAAATTGATAAACTTTTATCCAGGCTCACGAAGAACAAAAGAGAGAGGACTTAAATAAACAAAACATAAAATAGGAGCTACTACAATATAATGGCGATTCACTCCCATCACTTCATGGCAAATAGGTGGAGAAACAGTGGAAAGAGTGGCAAACCTTATTTTGGGGGCTCCAAAATCACTGCAGATGATGATTATAATCATAATAGAATGCTGCAAACATCTATATGCCTACGAATTGAACCACCTAAAAGAAATGAACAAATTTATAGAAATATACAATTTTCCACAACTGAATCAGGAAAAAATGGATTATTTGCACAGACTAATGACTAGTATTAAAATTAAGTGAATAATCTAAAACTCTGAAAAAGTAAAAATTACAAAGGTACAGCACCAAATTCACAGGGTAACTCTATTATACATATGAAAAAGATGTAATACTAATCCTACTCAAACTCTTCTAAAAATTAAAGAGGAGTAAATACTCCTTGAATTATTCTATGAGATCATCATTACCTGATATTAAAAGTATACAGACACTACAAATAAAAGGAAATTCTAGAGAAGGTGATATAACACATTAGAAAAATGAATTTTAAAATCATATAACATCTCAATATAGACAGAAAAGCATTTGACATTTTGTTGACATACAAAATGCATTTATGACTAAAAACAAAAATCCTTCGTTCAAGTTGGTAATACAAGAAACATGGCTCAGCATAATAAAGTCCATCTATGGCAAACCCATAGCTAAATACATACTGAATGATGAAAAGCTTTCAGCTTTTCTTAAAAGGTCAAGAACAGACAAGTTTCCCCACTCTTACCACTTGTATTTAACTTAGCATTGATAGTCCTAGAAATAGCAATCAGACAAGAAAAAGAGATAAAAGACATCCAAACTGGAAGACAAGAATTAAAATTGTCACTGTTTGCAGATGGCATGATATATATTTCTCTACGTAGAAAACCTTAAATACTGCACCAAAAAGAATAAAGAAAACAACAAAAAGTTAAAAACCAAAAATACTAGAGCTATTAAATGAATACACTAGAGTTGCAGAGGGCTTCCCAGGTGGCACTAATAATAAAGAACTCACTTGCCAATTCAGAAAATGAAAAAGACTCAGGTTCTATCCCTGGGTAGGTTAGATCCTCTGAAGTTGGAAATGATAACTCACTCCAGTATTCTTGCCTAGAAAATTCCATAGACAGAGGGGTCCTGGCGGGCTACAGTCCATGGGGTCACAAAAAGTCACACAATTGAGTACAAAAGGTACTCCAAAGTCAGAGTTGCCAAATACAAGATTAATGTACATAAATTTATTGCTTTTCCACACACTAATAATGAACTACCACAAAGAGAAAGCAAGAATATAATCCCATTTAAAATCATATCAAAAAGATTAAAATAACTAAGAACAGCTTTAACCAAGAAGGTGAAAAGCTATATATGCTCTGAAAACTATAAGACATTGATGAATGAAATTGAAGATGATACAAATAAGTGGGAAGATATCCTATGTTCATGGATTAGAATATTTAATATGTTTAAAAAGTCCATACTACCTGAAGCAATCTACAGATTTAATGCAATTTCTATCAAATACCCATATAGTTATTACCAAACTAGAACAAATATTCATAAAAATTATGTCAAACTGTTAAAGACCCCCAAAAAGCCAAGATAATCTTGAGAAAAAAAGAACAAATCTAGGAGTATCACACCCCCGACTTCAGAATACGTAAAGCTACATTAATCAAAAGAGTATAGTACTGACACAAAAACAGGCACATAGATCAATGGAACAAAATAGAAAGCCCAGAAACAAAACCATGTTCATATGGTCGGTGAGTCTATGACAAAGGAAGCAGTAATATACAATGGAGACAGTCAGTTTAGTAAGCAGTGCTGGAAAAACTGGATAGCCGCATAAAGAAGGATGAAATTAGAACATTTCCTCAAACAGTATATAAAAATAAACTCAAAATACATTAAAGATCTAAATGTAATATCAGAAACCCTAAAACTCCTAGAATAAAAGATAGGCAGTGTATTTTTGACATATCTTAGCAATATAGTTTTGGATCTGTTTCATTAGTCAAGGAGCGAAAGCAAAGATAAACAAATGGGACCTAATTTAACTTAAGTCTTTTCACAGCAAAGGAAACCATGACAACATGAAAAGACAACCTAGTGAACTGGAAGACACATTTGTGAATGATATGTCTAATAAGGGGTTAATATCCAACATATATTAGCAGTTCATACAACTCAGTATCACACAAACCAAACAACCCAGTGAAATAATGGGCAGAAGACCTGAATATATTTTTTCTCCCAATATAAGACATATAGATGGCCCTGAGGCACATGAAAAGATGCTCAGCATCACTAATCATCATGGAAATACAAATCAAAACTTCAATGATGTACCAATTCACAGTCAAGATGGCTATTGTCAAAAAGACAGCAGATAGTAAATGTTGGCAATAAAGTGTTGAAAACAGTATGCTAATACAGTACACCATTGTTTGGAATGTAAATTGGTGCAGCCACATTACATTACAGAGGTTCCTCAAAAAGCTAAAAATAGAACTACCACATGATCCAGGAATTCCAACACTGGGTGGGTAGCAGAAGAAAATGAAAACATTAATTAGAAAAGATCCATGCACCCTAACATTCGTAACAGCATTATTTACAACAGCCAAGACATGAAAGCAACCCAAGTGTCCATCAAGAGATGAATGGGTAAAGAAGAAACAATATGCATATACACACACAAGAATATTACTCAGCTGTAAAAATGAATGAAAATTTGCTAATTGCCTTCTCCAGCAGATCTTCCCAACCCAAGAATCGAACCAGGGTCTCCTGCATTGCAGGAGGATTCTTTACCTGCTGAGTTACCAGGGAAAGTGAAAGTGAAGTCACTCAGTCATGTTTGACTCTTTGCGACCCCATGGACTGTAGCCTACCAGGCTCCTCTGTCCATGGGATTTTCCAGGCAAGAGTACTGGAGTGGATTGCCATTACCAGGGAAGCCCTATGAAAAAAGAATGAAAATTTGCCATTTGTAACAACATGGATGCGCCTGGAGAATATTATGCTCGGTGAAAGAAGACAGAGAAATAAAAAAACTGTGTGTTATCTCATATCTGAAAAATAAAACAAACAAATACAACAAAATAGAAACAAACGCATGATACAGAGGACAAACTAACAGTTACCAGTGGGGAGATGGGAGAGGGTAGGGTCTACATAGGGGGTTAGGAGATGCAAACTACTAGGTATAAAATATTTAAAGTATAAAAATGTAATGTACAATGCAAGGAATATAGTCAATATTTTATGATAACTTTAAATGAGGTATAATCTATAGAAATATTGAATCATTATGTTGTATACCTAAAAATAATGCAATACTGTACATCAACATAATTCAAAGGAAAAAAATAAGAGAAGTGAAATGCTTTATTTTATCTTCACTTATTCTTTTTCCAGTCCTCTTCCTTTCTCTGTGTAGATCTGACTTTCAAAGCTATATTATTTTTCTTTACTCTACATAATTTGCTTTAAACATTTCTTGCAAAGCAAGTCTTGTTAATAAATTCCCTTAAATTTGTTTGTTTGAGAAAATATTTCTCCATTTTTTAAAAATAATTTCACAGGATGCAGAATTCTAAGTCTCTTTTTTTCTCAATGATTTAAATAATTCATTCCACTTTTTCTGCTTGCATTTTTCTGAGAAGCCAAATGTAATTCTTATCTCTGCTCTATTATGGGTAGGGTGTCTTTTCCTTCTGGTTTGTTTCAGAAGGTTTTGCTTATTTTTGTTTTCTATAATTTGAATGCCAAGTGTAGATTTTTGGGGGGAGAGCAAGGCTTGTTTGTCTGTTTGTTACATTTAGCTGTTTTGGTATTTTTTCCTGAATCTGTGACTTGATGTCTGACATAGATTTGGGGAAATTCTCAGAATTATTATTTCAAATATTTATTTTCTTCCTTTCTCTCTTTCCTGTTCTGAAAGTCTCATTATGCTTATGTAGCATCTTTTGCAGTTGTTCCACAGTCCTTGAATACTCTGTTTTTTTTTTTTCTTTGTCTTTTTGTATTGGTATTCCAGTCTCTGTTTCCTTTGCTTTCTAGATTCAGTGGTTGTTACTGAGAGATTCTGAAGCTCAGAAATTCTTTCCTCAACAGTCTCCAGTCTACTAACAAGCCCATCAAAGGCATTCTTCATTTCTGTTATAGTGTTTGTTTTTGTTTTTCCCCAGTGTTTCTTTATTTTTCCCTAACATTTTCATTCTCTGATTACACTACCAATTCATTATTGCTTGATGTCTACTTTAGCCATTGGAACACTTAGAATATTAATCATAGTTGTTTTAAATTTCTGCCTGATAAGTCAATATCCCTGCCAATTTGGTTTCTGATATTCCGATACTTGCCCTTAAAATTATATTTGTTGTCTTCTGATGTATCTTGCAATTTTTTCTTGATAGCTAGATATGGTATACCGGTTTTAAAAAAATGCTGGAAATAGGTCTTCAGTAATGTGGTAGTGAGTTGTAAGGGAGAGGAGAAGCTCTCCATTGTTCTATGTTTAGGTCTAAGTCTTTTAGTGAGCCTACGCATTTGTGCAATGAACTTAACAGGGCTTTCTCTGAGGCACAGGATGGCTCATGTGACCTGGAGTCCATTATTTCTCTTCCTCAGTTGAATTTGGCTCTGATAATACCTCAGCAGGTTAGGCTTTGTTTAATTTCTCCTGAGGACAGGCCTGTTAAGGAGAACAGAGTGTTCGGTTGTGACATGCTTCAAAATGGCTTCTTTTCCCCTGTCCCTGCTAGAAGCTCCAAGAGACTTTCTTCCCCCCTGATATTCACTGTGGGAATCTAATGGAGCTTCCAAAGGTGAAACTAATAATATCATGGGAGTCACACTATGACTTTCAAGAGTTGTCTACATTCAGCCTCCAGGAACTTAATAATTACAATTCAAATTTTCCTATCTCAGCACTGGTTTCCACAAGGCTTTCCACTTCTGAGTGTCTGCTCCAGGTAAGGCATGGCTCCCCACATTCATCTGCCCATCTCTCTAGTCCTAGAGGTAGTGGTTGGCATTGTGTCCTCCTCTCTCTGTGGATTTGAGAAGAGTTGTTGATTTTTTATTCTGTCCAGGTTTTTATTTATTGTTAGGACAGAGTATTGACTTTCAAGCTCCTTACATGTAGAACTAGAAACCAAAAATCCAGGATTTCATTTTGAAATGATGAAAATATCATAAAATTTTGGTGATGATTGCATATTTCTGTGAATAGAATAAAGCCATAGGAATTACACACTTTAAATGGGTGATTTGTATGTCATATGAGGTATATTTAAATAAAGTTGTTAAAAAATATATGAATTATCACCAATAAATTGTCTTGCATACCTTTGTCCTTAAACCTGTCTGTCTAGACAATGTGCAAGCAATGTGATTTATGTTGAGCATTCACCTTTCTTCTGGCTATCTGCAGCCTCAATAATTGGGCAGGTAGGCTGGTAATCACTGGTTACCCATATGATGGACCCCCAATAAAAACCCTAGAATCTTAGGCTCAGATGACTTCTCTCGTAGATAATAGTTCATATATATTTCCTTGTTTTTTGTTTTTTTGTTTTTTTGTTTTTTTTTTGCTGGAGCTATTAAGTATGTCCTATCTGACTACACTAGGAGAGAACTTTTGGAAGCTTACATCTAGTTTCCTCCAGACTTTGCCCCACACACAACAGTTTTCCCTTTGGTGATTTTGTTTTTTTATCCATTTGCTATAATTAACCATAATTATGAGTCCAGTGACCTCTGAACCTTATGTCTCTTCCAGCAAATCATGAAATCTGGTGCTGGTCTTGGGAACTCTTGACACAGTTACCTAGTAAAGTTTTATGTCACAATCAGCAGCCCTCTTCCTTCTTACCTGAAATATGTGAGCCCCCAAATTGTAAAAGTATGGAAAAGGAGTGTGTAGAAAATTCAAACTCCTCACTGAAAATGATGAAGAGATTGAAAAAGTTGTATTATCTCTAAATATTGGATGCAGTATCTTGGCAATGCAGGTAGAAATATGGACTTTTTGGTGAGTGATGCTGTTAAAAAGAGTAAGTTACTTTGTTTAAAAAGAATTAACGTGTATCTTCTGAGGTAGCTGACATGTAAAACATGAATACATGTAAAAGAATCTTAGAAGAAAAACTAAACTGCTTGTAATAATCAGAAAGCTAGTAGACAAGAGAAACAAGTTTAAAGTAGAATTTTATTGTAAGAGATTAAATAGACCTAATCCAGTTTTCAATTTTTAGCACAACTGGATGCTGGTGCAAGGGTCCATGCAAAATATCTTTTATATAAACTTTCTTAGAAATCCAAATGCTGCATATAGTTGAAAGTTAATTAGGAAGATAGACTGAAGAAAGACAAAGAGACATGTTTGAATTCTGTAAATTCACTGAAAGAAATAATGGGAATATTTTAAAATATAGATTCATCAGGTGTTTTAATAACTAGAACTAAAATTATTATGTGGAAAACATGCAGAATGTTATTTCTAGTATGCATTTTCAAGTAGGAATTTCAAAAGTTCTCTAGTCTTCCAAGTCAACATGACGTTTTTTAAAAAGAATAATTAGCATATATAATTTTTTTTTTTTTGCTTTCCTTACTGATAATGTATGTCAAATTCTGGATTTTGAGGTACTTCAATTTTCCAATTCTCATTCACTAATTCAATCACAATTAATCCAGTTAACAGAAATACAATACATTTTAGCAGAGTCTGTGTTTGCTTAGTTTTTGCTTCTCTAGCCCAGAAATTTTAAGTGCATTTTCTCTGATGAAAACACTAACTAAACAATGTTTGAGATAGAACCTATCTATATACCTATCTATCTGTTTATCTATATATATAGAGAGAGAAAGCTGTCAATAAACAATGTTGAAGGCAGAATCTATTAAAATGTGTATTAGAGAGAGAGAGAGAGAAAGGGAGAGAGAGAGACAAGAGAGAGATGAAGTTTCTCCAAAGAAACCTAACAAGAAATTAGGCATGTGGTATTAATAAAAATACTTTCTCATAGAAGCATACTGAAGTGGAGCAATTTTGAAAGAGAAGTAAAATAATAAACAAGGAGCGTAGTCAGAAGTTAGGGCTTCCCTGGTGGCTCAGCAGTAAAGAATCTACCTGCAGTGCAGGAGATGCAGAGACACAGGGTGGATCCCTGGGTCAGGAAGATACCTTGGAGGAGGAAATGACAACCCTTTACAGTATTCTTGGCTGGGAAGTTCCATGGACAGCAGAGCCTGGTGGGCTATATAGTCCATGGGGTTGCAAAGAGTCAGACACCACTTAGCAACTGCTGCTGCTAAGTCTTAGCTTAGCTGCTGTGCAGCTAAGACTGAAGCTGCACACGCTTCAGTCATGTCTGACTCTGTGCGACCCCATAGATGGCAGCCTACCAGGCTCCGCCGTCCCTGGGATTCTCCAGGCAAGAACACTGGAGTGGGTTGCCATTTCCTTCTCCAATGCATGAAAGTGAAAAGTGAAAGTGAAGTCGCTCAGTCATGTCCTACTCATTGCTACCCCATGGAATGTAGCCTACCAGGATTCTCCGACCATGGAATTTTCCAGGTAAGAATACTGAAGTGGATTGCCATTTCCTTTCCAGGAGATCTTCCCGACCAAGGGACTGAACCCAGGTCTCCTGAATTGCAGGCAGATTCTTAGCCATCTGGGCCACCAGGGAAGCCCTTGAACAAAACAATACCCTAGAGGTTAATGATGAAACAAGGGAAAGGTACACTACACAATATTATGAAAGGAAGGATAGAGAAAGGACTTTAAAATGTTAAAATGCATGCAATAAGGGGTGTCCAGGCAATGTAGCACTGCTGCTGCTGCTGCTAAGTCCCTTCAGTCGTGTCTGACTCTTTGCAACCCCCATAGACAGCAGCCCACCAGGATCCCCCGTCCTCGGGATTCTCCAGACAAGAACATTGGAGTGGGTTGCCATTGCCTTCTCCAAATGTAGCACTAGGAAGGAATAAATAAGTAAATATTTATTTATTATTGATATATAACTTATATATTATTTATTTATATAATAAATTTATATATTTATTATTTGTTTATATGTGTGTATATATACATATGTACACATACACATACATATATGTTAGTCACTCAGTCATGTCCCTTTTGCGACCCCATGGACTGTAATCTGTCTGGCTCCTCTGTCCATGGAATTCTCTAGGCAAGAATAATGGAGTGGGTTGGCATTCCCTTCTCCAGACACATACATATATCCAAGTATAAAATTACATAAGATTATATAATTTTATATATAGTTTGATATATGTAATATGTTGTGTATTACATACACACACATATTTTAGAGTTATGGTTAAGACCAAAACAAAAAGAATTTGAGAAAAAAAACATGCATCAATTTTGAGAGTTGGTTCTTATCACATTAAAGAAAACAGAAAGAAAATTAATGATTTAAGCTTAGGTAACTTTAATAAAATGCTGAGTAAGAATGTAGGAAATGGTTGAAAATTGTTACAAATGTCTTAACTGCTATTTTAAAGAAATGAAGATACGATTATACAGTTCTTTAATTTCAAAGAGAATAATTGGGAAAATAAAAGTTGAAGAAATGTCTGATAAAACAAATTGCAAATAGGCAAAGCTCTCTAAAAAGCCATTTGCTATGAAATATTACAACTTTGAAATGAGCATAATGATCATTAAAGATTAACAATTAAAAAAAACACATTTTTCCCCTTAATCCAGAGTTTATAACAAAAAGTAAAAGCTTAATGGAAGCTATATAAAAATAAATGTCAACTCAAATGTAGGAACTTTAAGAATAAAATGTAAAACAAACTCAAATACAAGATTCAACAAAGCAGTTGATATTATTTTTAAAAATTATTACCATTTTAATTAATTGGTTTTTTTCAGTCAGGATATCATTTGTGTGTAGGGTAGGAGCAGATAAGGTGTTTGAACATATATGCAATATAAGTTCTGATATATTATTTCAAGTAAGCATAATTATAATTAAGATTAATTTTATTTGTACATAAACAACATATATTTTAAGTCACAAAATACAGGTGGAGAGTGTTCCTGCTCATTGCAATAAACCTCAAATTTAAAAAAAAACAGAAATCATTCTATTATAATTTTTGAAAAATATACCATCTGTTTATCTATTCTAAGGTATTTCATCCTATATAAATACATTCATCTGTTATCAAATATGCATTTTTCTATGTCCTGCCGTCAGTGGAGATTGTCAGATAGGCACTCAGTGTTAAATTCAAAATTGAAAATAAGTTAGCATGTATTTTTCAAGTTTTATTTAGGGTTCTATAAATTTAAGATGTTAACAATAAATTGTACATAATGGAAATTTCCTTAAGATGGGATTGAAATATTCCCATTTAAAGAAGTTTAAATGACAAAATCATGAAATCCAAACTGGACTTCCATTCATAGAAATTGCATGTCTTTAAAGATGATGAGGTGACTGAATTAAAAGATGCATTTTTAAACTAAGACACCAAAGTTGTAGTTAAGTAGAGATTTAGAAAACTCAGAATCTGAATGGTAGGATGCATGGGTTGCTGTTTTTTTTTTTTTTTTTTTAAGCATGTCAGACACTAATCTAATTTGCCAAAACACCTAGTAATACCACACAGATTTTAAAATCTGTTGCAGTGTTGACATCTGATCTGATTGTTATAATGACTGCTGTAAAATTATCTTTTATAAATGGTCTGAAAGAATATTCTTTCTGTTATATATGTATTTTACTATATCATCCTGTACAAAATTTAATATTACAAAATGATATTTAATTAAACATATTTTGGTGCAGTCATAACATCCCTATATTTGTTAAGTAAGTGAATTGCCCAACAAAATAGCCCAAGAACCTCTTTCTTTTTCAGCTAGAAATTCCTCTACCTCCAATCCCTTCCATACTGAAAACATTGTTGACTGTACTTTTCCAAAGTGGTGATTAATTCGGGAGATGGTGACAGATGAAGATGATGATGGAAATACTGAAGAGTGCCTTCATGCATTCTTTTCTTTGAAACCATCATCCAGATACTCAAAACCTCTAGTAACTCCACAATCCATCAGCTCTCCACAGTCCACCATATTTATTCCCCTCTATGAACACCCTTGTATCTTCTCTGCCTGATTTATTCCCTATCCTATAAACTCATCATTTCCCCAGAATTACCACCTGGGTCTTAGCACCTATCCTCAGAGCCATTGCTTTCCCTACCACCTCACATCCTATTTACAAAAGAACCAGCCCTCAGGCATAGGTGTTATGAACAGTTGCTGGAAGCTTGGGGCAACCCCACCAGAATGTTAGAGGAAAAATGGATTTTGTGGCATCCAAATCACTGTGCAATGCATTACTTCTAAATACAACTGTAAATGATAGTTTCTGTAGGTCTTCCAATTACTCTATTTTGCTTCAGGTAGTTTTCTTTTTTCTTTTCTTTTCTTTTTTTTTTTTTTTTTAGTTAAAATAGTTGAAATGGACCAACCTAGGGGATTAAACATGAATTATGTATGATACTTTTGTAGAAAAAATGTCTACATTTCAGAAAAAAATATTTTAAAAATTCTGTTTTTTAGGATGATGTGCTTCTACTGCATTCCAGATGTTTCCTTGCTGTTGACAGCTCTCAATTACTGTATCACTCATGGCATTTTCCACCCCTTTTCTTCCTCCATTTCAGTGGACTTGGGGAGAATAAGCTGGACATGTTCAACTGTCTCAAATCATATTTTAAAAAGTTTGCATAGAGCATGCCTTCAGCATGCTGCTTCTCCAGGTGCTAAGTAGTAGTTGGTCATGTTCTCCTCTATACCCCACCCTCCCCCCCCCCGACACACCCCTTATTAAGCTATGTTTTCAACTTCCGTCTTATTAGTACTCAGGTTACTATTTTTGCTTCCAAACACTTTAGTAATTATCTTATGTCTCAATAAGTATTTTAAAGTAAATAGAATGAATAAATAATAATAAATAGAACACACAAAAATATGTAGAATAAATAAATTAATACTTTAGATTCAAGTCAAAAAAGAACAGTGATAAATATTGAATCCTTCAATGACCCCAAAATGAGTTTCAGAGTTAAGGAACTCTAAGATACAAAACAAAAGATAACCATTTGGGGGGAAAATACACAGACAGGGGGATTTGATAGAGCTAGAATATATGTCTTTGAGTCTTGTGCACTATGGCATTTTGACCTTAGTGTGAGGGGCTAATTTGGGGCTAGAGGGCATTTATCGTGGCGCTATTGGCTTTTAACTCCTGTGGAGTAGGCAAGAGGCTTCAGAGTACAGGTGTCTTGGCAGATGATAGCAAGGGAGGATTAGCAGGAAAAAGCTTGAGCCACATGGGCCTCAACAGAAGCACGGCTGGCCTTGACCAAATTCAGGGGACTTGAGGACACAGGCTGCTGCAGCTTTATCTTAAACTACACTTATAGTATATATGCTGGCAGCCAGGGCTTTAACAGGTGCTTTGGCAGATGCTGGCAAATCACAGAAGCCTCAGTAATCAGGCACAGCTGAGGCAAATATACAATTATAGGAAAAGAGTGTCTTCATAGGCCATTCAGTCACTGGTCGGCAGCACAATATTTGCTACCTTAAAACTCTGCAGCAGCTATGTTCCACATGTATTAGTAGCACTAGGGAGGTTCTAGCTTTAAATTGTGAGTTCCAGACCTGAGAAAATGGCACTGGATTGGGCTCTCCTATTTCATTTAACTCTCAGTCCTGTCTGACTCTTTGCAACCCCATGGACTATAGCCTACCAGGCGCCTCCGTCCATGGGATTTCTTCTAGAATAGATGAACAAAATGAGATAATGGGAAAAACACACGCATACAAAAACAAACACAAAACAACCAAAATACTAGCCATTTAGCCCTCTACTGCAGAAAATGCATCAACAAGGAAATGCTATTCAAAGTTAGTAATATTAAAGCAAAAGGAAGACATGTTGATTTTTATTAGCCCCCTAGGGGCTTTGCTTCAAAAACATCAACAGCAGTTTCAGCTGTAGAGTACGTCATTTTAGCCGAAACCAAAGTGGGAAGTTAAGCTTTTTCTAGGAAGTAGGTTTCTTAGGCTTAGGAGAATGCACTGAAAGAAGTAGAAATGATTCAGAAACAAAAATGCATGTTTCTGTGAGAGCATGGTCTCTACATCACCAGATGGAATATATACTCAAATCATTATTGGCACAAAAACACAGGGCTTGAAGGGGAAATAACAATATGGTAACTACAGCTCCATGATTAATCACTTGATAGGAATGAATTTTAGTTCAGAAGAGTTTGGAGACGTGATACAAAATGAGTTTTCTCCAGGTCGTTCCAGGAAGACCATTGCCAAGATTTATGACATCCCTAATAGCTCATCTGGTAAAGAATCTGCCTGCAATGCGGGAGACCTGGGTTGGATCCCTGGGTTGGGAAGAGTTCTGGCCTGGAGAATTCCATGGACAGTCCATGGGGTCACAAAGAGTCAGACACGACTGAGTCACTTTCACTTTCACTTCCCCCTTTACTCACTTAATGCCAAACCTCCACTATGGTTTCTACAGCATGAAAAAATGAGTTAGGTGAACAAAATTTTTCCAGGGCTAACATGTCCTAGAGAGATTTCTGTTCTACATTTGGTGAGATTAGATCCTGCGTTTTGAAATATTATGTTCTCTTTGTACTCTATAAAAGTAAGGCATGTTAAGATAGCGCAACTCCAAAGGCTCTAACACCTACATCTATTTCCAAGAGAGAGAGTTCTAGTTATAACTACTGAAGAAACAAAACTCAGATGTTAACATCCATCTATCTGCTGCTGCTGCTGCTGCTAAGTCACTTCAGTCGTGTCCAACTTTGTGCGACCCCATAGATGGCAGCCCATCTGAGACTGAATAAAATATAAGGTTGGAAGGGTGAGATTTTACATTAATGTATTTGAAATATGGTATTGCAAGGACAAAGAGAATTTTATTTCAGACTTTAATTTCTCTGAGTTTTAGGATTTTAAGCTTTTAATTTGTGATAACATTTAATCTTCAAGATTTTAATTTTCCTTTGGAAATTCATAACAGAAATTATATTCAAATTTAGGTCATCTCTTGGTTGCTGGCATTTTATTGCAGTAGCTATGTATTTTGTTCTTGGTGTATGCTGTCTTCAATTTCATGGGAGGACTTAGATGATTTATATTGGACTAAGTGAATACACAATATTTGCAGTGAGAAACAGAATAAAGAATGTCTATTTAGCCTTAGTAAAGTGAAGGCTTGCAGTTGATCCAATTAATGTATTTTTATCTACTTGCCTCCTTTGGTGATGCCAGACAGGTAACAAAAGTATAATGATTTTGATTGGAGCTCAGCATCATAAATGTGGGAGCAGAGCTGTCCATAAATACTTTCCATCTTTTCCCCAAAGAAAAAATAATCAGAACCCTGCTTGGCTATGGATTTAATGGTAATGCTCAGCTAGTTAAAAGAACAACAGAAATAAAAGCAAACAAAACTTTGCCATATTAGGGTGATGACATCAGTGGCAACCTTTGATGAAAGTGAAAGAGGAGACTGAAAAATTTGGCCTAAAGCTCAACATTCAGAAAACTAAGATCATGGCATTCGGTCCCATCGCTTCATGGCAAATACATGGGGAAACAATGGAAACAGTGACAGACTTTATTTTGGGTGACTCCCAAATCACTACAGATGGTGACTGCAGCCATGAAATTAAAAGACACTTGCTCCTTGGAAGGAAACTTATGACCAACCTAGACAGCATATTAAAAAGCAAAGACATTACTTTTCCAGCCAAGGTCCGTCTAGTCAAAGCTATAGTTTTTCCAGTAGTCATGTATGGATGTGAGAGTTGGACTATAAAGAAAGCTGAGTGCCAAAGAATTGATGCTTTTGAACTGTGATGTTGAAGAAGACTCTTGATTATCTCTTGGACTGCAAAGAGATCCAACCAGTCCATCCTAAAGGAGATAAGTCCTGGGTGTTCATTGGAAGGACTGATGCTGAAGCTGAAACTCCAATATTTTGGCCACCTGATACGAAGAGCTGACTCACTGGAAAACACCCTGATGCTGGGAAAGATTGAAGGTGGGAGGAGAAGGGGACGATAGAGGATGACGTGGTTGGATGGCATTACCAACTCAATGGACATGAGTTTGAGTAAACTCTGGGAGTTGGTGATAGACAGGGAGGCCTGGTGTGCTGTGGTTCATGGGGTCGCGAAGAATCAGTCAGACACAACTGAGCAACTGAACTGAACTGAACTGAATCACTGGGAACATATCTTCTCTTTCCCAAGGTTTTCTGCCTGTGTAGAGACATCAATAACCATGAAACTCTTGGCCTTTGTCTATATCAATGGAGATACCATGATTATTGATGAATAATTTTTGAAATAATAATTCTGACATAATCAGCTTGTCCCATTTTCATTTAAGAAGTGAAATTCTCACAAGGAAAAGACATTCCATTTTGCTGAGGATTTTGATTTCAGTTTTATAAATCTAATTTGGGCTGGTCACTATTTCTCCCGCTCATCTAAACTTCCCTCCAGGTTTTGTTTTAGATGGACTAGCCTCTGATACCACAGGATATTTGATGGCAGGAGTGTCTATGTACTTCTGGGGTTCAGCATCCCCTTGACTGTGAGACTAACATAAATGCCCCAATTTATAATTTGCTAATGATAAAGCTAATATTTTGAGCTCTAATGCCGTATTCTTCGTCTTTTTCTCAAAATTTTCAGAACCCAAGTTGTGATTAAAACTATAATTTTGTAGCTGCCTTTAAAAACACAAATAATTTTTTATAACTCAAAACACTAAGTTTAGGTTGCTGAAAACCAGCTCTAACTCTACAATTCTTTCTATGTGGAAAGCCAGCAGAAAAGGCAACTTTAGCTGCGGGCTGTTTCTTCAAAAACACATGGTAGCTGTGAGCAAAATTCACTCTCATTTAAATCAGCGTACCTCAGAATCTAGGGAATGATGTGATCAGATTATGCAGACATGGAAAAAATATTAGTCCATATTTAAATAGACATGAGTAATTCTGATTTTAGGTACTAACTTACGCTGATACTGTTTTTATTCATGGTGAATGAAAAATTCACCATGAATAAAATTTATTCATGGAGGAAGAACTGGTTAGAACTATCATACTGGAAATTTTGGTTGAATATATTATCTGTAAGTTGTTTATATAATTATTCAAGACATAAGATTTTTTATTGTTATTGAATGATGCTTTGGAAGGTCCAAAGAAGGAGTGTGAAACATTTTTTTTTTTTCTTTTTAAATGATGCACAGTGGAATATGTGGTAAGGATAAAATCCCTCTAGGGTGTTTGGAATGCAGACCGATAATGAAAGCATGGAGCCTAGTTTATGAGCTAGAAGGATAATATGTACTATGGAAATAATAGGAGCACAAGTGGGAAAATGAAAAATATAGAAACCTTGTGTGCCTAAGGAAAGGCATTGACATTTTCAAATGATATTTGATAATGCCATTTCTGTAAATATGTTTTAAGTACAGAAACCTTTTGCATGAGAAACCTGTGGAAAGTTTTCCTTGGGAAGTCTTTAGAGACAACTAAGAAGTCTTTAAAAAAATAATGCTGGTTTTCACTTTATAGAATGGATATCCTGGTATTCTAATATATACTGAGGCAAAATATCACTTTGGGTTCAAATAACTTTTACACTTTTCCATATATTTCTTATTCTCCAGAAGGACTCAAGTTTTTATTTTGGGGTATGAATTTGACCATGGTGCTGAATAATGCAAGTAGGTCTTGCCTATCATGGACTCTGTGTACATGGAACAAGGTATATTTTGTAGTAATAATTTTGTGTCTCTCTTTTCTTGTGCTTCATTGAGGACAAAGAAATAAGTAATGGAGATATTCATGGTTTAAAGTTGAATTGGTCTGTCATTTACTACCTTTGCAATTTGATTAAGTTATTTAAGCTTCCTAAATTCAGATTTACCATTTATGAAATGATAGTCATACTGATATATTTTATAAGGTTGTTAAGGATTGTATATGGCATCTCACATAAAAAAAAAAGTAGGCAAATAAATACTAGATCTCTTTCTCCTCGCTCATAATCCTTTACTGAAAGAACAGTGTAATTCATTTCCAACTTGTCTCATTCTATATAATGCCACTTGCTAAGATAGTCATATAAACATGTGATTGTTGTTAAGTGGGGCATTTTTAGATAATAATTTTTGAAACTATCTAAATGTGTTGTTGTAGAATACCAATGTGGTCTCTCAATTTCCAAGTGGATCTCACATAATAAGAGACATTTTTCTGTCCATGAGATGTTTCTTTGAGCTTCTTTGAACTGTGATTTGCCAGTGTCCTCTGTCTATGGGATTTTTCAGGCAAGAATATTGGAATGAGTTGCATTTCCTCCTCTCAGAGATCTTCCCAACTCAGAGATCTAATCTGCGTCACCTGTGTCTCCTGCACTGGAATCATACTGATTACCTGCTAAGCCACGTGGGAAGCCAAGAGACATTTTCAGAGGTAAGTAATTTACCATTTGTGCCAAAACTATCCAGTGAGCATCAAAATACCTAAGCACACAGTGAGAAAACACTGTGAAAATGTGCTATCTTTAACTTTTGGCTGTACATCAAAAGACATTTTGAACTATAATTCTCTTCCGATTTAAAAAGTTATGTGACCTTAGACAAGTCATTAACCTCTTTATGTATCTCTTGTATCTTTTAATTCTATAAAAATGGTTGGCTAAAATAATCTGCATATATTCATTTAGCTTAAATACAGAACAAACTGAAACAGACACAATAAACTTTTAAGCATGGATTTGGAATTTCCTAAATCTCAAACCCCGTTTCCCACATTCTGGGCAGTGGTACCTAATGTCTCTACCAGAGCACTCAGGATCACCCAAATTCTGAATTTGTTTTCTTTATTCTGAGCAAGAAGCTAATTAGAAATCCATGTGTAAAATTTATTTAGTTCATAATCAAGTTCTCATACCTTTGTTTTGAACTTGTGATCTGAGCATTGTATTCTCAAATTTCTGCTTTCATGCTGCTAAGAATTTCTTTTGGGTCTTCAAGTTTGCGTTTCATTTTCTTTGATCCTAGGTTTCAGAATCCTGGCCACCTTACACTTTCACTCATATAACAACATAGACATATATCTGTCTACCTTCCTAAACTGATTTTTTTTTTTTCTTGCAAGAAGTCCCACACAATATAGAGAGCTTGCAAGTAATTTCCATTTCACCTAACTGTGGAGTCTAAATTGCTTAAAAATAATAATCTCTTTCTGTAGTACCAAATAGTATAGTAGAATAGTTCATGATTAGGATTCACATGGTGGGTGGGGGTGTGTGTGTGTGTGTGTGTGTGTGTTTTAAAGACAGATAATGGAATTAAAAACACATCCAATGTGATATTGAGTTGGGTCAAGCTGATCTCATCTTAGAAGCCTAAACTAGAATTTTGAATAACCTTGACAAATTAGAGAAGTCATCCATCAAAAGCAGTATGAAATTTAATAGTGACAAGTGCAGGGTAGTACATAAGGGAAATTGACTAAGGATACATACAAGAGGCACAGAAATGACTCTAAGCAATTGTGAAAAAAAAAAAAAAGTATGGAAACTATAGGGGAGAGAAGCTAAAAATTAATCAGCATTAAACTGTTTTTAATTTTCAAGAGCTGATATGACACTTAGATACACAGTATTATAAGAGCTATCATAGCAAAGCAGAGAAGTAATCTTTTGGCTCTGTAAAATCTGAGGATAATCCTCTTCTAAATTTTGCCAGTAGTGAGAACTTTATTCCTGAATTATGTTTGTTTGCTTTCGTAATTATTTACTGAGACCTACTGCTTAGAGTGTGAATTGCTATAGACTATCATGTGATACTTCTTTCTAATTACCATGCATGCTAAAAGTCGCTTCAGTTGTGTCCGACTCTACAACTCTACGGACTATAGCTCGCCAGGATCGTCTGTCCGTGGGATTCTCCAGGCAGTAATACTGGAGTGGGTTGCCATGCCCTTCTTCAGGGATTCTTTCCAATCCAGAGATCGAATCCACGTCTCTTATGTCTCCTGCTTTGGCAGGTGGGTTCTTTACCACTAACACCACTTGGGAAGCATGTACTTGTAAATGTCTCCTGTATCACATTCTATAATTGTATTGTATTCTGTATTGGACGTATATCACATTTTGTCTGTCTTGCATCTCTTAATTTAGAAATTGTTCTCTCTGTTTTAATGAGATTGTTAAATTAGTCACACATTCACACCTTGACTGTCACTACACAATCAGGAAGAGTGAGTGACTGAAGGATGGGCATGTAATGAAAGATGAGCTGTTTCCAAGACGTACCAGGGCTCTTGTCAGGGTTAGGAAGAAACAGGTCTTCCTTTCCTCTGAAACTCCACAATAAAACTGTAGGGTAAGCCTTAAAATGTGTTGACCCTCTTGGCTTTTCTGTGCAGAACACTAGCTTAAGCTTTAATTAATATTAAGAAAATAAGAGTTCAATCTTGGATATAATGAAACATAACTTTGATGATATCACTTAAGCCTTTGAATCATGTTGTTGTTCCATCACTAAGCCGTGTCTGACTCTTTGCGACCCCATGGACTGCAGCACACCAGGCCTCCCTGTCCCTCGCGCAAACTCATGCCCATTGAATCAGCCAACTCTGGATCATAATGGACTGAAATAACTCCCAACAATGGACTTTTAAGTTAAATTAACTAATAATTTTATGCTATTATTTTGGTTTTTGTTTAAGCTAATTTGATTTTAGTTTAGACTAACACATTCATTGGTGATTATTCTAATAGAGACATAGTATAAGATCTGGTTATGAGGTTCTCCTCATTTCTTCACCACCAAAAGAATGGGTATTTTTACACATAGTGTTATGAGAAAGAGGCAGATCTATAGCAAAATGAACAAAATGTATTAGGTAGGACCTTGTCATACAAGCTGCCTGCAATGTGGGAGATTGGGCTTGATCCTCAGGTCGGGAAGATTCCCTGGAGAAGGGAATGGCTACCCACTACAATATTCTTGCCTGGAGAATTCCACAGGGGAGGCTGGTGGGCTACAGCCCATGGGGGTTGCAGAGTCAGACATGACTGAGCAACTAAAACTTTCTTCTCATATCTTAAATGTTAATCTTGTTTACTTTGGGTTTTAATGTCTGAGCTTTCAAGGTGACACAGCAGTAAAAGAATCTGCCTACCAATGTAGGAGATGGAAGATCCTTGGGTCAGGAAGATCCCCTTGAGTGGGAAATGTCAACCCACTCCAGTATTCTTGCCTGTAAAATTGCATGGACAGAGGAGCTGGGGGGCTTCACTCCATTGGCTCACAGAGTCAGACACAACTGAGCACATCAGTGTTAATGTCTTGGATTTAGATTAGAGTTGTGAAAATATCACAGTGGTGATATTGAGTGCCAACATGATATTTATCAAACGAAAATTGTGATGGTTAATTTTATGTATCAACTTACCTCGGACACAGGGTGCTGAGGCATTTGTGTAAATATTATTTCTGGGTGTAACTGGAAGTGTGTTTCTGGATGATTTTAACGTTTTAATCAGCAGAGTGAGTAGATTCCCCTCTGTGATGGTTAATTTTGTATGTCAACTTGACAAGCCATGTGGTGACCAGATTAAATATTATGTCTGGTGTTTCCAGATGAGATTAGCACTTGAATCAGTGAATTTTGTAAAACAGATAGTCTTCCCCAATGTGGGCAGGCATTGTCTAATCCCTTGAGGTGCTAAAGAGAACTAAAAACAGAGGAAGAGAAAATATTTCCTCTTTCTGCCTGCCTGACTGAGCTGAGACATCTGTCTTTTCTTGTCTTGGACTGAGATTAATACTATCAGCTTCTCAATTCCCAGGCCTTCAAACTTGAACTGGAATTATATTACTGATTTTCCTTAGTCTTCAGTTTGCAGAGAACAAGCATACTATGGGACTTCTTGGCCTCCATAATTGCATAATGCATAATAAATCAGTCTCTCTCTTTCTCTCTCTCTCAGTTCCGTTTAATACACTCTCCTCATGTCAGTGGACATCATCAGTTCTGTTGAAGGTCTGAGTAAAATGTAAGTTTCATTAAGGAAGAATTTTCTTTCTCCATCTGACTGTTTTCTATCTAGACGTTAGCCTTCTCCTGCCTCCTGGGCTTAATTTAGAACTTACATCATGGGCTATCCTGATTTAGGCCTTTGGTCTCAAACTGGAACTCCACCCTCAGATCTTCTGGGTCTCCAACTTATTGACTGCAGACATTGGGACTTCTTATTTACCATAACTGCATAAGTTAGCTACTTAACAATAAATCAATATCTACCTATCTATCTATTCTGTTAATTCTATTTCTCTAGAGAACCTAGACTAATACAAATTTTCATAGCACTGTCTAGTAAAACTTTCTGTGATGATGGGAATGTTGTCGACCTGTGTTGTCCAGTAGAGTAAGTCATTAATCACATATGCCTACTGAGTACTTAAAATATGGGTAATATGACTAAGATGCATAGCTTAAAATTTTATCTTGTGTTACTTAATTTGAATTTAAATAGTCACACAGTGTTAGTGTCTACAGCTCTAGGAACAAGCCACAGTTTGTTGTATTCTTTGTATTCTTGTATTTTACTTTCCACACTTATTTCTTTCTATTCTCCCATGTTCTTTTAGTATTTGTTTGCTTCTTCAAGATGCCTTATTATTCTATTTTTTTTTTTTATTTTATGAAGGATGTCCCTTAGAGATGTAGGTTAATGATTCACTGTTTAGCCATTGAAATTATAAAATAGCTTAAAATCCCACTAGGAATTAGGAAGTATCATAGAGTTCTTCACAATTCCTTATTACAGCTATTTAGCATCCAAGACAGCTCCTTTTGTGGCTTCCCTGGTAACTCAACTGGTGAAGAATCTGCCTACACTGCAGGAGACCGAGTTTGATTCCTGAGTGAGGAAGATCCACTGGAGAAGAGATAGACTACCCACTCTAATATTCTTGGGCTTCCCTGGTGGCTCAGCTGGTAAAGAATCTGCCTTCAATGTGGGAGACTTGGGTTCGATCCCTGGGTTGGGATGATCCCCTGGAGAAGGGAACAGCTACCCACTCCACTATTCTGGCCTGGGATTTCAAAGAGTTACCTACTCCAGTATTCTAGCCTAGAGAATTCCATGGATTGTATAGTCTATGGGCTTGCAAATAGTCAAATACAACTGAGCTACTTTCAGTTTCCATAGCTCCTTTCATGTGGTCAATCTGGATCAAAAATTGGGTCCTCAAGTTGTTTCAGCACTGTTAGCCTGATCTAGCTCATTTCATGGATCTATGCAATATCCCTAACGTAAATTATATTAAATATTAGCATAAATACTAAGAACTGTGTCTGACTCTTGTGACCCCCATGGACTGTAGCCTGCCAGTCTCCTCAGTCCATGGGATTTTCCAGGCAAGAATACTGGAGTGGGTTACCATATCCTTCTCCAGGGGATCTTCCCAACCCAGGAATCGAATCCAGGTCTCCCACATCGCAGGCGGATTCTTTTCCAGCTGAGCTATCAGGGATGCCCTAGTACAAATATTAAGAACCTTCTAAAACAAGGGACTACAAAGATACTAAAAAACAGTTGTGTAGGCTCTAATAGATAGACTGTAATCATTTCTATTTATTCCAAAACTTTTTGCTGTTGAAAAACATCAGGGATAGTTAACAGTGATCAACAGTGGTTATGTATGTGGAGTAAAATCACTAAAATAACTTTCACTGGGTATATGTTTTATTTATTTTATCTATTACCAGGTAGTTTGTATTTTTCCAACTCATATGTAGATAAAATCTAAATCTAATTTTTTATAAGTGCTAAATTTTTAGTTTGAATGGTTCCATTTAATAATACTTAGAATTATTTATTAAAGAAAATAATGCCTAAAAAATGATACAAGGAGGGAAGATAAGTGAATTCATATTTATATACAGTAAGCCAGAAGGTAGTTAGAATGGATATACTCATTCCTTCAGCAAATATATGTTGAATGATCAATATATTTCAACTTTTTTCTAGCTGCTGAAAATTCAGTCAATAAGTTAAAGCCCCTGCATTTTTTCAGGTTACATTCCAGTTGGGGAAAAAAATTAATACACAAGTAAACAACTGAATTCAATAACACATAAATTCAAGTTTACAAAGGGCACACACACAAAAAATAAAACGGGTAGATGTTCAAGGAGTGAGTAGATGGATTGGGGGTGGAAAAGCAGAAGAGAATCAGTAAATGACTCCTGGGAGTGGCACATATGAGCAGAACCCTTGGTAAAGTAAGTAAATTACTCACATGCTGTTCATAGAAAAGAGTGTTCCAAGTATAAAACACTCCACATACAAAATCCATGTGGCAGGTATGAAACTGTCTTGAATAAATAGGGTCAATATCTTTTATTATTTTATTTATTTATTTATTTTAAATAAAGCCCATTTTCAATATCAGTGTCTAAAAGTTGGAAGTTATCTCCAGAATATTTCCACTTAACTTTGGTCATTCAAAAAGTTACTGCTTTGCATATTAGCTGCTATTAAACTCTTGGGTTATATGATCTTATATGAAGTATAAGACTTCCCTGGTGATCCAATGGTTAGGACTCTGCACTCCCACTGCAAGGGGCATAGGTTCAATCTCTGGTCCTCGAGCTAAGATCCTTCATGCTGTGCAGCCAAAAACAATAAATAAATAAGGTAGGATGAATGTTTGCTTATTTGGGGGAAATGCAAGAAAAGGAATCATCCCTTTTATGAGTGTAAGAAAGTGTGATGGCCACATACCTCAGATCATTTAGATCCAATCACTGTAGAGATAGAAATTATACTAACATCACAAAATCATTTTTACTCTATATATTGCAATTTCATATTTTAAAATGAGAGGATGCTTGTCACATTGCCACTTGGTTTATTCATGTAAAAAATGCAGAAACAGCTCATCTTGAGATTGTAAATTTCTGAACATTTGTGAATTTCTTTTCAACATTTATATACCTTCATCAGTATAAGTTAAAATTCTAGCTATAAGGTATTTGAGATGTAGTGGGATAAAATAATGTATCATAACTCAAAGGATAGTGAGTGTTTTGTAACCAGTAGCAAAATGCCATTAAAAATGCATTTAAAGGCAGCAAATATTGTTATATATCATCACATATATTCTCTATATATACACACATATATATTTATAAATAATACTATATACTGTGTATTATACTAAATATATACCAAACCCAAGAATTCTTAACATCTCTGCAACAAAGATAGCTGACCTCATATTTAAAATGCTAGTGAGCATGGAGAATGACAATCAATGCTTCCAGAACTCAATAAGCCAATTTTCTTTCACAATGGTCTACATTTTCACCAGGCCATGAAATTTCTTTTTCTAGGTCGATTTGCTGCAAGAGTCAATTTGCTATGAGAGTCAATTTAGCATAGATTTAAAAATTTTTAATCCTGAGTATCTATAATGACTTATGTATTTCAAATGTTTAGATATTTTACTTAAATTTAATATTTTTAAAAAGAAATATAAATATTTCTATTAACCATGTGAAATCCCAGTAAATTTATCCATGGTTGGAAAAATTTGACACAATAATTTTCCTACTCTTATTTTAAAAATTTTGCCACAATTAAACCTTGTTTGTTTGTTTTTCCAGCCTTGACGGATAATTAACAAATTTGTATTATTTAAAGTGCACATTGTGATGATTTACTATATGTATATATTGTGAAAAGATTGGCCCGTCTAATTATATTCATCACCTTAAAACTGCTGACGAAGTTCGTTTTTCCTAGTGGAATGAAAAAGTCATGAACATCACATTCAGAATAATAACATTTATTTAAAATTGGTAAAAAAAGTCCTAAAGTGCAAGCTAACTGCGATTTCCTCTGTGAAACATACGTGAAAAGGAATATAATGTCTAGGGTACTATTGCAGAAGGATGATACTGCAATCTTATTTTGTGGACAGTATAAGCAAAGAGAACCTTCAATCCCAAGGCAAGGAAAACATATGTGTTATCTTTGTATAACTTTTAAAATGAGTATTGAATGAATGACTTAAATTTAAAACATTACTTTAACTTCATTTAAGAATTTACTTCAAAACATGAAATACTGAAAATTATTTTTGCTATGAAGAGAAGGAGAATACAAGGCTTAAAAAATTTAAAAAATACAGAAAATTTTCAAATAGGTTTAATATTTTAGACTATTTCATATAGGGAGGCATGGACAGATGCCATCTTTTGGCAATTTATAAAACTAATTCATTGTCTGATGATTCATAAGAGGTCAGTTAATTTGTACATTTATTTGAGACACTGATAATATATGTAGACAATAATAGCCTTAAAACTATGAAATGAAGAGATTTTAAAATATTTAATTGCATTCTAAGAAATGTTTTGAGTTTTAGAAATGAATTTACTCATACACTGACAGCTCTATAATGTATAGACTCTTGTCTCATTTTAAAACATTGAAAGATCTTACAACCATTTAGCATTTGATTTTTTTAACTGATTAATAAAATCTAAGAATAGACTATTTATTTAGAAAATAGAGAATTATCGGTTTTCTGTATATGAAGATGACGTTATTTATCCAAATGACCAGAGCTTATGCTTTGATTTTTTTTTTTTTGCCCCCTTTGGGACTGAAATAAACACATGCTGGCTTCCAACCCCCTAGGTGTGTGGGCTAGGAGAATCTTAATCACATTGAAGTTTATGACTCTCATCACAATCAAGCTTGCAGCCATTTTTAAACTTATCTAATTAAAATAATCTGTTCCTTCTATAGTTTACACGAAGAGTTACGTTTGTGTTATGATGACAAGGAGACTCCCAGGGTTCCTGAAAATAACAATTTAACAAAAATAATCTGGACTTTTTGGTCTCCTCCATTTCATACAACACCCATGAAATTCTCCCTGGGTCAAGTGTATAGTAAAACACTGTTAAAGACTAGAATGTCTCCAACTTGGTGGGCATATAAATCACCCTGGAATCTTGTTAAAATGAAGACTCTGACTCTGTGCATAGGGTAGAAGTTGGGACTCTGTAGTTCTAACAAATTCCCAAGTGATGGTGGTGATGTTGGTCTGACATCACATACTACATAGCAAACCTATAGACTATTTCACTATAGAATCTTAATTTTTCTTGTTACCAACAAGAACAAAAACATGATTTGCTTTTGAGTATTGATCACAAGTGTTGAGCTACTTATGTTCAACTGGGACATTTTCTTGAATATAGCAATCTTAGAATAATGAATTTTTTTTTTAAACTCAGTGAGACTTTAGAAGTCATCAAATGCAGCTCTGTCATACTATCATTGAGGAAACTGAGGATCAGGGAAGTTGAGTACATGCCCACAGTCATATAGCTGGCAGCAGGTTGTGCGCCAGAATGGAGGAACCCTAACTACTATGTCAATAAAGAAACCCTAACTTTTTGGCAGTTCCATTTTTATTTATACTCTCTGACACAAAACAAAGCATGAGTCAATAATGATTAGAATTTCACCTTTTGATGCTCACAATAGTTTAAATGATAGCAGTATCCTTGGACTTGCTGACTTTCCTAACAGCTAAAACTCACAGTAGGCAACTGTCTCTTACAATAATAAGAGTATTCACATATCCTCTTTCTTCTAGAGTCCACTTGCAGTTTTATTATGGACATTTTGCTCCTTAATTTTGAGAACCTGGGGAGAAAGGTGGACATAGAAATGAATGGGTCATTAGTTAAAAGGCAAGGGTGAAGTCATAAAAGGTTGTGGCTAAGTAAGCAACAAATGAGAAAGAGCCCAGGGCCTCAATATTGATCCTGCCTCTCATCTTTCCCTCTGTCTCCTTGCTTGCAGGTTTCTATTGTGTAGTCTCTTGAACAAAGCAGACTATTTATGGTGTGACTGATTTAACACTACTGAACTAGTCTATCATCTGCTAATTTGGTCCAATTAAAAACTGGTCATAGGGAAAAGCCTGGAATTAAGCTCATTTGGAAACACAACTTCTGATTAATTTATGTCCTGTTCATTTATATCTCCTCCTCTAAAGGGCACATCCAGGGTGCTGATTTATAGAGATGGTTCTTTCCAGATTCCTGAATTTTCTTTCCATGACCACCTTTGGTTAGGTCCTTGAAAAAAGCACAGTTATGCTTTTTGTCCCTTCCTTAAGGCTACAATTAAGGCACATATGAAAGACTGCCTAAGATTTTGTGCTATCTTGAATTATAGAAATCCCACTGAACCGCGCTAAAGTCTCCTTTTATATAGCATTTACAGATGCTTGGCCCTGTAGCAATCCAGGGCCGTATAACTTCAAGAGTTAAGTTCTATTATTATCCCTGTTTTACAGATGAGGCTTCAGATTTAAATGTTCAAGTAAAATCATCAAACATTGTGAAGCTAGAAGTGACAGCTATGGGATTTGAACCTAGACCTACCTGATCTCAGTACTGACCGAAAGGATACTGTCACCCGCTAGCGTCTATTGAGATTTTATGTCTAGATTAAGTCAAATTCTCAGGAACAACAACAAAAACTTTATTTCTTCCACCTCTAACTCTTTTTTTCCTTGTCACACAAGTTCTTGTAGGCAGGTAGGTGTTCTGTTCCCTATACTTAGCCTCTCCCACGTCCTCTTAAATTTTTCCCTTTTGCTGCTGGGAGCTTCAGAGAGCTACTGCAGCTGGTGAGTGGGCAGGTGCAGCCACCATCTGCTCTAGGAGTCCAAATACGCACAACAACTTCGCACCCAAGACCTGTCCCAGGCACCACCACGGGTTCCAGAACCTGCTGGGGACATGGAAAACCCCGCCCCCTCGCGGTGGCGATTGGCTGAACCCTTCCCGATTGCTAGGCACTTATTAATGAAGGCTCTGTCTCAGAAAGTTAGGCTGAGACTCTCCAAGGAGGTGAGACCCGCCGGGGTGTGTGAATGGGGGATTCAGTTCTTCCTGCCCGAAGGGTCCTTGAGAAGCCTGTTTGTTTTTCCCGGCGCCTGTCTCCACCCATCCCTTTCTCTCATTGGCTAGGCCTGGTGGGCGGGTGTGTCCCCATTGGCCGGGGGGCGGTGTCTGTCCCTGGCCATGGTGGGGGCGGGGCCTCCACCGTGCTGAGCTTGCCCTTGTGTCTGGTGCTCTGTAGAGCTGCCGCCGCCGCTACAGCCGCCGTCGCTGCTGCAGCCCGAGCATCCGGGAGCAGCCGCCGCCGCCGCTATCGCCTCTAGCGCCGCTTCCACCTCTGCCACCTCCCCTCCCAGGACCCCGAGACACCTCAAGCTCGAGCGGCGGCTGCTGCTTGCTTGCTCCCCTTATTCCCCGCCTTTCCCTTGCGTGACCTACCCACTCCTTACAGCCCTCGTCTGCATCTTCTCCGACACCCCGGCATCCCTGCACCACCTGCTCGGACAGCCCCGGGTGCGCGCCGGGAAGAAGGCAAGCTCCAAACCCGTGCCTGGCAGAAGGACTGTCGCGGCTGCACCACCAGCAAGAGGAGGAGGAAAATAAACTATTTCGCCCAGAGAAACCTCATTCTGAGGGTGCTTCGCCGTTGCCGCTTCTGCTGCTGCCATCTGATCCGCGTCCGCAGGTTCGAGCACCGCAGCGGCGAGGACCCTGGGTCCGGCGGGCTCCGCGAAGGAGACACCGGCGGAGCCCCGCACTCTGGTGCCCTGCTCACCAGCATCTCTTTGCCCCCCTCGTTCATTCTCAACCCTTTAGAAAAGGGACCATGATTTGGAAACGCAGCGCCGTTCTCCGCTTCTACAGTGTCTGCGGGCTCCTGCTACAAGGTAATCCCCGCCCCGCCGCGGGGAGCATCAACTTCACGCCCATTCCCCATCATCCTCACTCCACCCCATATTTCCACTCTCCCCCTTACAGTCCCCCAGTCCCCGGCGAATTCCACCCCCTCCCCCTACTTCCCGGTGCGGCAGGGGGCAGTGGCAGTTTGCTCCAGCCCCTCGAATCTCTAGCGCTGGCTCAACCCTGCTGTCTCGGCAGTCAGTCCCTCATGGGCACCTTTCGCCTTTTCATTCACCTGAGCTTCCTACATCTCTCACTCTCCATGCTCGCCAGCACTCCCCTCACCCTTCACATACACACTCCCACGCCTTTTGGCTGGCAACTTGTGCCTTCTCTGAACATTCCACCCTCCCACCAACCCCCACCAGCCGCCTCCCACATCACGCTCCCGACCGACCCTCTGCATCTCTTGTCATCTCTTTAACCTCCCCCTCTTCGTGTCGCCTTTCTTTTGCCCCTTCTTCCCACCATCAGCATATTCGTGTGCCTTTAAAAAGTGTGTGAGAGCCTGGGAGCGAGCTGCCGAGACGGCGAGAACAGCAGCAGCGGCGGCACCGTGTGCATTGCAATAACATCCCCGGGGGCGGAGGGGTGGGGGGAGGATGTGTTGTGAGAAGTGTCATTCACCTAGAAAGAGAGAGAAGACTGTCTGAGGTTTAAAAAAAAAAGAAAAAAGAAAAAAAAACGAAAGAGAGAGATAAGCAAGGAAGGAAGAAAAAGAAAGAACGAAAAAGAGTAAAAGGAAAAAGGAAGAATGAATAAATAAAGCAGGAAATAGAGAGGGCCAGGGAAGGGAAGAATTAAAAGACCCAAAGCCACTTTATTAACCAACTGACTTTTTTTATTATTCAGCCCGTGTGGTTTTCTTTTTCATTTTTTTGAAGCCAAGAAATATGTGCACCCTGGCAGTTACTTTAGTGCTAAGGGATTTTAGCTTAGATTCCCTACCTTTCCATCCCGCTCTCTGACGCTTCTTTTCCGTAATTAATATCATCCTTTCAGGTGAAATGTAAGAACCCCTGTCACCGCAGCGGAGGGAAACCGCACAAAACACTGTTATTATGCAAATCACTGGGCTTGGATGCAGACTGGCTAGCGAACTGGGGTGCACTTTTCGCCAGATCCTTGCTTTTGAAGGAGGGAAGGGGCTGTGTGCAATGGGAGGATGATGATGATTATGAAATACACGGCAATGTTTGGAGTAAAAGTGCCTGGGAAGAGCACACTTTGGGTGGTGGTAGAGGCAGAGGCGGCATGCTAGGAATGAGTGGGCAGGGGCTGTAAGGCAGAAGATTGTTGCTTTGAAGAGAGTGGTGTAGGGATGTGGCTTGAGTGTGAGATACAGGGAGGATGGATGTGAAATTATGGTCCATATGATTTTTTTTTAAGCTAGATGACTCTTGATTTCTTCATAAATCTTTGCCCACCTTTAACCTCTCTTCCATCATTGGTATATTTGTAGGAGAGATAAGTTGATCAAATGTATTTGTCCCTGGATAAAAGGAATCTGAAAGTAAGACATATAGAACCACAGGCATACAATCGGCCTTTGGAGGATTTAAATGAGGTCAATGAACCATCTTTCAGCAAGTTCTTGGAATGCATCCTGTTTCCTAGCCTCCTCCAGGATATAGACCAGGACCGTATTTTATTTATGCATATTTATGAATGTAAAAGACGAGATAGTGGGCAGAATTTTCCTGAATTAACTAACCAAACTTGCAGAGGTATTTCTTGGAATATTTCGGGGTAATTTTGTGTATTTTATGTTTGATGTAAATTTTTGATCTGTCATGTGCCAGAATCCCTGAGAAGGCAGACAGCCTGTTCTTCCTGCTTAACGCCGCCTGGTCCCATTCCCCAGCGCCTACACCCCCACCCTCTGGTCCCATTCCCCAGCGCTTACACCCCCACCCTCGCGCAAGTAATCCGGTGGCTGACACATTACTTGGATTTCTAATCTGTCCTGAAATATCCTCCTAGAGACCCCAGTTCACCTCTCAGTAACTTGCATTTCTCAGCTCTGCTGTGTGTGTGTGTGTGTGTGTGTGTGTGTGTGTGTGTGTGTGTGTGTGCGCGTCCCGCGCGCGCGCATGAGCGCACCACGCCGGGTAAGGGGAGTGTGATGTGGGGAAATCAGTTAATTTGGTGATTGTGATGAACATTCGACACCGCTGGATGTGTTTTCCCTGCCAATCTGTGTATGCTGGCCCCGGCACGTCACTGCACACACTACTGGGCTGGTGCAAGATTATTTATTATAGAGCATGTGGGCAACGGACTGCACTTGGGGGTCGCCTCCTCTCTGCCTTCAACATTTCCCTGTGAATTGTCTATTCAGTGCACTGCAAAATAACTGTCTGCTGGTGCCTCTCTCTCCCTGTCTCTCTCTCTCAGCCTGAAGGAGGATTTACTCTTTCTCTACTCAGAGAGATTCCTTCAGCTGCATTCTTTTTTATTAAGGGCATGGGTTTCTTTTATTAAGTATGTATACCAAGTGTTAAGACAGTGCTGCTTTTCACAGCAGACTGGGGGAGAAGGGTGGAAGGGGTGTGGGTATACCAGAGCAAACGCGCCACTGCAGCCAGCAGCAGCACCAGCGGCAGGCCCAAATAAATAAATAAGTGTCCTATCACAGCAACCAGGCAAAGAGAACCAGCTCAAGGATATATGTGTACTTCTGAGCACCTTAGATGGCTGTATTAATACACTGAAGGAGAGAGAGAATAGAATTTAAGGGGAAAAAAAGAAAGAAAAAACTAGAAGTGGGAGGAGGTACAAAGACCCACTGGATTGTCTTCTCATGTTTATGGCTGCCTCACATTTATCAAACACTGCTCCACAGACACATCACACTTTGTTGATACTGTCAGTTCCTGCTCAAACAAATAGCTTGTGCCTTCCTTGTCTTGGTCTTGGCTAAAAACGTTGCTTCAGGGTCCAGGTTTATGTTTCTCCCACCACTCTGTTTTATTAGGACTTGGTTAGGTTGTAGAATGAAAGCTTGATTTCCTGGACATAGATTAAATATTTAGCAGGTCTTTCCTATGTACAGGGAAGGAGAGGTAGCGGGGGAACTAGTGAGCAACTGATTTTGGCCCGGGGTAGTCTGCTCTGCCTGTTAGTAGTTATGACTTGGCAAATACTATAGGCAGTCTGTCTACAGCTTCTTATTTTTAGCATTATCAGCACTAGAGTGGTTTTATCACTTAAGTCATACTAATCAATGTATTTATCCTTTGTATTTATCCCCTTTCTTGCAGTATGCATCATTTTAGACTGGAAGACTCAATTTAACACATCTTCTCTGTAGTTTCACTGTTTTATATTGTCACCATTTTTTTTTTTTTTTTTTTTTACTTTTCCTGGGAAGCAGACTCAGTCTTTTGGCTTGTTAATATGTAGAGTTGTAAGTCAGTGGTAAGATTCAAGATCATGATAAAATGAGTTTTTGTAAAAAAAAGGTTTAAATAGTTCTATTCTACGACACCTACTAGTTCATCCTCAACAAGTCTTTAGGCAATGAATAGTTAGATAGAAAATAAACATGTTTCTGACCAGAGTATAACTTGGAATGTAGACTACTTAGATAACAAAATTTGATTCAGTGTTAAGCTGTACAGCACCCCCCCTTTTTTTTTTTTTTAATTTTCCTCTATCGGATATAGAGGGAAAAGCTGGACAAGGGCAAGGGACACATTAGAGAAAAAAAAATTCTTTAGAATGAGGAGTGTAAAAACTTGCCACCTGTAACTAAGACCTCTTCTAGTCTACAGGGTAGATTCAGTTCAGTTGCTGACCCTCTTTGTAGCTGTGCTCCTTTCTATGCCTGAAGCAACACTGGAAAGATGGAGACTCTCTTGTTTAGCACAGGAAACAATCTGAGAAAGGACAAAAAGGAAAGAAGGGCAAAATAGACATGCATAGAGAGATTCTGATTTTGTTGAGAACTTTATTTCCTTGTTCAGTGTTGGTCTTATACAAAAAACACATCCAGTACTAATTTGGGGGTTTTAGGGTGTGTGGATTGTGTGTGTTTTGCTGTGGGACATTGTAGTAAGTAATTAGTTGTGTGTAAAAAGAAAGATCCTCAAGTTAAAGGTCTGTTCGACATGCATAGTACTTGTCTCAGTATGTGTCATGCACCTCCCCTTACATTTTTAGAAAGCATGTGGTAATGCAAAATATACATACAAACTAAATAAAATACTGATAACCTAATGTTTCCCCAAAGCGTGTCTCTCTTGCTTCTTTACTTCTACCTTAGTCATGATGAGCGCATCTTTTATGCTGAATGCAGTTCCTGAGATACAGCTCACTCCTCCCTGTTTTGATTAACAGTGGAAACTTTGGAAAGTAAGTTTTATACACGAGTCAATGACTATGACTTACAGAAACACCAGACACTTAGTAATTAAGAAAATCTCTTTGCAAATATGAGGTGTTCCTAGGCTAATTTAGTATCAAGATATGGAAGTTTATTTTGTTGTCTTTTCCCTTGTGTCTACAACTAGTAGAACTCTGGTAGCCCAACATGACAAAGGTAAGCATCAACTGAGATAGTCGCTTCCTGCGTTTTCCACAATAAGGTCAAATATGTGAAAAATATTTTTCCCAGATTTAACTAATGAGATAGTCATTTTTCTTAAAGAAAAACTTACTTAAATCACTTAAACAGAAAATACTTGTACAATAATGTTGGAAGACATCCTAAGCATGCATTTTAAAATGGCCTGAAATCAACATCAAATAGAAATCAATTTTCTTTAGAAAATAAAGAGTCTATGGGGTATAAAATGATTGAGAGAAGTAAAATTTATATATTGTGAAGGATTTGGGGTACATTTGTAATATAACATAGACACATCATATTATTGTTTTATTTGATCATGTTGACATGCATTCTATGAGATTTATTGATAGAGAGTCCTTGTTTTAATAGACTTCATTAAACCTTCTTGGCAAAATCACCCATTGTGTAGCAACTGGCTGAGTAGGTGAGGAAGCAGCGAGAAGGGAAATTACAAATGAAGGACGTGGAACTCACAAACTGCAGAAATCCTTTGTGGAATTGTCAGTTACAGGTTTGTTTACCCTCCTAAAAACAACTGTACTACCTTGTTTATATTAAGCTTCTTGAGGGCAAGCCCTGAGCTTTACTTATTCTCAATTTAGTAAATGCATAATAAATAGTTTTGGATTCACAGTTAGGTATGATGTAGTTAAGTGGTATCTTTTCATAACACATCAGCACTCATACTTTGTGTTATATATATATATACATATATATATATACACATACCCACACATATATGAGTTAATTTTAACATTTTATAGATCTTATTGGTTTAGGAAACAATTTTCCTATGGAAAATTATCATAGTGATAGCTGTTGATATACATCTTTAAATGAATGTAATTTGATCAGTTGTTCTTTGACATGATGTTTCCCTACCCATTTTTTTCTTTTCCATAATTAAAAAATCAAGATATTTGCATAAGATCACAAACTCAATTCATGGTTGGGGGGGAAGAGAAGACATAATTTAAATTTACTGATTTAACCTAAAATATTTAAAAGGACAAGTTCATTACCAACATTTGATTTGAAAATGTCAAACGTTTTTGGAGTGTAGTTCTGTAGTATCAAAAAACGACATTTTCTGCAAATTCCTTGTGTAAAGAGGTGGGTGAGGATTAACCTAGAGCTGTGGCAGCTGAAGCCCCCTGCTGTGTGATGATGCAAATGGCATCTCAGGCCTAATGTGCTCTGCAGCGGCAGGCAAAACGCATGCAGGAAAGCAGTCATGTGGCGTGACTGAAATAGGAAGTCTTTTCATATTTCATAGCTTGTAGTGGACATGAACCATCCTTCAACTCTTCATGACCAGAAATAATCCAAAGAGTATTTCTAATCACTTGAGCTCATGGCAAAGCTAAAGAGAGAATATATAATTTATTTAGAGATTAATGTAATAAATCCTAACACAATTATCAACAGTTTCATCAAATGAATTGTGCAAACTTGCAACTATCTTGCAAACTATCAGGACCACAGTTCAGTTTAATGAAAATAAATAGCCAAGTTAAAATAAAATCCTTATGCATTCTAAGGCTTCTAGGAATTCTAATTCTTATGCAGTTATTTACATGTGTTGGACCTAATGAATGTTAAGCTGGCAAATACTGTTATCTTTCTCTTCCTTTAGCGAGTAAGGAGTTAGTTGCTTTTTTTTTTTTTTCCTTATTAGAGCATTTCCTGTTGGGGAGAATACAGTAGTCTTAAAAGAAATAGGAATTAATTGTTCAATGTATGTTTTTACCATTTATTTAGTGGCATAAATTGGAATTTTTGTTAACATCATACACTCGCATGACAAAACCAGTAGAGAATATCTCCTTTCTAAAAAATTTTATATATCACACAGGCAAAAGCGTCAAATATGTTCCTTAATAAAAGCAAGAGTTGTGGGACAATTATTATGGGCAGACTATGAGAGAAGCCTATCAGATGACAATAACTAGTGTAGCATTGTTTATCTTGATTCCATTTGCTATCAAACAAAATTATTGAGCCTATTATGCATATTGATTTTCATCCTAGTAATGAGTCCAATTGGTCCTGTTCATGTATTCAGTGAGTTTCTTTAGATGATATGAAATAGTTTTATCTTAGTAATATGTAATACATATATAATATGTTAGGAAACTAAATATTCTGTTTAATTAGGTATGAGTTAAATATTAATGCCAAAATCAGAGATGTAATTATTGAGAAAGGAAATATTCTTCAATCATTTATCTCTATATGCACATATGTACAAGCCTAAAATTTACAGTTATTTTTCGGTCTGAAGAACATCTTTATAATTTTGCGTGTAATTAGAGTTTGGAGCACTCAGGGATGAAGTGTGAGGAAAAAGGAAAAGTTTGTTTTGTTTTGCTTATTTAACCTTATTTCTGAAGGTTGAAAAAGGTATTTTTTGAATTCATTTTTTTAGGCTGCAGCAGTGATTAACTTTTCCACTTAAAAACACACACGCAAGGTTTACAGTTTCTGAATTTGCAATAGAGCTGAGCATTTATTCTGGATCTTCTTTGTGTTTAAGAAACTAAGTGATGAGAACCTACTGCTACCTGAATAGAGAGGCAGGGCTGAGGTTGTAAGGAGATCTGCCTTGGAAAGAGCCGGCCATTAATTATTCACATTCTATTTCAGAAGTCTTTGAAGTAAATATTAAGACAGTTATTATTAAGCATTGAGGATTACTCTTTCTGAGTCAGCAAATCATTTTCATTTGAATATTGAAATTATCTTTCAGCCATTTGAATGCTGAGGGGGATGCCCCTGTTTAGCCACAGTTAAGCTTTTATTCTAGGGGTTAGATACTGACATCACTAAGGATTGTTTAGAAAACAAGAATAAGCATTTATTTGCTTTGAGGAACAAAAAAAAACTTAAAGCTAGGTGTAATCGTATAGTGCAAATAACTTCACATACAGATATAAAAGTATTTTTATAGGTTAAATAACTCCCCTAGTTTTATAGATTTGATGATGGTTTATTAATGGTAACGGTGCATTGTTTATCTAAAGTCATCTTTGAGAACCGAGTTAAGAAAGCACCTTTCCTGAGAAAGATGTGTTGCCAACTGCTAAGTGTATAACTGTTATATTGATTCAGTGTAATTTATAAAGCCAATTAATTTGTTCTTGTTAGGGAATATTTTTAGCTTCTTTGCTAAAATTGTTTGCCTTTAAAGATGCAAGTGCCTCCCTTAATGCTTACTCAAACATCAAAGCCTAAAATTTATGGTGCGTAAAATATGTTTCTACTTTTGTAATAAATTCATATTTTACGTTAGCTTGTCCTATATTGCCCCAGGAGAAAATGTCCTGACACCTTTACCTTCCGATCCTTCTTATACTTTATATGTCTTCTGCTTTTAATTTTAAGTAGTAGACAGGCTGAAATGAGGGATGATTAGAATATTTGTATTTAAAAGCAAATAAAATGCACAGTAAGCTTCTGATTTGTCATTCCCTTATTGCAATCTATATTTTATGGACCGAAGTCTGAATAGTAACTCAGCTTCCTTTACACTCTCTAGGAATATAATATACCCCACTCTGCACTGTTCTATCAGCCTGAAAGACCCATTAAAATAAATTCACAGGGAGTGAAGAACAGTTAAAAGGAATCTTAACCAAACCTATGTACTGAATACGTCCAGATTGGGTGTTTTTTCTCTCAACCTCCAAGGCTTGTATCCCAGTGTTTTAGCAAAGATAAAACACATACAATGTGCTTTTAGTTGTTTTTGTTATTGTTATTATTGCTTTTTGTGAGCATTCAACCTCCTTAGTCTCATAATAAAAATGGCAAAAAGAAGAGGGAAGGAATGTGAGTCAGCCAGCCAAACACACAGAAACGCCTGGCAAAGCCGACTAAATTAGCATATGCTAGGCTGAGTATTTCCCTCTGTTGTTACATAACCCTTTTCTAATAGGAAATCACTTCTCCTACTTAACTCTTTCAGGAGATTTGGGATTCGCCTACTGTTATATTTTTATTTTGCTTCATTTATTTTCTCAAGAATTATGTACATCATCTATTGAAGAGCTTTTATGCCAAATTCTTCCCCCCCCCCTTCAGTCTTTCTGTATACAAATGTTCCATTCTGTGCCCAACTTCAGGATTCAAGAATCAACTTTTCTATAGCCTTCACTGAGAGGATCTAATTAGCATTTTAGGCTCTCTTTACTCATGTGCAGCTTTCTTTAGAAAATGTATTAATTCTATGAGGTTTCCCTAAGGATTCATAATACTCTAGTTTGTTACATGTACTGTGATATTCACTGTGCCTTAATTATGCGTGTGTCCTCATTTCAAAGCCTTTTCAGGGATCATGTGGATAGAACAGGGGTCTGGCTGTAAGTTCACTGTCATGTATTAATGTGTAGGTGGTATTCAGAGAAGCCTGTTTCTGAAGGCAATGACTCTAGTATAGCAAGAAGTTACTCGCATTTCTACACTTAAACTAGTTACTCTGCCAAGGCAGAATGAGATTCACCATTGTAATAAAGAATACAGTAACTGTTATTTCTAAATAGTTCTTTGCTTTGGGATTGAAAAAAAAAATGAGTGAAAATGTGTATCCCTTATCCTGAATAGGAATTGTTCCTTTCACTTTCCCAAACAAAAAGAAGAATCAGAAATTGTTCCTAAATCAATACTCTATTCCCTAACTAGCCCATTAACACATCTTGCTGTGGTGGGATTTCGAAGTTATACTGTTTATTATTTGAGGCTATAGATTTTTAGATAGTATTGATAGTCTGCAGTCTTCATGGGCTGCTAAATGTCAGCACATTGGCAAATTTGAGACATATTTTCACTTTTTGATTCGGATGCAGTGTGGAGAACTGTGAAAATATATAGGAATGTTGAACGAAAGAGAGAGAAGGAGAAAGAGGAAAATATGTATATATTGAGACTACATTTATGGAGGGATAGCTGCAATAATTTGCTCATTTTAGTGCATGTCACCATTTATAAAGAGAACATTTTCCTACATTGCATGCATTTGAAAGTTTACTTAATTGTACCCCTTGACTTGCTTGCATTTGTGTGTTACATATAATCAGAAAATTTAAGTTTAACTTGTAAATGCAACCATTCTTTTTTTCTGATCATTACAATATAAAAGCATTTTATGAGTTAATATACTAACAGTTGTAACCAATTTTTATTTCATTATTTTACACAAATGAATTATTTTCTATACCATATTATTATTGATGGTAGCTAAAAGTGCTAATATTCAGGAACACATAGGAGTTTTTTTCATGGGAATTTTGGACCGGAATCTGACGTGTTTTAGTAGACAAAAGATTACCATCTGCCCTTTATTGAATATTTTAAGCATTAATGTTTTCTTAGTTTATGAGAGAACTAAGCATTTTATTTTGTCTATGTTATGATCTATATAACCCCTACATGGATTTTTCTTATAGCGTTTTGAATGTCTCCTCTAGTGGACTATAAGCCCCTAGATTGCTAGGTCTTAGTCTTCATTTTATTTCAGGTGCCTAATCAAATGTCTGGCCTGTGTCTTTTTTTAATGTTTTCATTTCACTGATTGATTAGTTCTCTTCCAGTCTGTTTAATCTTGACGATCTTTTTAATTGGTTCCAAATAATATTTAAGTACTTATAATTGCCAAAATGCCAATACAGTATTCTGAATAGACTAAATATTTGCAATCAATTTTCATTTTAAACTACAGGAAGAAGAAAAAAAAGGATACCAAGAAATATAATGCTTAATAATGACACACTTCACAAAAAAAATGTAGAATCACTTCTTTCAGTTAAGGTAGTCACTTCAGATTTGCCCTGAAAACATTTGAATCATGGCTTTGAACTCCCCGATTTCTCTGGGCATTGTAACCTCTTGTCTTTTTTTTTTTTTTTTAATAATTCTTGTCCCCTAAAATATTCCTGATGGTGACTTTGGGTAAACATGAAGTCTGATCATCTTATTGTTCTATTTAGAGTAGCTAGTATTTCTGGATAAATGTATAAACAAAGAGGAATTACAGACTGACCTTGATCTGCCAGATTATCAGTGAGGACTGACCTGCTTTTGTTACTGCCAAGCTGTAGAGTAAAGGTGCTCTGAGTAGTCCTACAGATTCAGGGTATATTTTTCTCAGTTTAACTCAGGGAGATTCCATTCATTTTATTTAAAAGGGCTTTAAAATAAATTATATTTATATATACACAAAATGCTTAGCCATACTTCTACAGTTGAAGACACATGTTTGCTGTAGTTGAATTTGATTTAGTTTTCTTTTTGCATTTTGAAGACAGTGGGAGGTAGAATGGAAATATTTACTACTTTTTTAAGAGAATTTAAATATAGTTACTAGTGCTGAATTCCAGGGGTGAAAAGACTTTCTGCAATTTGTAGTGACTCTATTTCCACATAAAGTGTTTTAAGAATGCTTTTTTGAAAATGTCCCAGAGAAATATAGGTTTTCTTAAAAGTTACGTAGTTCTTTCAAATTTAAAAAATCAATTTTACCATTGTCTTTTGGATTTTTGACTATTTCGTGATTCTTGGCATTCAAAAGAAAATTAGCTGTGTTAAGATTCATTTGAAGCCAAATCAATTCATGTAGAAATAAACATTCAGTTAACAGATATTCAAAGTAGATTAAACTATCTCAATTCATTGAGGGCTGCTGCCACTTTATAAAGTTAATATTAAGAATTATATTCTTGCATAGTTTCTGTTACTACCTAAAATCTTGCTTTATATGGAGATGTGTCAGTATGATGTAGCAGTCAGGCAAGGATAACCTCATCTTTAATGTGGCTTTTGTTTAGCCCCTGATAATCCACTTTTCAGAGCCTAGTGACAAAAAGGGAAGATAGTTTGGGAATCAACTTTGTTGACTCTGTCACTGTTTTTATGAAAAATTATTTTACTATGTTACTGAATTTTATTCATTATATTGAGATATTCCTATAAATCTATGATTAGAAGTGACATATTTTAATTTTTTATGTGTAACTGTATAGTATCTGAAACACTGGAAATGTATGGAATTATCATACCTTTATGTATCTCAGCATTTTTGTCATAATGACCCACTCAGAAATTGAATTTTCAATTTGATATAAGGGAAGTACCTTTGTCACTTTAAATGCTAAAGCGTTTCAGATCAACGTTCTTGTTAGGGTCACCAAATTTGGAACAACTTCCATAATATTCACCAAAATGATATTGTACTAAAGTGCATTGTCTTTATATGAAAAGATTTTATGATAACTAGCATGAATAATAAGTTGTGTGTTCAATAATATTTACAAATGCATTTTTAAAAGTCAAGAAACATTTATAGAGGATAGTTTCTTGTCCACTGGTTTGTTTTATATATATATATAATATATATATTTATATATTATATATGTAATATAGAAATGCTATGAGTGAAGTAAGACTAATGGTATTGTGAATTTCAATTCTCTGTATCCTTTCACTTCTGTGTAATAGCTAAGGTAAAGATATTGGTAGAGGGAAAAGTTCATAAATTTTTAAAGGTCTGATAGAGGACATTGAAGTCAAATTTACTTTAAATTTTTGTTTTGCTTTACCTAATTTTATTGACTGTTCAGATACAGACTACCAACAAGGCGAAACAGATTCTTTGAAGGAGGTGATAGTGTTTTATAATATGTCAACCATGTTTGACAGTTGGGTACAGATAGATTGGAAAGACTGATAATTTTTTTATCGTTTTATCATACTCTTACTATAAAATAGAGTAAACATGATCTGGCATTAGGAATCTTTCCTTCTGAGAGCTTCTCATCATCTTGGTGTACAGAGATGGAGAATGGGAGTGATTTGGTGATAGAGGAGGAGACAATAATGGATACCCATAATCCTTGAGTGGAATATCATCAACTGCCATATCAAAATATATTTATTGTGGGAGTGGGAGTCATGTTAGCCTGGTGAATGTCTTTTATTTTGTAGTGAAAGTCCAGAGATACCCCTGGAATAATTTTAGACTTTGATTTTTGCAAGTGCCCTGCAGCATCAAGATGTAATGGTAGCAATCAAGGGACCCAAGTTCTTATCAAAGCCATGCCACCATTTTGGAGATGAGTAACATACTTCTCTGGCAGCTTAATTTTTTCATCTGTGGATTGAGAGATTGGAAACAAATCTGTTCTTCGGCACTATGTAGCATAGGATCTTATGGATGATGACACACTGAAAAAAATGGTGTTTTCTTTTTGACTTTCCACCTAAAGATCTTTTAAAATACAGTCAGTATAACATGAAATGTGTGCTCTTAAAAATATATTTTACTAAAATTTATTTTTTATAGCTACTCAAGTGTTATTTAGTATATTGTTTTGACACATTAAGAGATTGTTATTCTGATGCATGTCTCTGTATAAATTTCAGAACCTTTTTTTCCCCCTAGGTCAGTGAGTTTTATAAGTTAATTTTGTGGCCATCAACCTGAATTTGGGCCACACATTTATTTTTTAATGAAATTACATCCATATATCAGTTTTGAAAATAAGTATTGATATGTTAGTCATTTTTATTGGGGAGTGGATTGAATTAAGTTTTAATTTTGAGTTCAGTTTTGTTTTCCTGTGCATTTAATTTACATGTATGTAAAAATTTCTACAGTCATATTATTTTTCATAGCCACTGATTTTCTTAAACATAGCATTCATTTATTGATTCATTTTTCAACAGATATTGTACTTGAAGTCAGTGTTGTAAACGTTGGATATACAATTAGACAAGATAGAAATAGTTTCTAACTTTATGGAGCCTATACTCTAGTGACTGAGACATAGAATAAACAAATCAAAATATTATAATGCCTTAATTCTTTTTTCTGAAATAAAATATTTTTATGCTAATATATTTTTCACAGAAAAAAATGCGGATATATCAGTGAGAATATAAAATCACTGGCTTATCAACAATATTATAAACCTCACTGAGGTTTTAACATTTTTACATAAGGTTGGATTAAAGAGGTCTCATTTCCTTCAGTCGTTTATCCTGAAAACATTCTCAGTATGATGCCGTTTCTTTCTTTATTTTATTAATACAAGTTGAAAGAAGCTGACAAGTGAACAAGAAATATTTAAGCACGCTCTATTCTAACTGATTTGTTCAAGAGGATGATTCATTTAATTTCATAAAGGATCAGTGGGCCAGAACTGTAGATGACCAGGTCAGCGGAGGGAATGTAGGGGAGAAGAGGTCTGTGAGAAGGATCTATGTAACAAGCAACAATATTTAGTTTTTTAGAGCTGAAGTTCTGCTTGAGCAATTCTGATGTTACCAGCAACAGTCATTTAAAGAGCTGCTGATGCCTCAGGGAAAACATTTTTAAAGTGTCCTATCTAGAAACAATGTTCCTTGTACTGTGTCATATATATTAAAACTCCGTCCCTCGCTTATATTACAGTACATCGTGCCTGATTAAAACCTGTACTACTGTAATGTGACTTCTTGAGAGTGCCGATTAAATGTCGCTCCTGAAATATTTCCTCCTGCTGAATCTCTCTGAATAGGATTGAAATATTAATCACCTGGTAAACAAAGCTCGTGAATGGATAGGATACAATTAAATGTTTTTAATAAAGTGAATTTTATGCAATTATTTTGAGTGTTATAGAGAAAATGCAAAATCATACAAACAGGCTACAAATATTCTTGCTATCTTTATATTGCTTTCTTTAATATTTAACTTTGACTGATGGCTTCAATATGCAAATTATGTCATATTTCTAAGAGATTGTATGGTATTTTTGAATAGTGTCACTTACTAGCCAGTAGGATCCCGGGAGTAGGTGATATGTATCTTGTAATAGATAAGATTAAAAAATTGATATATACTATAGAAATCATAATGGTGGTGGTTTAGCCTGTATAGTAGTGTATTTAGTGATTTATTTTTTGGATTTCACTCAACTGTACATTGCAAAGACTGAAAAACCTCAGCTTAACTATTATCTTTAATTTTGCTTTCTTTATATTTTAAAGGAAACTTTAAAATTAAAGCAATTCAAGTAAATGCTTTGTTGTAGGTAATGATTTGCAGGAGTGTAGTTGTATAGCAAGTGATTTATTTTGAAAGTATATTCAATTTTTCAAAGTAAATCAGAGAGGCATACATATTTGGAACTTTTCTAGAGGGAACTAGGTGGTGCTGTTCTGTCATCTTTGTGTCTTAGTGACTTCTTTGATTCTTTTCTCAGTTCATTAAACACTTGTGCAATAGGCAAGATATACTTTTGGTCTATAGTGGCCTTATTTCTGTTAACCAACGAAGTTTATGTTGATCTTGAAGCTTTTCTTTTCAGCAGTATTTTTGTACAACAGATAGAAACTTTCTTCCTAAGCAGTAAGCTATATTACAGTTTAAAATGTCTTTTTTATTTCTTCATCATTTAAATTATTATATACAATTCTGAGATCCTTGAATATTTATATTATGTGTTTTTAAATTCTTTAGCTATTTTACTTGTAAAAATACTTATGATTGCTTTAATCAAAATTTAAAGTGGTGAAATTTTTGTGCAGTTGATTTAGTATAAAAATGTCACAAAATGCATAAGCTCAAGGCAAACTTAATTGTATTTTTGAAATGCTAAAAAAAAAAGTCAACTAAAACTTTAAACAAAGAAAAGTAAAACTTTCCCTTGAAAATAAATCGGTTGCTTACTTTAGTTACATATAAGAAAAGTAACCTCAATTAGGCCATCAGTTAATCTTTTCTTGTTTCTAGATATTCAGTTAATTTTGTCTTATGATCTTGGTGGTACTTGATAGTCCAAATAAGTCTTTTATTTCAGGCTAAATAACAACAAATAAAGTTACTCCACTGTCCATGTATTTTTGGTATACTGGTATTTTGGGGGTATATTTTCTTAGTAAGAATTTTGACTTATGGATACCCTTAGGTTTAGAGAATTAGATATGAGACAACTTTAAAAGGGTTGCAGCTTTTTCCAAAAATAATCATCTTGTAAGTTGTGTTTCTTAATTTTTAAATACCTTTAGAGAAGAGTTTATTGTATAATTAATTTTCTAATATAAATCTGGATATGAAATAAGGATGAAGTACTTCAAGAGTTCTACCTATGTGTGTAGACTCATAGTTCTGTCATTTTGAATGGGGACAAAAATAATTTATATTATTTTTTTCCTGACATAATCAACCCTCCTTACTATTTTAATCATAAGATGTTCAAGATTTATCTTTAATAGAAAAGTGAATGTTTTAGAGACAACTCTGTGTTTTCTGTTATCTCTGAAATCTTTTATCTTTAGAAGACAGAATCAATGTGGAATTTCAGAATGGGTCCATGGCATGTCATCTTATAGTGCAGAGAGATAATCTCTGAGATGAACATCTGCTAGGCTAATAAACCTAACTGAAAGTGCTGCTATACTTCTGTGCTCATGTCTGGTCTCCTGGAATAAAATGGAAGTTGCAAGTATTAAGATGGATACCAGTGGCTAATCATTTGTCAACTAAGAGTTCAGATTGGGAAAGCTGCATAAGGGAATTGAGTTTATTCATTCACAAGAAGGCCTTCATTTTGTATCAAATGAAAAACTTCCTAAGAAGGATTAGGTAACTCCCATTTTATACTGCCATAACCTTAAATTGTGAAGAAAACTAATAGTAAATAAACACTTTGGGATTAGATAAAAAAATCAGTATTTTTGTTTTGTCAGTATTGCAAAAATACTTTCTAACTTTTAGATGATGTCATGATGAGAGTAAATCTTGGATTTGATAAAGAAATAATGAAAGTTATTCATAGATTTGCCATATCTGCTTGCTCAAGAATATAGTTTATGATTTCCACTTTTTGAAAGTTGACATTTTGACAGCAATACTACTAATAAAATACTTAACTTTAATATATTAAATGCCGGATTTATCTTTTGAAAAGGTAAACAGCACTGTCATTGGACTAATTCTTTGTAGATAGCCTACTTTTAAAATAAACCATACGTTAAATAAAGCATGGTATTTGGTGAAACATATTTAAATCATAAAGTGAGTATATTTTAAACTTATTTTTCCTCCCAGGATACAGAAAGTATACAGATTATTTCATTTCTTAAATGTCAAAAATACAAAACCCTATATTGTAACTCTGTAATTGCTTACTGCTTTAGAGGTAAATTGGAAGGAAGAGACTAAAACACATCTCTGGCAATATATTATTTTCTTGGACTTAGGCTCCAGAATTAGCACCAAAAATATTGTACACTTTTTTCATAATTTATTCTGGTTATTTATTTATTAGAGATCTAGTATTAGAATTAGAAGAGGCTTTCTTCACAATTATTTTTTATGAAGATTAATCTCAAGCAATGTAGCATAAGCCATTGACTTAGTAATCAGTGGCAGCAAGTAGATTACTTGGCATGTCATTTTATCTTTCCACATGCTCCTTTAGAAACTTCTGACAAAGATCCTTTTCATCTTGTCGTGTTTTATCAATGATGAAAGATTTATATCTCATGGATCTAGAGATGTTTTTCACTTTAAAAAGTAAAGCGAAGTAAAGAAAGAAGGAAAACAGCAATAAGTAAGGGATTTCTGGATTTCTTTTGAAATCTGAGTCAGAAAGCAGAATAGCTGAAAAAGTCAAAAAGAGAGTAGTGATAATTAAGAGAGTAAAAGCAACAGTCTCATGGAGAGGATGGAGGTATATATTTGCATCTTTAAGTATATTTTTCCTTATCAGGCAGGTAGAAAATAGAGTCTTCAAATGAATCTTGATGTAAAATTATAGTTGATGTTTGATGGACCTAACAGAGACCTTCTACATGGTGAAGGAGATTAGCATATAATTAAATAAGAATTTTGGATGACCTTTACTGCAGAACCTAATTGTAGTGAGACAGCACAAGTAATGAAGAATTCTAACACTGTTACAGGTAGGTATAATTGATATTAGTCGCATATGACTAAGAAGAACACAATGAATGGCCTTTGGAGAAAATGTTTTATCATAAGCTTATTATACCTTTGTATACAACTTAATAGAAAACTTTCTTAAAATATCTCCTATAGTTGGCTTTGATTGGAGGAGGAAATGGCAACCCACTCCAGTATTCGTGCCTGGAGAATCCCAGGGATGGGGGTGCGCCTGGTGGGCTTCCATCTATGGGGTGGCACAGAGTCAGACACGACTGAAGCTATTTAGCAGTAGCAGCAGCAGCAGCAGTAGTTGGCTTTGATTGTGTCAAGATCTGATTTGTCTTAAAATTTGAACCCTCATCTTCCTATGTTGGCATTAACATGAATGAAAGAAATGAAATACTTAACAAGTACTTGTTTTTGAAGGTCAGTCTCAGGAGAAGCTTTTCTTATTGTGGCTTTGTAGTTTACAAATTGTCAACTTTTTAGAAAGTATCTTTACCTGAAAAACTGGGCTTGCCTCTTGGTAGGTGTTTAGCCTAAAGACACCACCAAGATAAGGATCAGGAAAATAAAGAATTTCTTTTTTTTTTTTTTCTTTTTTTTTTAAATTTTAAAAGCTTTAATTCTTACATGCGTTCCCAAACATGAACCCCCCTCCCACCTCCCTCCCCACAACATCTCTCTGGGTCATCCCCATGCACCAGCCCCAAGCAAGCTGCACCCTACGTCAGACATGGACTGGCGATTCAATTCTTACATGACAGTATACATGTTAGAATTCCCATTCTCCCAAATCATCCCACCCTCTCCCTCTCCCTCTGAGTCCAAAAGTCTGGTATACACATCTGTGTCTTTTTTCCTGTCTTGCATACAGGGTCGTCATTGCCATCTTCCTAAATTCCATATATATGTGTTAGTATACTGTATTGGTGTTTTTCTTTCTGGCTTACTTCACTCTGTATAATTGGCTCCAGTTTCACCCATCTCATCAGAACTGATTCAAATGAATTCTTTTTAATGGCTGAGTAATACTCCATTGTGTGTATGTACCACAGCTTTCTTATCCATTCATCTGCTGATGGACATCTAGGTTGTTTCCATGTCCTGGCTATTATAAACAGTGCTGCGATGAACATTGGGGTACATGTGTCTCTTTCAATTCTGGTTTCCTCGGTGTGTATGCCCAGTAGTGGGATTGCTGGGTCATAAGGTAGTTCTATTTGCAATTTTTTAAGGAATCTCCACACTGTTCTCCATAGTGGCTGTACTAGTTTGCATTCCCACCAACAGTGTAGGAGGGTTCCCTTTTCTCCGCACCCTCTCCAGCATTTATTGCTTGCAGATTTTTGGATCGCAGCCATTCTGACTGGTGTGAAGTGGTACCTCATTGTGGTTTTGATTTGCATTTCTCTAATAATGAGTGATGTTGAGCATCTTTTCATGTGTTTGTTAGCCATCCGTATGTCTTCTTTGGAGAAATGTCTATTTAGTTCTTTGGCCCATTTTTGGATTGGGTCGTTTATTTTTCTGGAATTGAGCTGCATAAGTTGCTTGTATATTTTTGAGATTAGTTGTTTGTCAGTTGTTTCATTTGCTATTATTTTCTCCCATTCAGAAGGCTGTCTTTTCACCTTGCTTATATTTTCCTTTGTTGTGCAGAAGCTTTTAATTTTAATTAGATCCCATTTGTTTATTTTTGCTTTTATTTCCAGAATTCTGGGAGGTGGATCATAGAGGATCCTGCTGTGATTTATGTCTGAGAGTGTTTTGCCTATGTTCTCCTCTAGGAACCCACAGCAAACATTATCCTCAATGGTGAAAAATTGAAAGAATTTCTTACTGATACTTGCAACAAATAAGGGAAACACTGGAGATCCTACCCAAAGCAGTGTTTCCCTAAGAACAAAATTGCCGAAGTTTTAAGGTAAAGAAATATGCATATTCATGAATAGGCTTGCATCAAGGAGAATTCAGCATACAATTGGGGCAAAAATCTACAGAGCCTAAGCTTTAGTATAACTGAAATCAGGAGGTTCAGAAAAAGCATCATCATCCTTTCGTTGTTGTTCTTTAGTCTCTAAGTCATGTCCATCTGTTTTTATGACCCCATGGACTGCAGCACACCAGCCTTCCCTGTCCTTTACTATCTCTGTGCGTTTGCTCAAACTCATGTCCATTATCCTTTAGGTTCTGGTTCATCCAGTAACTGAGTGCTTCAGGCTAATCTTATCAAACAAAACTGGGAATCTTAACAACTGGCATATGATCCTTGCTATTGTTCCGTCTCTTCCTGATAACAGTCATTTGTTCCCACATTCTTTTGTTACCTTAAGATCATTAATTACTGAGATCTGTTCAAGGACAAACTTTGTGACCAGGCTTAGATTACAAAATGGCTTAGGCCGAAAATAGCTTCTCCTGTGTCCCTAAAGCTATACCTGCTTCTCTTTCTTTGGGAATCCCATAACCCTAGCTACTTACTGTCTTATTATTGGCCATATACACTCAGTTGTAAAACTGGGAAAAACATCTCAGCAGAGCAGCTCTTAAATACAGGCCAATGGTTTAATCATTGATTTGTTTCATGAGAGATTGACTTTAAAACAAAATAAAACAAAGCAAAACTTACAAAAGCAGTCTCTACATTTAATCTCTAATGTGTCAATCAGCAGGTGCTTCAAAGGGAACATTGCTTGTGTGAAACTAAACTTTTAAAAATTAGTGAGAACTTGACATTTTAGGGATCCATCTTTATCCAAAAGTCTAAAAATAAAAACTTTTGAAAGAGTATTAACACACTTATAAAAAATTTGTTTTATTTCACTTAAACAAAAATATTTGTATTAGTATTCTCTAATATCATAAATTAGAGAAATGTGACAAGCATTTAGAAATCAAAATGGTATATTGGCTAATCTAAACATCAAGAAATTAATCCAAATGTACTAATAAGCAAAAGTAGTTCCTCTGACATTATCAAAGACATTAACATCATTATCAGGAATTATCTTGTTGTCTTGCTAACTTGTTTGTATTTTCTGTTTTTTCTCTGTAGACACTAAGCTCTGTGAGCACAAAGATATTGTTTACTGTTTTTATCTTCCACATTTGGAATATTGTGTGGCATACAATTGTTCAATACATTTTTTACATGATCAATATGATGCTTTTGATTTATTTTTTAAATAAAATACTTTTTTAAAGCAGCTTCCTATAGTGAACAGAAAACAGGTTAACACATATTTAAAATACCCTTAAAATTAGTTAATATGTAAGAAAATTTTTTAAGTTCTTTTTTTAGACATATCATGTCCCACATTTGATTCTAGACCGTTTGTTATTTGAGAACTTTTATAATTTGTGTTTATGGCATTAGACTTGTAATAAAGCACAATACTGCTATTGCTCATTTAAAACAATAAATTAACATAGAACAGGGGAATTTATGTGTTGAAATGCCATAAGAACATTTTACAATGTATTAATATATTCTCCCTATTAGCTCTTTATCATTGCTAATATATAGTTCAGAGTGTGTGTATGTGTGTCCATTATTTGTGTCAAAAATTTTTCTGAAGTCATGAAACCATGATTGCATTATGTGAAAAAAAAAAAACCACCAAAGATAATAGGCCATAGGGGAAATTCTACATCAGAAACATAGTAAAATTGGATGGAAATTTAAAATAAGCTCTGGGGTTCTTTAGATTTAAACATGATCTCATTTCAACCCTATTTAAATCTTATTTCAGAGACAGCATAGTGTAACTGGAAAGTAGAAGCTGGATAAGGCATCAAGAATTTAAGTTTTGATGATGACTATGGCATCGGATCTATCACCTAGGGAAACAGCTCATCTCTAGGGGTCAGTTACTCAGATGATGTTAGACTTGGATCGTCTCCCAGGGGTCTTTCAACTTGAAGAATGACCCTGAGTCTACAGTTAAGATAAACAGATATACCTCCTTGCAAAGGTCAGGATATGATTATGTCTTCATCATTAAGTGAAAAGTTTTCATTATATAAAAGTGTTTTAAAATGATGAAGTCAGTTACAAGCTGTGCTTGTAAAATTCTGATACACAAATAATGTCTTATAAGTTCATGTTTATTATGTGTATATATATTCATATATGTATTGTTATATTGGCATTCTATAGATATATCAGTATATAAACCAATAAACCTTATTTTTATTTCATTTGTTTTAAAAATATGTGTGCTTAATAATTTATTGTATTTCTGACTTTTCACTCTGTTTGCTGTTAAGAGAGACATGAATAACTAGAAGGGGTATCATTGAAGATTCATTCATCTGGTAAAATACTTACAAGAAAAATCTTAAACTATTAGAAATTATTAGCCCAAAAATGATACAAAAAAAGAACAAGCTTGGCGATTCTAGGAATAGGCTTCAGTAAATGAAGATTATTTTGCACTAAGTGCCATAAACAACTGTTTTTTATGTTCGTTAAGGGTCAAAACAAAGATAATGTTTTTAAACTACTCCAAGAGTACTTTACGCTTCAGTTAAGAAATAATTTCCAGAATAGGAAGTGGTGAAATGCTTTCTTGGTGTCTAAAAGGATATATCTTTTTCATCTTTACTGAATGACTTAAAAGTGTGCCCACTTAGAAATAAAGAGAACTGAAAGGCCTCAAATCATGAGATAGCTCGTCATGAAACCAGTTTGCACAAGTTCTAACAAACCCCAAATTTCACTTTTTTCAAGCAGAATTTGTTTTTCAGACAGCTAAATCCCTATTTCCTTTGTAAGTATGTCATTAAAGAAAGGTTACATTGATTAATTTAAAGAGGATTTTATAATAACCTCTAATCATAATTGTACAAAGAGTTAAATTCCTTTCATTGGAGCAAGGCGAATGCAGAATGTTTATAGGCGATCTAGAAGGTCAGTACTCAGACTAATTCACCAACCGCCCCAGATGCTTGGTTAAGCTGCCAGAACAGTGCTTTCCGAGTCTGCCAGAAAGTCAGCTGCAGCTGCAGGGAACATTCTTTTTTCCCACCCAGTGATAAGCCTGTGGATTTTACAATTGCCATGGAAAGAACAGAATTAGGAAATGTAATTCAGGGTGATGATCACCTCACTTACCCTATTAATGAGTTTCAAATTAATGTATTATGAACAGCAAAATATAAACATAAGAAGAGCTTATGACATGGGCATGTTCTCAAATACTCTGTGTAGTCACATTTTGGAAAGTAATTTGCTGAGACTATCTTCCCGGGCTCAGTTCTATTTTATTCATTTTTAATTTTTTTTTGGATATCTGGTAATAACAATCAGAATAATAAAAGTAACCATTTTATGTCGTACTGTTATCTTACTATTATCTGTAGTTAGAGAATCATAACCACAGATGCAGAGGGTGGTAGTATGTTGTTCTTTTCGAAATTACACCGGTCTGACCTTTGATCTTGCTCTACTGTGTAACTTTGAGCAAGCAATGTTACCTCTCTGAGGCTAAGGTATTTCACCTGAAAAATGAGAATTGTGATAGCCATCTTACAGGTAATTGTGAGGGTTATTTAATAAATAGAGTAAAATGCCTGGTAATCATGTTCAGGAAATTATGGCACTCAGTACATTGTGAGAGAAAATTTTAAAAATCAGAAGTTTGCATTAGATCCTCAGAATTTTGAATGTGCATTGCTCAGTGATATTTCATAAAATATTTTAAAGAGAATATTAAAGATATTGAAGATAATCAAATGAGAAACACTGAAGAATCCTGAAAATAATCACACAAAATTTTTAAAGGATATAACAGTATATTCTTTAATTTCATAGTGTACAGTAGTTTGGGCAGGAGTTCTAGAGAAGGGAGGAATATAGAAAGAAGTATAAAGCAGGGTATAATGTAGTATATTGCTCTTTATAAACCTATATTTAAGTATTGGGAGAAAAGTGGCCATAAAATGTTTTAACAGCAGTATGCTTTAAATAAGTAACTTGCATGTAGATATTCCATAACTATCAAAACAGTTTGAAGGTTGCTTCTGTATTTGAGTGTAGACAGCTTCTACTTGCCTATCTTCTTTCCCTCCCACCCTCCTACCCTCCCTTCCTTCTTTTCTTCCTATAAATCTGAATGTATTGGGGAGAGTCCATTTCTTTTTTCAAAGTATTAAATGCATTCCTAGAAAGAATCATCTTACTTTTGTATGGATGAATTTCAGAAACTAAATGAAAACAAATATCAACAACATAGCCAAAAACTGTATTACCCAAATGGGAGCTGTTGCCAAGATCTATTGGGCAATCACATTCCTTATTCCTCCGATTTCAAGTACCATTATATTTCAGTAGAAGGTATTATTTTAAACCACAAAAGAAACCTTGCTCACATTTCTTTGAGCTTCTCTTTAAACAGTTCCATTTAAATAATCTAATCAAATTTTAAATAGCCATCTTGGAACTTTGTAGTTGATCTGCTCTGCACACATTTGGGATAACAAAATTTGATATCTTCCCTTACTCATTGACTTTTAGGTTAAATTAAGACCAATGTGGATTTGTTTGTCCTTCTGATGTTACACTAGAAGGACACTTTCTTGGTGAGAAAATATCTTTTTAGTAATCATTTTCAAAATTATAGAATATGCACATAGGCCAGGTTTTTACTAAATGAAATATTAATTTGTTTCTAGATGTACCTGTATAATGCAATCCACTTTTAGAATTTCAAAATTAATATAAAATATAAATTTTAGAATAGTGTTTTAAATACATATAACATTTTTATGATAGTCTATATCAACATGAACTAAATACCTAGATATAAAGCTAAAACCCAAGATTAGTAATTTTTACCAAGCATATAATCAAACTGAGTTTTTATAATAGAAATGCACACATACTTTTAATTGAGTAAATATTATGGAAAAGAAGTATGTGTTTATATGGAGAAAAGGATTAGGATTGGAATTTCTTTGGTTATGTGTGTGAATACTATATGTACACTAGCAATATCATCTTTTTTCTTTCACAGAGTTCTTTAGAATTTGACCTGGGATTTTAAAAAATAATAATAGCGTGAATCTATGAAACTAATAAACAATACAAAATTACTTTTATCTGATAAAATAGACTAATTATTCAGCACAAAAGTGTACAAAACATAAGAACTGACACATGATGTAGTCTCCAGCTTGCTTATGTGATGTGATTATCTAAAGCTCACAATGCGCACTGAGAATGGCAGTCCAAGAAGGCAAGGATTATTTCAGAGCATAATTTTAATCCCATCATCACATTCCTTAACTAGACACATAACAGTACTAATAACATTGATAGATATTTAACAAGAAAATTAAAATATTTTATTCCTAATCTGCTGAGTTGGCCAATAACCAGTTATCATAAAAAATATAAACTAATATGAAGAATATGAAGCATTTTTTTTGCACGCATGCTCTTTAGTAAAAAGAGTAGTTCTGAATTTGACAAAATGTCAAAAATATATTAACAAAATGTTAATATATTGTACTGAGATACAGATAAAAATTATAAGGCCTGCAGTTTTTAAAAATGTTACTTTAGTTGAGGTGGCTCTATATGGTACCCCTTTTGAAATGGAAGTTCAGTTCTATATATTCTATTTGAATATTAAAGTCTTGATGTTTTATTTTTGCATGTGTTATTTTTGTTCTATAACTTTGAGACCACTAAAATGGATATTCCATTGTTTTTCATCAGTTTCTTATTTTGTACAAATATTTAGAGATCACATCTTTTACTCTGTGTGATGCTAAAATCAAATACTTATAAAATCAGTTTGTTTCTTCTCTAGAAGGGTCCCTGTTTACATCTGTTTTTCTTGTCCATTGAATATGCACACAGATTTTTCTCATTCCTGTGGAATTTTACTTTTATACCTGGAATTCCACAGATGTCAATTTCTAATAAAACAAAAATTTTACAGGAAATAATTTTACAGAGAATGTTGATGACATATCTGTGCATTTCGAGGAAAGCTTTTTTCTGTGAAGAGTTTTTTAGAACTGTCAGAAATCATCCTCTACCTCTCTTTCTTTCTGCAGAAAGCCAAGCAGGGAATTAGGAAATGAAGAGAAGTGCTCTGCACACAATGGCTTTCAGTGAATATTATTGATGACTAGACACCTGCTAGGATGTAAAGGCATTTAATCCATATTATTTTGCCTTTTAACTTGTCAACTCAGACGTGGCAGTCAGATGCGTTTTCTGTCAATCATTAGCCTTTGCATCGTATTATGATTTTTATTTTTCATTCTTAAAGCTTCAATATACAACATGATTGGGTCTTTAAATATAAATATCTTAGCTTTATGAATGCAAATTGGAAAAAAAAATGTGTTCTCTGAATATCAAAACATCCAGAGAGTGTGATGGACATACATGCAATTATCAACTTCTAAAAATTATTTTTTATAGAGAAAATTGCCCAGGATTTTAAATCATCTTTGAATTTTCTGTCTTTACAAATGCTTTCTTCATTGTAGTTAATCATCACATGCTGTTAATGCAACACTAAGGATTTATTTTATTTTTCAATTTATTTGGAAAGATAATTTAGAAGGGAACTAATGCAATATTTTTTCCAGTGATTAGCCTGAATGAAGAATTCCAGGAGATGGAATTCCTATAGTGAGGAAATCTTTGTGTGTCTTCTGCCTAGGTCAGTGTTCTAACATGTGGGCTCCCAAACAGACAACCTTAAGAAATCAGTTCACTTAGATATGTTTCACTTTTCATCTGATTTTTTCACTTTTCATCTACTAATAACAGGAATATAAATGTTATATTTAAAGTTCTGACTTTAGAGTTACCATAACATAGCCAGCATCTTGGGGAAATGTTTTTTGATTCATAAAAGCTTTATATGCACCTGGAAAATTCTATTTACCAAGTTTAATGGAAGCCTTTCTCTACTATAGTATCCTCTTTTCTGGAAAATGTAAAAAATAATATATTTTCTCACTGTCTCAGGGGCATATCATCTGGTACTCTGCTATACTGGACAACAGAGTTCTATTTAAGCTTTTCATGCCTTTCTGTTAATCATGCATTATGCTTGCCTTTTACAGTCACGCCCGTGACTTCTGTTCACAATTTGATGACAGGAATGCAGATCAAAAAGAAAAAAAAAAGTGTTAAAATCCACTTAAATAATATATTGATTGACTTATTTAATAAGGCATAAATAAGAGCCTGAGGCCTAGTGCTCACTAATCCAACAAATCTAGTTATCCAGGCCTGAACTGTTTGCCATTTACCAACCTCTTACTTTTAACTGCCTCCTGGATATCCTTACCAAAAGATGTGTAGGCACAAAAAAACATAGCAGATCCACCAAATACTTAACTTATTATTTTTCTGTTTAGCCACACCCTCTCAGTCCTTGCATTTCTGGAATACTCTATTTCAGTTAATGCCATGATAGCTGCCCTAACAAATATGCTAAAACACACACATACACACACACACATACACACACAAAAACTTGGTGTTGTTCTTAAAATCTCTATCTCTGATTTTCCATGTGGCCTTTATTTTTCACTTCCATTGAGAGTTCAGTTCAGTTTAGTCGCTCAATTTTGTCCTACTCTTTGCAACCCCATGGACTGTAGCACTCCAGGCCACCCTGTCCATCACTAACCCCCTAAGTTTATTCAAGCTCATGTCGATTGAGTCAGTGATGCCATCCAACCATCTCATCCTCTGTCGTCCCCTTCTCCCACCTTCAATCTTCCCCAGCATCAGGGTCCTTTCAAATGAGTCAGTTCTTCACATCAGGTGGTCAAAGTATTGGAGTTTCAGCTTCAGGATCAGCCTTTCTAATGAATATTCAGGACTGATTTCCTTTAGGATGAACTGGTTGGATCTCCTTGCTGTCCAAGCGACTCTCAAGAGTCTTCTCCATCACCAAAATTCAAAAGCATCAATTCTTCAACACTCAGCTTTCTTCATATTCCAACTCTCACATCCATACATGACTACTGGAAAAACCATAGCTTTGACTACATGGACCTTTGTTGGCAAAGTAATGTCTCTGCTTGTTAATATGCTGTCTAGATTGGTCATAGCTTTTCTTCCAAGGATCAAGTGTATTTTAATTTCATGGCTGCAGTCACCATCTACAGATATTGTGGAGCCCCCCAAAATAAAGTCTGTCACTGTTTCCATTGTTTACCCATTTATTTACCATGAACTGATGGTACCAGATGCATGATCTTAGTTTTCTGAATGTTGAGTTTTAAGCAAACATTTTCACTCTCCTCTTTCACTTTCATCAAGAGGCCATTTAGTTCTTCACTTTCTGCTGTAAGGGTGGTGTCATCTGCATATCTGAGATTATTGGTATTTCTCCCAGCAATCTTGATTCCAGTTTGTGCTTCATACAGCTCAGCGTTTCTCGTGATATATTTTGCAAATAAGTTAAATAAGCAGGGTGACAATATACACCCTTGACATACTCCTTTCCCGATTTGGAACCAATCTCTTTTTCCATGTCCACTTCTAAATGTTGCTTCCTGACCTGCATACAGGTTTCTCAGGAAGCAGGTCAGGTGGTCTGGTATTTCCATCTCTTGAAGAATTGTCCACAGTTTATTGTGATCCAAACAGTCAAAGGCTTTGGCATAGTCAATAAAGCAGAAATAGATGTTTTCCTGGAACTTTGTTGCTTTTTCGATGATCCAACAGATGTTGGCAATTTGATCTCTGGTAGCTTGGCCTTTTCTAAATCCAGCTTGAACATTTGGAATTTCACAGTTCACATACTGTTGAAGCCTGGCTGGGAGAATATTGAGCATTACTTTGCTAGCATGTGAGATGAGCGAATTGGTGGTGTTGTTTGAGCATTCTTTGCTATTACCTTTCTTTGGGATTGGAATGAAAACTGACTTTTCCAGTCCTGTGGCCACTGCTGAGTTTTCCAAATTTGCTGGCATATTGAGTGCAGCACTTTCAAAGCCTCGTCTTTTAGGATTTGAAACAGCTCAGCTGTAATTCCATCACTTCCACTAGCTTTGTTCATAGTGATGTTTCCTAATGCCCACTTGACTTCACATTCCAAGATGTCTGGCTCTAGTTGAGTGATCACACCATCATGGTTATTTGAATTATGAAGGTCCTTTTTGTACAGTTCTTCTGTGTATTCTTGCCACCTCTTCTTAATATCTTCTCTTCTGTTAGGTCCTTGCCATTTCTGTCCTTCATTGAGCCCATCTTTGCATGAAATGTTCCCTTGGTACCTAATTTTCTTGAAGAGATCTCTAGTCTTTCCCATGCTATTATTGTCCTCTGTCCCCCCCCCCCGCCCCCCCCGACAGTGATCACTGAGGAAGACTTTCTTATCTCTTTTTGCTATTCTTTGGGACTCTGCATTCAATTGGATATATCTTTCCTTTTCTCCTTTGCCTTTCACTCTCTTCTTTTCACAAATATTTGTAAGGCCTCCTCAAACAAACATTTTGCCTTTTTGTATTTCCTTTTCTTGGGTATTGTCTTTATCACTGCCTCCTGTACAGTGTCATGAATCTCTGTCAATAGTTCATCAGGCACTCTGTCTATCAGATAGAGTCCCTTAAGTCTATTTGCCACTTCCATTATATAATCTTAAGGGATATGATTTAGATCACACCTGAATGGCCTAGTGTTTTTCCCTAGTCTCTTCAATTCAAGTCTGAATTTGACAATAAGAGGTTCATAATCTGAGCTACAGTCAACTCCTGGTCTTGTTTATTTATTTATTTATTTATTTATTTTGCTGACTTTATAGAGCTTATCTATCTTTGGTTGCAAAGAATATAATCAATCTGATTACAGTACTGACCATCTCATGATGTCCATGTGCAGAGTCTTCTCTTGTGTTGTTGGAAGAGGGTGTTTGCTATGACTAGTGTGTTCTCTTGACAAAACTCTATTAGTCTTTGCCTTGCTTAATTCTGTGCTCCAAGGCCAAATTTGCCTGTTACTCCAGGTATTTCTTGACTTCCTACTTTTGAAAAGGACATCCCTATAATGAAGGACATCTTTTTTGGGTGATGTTTCTTGAAGGTCTTGTAAGTCTTCATAGAAACTTTCAACTTCAGATTCTTCAGTATTACTGATTCAGGCATAGACTTGGATTACTGTGATATTGAATGTTTTGCCTTGGAAATGAATCATTCTGTCATTTTTGAGATTGCATCCAAGTATTGCATTTTGGACTCTTTTGTTGAGTATGATGGCTACTCCATTTCTTCAAAGGGATTCTTGCCCACAGTAATAGATATAACAGTCATCTGAGCTAAGTTCACCCATTCCAGTCCATTTTAGTTTGCTGATTCCTAAAATATCGATGTCTACTCTTGCTATCTTCTGTTTGACCACTTCCAATTTGCCTTGAGTTATGGACCTAATATTCCTGGCTCCTATTAATATTGCTCTTTACATCATCAGACTTTACTTCCATCACCAGTCACATCCACAACTGGGTGTTCTTTTTGCTTTGACTCCATCTCTTCATTTTTTCTGGAGTTATTTCTCTACTGATCTCCAGTAGTATATTGGTCCATTATCAGGACCATGTTTGAATTCTTGCATTGTTTCATCTGTACTATTGCTGCATTCTCTTATCAATCTGTCCTCACACCCTGTATCCTACACAGTGTCTCCTTGGTTACATTCCTGGAATGGCAGTAGTGGAAGAGGTCTGGATGCTTTTTCTCTTCTGTGTAAAACTCACTGTAGAGTTTCTTTTCTCAACACTAATTGTAAAACTAAGTACAAATTATTAAGTGTGACAGAAAAAGATGTCCCTATTCTGCCCCCAAATGCTACTCACTACTAACCACCCCACCCAGTCTTTGAATCTTATTTTCCACTAACTTGAAGCATTTCCCAAAGTATACACATTTTAATAGGTTTTTATCCCTTTCACATGCCAAACATTAACAGGTAAGTGAATATACTAATCAATTCATGTAGAACTTGAAGTAATCTTGAAAATAAGCTGTATTGGATGCCCAGAACTTTATGAGAAAACATTTATAGTAGTAAAATTTAGTAGGTAATGAATTTGTGAACCTAGTTCTCTATAGCTATCAAAAGAAAGAAACAAAATAAAATTAAAGGAAGCAGATTTTGGGGGTAGGGATTTGTCCTTGTGGGTTCATGCTTTGGTTTCATGAATTATTGTTCTACATGTGATTAGTTTTGTAATTTAATTAAGTAACTCCAATACTTAAAGCCAAAGTTGTGAACTTTTTCAGGTCTGAGTATATCTGTATATTTTTCATATTGTAGTATTTAGCTGATAGTATTCTTTTTATAACCTTATGAACTAGATCATGATTATAACTCAGTATTTGAAGTTAATGTATTTTAAAAAAACAAAGCACTTCTAGTCAGCAGATATCTTAATTCTTAATTAGACTTACAAAATATGAGTCAAAATAAGGTTGATTTAAACTATTTAGGAATATTGTAAAATTTTAAAAGTATATTTTTTATTAAGTTAATAGAATGGCTAAAAGTATTATACTGTGTCATAGAGATTTGAATAACTCTAGAAATTAATTTTTAATCATGGCTCATTAGTAATAATTAAGATGAATGGAAAAGAAAAATACATGTTCATTGATGTTTGCTTCTGCAATATAAAATGATTACACATATTTTATTTAAGATATTTTGATATATTCTTCACTCTTCCAGATGTATGGGAAGCAAGCCATAATGTCACTAAAAGCAAACTATTCTATATCATTTTTTTGCTCTTTAATAAAAGCAGCTATTTTAACAGCAGTGCTGACCTGATAATTGCTAGTGGTCTAAATTGGATGTACTTCAGTTAATGCATCAGTAAGTGATGTACCTTCAATGCAATTAAAAGATTCTAATCTAACCTAAGGAAAGATCTTGTTCATATTGACTGCTTTAAATTCAGAGTATGATTTCATATTTTTTAAGTGGTCCATGACTTAGCTGACCCCATTAGTGAGATACAACCTTCCTTTGGTGTAGCCAGTTGCTGCTGAATAAGCTTTTCTGAAAGCCTTTGAATGAACTTCATCAGACAACTTCTATTGTTTAATTTCAGAAAAGGAGAACTGAATAGAAACAATCAAGATATTTAACAAGGAGATTGAGGAAGTACTGGATTGAAGAGAGGGACAGTAATTTATCAAGTAACCATAATTATTCCATTTGAAATAAAGAGCGTAACTTTTTGTTGTTGCTCTGTCACTCAGTAGAGCCCAGCTCTTTGTGACCCCATGAACTACAACACGCCAGGCTTCCCTGTCCTTCACTATCTAACCTTTTTATTGGATGTTAACTTTTTTTCTAGCGAGGTATTTATTCAGATTTTGTCAGATATTAGTGATGTGACTTGCAGAGTTATCAGAATGTTTTAGTTTCCCTCTTAATTATTTTAGTGACTGGTACCTTTGTGTGTCTATTTTGTGGGCAGGGCAGTGGCCCCACTCCATCTCCCGCCACCATTACTAATATTAAAATGCACTTCTCATGTGGCAGTAGAAAGGAAAGTATTAGTAGTTTGCCACAGTAACACACCTATGGATTATTATTGCAAAATTGTCATTACTATTATATTATTATTATTATCTTTATTGCAAAATTCAGGCTTAAATTGAAGAAAGCAGGGCAAATCTGAAGACCATTCACATTTAGCAATGACCTAAATCGAATCTTTTATGATTATACATTGGAGGTGACAAATAGATTCATGACATTAGAGCTGGTAGACAGAGTACCTAAAGAACTATGGATGGAGGTTCATAACATTATACAGGAGGTGGTGACCAAAACCATCCAAAAGAAAAACTGATGCAGGAAGGGAAAGTGGATGTTCAAGGAGTCCTTACAGATAGCTGAGAAAAGAGAGAAGCAAAAATCAAAGGAGAAAGGGAAAGATACATGCAACTTACTGCAGAATTTCAAAGAATAGCAAGGAGAGATAAGAAAGCCTTCTTAAGTGGAGAATGCAAAAAAAGGAAAACAGTAGAATGGGAAAGACTAGAGATCTCTTCATGAAAATTGGAGATACCAAGGGATCATGCAAAGATGGGCTCAATAAAGGACAGAAATGGCAAGGACCTAACAGAAGCAGAAGAGGATAAGAAGTGGCAAGAATACACAGAAGAAATATACAAAAAAGGTCTTAGTGACACAGGTAACAACGATTGTGTGGTCACTCACCTAGAACCAGACATCCTGGAATGTGAATTCAAGTGGGCCTTTTCAAGCATTACTACAAACCAAGCTAGTGGAGGTGATAGAATTTCAGTTGAGGTTTTTCAAATTCTTAAAGATGATGCTGTTAAAATGCTGCATTCAGAAGGTCAGAAAATTTGGAAAACTCATCAGTAGTCACAGAACTGGAAAATGTCAGTTTTGATTGCAATCCCAGTGAAAGGCAATGACAAAGAATGTTCAAACTGCTGTACAGTTGTGCTCATTTCACATGCCAGCAAGATAATGCTCAAAATCGTTCAAGCTAGGCTTCAGCAGTATGTGAACTGAGAATTATCAGATGTGAAGGCTGAATTTAGAAAAGTTATAGGAACCAGAGATCAAATTGCCAACATCTCTTGAATCATAGAAAAAGCAAGGGAGTTCTAGAAAAACATCTACTCTGCTTCATTGACTATGATAAACCCTTTGACACTGTGGATCACGACAAACTGTAGGAAATTCTTAAAGAGATGGGAATACTAGACCATATTGTCTGTCTTCTGAGAAACCTGTTTGAGGGTCAAGAAGCAACAGTTATGCCTGGACATGGAACAATGGACTGGTTCAAATTGGGAAAGGAGTATGTCAAGGCTGTATATCGTCACCCTGCTTATTTAACTTATATACAGGGTACATCATGCAAAATGCTGGGCTGCATGAATCACAAGCTGGAATCAAGTTTGCTGGAAGAAACATCAACAACCTCAGATATGCAGATGATATCACTCTAATTGCAAAAATAAAAAAAATGAAGAGGAACTAAGGAGCCTCTTGGCTGAGGGTAAAAGAGGAGAATGAAAAAGCTGGTTTAAAACTCAGCATTCAAAAAACTAAGATCATGGCATCTGTTCCAATCACTTCATGACAAATAGATGAGCAAAATATGGAAATGGTGACATATTTTATTTTCCTGGGCTCCAAAATCAATCACTGTAGATGGTGACTGCAGCCACAAAGCTTGGAAGAAAATCTATGACAATCAGACAACGTATTAAAAAGCAGAGACATCACATTACTGACTGCCGCTGCTGCTGCTGCTAAGTTGCTTTAGCTGTGTTCAACTCTGTGCAACTCCATGAATGGCAGCCCACCAGGCTCCCCTGTCCCTGGGATTCTCCAGGCAAGAATACTGGAGTGGGTTGCCATTTCCTTCTCCAACACATTACTGACAAAGGTCCATACATGCAAAGCTATAGTTTTTCCAATAGTCATGTACTAATGTAAGAGTTGGATGGAACATAAAAAAAGCTGAACATCAAAGAATCAATGCTTTCATATTGTGGTCCTGGAGATGACTCTTGAGAGTCCTTTGGACAGCAGGAGATCAAACCAGTCCATTTCAAAGGAAGTCAACTCTGAATATTCTTTGGAAGTACTGATGCCGAAGCTGAAGCATCAGTTTGGCCACCTAATGCAAAGAGCTGACTCATTAGAAACAACCCTGATGCTAGTGAAATGGGAATCTGAGTTCTCGTTCACTGAGCCTAAGAATGAACTTCACAAACACACAAATACTCATGGTAGCAAGTGAATAGAATATATTAAAGAGAAACAAAGTACAAAGCTCTCAACATAGGCACTGAGAGGGGGTAAAAAGTCCCCCAGAGGCAGGACTTATAGAAATTTACATCCTTACTACTATTAATTTGTACATTTTTGGTTGGCTCCTGTCCTTAAAAGTCATTATTTTTAATCAATTAGTTTAAAGGTCAAGATGTTTATTTTAACATCTTTATGGCTTCTCTTGATCCTCAGATTAAGTCATCACCCTTTTTCATGCACCCTGGCCATTTTTCAATGGACCAGATGTATGTGCTATCGATTAATGATCACCAGTTTTGTTTTGTTTTTTCCCCCCTCAGGCCTATGAAACAGAAGTCAGTTACTGTCCTTCCCTGAATCTGAGGGTTAATAATTTATCAGACCAAGGATAAAGGGTACAACTTTAGGTTATTGGAGTGAGATCTTTATTGAAAACAAGACCTAGGTCTCAGAGCCCTACACTGGCTGCCTAGTAATTTCTACCTCATTGGGGAAGACAGAATAGGATGAGAAGAGGGGAACAGAGGATAATGTGGTCGAGTGGTATCAACTCAACAGGTATGCATTTAAGCAAATTCTGGAAGATAGTGAAAGACAGGGAAGCCTGGCTGCTGCAGTCCATGGGGTCACAAAGACTCAGGCACGACTTACTCGGGCACGAACAACAAACTGCATTAGAAAGTTACTTCTGATCTTCTGTTTGAAATTGACCTTGTATTTCTAAATCAGAGAGCAGATATTTGAAGAAGGATGATAGACTTCCTGCCTACCTTAAGATGAGTGTGACTGGATCACTAAGTGCATTTGGATTCCACATCCATTGGTTTTGTGTGGAGTAGAACAATTTTTCTTGATTCTAGAAATGGGTATTTGTGTCATAGCCTGGCTCACTAGAGGCCCTCACTGAGGTGGTGTCTTTTGATGTTTGTCCTGGGAAGTTGGGGAACTCTGCCAACCAGATGCCATTTTAAACTGCTAGTCTCTGCTTCTTTGTGCAATGCAAGATAATTTGCTGAGTATAAAGGGTTTTCTCTACTAGCTGTGAAGGAGAACTAAAGTTCAGCTCCAATTCTCTTAGGAAATTTTCTCTGACACTCTGAATTTCTCTTCTAGAGGACTCTGAGTAGACTTAATCATAGTCTTCTTCATATTATTAATATGAATGTCTTGCCCACCAGCTGACAGGCCTGCTAAAGACTAGCTTGCAAGTTTTATTCCTTTACTCTTCTGTTTTGTAATCTGCTTGAACTTGGTAGGCCTTCAGGAGGTGGTGTGATTTGAATTAAAATTAGATAATCTGGCCTGATTTTGTTGATTATGTAGCCACAATAGTGTTAACTGTGATTATTAATGTGTGTTTGTTAAAAGTTATGGTGTCTATGGAAGTTTTCAAGCAGTCAGCAACTCATATTTGTTTATGCCTAGCCCAGCTGTCTCCCCAACTCCCTAGACCATGCAGTGCCTTGCCATCTACTAATGTACCACAACTGTTCTATGATGCATCTGTTTTCCTAATTGCTGGAACTGATAAGGATAAATGAGCCCCATTCCCCCCTGCGGGTGTATTTGTGCTTCATAAACTCACTGAATGTAGCCCTTATCTGGGGGTAGAATGATGAAAATTATCTCTAGGGAGGATTCTGATTTGGAGCTGTGAACATGAAAAAAAAAAAAAAAAAAAAACTGGCTCCCCACCCACTTTCTGACCACCACACAGCCAGAGCTGGGGTAGATGGATAGATGCTATTTCTGGATCTTCTGCTTATCTGTTTCAGTTTCTGAGAAACATTTCAGAAGCTGAGAAACATTCAGTTTCTAAGAGGAGCATTTCCTTCTCCTCTAGAACATTTTAGTTAGATGCCAGATCTTCGTGTCCTTTGATTTGGTATCAACCTCCATGGTATACATTTTATCTACTACCTCTGTTTCCTTTTCCTTCACAGCAACCTTGATAGATTGACCTTAGCCAAATTCTAGCCATTGCTCACCAGTATTATTTTTGTAACTTAATAGTTATAGACTTCTTATCACTTTATAATCTCATTAAGGACCAGGACTTTTAACTATTTTATTCATTGCTCTGTCCTAACACCTTGCACAGTCCCAACATATAGTACATTTTCAGTAAAAATTGGTTGCCATGATATAAATTTAACTTTTTTCAACTTAGACTACATTTTTAGGATCACACAATATTATTGTACAGTTTACTTTAGGTTCTTTTGTTTAATATCCTCATTTGCTATTTTGAACACCTACATTTCTTTAGCTTTTTCCTTATTTATCTCTCTACTACTCTCAGTCAAAGTTATATTTAACTGAATTAATTTGTTCACATAGCTCCTTTAATTCAAACTTTTAGTAAGCTTTGAACATGTTGGTTATTATATTTTTGACTCAGTAACCCTTTCCCATAAAACTTTTTAATTTAGTCTTAAAGTCCTATATTACGTATATATTGTTTCCTTACTTAAATAAAGGATGTGGTTAATCTCTCCATCTGCTTAACTTGTTGTCATTTAAAAAAATAATCATTTAGGAAATGTGTATTGAACACCTGCCAGGTTCTAGATATAGTTCTAGACTTGGGGAAATAGACAGAAACAAAAGACAAATTAGAGGCAGTACAGTGTCTTGGTTAAAGTGCCATTCCTATCTATTGTAGAATTCTTGTTTACACAAGCTTGGAGCACAAATGTCATTTTTTATGTGAAAAACAAGTCGATATATTGTACCATATCTGAAGTCTCTCATGGCTTTACAACTTAAATTATCTCTGTGTTAAATGGCATCAGATTAAAAAAAATAATTATTAATGATTTGAAGCAAAATTCATCAAAATATTCCATAGAGTTTTCAACTAGGTTTTAAATCCCTTCAATCATTTTGCCCTTTAGGATAGGTTTCATTGTAGTTGACTTTAAGCCTGCATTAGTTTTCTAATGGATTATCAGGTTAACATTTTAAAATATGTAATTGTTTAAACAGGTAAGTCACTAGCAATGGCAATTAAAATTAATATATTCTGCAAAAAAATTTTAGCTGCTTTGGTGTATTTTCAGTTCAGTCCAGTCACTTAGTCGTGTCCGACTCTTTGTGACCCCATGGACTGCAGCATGCCAGACGTCCCTGACCATCACCAACTCCCCGAGCTTACTCAAACTCATGTCCACCGAGTTGGTGATGCTATCCAATCATCTCTTCCTCTGCTGTCCCCTTCTCTTTCTGCCTTTAATCTTTCCCAGCATCAGGGTCTCTTCCAATGAGTCAGTTCTTTGCATCAGGTGGCTAGAGTATTGGAGTTTCAGCTTCAGCATCAGTCCTTCCAATGTATATTCAGAGCTGATCTCCTTAAGGTGGACTGGTTGGATCCCCTTGCAGTCCAAGGGACTCTCAAGAGTGTTCTCCAACACCACAGTTCAAAAGCATCAATTCTTCGGTGCTCAGCTTTCTTTATAGTCCAACTCTCACATCCATACATAACCACTGGAAAAACCATAGCTTTAGTAGATGGACTTTTGTTGGCAAAGTAAGAACTCTGCTTTATAATGGGCAAACCCGATTGTTGGTAATGGATAGATGACTTAAAGTTTCATCTTGTGTTCTAGGAAAATGGTTCATTTTATGCTTTTCTTTAGTGTTTATTTTTATGTATGTGCAAATAAATACTTGTTTATCTAATGTACATTTTAAAACCTAATATCTTCATAGTAGTCAATTTACTTATTTTTGTCAGTATTAAAACTCTTAATAACCTGGCTCTTTCCCACTAAATTTTGTGAGCTTTTGTGTATATGTCTTAGTTTCTTCATCTTTAATGCTACAAGGTTGGGTTTAATGGGACTATCTACCTCATAGCATTAACATTAAAATTAACTGAAATAAAAATTTTAACCTAACACCATGCCTGTCACATGGTAAGACTTCTATAAATTTTAAGTATTATGATAATTTTCTTCCTTAACTCATTCCTTATTTCTACACATACCTGTTTTTAAAGAACCGTTATAAAAGGGCAATTAAAGAAGGAAACTTAGCTATGTAAAAACAGAAGAAATGAACTAAGGACAAAATTTAATAGGGTTACAGATTCTTAAAAAGACAATTGATGAATACTTAAGTGCAGAACTTAGTTCACTGCATTTTGTATATTCTTACAATATTCTACTGAAGGAAGTATTCAAAATTTAATGATCTCATTATATTTAATAAAATATAAGAGGGTATGGATTTCAAGAATATAATTCTATCCATTAACAGAAAGGTTTCATGTAAATGAGTGTAATTGTCCATAAAGACTAAGCACATTTATAATATATTAAAATGACCTCCAAAAGTCTTGTCTGAATTTCTTGGTGCTTTAAGTAATTGAACTAAACATTTTTACTGAAATTATTTATATATTATTTTTATTTGAGCAATTAATCCAATACAGTTTTATAGAATTGTATTTTGTTTTACTTTATTTTGGTTTGGAAGTGCTGTTTTAATTCTAAAGTATCTAGCTACAATAACTATAACACATTTTATGATATTTTAATATTAAAGTATAAAGCATTGATTTTAAACGAATTTTGAAATTTCTTTCCTGTATTAAAAAAAAAAGCAATTTATGATTTTAACTGGCTTATTCCTATAACATTATGTGAAAAAATACTGTTTTCATTTTGCCCCAAAGTGACAAAGAAGCTAATGTTTGGTTCACTTACTAAAATTTGTTTTGCAATACTAAACAAAAGATAAATTTAATAATTTTAAATTATATGTTTAATGAAAGTGACTCAGAGGAGATATCTCTATAGGAATCAAATTGATTTTAATTTACTCTTAGTCTAATATACCTTATACAGTTGTTTTTCCAACTCCACACTCTGTTCAAAGGAAAAAAAAATCAAATGCAGAAAAAAGTTCACTTATTAATTTATAAGCTTACAGATTCTTAACTCTGTTTTATGAGATTACTAATCACAAAGAGAAAAGCATTTGACACTGTATTGATTAGGTATTTTATTTAATTAATTTATTTATTTTTTTGCTTATGGGATCTTAGTTCCCTGACCAGGGATTGAACCCAGGCTCGTGGCAGTGAAAGTGCAAAGTCCTAACCACTGGACGACCAAAGACTTCCCTGATTAGATATTTTATAAATGCTGTGTGATTTTTTTTCTTATTGTTTTATTTGAGAAATAAGGTAAAATAATATATAGATGTGTAATGAGTTTGAAAAAAAGTGAAAGTGTTAGTCACTCAGTTGAATCTGACTCTTTGCAGTCCCATAGACTGTATCCCATCAGGCTCCTCTATCCATGGGATTCTCTAGGCAAGAATTCTGGAGTGTGTAGCCATTCCTTTCTCCAGGGGATCTTCCCCACACAGGAATCTAACCCGATCTCCTGCATTGCAGGCCGATTCTTTACTACCTGAGACACCGGGAAAGCCCCATGTAATGGTTGCTACTCTCTAACTTTTTATTTTGGTATATGTCAAAAGGAACACATTAAATCTCTTTTTTACCAACTTTCACCCTGTTGGATGAGCCAAGATGAATTATTTCAAGATAATTCCTGAGCCACCAGGTTTATTCATCTCATTTCTAAACTGTTTTGTAGTTCTGTATCTATGTTAGCCTTGTGGCCTAGCATCTCCAGTATTTCAGATCTCTATAGAGATCCTTTAGGTTCTATTTTATTTTTATTTCTCCTTTATTTTACTTTACAATACTGTATTGGTTTTGCCATACATTGACATGAATCCACCACGGGTGTACGTGAGTTCCCAATCCTGAACCCCCTCCCACCTCCCACCCCATATAATCTCTCTGGATCATCCCCGTGCACCAGCCCCAGGCATCCTGTATCCTGTATTGAACATAGACTGGCGATTCATTTCTTACGTGATAGTATACATGTTTCAATGCCATTCTCTCACATCATCCCACCCTCTCCCTCTCCCTCAGAGTCCAAAAGTCCATTCTATACATCTGTGTCTCTTTTGCTGTCTCGCATACAGGATTATGGTCTGCTTTATACTTAAGAAGTTCCAAATCTATGTAGGGCTCTGAACTGTAGTGAAATATTCACTGGACCACAGGGTCATTCTTGAGCTTGACCCATATTCTAGATCCAGTACTTCCTAGCTTGCAACCTACATATTGAGCTTATCCTGCAAATGAGCTGGGAGCAAAATTGTGAAATGGCAGTGAGCACTTCTGGTATTTTTAAACTTTCTGGATGGGTGATTTTCTCGTCAAAATTTTCATGATCTCTCTTAATATCACAAAGTAATTTGATAAACAAAATAAATCACAAATCCTAGGAAAAAATAATAGTCAATGTTTTAGATTCATTTATAGAATTTGCATTAAAAATGAAGTCTTTAGAAAATGCTGCTTAAGATACAGAAATGGATCTTTAGTAAAATTATTAGTCTCTTTGATTTCTGGATCGAGTCACATAGCTAGGCTCATGATTTTTGTACCTCAAATCATATTATAAAGGCAGCTGCTGATCAATAAGACTAACTCTGCTATCAGAGACCCACGTTTCCCATATAGTGGACACTAATATTCAAAAGTGGCAAAAAAAAAAAAACACAACAAACAACTTGCTTTGTTATAATAACAGATGTGGTGAATGTGAGAATTTGTACAAGAGATGTATGTAGAGAGAAGCATCCTTTTCAAGTAGTGAATCTCATGCCACAACATTAAGATTGATTCTCATGTTTAGATTGAATGTTGAATGTTGTTGACTCTGGATGTATGGTTTAGTAATTTAAGCAACTCTAGTAGTTTCAACTCTTAGAAACTAGCTTCAGAGACAAAATATAAACCAGTTTATCATTAGCCAAGGCTGGTTCAATAGTCTACTATTTCTAGCTCCAGTGGGAATGCAGAGTTGGAGAAGAGAGTCTCAAAAGAAAGCAGGGATGGGAAGGCAATTGTTTCCAAAAGAGAGATAGGATTGTGCCTGGGAGAGAGAGTCCACTGGGCTTCCCAGGTTGTGCTAGTGCTAAAGAACCCACTTGCTAATGCAGGAGACATAAGAGATGTAAGTTTGCTCCCTGGGTTGGGAAGATCCTCTGGAGGCGGGCGTGGCAACTCACTCCATTATTCTTGCCCAGAGAGTCTGTGGACAGAGGAGTCTGGCGGGCTACAGTTCATGGGGCAACAAAGAGTTGGACATGACTGAAGTGACTTAGCCTGCACACACCATAGTCCACTACAGTAATCTTCAGTATCTCTGGTAGTAACTAATATTTTGCCACTTGGTATGATCAGGTACCAGGAGCCACCTTAATGGTTAAAGTATTGCTCCTAGATCATCTGGAGTAGTTTCTAGACAAGGAAAAAGAAACACTGGGTGGAAAGAGATAGTACTGACTGTGGGGGGAAATGGGGTGGTAATAAAGATTGCTGCTGCTGCTAAGTCGCTTCAGTTGTGTCCGACTCTGTGTGACCCCATAGACGGCAGCCCACCAGGCTCCCCAGTCCCTGGCATTCTCCAGGCAAGAACACTGGAGTGGGTTGCCATTTCCTCCTCCAATGCATGAGAGTGAAAAGTGAAAGTGAAGTAGCTCAGTCGTGTCCGACTCCTAGTGACCCCATGGACCACAGCCTACCAGGCTCCTCCATCCATGGGATTTTCCAGGCAAGAGTACTGGAGTGGGGTGCCATTGCCTTACTGCAAGTCCTAGTTGTGACTGTTAAAGGGTCACTTTATTTTATTTTATTTATTATTATTATTATTTTACTTTACAATACTGTATTGGTTTTGCCATACATTGACATGAATCCACCACGGGTGTAACATGAGTTTCCAGTCTTGAACCCCCCTCCCACCACCCTCCCCATATCATCTCTCTGGGTCATCCCAGTGCACCAGCCCCAAGCATCCTGTATCCTGTATCAAACCTAGACTGGTGATTCGTTTCTTACATGATAGTATACATGTTTCAATGCCATTCTCCCAAATCATCCCACCCTCTCCCTCTCCCTATGAGTCCAAAAGTCTGTTCTATACATCTGTGTCTCTTTTGCTGTCTCGCATAGAGGGTTATTGTTATCATCTTTCTAAATTCCATATATATGTGTTAGTATACTGTATTGATGTTTTTCTTTCTGGCTTACTTCACTCTGTATAATCGGCTCCAGTTTCATCCATCTCATTAGAACTGATTCTAATGTATTCTTTTTAATGGCTGCATAATACTCCATTGTGTATATATACCACAGCTTTCTTATCCATTCATCTGCTGATGGACATCTAGGTTGCTTCCATGTCCTGGCTATTATAAACAGTGCTGCGATGAACATTGGGGTACACGTGTCTCTTTCAATTCTGGTTTCCTCAGTGTGTATGCCCAGCAGTGGGATTGCTGGGTCATAAGACGGTTCTATTTCCAGTTTTTTAAGGAATCTCCACACTGTTCTCCATAGTGGCTGTACTAGTTTGCATTCCCACCAATAGTGTAGGAGGGTTCCCTTTTCTCCGCACCCTCTCCAGCATTTATTGCTTGTAGACTTTTGGATCACAGCCATGCTGACTGGTGTGAAATGGTACCTCACTGTGGTCTTGATTTGCATTTCTCTGATAATGAGTGATGTTGAGCATCTTTTCATGTGTTTGTTAGCCATCTGTACGTCTTCTTTGGGGAAATGTCTATTTAGTTCTTTGGCCTATTTTTTGATTGGGTCATTTATTTTTCTGGACTTGAGCTGCATAAGTTGCTTGTATATTTTTGAGATTAGTTGTTTGTCAGTTGCTTCATTTGCTATTATTTTCTCCCATTCCAAAGTTTGTCTTTTCACCTTGCTTATAGTTTCCTTTGTTGTGCAGAGGCTTTTAATTTTAATTAGATCCCATTTGTTTATTTTTGCTTTTATTTCCAGTATTCTGGGAAGTGGATCATAGAGGATCCTGCTGTGATTTATGTCGGAGAGTGTTTTGCGTATGTTCTCCTCTAAGAGTTTTGTAGTTTCTGGTCTTACGTTTAGATCTTTAATCCATTTTGAGTTTATTTTTGTGTATGGTGTTAGAAAGTGTTCTAGTTTCATTCTTTTACAAGTGGTTGACCAGTTTTCCCAGCACCACTTGTTAATGAGATTGTCTTTAATTTCTTTGTATATTCTTGCCTCCTTTGTCAAAGATAAGGTTTCCATAGGTGTGTGGATTTATCTCTGGGCTTTCACTTTAAAGTGTAGGTTTTGAACTATTAGTGGTCAGTGGTGTGCCATTTAGGGGAAGGAGAATGGAAAGTCATAAAGCTGTGGGTTTTCCATGGTGAACACCTTGATTCCAACCCCTGAAGTGAACATATGAAAGTGATTAGCCAAAGCACACTGGCTGATGTAAACTGTCGTTTTTTTTATTTCAGAAATGTTCTAAAAGGAATTAGATTGTTTTATTTGCTCATTCCATGCTTGGTAGCCATAGGGACCAGAACAAAGAATGAACTATGACCCTTGTTTCCAGCTATTATCTCTAAATGCACCTTAATATGACACTATATATTAATGTTATATTAAGAATTGTAACACAAAAGTAACAAAATTAAGGCTAGAGTTCTTTTTCTACTGTTAAAATCATATTTCATTAGTGATACATCCACCAAATGCAACCTATTCTTTGGAATTGTTATACTTGTTCAAAAGCTTGCAAATTAGTGTAAACTTGGGACCTGCTGAACATCCTTTCAGTATTATGAGATTCCAGAAAATGTGAATAGGATGTTTCAGTTGTTAGGTAATTTTCCCAATTCCTTTTTTTGTGTGTGTGCTCAGATAATTCAAATGGCTTCATTTCAACACTTCAGGCTTCTCATGTACACTGTATTAGAGTGTGTAACATTTCTGAAGGAATTTGGCACAGACATCACATTTCCACTTTAATTCTCTAAACTTGAAGAGTTCCTGCCAAGATCAGTATAAATACATCCTAATAAATATATTTTCACCAATTTTCGAAGTTCCCTTATTTCAAGTGTCAATATTGTATGTGTTATGACAAGAGTAGTTTAATTAGTTATGGTTTTTACTAATATTTTGAATAAATACATTTAGACTGTATTTACAGCATACCTCAACGTTTGCAAATGATAAAGACAGCATTGGTTATTACTTGATCACTCATGAAGAAACACATGTAAAAGCCTGATTTCAGTTAAGATTTCTGTGTATTTAGGTAAGTGGGAAGGTAGTTAAAATTCCCCTAAAGCCTATAATTTAAGACATTTAAAATTTAGAACATTTCTTTTGTCTTTTTTAAACTGCTTTTTGGTTTTAGTTGAAATCATATAAATATTACATGTGATATTATATCCTGTTTTCTTCCCTTAACATTAGCATAACATCAAAATGTGTAGAGAATGATTTACTGTTTTAAAATAAATTTTATTATTGCTGGATATATCAAAACTTTTTAACTAATTTAGAACACATAATAATTTGTTATCCAGAAATTTTTTTTCCCTGGAGACATTTAAAAAAATCTTTCTACATAAGGGCAAACAACTGTCAGAAGCTAATTTTATCTAAAATAATTGAGGCAGCATAGGTTGGTGACATTCTATAAGAGTACATTGTTGCTGAAGACTGGCTATGATTTAAGACTAATATAATTTAAAACTGATCCCTATGGAGGATGGCAAATATTGGATTGGCCAAAAAGTTCACTTGGGTTTTTGCAAGAGCTTCTGGAACAAACTTTTTAGCCAACCCAGTATATTTGTTAGCCAGCTAAAAGAGCAAACACAGTTTATTAATTTATTCTACAACTTTGAGATTATGTGATTCTTAGCAAATGTTATCATTTCTGAGATTAATATAATTTTAAAATATGTGAAGTAAGAGAATTTCCAGCAGTTGAGATTTACTTAATTCAAATGTGACTGCTCTGAAGGAAAAAGAAAGTTAAATTTGATTTTGAGGTCCTGGGTTTGAATTCTAGCTGTAGGTAAATTTATGGAAGTTGATTAATCTTTCCAAGTCTCAGTCTCTTCATCTATAAAACAGGATAATAATACAATTGTTGGGGATTATACCTAACGCTTGTCCATAATAAAAATTAATATATTATTTCCTTCCATGATTGAGAATTTTGACCATTCCTCTGGCTTCTTGTTCTCACCACTGGCTTTTAAGCATGTGTGGGATTCATTTCTCCATAGAAGAACCTAGATTATTTGTTGTTGTTCAGTCACCAAGTCATGTCCAACTATTTGAGACCCCATGGATTGCAGACTTCTCTGTCCAACATCATCTCCCAGAGTTTGCCCAAGTTCATGTGCAGTGAATTGATGATCTTATCCAACCATCTCATCTTCCGTCATCCCCTTCTCCTTCTACCTTCAATCTTTCCCAGCATCAGGGTCTTTTCCAATGAGTCAGCTTTTTGTGTCAGGTGGCCAAAGTATTGAAACTTCAGCTTCAGCATCAGTCCTTTCAAAGAGTATTCAGAGTTGAGTTCCTTTAGGATTGACTGATGTCCTTGCTTTCCAAGGGACTCAAGAGTCTTTTCCAGGACCACAATCTGAAAGCATCAGTTCTTCGGAGCTCTGCCTTCTTTATTGTCCAGCTCTCACATCTGTAGATGACTACTGGAAAGACGATAGCCTTGACTATACGGACCTTTGTTGGCAAAGTGATGTCTTTGCTTTTTAACACACTATCTAGACTTGTCATAGGTTTCCTGCCAAGAAAGAGCTGCCTTCTAATTTCATGGCTGCAACCACCATCCACAGTGATTTTAGAGCCCAAGAAAAGGAAATGTGTCACTGCTTCCACTTTTTCCCCTTCTATTTTCCAGGAAGTGCTGGGACCGGATACCATAATCTTAGTTTCTTTGATACTGAGTTTTTAAGCCAGCTCTTTCTCTCTCCTCCTTCACCCTCATCAAGAGGCTTTTTAGTTCCCCTTTGCTTTCTGCCATCTAGATTATTTAAAGTTGGTCAAAGATTGCCAAAATTTCAGAAGTGTGGAAAACAAATGTCTAATTAATAATCCTTGTTTATTCTGTGATGAATTTTCTGATTTTTTGTTGTTTGTCCTTGGACTAATCAAATGATAGGTTTTTCATTACTTGAAGGGAATTGAGAAAAATGATGAAAGCTCCAGTGATGTAAGAGACTATAACTATTGTTTGAGTTAATTACTAGTTAATTAAAACTATTGTTTGAGTTAATTACATGTACAAGGTCTTTCAGCTCAAGCATGATCTGGTGTGTCTACCTTCCGAGACCTGCTCCTTGGTGGTATTATTCACTTTATATGTCCAAAGTTTTAGAGCAATTGTGGATAATACCAAGTTTACTTATATTAAAAGGTAATATAGATTTTTTTTTTAAAGTGAATCGTCTTTATGCTTAAAATATAAATTGGATATAAAACTTGTCTTCCTTAGCAAATGACAGGTTTTTAAAATTAAGTTAAATCACCTTATTAATGCTTGAAGTATGATTATGAGGAAATAATGATGCAACTCAAAAACATTAGTGTGCTTAATTTCCCTAATCTGTGTTTCACCTTATAGTTAGTTTACCTGTATAAAAAGGACATTATTATAGTAAGTACATACTATCTCTTCAACTGTCATTTCTGGACTGGTCTTAATTAGACTGACAGAAAAAAATTAGTTTTGGAAGTTTTATTTATATTGCTTTGTTATTTTTTTTTTTTTTAAAGCTAGGGCACTCATTAAATGATAGTAATGGTAAAAAGTGTTATTTATTTCCCCATTAAGTAAAACCGCACTTTGTATATTTTATCCATGTGTTGTATCCTCTGTCAGCCCCTTCTACTGTCTTCAATCTTCCTCAGCATCAGGGTCTTTTCCATTGAGTCAGTTCTTTGCATCAAATGGCAAAGATATTAAAACTTCAGCTTCAGCATCGGTCCTTCCAATGAATATTCAGGACTGATTTCCTTTAGGATGGACTGGTTTGGTGTCCTTGCAATCCAAGGGATTCTCAAAAGTCTTCTCTTACACCACAGGCCCAAAGCGTCAATCCTTTGATACTCAGCCTTCTTTATGGTCCAACTCTCCCATCCATATATGACTACTGGAAAAACCATAGCTTTGACTATACAGACCTTTATCAGCAAAGTAATATTTCTGCTGTTTAATATGCTGTCTAGGTTTATATATATATATCCAAAATGATATATAGAAATTTCAAAAAACCTAAACCAACAACATGGTTCTGATATATTATAATGAAATGGGTGATGCTGGGTTCATTTTTATTTGATAATTCAAGAAAAGATTAAAGACAGTGGCACTCAATATCAGAAAGCTGTTGCTGACTACTGAGGAAAGAACATTCTGAAACCTATTTCTTAGTTTGTCTTCATGATGAACCTCATTTTATTTGACTGTGAATTAATTTTTTCATATGTAAAATTGCAAGGGGCCTTTTAACTTGATTTGGGGGGGGGTTCTGTCTTTTGCAAGTGGGCTCTATCTTGTTAATTTGTTCTTCATAGGAAAAGGCAATATGTAGATTTCACAATAAAATGGAATCTAAGCCTTCCTTATCTGTTATTTTTCATAAAGGTTTACTTTCAATCTAGTTGAAGTACAGTAACATATTTTTATGAGACTCAGATAATCAAATGAAGGACATTATTTTTTGTAACCTTGTCACATATCATGATTTTCCAAAAATTATCTTTCTATTAGAATAAGTTTACAAACGTAAAGATAATCTTTTGTTCACATTTTAAGCCCATAGTATAAATTGATAATAGATTTTGCTGACAGTTTTAATATAGTAAATATGTTTACTGGAACCATAATTTTATGATCATAATGTTCCCTTTTAAATACTTGAAGTACAGGACTAGAGGGAAAAGTTTAACAGGTGAAGATACTGAAGAAGAAATCTCAGAACCTATACAACTATTGGTGCAATTGCAAACTGAAATTTTATTTTTTAGTGTTGTTTATAATTGAGCAAGAATGTGGATTTGACTAGTTTGCTGCTCTGTAAGTATTTACAGTAAGTTTTGGGTATTGCAACTAGTGCTAACAATTGCTTAACAACTCTTTGGATTTCTCAGCCTTTATAACAGCCATATGAAAAGTTTGGCTTGGAGGTTTCCAAGAACATCCACTGAGCAGTGCATGTTTTCCTCTGTGATCAAGGGCAGGCAGCCAGAGGCTCAGATTTACTGATCTCACTTTGGCACTAATAAATGGCCACCTGGTTGAATGATAGTTATAGCTTTCACTATAAAGATATAAATGCTAAAATACTTTATATGCTGCAACACTATCTCTTGTTCCCTAGATATTTTGATCTCATACTGTGGGAGTAAGGGTGTGACATAGTAACTTACTTATGTATCTCGAGTATGGCAAGATTTTCCATCACAGAGCTAGGAACTGGTTCACAAAGTATGCACTAGGAATACCAGGCCATAATGTATTCATTTGTGAAGCTAATTTTAACCTAGATCATTTCCACCTCCTAACTGCACACACCTTTGGAGAAATTTATATGTTCGTTCTTAGCTTTATGTAGGGAAATACAATCTATTCTCATTATTTGCACTAGTTATGAAATATAAAGTTTCTGAACACTGATATAGTGATCCCTTGCTTAGGACTTCCCTGGTGGCTCAGCAGCAAAGAATCTGCCTGCAATGCAGGAGACACAGATTTGATCCCAGGGTTGAGAAGGAACCCACTGGAACCCACTGAACCCATTTGATCCCTGAAGAAGGAACCCAGTCCAGTATTCTTTCCTGGGAAATCCCTTGGACAGAGGAGCCTTTTGGACTACAGTCCATGGAGTCACAAAAGCACTGGACATGATCAAACAACTAAATAACAATGAATCTTTGCTTCTTGGAAAAATAGAGGAGATTCCTGTGAGTCTCTTGTCACAACATTTTGTCAATGAATGGGTCAGTACATAACCTTGTTTATGTATGTTTCTATTTGAAGAAACTACATTTAATATATATTGTCGATTTATTAACATTAAACTCAAGGCCAAAAGCATTGTAACACACCTCTCAACAAAGTTTATCTTATACATGTATTTTCTTCCTAAGGCAGATTTCCCACCTTCCTGTGCTTAGTAACCCCTACACAGTACTTTATTATAATGCTTGGGCCCATTTTAAAGAATGAGATCATCAACATAAAGCACAGGATTGCAAAAATGTGGCACTAATAGACCTTATGAAGAACATTTTTTAGAGTATGAAAGCTAAACCAGCAGGCAAAGTGATTCCTTTTTCAACCTAAGCTGGGAATGTGTACATGAGGCAACTTAATTTTTTGTTGTTCTGCATATGTCCACAAATGACTCTGAAAGCATTGCAAGTATCAATTTTAAGGTTACATATAAGTTTTAGCAAGTGGGTGAACTGCAAACTATGAAATCTGGGAATAATGAGGCTCTGCTGTACCATATGTTGTCAATCAGAATGGTTTTTTAACTGTATTTGTGTCTATAATGACTGTTATGGCACTTCCTCTTAGTACTGGAACACAATTATAACATTTTTAAATTGGTAGTGATCTTTGAAATCAACTAGTTTAAACTACCATAACAGGTAGAAATTTCCTGTAAACTATCTCTTAAATCTAATTTAAGCTTTAACTTTTATCACAATTGGGTCTAGTTTCCTTCTCCAGGGGATCTTCCTGACTCAGGGATCGAACTGGGGTCTCCCACATTATAGCTTATGATTTCCTAAATACACAAACTTATTCTTTGTCAAGTTTATTTGACTTAAAATAAGAAACACTGACCAAAGATCAGGAAGGTGAGTTCTCTCCGTTGTTCTCCTGGAGATGGTCATTTGTTAATTGACTGTTTCACAGTTCTACAGATGTGAATGACTGTTTATCTCACAGAGGTTTATTAAAGATACGTGAGATTAGAATCATTGCAACAAAAGATTACAAACATCACAGTACCTTCTAGAAGGATACTGATAGCTTGATAGAGGAAAGTAATGTTAAATAACTTTAGAGCATTATTGTTCTTGAAACCTTTGAATTATTTTTCCTTTTGAACACAGTTTTATTTATGTCAAATATTAAAAATTATATAAATATTCTGTATCTCATTGTATTCATCTAGTCAGGTTATCATAACAAAAATGGGTGGCTTATGAACAACAGAAATTTATTTCTCAGTTCTGGAGGCTGAAAAGTCCGAGATCATGGCATCCTAATTCTATGTCTCCTACATAAGGAATTTCTTCCTGGTTCATGGGTAACCTTCTCATCGTAACCTCACGTGGTGAAAGGGGCAGGGAATTACTCTGGAGTCCCTTTTATAAAGTCACAACCCCATTCATGAGGTCTGTACTCTGATGACCAAGTCACCCTAGTCCCAAAGGCTCAAACTACAAGTACCATCACTTTCTGTTTCAACACATACATTTTAGGAGTACACTCTTTCAGTCTGTAGCACCCACCCTCCCTTAGACACATGTACCCCGACTGGATGCAAATACTTTCCAATATATTATTCACATTACCAGACACACTCAGCTGAATTGAAACTGCTAAATATTTTGTTGACAATATTAATAGAATCAAGAAAAACTGAGGTGACTTTTTTTTTTTAATTTTTAGTAAATAGCTGTATCAGGTCCTGTTGGCTTATTTGCTGCAGGGCATATGGGATCTTAGTTCCCTGACCAGGGATTGAAACTACATCCACTGCATTGCAAGCCAGATCCTTTACCACTGGCCCATGAAGGAAGACCTGAGGTAACTTCTATGATTAATAGGTATTGGTTAGGTAAACTGATACTTTAAAATTTTCATTCTGCATTAGCAGTATACATTCATTTTTTTAGTATCATAAATTCTTTATCCTTAGCATGCTTTGCTCAATCTGAAGTTTATATAAAGCTAATTTCATTTATAAATATTTTTTGTGAACTTCTACCCTAATATTTGTATCTGTCAATGTTATCTTTTCTGGCCGTGTTCTCCCAGTTTTCCTATCTCTGCTGTACATGCATTCTGTTCTTTCCCCAAGGATACTTGTCCTTTACATCAGTGGTGCTTTATTGTGATGTCCCTTGGTATTTTTCAAGGTTGCACCTCCTGCTGGGCACTATTATATACATTTCTGTCAGTGGATGACAGCAAAGAGGAATTTCCTAGACTTTTGATCTTGTTAAAGTTAGTGTTATAAGGATCAGAATTAGAGTGTGTTTCACTTGTCTGCCCCTCACACTCAGAAGACAACATATTGTGAAAGCATATAGATTTATTCTAAAGAAGCAGAAACTGACCAATTTTCAGATGTCATTAAAAAACGTCCTGTATGTTTAGAACTACAAGTTATTTAGAGAACAATTTTCTGGAGTATGTATTACTTACCATTTTTTGCTTTTGGGTTTTGTTCACTTACAACTTTGGCATTCTAACAATGAACACATTGATCCAGTGAACATATTGAAGTTCAAAGTTTCTGTTTGCAGAGTCATTTAGGAGAATTTCTAGGAAGTGTCTTTTACCTGGCTTTCCTTGGAGGACCTTCATCATAAGAAAGATGTACCTGTTACAACTTGATAGCTAGAAATTAAAGCATCAAATATTTAAAAGGCTATCCTAATTTTTCATTAAAATGATTTCTTCCCAGTCTCAATTCACCTTTCTTCTCATTTTATTTGGTATGGAATTATATGATTTCTGAGTTAAGAAAAACTTGTTTCAGATTGTTCCTTGTTTAGAAATAAGTAATGTATTTTGCCACAATGATCTATTGTTACTTGTTTGTTTTCAAAGATGGGATGCTTTTTTCAAAGATATTACAACTTACGTGGCTAGAAATTCTATGGGAAAGCTAGAAAAGTAACTGGAAGCATTGAAATTATTAGATAGCTCAGATATAGAATTCACCATATTTGGTGAAAGATACAGATCAGACAGCAAAATGGAATCTATTTTTGGAAGTAGAGCCTTTTGTTGTAATCTGTTATGCTGTTAAAGTTAGCAAGTTTTATTATTATGTGTTACAAATGTGACTATTTAGACTAAAAATTGGTTTTCATGATTTTCCTAAGATATACACATTTCTTACAGACTCTTGTGCAATAATAAAGGACTCCCAGGGAATTCTTTGGTGTATTATTATACAAATAGCTCTTACATTACTGTTGAAAATTTTATAAAGAAAAACTATGATAACTAAAATCCTAATTTTAAGCATTAGCCCTGCTTAGGAGATGAAAATTTATGCACTTATTCTTACCTTATGGCCTTGAAAGAGATGGCTTAACTTACCTGTGTATGTATGTTTCCTCATCTGTAAAATGTTGGTAATAAGTTACTTTGAATTGCAAACTGTAATTATAGCTTCTGAGTTATAAAACTAGAGCTCTCTAGTAACTATATTAATAATATTTGCAGGTAGGATAAAATTTTGTTTCTCAGTTCATAAACTTTTTAAGGAGTTTAAGTTTCCCTTTGTCCATAAAATAATCTTGTGGTAACACAATATCTTATATAATTGAAATATTGATTGCTGATAAGATGAAAAGGTTAAAATTTATTTTGTTCAGTTGGTCATTGTTTTATTCACTTTTTCTCAAAAATTACCCACAGTATTTAGAGTCATGGTTTTAGAAGAGAAAAGTCAAAGAAGCTATTGTTGATTAGAACATGTATCACAAAAACAGCTTTTTCTCATTCTAAAACTTCTGTGCAAGAATTATTTTCCACTAGGCACTTGGGCTTCCCTCATAGCTCAGTTGGTAAAGAATCTGCCTGCAGTGCAGGAGACCTGGGTTTGATTCCTGGTTCGGGAAGATCCCCTGGAGAAGGGAATGGCAACCCACTTCAGTATTTTTGCCTGGAGAATCCCATGGACAGAGGAGCCTGGCAGGCTACAGTCCATGGGGTCACAAGAGTCAGACACGACTGAGTGACTAAAACACTACCAGGCACTTGTGACTCATGAAAGCAGAATCAGTACTCTCTGCTCATTTAGTATTCAAAAAGGACTTTCTTTGTTTTAAGCATTGAGAAATTGGAAATTAAAATAAAAATAAGACACTACCCTTAAGAAGCTTACCTTTTAACAACCCATTGAGAAAAGTAAATAAAACTATTTCATTATAAGGTTATACTGTCATGACAGTATATGATTATAAGATTTGGGATGCCTTACATACATTGCGGTCAGGGTAAATTTAGTATATTTTCTTGGTAGATGATACTTTGAATGAGTCTTTGGTCAGGCAGAGGTTGAGATAGTGGACTACTACATGAAGTCCCTGAGGCAAGAGAGGACTTTCAAGTAGTGAGTTTATTAATTAGTTGGATCTAAGGCTGAATGCCAAAGAATTGATGCTTTTGAACTGTGGTGGTGGAGAAGACTCTTGAGAGTCCCTTGGACTCCAAGGAGATCCAACCAGTCCATTCTGAAGGAGATCAACCCTGGGATTTCTTTGGAAGGAATGATGGTAAAGCTGAAACTCCAGTACTTTGGCCACCTCATGAGAAGTGTTGACTCATTGGAAAAGACTCTGATGCTGGGAGGGATTGAGGGCAGGAGGAGAAGGGACGACAGAGGATGAGATGGCTGGATGGCATCACTGACTCAATGGACGTGAGTCTGAGTGAACTCTGGAAGTTGGTGATGGACGGGGAGGCCTGGCGTGCCGCGATTCATGGGGTCACAAAGAGTCGGACGTGACTGAGCGACTGAACTGAATTGAAGATATCCATGCCAATTTTGTCTCCTCAAAGCTTTCTGTGGCAGCAATTTGAAGGAATAACCAGAAGATAGTTAAGATTAATATCTGGGAAAAGGAAGAGAAGTTGGTCAATTGGTATGTCCAAGGTGAAATGACAAGTGGTCAGTTAAGTGCTGTGGTCTTAGATTCAGAAAAGGTGTCAGTCTAATGTCATAAGAAACAATGGTCCATGTCAGTGTTACATTTATAGCTCCAGGAATAAGTATCTGGTCCAATTTAACTTCCAATGCCCTTGGTAATCAGAGAGCAGAACTGATCTGAGACCACTGTCTCAGAGTCCAATATTCCAGAGAAGCTGTTGGTAAACTTTTCTTTAAGGGATCTTTAGGTGGCCTGGCCTTAGGTCTCTGGTGAAACTGTTAACACCTAACATTGCTCTTATAGCCAGAAAGTAGCCATAGACAAATGTATGACTGATGTAATTACAACCACAATACTTTAGCTTCACTACATTCAGTGGACAGAGGAGACCTTGACTTCACTAAGTACACTGTTTGGGGAAAAAAATATACATATATACATATTTCCCCTAGTTGTTTTTTAAATGTCATTAATTGCGGGGGCGCTCCGCAGAAAGAGAGAGGCAGTGAAACTTCCGTCAGCAAAGCTGAGGGGTCCCAAGGAGAGGTGAGCCTGCTGTCTGCCAACCCAGCCCCTCGGCAAGCGAGAGACAATCAGACGTCACAGGGATTCCGTCGAAGCAGTTCCGCTTTATTGCCACAAACTCTTGATTTATATAGTCAAGCAAGAGGGTTTTGCGAGGGTTGGACCAATCACGTTAAAGGTCAAATTGTAATATGCCATAGTTGCACCAATCATGTTAAAGGTCAAGTCGTCATGCGCTTCATTGTAACAAGAGTCTATGGTGATCATGCGCTGTCCACGTGCACGGAAATCAAGAGAGCCAATTGAAAGTTTTAACAAACAACTTAGGCCACCCCCTCATCTCTTCCGCCAGGCGCCATCTTAGTTTTAAGCTGCAAAGCTAGCCCTTCTTTTATCAAGGTTTCCCATTTAGGGCCCCACAATTAATTTATACCATGGTCACACAGAGAAAGACAAAACTATGAGGAGATAAATCAGGGCAAATCCACTTAGACAGTTAGAATAACAGCATTTTTATCATGATGAGACAGCAGCAGTATCTGGGAATACGAAGTCCAGAGATAGTGTAACATGTGTTACCAAGAACCAGAGATTCTAAGTTATAATAAGCATTTTTCTGGCATATCTGTGTATTTGTCTATCTGCTCTTCATTGATATGGTTTGTATTAGGACCTGGATGTGGGTGCTATTGTTATGTCTTTTTTAATGGAATTATGTTTTGTTTTTCAGTTGCCAACTCTGAGTGATTTAGCAACAGATTTTTAATTTCTTAACTTAAAATGGGATGCAATTGTAACTTTACCATTAATTTTTTTCTTATGGCATTTTAATTAAATAGGAGTCTAAAATTAATTCTTATTGCTGCCTTATTAATAAATACCAAAGAGAATGCTCTCCTTCTAGTATGAAGAGATGTATGATCAGCCGAAGTAATTGCAGAGTCATAGGGAAAAAAAATGCTTTTAAGACTTACTAAAACACAGATGCAAACAATGTGACATAGCTGGATAGCTGTGAAATCAAAGCTGCCAGCAGATAACCTTGCATGCAGCTTTAAGGAATTCTTTTAACCTAAAACAAACTTGGACTTGACTCTGAGCCCAAAAGATTTATTTATGGGCAGAAACAGGTCTTAAAGAAGGAGGCTAAAGATTGTAATCCAAGAATATATTTTTCATGTGCCCAGTGAGGAAAGCATTTTGGGAACTATTGGGTTGGCCCAAAATTTTGTTTGAGTTTTTCCATAAGATGTTGCAGAAAAACCCAAATGAAGTTTTTGACCAGACTAACACATTGGCTGTTGGAGCTACACAACTTTAGAAGACATTTGCTGTCAGAGAGATTGTCTGCACACCTGGAGGGAAGCATCAAAAAAGCCCCTTTTTTCCCCTAGTGGTATATGAAAAAAGAAAAAAAAAAAAAAAAAAAGCAATGATATGGTTGGAAATGTTCTTTATTTTTAATCACAATTAAATTTATGAATTATTCTAACTTAAAAAAATGAAATTGTTGGAAGTATGACTTTTTGAAATGCAATTCCTTTATTTCTGTATCTGAATGTTTCTTCATGATGAATGACAGGAATGTAGTCGAGGACAGAAAAGCATGCCTGGTTTGGTTATCCACACTTTGACTAACCTTTATGTAAGAAACTATATTTCCTGAATGTAATATATATACATTGAGATACATAATGTCATCTTTAACCACTACATTTTCAGTTAGTATTTAATGATTACTTCTAGCCATGAAATTAAAAGACACTTACTCCTTGGAAGGAAAGTTATGACCAACCTAGTGCAAAGCAGACACATTACTTTGCCAACAAAGGTCCGTCTAGTCAAGGCTATGGTTTTTCCAGTGGTCATGTATGGATGTGAGAGTTGGACTATACAGAAAGCTGAGCGCTGAAGAATTGATGCTTTTGAACTGTGGTGTTGGAGAAGACTCTTGAGAGTCCCTTGGATGGCAAGGAGATCCAACCAGTCCATTCTGAAGGAGATCAGTCCTGGGTGTTCTTTGGAAAGACTGATGCTGAAGCTGAAACTCCAGTACTTCGGCCATCTCATGTGAAGAGTTGACTCATTGGAATAGACTCTGATGCTGGGAGGGATTGGGGGCAGGAGGAGAAGGGGACAACTGAGGATGAGATGGCTAGATGGCATTGCCAACTCGATGGATGTGAGTTTGAATGAACTCTGGGAGTTGGTGATGGACAGGGAGGCCTGGCGTGCTGCGATTCATTGGGTCGCAGAGTCGGACACGACTGAGCAACTGAACTGAATACTTCTAGAGAACCCATTATAATGTTTTGAAAAATAGAAGATAGAATATAAAAAAGAAATCGCTTATGCCATTATTTTTGTCTGCTTAATTTGAATATCTATGTCCTCTAGTATTTCTTAAATTGACAACCTGATCTCTCTTACTTCATCTTAACCATCATATATTCCTGCATTAAATACCCTTCAGATATTTTACATATGTTAGTGTTTAATAATATATTGCTTAGATTTGAAAACTTATTCAGATTTATTTTTCTATATATTTATTGTATATATAATTAGCAACGAATATACTAAGACTTCCCTGGTGGCTCAGACAGTAAAGCGTCTGCCTACAATGTGGGAGACCTGGCTTCAATCCCTTGGTGGGAAAGATCCCCTGGAGAAGGAAATGGCAACCCACTCCAGTATTCTTGCCTGGAAAATCCCATGGACGGAGGAGGCTGATAGGCTACAGTCAGTCCATGGGGTTGCAAAGAGTTGGACACGACTGAGTGACTTCACTTCACTTCTTACTAGGGTTACAGGAATCATTCAGTTTCTTCAATAGAATTACTTCTTCTGTAGATGAGAGGGGCATAAATAAATACTAAGAAATATGGAAAAATTAAGAAAAATCCACCCATTCATTCAACAACTATTTTTATCCTTTCCTCAGATATTATACAAGCTTGTGAATATACAAAGATAAATGTGGCACAGGATATCATATTTAAGAATTTTCAGTCAATGCACAGGTCAACAAACTTTTTATGTACAGGGACAGACAGTGATTATTTTAGGATTGTATTATATCCCTGTGATAACTACTTAATTTTGCACTCTTACACAAAATAGTTTATAGACAAAAATTGGACTCAATAATATGACTGTAATAATATAAAGCTCTGTTTACAAATTAAGATCAAATATATATGGGGTCCAGTATCTAAAGTTTCTCAATCAACCCTTGGTCTAGTGGGTGATAAAGGACATATAAGGAAATCATTAAATTTAATGTGAGAGTACTAGAAGGGAGGTAATTAAAGGATGCAGAGTTTGAATTTATCTGAGGGAATGCTTTACACAGAATTTGGCATTTCATTTTATTTTTGTTTATTTTATTGAAGTATAGTTGATTTACAGTATATTAGTTTTGAGTGTACAAAGTGATTCTATATTTTTATAGATTCTACTCCATTTAAAGTTATTATAAAATAATGACTGTATTTCTGTGAGCTGTACAATGTATCCTTGTTATTTATTTGTTTTATACATAGTAATTTGTACCTCTTAATCCCCTACCCCTAATTTGCCCCTCCCCTCTTCTCTCTCTCCACTCCTCTATATGTGTAAGTCTGTTTCTGTTTTGTTTGATTCATTCATTTTATTTTTTTAGATCGCACATATAAGTGATAACTCGGTATGTGTCTTTGACCATAATTTCTAACCATGTTAGAAATTATATATATATGTTTTTATATTATTGATAATTATATATATAATTATATATATATTATATATATAAATATATTATATAATATATATATAATTTCTAACATAATTTCTAACCATTTCACTAACCATAACTGCCAGGTACATCCATGTTGTTGCAAGTGGCAGAATTTTATTATTTTTTTTTATGACTGAGTAAAATTCCACATATATATTTATAATATTCCTCTGCAAGCATCATCTTTGAATGGACGCTAGGGTTGTTTTCATATCTTGGCTATTGTGCATAACAATGCTATGAACATCGAAGTGCAGTGTTCTTGTTTACTTTGGATATATACCCAGGAGTGAAATTACTAGATTACATAGTAGCTTTATTTTGAGTTTTTTGAGGAACTTTTATACTGTTTTCCATAGTGGCTTCACTAGTTTACCTTCCCACTAACATTGTACAAGTGTTCCTTTTCTCCACAACCTTGGCAATGCTAGTTATTTCTAGACTTTTTGATGCTAGCCATTCTGACAGGTGTGAGGTGATACTTCATTGTGTTTTTTTTTTTATTTGCATTTCTCTGTTATTAGTGATGTTTATCATCTGTACAGGTGCTGGTTAGCTGTTTACCTTCTCTGGAAAAAGTTCCATTCAATTCTTCTGCCCATTTTTAAATTTTTTATATTGAGTTGTATAAGTTATTTATGTATAAATAAGTTAATTGTATATAATGGATTATATATTCTTGCCTCCTTTGTTTTAGATTAATTGACCAGAGGTTTGCAGATTTATTTCTGGGCTCTTTATTCTGTTCCACTGATGTGTCTGTTTTTGTACCAGTACCATATATATGTATATGTGTGTGTGTGTGTGTGTGTGTGTATATATATATACACACATATATATATATATATAATGACTGTAGCTTTGTATTATAGTCTGAAGTCAGGGAACCTGATATCTTCAGCTTTGTTCATTTTACTCCGATTGCTTTAGCAGAATTTGACATTTTAAATGAATATTCAAATAATTAGAAATTAGCTAGAAAAAAATAGAGAAGAGCAGTTGAAAACTTCTGAACACAAGCACACACAAATACCATAATGTATTTAAACAGCTCTTGTATTTGGCATTGCAATACAGTATGTGTACTTAGGGATGAGGTTGGCAATGTGGTTAGTGCCTCATATAGAATTCTAAAGAATTTGGCATTTATTGAGAACCCATTAATTAGCATCAAGGGAGTGAAATGACAGTTCTATGTTACAAAAATGCTTCTGGTGACAAGTAGAAAATAAGTGGCCTGGAGACAGTCACTGGCCTGCCTGACTTTGCCAGAAGAGCTAATAGAAATGCAGAATTTCTGGAATTTGGGAGTAGGGTTGGATATTCCAGGAGATTTCACAGTGGATAAATATTCATAAATAGAAAGGACTGAGTCTGGCAAGGATCAATGCCTCAGATCAGCTGGTTCAGCTACCTAAGCTGCTGCCATTGCCACATGCAAATTATGTTTGAAGATGGCACTAACTCCAGAGTTTACTTCTGTTAGTTTTCAAATGGTGGAATGTAGTAGGGGACCTCTTAACTAATTCCTAGCTAAGTGTTTGAATGTAAATTTTTCTATTCATGTATATATTAGTACAAATTGCATTTGTTTTTATTTTATTTTGAAAATTTTCATATGAAGTAAGAACATATGCACTTTTCTCTCCAGTTAGATATGTCCTCTTTTAACGGCATTAAAGTTTCAGTTCAGTGTTGAGTTACCTTACATTTCACATTTAACTTTCCATGACTTGGTACTAACTGACAGGCTGCTTTTTGTTAAGCTGCATACTGGGCACACATATTCTCAGAATTTTATTGCGTGACAAGATTTTAAACTTCATTTGGAAGTCTTGAGGGTATATTTTCATATATATCCTCAAGAAAAAAAAAAAATACAGGGAATTGCGATCAGAGTAGAGACATGTAAAAATCAATGAGAGAAAAAAGGACATAAATAAAACTAGAGAGAATAATTACTTGACTAGAAAGGTTGAAAAAGGCAGCAGAAGAATTAGGGAAGTTTAAAGCATGTATATATATTTTTATGTAAAGAATGTGTCCGATGGCCTTACCCATACGTCCTTCTGTTTATTTTTTTTCTTAAAGATTTCAAGTAAAGTACATTTGGGGCTCATGTTTTCTATCTTTGTTCAGTTCAGTTTCCATCTTTGTTCAGTTCAGTTCAGTTCAGTCGCTCAGTCGTGTTCAACTTTGCGACCCCATGAATCGCAGCACACCAGGCCTCCCTCTCCATCACCAACTCCTGGAGTCTACCCAAACCAATGTCCATTGAATCGGTGATGCCATCTAGCCATCTCATCCTCTGTTGTCCCCTTCTCCTCCTGCCTTCAACCTTTCCCAGCATCAGGGTCTTTTCCAATGAGTCAGCTCTTTGCATAAGGTGGCCGAAGTATTGAAGTTTCAGCTTCAACATCAGTCCTTCCAATGAACACCCAGGACTGATCTCCCTTAGGATGGACTGGTTGGATCTCCTTGTAGTCCAAAGGACTCTCAAGAGTCTTCTTCAGCACCACAGTTCAAAAGCATCAATTCTTTGGCGCTCAGCTTACTTCACAGTCCAACTCTCACATCCATACATGACTACTGGAAAAACCATAGTCTTGACAAGATGTACCTTTGTTGACAAAGTAATTTCTCTGCTTTTTAATATGCTGTCTAGGTTGGGCATAACTTTCCTTCCAAGGAGTAAGTGTCTTTTAATTTCATGGCTGCAGTCACCGTCTGCAGTGATTTTGAAGCCCCCCAAAATAAAGTCAGCCACTGTTTCCACTGTTTCCCCATCTATTTGCCATGAAATGGTGAGACCAGATGCTATGATCTTCATTTTCTGAATGTTTAGCTTTAAGCCAACTTTTTCACTCTCCTCTTTCACTTTCATCAAGAGGCTTTTAAGTTCCTCTTCACTTTCTGCCATAAGGGTGGTGTCATCTGCATATCTGAGGTTATTGATATTTCTCGCAGCAATCTTGATTCCAGCTTGTGCTACCTCCATTTCAGCGTTTCTCATGATATACTCTGCATATAAGTTAAATAAGCAGGGTGACAATATACAGCCTTGATGTACTCCTTTTCCTATTTGGAACCTGTCTGTTTTTCCATGTCCAGTTCTAACTATTGCTTCCCGACCTGCATACAGGTTTCTCAAGAGGCAGGCCAGGTAGTCTGGTATTCCCATCTTCTTCAGAATTTTCCACAGTTTATTGTGATCCAAACAGTCCATCTTTGTACATGAATAGAGTAGAGGTGAGCTTGAATGATATCCTGCAGTCAAAAAGAACTTGTTATAAAATATGAAAATGTGTTTTGGCACAAAAATTGAGGTTAAGACAAATTAAATCTTCCCTTGTAGCTCAGTTGGTAAAGAATCTACCTGCAAGGCAGGAGACCTAGGTTCGATTCCTGGGTCGGGAAGATCCCCTGGAGGAGGAAATGGCAACCCACTCCAGTACTCTTGCCTGGAGAATCCCATGGACAGAAGAGCCTGGGGAACTACTGTCCACAGGGTTGTAAGAGTCAGACAAGACTTAGGGACTAAACCAGCACAAATCAATACAAGAGAACAATAAAAAACAAACAAACAAAAAAATGAAATTTAACAGGATGTTTGATATAGTAACTAGAAAGTAAAGTCCTATATTTTATTACACACAGAGGCTAGCACTACAAAACAAACAGAATAACCTAAGCCATCTCACCACTTCATATTAAGATCTAAAAGTACTTTTACATCTAATATTTTTGATTCTATTACTGACACTGAATGAAGTTGGTCAGTAGTGTCTGACTCTTTGAAATACTCTGGGCTGTTGCCAGCCAGGGTCCTCTGGCCATGGAATTTTCCAGACAAGATTACTGGAATGGGTTGCCATTTTCTTCGCCAGGGGATCTCCCCCACCCAGGGATTGAACACTGGGGGCAGACTCATTACCTTCTGAGCCATCAGGGAATCCTGAAGGTAAAATAAAATAATCTAACTCCTGATTCCAAGCATATATCAATTCTTAGCATTAAATTCACCTTTAGGATAAAAAGAAAAAGAAAAATCTTTAGTACACCTTTCAAATTCCTTCCCTAGGCTTGACTTTGATCTATCCTTGTTTTTCCGTTTCTGTGGTAAGTATTTAAGGACTGTCATATGCATCTTAGAACACATAAATACGCTAGCTAATTTATATTTCAGTGGACAATGCAAAAATAATATAAGGATTTTCTTGGTAAGCTTTCTGAAACTCTTTTTTTTTTTTTTACAGTTTTCAAAAGTCACTCTGTGTATGTCATATTCTGACCTTCAGTAAAGCTACCAATCCACTTGATTTGTCTACCTTAATAGTCCATTTGTGCATCTACTTATCTCTTTGTTTCCTATACCATGTTACAGAGTTTTTTATTAAAGTGATTTTTAAAAAATTTAGTTAGGTAGGGTATTCATCTCTGATTTGCTTATATGCAGGATATTGATAGGAAATTTTTACTGTACAAACTTCAAAATTAATTATGGAATAAAATTAAGCTTCTTGAGTGTAAAATCATAAATAGCACTATAGAAATAATTGTATAACTTAAAAAATGAACATATGAATTCCATGTAGCCTGTTTTAGGATGTAGTAATTTGTTTTTAAAGTAAGTTATACGAAAAAACAAACAAAAATAAGCATTATGCTTGTTTTCCCAAGATCAGTAGAGGCTAGCCATCTTCTGCCTACCAGAAAAGGAGGACAGCATATTTAAAAATGTACAAAAGCCTGACATATGCTTCTTGTTTTAAGCAGAAATGCTGTTTGCATGTAGAAAGTATTCAGCTATAAAAGATTAATATACCAATTCAACTCTTGATTTAAATTCTACAGAAGAAAAGAGTTTAATGATTGCAATATAATGGCAGAATCTACTTTTCTTGATATTTTAAATGGAGAAATATAAAAATCATTTTTCATACATGAAGTAACTAACGTAGTTCAATGCAAAGCATTAAGACATTTTTATTTTTACTTTTGTTACAGTCAGTTTTTAAAAATAATGGTGGTTGATGGATACTTTGGCTCTGACAACATTAATGGTGTATCTCCTGTAGTAAACATAAAGTTTTTTCAAAAGTCTGTTTTCTTCCAGTATTTCCTTATGTTTATTTTCAAAATGATTTAAATAATCATTAGTTCATATTTTAGCTTATTAACATTTTCATTTTTTATAATAAAATAACATATATAAAGTTTAGCTATGTAGGTAACCTGAAACACTCTGCTATAAAGAATTCACTTCCTTTTCACGTTTAGTAATAAGAAAATATAAAACTGTTTAAAAATTTTATATGCATTCACATAAAGTATGAAAATAATAAAAAAGGGCCAACTTTCCTCTAATGAAGGTATTCCATATTTATGGAAATGACATAATATTATATATAATGAATTAAGTTAAAATTTATTTCTGAATTATACAAATTATAAATCATCTGATAGTCACCTTATTAATAAAATCTCAGTATCACAGTATCATTTAGATTGATGGAGTCAATTAACCACATTGCTGTAGGACACAAAAAAGTACCAAGACTCATTTATTTGATATATAGTATACATTTATTCTGTTTTCCATTGGTGTTTTACTATGAAATTTTGGAGATATCAAGAAAATCAGTATTAGAATTAAATTTAAAGTGCTTTTAAATCTTTTAAGCAATATTTTATGATAAAGTCTTGATATAATGATGAATATACCGTAGCATTAATTTACATACACAATATTAATGGATTAATTTATTTCATTTTATGATCTGACCCACTCTGAGAATCCCAGAAACCCACTGGAAATAAATAAATACATACATATATATGTTTCATTGAATCATGGAGGAGAGAAATCTGTGGTCTGTCTTGCCTGTAGCAAATCTAAAAGCTGAGTTTAAGAAAACACAAGAAGGGATCTGGGAAGAAGTCTATTTTATCTTTTTCATGTGACCTGTGGCTCTTTCCTGCTATGCCCAAACAGTTGTTGAAAATTCTGTATTTCTGATCTTCAAGTACACATTGAAACTTACCTGGGATCCTTATTTTGAGAAATACTAAAGTAAACAAAAGTCCTTAAGATTTTTTAAAAAGAGAAAAATAACCCACAGTTGTCATGGTTTTATGAACTCCAAGAAGTCAGATCTTTAGTAAGTAACAGGTTGCAATTACTTTTATTAAATGAAGTCTAAATTCTTATAATATAAATGCTTATATTTAGTATACTTAATACAGTTAATAAAAATCATAGTCAACAAAATCTTAAGATACACATTATTGGTTATCAATTCCATATCTGTGTACCTATAGTTAGCACCTATTGTTTCATGACAAAGTATCCCTTTAAGCAGCTTAAAATACACATCGATTTTTTTCACAAAGTTTCTGAGGGTTAGTTATCAGGTTTGCTGGTTTTGGCTCAGGGTTCCTCACAAGGTTGTAGTTTACCTCAAGGCTCAAGTGGTGCTTACAAGTCTGCTCACATGGCTGATGGCAGTCTTTAGTTTGTCATATGCCTTAGTTCCCCAGTGATTTGACCAGAAGCTGCAATTCCTAGCTATGAAGACTTGGCCCCAGACTTCTTGCAAAAGAACAACTTGCTCTCTCAGAGCATGAGTGAGAGAGAGCAAGCGAGCAGGTGAGTGTCTAAATGGAAGCTGTTGTCCTTTATAATTTAATCTAGGAAATTACATACCATCACTTCTGCTACAAGCTTTTGGTCACACTTAACAACTCTAGTACAGTTTGGAAAGAGTGTACATAAAGATATAAATACCAGAAGGTAAGAAGCACTGGGAGATATTTTGGAGCCTGCCTAGGATCTGCTGCTTTTTTTTATATTTACTTCTTAGAAATACAAATCATCTGATAAATTTGAAGAGAAAATTTTACTGTTTGATAGTATAATACTCTTTATGTTTTAAAAGTTCAAATTGACAATATTTTTACATTTTAATAGAATATTTCATTTTTATGTTATACCATATGTATATATACATATATATATAAATATATAGAGAGATGTGTAAGAGATTTATATTGCTTTACCTAAATCAGAAAAAATTCTGTTAGTTTTTATGGTGTAACTGTGCCTTGGAAATCCATGGCACTTTCAAAAAATAAGGTGACTTTTTCTTTTAGTTCCATTTTTTTTTTTTCTAGATGAAAACTTGTTCATCATCACATGATACATACTCAGAATGAATTAGCTACATAATCATCTAACTTTATTCAAGTTTTACTGCATCTAAATCACTATACACTATACACTCTATATATACTCTCAAGTATGTATATTTAGACAATTTGGTATTTCAGTTGTCTCTAAAACAATGCCTTACACTGGATGCTCTTCCATTTAGATGAACCTCTTTTTAGGAAATACTGTGTGTATAAAATAACATGCTAAGTGCTTGAGAAATACAAGATCATTAGTATATAATGACTGCACATAAGAAACTGTTAATCATCTTTAGGAAAAAGCCAATTCACAGGAAATTCCTTTGAGGTAAGATGAATATCATAAGTGAAATACAAAGAAAGTGCTTTGTGGGTTCAAGGAAGAGGGTTATCAAATGGCCTTTGGTTAGGGGAGATATAAAACTTTTGTGGATTTTTAGAGGTAGGTCTTAAAGTTTTCAAAACTGAACTAGAACTGACTAGGTGGAAAGTGTAGAACTAGCAGGAGCAAGGAGCCTTTTTGAGGAGTGCAAAAACCATCTTGCTTGGCTTAAACAGTAAGTTTAAACAGTAACTTAAGTTTCACTTAAGTTTAAACTTAAACAGTAAGTTTAAACAGAAACTTAAACAGTACGTTTAAAGGCCCTTCTAAGGAGTATTGAGGAAGCTTCTAGTTTCAGTGTTAATTCTTAATTTGGGAAGAAATGGAGATCCACTTTGAGCAAGAGAGAGACAGGAGCAGATATGAGCTAAGATTAATCTAGGAGTATATATCTGAATGAATTATTATAGGAAAAGATGGATGAAAGTTTATTAGTCAAAGAGAGAAGTCCACAAGGATGTAAAATAACTAAAACTGATTTGTTCCTATATTACATGCATACTTGAGTGAGGATCTCTGCTGGGATGTTCACAGTGAGAATAGGAAGAAGGAAGTGGAGTGAGAAGCATGCAGAAACATTAATTATATGAATAAATTTTTATAAGCAATTAAAAGTTTAAAAAATATTCTAAACAAGTTAAACCAATTGAAATGATCAGAATAAAGGGAAATAAGGAGAAATGATGGATTATGGGATATGACTAAGAGTTTGAATTTAGCCCAATGGATGTTGGACTCAGTACATCCTCTGCATATTTTAACTCAAGGCTGCAGTCCATGGGGTTGCTAAGAGTCAGACACGGCTGAGTGACTTCACTTTCACTTTTCACTTTCATGCATTGGAGAAGGAAATGGCAACCCACTCCAGTGTTCTTGCCTGGAGAATCCCAGGAATGGGGGACCCTGGTGGGTTGCCGTCTATGGGGTTGCAGAGTCAGACACGACTGAAGCGATTTAGCAGCAGCAGCAGCAAACATCTGTCAATTTGTATTTCAAGTAAAACTTGGATCTAGAGCCAAAGACCACAGTTTTGAATAGAGGTAAATTGAAGGTAAATAGAAGTGACTAGAGATAAATACTTGAATGAAAGAGCACTAGAGAGTGAAAAGCACCCTTAAGGGGCATCTATATCCTGAGGATGGTAGAAATAGAGAAACCCATCAAAAGTGAGATCAAGCATTTGGAGAAATACCTAGTACCTTTTATGCTGTGCCTAAGATTCTAAGCTGGAGAAGGAAATGACAACCCACTCCAGTATTCTTGCCTGGAGAATCCCATGGATAGAGGAGCCTGGCAGGCTACAGTCAGTGGGTTTGCAAGAGTTGGACACAACTTAGCGACTAAACCACCACCACCACCACCACCAAGATTCTAAGCATTTAAAGGAATGGATAGTCAGCAATTCCAGATGCCATAGATAATTTTAGAAGGTGGATAATTTATTATTTTTAAAGACACAGCCATAGAGAAAAAGTGATGGCTGAAGACAGAGTATATGGATTTAAAAAAGGAGCTACTAGTAAATGTAATAACTGGAAAAGTACCACTCATTGAGGAAGTAAGGGTAAAAAGAACAAGGGATGTGATAGTATAGGGAGATATTAAAGATGAAATTACTTTGGAGATTGCAAACAAATCAGGTTTTGGAGGGAGAATAGAATTTTTGAAAATAGTCTCAACTCTAGATACTTTGACATAAAGCTGAAATGGTGATCTGATCCAGCAATATATTGTAATGTTTCTTTCTCACTTTTATCTTCATGTGAAAATAAGTGTTTCCTCAGTTAAAGTCTTATTTCAACCATAAAAACAAATTATTCTTATCCTGAAATAATTTTGCTAAGTAGTAATTTTTAAACAATAGATTCAGTCTCATATTTTTCTTACTTCAACATAATCCTGCCTCTTCTCACCTTGTTTTGATTTTAAAACCCACTATTGTCACCTCTAATGCTAATTTTTTTTTAAAAATTAGAATGTAATAAGTTTCAACTCTTAATTTTAAATAGGATTATTGTGTTTAAGTTTCAGACTTGTTTCCATGACATGGAGGAAAGGAACATTAGTTTCTTTAACTTAATGCTTTCATTATGTTATGACTATTTGAGTTAAAGGTCACTGACAGATAGAAAGAGGGATATCATAGGAACTGGAATAAATATGACTTAAGACAGGGAACCAGAAAACTTGAAAAAAACAAACAATAAAACCCAAACCTCTTAACAGTGCTGCATAATGTGAAGTGAGCTTTCCCAGTGGCTCAGTGGTAAAGAATCCACCTGCAATGCACGAGATGCAGAAGACATGGATTCGATCCCTGGGTCGGGAAGATTCCCTGGAAGGGGGAATGGCAACCAACTCTAGTATTCATGTCTGGAGAATCCTATGGACAGAGGAGCAAAGAGTTGAACAGGACTGAAGTGACTGAGCATGCACACGTAATGTGTGGCGAATGCATGTTCTCAAAATGGCCGTATTTATAAGAAACTGTTAGACTATCAGTTTTTGCAACACCTGATAACATTCTAGTCCAACAGTAATAGATATCTTCACTTGAAATGAACATATTTTCACTATAATTATTGCTCTACAGTATATATGTGATATGTGTGTATGTATATATTATTATAGACTGTGTAAAATAGCTTAATCAAAAAACATATCAGAATTCACAAGTTTATTCTTTGGATTGGTGTTTATCTGTGCAAATTAGGAGGAAATAAGTGACCACTCAGTCTTTTTTTTTTTTTTTTTTAATCTTCTAGAATGAAGGAAATGATATCATTGTCTGTTCAGGCTATTGAAAGCAATAAATAAATCTGTGAATAATTTGAAGTTGCTAGGGGAACTTTTTCTAGAGTAGTGTATTGTTAATGAAGACCAGCCCTTCTGTAGCTGCCATGTGTGCCATCTCTTATGGCAAGAAAAATTGATAAATGACATTTGCTTCCAATATTGCTTAAAAATAAGTTCTGTGTTTTAATTAGGCACACCATCTAATGCAGCAGACAACTCCAAAATCTCAATAAGTTAACACAATTAATTTTATTTATCTCTCACTGCAATTTGATGAGGTTTGGAAAAACAAAACAAAACAAAACTCCTCCAAGCAGTGATTCAGAACCCCAGGCTATCTCCATCTTGTGGGGCCATCTTGTGGGGATCAGTGATCTTGTGGCTTTGTGATCACCATACTTGTTATCACCTGCTAGCAGATAAAAAGCAAAGAGCTTTGGAGAGGTACCTTGGATACTTAACTACCTGGCTCAGCAGTGCACGCCTTATTCCATTGACCGGAACTAGTTAGAGGGTCCAACTGAGATAGCGAGATGCTAGGAAATTTTCTGGCTAAAATATTGTTAAGAAAAAAAAGAGGAAAAAATTTGGGTCATCACTGTAGAGTGCCCAACCTTTCTAATATACTTGAAATTTTCCCAGTTTTAAGGACTCCCCTGTAGCTCAAATAGTAAAGAATCTGCCTGCAATGCAAGACACCCAGTTTCAGTCCCTGGGTTGGGAAGATCCTCTGGAGAAGGGAATGGCAATCCACTCCAATATTCTTGCCTGGAGAAGCCCATGGACAGATGAGCCTGGCGAGCTACAGTCTATAGAGTCACAAAGAACTGAACGGGATTGAACAACTAACTGCTACTACTACTGCCCAGTTTTAGCATTGAACGTTCTGAATTTTGGGAAGCTCATCATCCTGAGCAAACCAGGATGGTAGACTAGTCCAGCTCTGTCAACTATGCTCTCCACAGGATTGAAGGAAATGTGTTGTGGATATAGGTTTACATTTTATAAAGGAGAAACAAGAATAGCAACCAGAACTCCAAAATATTATCTAGGCTTCACAGTTTAAACCTGAAACTAGCCCAGGGAATAAGCAATAACAAACCACTGTTTTAATAATCTTCATTAATTAAGAGCTTTCAGTGTGCCAAGCAAATTATATGCTATCACCATGAGAATAGCCCAGTAAAGTATAAAAAGTGCTCCATTCAAAGTGATGGAGGTTCAAAAGGTTAGCTGAGCAGTCCAAAATCATACTTTCATAAGAAGTAGACAAGATTCTAAAACAGTTGCAAATGTCAGATTCTTTCCTTCAGGTCACTGATCTTAGATGAGAACCTGTGTATGTATATACACATAGAAATGTACACTTAAGATGACATGAACTCATTTTAAGTATATACAAATATAATCATCTCCCAAATAGAGATATTTTGTTGATTAACATTTGAGCTTTAAAATTTCTGGGACAATTTTTCTATATTTTCTCTTAATAAGGGACTTGGAATGGCATTTAATATAAAGTAAAAATTTTTATATCTAGAACTAATCCTAAAATAAGCAAAGTTTTAAATACCAAGATTATTATTATAATGTAGACCCCGCTTATGTTGCTTGGTATCTTCAATGGGAAACATTTTGAATTCCTATTGAAAATATCAGAAGAAATACCACCTAAATAGAATTAAGTATCTTTACTGATATTTGTTGTAGGAACAACAAATGTTTGGATTGCTGCTGCTGCTGCTGCTAAGTCACTTCAGTCGTGTCCGACTTGATGCGACCCCATAGGCGGCAGCCCACAAGGCTCCTCCGTCCCTGGGATTCTCCAGGCAAGAACACTGGAGTGGGTTTAATTCTCACTGATCATGTAACAATTTAAAAAGTAAAAGATAGGCACCCAAATATCAGCAATAGATCATGAAATAAAATGAACACATTAGTCAAATTTGAAGTAAAATAATGTGCATATGTTTACACTTGTAATGAACACTTTCATTTTATTTATGATATACTTTACAAGTGAGTGAAAAAGAAACATATCAAGTAACATCTAATTAAGAACCCTGTATGCGAGACAGCAAAAGAGACACAGATGTATAGAACAGTCTTTTGGACTCTGTGGGAGAGGGAGAGGGAGAGGATGGGATCATTTGGGAGAATGGCATTGAAACATGTATAATATCATATATGAAATGAATCTCCAGTCCAGGTTAGATGCGTGATACTGGATGCTTGGGGCTGGTGCACTGGGACGACCCAGAGGGATGGTACGGGGAGGGAGGTGGGAGGGGGGTTCAGGATGGGGAACATTATATACCTGTGGCAGATTCATGTTGATGTATGGCAAAAACCAATACAATATTGTAAAGTAATTAACCTCCAATTAAAATAAATAAATTTATATTAAAAAAGAATAAAGAGTACAAAATGATGAAGAAAAAGAAACATCTTTCATTTAGCATTTTGGTTATAATATTCAATTTAAAAAGTACCATATAAAAATGAGAACATATTTCTATGTCTCTATCACATATCAGCTTAATATTAGCCAAGTTGAGAAATTAAATAAAACATCATATATGTGTGTACATAATATGTAGTGTATGTGGTATACACATATATTATATAATTTATATATATAGCATATTATACATGTATACAAATATATTTCTTGTATTTTATTATCATTGCGGTATAATGTAAAAATGCTATATTGACAGTTATTTTGTAGCAGGAGGGAAAATTAAAGCTGTACATTTTGGTTACTTCTTATATCATTCAGGGATTCATCTTATATAGCTTTATCTTTCTGTCTTTAGAGGCAAAGCTGCTTATATCATCTTTACAGTGAAATAGTCCAGTTTTTTTTTTTTTTTCTGATTTTATTGAAGTTTGTAAAGCCCAGGATCTTTCTTTTCAGATTCAATATCCATTGCCCAGTAAATTTGTAAATGGATCTGATACATCAGTGAACAAAAGAACCAACTTGGTGCATTAAGTGACTTTGCAAGTAACATCTTGGGATTCATCAAGAATAGCACCATTCTGAAAGGGATAAGCATGGGATAAGCCAAGCTATGAAATATGATGTGGTTTTTTTCTTCTCATATTTGAAAATATTGTATAGAGAAAAATATTGTTAGCATCTATTTCTGTTGTTTGAAAAGCACCTATATTTTGAGCTCACAGAACTCAGTTTGGTAATTGCTAATGGAGTTATGTTGTTCTGATAGAAGCACAACAAGCTCATCTCTTAAACTAGATTTTCCCATGCAGGGGCTGACACATTCTAATATGCATACCTTTCCTCTAAGATCACTGTGTTTTTCTGTCAGTGTCACTGAACTACTAACAGAGGGAAGGAACTAACATAAGAACAAAATAGCTTAAGAACCAGGGACTTATAGATGTTATTGACAAAAAGAGGAGGAATCAGCTTTACATGAAATCAACTGGAACACTGCCAGAGTTAACATTCTCTTCTAAATTTGTTTATAGGAATTCCCTTGAGAAGATCCGGCTTCCCAAAATACACATAAGCAGATGTTCTAAGTAGCTCTTATTTTTATCATATATTTTATACTGGTTATGGAATTACTTGAAGCTTGGATACATTTTAAGCTGGTAACTTCAGGGTATAGGACAAATATAGAATGGTCTTGATTTTCTGAGCAGCAACATGGAAATGGTCTTCTTTTTCTTCTTCTTCTTTTTTTTTTTTAAGTTTCCTAGTGGTCTTCATTCAACAGCAAAAGTAGATTTCTGATCTCCTAGAAAAGTGCCTCAATTGTTATTTATTTAGTTCCCAAACTTTTCCCATAAATTGTCTTCATGTGTTATCCTTATTAGATCCTCAGCCTTAGTCACTCAATCATCTTAACATGAAATCATCATGCTGTGATTTAAATTTCCTATTTTAAAAATGTCTGTTTTACTCTATATGAGATATCTAAGGCCATTTAATTGTTAAAATGCTTTCAGATTAATAGCGTAAACAAAATATTTCTAGTAAAAAAGTGAGTTAAGTTTGGAGTTAAGTGCCATCAACATGGATGAGAACTGTAGAACTGTTTGATATTAAAATGGATATAGATCAGACTCTTGAAAGAGAGACACTGCAAAGATTTTACTTAGTGTCTTGTTGTTGCTGTTAGTTTTTTCCTTACCTTGTTTTTGGGGTTTTGGGTATTTTTATTTTTATCCTGCTTCAGCTAAGAAATCCTCTGTACCATTTGTACTTATTACCTCAGTAGGATTGGGCTGTAGGGCAATTTTTCCTTTTAATATGTCTTCTATCTTTTCAAACATGCTTTTTATTTGTGATTTCTTAGGCAGTTTTTCTCTTTCCTCTCTTCCTGAAACAGGGTTGTATAGATTGCACCAATTTCATGTTTTTTTCCACCTGCCCTATCGGTGTTCCCAGTAGGTTTATTACTAGTTGTACAGATTGGATTCCTTGTTTCACGAGTCTGGAGGAAAAAGGTCTCAGCCTCTCTCCCTTTACTTGAATTGGATTTTTTTTTTTTAAACTTAAACCACCATTTTATTCAAGCCAAGAACATAAAGCATCTCTTATTATTTAGATAATAAGTATTATAGCTTTAAACATTTAGAATGGAAGTTGTGCAGAACCTAGAATAAGAAGCAATCTCTCCTAAACAAAATACATTTATGAATATTCTGTATAATATGAATGAAATCAATTAATTTGTCTTTTTCATATTTTGTGTGGCCTGAATATGAAAGTATAAAATACATACAGTATTCGTTTTTACAGCTGCAGCACTATTAATGTTTAGCAATTCAAAAATACAGAATTGGAGTCATCTAGTGAGCGTTAAGTATTAGTAAAACAAAGTAGAACTCATTTTTGTCTACAGATATGAAAGACGCAAATATTCTATCTACGATTATATGTAATCAAAGAAAAAATACAAGTAACAATAATTCTTATTTAACAGTGAACTCTGGGAGCCCAACACTGTCCTGTGCCTCCTCTCATTTTACCTTCAGGTAGATTATTTGAGGTGGGTCATGTTACTTTTCTGATTTCATGGATAGGAAAGGGAAGCATGGGAATTTTAAACTCAGTTGCTCAAGACTATGTAGCTATTTAATGGGGAGGTTATGATGAAAAATCCAGGTCTATCTGATTCCACAGCTTGTCTCTTAATCATCATCCTATAATTACTATCCATGACTATTTTAGTAAATTATTAAAACTTCTAATAGTGCATAGAGTGATCTTAGCTTATATATATATATATAATACTCTACTACTTGACCAAAAATAAATAGTACACCCTTATCTACATAACAAGTTATGTGAACAACATTATAAGACCAATTATGAGCTATTAATATAGATCTATAGTTGTTATAATAAGGGATACTATGATACAGTATTGTAGTGTTTTATTTAATATTTTTTGGAATTACTGATGGACAAACATAGCTAAAGCATTGTTTTAAAAAAACTTCAAGCTTAAAGAACTAAGTAAAGGAAGCAATTTCTTTTTTTTTTTTCTTTTGTTAATTTTAACATGTTTAGAAGTCACATTTTAATTTTCTTTTTAAAATATTTATATATATATATTATTGCACCAGTGCTAGCCTTAACCCTGACTTGCACAATATGAATTTCTCTTCCTGTATCTTATCCACTAATTATTATAAACCTAAGCATACAATTTATATTAGCTGTACCAAACTGCCACTTTTTCCATCCTCTGATCTGGATGAGCTTGATTAAAAGTACTAATTGGAAGTCAACAGGCAACAGCATAGACAATCGCATATGAAGCGACATTAGCAGTTATTCTCCTATGAGTCCTCTGATAAATTGACCATTTACACTTTCAGCAATAACTGCTATGCAAGAACACCTATGACTAATTTTCCAGTCCTGACCTTCTACCCAAAATTTGATTATCTCTTTTCTAACAGAAATACAATGGAACTCTATTTGATTTAAGAGCAGTAGAATACATTATATATTTGAAGAAAGTAATTTCTGAATTTGTGTGTACATATATGTCTATTTGATTCAGAAGACAAATTTGGTTAATATGCCATGTACAATAGGTTTACTAAATATCATATGGATATTCAAGGACATATGAGATCTAGTAGGTAGTTAAGGCCAGAGAAGGCGATGGCACCCCACTCCAGTACTCTTGCCTGGAAAATCCCATGGATGGAGGAGCCTGGTAGGCTGCAGTCCATGGGGTCGCTACAAGTCGGACACGACTGAGCAACTTCACGTTCATTTTTCACTTTCATGCATTGGAGAAGGAAATGGCAACCCATTTCAGTGTTCTTGCCTGGAGAATCCCAGGGATGGCCGAGCCTGGTGGGCTGCTGTCTATGGGGTCGCACAGAGTAGGACATGACTGAAGGGACTTAGCAGCAGCAGCAGCAGCAGGTAGTTAAGGCAAGACTATGTTTTAGTTGAAGTTTTCTTTTACTTATTTGATCATTAAGTATAAACCTAGATAAATGTCATTCAGGCTTGAAACAGTTTCATCAGCCAACAAACAAATTAAGCCAGGTATTTTCTATAGTTAATTGAAACTAACAAGATTTGTCAATTGAAACTGAAAAAATAATTACACTACTAAACATTCCTTATTCAGTTCATCTTTTCAAAGTACAGAAATTCAGTGATCTGTAAAACCATGAGGTAATGTTAATCCAAGGGAAACGAGGCTCTTTAATATTTCAGTTGAGTCAGTTAAATTATTTTTGGCTTATACTAATTGGAATAGAACTTTTGACTGCGTTCTTAAGGCTACTGGCAGGTTAACTGAGGCCATGTGAAAATAGTTACAGTTAAGAAACTTGCTGATTCAAATGTCAAAATCATGGAAAGTCTGGAGATATAGTAAGCATAGTTTAGTCCAAGTTCAAAGATGCCATACTCTTTACTTTCTAGGGTTATTTGTTCTCTTTCCATAAATAAACTTTAGAAAAAAAAATTGCCCATATTAAACAAAATATAGCTGATACATACATTACTTTTACCCAGAGGTCCCGAACCTTTTTGGTACCAGGGATCAATTTGGTGAAGACAATTTTTCCATAGTCTGAGGGGATGGGCAATGGTTTCCGAATGATTCAATCACACTACATTTACTGTGTACTTTATTTTTATCATTATTATATCAGCTCCATCTTAGAACATCAGGCATTGGATCCTGGAGGTTGGGGCCCCCAGCTTTAACCTGACAACTTGACATTGTTAGCTTTTACCCTAGTCATTGTCTACTTGTATGTCCTCTCCTGCTCGCCAATAAATATTTGCAAACATTGAACAATGGAGTTAACAGATAAGTTTGTGTAGTATATTTGAGTTTAAAATTCATTGTTTACAAATGCTAGTTCCCTTGGTTCTCAAAACATCCAATGCAATAAACATTCATTGTTCAGTTCAGTTCAATTCAATTCAGTCTCTCAGTCATGTCTGACTCTGCAACCCCATGAACTGCAGCATGCCAGGCCTCCCATCCATCACCAACTGTTGGAGTTTACCCAAACCTATGTCCATTGAGTCGGTGATGCCATCCAACCATCTCATCCTCTGTTGTCCCCTTCTCCTCCTGCCCTCAATCTTTCCCAGCATCAGGGTCTTTTCAAATGAGTCAGCTCTTTGCATTAGATGGCCAGAGTATTGAAGCTTCAGCTTCAACATCAGTCCTTCCAATGAACACCCAGGACTGGTCTCCTTTAGGATGGACTGGTTGGATCTCCTTGCAGTCCAAGGGACTCTCAAGAGTCTTCTCCAACACCACAGTTCAAAAGCATTAATTCTTCTGCGCTCAGCTTTCTTTATAGTCCAAATCTTACATCCATACATGACTACTGGAAAAACCATAGCCCTGACTAGACGGACATTTGTGGAAAAAGTAACGTCTTTGCTTTTTAATATGCTGTCTAGATTGGTCATAACTTTCCTTCCAAGGAGTAAGCGTCTTTTAATTTGATGGCTACAGTCACCATCTGCAGTGATTTTGGAACCCCCAAAAATAAAGTCTGGAGAAGGCAATGGCACCGCACTCCAGCTCTCTTGCCTGGAAAATCCCATGGATAGAGGAGCCTGGTGGGCCGCAGTCCATGGGGTCGCTAAGAGTTGGACAAGACTCAGTGACTTCCCTTTCACTTTTCACTTTCATGCATTGGAGAAGGAAATGGCAACCCACTCCAGTGTTCTTGCCTGGAGAATACCAGGGATGGGGGAGCGTCGTGGGCTGCCATCTATGGGGTCGCACAGAGTCGGACACAACTGAAGTGACTTAGCAGCAGCAGCAGCAGCAAAAATAAAGTCACCCACTCTTTCCACTGTTTCCCCATCTATTTGCCATGAAGTGATGGGACCAGATGCCATGATCTTAGTTTGTTTCTCCTAAATTTTCTCAAATGGCAAGAGCTGGGATTAGTATTAAACAACATTACTGGTCTTACTGTATTCACTGTATCATATTTCATAAACAACTACTTCTAGAATTTCAACAATAGCAGAGACTTTTGGATCATTGATCATAACTCTTCTTTAATGGATTTAAAAAATTAGCTCCATGAAAATGTAATGACTTGTTCAAAAATATAAAAGTTTTCTGGCTTCCAACTCATTTACCTTCTCACCTTGACAACACATTTTTCAAAGGTAGTACTCAAGGACTTTATTGTCAAGCTAGTGAATGACAAAACCCTAAACAGTGGACCTAACTCATTGTATGTCAATCTCAGACTTGCAAGAATAGTAAGTTCAGAGTGAATATTTTCTTTCAGAAGAATTTACATTATTTTCAAGAAAATTACATAATTTTCAAGTTTTCACAGCAGTTTCAGAATTCTTTGTAAATTTTATATTGATTTCTAAGAATATTTTCTATTATTTTATATTAATATTCATTGTATGAAAGTCACATGTTATTTCATTTATCTGGATAAATTGGCTACTTACACAAATTTAATTTTAAGCCAGTAGCTAAATGAAATGTAGAACAATGATTCCTTATTTAAAAAATTAAAATATTTTGCAAATATATTTATATCCAAATGATTGCATAGCTTTTAATCATATTTAAAATATTTCTAAAACTGAATGAAGTATTTCTAGTTATTTGCTATTTAACTTGATAGTTTATGAAATGTTGAGATTAATCCTCCTTGTAGTTTGATATTTTCTTCATATTATGATAATTTTCCTTTGTGCTCATACTACAAATCTTCATGATTTATTATATAGAATTGAATCTTAAGAGAAACTAAAAACAAAATGCATTGGTGAAGTATATCTGCTATGTGTAGCCCCAAAAGGCTATGTACCATAAATGGCAATAAGTCTTCAACACATCCTTAACTGAATAGCAAAGTTGCCCATGGGGAAAGTGAGCAACAAGTTATTTGTTCTCAGAGCTGGCAACACTTTTTAGAAAGCATTATTTTTATACTGTATTGAAATTATGATAGGGAGATAACTACATGTTCTGCATGATTCTTTTTTTTTATTTTAAACATGCTAGTGTAGACATCCTGTAATTAATTTCCTATAAGCAGCTATTTTACATACTGCTTTTACTTGACTTACGGCAATGAGAGACTAATGAAATTTAGGCATCAGCTTTTTGTAGGATCTCTTTCTCTTAGCACATTTTTTCTGCTTAGTGTTCTTAATATTTATTCATGTGATGCTTTTAGGACTCCATTCTTAGCTCCTTTAAAAATTCTTTCTGTGTAAGTAGGTGGAGTAAGTGAGATGTTTCACTGGAATAATTTTTATTATGCTATAAATATAAAATTGTCTTAATAATCATGCTTTATAATTATGTTCTTTTATATTTAGGAGCATATTTTATTTTTAATATTTCTACAATTAAAAATGAGCAAAAGTATTCTTTACAAAGGCACTTATTTTGATTTGAAAATTGAAATGTCAGAATAATAAAGTCTAATATTTTCAAATAACTTACCCTTAGGATAGACATTCTATAAAAAGCTTTACATAAAGTATTTTATTTATTACACTAATCAAACTTTTGAAGTAGTTATTCTATAGATGTTAGACATTATATTATAGACATTAGAACAGTGATATTAATGATTTTGCCCATGTTTGCATAGCATGTTAGTGGCCAAGAGGTTTTGAATTCAGGTCTCTTGACATACTTGCCTGAGTCAGTCTTAACTTTAATATAAAGCTCTATCTTTAAATCATTTAACATAAATCAATATCATAAAATTAGTTTGATTAAAAAATCCTATTTATATAAACATACAGAATCTTATTTTCTTATTTTCTCCCTTTTAAATCATGTTGCTGTTATATTTTTAAAAATACATATTTTTAAAGGAGACAGATGGAAAAAGCATACTCCTTGAATTGCTAGTAAATGAGAGGCACTGTGTTAGTTCTTTTCATAGATTTCCTATTTAATCCTCTGTAGGATAATCTGAGCTAGATATTATTGTTCCCACTTTACAAATGAGGAAACTTATCCTAGGAGAGTTTAAACATATCAGAGCCTGACAAATGACACACAATAGAGGCAAGATTTAAACTCAATGCAGTAGAACATCAATAACTTTGTTCTTTACGTGGAACCAGCCACCTGTGACTGTCACTTTCTCCCTAAACCACTTTTCTCAAAATGGGGAGAGGATCAATAATGTCTGATAAATACATAACATGTATCAGCCTTGTAGAATATATTTTCATTAGTTTATCTCATTTAATTTCCACAAGAACATGAGTTGTAGGAATCATTATTTTCATTTTACCCCTAAGAACACTGAGGATCAGAGAATTTGTATAATTTACTTAAAATCTTACAGTACTAATCAGTAGCTTTTATGAAAAAAAAATATATCTAATATCAAAATGTCTGAAGACCTTGGTTTGGGGCTTCTATTTTAATGCAGAGGAAAGCAAATATATTTCAGTACAGTCAAGAAATAATATAAATCTGGTGATATATGGTGTCAGAGCACATAAGACTGGTATACTCTCCTATGTAAGAATTAAGAATCCCATTTCCGTATTAGACAACTCTGAAGTTTAAACAGCACAGGGAAAACTCATGAAATCAGGACACAAAGTAAAATGATCCTCATATTACCAATTTCCATGCCAAGACTGCAATCAATTTATCATTTCAACTTTAAAGAAAAAAATCAACATTGTTATCTACATCTCTAGAATATGTATAGCTTATTAATTGGATACTCAAATTTATTCACTTAGAATTTTGCTTAAGCATAGTAATTTGAATGTGTTTCAATACTTTTTTATAGCATTTATTTTCTTACTCACAGATTTCAGACCAAAGCCTGACTATTTATCAGCTAGTTATTAAGTAGAATTATACTCCAGAATTCTATTTCTATTTAAAGAGCAGAAACTATTTTAGAAGTGTTTTTCTTTAATATATGGAAGAATGAAACGTGCTTTTGCCTTTTTTTGTTTTTGTTGTTATAAAATGGTATTAAAGTGTTTTTTTTTATTTTACTTGTGTTCTGTGCATATAATAGCAATAAATTAAACATAGTTTATTTAAGTATTGTGGCTGTTTACTGGCTGAACTATTCATCATGCTCAGCATTTCATCAATCCAAATGAAATTTTAAGTCTAATTAAAACAATGACTCCTCTATGATAAGATAGTAGTTATTAGATGGAGTGAGGATCTTTTTCTTGATTCTCTTTTCCTTAAATGATGTCCACTTGATAAAACAGATGCCAATTGTTTTCTTTTAGTAGACTTACTTTGCTAAATCTCACAAGGCAGAAAAAAAAGTATATCTTGGGCAGTAGAAATCTTGACAAGAATAGATATCGGTGATGACCACAGTCACTCATATATCCATTTTGTTTATATAACTGTGCAATGGATTCTTTACCTTCATGATCTTGAAGTGAAATATTCATTCAGTGCTAAAGTTCAGTGGACTTCTATCTTCAGATTTGTCATTCTTTTTCACTTCAGGCCTCACTCTTTAGATGCATTCTCAATCTGTTCATCTTGCTTCAAACTCTTGGTATTCTGTTCTCTGAAAACCTCCCACCATTAAGCTGAATCTTCACCTTGAATTTGACTCGTGAGACTGGTTCTCATCAAAGACTTTTAACAGGGCATTTCCCATGTGCCTGCACCTTGCATTTTACACAGGGCTGATATTCACTGGCACTTATTTATCATCTTATAGCTCATCCGTGTAACTTCAAAACTGGACCTTATGTTAAAGTATTTCCATCATCTGCAGATGTCAAGTTCTTATCTTTCACAGATTGTTTTATTCTCACTTCCTCTGCTCCAGTCTACTTCAGGAACCCATGCTTCTGGTCCCAGGACATTATCATTTCCAAAACCACTTTACATTTAATGTTTCAGACTCCAAGACCCACTCTCTAACTACCTCTTTCAGTTTTGATAACACTGTCTCCCTTGTTTCACCTTTTAAATCACTTAGACTATTAACTGCTCTCTACTATGCCAGCCATTTCACTTTAATTTCTTTTCTTTTCTTTTTTTTTTTAATAACATAACCAGAATAAAACAGTGAAATAATCTGGCTTATCTCTCACCAGGGCTTTTCATCTCTTTTTTCTGTAGTTCTCATCCCTTATCTGCCCCTAGAGATGTATCCTAACATCAGTTGTAAGACCCCACTGGAGAAAATGATCAGGCCATACAGATGAATACATTTATCCATGGATAATTTTCACACGGAGATGGTTATTAATATTTATCATTGTTGATAACTGGCCCCCTTCCCAGTTATCCCAGTTATAGTCAAAGTCATTCTTGTTTTCTTTAACTTTTGAACTTATCTTCTGGTCCCTAGTTCAGTTGCTAAGTCATGTCTAACTCTTTGAGCCGTCATGGACTGCAGCAATCCGGGCTCCTCTGTCCTCCTCTATCTCCTGAAGTTTGCTCAAATTAATGTCCATTGAGTTGGGGATTGTACTAATATCCAACCATCTCATCTTTTGCCTCCCCCTTCTCCTCTTGCCTTCAATATATCCCAGCATCAGGGTCTTTTCCAATGAGTCAGCTCATCACATCAAGTGGCCAAAGTATTAGAGCTTCAAAATCAAGCCCTCCAATGAGTATTCAACATTGATATCCTTTAGGATTGACTGATCTGATCTCCTTGCAGTCCAAAGGACTCTCAAGAGTCTTCTACAGCACCACAATAGAAAGCATCAGTTCTTTGGTACTCAGCCTTCTTTATGATCCAACTCTCACATCTATACATGACAGCGGGAAAAACCATAGCTTTGACATAGGCAGCCCTTTGTTGGCAAAGTGGTGTCTCTGCTTTTTAATACACTGTCTAGGTTTGACAAAGCTTGCCTTTCAAGGAGCAAGCATCTTTTAAGTTTGTGGGCACAGTCACCATGCACAGTGATTTTGCAGCCAAATAAAAGAAAATCTGTCACTGCTTCCACTTTTTCCCCTCCTATTTGCCATGAAGTGATGGGGGTGGATGTAATGATCTTTTTCTTATTTTTTTTAATGTTGAATTTCAAGCCAGTTTTTTCAGTCTCCTATTTCACTTGCAACAAGAGGCTCTTTAGTTTCTCTTCACTTCACGCTGTGAGAGTGGTATCGGCTGCATATCTAAGGTTGTTGATATTTCTCCTGACTATCTTGATTCCAGCTTGTAATTCACCCAGCTTGGCATTTCACATGATGTACCCTGCATATAAGTTAAGAAGGCAGGGTGACAATGTGCAGTTCTTATGTACTCCTTTCTCAATTTTGACCTTTTTTGTTTTTTCCATATTCACTTCTAACTGTTGCTTCTTGACCCACATATCAGTTACTCAGGAGACAGGTAAGGTGGTCTGGTATCCCCATCTCTTTAAGAATTTTCCAGTTTGCTGTGACCCACACAAAGGCTTTAGCAAAGTCAAAGAAGCAGAAGTAGTTGTTTTGTTGTTTTTTTTTTTTTTAATTTCCTTGCTTTCTCCATAATCCAAGAAAGGTTAAGAATTTGATCTCTGGTTCCTCTGCCTTTTCTAAACCCAGCTTATACATCTAGAAGTTCTCGGTTTATGTACTGCTGAAGCCTGGCTTGAATGATTTTGAGCATAACCTTGCTGGCATGTGCTCCCTTGATGGTAAGAAATTACCATGCCATCTACTTAAAAGAATAAGTCATGAGTTTTCTTAACTTCTTGTGACCTTTTTATTCCTCCTTCCAGTGTCTGAGGAAGAGATCTCTGTTTATAGCCCACACATTTCCTTTCCAGATGGCTCTTCAGTCCTGGATCACCTGACTCCTCCATGATCTTGGTTTGTCAGTTAATTTTTCTTCTCTGAAAACTCTTTCTGTCATTCGCTAGGACACTCCCACACTAACAGCCTATAATCTCTTTTTAGTCTGCTTATCAGTCTGGATTGCAGCAGATAACAGATGGTATGCTAAATTTAGTTTAATCTTAGTAGAACTTCCTAAAGGAGTTTATATAGAGAGGTAGGTAGGATGCAGGGAAAGCATAAGGGACAGTGAAGTATCGGGGACTAGTGACAGAGGGGTGCTCTACCATCTAAAGGCTGAGAATATAACGGGAGGATGTGGTATCTAGGCTAAGAGGCAGGGAAAGGCCTTCCTGGCAGCAGCTGTGACTTTCGGTTAATGGATGCAGCCACTGTCCCACTCACAGATATGGATCTAAAGTAATAAATACAGTACTCAGACTCAGAATCCAAATCTCTATCCTATCTTTAGTCTCCTACCAGTGCTTTCCATTGGCTTAACGCAGGCAGACAGAGGGCAAGGGAGCTGATTAAATAGTATATCAGCTTTGCAGAGCATAGAACAGGTTAGAAAAAGATGGAAGTTGAATCTGAAGGAGGAAATGAAGGACATTCATCATGTCTTAATGTTATATATTTTTACTTTCTTAGCTCTTCTAAATAACTTGCTGATCTCAGAACAAAGGGTCTAGGAGGCTCCCAACTCTTTTAGGATGCTCTCTAGGCAGTTACACGTGTTGCCCCAGCCTAGACTGATGTTGCTTTTCCTTTCAAGCTCCTGAAATTCATCTCCATTAGCCAATTCAAATGTCTGATTTCTAATATTATATTTAATTTTTACCAGGTTGTTAATCACCCCTCTTCTATTTTCCATTAAATCTTGTATATCCCCAACAAAGGAATTTTTTCATTTTATGATCCTGCAAGAACCTATACAACAAGGATTCCATCTCATTTGTCTTCACATATTCTATACTTATTTGTTGCTTGGTTAATGTTAGATAGTCAGTAATAAAGTGTTATATTAATTTGCATATCATTTGTCTTTCTCCCTGTACTGAGTTTCCTACTGATAACTGCTGTAACAGTGCCATATAGGGGAAAGGGAAAGGGAAGTCGCTCAGTCGTGTCCGACCCTTCGCGACCCCATGGACTGCAGCCCACCAGGCTCCTCTGTCCATGGGATTTTCCAAGCAAGAGTACTGGAGTGGGGTGCCATCACCTTCTCCAATGAATGAGTCTACCTATTTGTAAAAATGTGATTGATGAAAACAGTGCAATCACAGATTATCACACTGTGTGAGTTTAGTTGTCAAGAGGGAGCAACTTGAAGGACATCACACAATCTATAAACCAGCTGGAAGGAGCCAACAGTGCCATATATGGAATATAATTTGTTGTGGGTAATCTCCTTGAGAACTAAATGAATAAGGGGCTATTCATTTTTTCTAGAAATGAAAATCACTTTCTAGAAGGTTCAGTATCCCATTAAAAGTTACTACATTTTATCTTGAGTTACATAATTGGAAAGAATGACCTGGAAGCAAGGTTACAAAGATAGCATGGGCATCAAAGACAATTCAAAGGAATCTGTGTGCAGAGGACTGCATTATGCTTTGGAAAATGCAGCTTTTCATTTTTATTTCAATGCTGCAAAAACACACAGACAGGGGAAGTTATGTAGGGACACACAGAATCAAAAGAGACAAATTTACCACTAAAGACATGCAGAATTTACTAAAATTGTGGTGTTATTTTTACAGAAAAAAAATGTGAAGGAAATGATCTCAGTATAATCATTTTGAATTAAAATATATAAATTTAGTCTGCTGTGTGCTTTTCTCTGTAATGTTATCTGTCAATCATGTATATGTTACAATGAAATATTTAGCTGCCTTGCCTTTTAATCACCCAAGAAAGAGTCTGCATTGCTGTATTGAAACTTGCATTTGGGTAGCTTTTATCAAATTGATCATGTGGAATATCATACTTTGACTTTTAGGAATATTTCTTTCCAATGATTCCATTGTTCACATGCTATATAGGCATTCCTGCATGACTTACCTTGACAGAAATAGTGAAATATACTGACTACATGTGCTGTGACTTCAGTGCCTTTCTTTGCTTCCCTGTTAAAGAAAGATTATGCATTAACCTTGTCACAGCAATTGTGAGAAAAGAACATTTCTTTATCTTAATATTATAAAACTCTCTTACTTTTTTTTTTCCTGTAATGCTGAGAGATCTTCAATATGTATTCTCTCTCACTGTCTCTCTATCTCTCTATTTTTTTTTTTCTTCAAAACTATCAGTGTTTTGTATTTGGAAAGGACAAGGAAAAATTCTGCTTTGTTCACTTAAATTTGCAGATAAAGGAACATAGCTGATATGTTTCACTTTTATTTTTATTTAAGCCAGAGAGATATGTCATATTCCTATTTGTTATCCTATATGCTTTTTGAGGTGATAAAGTCATGTTGCTTTCACTGAAAAACAAAAAAAAAAAGTAAAATTAGCTAGTTGTGAGGACTGTATTCTCTAGCTGCCAGCAGTAATTAAAAGGTGGTTTTATTCCCTAACTACACATTACATTTCACACGTTCCTGATAGGATTTTACTCCCAAGGTAGTCATTGAATGGGAATTTAAAGTTTATTTTTAGGTAACTCCTTTGTATTTGTATTGTTTACTTTCAAATTCTTGGCAACAGCTATGACTAAATGCCAATGCAGAGAATTTTCAGCACTCTACATAAAGTTGTTATATGTTTGCTGAAATATACCCAAGACAAGCCTTATTCTCTTTCTCTTCTCATTCCTTAAAACTGTTGATACAGAATGTTTACTTTATTTCATGATGGGGTTATAATGCTGGGCAACAGAATTGCCAGAGCAAATAAGAAAAGAATTGTTTAAAGAGGGAAATTTTGTGAAAGGACTGGGATATAGGAGCATGAGAAAGAATGACAGTTTGAAATTTTATGAAACTGTTCTGACACCAGTTAAACATTTGTGAACATGGTGGCTTGTTCATGGAGAAAAGAGAAGGCATGAGCATAATATAATTGCATCAAAAGGAGAAGTGGTCTAAGTGGTTGGGAATCAAAAGCACCTATTGATTCACCACTCTCAGAATATCACAAGACAGTTTATGAAATCTGTTTCTGGATTTTCTTTTACTGTCTAACTTGAAAGCATTATTGGATATATCCACATCTGCATTTGTTTGCATCCATTTATAATATGCTGATATTGGTTCTCTAATGTCTCTGGTCATTATATTTAGCTATCCCATTTTTCAAATAGTAACTCTCCATAGCCTTCCAATGTTTTTCTTTCAAGATGTTTTTCAGGAAAACATATTCATTCTTTTAAGCAATCTGAAGTTATAGAACGATTAATCATAACTACCATTTTTGTCTGCCTACTGCATTCAAAGAACAGTGCTGATCACTCTTCCTGATATATATTATCTGTTACATTAAATTTAAGAACCAGATATAAAAATTCCTGGTTTTTCAGATTACACAAAAAGATAAATATACCTGCAAATAATAAGTATATTAGGATGCTAAGAATGTTTCAAAATAAAAATGATAAATTTTAATTATGAACAATTGATTCAGAGGTAAGATGGAAAAAAAATGTAAGAATCCTGGACTATCAGCAAATAATAGTTATAATTAACTTTTCTACTCAATTGGGAGATAAAGATAAGTATTAAAAGTCCATTAGGTCACCTAATCCAGTTCACATATCTTTCTTACATTATTTGAAAAAAAAAAATTCTTCCAACGTAGGGACAAATATGGTGAGAAAAGCTCCATCCACATTGTGGAATTTCTTATAATGTTTCTGGTAATTCTACAGTGTGGGACTTAATATTAACACATTTTCTACTTTCCTATCTTTTTAGAGTTGGCTATAGCCAAGATTACTGAGGGCGATAAATACGAATGGTTTCTGTTAATAATTCTTGAATTTCACTACTACTGGTTTTCTGACCTACATTTTCCACTTTGCACAGTGGACATGCAGATTCACCAGATGAATGCCAATGTGTTAAATCTGCAAGGACATTCACTGTTTCTGTATGGAGTTACCCAAAATTCATTCTTGAAAGTACAAGTGCTAGGCCTAGATTAGAGATCACCAACAGCATGTCGCTATTGCCTTTTCTATTTCTGTTCATAGTAGCTTTGTACAGATATATTTTTTTATTCCTATTCAGGTACTGCAGGAGGTGCGCTGATTTTTTTTGTTACCTCTTTCAAATGATCTCTGCAAATGCCTTCTACCTCTATAGTGGCATGGAGGGTGGGAGTCTACATCCTTGTCTGTTTAAAAGACTGTCATCTGGCATGACTGCCTGTTAGACCATCTCCCTAACTAAGAAGAGCTTTTCTTCACTTCTGCTCCCTTTATGTTATAACTTTATAAAGGCCCTGGGATAGAGCGTTGTCTAGTAATATTGCTGCTGCTACTGCTGCTAAGTCGCTTCAGTCGTGTCTGACTCTGTGCAACCCCACAGATGGCAGCCCACCAGGCTCTCCCGTCCCTGGGATTCTCCAGACAAGAACACTGGAGTGGGTTGCCATTTCCTTCTCCGATGCATGAAAGCGAAAAGTGAAAGGGAAGTCGCTCAGTCATGTCCGACTCTGAGCGACCCCATGGACTGCAGCCTACCAGGCTCCCCCATCGATGGAATTTTCCAGGCAAGAGTACTGGAGTGGGGTGCCATTGTACTTAATTTAAAACACAAATCAACTCACAGTCTCTATGTATGAGAAGTCCTCCTATCTACAAATGCCTCTTGTTCACAGCTCCCTCTTTTTTCATTTCCTTCTCTTCTTTTACAATCTCCCTTTCTTGTTTTAACTTTTTTCTTCTTCCATTTCATCCAGTTTTTAATAACAAAGATAATTACCAGGGATTATATTAGTCTTTCTGGTGGCCTGAAAATGAAAACATAAGAAACAAAAAAAGCTATTTTGTCCTTAGGGGTCAAAGTAAAGACAAAAGAAAGTTTCTTAAAACAGACAAAGTAAAAACATGAAGGTCTATGATACTTTTCAGTCTTGGTATTGATACTTGGTCTGTTAAATGATGATTCCATGAATTACTTAACTTCCTCTGAAATTCTGAAAATTCATCTCAGTTTTTCATGCAAGTATTTAAGCACAGGTACAAAAGAGCAAAAAGACCAGTGTGATCACTGTTTCTAATTCATGAGGCCTTAGGCACATTGCTTTGGTGTGGAATTTTTCCAAGGAAAGTGAAGGATATTTGCGCACACAGGGTATTGTGTAAAAACTAAATAATGAAAATATATGACATGTATGCAGTTTAATTCCTGCCCTGGGACACAGTAGGTACTCAATACAGAAGTATGGCTAACTTTATTCTGTCTTATTGTATGCTATATACCCCAGGGGATACTGAGGCAATGCCATACTTGAGAATTGTCAAACATGTTTGTTACAAAGTGTGCATTCCCTGGGTCTGATGGGGGATTTACATTCAGGAATGCACATGGTAAATGAGTCCCAACAGGTGGTTCTGATGCTATTGAAAACCAGACCTCAGTGACTAGGTGCTGAGATGTGGGATTTGCACCTCTAAGAGCCCAATCCAATCTTTGATGCTTATAAACATGTAAAGTTTACCTAGTTATTAACATACTTTAAGCTTATTTTGATGTGTAAAAATAAGCAGTCTATTTCAGTTCAGTTCAGTTCAGTTCAGTTCAGTCACTCAGTCATGTCTGACTCTTTGCGACCCCATGAATCGCAGCACGCCAGGCCTCCCTGTCCATCACCAACTCCCGGATTTCACTCAGATTCACGTCCATCGAGTCAGTGATGCCATCCAGCCATCTTATCCTCAGTCGTCCCGTTCTCCTCCTGTCCCCAATCCCTCCCATCATCAGAGTCTTTTCCAATGAGTCAACTGTTCACATGAGGTGGCCAGAATACTGGAGTTTCAGCTTTAGCATCATTCCTTCCAAAGAAATCCCAGGGCGGATCTCCTTCAGAATGGACTGGTTGAATCTCCTTGCAGTCCAAGGGGCTCTCAAGAGTCTTCTCCAACAGCACAGTTCAAAAGCATCAACTCTTCGGTGCTCAGCCTTCTTCACAGTCCAACTCTCACATCCATACATGACCACAGGAAAAACCATAGCCTTGACTAGACGGACCTTAGTCGGCAAAGTAATGTCTCTGCTTTTCAATATGCTATCTAGGTTGGTCATAACTTTTCTTCCAAGGAGTAAGCGTCTTTTAATTTCATGGCTGCAATCACCATCTGCAGTGATTTTGGAGCCCCAAAACATAAAGTCTGACACTGTTTCCACTGTTTCCTCATCTGTTTCCCATGAAGTGATGGGACCAGATGCCATGATCTTCGTTTTCTGAATGTTGAGCTTTAAGCCAACTTTTTCACTCTCCTCTTTCACTTTCATCAAGAGGGTTTTTAGTTCCTCTTCACTTTCTGTCATAAGGGTGGTGTCATCTGCATATCTGAGGTTATTGATATTTCTCCTGGCAATCTTGATTCCAGCTTATGCTTCTTCCAGCCCAGCGTTTCTCATGATGTACTCTGCATATAAGTTAAATAAGCAGGGTGACAATATACAGCCTGATGTACTCCTTTTCCTATTTGGAACCAGTCTGTTGTTCCATGTCCAGTTCTAACTGTTGCTTCCTGACCTGCATACAGATTTCTCAAGAGTCAGATCAGGTGGTCTGGTATTCCTATCTCTTTCAGAATTTTCTAGTTTATTGTGATCCACACAGTCAAAGGCTTTGGCATAGTCAATCAAGCAGAAATAGATGTTTTTCTCGAACTCTCTTGCTTTTTCCATGATCCAGCAGATGTTGGCAATTTGATCTCTGGTTCCTCTGCCTTTTCTAAAACCAGCTTGAACATCTGGAAGTTCACGGTTCACATATTGCTGAAGCCTGCCTTCGAGAATTTTGAGCATTACTTTACTAGCGTGTGAGATGAGTGCAATTGTGAGGTAGTTTGAGCATTCTTTGGCAGTGCCTTTCTTTGGAATTGGAATGAAAACTGACCTTTTCCAGTCCTGTGGCCACTGCTGGGTTTTCCAAATTTGCTGGCATATTGAGTGCAGCACTTTCACAGCATCATCTTTCAGGATTTAGTATATAGTAAGTACTCAGTTCAGTTCAGTCGCTCAGTTGTGTCCGACTCTTTGTGACCCAATGGACTGCAGCATTCCCTGCTCCCCTGTCCATCACCAACTCCTGGAAGTTGCTCAAACTCGTGTCCATCGAGTCAATGGTGCCATCCAACTATCTCATCCTCTGTTGTTCCCTTCTCCTCCTGCCTTCACTCAGCAAATCACATAATTATAATCTAGTGGAAATATTTCCACATAAATAATCTGATAACCTCCTGAGATTTGGCTGCAACATGAGAATAAAGAAGAAATACTATTTTGACATAGGATTATCTCTATTATAAATACAAATATAAATTTTTTCCAATCCTTTAGAATTATAAATCCAAACTCAAGTGGAGGATTTTTTGTCAAAGATGGATTTCCTAAAGTCTTTTAAAAGTCTTTCATCATTTTATATAGATATGCTGTTTTCTGATTTTCCATAAAAGAATAAAATAAAACACATACACACAAAAATGACCTCAAATTAAGGAATGCTTTGGGTAAATCAGTGACAATATTACTGACACAAAGAATACTAGAAAAATATTCATCAAATTGTAGAGTTTTTTTCTGTGATTGATTTCTAGAATAATGATATTCTTTTGATATAAACTGATTATCATCGAAGGGAAAGTCTAAATACATAAGTTCTATATTACAATATACCCCTCTATCCTTGTAGTTCTAGTAATTAAGTTTCAACTTGTCATAAATAATTTATGTATTTTATGTTTTTAAGGATATAGTATACTCAGAACAGTAAATGTACTTTAACTATATTTAAATGCCCTATAGCTACACACATTTTATTTTTCCTTTCACCTGTCATCCTCTTAACCTGTATTTTTCTCTCTGAGTCCCATCAATACTACGTTTCTTGAAAGAAAAGTACAAAGGTGAATAGAGAATGAAGAGATGAGTTGGAGAGTCTGTTCCATCTTTAATGTTGCCAGTATCTAGTTAAGTTAAATATTGAAGGAAAATTCAATCACCTGGCCCTCCACTTTCAACATCGAGAATCTCAGTGTGGTCCAGTCACTTGCTACTCCTTGTCTAAACTGAGTGGGAATGACAGAAAAAAAAAAAAAAAAGAAAGAAAGAAACATTATTCAGCTGTAGTCTTGGAAGCCAAAACTCAGTACCACCTTTAGACAATAAAAAGCAAAGGTTCCAAACCTTAGGTTAATTTCAATAATTACAAACCTTCAAGCAGTGTCATTGATTGTAGTTCCAAGATTCTCACTCTACTGAGAGTAAAATTCCATGAGTTTTCACATGATGAGAAATGTGAGCACACAAGTATTGAATATTTTAGAGCCTAATAGTGAACCTGAAAAAAAGGAACATTTCACACAAAGATTTTGGACAAATATGACTTCTTTACAGTTAAAGTTACATTTTGGTTTTGTGCTTTGTCTAAACTTTGCATAGAGTTATGAAAGACTAAAGTTGCTAAACACATAAAGTACTTGAGCAATACAGATAAGCTGATCAGAGAATTAAATGTTCATTAATTGGAACATCCTTTAAATAATTTATTTGTTCCTTGCCTTTGTTAACTTGTTTGCTTGCTTGTTTGAGTCAAGTCTAGCCTTGTACCATTGCTGCTATTACCTGAAACTGAAGTGATAGAGACTCATTAATGCAGATTAGTGTCTGAAAGTGAGCAACACTTATAGATAGCAATTCTTGTTTTCTTTTCCCAAATATTCTCTTGAGTTAAGAAAAGCCAAGGGGCTAGTTACCAGAGAATTAAGCCATCTCGAAAAAACAAGCAACAGGCTTAATTCTTTTTTTCTCTGGTGTTTATAAAGGAGCATATTACCCATCCTTGGAAAAGATGTTCTGCTACTTTGCATTCTGATTATGGTAGCTGATGGCAACAACACAAGCACATTCCCAAAGTTTAATAATAATGCATATTTTTATTCTTTCAGAAGCAAAGTGATAAATGTTCTGGATATTCCAGCACTATAATCTCTGCTAAGGTGGCATACTTTAGATCCAGCAGAAAGAATGCATAAATTGGAATCTATGTACCAGGGAGATTTTTATTACATGAGCATTTTATTACATGATGTAAGAAATGATGCTACAGGAGTTTGGCAGGAAATCAAAACTCATTGTACAAGATCAGATTTAAATATAGTATCATGTTTTAATCTATTTTTGCCTTTGTCAAATTGACAGTCATCTTTTGTCTTGTAATTAAATATCAGTTTGGACCCTCAGGCCTCTGAGACAAATTGGTTGTATTCTTATATGTTAAACACTGACTTAATTCAGTTCAATCTTTTAATTCTTCTTCCTTTAATTACTTAGTAGCTCAAACTAATAACTGGTTTTGTTTCTTTAAACTTATCATGTAGTCTTGCCAAAGCAAATTGCTGTATCTGATTTCATGTGAACGCCAAGTTGCTTAGCAACTTAAATCTGCCTTATATTTCATCTTTTTGCATGCTATTTAATCTCTAAATTTTTATCAGGGTGTAATTTTAGTCATATATCCATATTTATTCTTTTTTAATTATTATTCACACAATTAGCACTTAGTGTTTCATTGAGTTTTTGGGTGAGGGTTGATGTGGGATAGGGACAACAGTGGGGAAAGAGAGAGAAGGAGAAAAGGGGATGGAAGGTAAAAAACAGATGGAGTGGAAGTAAGAGAGAAAAGAGAAAAGAATAAGGGAATTCATTTGTAGTATTCTGTTCTTGAATTTTTTAGATTTGTAAAATCTTATTTCTTTTTCACCTTTCATATGTGGCTCACATGTTTCGCATTCTCTTCCAGGTACCAAAGCTCTTGTTTCTAACCTCTAAGAGAGGGGATTTAGTCATCTATAGTAGTTCCCGCACTATTTCAAGCATAATTGGCATTCAGGCTCTGAAGACTCTTAAAACAGATCCAATTCAGAGCCTTGTGTGGCTTTATCCCCAGAGAGAAATTATCCCTTTGGGAGGTTTGTCATCTTTGGCAGGAAGAAAATGGTGTTACTATTTTGTGCTTTCATTGTGTCGTGGCAGACAGGCAGTGACTTTTCAGCCAGGTCCGTAGGCTAATTGTAGAAATGATGGAAAATGTCAGAATTTAGAGGGGAAAAAAATGTCTTAAAAGTAAGTGACAGTTGTCACTTTGCTTATTTTCTGCTATTTGCTGTAATAGGCACCAAACTATAAAGGAGCATTTGAAGGAGAATAAAGATTTGTTTCACATATGCATAATATTGAAAGGAAATGAGCTTTAAATATTGGTGTACATTCCTTCAGAATGTAATTACCATACATTACCCTATCACTCACTCTTCTTCATCAGAGGCCAAAAAATAATTTCTCCAGCAACCTTCCATACCCACTTTCATAAGTGCACATTCAGAGGTGCATTGCTTACAAATCAGGAAAACAAATGTCGACGGGGAGAGTGAGAGCCTATTAATTTTGTGCATTCTTTTTGAGAACAACTGCTTCAACCCAGCTATTATTTGTCTTATGCTTAAAGTAATCTTCCAGCTTAAAAGTGTGAACTGTTGGTTTCAACTTATTAGTTTGCAGCTCATATTTAAATAAGGCAGTGACACTGCTTGTTTAATGAACAGTAACTTAATTTTAGATTTTGTTTATGGAATTTTGAGTGATTTTTTGACATCTTCATATTTTTCCACTCTTTTTTTTTTCTGCCTTTAGGAAGCTCTGCAATATGTGAAAGTGAAAGTCACTCAGTTGTGTCCAACTCTTTGCAACTCTATGTACTATATAGTCCATGGAATTCTCCACACCAGATACTGAAATGGGAAGCTGTTTCTTTCTCCAGGGGACTCTTCCCAACTCAGGGATAGAACCCAGGTCTCCACATTGCAGAAAGATTCTTTACCAGCTGAGCCATCAGAGAAGCCCTTTGCAATTCAAAACTAAGCCTTTTTTGGTCAGGTGTCATTTCTTCCATGTCTCTGTTATTTGAAAAATTTCTCTCATCTTTTTAAATGAATGGTACATGGAAGTGTCTCTTTCTATGTTCATTGCAAGCAGAATTATTTTGTCCACTCCAGATTCCACCCAGCTTGATAGTACATGAATAGCAGCAGTCTCAGTCATCTTCCAAACTGCTCTCATGGTCATTTGAGTGAGCAACCTAAAGGGAAGTGTGTGGCCATAAATGCCTGTAACCAGGTCTTTCAACATCAGGCACTATGTGGTTTCCCCCAACAACCATCACCATCTTCCTTTCCTGGTTGTTTGCTTTTATTTTGTTCAGGGTGTCCAAAGCCACTTGAAGAAACCATACCTCACATTATCTGAGAAGTAAAATCTATTATCTATACACTGGAGCTATATTTGGATGCTCTCAAGAGTTTAATTCTTCGAGCACCAAAAAAGAGCTCTGGTTCCAGTCATAAATAAGCGGAGTATTTTCTTCCCTACTTTAAGTCATAGTGTGTCCTTGGAACTCTGAATCTCTTTGTACCCATCGCTTGCAAGGTGATCACAATAGTCTATCGATGTTTTCCTCAAGTTTCTTGTGGCCTGGATAAGGACAGTTACTGCCACCTTAGTGAACCTAGCTTCTCTATTACTGGAGCTTCCCTCTTGCTTCAGACAGTAAAGAATCCTGCAGGAGACCTGAGTTGGATCCTTGGGTTGGGAAGATCCCCTGGAGGAGGGAATGGCTACCCACTCCAGTATTCTGGCCTGGAGAATTCCATGGATAGAGGAGCCTGGCAGGCTACAGTCCATGGGGTCACAAAAGGAGTCAGACACAACTGAGTGACTTTCTCTTACTCACTCTCTATTACTGAGACTTCTTCCATTCTGGCCAGTACTACAAAAGCTCCTGTGCCTATGATATGAGATTAAGATTCTGGGACTTGTGCATTCAATAGGGGTGAGGTGAGGGATGTTTCCTATTTGTAGCAGCCCGCCAAAACCATACTCAGTACAGGAGCATATCTATTTTTTGTAAATGGAATTAATCTCTAAAAAGAGTTCGGGATTGTGAGATATAAAATGTAATCCCCAAGGCAGTTTGGCTTTTCTGCTTCGTGATGATTTGTTATAGCACTGAGTGATGAAACTTGCTTCTGGCAAAGGAATTCAGGTCAGTTGGAAGGGTCTATCCTCTCTTCATCATAGAGGGATGAGTTCCAGAAGAAATTAGCTATGGTTGGTATATCAACTTTCTAAAATTGCTTCCTCTCAGCAGTGAGGATATTCTTTGATATAGGTTATATTTCTCTCTTATACTTTCTGCCAAGTCTTTTCTGAGCTAAGATATTATATACTGTTTTTACCTTTTAGGAAAGACTTACCAATCAGACAGGGATGGTTCCAGGAAAGTCAGTTGCCAAGAAAAATCAGTGAAATTCTTGGGTGGATATTTGGCACTGAAGCTAAGAACATCTCGTTTTTTAAAAAGTTTTAGTGGCTTTTTTTTTTTTTTTTGAGAATCTCAACTGATAGATAGTGAATGGATATGGGTTTGAAAAGAAAAATAATCCCTCAAACTGTTCCCAACACTCTTCAAAAGTGGACTCATACAAAGAATATCCTTTGGTTCATTATAGCTGTCACTGCATAGAGTGTCTGGCACTGTGAAATGTCACCCTGCCTCTACATGACCTGGTAGGCAGGAGATATTCTTTTAAAAAGCTACCCCATCTTTGACTGTTAGGCTTGACTTTTTACAATTGTTTCTCAGCAGCTCATTGCTTTATCACATCATTTGATTTTGCAGTACAGTTTATCTTTCAAATATTTATTCTGGAACCTAGCTTCAAATACCCTACTTTAACTTACTGAATAACGGCAGAAATCCTGAACCTACATATACTATTAATGTGGTGCAAGAAAGATTTATTTTTACATTCTTGTTTCCTTCTAGAAACTCATGACAGAAAACTTGACATGGCAACTTCATTGTAGATAATTTTTATTTAAGATGCACATTTAGCAGTAGGAAATAAAATGTTCTATTTACGTAACTTTTCAAAAGATGTCCAGTTTTTTGTCTAGTTCATTTGAATGTTGCCCTCCTTGTTTTCATGCTTCTTGATATGGGTATATTGTAGTCTACATTGTGGGCTGTATACAAGATAATCTGCTCTAACACAGGGAAAATATTAGAAAATTTATTTCTGTTTATTTTCATCCCACTTTATTTTAAAATTGATTTTATGTATATTTTATGCTATGTATAGTGAATAAGAGGGTAGTATATGTGTACATTTTATAAATAAAAGCATGCATATATGGGTAGTGTGTGTAGACTTTTTTTTTGCTATGAATGTGCACTTAAAAAACGTAAGAAACATAATTAATGTCAATCTTTCAGTACTCTTTTATTAAGTGATATATTGATAAATATCCAGCACTCCTCTGATGCAAGGAGATATTTAGTATCAATACCATAAAGCATGATTTGGATTTTTTTCTTAAAGATTACATATTGGGAAAAGGGTCATATAATTTAACTAAAAAACACATTCCATAATCTCTTGCATATTTTCAGGTCTACTTAGCAGCATTTCCCAAATAACCATCTGAGGAACACTAATACTACCAGTGTTTTTTTCCAGTTGAAAGTGTCACAAAGATTGAAAAGTAGGAAGACAGAAGAAGCCAGAACAGGTGCTTATGTTAATTAAAACTATGCTATCTGTGTCTTGATTATAAATAATGGTTGATGCATTGGCACTAGCAAACAGTGTGCACAAATCCCATTCCTGAGGGGTCTAATTATTTTTAAGGAACTTTACAGTCAGTCAGAAGTCATACTCATTCGATTGGCCTCTGGTGGTGATTTATTTTAAATAACCAAAGGACCTTACCATGTTGCATTATTCTAAAATATATACAAATATTCAGTGAACCAAAACTTTGCTTCTCTTTCAGCTGCTATGCTCCCAAATCCATCATGTATTTCTTTAATTTTTTTAAGAGTTAAAGATAGATCCATTAATTCATTGTGACCCGAGGCATGAAATTAAACTACCATTTTCACAACCAACAGGAAAAACCCACGGGGTCAATTATAGTTATTGGTCTTCTTTGTTGATTGTATCTTCTAAAGTGTAAAGTACAGTATATCGGTTGCTAATACTCAATTATAATTATATTTTTCAGCATGTAAGCATCTACTAATTAGTAGAAAAATGCAAATTTGCCTTATCTCTAACAGAATAAATCAAATTAAAGAAATAATTTATAAAGAAATGTAATTTTAGAATAGCATCTTAAAACCCTCATGTTATGTGACTATTAAAGTGACTAAATACAACTTAGAACAATTATGAAATTAATATAAAATATTTTTTGCAATTGCATTTTAGCTGCAATAATACTTTTGGAGTTTTTGGAAAGATTGCCTAACACAAAGTTAAATAATGAAAATACAGCTTTAAAAATACTATCAATTACATGTGAAGACTATTGTTACTTTAACTAGTGGTTAGGATATATATTTTCTTTCAATGATTAGCACATTGCAAATCTAAGGGAGAATTTTTCCATGAGCCTGAAAATATCTTAACAATCATGTACCATAATGAGCAATAATTTAGCATACACCCCCAAAATAAGAAATTAGGGGTCCTTTAGGTTTATTTTTTAACATGGAGTCAATTAAATAGATATTAAATAAACTATTACATGTTATGTAACATCAAATAAAGATTTAGTAACATATTCCAGAAGATAGTTTCTTTTTATATCATATCCCCTCATGCAATAAATCCTATCCAGTTTTCTGTCATCATATACCTTGGCTCCAGTTCTTTTTCATTATTTCTGTCCCCAGAGACACTGCATTTGCTTCTGCTGTAGAGCACTGATGTCCTTGTTGGCCACTGTTTCACCATATTATTGTCCTTTGTGTCCTACCAATGTTTCATACACAGAGCGCACACACACACACGCAAATCATTATTCTAATATGAATATAATCAGTTTTCTACTCTTGCTTTATAAGCTACTACAGTCTCATATGTCTCCAAAAGGGAATTGCAATATTAATCCTTATGCTGGATTCTGACTCTAGTCATGGTAATAAAGTCTCTCTGACAATGGAAACTATGTTAAAAGTTTCCCAAAGGCTATTTCAATTTACTAGTTGTATTTTAAATAAATGGTAACTCTTATAGAAATTTATATATTTATCTTTACAAAATTGAAACAAAATTAAGGAGCATGTTTGTAATGAGGGTGCTGTGTTGGAAAAGAAAATTACAAAAGGAAGTAAAATGTATTGGATATATACTGTATGCTAGAAATAATGTTAATATTTTATATAAATTATTAAATTTCACAAGTGTTTTTAAAATTAATATTTTGCTTTAACATACAATACAAAAGAAATTGAAGCTAAAGATCATAAAATGTTTTATTGAATGGTTTACTTGAACTTGTATGTCCAATTCTTATAAAACAGTTTACTTCTGATCACATAACACAGCTATGACCACCTTTGAATTATCTAGAACACTATGACATGCAGAGTAAGCTTTGAGAAAAGTGAGACCATGCAAAGTGTATTACCACCTTTTGACTCATGTACATCTCCCACACTTTTTGGACATATATGATATGCTTAAGCACTGTGAAATGTACTTACAAGAAAAATAAAAATTCAAAATATTTTTTCCAGAACCTCTCAACTCATTACAGGAATAGTTCAAAATCAGTATTCTGAGTGATAAAAGGATGCATGAAGAGATTATTTGTTCACAAGAAAAGAAGGATATAATATTATAAACAATAGGAGAGGGATTTGATTTGGTTTATATAGTAAATAAATTTTGACATCTGTCTTGAAAGATGAGTATGAGTCTGTGGGCAAAGGGGATGGAGGAAGATATTCTAGATAGAAAAAAGCATATTCAGTTTCAAGAGATTGCATAAAGTACCTGAAACTGTAGATGCACATAGGAAACTTAAGTATGAAAAGTGGACAGACAAGATATCCCAGAGCTTATCGTTGATGGTAAGGAGTTTGAACTACACAGGAATAAAATGATTATGCTGGTAACTGAGAAGGACTATCTAGAAAGAAGATATAAAATGCTATAGCAAGGATCAATCTTGAGAAAACAAGGCAGCTCAACTGTTGAAATAATTAAGATAAGGTGTTCTTTAGAATTCGAATTGGGACAACTGTCATAGGGATGAAGAAGAAGGACTCAAAAGTTCTCAAGATAAAGTTAGGAGGTATAATTGAGAAGACTTAGTGATCAGTGGATGGAGGACCCTGATAGGCTACAGTAAATGGAGTTGGTGAGAGTCGGGCACGACTCAGCGACTTCACTTTCACTTTTCACTTTCATGCATTGGAGAAGGAAATGGCAACCCACTCCAGTGTTCTTGCCTGGAGAATCCCAGGGATGAGGGAGCCTGGTGGGCTGCCGTCTATGGGGTCGCACAGAGTCGGACATGACTGAAGCGACTTAGCAGCAGCAGCAGCAGCAGCAGTGATCAGTTACATGATATGAGGAAAAAATAACTGTCTATGGAACACCCTAAGATTCCCAAGATATATAAGAGAGGGTGATGAGTTCCATTCAGATGTAGCCAAGTTTGAGATTCTGTGAACTGTGAAAGGAGATAACTAGTAATTCAGTTCAGTTCAGTTCAGTCGCTCAGTCGTGTCTGACTCTTTGCGACCCCATGAATCGCAGCAGCCAGGCCTCCTTGTCCATCACCAACTCCCGGAGTTCACTCAGACTGACGTCCATCGAGTCCGTGATGCCATCCAGCCATCTCATCCTCGGTCGTCCCCTTCTCCTCCTGTCCCCAATCCCTCCCATCATCAGAGTCTTTTCCAATGAGTCAACTCTTCGCATGAGGTGGCCAAAGTACTGGAGTTTCAGCTTCAGCATCATTCCCTCCAAAGAAATCCCAGGGTTGATCTCCTTCAGAATGGACTGGTTGGATCTCCTTGCAGTCCAAGGGACTCTCAAGAGTCTTCTCCAACACCGCAGTTCAAAAGCATCAATTCCTCCGCACTCAGCTTTGATCACAGTCCAACTCTCACATCCATACATGACCACTGGAAAAACCATAGCCTTTACTAGACGGACCTTTGTTGGCAAAGCAATGTCTCTGGTTTTGAATATGCTATTTAGGTTGGTCATAACTTTTCTTTCAAGGAGTAAGCGTCTTTTAATTTCATGGCTGCAGTCACCATCTGCAGTGATTTTGGAGCCCCCCAAAATAAAGTCTGACACTGTTTCCACTGTTTCCCCATCTATTTCCCATGAAGTGATAGGACCAGAGGCCATGATCTTCATTTTCTGAATTGAGCTTCAAGCCAACTTTTTCACTCTCCACTTTCACTTTCATCAAGAGGCTTTTTAGTTCCTCTTCACTTTAACGAGTAATAGCCATATACATATCTAGGTTGGAAAGAGAAAATTCAGAATCTGCAATGATAGTTAAGTTTTAGGCATAAAGAAATTCAGCAGGGAGGAATATTCCAAAGGAAACCTGGAAGAAAAAGATGGCCAAAAATTGAATGTGCAGAAATTTAACATTTAAGAGTCATTAGGAAAAAAATAGTAGATAGTAGGAAGAAGATCACATGGTCAAATTGAATGAAGTAAAGAATGGGGAAAATTACAGGGAGAAGGAAGTGCTTCATTGTGTTAAATAATACAGTGGTTCATTATGATGAAGATAATGGGTAGGTGGTTCATTGACTTTGGCATTTAGATCATTGAAGACCTTAGTGGGGACAGTTTCAGTGAAAGTAGTACTGATGGAAGTTGTCTTTCCGGGGCTAATGAATTGGAAGAGTAGCAGTAGGGCAATAAGTATAATACTTTTTCAAGAACTTGAGTGTGACAAGCAATAAAGATAATTTAATTTATATGGGTTTCATGTTTAATGTTTTATCTGTCTTCTTGAAATCTGAATGTATTATTAAAAATTCTGCATTTAGTATCTATATTTAGATTGCAGGAATGACTTTTAAAAAGATAAATATTAACACCTAGATGATATGGTATTCAGTTTTTCCTGAAACAAATGATAAGATGAACGTTAGGTAGATAAATTCTCATACAACTTTTTCAATAACATAATTTCAGTGATATAATGTTAACTTTTTTCCCTATAATACTCTTGCATTTAAAAAATGTCATTTAGACAGCAAGTTTCTATAATATAGTCGTGCTTTGACACTTTGCCATCTTAAACTATTATATATCTTGTAATTAAAAGCATTTTCTTTGGGGTGAAGAAAGAAGTATATCATAAGCTACTAATATATATAAAATATATTCATATATTGTGACATATATATAATGTTACTAGTATAAACCATCTTCCATAGTAGAGTGTTGAAAATCACATGCTATATGAATCAAGTTCTAGGATTTAAATCCAAATTGTTCAAAGAATTACCATCTAAATCTTTGTCAGGTTACTTAATCTCAGTTTCCTTGCATGAAAATGGGGAATTGATTTCAAATATACTTGTAAATATTAAATAAGAAAATTTATATAAAAGCTTTCCACAATTTCCAAAATAAATGTTCACCCTTTCAAAATTTTCTATCCCAGCAGGGGATCTGAATTTCAAACAACTGCTAATTTGTTTCTTCCTAAAACAAAAATGTTTTCTTTTAAATGATTAGGTTAAGAGTAAATGTTGTTGAAAAAGCTTTAGGGAAGTTAATTTTTAGAATTTTCAATGCTTGGCAGAGTATACATTTCATAGTTAGAAAACATTTCTTTTAAAATGACTCCCCTAAAATATTTTTATACTAGTGACTATTTTAAATGGTAAAACCCTTGATAATCATAAAGCAGTGCTGCCCAGTATTTTTCACAAACATAGACAAACTTATTTTTTAAAATTTTTATCCATACTGATTAATAGTTGCTTCCCAGGTGGCTCAGGGGTAAAGAATCTGCCTGCCAGTCCAAGAGATGTGGGTTTGATTCCTAGGTGGGGAGGATCCCCTGGAGAAGGAAATGGCAACCTACTCCAGTATTCTTGCTGGGAAAATCCCATGGACAGAGGAGCCTGACAGGCTACAGTCAATACCGTTGCAAAAGAGTCAGACATTACTTAGCGACTAAGCAACAGTATCGGAGAAAGCAATGGCACCCCACTCCAGTACTCTTGCCTGGAAAATCCCATGGATGGAGGAGCCTGGTAGGCTATAGTCCATGGGGTCACTGGAGTCAAACACGACTGAGAGACTTCACTTTCACTTTTCACTTTCATGCATTGTAAAAGGAAATGGCAACCCACTCCAAGTGTTCTTGCCTGGAAAATCCCAGGGATGAGGGAGTCTGGTGGGCTGCCGTCTATGGGGTCACAAAGAGTTGGACATGACTGAAGAGACAGCAGCAGCAGCAGCAGCAGCAGCAAGCAACAACATACTGGTTAATACTAGCGTGAAATGGGCTACCAGTATTGGTGAATATTTCTCATCTTCACGTCAAATATTGTGATAAAGTTTTTATAAAATGATAAATGAAGATAATATATATTGAATTTGTTTAAAATTTCTAACAAAATGTTTGTTGTCAGGTTTTACGTTTTTAATACAATGAAAATCTAGTATCAGCTATTAAGAATATTGATGAATCTCTGATTTCCAGAATTGGAATTCAGGGTTAAGACTGTAACCCTGCAGTTTTCCCAGACACCACAAAAACAATAGATCAGCAGTAAATGGAAAACATTTTGTATGAAGACAAAGATTCAGAGCTGCCACATTTAACAGGAATCCCCAGCTGCACTCTCCATCACCCCAATAACCACACACTAGGTTGGCCTCCCTCCTTATGATCACTAAAAGAGAGATATTCTTCAGTCACTACACCAGTTCTCTTGGGGATCAGTGTACTCCATGTAGAGCTCCTGAGGCAGATGTTGAGAAAATAGAACATCTTCAGTGTGGAGAGAGAGCTGTGGATTACTGTATGTTGCTCATCATGCTCACTCATAGGAAACTATTAGCCTCTGATACCTCTCGTGGAATCTAACAGGCTGTTCAAGCTTGAATGCTCAGGTTGGAGGCTCAAACTGCTTTGCACCAATGAGTCAGGGGATCAGCATCTTCAAGGACACCTGCACCCTATGTGCAGAACTTAGTTGAGCAGGTCTGACCTAGAGTTAATAGGAAATACAATGAAATAAACTTAAAAAAATACATATTCGGGGTGGGGGGCACTAAAAAATGACCAACACTGCAAAATCTGGCATGGGCTAAAATGGAATGCAAGTTGAGGATTTCCCTGTGACTTATTATAATAAATCAATTACAGAGGGTTCTATAAAAAGCATATTTTGTCTCATTATTAGTAGATACTAGAAACAAATTCCATTAAGTAGTAAAGGAAGTGTTATAAGCATTTTACAGTTGAAGAAGTGGAGATATGAGAGATCTAGAAATTAATTGACTTGCCCAAATATTGTAAAGGCCTGTAGGTAGCAGATACATTTCTAGAATCCAGTTATTCAAGCTAATTATAGGAAATTATGCCATGATGATATCTGCACACAACTTTATGTTCTTGAAAATTTAGTAATGAGGTAATCAAATTGTGGAAAGTATGTTAAATTGTCCTTTCTCACTCTTCCCTCATTATTTTAAAACTTCTGATGGTTTTGCATACTTGTTGTCTAAAGAGAAAAGACAAGAAGCTTTAAATTCTTCTAGTTACATATTCCAGGCACACATGACAAAGGGTACAGGGATAAGCCCCTTTCTCATGTCAGTTTAAACTTGGCATGAAGGAGTATGCAAGGACTGTCAGAATTCACTCAACTGCTGCAGAAAGCCTGCCAGCCTGCTTCATGCTATTCTTAAAGGAATGAGCAAAAAAGCTCCAGGCCTTTCCAAAGATTGTATGGAGACTAGCCAGACTTCTGGGATTCAGAATGGCTTGATGACTTTCTCATCTGTCACTTAAGCTGCCCTGACATTCAGAAACTTTGTACAAGTCCTTCTAGGTGAAAATTTAAGGTCATTAAGTGACTCTAAATATAGTTTGAAAAAAAAATTAAGTCCTGCCTCATATTACTACCTCCAAAATAATGGCTGGGGGTGTTATGAAGGCTCTTCATCTATGTCCATAGATCTTCACTATTTCAGTGTAGAATTTTTCCCTCTTTCCATATATACTTTACAATTATATTAAATGCAAATGTCTTTGGATATATATAATAGATACTTTAGACAGAGGAGGGAACTGTCAGTTGTTTATGTTATGACTAGAGGTATATCAGAAATCTCTTTTTATAAAGGTCAAAGTTGTTCCCACAATATAGCTAACTGAAATGAATATCCAAGATCTCATGTTTTTAAAGGCTGGATTGCTGGTGGTTTGACAGCATCTTAAGAATACTGATGGAAGAAATGTTGGTATCTCTACCAACAGTTTTCTTTTAAGTGTCAGTATGCATTGGAAATACTCAAGAATGACACCCGCCCTCCTATGAAAGCAAGGTGGGTGGACGTGCCCTGCACATTTCCATAAATAACCATAAACATCAATCTGTCCTTGAGGCAAATATTAATCACTTTTCAATTTATTTCTCTTCTAGAGTACCCATAATATTTACTTTAACTACAACTCATCATTAAATTAATAATGAAAACAGGTTGTCAGGACTAGGAAGTAAAGCTATTACAGTAAGGCCCTTGTTATCCTCACACAATTGGTTTCAGGACCTCCACAAGTATCAAAATTCACAGATGCCCAAGTCTGTTGTGTAGTGTGGCTTAGTGTGCATATCCACGGATACAGAGGGCTGACTGTAAATTATTTCTATGGGCTCGCTTAGAAATAAATGTCCCTTTAAGATACTACAGATCAAGGAAATTTTTCTTCTAGTTACATCATTTACTTCCCAGAGCCAAATTTGCCTGACTAGATAATGGTGAGGGTAAATACACTACTGAAGCTAAAGTTATGTACAAATTTAAGAAAATCTCTGATGAATGAATCTGTGGAAGGTATCCAACTCTATCCAATAACCATTGACTTAAATCAGATATACCATTAACTTAAATTTTTACCCTGTCCCATAGAACAAAATGGTTTTGTACAGGAGTTCCATAAGTATTTAGATAATAAATTTTCTTAATTTCTAATTTATGTAACTTGTAACTTAGTATTTCCATTAGTTTAGATTTGCAAAATGTCTATGCTATATATATATAGCAATACCTTTTATATTAAAAAATATATAATTATAGTTTTCAGACATGAAAAATGAATTAGTCCTGCATTATAAGTGGTGACACATTTTCTTGTTTGCTGTAATTACAATGAGTAGCTACAGTAAGCTTCCTTGGCACAACTCAGAGTAGCTCATTTGGCTCTGAATGCAAAAACTTCAGTTAGTGTGAATAGACCAGTACTGTATTAAGGAAATGAAATCATGATTTTAAGAATCTGGAAGACAAATACTAGTATCAAGAATTTTCCAGTAGGATGCCAAATATGGTTCAAAATTACTTATAATAAGATGTTTTTGCCATGCTAGCAAAAATGATTTATATAATTAAAGCTATACTTTTTAGAGCTAAAGCAAAAGTTTGGAGTTATTATATGGTCAAAAGTAGTTAATTGTATCACAAGACTGTCAAAATATCAATGGTAAATTTGAGAGCATACAAGTATAATACCCTGGCATCAAATGGTGAAAATATTCTTCTCTTTCACCCATCCTGGTAGTCTGGAAATTGTACTAAGAATTATCTTGACAAAATTATATGCTAGCATATACAGACAGTTTCCAAGAAGTCAAATAAAAAAGTAAAACTGACAAATTCATTATAAGAATTGAGAATAAATTAGGAAAAGGCAGAATTTATGATGCCCAGTGTCATGGTTTTCAAATATCAAAGGGCTTTATTGTGAAAAACAGATGAGTGTTGTTCCAAAAGATGGTTGTTGGGCAAACAAGGCAACACAACTTTATATAAAGAAAATTCTAGAAATTAGATTTGTTGTTAAAGTGAAAAGGCCATTTGAAGTATAGTGGATTCCCAGTGTGGGGAGAGGATTAAGAAGAACTCGGGATCAGATAATTGTTTGTAGAAGAAATGATTCAGATATTGGTTTAAACTAGATGAACTTAAATGTCCCTTCTTACACTGAGGTTCTCTATGTAAAACTTTTTATAAATATGTCTTTACCATCTGGAATGGCTGCCACCCTCATGTTTAATTGGAACAGCCAATCAAATTGCAAGGTCTCTTTTCAGATGGAAATGTTTTTAGTTAATTGAATTTCTCATTTTAACAGAACAGATTCCTGTCATCCTCATGATTGCAATAAACCTTCTGTGATATTTCTTCTGTTAAAAGAACTAAGTAATTTTAAAATGCTTATCTAATTATCATACTAATCATCTACTGTAAGAAGTATATAGTTTAATATGTTGTCATCAGTATTTGTTGCTTTTAGTTGTGTCTGACTCTTTGCAACCTCATGGACTGTAGCCTGAAAGGCTCCTCTGTCCATGGAATTTCCCAGGCAAGAATACTGAAGTAGGTTGCCATTTCCTTCTTTAGGGGATCTTCCTGACCCAGGGACTGAACCCTTGTCTCTGGCATTGGCAGGTGGATTCTTTTCCCCTGAGCCACCAGGGAAGCCTACAGGAAGGGAGGAAAAAGTAAAGAAAAAGAAATGAAAGAAAAGAATAAAAGTTTATTTCATTAGAAAATGAGGAAAAGCTTCATGAGGGAATGAAAAGGGAGGTGATATTTAAAATAAGGGAGATGGAAATTATTTGACTTGGCAGAGACAGAGAAAATAATCCAAATAAAGGAAGCAGCTGGCAGAAATGGAAATGAGGAAACACATAAAGCTTACAGTAAGTCATGACCTCAGTAAGCCTAGGAACAACTCTGGAGATATGATTAGGGTATCTCAAGTATAGCTCTGTTAAGGCTTAGACACTTTGTACTTAATTCTGTATGCAACAAGGAATGATTAAGAACTATGAGTAGGTGAGCAATAGGATTAGAAAAAATTGATTTTATGAATTATGTGACATGGATTAAAAAGGGAGAAAGTCTGGCTTCAGAATCACCAGTTGTGAGGTTATAAAATTGTCTTAATAATTTTGAAATGGTGGTGGTGGTTGGAAAAGTGAAATGTGTTCTTTGTTCTCAAGTCATATTTGGAAACTCTGGAAGGTCATTGCTTAGAAAAGATGCTTCCAGAAGAGGTCTGATAATCATTTTGGCCACCAGATGTACAGATACAGACTTTATCTATTGAAGCATGTGTAAGTATTCTTGATGATAAACGACACTTGCTTGGAAACACTACTGAAAACATAAAACAATTGCTTCTCTTTGTGATGCTTGATGTACTTGAGTAAACAGCCTCAAGTCTATATGGATCTTGAGGAAGAAATATTTATTAAATATTTGAGAGGCTTCACTGGTGTGAAAAATGATTATGACTACCACAGCACACAGTGGATGAGGGCTTATAAACAGAATATTTAATGTACTTAATATCAAGTGCTGAAAGGGTTTTCATTTGTCCCTAATGTATTGAAAGTATTTTAAACTACAGCATTTGATGGGTCCTGTCACTCTACTCTTGCCATGACCCCACCGGACCATCATTCTGTTCATTTCTTTCAGTGTATTCGTACTTATAATGAACTAAAAGGCAAGTGGAGTCATACAAGGTTAGGATAAATGAGAAAGGACTACGTAGTCTTAAGGCTGAGAGTTCAATTGACTGTTCCTAGAACTGTTTAAAAACCAGTATGACAACATGTTTTAGGGTTTAATCATAGCATATGGATCAAGGACACGAAACTATTCATGTGGCATGCTTGTTATTCTAAAGCAGTCCTTAGAAACTTTCTTTTGCAAGTCATGAAAAATCTGTTTTCTGACATACCAAGTTAATAAAATGAAATTGCATGCAGGCCTTCCTTTACTCCCATCATCATCCACATTATTAGAAAGTGAGTGTCATCATCAAGTAGGATTTATTAAAAGCATCCATGTACTAAGTGCTTTCATTTTAAATTCAAGTGAGGATTTGCTTACAAATTTTGTATGCATATTTTGGCAGTATGTCTATTCTTGAATTTTTATGACAGTTTTTAGAGTCTGTTGTAATTCCTGAATTATTTGGTCCTTATAATTGGGTGTCCATTGTAGCAGACTAGCTGAACTTTTTCCATTGCAGATCTGCTTGTCTTCTACTGGCTTTCTTTTTTTTAATGTAAAAAATATTTTTAATAAGTATCACAGTTAATGATTCTATAGGATGATGTGATAGGTTTCTGTTAACTTGCTTGACCAAATGAGATGCATGGACCACATTTTGAGTAAAACTGGCATCACCTGAAAGCTTGTTAATATGTAGTACCTTAGGCCCTAGTCTGGAGAAGGCAATGGCACCCCACTCCAGTACTCTTGCCTGGAAAATCCCATGGACAGAGGAGCCTGGTAGGCTGCAGTCCATGGGGTCGCCAAGAGTCGGACATGACTGAGCGACTTCACTTTCACTTTTCACTTTCATACATTGGAGAAGGAAATGGCAGCCCATTCCAGTGTTCTTGCCTGGAGAATCCCAGGGACGGGGGAGCCTAGTGGGCTGCTGTCTATGGGGTCGCACAGAGTCGGACACGACTGAAGTGATTAGCAGTAGCAGTAGGCCCTAGTCCAGAACTGCTGAATCTGAAGCTGCAGGGTAATGAGATTCCCATTTGATTCATATGCCCTGTAAGCTTTGAGAAACACTTCTATATTTAGTTTGCATTGTAAACTGGTTTGGAATCAAATTATTATAGTCAAGTTTTATAACAAGAGAAAGTTGAGTGTACTTCACTTCTCTTTGAATATAAAATATAACCATACAAATATGGTGAATATTATGCTTTTGTTCATGATTGCTGAACCACTCAGGTGAAAGTTATGGTACAAATTAATTATTCCTTAAGTGACAGTTCCTGAGTATATATTTAGTAATTTCTCTCCTAGTGTCTGGAGAAGACAATGGCACCTCACTCCAGTACTCTTGCCTGGAAAATCCCATTCACGGAGGAGCCTGGGAGGCTGCAGTCCATGGGGTTGCTAAGAGTTGCACACGATTGAAGAGACTTAGCAGCAGCAGCTCCTAGTATCCACTGGTGCTTTCACCTTTGTAAGGCAATTTTTAAAATGGTGTCATCTGTTAAAGAAAGGCAGTACTCATTCATCACAAATGAGGGTGGACAGTGTCAGGCAGCAGAAAGATGGAAGGTGAGAGGAAATGGTTTATAATCTAACTCTGTTTTGTGTTAGTGACATTCTGTGAGGCAAACTAAACACTTCAGAGTTTCAGTTCCTCTTACTTAAATGAGGAGGTAAATGTGAACTAGATTGTATCTAATGTTTTCAGTGATAAAATTTTAGGAATAATATTCATAGTAAGAGTTTTTATTCATTTGTCATTATAAACACACTGAAGTCTTGATATTACCAGGGTTTCATGGATATAAATAGACAAGGGAGTTAAGGTTAAAAAGATGAATTTTGAATTCAGACATGCTTGCCATTTACAGAAGTTGTTTGGCTCTAAGCAATTTATTGTTTGTACTTAATATCTCTATGGCACTGTTGTGAGAATTAAAGAATATATTTACTGTATCTTGTATATAATGCCTTATACATGAAGTGTTAGTCACTCAGTCGTGTCTGACTCTTTGTGACCCCATGGACTGTAGCCTGCCAAGCTCCTTGGTCCATGGAATTCTCCAGGAAAGAATACTGGAGTGGGTTCCCATTTCCTTTTCTAGTAATACATGAAAGTCATTAGTAGTTGGCTCTTCTAATTAGTTTTATCTTCTCTAACTAAAATAGTAAATAGCACAAGTGTATTTATTGATAATGTTTTGAAGGATATTACATTTAGATAATGAAGGCCTATACTTCTTCATTGGTATAGATACATTGGTGTCTATAATAACATAACATTGGTTATATACAGGGTTACTAATTTTAAAATGCTTTCACATTCTTGAGGATTATCTAACAGATAATTAAATATGCCTCTAATTACAAGACTTTTTAACCTGAATGTATTCATCTGGCAATATTCTTGATCCTAGAATAGCTGTTTATTGTTCTAAATATTTTATATTATCAGCTGACTTCTCATGGATGCTGATGGAAGGACATAAGTAAAATGTATGGATCTGTGGTTATAGATAATGCTTGCTCAGAATCATCACCTTTGAAGGCTGTGAAAATACCCATGTCCAGGCTCTTTCCACAGAGTTTCAGAATTAATTGGTCTGGGGTAATCTTCAGGCATCAGATTTTGAAAAGCTTTTATGTAATTCTAATGTGCAACTACAGTTGAAACTCTCTGTTGCAGATAAGCTCTTGAATTCATTGTTGGCAAATGCTATAAATGAACAGAATATATTGACAGATTTCTTAAACAGATGAAATTCAAGCCCTGTCAACAACTTGTATGTGAGTACACTTATTATTATATGTGAGTACACTTATTATGCACAAACGTGCTCACCCATCAAATTTAAGGCACTACTCAGTGAAATCCAAATAACATATTTTCAGTGGAAAAAAGGTTTCCAAACAACAGCAGCAAAAGTCATTTAAGGATAATTATTAATCAGAAACTCACCACTTTCTGAATTGATTTGTTGTTATAGAATCTTCCTGTTAGTTCATGTGTTATTATAGTTCTTCATTTTAAAAAATATGTCATTTTCAATCTTATACAAATTTAGGATATGCATCATGACAGTCATAAAATTATTAATTAAATGAGTATATTAGGATATTCTAATAATACAAATATTTGATTTAGTTATTTAAATATAGAATCATATTTGTGATTTGAATTATTTTTCTTCATTGTTGGCACATCTTACAATAGTTATAACTTCTCATACTTAAGTATTCAAATTGAGCAGGATATAGTTGCTTATTTACAAATAAGCAAGACAGAAAATATTTCATAGTTTGTGCAAATGAAAAACTAAAATAAAGCAGCTTTAATATTGTATATTGTGGCCACTGGGGCCTTCTAATACCAAAGAATAAAATCAGCTCCTTTTCTGTATAATCCCTCTCTTATTTCTATAAGATTCATAATTAGTAAGTGCCTTGAATGTGGATTTTTTTATTGCAGAAATTTTTTTTTCCAGTACACTTGAAATTTCTCCAGAAGATTTATATTTTTGTTGATAACACTTTTACTGGAGGGTTTTTCTTCCAAAGTAGGGATTAGACATTTTTCAAAGGCCTCTGACTCAAGATTTAGATAGACTCATCTTAAATTAGTGCAGCAAAGAATTCTCATAGACTCTTTGCATGTAATTATCATTCTATTTTTGTGTATCTCTTTCTGTCTGTCTATCCTATGTGTGTGTGTGCAATCCACGTGTGTAAATTTGTTAAAGAGTAATTATTTGGTTGTAAAATTTATGAAGTACAAAATTGGTTTATTCAGGTAATCAAACTATAAATTTATTATAGATTTAGCAGAAGAAAAAATAAAAATAGTTGCATAAAAAGATAATATTTCTAGACCGATGTGAAGAAAAGAAAAGGGGAGGCATTAATATATATGTGTGCATGTGACTGTAGGAAAGTATGGATATAGGTGGATGTATGCATACACACATATATATGAATCCATTCATGACTTTATTCTCACTCCAGTTTGAGGTCCTTTTGATGTGTCATATTGATGAAGGTTTTTGTTGTTGTTAAAATTGTTTTAGAATTGATATCAGTGCTTCCATCTTATATGTATAGTTTGATAGAATTTAATTCCATTCTAGTTTGAATTTTATTAACTTGTATTTTTATATAATTAATATTTAAAGATATCAGAAACAATTTTTAAAAACTGCATTTTTATAAATACTTATGGGTTAACCTTCAAAAAAGAAATGAAGATAAATGTGTTTAGGATATAGAGAACAATTTATTTTTTGTCATTTTTTCTTTAAATGCTGTAATTTATTAATAAAGTATGATAACAGATATCAGAGAGTGGATAAATAAATCACACAAAAGCTCTATTTGATGATAAATAGAATCATGTGTTTCAGTTTTTGTTTTATGGATAGACCAATCATCATCTACAGAAAATAAATAGTGAACCCACAATTATATACTTAAAAGGAGAGCCAGGTTTAAAAGTCAGTTCTTTGCCTTCATATCTCACTATGATGCTTTAATTTCAGTGACTCTCTATTTCAGTCTTTCTGATTTCCTGTGTCACACTACCAGAGATCCGGATCCAATATGCCTGAAACATTTTTGTACTCAGGCTTTTGTTGGTGCCAAAAATAAATATTGGTTTTATTTCTGCTTAAAACATCCTGAAATATACCCTAATCATAAAAATTAAGAATAAATTTACTTTGGAGTTATTTTGTGGTAATGAAAGTATATTTTAAAAAATATATATATTTAAAACCTTATATGTTTTCAGCCAATCATTAATCAAAAGTAGCTATCATTTTCATACTTCTTCTTTTGCTGAAATTTTAAACCAGAGATACAAATCCAAGTCTTTATGTGATAGCCAACAATGTTCATGTTTATTTAATACTGAAATCTCTTTATAGTGTAAGAATATTGTTAAGAAAAGTAATTCTAAAATTGTAGTTTAAACAAGGATTATTTTATTATATGTTTGATAAATATCTATTAAAATACCTCTTAGAAAAAATAATTTTATCATTACAAGTAATATTCTTGAGTGCAAGTAAAATTCTTGAGTGTAATACAATGGAAATCCCACTATATCCTGAGGAATATAAGTGTGCTATTGTTGCTATTATTCAGTGTTTTCTTGAGACTCTAGCTAATGAGTGAATGCAATAAAATATATAAAAATTTTAACAATTAAAAAAGAAGAGAAAGTATTCATTATTTGCAGGTGATATAGCCTCAAAATTCCAAGTGAGTTTATGAACAAACTATTAGAACTAATAAGAGTAGACTAATTAGTAGAACTAATCAGGGTAGACTGTTGATATAAGATCAACATCCTCAAATCAATACTGTTACTTTGTATCAACAAAAACCAGTTAAAACATAATAGGAAAATCAGTTCAGTTCAGTCCAGTTGCTCAGTTGTGTCCGACTCTTTGTGACCCCATGAACCACAGCACACCAGGCCTCCCTGTCCGTCACCAGCTCCCGGAGTTTACGCAAACTCATGTCCATTGAGTCGGTGATGCCATCTAACCATCTCATCCTCTGTCATCCCCTTCTCCTCCTGCCTTTAGTCTTCCTCAGCATCAGGGTCTTTTCAAATGAGTCAGCTCTTCACATCAGGTGGCCAAAATATTGGAGTTTCAGCTTCAGCATCAGTCCTTCCAATGAACACCCAGGACTGATTTCCTTTAGGATGGACTGGTTGGATCTCCTTGCAGTCCAAGGGACTCCCAAGTGTCTTCCCCAACACCACAGTTCAAAAGCATCAATTCTTTGGCACTCAGCTCTCTTTATAGTCCAACTTGCACATCCATACATGACTACTGGAAAACCATAGCCTCGACTAGACGGATGAATAGTCCCATCCAAAATACCATTGTATGAGAACACTTCTAGCAATAAATGCACAAAAAAATGTTACTGAACTGAGAACAGTTACTAAAGGACTATTCGTCTATAACAATGATAACAAAGATTCACTATCAAAAATGATAGATTCTTATTCCCAAAATGTTGCTTTAAAAATAATATTTCTAAATTAACTTATTCTTCCCCACTGGCTTTCATAGCAATATTGAATATTTTCAACCCTTAAACAAGAGGGTTTGAACTGAGCTGGTCCAATTTATTTTTTTCAATAGTAATTGACACAGTTCTGCATGATCCCATTCCAGGAATGTTTGAATCCACAGATGCCACTCAGATAAGGAGAAATCACCCACATGGAGGACTGACTATAAATTACAGGAGCATTTCAGACTCTGTTGACGGTTCCCCCAATCTGTGAGTTGCCAAGGGTTATCTGTAATTTCTGCCAGAAACTATGTCCCTTTAGCATAGTATTTTAAATGCCTCTTTTAATGGAAAAAAAGAAAGAAGACTACTCATAACAGCTTAAAATGCTCATTTCTAGTCATGGACCTTGCAAGGGAGACCATGTTACAAGGAGTTACTTTCAGCATTACAATCCATATCAGAGATGCATATGAATGGCCTGCATATACCTCAAATAATATATATTATTACCAGAACCTTATAGTAATGATACTACTGGCAATAGTACATTCACCGTCAATATCTGATTTCTTAAATTAAGATGGGAATTAGTTTATACATTGCTTAAAAGATTGCTGCTGCTGATGCTAAGTTGCTTCAGTTGTGTCCAACTCTGTGGGACCCCATAGATGGCAGCCCATCAGGCTCCTCTGTCCCTGGGATTCTCCAGTCAAGAATACTTAGGTGCGTTGCCATTTCCTTCTCCAATGCATACATGCATGCTAAGTTGCTTCAGTCGTGTCTGACTCTGTGCAACCCTATGGACAGCAGCCCACCAGGCTCCTCTGTCCACAGGATTCTCTAGGCAAGAATACTGGAGCAGGTTGCCATTTCCTTCTCCAGCTTAAATGATTAGTTTGTCATTAAAGATATCTCACCAAATTTAGATGATCCCTACCTGGTCTATTTCCTTTAAGTCTATTCAAAGATATATCTGGGCAGCAGAAGCTTACAGTTTGTGAATAAGTCACAATTGATGGTCATGGACAATCTAACTAAACAGGAAAGCAGATTTTAATTATTGTTTCTACAGAGTGCTTCATTTCTGCTTTATTCTTTCAGGTCAAATGCAAGTAGTACCTCCTACACCTCAGGCACATCGATGAATATGTGAAAAATATAAATAAAGCACAAATAAAATACAGGATACACTTGTACTCCAATGTTCATTGCAGCACTGTTTATAATAGCCAGGACATGGAAGCAACCTAGATGTCCATCAGCAGATGAATGGATAAGAAAGCTGTGGTACATATACACAATGGAGTATTACTCAGCCATTAAAAAGAATACATTTGAATCAGTTCTAATTAGGTGGATGAAACTGGAGCCAATTATACAGAGTGAAATAGCCAGAAAGAAAAACAGCAATACAGTATACTAACGCATATATATGGAATTTGGAAAGATGGTAACAATAACCCTGTACGCAAGACAGCAAAAGAGACACAGATGAATAGAACAGACTTTTGGACTCATAGGGAGAGGGAGAGGGTGGGATGATTTGGGAAAATGGCACTGAAACATGTATAATATCATATAAGATATGAATCGCCAGTCTAGGTTTGAGGCAGGGTGCAGGATGCTTGGGGCTGGTGCATTGGGATGACCCGGAGGGATGGTGTTGGGGGGGAGGTGGGAGGGATGTTCGGGATTGAGAACACGTGTACACCTGTGGTGGATTCATGCTGATGTGTGGCAAAACCAACACAATATTGTAAAGTAAAAAAAAATAATAATAAAAATATATCAGGATACAATACCATTTATTTGTATTTGGTATTCCAATGAAGTAGGAATATCTTGTTTTATTTTTGATTGCTTGTTTGTTGATTCGCTTAGCTACATATTTCCTTCACTTCAGAAGCAAACAGTACAAGTGGGAGCAATAGATTTTTTTCCCCCTAAGAACACACTATGGGCTTCCCTGGTGGCTCAGACAGTAAAGAATACACATTCATTGCAGGAGACCTGGGTTTGATTCCTGGGTCAGGAAGATAGGAATGGCAACTCACTCCATTATTCTTGCCTGGAACATCCCATGGAGAGAGGAGCCTGGCAGGCTATAGTACATGGAGTCACAAACAGTTGAACAGGATTGAGTGACTGAGCATGCACATACAAGAACACATTATAAGGAAAAAAAAAAAAAGAAACTTTTGAGGAGGAGTAGAAAATTCCAGTTCATTACTAAGAGCTTAAACACACTCACACATGCATGAAGGCAGATCCTGATCCCTACTCCCAACACACTTGTTTTCAAACTTATAGTCTGCTGCTATATTAACTAAATCCTAACTTTTTCAAAGTACTATAAAATAAAATATTATTTGATCAACACTATAAAGATATTTTATCTTTAACGTTTAAGGATGAAAATGCTCAAAAACTTGCAGACAGACCTAAGCAAATGAAAAAATAAATAAATGAAAAACAGGTTAACAAAAAGTTCCCATAATTTTCTTTCTTATCATTATTGAATACACAGCAATTAAACATATGTGTTTTTAAAATCATTTCTGTATGTATTCTTATTCTAAGTGACTTTAAATTGAAAATATTGCATTTAAAATAAAGGGAAAATACTTACAGGACAGAGTCAAAAAAAAATCAAATGAGTTGAAATTGCCATTTAGTTTTTAAATAATTTTTACTTATTTTCATTTAAAAGCTTGAATTATTTAAAAGCTCATGAAAAGTGATTAATTGGATAACAAATTATAAATTTTTATATAGAGTAAAATACAGTAATTTAATATTGGAAGTTTTGAAAATGCATAAATAAGGTATTATCTTATTTTTCTTTCAGTTATTGAATACTGTGCTCAGAACTTTAGTTAAATATCACACTTCTATAACATAAAAATTCAGAAAATTCTAAATCCCCAATGACAATGATACTTATATTCATTATGGAATTATTTTAAAATTAAATCTCAACCTACAAATAATATCAGAAATAGATTTTATTTAAGTATATATTCATTTTTTGTTCTAAATGAGTTTACTATTCTACTATTGGTTACTATGGACTTTATGGATTTAATTGAAGCTTCACTTGGAATAAGTGAATAAATAAGAGGAATTTGAATAACATAATATTCAGGAATCTCATGGTAATCTGATTTTTAAACTACAAATATATTTACAAACATAAACTGCAATTAACTTTAATATAATACAAATAATAATGTTCAGTTTTCTAATATCACTTTGATATTAATCAAAATAAAAACTTTGATACATTTCTTATATACTTTCTAAGGTTGAAGCTAACTTACCTCTGAGTCATAGAAACATATTTCTTTCAAGTTACAATAAGCTTTCAATGTAAATTTAATCTTCTTGACTAATAATTTAAATGAATTTCTAAATGTCTTGATTTAAATGAAATTCACTCAACTGGGCATATATGTTTTCTGAATTTAATCTCTGATGATCCAAAGGAAAAAAAAATGAAAGAAAAGATTTTAGTGTCATAACCGGCAAACAAAACAGCAGATTTTAGAAATACAGAGCTAATGCCATGTACTAAATGTCATAATCAAAGCGACATATGAGATGACATAAATCTTCCTGACTATCAACCTTAGATATTTTTTAACTTCCAAGTATTTGGATCATAGAACTAGATAAAGTTATGAAATCTGAGTCATAAGTTAGAATGAAAGAAAAAAGACGTAATAATCATACAGACTTTCAGTGGGCTCTCTTATTTGGCTTTAAAAATAATCCGGTGCCTTTGGGATAAAGGGAATTGTATTTGAAGTGGACTATTTTATTAATATTTTGAAATGGAATAAAGATTTTTTTAAACTAGTCAATTATCTGAAAATGAGAACAGAAGTTCTACCTTACAAGCAGAATGTCTTAAAATAAATACTGGGGGTATATTAAAACTCATTAGAAAATGCATGGGAAAAATTCCCTGTTTCACTTGACAGCTCACTCTAACGCATTAGCAGCTTCCTCCTGGGTGTTGGAATTAATTCTGCCACAAATATATTTAGTACGTTTCAGGTCCCCTCCCCAGTAGGTCTTCAAACTTCATTCTTCAAGTTATTGCTGCTGTTCTATGTCTCGTGCTGTGTAGAGAAATGATAAGATATTGAAGGAAATGGATTACTTTGGATAGTCGACATAATCTGTTCAATTGTTTTGGGCACAACTTCTTTCTTTTCTTCAAGGAATTCTCAAAGAATTTCTTTGCCATTGCTAACCGTGCTCTAGGAAGAAAATTTGAATCAATTGTTTTGCATTCTGTTTCCAGTATGAGATAGAGTTGGACTAACACTGTTGCTGCCATTCTTTCTCCACAGAGTATTCTGTTTCCTACTAGTAAGATTTAAGATTTTGAGATATTCTTTAAAGAGGAATATTGGAAGAGTACATGTTCTGAAAAAGGATCATTTACATGATTCTGACATAGACTTTCTCATTTGTTTATATTTTTACTCAAGAATAACAAATGATCTACTTTTCTCTTGTGATCATCTATTCTTTCCCTCAATGAGATTATTGTTATTTTTGAATTTATGGTTTAGTGAAGATAAATAGAATCTTATACAAAATAATAAAGGAGACTTTCAGATGTTTACTCTGAACTATAATTTGTAGTTGCTAAATAGAGCTATACACATTTTCATAGGGTTTGTGATCATAGCCACCATTTTTCTCAATCTTGTATCTCTCTTTTTTTTTTTTTTTTGGTCTCACTTATAAAGAAAGGGAAAGTGCTACTGTTATTTAAGAACAACAAACAGCTTCAACCTAAGGAAACTGTAATTAATTAATTAACTTTTGACTGCTCCAGATGTTCATCACTGCATGGGCCTTTCTTTAAGTTGTGGTGCACAGGCTTCTCATTGCAGTGGCTTCTCTTGTTCCAGAGCACCAGCTGTGGATTACACGGGCTTGAGTAGTTGCGTAACGTGGATTCAGTAGTTGCGGCTCTGGGGCTTTAGAGCCCCAGCTGAATTGATGTGACTCTTGGCTTGGTTAATCCAGGGCATGTGGGATCTTCCAGATCAGGGATCAATATGTGTCTCCCACATTGGCAGGTGTATTCTTTACTATTGAGTCGCCAAGGAAGGCCAAGGGAACTTTAGAGACATGACAATTTTTAGGGAGTGTTTAGGCACTGTGGCAATAACATGTCTGATAACATCGCTCAGACTAGAACCCTTCTTTATATAGTTTTATTCCACTCCCTTCCTGGTTGGCTGACTGAATAATAGATGAGGACTACTATTCTAGCAGGACGGAATACAACTTTAACTGGTTTAATTAAGATTATTTTATTAGGGCTTGTGATTAGTTGCTCAGTCATGTCTGACTCTTTGCAACCCCATGGACCGTGCTCCACCACGCTCCTCTGTCCATGGGATTCTCCAGGCAAGAATACTGGAGTGGGTTGCCATGCCCCACTCCTCCAGGGGATCTTCCCAACGCAGGGAGTGAGACCAAGTTTCTCATTTAGCAGGTGGATTCTTTACTGTCTGAGCCACCAGGGAAACCATTTTATTAAGGTTTAATAGATTATATGCAGATTTTCTCTTAACTAGTGTGCCTCGTGCATTGTGTTTTGCTTTCTGGATATGTTTTCAAAATACTATAGGTAGAATGCCTGATGAACTATGGACGGAGGTTTGTGACATTGTACAGGAGACAGGGATCAAGACCATCCCCATGGAAAAGAAATGCAAAAAAGCAAAATGGCTGTCTGAGGAGGCCTTACAAATAGCTGTGAAAAGAAGAAAAGTGAAAAGCAAAGGAGAAAAGGAAAGATACAAGCATCTGAATGAGGAGTTCCAAAGAATAGCAAGAAGAGATAAGAAAGCCTTCCTCAGCGATCAAGGCAAAGAAATCGAGGAAAACAACAGAATGGGAAAGACTAGAGATCTCTTCAAGAAAATTAGAGACACCAAAGGAACATTTCATGCAAAGATGGGCTCAATAAAGGACAGAAATGGTCTGGACCTAACAGAAGCAGAAGATATTAAGAAGAGGTGGCAAGAATACACAGAACTATACAAAAAAGATCTTCACGACCCAGATAATCATGATGGTGTGATCACTCACCTAGAGCCAGACATCCTGGAATTTGAAATCAAGTGGGCCTTAGAAAGCACAACTACGAACTAAGCTAGTGGAGGTGGTGGAATTCCAGTTGAGCTATTTCAAATCCTGAAAGATGATGCTGTGAAAGTGCTGCACTCAATATGCCAGCAAAGTTGGAAAACTCAGCAGTGGCCACAGGACTCAAAAATGTCAGTTTTCATTCCAATTCCAAAGAAAGGCAATGCAAAACAATCCTCAAACTACTGCACAATTGCACTCATCTCACATGCTTGTAAAGTAACGTTCAAAATTCTCCAAGCCAGGCTTCAGCCATACGTGAACCGTGAACTTCCAGATGTTCAAGCTTATTTTAGAAAAGGCAGAGGAACCAGAGATCAAATTGCCAACATCCACTGGATCATGGAAAAAGCAAGAGAGTGCCACAAAACATCTATTTCTGCTTTATTGACTATGGCAAAGCTTTTGACTGTGTGAATCACAATAAACTGTGGAAAATTCTGAAAGAGATGGGAATATCAGACCACCTGACCTGTCTCTTGAGAAACTTATATGCAGTTCAGGAAGCAACAGTTAGAACTGGACATGGAACAACGGACTGGTTCCAAATAGGAAAAGGAGTACGTCAAGGCTGTATATTGTCACCCTGCTTATGTAACTTATATGCAGAGTACATCATGAGAATCACAAGCTGGAATCAAGATTGCCGGGAGAACTATCAATAACCTCACATATGCAGATGACACCACCCTTATGACAGAAAGTGAAGAGGAGCTAAAAAGCCTCTTGATGAAAGTGAATGTGGAGAATGAAGAAGTTGGCTTGAAGCTCAACATTCAAAAAACAAAGATCATGGCATCTGGTCCCATCACTTCATGGGAAATAGATGGGGAAACAGTGGAAACAGTGTCAGACTTTATCTTTTTGGGCTCCAAAATCACTGCAGATGGTGATTGCAGCCATGAAATTAAAAGACGCTTACTCCTTGGAAGAAAAAGTTATGACCAACCTAGATAGCATATTGAAAAGCAGAGACATTACTTTGCCAACAAAAGTCCGTCTAGTCAAGGCTATGTTTTTTCCAGTGGTCATGTATGGATATGAACATTGAACTGTGAAGAAAGCTGAGCCCCGAAGAATTGATGCTTTTGAACTGTGGTGTTGGAGAAGACTCTTGAGAGTCCCTTGGACTGCAAGGAGATCCAACCAGTCCATTCTAAAGGAGATCAGCCCTGGGTATTCTTTGGAAGGAATTATGCTAAAGTTGAAACTCCAGTTAGGAGGGATTGGGGGCAGGAGGAGAAGGGGACGACAGAGGATGAGATGGCTGGATGGCATCACTGACTCAATGGACGTGAGTCTGAGTGAACTCCAGGAGTTGGTGATGGACAAGGAAGCCTGGCCTGCTGTGATTCATGGGGTCGCAAAGAGTCAGACATGACTGAGTGACTGAACTGAACTGAAGTGAACTGACTTATGTATCACATTATCTATTGACCATAATAAAAATAATTTAGGAAACTTACTCTTATTTTTACAGACATGGAGGTTTAAAATAAAGCTATTTATTGAAAGTGTGAGTTAGTTAGTCATGTCCGACCCTTTACACCACCATGGACTGTGGCCCTCCAGGCTCCTCTGTCCATGGGATTCTCCAGGCAAGAATATTGGAGCGAGGTGTCACTTACTTCTCCAAGGAATCTTCCTGAACCCGAGATCAAACTCAGGTCTTCTGCATGCCAGGCAGATTCTTTACCATCTGAGCCCCCAGAGAAGTATACAGCAATACATTCCTTTTATAGATAATGTTAATTTTCCTTTAATTTGCAAATAAATTAGTAAACCTTTATTTATTATGGAAATAAGTAGTACAGTGATAGTTGTAATCTGAAGTAACTTCATCTGATGTTTCTCATTACATAATTAAAAATTTAATTTGAGGATAAAATGTATATAGGTGCATATAGATCTAGTGAATGGAATCAAGCTGAAACTATATTTTATATGCTAAAATTACTATGATTTTAGTCTATAGTTAGATTATTTAATTTCAAAATATTTTGAGTTGATATTGTTTCCATTTAAAATTAATTAGTTCTTGATATGTAAAATTTAACTATGGTTAATTCACAGCTTCTTTTTTTTAATCATTTTTTCTTTCTAGTCCCACGTTTCACAGTTGTAAAATAAATAGATTGAACAGAAAATCTCAATGTCACCTTAATGTTCTGAACTTCCTTGATTTATAACAGTGCTTTTAAATGACATCAAGCTCATAATTAGCATTTGCCCTCCCAAAGATTAATTTCAAGGCATTTGAAGTTAGATCGTAGGTCTTTTTTTTTGGATGGAAAAATGTTGAATGACTAAAAATGTGGAATGACTAAAAACTGACCCAGTATTTGTGCTGATACTTATCCTTCTATTCATGAACAGGTAACCAGGGCTACAGAGTATGTATATAGTCTATTCTAGCCATCTTCACAAAGGAATTATTTCCTTAGCCATCAACTTCAATGATGTTTGCCCCAGAATAAGATGCAGAACTTCACTTCTAGATTTCGTTTATATAAAGAGTAAATAATCTTTTGCTTAAACCTTAACAACAATTTGTTGAGAACGTACTCCTATGACACACAGCATTCTAAGAGGTAAGCAAATAAGCCCTAAAACTACTGGTCATGTTTTCTCTCTTTCAGCTGTCATTTGAGTATGTATATGTGAATGGAGTGGGGGTGGGACTAGACAGTAAACAAATACTTGAACGAGTAAATAGGCTAAAATGCTACAATATCCCTTTTTAAAAAATACCTAAGGAGTCATCAAGTAACTGGCCGACAACTTCAGAAAGTGTGGTCTGGGAAGTAAACTCTGAAGAGGTTGTCTTAACATCCCAGTCAACCTGGGTCTCCTGCATTGCAGGCAAATTCTTTACCAACTGAGATACCAGGGAACCGCACTAGGGACACTGAGTGGGCCAAAACTAATGGATGTTCCTGTCCCCACCTGAACAGAACCCTGGGATTGGTAATTTTTTTTTTTAATTCACTAAGTGATATTATATGCAATCATTTTGGAAAACTATTTGGGATTCAAGCTGTTAAAAGATATTTTGCCTTTATAATTTGACATCACCAATCTTTTCAGTCTCACCTTTTAAACACAATAAAATTCCTCCCTCCAATGTATATACACGGTAGTGATACACATACAGTGATAAACGGGTGCCATTACCACTACCACAAAAACTTTTAAAGAATAATATAAAAAATTCCATTCTTTTTTAATTCATAATTTTGCAGTATCCATTTTCCATTATTTTATCAAAATAAATTTTCTTGATATTTTACTTAAAATTAAGATAATCTATGGGGTTTTCTACCATATGTTGACTCATTGAATATTTTTTTCTGATTCAGTAGTAACTATCTTTGTATTACTGTCTTTAAAATAACAAGTCTGTAATTCACACTTTACTTTGCACTAGATTATTTTTAATAATAGGACTGTTGTGTACAACTCTCCATTGCCTTCTGAAAATCAACCTTTTATATAAATTCCAAAGTTACAAGCTAGGTTTCCCCCCAGTCTAGTTAAGCTGTACTGGATAAATTTGTTTATTTTTTTCATTGATAGTTAGTACTGCTTTCAAGGTAAAGCCCCTTAGCAAATCCTCTATAAACTGCTAACCTGGGTTCACCTTAAGCTTTATTTTGTGACCCCATGGAATGTACAGTCCATGGAATTCTCCAGGCCAGAATACTGGAGTGAGTAGCTGTTCCCTTCTTCAGGGGATCTTCCCAACCCAAGGAGCGAACCCAGGTCTCCCGCATTGCAGGAGGATTCTTTACTGTCTGAGCCACCAGGGAAGCCCTTGTTTCGCAGACTGAGCCTTTTATTCTTACATTGTTGCACATTTTTCCTTTTTTGTATATTATATTTTGCTTTGTGAGTGCTTTTCTAAGTTGCTTCAGTCATGTCTGGCTCTTTGTAACCCTGGACCCTAGCCTGCCAGACTCCTCTGTTCATGGTATTCTCCAGGCAAGGATACTGGAGTGGGTTGCCATGCCCTCCCCTAGGGATGTTCCCAACCCAGGAATCAATCCTGCATTTCTTACATCTTTTGCATTGGCAAGCAGGTTCTTTACCACTGGTGCCACCTCTTATTTCCCTCATTTACTGAAATCTTAAAGTGCTTTGGGGAGAATTTTTTTAATTCCATAGTGCTGTATTAGTACTTTTTGTGTGTTTAAGATAAGATATGAATCATTTAATACAGGTTAATAAGCTTAAGAAAATTATTGGCTACAAACCTTCTATTCCCCTTTTAATTAACATACTGGTTTTTGTATATATTTAAAAATTTATTCATTGACTGCATTTATTCGGCTGAATTTTCCTAACAGTGTTTGTTGTCTGAGTTCTCATGATATTAAATATTTAAAGTGTCACTGTTTTTAGGAAAGGGCAGCTAATATTATAGTATTGCCTACAGTAGTTTCAAAGCAATGTGAACCTAATTCATGTGTGTGTGCATGCATGTGTGTGTGTATGTGTTTGTGTGTGTATTAAACATTCCAGGTCCAAAGACATACTTTCCAAAGAGAAACAAAAACATGAATATATATATATATTCATGTACACACACACACATACATATTACATATATGCAGGCTCTGCTGGGTCTTCACTGCTGCACATTGAGTTTAGTTGTAGCAAGCAGGGGCTATACTCTAGAGGTGATCCATGGGCTTCTCACTATAGTGGCTTCTTTTGTTGCAAAGCACAGGTTCTAGAGCACGGGTTCAGTAGTTTCAGCACATAGGCGTAGTTGCCTGGTGGCATGTGGGATCTTCCAACATCAGTAACCAAACCCATCTCTCCTGCATTGGCAGACATATTCTTACCCACTGGACCACCAGGAAAGTCTAAAGTGTAGGCTTTTTAATATCATTTGAAACATTGCCTCCCTAATCTATTTATTGTTGGTATTCTAACAGGAACAGTTATTTCATTTATGCTGGAAGTTTATAGAATATATTCACGATTCTCTATACGGAAAACATGTAATGGGAGGGTGTCTCTTAGTGGTTTTACCCAGAGAAGTAAGAACAGTTTGAATCTGGCAGCACTGTGAGCCAATATAATTTATTTTAGGTTGGAAGAAAAGTTATGACCAACCTGGACAACATATTAAAAAGCAGAGACATTACTCTGCCAACAAAGGTCCATCTAGCCAAGGCTATGGTTTTCCTAGTAGTCATGTATGGATGTGAGAGTTGGATTATAAAGAAGGCTGACCGCTGAAGAACTGATGCTTTTGAACTATGGTGTTGGAGAAAACTCTTGAGAGTCCCTTGGAATGCAAGAGGATCCAACCAGTCCATCCTAAAGGAGATCAGTCCTGGGTGTTCATTGGAAGGACTGATGTTAAAGCTGAAATTCCAATACTTTGGCCACCTGATGTGAAGAACTGACTCATTTGAAAAGACCCTGATGCTGGGAAAGATTGAAGGTGGGAGGAGAAGATGACAGAGGATGAGATGGTTGGATGGCATCAATGACTCAATGGACACGAATTTGAGTGGACTTCGGGAGTTGGTGGTGGATAGGGAGGCCTGGTGTGCTGCTGTCCATGGGGTTGCAAAGAGTCTCACATGACTGAACTGAACTGAACTGATTGCTACCTCTATGGAAGCATCATTAATGCCCAATCACAAGAGAGTCTTTTTTCTTTTGTTTTGCTTCTGTAAGCTTTTCAATGGAGTTCTATTTTCATTTACCATCTCTTTCAGGTGTTTGCATCAAATAATTATTAGTATTTTCCATCTAGGGAAGCTTGTTTCTACACTGGGGACAGAATTAGTCTAAGCCGCTTTTTATTTTTGAAATACTTATTTATACATTTTTTTCTCAAGAAATTCAGCTACTGTAATTTTCAATAAAGTGAGAAGTAAATAAGATTTATGTGGGCTGTCTTTGTACACAAGGCATTGTGACATGCTTAAGGACTATTATTTAATGATTTATCACCAAACATCCCCCTCAGTTATGTTTGTATGTGTGAGTATGTTTATTTTTCTTTTGTTCTGGGAGTGGAGTGGAGGGAGAAGAGTTGTTTCAGGTAGCACCTACATACTTTATTTAGTATATGCTTTAGGGGATCATGTATAGTTACTGAGCAAACTCTCAGTTGTGATGTTTTCCTGGCAACTCTAACAATGGGAAAATTGTTTTGGGAATACCTATTTTACATTGGTTCCCTCCTTAAAAGAAAACAAGGATAATATTCATTATTTTTTTCTGTTCATTATTCAGTCTATCCTACCATGCAGTCATCTATTATCTCTCCAACCAAGAGTCAGGAAATACACACGTGAGAGCTGAAGGAATTGGGAAAGGACATCAGTAGCAGCACTGTACTCTAGACAAACAAAGAGACACAGCACTTTATAAGGCAGGGCTCCCCAACCTCCGGGGTCTAATATCTGATGATCTGAGGTGGAGCTGATGTAATAATGATAGAAATAAAAGTCTACAATAGGTTTAATATTTTTGAATCTTCCTGAAAACATTCCCCCACCCCCCCAACGCTGGTGTGTGGAAAAATCGTCCTCCACAAACCTGTTCCTGTTCCCAAAAAGGCTGGGGAACCGCTGTTATATAGGACAGGATCGGTCCAAGTTGTTGGTGAACTCCATTCATTAAGTTAGATTTCAAGGTTGAGATTCCAACTGTGAAACACGAATTTAGTCTTAGAGCACTGAAGAAATAAGAAATAATCCCAACAGCCTGTTTAGTCAGAAAACACAGTGGAAATAGCTCACCAATAGTCCCTCTGGCATTGTGTGATCTAACTTCGTTCTGTCTGTAATCTTCTACACAATCCCTGATGCAACAGAGGCTCAGGAACCATTTGTACAAGCATTCAGAATAAAGTGACTTCCTAATCACAAATATTCAGGATGGTTTCGGAACATCTACAAAATTCAGGATACATGCTTTAATTAAGTTTTGCTTTTGTTTTTGTAAGTAGCATTTGTTGAAAGATTTCATCATATGTCATATGGAGACTTTAACATCGCATCAGTTTCTGAAGATTGTCCGATGGTAATGAATTAGCCATTTTCATGAGAGCTACACTCAAATCAGTGATTTGGAGTAATAGGATCTTTATCTCATCAATCTCATGAACCATTTAGTCCCCATTTCAAGAGCAGTTTTAAGTCTATTGCTAAATGTGTATTCTATTTTTTATTATGCCAATCAAATATGCTCTCAAAGGAAAGCTGAGTGAATGGCTCAATTATGGCTGTTGATGCCTTTCCCCTCTATTTCAGGACCAGTGCTTCTGAATTACTGTGGGCAAAACTTAGATGATCCCCATGGGGAAGAATAACAGATGAGAGGAAGAAAAAAGAGAGAGAGATTTGAGATTTATAGATTTAGAGTTCAGTATTTTAGCTTGAATTTTTGTTCCCTTGACTGTTGAATTATATTCATTTGTGATTTACCTATAATCTTAGGACATTGTATTTGTCTTGTTTATTAATTTAAAAAATTATCTCTGCCCAAAATTCACTTTTTTGCCAAAAGAGCACACAGATATTTGTGAATAATCTACATATATAATTATACATATGTGAAACAGTGAATTCACTTTTTTTTTTTTTTTTGGTAACAAAGAAGTCAGGACCCTCTTAAAAGCGCAAGTTAAACATGGATTTTTTTTTAAGTTGTTTTAAGCTTTCTAGCAAGACCAAACTTTTCCTTTGATGATATTTTTTTTTGGCAAAAGTTAGAAAATTAGTGCTGACTTAGAATATTTGCTTTTACTTTTAATCTTCACTCTTTGTAATTTGTTCTGCATTCACTACCTGTAAAAATCAAATATTCCAAAGAAATGGCTATTAATCATACCTATCATGGATTACAGCTCTGTGAAGCCTGGGAGTAAAAAGGATATAAACGTGAGCTGCATATTCTTTTCCTTAATGACCAGACATGACATAACCATTAGGGCCATTTTATGATTCTGAGTATGAATGTATCTGAATATACTAGTGTGACTGTCCTAAACTTGGTTATGGTTGCTGTAATGTAAGCTATATTGTTTTTGCTAGGACTTGGGTTTTTACAATCACCTTTTATGGGGGGCAAATTCAGTGATTTCATTCTTCTGTGGTAATAATATTCTAATGCAATCACATGTTAGCCATTGTTTCCTATTAAATTTCAAAATGACTGATTTTGCATTTTGGATAAGCAGAATTTTTAAAGTGTTTTGTTGTACATAAATGATAAGAATATCCTAAATAATGACATTTTACTATGTTTTATATTATACCCCCATCTGATTTTATCTACTTGCATTCTTCTTTACCCAGCTAAGCAGTGCCCTTTATCTCAAAATGTGGAGATTGTGTGGGCTAAGATTATTGATTTTTCAACATATGCTCAAATGATTGAATATGAAATGTGAAAAGACAGAGAAAATTATGTGAATTTCTCTTTTATTCATTTAACACAAATTTCCAAAATATGCAGCATCACTGTACTTCTCAGAAATGTATTTTTAGAGAAAGATTATATTCTTCTCCAGGTTATCTAGAATAACATGCTGAAAGCATTAAATGAGAAAATTAGTTTTATCTGTTAACTTTTAAAACCTTTGACTGAAAAACAAATTTTAGATTACCTTTTTAAAGATTGCAGTTTTTAAAATAAGAATTTTATTTCTATACTAGTAAGAAATACTTTTCACTATAACCTGAATATTAAAATGAAGTGAGAGTAAATAAGAAAAGAAATGAAGTGCATTATTTCTTGCAACTGATACTCGATGCCAAAGACTAATACTCACAGTATGTGGTTTAGAAAGGAAATGGAATTTAATTCAAAATGTCTTAAATAGATGTATGACCACAGAATCAAAAAGGATTCTTAAAAGAGTTTGAAGTAAACCATCTTCTAAAGCTAACATCCGGAAATTTGCTAGCAATTCTTGGACCGAATAAACCTATCTCTGACTTACTTTGACGATTTCCTTATTATACGTTTTCTTATTATAGCACTATAGTATGATAGTTAATAACACAAATTTGAGTGATAGGACCTTGATTCTAATCCTTACCCTTGCACTTAATAATAATGTGGTCTCCAGCAAGCTGCTTAAGAGCTCTGTGCCTGAGTGTCTCTGTGGATAAATAAAATGGATATACTTATACTTTCAATTTCATAAGGTTTCTATTCGTTGTTGGTGTTGTTCAGTTGCTCAGTCAAATCTTTGCAACCCCTTGGACTGCAGCATGCCAAATTTTCCTGTCTAACATTTCCTGGAGTTTGCTCAAACTCATGTCCATTTAGTCGATGATGCCATCCCACCATCTCATTCTCTGTTGTCCCCTTCTCTTCCTGCCGTTTGTCTTTCTCAGCATCAGGGTCTTTTCCAATGAGTCTGCTTTTTGCATCAAGTGGCCAAAGGATTGGAGGTTCAGCTTCAGCATTAGTTCTTCCAATGAATATTCACAATTGATTTTCTTTGGGATTGACTGGCTTGATCTCCTTGTTGTCCAAGGGACTCTCAAGTATCTTTCCTAGCACCACAGTTCAAAGGCATCAGTTCTTTGGCCCTCAGACTTCTTTATCATCCAACTCTCACATCCATACATGGCTACTGGAAAAACCATAACTTTGGTTTTACAGACCATTGTAGGCAAAGTAATGTGTCTGCTTTTTAATATTCTGTCTAGGTTTGTCATTGCTTTTCTTCTAAGGAGCAAGCATCTTTTAATTCCATGGCTGCAGTCAGTGTCCATAGTGATTTGGAGCCCAAGAAAATAAAGTCTGCCACTATTTCCATTGTTTTCCCATCTGTTTGCCATGAAGTGATGGGACCAGATGCCATGATCTCCATTTTTTGAATGTTGAGTTTTAACTCAACTTTTTCACTCTCCTCTTTCATCTTCATCAAGAAGCTCTTTAATTTCTCTTTACTTTCTGCCATAAGGGTGGTGTCATTTGCACACCTGAAATTATTGATATTTCTACTGGCAATCTTGATTCTAGCTTATGCTTCATCCAGCCCAGCATTTCACATGATGTACTGTGCATAAGAGTTAAATAAGCAAGGTGGCAGTATACAGCCTTGACATACTCCTTTCCCAATTTAGAACCAGGCCATTGTTCCATGTCCAATTCTAACTCTTGCTTCTTGAGGTGTGTACAAATTTCTCAGGAGGCAGATAAGGAGTTCTGGTATCCCCATCTCTTGAAGAATTTTCCACAATTTGTTGTGATCCATGCAGTCAATGGGTTTAGCATAGTCAATGAAGCAGAAGTAGATTTTTTTTTTTAATTCTCTTGCTTTTTCTGTGATCCAGTGGATGTTGGCAATTTGATCTATGGTTTCCCTGCCTTTTCTAAATCCGGCTTGGACATCTGGAAGTTCTCGGTTCACATACTGCTGAAGTCTCTTTGAAGGATTTTGAGCATTACTTTGCTAGCATATGAAACAAGTGCAGTTGTGCCATAGTTTGAACATTCTTTGGCATTGCCCTTCTTTAAGATTGGAATGAAACTGACCTTTCCATACCTGTGGTCACTGCTGAGTTTTCCAAATTTGCTGGCATATTGAGTGCAGCACCTTCACAGCATCATCTTTGAGGATTTGAAATATCCGAAATTAAGGGTATTTCAGCTGGAACTACATAATCTCCCCTTAGCTTGGTTCTCAGTGATGCTTGCTAAGGCCCACTTGACTTCACACCTCAGGATGTCTGTCTCTAGTTGAGTGATCACACCACCGTGGTTATCTGGGTCATTAAGATCTTTTTTTGTATAGTTCTTCTGTGTATTGTTGCCCTCTCTTCCTAATATCTTCTACTTCTTTTGGGTCCATACCATTTATATCCCTATTGTACCTGTCTTTGCATGAAATGTTTCCTTGTATCTCTAATTTTCTTGAAGAGATCTCTAGTCTTTTGTGTTCTATTTGTCAGTATTTTAAAAACATTTCCAATGTTTTGTACAGTAACTAGCATAAAGTAAAACTCTCTATAAGCAATATTATGTAATTACTAAGCAAATATTAAAATACTTTTAAGGGCTTCCCTGGTAGCTTGGTGATGTTCCAGTGCAGAAGACTTGGGTTCGATCCCTGAATTCGGAAGATTCCCAGGAGAAGGAAATTGCAACCCACTCCAGTATTCTTGCCTGGAGAATCCCATGGACAGAACAGCCTGGTGGGCTGCAGTTCATGGGGTCTTAAAGAGTTCAACGTGACTCAGCAACTATACAAGAGCAACAAAAATACTTTTAAAATGGTTTTTTTCAATGCAAAAAACATATATTCATTGACATAAAACCCTAAAAAACAAAAATGTGGCAACGTGAGAGAAGAAGGAAGGAAGGGATGATGGATGGACAGATGAAAGGGGAGCGGGAAAGAAGAATGGAGGAGAGGACAGGAGGGAGAGAATGTCAAGGAAAAGGATTTTCCTGAGGTACAGATGCCAGGACAATTTCTTATAAAACACATTGGAGAAGGGCATGTTATTTTCTGTATTGCTAAATTTCTTATAGTCAGTTTTGCCTCTGATAATGGAATGGGAAAATCTAAGTAGTAACTTTTCAACAGTGCTCCCAGATTTTAACAATGTTGAGATTCCTGTATTCAATTCTATATTCTCCTAAAATAGATATAACCTCACAGATTACCTTATAGGTGTTCTTGAGTTTAGCTTATTGCGGTAAATAGAAAATTATCTGTACATGTGCTTTTCAAGATCTTTGGATGATAAGAGTACATATGCAATGTTTTATAGGGGCTGGACAATTAAGCTAAAATAGTTGATACAAAATTTTAAAATATGTGTGAATTGAGCGTACATTCTAAGTTTAACTCAAAAAAAATGAAAAATCTATTTTCTTTAGTTACATTTTGTTCATGATTCTTTGAAAAAGCTATTGATATATGAATATCTTTAAGGGCAAAAGATATATTTAATAGAAACCATAGCTTTGTTAACAAGTTTTCTGGTTATCTTTTTTTATAACCACAGTAAAGGGGCATAGAGTTAGATTTTATGATATATCATAACAGTATTATATACATATTATAAAATAAAATATATACCCAAAAGTTAGCTTTCATAGCACCATCTTCAAGCAAAAATGCATTACAATCTATAAGAACTAAATTGTTACACAAGTGGGATAATTTTTACTTACTTTACCTCCGGTTAGTTTCAAATAATCTTAGTAAATGTTTGTTGTTAAAAATTAAAATAATCTTTTTTCATATATTATGAAAATATTGAATGTAAGTCTGTCCTTACACAACTGTCAGGAAGATTTTTCCCCCTGAAGACTGAACAATTTATAGTCCCAAAAGGATGTGTCTTTGAAAGATTAATCTATTTTGTGTCCTTTAGTTGGCTAATAGCTTCCATTTATTAAATATTCCCTGATGAGAAATTACTGCATTTACCATCCAGTCTCCTATTTTAAAAACCCTACTTCACAGGTATTAGGAGAGATCTAAGTAAAAAATAAGCCAAGTGAATGGCTGTTCAATTAGAGTTTAAAACCTTTTTAAGTGTCATCTCAAAAAGTCAGATTGTATACTTCATAGCACTTAGAGGAGGTCATGTGCTAAAGAATTACTCATAATGATTTAATTCATTCATTTTATAGATTATAGCTTCCGCTCTTCTATTGATGCAAAATGAATTTATGTGTTTAACTCCCATTAATACTAATGGTAATTTTGTGCATAAAACAGAAATACATTTGAAAGAAATTGTCTCTTTTCCTATTAGCTACATGCCCCTTTCCTGTGTAAAAATGTGAATTTAGGCAAAAATTTAGAAATTCTATAACAAAGATATTTAAACTATTGATAGTTTTACTTTAGAAGAATTTCTGTTTCATTTCAAATCCTCTTAGAATGACAGCCTAAAAATTACTGAGTTTTTTCATTTTTCTGAATATAGTTATTTGGGTTTAATTTTATATATTGTTTATTGTATCATTACAAGTTATGAAATTGATAAGTATTGTGTTATAGACCATTGAAAGCATAAAACTACCACTTTCCATAGATTAAACATTTAAAATATCTTTTTTTTTCTTTGATTTTAGGCTATATTGACTCTATCTAACTTAATTCCAATATTAGTGTAGAGAATATTTAATTCCAATATTAGTGTAAGAGAATGTTTAAGGCACTGGTGGCAATTTATCAAAATAATTTCTCTGGTTTATTGATTGCAAAAGCAAAATATGTGGACAGTTTTCAACTACTTAGCTTCTTATATTGAGGTCTAGTTGACGTACAACATTGTATCAGTTTCAGGTGTACAACATAATGATTTGGCGTCTGTATATATTGTGAAAAGATCACTAGATTGTTTAGTTAACATCTGTCACCATATACAGTTACAGAATTATTTTTTTTGTTATGAGAACTTTTAAGATCTACTTTGCTGTAAACTTTCAAATATTCAGTACAGTATTATTAACTGTAACATCATACTGTACATTACATTCTTGTGACTTCCTTTATAGCTGTAAGTTCATATTTTTTGGCTTCCTTCCCCCATTTTCATCCACTCCCCAACCCTTACCTTTGGTAATCAACAATCTATTCTTTGTATCTATTTTATGACTTCTTTTTATAAGTTTCCACATGTGAGATCATATGATATTTGTTTTTTTCTGATTTATTTCATTTAGTGTAATGCCCTCATGATCTATCCATCTGGTCACAAGTGGCAAGCTACCACTGTTCTTTATGTATACATATACCATAGCGTATATATAGACAATATTTTCTGTATCCATTCTTCTGTTGTAGGACAGTTAGGTTGTTTCCATACCTTGGCTATTGCAAATAATGCTACAACAATTTGGAGTTCATGTTTCATTTCAAATTAGTGTTTTGGTTTTCTTCCAATGAATATTCAGAAGTGAAATTTATACATAATATGGCAGTCATATGGACATTTTTGATGAGCTACTTGATGTATCAGTTGGGAATTAGCATAAAACTTTGAAGGTACTCTGACTTTTGTTTCTGAAGAAAATGCACACAACTTGCTAGGGTTGTCCAGATCTAAGATAAGTTAGAATGAGATAATTTACAATGTTTATGTGGACTATCCTCTTTCATGATTAGATAAATTTATGAAAACTAGTAGTAAGTAATATAATTGAGAAAATGATAAATCACTTGTCTAATTAACCCAATTGTGCTTTATTTGTGATACAATATGGACAAAGTATGGATCTAGCTATGAATTTATATGAGATATCTAAATGATAGCTATAATTAAATGAAGAAAAAGTAGAACTAAAAATATAGATCTCATTTCTCTCTTGCTGGAGCCCTTCTAAGGAATCTCCATTTCACCTAGAGCAAAAGCCAATCTCTTATGTCCTATTGTGCTCTCAATTTAAATAAAAATATAATTCAATAGAATATAAGAAATATAAGTGATTACGAATTTTCTAGTAATTGCATTAATAAAGACAAAGATTTGAATTATGCTTATCTAAAATAGATGGGGAAACATTGGCTGACTTTATTTTTGGGGCTCCAAAATCACTGCAGATGGTGACTTCAGCCATGAAATTAAAAGATACTTGCTCCTTGGAAGGAAAGTTATTACCAACCTAGACAGCATATTAAAAAGCAAAGGCATTACTTTGCCAGCAAATATCCTTCTAGTCAAGGCTATGGTTTTTCCAGTAGTCATTTATGAATATGAGGGTTGGACTATAAAGAAGGCTGAGCACTGAAGAATTGATGCTTTTGAACTGTGGTGTTGGGGAAGACTCTTGAGAATCCCTTGGACTGCAAGGAGATCCAACCAGTCCATCCTAAAGGAGATTAGTCCTGGGTGTTCATTGGAAGGACTGATATTGAAGCTGAAACTCCAATACTTTGGCTACCTGATACAAAGAGCTGACTCATTTGAAAAGACCCTGATGCTGGGAAAGATTGAAGGTGAGAGGAGAAGGGGATGGCAGAGGATGAGACAGTTGGATGGCATCACTGACTCAATGGACATGAGTTTGGGTAAACGCCGGGAGTTGGTGATGGACAGGGAGGCCTGACGTGCTACAGTCCATAGGGTTGCAAAGAATTGGACACGACTGAGTGACTGAACTGAACTGAATATATTTATATAGCTATAAATGATATAATTTATACATTATATGTTTAATTTTTACTTTGTATGATATATAATTTTATATTATTTAATATGATTTATGATTTAATTTATATATTTCAACCAGTATATCTAACATACCAATTCAATAAATAATCCATACTTATATACTCATCTTTGAAGTCTAGTGGATATTTCACACCCAATAGCTCTTTTCAGTTTGGATGCTAAGTTTTACAGGGATACTCGTTACTTGGAGTTCATAAAATTTCCAATTGAAAAAATAGATTCACATACTCAAGATATTTTAAGTATATTCTAAGTTTTAAGTATACTCAGAAGTTTTCCAGTAACTGAATTTACTATAAAATACAGTCCTAGTTATATCTACATCCATATTGACAGATGCTTCACTTTTAAACTATACATTTAACTATCAGTACAAAATATAAATTCATTAAAATTATGTAAAACCTTGATTTTGATGTGTATTAGGCACATTTCAAGTGCTCAGTGGGTATTTGTTGCTAGTGGTTCCCAAACTGCATGGTGTGGCTTTGGTAAAGCTTTGGTTATCACTCTGACCTCATTATCTACTACTTTCTTTCCCACTTTGAATCACATCAGCTGCTTTTCCTTGTCTCCAACTCTTGCATTCTCTACCTCGGGGCCTTTGTACTCTTTCTTTTGCTTACAGTGCTTCTTCTACAGATATCACCATGACTAACTTCCACAGCTTCCTTAAACCTTTGTTCAAACCTCAACTTCTCAGTGGGGTTTACCCTGACCCTGCTAGTAGAAAAATCACTCCCTCAGCTCTACATTTATCTTGCTTTCATTCTTTTCTCCTTGCAACTTATCGCTTGCCAACACCCTAAATAATTTATTCTTTAAAAATGTTGATTGTCTATGTTCTTTTTCCCATAAGTAGGATATATGCTTCAAGATTCAGGGGAATTTTTATGCCTTTTCTTTAATGATGTGAACCAAGCAGGTAGAACAGTATTTGGCATATAATTGGTGTTTAGTAAGTTTTTGTTGAGTTAATAATAAAATGGCTTCCTACAGTTTGGGTTTGCAAACTGAGGGACAGATAATGGACCCTCTTCATAATATTCTGTTTAAATTAGCCAGATTTCTCCTTAACTAAATGTCCACTGAGTAAAGGAGAAGTTCAGAGACCCATTGGAGAGAGAGCCTGGAGACCTAATCTCTGTTTTCATCTCTTGCTGTGTATCCTCAGGTGAGACAAGTAACAATTCCAGGATAGAGGTTTTTTTCTTCTCTGTATTATGAGGAAAACAGAACAGGCATCACTGAATTTCCTCCCATTTCTAAAAATCCTACTCAGAGCTATTGCTCTCAAACAGCACTTCCAAAAAAAAAAAAAAAAAAGAAGAAGAAGTTTGAATAAATCCATCCACTGGGAGCAAAATGCAATTTAGCATAGCTCGGTAAGCAATCTGATGCTGTACATATTTGCGAGGCTCTGCACTCCAGAGAGCACAGTATAAGCTTAGCCCATAATAGAGAAACAATGAACAAATAAATGAGAGAAAATTGGCATAGCCAATACTAAAGACAATGAATAGGGCATTTATGATTGTGCAGAACTCCTACTGAGAGACATAAGTTTAAAATATGTTAAAATATGTAGAATTTAATGTTCAAGTCCAAGCAAATTTTTCAACATCCTGAGGTCATAGACCATAATTTGAACTAATAGAAGTTTAGCAAAGCCTGGAAACAATATAACTTGCTATGTTTAGATTTTCTTCTATAGATAGAGTACTGTATGCCATACAAAAATATGAAAATAAGTAACCCTCTGAAATTAGGGAGTTTTTAGTTAAGAAGAAAATATTTAAAATGATATATAAAGCAGAATGTGGAAATTTCTTTATGAGACATACAGATTTTAATAGGATCCAGAGACTAAGAGAAATCATTCATAACAGAAAAGATCAATTTCATTAGAGGGACATTATCAGAGCATTTTAACTTATATCTCATTATATTTATTTAATATTCTCAGTTTATTTTTTCTTGTCGTTTGTTTTATTATCTACCTAATTTGGTAGTAAATATAAGAATGTATAAAACTTTAGGAATGAGAAACTAGAATCAATTTCCAATTTTATAATTTATTTCCATATCTATATATGTGTGTTTTGTATACAGTCAATTATAATTGAATTGAAGTGATATAATTGAAGTGATAATATAAGCTATGAAAGAAAATAATAAAAAGTGATCTCTCCTATCTTCTCTTAAGCAAAAGGTAAGAGTTCAGTACTTGAAAAAACAAAGGAGAAAACAGTGATGATTGATTAAATCAAATTTAAGGATTTAAAAAGTGCTGGTTATTATAACGCCAAAGTCATTAGCTGATATTTTAAATTCTTTTACAGATGTGCATTAATACTACTGAAAACTAATCAGAAAATAAAGTGCCCATTTAATAATTTATGTCACCTATATTCCTGGCAATATCCATCAGGTTAAGTCTATTCAAAAGTGTTGTAGGTTAAAGTAGAGATACCCAAGAAAGAAGCCAGTTTGAAATTTCTTAAATACTAAGACTCTCAGATACATCTTCTCTCTATAGTAAATCAAGTTAGAGTCTTGAGGGAAAAACAAAAAATGTTTCCAGGGTGCAGTATTATCAAGGTGTTTGTATATATATTGCCGTTACATATATTACTTTTACTGTTCTTTTTGTTTCAGGTATATAGCAAATTAATTCAGTTATAAATGTACATATATCTATTCTTTTTCAGATTATCTTTTTTAAATGAGCACAATGTTTAACATGTTAGTATTATGGGAATAAGTACATGAGTTCCTTTAATGTAAAGCTACCACTATTTAGTCAAGTGTGTCTCATCCACATACAAAAAGTATACTTAAAACCAGGAATTTAAAGCTGTTTGGAAGTTAATCTTATTTACCAAAAGTAGTCATTATTTCTTGGGAGAAAAATGTCATACTAAAGCATAGCAAGCTAATTATCTCAAAATTTAACTCAACCATTGAATTAAAATTTATTAAATTATTGAGAGCTGATTACATGCCAGAATTATTTCCCCACATATTCAACTAGACAACCACACAGAGGCATTGTCAAATGTAGTTTCATAAAAAAATCATAATAGAATTGACTAATTAACCATGATAAAAATTGCAATGGTTAATGGTGAAACAGCAAAGTTAGGATATATGATTTAATTAATGTGTGCAAAAATTTTAAAAATACAAAAAGCTATATATTTTAGGGAAAAAAAGCTAAGGATTTTATCAATTATAACAAATGTACCACTCTGGTAGGGCAGGGAGATGTTGATAATGGGAATTCTATGTTTGTATGGTTGCAAGGAATAAATGAGAAATCTCTGTACGTTTTTCTCATTTTTGTTGGAAGCTTTGTTTTTGTTAAATGAAGTCTTAGTTAAAGACTAAATGCAATGTGTTATCAAGCTGGAATACTGGAAAAGAAAAAGAGGTAATAGGGAAAAACTAATGAAATCTGAATGAAACATAAGGTTTCAGTTCAGTTCAGTCGCTCAGTCGTGTCCGACTCTTTGCGACCCCATGAATCGCAGCAGCCAGATCTCACTGTCTGTCACCAACTCCCAGAGTTCACCCAGACTCACGTCCACCGAGTCCGTGATGCCATCCAGCCATCTCATCCTCGGTCGTCCCCTTTTCCTCCTGCCCCCAATCCCTCCCAGCATCAGAGTCTTTTCCAATGAGTCAACTTTTCGCATGAAGTGGCCAAAGTACTGGAGTTTCAGCTTTACCGTCATTCCTTCCAAAGAAATCCCAGGGCTGATCTCCTTCAGAATGGACTGGTTGGATCTCCTTGCAGTCCAAGGGACTCTCAAGAGTCTTCTCCAACACCACAGTTCAAAAGCATCAAATCTTCGGTGCTCAGCTTTCTTCACAGTCCAACTCTCACATCCATCCATGACCACTGGAATAACCATAGCCTTGACTAGACGGACCTTTGTTGGCAAAACAATGTCTCTGCTTTTCAATATGCTATCTAGGTTGGTCATTACTTTTCTTCCAAGGAGTAAGCGTATTTTTATTTCATGGCTGCAGTCACCATCAGCAGTGATTTTGGAGCCCCCCAAAAATAAAATCTGGCACTGTTTCCACTGTTTCCCCATTTATTTCCCATGAAGTGATAGGACCAGATGCCATGTCTTCGTTTTTTGAATGTTGAGCTTTAGGCCAACTTTTTCACATCAAGAGGCTTTTTAGTTCCTCTTTTTGTGGTACCAAATGTAATAATATAAAATGCTAATGACTAGGGAAAGTGGATAAGTCAAAAAATTATTCAACTCTGTTGAAAAAATGTCAAGATTATATAGGTTCAGAAAATGTTTAAGTAATGAACATTATGTGTTCATATACATAATGTACATGTGGCAAGTACTTTTCTGATGCTCATCTCATTTAAATCCTTAATCTTATGTGGCAGTTTCTATTATTATCCCCTCAAATAGCTTAAGAGAAAATTAAGGCACTAAGTCGTTTAAAAGCTTATAGAATTTTGTATTTTTGTTGTGAGTTTCTTTTAATTACTTGTCTTCTGGGTCATTAAAGTTTGCCACAATGATGTCTGTAACATGGCAGGACATTAAAAACTCGAACACCACATTCCTCTGAAGGGCACTCCTGATAATGGTGACTGATTTTGCCATTCTCATCCATATTATAGTATCTTAGGACAGCCAGGTTAATTAGCCATTTTTTAAATTTTTTCCTCTTCTCGGAAGTGGTGAAAACGTCTTCCTTTTTTTTTTAGTATCCAGGATTTGAACTGAGAAAATCTGATGCTAACCACTGTAAAGAATCTGCCTGCCAATGCAGGTAGACGTGGATTGGATTCCTGGGTTGGGAAGATCCCCTGGAGGAGGAAACGGCAACCCACGCCAGTATTCTTGCCAGGAGAATCCCATGGATAGAGGAGCCTGGCGGGCTACAGTCCATGGGGTCACAAAAAGTCAGACATGACCGAGTGCGTGGGTGTGCGGGCGCGCGCGCCTGCGCGCGCAACACACACACACACACACAACTATTGACTTACCAAACTACAGAAAAAAAAAAAAAAACACACCTGTTGAAACAGATGCTAATTTTACCAACAATTTTATAATGTATGCCATGTATCTTGTTTAAAATGTACCAATCTAAATTCCTTGAGAAATCAAATCTAATCCTCATAATATTGGTTCTGTTCATGGAAGGTATATGACTTCTCAGGATTATTAATAGACCAAGAACTCTTTACCTGGAGGTTACCCATTACATCTAGCCAAGGTCCAAAGTAATTAAAAAATTGTTTTGATGTGTTCAGTGATTATTTAATTGAGGTTCTTTCACAATACTCATGTGTTATGAAGTATTTTGTTATAATGAAACATTTTTATTGGAAAGGGTAGCTAAATATTTATTAATAGTAGTAAGAAATATGTATAAGATATGCTGTCAGTTTTTCTGAGTGCTAAAAATTGTCTTTGGACACTAGCATTTCCAGATACCTTATGGTTTTCAAGTAGCCCTACTATAACTGTTATGTTCAAGTACTAAATGATTTAGTCTTTATCATTTTAGATATGTAGTCACTCTATCACAGGTGATTCCTTTTGAGATGATGATGACTATATATTTATAAATCAAAACTATAAAATCTCCACTGATTTCACAAGTATATATTAAAATTATTTTTAAAAATCTACCAAAATACAAGCACATGTATTTTAAATATATTTTTAAGTATATTCTTCAAATAAAAGTACTTGAGAGTAAATATTTAATCAACTTTTGTATAAAATTGTGTAACACTTTTTTTTTTTTTTTGCCGCTTGCTATGCTATTGTGGGTTAATAGCAAATTCTTATCTGAGTGTTAATAGTAAGCAAAATTAGATATGGAAAAACATTCTTTAGCAGAGCACAGTTAAACTATTTAATATCATATAATATATTTTCACTGTTATGTAGAAGTAAAATCTTGGTTTCATGTTTCGCCCACAAAAACTCTACCAAGAAAAAACAAATTGCCTCTGCAAATTTTGCTCCACTGATTGATTTCAATACTTAATTTTTCAATGTAGACTTATGTGCATCAGATTTTATAGAGAATATGTGTGGAAATATGGTTCAAATTAACATTGCCAGCGACCTTAGTGATAGGGAATCATTTAGTAAGGAATAAATGCCCTATAGCTATCCTCTAAGCATTTTTAGTTCTTTGTGCCACTGACTTCCTTTAAATGATCCTATTTAAAAAACTTGGCTTGGAGGAAAGGAAAGAACCGAAAATCCACATTTAGTAATCAACCAATAAGAATTCCTTTTTATTTTTTTGAATGTCTCTGAAAACAAATCGTATTGAACTCCATGGCATTAATACAAATAAACCCGTTCCTCCTACAGCTATAAGGTTGCCATTGTGATTTGGGATCATTCACCAGCTTTCAGAGCTGAGAAGAACAAAAAAAGATGTTCAATTTTGGATTAACACAGCATCTTTTATAACATTTGTATATAATTATATAAAAAGCTGAAGCAATGACAGTTATATAGCATTACATCCTCAATGTAAAGCCTTACAGGAATCATTGAAACAAAGAGCATTCATATGCAGATATCTTATCTGCAAGAAGCCCAGAAACTGTCTCCCAATTTTACATTCATAATTTCCATTCAGAAGAGCCTAGTGAATAGATGTTCTCTGCAACGTTCCATTATTTCGTTCCTTCTTAAAATGAGCCTTTTACAATCTATTAGAGAAAGATATAGGCATTTTCCCTCTTGAACATGTTCAAGTGTATATAGGGCATCACTTAATACTATTAGCAAACTTTTTTTCTTTCCTGTCAAAAGGCTTTCTTTCATTTTCACTCTTGCCATAGGGCAATAAACTTTAGGTAGTCTGCAATTCTGGAATTTCTAAAGTAACACAGAAATGTTAACAAAGTATTTTGAATTATTGCTGTTACAACTAACTCTATAAAAAAGGAATGTTCTAAGTAATCCAATTTTACCACACTGGGTTTCTATTTAATGGTTATATTGAATTACTGATAACTAAGAAAATCCAGTAAATCCAAATGGGTTGTTTAAATCAGATTTGTAATTATTCTTTAAGTGTTATTCTCAAAAAAAAAAAAATCATTCTTAGTGATAACTATTTTGGTAACCTAGACATTCCTATAAAATAGTAGAGATTTAAACATATAAGCACATATAATTTAATTTAATAAAGTAAAGCAATTCTAAGACATATATTACACTCTTTTGGGTGCAACAGACATTTATTTATTTTTTAACTATTGGAAAGATTTTTAAATACCCAGAAATGAAATGTAAAATCAAATGCATCAATTTACTATATCAATTAGCTGTTTGATTGCAAACTTTCTCATGTTATAATCTGTTCTGTAACTGGTCAGACTAATTATTATAATCTTGTTAGATATATAGGAAGATAGCTACCTTTAGAAACTTTATTACATGCCTCAACTCCTATTTCATGTAAATATTTCACTGTATAGTAACTTTAGCAAACTATATGGATTCATACTTGATCAAAATCCTAGCAAAATACATATTCTTTCTGTTTTAGCTCGTATGTCAAAGTGATTTAAGTGCTCAAAGAGAAGTGCAACATGCATTAAATAGTATTTTCAAGTCAGATAGCACAAAGGATATAGCTTCAACTGTCATATACATCAGAGAGATTATATATCATATAATCAGAGATTAACAATTTCTAAGTTCAGAATTTTCAGTGGAAATATCCAAATAAAAATCTTAATAAATATTACCTCAGTTTTCTCTCTCTAACATAAATATATTTGAAATATCATATCATGTATCCTCTCTTTTCATGCTGATGGCACATGCAAATTTTAAAATAATTTTTTATTGTATATTGTGGTTTAAAAAATTGTCAGATAACACTCGACTTGTTCCATTCCAATGTAGCTACTTAAATTTAGATAGACTTATCCTGTACCATGCCTCTTTGTCCAGGATTTTTAGCCCTATATTAAAAAACTTTAGGTTGCTGTCATAAAGTAAATTACTACCATAAAATTTTAATCAAAAATATTATTTATGTCTCTAAAATCGCCATGAAATTAAAAGATGCTTACTCCTTGGAAGAAAAGTTATGACTAACCTAGATAGCATATTCAAAAGCAGAGACATTTCTTTGCTGACTAAGGTCCGTCTAGTCAAGGCTATGGTTTTTCCAGTAGTCATGTATGGATTTGAGAGTTGGACTGTGAAGAAGGCTGAGCACCGAAGAATTGATGATTTTGAACTATGGTGTTGGAGAAGATTCTTGAGAGTCCCTTGGACTGCAAGGAGATCCAATCAGTCCACTTTGAAGGAGATCAACCCTGGGATTTCTTTGGAAGGAATGATGCTAAAGCTGAAACTCTAGTACTTTGGCCATCTCATGCGAAGAGTTGTCTCATTAGAAAAGACTCTGATGCTGGGAGGGATTGGGGGCAGGAGGAGAAGGGGACGACCGAGGATGAGATGGCTGGATGCCATCACGGACTCGATGGACGTGAATCTGAGTGAACTCCGGGAGTTGGTGATGGACAGGGAGGCTTGGCGTGCTGCGATTCATGGGGTCGCAAAGAGTCGGACATGACTGAGTGACTGAACTGAATTGAAAATAGTATTTATATTCCCCTTCTTTTAAGTGAAACTAATGATTGAAATGAAATTGTGTGTATAGTACAGAGAAATTGGACATATTTCCTCATGCTGAAGAATTAAATGTTTCTGAATTTAAGGATTGAGTCATCACCTCCACTTTATTTTACAAGTGATACTTACATATCACTGTAATTCTGGTATTTTGAAGTACATTATAGAATTTTTGCTTTCTTTCATTACAATTATGATATAATATGTATTATGATAGGTGAACACCTTTATAATGTTGACTGGAGTGCATTTTATTTGCAGTTTTGTTGTTGTTACTCTGTCATGTAACTGACTCCCATGGACTACAGCGTTCCAGGTTTCCCTGTTCTTCACTATTCAAGCTTCCCAGAATTTGCCCAAACTCCTGTCTATTGGGGTTTATTTTATATTAAATCATTTACTCTTCTGTTAAGATGGTGACTGTTGCTTTGGACACATGTGAGTAAGTGTCGTCATCCAGCTACTTACCTGCTATCTGATCATGGGAAAATTTCAGAACTTCCATGTCCCCAGTTAACTTATGCCTAAAACTATGAGTTACCCTGTGTGAAGTCCCATTCAGAGTGCATAACACCTAGTAGGAACATAATATCTGGCAGTGTCATCCCCTCAGTGGTTGCATGTTGACTAGTGTCTTAAAAAATGTATATACATAGAAGAAAGGAGAGTTTTTCTATATTCTGAGGATAAAATTTTTTTTATTTAATTTCTACTTAGAAAATAAGCTATGAAATACCTTTCCAGGTTTATTCATCTCAATGATTCCCTTTGCGCTTGGGAAGTTCTATATTCTGAATATCTGTGTGCCCCCAAATTCATTTGCTGAAATGCTAACCTTCAAATTGATGGTATTAGGGGGAATTGATTAGGTCATGAAGGTGGAATCCTTATAAAGGGGATTATTGCCCTTGTAAAAGAGGCCTGGGATGCCCCTGGTGGCTCTAAAGAACCCTCCAGCCAACATAGGAGACATGGGTCTGATTCCTGGGTGAAGGAGATCCGAGGAGGAGATCCACTTTATTTAGTATTCTTGCCTGGAAAATCCCACTGAGAGAGGAGCCTGGTGGGCTATAGTCCTTGGGGTCATAAACGAGTCAGACAAGACTTAACCACTAAAGAAAGGACAGAAAGAGGCAGGAGAATGTTTCCCTTGCACCTACCTCCCACCACATGAGGCCACAGAGCAAATGGCTGCTGAGGAGGAAGTGTGAGCTTCCCAATATAGAATCTTCAGCACCATGATCTTTAATTTCCAGCCCCCAGAACTGGGAGGAATAAATTTCTGTTGTTTAAAAGACATCCAGTTTGTGGTATTTTGTTATAACAGTCCCAACAGACTAAGATAGGAAGTAAGTAAGATCCCACTATGTGTATAGAGTGAGAGAGAGCCTGATTCCTGTCTAATTCCTGTTCCTTAGCTTCTGTCTTAACAGTTCTACTCAGGGCTTTGGGAATGAGAAAGGCCAGTTTCTCCTCCGTGCTTACCAAAAACTTCTTACACATGGGATGATCACAGCAGAGTGTATACCACTGCCTGTGATGCAGATCTGTCTGTATATAAATGAAGAGTTTTTCAAATCAGCTCAGTCATGTCCCACTCTTTGTGACCCATGGACTGCAGCATGCCAGGCTTCCCTGTCCATCACCAACTCCTAGAGTTTACTCAAACTCATGTCCATCCAACAATCTCATAATCTCTTGTCCCCTTCTCCTGCCCACAGTCTTTCCCAGCATCAGGGTCTTTTCCAGTCAGTCAGTTCTTTGCATCAGGTGGCTAAGCTATTGAAGCTTCAGCTTCAGCATCAGTCCTTCCTATGAATATTCAGGACTGATTTCCTTTAGGATTGACTGGTTTCATCTGCTTGCAGTCCAAGGGTTTCTCAAGAGTCTTCTCCAACACTACAGTTCGAAAGCATCAATTATTCGGTGCTCATAAAACAAAAGAAAGCCTGAGTATGTAGCAAAAAAGTTACCAGTATATCAGCTAAACATTTGTCAGCTTGATAATAAAACAGTTGTGATAGATTCTTGAGAGTATGACACAAAACTTTCATAAATATCATCTTTTTATTCCTCATAATAATTTCAAGATTTTATTGGAATATTTATAAATTCCCGCATAATACAGGGATAGAGGAAAAACAGGCAAGTTAAATTTCTTACTCAAGTTTGCCCAATTAGTAAATGACAAATTCAGATCTAAACCAGGCCTTTTGTCATTTGGTCCATATTTATCTAGTGTTTATAAATACCATGAAACTAGTTACTCCAAGGCAGAGAAAAAGCATTGTAAGGAGGCAAGAGAGAAATGATATTGAACAGATTAATATATACTTGGTTTAGGACCTTGTTGAATATCATGTTTCATATTTTTGCAAGATAAATTAAACTGCATGCAGCTTTACAAAGTAGTTATGATTCTTGCTGAACTCCAAAGCTCAGGACATAGTGTTTTGCAATATATGGACATAATGTGACTCTTTATGAAGGACAAAGTTATTTCATAGTTCTAAAAGGCCACGTTCTTTCTTTAGAACAGTGACTACAGATTGAAAAATGCAAAGCCCTTTGCTCTCCATAGTTATTTTTCCTCTCAGTTAATGGCATAACTTGCTGAACTTTTCTAAAACTCAACACATTTTTTGACCTGTGACATAGAAGTGACTCCATAACTAGGTGCCTGGATGCTTGAATACATAACAAAGAAGGTTTTCTTATAGATGGGTAGAGTTTAAGGAGCACTGGTAGAATTTTTGCACAGGTGCAGTGAGTAATTTTCCAGTAAAAGCCTGAACAAGGGCACATCACATCACAATCTGAAAACATAATCTGCAAGAACAAAAGCATATTTGATTATGGGGAAATGTGAGCAATGTTGACAGCAAACACAAAACTTCCCTACCCCTTCCTCAAACACATGCTATTCAATGGAATTCAGCTAACTGCATATATCCTAAAGAAATTTTTAGAGAGATGTTTTTGCAAAAAAATTTCCAAGTTGTAGTTTTCATGTTTTAAATACCATTTCATCACTTTGAGAATGCTGCATTTAGTTGATTATAGCCATCTGTGTGTTCCCAATCTCTTAAATATTTATGTATATTTTATATTAATATATAGGGTTTTCCCTGGTGGCTCACATGGTAAAGTGTCTGCCTACAGTGCGAGAGACCGGGGTTCAATCCCTGGGTCGGGAGATCTCCTAGAGAAGGAAATGGCAACCCACTGCAGTATTCTTGCCTGGAAAATCCCATGGACAGGAGTCTGGCAGGCTACTGTCGCAAAGAGTCAGGCTACTGTCTGGCAGTCCATGGGTCGCAAAGAGTCGGGCACGACTGGGCTACTTCACTTTCACTTTCACATTAATATATATATATATTTATAAGTATAAATATATGTGTGTGTGTATGTGTGCATAGAGAGAGAGATAAATTAAAAGTATAAGTGTTTGTCATCTGGATATGAAAGCTTATTATCATTCACTTGGTATATAGGTGTCAGTTCTTGACTTTGATAAAACCAGACTGGATAGAATTGTTTTTCAGTCGCTAAGTCATGTCCAGCCCTTTGCAGCCCCATGAACTACATACAGCACAGCAGGCTCCTCTGTTGTTCACTGTCTCCCACTATTTGCTCAAATTCATGTCCACTGAGTTGGTGATGCTATCTAACTACCTCATCCTCTGTTGCCTCGTTCTCCTTTAGCGTTCAGTCTCTCCCAGCATCAGGGTCTTTTCCAATGAGGAGTCTCTTCGCATCAGGTGGCTGAAGTTTTGGAGCTTCAGCTTCAGCATTAGTCCTTCCAATGCATATTCAGGGTTGATTTCTTTTAGGATTGACAGGTTTGATCTCCTTACAGCCCAAGGGACTTTCAAGAGTCTTCTCCAGCACCACAATTTGAAAGCATCAATTCTTCAGCTCTCAGCTTTCTATATGGTCCAACTCTCATATCTGTACATGACTATTGGAAAACCATAGCTTTGACTATATGGACCTTTGTTGGAGAAGTGATGTCCCTGCTTTTTAATACAGTGTCTAGTTTTGTCATAGCTTTGCTTCCAGGGAGCAAGCGTCATTTAATTTCACGACTGCAGTCACCATCCACAGTGATTTCGGAACCCAAGAAAATAAACTCTGTCACTGCTTCCACTTTTCCCTTTCTATTAGCCAGGAAGTGATGGAACCGAATGCCATGATCTTTGTTTTTTGACTGTTGAGTTTTAAGCCAGCTTTTTCACTCCCATCTTTCACCCTCATTTAGAAGCTCTTTAGTTTCTCTTCATTTTGTGCCATTAGAGTGGTATCATCTGCATATCTGATGTTGATATTTCTCCCAGCAATCTTGATTCCAACTTATGCTTCATTCAACCCAGCATTTCACATGATGTATTCTGCATATAAGTTAATAAGCAAGGTGACAATGTACAGCCTTGATGTACTTTTTTCCCAACTTTTAACCAGTCTGTTCTTTCCTGTCCAGTTCTAACTATTGTTTCTTGACCTGCATACAGGTTTTTCAGGAGACAAGTAAGGTGGTCTGGTATTCCCATCTCTTTAAGAATTTTCCAGTTTATTGTGATCCACACAGTCAAAGACTTTATTGCAATTAATGAAGCAGAAGGAGATATTTTTCCAGAATTCTCTTGCTTTTTCCATGATCCAATGAATGTTGGCAATTTTATCTCTGGTTCCTCAGCCTTTTCTAAATCCAGCTTACACATCTGAAAGTTCTCAGTTCATGTACTGCTGAAGCCTAGATTGAAGGAGTTTTGAGCATAACCTTACTGGAATGTGAATTGTATGGTAGTGTGAACATTCTTTGGCATTGCCTTTCTTTGGGATTGGAATGAAAACGGACCTTTTTACAGTAAAATTAGGATGGGGAAAATGGTTGACCACAAAATGAAAAGACATTTCTCATTGAATTTAAATCCAAAAATGCAATATTAAGAATGAATTTATTCTATGTAACAAACCTTATATTTCCCTTTCCTATCTCTTTTACCTAATTTTGGGTAAGGATTTTAGAGACTAATTGCTTTTGAAATGTTTTCTCCTTTTACATATATGCTCTTGAATATAAATGGATCACAACCTTAGGAGAGACAGTTATTTTTTAAATATGTATTTGTTTGGCTGTTCAGGTATTAATTGCAGCATGTAGTATCCTTGATCATTGTGGCATGTGGATTCTTAGTTGCAACATGTGGGATCTAAATTCCCTGACCAGAGATCAAATCTGAGCCCCTGCATTGCAAGTGTGGAGTCTTAGCCATCCGACTACCAGGGACATCCCAGTAGCGACAGTTCTTAATCAAGTTCATTGTTTTCTTGCTCCTGGAGGTACAATTAAGAATATCTTACTCTAAAATCCCCTACACAATGTTTTATAATTTACAGTTTTGATGAATTCAGCCAATGATATGCAACTTATCAAAATATTTTTCTCTACTTCCAGAGAAGCTACACTTTAAAAAAAAATCTCCTTTATTATTTTCAATGTCTTTTTTTTTTCACCCTAAATATTGTGGAGCCTGTATTTCACAAGCAAAATAAAGCCATGTAAACACAAACTGTCACAAATTTAAGTGCTTTACTATCATAGAATGGCACAACATGTATTACATAGAAACAGACTAAGGTATTAGCAATGAAGTTAAATTCCTATGGAAAGATATAACCCATTAAAAAATAAACCTATAATGATCGATTGTATTTCTACCCACATTAAATACTTTTATTGATATACTGACTGAATCATTAGCATGCAATGAAGTACCCAATTATTATATACCCTGCTGTTTTCAACTCGTGCAGAATGTCAGTCCTCAGTTTGAAAGAACCTGCATGTTGTGAAAGGCATCTCTCTTTCTGTGACTGGTCTACTAAGCTGATATGCTTTCTGACTTCCTTAGGCTTTTCTTCAATTCCAAGTCAGTGCTAATAGCATGAGCCATGCTTTTGCTTTTAAAACCATTTACACAGCAAAAGAATGCTTAGAATTGTGTTTTGTTGTTGTTGTTGTTGCTGTTGTTCTTCATATAACACCAGAGTTTATTTCTTTTCATTTTTTCTCTTAGATTATCTGGAATGCTTACACCAAAGTTAGCCAAAAACAATGTTATGTTTGGTTTTTAAAGAGTGAGCAGTCTTTTTTTATGTTAAGACAGGTGAATGGAATTTAATTGTAAGGTCCTTCAGTATTCAACTCTCACTTTCGTACAGTTTTCTTAGGAAAAACAAAAGACCTTCAGGACAGGAACATATTAAACCACTATTGCCAATACAGAGGCCGTTAGCCCACATGACCAATTCAGCTGTGGCTAATCCAAGCTGAGATTTTGAAGAGTTAGTATGAAATATTAGCACTATAAAATATCTCATTAATAACATTGATAATGATCACATGGTGAAATGGTGACATTTTAATAAACTGTGTTAAATATGTTAATAAAAGTAAGTGCACAAGGTGGGTTTATTTTTTTAATTTTTAAAATGTGGCTACAAAGGTCTGTATAGTCAAAGCTATGTTGTCGTTTTTTTCTTTCCATTAGTCATATATACATGTGAGAGTTGGACCAGAAGGAAGGCTAGAGCCAAAGACTGATGATTTCAAATTGTGGTGCTTGAGAAGGCTCTTGAGAGTCCCTTGGACAGCAAGGAGAGCAAACCAGTCAATCCTAAATGAAATCATCCTTGAATAGTCACTAGAAGTACTGATGCTAAAGTGGACTCTCCGATACTTTGGCCATCTGTTGCAAATAGCAGACTCATTGGAAAGGACCCTGATGCACCAGCAATTAATTCCTCCAAAACATCATGCCAGTTATTTCACTTTTTTTTCAGTCTGCCTATGAGTGGTACATAAAAATACCTAGGAAGATTCAAAGTACAATTGTTCATGGGTACAGTATCATGTTGGGCATGGTGATTGGAAGCAAGGGTTAAAAATGGCACATTATCACAATGAGGACAGTCTACATTTGGATTTTATTTTTTGATAAATCATGAGGATATCCAAGAACAAAATGGCTCTTTTTTCTACACAGAACACTGAAAAAGAGGGTTCTCATATCTTCTACCAAATTTTAATGAAACTTTTAAATTAATAGGAAAAATTTCAGCACAGTACCCAATATGACAATTTAAGATTGGAATTGAAAAATCTTAAGATGGGGTATTAAATGTTGCTATTAAAGATTCTCAAGAATAGGCCTTTTATCCCATAAATAGCTTATAGAGAAAAAAAAAAGTTAAAAATGTTTATGTACATTATTTTCTCCAAGAAGTGAAATACATTCTATGTTTCAATAGAAACTCTGGTGAGAAATCCAAATGCAAGTGCAAAGAAGTGTTCACAGAATAAATACCATGCATCTCCCTACCCTAACCCTTCCATCCAAGTCTCTCCAAAGAAGACCAGTAGGCATTTGCTATCTGGTGCAGTACATTAAATGATACATATTTTAAAATAAAACATGCATTCATTCCCCCTAATGAAACACTGAAATATAAAAGGAAAAGCTCTATGAAAAATATATTTAATCTGCATTTTACAGATTAACATTAATTAAACCATATTAATACAGATATTTAATCTATTTTATCAAGTCAGATCTTCATTAATATTTTTTATCTGATGTGGTATCTGATTATTAGGCTTCCCTGATAGCTTAGTTGGTAAAGAGTCTGTCTACAAAGAAGGAGACCCTGGTTTGATTCCTGGGCCAGGAAGATATGCTGGAGAAGGGAGAGGCTACTCATTCCAATATTCTTGGGCTTCCCTTGTGGCTTAACTGGTAAAGAGTCTGCTTGCAATCAGGGAGACCTGGATTGTATCCCTGAGTTGGGAAGATCCTCAGGACAAGAGAAAGGCCAGTATTCTGGCCTGGAGAATTCCACGGAGTGTATAGTACATGGGGTCACAAAGAGTCTGACATGACTGGGAAACTTTAGTAGTATCTAATTTTTAAGCAAATTTTAGTTGGCATAACTTCAGTTCCGTTCAGTTCAGTTGCTCAGTTGTATGTGACTCTTTGCAACACCATGGACTGCAGCATGCCAGGCCTCCCTGTCCATCAACAACTCTTGGAGCTTGCTCAAACTCATGTCCATTGAGTTGATGCCATCCTGCCATCTCATCTCCTGTCGTCCCCTTCTCCTTTTGCCTTCAGTCTTTCCCAGCATCAGGATCTTTTCAAATGAGTCAGTTCTTCACATCAGGTGGTCAAAGTATTGGAGTTTAAACTTCAGCATCAGTCCTACCAATGAATATTCAAGACTGATTTCCTTTAGAATTGACTGGTTGGATCTCCTTACAGGCCAAGGGACTCTCAAGAGTCTTCTCCAACTCTACAGTTCAAAAGCATCAATTCTTTGGTGCTCAGCTTTCTTTATAGTCCGACTCTCACATCCATACATGGCTACTGTGGAAGAACCACAGCTTTGACTAGACGGACCTTTGTTGGCAAGGTAATGTCCCTGCTTTTTAATATGCTCTCTAGGTTGGTCACAGCTTTTCCTTGAAAAGGAGCAAGCATCTTTTAATTTCATAGCTTCAGCCACCATCTGCAGTGATTTAGGAGCCCCTCAAAATAAAGTCTGTCACTGTGATGGGACTGGATGCCGTGATCTTAGTTTTCTGAAAACAAGTTTTAAAGCAACTTTTTCACTCTCCTCTTTCACTTTTATCAAGAGGCTCTTTAGTTCTTCTTCACTTTCTGTCATAAGGGTGGTGTCATCTGCAAATCTGACGTTAATGATATTTCTCCCAGTAATCTTGATTCTAGCTTGTGATTCATCCACTCCAGCATTTCTCATGATGTACTCTACATATAAGTTAAATAACAGGATGACAATATACAGCCTTGAGGTTTTCCTTTCCCCACTTGGAACGAGTCTGTTGTTCCATGTCCATTTCTACCTGTTGCTTCTTGACCTGCATACAGATTTCTCAGGAGGTAGGTAAGATGGTCTGTTATTCCCATCTCTTTAAGAATTTGTCACAGTTTGCTGTGATCCACACAGTCAAAGTCTTTGACATAGTCAATAAATCAGAAGTAGATGTTTTTCTGGAACTCTCTTGCTTTTTTGATGATCCAACGGGTATTGGAACATTAAATGTTTGAGTCCAGTTTTCTCAGAATCACAAATGTGCAAAACACTGGAAACCAGTAGAGGGATGATGATTCGGTGGAAAAAAAAATTTTTTTTTGTGACTTGTACACTGAAATATTAAAATAAAATTGGAATTCTAGAACATTTTCTTTCGGGAAGAAACAGAAAGGTCAAAAACTTCTGATGATAGCAGAAAAAAGTAATCCTTTTTGTAGGATCTAAAAGATGATACTTGCATTCATGAATCTCAGTTAACAGAAAGGTCAGTGAGTAGTTTACTGACTGTCTCAAGGGCTTTAGCTACATGAAGCCAGACTTTCACATGATTCTAGATAGTTATATATTTGGTGTAGGATAACAAAAATTTATGATTAATTATAGTTTTTCCTATATCCATCTGGATATGTTTGGCCATATGTAAACAAATCTTATGTAACAGTCATACTTACACCATAAGTTATTCTATTTATATTGTTGTAGGCAAATATAATTATTTTACTTCAAACAAGAAAGACTTGACTGAGGTTTATAAATATTAGTTTTTAATCTTCTAGGATCACCAGTACACAGAGATTATAGAGTTGGGAATGGAAGTTTCTTTTTACCCCAATTAGGTCATTTTGGATTTTTATCACAAATAATTCTTTCGATATAATAATAAATATTACAAAGTGTCTTAATTTAGGAGATAGTAATCTGGTCCATAGCTGCAAATCATCTTATTTCTCTTTTGGTAATTCAGAAGCTTCACATATTTTTGTGACCATTTGTTGAGTACAAACATGTTCATACAGTGTTATTCATTATTTCAGAGGAAAACTTTGAAATCTCTGCCTAATATTACATCGTCATACATTCTTACATATTCTATAGAGAAGCCAAAATAGAAGTAGCTGCTAGGCCCTTTAATGTTTTTAAAGTTTTCTTACCATTTTCTACATATTTTTCCAATAGCACTTATTTTATTTACAGTTAATGCCTGTTTGACTGCAGAAAATGTGTATCATTTCTTTGACATATTCACAGCACCCATGGTGTTCTGTAAATATTTGTTCATTACCTGATGATTATTTCATAGCAAATCAGAAGCCCAAGGACCAGATAGGTTGGTCAGGCAATTTTTTTCTATTCCTGAGTGAAGGTATTGTTACCTACTATTCCATTCAGACAGCTGTCTATAAATTTTATATACTTTTTCAGTTGATTAATTCTGCTTGCTGGATCAGCTACTAAATGCATATTGCTTCCTTCCAATTTCCTTACATGCAGTGTGGTAGCTCAATTCCTAAACCAGCTGTGACACATGTATCCACAAATGAAAACCTTTGTAAACCTTTACTTATAAAATTCTTTAGAATATCAGCTGTATACATTTTAAAACTGTAGGTAAACACAAAATGCATTTTGGTGTGATAATCTGTTAAATATAGTTTTTATCATTAGCAAAATTAAAAAGCATGCAAGGCTGGCAAGAGTCTGAAAAACTACATTTGATGATATTATTAATGAAGTTTATTTGAAACCATCATTTATTTGTATTGACATGTGATAATGCGCTCAGAGTTGAAAGAGTAATAGCAGAATAGCTAATCCTAATTAGGAAATTGGTTCCTGAAAACAACTGCCTACTGGTATTTATTTGAATCATGTAATCATGAAGCTTCCTTGGTGGCTCAGACAGTAAAGCATCTGCCTGCAACGTGGGAGACCTGGGTTCAATCCCTGGGTTGGAAAGATCCCCTGGAGAATTAAATGACAACCCACTCCAGTACTCTTGTCTGGAAAATTCCATGGACTGAGGAGCCTGGTAGGCTACAGTCCATGGGGTCTGACTGAGTGACTTTATTTAAACAAAAGGAGGAAAATGGAGATTTAAAGATTATAGCTAAGGTTCACATAGTCAAAATTGAATAACCTTGTCCACGGAGTTGCAAGGAGTTGGACACGACTGAGCGATTTCACTTCACTTTATGATGGTATAAGAGGCATATAGTATTAATCAAAACTAAGACATACTAATTTGACATAAAAATTTCCTTTATAAAGAAAGCTAAGAGTGCATTATACTACACCTATTTGTTTATTAAGTGATGACAGGTATTTTATTAAGTGATTTAAGTTTATTAAGTGATTCCTTTGATAGTTTCATGATTAGGTAGTTTTTAACTGGTACTCTCAGCTGGCATGAAATGTGTGCTTCCATAGCATTTTTATCCTAGAGTAATCATTATCAGAAGTATGTTGTAACCATGGGAAATGTATAAGACAACTGAGGAAATTTGTTAATAGATGAAAATTTGTTGATTTTAAATGATTATTTATAAGATAGTGCTCTGCTGCTGCTGCTGCTGCTAAGTCACTTCAGTCATGTCCGACTCTGTGTGACCCCACAGACGGAAGCCCACCAGGCTCCCCCGTCCCTGGGATTCTCCAGGCAAGAACACTGGAGTGTTCCTTCTCCGATGCATGAAAGTGAAAAGTGAAAGCAAAGTCGCTCAGTCGTATCCAACTCTTAGCGACCCCATGGACTGCAGCCTACCAGGTTTCTCTGTTCATGGGATTTTCCAGGCAAGAGTACTGGAGTGGGGTGCCATTGCCTTCTCCGAAGATAGTGCTCTAGTCTACCTGAAACATCAGTCTTAAAACTGAATGTCTTCTGCATAACTGCACTTAATTATTATTAATGAAACTAATTTTTACTTAGTCATAAATAAACAACCCTCTGCCTAAGCTGATCTCTTGACCTCATGCAGGTTGTCAATATTCTGAAGAAATCTGATGATGAGGCAGACTTTCAACTTTAAAATTGTGGTTAATTCTCTAAGCATGATTTTTATTTTCATGTTAAAGAATATGTTTTAGTAAATTTGGCATTAAATTATCTCCTCCAGTCTCGATTACTTAGAAAAGTGTCCCATTTTCCTGTCTTGAATATTTTGCAAGAGAACTACAATGAAGTAATGTGAGGATTTAAGAACTTAATACAATGCTTCATTCCTCACATCCAAGTCATTTAAATTCTTTCCTCAGTGCTGGTTTTCCACCAAATTGTGTCCAAGTCCAGCAGTTTAGTCCAAAAGTTCATTATCAACTAAACCTTTGACTCATATAAATGATTTTCAATAAATTATAGTTAAATTTATGTCAGAGGATTAAACTTGGTCAGAGGAGTTTTTATTTTGATTATTAGAAAATGATAGTTCAGGTAAGGGGAATGAACAGTAGTATTTCTATGCTTTAACTAGAACATTTTTTTTTTTCCTTAATTAGGGTACATTTATTTACTGTTAGGCTTCCAGACTGTCCTTACTGAAAACAAGCTTGGGGTTTGAATTTTTAATCCCCTAAAGAAAACAGAGTAAAATAGGACAGCATGAGTTGTTCTCGCCCACAGTTCTTTTCTATTTGTACTATGTTTATCTTCATATACTGAAAAATGTTCCTTTTTTCCTCATTGAAAAGTTGACGTGCCAAGCAAATTGAATTTCTTTTTCCTTCCACATCTCTTTTGGCTGGAACAGGATGCTTTTCTGGATTTCTATATAGCTATTGTTTATCAATGCATTTTAGTCCTATGAACTGGTTCAGCATTGCTAAATGCAAATATTTTAGCCTTTTTTAAGGTTATCCACAAATTTTTTTCCAAGCATGTAATGCATTGAAATTTAAATTGAATATGAGAGGGACTTGTATCCGGTAGGTTTTCATACAGTAGAGTTCTCATATTTTGGGAGTATGACTTCATTTTTTTCCTGATTTTTTTCTTTGATTCTGACAAATTTTGTTGGATATTAAAAATAGTCACAATGTGAAACATATTCATTTTGTGTGAGCTAATTGTAAGACTATATAAGTATACTTTTCAAATTTATTTCTCAATCTGATAGCTATGCAATATTAGATATGATAATTCTAATTAAGTATTGAAATTGACAGTGATCATTTGCAGAAGTCAATTCTTATGGAAATGTCTCTCAGTTTTTTCCTGTTTTTGCTTTACTAGGAAATATTAGTACTATAAATTGATAGTGGACTTTTTATGTACTAATAATAAAAAACAAAAAGATGAAAATCTTGTTAGCCTATTAGCATATTTAATTTCTCCAGTATCAGCCTTAAACTCTAGTAAATTCTATGCTCTCCAACCAAAGAGCACTGCTTCCATTGTTCCATATTCATAGCACAGTAGGGCAATGTTTCTAAAGTGTGAAAGAGAACAATTGGGAGTAAATTAACATGGGGGCTTGATAAAATACAGAATGCATGGATACAAAAGCAACCTGATCGAACAGTAACTCTGTCAAATCTATAGGTTATTCCTATACATGTTGTTTTAAATCATTAAAGACATCAATGAATTAAAAATATAATTTGTTTTTGGGGGATCACAGGGGCATGAGAAATAGTCAAAACTTCAATGACTTGTCAAATTCACCAGGAATATCTGAGGACAGAAATCCTTCACAAGCAAATCTGGAAAGATCTTCAGTGACAGCTAACTAATCTATTTATACATAATTTTTGAAAAAAAATCTTGTAGCTTTACAACAAATGTATCTATAGTTTGGGACTATATATTATATACAAAACAGGAGCATAATAATAACTCATAGTAGTAGGTAAGAATTACTTTGCAGAAAACATTTCAAATGTTTCAAATGTTGAAAGTTTTCATGAAGGTAAACATAGTTCTCAATAGTCTGCATGTATTAAAATTAAAAAAAAACTTCAAATTTGAAACTGTTTTAAAATTTAAATATTAAATTATTTTTGTAGTTATGTATTAAAATATATTTGTCATAAATCCTATTGAACTAAGTTTTCTATATATCATTTTAATGTTTCAGTGATTTAAATAGGGAAATATTTGCTAAAAATGCTTTAAAAATTGTCCCAGAAATACCTAAACAATATGAGATGTCCCATATAAATATTTATCTTGGAAATAGCATTATAATGTGTTTCTAAATTTTTGCTTGAAAATATCTAATCATGTTTTTGCTTCAGCCACTGAATTTCATCTAATGATTATGGGGAACAATCTTTAAACATTAGTTCAAAAACTTAATATGTCTCTTTATCCTAGAGAACTTATGGTAATTGAGGAAGTAGTTGTATATGTGACTAGATTTTCAAAATCTGATCTGATTTTACTTAAATTTACCATTTACCATTTGAAATGTTTTTGTTTTAGTTATATTTAATATTTATTAATAACATTTATTTTGCTCTTTTGTTTGTAGCTTCATGAAGTAGCCATTCGTAAATAATGCAAATAATGAACCCTATACTTAAAAATATTTTTGTATTTTGATGATAGCTGGAAGATAAAAAGGCATAATAAAACAGCAGGAACTCATTCTAAAGTTTACATGACTTCTTGTCTGAAACCTATGATAAGTGTTACATTTTTTCTTGGTGTATTTTCAACAAGCAAGTTTTGTGACCTCTTCTGTGTAAGAAGAATGTGCGCCTGCTAAGTCACTCCAGTCAGTCTGACTCTTTGTGACCCTATGGACTATAGCCCATCGGGCTCCTCTGTTCATGGAATTCTCCAGGCAAGAATGCTGGAGTGGGTTGCCATTTCCTTCTCCAGGGGGTCTTCCAAACTCAGGGATTGAACTTGTGTTCCTTACGTCTCCTGCATTGGCAGATGGGTTCTTTACCACTAGCAGCACCTGGGAAGCATTAGCCAATTTATGTAAGTTGTTGAATGTAGAACATGAATTGTAGCCTAAGGGAAAATAATTTATTTTAGAGACATCTATTTATTAATGCAATATAGAAAATTATTTTGTAGATGCTTATGCTTAATATTATATTATGTCAACAATACCACTGAATCAATTCTAGAAAAAAGAAACCTAGAGAATGGTCTTCTGCTACATTATTTCCTTGACCCTCATTTAATTTGAATATTTATTTTGGTTTTTGGATGTGTTGTTTGATCTTTTCATTTTAATAAAATTGGACTATGTAGATACTTTATGAATTAGAGAAAAGATAGCTAAATTGCTGACATTTTTATAAACATTATTTTGTGATTGATCTGATGGCTATTTACTGTCTGAAATAATTCAATCATCTAGGTCTCTAGATTAAACTAGCTCAACTGCCAAGTTTAGTCCCATTGTTGTGTGTCTAACAATTTTGCCATGTCTAAAACTCAGCAATGGTTCTAGCCTCAAGCATATTTAAACAAATTACTCCATCTCAATAAATTGCTTGATCTCATTTCCAGGTCAAAGTCCTCAGAATGATTCTTTAATTTTTATTTTTTCCCTTTTTTTTAACATTTAAACTATTTTAAATTCTGATTGCTCTTACCTCTGGAATATCTTGAATCTGTCTTCTTTTTTTCTATCTCATCTTCCACTATTTTTGTTTATTGACATCTAACTCCTTCCTGCTACTTTTACTCCTATAGGTGTTCATTTTCACACTCCCAGAATTTTTCTCCAATGCAACATACTGATTTGTAAACAAACAAACAAAAATCTTATAAAAGAGATCACAGTCTTAATTAAAATTAATTTCTGATGTAGCATTCATCACAATTTGTAAATTGTGCTTTCTAAAAAAAGTCTATCTCCTCTTCTAATTTCTAAATTTTTAAATTTTGTTCATGAATAATGTTCATGTATAAAATATCCACCACATCTTTAGCATCTTGCATTGCTGATGATGTATGACATTTATCATCTTGCAGGTGTCCAGTAAATATGGATGAGTGAATGCATGTATGAATATTGCTTGAGATATGCAGGTGACTATGGACAGAACGTTGCCATTGCACACATATTCCATATATTTTATTATTACTTTTTTTTCTGAGAATGAACCCCTCACCCTTGTTTAATCTCTTTAATTCCAAATCCCTTCTCTTTTACAGCCACCACCTGAAATATGTCCTACATGTTCTATAGTACTTATCATATCACTCCATGATTTGAAACTCTGTGTCCCTTTCACCTTTAAAATTAATCCAAATTTTACAATATTATGCATATTCTGATGTCTTTTTACTGCTGCAAATTTACCCTTGTTATTCTCCACCTTAGAATCTATAGTTCTTTTAACCTTTTTTGTTTGTTTGTTTGTTTTGTTTGTTTTGTTTTATGTAAAGTATATGTCTTTTGTTACACTGGGACTTTGCACAAATTTTCCCTTCTTTCTGGCACATTCTTTCCCCTTCTATGCGTAACATCTACTTTCTCTCTCAGTTTAATATTTGTTACCTTCCTAGATATCCCTAGACAAATTTCAAAACCCCAACATTCTATTATATAGATCATAGTATTATATTTCTACCGTAGCAACCACCAACTTCACTGGTGCTGACACACATAACAATATTTTATCCTTTTATAATGATAAGATGACTAGGTTATGACACAATCTTACAAGCGACTATATCTCCACATGGACTGTTAAGTTTTATGATGATTTCATTATAGGTTTTATTTACTAAACATAATATTAGCAAACAAATGGGTATAGAAAGAAGGTTATATGATATTTGCAAGCTATTAATAAAAGGAAACTAAAAGAATCAAATTTAGAAGAAATTTGTTTGTATAAATGTCTGTTATGATCATTACAAATGCTTTTAGAGAAAAACTCCTGCATATCAAATATCTACTCTAAGTCATATATCCCCTATACTCTAAGAGTGAAAATGTTATTTTAAAATTCAGACAGGTTTTTCAAAACATGGTTTTGCCGAATTTCCTTGGGGAGGGTAAGTGCGCTGGGAGAGGAGATGATGACTGGGGGAGGATGGAAATAAATGAGTCCTTTCCTTCAGGAGGGCTGACAGGTAAAAATTGAAGGTAAGGCAATTAGCAAAGCTAGGTGGGAGGAGAGGTGCTTCTAGGGCAGTTTCTGAGATGAATCTGTAAGTGATATCCCCATTTGTACAGTGGCGTAATAGGTTTCCATTTAAAATGAAATTAAAATATAATGAAGCAAATTTGATGTCTGCCAAATTTATTAAAATAGAGGCCTACATTTACTCACACTTCTCAGCAAAACTGACGCAACGTATGAAAATGAGAAGAGTGGAGTATATTGACATTATTTCTCCCAATTTGGACAGGAAACAAATATATGTTTTAAAAAATCTTTTATAAATAAGCTCCTTCTAAGGGCTTGGTAAAGCATCTGTCTACAATGCAGGAGACCTGGGTTCCATCCCTGGGTCGGGAAGATCCACTGGAGAAGGAAATGGCAATCCACTTCAGTACTATTGCCTGGAAAATCCCATGGACAGAGGAGCCTGGTAGGCCGCAGTCCATGGGGTCGCAAAGAGTCAAACATGACTGAACGACTTCAAAGGGCTTACCTGGGCTCCCCAGGTGGCTAAGTGGTAAAAACCCACCTGCCAATGCTGGTTTGACCCGTAGGTCTGGAGGATCACCTGGAGGAGGCCATGACAAACCACTCCAATATTCTTGCCTGGAGAATCCCATAGAGAGAAGGGGACTGGAGGGCTACGGTCCAAGAGTCCCAGAGAGTTGGACACAACTGAAGCAACCTAGCACACATGCAGCGGCTCACCTAGTCATTACACCTATACAAAAATAATTACCTAAGAAGTAAGTCTTAGTGAGTTCAACACAATAAGTTAAGGCCTGTGTTCACCTAGTAACATTGTCTGCCAAGGTAATAAATTACCACCTTTCTGATGGCCAATCATTTTGTAAATGTACATTCATTTCCATACATATGCATGACTGCATAGCTGCATATACAGAGCAGGAGTGAAGTGTGGTAGAGATCAATCTACTGTCCTTTATTGTTGGGGAAATGTAAAAAATAAAAATAAAACATTTAAAAAGTATTTTCTTTCTGAATATGTGTCACTAGTTTCACTGAATTTTCATTACAATGATGATAACTTTCCAAGTCAGCTGAGGAAATTTAACTAAGACAAATAGATTAACAAATATTGATCAATAATTTTTTTATGAAACTCATATTTTACATGTAATCACTGATTTTTCTTCTAGGGAACTAGAGTTTGACATTCAGAATATTTTTCTTTTTGTACTTTTGCTCAGATATATTTAAATGATAAGACTATCCACAGTGCTAAAAGGTGACAAAGCCACATTAACTACTTTATCAAATATGTTATTCTAATGTGTAATAGCTACTTGTTTGCTATTAAGAAAAAATTGAGGTGCCAATACTAACTGGAGAATGTTGAGAAAATAGACTAACTTCCAACAAAAAATAAACATTAATAAGCGTTGGACTCTTAAGGGTCATTTATCTGAATCCCTGGCTTATGAGATGAAAATATCTTGACATTAATTACTTCTGAATTTGTTTCACATATTTCTATTCTTTCTCAGTGGATTACTTAAAGAATTTGGACTCTCATACTTAGTGGATTGAAATTGATATCTTTATAAACTACATGTGGTATTAAAAGTAATTCTTAAAACATTTTATTTGTGGATTGTCAAGAAAAATGGATCTTTACTCTACTGTGTTTTTGACTAAGTTTTCAGTTCAGTTCAATTCAGTTCAGTTGCTCAGTCGTGTCCGACTCTTTGCGACCTCATGAATCACAGCACGCCAGGCCTTCCTGTCCATCACCATCTCCCGGAATTCACTCAGACTCGCGTCCATCTAGTCAGTGATGCCATCCAGCCATCTCATCCTCGGTCGTCCCCTTCTCCTCCTGCCCCCAATCCCTCCCAGCATCAGAGTCTTTTCCAATGAGTCAACTCTTCACATGAGGTGGCCAAAGTACTGGAGTTTCAGCTTTACCGTCATTCCTTCCAAAGAAATCCCAGGGTTGATCTCCTTCAGAATGGACTGGTTGAATCTCCTTGCAGTCCAAGGGACTCTCAAGAGTATTCTCCAACACCACAGTTCAGATGCATCAATTCTTCGGCACTCAGCCTTCTTCACAGTCCAACTCTCACATCCATACATGACCACAGGAAAAACCATAGCTTTGACTAGACGGACCTTAGTGGGCAAAGTAATGTCTCTGCTTTTCAATATGCTATCTAGGTTGGTCATAACTTTTCTTCCAAGGAGTAAGCGTCTTTTAATTTCATGGCTGCAGTCACCATCTGCAGTGATTTTGGAGCCCAGAAAAATAAAGCCTGACACTGTTTCCACTGTTTCCCTATCTATTTCCCATGAAGTGATGGGACTGGATGCCATGATCTTCATTTTCTGAATGTTGAGCTTTAAGCCAACTTTTTCACTCTCCTCTTTCACTTTCATCAAGAGGCTTTTTAGTTCCTCTTCACTTTCTGCCACAAGGGTGGTGTCATCTGCATATCTGAGGTTATTGATATTTCTCCCAGCAATCTTGGTTCCAGCTTGTGTTTCTTCCAGTCCAGCGTTTCTCCCAGTCCCGTGTTTCTCATGATGTACTCTGCATATAAGTTAAATAAGCAGGGTGACAATATATAGCCTTGATGTACTCCTTTTCCTATTTGGAACCAGTCTGTTCCATATTCAGTTCTAACTGTTGCTTCCTGACCTGCATACAGATTTCTCAAGAGGCAGGTTAGTTGGTCTGGTATTCCCATCTCTCTCAGAATTTTCCACAGTTTATTGTGATCCACACAGTCAAAGCCTTTGGTATAGTCAATAAAGCAGAAATAGATGTTTTTCTGGAATTCTCTTGCTTTTTCAATGATCCAGTGGATGTTGGCAATTTGATCTCTGGTTCCTCTGCCTTTTTGAAAACCAGCTTGAACATCAGGAATTTCACAGTTCACATATTGCTGAAGCCTGCCTTGGAAAATTTTGAGCATTACTTTACTAGTGTGTGAGATGAGTGCAATTGTGTGGTAGTTTGAGCATTCTTTGGCATTGCCTTTCTTTGGGATTGGAATGAAAACTGACCTTTTCCAGTCCTGTGGCCACTGCTGAGTTTTCCAGATTTGCTGGCATATTGAGTGCAGCACTTTCATAGCATCTTCTTTGAGCATTTGAAATAGCTCAACTGGAATTCCATCCCCTCCACTAGCTTAGTTCATAGTGATGCTTTCCAAGGCCCACTTGACTTCACATTCCAGGATGTCTGGTTCTAGATGAGTGATCACACCATCGTGATTATCTGGGTCGTGAAGATCTTTTTTGTGTAGTTCTTCTGTGTATTCTTGCCACCTCTTCTTAATGTCTCCTGCTTCTGTTAGAGCCATAACATTTCTGTCCTTTATTGAGCCCATCTTTGCATGAAATGTTCCCTTGCTATCTCTAATTTTCTTAAAGAAATTTCTAGTCTTTCCCATCCTATTGTTTTCCTCTTTTTTTTTTTTTTTTGCATTGATCGCTGAGGAAGTCTTTCTTATCTCTCCTTGCTATTCTTTGGAACTCTGCATTCAAATGGAAATATCTTTCCTTTTCTCCTTTGCCTTTTGCTTCCCTTCTTCTCACAGCTATTTGTAAGGCCACCTCAGAGTGCCATTTTGCTTTTTCGCATTTCTTTTTCTTCAGAATGCTCTTGATCCATGCCTTTGTACAATGTCACAAACTTCCATCCATAGTTCATCAGGCACTCTGTCTATCAGATTAGGCCCTTAAATCTATTTCTCACTTCCACTGTACAATCATAAGGGATTTGATTTAGGTCATACCTGAATGGTCTAGTGCTTTTCCCCACTTTCTTCAATTTAAGTCAGAATTTGGCGATAAGGAGTTCATAATCTGAGCCACAGTCAGCTCCACGTCTTTTATTTATGACTGTTTAGAGCATTTCCATCTTTTGCTGCAAAGGATATAATCAATCTGATTTCAGTGTTGACCATTTGGTGATGTCCATGTGTAGAGTCTTCTCTTGTGTTGTTGGAAGAGGTTGTTTGCTATGACCAGTGCATTTTCTTGGCAAAACTCTATTAGCCTTTGCCTGCTTCACTCTGTACCCAAGGCCAAATTTGCCTGTTACTTCAAGTGTTTCTTGACTTCCTACTTTTTCATTCCCATCCTCTATAATGAAAACGATATCTTTGGACGGTGTTCTAAAAGATCCTGTAGGTCTTCATAGAACTGTTCAACTTCAGCTTCTTCATTGTTATTGGCCAGAGCATAGACTTGTATTACCGTGATATTGAATGGTTTGCCTTGGAAACGAACAGAGATCATTCTGTCGTTTTTGAGATTGCATCCAAGTACTGCATTTCGGACTCTTTTGTTGAGTATGATGGCTACTCCATTTCTTCTAAGGGATTCCTGGTCACAGTAGTAGATACAATGGTCATCTGAGTTAAATTCACCCATTCCAGTCCATTTTAGTTCACTGATTCCTAGAATGGTGACGTTCACTTTTTCCATCCCTTGTTTGACCAGTTCCAATTTGCTTTGGTTCATGGACCTATATGTGTTTAATTAAAGATAAATTCATCTTTAAAAGAATATTTATGGCATACTTTGCTAGATTTTAGAGGAGAATGCATAGTCCTCATTTAAAAGATACTTATATTGTAACTAGAAAGAACAAACTCAAAATAGCACCTATTCCCCACGTGTCTATTAATATATATCTATTAACTTAAAGCTTATTTGACAGATTTGTTTGAAAACTCCTGCTAAGAAACATGATTATTTTTAAAATTCAGTTTTCCAAAATTATTCAACATTAAGCATGTTTGTTCCTGTCCAAATTCCTTTTGTCATCCTACAAAGGGCTAGATTTTCTTGAACACATCCAGTGGACAAGTGGTGGAACTTAACTTACAAGCTCAATTACAAAATCCACAAAAGTCATTTAAACTCTCAGCCTTACTATCTCCAGTTGTAATATATTAGGTGATTTGGGGTAGGTACTCTCTAATGACTCCTCCAGTTCCAATTCTTCATGATTTCAATTTGAGTTTAAATACTAAACTCTGTGCTGCTGAGTGTGATAGATCTGAGATTGGGGGTGGGGTCAATGTGGATTGTTTGATGTCTAATCAGAATTGTTATACTGGAAGAGAGGTTCTTAATAAGTAGTTCTAGATATTCATTCTAAGATATTAGGTAAATAAGTGTTTGATTTATGGACTCATGTTAATTTATCTATATTTAACATGTCAGAATGTCAATATATCTATTAAAGTGTTAATGCAGTGAATTACCTTTGACTTGTTTTTTGAAAATAATTTTATATAAATTTTATAGTAAGAACAGCATAATATTTCTGTGAAATAAAGATGAGAACTATTCTCAGCCCTGGGAATGTAGATGTAGATCTCTAAACATTTCAGTGAATGTATTCTCCCTTGTATGCAATGTATAACATTTACTAACACATGGCTACTACTAGCTAATGTCTTCTTCATGTTCATCTCATGTTACTCTTATTGTTTCTTTTGTCTCCAGAGAATTTGGGCTGCCAAGTTATTATTTTTGTTGTTATTATTATTAATTTTATTTATTTATTATTTCTAAGGGATTGGAAATGTTGGAGGAGTGTGTAATTTCCTTGGTTCTGTCTTGTCACAACAAAAAAATTGATACGACGGACTGACCAGCCTTAAGCCTTTGGATGGGCCAGTGTTACAGTCCTGTGACAGCTCAGTTTTATTCAGAAAATAAAGGAAAATACATTCTTGAGGTGTGAAGGCATGCGGACCCAAAAGACCTGAAGAGAAGAGAGGCCCCTGGCCCAATTTGGCTCCTCTTTTTATATGTTTTTTCTCCTCCTGAGCCTTCCCTATGTAAACTGGGCTAGCCAGGAGTGCTGTTTGTTTTACCTGAGGTCTTCACTTTGGTGTTTGGACCTTTCTTTGTTCTCTTTTCACAAGCTTTTCCCTTCTTTGTCTTTTAGCCACCGCCTTTGGACTCCTTTTTCCTATTCCAACTGCCTAACAGAAAGATTTTGAAAATGTTAACAACATGCCCAGTATCTTTGAAGTACCACTTGGATTTAAAAGAGTTTTGTTATATGTATCTTTGATCTTATGTACAGCTGAAATTGACAACCTTTCTCTTAACAGTGATTTTCACCTACTCATTTGATCCCTTGATTAACTCAAATTCATATACCAAAAAGTAGGATAATCTTAAAATGGCATCTTCTTTCCATTTATTCTTTCATCCATGTTACCTCTGTCCCTATCATCCATAACAACTCTAAGTTTATCATTAAGTTTATCATTCTCAAGTTTTATTTTCCATGAAAATCATCTAGTGTGCTTGTTTTTAAATCATCTAGTGTGCTAATTTCTGGACCTCATTCACAAACTTTATAAATTAGTAGGATCTAAACTATACCCTAGTTTGCATTCCCACCAACAGTGTAAGAGGGTTCCCTTTTCTCCACACCCTCTCCAGCATTTATTGCTTGCAGATTTTTGGATCGCAGCCATTCTGACTGGTGTGAAGTGGTACCTCATTGTGGTTTTGATTTGCATTTCTCTAATAATGAGTGATGTTGAGCATCTTTTCATGTGTTTGTTAGCCATCCATATGTCTTCTTTGGAGAAATGTCTATTTAGTTCTTTGGCCCATTTTTTGATTGGGTCGTTTGGGAATGCATGTAAGAATTAAAGATTTTAAAATTTAAAAAAATAATAATAATAAAAATTAAAAAAAATAAATAAATAAACTATAACCTAGGAACTTGGAATAAACTCTCTCTTAAACATAAACTGGGAAAAAGAAGTTGTAAATAATTGGAGAACAACTTTGCACTAGAAGAAACGAAATTGGTTTCTAAGATACAAGAATTGACATGACACAGCAAGACATTTCCCTGCATCATTGTGCTTGGCCTTAAGTTTCGCTTGAATGGTAGAAGCATCCAAAGCATATTCTAGATTGGGAAGGAAAGGAAGCACAACCTATTGCTTGTTAGACACAAATTATTGAATTCCTGGATTATTTATTCTTCCACATGGGCTATCACCTTCAAGAAAACAAAAGTCTTGTTTTTTTTCTAGGATTTTGCTCTAAACCAAAAGCTACAAAATACATACAGAAGATAAAAGTAAGGAGAGAATATACCAGACTAGCCCAAGGAAGTTTAACTGTCTTTAATCTACCACTTACCAAATTGTATAACCTTGCATAAATCATTTCACCTTTTGAACCTTAATTTCAAAGTCTTTTATATGGATTAGATGATATCAAAATGTCTTCTAACTCATATATACTGAATTTGGAACTAAGGGAGTGATTTGGTTATTATAATTTATTTTCTCATTACTTTCTAAAAGCTAGATATTTAGTTTTCTAAAAATTATGATATGATTTTATAAGAATTTTAATATAATTATATAATTTTATAAGAATTTACAGAGAGCTACAAATTACCAATTTTACAGCAGTTTGATACATGCTGCTTACTAATATTTACCATGATTTCCTTCTTGTGCACAGAGCTGTTTTTATTTTGTTAAAGGTTTTGTTTTCATACACTTCTTACCTGAAAGTTTCTTGAGTTTATCTGGTTCCATACAATATACATGGAGTTCAGATTGAATCTATAATATTTCGATATTAAACTACAGAAATGTACATCTGTGAAACATTAACACTGTTTTCATAGATATGATTAGATTATATACTTAAAGAGTAAATATCTTAAAGAAGAAGAACTTCACAGAAAACTCAGTGTTGACCATAACCACCATGACGAAGCTTCATGGGTAATAGCGAACACAGTGTAGTAATCACAAGCCTAGATATAGGCTTTGTTTTGTTTTTGTCATCTATTCATTAAAGTAGTTTGGACTTTATGAGAAATAAATTTTTTAAAAGTTGAGGGAGGAATCAATGCTTGGAACTTTTTTTTTCTGATGGAAGACTATTCTCTTAAACATTTCATATCACTATTACTTTCAAGTGGTCATAAGAATAGAAATTCAGCAAGAACTCTACTGGCACAGAACAGAGCATATAAATATGTACTCCTTTTGCCCTTCAGGGCTAGACAAAAAAAGGAAAAAAACTAACAATACCAAACATACATGTTCTATATAGAAGACATAATTCATTTGTCCCCAAGGACAAGGCATCTGGTGTCTGTAGGAGGATGTTCCTCTATCATACAGAGGACAGAGAAGGGGGTGTAATGAAAGGGTATTTTCTGAAAGTTCAATAACTTAAAATGGCATAAGATTTTACTTCCAGGGTTTTAATGCTTTGCTTGTAGCTAAATATTTCTCTGGAAGCATAATGTTAATAAGACAATCAAGGGAAATATGTGAGATATTTAATTAAAATCTATCCCTTAGTTTCAGTAACTTGCTGTGTAACATGAACTAAAGCTCTTAATATAAGCCAATACATACTTAAAGGTGTGTGAAACTTCACATGGATTAAAAACAGAGGCCTATATTCTCTTAAATGAGAGGAAACATATAAACTATGATAACATATTTAAGATATCATATCATTGTTAAGCAACCATATTCTTTTTCATAGCCTCCTACAAATATATATTTATAGAGAGCCCTTTATCAAAATGCTTAGAGCTATATCAAAATAGCAACTTTAAAACAAGACTGAAAGTGATATTAGATATGTCCTTTAATGAATGCTAACTAATTTTTGATAGATAAAACTTTAATTTCAATTAAAAAATCTCAATACAAAATTTCTCAAAAAATATCTGTTTATCTAATGATGTCTAAATAAGTATGCTGGATTAATTAATGTCTCATGATTGTCACAAACTACCTTACTGTTTTAAGAGTACTTGCTTATAAATTAGAAACGAAATATATATGTACATATACAATATGCATGTATCTATTTGTGTTAAGTAATTTTCTGTAGTTATGCTATTCAATTATTAATATTCATCTAATAGAGTGCATTTGTAATTCCAAGTGATTGATACTTATATCAGGATAAAATTGGCAGAAATTTTGTTGTTCATTCACCTAGTTGTGTCTGAATGTTCACGACTCCATGGACTGCAGTACACCAGGCTTCCTGTCCCTTACCATCTCCTGGAGTTTGCCCAAGTTCATGTCCATTGCATCAGTGATGCCATCCAGCCGTCTTATCCTCTGTACCGCTCCTGTCCTCCTGCCTTCAATCTTTCCCAGAATCAGGGCCTTTTCAATGAGTCAGCTCTTCACATCAGGTGACCAAAGTATTGGAGCTTCAGCTTTACCATCAGTCCTTCAGATTAATATTCAGGGTTGATTTCCTTTAAGATTGACTGATTTGATCTCCTTGCTGTCCAAGGGACTCTCAAGAGTCTTCTCCAGCAGCCCAGTTTGAAAGCGTCAATTTTGGTGCTTTGGCTTCTTTATGGTTCAGATTTCACAACTGTACACTACTACTGGAAAGACCATAGCCTTGACTATATGGACCTTTGTCAGTAAAATGTTGTTTTTGCTTTCTAATACAGTGTAGGTTTGTAATAGCGTTCCCACCAAGAAGGAATTGTCTTCTGATTTCATGGCTGAAGTCACCATTCAGTGATTTTAGAGCCCAAGAAGAGAAAATCTGTCACTGCTTCCATTTTTTTTCCCCTTCTATTTGCCATGAAGTGATGGGGCTGGGTGCCATAATCTTAGTTTTTTATTTTTTTCATATTTAGTTTTAAGCTGGCTTTTTCACTCTTCTCTTTCACCCTTATCAAGAGTGTTCTTTAGCTCCTCTTTGCTTTCCATAATTAGAACAGTATCATGTGCATATTATGTGATATTTCTCACAGGAGTCTTGATTCCAGCTTGTAACTCATCCAACCCAGCATTGGTCATGCTGTGCTTTTCATATAAGTTAAATATACAGGGTAACAATAAACAATTTTGTAGTTTAGTTCAGTTCAGTTCAGTTCAGTCACTCAGTCATGTCCAACTCTTTGCGACCCCATGAGTCGCAGCACGCCAGGCCTCCTTGTCCATCACCAACTCCCAGAGTTCAATCAGACTCACGTCCATTGAGTCCGTGATGCCATCCAGCCATCTCATCCTCTGTTGTCCCCTACTCCTCCTGTCCCCAATCCCTGCCAACATCAAAGTCTTTTCTAATGAGTCAACTCTTCACATGAGGTGGCCAACGTACTGGAGTTTCAACTTTAGCATCAGTCCTTCCAAAGAAATCCCAGGGCTGATCTCCTTCAGAATGAACTGGTTGGATCTCCTTGCAGTCCAATGGACCTTCAAGAGTCTTCTCCAACACCACAGTTCAAAAGCATCAATTCTTCGGCTCTCAGCCTTCTTCACAGTCCAACTCTCACATCCATACATGACTACTGGAAAACCATAGCCTTGACTAGACGGACCTTAGTCAGCAATGTCTCCCCTTTTGAATATGCTATCTAGGATGGTCATAACTTTTACAAAGAGTATCTTTTAATTTCATGGCTGCAATCACCATCTGCAGTGATTTAGGAGCCCAGAAAAATAAAGTCTGGCACTGTTTCCACTGTTTCCCCATCTACTTCCCATGAAGTGATGGGACCGGATGCCATGATCTTCATTTTCTGAATGTTGAGCTTTAAGCCAACTTTTTCATTCTCCTCTTTTACTTTCATCAAGAGGCTTTTTAGTTCCATTTACTTTCTGCCACAAGGGTGGAGTCATCTGAATATCTGAGGTTATTGATATTTCTCCCAGCAATCTTGATTCCAGCTTGTGTTTCTTCCACTCCAGCGTTTCTCATGATGTACTCTGCATATAAGTTAAATAAGCAGGGTGACAATATACAGCCTTGATGTACTCCTTTTCCTATTTGGAACCAGTCTGTTGTTCCATGTCCAGTTCTAACTGTTGCTTCCTGACCTGCATACAGATTTCTCAAGAGGCAGGTTAGGTGGTCTGGTATTCCCATCTCTCAGAATGTTCCACAGTTTATTGTGATCCACACAGTCAAAGGCTTTGGCATAGTCAATAAAGCAGAAATAGATGTGCTTCTGGAACTCTCTTGCTTTTTTGATGATCCAGTGGATGTTGGAAATTTGATCTCTGGTTCCTCTGCCTTTTCTAAAACAAGCTTGAACATCTGGAAGTTCACGGTTCACGTATTGCTGCAGCCTGGCTTGGAGAATTTTGAGCATTACTTTACTAGCATGTGAGATGAGTGCAATTGTGCAGTGGCTTGAGCATTCTTTGTCATTGCCTTTCTTTGGGATTGGAATGAAAACTGACCTTTTCCAGTCCTGTGGCCACTGCTGAGTTTTCCAAATTTGCTGGCATGTTGAGTGCAGCACTTTCACAGCATCATCTTTCAGGATTTGAAATAGCTCAACTGGAATTCCACCACCTCCACTAGCTTTGTTCATAGTAATGCTTTCCAAGGCCCACTTGATTTCTCATTCCAGGATGCTCTAGATTAGTGATCACACCATCATGATTATCTGGGTCATGAAGATCTTTTTTTGTGTAGTTCTTCTGTGTATTCTTGCCACCTCTTCTGAATATCTTCTCCTTCTGTTAGGTCCATACCATTTCTGTCCTTTATTGAGCCCATCTTTGCATGAAATGTTCCCTAATTTTCTTGAAGAGATCTCTAGTCTTTCCCATTCTTTTGTTTTCCTCTATTTCTTTGCATTGATAACTGAAGAAGGCTTTCTTATCTCTTCTTGCTATTCTCTGGAACGCTGCATTCATATGCTTATTTCTTTCCTTTTCTCCTTTGCTTTTCACCTCTCTTTTTTTCACAGCTATCTGTAAGGCCTCCCCAGACCACCATTTTGCTTTTTTGCATTTCTTTTCCATGGGGATGGTCTTGATCCCTGTCTCCTGTACAATGTCACGAACCTCATTCCATAGTTCATCAGGCACTCTATCTATCAGATCTAGGCCCTTAAATCTATTTCTCACTTCCACTATATAATCATAAGGGATATCCTTTCCCAATCCAACAGAAATGCAGAAATAGATGGGTATAATTTCTTGTACTGTTTTATTTTTGATTGGAACTCATATGGTATTTGAAAGATATGTATACACTCACATGTACATTGCAGATCCATGTAAATATCTGTAATTACCTTCATATGCTTCAATATGCTTTAAGTCTAGTACTGGCATGATATTTTCCATGAACAGCACAAGTATCTCTCACTTTTGATATTTTTACATGAAAGATTGAGTCTCTGCACATTTATGATAAACATATCATTCTCATGAAAATAAAAAGTAGTTTGTATAGATACACTTTTAGAAAAGCTTTGCTCAAACGGTGATTCCCAATATAGTTTATTAAAGAAATGAGGGGAGAAATATTAAATAAACTTTAAAAAACATATGCAAAAAATTTTAAGTTAATATCCAAAAGATTCAGAGGAATATAAGTCAGTTTTAAAATTTTATAATTCACTCATTATTAGAGAAATGCAAATCAAAACCACAATGAGGTACCACTTCACACCAGTCAGAATGGCTGCGATCCAAAAATCTGCAAGCAATAAATGCTGGAGAGGGTGTGGAGAAAAGGGAACCCTCCTACACTGTTGGTGGGAATGCAAACTAGTACAGCCACTATGGAGAACAGTGTGGAGATTCCTTAAAAAATTGCAAATAGAACTACCTTATGACCCAGCAATCCCACTGCTGGGCATACACACTGAGGAAACCAGAATTGAAAGAGACACATGTACCCCAATGTTCATCGCAGCACTGTTTATAATAGCCAGGACATGGAAACAACCTAGATGTCCATCAGCAGATGAATGGATAAGAAAGCTGTGGTACATATACACAATGGAGTATTACTCAGCTGTTAAAAAGAATTCATTTGAATCAGTTCTGATGAGATGGATGAAACTGGAGCCAATTATACAGAGTGAAGTAAGCCAGAAAGAAAAACACCAATACAGTATGCTAACACATATATATGGAATTTAGGAAGATGGCAATGACGACCCTGTATGCAAGACAGGAAAAAAGACACAGATGTGTATAACGGACTTTTGGACTCAGAGGGAGAGGGAGAGGGTGGGATGATTTGGGAGAATGGGAATTCTAACATGTATACTGTTATGTAAGAATTGAATCGCCAGTCCATGTCTGACGTAGGGTGCAGCTTGCTTGGGGCTGGTGCATGGGGATGACCCAGAGAGATGTTGTGGGGAGGGAGGTGGGAGGGGGGTTCATGTTTGGGAACGCATGTAAGAATTAAAGATTTTAAAATTTATATATAAAAAAAGATACAACAACAAATGAACATTAATTGTATCTAAAAATATACACATAAATAAATAAAAGTCTGCAGAACTAAAAAAAATAAATACATAAAATTTTATAATTCATTTTAAAAATCCCTGTTATTATGTACAGAACCTTGACTTTCACTTCTTAATGACCAGATAAGTCAGAAAATGAGTTACATCTACTGTTAAATTTCAGTGAAATGTAACACTGAGTATAAAACTTTCATGAAAAATTCTAAATTTATTAATCACTTGGCAAAATAAATTTATGATGTATAATATATGGAAATAAAAGTGTAGTGTCTGTTTAAAATTCTGTGTAAAGCATTTTCCAAAATAGCATTTATTTATTTATTTTTAAACAGGGCATTGATTTTGAAAGTTCTCTAACGGTAAAACACTTTCAAATCAGATCTTTTTCTGTAAGAAATGAACATTTTAAAGCACAAAATACCTATAAATTACTTGATTCTTTTACTCTAGATATAAAAGAATAACTTATTAAGTAAAATCATACCATGACTTTATTATAACAGCTGGAATACTTAATATAAAACCATTTACTTCGTGAAATATGCAATCAATTATTTTATTTTATATGTATTAGACTCAAAGTCTAATTTTGTGAGGTATAATATAGATACTAAAATGTTCATGGCCTACCTTCTTCTTCATTTCCAGCTAAATAAATAATGTTTATCCTACATTCAGAAGATAAGGTATTTTTGCACATTTTACTTCAAAAATTTTCTTTGATATTTCCTCAAATATTCACCGTTGATTAGGATATTAAAGAAAATTAAAAGTTGAAGAGCTCAGAGATCTATCATTGGTCCGTAGTTGTATTGGAGAAATTAGTATAAATGTGGGTTATTTCAGGTACCACATAATTATTTTAGCAAGCATTTATTGATCATGCACAAAGTGGTAGGATACCAAGATGAAGTCTATAGCTTCAGTTTTTCATGTTTACTGTTCCAAATGATAGAAACTTGGTGTCAAGTAAGGTGTATCTTTTGTATTCTTTCTAGTTTTGACTATAACTTCTAAGTCAATCTTATCTTTGAATGAAAATCTCAGATTAGATCTTCTCTAGGGAACTTTCAAACTTTAATTTAAAAATAGTAGTTTTTGGCTGTGACAGTGTCTTTGTTAAAGTCTGCAGACTCTTTGTTGCAGCACATGGGCCTCTCTCTAGCTATGGTGCATGGACTCCAGAGTACACAGGCTCAGTAGTTGAGGTGCACAGGCTTAGATGCTCTGTGTGACATGTGGGATCTTAGCTCTTGACCAGGGATAAAGTCTGCGTCCTCTGCACTGGAAGGCAGATTCTTAACCGCTGGACCACCGGGAAAGTACCTTTAATTTTATGAGTCCATTTGATAATCCCTTGGAATTTTCTTAGCTTTATTTTTGAAGATCTCTCATCATCTGACAATGCACTAATTTTTCAGTGTTATCAAACTGACAAATCGATTGTATAGGACTACACAACCTAGGTCTGTGTTCTAGGTCGACCAGAACAGAGACTTCTCTAACTTCCCAATATCCAGAATAACTTTTCATGTAGCCTGAGATGGATTTAAATTTTTTAGTATCATCTATTGTTACATGTTAACGGGAAAAACTCCAAGACAGTCCCACTTCCCATAGAATCTTGCTAAGTAATGCCATTCCTGTTGTGTGTTATTATAAATTATAATAATATATTTTTTATCTGACAACAAGGCCTGTATATATTAGAATTTCTCTGTCAGTCTTTAAAAAATTTTTTTTTAAGGATAATTGCTTTACAGAATTTTGTGGTTTTCTGTCATACATCTAGAAGAATCAGTCATAGGTATACCACTCATGTTCCCTCCGTCCTGAACCTCCCTCCCATCCCACTCTTCAGTGAAGTCAGAAAGAGAAATATAAATATCATATACTGACACACATATATATGGAATCTAAAAAGATGGCACTGATGAATTAATTCATCATTGTCCACAGCAGTGGAAAAACAGACATAGAGAACAGACCTATGGACATGGAGGGAGGGGAGGAGAGAGGAGGGGAGGAGAGAGAAGGGGAGATGTATGGAGAGAGTAACATGGAAATTTACAATGATGAATGTAAAATAGATAGCCAATGAGAATATGCTGTATGACTCAAGGAACTCAAACAGGGGCTCTGTAATATTTTTAATATAACCAAACAATTAGCATTATCTATATCAAATTTTATCTTGTTCAACTGTGCTCAACTAGCATACTTAATTTTTTTTATTTTGAATTAATTTTATAATTTAATAACTACAGTTATTTCTAAAACCAATTTAGCAATATCTAAACATTTGATAAACTTGTTTTATCTTCATTCTAAGTTCTTGAGCATTTTTTTACAAGAAGTATCAAAGAATCCTTATATCTTCTGCTCCCACTGCTCCACTACCATCAATTGGGCATTTCTAGAATGGTTGTTTAACCCATTTGTGCATACCACCCCAGCCTACATTCCCCCATGTATTCTACTATAGAGCACAGGGGTCTCACTCTCTTTAAATAATTTACAAAATTTGTTACTGATTACTAATGATAGCATTTCAGGCCAGGGTGTCAAACCCATTTTCTCAACTTTTCTCTTTTGTGATTCTGTTTTACTCAAATACTTTGTACATGTGGCAATGTAGCAGCCTAGGAATGCAAACTTAAAATGACAGCATATGCTTCTCATTCTTGAGTTTTCTTGGAAAGAAGGGGACCAGAGCAGTAGTGAGTTTACATTAAAGTATCTCTATCATTGCTCATCTTTGAAGTTTAGAGTTGAACTTTTCTTCATTTCTCACTGTTTTTTTCTCATTGCTTTGCTTCTCCTTCTGCTTTCCTGCTGACTAAGGGAGCCTGAAGCAATCCAATCTTTAGTCTCAAGAAGCCTTGGTGACTGTTAAACTTTCTCTCCTAGGGTTTCTGCTCCTCAACATTTTTTTCCTTAGGTAAAACTCTGTTCCACTATTAAAGAAAGAAAATCCCCCAGTGATAGCTTCATGGCTTTCTTGTAATACTATTTATTTTCCACTCCAGGATCTAAATGTGCTTTTGAAATAGCTGTAGAGCTAAAGTGATTTTAGTTGCTATTTTAAATCACATTTGTTCTACATGTCTAATTAAATTCTGCTTGTCTACATAACTGATCAGTCATAGGTTACCTCATTAAGCAGGGCAGAACACTATTTCAAGCTTGCAGTCGTTAGTATAGCTATATATTATTTTCTTATAACATTTTTCTTATCATTTGCTAAAAATTAAAAATTTGCCCTCAAATACCTTATTTCTCAGAACCGGTTAAAAAACTATCTCTAAGCCAAACTAGGATTTATCTTTTTGAGCATGGTAAATTTGAAAGTCAATGAATAAGCTAAATATTGGTTCACACCCAGTGTTCTATGCAGCAGGCCCCAACTTTTTTGGCACCAGGGACTGGTTTCATTGAAGACAATTTTTCCCTGGACTGGAGCTGGAGGGGTAGCAATGGTTTGGGGATGATTCAAGTGCATTACATTTATTGTGCACTTTGTTTCCATTATTCTTACATCAGCTCCACCTCAGATAAGGCGTTAGATCTTGGAGGTTGGGGACCCCTGTTCTATAGGACCATTTTTCTAAATATTACAAGAATATATTAAAACATGAAAAACATATTCAAGACTTTCAATGAATATGCATTTTAACTTAAAAATTTAGATTATTTTCCTAAAATTCCTGATATCAGGGGACTTGTAAATATTCTGGAATGGATCTCTTGCAGCTGGATAAAGTGAGTGAGTGAAAGTCGCTCAGTCATATCTGACTATTTGCTACTCCATGGACAGTTGCTTGCCAGTCTCCTCTGTCCATGGAATTCTCCAGGCAAAAATAGTGGAGGGGTTGCCATTCTCTTCTCCAGGGAAGAGAATGTAAGCTGACTCTTTACCATCTGAGCCACCAGGGAAAGTAAGATGGAAAAACCCTCACCAACTGCATTTTCAGAATCAGCATTTTTAGTACATGTATTTCAAAAATTGCTATTCAGTGATGTCATATGTAAATTAGATCTTGTATAAAGTGGTCTCAAAAATCATATAGGGATATTATATCCTTTTGTCAAGTGACATTCATCTACTACTGAATATTAGAAGTAATCTTAAGCAAAGAATAAGATGTCACACAGATCAACAAACTAGTCAAATGCTATTTTATGTTGCTAGTCTTCTGTGGTTGCTTTGTAATAGCTCATTATTCTGTCAGGATGTGGTCTATGATACAAAGCCTTATAGATAAAAAGCCGTCCACTTAGCATCTCAAAGTGTAGTTTGTTATACTTTTAAACCTAGATTTTCTTGCACAGTTATCATTTTAATATTGTACATGAGGATGTTTCACCTTAGATGCGTTATGCTATTAAAATCATCAAACATAATAGGTACTAATATAAGAAATGTATGTGTCTTCCATTTCGTTTAAAGTACTTCTTTAAAAAATTCCTAAACTTTTTTTGGGGGGAAATTACATGACTAGAACTTTGAAGTGTGTTTCTAAAATTATATTTACAGGTTATTATTATTTATTCAATAAGTCATGTCTGACCCTTTTATGACACCATGAACTGTAGCCTGCCAAGCTCCTTTGTCCATGGAATTTCCCAGGCAAGAATGCTGGAGTGAGTTGCCATTTCATTCTCCAGTGGATCTTCACAACCCTGGGTCAAACCTGCATCTCCTGCGTTGGCAGGTGGGTTCTTTACCACTGAACCACCAGGGAAGCCCCTATTTAGGGGATAGTGAACATTATACTCTCATTTGATGATGTTCCTGAGTTTAATTGGGTATTTGATCTTTGGTTGGACAATTTCAATTATACAAAACTTAGGTTGATAGCATAAGTGAATAGGATTGGGGATTTCATTATATACAGTTACTTGAGTCCATATTTCAGTATTTTGATGATGGTCACAACTGAAATACCTGCAGGATATGAATGGTGAATGAATAGAGGAAAAATAATCCTCCCTCCCCTGCAATGGGCAGATGAGAGCCACAGTGTCCATTGACCTCTTCAGGAGTCTATCATTCCTAATTGGAACACAGGCCTGCCCTAATAGGTGGATGGAGGAATGCACTTGCTTTTTAAAATCATACAGATCTATAAATGATTGCAGAGACTTAACTTTGTAAGGAGGGTAATCTATTAAAGGAGCTAACTTTATTGAACAAGGAAATGGATACTTACAAGGAAATGGACTCAAATTATTATAACCAGTAAATTATTGAATTTATTTAAGGGTTTATAGATGACTGTAGAGTTTCTAAAGATTTTCAATGGCATAGTAAGTACTTCCTCCCTTTCTCTCTCTCATAATTCAAAGGAGTAAGTAAATAATTATCATATGTTGCTTGGGATAAGCTAGTTACTCCAGTTAAACACAGGTTTAAACAGGGTCCCTTCATTAGTGGTAATTTTCTTCCGATAACTCTTGCTCTTATTCCTCTGAGAAGGTCCTTGGTCTTGCAATGTCCCTGACAATAATTATTTCTGGGAGTTCTTAGAAGATGTGTCACTTATGCTGCAAAGAAATTTTGCTAGTTTCCAGAGACGTGTACAGTTTCTTGCCCATCTGCTAAATCCCACTTCCCTGGTATTGTCTGCTAATTGGTCCATTATCTCTGTGGACATTGTCTCTGTGGATTCTGCCTTTCTGTGGCACTAAGGCCTCTGACAAAATCATAGATCTATTTGTATCATTAACTAATGTGAGGAACTAATCAAAACTTTCCACTTCCAAGTGATGTCCTGCCATACATATTCCAGTTGCATATGAACCCTTTGTATATGAAACAGGGATAGTTCTGCCATGATTCACAGTATTCTTTGTCATAAGGAAGATAAACCATTATAGCTTATGCTGCAAAGTCTGAGTTTTGGTAAACTTACTGCTTTCTCTTTTACATAACAGCTTTCCTTTTTCCTAGGATGGACCAGAGGAATATGTGTGAATATATTCAGAATTTTAGTCCATATCCAAAGACCAAAAATTAATGTTCTGTAATTGGTCCTAATAATTTTATTTGAATGTGTTCTCTATTCCAGAGAGAAGATATTTGAGAAAGCCTCTGGGTCTTTAATGTACATTGACTCATGGGTTTCATTACCAGTTGTTTGAATCATAGGCACATGTGAATTCTTGGGTTAGATACAACCTAGCTAAAAGTGTTAACCATGTTAACACTTTGAGGAGACATTTGTTCAGAGAGATGAGATGATAAGCCTAAAAGATTTTTTGTCTATTTGCTGGTTTTAATTGAGGCATAATTGACATATACCATTATGTAAGTTTAGGGTGTAAAATATGATTTGATATATTTAAATATTACATATTGCATATCTGACACATTTGTATGTTGCCAAATGGCAACTCACTCCAGTACTCTTGCTTAGAAAATCTCATGGACAGAGGAGCCTGGTAGGCTACAGTCCACAGGATCGCAAAGAGTCGGACATGACTGAGTGACTTCGCTATCATAGTATTAACTATCATGCCTATCTTGACATGGAATTGTCATTTCTTTTTCTTTGGTGAGAGCATTTAAGATTTGTCTCTCAGCAACTTTAAAGTCTATAACATAATATTGTTTACTATAATCACTGTGCCATGCATTCGATCTTCAGAGCTTAAAAAGTCATCTTCTCACTGTAGGTTTGTACCCTTTAACAACATCTCTCCAATTTCCCATGCCCTAATCTCTGGTAAACACCATTCTACTCTCTGTCCCTACAAGTCTGACTTTTTAAGATTACACATAAAAGTGACACTTAGATTATCTGCCTTTATTCTGTCTGATTTATCTCACTCAGCATAATGCCCTCAAGGTCCACCTATGCTGTTGCAAATGGCAAGATTTCCTTCTTTCTCACGGCTATGTAATATTCCATTGTACATATACACATCTTTTTTATCCTTGCCTCCACTGATGGATACTTAGGGTGTTCCCACATCTTGGCTGCTGTGATTAATGCTGCAGTAAACATGGGATGCTTCTTAATAGAAAATGAAACATAGATCACCAGCAATTAATAATTAGCTTGATCATTATGCTGGTTTTTTAAAAATATGGTCTTAATTATGTTCCTTTGGCACATTACTGTTTATTGAAGGATAATTTACACAGAAAGTTCCTGAAGAGTTGATATTTTATGTAAGTTTTTTTTAAGAGGAGTAATATATGTGCTTTTGACAAGGGAGGTACTTGAGATGGTGTTGCTAACATGTTGTAAAACTTTTGGAGCCTGATATTTATTCTCACTTATAAATCAGTATGACAGTGGAAAACTGTTTTTTTTTATAGAGTTATAAGTGGCCTGTGCTACTTTTTTTTATAATATAAAGCTTAATTTGCCTTTGAACTCTAGTACTTACTATTGTTATGCTATGGGCTTTAAATAAGGTATCATCTTTATCTTCTTTTAGACACTGTACTATATGACATTTCTGTTGGAATATTATTGAATGGAATATTATTAAAGCAACAAACATGTCAGTTACAGATAGAAAACTTCATACAATTAAATTTATAAATATTATTGGAGAGACAAAATAATTGATGGGGCATTTGCATTATTAAAGCAGCTGATGATTTACTCCAGTTATAAGCACAGAGACCATAGGAAAAGATTCTATATTCAACATACATAATCATGACTGAAAAGGAACATTTCCCTTTTATCCTCCTGCTGATCTTTGCATCTTTCTTGTAGTGTATAATGGGAAACAATGGGGAACAATGCTCCTTCCTGGTCTCAAAGAAGCCTTCTCTCTAGAGGAACAAGCAAGGGCTGTAATATTTGGGGAAAAATTCAATGGTGACAGAACATGCTGATTTTTCATACAGACTTTTAAGTAGGAAAGCACCAAACTTCAAAAAACTAGACTTTTTTTTTAGTAATTAATGTTGAGACAGCTCTTGACCTGGCATTTGGGCTGCTGTGAACTGAATTTCTATATTTCAGTTTATAAAATAAGTGAAGCTATCTAGGACTTCAGGTTGCTGTATTATTTTGACAGATTTAAAAAAGAAAAGAAATGGAAAGAAAAATGCACACACAAATGTTTCCATAAAGTGTTTGAGACTTTGTTCATATGCATTGTAAGTCATTGATAAGGTAACCTAAAACTCATTGTTGAACAGCAATTCATATACAGAATATAAGCTATATGTGTTTTTATTGCTGGACAACAGTGGACAGTCAAAAGCTTCCTGGGAAACAGAATCTTAAATATAAGAAAGGCTACCTTGGAAATGTTTAGGGAAATAAAAAGTTCTTACAGTGAATATACTTGTGTGAGTTCATGAAAGAATATATTCCTAATGGACAGTTTCAATTATGTGCTGGCTAGGTATGTTCATATTGAAAGGTAGGGAGAAGCAGGGACTAAGAATCAGAAAAGGTTTTAGAGATTAAGATATGTGTCTCCTGGCAGTTTGTAAGAAAAGATTCAGGGAGACTCTAAAAATAAATTTTATAAATACAAGGAGGGAGGAATTTCAGTGCAACTATAAGTAAAATTTCATTAACTTACTCATTCATTCCTTCACCTGTATAAGAAATCATTATTTAGCTTCTACAAAACAATGTAAAACATTCAATGTGCTATTCTCTTGCATAATTCATTGTGAGGGTGCAAAAGATAAATAATCCTTGGATCTTGTCAGCAAGAAACTTACAGTATATAGGAGAAAATGGCACATTCTCAAATAAAAACACTTTAAAATGTAACTTGCCAAATATCATAAGGAAGAGACTGAATAACTACATAGGCGTTCAATGGAAGGTGTTATTAATTCTAGCTTGCATTTTAATGGGAATCAGGGAAATCCCATTTAAGAGAAAATATTTAATTTTAGTTCTAAATAATGAATAGACTTTGGACATCTGGCATCAGAAAAGGCATCCCATTGAAGATAAGGAAGGGCACACAGGTGGTAATATATAAGAACATTGAATATTTGAAAGCAAATAGAACTTAAATTAGATTAATGGAAATTCCAGTGGAGAAAGAAGACTTTTTACCACAGTGGGCAGAGGGGGTTGGGGGTAGATGGGAGAGATAGGTGGCTAAAATGGCATATGAAGGAGATTGCATAATTTTGAAAGGAAGTAGAGACTCAAAAATGGTTTTTGAACAAGAGAGAATTATTTTGTCAGAAGAGAGATCTGATGAGTCAGGGAAGTGGATAGAGAAGAACCATTATATTAACCCAGACACAACATGTAAGTTATTGAAGTAAAAAGCAGACACTGTGAATAGAGAACAGGAGGTGGAGTTAAAGAACATTATGAAGGTGAAATTAATAAGACATAGTAAATGATGGTATGCAAACAGGGATGAGGAGATGAAAGTAATGAAAAGATGGAGATTTTAACTAAGGATTCCCAAGCAGTAAAACTAATAGTATCAGAAAAGACAGTAGCTGATGTGGAAGAGATTTGAAAGAATAAACAACTTCTGTAGCATCCTGGCTTGAGGTGTTAGCAAACCATCCAGGATGAGCATCCAATCAGTTCAGTTCAGTCACTCAGTCGTGTCTGACTTTTTGCAACCCCATGGACTGCAGCATGCCAGGCTTCCCTTTCCATCACCAACTCCTGGAGCTTGCTGAAACTCATGTCCTCGAGTCGGTGATGCCATCCAACAATCTCATCCTCTGTTGACCATTTCTCCTCCTGTCTTCAATCTCTCCCAACATCAGGGTCTTTTCCAGTGAACCAACCTGCTCCAGTATTCCTGCCTGGAGAATCCCAGGGACAGAGGAGTCTGGTTGGTTGACGTCTATGGGGTCGCATAGAGTCAGACACGAATGAAGCAAATTAACAGTAGCAGCAGTAGTTCTTTGCATTAGGTGGCCAAAGTATTGGAACTTTAGCTTCAGCATCAGTTCTTCCAAGGAATATTCAGGACTGATTTCCTTCAGGATTGACTGGTTTGATCTCCTTGGACTCTCAAGAGTTCAAGAGTTTGAACACTACAGTTCAAGAGCATCAGTTCTTCAGGGCTCAGCTTTCTTTATGGTCCAACTATCACATTCATACATGACTACTGGAAAAACCATAGCTTTGACTATATAGAGCTTTGTCAGAAAAGTAATGTCTCATCTGATATTAGCTATAAAAGAGGCACTGTATTTGTACAGTTCAGTTCAGTCTCTCAGTCGTGTCCGACTCTTTGCGACCCCATGAATCGCAGCACACCAGGCCTCCCTGTCTGTCACCATCTCATGGAGTCCACTCAAACTCATGTCCATCGAGTCAGTGATGCCATCCAGCCATCTCATCCTCTGTCATCCCCTTCTCCTCTTGCCCCCAGTCCCTCCCAGCATCAGAGTCTTTTCCAATGAGTCAAGTCTTCGCATGAGGTGGCCAAAGTACTGGAGCTTCAGGTTTAGCATCATTCCTTCCAAAGAACACCCAGGGCTGATCTCCTTTAGAGTGGACTGGTTGGATCTCCTTGCAGTCCAAGGGACTCTCAAGAGTCTTCTCCAACACCACAGTTCAAAGGCATCAATTCTTCAGCACTCAGCTTTCTTCACACTCCAAATCTTGCATTTATACATGACCACTGGAAAAACCATAACCTTGACTAAATGGACATTTGTTGGCCAAGTAATGTCTCTGCTTTTCAATATGCTCTCTAGGTTGGTCATAACTTTCCTTCCAATGAGTAAAGATCTTTTAATTTCATGGCTGCAATCACCATCTGCAGTTATTTTGGAGCCCCAAAAGATAAAATCTGCCACTGTTTCCACTGTTTCCCCATCTATTTCCCATGAAGTGATGAGACAGATGCCATGATCTTCATTTTCTGAATACTGAGCTTTAAGCCAATTTTTTCACTCTCCTCTTTCACTTTCATCAAGAGGCTTTTTAGTTCCTCTTCACTTTCCGTCATAAGGGTGGTGTCATCTGCATATCTGAGGTTAGTGATATTTCTCCCGGCAATCTTGATTCCAGCTTGTGCTTCTTCCTGTCCAGTGTTTCTCATGATGTACTCTGCAAAGAAGTTAAATAAGCAGGGTGACAATATACAGCCTTGACGTACTCCTTTTCCTATTTGGAACCAGTCTGTTGTTCCATGTTCAGTTCTAACTGTTGCTTCCTGACCTGCATACAGGTTTCTCAAGAGGCAAGTCAGGTGGTCTGGTATTCCCATCTCTTTCAGAATTTTCCACAGTTTATTGTGATCCACACAGTCAAAGGCTTTGGCATAGTCAATCAAGCAGAAATAGATGTTTTTCTGGAACTCTCTTGCTTTTTCATTGATCCAGTGGATGCTGGCAATTTGATCTCTGGTTCCTCTGCCTTTTCTAAAACCAGCTTGAACATCTGGAAGTTCACAGTTACAGATGTCCCATATTCTCTTATTTCAAAAATAAATATTGTGCTCTATTATGTGATAGGCACTATGTAATCTCTGGGGAAATTATGACTAATAATACATATGTCTCTCCTATGTATAATCTAATTGAGGACATATCCCTTTAAACAGTCAATTATAATTCACTATGTGTAGGTTAGGATTTGGAAACTCATACAGTGCAATGGAAATAAGAATAGAGGAAGCTCAGCTCTGTTCTATCAGGAACTTACTATGGGAGTGAATTCTAGGCACTTTAATCAAGAATTAACCAAGAGAGAATAGGGAGACCTACATGACCTTCTAGATCTAACACACACACACACACAAAAAGAAGAAGTCTTCATTATAGGTGACTGGAAAGCAAAAGTAGGAAGTCAAGAGCTACCTGGAGTAGCAGGCTCATTTGACTTGGAGTAAAAATGAAGCAGGGAAAAGGCTAACAGAGTTTTGCTAAGAGAATACACTGGTAATAGCAAACACCCTCTTTCAATAACACAAGAGAAGACTCTACACATGGACATCAAAAGATGGTCAATACCAAAATCAGATTCATTGTATTCATTGAAGCCAAAGATGGAGAAGCTCTATACTGTTAGCAAAAACAAAACTGGGAGCTGACTGTTGCTCCGATCATGAACTCCTTATTGCCAAATTCAAACTTAAATTGAAGAAACTACAGAAAATCTCTAGACCATTCTGGTGTGACATAAATCAAATACCTTAAGATTATACAGTGGAAGTGACAAATATATTTAAAGGACTAGATCAGATAGACTGCCTAAGTAACTATGGACAGAGGATCTTAACATTGTACAGGAGGCAGGGATCAAGACCATCCCCAAGAAAAAGAAGTGAAAAAAGGCAAAATGGTTGTCTGACAAGGCCTTACAAATAGCTGAGAAAAGAAGAGAAGTGAAAGGCAAAGGAGAAAAGGAAAGATATACCCATTTGAATGCAGAGTTCCAAAGAATAGCAAGGACAAGAAAGACTACCTCAGTTGACAATGCAAAGAAATAGAGGAAAACAATAGGTTGGGAAAGACTAGAGATCTCTTTAAAAAATTGGAGATACCGAGGGAATATTTCATGCAAAGATGGGACCAACAAAGGACAGAAATGATATAGACCTAACAGAAGCAGAAGATATTAAGAAGAGGTGGCAAGAATACACAGAAGAACTACACAAAAAAGATCTTCCTGACCCCTATAATCACGATGGTGTGATCACTCACCAAGAGCCAGATATCCTGGAATGCAAAGTCAAGTGGGCCCTAGGAAGCATCACTATGAACAAAGCTAGTGGAGGTGATGGAATTCCAGTTGAGCTATTTCAAATCCTAAAGGATGATGCTCTGAAAGTGCTACACTCAATATGCTAGAAAATTTGGAAAATTCAGCTGCGGCCACAGGACTGGAAAACATCAGATTTTATTCCGATTCCAAAGAGAGGCAAAACCAAAGAAAGCTCAGTTAAGAAAGAAAAAAAGAACCAAAGAAATTTACCTCACAATTGCACTCATATCACACACTAACAACTTAATGCTCAAAATTCTCCTAGCCAAGCTTCAGCAGTACTATTGATCCGTGAAGTTCCAGGTGTTCAAACTAGATTTATAAAATGTGGAGGAACCAGAGATCAAATTCCTAACATCCACTGGATCATTGAAAAAGCAAGAGAGTTCCAGAAAAACATCTACTTTTGCTTTATTGGCTATGCCAAAACATTTGACTGTGTGGATCAAAAGAAACTGTGGAAAATTCTGAAAGAGATGGGAATACCAGACCACCTTACCTGCCTCTTCAGAAATCTGTATGCAGGTCAGGATGCAACAGGTAGAACTGAATGTGGAACAACAGACTGGTTCCAAATAGGGAAAGGAGTACATCAAGCCTGTGTATTGTCATCCTGCTTATTTAACTTATATTCAGAGTACATCATGCAAAATGCCAGGCTGGATGAAGGACAGGCTGGAATCAAGATTTCTGGGAGAACTATCAATAACCTCAGATACTCAGATGACACCACCGTTATGGCAGAAAGGGAAGAAGAACTGAAGAGCCTCTTGATAAAAGTGAAAGAAGAGAGTGAACATGTTGGCTTAAAACTCAACATTTAGAAAATTAAGATCATGGCATCCGCTCCCATCACTTCATGGCAAATAGATGGGGAAACAATGGAAACATTGACAGACTTTACTTTTTTGGGCTTCAGAATCACTGCAGATTGTGATTGCAGTCATGAGATTAAAAGACAGTTATTCATTGAAAGAAAAGCTATGATCAACCTGGGCAGCATATTAAAAAGCAGAGACATTACCTTGCCAACAAAGGTCCATCTAGTCAAAGATATGGTTTTTCCAGTAGTCATGTATGGATGTGATAGTTGGACTATAAAGAAAGCTGAGGGCTGAAGAATTGATGCTTTTGAACTGTGGTGTTGGAGAAGACTCTTGAGAGTCCCTTGACCTACAAGAACATCCAACCAGTCTATTCTGAAGGAGATCAGTCCTGAATGTTTATTGGAAAGACTGATGCTGAACCTGAAATTCCAATACTTTGGTCACCCTATTCAAAGAGCTGACTCATTTGAAAAGACCCTGATGCTGGGAAAGATTGAAGGCAGGGGGAAAGGAAATGACATAGGATGAGATTGTTTGATGGCCTCATCTATGTGATGGACATGAGTTTGAGTAGGCTCCAGGAGATGGTGATGGACAGGTAAGTCTGGTGTGCTGGACACCATGAGGTCACAAAGAGTCAGACACAACTGAGCGACTGAACTGACTGACTGATTGACTGAATAGAGAATGAATAGCGTATATACTCAGCATTCAACATATTACTTGTCAAAGCTGGGGAAAATTAGCTTTGACAAGTCATAGCAGTTGGGCGTTTAGACAAGGCTTAAGTTTGTATGATTTTATAAAGGCAAATTATTATGAGAAACAGAAAAGATTTAATTTATGTATATTGTTTGGAAATATCCACATAAGGTACAGGGAGTAGGAGGAGGAAAAGGAGAAGTGAAGATGGGGAGAAAGTAATAGCCAGACATGTAAGTTAGCAACTGATGGTCACAAGGAAGTTATAATTTGACCCTGCTATCACTGGCCTATTGAACAAGGGCAGAGAATGTTTATTGGCACCAACATAATACAGGGCCATGTGCTGAAAATTGAGGTAGAGAGGATGAAAAAGATTTGCAGAAAATAGCAGTGGTATATCTAACCATTTTAGAATTTGGTAATAAAAGAAAGAAAGCATATATGTCCACAAATGGCTAAACCGCACGTAAGATGGGAAATATAAACAAAATATATTAATTTTATATTTAGGGAAATATAAATAAAAATCACAATGACATAACACTTCATAGCCACAAAGATGACTATTTTAAAAAAGAAAATAAAAGAGGAAATAATGTGTTGATTAGGATATGGAGAAATTAGAACCACTGTGCAGTGATGATAATAAAATATTTCCCATAGCCACTGTGGAAAATGGTATGGAAATTCCTAAAACAAACAAACAAACAAAAAAACATACATGAATGCCGTGTGAATCATCAGTTTCACTTCTGGGTATATATCCCAAATAACAGAAAATGGGAGTTCTATATTTATGTTCATAACAGCGTTATTTATGATAGAAACTGGAAAAAACATAAAATGTCCAATATATGAAAACGTATGGTTCTGAACATACAACAAAATGTTAATCAGGCTCTAAAGGAATAAAATTCTGATACATACTGTAATATGGATGAACCTTGAAGACATTATGCTAAGTGAAATAAGAACAACTTTTGAATGAGTCCACTTATATGAAGTATCTAAAATAGTCAAATTTGTAAAGACAGAAAGTAGAATAGTGTTTATGAGGTCTGAGAGACAAGAGGGTAAATGGGACTTATTTGTAATGGTTACAGAATTTCATTTCTAGGCCATCTTTTCAATATGAAGATATTCTGGGGATGAATGGTGGTAATGGTTGCACAAAATGAGAGTGTATTGCATGCCACTAAACTGGACATTTTAGAAATGTTAAAATAGTAAAGTTTGTATCATGTATATTTCACCAAATTAATAAAATTCTGAAAAATAGATAGAAGGCAGGTTAAGCAGGAATTTGAGAATATGTAAATTTAAGAAGAAATTATTGTAGCGCTTTGGATAAAAGTAACCATGTTTTTAAATTTTAGAGTACAATAAAATAATTTTTTAAAGTATGTGGATGGATCCTTAGAAAAGTAATGTCTAAGGAAAACTAATGTCTCTGCTTTTTAATATGCTGCCTACGTTGGTTATAGCTTTTCTTCCAAGGAGTAAGAGTCTTTTAATTTCATGACTACAGTCACCATCTGCAGTGATTCTGGAGCCCAAAAAAGTAAAGTCTGTCAATGTTTCCATTGTTTCCCCATCTATTTGCCATGAAGTGATGGGAGCGGATGCCATGATCTTAATTTTCTAAATGTTGAGTTTTAAGCCAACATGTTCACTCTCTTCTTTCACTTTTATCAAGAGGCTCTTCAGTTCTTCTTCCATTTCTGCCATAACGGTGGTGTAATCTGTGTATCTGAGGTTATTGATAGTTCTCCCAGAAATCTTGATTCCACCCTGTCCTTCATCCAGCCTGGCATTTTGCATGATGTACTCTGAATATAAGTTAAATAAGCAGGATGACAATACACAGGCTTGATGTACTCCTTTCCCTATTTGGATCCAGTCTGTTGTTCCACCTTCAGTTCCACCTGTTGCTTCCTCACCTGCATACAGATTTCTGAAGAGGCAGGTAAGGTGGTCTGGTATTCCCATCTCTTTCAGAATTTTCCACAGTTTCTTTTGATCCACACAGTCAAATGCTTTGGCATAGCCAATAAAGCAAAAGTAGATGTTTTTCTGGAACTCTCTTGCTTTTTCAGTGATCCAGTGGATGTTAGGAATTTGATCTCTGGTTCCTCCACCTTTTATAAATCTAGTTTGAACACCTGGAACTTCACGGTTCAACAGTACTGCTGAAGCCTGGCTAGGAGAATTTTGAGCATTAAGTTGTTAATGTGTAAGATGAGTGCAATTGTGAGGTAATTTGAACTTTCTTTGGTGTTGCCTCTCTTTGGAATTGGAATAAAAACTGATGTTTTCCAGTCCTGTGGCTGCAGCTGAATTTTCTAAATTTTCTGGCATACTGAGTGTAGCACTTTCAGAGCATCATGCTTTAGGATTTGAAATAGCTCAACTGGAATTCAATCACCTCCACTAGCTTTGTTAGTAGTGATACTTTCTAAGGCCCACTTGACTTTACATTCCAGGATATCTGGCTCTTGGTGAGTGATCACACCATCATGGTTATCTGGGTCATGAAGACCTTTTTTGGTAGTTCTGTGTATTCTTTCCACCTCTCGTTAATATCTTCTGCTTCTGTTAGGTCTATACCATTTCTGTCCTTTGTTGTGCCCATCTTTGCATGAAATATTCCCTTGATATCTCCAATTTTTTAAAGAGATCTCTAGTCTTTCCCAACCTATTGTTTTCCTCTATTTCTTTTCATTGTCAACTGAGGTAGTCTTTCTTCTTGCTATTCTTTGGAACTCTGCATTCAAATGGGTATATCTTTCCTTTTCCCCTTTGCCTTTCGCTTCTCTTCTTTTCTCAGCTACTTGTAAGGCCTTGTCAGACAACCATTTTGCCTTTTTTCATTTCTTTTTCTTGGAGGTGGTCTTGATTCCTGCCTCCTGTACAATGTCAGGAAGCTCTGTCTAGTTATTCAGGCACTCTGTCTATCAGATGTAATCCCTTGAATCTATATGTCACTTCCACTGTATAATAAGGCATTTGATTTAGGTCACACCTGAATGGTCTAGTGGTTTTTCATAGTCTTTTTTTTTTTTAATTTTAAGTCTGACTTGGCAATAAGGAGTTCATGATCTGAGCCCCAGTCAGCTTCTGGTCTTGTTTTGCTTACTGTATAGAGCTGAAGTTGAATGATTGCTGAAGTTGAATGATTCTATGAAGACCTAGAAGACCTTATAGAACTAACACCCAAAAAAGATGTCCTTTTCATTATAGGGGACTGGAATGCAAAAGTAGGAAGTCAAGAGATGCCAAGAGTAACAGGCAAAGTTGGCTCTTGAGTACAAAATGAAGCAGTGCAAAGGCTAACAGAGTTTTAGTAATAGCAAACACCCTTTTCCAACAACACAAGGGAAGACTCTATAGATGGACATCACCAGATGGTCCATACCAAAATCAGATTGATTATATTTTTTACAGTCAAAGATGTAGAAACTCCATTTAGTCAGCAAATGTATGACAAAAGTGCTAGAAATACATGCACTGAGACATCAGGCTTAAATTGGCAGTTCCTCAAGAGTATGGTACTCTATTTAAGGCTAATTTTGTGCATGATAAAGGGTCTAAAAAAAGTGAAGATTTTGGATATTTGCGTTTATAGCCTTAGACATTTAATGGTTTAATGGGCTAAAATGAGATGATATGGAAAGAATATTCCCTGTTTGGACAACTTGGAGTACTACTGTTAAAGCATTATTATTTTTTAAAAGTATCATTATCAGGGGAAAATAAAGCGGTAAAGATAGTACCACATTGACTCCAAACCTTTTGATTTCTAAAGAAAGAGGAAGAGATGGTTCTTAAGTAATTGCTTACCACAGCATATTATTTTCAAATAAATATTTGTGGTATAGTAGAATATGATCTTACGTACAATTTTGATATTTTTGTTGACCATGAGTCTTAGTTCAGATTGTTGTTAAGAACACCATGGACCTAGATTCAGTTCAGTTCAGTTCAGTCGCTCAGTCGTGTCTGACTCTTTGTGACCCCATGAATCACAGCACACCAGGCGTCCCTGTCCATCACCAACTCCCGGAGTTCACTCAGAATCACGTCCATCGAGGTGGTGATGCCATCCCCCCATCTCATCCTGGGTCGTCCCCTTCTCCTCTTGCCCCCCAATCCCTCCCAGCATCAGAGTCTTTTCCAATGAGTCAATTCTTCACATAAGGAGGCCAAACTACTGGATTTTCAGGTTTAGCATCATTCCTTCCAAAGAAATCCCAGGGCTTATAAACAACAGAAATTGTCACAGTCCTGAAGACAGGATGCCTGAGATAAAGCTACTAGTGTGGTGAAGTTCTTGTGAGAACTTTTTGTCTGGATTGCAGATGGCTGTTTTTTGTTTTTTCATTGTATCCTCACTTGATGTCATAAGAATGAGAGAGATCTTTCTGGAATCATTTAAGAGTACTAATCCCATTCATGTGGATAATGACTAACCATTTCCCAATTTTGGAGGTTAGAATTTCAACATATGAATTGAAGGAGACACAGACATTTAGTCTATAACACTGTGTATAATCAATATGTATAGCAAATATATGTTTATATATAACATTGATGTCAAATTGTATTTTATTGTTTGTAAGATATTGTTTTAAGTGGTTGAATAATATTTGATACTAGGTCTTTAATTTGAAGTGTGTCAACACACTTTGTATGAGAAAATATAACCCTCTTTAAAATGATTCTTATTTACGTACACATTGCACTAAGACTAGGTGATGGTCTGCAGTCAATATCCTATCTAAGAGACACTGAGAAAGAGATAAATACTCATTGATGAGGCTATTCATGATTGTTGTATAATTGTTTCATCTCAAGCAAGGCATCTCTTATACCACTGAGAGGAAAACAGTCTGGGCAAGAATAGTTTTATGAAAAGGAGAAAGGAAACAATTAAGAGGGGCTAATGATCCAATTGGGCTTCCCTGGTGGCTTGGTGATGAAGAATTTGCCTATCAATGCAGGAGACATGGGTTTTATCCCTGGGTTGGGAAAATCCCCTGAGATTGAAATGGCAATCCGTTTCAGTATTCTTGCCTGGAAAAACCCCTGGACAGTAGAGCCTGGTGGGCTACAGTCCATGGGGTTGCAAAAGAGTCAGACATGACTTAGTGATTCAACAACAACAATAATCCAATTAAGACTCCAAGAGGAGTAGTTAGGGCAGATTTCATATCTACCTGCTCCATACTTTTTTTTTTTTTTTCCACTTTTGATCTGAACAGAATCAAGACAGAGAAACATCATGCTCATTTCTTAATCTGATGCTTTTATATTTGTCAGTTCTTTATCTGAAACACCTCTGGAGAAGGTAATGGCAACCCATTCCAGTATTCTAGACTGGAAAATCCCATGGACAGAAGAACCCAAGGGCTACAGTCCATGGGACTGCAAAGAATCAGACACAACTGAGCAACTAACACTACTACTACCACTATCTAAAACACATGTAGTTCTGGAGATGGGAAAAGAAGGGTAAACAAAGAGGAGAATCCTTCAAATTAAAAATTACTCATTAGAAACTATGTATTATAATGCAAAGTATAAATCCGCAAAAGATTTTAAATAGATCAAAAATTGTGTTTTAACTAAAAATGTTGGCACTGTTGAAAATTCACAGGCTTCTCTATTTTGTTCAGTTTAGAGATATGAGGCTAGCTACTTATGGAATTATCTCAGCGGAGACATACCAGGAGCAGAAGGGTATAACAAGAGGGCAAAGAAGGAGGAAAGATCTCAAAGCCTCCTACTTGAATGGTTATTAAAATGTCCAGTCGTCTATGGTCTGTCTCTTTCAAGTTCACAAACTAGGCAACAAGCCTGAAGCCATTTGGTTTCTGTTTATATATATCCATAATAATTCTCTCCTAATATTTTAGGAATTTCCAGAAGTATGCTCTTTCAGTTATTCAGGACATCAGTGAATATTCCTATTCTACATTTTTCTCTTCATTATAGATAACATAGCATGAGGGACTTCTTTGGGCTATCAGATCACTCCTGCAGATGTATAATATATTTCAATCCCAGACCAACTTGCTTCTTAAAGGAATCTGCCTTCCTTCTGAGCATTGCAAACCACATAGGTATGAAATAATATTTCACACATTTGTAAAATGTCTTTCTCATTGTAATATTGGTGGTGAAGATAACAGAATTCAAATCAGATAAAATTCAAATATATATGAGACTTTTCCCAAAGTGTTTTAAATTGTTTTTATGAAAACTAACATTTCCTTTTCAAATTTCAGTTTTCTTTATCAAGATGCCACATGGTTTAAGAGGTTAGTTTGAAATTTATTCACAACTTATTATATCACAGTGTGATAATAACTAATGTTCAGAGTATCTTAGTATATATATATATACACACACACACACACATATAAAATAATTATAACTTACCCTGCTTTATCATATTTAGTTCTTCTGATTTTATGGATAAGATGCATAATCTTAGAAAAGTTAACACGTTAAATATGATATAGCCAATATGCATATTCAGGGTTCAAATGTACATTCTTATATTCCGTACTGTGGTATCTTTACATTATACCAATCTACCTAGGTGTGAATGAGCATTCTGAAGTATTTTGACATCAAATATGTACTGGTGTCCCTTATAAATGTCACCAACTTTCAATTTATCTCAGCATTACTAAGCTGCATAAATAAGAGCCAATTGTCATTTCTGCATACCATTTAGGATTCTGTGTTTCATTCTATGATGGCTGGGATTAATTGAAATGAAACAGGAGAGGGAAGAAATTCCATTAGAGCAAATACCTTAAAATAGTGGTCCCCATCCTTTTTGGCACCAAGAATGAATTTCATGAAAGACAATTTTTCTTTCATGAGCGGGGGAGATGGTTTGGGGATGATTCAAGCACTTTACATTTATTGTGCACTTCATTTATATTATCATTACCTCAGCTCCACCTCAGATCATCAGGCATTAGATCCCAGAGTTTGGGATCCCATGCCTTAAAATATGACAGGGTTTAGATCTCTAAACACTAAGTCTCCTATTAAATTCTAAGTTCTTAATAATATTTCTTAATTAAAAAGCATTACCTTACTGCCTCTCCACAAATTTTCTGGTTTCAAAGATATTGATAAGTGACAAAGGGCTCCTGGTGAAAATTCTTGAAACATAAAATGATAACATACCTCTTGTTTCACAAATGCTGAAATATCAGAGACCTTATCATTGTATCTTATCAACATTCACTGAAAACCAATGGGCAACTGCCCATTGTGTACCCAATGCGGCCCAGTGTGTACCACATAGATAACAGGACTGATATATTCGCATAGAATTCCAGAAAGCTGCCTCATTTGAAAATTCTGGGGAAAGAATAAAATTATGTTTTGGCATTTTAAGAGCTTTGAGCTTTAACCAAAACACATTGTATAAGTAAGTTTTATGACTAAAATCATAAAGCATTGAAGATTCTTTGGTGTTTCAGAATTTTTTATGTCCTACTGTATAGCTGAATTACCAAGAAGTAGCAGAAAAATTATTATAATGCAATTTTCCCCATGTATAGAATTAGTCTATAATTATTACATCCTTATAACATTTCTGTAGGTGAATTATTAATTAAATTCTGCAATATTCTAAAGTCTTCCTTTTTGAAAAGCTTATTTTGCTTATAAAATAAAAAGAGATTGCAATAAAGGAAATTTAAAACAACAATAACAACAACAAAAAAACCATTTTATTTCTAAAGACTTTTACTGCAAATACTTTTTTTTTGCATGCAGATAGAATCTTTTCATAAAAGCAATATTAATAACATTAAGCTGTCTTGAACAGTTTATATACATTGAATATTAGCAGTATTAACATTAGGGTGTCTTGAAGCTATATGTGTCCATTTGTAGCTACAATATTCTCCAAAAATTAAAAAGAAAACAACAACAACAACAATAAAATACAATATGGTGCAATAATTTAAAAAGCTCAGAAAATATATTATTGTACATGTCTGTATAATTTGTATTATGTGTATATATGCAATTTACAACTTACTGAATTATACATATCTGAAGTGGATTATTCACTCAACATTTTACATAGAGATAAACCTTGTTCAAAATCTTTGTTTCAGTTGGCTGCGATACCTTCTCCTTCAACATGAATTTCACCTTGTTCCTTGGTTTTCCACCCTCCTGCTGTCTCCTATATCTTCCAAAAAAAAAAAACACACACACACACACGCAAAACTATTAATTTGTTCATTTAGTGAGTGATTACTTTGTTTCAGGCAGACTGCCAATCAGTTTCTCTTTTACTGAATGAGAAACAAAAAAGATGCTAAAATGTTTGGCTCTGATGCCTTGGTAATTTGTAGCAGATTAAAAAAAAAATTGAAATTGAAAACAGGTTCATGACTAACTGACTGATCTTGGGCAATTTAACTGAAAATAAGTTAACAATATCTTCCTATTGGAATTACTGATAAGATAAAAAGAAATAAAGAATGTAGTATGCCTGTGACCTAGTAGTACATGCCACTATATTTTTAGTGAGTGTGAACAGGGTGGTGTAAAGAAAAAACACCCACTAAAATGATTCTTAGAGTAAGAGAAAAAGATCATACTTTTAAGAACATCAGTATAAAAAAATCAGTATAATATAAAGCAAAGCAACAGTATATAATCTTGATATTAGCCATATTGAATATTAAAATTATATGCTAAAATATTTTGTGTTATATCTTTCCCAATATGAATAAAGCAATGTATTTTAATAGTTTTAAATCATTATATATATATATATATATATATATATATATATATATATATTCCCTGGTGGCTCAGATGGTAAAGAATCTGTCTGCATTGTGGGAAGCTTGGGTTCATCCCTGCATTGAGAAGATCCCCTGGAGGAGGGCATGGCAACCCACTCAAGTATTCTTGCCTGGAGAATCCCCATGGACAGAGAAGCCTAGTGGGCTACAGTCCATGTGGTCACAAAGAGTCGGCCACTACTGAGTGACTAAGCGCAGCACATGGCATTTATTATTTAGTGCTGTTAGACTTTCCTACTTATCAGGATTTAATGTGAGGTCAGACTTGTTCAAGTCTGTATCATGGAAGTGACAACAGAAAGGGAGAGAAATATAGTATTTTTTAAATTTATGAAATTACAACTTCATTGTACATTTCTCTCAAGTCTTTCTGAGTTTCAATAGTCAAAGATTATGCAAGGTGATGGCATGAAAGAAAAATAAAATTTTGTCTCATACACTAAGGTAATTTCCTTTCCACTTTAGAATCATTCTTAACTAAACAATCAATCTTGATACTGATAGAGAATAGTCTTAGTGGTATGTTTATGTGGGAAAAGACCCTGATGCTGGGAAAGATTGAAGGCAGAAGGAGAAGAGGATGACAGAGGATGAGATGGTTGGATGGCATGATCAACTCAATGGACATGAGTTTAAGCAAGCTCTGGGAGTTGGTGATGGATAGGGAAGCCTGGCGTGCTGAAGTCCATGGGGTCACAAAGAGTTAGATATGACTGAGTGACTGAACTGATGTTTGTGTTAAAAATCTTATTATTTTTGCCAGATAAAGCATGATTATATAATACACAATAGGTAGCTATAGTAGGTGGAGAAGGCAATGGCACCCCACTCCAGTACTCTTGCCTGGAAAATCCCATGGACGGAGGCGCCTGGTGGGCTGCAGTCCATGGAGTTGCTAAGAGTAGGACAAGACTGAGCAACTTCCCTTTCACTTTTCACTTTCATGCATTGGAGAAGGAAATGGCAACCCACTCCAGAGTTCTTGCCTGGAGAATCCCAGGGGCTGGGGAGCATGGTGGGCTGCCGTCTATGGGGTCGCACAGAGTCAGACACAACTGAAGCGACTCAGTCGAAGCAGAAGCAGCTATAGTAGGAGCCACAAGAACTTTGGAAGTGAGCTCTGACAAATCCTCTCTCTGAAATTTCTCTGTTTAGGATCACAAGCCTAGCTCATCAGAGGATGAGGGTATGGGGAACGTAGGCAGTGGGTGATGAAGGAGCACAGGGAAACCCTGTGACTTGAATTGATGGGACAAGAAGGATGGGTTGTGATGAAAGTCAGTGTGAAGATAGGGGAGATAGGTACTTTCAGAGTAGGTGTGGGTAAGTGAGGAGGAGTTAATGTGTTCAGGAGAGCAAATAAAAGACATTCTGTTCACGCTGCCCTTCCTTACTGAGGACACTGGAAAAATTGGGTCTTGGCTACAGTCTTCAGAGATAGAGTCCAGACCTGGAAATCACAGGAAACACAATTGACATGCCCAAGAATGGTTCAAGAACTCTGTGGCTGTGAATAACTGGGCTACAGTATGATGAGCTGGTTATTTCTTGTTGAATTCATACATAATTGGCTAGTGCTTATTGTCATTAACTGCTTAGATAGTTCAGTGAGCAACAGATCTGGTGTGAGAAAGGTTGATGTTCAAAGACTGCTCTCCCACCTATTAACCATATGACCTTCGACAAGTTCCTTAACTTCTGCAAGACATAGTTCCTTGATATGTGAAATCAGGATAATAAAGTCTGTGTTGGTTAATACAGTGCCTGTCACATAAAAAACATTCAGTGCTTTTTCTGTAACCATTCATTATGTTAATAAAGAGAAAGGATTAGGGGAATTTGGATTTTACTTCATATATAGAAATATTCATGGGTAGGTTATTCATATAAATGGGGCCTACCATAACTGCACTGAAATATTTTATACAGGCCTTTTTACTATTCTTGTACATTCTCCAAACTCTTAATGAAGTCTTAAATGTTATTTCATTTATATCCACCTGGAATGCTTAAAATTTCAAATGAGAGAACAGCTGATGATGATTTAATAGCCAATTTACTTCTGATAAATTTCTACTTCTTCTTTAACTACTTAAATGCTCTTTTTAATAACGTCCTACTACTTGCTACCATACAAGGTCTGATCTACCTTAACTTATTCCTGAAAATGACAGTCAGTCTGAGAAGGGAAATGCTATAAGTTAATAAGGAGAATTAAAAAAATGACCCTCAAGAGCAGCAGATCAATTGCTAATTAGAATTTTCACTATTTCCTCAGTAATACTCTTCTAAGGTTTGAATTATGTCAGGACATTAAAAGTAGAAAGTTCATTAATATTTTTAATGCATATCTATTATTTATAAAGCCAGTATGAGCTGGGAACATAGACGTGAGTGTATTACCTGCTTCTCTCTGCCTGTCCTCCTTGTTTGTTAGCCCTCCCTCCTGGGAGGAAGAGTAGAATGGACATGGACTCCAAAGTCAAATAGGGCTAGGTTCAAGATCCAGGATAAGCACTTACCAGCTGCATAACCTTGAACAGGTGATTGAATGTTTCTGAACTTCATTTCTTCATTTGTAAAAATCTAGGATATATGCCCACAAATTTATTATGCCAATTTCAAAGGTTATTAATAATTCAATGATTATTAATGTGCAACTTTAAAGTGAGTAATGTATTTTTCTATATATGATAATTGTTTTCTACATGTGATATGCTTGTTATCCTCACAGTGTCTGCTTTATTATCTTCTTAATCTAAATCATAAGGCTTTTCATGTTGATATAATGTTACCCATAGTTCAAGACCTGTAAGTTCATGGTAATGAAAACTATGTGCTGAAATAGATCACTCCCTCTCATGTGGTCCCTCCTGTATATGTCTTAGAGCAGAATATTTGTTGATATGGGTGGGAGCTAGATGATTCTATTAACTGAATCACATCACTGATACATTCATGACTTTGTATTCTTTAGGAATAGGATCCAAGTAATTGACAAACTGCCGACTTTATATGAATGTACACATGTTCTTAAATAGAGGAATTATATTTTTATTTATTTGTGGTACTACTTTCAAAATGAGAAAATTATAATAATAAAATTTAAGCTCCAATGGTAGCAAAGTTCTTAGCTTTCATACATTTACTAGTCACTAAAATATAATTTATACTCTTATGAAGCAAAATTAGCAAAAGAGTTGAACAAATTTGACTGCATCAAATTTGTAGAAATAATCATCATCAAAAAAATCATGTCCTTGTCTTAGGAATTATGTTCTGGTATATGATGCAGTATGAATGATTTCAATAGCAAACAGCTGATAATACGAAAACATGTTTTTCCATAGTCAATATTAATTCTAAATACGTCAAAGACAGTAAAGGAGGATTTAAAAATAGATATAAGTGAAAGTGACCCTAGGAAATACCATCTATCTCTAAAAGAAAGTTAAAATATTCCAAGCTCAAATATAGCTCATTTAATTAAAACACAGTTAACATTGTTATTGTGTAACTAATGACTTGAAAATGGAAATGTCATGAGCCATCAGTTATGGACTAGTGTAAAAAACAATAGGTTCTATAGGCTGGAATGCCACAAAAAGCCTTAGGATTTTGTGTGTTTGTTTCATTTTGTTTTAATCTATCTGAAATTTATTTGTCAGATTTTAACATGGCATTAAAATTGATTAAAAATGACAAACATAATGTCACTAATGAATTGTTTTTCACTAAAAAATTATTTATAATGAATATTAATAAGGATTAGGGTTTTTTAATCAAATAATAGTTTTTTTCCCAAACCTAAGTCATTCATTTTCCATTTATTTTATAAGTGAAGCGAAAGTCACTCAGTTGTGTCAGACTCTTTGAGACCCATAGACTATACAGTCCATGGAATTCTCTAGGCCAGAATACTGGAGTGGGTAGCCTTTCCCTTCTCCAGGGGATCTCCCCAATCCAGGGATTGAACCCAGGCCTTCAGCATTGCAGGCAGATTCGTTACCAGCTGAGTCACAAGGGAAGCTATAACTAAGTAGGGCAGCTATAAGATATGAGGTTTTAAATATCTATAGAAGTTACCTATATCACTATTTGTTTTCCTCCTATATATGCAGATAATGGTTATTTGATTTTTTAATATTCTTTGGAGAATTTTCATTTATGGTTTCTGAAATGGCAGTTGATTTCACCTAGTTATGGTAAAGTGTCATGAGGCTCAACGAGGTTTCAGAAAATGCCTTTCTCTTCCAAACCTTGTTTTTTATACTCCTGAATTGATGTATGTTTTCAAATTGTGCATCAGCTGAATTGCCAGTCACTTTTGCTCAAGTATTTCCTTCAAACTCTCCTCCTTGCACACCACCTTTTTATTTAGAACTTTTGATGGTTTTGCCTTACATAAGGCATATTCTCTTAATCTTCAATATGTTGTAAGTTCTTTAAGCATTGTGACTTTAAACCATTTGGTAGTTAATTCTCTCAACATTTTGTAAATCAGATTCCTTATGATTATACAATGGAAGTGACAAATAAATTCAAAGGATTAGATGTGATAGACAGAGTACCTGAAGAATTATGGACAGAGATTCCTGACATTGTACAGGAGGCATGGATCAAGATCATCTCCAGGAAAAGCAAATGAAAAAGCCAAAATGGTTGTCTGACAAGGCCTTACAAATAGCTGAGAAAAGAAGAGAAGCTAAAGGCAAACAAGAAAAGGAAAGATGTACCCATCTGAATGAAGAGTTCCAAAGAAGAGCAAGTAGAGAGAAGAAAGACTATCTCAGGGGACAATGCAAAAAAATAGAAGATAACGACAGAATGGGAAAGACTAGAGATCTCTTCAAGAAAATTAGAGATACCAACGGAATATTTCATGCAACGATGGGCACAATAAGGGACAGAACTAGTATGGACCTAACAGAAGTAGAAGATATAGAGAAGAGTTGGTAAGAATACAGAGAAGAATTGTACAAAAAAGATCTTCATGACCCAGATAACCACAATGGTGTGATCACTCACTTAGAGCCAGACATCCTGGAATGTGAAGTCAAGTGGGCCTCAGGAAGTGTCTCTATGAACAAAGTTAGTGGAGGTGATAGAATTCCAGTTGAGCTATTTCAAATCCTAAAAGATGATGCTGTGAAAGTGCTGCACTCAATATACCAGGAAATTTGGAAAACTCAGCAGTGGCCACAGGACGGGAAAAGTCAGTTTTCATTCCAGTCCCTAAGAAAGGCAATCCCAAAGAATGTTCAAACTACCAGACAGTTGCACTCATCTCATATGCTATCAAAGTAATGCTCAAAAGTCTGCAAGCCAGGCTTCAACAATACATGAACTGTGAACTTCCAGATGTTCAAGTTGGATTTAGAAAAGTCAGAGGAACCAGAGATCAAATTACCAACATCCGTTGAATCATCAAAAAAGCAAGAGAATTCCAGAAAAACATCTACTTCTGCTTTATTGACTATGCCAAAGACATTGACTGTGTGCATCACAATAAACTGTGGAAATTCTTCAAGAGATGGGAATACCAGACCACCTGACCTGCCTCTTGAGCAATCTGAATGCAGGTCAAGAAGCAACAGTTAGAACTGGACATGGAACAACAGACTGCTCCCAAATTGGGAAAGGAGAATTTCAAGGCTGAGTATTGTCATACTGCTTATTTAACTTACATGCACAGTACATCATGTGAAATGCCAGACTGGATGATGTGCAAGCTGAAATCAAGATTTCTTGAAGAACTATCAATAACCTCAGATATACAGATGGCGCCACCCTTATGGCAGAAAATGAAGAGGAACTAAAGAGCTTCTTGACGAAAGTGCAAGAGGAGAGTGAAAAAGTTGGCTTAAAGCTCAACATTCAGAAAACTAAGATCATGGCATCTGGTCCCATCACTTCATAGCACATAGATGGGGAAACAGTGGGAGACTTTATTTTTGGGGGCTCCAAAATCACCACAGATGGTAACTGCCAAGAAATTAAAAGATGCTTGCTCCTTGAAAGGAAAGCTATGACCAACCTAAACAGCATATTAAAAATCAGAGACATTACTTTGCCAACGAAAGTCCGTCTAGTCAAGGCTATGTTTTTTCCAGTAGTCATGTATGGATGTGAGAGTTTGACTATAAAGAAAGCTGAGTGCTAAAGATCTGATGTTTTTGAACTTTGGTCTTGGAGAAGACTCTTGAGAGTCCCTTGGACTGCAAGGAGATCCAACCAGTCCATCCTAAAGGAGATTGGTCCTGAATGTTCATTGGAAGGATTGATGCTGAGGTTGAAACACCAATAATTTGGCCACCTGATGGGAAGAACTGACTCACTGGAAAAGACTGTGATGCTGAGAAAGATTGAAGGTGGGAGGAGAAGGGGAGGACAGAGGATGAGATGGTTGGATGGCATCACCAACCCAATGGACTTGAGTTTGGGCAAGCTCCGGGAGTTGGTGAGGAACAGTGAAGCCTGGTGTGCTGTAGTCCATGGGATCACAAAGATTCAGACACAACAGAGTGACTGAATTGACTGATGTAAGATATATAATCAACACACACTCATTGGAGTTTATAATATTAATTTAAAGTTCACTTATTAAAATCACAGTATATTACTGAATTTTTAAATAAATGGTTTTATTTTTATATGTATACTTTTTTATATTTTATTTTTTGGAGTATTATTAATTACATTATTTTATTAGTTTTGAATGCAAAACAACATGATTCAGCTATACATTTATATATATATTGATGTATACATATATTCAGTCTTTTTTAGTTTCTTTTTTCTGAGAAAAAAGATTTGTGTTATCCAAGAATAGTGAATAGAGTTCCCTGTGCTGTATAGTAGGTCCTTGTTGTTTATCTATCTTATATATAGTCGTTTATGTGTTTAAATGTTTGGTTGTTGTTGTTTTTTTAATATAAATTAAATCTGAAACTTATTAGACTCTATGAGAGTAATATATTTTCATCTGGAGCAGAATTGTTTCTCTCTATAATAATGTTTCATTGTTTTACTTTCTGGAGTTCACTGTCATTTTTTTGAAGGGTTAAATTAATTTAATTGTTTACTTGGGCTTTATGTATTTATGCTGAGAGGTTCCCTAGGGCTGGCACATAGCTATATAAGATAGATGGTCCTGCATCTCTGGAAATCTCAGCTGGGCACAATCACTTAACAAATCTTCAGTGTAATAAAAGGCAATTCTAGTGAAACATACTGTGAAGCAAATTCCAAAAGCGATCTTACAGGAAGAAGCTTAACCCCCTTGGAAAAGTCATCACCTAGAATCCAGAGATACTTCAAGATGCAAACAATTCACTTGAGACAAGGGGGCCCTGTTGTTCTGCCTTGATTACATCATCAGGCTTCATTTTCAGTAAATGAGAAAACAGAAGGAAGGGGTTATTTTCATGAGCACTGTCTTCATTGTAATAAAGGCAGAGGGAAAAATACTAGGTGGTATCCATTCATAGTTCTTTCTTGGTTATCAGTAACTTTAAACCACTTACTATCATTTTGACGTGTGTATAAGGTATACTTTTTGTTATATGCTGCCTATTTTCCCATACTCACTAGTAGTGAAACTGACAATTTAAAAGAGGACTTATTTACTGTCTTTGGACAAAGAAGTGAAGGAGATACTGAAGAAGAATTTGAAATACAGAGGAAGAAACAATCACATATCATGCTAGTCTTTAGGGAAACCGAACATCGAAAGTGGGTGGGTGGTGACAACCAAGAAGTGGGAAGAGAGATATCTGAATGAGATGGCGAGATAGGAATACATGGGAGGCTCAAAATGTGGGTCTCAGCTTTAGCAGACAAATAATATGATCATGAGATAATAACTCAAAGAGTCCCATGCATGACCTAAGTAATTCAAAGAACAAGAGAGAAATCAGTAACTGATTTAGAGGTAATCTGTGCTATTTAGTCTTCAATACTATTCATCTGTAATTTTACCTGTCTTTGGGCAGTTCTTCCATTTCCTTATCTGACTAAATCACCCATTAGTTATATCCTTAAGTATCCTACCCCCCCATACTTTTCTTATTGCTGACATACCAATAAATTAAAACTCATCATTAAAGTTATTAGCATAATCTTATATAGTGTTTTATATTGGGGGGCTCCAAAATCACTGCAGATGGTGACTGCAGCCATGAAATTAAAAGCCACTTACTCCTTGGAAGGAAAGTTATGACCAACCTAGATAGCATATTCAAAAGCAGAGACATTACTTTGCCAACAAAGGTTCGTCTAGTCAAGGCTATGGTTTTTCCAGTGGTCATGTATGGATGTGAGAGTTGGACTGTGAAGAAAGCTGAGTGCCAAAGAATTGATGCTTTTGAACTGTGGTGTTGGAGAAGACTCTTGAGAATCCCTTGGACTGCAAGGAGATCCAATCAATCCATCCTAAAGGAGATCAGTCCTAGGTGTTCATTGGAAGGACTGATGTTGAAGCTGAAATTCCAATACTTTGGCCACGTCATGTGAAGAGTTGACTCATTGGAAATGTCTCTGATGCTGGGAGGGATTGGGGGCAGGAGGAGAAGGGGACAACAGAGGATGAGATGGCTGGATGGCATCACCACCTCAATGGACATAAGTTTGAGTGAACTCCAGGAGTTGGTGATGGACAGGGAGGCTTGGTGTGCTGCAGTCCATGGGGTCACAAAGAGTCGGACATGACTGAGCAACTGAACTGAACTGAACTGAACTGAATGTAGTGTTATCCTTCCTCTTTCAAAAGTATCAACATAATCATTTATCTGCAATTTATCTTTATTTTCTCATCTCATTCACAGGAGATGAGGTGCTTCTTCTCTTGATCAAGACCAAATACTTATGCATTTTTATTTGATCTCATCTCTCTTCTTGTCAACAAGTAAAGGGCTTTATTCAGTAATAAATTAATGGACTTTATTCCATCAATATCTCCTCAATTTCATTTCTCTTTGACTTCTTAACTCTTACAGTCATTTTTCTCATCCTTTGTATAAAAGTTTTCTGTCTCTCCTTTCCATGTTCCTCTTCAAATAAAAAGCTTTTTGTTAACTGTATACACTCTTAAGCATATTTTCCATCTCTAATCTCTCAGATTTAATCAACTCACCAACACACTGCAATTTGTTTCAGTCTTCACCACTCCAACTAAACATCTAAAGTGGAATTCAACAATGACTCAGTATTGCCAAATACAGAAGGAACTTTGTATTTGATTTACTGGACCTCTCCATTGTATACTGTTTGCCAGGCATGACTTTCCAGAGCTCTCTATTCTCTGGAACTCTGTTTTATTGTTTACTTTATGTGTTCTTCATGCATGGGCTCCTACTCTGCCTATCACTCTCATATATTAGGTTTGCCCGCCGTACTGTCGTTAATTTATTATTACTGTCTTTCTCTGGACTGTGTCATTTCTTTTTCAAGTTTTATGCATGAACCATGAATGGCTCTGATCGTTCCCAAATCTACGTCTTCAATCCAGGTCTGTTTCCTGACTTTATATGCATTCTTACACTTCATTCTGGACATATCCACTTGGAGGTCCCACAGCTCTCTGAGACACATCAATATCCGTTTCTCTTTCTTTCTTTTTTTCATTTCTTGTCTAATCCCATTTGATAGTACTAGCTAGTTACTCAAGAAAAAATAACTTGATATCATGTTAAAGTCCAGATTTATCATTTGGCTAACTTGTTCAATTTTATCCACATTTAACTCTTTATGAGAGCTACTGTCTTAAAAAATTACCATTAAACCTCAGATTGAGCTAAGTATTCTCCCTATTATCTCATGGATATCTAACATTTCATTTACAACAATAAAACAACACAATATTCTTATGTGGTTGTCAACCAATGATGGTAGTTTTTGTCTTTCAGGACAAAAAGTTATGCTTTATTCATTATCTCAGCACTTACCAGTGGCTGACACATCTCTCATAATCAACAAATGTTTATTGAATTTATCTGAATTTAGTCCATCAGTTTTAAACTAAGATTCTCATGGCTTTTTCATCCTTAATAAGAAAAAAGCCACAAAAACCCAAACAGCTTCTGGGCAAATTCACTGACATTGTATTGTTGGACCTTATTTATTGATTTGTCAATAGCTTCAAAGTGATATCACTATTAAAATGAAGTGAAGAAATAGTGCTTTTATCTGCCCTTAGAGTTTGAAAAAAGCAAAGCAAGGAGACGTCTTGAATAGTTCATCAATCATTGTTTTTTTACTCAGGATATTTTCTCACTTCAATGGATTGTCATAAAATTTATCTTTAAATGCTTTTACATTATTATTTTATTGGTATAGAGCATCTCATGGCTCAGATGGTAAAGAATCTTCTACAATACAGGAGACCCAGGCTCAATCCCTTGGGCAGGAAGATCCCTGGAGAAGGAAATGGTTACCCACTCCAGTATTCTTGCCTGCCTGCTGCTGCTGCTAAGTCACTTCGGTTGTGTCCGACTCTGTGTGACCCCATAGAAGGCAGCCCACCAGGCTCCCCCATCCCTGGGATTCTCAAGGCAAGAACACTGGTGTGGGTTGCCATTTCCTCTCCAATGCATGAAATTGAAAAGTGAAAGTGAAGTCGTTCAGTCGTATCTGACTCTTAGCGACCCCATGGACTGTAACCCACTAGGCTCCTCCATCCATGGGATTTTCCAGGCAAAAGTACTGGAGTGGGGTGCCATTTCCTTCTCCGATTCTTGCCTAGGAAATTTAATGAACAGAGGAGCCTGGTGGGCTAGATTTCATGGGATTGTAAAGAGACACAGTTGGGCGACTAAAACTAATATAAGTAGTATTGAATATGACTTAACTTGTGTTAAAGACTAAATTCTGCCAAATCTTAAAAGTCCTCTCTCTCTCTCTCTCTCTCCTTTTTCTCTCTCTCTGTGTGCAATAGGTATGGTGAGGTATTCTGCCTTTCTGAGCTTAGTTTTATTTATTTTGGTTAATTCTTTCTGAAACTCTTGGGTTTTGCTCCATGACTGTTCAAAAGTCACATAATGTCATCCAAAGTCATAGGTGATTTAGATCTTATATTTAAGAGATGGTTTCAAAGCAAAAATTGCACAGCACAAAATTAATTAGACAAGGAAAATTTTACTCAAAGCTTTTCCAATAGTGGGAAAAGGCCACATCCACGTCTAAATTCAACTCTAATGGCACGACTGGTGGAAGGTTTTTAAAGGTGAGCTGGGATAAGGTAGTATTCGGAGAGTGTTATGGAAGAAATTGGCCAGTGGGATGTGTGGAGAACAGTGGGTTATTTTCTTCATTTGTAAACATTTCCCTCTGATTGGGCCATCTGTATCTGCTAATTGATATCCATGAAATTTAGGCTTCTAGCCTACAACAGAGACTAAGGATATGTGTGCTATTTTTCTAAATGACCACATTTCAGAGGATGGATCCCAGGAACTTTAAAAATTATTTTTGGGTAGTAAAACTGACAAGAGGTTTTTAAAGAGATCTACATGTATCTCAAAGGAGCAGAGAAAGAACTAAAGGAAATTTCTAAAAAAATATATGGTAGGGGGATGTCAGGTATAAAGTCTAGTCAACCTGAGGGAAACATTAAACCATCTTGGTTAATGGGCATTTTAAGAATATTAAAATTCTATAGATACATGTTAAGTATAGGAATATGCCTGTAGTTCCTTTTTGATTTGAAATCTGCCTCAGAGTAACAGAACTGAAGACATCAGTTAGGGGGAAAGGAGCATGATGAACCAATTTACATTAATGAAGAAACGGAGTATAGCATTTCATGTGAGTTTGCATATTTTAAAAAAGTTCATGTAGGTGGCACTGTAATAGATGTTACAAATTAAAAAAAGAGAGAGAGAGAGAGAAAAAGAATCTCAGAGGAAAAGTAAGATGTACATGATCTTAGATGCTTGGGAACTCATAAGTCACTTAAACAACTTCTGTGTTTTATCTACTCCCTTCCAATGTTCCATAATTTAATTAAAATAAGTGAAAGAAACATGGCATTAGATTAATAAGGAAAACTATAGAGTTGTAAAAAAGTGTTTTGCATTTTTCTAAGTCCTTAAAGAGAACTTCTCTAAAAAATCTGAAAATTCTAAAGGGAGAGATACCTTAGCTAAAATACAATGATTAGTTTAGGGGCTAATATTTTTATCTTTCCTTAAACCTCTTTTTTTCTTTACAATATATTCAGTTTCAGTTCCGTCACTCAGTCGTGTCCAACTCTTTGTGATCCCATGGACTGCAGCACACCAGGCCTCCCTGTCCATCACCAAGTACATCATACTTTTGCAGGAATATTTAAAACAATCTTTAAAAACTTTTGAGAGACTGAAAATATGATAAATTGACATTTGCAATTTGTTCTGTATGATTTCATCTGTTTATGTACTTAATAAATTTTATTAGTTTGATATTAATGTTTTTGTTCTAGGAATTAAAATTATTATATAATAATACATAGAGAAAACATTAATTTTATTTTATCTGAAATGGGAAAATAATTAGTGAATTTTTTCAGTTTTTGAAACTGATTTATTTCATAATGATTGATTCACTGTGAAAATAAAGAAATAAGATTATAGTCATAATTGAAAAATATTATTCTATGTATCATATGCATCTTGAATAAAAATCATAGCATGGACACACTTAGTATATATTTATTTAGTTATAAATGTAATAAATAAAAATGAACTCTGAATAAAAAATGTTGTATTGCCCTAAATTTAAAATGTTTATTCTTAAATCCAAAATTGACCCATGGTTAAAATGTCATTTTCTTATTTTAAAAGAATTGTACACTATTTTCAGTATCTTTCTATCTTTTTATTCCCCAGATCATTGCAGGGAAAGTAATTAATTCTGTAGTAATAATAATTATACATTATCATAAGCTATCACTTAAACATAAATAAGAATAGTGTGGATTACCTTTTTAGTAGCATTCAATACTGTATTAGAATAGCTCCACTGTTGAAAAGAGTCCCAAGAATTTATTTATAGGCAATTTTTCTCCTTAACATTTTATTAGATACAATTAGTATAAATTGTAATTCAATTTTTAATTCAAAATATTTATTTTCTTCTTACTATGTTTAAGACTTTGTTTTAGGAGCTAGGAATAGAGTAGTAAATTAAGCAGTGGCAAATCTCACATTCCTAGTGGGTAGAGTCTGGGGAAAAAAAAAAACTCAGTATATTTTAAGATTGTAAGTGCAATGGAATAAAAATCAGAAATTAGGTGGTTCAAGGGTTGAAATTTAAAAAAATAACATAATAAAACATTTTCTGTTACAAAGTTATTTGTTTATTAAAAATATACTGCCTTTAAAAATCTTAGCTTAGGTATTTCATGTTATAAAATAAATTGTTTTTATTCCCATTGAATTATCTATTTTTGTATTATCCATATGTGGCATACATAGTTGAAATTAAGAAAATTACTAAGATTGTAGTAATCTTAAATTTATAACCTGTCAAATATGATGTGACATTGTAACATATTATTGCAAGTTTGCATTATTTCTAAGACAAATTAAAAACACAAAAAAGAAGTAGATGTTATTACATTTTTGTTTATTATATATATTGCTTTGTCTCTTTGGTTCATTGTTATTTTGGATGGGGGATTTTATTTCTGTCAGTTATCCTGTTAATTTATTTTTTCTAGTATAGAGGAAAAGCACCTGGATCAAGAGTTTAAAAACTAATTTCATTATGCAAATAGCTATATAATATGTGCATGAATTGCATATTATTTGGGTACTAAGTATCTGTCAAGAATATTATAATTTCATTATGCAATAAATAAGATTTAGAGAACATTATTTTTAAGGACATTTTTTAGTGGAGCTATGATGAATTCTAAATGATATAATTGTTAACCTTTATTTTAAAATGTAATTATCAGCATTCAGCATATGCAATCCATTTTCTAAGCATAATTAGAGAGAAAACCAGCCTTTATTCTCTAATGTATGGAAAATATATACTAAAATATATTTACATTTATTAAGACTTCTTTGAATAAAAGTATCCTACAATGGAACAGCCATAGTAGGAGATTTTTGAAAAATAGAAACCACAGTTATGGACCTAATTCTGTACTGGATTAGAAAGCTAATCCATGTTTGGGTAAAATCAGCTGTAAGTTTATATGGAGTTCTTGGAAGCTGTGCTCTTATATATGGCCCATAGGACAAATCTCAACTCTGATTGGCTCCACATTATATGATAAATATCAGGGAACTAGCTAGGAAAGAAGGGGCTTATAACTGACTTGTTTTAAAAAGTTCTGAATTCCATATTTACTCAATAATATATTTGTAATTCTTCCTGGAAAATATGAATCATAATTCTTCCTTTAAAAATCCCTTTGACATTGCTGTAATGTGGTTTTTATTTTCTTCTGCAAATTGATCCTTTCAATTAAGTTTTTTCTGAATATTCATTTAAGTCAAGTATCAGCCTGGACTACCTATATCTTTAAGGATTGATTTAGATCATACATTTCTCCTTGGACATCTGAAATATGAAATATGTTTGTCTTTAAAAATTCATTAACAACATATACGTTTATGATAACAACCCATGATTCTTATCTCTCTTTCCAAAAAATGTGATCAAATATTTATACTATGTATGTTTTCACTGCCCAATATGATATCCACTAGCTGCCTGTGACTATTTGTTTATATTTATTTATTTTTTAAATTAATTACATTAAAATTTTAGTTCCTCAATCATATTAGCCCAATTTTGGATCTTCAAGAACCACAGGTGGCTAGAGATGACAGTGGTATGGTAAAGATACAGAACATTTCCATTATTGCAGGTAGTTATATTGAACAAGACTAATTCATATATTTCTTCCTGGTTAATAATGGAACTGAACTTTAAATTTAAAAAGTCTGTGTAAGTTCTTACAGCCCAGGGAATAGCAAAGCTGAAACCAGACTCAAGATGTATTGACACCAAATAGGATGCTTTTTGAAAGTTCAGTGTCCCAAGAACATGGGCAATTTATAATGCCATATTTTCAATTTTGTAATCTTCTCATCATTGGCCCTGCAACATGAAACAAACTTTGCAGTCGGGTTCATTTCTAAAAATAAGATAATTATTAGGATATTCAGAAATTATATTTAATTCTTTTTAAAAAATATATGAATGTATATAGATTTTGCAATGTGACCTAAATATTTAATGGCTTTCCTTAAAATATCTCATATTTTAAAATCTCCAAGAACCTTAGTTATGAGAAATAGTTGTTGTTCAGTTGCTCAGTCATGTCCTACTCTTTGCGACCCCATGGACTGCTGCACTCCAGGCTTCCCTGTCCTTCACTGTCCCACAGTTTGCTCAGAATCATCACATCCATTGAGTTGATGATGCCATCCAACCATCTCATCTTCTGTCTCCTCCTTCTCCCCCTGCCTTCAACCTTTCTCAGTATCAGGGTCATTTCTAATGAGTCAGCTCTTCGCATCAGGTAGCCAAAGTAGTTGAGCTTCAGTTTCATCATCAGTCCTTCCAATGAATCTTTAGGATTGATTGGTTTGATCTCCTTGCTGTCCAAGGGACTCTGAAGACTCTTCTACAACACCACAGTTAGAAAGCATCAGTTCTTTGGTGCTCAGTCTTCTTTATGGTCCAGCTCTCACAGTCATACTTGACTACTGGAAAGATCATAGCCTTGACTATATGGACCTTTGTCAGCAAAGTGATGTCTATGCTTTTTAACACATTGTCTAGGTTTGTCATAGGTTTTCATCTAAGGAGCAAGCATCTTTCAATTTCATAGCTACAGTCACTGTCCACAGTGAGATTGTAGAGTATACAATTCAGCTAAGTTGAATTTGTATCTTAAAGACCTTAAGTTAGTCTGATAAAGCTCATGACTCTCAGCAGGTGAACATTGTTATTAAGATAGATAACTTGTAGGCCATAAATATGTACCAGTTAATTCCTCTTCCAACCCTCTTGTGAGTTAATTTTGGGATTAGGCTGCCAAAAGATCTGATTACCTATAAACTAAATAAAAGAACATGTTAAGACTAATCTAGTACTTCTTCATGAAGGTACAGTAGAAATAACTTCTATTGTTATAAGAAATAAAAGCAGAATTTTAAAGAAGATCATTATATAATGTCTATTTTTTTAACGATGGGACAGAAATTATTAATACCATTCAGTTCATTTCCTATGTAGTTCCTTCCCCAAAATCAATTATGATTTTTAGAGTATCTATATCAGATACCAAGGTTTAAAAGTAAACTTACCAACTAGTAGATATGGTCTCTTTAATTTTCATGTGCTTCCAACTCTAATCATCCTCTCCTTTTTGAGGTTTGTGTTCATTTTCTTGCTGACACACCAAAATATACATATCCTCAAGTGATATGTATTGCAGTAGTGACACTTGGACCTGCCCTGGGGCCATTATATTAGATCAATGTTTGGGTCAAGGAAGAGTAAGTTAGGGTAACTCAATAGAGCATCTTGGAAATAGTCTTTAACCTTATTTTTCCTGGAAAAGGTGGTCCTCTACAGTATAGCCAAAGTAAAAAAATAAGTAAATAATAAGCCATGGATCTTGCTTACACGATAATCTTTAAATTCTATTTTGGATTTTGATTCAGTGCTAATTGTTTGCACCCTCTAAACTTTATAATTGCTGTTTTTAATTTTATTTAACTTCTCCTTTTTGTGTCTTGTATGTAGGCAATTACTTATTTAAGAAAAGGTTACCTTATCACTTTAATTTATCCTTCTTTTCCTATAATTTACTCTATGCCAAAAATATTCTGAGACCTTTGTATCATATTAGAGCAATAGTTTTATGCATATTGAATCCACACTTGAAAACAATCTGAACACAAAGGTGAAAGAATGTACAAACGTATAGTTAAACCCTTTATATACACATCCAAAAACAAGTCTGACTTATTTTATGACACCTTTGTTCTAATTGTGCTTTCAGGCTTCTCTTTGTCACAATATTGGCATATTATTTCCCTAGAAATGTGCTTATTGCCATAGTCAAGATTATTTGTTGAATACAAATCAAGTTGGCATTTGTAAAGTTTTAATACTTGTATTTTCCTGATGCCTCAACATTTTCAGAAACAGAATGAGCATCTTACCCTAGTGGTCAAGGACTCCAGGGTGATAAGGTTAGTACCTGCCACAGGTTCCCCTTCTTGTTCTCTCATAGTGAACTACTGACATTCAAATATTCCAGTGAAATCCTTTCATTTTGCTTATGTATTCCACCCCAGTCTCTGATAAAGGATACTTGGAACTCCTCTCATCTGTTCCCCTGCATAGCAGGCCATCAGTTCAGTTCAGTTCAGTTCAGTCGCTCAGTCGTGTCCATACCCCCTTCTTTTAGGATCTGTGAATTAAAAAAAATCCTTTAATTTCATATGTGTCAAGTGGAATTTATATGTCTCTGTTTCCGTGATCTTTGAAGATTCTGTAAGAGGGATTTAATCTCCCCATTTACAATACAGCACTCCTAGAAAATTAATTTTAATATATATTACCACCTAAGATGTATTTAAAACAAGTTTATCTTAAACTGCCAACTAGCATTGTTTTCTCTACACTTTTATTGTAGTCTTATCATTGTTAAGGATATAATCTGAACATCACAGAGATATATTTCCTAAATCCAGGAAAATTTGCAAATATAGAAGCAAATAAATCTCCAATGGATATTTTTTAGTGAAATGTCCAATGTTTCTAATTAAGGTCAGTTCCTAAGTAATGTGTAAATTTATTCAATCTAATATTGATGAAGTTGGATACATCATAGTGATTAATTATATAGTACTTCTACAAAGTTTTCAAGATAAAGAGATTGTGTCCCTGTGCAAAATAATTGGTCATATGGAGTATGTGAATGGAAATAATTTACATTAGTCCTAATATTAAGTTCAGTTCAGTTAGTCCTAATATTAAGCTCAGTCATGTCCGACTATCCATCACCAACTCTCAGAGTTTACCCAGACTCATGTCCATTGAGTTGGTGATGCCATCCAACCATCTCATCCTTTGTCGTCCCTTTCTCCTCCTGCCCCTAATCTTTCCCAGCGTCAGGTTCTTCTGATATGAGTCAACTCTTCGCATCAGGTGGCCAAAGTATTGGAGTTTCAGCCTCAACATGAGCCCTTCCAGTGAAAACTCAGGACTGATTTCCTTTAGGATGGACTGGTTGGATCTCCTTGTAGTCCAAGGGATTCTCAAGAGTCTTCTCCAACATCACAGTCCAAAAACATAAATTCTTCAGCACTCAGCCTTCTTTATAGTCCAGCTCTCACATCCATGCATGACTACTGGAAAAACCATAGCTTTGACTAGACAGAACTTTGTAGGCAAAGTAATGTCTCTGCTTTTTAATATACTGTCTAGTTTGGTCATAGCTTTTCTTCCAAGGAGTAAACATCTTTTAATTTAATGGCTGCAGTCACCATCTGCAGGTCCTCATATTATAAGGTATTTAAAATTATGGACTCTTGAAATCTATTCTTTTCATAAGCAGACTTTATCATCTCTTTTATTCACCTTTAATTACCAATAGAAAGTTTTACTCAAATTATATGAACTTTTACATGTAGCATAATTTACATATTTGATATAAAATTTAATTATAAGGTTCATAGGTCATGATAAGTAGTATTTAATTTAGATATATGGAAATAACTTTTCAGTTCAGTTCAGTCACTCAGTTATGTCCGACTCTCTGTGACCCCATGGACTGCAGCATGCCAGGCCTCCCTGTCCATTACCAACTCCCGAAGCTTGCTCAGACTCATGTTCATCCAACTGGTGAAGCCGTCTGACCATCTCATCTCTGGTTGTCCCCTTCTCCTCCTGCCTTCAATCTTTTCCAGCATCAGGGCCTTTACCAATGAGTCAGTTCTTCTCATCAGGTGGCCAGAGTACTGGAGTTTCAGCTTCAGCATCAGTCCTTCCAATGAATATCCAGAACTGATTTCCTTTAAGATTGACTGATTTGGTATCCTTGCAGTCCAAGGGACTCCTTGTAGAAATAAATTTTGCACAATTAAAATTTCAACAGAAGGTAATGACTAAAGTCAATGAAGATTTTAAGAGAAGTTGAAAATTCCCTTGGCTCTTAGAAATTATTATGGTTTAAGGAAGCAAGACAATGGCAACCCACTCCAGTACTCTTGCCTGGAAAATCCCATGGATGGAAGAGCCTGGTAGGCTGCAGTGCATGGGGTCACCAAGAGTCAGACATGACTTAGCGACTTCATTTTCACTTTTCACTTTCATGCATTGGAGAAGGAAATGGCAACCCACTCTAGTGTTCTTGTCCAGAGAATCCCAGGGACGGGGAAGCCTGGTGGGCTGCCGTCTATGGGGTCACACAGAGTCGGACACGACTGAATCGACTTAGCAGCAGTAGCAGAAGGAAACAAGATAGATTTGTAGATAGATGGAAGAAGTGTGAGAACATGTAAATATCTCTGTTTCTCTTATATTGAAACAGAATATGTTTATTTTTAAATCCAAAATATTTGGTCACTACATTCTCATCATTCACCGACTTATTTCAAACCAGTTAAAAGATAATAAATCTCATTACTTCATGTAGTACTTCCTAGTATTAATATATCTTTCAAAGGATATTTATAATATCTCTGTGAAATGTTTTCACACATATTTTACAGGTAAATAAGTTAATTTACTACCAGAGTGCAGATTCTATAATAGTCATTTTAAATACTTAGCCATTAATATTCTCAGTATTTCAGAGAATATAGGTAACTTAACTAAGCATGCCATTCTGCTTTATACCATTATGACCCTTTGAAAAATGATAATATTCTTTTTAAATGATATAATGAAAAATTTCCTTTTAGTCTATTATTTGACAGATAGTGTCCTGAATTTATGTATTTTGATTGAAGGAAATATCCATAGATCCTTCCTTCTACTGAATTCTACTCAATGATTGGGATATTCATATTAGCAATGGGGCTACCTTAAAAATTTGATCAGTAGAAACACAATAATAATCAGATACTTTAGAATTACAATACAAATACTTTAGGATAAAGTTTGAAGATGTATGAAGTGAAGTGAAGTGAAAGTTTCTCAGTCATATCCGACTGTTTGTGACCCCATGGACTACGAGTGAAGTGAAGTGAAGTCGCTCAGTCGTGTCCGGCTCTATGTGACCCCATAGGCTGCAGCCTACCAGGCTCCTCAGTCCATGGAATTTTCTAGGCAAGAGTACTGGAGTGGGTTGCCATTTCCTTCGAATCTTCCAGGTCAGAATACTGGAGTGGGGAGCCTTTCTCTTCTCCAGAAAGTGAAGTGAAGTGAACCGGAAGTCGCTTAGTCGTGTCCTCCTCTTTGAGACCCCCAAGGACTATAGAGCCCATGGAATTCTCCAGGCCGGAATATTGGAGTGGGTAGCTTTTTCCTTCTCCAGGGGATCTTCCCAACCCAGGGATCAAACCCAGGTCTCCCACATTGCAGGCAGATTCTTTACCAGCTGAGTCACGAGGGAAGATGATATACCTTAGTATGAATAATATTTCATCCTAGAAGTTATCTTCATGTTAAAGAAAAAGCTTAGAGCATATTATTTAGGAATGCATCAACTAACTTTAAGGAAAATAAGTCAACTAGTTTTCAATATGCATTTGAATAAATAATTCCCACAAAATTGCAATTTTACATTTAAGTAGGCATTCTGAATCTGCTCTTTTTTTTAAGCATAAATTCATAGAATATAAAAATGCATTCCAATTACATCACCTTTTTGACATATTGTATTATGTGAATTATGAGGTTCAGTTTGCATTGTAGCAACTTTAACATGTTAATTTGTAATAGGCCATTTTTTATATTTAAAAGTTGGTGCAAATAAGATACTTCTCACAATTAAGTACCAACAGCAATTAAGAACAAATATAAATATATTTTCCTTTAAAACCCAGTTGTAGATTATACTGGGGTATCATAACATGAAAGTATAAATAATTAATGTAATCTACCCAGGATGTCTTTGGAATTGTTTTGTTTCTATTTTCCTGAGGGTATGACACATCATTAAGATACCAATTAAATAGTGAAGTAGATTTTTTTCAATCTAAGTGCTGAAAGAAATGAACAATTGGGAATCCTTAATTTCCCAAACTGAAAAAAATGTATTTATTTTTAAATTTATCAATTGTAAAAACTTTATTATATGAAAATTCTTATATCATCACACTCTCTCTCTCACTCTCATTTCACACTCTCTGCCATTTGTACTGTTGTCAAATAATATTTTTCCAGATCCACATGGTTTAGAAGAATGCATTTAGTGGATAAAATAAAGTGCAAATATGTACTTAGTTTTATTGTCAAATACAACAGCATCTTTTTACTGAATATTCAGGTATTTTTTGTAGTTTAATAATGTAAAACACATTTTGATTTAGCAGTTTCTGGTGTTTGAATAATTTTACAAATATTTGTTTTCTATCCTGGTGATTTATTATAAACCTTGATATGTAGATGATACCAGGATATAAATACTAATTAATGTAACTTTCTAAGTTTCCAGAGTTTTTACCAATGAACTTTGAGATTATTTAGTTTTGTAGGTTTAAACTTCCATGATTTAAATGAAAAATGGTCATTAGTGATAGAAGTAATTTTACAGAATGATTTGAGGCATTTATATTAAAAGATAATTTTAGTATTGGAAGGTACTTGTTATGGTTTTAGAATATCAAGAAAATTTTAATCTCAGTTGCATAATTGCAAAAATGTTTATGAACATAAACATATATTCATAAACACATATTGAATAAATATACATATTCAAAATTATGCACATTATATAATATGCACATACAGAATCGTTAGTGATTTTAATCTTGAAGCAGACAGCTAAAAGGTTTGTATTTATATGAATATGCATTTATATACAATATTAAAATAGTTGGCATTTATTTTCTATGTTGACTACCTTCTACCTTATCAGAAAGAGCAGGATAAATTTATTTTCATAATTCTCAGGATGGAGTAAATTCTGGTTACTGGTAATTCAGCAGGTAGAGTCAGAATTACTCAGTGAGTCATGTCATTGTTTTCAACTGTTCTTTTCTTTGCTGTATTCTGAACCCATTAGGGAAAACTGTACCAATATATTTATTTGCAGCATCATGCAATAGATTTTTATACTTATCATGTACTCTCAGTAATGGGTTACAAAGACTTTTAAGAGTGGAAAGGAAATGCTTTCGGAAATTACAAAGAACACTCAAGGTGTTAGAAAATACAGGCAAGACTCATAGGGTTCTTTTAGGTTTTCTGTTTTGTTTTGTTTTGTTTTGTGGTATTAGTGAACTGCTTGCATTTTATCTTCCAAAATGTGTTGGGTATTCAGAAGTAAAGATTTATAACCCACAGATCATTGTGCTAAAATATCACTTTAAACAAAAATTTAATATCTAATGAGGTGTTTTTCTTCATAATTTTTCAATACTTTCGTAAAAGGTAATTTATGATTGCAGCTATTAGCATGTTTTACTCTACTGGTAATTTCAATCACTAGACAAAAATTTAGTATCTTATCAGTAATAACTGATAAATACAATTAGTAAAAAATAAACGGTGAACATCAAAAATTATTTTGTCTTTATAAGGGTATTTTATTATTCACTTAGATTTACCATCCTGGAGGAGACAGCCCAATGTGATGGAGTATACTAGGTACTAGAGCTGTAGCAGCAGCGTCACGCTTCCCGTAGCAGGTACTAGAATATACCCTAGTACCATCACACCGAGCACTGCATTTGTATTCCCTTGGCTTTAGTTGCTTTGTCAGATAGTAAATTATAGTATTGAATGAATTCAAAGGCAGCTGTGGTTTCTTTAATCTGAAATTGGGAAGCTAAGGGAAACTTTGAGAAATGGTAGGATAAGTGGAAGTAGTAGAGCAAGTTTGACTTTGGCAAATTGAGCTCATTACAAGGAGAAGATACTGTGTCCAACATGGGTGTCCAGTATGCATGCTGAGAATTTTCTGTCTGGAATATGAGGGATAGGACACAGAACCAATCCTGCTAGTAACTCTTCTGAAATAATATTGGAGTTTCTATTGGTCTTTTGAAATTTTACTCTCTTGAGCTCCTCTAAAAATTTGAAATATCCTTAAAAAGGAGGAATAAAGTTATTGTATTATATACACATTTTAACAATGGCAACACACACACACAGCATATAACATATATTTTCTCCTGTGAATAAGGAGCAAGACCGTTGGTGCTTTTTGAATTATCAAAAATCATATCCTCAAATATACCACTTACAACAAGACCATTCATGTTTATGAGAAGTTTCATCTAAAGGTCATATTTTGGCTTTTGAGTTATTTCTTTTCTTCAATCAATATTTATTTGTTTGTAATTACATTACATAGTTGGCACATGATAGATTCTTATCTCAATCTTTGTGCTTTACCAGCCTATACAACTGATAGACTTTTATGGACGTATTTTGTCTTTAAAGCTGTGGTTTTTCTCTGTAGACCAAATCATACACGCATACACACACACGTATATATAATATGTATATTTTATTTATGAGAGTTATAGGTTATGCACAAAAGCTACAAAGAAGCTTATAGAGAGCATCAAAAATGTCAGATTATAGTCAGTAAAAATGTTAAGTTGGAATATGATATCTGATGTTAACTAATGAGAAATTGTGTCCATTTCTATGGGATCTGGTAATTTTAGCAAAAATGAGAGATAATCTAGGGGCTCAATTTTCTCTCTGAAATGAGATATAATTACATTGATGACATTATAAGGGTTTTTGCTTTACAAAGGTGGATTACCTTGCAAGGGAGAAACATCTTACCTGTGGAGGGATATAGAAGTATCAATACAAGAACAGGTGAGGTGCTATCTGGAAATGAAAGAGGACAGGGAAAGGCGGCTGTGCAGAACGGATGACAGGTTTATATTCAGGCTGGACTTCAAGGCCAGTGGAGAGGGAGAGCTGTTAGCAGACGGTCACAAATACATAATTGCCTTATGATGAGATTCCTTAAACCTGTATTACATTAAGATTCAGGAACCAGAGAGCCATCAGTTTAAAAATGTGGGCTCAGTCCTCAGAAAGCTATACATATATTTTTAAAAGACCTGCACTCTACCAGGTTTTATTGAATCATTAATAAAATTACATAAGAGTTATGTAATTCACATACATCAAAATATATATAGTATGCAGGTCAGGAAGTAACAGTTAGAACTGGACATGGAACAACAGACTGGTTCCAAATAGGAAAAGGAGTACGTCAAGGCTGTGTATTGTCACCCTGCTTATTTAACTTGTATGCAGAGAAACTCTGGGCTGGAAGAAGCACAAGCTGGAATCAAGATTGCCGGGAGAAATATCAATAACTCAGATATGCAGATGACATCACCCTTATGGCAGAAAGTGAAGAGGAACTAAAAAGTCTCTTGATAAACATGAAAGAGGAGAGTGAAAAAGTTGGCTTAAAGCTCAACATTCAGAAAACGAAGATCATGGCATCTGGTCCCATTATTTCATGGGAAAGAGATGGAGAACAGTGGAAACAGTGTCAGACTATCTTTTTGGGCTCTAAAATCACTGCAGATGGTGACTGCAGCCATGAAATTAAAAGACGCTTACTCCTTGGAAGAAAAGTTATGACCAACCTAAATAGCATATTGAAAAGCAGAGACATTACTTGGCCAACAAAGGTCCATCTAGTCAAGGCTATGGATTTTCCAGTGCTCATGTATGGATGTGAGAGTTGGACTGTGAAGAAAGCTGAGTGCTGAAGAATTGATGCCTTTGAACTGTGGTATTGGAGAAGACTCTTGAGAGTCCCTTGGACAACAAGGAGATCCAACCAGTCCATTCTGAAGGAGATCAGCCCTGGGATTTCTTTGGAAGGAATGATGCTAAAGCTGAAACTCCAGTATTTTGGCCCCCTCATGCGAAGAGTTGACTCATTGGAAAAGATTCTGATGCTGGGAGGGATTGGGGGCAGGAGGAGAAGGGGACGACAGAGGATGAGATGGCTGGATCGCATCACTGCCTCAATGGACGTGAGTTTGAGTGAACTCCGGGAGATGGTGATGGACAGGGAGGCCTGGTGAGCTGCGATTCATGGGATCGCAAAGAGTCGGACATGACTGAGCAACTGAACTGAACTGAACTGAATATGGCAATAATATAGCATTTAAAGCATATTTAACCTCATCCAGTGCAACTGCGATTCATTAATCTTTGAGATGTAAAAATTAGAAAATGTAGTTAGTCACGTTAATATAGTTCAGTTCAGTCATTCAGTTGTGTCCGATTCTTTGAGACCCCATGGACTGTGCCAGCAGGCTTCCCTGCTCATCACCAACTCTCAGAGCTTGATGAAACTCATGTCCATTGAGCTGGTGATGCCATCCAACCATCTCATCCTCCGTTGTCTCCTTCTCCTCCTGCCTTCAATCTTTCCCAGCATCAGGGTCTTTTCCAATGAGTCAGTTATTCGCATCAGGTGGCCAAAGTATTGGAGCTTCAGCATCAGTCCTTCAAATGAACACTCAGGACTGATTTCCTTTAGGATTGACTGGTTAATGTTAATACAAGTTAATACAAATTAAATTATTTATTAGGAAACAATAACTTTTCCTGTAAGAAATTTCTAAGGACATAGAAAATGTAGCAGATACAGTTTCTTTAATATGCATTTAGTAAATCATGAGGAAAGTAAAAAGGTTATGGATGAAATGGAAGTTACAGGACAAATTATATTCCAAATAGAACCTAAATATATAAATCGATAATATATGTTAGGATTTAAAATACAGCTGTATTCTCAAGAACCCATTTAACTCTGTCTTTATAAACCCTGTCATATGTAGAAACATGCCTGGAGATGTTCCAAGTGCTTTGCAAACATTATCTCACTTAATTCTGCATTGATCCTGAGGTAGCATTATTATCTTGAGGTTTTGGTGGCTTAAAAAGGTTAAGTAACTTACTAAAATTCACACACTGAGTGATTAGAAAGTTATTCAGACAGTTTGGACTTAGAACTAAGCAGTTTCTCTGGGTCATATGTCCTTTTAAAATTGCTGCTGCTTCTCAGCTGCTTGGCAGAATATCACAGCATGTCTTTAACCTGACAGGATTCACAGACTTGCTTTTAATTAGCTAATTATAAACTTTGGTTATCTAAATTAGCTGTTCTTACTCCTTAGGGATATGGGAACCAAGAGACTCTGCTCTTGGGAGCACCCTGGTCCTTACTGAAACCAACTTACATAAAACCCATGACGTCCAATCCAGGTCCTTCATCCTTGAATTTGTGATCATGAAAGGAAGTTTAGTCAGGAACTAGACATGTGGATTCCATAGCACTCAGTCGTTTTCCTCTGTCTGGCTTCATCTTATGCAAAACTCTGGATTTAATATAAGAACTAGTCTTTTTTTTTAATACATTGAAAGAAATTAACTATCAATCTTTACTGAACATCAGTAGATTACAGTTTTCAAAGCACAGACTCTGGAGTTAGAATGCTTGGGTTGAAATCTCGTCCTGCCAGTTATTACCTGTATGTGTGCATGTGCGAGCGCTAAATCGCTTCAGTCATGTCGGATTCTGTGCACCCCTAGACTGCAGCCCACCAGGCCCTCTGTCCATGGGATTCTATAGGAAAGAATACTGGAGTCGATTGCTGTGCCCTCCTTCAGGGGATCTTCTAGACTCAAGGACTGAGTCTGCATCTCTTATGTCTCCTGGATTGGCAGGTGGGTTCTTTACCACTAGCACCACGTGGCAAGCCCTACTAACTGTATATCACTGGGCAAACCTGTTGAACTGATAGTGACTCAGTTTCCTCAAATCTCTAAAGTTGAGAAAAGAACAGTACCTTACTGGTAGGATACTATTTGTGAGAATTAAATATTTAACACATGCTTTAACAGGATGTGTCTTACAGAAAGCATTGTAAAATATTTGTTCTGTTCCTAGTTCTTGAGTAGTAGTAGTGACAATAATAGTGGTTGTTTCACACTGGAAAAATGCTGTGGAAACTACTGATATGATTCTACCAAAACCTTTTGCTTCTCAAAATCAAACCCCATTACATAGCATATTTCAACTCCAACTGACTTCCAACCCTTTTTTATTCCAACATATACTCCAGAAATATAGACAGAGGGAGATATGCTAATAAAAATAGTTTAAAATTTCTTTAGATAAAACACAATTATCTGAAACTCCGCTTGGCCTCATAGTCTCTTGAGTTTTGGGCAATTTAGCGGGTTTTCACAGCTCAGTCTAGCTACTCTCTCCAGTCCTGTTACCAGCTGCTTCCTTTGATAGGTAGTAAGATTACTTGCTTTGTCTGTTCAGCTACAATATAATCCTTGAATCTATTAACAAACCCTGAATCTCAGTGGCTTCCCTTAATGGAGGTTTGTTTGTGATCAAGCTAGATCACCCAACATGGTTTAGAAGAAGAAGCTATTTATTTTCCCCATTCAGGAATCCAGGCTCCTAAGACCGCAAATCAGCATGGGTCTCTATGCTTCCCCTGTCATGAGGCGGGGAGATGGTGAAGTAGGAGAGGTTCTAAAGCTACTGACAAGAAGCAGCTCATATCACTCTTGCCCATGTTTCTTCAGCCAAAGCAAATTGCACAGTTACACCTCACTTCAAAGGAAGAAAAATAGTTGCAATTCTTTCTGTGTCGAAGACTTCTTGGAAAGGGCTCTCATGATCTTCACACTGGGAACTGGCTTATCTTCTCTTTGGCACTGTTGCATAGCCACTGGCTTTTAAATTGAGTTTTCCAATAAAATTAATATATACCATGAAAGAGTTAAAAATATACCAACTCTTGATCTGAATGTGGAATTTTTCTTAAGCTTCAGCAGCTTTACTAAGCATACTTTTTGTTTGAGGATATGAGAATATGAATGAATAATGGAAGTTGTCCAAAAGGTTTTGTTGCTGGCAGAGAGCCTCTTAGCACTGTGAATGCATATGGGAAACTTTTCCCCACTTCCATTGCTTATAATATGTCTATAATTGCTATGGATATTTCAGGATTATTTTTATTGAAATAGTTTAAATGGTTATAGACTTACAGTTATTATGAAGAAGAAAATGAACTAATTATTCCCAATGAGTTAAAGTGAGGATAAATTGCATCAAATTTAGGTGATGATCTACCTTTCATCCCTGTAAAATGAAGAATCATAAGCTAGGCACCTTTTAACTGAATCCCTTCATGGAAAATGAATAGGGCATGGCAGAGTCAATCTGTTAATTTCAGCTATATTAACCAGCCATGATAATTCCTACACAGTCTCTCAGAGTCAATATAAATCAGGGCGATGACCTTAATGAACAGATTGCCCACCACTTAGTGGGGTTTGCTGAAGTGTAAAGGCAAAGATTTCATTTTGTGTGTTTAGAAGGTAATTATTTTTTATAATTTATCTCATTATCTCATTTGATAAAGTATTTAAAGATATATTGTAAAGTTTCTTGCAAGCATGTTGTAAATTTTCTTAGGGAAGAGATTGCAATTACAATTCAAGAACTTCTGGATAACGGTGAGGAAAACAAAAGTACAAATCCAGGCAAGGGTTTACAACTTAAACACTAAAAAAAGCATAGGCTTTTAAAATAATTTTAAATAATATTAAATGAAGAAAAATAATCCCATTGTGACAATAAACATACATTTAAAATATTTTTAAATGTTTTTAAAATCTAATTTCTAATGATGTACCAAAAAACACTTCTGTGAATGATTAACACTACGTTAATTAATTCCCAAACTAATATTTCTCTTTCAAGAAAAGTCCAAAAGCCAGTTTTTAACTTCTAACTCTGTCTCAAATTCTATTCTGGAATATTGCTCTAACATCATAAGTTCAGTTCAGTTCAGTCACTCAGTTCTGTCCGACTCTTTGTGACCCAATGGACTGCACGACCCCAGGCTTCCCTGTCCATCACCAACACCCGGAGCCTACTGAAACTCATGTCCATTGAGTCTATGATACCATCCAACCATCTCATCCTCTGTCGTCCCTTTCTCCTCCCGCCTTAATATTTCCCAGTTTCAGGGTCTTTTCAAATGAGTCAGTTCTTCACATCAGGTGGCCAAAGTACTGGAGTTTCAGCTTCAGCATCAGGCCTTCCAATGAATATTCAGGACTGATTTCTTCTACAATTGACAGGTCGGATCTCCTTGCAGTTTAAGGGACTATCAAGAGTCTTCTCCAACATCATAGCTCAAAAACACTAAGTTTTTGATGCTCAGCTTTCTTTATAGTCCAACTCTCACATCCATACATGACTACTGGAAAAACAATAGCTTTGACTAGACAGACCTTTCTTGGCAAAGCAATGTCCCTGCTTTTTAATATGCTATCTAGGTTGGTCATAATTTTTTTTCTGAGGAATAAGCCTCTTTTTATTTCATGACTGCAGCCACGATCTGCAGTGATTTTGGAGCCCCCCAAAATTAAAGTCTGCCACTGTTTCCACTGTTTCTCTACCTATTTGCCTTGAAGTTATGGGACCAGATGCCAAGATCTTTGTTTTCTGAATGTTGAGCTTTAAGCCAACTTTTTCACTCTCCTCTTTCACGTTCATCAAGAGGTTCTTTAGTTCTTGACTTTCTGCAATAAGGGTGGTGTCATCTGCATATGTAAGGTTATTGAGAGTTCTCTCAGCAATCTTGATTCCAGCTTGTGCTTCATCCAGCATTTCTCATGATGTACTCTGCATATAAATTAAATAAGCACGGTGACAATATATCCTCGACGTACTCCTTTCCAAATTTGGAACCAGTCTGTTGTTCCATGTCCAGTTCTAACTGTTGCTTCCTGACCTGCATACAGGTTTCTCAAGAGGCAGGTCAGGTGGTCTGGTATTGCCATCTCTTTCAGAATTTTCCACAGTTTTTTTGTGATCCACATAGTCAAAGACTTTGGCATAGTCAATCAAGCAGAAATAGATGTTTTTTTGGAACTCTCTTGCTTTTTTGATGATCCAGCGGTTGTTGGCAATTTGAACTCTGGTTCCTCTGTCTTTTCTAAAACCAGCTTGAACATCTGGAAATTCATGGTTCACATATTGCTGAAGCCTGGCTTGAAGAATTTTGAGCATTACTTTACTAGCATGTGAGATGAGTGCAATTGTCTAGTAGTTTGAACATTCTTTGGCATTGTCATTCTTAGGGATTGAAATGAAAACTGACCTTTTCCAGTCCTGTGGCCAATGAACTTAGAATGTATAATTATACCAAGTTGCTGTCATTTGAGCGATGATCACAGTTAAAGTTGCAAACTTAATACATCATATGTTTCAGCACTCACAATTTTATTGTTAGGCATGATATTGACCCAATATCACCTAGACAGGTCATTTAATGAATATCATAGTGTGTAAACAGACATGTCAGGTTCAAAAAAGCATTAGCCTAAAATGAGGTCAGCATAGGTTGATTCTCTGAGCTTTATGGGCAGCTGAGCCCTTTCTAAATTCCAAAGCTAGTCCAATAGATAGAGGAGTGGCTTAGGCTGCTATAAAAGGAACAGCTAGGCAGTACCTAGGCAATTTCCCTCTCAGCACTACTTGAGAAGAGGGGCAGCATGTTGCTTATCTCAAGATCTATGAAAAACATGGCTAAATAAATTTTTTTTAAAAAACTAATACATTTTCAACTTCCAGGTGAATGTGTATTGTTTTTGTATACTGCATATGCTGCATGTGTCACACAAAAATTATAATTGTAGTACACAAATACATAATATTTAAAAAGAGTATAGCATTTTATTTTAGTTTTAGTAATGACATACATAACAAAATTTTAATTTCCTGAATTTTAAAGAACTCCTAGAAAACAATTTTGAGACAAACATTTTCTCCCAGTCTGTGGCTGTATTTTCAGTTTCTTTATGGTTCCTGTGATGAGCACAAGTTCTTGACTGTAGTATAGTCAAATTTGAATTTTGTATGGCTAGTGCTATTTTGTGACTTGTTTAAGAAGTTTCAATTAGGAGAAATGTATTTTTCTCTTATAGTCACTCCACTATTTTGATTTGCAAAATTAACAATTTAACCCCCCCCCCCTTTAACTGATATTTTGCATATGATGGGAAGTAAGACTAATTTTAGTCCTTAACACATGGGTAACTACTTGTCCCAGACTGTATTTGTGAATAGTTTCTCTTTCTCCATAAAGCTGAAGTGCAAATTCTGTCATAGAGTCCAATTGCATTGATGTGTTGGTTTCTCTTTGTGCTCTATTCTGTCTCTTCTTGAATATCACAAATTATATCACTGTAGATACTTAGGAAGTCTTGATACCTTGCAAAGTAGTAACACTGCAAGAATAAAAGTCATTTTCTTGCAGATTAAGGGGCATTTATTCCTCTGAAGTGCTTAACTATTCTTTGAGAAGTTTATTCTCCATTTCTCACCCACTCCTCTCCAGTTGTGTGGGAAAGCAGGGTGGAGAGAGGATGATTGTATCCTCAGAGTCCCCTAGACTTTGCGAGACCAGCAATGCCTCAAAAAGTGTTCCATGAAGGTATCCTGTAGTTGGAACACAAAATAAACCATAATGCTGAAAAGAATTGTTCAAGTTCAAAGAGTGTCATTTTATCACAGCATTTTAAAATAAGGCAGATAAAGAATTAATAAGCATTGACATTATAATTGTTTGCTTTTAATTTTAAAAGCATCCATTTAGTCCACCTAGTTTAAATAATCTGCATAAAATTCTTTGTATTTATTGTCTGAATCTGTTAAATAGCAAATCAACCCTTATATTCAGACTATCAGAGCATCACAATTCTCTCAAGCACAGACTATCCTCCTGTCTATTTTCACAGTGTCTTAACAATGGATATTGGTAGGTTGAATTTTCTGATAACTAGAAAGAAGCTACATGATCTTTTCTGGTACACCAGCATGTATATCCGAGTGAAGGTTAAGGTTAACTTAATTTCTCACTACAGTTGAAAAATCAATTCTTCTACCCTTTTGTCATAATCCTATCAACTACATAGAGAAGCTGTTCTATTCTTGAGTTATATTTGAATTTGCACAGGGAATTAAATTTTAGCTTTCAGAAACTGAAAGGTTTTATAGGATGACAGGACCTTTTTGTCTGTATTTACCGTAATAAGTGGTGACCCTGGAGAACTAAGGGGTTTTCCATAAGGGCCCTTTGCTATAAAGGGCAGTCAGAGGAAGAAGATGGTGTATATAGTCTTACTGCTGCTGGGAAATGATATACAAAAGGCATTACTACACTCAAACAGATAGAGATAATGTACTTTTAAAGGACATTTAAACTATAGGTGTCAGTAACAAAATAATCACTTATTTTTATGTGACAATATTTCTGAGAAGCCAGAAACTTCCTTTTGAAGAGAAAATATTTTTCTTATTACATTATAAAACAGTTAGCATATAGGTGTGATAATTGCCCTTACCAATTTACTGAGCTAGGATTTTAAGTTTGTTTGCTGAAATTCAATCCATTAAGAAAATAAATCAGATGGCAAGCATGTTTGCAGAATGTAATGCAGGTACAGCATCTAATTATATGAAAGGGCAAATTTGTTCTTCATTTGTTGAGTCTCATATCTTGGAATTTGCCTTCAAGTTCCATGAGCAGAGCAATGATAGACTGGAACACAAAGATGTAACAAAGAGCAAATGAGCATGGGTGTGAAATTATACACATATCTCCAGGTTAGTCTCCAAATTGTTATTGTCCCTGTTTTGGGGCATGCCATAGAGTGCTGGAGAAGGAAATGGCAACCCACTCCAGCACTCTTGCCTGGAAAATCCCATGGACGGAGGAGTCTGATAGGCTATAGTCCATGGGATAACAAAGAGTTGGACACGACTGAGCGACTTAAAAAAAACAACAACAACAACAATAGAGACTGCTCAGATGCCTCTCTTTATTTAATTTTGAGCTTTTCTTTACTCATACATCACTGTAACCCTGGCCTCACTCCTGTACTTTGAACTGTTCTGTCCGAAAGTATCCTTGTTGGTAAGTATGGATTTTTCTTTTCTTTTTTTTTCCACTCTGGTTTTGTACTTATCTAATCTGGTCTTCTCACTGCTGTGCTGTGATTAGTCATTCAGTCGTGCCTGACTCTTTGAAATCCATGGATGGTAGGCCCACCAGACTCCTCTTTCTTTCTTTTTTTTTTTTTTTTTAACTTTATTTTACTTTACAATACTGTATTGGTTTTGCCATACATTGACATGAATCCACCACGGGTGTACATGCGTTCCCAAACATGAACCCCCCTCCCACCTCCCTCCCCATAACATCTCTCTGGGTCATCACCGTGCACCAGCCCCAAGCATGCTGTATCCTGCGTTGGACATAGACTGGTGATTCGATTCTTACATGATAGTATACATGTTACAATGCCATTCTCCCAAATCATCCTACCCTCTCCCTCTCCCTCTGAGTCCAAAAGTCCGTTATACACATCTGTGTCTTTTTTGCTGTCTTGCATACAGGGTCGTCATTGCCATCTTTCTAAATTCCATATATATGTGTTAGTATACTGTATTGGTGTTTTTCTTTCTGGCTTACTTCACTCTGTATAATTGGCTCCAGTTTCATCCATCTCATCAGAACTGATTCAAATGAATTCTTTTTAACGGCTGAGTAATACTCCATTGTGTATATGTACCACAGCTTTCTTATCCATTCATCTGCTGATGGACATCTAGGTTGTTTCCATGTCCTGGCTATTATAAACAGTGCTGCGATGAACATTGGGGTACATGTGTCTCTTTCAATTCTGGTTTCCTCACTGTGTATGCCCAGCAGTGGGATTGCTGGGTCATAAAGTAGCTCTATTTGCAATTTTTTAAGTAATCTCCACACTGTTCTCCAAAGTGGCTGTACTAGTTTGCATTCCCACCAACCGTGTAGGAAGCAACTGACAAACAACTAATCTCAAAAATATACAAGCAACTTATACAGCTCAATTCCAGAAAAATAAATGACCCAATCAAAAAATGGGCCAAAGAACTAAATAGACATTTCTCCAAAGAAGACATACGGATGGCTAACAAACACATGAAAAGATGCTCAACATCACTCATTATTAGAGAAATGCAAATCAAAACCACAATGAGGTACCACTTCACACCAGTCAGAATGTCTGCGATCCAAAAATCTGCAAGCAGGCTCCTCTTTCCATAGGGATTCTCCAGGCAAGAATACTGGACTGGGTTGCCACACCCTCCACCAGTGGAATCTTCCCAACGCAGGGATCAAACTCAGGTCTCCCACGTTGCAGGCAGATTCATTATTGTCTGAGGCACCAGGGAAGCCCATGAAGACTGGAGTGGATAGCCTATTTTTTCTCCACGGGGTCTTCCTGACCCAGAAATCAAAATCGGGTCTCCTGCATTGAAGGCGGATTCTTTACTAGCTGAGTTACCAGGGAAGCCCACTCACTGTTCGTTTTGCCCTTTTATTTACTCTCACTATAAATATATTTTTTTTGTACTGAAAACTTAAAAATGTTTATCCAGTTTAGGAGCCCTTTGTTATTTCAGTCCAAAGTAGAAGAAGAACACAAACATTAACATTTCTCGCAAATGTTAATATATTTATGGGTTCAGTTCAGTTTTTTTCAGTAGCTCAGTCATGTCCAACTCTTTGTGACCCCGTGAACCACAGGACGCCAGACCTCCTTGTCCATCAGAACTTCCAGAGTCCACCCAAACCCATGTCCATTGAGTTAATGATGCCATCCAACCATCTCATGCTCTGGGGTCCCCTGCCCCTCTTGTCCTCAATCTTTCCCAACATCAGGGTCTTTTCAAAAGAGTCAACTGTTTGTGCATTAGCTGGCCCAAAGATTGGAGCTTCACCATCAGCATCAGTCCATCCAATGAATATTCAGGACTGATTTCCTTTAGGATTGACTGGTTTGATTTCCTTGCAGTCCAAGGGACTCTCAAGAGTCTTCTCCAACACCACAGTTCAAAAGCATCAATTCTTTGGCTCTCAGCATTCTTTACAGTAAATGGAACCCCACTCCAATATTCTTGCCTGGAGAATCCCATGGACGGAGGAGCCTGGTAGGCTACAGTCCACGGGGTCGCAAAGAGTCGGACACGACTGAGCAACTTCACTTCATTCACTTCTCACATCCATACATGACTACTGGAAAAACCACAGCCTTGACTAGACGGACATTTGTTGACAAAGTAATTGCATCTTTTAATTTCATGGCTGCAATCACCATCTACAGTGATTTTGGAGCCCAGAAAAATAAAGTCAGCCACTGTTTCCATTGTTTCCCCATTTATTTACCATGAAGTGATGGGACTGGGTGCCATGATCTTAGTTTTCTGAATGTTAAGCTTTAAGCCAACTTCTTCACTCTCCTCGTTCGCTTTCATCAAGAGGCTCTTTAGTTCATCTTCACTTTCTGACATAAGGGTGGTGTCATCTGCATATCTGAGGTTACTGATATTTCTCCCTGCAATCTTGATTCCAGCTTGTGCTTCATCCAGCCCAGCGTTTCTTATGATGTACTCTGAATAGAAGTTAAATAAGCAGGGTGACAATATACAGCATTGACGTACTCCTTTTCCTGTTTGGAACCAGTCTGTTGTTGTCATGTCCAGTTCTAACTGTTGCTTCCTAACCTGCATACAGGTTTCTCAAGTGGCAGGTCAGGTGGTCTGGTGTTATAATCTCTTTCAGAATTTTCCACAGTTTATTGTGATCCACACGGTCAAAGACTTTCGCATAGTCAATAAAGCAGAAATAGATGTTTTTTTTTCTGGAATTCTCTTGCTTTTTTGATGATCCAGTGGATGTTGGCAATTTGATCTCTGGTTCCTCTGCCTTTTCTAAAACCAGCTTGAACATATAGAATTTCATGGTTCAAGTATTGCTAAAGCCTGGTTTGGAGAATTTTGAATTTTGAATTGTCACATGTGTTACTTTACTAGCGTGTGACATGAGTGCAATTGTACAGTAGTTTGAGCATTCTTTGGCATTGCCTTTCTTTGGGATTGGAATGAAAGCTGACCTTTTCCAGTCCTGTGGCCACTGATGAGTTTTCCAAATTTTCTGACATATTGAGTGCAGCACTTTCACAGCATCATCTTTTAGGATTGGAAATAGCTCAACTGGAATTCCATCACCTCCACGAGCTTTGTTCATAGTGATTCTTCCAAAGACCCTCTTGAGTTCACATTCCAGGATGTCTGCCTCTAGGTGAGTGATCACACCATCATGATTATCTGGGTCATGAAGATCTTTTTTGTGTAGTTCTTCTGTGTATTCTTGCCACCTCTTCTTAATATCTTCTGCTTCCGTTAGGACCCTACCATTTCTATCCATTATTGAGCACATCTTTGCATGAAATCTTTCTCTAGAAAATTATCACTAATTTTCTTGAAGAGATCTCTAGTCTTTCCCATCCTATTGTTTGAAGGCTTTCTTATCTCTTTTTGCTATTCTTTGGAATTTTGCATTCAAATGTGTATATCTTTCCTTTTCTCATTTGCTTTTCCCTTCTCTTCTTTTTACAACTATTTGTAAGCCCTCCTCAGGCAGCCATTTTGCTTTCATGCATTTCTTTTTCTTGGGGCTGGTCCTAATTCCTGTTTCCTGTACAATGTCACAAACCTCCATCCATAGTTCATCAGGCACTCTGTCTATCAGATCTATTCCCTTAAATCTACTTCTCACTTCCACTGTATAGTCGTAAGGGATTTGATTTAGGTCATGACTCATTGGAAAAGACTCTGATGCTGGGAGGGATTGGGGGCAGGAGGAGAAGGAGACGACAGAGGATGAGATGGCTGGATGGCATCACTGACTCAATGGATGTGAGTCTGAGTGAACTCCTGGAGTTGGTGATGGACAGGGAGGCCTGGCATGCTGCGATTCATGGGGTCACAAAGAGTCAGACACTACTGAGAAACTGAACTGAACTGAATGGTCTAGTGGTTTTCCCTACTTTTTTCAATTTAAATCTGAATTTGGCAATAACATGTTCATGATCTGAGCCACAGTCAGCTCTCAGTCTTCTTTTTGCTGACTGTATAGAGATTCTCCATCTTTGGCTACAAAGAATATAATCACTCTGATTTCAGTGTTGACCATCTGGTGATGTCCATGTATAGGGTCTTCTCTTGTGTTGCCGGAAGAGGTTGTTTGCTATGACCAGTGTGTTCTCTTGGCAGAACTCTATTAGCCTTTGTCTTGCTTCATTCTCCACTCCAAGGCCAAATTTGCCTGTTACTCCAGGTGTTTCTTGACTTCCTACTTTTTCATTCAAGTCCCCTATAAAGGAAAAGACATCTATTTGGGTGTTAGTTCTAGAAGGTCTTGTAGGTCTTCATAGAACCGTTAAACTTCAGCTTCTTAGTGTTACTGGTTGGGGAATAGACTTGGATTACCGTGATATTGAATGGTTTGCTTTGGAAATGAACAGAGATCATTCTGTCATTTTTGAGATTGCATCCAAGTACAGCATTTTGGATTCTTTTGTTGACTATGATGGGTACTCCATTTCTTCTAAGGGATTCCTGCCCACAGTAGTAGGTATAATGGGCTATTCTTCCAAATAAAGGCATTGATCTTCTCCGCACATTGCCTAAGAGTTGCTAGTCACTGGGAAGCTGCACACATCAATTCCTCATTCCATTCCTAAAAACAAAAGCCATGGCGGTTCCCTCACCATTTTTGCTGTCAAGGCTGTTTATTCATCCTGGATAGCCTTCTTGTGGCATGCATCCGTAGTAGAGTTGACATTTTGTAGAAATTTGAAGTCCTTAGGGTTTCTCATTACTCTTTCTAAAGCAAATAGCTGTTATTGATGGTAAGTAAAACTCTGAATTGATTTAGTAGAGGCATAAATTATGACACTGGTTAGTTCTGTATCTTTATTCACCTGTATGTGGTATGTTATAAAAACAGATACACTTGGTTAAAATCTACTAAAATCTCAGTTTTGTAACAGCAGAACTGAGTCTGAGAGAGATTTAAAAAATTGCCAAAGTTACAAAATAGTGTCTATTGGATTCCATGGCCCAATGAACTCTGACCCAATCTGAACATCAAAATCAACTTGAGAGATCCTGAAATCAGGATTGATTTTAAAATAAGGTAAATGAGTTTACCTTTGCATACCACTGGAATAGCAATTCACTCATTCTAGCCAGTGAAATCAGAATCTCTGTGTTTGGGACCCCAGCAATAATGTTTTTTTTTTTTTTTTTAACTCTGTAGGTGATCCTAATAGTCACTAAAAGATGTTAAGTATTCTATCTTGTGCTCCTTTAATCATGTAAAAGATTAAGATGCTTGAGACAGTACACATTAATATTAGTATCAATATTTTGGTGGTTCTTGTGGGGAAGAGGTTGGGGAGGATAAGCTAGAAAATTAGCTTTTTATCACACATATTTCTTCTTTGGAGGTATGTGTTTCTAGTTTGAGATAACTTATGAAGAAACTTTGGAAAAGTATAGTTTCATTTGAAACTACCTGTATTCTTTTTCTCATAAATTTAACAAGCGCTTGCCCTTCATCATCCAATCTTCCTAACACAATGTGTGCTGTATTCTAATACACTTAGGGTAAGACAGCAACTAGGTTGGCCTAAGTTATTACAGGTTTATACCTCAGAGCACATCAATTTGAGACATATTAGCATAGAGCTTAAAGCAATATTTTATTACTGTTTGGATGGAAAAATTTAGTATATTAAAGAGCTTTTAGGTTATCAAATATTATATGCATTAGGAAAAGGTTAATTTGGTTTCAAATATCTGTTGTTGCTAATTGCAGTATTTTAAAAATTCCTTGCAATCTAAATTATATATGTTATAAATTTCAAATTGTTTCATTTCTTATTTTCTCTCTTCCTTTGAGGACAGAAGACCTATTTTATGTATTATTAATTCATCTTTCAACTTTTTAATACCAGTCTAGTCTAAACCTATTTCATATTATTTAATACTAGTCTATATAATACTATTTAATGCTAGTCTACTTTCGTGCATATTTTCCATATCTGTGATTACTCTTAGCTGGAGGCTGTGCCTGTGCACACATATGAGTGTGTTAGGCTGGTGGGTATATCATGCATTTGCAAAAATGTACACCTGAAGGAGACTGTAGTTATGGTAACTTGCATGTGGACCCACTGCCTGCTCCATTACCCTGCCTTTGATTGAATCTGTGGTGACTGGCGGAGAAGGCAATGGCAACCCACTCCAGTACTCTTGCCTGGAAAATCCCATGGATGGAGGAGCTTGGTGGGCTGCAGTCCATGGGGTCGTGAAGACTTGGACACGACAGAGAGACTTCACTTTCACTTTTCGCTTGCATGCATTGGAGAAGGAAATGGCAACCCACTCCAGTGTTCTTGCCTGGAGAATCCCAGGGGATTCTGGGGATTCTGGAGGAGCCTGGTGGGCTGCCATATGTGGGGTCGCACAGAGTCAGACACGACTGAAATGACTTAGCAGCAGTAGCAGCAGTGGTGACTGGGGCTATTAGATTCTCTTATGCTGCATTTACTTACAGCGCTTTATCTTGTTCATCAGAGCAGGTTTTTCTGTTGTTCCTTAGCATTGAATGACTGTGCAGTTTTGAGGTTATATACCTCCTCCCACCAAATTTCCTTCTAAATTCTTTTTTAGCTACCAAATGTGACTACACAGATAACCTTCTGTGATACATTCTTTCTAATATAGTTGCATTCAGAAAAGAAATGTTAAAAAACATTCCTTGATAATTTGGAGAAGAAAATTCTGACAATGGGAATAAAAATTAATTGTATTGGAGACTGATTTTTTTTAAATTTTGGTTTTCTGTTGTGAGCAGGTAGGTGTGTTTGTGAGGGAATGATATTTTTGTGTGGCAAGGAGGAGGAGAGGGATATTGTGCAAGTAAGTGAGCGTGAGATCTGAGACCTATTTAAACAAAATAGTTTACATTCAAACCAGTAGCATATGTGTCTATATATATCTCACCAATTGACCATGAATGTATTTCATAATTTTTTTAATTTAGCCATTTGTATTTCTACCTTTCTTCCATATCAATAGATTTCAAAAATAATTTTGTAGTGACTGCATCAGAGTCTAAGTAAGCAATAGGACATGTTATTAACTATTCTGGTGTTGTTTACAGTTCATACTATTAAAAGTTTTATAATCTACATCTTACATAAATGTTTAATTAGAAATCATGTCATATTAGGAGAGGAATTTCCTGGAGTTAAAAGTATACCATTAATAAAAACCACACACACACACATTATAATTTTGACAATTTACTTTTCACTAAGTTTTATTCTTTGCAATTGTTTTCAGCAATTTAACTTTGCTTTTTAAAAATAATCATTAATACGATTAAATATAGATAGATGTAGATATCTATCTATCTATACATATATGCATACATATGCAGGGGAAGGTTGGTAGCTGAAAATGGCATGAAAATATTGATCTTTTTATTATTATTGAGATGGAATATTATCTATGTTATAAATTTCTTCTTTCTTCTGAATGAGAGTTTTCAACACTTCTCATGTTTTACTATCAATATTTATGCTGTTATAAAATAAATCTATGTAAATATTTCTCCATTACTCTTACACTTATAAATTTCTTCTCAATCTAAAAATTGGTTATTCACATCTTATATTTTCATTTCTATAATTTTAATTATCATTTAACCCTTTTATGCATCTGGAACATTTCGTGCAAAGATGGGCTCGATAAAGGACAGAAATGGTATGGACCTAACAGAAGCATAAGATATTAAGAATAGATGGCAAGAATACACAGAAGAACTGTACAAAAAGGATCTTCACGACCCGGATAATCACGATGGTGTGATCACTCTCTAGAGCCAGACATCCTGGAATGTGAAGTCATGTGGGCCTTAGAAATCATCACTATGAACAAAGCTAGTGGAGGTGATGGAATTCCAGTAGAGCTATTTCAAATCCTGAAAGATGATACTCTGAAAGTGCTGCACTCAATATGCCAGCAAATTTGGAAAACTCAGCAGTGGCCACAGGACTGGAAAAGGTCAGTTTTCATTCCAGTCCCAAAAAAGTCAATTCCAAAGAATGCTCAAACTACCACACAATTGCACTCATCTCACACGCTAGTAAAGTAATGCTCAAAATTCTCCAAGCCAGGCTTCAGCAATACGCGAACTGTGAACTTCCTGATGTTCAAGCTGTTTTCGAAAAGGCAGAGGAACCAGAGATCAAATTTCCAACATCTGCTGGATCATGGAAAAAGCAAGAGAGTTCCAGAAAAACATCTATTTCTGCTTGATTGACTATGCCAAAGCCTTTGACTGTGTGGATCACAATAAACTGTGGAAAATTCTGGAAGAGATGGGAATAACAGACCACCTAACCTGCCTCTTGAGAAATCTGTATGCAGGTCAGGAAGCAACAGTTAGAACTGGACATGGAACAACAGACTGGTTCCAAATAGGAAAAGGAGTACGTCAAGGCTGTATATTGTCACCCTGCTTATTTAACTTCTATGCAGAGTACATCATGAGAAACGCTGGACTGGAAGAAACACAAGCTGGAATCAAGATTGCCGGGAGAAATATCAATAACCTCAGATACGCAGAGTATACCACCCTTATGTCAGAAAGTGAAGAGGAACTAAAAAGCCTCTTGATGAAAGTAAAAGAGGAGAATGAAAAAGTTGGCTTAAAGCTCAACATTCAGAAAACAAATATCATGGCACCCGGTCCCATCATTCCATGGGAAATAGATGGAGAAACAGTGAAAACAGTGGCTGACTTTATTTTTTTGGGCTCCAAAATCACTGTAGATGGTGATTGCAGCCATGAAATTAAAAGACGCTTACTCCTTTGAAGAAAAGTTATGAGCAACCTAGATAGCATATTGAAAAGTAGAGACATTACTTTGCCGACTAAGGTCTGTCTACTCAAGACTATGGTTTTTCCAGTAGTCATGTATGGATGTGAGAGTTGGACTGTGAAGAAGCCTGAGTGCCAAAGAATTGATGCTTCTGAACTGTGGTGTTGGAGAAGACTCTTGAGAGTCCCTTGGATGGCAAGGAGATCCAACCAGTCCGTTCTAAAGGAGATCAACGGAGGGATTTCTTTGAAAGAAATGATGCAAACCTGAAACTCCAGTACTTTGGCCACCTCATATGAAGAGTTGACTTATTGGAGAAGACTTTGATGCTGGGAGGGATTGGGGGCAGGAGGAGAAGGGGACGACCGAAGATGAGATGGCTGGATGGCATCACTGACTTGATGGACACGACTCTGAGTGAACACCGGGAGCTGGTGATGGACAGGGAGGCCTGGCGTTCTGCTATTCATGGGGTTGCAAAGAGTCGGACACGACTGAGCGACTGAACTGAACTGAACTGCACTGAACTACATCTGGAATTCATTGTGATGAATACAAAATAAGAATCCTAATTTTATTTTTTCAAATAAAGCTGTTCCTAATGAGAAACAGAACTATAATTTTCTCATTGTTTTATAAGTTGCCTTTACACAGTTCACATGAACTAATGCAAATACACACACACTCACACATGTACACATCTACATCTCCATCAGAATTATCTTGAAGACTGTCTATTTACTGCTTAATATGTAGATTTTTTAAAAAAGAGATATTTAAATATCTAATGGAGAAGCCCTGTCATTCATGATCATTAGTGAAATTTTTCTTGGATATTTTCTTCTGTTTATGCTTTCAGATAAAATTTAAATTACTATTTCAAGTTTAAAATACTCAGTTGTTATTTTGTTTAAGTTTACATAAATCCTTAAGGAATTGACATTTATGCAATAATTAGTGTTCCCATGTAGAAATAAGGCTCTAAGGAATTGTGTAATTAGCTAAGGAATTTAATAATTGGAAGAGTTTTACATCTAATGGGAGAAAGAGGAAATAAACAATACTCCTGTCCTGAATGTAAAATGAAAGTGATGGAATAATTTGTATCATGACTTTGACATGAGCCCTAAGTTACTAGCCAGTTTCCTTTTTCTGTGGACTGTCTCAGAGTCAAAGGGAGCTTGGAAAGCTGCAGGACAGATGTGTCTCTTGGTAAAGCCGTTTTTTGTCTTGATTCTATTAAATATAATATAGATGAGATACTAATTCTATTTGTCTCATTCTGTTATAAAAAACTATGCTCTGCTGTTTTCTATTATTGATCACTTTAGCTGAACCAGAAAACATTTTATATCATAGCATTTATTGATTTGTTTTGCTGAAATGAATGTCAGTATATTCAAGTTTTAAACATTTACTTTAGAGCTGTGGAAAAAAAAATGAACAAACATTTTCAAGGATTTAGTTGGAAAATTGAAGGGGCAGGTGTCAAACAGCTCATCTTCCCTGGGTGAGTGCTTATGCTATGTGGAATCTGGAAGGAAGTCAGCAGAGGGATTTTCTTCTAATTCTGTATTCCAAAGTGTGGTCCTGGGGCTTCCATTTTCTTAAAACCCTCTGCCAGCTTTGAGGTTCCCACTGAAAAAGCTTGGTTAGCATGCTATCCTGCTATGCACGGGGCATCTACAGTTTCAGGGCTCAGGGACACAGTCTATTACATTCTAGGTCAAGTACATAGAACACCCTGTCAGTTATCCTGAGTTTAATCAACAACAACAAAGTGTGAATGAAGAAACCTGGGGATGGGATATATTTGGCTGCTGAAAGATAAGATGTCTAAGTCATAGACATAAGGCATATATAGATATAGACAGACAGACATAAAATATGTCTAAGTCATATTGTTGACACAAGTAGGAAGATAAGGATATATTAAATCAGGATATAAATAGGAAAACTAAGTAGTATTTTTTTTAATCAAAAAGTATTTGTTGCAGAAATATTTTCTGAGCTCACTAGATAGACCTGGTATGTTCTAACTGATAGGCATTTAACAGTTTACACAATAGGTGAAGTTCTTGTGTATATTCTGGGGTGTGAGTGAGTTCTTAAAATTTAGTCTTTAAGTACATTTCAAAATCTGTGTTGCTATGAGGTAAAGAATGCATATGTGATCAAAGAAGTGCTTCAACAGGAAAAATACAAATATTGTAATAAGAATTCTGCTACATGCAAATAATCCTAATTGAAGGGATTTATAGAGTGTTTACCAAATATTCTTGATCACCATGAAATAAATGATGACTTTTTATACCTATAAATGTATCAGAAAATTTCTTTTTGTTTGCATAGGATTGCACTTCCAAATAATTTTGCTCATTTTACCTGTTAATTTAACGATTCTGGTAGCATTAGACTTAACCAGAAGGACCATTATTTTGAAGTTTCAAAAGCTGAGTCAAAGTTATTTAATAGATACCAGCCATTAAAAAAATATGGTTGAGGTCTGTATTTCTAGGGTTTATAAAAAGAAAACCTTGTCTGCCAATAAGTTAACTTCCATGAGTTACATTATTTATTAGTAAAATTTTAAAATAGTCGTATCTCTAGAGTTTACATATTATAATTTTACTTGGGATTCAATCTTAGGATTTCAGCTTTTACTTATAGATTCAAATTACGCAGCAAATATATTTACCTGTAAGTCATAAAGATTTATTCTTATATAAATCATGTATTGATTGATGATCCATAACAACAACATATTTGTAAGTTAAATAGTGTCACTATAATATCAAATAGCTGTATATATTATGTGAATGGAGAGACATATTTTAAAGAAAATAAACATATATGTGTTCAGTTCAGTTAAGTCGCTCAATCGTGTCTGACTCTTTGCGACCCTATGAACTAGAGCATGCCAGGCCTCCCTGTCCATCAACAACTCCAAGAGTTTACCTAAACTCATATCCATTGAGTCAGTGATGCCATCTAACCATCTCATCCTCTGTCATCCCCTTCTCCTCCTGCCTTCATTCTTTCTCAATATCAGGGTCTTTTCAAATGAGTCAGCTCTTTACATCAGGTGGCCAAAATATTGGAATTTCAGGTTCAACACCAATCCTTCCAGTGAACACCCAGGACTGATTTCCTTTAGGATGGACAGGTTGGATATCCTTTCAGTCCAAGGGACTCTCAAGAGTCTTCTCCAACACCACAGGTCAGAAGCATCAATTCTGTGCTCAGCTTCCTTTATAATCTAACTCTCACATCCATACATGACCACTGGAAAAACCATAGCCTTGACTAGATGGACCTTTGTTGACAAAGTAATGTCTCTGCTTTTGAATATGCTGTCTAGATCGGTCATAACTTTCCTTTCAAGGAGTAAGTGTCTTTTAATTTCATGGCTGCAATCACCATCTGCAGTGGTTTTGGAGCCCAGAAAAATAAAGTCAGCCACTTTTTCCACTCTTTCCCATCTATTTGCCATGAAGTGATGCCAAATAGAAATATTTTAAAGAAAATAAACATATATATGCAGGTCACTTGAAATAAATAGCTTTCTAGTAAATTTTAAGTAACTTCAAAGTTGCTATAAAAATTTGAAATAGTTATACATAATGGTGATTCAGTTGTCATTCTCTATGCAATATGGTCATGTTATTACATGTCATTCAATAATCACATTATGAAATTTGTAATTAGAATGATCATTTCATTAGCAAAAAACAGTAATATAGTATTGCATTTCTGTGAGTTGCAGCTCTCTAATCCATGTTAAAAAGACTGTAAAAGTCTTTGAAAGGCTTTGTAGGTTGAATGCATTACAAGCAGTTTATTTATTAGGATTCATAGCTAATTAAGTAGGTATTTACCAGATAACATTTGAGATAGATCTTAAAACTCTATTAAACTTTCATTTAACAAGTTGAGAAAGGGGATTGAAAAACATTTTGGGCACTGGGAACCACATAAACTGAAGTGAACAAAAGGGGAAAAGTTCAATGAACACTGAGTAGTGGCTCTTAGCTACACAAAAGATAAATTGATATGTCAGTGGCTGTCAGGCTGTAAATGGATTGAATGATATAGAATTTAAAATCAATTTGATGAGAAAAATGGACCCTTAAGTCTTTGTGCCTTCATAACATAAAGAAATGTATTTAGGTTATAAAAAATACATATGTAACACATCTACATACTACTGCCCCCACCATGAGAATCAGTAAGACTAGAACAATCCTTATTTGTTTGCCTTTTTACTTTAAATTATTTCGCTTAGTTTTATTTTTAAAATCTCTACCTGTATCATGCAATATCTTAGAAGTAGTTATTATATGTCATAAACTTTAGTATTAATTTCACTACTTAAAATTGATACCATTAATTGTATATATTATATTCAAAGAAACGGCTACTGTTTAATCAATAGTCACCAGATTCACTTCTGTCCTTGGATTTCTTTGCCATCTTTGCTTATCTTATATACTTTTCATGTGCAATATTGAGATAGCTGTGTGAAGGTGAGCCGGCTTATGGTGGACAAAAAAGATGACTAGCAAATACTGGCAAGTATCATGAAATATTTAGTTTCTTCCTGGTGTTGTATTTTTACAATGGTTTAAGGATATGACATTACAGACACTATCAAGATATAAAGCATACTCTCTCCCTTAAGGAGAGAAGAGATATAGACAATATTGAAAGATGTCTAGGTAAATCTTTGTTCCTTTTTGGGCTTAATTCTAACTCTAGACTTTGCCTCCAATCAACTCTCTGGCATAGATCTTATTTTCAGAATCCTAAATACCCAACTAGCAGTTCATCAGGGGAATGCCTGGCCCCACTGAAATCCAGTATTTAAAGTTAAATTTCTTTTTCATTTTCTGATAAAGGATGCTGTGGGCATCCATCTCCTGAGACTTGTTCAGAATGCAATCAGGCATGCCTTGATTTGTATAGGCAAATCTCTGCAATTGCTTTATTATTTCCTTTAGAATGAGAATCTGCCCCAAATGAATAGACACACTAGGATGTGCCCTTACTTGGCGATTTATCTTTCACATGTTTAAACATGATGATATTTATACATTAGTTTTGTAGAATAGTGCATTTTATATGAAAAATTTATTTCCATTTTTAAGTAACAAACTTGTTTTCAAGCTTAAGACCATGTGATATGTTTTTCAACAAAATATTGCATAGAATTAGACAAGAACTTCCTTAAACGTTAAAAATATTTTTAATACACACATTCACATTTCATATCAATCTGTACATCATATGGAATGAAAAATGTTGAAAAAAATACCTAAAAGTCCAAAGGTAAATAGACATGATAAAGAAGGTAAATCTCCATGAAAAAGAATCCCAGAATACAAGAAAACTATTTTAAGTTAAATCTACTAACAGAGAAATGTAATAAGCTATCTCACCAATTTCATATATTTATTTTTAGTTCATATAATCAGAGCTCCTGAATTACATTTATTCTTGCAAATATGCAGAACATATCACAAAGCACAGATGTTAAACTTCTCCATCCCTCCATGAAACAATATTGCTTCCACAACATTTATTTATCATGTAAATAAAGTGAAATGTGTTCACAGATCTATAAGAAAGTTTACTCAATGATCTAAGAAATTTTTAAGAACTTAGGAATGAACTTTAAAAGGAAGTCCCAAACTGTTTTAAAAACTGTTTCTATTTTTAAACTATTTTACACTACTTAAAAACTATTTCTACTATTTAAAACTGTTTCTATTTTAAAAACTATATTGCTTTAGGCTTCACTTCATAAATTTAAAAGAGGAAATAAATGTTTTTCATATAATGTAATGTATGCTTAAATGTATGCAATTTTAATATGTGTTTTTCTTTCCATTGTGATATATACTTCTAATGGAGGAAAAAAAAAACAGAATATCTAGGGATTCCTTTGCTTTTGCATATCTTAGGTAATGAATAAATGTGATAAATATGTGATTAAAATTATCCTTTAAGATACAAAATTTACCAGCTTAAGCTATATTTTCAAAAAATGCAGGCAACAGTCTATAAAATGTCCAAGTTGCATTTAAAATTGGTTACTATTTTTCTCAGAAAGTGAGTGATACAGTATTTGCCTCTTAGGAAAATTAAATTACTAACTAGTAATTATAGTTTTCTAAATGTAATATTCTCAGTGGATATATGAACTATCTTGGGGCATTTTGGCACATGAGATGTAGCCATGTAGCTTCATTGTAAAATAAAGAAAATTACGTTCTGATAGATTATATCTTACATTTGTCTAGTAGCTATCTATAAAGGCACTCTTTATTTTTCTTTCCCAACAGTCTCACAGAGTCAATTCCCATAACCCAGATATATTTCTTTAAGGCACTGAAGGTTTCAAATGTAGGCCTGCAATCATAATATCATTTATAAAGCTGGGATTAAAATTAGTGTTGATAACTCAGTGAAGCTCTACTCTGTTATATTGAATCTGCCTTTGTATTTGCTAAATTATGTAGCAAAACAATATAAATGAAATGTGTTAATCTTTAGAAAACAAAGATTTAAAACACCCCATGACCACACTATCCCAAGTACTATAATTTTTGGAAAATTTAATTCAATGGGATGTTATGTATTAAACAGTATTAAAAAACATATTTTAAAAGTGTGTATAGCATGGAAATCCAATTATTCTGTAATGAGATAGAAAGCATAAAGTATGAGTATCTCTAGATTCTGGAATAAAAATATTGAAACATAATTGTTTTATTCTCAGTATCAGAACAATAACAAATACTTTAGCCTTTGAGGAATCAGTTTCAGATGTACTGCACAGAGTTTTGATATTTTACATGTTATGAAATAATCACCACAATAAGTTCAGATACCATCCATTACCTTATAGTGTTGTTATAATATTATTGACTACATTCCTTATGTTACAAGACATAACTTTGACTTTTTTTCTCTATAGCTGAAAGTTTGTACTTATTAATTCTTTCACCTATCTTGTCCACCACCTCCAATGTATTATGTATAAAGCAAATTTTAGGTAGGCCAAATAATAGTAAAACTTGAAACATAAACAGCCTCATATAACTCTTCATAACAATTATAATGTAAAATGATGAAAGATGATTTCCTTATAGGAGGCAAAAAGTCTCCATTCTCATATTTTTCCTATTAAAACAATCAAATGAAATTTGAAATAAGATTGCTAAAATTATATAAAGATTTTAAGTGTATTGAGAAAACACTTCATCAAATAAGGCTATGATAGTACTATTTTATTGTGGAAACATTTTGCTTTGAAAAAATTATTTATGTACATAAAGTGTCTAGCAAATTACATTTCTTTGCCATGGACAATTCAAAGGGTGTTCTTTCTCCTGTGTTAATAATATGGTATTATTGTCACAAATTAAGAACCCTCAACAGAAAAAATGACCCTACTATCTATATCAGAAATAATAGTTTGAGATTAACTACTTTAAAATAAAACAACAACAACATTTTAAAAATCTCTCCTCTGATGTTGACTTGGCATATATCCAATATCACTCTGGCTGGGTCAAATTATTTATTTACCTGGGAATACATTTTGCTATTACTTTACCCTGCAGACTTTTAAGTTATGTGGAAGGAAAATTAGATGTATCCTAGATAAAATATTAAGAATTTTTTTAATGAGTATGATGGTAGATAAGTAATGTCTGTTTTTAAAATTTTCCAAGGGAAATTTATGTGCCCTTTCTCTGCAGTGTTAAAATTGTAGGCTGTGTATGCTTGTTTTTCCTTATGTTATATGAAGATGACCTAGATCTACTTTTATAGGAAAAGAATTCTTGGCTCAGACAGCTCTCACTAAGTCCATTTACCTGAATAAGTTGAGTGTTCAATCAAGAGTCTTGGTTAAGTCTCATTACATAGCAAAGTTGTACTTTAATGCTATCTTCAGCTACCAACACCACAAAGTATGTTAATGTGTGGTGATTTAGTAAACAACATGATTGTTTTACTCAAGTATCTAAAGCGTGAAATTTTTGTGCAGCCAATTCATTTCCTTAGCTAATTAAGATTTTATACCTAAACCAAGCCAGAACTTTGGAGCAGTGACCTAAGATGACAAAGTTTTAGTCCCTGAAACAACTGTTTTCAGGGATTTTTAAAGATATATATATTAATCATATTAGAAAGCAAAGGGGGGCTTTTCTACAGTTAATAACCTGAAGTTACTTACATGTGTTTGTAAAATTGTGCTTGACGTCTTCCACTGTCATTTCCCATTTAACTGTATTGTTAAATAATTAACCTTGGGTATATATATCATAGTGGTAGGAAGTCTGCCTGGTAATGCAGGAGATGCAAGAGACAGGGGTTTGGTCCCTGGGTTGGGAAGATCCCCTGGAGTAGGAAATGGCAACCCACTCCACTATTCTTGCCTAGAAAATGCCATGGACAGAAGAACCTTGTAGGCTACAGTCCATGGGGTCACAAAGCATCAGACAAGACTGAGCAACTGAGCACATGCACATATGGATATATTAGGTCACTTATACCTTAGAATTTTTAATTTGAATAACTATTGTAATGTGGTCACCATAAACTAGTGAACATCATTGAAAATATCAAGTCTAGGAAGAGTTTTAAGAGTAACTACTGGCTTTGTGATAATTATGAGCTTAAAGTATCTTGACATATTTCCAGTAAAAGAAAAGAACCATCATTCTTTATATGTGTTGTATTTTAAGGGTTTCTCATTAACTAGTACCACTTGATAAATTATTCTTAGGGATGGAATAATGCATATCTTTATACATGTATGGAGTCAAAAATAGCTTTTCACATTTAAAATGTTTTATACATACTAGCTAATCCTTATGACCTTCCACTGAACTAAGCATTATAATCCTTATTATAGAGATGAGACACAGTGTTTTATCTTCTTGCTTATTGACACAGATATGTAGAGATGGTTCTCAGATTATTCACCTATATTTGGCTCTTATTCATTCTTCCACAATCTCACATAAAAATAGGCATTTTAAGTTTAACAATATAAATATGAATATTTTACTTAATCATTGAATATAATTTCAAATCAAACAATATATGGCAGTCTCATGGTGTGAGTTAGTCTCAAGCAGCAACTTCATGTAGCATTATAAACAGTAACTAACTTACTTTTGTGTGTCTAAAATATCAATTTGTCTGAATTTATAGTCCAAGAAGAATATATAATTAAACTAATATTGTATTAAACTTTAGCTTTAAATTAGGAATAATTAGCTTTTACCTTCCTGTGAAATTTTCAGAAATCTAACTTTAAAAACTAAAGTTAAGTGTATAATTCTAATGTTAGTCTCACATTATGATTTCTTTAAGTAATTATTTTTGTATTAGAGTTGCAAAGCATTGCCTACTGTCAAAAAAAATTAGGTTACCTGGGGATGAATGTTCTCTAATGGTAAGATCACCAGACTGCAGTCACTGGTGAGCCCAGATTCTATTCTTAGAATCACTCAATAATGCCCAGTCTAATCTTCTGCAATGCTTTTTAACAATCTTAACTTTTATTTTCTCAGTTATAAAAAGAGAGTTCAATTCAACACATATTTTTGATCACTTACTAGCCAAGAAATATATACAAAAAAAAAAAAAAGAGAGAGAGAGAGAACAAAACCAATGAAAGGTTGTAGTCTTAAGAGACTTAAGTCTTAAGAGACTAAGTTTCTAGTGGGAAAGGCATTATAAATGTAACTATTCTCATAAAATTCATATAATTTATATAATTTAAAGTGCAGTTGATTACTTTCAGATAGTTAACTCAGAGATAATGTGTTTGAATGAAAAGTGGTTGAGGTGACATTTAGAAGAATTTGAAAGTGATAGAACATCAATAGAAGAGAGCAGGCAGGACTGTAGGTGGAAGAGAAAGTATGATCACTCATACAAGAGTAAGACGTGTAATGGTAGTGATGGCCTCATATGGAGTAGAGAAAAATATTCTGGAACAGTTGGGGGAGTTTGTAATTTCCTCAGTTCTGTCTCTTTGCAACAAAAATCTGAAGTGAAGGATGGATCAGTGTTATAGCCCCATGTAATTTCCTCGGATGGACCTGTGTGACAGCTCCATGTTGCAGCTCAAAATCATCCTTTATTTATTTATTTTTTTTAATTAGAAAGCAAAAGAAAATACATCCTCCAGGTGTGAGGGTGGGCTGACCCAAAGGATGTGAAGAGAAGAGAAGCCCAGGGCTCAATTTTGGCTCCTCTTTTTATGTTTTTATCTCCTCCCTCCAGAGTCTGCCCTATGTAAATTGACCTAGCCAGGAGGGCTGTTTGTTTTATCTAAGATTTTCACTCCAGTCTTCAGACCTTCCTTTGTTCTGTTTAGTGGGCTTTTCCCTTCTTTGTCTTTTAGCTACCACCATTCTGGACTCCTTTTTCCTATTCTAACTACCTGACAGAACTAATTGTGAAAGTCTTTGATGACAAGTCTTAAGAAGATTGAATGATTTTTTTTCCCCCTAGGAAATGGCCATACATTGACTGTTTTAAAATGCGGGTGTAGGTAATCACATGACTTATGGTTGTTGCTATTGGAAGATGCCTTAAGATGGAAAAGTCTGAGCTAGAACAATGGCAGTGAGAAATAAATATATGTGTATATAAACCTCTGAAACATCAGAGGATGAATCACTCAACCTCTGAACCTTGCAAACTCATAGATACTTGTACTTGTATTTTAAAAGTTGAACTGACAAGAATTGAAAGATTCTAGAAGAAAAATGAAATAAAGAGGAGACAATATTATCTCACCATTTATGTAGATTTCTAAGGCCATTTGGTAAATCAATTAAAAAACTCTTCAAAATATAGGGTTTCATGTAATTGTAAATCATGAATGATGAATTTAACTTGTTCATGTAACAATATGGACTTTAATTTTTGAACAAGGTTTTCTTTTTTTAATCCAAATGTTACTTATTCTTTAATTCAACCATTTTTTTCTAAAGATACTTGAATTTTCTGTTGACCAAGTATAATATGTATCTCTGAAAATTTAGCATGTTCAATCACTAAGTTTTTATTGAATGTTTGATAATAGGATACATTTCTGATAAATGTTTACATATACATGTTTATGTACATATATATTTGTGTGCATGCTCAGTCACTTAGTTGTGTATGACTCTTTGTGACACCATGGACTATAGGCTGCCAGGCTCCTCTCTTTATGGAATTCTCCAGACAAGAATGCTGGATTGGGTTGTCATTTCCTCCTCCAGGGGATCTTCCCAACCCAGGTATCGAACCCACGTCTCCTGCATTGCCTACTTCTCCTGCTTGCTAAGCCACTCGGGAAGCCCACACATATATTTGATAATCTACAAATGAGAAATTATAGGATGATATTTTGAAGAGTAAAAATTTCATTTTATATAAAGAAAACCCACTGAAGCACAAGAGAATGAGGCATTTGAGTCTAGCCACAATACAAGCAATTCAGTTTTAAGGCTGTAACTACAGGCAAAATCTGTTTTTAAAACCAATTACTTTCCAAATAATGCCTGATTGTTTTGTATAGAGCTTTCATACCTACATATCACAGTTGTATTATTGTTAATCATTATTTTGTTTAAATCTGAATTTCTTTATTCAGTCCTTAGGGTAAAACTTTGTCTTTTTATTTTCCATACACTGTTTAGATGAGCCTTGGGATCAAAGAAACATGGGAATTTTAAAGAACTTAAGAGGTCATATAGTCTAAACTCCTGGTTAAAAAACAAAACAAGCAGAAGAAATAATTGGAAAAAAAAAAAAAAAGCTTTTCTGGTACTCCTGACTTCTGATTCTCTTGTTTATCCTTGAAAATGAATGGAGAGCTCAACTTCTTTCCAAGCATCCACTTCATTGTTGTGCAGTTCTTGGGATTAGAAATATCATTATTAAACTGAGATGGATTTTGCATCATTTTAATTCCTAAACATGGCTGTTTGCTTTCTTGGGAAAAACAGGAGTTAATTTTTCTTTAACATAATAGACTTTCAAATATCGAGAACTGCTGTTGTGCCCTGTAAGAGCATGAGTGTACCTATAGGTGGGATAAGTTCTTCGATTTGTTGTATATGTTCTTTTGTTTATTTATTTGTTTAGAGGATGAGAATGATTTATTGTGTCCTGCTGCATTAATCTGGGTTGGTTTTTCCCCATATGAAAAAAATTTTGTTTGTAGTTTCTTATCACTAGATGGGCTTCCCTGGTGGCTCAGACTGTAAAGAATCTGGCTGCAATGAAGGAGACCTGGATGTGATTCCAAGGTTGGGAAGATCCTGTGGAGGAGGGCATGGCAATCCATTCCAGTATTCTTGCCTGGAGAATCCCCATGGACAGAGGAACCTGGCGGACAACAGTATACGGGGTCACAAAGAGTCGGATATGACTGAGTGACTAAGCACAACACAGCACATCACTAGTTGTCTGATTTTTAAAGCAGTCAAATAAAACCATAAGGATGAGCTTAAGAGAACCAAATAGCTGAATTAAATTCGACTAATATTCAGAACTTGTTTTTAAATTCTTCTGTATTATAAAAATTAATTAATAATAAAAATCTATCTTTTCTCTTAAGTTTACTAAAATTTCAGTATTGACATCAAAAGATTTAAAGATGTATTTCCCAGTCATTAGCATTATGTTTGGGACTCCCACATGTTGCTAGCACTAAGAATCCATCTGCCAATTAAGGAGACATTAGATACTTGGTTTTTATCCCTGGGTTGGGAAGATCCCCTGGAGATGTCAACCCATTCCAGTATTCTTGCCTGGAGAATCCCATGGACAGAAGAGCCTGGCGGGCTACAGTTCAAAGGGTCACAAAGAGTGGAACAAACTGAAGCAACTTAGCACACATGCATTGATTGTGTTTAAATGTGATGTGAAGGAAAAGGAAAATAGAAGATTGCCTTCATCTAATAAGATGATAATGTATCAAAATTAGAGAGTGGGGCAGGAGTACATCATTTATGTCCTATTATTCTGTACTCAAATGATTGCTGCTACAACTTGAGAAGAAAAACAAAACAAAAAAGCCCAATTAAAAATGGGCAAATAATTTGAATATGCATTTCTCTAAAGAAGGTATACAAATGGCCAGTAAACACATGAAAAGATGCTCATCATCACTGGTCATTAGGGAGATGAAAATTAAAACCATAAATAGATACTGCTTTCCATCCATTTCGGTTCAGTCACTCTGCTGTGTCCGACTCTTTGCGATGTCATGGACTGCAGCGTGCCAGGCTTCCCTGTCCATCACCAACTCCCAGAATTTACTGGAACTCATGTCCACTGAATCAGTGATGCCATCCAACCATCTCATCCATCCTCTGTCATTCCCTTCTGCTTCTGCCTCCAATCTTTCTCAGCATTTAGGGTCTTTTCAAATGAGTCAGTTCTTTGCATCAGGTGGCCAAAGTATTGGAGTTTCAGCTTCAGCATCAGTCCTTCCAATGAATATTCAGGACTGATTTCCTTTAGGATGAACTCGTTGGATCTCCTTGCAGGCCAAGGGACTCTCAAGAGTCTTCTCCAACATCACAGTTCAAAAGCATCAACTCTTCAGTGCTCAGCTTTCTTTATAGTCCAACTCTCACATCCATACATGACTACTGGAAAATCATAGTCTTGACTAGATGGACCTTCTTTGGCAAAGTAATGTCTCTGCTTTTTAATATGCCGTCTAGGTTGGTCAAAACTTTTCTTCCAAGAAGCAAGTGTCTTTTAATTTCATGGCTGACGTCTCCATCTGCAGTGATTTTGAAGCCCCCAAAATAAAGTCTGTTACTGTGTCCACTGCTTCCCCATCTATTTGCCATGAAGTGATGGGACCAGATGCCATGATCTTAGTTTTCTGAATGTTGAGCTTTAAGCCAACTTTTTCACTCTCCTCTTTCACTTTCATCAAGAGGCTCTTTAGTTCTTTGCTTTCTGCCATAAAGGGTGGTGTCCATTAGCATAGCTGTTATCAAAAAGCCAGCAAACAAGCTAGCAGAAAATAAGTGTTGGTTAAATTGTGAAGAAATTGCAACTGTGTGCATTGCTGATGGGGATGTAAAATGAAAATATTTTCCACATTTACCTTATGGAAAATATTATTGCAATACCTTAAAAAATCAATACAAACTTATCACATGATCCAGCAACTCCATTTCAGGGAATGTACCAACAGAAGTGAAAGCAGAGAATCAAAAATATCTGTACATCCATGTTGATAGTGCATTGTTTACCAAAAGCCAAAAGATAAAAGCAACCCAAGTGTTCATCAGCAGGTGCATTTCTAAACAAGATGTGATGTATAAATACAGTAAAATATTATTCACCCTTAAAAAGGAAACAAAATCTGATATATAGATGGTTAATGATACAGACTTCAGTGCAAAATATGAAAACCTCCTAGAGATAGGTGGTGAAGGTTGCACAGTAATGTTGACATACTTAATCTCAAAGAATTGTACAATTAAGATGGTAAATTTTATGTTATATATATGTATATATCTCACCATAGTTTATAACAGATGCAGTTGCTTATTCTAAGAAAATGAAGTAATATGAAAAGGGGAGTAATGAGAGTAAAGAAAATTCCAACAAAAGCATGTATTAATATGTGTGCATGTGTGTATAGAATGTGCCACATCCAACAATTTGTATGCATTTTAGGACAGTCCATCTGAGTCATATCCTGATAATATGACATGGTGCATTAGAAGATGGAAATAAGCAAGAAGACAAAACAATATTTTAAAATGTGAATCAAGTCAATACAATCTTGATAGATCCATTTCATAGGTTTTGAAAGGTTATCTTGAGCATTCTGAGAAAGGCCTGTCTTTAAGATGCAGTTGACTATCTGTCATTTTGCAACACTGCATGCCCATCTATGAGCCACAACCCCTTTGCCAACTCATAAGGATTATGTATAGATTTATTTCTAGCCCTCTTGATATAACATGTTTTCTGATATGCAGGTATTGCCTTTATCCTGGGTTGCATAACTAAAGTAAAATTAGGTCAGTTCTAACAGGAATAATTTTAGAAGTGATATCTTTGAAACAGTGTTATTCAATGAGATACTCTTAGATGAATGTCAGAAACCTCACTTTTTTCTATCAGTGATGTGCAGTTTGCTGTGGGATTTTATAATTTTCTGAAACTGACGACTTGATTGCTTTGGGGAAATTCACATGCAGATTTTACCTTGAAGAGTCAAAAAGCATTGCTAAATGATGGATCAAGTGTAATGGGATTAAGGATTTTTTTCCATCCTTTTTATATTAATTACCCATCCATAAAGAGAGAAACTAATCACCCTGTCCCTGACTAATGCTCTGTAGGCTTTTGATATCTGTTTGATGAAACTATCACAAAAGATAAAGCTGGAAAAATTATTTTCTACTTTAGATACACATATAACACTAGAGTTGGCAGGGTTTGAGTTTCTGAGACCAAATGAATATGAAGTGATGAATGCACTCTCACATAGAGAAGCAAAACTTAACAGCTATCTTTGATGTTAAAAATAAGTGTGATATGTGTGTTTTTAAAACCAAAGGCTGACTGCCCATTAATCAATTTCTGTAGGCATTAATCTGTGGCCACTTGAAGTTTGGCTGAGGAAAGACAAGTACATATGAGACAGTGTGGGCTCATTCTCTATCCATGGCAGTAGTTTGTCTACCCCTGCTTAAATCTAACAAGTCCTAGGAGACAAGAAGTGTGTGACTGTTTAATATAATAGGAATATTTGTTCATTTGTTGTGACTGACTTCTATATAAAGATACAGTCATTTCACTTCTTTCAGTTATCCCATGTGCAGAATGATACTCCAAAACCCCTTTGGGAGAAAGCTCACTCCTGGTGTTGGGGGAGTTAAGCTCTCCTCTTTGTCTGTGAGTGAGAGGCCATTGACTTTCAAACCATTATGTCTTAGTTTGCAATTGAATAGAGTTTTATATGAAACATACAAAAATCTTTAACATTGTTCTGAAAAAAGTCTATAATCCAATATCTAGTTAGCTACAATCTAGGAGTGATAGCAATAAATTATATAACATTAGAAGATATTGCAAATAAACATAGAGAATATTTCTCTCTTTCAAACATGCTGATTAAGCATTAAATGTAGCATTTTGACTAATGTACATTTCAATGATTTAAATTAAAGCTATTTGCCTGGAAGACACAACCAAATATAACCTGAAGGATATGCATATATATATACATATGTTACTTTTATTGAATTTCCATAATTGCTACAAATTATATGAGAGATTTATGAATAAATAGGGAAATTAAACATTTATACATAAAATATTACTTGGAAAAATGTCTTAGAATAAGCTTTAAATTATTAATAAATTGTGTACTGATTTCTTTACTACATCTTTTTGGAAACATTTATACCTATTAATCTTCATTATACTATCAACTGAGTCATATTCTTTTTTAAATAGTAAATTACACAAATGTAAAATTTATGACAATAAAGGATCATTTCCTAATTCAGAGGTTTTGAATAAAATTTGCAGAGAAGTTTCTTTTGCTTATGTTTAAATCCAGATTTTTAAATATAGTACAGGAATTTTTCAATAAACTGCTGTGGAAATATGATTTTTTCAATTCCTAGGGTTATTTTTCAATACTTAAATGGATCCTATTTATATCTATTTAATAGTTCTTAAATTACAAAAACTATAAATATCTGTGAATCTACTTAAGACTCAGATAACATTTAAAAATTCTCTTGTGAATAACAAAAACTGTGATAACTTTTCTTCTACGAAGGGGCTATAGTGCCTATTGCACCAATTATACTTAAAATGTTGTTCTTGACTAATAAAAATAAAACTTAAATGTATACTTTTGAATATAAAACATTTTACTAATTTTGACACAAATCAGTTAAAGCACACTGCAGTCTTCTACAACTAAAAAAATGAAATCAATATAATTTTACTTTTCTTGATAATTCAGTTATTAGTAATGTGTAAATAAACTTAAAAATACAGTAATGCATTGTCTTTTTATAAAAGTGTCTGGATGTCTTCTCCATGTACTGCAAAGGTTATTGATACTTATCTTTGTTCTTTTTTGATTTCTTGTGTTTCTAATTGTCTTCCAATTTGACCCTATAAGCAGCAGTCAATGAGATGATCTATATCAGTATCTTTCCCTTTCTAGATGTTGCTTCTAATCAGTTAGCAGGGAACACACATATTTAAACTCCTACAAATTTAGTAAAATTAAAAGGAAAATGTGTGTAACTACATATCTTCCTATTGAGTGTATAGGATTTAGTACATGTTTGTATAGCAACTATTCTGTCTCCCTGAAGGTGTTTTTCTTTTGCTGTTTTAAAAAAATCTTCTTGCATTTATAATTTATAAAATGAGTTGCATTTTTAGCATGAAAGCAAAATCAGTGCAAAAATGTATTTTTTTCACATAAATGTTGTTCTCTTAGTTTTTTCTAAACATACAGCTTCTAGGTTCATGTTTTTAGTATAGTATTTATTTTTTCATAAGAGTGTAGAAAGTATTTAGAAGACATTATCATCTTTTTCAAGTCTAATAAGGTCTTTAGAAGATAGTTTTTGGATATTATCCTTCCATGTGTACTTAGAAACTGACAATAAATTGTTGGTATATGATCAAATATATGAAATTGACATCAAATGGTCAAATATATGTAAAAGCAACTTGAAGCACACAATTAAATTTGACTTACAGTTTGGATATATAATTCTAAGCTAGCCCCATTTTAGTGTTTATGTAGAGATTTTTTTAAATTTAACAGCATGCTAATATGATCAATTATACAAATTCAGCTTCACTTATTTGAGAGGATTATTTAGTACTATATTCATATTTATAGTCCCACAAAGATTTATTGAGCACGTATGATGTGGAAAACAATATTGCAAGCACCAAGGCTAGAGAAGTGTAAAAAAGACAGTCCTGAGAACACAGAAAAGTACATAAGAAAAGATTAATAGCAACAATATATTACAATACATAGTAAAATAATAGTATCTCTTTTATCTTATATTCTATCTAACAGAGCAGACAGACAATCATAATAAATAAGTACAATATACATAGATCAAATAGTTTTAAATACCTCATTAACAAAGATGACTTTTGATACCTCAAGAAAGCATAGCATTGGAAAAGATCTTTTCAGGCTAAAACAAAAAGAGGGAGGGAAAATGCCCACTCTACTTTTTCTGATTTGTTCACTTAGATTCAATTTTCCCTTTAATTCAAGTGTTTAGTTTTCAAGATTGCTATTTAAAAGTCAGTTATATAGGATATCTGATGTATTAATACTATTAGAATATACTGATCATCAGTAGAGCTTGATGAGAGACTATATTAGAACCAAAACAGAGAAAGAGAGAAAGGCAACAGATGGAGAGAGAAGGTGAGGAGTAGGGATGAGGGTAGCTAGAGAGAAAAAGAATAAGAGGAGGGAGAAAGAGAGGTTGATTGTAATGGCCATGATCTCTAAAGTCAGAGAGACTCAGGATGGACTATTACAGAAGTCCAATATTGGGCAATGTCTGTAGTAAAATGTTAGAAATAGATAAATTGTTCTCTTCAGCAATAATGAAAAAGAATAACATTTAAACCTCCAGTATATAGTGCTGTTTGTTTTTCTGATGTGAATTCAGATCTTTATTTATCACTGTATATATCTTGAAATGTAATCCAGAAGAATTTTGTGGCTAAGACAGACAGACACAGATCCTTAGGGGATCTGTGATACTATTATTTTTGGAGTGTATAAGTGATTAGCTCCTAAAGGGAGCATAATGGATAATTTACATGAATTTAGGTAGAAGAAAAAAACAGAGTGTCTATAATTCATCGTTGAGAAAGTTGTATGTGAAATAGTACACAGAAACTAAATAAACAGATACAAAAAATTTAGTTGAAGTGCTTAAATTAATACAATTCTAAATACAAAACTGATTGGTAATATAAGGAATAATCTGATGACAATTTTATGAGGGCACAATGGATTATGCATACAAATAAGCAATGCCATATCCACTTAAAAAGTCAGGTTGATTTTTACAAGATGGAAATGCAACTGGAAATTTTATTAAAAATTTCTCCTAGGAGACTTCTTTCAAGCATCATTAGTTCATTCATTCAATTAATCAATAAAAATCTATGGGAAGGCTAGTAAGTGGCCAGTGTTGCCTCTGTGATCTTCTAGAGCTTAATTTCCATTGAGATGAGAAAAAAAATTAAGATAATATTTGCTAGAAAATAGAAGACCTATATGAGAGAGAGTAACTTTGGACAGGCTAATATACTAAAGAGTTAACTAAATTCTTTTTGAGGAGATAGCATATATGTTGGCATTTGAATGTAAAGGTATAACTCCCTTGAAAATCTTAGGGATTAAATATCTCTATGAATAGGACAATAGTACAAACTTAGCCCATATTGGTTCCTCAATGGACAAATTTACATCCAGTTTATTAATATTTTTAAACTCTTATAGAGATATCAAGGACTCTACCAACAGAATTATTTTGTATTGATTCATTTAATAATATTTTATTATATGTACATATATATAATATGAATATTTTAATTGGTATCAATTTACCACATAAAAATTCTGTAGGATATTCATGGACAAGATGATGCCAATAAAATGACTGAGAGGAATCAAAAGAATATATCTATTCTTTGCATACAAATATGTTAATATCATTACTTATATTAAACAATTTTTCATGTAAATATATGTCTCATTATACTTGTCATATATACACTCTCTCTATATATATATCCTATGATATAAAATAGTAATATGAATGCCAAAAGAAGGGAAAATACATAAAAACAAATAACATATATGTATAGCCTTAAGTATCTCCTCCTGCTGCTGCTGTTGCTGCTGTAAAGTCGCTTCAGTCGTGTCCGACTCTGGGCTACCCCATAGACGGCAGCCCACCAGGCTCTCCCGTCCCTGGGATTCTCCAGGCAAGAATACTGGAGAGGGTTGCTATTTCCTTCTCCAATGCATGAAACTGAAAAGTGAAAGTGAAGTCGCTCAGTCGTGTCCGTCCCAGCGACCCCATGGACTGCAGCCTACCAGGCTCCTGCGTCCATGGGATTTTCCCGGCAAGAGTACTGGAGTGGGTCATCATTGCCTTCTTGGTTCGGTTGGTTCAGTTCAGTCGCTCAGTCGTGTCCGACTCTTTGCGACCCCATGAATTGCAGCACGCCAGGCTTCCCTGTCCATCACCAACTCCCGGAGTTCACCCAAACCCACGTCCATCGAGTCAGTGATGTCATCCAGCCATCTCATCCTCTGTCGTCCCCTTTTTCTCCTGTCCCCAATCCTTCCCAGCATTAGAGTCTTTTCCAATGAGACAATTAGCATGAGGTGGCCAAAGTACTGCAGTTTCAGCTTTAGCATCCTTCCAAAGAACACCCAGGACTGATCTCCTTTAGAATGGACTGGTTGGATCTCCTTGCAGTCCATGGAACTCTCAAGAGTCTGCTCCAACACCACAGTTCAAAAGCATCAATTTTCGGCGCTCAGCTTTCTTCACAGTCCAACTCTCACATCCATACATGACGACTGGAAAAACCATAGCCTTGACTAGACAGACCTTTGTTGGCAAAGTAATGTCTCTGCTTTTGAATATGCTATCTAGATTGGTCATAACTTTCCTTCCAAGGAGTAAGCGTCTTTTAATTTCATGGCTGCAATCACCATCTGCAGTGGTTTTGGAGCCCCCCAAAAATAAAGTCGGACACTGTTTCCACTGTTTCCCCATCTATTTTCCATGAAGTGATGGGACCAGATGCCATGATCTTCATTTTCTGAATGTTGAGCTTTAGGCCAACTTTTTCACTCTCCACTTTCACTTTCATCCAGAGGGTTTTTAGTTCCTCTTCACTTTCTGCCATAAGGGTGGTGTCATCTGCATATCTGATGTTATTGATATTTCTCCTGGTAATGTTGATTCCAGCTTGTGCTTCTTCCAGCCTTCTCCGTATCTCTCCCTAAATACTTATTATTTATTACATGATTTTACATATGTCTACAATTCTTTGAAACTACTCCCTCCAGGAGAAAGGCGTTAGCTAACTGCTTGAGTGAGGAACAGATTTAGTGACTCATTTTTTATGGAGTCTAGAAAAAGTAAAATAATAATGGTATACGAGAAAAACATGGCAGATACTATCTTAACTGAGACTTCCAAGTTAACAAGTAATGTCACATTGTTATCTGTAGCCATAATATAATATGATGCAAAGGGAATTTCACTTTCATGATATTTTCTCCTAAAATCAATCACGACATCTAATCATGAAAAAACATAGGCAATCTGAAACTGAGGGATAGTCTACAGAACAGCTAACCATTAGTCTTAAAAAGTGTCAATGACAAGAATTCCCAGATTGGAAGAAACCAAGGAGATATGATGATTAAATGCAACACAGTATATTGACCCCAAGAACATAATGTTTAATTTGATAAAAGTTCCACTATTTTGTTAGATGTCAAAATTAGGGGAAACTAGGTGAAGGATATGTGGGATCTTCTATAATATCTTTGCACCTCTCTTGTAAATCTCACATTATTTCAAAGTAAAACATTTAAAAAGTACCAGTTGTTTTTTTAAAATTCTATTTATTTTTAATTGGAGGAGGATTGCTTCATAATATTCTGCTGGTTTCTGCATACCTTAACATGAATCAGGCATAGGTACACATATATCCCCTCCCTCTAAAAATACCAATTATTTATTGCTAAGTATTTTAAAGATTGTTATTCTCTCTATAATTTCCTGTTAAATACTTCATTTTTAATCTGGTATGGAGAATTATCTTGCCCAGATAACTTTTACACATCTATTTAGAAAGCACATTGTTTTATTGTAATTTTAATGACATGTTTTGACTGTATCATTCATTCGCATATAAAAATAATCCGGTGACTCAAATTAAATTATGTAAAGTATATATGAAAAGTGACTCTACAAAGTATGCTATATATAATTGCAATTTACACAGGAAGCACTCTGAATCCTTCTTTCCAGATGATGTAAACAAAAATGATACTCTTAAATTAATACTTAGCTTTTCAGAGACTGCAGCAGTAATGTTGGGGAATGATTAAAGCGTTAGAGGCTAAAATCTGTTGTGTGATTATGCATCTGAGATTCATTTATTGAACCACGAACATACTTTTATTATTTTCTTGAAAAATTTGCTTCTACAAAGGAATGTTGCATGTGATTATTAATACAAACAGAGATAAAAATAGAGCATGCTTGTGCAAAATGTTCTGTTGTTCTTGTAATTGTGGTCTTGAAATATTACCCTATGAGAAAACGTGATAGGGTATCTTTTCCAAATTTATTTAAAGATTTCACAGCAAAAAAAAGAACAAGCAATATGTTCCATTTCAATATATTACATATTTAGGTGCTGGAAGAAGCTAGATGCACAGTAGTTTCTATGTCTGACATACTTTCTAACCTGCTGATGGTTAGCCCAATCCCACCAGTGCCTTCAGAAAGCCCTTTCTGCTGAAACAGCTTTTTGAAATAATGGCTATTTTGAACACATTCAGATTTGAAGATAATAGACTAACCTCTCTATAAATCTTACTGTTTCATATAAAATAGAGCTATATAATGGATCACAAAAAAAGCAATCTTTGCTTATTAGGTATTAATAACACCTCAAACCCTGAAGTTGATAATGTGAGGCCCAATTTGCAGAAGACAGTTTCAAAATAAGGAATGGAATATTTTGCTTAAGATTTTGTAACAGTGATGATATAGTCAGTGAATGATACACTCAAATTAATTTAATAAGCATTAACTTAGTGGAGGGAGAAGGCAATGGCACCCCACTCCAGTACTCTTGCCTGGAAAATCCCATGAACGGAGGAGCCTGGTAGGCTGCAGTCCATGGGGTCGCTAAGAATTGGACATTACTGAGCAACTTCAGTTTCACTTTTCACTTTCATGAATTGGAGAAGGAAATGGCAACCCACTCCAGAGTTCTTGCCTGGACAATCCCAGGGACGGGTGAGCCTGACCGGCTGCTGTCTATGGGGTCGCACAGAGTCGGACATGACTGAAGTGACTTAACAGCAGCAACTTAGTGGGACCTGAAAAAGTGAAGGCTTTCTTTGAGTAAGCTCCAGGAGATGGTGATGAATAGGGAAGCCTGGCTTGCTGCAGTCCATGGACTTGCAAAGAGTAGGACATTGACTGAGCAATTGAACTGAACTGAACATATAAGTTAAAATATTGCATTAACTAGAAAAAAGTTATGAAAATAAAGAAAAACATAGATAGATGTTAAAGTGTTTAAATGACAGGCCATTAATAAAACAATAATTAGGTGATCATGAAGTTAAGAAGTGAGTGGGGAAAGTAAGAGGAAGAAGAAATCAAGAAATGAGATTGTGAAGGTTGTTTAAGATGTATATATGAGAGGCAAACATATTAAGGACATTGAAAGAGAAAAGAAATGAGAAAGATATTTGAATTTTTGATTGTGAGACTGTAAGTGGCCTTTGATATAAAAGTTTTAATGTATTTGCAAAGAAATGCAGGTGTAGGCATGTCTTTTGGTAAATGGGATAATGCAGGAAAGGATGGTTGTCCAAAGGCCAACATTCCTTTAAAAACTGATTACCTTTTAGGACTGAGACATGATCTAATGTTTTATTTCATTGTTTGTTTGTTTGTTTGTTTTGCTTTTTACAATGAAAATATGCCAACTTGTTTTATTTTACTTATTATTTCCAGTTCTTCAAACATTTACTAGATTTCTACTCTGAACAGATTATAGTGTTAGGCTCTATTTGTTGCTCAGTTGCTCAGTCGGGTCCAACTCTTTGCATCTTTGAGACCTCATAGTCTCAAAGCATGCCAGGCTTCCTTGTCCTTCAGCATCTCCTGGAGCTTGCTCAAACTCGTGTCCATCAAGTCGGTGATGCCATCCAACCATCTCATCCTCTGTCATCACATTCTCCTCCTGCCTTTGATCTTTCCTAGCATCAAGGTCTTTTCCAATGATGTCAGTTCTTCACATCAGGTGGCCAAAGTATTGGAGTTTCAGCTTCATCATCAGTCTTTCCAATGAATATTCAGAATTAATTTCCTTTAGGATTAACTGGTTTGATCTCCTTGCAGTCCAAGGAATGCTCAGAGTCTTCTCCAACACCATAGCTCAAAAGCATCAATTCCTTAGTGTTCAGCCTTCTTTACATTCCAATTCTCACATCCATACATGACTATTAGAAAAACCGTAGGCATTATGGATACATTAAAATGAACAAGATATGCTCCCTTTCCTTAGGAAAATGATATTTGAAAAATGGTATTTGAGACATAATAGCAAAGTGTATATTATAAGGATGATCATGCTTTAAAATACATAACATAATTCATTACATGTACTGGGGGGTGGAAGGAGAGACAGAAAACTTGGTTGAAATCAGGTTAGTAAGTGATTTTAATGCCATGCTTAGAAAATTAAGTTTAATGTGCATCATTAATGATTGCAATAAGTGTGCATTTTTATGTTTGTGAGGAATCTAGAAGATTGGATTGGTGAATATCTTAGACCTCAGGGCTTTACCTCTAGGATGATGAGCTCTATCCAGAACTTTCATCTGCCTAAATAGTTCAGTGAGACCGTTCCAAACTAAGAGAAAACATGTGCCTTTGTGGTATACTTAGGACTACTCTTTGAGAGTCATGGCATGTTCGACTTTGAAAAACCTTACCAAATGCTAAAGCAATAGGCCTCCTATTGGAAAAAACATAACCCTGGCTCCAAGACAGATGACAGAAAGGCTATTATTTTTTACATTCCCAAGATAATGTACTGGAGTACTCTTCTGAGTCCCAAGGTGGGAAAAATAAATCCACATGGATTCTCTAAAGATGATGCTCTACTCTTTTTGTGTGTGTGTGTGGCTGGAATAAATCTGGAGACAGTTCCCAGCAGTACTATGACTAATGTTCTTGGAAAGAATCATCTATACATTGATCCAAATAAAGAATATTTATTTTAAGATTGGCATCTAACTACTTGCTCTGCTCTTCAGGAGGAAAAAAAAATGTGGTAGTTTTTATTGGAAATAGGAGCATATGTTTCACAAAATATTTAACAGGCTTTTGTATTATCCAAACCTTGATACAAACCAGGAGCAATTAAAATGTAATAAACAAAATATGCTCTTTTTTCATATAATATGCAGTATAAACACTTAACCTACATAGAATTTTTGAAAAATAAATTTGCATTTATTATTTTGACATAAGTTTATAAATAAACTTATTTATAGTAATATCCCATGGACGGAGGAGCCTGGTAGGCTGCAGTCCATGGGGTCGCGAACAGTCAGACACGACTGACCGACTTCCCTTTCATTTTTCACTTTCATGCGTTGGAGGAGGAAATGGCGACCCACTCCAGTGTTGTTGCCTAGAGAATCCCAGGGACGGGGAAGCCTGGTGGTCTCCGTCTATGGGGTTGCAGAGTCAGACACGACTGAAGTGACTTAGCAGCAGCAGCAGCTTATGATATACTTAAGACATACAATCTCTACTCTGCATATCCATCTTCCAGGTATAATGTTGTTTTCTCGACAAAATACGAAGGGAACACATTACTCTTGTTTCTCTATGATGGAACATGAATTTCCTCTACAAGGAGCCTCTGAGGATTTGGTAAGAGTAGTTGAAGAGCTGTGAACTGCACTTAAGCAACTTTAAAATGAAAGTCTTTAATAAATGGGAATCATATGTTTCTTCAGTTGCTTTTAAGAATTGCAGCCTACGGGGGGAGAAACAAAAGAATGAATGAATGTTTAATAAATATTTGGTGAATTGAATTAAGTAATTGATTATTCTTCAACCACAAAAGGTATTCTGCAGCTTTTAGAAGGAAGGTCCTATGACAATTTAGCTTCATATATGAAAGTTGGCTTAAAGCTCAACATTCAGAAAACAGATCATGGCATGTGGTCCTATCACTTCATGGCAAATAGATGGGGGAACAGTAGAAACAGTGACAAACTTTATTTTGGGGGGCTCCAAAATCACTGCAGATGGTGACTGAAGCCATGAAATTAAAAGATGCTTACTCCTTGGAAGGAAAGTTATGATCAACCTAGATAGCATTTTACTTTATTTTTTTTTAATTTAAATATATTCATTTTAATTGGAGGCTAATTACAATATTGTATTGGTTCTGCCACACATCAACAGGAATCTGCCACGGGTGTACACGTGCTCCCCAGCCTGAGCCTCCCTCCCACCTCCCTCCCCTACCATCCCCCCAGGTCATGCCAGTGTACCAGCCCCAAGGACCCTGTATCAAACCTGGACTGGTGATTCATTTCTTATATGATAGATGGTAACAATAACCCTGTATGCTAGACAGCATTTTAAAAGACAGAGACATTACTTTGTCAACAAAGGTCCATCTAGTCAAGGCTATGGTTTTTCCATTGGTCATGTATGGATGTGAGAGTTGGACTATAAAGAAAGCTGAGCACTGAAGAATTGATGCTTTTGAACTGTGGTGTTGGACAAGACCCTTGAGAGTCCCTTGGACTGCAAGGAGATCCAGCCTGTCCATCCTAAAGGAAATCAGTCCTGGGTGTTCATTGGAAGGACTGATGTTGAAGCTGAAACACCAATATTTTGGCCACCTGATGTGAAGAGCTGACTCGTTGGAAAAGACCCTGATGCTGGGAAAGATTGAGGGCAGGAGAAGAAGGGAACAACAGAGGATGAGATGGTTGGATGATATCATTGACTCAATGGACATGAGTTTGGGTGGACTCCTGGAGTTGGTGATGGGCAGGGAGGCCTGGCATGTTGTGGTTCATGGGGTCCCAAAGAGTGAGACACGACTGAGTGACTGAACTGAACTGAACTGATGTAGCATTCAGTAGGCCTGGTAGATAAAAGGTCCTGCCATTGTAAGGTGGCTTGTCTCAGCACGGAATTTGGTATGACACAGGCATGTGAATATGATTGTTGACAATACAGTAGGTTAAAACAATGTATATTTTTAAACCAGAACAAAAGGAGATGACAGTTCCTGACACAAAATAGATCCTTCGATTTGCTGTGAATGTTATCTTCTTTTTTTTTTTTTTTCTTTCAAGGTGGGAAATGAGACAGATTTTGCCAAAATTATGAAATCTTGTGCATCTGGGAAAGAGCCTATAATCACCTTCTAGTACAATAGTCAAATGGTACTACTGGTCACAAACTTGATTTTGGAAAGAAAAACTAGAATACTTTCTAACCTTAAATCCTATGACTAACAAGTAGATAACACAATGACACTAGCAAACTCCTTTTTAAAAAATTCAAATATTTCCCCTTATATTTCCTGATAAGAAATACCTATAGAAACTTCTTTTCCTTTTCAGACATGTTTCTATCACTGTAATTATTATAATTCATTTCTTTACATAGTATAATTGTTCTCTACAGAAACACCTAGCTAACACAAAGTCTCTCAGCCACAACGTGATTGAGATTTGGAGCTGGATATTCCTTATTTTTTGGGAGAAGGCCAATGGGCACCCCCACTCCAGTAACTCCTTGCCTGGAAAATCCCATGGACGGAGGAGCCTGGTAGGCTGCAGTCCATGGGATCGCGGAGAGTCAGACACGACTGAGCGACTTCACTTTCACTTTTCACTTTCATGCATTGGAGAAGGAAATGGCAACCCACTCCAATGTTCTTGCCTGGAGAATCCCAGGGACGGGGGAGCCTGGTGGGCTGCCATCTATTGGGTCGCACAGAGTTGGACATGACTGAAGCAACTTAGCAGCAGCAGCATTCCTTATTTTCAGGATACTCTTGTGTATCTTAAGATGTTTAATAGCATCCCTGATCTATATGCAATGGATATGACAGTAGGAGACCCTCCCTAGTCCTGACAATCAAAAACATCTGCAGACATTATCAAATGTAATGTCACTATCCCACAAGGATAGTGACTAGGCTACTGACAGATTATATATGTAGTTCTATAGTTACATATTATTATAGATATGTATTTCCCTTAGTTGTAACAGGTAATTTCCATAAAAGTATATTGAAGGAAAGTAAGCTTTCTTCATTTTAATATTTTGAAATATTAGACAATTGCTATTGTGTTAGTATTAAGTGAATGATTATTACATGATGTTTCTTTTTATGTTCTTGTAAAATAATGCAAGTTCCTTTCACAAGGAATAGCAAATAAGCTTAAGCCATTGAACTAGTTAGTCATTGTACATTATATAGTTTTATATATATATTTATATATATATATGGAATGTACATTTCACAGTTATAGAAGTTAATTTCCAGAGGACTTAACTAAGTTCACACAACTAGAACCAAAAGTCAGCTCTCTTTATTTATTTATTTATTTTTAGTAAAACAGGTTGCCTTTCTTTGACAATACTGTGAAATTATGTGGTTTAGGGAGTTGTTAAGAAAATACTTTATCATATCTATGTTCGTAGACCTACAACATATTTCAGTTCAGTTCAGTTCAGTTCAGTCACTCAGTTGTGTCTGACTCTTTGTGACCCCATGAACTACAGCACACTAGGCCTCCCTGTCCATCACCAGCTCCTGGAGCTTACTCAAACTCATGTCCATTGAGTCAGTGATGCCATCCAACCATCTCATTCTCTGTCGTCCCCTTCTCTTCCCTCCTTCCATTTTTCCATCATCAGGGTCTTTTCCAATGAATCAGTTCTTCGCATCAGGTGGCCATAGTTTCAGCTTCAGCATCAGTCTTTCCACTGAATATTCAGGACTGATTTCCTCTAGCATTGACAGGTTGGATCTTCTTACAGTCCAAGGGACTCTCAAGAGTCTTCTTCAACACAGTTCAAAAGCATCAATTCTTTGGCACTCAGCTTTCTTTTATAGTCCAACTCTCACATCCACACATGACCATTGGAAAAACCATAGCCTTGACTAGACAGACCTTTGTTGGCAAAGTAATGTCTCTGCCTTTTAATATGCTATTTAGGTTGGTCATAACCTTTCTTCCAAGGAGCAAATGTCTTTTAATTTCATGGCTGCAGTCACCATCTACAGTGATTTTGAAACCCCCCCAAATAAAGTCTGTCACTGTTTCCATTGTTTCCTCATCTATTTGGCATAAAGTGATGGGACCAGATCCCATGATCTTAGTTTTCTAAATGTTGATTTTTAAGCCAATTTTTTCTGTCTCCTCTTTCACTTTCACCAAGAAGCTCTTTAGTTCTTCACTTTCTGCCATAAGCATGATGTCATCTGCATATCTGAGGTTATTGATATTTCTCCTGGCAATCTTGATTCCAGCTTGTGTTTCATCCAGCCTGGCATTCCTCATGATTTACTCTGCATTTAAATTAAATAGCAGGGTGACAGTATACAGCCTTGACGTACTCCTTTCCCAATTTGGAACCAGTCTGTTACAACATAATATTTAAACTGCTTTGATTTTTAAAATTTCCAAATGGATTCAGACATGCTATTCAGTGAAATTTTAAAACAATTAATACTAATGATTTTTCCAAACAGTTTTTCTATTCCATGGGAATCTGTCCAATAATATAACTCAAGTGCAAAAAGAAATGTTGCTTCATAATTTTTAGAAAAGTTTTTTATGTTAAACTATATTAAATTTGTTTTTTGAAGGAAAGCATTGGTTTATAGTATTAATTTGTAATTTTTTCTTTGTCATTTAATAAATGCTCAACATGCTGATTCATGAGCCTTCCTTTACCTGAAAGAGCCAAAGTAAATTGCAATTGGAAGTTCTGTAAAGAAGTCTATAGTATATTCTTTCAGGAGTAATATGAAAAACTGAAGTGTAATTGATGTTCATTAGAAATCAACATGGATTTTTACAAGTACATAACTAGAAATTTTGTCTTAAAAAAAGGTAGCTTAAAATGATTTTTGTGGATTTTTTTCCTTTTTAAAACATGAAGACCTACTTTCATCAAATCTCTGCAGTCCCTGAAACTTTTCTGGGACATTTTTGTATAGGCATATAGTGTTGTTATCATCTTTAATGGTAACAGGCACACTTTTAGTTTCACATTTCAACATATTTGAATTGGTGAAGCATATTAAAATCCCTTTTATATCAGAATTTAATTGGCACTGTTTTTCCCTTATAAGTACATAAAATGATGATGCAGATTACAATTGATATTTATATTCAATTGCACAAAAATTTAATGAGAAATATCAAAACATGTCAATGTTTTAAAATTTTGATCCAAGAAATGTTCATTTATATGTTAAGTAATTTAAATAATAGCATTAATTGCTAATGTAATTTCCATTGCCTATGATTAAATGGTTTAAAAAGCCTGTGAAAGACATGTACTTATAAAATGTTTTCAGTATAACTTTTTTCTGCTGTCATATTTTGACAAGTTATTTGGTTTTTGTTTTATTGCTTTGTGTATATACACAGCATTTGAAATATATCTGATAAATCCTTTCAAATGTACATGTTTACATGATCACAGAACTGCTATTTATCCATCACATAAGTTTATTGGTTGTAAGAATAGGCTTTTAGACTAACATAGGTACTCAAAATGTACTTGATTAAAAAATGAGAATAATAAGTTTATGGTTATAATTATTTCCATAGTTGCTCAGAATGTTTTCTGCCTATTTTTTTTTAATTAGGTAGATACAGGAACCTAGTATGTTGATTTGTAGTTTCCACAGATAGACATCTCTTTTTCAGAATTATGAAATTCTATGAGGGTATTTATTTTTCTTGTATTTGTATGCTCATAAAAATATCCTGTATGTGTCAATCATTATAACCAAGTTAAACAGGAATACTACCAGAGGATTACATTTGGTTATCTGTCTTTTTCTAAGCATGAAAAGCCCTTGATATTATATCTTTTAAGCAAACATTTTTAAAATGAAAAGCAAATAGACAAGGGTTTTTGAAGTTTCATCTGTTGATGCAGAAAGTAAGCTATTAATATTATATATATTCAACTAATCAGAATTTATGGAATTAACTGTAAGTGAAACCATGTAGAATGACATTTAATGCTTTTGGTTTCTTGTGATTTGACAGGTAGCTGTTTTCTCTGACAGATTACAGAGGATTTGGTATCAACTTTCCATTCTTCAAGTTTAAGTTTCAAGTTTTTGTGTTGCTTTTTTTTAAGTGACAAGTGGAAGGAGTCTGAACTTTGAATAAATAATTTTTCATACCCACTGTGTGTTAGTCTTTCAGTTGTGTCTGACTCTTTGAGACCCCATGGACTGTAGCCCACCAGGCTCCTATGTCCATGGGATTCTCCAGAATACTAGAATACTAGAGTGGGTTGCCATTCTCTTTTAAAGGGGATTTTCCTGACACAGGGATCGAATCTGGGTCTCCTGAATTGCAGGCAGATTCTTTACCTTCTGAGTCACCAGAGAAGACCTAAAGTGAAACAGGGGTTTGACACAATTATTTACGTAATTGAATTTCAAATCAGTAGCTCATTTTGATAGAAAATCATATTGTGCTCATCAAGAGAAGACATTAAATAAATTGATATGCATTTATATTCATCCAGAAGTTTAGCATTTTAACAGAAAATGCATGGATGTGTGTAGGAACAGATGATTTTGGATAAGAAGAGTAACTGATGGTCCATTTGGAACAACATAAAATTATTATCTCATAATTTCTCCAAGTCAGAATTGTAGGCAACCTTAACTGGGACCTCTGTTTCAGAGGCTCTCCCAAAGCTGCAATCAAAGTGTAGATGAGGTAACAGCTGATTTAAAGTTCATCTGATTTCCTCCTCCAAGCTCACTCACGTGGGCTGTTGGCACATTTCAGGTATTCAGTGACGGTTGTCCAGAGGTATCAATTTTCCACTGAGCAGCTCAAACATGGCAGCTGGTTTCCCTCAGCACATGTAAGAGGGAGCCAGAGAGGGGGCAGCAAGGCAAAAGCCAGAGTCTTTTGTAATCTAATCTCGGGAGTGACATCCCACTACTTTTACCATATTGTATTCTTCAGAATGGAGAAGGCAATGGCAACGCACTCCAGTACTCTTGCCTGAAAAATCCCATGGACGCAGGAGGCTGGTAGGCTACAGTCCATGTGGTCGTGAAGAGTTGGAGATGACTGAGAGACTTCACTTTCACTTTTCACTTTCATGCATTAGAGAAGGAAATGGCAACCCACTCCAATGTTCTTGCCCGGAGAATCCTAGGGACGGGGAAGCCTGGTGGGCTACCATCTATGGGGTCGCACAGAGTTGGACACAACTGAAGTGATTTAGCAGCAGCAGCATTCTTCAGAAACGATTTCTTAGGTCTACACTTAAAAAGAGGGAATTGCAACAAGGTATGGATATTCAGCTGTCTTCCCTGGTGGCTGAGACAATAAAGAATCTGCCTGCAAATACAGGAGACCCAAGTTCAATCCCTGGGTTGGGTAGATCACCTGGAGAAGGAAATGGCAACCCACTCCAAGATTCTTGCTTGGAGAACCCTGTGAATAAAGGAGACTGTCAAGCTACAGTCCATGGGCTTGAAAAGAGGCAACATAACTGAGTGACTAATACTTTCACTTTCACTATCATGAATATTTAGAGGCAAGGACCATTGGGGGTCATTTTAGAGGTTGCCTACCACAGCACCACCAGCTCTCAGTATGCCTGTCCTCTTCTAAGCTAAAGCCTTTCTTCTCCTTTCCTTTTGGAGTTATGTCCTTTTCCCCCATCAACAAATACATTACATTTTTTTTCTTCACCACATACATGTTCCATATTCTGTAAAGCTTGATAACCACATCTCCTCAGTCATCTTAAATGTGAGATTTAGTTGTTGTTCAGACGCTCGGTCATGTCTGACTCTTTGCAGTCGTATCCATGGACTGCAGCATTCCAGGTTTCCCCTTCCTTCACTATCACCTGGAGCTTGCTCAAACTTATGTTCATTGAGTCGGTGATGCCACCCAACCAGCTCATCCTTTGTTGTCCCTTTCTCCTGCTTTCTTTCTTTCCTAGCCACAGGGGATTTTCCAGTGAGACTTGGTAGAGACACTCATTTGTTAAATTTGATATTCTTTGTATTATGCAGTGGTGTGTTCTGAATGACATGGCTATATTGCTGTTGGACTTAATATGAATTAAAAAATATTAATGAGTGAGAGTTGCCCATGACATTATGTTATTCCCAAAACGTGCAAAATCAATGCCTGCAGAAATTTTAAAAATATTTTGAGATAATTTTGAGCACGGTATCTTTAGAGATGGCAGAGAACAAGAAGTGGTAGGAGAGTTTTGAGCAAATTAACCTTCATCAAATCTGAATCACTGATGTAACAAGGGAACACCCTCCTATGTGTTGCTATCCTCAACTTGTAGGATGCAGTGATTACTTCTCATGAACTTCCATAAGTTTTAATTTCCCTTGATGAACTAGGATTTATTGTTCTCATAAAGTTTTCTTAATAAATGCAATGAGATTGGTAACTGCACCAATTAATTAGTCAAGTACATATAAAATCCCTAGTGTTCATTTAATTTAATCTTTAAAAATAGAGTCAAAATACAGATCTATAAAGACCTAAATTGTGTAGCAACTATTTTTTTTATTTCAAATTTTATTTTTAGAAAAGTGAAATATATAGGAGTGGAAGCTATTAATTATCTTTGAAAATAAATAGCTTTATAAAGTGGCATCCTTCTAGAGTTGCCCCCTGTTTATTTGTGCATAGTCTAATCAAAGGTCTGTCTCCTCACTTTTTTTAATTTACGTACTTTTAGATAGATTGCACCTTGTTTTTGAGTCATCAACAATTGTCAACTTACTTTTACAGTAAATACAGTTTGTAATAATCTTATACTATAACCTTATAAAATATAATCTTATAACCTCAAACTATAGCCAACTTTTATTTTGTATTGACTGTGTGACAGTAACTATTTTTTAGTGTTTTGATAATAATAACATATTTAATCTTCAGTACAATGTTTTAACAAAAATACTGTTGTAATCCCTACTTTTCAGATGAGCAAACTGAGACACAAATAATTTAAGTAATTTGCCCACAGCTTGGACTGAACCTATAAAGGTTTGTGCTTGTAAATAGATTGTGGTTTAATTGCAAAACCAGAGTGGTCTATGTAAATCAGTGGCTTTAAATAAAAATACTATAAAAGCAGAGGCTTTACTCACAGTCCACTATATATCCAAATAGTTAGTGAACAAGTGAATAAATGAATGTATAAATGTATTATGTGACTAGTTGGGGTTTTAATAAGCATCACTGAATTCAGAAAACCTAAATGATGATCTAGTATTTACAAAAAACAGTCATCAGAGATAGGTTTTTGTTAATTTGCTGAAGTGTTTGTTTTGAATTAGTGTAAAACTTGATTCTGGAAAGCTTCCACATGCGGGGTCATCAAACTCATCTTATAGAAGAGCTGCTTCTGAACAAATAATAAAATGAGGCAGCTATTTTTCATTACCCACACAAAGCTCCGTCTAACTTTGTTGTCACATTGGCTCATAAACTCAATTTGTTCAGATAAAATGGAATTTTACTTGTAAAATGATATACTTATTGACAACTTATATCATCATTCATAATGAAAACACATCACATTGTCAAGAAATAAAGGCAGAAATAAGAGGCTTGTCAAATCAACTTTAGGGTGTACTAAATGGTACAATTATGATACACAAAATTGGATTTTCAAGATCTGAAGTATTCTTTACTGGGAAATTCTAATTGCTTTTTCCTCAACTTTTAAACAAAAGTCTTTTAGAATTCAATTATTTGGGTAAAAGCAGCACTTATATTTCTGTTTTGCTCAGTAGTGGATTTCCAAGTGTCATGTTGACATTAAAATAAAGCCATTTGGCAAACCTCATTTTTTCCCCCATTGTCCTCTTTGTGAATTCACAAGAGTTCATCTTCCCTTAGGTATCACTGGGAGAGTGTACTGAGAACCCGGCACATGCTTAATGCCTTGCTATATGCCGTGTGGGTTGCCAAGTAGAGGGGTAAAAAGTAACCACAAAGAGGTTTAAATGTGAAAATATATACCAAAAGTTTCAAAATAAGCCCTGTATGGGAGACAGCAAAAGAGACACAGATGTATAGAACGGACTTTTGGACTCTGTGGGAGAGGGAGAGGGAGAGCGTGGGATGATTTGGGAGAATGGCATTGAAACATGTATACTATCATGTAAGAAATGAATCGTCAGTCTAGGTTCAATACAGGATACAGGATGCTTGGGGCTGGTGCACGGGGATGATCCAGAGCAATGATATGGGGTGGGAGGTGGGAGGGGGGTTCAGAATTGGGAACTCATGTACACCTGTGGTGGATTCATGTTAATGTATGGCAAAACCAATACAGTATTGTAAAGCAAAATAAAGTAAAAATAAAAATTAAAAAAAAAAGAATTTTAAAAATTGAATAAGTACAGATTATTGTGAAATGTGAAAAGTTGAGAGTATCTGTGAAGGAGATGGGAAGTCTGATTTTTATCATGCTTTTAAAGTGATGACATGACTGACATGAAATTTGAAAAAAAGGAGATGGAGATAAAGCAGCGATTTTGTAATCATAAGATTTAACTTACTACAGGATTCATGGTAGACAAGAGTTAAGACCTATATGTTTTTGAGGGCTTTAAAAAAACAATTGACTTCCACGTGCAAGACAACAGAAAACCATTGCGAATTATTCTAAGATGAAAGCAGCTTTTAAGGAAATTAGTCTGGCAGGATAATGAATGATGGATTATATGGATAGTGGACCTAAGAGATGAGAACCATTTATAAAAAGAAATGCTTCAGCCCTTTGTGGCCATATAAAGAGGCTTCTAGTTTTTAGAAATTATGATAATGTAAATGAAGTATATTGACTGCATTTTCAAGAAGCTTGATATAGCAAGACAAATATTAAAATAGCAAGTATATATGATAGAGATGAGACATTTTTACAGGAGTCACAGAACTTTGTAACTTTGAATTTATAAGGCTTTTTCCTTTTTTTTTCCCCATTGTCTACCTTTATGCCAATGAAGATTTTGAGCAGCAGATCTATCCACAATAATTGTAAAACTTTTCATGGATAACTCAGTATTTTCAACCATATCTTATGCTTTTCTCCAAGATCTGTATGTCCTTATGATATACTTCCCTGATATCTCATTCTCCTTGTTTCTGCATACACATTGATCAATGATCCCCATTATTCTCATATTGCTCTGAAACTTTAGTCCCCCACCTCCCCAAACCCTAGCCCTTGTCTGGACCCTCATCCTTTCTAACCTAGACTGATACAGTAGCTCTCTGATCTCTTTCCTCACTTCCAGCCTATTCCCTCCCCAGGGCAATCTCCTGCTGCTGTAGAGCATCTTCTTACATTACATATCTGATCATGTTATGCCCAGTTTACAAAATTTGTCACCCTTTTGCCCAATGAATAGTTGCCAATTACCTAGGAGCACAAAGCACACTTTTAATATTTAATACATTTAACATATGTATGCACTGATCACCTAAAATTTGCCAAGCACTGACTGGGAAGGATCAGAAAAGCAAATCCTGGTGTGGTACCTGCTGCCATGGAGCCTCAAATCCAATAAAGAAGACTGATGCTAACCTCATAATTATATCACAAGTGTAAACTTGCATTTATGAAAAGTGTCACTGAGGAATTTGGGAGGTAGTGTAATGCGAGGTAGTGTAATGGGAATTTTACCCAGCAGGGAGGTCTGAAAAGACTACCTATGGAAATAATCTAGAAAATAAACCTGGAGGATAGACTGATGAAAGAAGACTGAGGTTCTCATAATCTAGGATTCTAAGGGGGAGAGCATGTGCAAAGTCACATCAGATGCAGAATTATGCTGGGAGACAGGGTACTAAAATTTTCAGTTAGTCTATAATGGACTGTGGGGCAGAATGTCACAAAATAACACTCCTGAGAGGGGATAGAACACACTGGACTTTTAAACCAGTAAGTTTATTCTGAAACATTGATAAACTAATGAAAGGATTTTATGTAAGAGGGTGGCATGATCAGAAATGAATTTAGAAAAAGGGTGGTGAGTTGGCAGAGAGCAATAAATCTGGGCAGACAAAAGAGACCAATGAGTCCTTGCTAGGACAGATGTGATGATAGTTGTGAGCTTGAAAATCTAAGAAGAAAGAAATGTAGTAAATGCCTATATTTGACTACAGTGTGGAATGAAGGAAGAAAATATATACACATGATAGAAATGAGGATAAAATAATGAGAAAGTAAAATGAGTGGGAAGCTAAAAGGTCAAAGCTGTGGAGAAACAAAATTATGCTTGTTATGGAGAATTTAAAATCCTCACATATAAAATGATCAAATATTATCACATGTAAGAGTGAGCTATTCAATAATTGTCAAAAATGTAATAGAATATAAAATAATTGTCATATTAAACATGACTATTGCAATATTTGAAATACAGTGAAGAGTACAATTATTTTATTTTAAAATTAATAAAAGTTTCATCCAAATAATTTTGAGTACTATTGTTCCCTGGATAAAATTTAAATCTAAAATTGACAATTGTGCACATAGCAAATCTTTATCCTGGCTTAGAGTGTCCCCAGGAGGTGGTTTACTTATGATTAATGATTTACAATTCTTGAATATTCAGATTGGTAATGTGCTGGAGCTTTTTAATTGCCAAACTCTTTTTACCCCCAGCTTGCCTTATGACAGCTTGCCTTCATTTTAAACATGTTGTTATGAACACGATTTAAAATGAGTGCCAAAAATATGAGGTGGCTTCAGACATAGACTGTTACGGGCAAACACCCTGCATGAGCTTCTCTTCTGTGTTAACAAAAATAAAAATTAATTATAATTTCTGATAATTTGCTAAGTATATTCAAATTTTAAAAGGTAGTGAATACTAATTTTTTTATCTCTTCTATCATATATTGTCATGAGCCACAAATCAATGCGTAATTAAACAAAAATTTTTATATATCAGATGCTTACATGTAAAAATTATAACTCATTGGGATACTGGTTTAATTTTAATAATATTCGGTGAAGCTAAGAGGATATAGAAAAGTTGTAAAGAGGTTAAGTTTAAAATAGTTTATCCTAGGAAAGAGAAAATAAAGCAGTGTATTGATTTCTATTTTGCAAAACACAAAGTGTTGTTTTGGTGGATGACAGACGTGAAAATACAGAAGAAAACAGTGTGTGGAAAGAACTCTATTCTTAGAAGACCGTGACACCTATTTTCATCTGGGAAAAGTCATTTAGATATCTTTAAGTTTTTGTTCAGTAATCTGTACATTATGCTAAAAATAGATGTCATGATTATATCACAAGGTTTTTGAGAGAAAAATGACTCAGTTTCTTGACAAATTGTGGGCACGATGTAGGCAGGGACTTTAATTCGCTGGTAGATAATAGGCACCTCAGTGTTTGATAATGAATGAATAACTCAAATTAGAATATAAATATGAAAGTATAAATGATAAAGAATTGTTTTATGAGTTTCAGTAAAGAAGGAGAACTTAATTTGGTCTAGGGAAAGCCTTCTCTGTGTTTTAATACAACTGTTGGCAGTTATCAATTAAATCATACCCTAATAAGTTGGTAAGAATCTTTTTTGTTTGTTTCCTTTTGTATTTAAATCAAGAAAAAGAGTCAGATGGATGATTTGATTCTTATTTTATAGACTAAGCATATATTTATTGGGTTATATCTAGTTAAAGGTAGAGGAATTAAAAACAATGTTAAAATAAATAATTTTATAATCCCAGTTGTGATCAATGCAGTTAGCTTAACAAGGTAAACTAACACCATAGCCAACAAAATAGAAGCAGTGTACCAGGAATTTTTATAAGTATTTTTATTCAAGAAATGTTTAGCGTATACTTTGTGCCATTCTGTTTGACACTAGAGATAAATGTAAATACATAAGATAGGTTGAGACAACCTTACACGTGTGTTTTCTCCAGTTTACAGATAGAGAAATAAAAGTTCCAAGGGATAAGGTTTCTTGTCTTAAAATATACAGATAGTATATTAACCATGACTCCAACCCAAGTATGTCTGACTCCACTGTGCTGCTCCCTCTAATTTGTTTAGACCCTTACATTGGAGATTGTTAAGAGGTACTTCTATTTGGGGTATTCAGTATGTACAGTGTAAACAACATAAATCTGCTCAAGAGAATTACCTAACTCAGGTGTTATTTTTTCTAAGGATTATAATGTTTACTTCTTATCATGGTGCTGCCCTATATTCTTCTTTTTTGAACAGTACCTCTTAGGAGGACATATGTTTAATATAGTTAAAAGTGTAACCTACCCAAGCGAGTGCTCACACTGTCTGCAATGTCTATTGCTACTATAAACGCATCTTAGATCCATCATCTGTATGAAGTCTTTTGTTTTGGGGCAGGCTGCATTGCTGATGACAATGGTTTTCCCATAAATTCTCATCAGTATTTACTTCTATAAACATTTCCCTGGTGTCTTGGCTTGGCCTATTTAGTTGCTCCAATGCAGCTAGTGTTATGATTTATTTAATTTTGCTCCTCTTTTATGCTGATCCTCTTCAGTATTTAGCACAGAGACTTGGACAAACTAGTACTCAGGATACATGTTGAAACAAATTGTCCTAGTTCATAGAGATTAAAAATTTGATAATTATTATTGTCTTCCAGTATTTAGAGAAGCAATGGTACTCTAAATTTCCTAGCAGATTTACAAACACTTATAATCTATATCATTTCACATTTTCAAAATAATTGTCAGTATAGCATTTTTAGCAACATTAAAATGCCCATTGTACACACTCTGTATGTGTGTGTGTGTGTGTGTGTGTGTGTGTGTGTGTTCATGTGCGCATGTGCTCAGTTATATATGACTGCTTGTGACCCCATGGACTGTATCCTGCCAGGTTCCTCTGTCCTTGGAATTTTCCAGGCAAGAATACTGGAGCAAGTTTCCATTTCCTATTCCATGGGATCCTCTTGAACCAGGATTGAACCTGAGTCGCTCATGTCTTCTGCACTGGCAGATGGATTCTTTACTACTGCACCACATGGGAAACCCCAGTACACACTGTAGGAGTGATATATTCTATTTTCTTATATCATCATATGCCCTCTTTCTGTGACTGTTTACAACCTAATTTACCTTTCTAATGTGCTTACAGTAATGTTAGTAGGATGTTTTGTTTTTGTTTTTGCATTACAATTATACCTCTCCTTAAATATAATGCCATAAATCAGGCATAGTTCACATTAGCAGTATCACTTTCCTAACATCATATGACAAACTACGCTAAAATAATTCTCAGGGGGATTTTGAAGTTTGATTAAAAATAATTTATTAACTTGTAATTTACATCTTAATTTCAGCTAGCCATTTTATTAAATAGGTATTTACACATATATGTAACACTAGTTGACAGTCAGTTCAACAAAATGTGAACAACAAAATGTATTGATTCTCTTATTGTCCTTGACTGTGTAAGTTCACTTATTTCTCATCATGTGAATTAAATGTTGCCTTCACTTTTCTTTAATTGCTAGGTGCTTAATTTTCCTCCATTGTGAGAGTGCAGCTATTTATGGCTTTAACTTCTATTATATTTTCCATCATTTGATCTTTACTGATCCATTACAATACATTGTCCTGTTATGATTCATGTTGTCTTACGTTTATTACTACCATGTTACAGGGGTTTTTTCGTGAGCATTTTAATATGCACTGGAGTGTGCATAAAATCTTAAATGATCTACAGTGAGCAATTGGTGATTATAGCTGCTTACATTCATGTTATAATTTGTGCTATTATGGCTGGGATCTTCTCACTATGGATTAACAATGTGGAAAGGAGAAGGGGATAGAGAGTGTCATCTGAATTAATTCTGTGGTGTGTCTGTGGGTGTCTGTATGTGAGTGTATGAGAAAGGAAGAGATAGACTAAAACAAAGAGACAAAGTAAAGCAGAGAAAATATGATAGGCAGAAACTGACAAATATGAAGAGAGAAAATAATTCTTTCATTAGATATTTTAAAAATGTATTTATATTAGACTTAAAAATTTTTACATTTTGAAATGTAAGTTTTTTATTATATCTTCCCCTCAGTGTCTGGTACTGTATATGTTCATAGCAAAACAGGTAAATTGAATTTACACACCTCTTACAGATGTGATGAAGGAATTGAACCATAATGTTTTCTGATAAATTAGCAATACACAGAGGGCTTAACAAAGGCTTGCTGCTACTGCTGCTGCTGCTGCTGCTAAGTCACTTCAGTCCTGTCTGACTCTGTGCGACCCCATAGACGGCAGCTCACCAGGCTCCGCCGTTCCTGGGATTCTCCAGGCAAGAACACTGGAGTGGGTTGCCATTTCCTTCTCCAATGCATGAAAGTGAAAAGTCAAAGTAAAGTCACTGAGTCGTTAGAATTTATTAAATACATTAAGAAGTCCCTGAGATTCCTAACATCAAGACTGTCATGATCAAATGAGAGAAATAAAACTAATCAGTCCAGAAAGCCCAATTTAGAGATATATAATATTGAAATTTATATTAACATAGATATCTGGAATCTAGGAAAATAGCATAGATAATTTTATTTTCCTGGTAGAAATAGAGACACAGATGAAGAGGACAAACATATGGACTCCAGGGTGTTAGTGGGAGCCATATGAATTGGAAGACTGGGATTGACATATACACACTACTATATATAAAACAGATACTAATGAAAACCTACTGTATACAGCACAGGGAACTCTACTTGGCATTCTGTGGTGATACCTCAATGGGAAGGAAATCCAAAAAGGATATATATATCAGATTCCTATGTCTGATTCACTTTGCTGCATAGCAGAAAATGACCAGCAATGTAAAGCAAATCAACTCCAATAAAAATGTAAGAAAACACTGATTTTGGTGACGGTTGTATAATTCTGTGAAAATACTAAGATGAACATTGAACAGTACACTTTAAATGAATGAATTGTATGATATGTGATTTATGGCTCAATAAAAGTCTTTTGGGGAAAAAAAATTATTTGAAAGGAATACTGAAAGAAACTGACACTACATAGAAAAAGTTACCCTTCAAGTGCATCTTAAAATATATATATATATATATGCATCTTATGAGCTCTTAACTATCAAATTAATGGATGTTATATTTAGATAAAATTGCACAATGCATGTTTCAGTGCTAACTTTGCAGAAAATACATGCACATAATTGATTTTGTAATTAGAAATATATATTTTTATGTCCTAATTGCTCTTTCTAGAATTAATTGAAAACAGTGGAAAGATCCATGTGGAGTCTTTAGCTAATATATATGATTGTAGGCTAGTCTCTAACTGTTTGGAAACTCAAGTTTCTGATTTGTAAAATAGAATATGGCCCACCTTTAAGATTTGTTGAGGAAAGTATAAAAATTCATAGATATGAAAGAAATAATAGTTGGTATGCAAAAGTGTTAATTTTTAATGAAATCCTCTTAGTGACTCTTTTTGGAAAAATATTTTCACTCATTTAAGGGAACAGACTTCCCTGGTGGCTCAGATGGTAAAGCGTCTGTCTACAATGTGGGAGACCTGGGTTCGAGCAATGGGTTGGAAAGATCCCCTGGAGACGGAAATGGCAATCCACTCTAGTACTATTGCCTGGAAAACCCCATGGACAAAGGACGCTGATAGGCTACAGTCTATGGGGTCGCAAAGAGTCGGACACGACTGAGCAAGTTCACTGCACTGGAGCACCTATTATTTACCAGATGCTAGTAATATGTGACACAGGGTTAGAAAGAATTCAAGCTCACATTCTGGTTTGAGAATGAAGAGGTTTGAGTCAATGAAGAATGTTTAGAATTAAGGACAAGAGGTGCATCTCACTTGCGCCAAGTGTAGAAGTACAGTGGTCCTGAAAGTCTTTCTAAAAGAGAACAGTCAACAAATAATTACTGACTCTCATGACATATACAGAGATACAATAGTGACAGAGTCATATCAAGGTAATACTCCAAATAGGAGATTAATGAAGCAAAGAAATCAACTGAAGAATTAAAGAGACCACATAAGTGGTGTTCATGCTCAACTGCATAGTGAGGTACAAATCTCTGTATTGGATTTTTACAAATCCAGATTTCATGGGCAATGTAGATTCTGTAAAGAGTCCAGAACATGTAATATGCAAAAGTTGCGTGGCATTTCTAGTAACTGAAGTTCCTATAGAAAGTTTTATTATATAGAGGAATATCTAATCATTTAAAATTTACACCCATTTTGAATCTAACTATCTCGAAAGGTATGTTATTCTTAGCCATTTTCACTATTTTAATACAAATGTATATGTTCTTACGTCACATGAAAGCAATTATATAAGATGTTTCTTATCAATAGCCCTGTGATAAATAAACAATAATTAATGACAAAACAATTTACTAGACTATAGTTGATTTACAATGTTGTGTTACTTTCTGCTGCATAGCAAAATGAATCAGATATATATATATATATATATACATAAATCTACTCTTTTTTAGATTATTTTCTTCTATTGGCCACTACAGAATATTGAGTAGAGTTTCCTGTGCCATACAGTAGGTGCTTTTTAGTTGTCTATTTTATATATAGTAGTGGGTATATGTCAATTCTGATCTCCCAATTTATCCCTAACCCTGCTTACTCCCTGGTAACCATAAATTTGTTTTGCATGTGTGTTTAGTCCCTCAGTCATTTCTGACTCTTTGCAACCCCATGGACTGTAGCCCGCCAGGCTCCTCTGTCTTTGAGATTCTCCAGGCAAGAATACTGGAGTGGGGTGCCATTTCTTTCTCCTAAATTTGTTTTATACATCTATAATTCTATTTATGTTTTGTAGGTAAATTCATTTGTATTCTTTTTTGGGGATTCCACATATAAGCAATTCTGGAAATAAATTTAACCATTTTTACGCATTTTTCTCTCATAGCATGTTTTATACTAGAAAGTTTCATCTGTTGGATAAGAATGATTAATGTGATCATCCTTGTTAGCTCTACCACGTAAAGTGGGTTCTGTAAATTACTGGCTGTATTTATTAGTTTAGGCCTTTAGTCTGTTAAGCAAATACCATTCCTCCTAGTTATTTGAAAGTGTTGATAAAAAAATATTTTACAGGCCATTTAAAACATATTTTTCCAATTTTAATTTAATATCAGGCTTGATGAATAATGAGCAAAAGGATAATGCTTATAAAATTATAAACATCTATAAGAAGTTTTGATAAAACTTTATAAAGTTTTATAAAACTTTAAAAAATTACAACTCTCAAGTTTGGGACATTCAATATGAATATGTTGTAACATATTTTAGGAAATTGGTTTACATTTGTTGTATCTTTTATAACTTTTTATTTTGTTGATTCAATGCTCAACTATTTTAGAAATGAAAGAAGTAGCTGTTTGTTTGCTGATTAATAATATGCACCTTGCCACTCTACAAGCTACAGTTTACTCTGCAGTAATGTGGAACCATTAATTTTTTTTCTTTCCATAAGAGTGACAGTACAATAGTGGTCTAGTCGCTGAGTTGTGTCTGATTCTCGGCAACCCCATGGACTGAAGCCTGCCGGGCTTCCCTGTCCATGAGATTCTCCACACAAGAATATCGGAGTGGGTTGCCATTTCCTTCTCTAGGGGTTCATCCCCACCCAGGGATCGAACCTCAGTCTCCTGCATTGTAGACCAGATTCGTTACCAACTGAGCTACCAGGGAAGCACAGACATCTTATTTTGCATTTAACGCTTTTTTTTTTTTTTTTCCTTCCATGAAGCTCTGTCTTACAACCGCAGAAAAATTCATCATTCCTTTCTGTCTATATTTGTGTACTTTATGTTGCTTCCAGAATTGCATTGTGATCTAATTATTTATTTTTTAAACTTTCTGACCTCCTCCTTGACTAAAATTAGGTTTCTAAAAAATTCCCCACAATGTCTAGCACAATGCTCAAACAATTTTCATGGCACCAAATTGAACCAATATAGATAATTTAAAACACAAATTAAGTCCCTGTGCATGACATTGTGCTAGGAATTTTGATTATGTACATGCATAGGAAATTTTGTCCTAATATCTTCAGAGTTCAAGAAAAATCTAAAAGCACCATGAAAGAACTAGAACTAAGACTTTTCCTTTGGCAGAAGAAAGGTAAGGCTATTAAATTAAGAAATAAATTAAGGTTAAAACAATGACAGAAATAACTTTTGAAAACAAAATTTACAGTTTCAGTAAATGATTTTACACTAAAAAACCAATGTATCTTGTGACCAAGATCATAGATCTTTCAGAGAACATAAATGTATCACTTTGAATGTTCCATTTTAACTGTAGTTTATAAAAAGCCTGTCATCATTGTTACTTCCAGAATTGAATCGTGTATTAATTATTTTTTTAACTTTCTGATCTCCCTGCTTTTTGAAGCAGAATTTAACCCTATGTCCATAAATAAACATTACTACAAATGTTTATATAATGCTGTTACTGTTAGAGTTTTTTTACAGAAGCTTTCTGTGTATTTGCAAAGTATCCACGTGGAAGTACACATTAATATTTTTGCACTGAGATTTGGAGGTTTTAAAATATGTAATAAATAATAAGTCATCATTTTAGAACTAGAAACTAAATTCTGTTAAAAAAGAAAATAAAAATTTTGAATAGAATATTAGATAAGCTGGATTATAGAAACATTATTATGTGGATCATGATAAACTGTGGAAAATTCTGAAAGAGATGGGAATACCAGACCACCTGACCTGCCTCTTGAGAAACCTGTATGCAAATGAGGAAGCAACAGTTAGTACTGGACAGGGAACAACAGACTGGTTCCAAATAGGAAAAGGAGTACGTCAAGGCAGTATATTGTCACCCTGCTTATTTAACTTATATGCAGAGTACATCATGAGAAATGCTGGGCTGGAAGAAGCACAAGCTGGAATCAAGATTGCCGGGAGAAATATCAATAACCTCAGATATGAAGATGACACCACCCTTATGGCAGAAAGTGAAGAAGAACTAAAGAGCCTCTTGATGAAAGTGCAAGAAGAGAGTGAAAAAGTTGGCTTACAGCTCAACATTCAGAAAACTAAGATCATGGCATCCGGTCCCATCACTTCATGGAAAATAGATGGGGAAACAGTGTCAGACTTTATTTTTGGGGGCTCCAAAATCACTGCAGATGGTGATTGCTGCCATGAAATTAAAAAACGCTTACTCCTTGGAAGGAAAGTTATGAACAACTTACATAGCATATTGAAAAGCAGAGATATTACTTTGCCAACAAAGGTCCATCTAGTCAAAGCTATGGTTTTTCCAGTGGTCATGTATGGATGAAACAGTTGGACTGTGAAGAAAGCTGAGCGCCGAAGAATTGATGCCTTTGAACTGTGGTGTTGGAGAAGACTCTTGAGAGTCCCTTGGACTGCAAGGAGATCCAACCAGTCCATCCTAAAGGAGATCAGTCCTGAGTGTTCATTGGAAGGACTGATGCTGAAGCTGAAACTCCAATAATTTGGGCACCTCATGTGAAGAGTTGACTCATTGGAAAAGACATTGATGCTGGGCGGGATTGGGGGCAGGAGAAGGGGACGACAGAGGATGAGATGGCTGGATGGCATTACTGACTCGATGGACGTTGAGTCTGAGTGAACTCAGGGAGTTGATGATGTACAGGGAAGCCTGGCGTGCTGCAATTCATGGGGTCACAAAGACTGAGCTACTGAAATGAACTGATTGTTACTTATGGTAAAATTTAAATTTTTAACCTAATTTTACTCATCTTTCAAAACAGACATTGGAATATGTGATCTCTGAAGTCATTCTTTTATACAATGAAATTTTAACTTGTCAAATCATACAAACAAATCTCACAAGAAGAATTTAGGTCATTTTATAAACTGATTTGTGACTTTTTTTCAGCCTGTCATAAAAAAATTAGTTAAGATTTTCTTCAAAAGCTAAGATTTTTCATTTTTTTTTCCTGTTATAAATGTTCAATTTAACTTTCTGTTGCTCAGCCATGACTGACTCTTTGTGACCCTCTGTGCTGAAGCCCACCAGGCTTCTCTGTCCACAGGATTCCCAGACAAGAATACTAGAGCAGGCTGTGATTTCCTTCTCCAGAGGATCTTCCCTACCCAGGGATCAACCCCATGTCTCTTGCATCTCCTACACTGGCAGGCAGATTCTTTATCACTAGCATCTATTTTATATCTGCTTTGATTTTATGTAAAAGTGACAGTTTATATATTTTAGATTTTATAAACAAGTAAACTATTGAAGATTACAAATAATACTAAATCGTTATGAAAAAGAAGGACCTTGGATTGGAAGTATTTTTAATTAACTCCGCAATTGTAATATTTGAAATAGAACCTGATTACTATCTTGACCTCATCTAGGAAAATGATCTTTAAGACCCTACAAAGAAACAACATTAAAGTAAAGAGTTTATGAGGCAAAATTAGTCACTTAAAAAATGCACAAACACATACACAGATACAGACACACACATGTCGGTTACAAATAATTATTTTACTATTAAACAATAACAAGTTATTTGAGAGGTTTTAAGCCGTATGTTTAAATATTTGGATGGAACATGTTTTGAAGTAAGCACATGACCTTTTGTCAGAATGATAAATGTTGGTTCTCATTTCCTTTGTGAAGGGTAAGTCTTTTTATCCCCAATGATATCAATCTAAACTGTCTGTTGCAAATCTCTCAGGATGTGAGTAAATGAATGGACCATCTCTGGTTATTTGCTTCCTCCTCTGAATATTAACTTTCATTTTTAGAGTTATTTCTGTTTTATATAGTGGGTAACTGATATGACCTTTTATAAGATTTCTATTTTGATTTTAGTAAAACATTATATTTTAGTACACATGTTTCATATCTAGAATTTTTTCTTATGTCTATCTCTTTGATTTTATATCAACCCTGTAGTAGAATCATTCTTTCCAGAAAATTCCAAACTTCACTATTATTCTTTTAGCAGCCATCAATCCTAAAGTTTAAGATCATCATTCAGAATTCAAGATTATAACATATATCTAAATGTTTCTACTAAATCAGTGTATCTTACTCACTTAATGGTGACCGAAAAAGAATAAGAAATATAATTTAAAGTAGGTGAAAAAGAAATAAAGATATTTAAGTTCAGTTAAGAGTATGAATTATAGAGTCTAAAATTCAGTTTGACCATTTGGTTTATTTAGTTATTAATATGCTCACCCTTGCAAGTAAATAAACTATATCTCTTCAAAGGACTTTAAAAAATCAAGGCTGAGAAATCTCTATCCTCCTCCCCTCCCTTTGTTTTATGTATTTATTTTACTATTATTATCATTAACCTTTGTTCTAATTAGATGCACATGCAATCCTCTAATAGACCATAAGTTCTTTGTAAGAGTAAAGGCTGGTTTTTTTGTTTGTTTTTCTTTTTTTTCATTCTTGCTTCCCTGACAATGCCTAACACCTAATGCCTTATATAAAGTCTTTACTCTAACATGGTATGATGACTCAAATGTCACCCAAAGGCACTAAATATTAGCATCTCAAAAACAGTGATTTGCCTTGTACTTTTCACATTATTGAAATGCTTGAGTTTTGAGTTTTGCTTCTATGTATGACTTAAGTTTTCCAGGCTCTAGGTCAATTCACAGATATTTCAAAACTCAAATTTAATTTTATGATTTAGGGATACTTTGTTATAACACCCTTTTATGTGCTGTTAGTAGAAATGTTTTAATAAAGTACAATGGTAAGACTGTAACAAAAGGATAGCAATACTGGTAGTATTACTTAGATAAGACTTGCCATAAGGAACCTAGAGCAGCTTTAATATACACACAGATGGAAGGGAAACCAATAGTGGATTGAAAAATGCAAAGTTTTGCTCACAAGGTGACCTGAGAGAAAGGCTGTCAGAGGGGGTGAAGATTTTACTGGTTTAATAATATATAGGTATACATAAATAATTAGTTTGTGGCAGTTTTGATGACAACTCAGCCATGGGAGAAGATAAATCTACATATTGAAAGAAAGCAGGTAAAATGTTGACTTGCAGAATGACAGAAGTAAAGAGGATACATTTAAGTGGAGACAGGCAGCTTGTCTAAATATGGTTAATATTAAATACAGGTGATTATAGCATTTGAAATTAAAAATAATCTCTGATTCACTCATTTTAACATTGCCAAGTCCCCTCAGCTGCATATTTCACCAGGTGCTTGTGCAGTTGGAACAACAAGCATATCCAATGATTTAAAAATAACATTCACGGTGTCACCTGATGTCACTCCAGATAAAAAACACTATTCCCAATCAGAGAGAACATTCTCTGGTGTTCATCCTAAGACATCCCAAACCTGCACTACATATTTATGCTGTGTATTTTTTAAAGAATCTTTTGAATCTTGAACATATTAAGTAGATTAAGCTTTCTGAAAATTGTAAACATAGAAAATAAATGAAACACTGGCTTTAGGAGGCTTATGCCTGTATAGAGCTTGTTTTTCATGATCAGGTTTAGAGAAAATAAAGATGCTTTTTCTTGTTTTCTCCAAATACTACAACAAGTCAAATAGAAATGTGATATTAATCATTCCTTCTTTAAAATGATATTTAAAGCCTATGGTTTTAGGAACCTCAAGTACATAGTCTGCTAAATATATTGTTCAGATTTGGGGAAGAAAATGAGCATTTTTGAAGTTATTCAGGCAGGCAATATGCTAGGTGCCTTGTGTGCATTTGCTTTTCCCAGTAAAGGTCCTGGGAAAGATATTGTACCTGTTTAGTAGATAAGGTAACTGAAGTCCTGAAAGATTAACCTGATTTCCCAAGATCAAAAAGAAACTCAGGGACAAAAACAGGACTGGTCCTTAGAATTCTCTAGAAAACAATATCTATGCATAACTAAGTACCTGTATAAGGACTGTTTCTCAAATTTATCTGGAAAGGACTAATGATATAATTTTGAAAATGTGTTGATGTTCACTCCTGTCACTCCTCTTCCACCAATTTGACTTTATAGTCTGAAAATAAAGGATCAAGAATCACAAGTACATTTATTTCTACTGCTTAAATGACAGATTCAGTTTCTTCAACCATTTGTATATAAGAAAGTGGGTGGAGGTTCTTTGAAACATTGTTGCACGCTACTTTCACATTCTGTTAGTCTGAAAATGAAGGAACTTGACTTAATTTAGAATACTACAAGCTCTGGTTTATCCAAAATCTTTGAGTAGATCACAGAGAGACTCTCTAATCTTATCAAGAAATTTTGAATGAAAAATATAATTGACACATAGGAGTACCGCAATATGAAAGACAAATGCTAACAAGTATGAAAGAGGAAATTAACAATAACACAATAATAGTGGGAGACTTTAATGCCCCACTCACACCTATGGATAGATCAACTAAACAGAAAATTACAAGGAAACACAACCTTGAGAGATGTGTGAGGATGGATCATGTTGGAACGCATGTAAGAATTAAGATTTAAAATTTAAAATAAAATAAAAAATAAAAAAATAAAAAATAAAAAAAAATAAAAAATAAATGATACAATAGATCAGTTAGACCTAATTGATATCTATAGGACATTTCACCCCAAAACAATGAATTTCACCTTTTTCTCAAGTGCACATGGAACCTTCTCCAGGATAGATCATATCATGGGCCGTAAATCTAGCCTTGGTAAATTCAAAAAAATTGAAATCATTCCAAGCATCTTTTCTGACCACAATGCAGTAAGATTAGATCTCAATTACAGGAGAAAAACTATTAAAAATTCCAAAATATGGAGGCTGAACAGCATGCTGCTGAATAGTCAACAAATCACAGAAGAAATCAAAATATGCATAGAAATGAATGAAAATGAAAACACAACAACCCAAAACCTGTGGAACACTGTAAAAGCAGTTCATAGAAATACAGGCATAGAAACAAGAAAAAAGTCAAATTAATAAACTAACTCTACACCTAAAGCAACTAGAAAAGGAAGAAATGAACCCCAGGGTTAGTAGAAGGAAAGAAACCTTAAAAATTAGGGCAGAAATAAATAAAAAGAAACAAAAGAGACCAACAAAGCCAAAAGCTGGTTCTTTGAAAGGATAAATAAAATTGATAACTATTAGCCAGACTCATCAAGAAACCAGGGAGAAAAATCAAATCAATAAAATTAGAAATGAAAATGGAGAGATCACGACAGACAACACAGAAGTACAAAGGATCATAAGAGACTACTATCAGCAATTATATGCCAATAAAATGAACAGCTTGGAAGAAATGGACAAATTCTTAGAAAAGTACAACTTTCCAAAACTGAACCAGGAAGAAATAGAAAATCTTAACAGACTCATCACAAGCATGGAAATTGAAACTGTAATCAGAAATCTTCCAGCATTTTGAATTCTAAAAAAAATTTAGAGAAGAGCTGACACCTGTCCTACTCAAACTCTTCCAGAAAATTGCAGAGGAAGGTAAACTTCCAAACTCTTTCTATGAGGCCACCATCACCCTAATACCAAAACCTGCCAAAGACACCACAAAAAAAGAAAACTACAGGCCAGTATCACTGATGAACTTAGATGCAAAAATGCTTAACAAAATTCTAGCAATCAGAATCCAACAACACATTAAAAAGATCATACACCATGACCAAGGGGGCTTTACCCCAGGGATGAAAGGATTCTTCAATATCTGCAAATCAATCAATATAATACACCACATTAACAAATTGAAAAATAAAAGCCATATGATTATCTCAATAGATGCAGAGAAAGCCTTTGACAAAATTCAACATCCATTTATGATAAAAAAAAAAAAACTCCCCAGAAACCAGGAATAGAAGGAATATACCTCAACATAATGAAAGCTATATATGACAAACCCACAGCAAACATTTTCCTCAATGGTGAAAAATTGAAAGCATTTCCCCTAAAGTCAGGAACAAGACAAGGGAGCCAACTTTCAACACCACTATTCAACATAATTTTGGAAGTTTCGGCCACAGCCATCAGAGCAGAAAAAGAAATAAAAGGAATCCAAATAGGAAAAGCAGAAGTAAAACTCTCACTGTGTGCAGATGACACGATCCTCTACAGAGAAAACCCTAAAGACTCCACCAGAAAACTACTAGAGATAATCCAAAATCACTGCAGATGGTGACTGCTGCCATGAAATTAAAAGACACTTACTCTTTGGAAGAAAAGTTATGACCAACCTAGATAGCATATTCAAAAGCAGAGACATTACTTTGCCAACAAATGTCTGTCTAGTCAAGGCTATGGTTTTTCCAGTGGTCATGTATGGATGTGAGAGTTGGACTGTGAAGAAAGCTGAGCGCCGAAGAATTGATGCTTTTGAACTGTGGTGTTGGAGAAGACTCTTGAGAATCCCTTGGACTGCAAGGAGATCCAACCTGTCGATTCTAAAGGAGATCAGCCCTGGATGTTCTTTGGAAGGAATCATGTTAAAGCTGAAACTGCAATACTTTGGCCATCTCATGCAAAGAGTTGACTCACTGGAAAAGACTCTGATGCTGGAAGGGATTAGGGGCAGTAGGAGAAGGGGATGACAGAGGATGAGACGGCTAGATGGCATCACCGACTCGACTGACATGAGTTTGAATGAAGTCCGGGAGATGGTGATGGTCAGGGAGGCCTGGCGTGCTGCAATTCATGGGGTCGCAAAGAGTCAGACACGACTGAGTGGCTGAACTGAACTGAACTGAATCAATGAACATAATAAAGTTGCAGGATATAAAATCAACACACAGAAATCCCTTTCATTCCTATACACTAATAATGAGAAAATAGAAAGAGAAATTAAGGAAACAAGTCCATTCACCTTTGCAATGAAAGAATAAAATACTTAAGAATATATCTACCTAAAAAAACTAAAGACCTATATATAGAAAACTATAAAACACTGATGAAAGTAATCAAAGAGGACACTAATAGATGGATAAATATTCCATGTTCATGGATCAGAAGAATCAATGTAGTGAAAATAAGTATACTACCCAAGGCAATCTATAAATTCCATGCAATCCCTATCAAGCTACCAACGGTATTTTTCACAGAGCTAGAACAAATAAATTCACAATTTGTATGGAAATACAAAAACCTCGAATAGCCAAAGCAATCTTGAGAAAGAAGAATGGAACTGGAGGAATCAACCTGCCTAACTTCAGGCTCTACTACAAAGCCACAGTCATCAAGACAGTATGGTACGGGCACAAAGACAGAAATATAGATCAATGGAACAAAACAGAAAGGCCAGAGATAAATCCATGCACCTATGGACACCTTATCTTTGACAAAGGAGGAAAAAACATAAAATGGAGGAAAGACAATCTCTTTAGCAAGTGGTGCTGGGAAAACTGGTTAACCACTTGTAAAAGAATGAAACTAGAACACTTTCTAACACCATACACAAAAATAAACTCAAAATGTATTAAAGATCTAAATGTAAGATCAGAAACTATAAAACACCTAAAGGAGAACATAGGCAAAACACTCTCTGACATAAATCACAGCAGGATTCTTTATGACCCACCTCCCAGAATATTGGAAATAAAAGCAAAAATAAACAAATTGGACCTAATTAAAGGCTTCTGTACAACAACGGAAACTGTAAGCAAGGTGAAAAGACAGCCTTCAGAATGGGTGGAAATAATAGCAAATGAAGCAACTGACAAAGAATTAATCTCAAAAATATACAAGCAACTCCTGCAGCTCAATTCCAGAAAAATAAATGACCCAATCAAAAAGTGGGCCAAAGAACTAAACAGAGACTTCTCCAAAGAAGACATACAGATGGCTAACAAACACATGATAAAATGCTTAACATCACTTATTATCAGAGAAATGCAAATAAAAACCCCAACAAGGTATCATCTCACGCCAGTCAGAATGGCTGCGATCCAAAAGTCTATAAGCAATAAATGCTGGAGAGGGTGTGGAGAAAAGGGAACCCTCTTACACTGTTGGTGGGAATGCAAACTAGTACAGCCACTATGGAGAACAGTGTGGAGATACCTTAAAACCTCGAAATAGAACTGCCTTATAACCCAGCAATCCCACTGCTGGTCATACACACTGAGGAAACCAGAATTGAAGGAGACACGTGTACCCCAATGTTCATTGCAGCACTGTTTATAATAGCCAGGACATGGAAACAACCTAGATGTCCATCAGCAAATGAATGCATAAGAAAGCTGTGGTATATATACACAATGGAGTATTACTCAGCCATTAAAAAGAATACATTTGAATCAGTTCTAATGAGGTGGATGAAACTGGAGCCTATTATACAGAGTGAAGTAAGCCAGAAAGAAAACTACCAATACAGTATACTAATGCATATATATGGAATTTAGAAAGATGGTAATGATAACCCTGTATGTGAGACAGCAAAAGAGACTCAGATGTATAGAACAGTCTTTTGGACTCTGAGGGAGAGGGAGAGGGTGGGATGATTTGGGAGAATGGCATTGAAACATGTATAATATCATATAAGAAAAAAATTGCCAGTCCAGGTTTGATGCAGGATACAGGATGCTTGGGGCTGGTGCACTGGGATGACCCAGAGGGATGGTACGGGGAGGTGGTGGAAGGGTGGTCAGGATGGGTAACACGTGTACACCCACGGTGGATTCATGTTGATGTATGGCAAAATCAGTACAATATTGTAAAGTAATTAGCCTCCAATTAAAATAAATAAATTAAAATATATATATATAATTGACAAGCTTATAGAAGATAAAAACACAAAATGACAGAGAGAAGACAGATGAACAGGAAATATCCAGCAACATATTATAATTACTAGGGTGATTCTAATGCATTTTTTTAAACCATCATTAACTCATGAAGGTCAAGGATATCTGGAACAAAAAAAAAATGGGAATTGAAGGGGCATATCAGATAGTAAAAGTCTGATAGTGTCATAATCATATTTTAGAAGTTTTCAAACAAATGAAATATTTTGGTATTAAAGCGTTAGATATTTTATTTTAATTTATTTGGATGATCATATAAGCCTATGAGACCTTTGTGAAACCAACTTTAATCTTTTGTATTTTGAAAATCACTTATAGAATAATTTTCATCAAATTTCATAAGGAATAGTGTTTGTTTCTAATAAATAATTAATAAAGACAATATCTACCTATTAATATATTGAGAACAGATCTTTCAGAAGTCTTATAGCTACTCCTCCCAGTCTGACATTGGTATTGCCCCTTAGTTAGACTTTCAGCTTGTTATTGATTTTCAGTTGTCGAGTCATGTTTGACTCTTTATGACCCCATGGACTGCAGCACACCAAGCTTCCCTGTCGTTCATTATCTCCCAGAATTTTCTCAAACTCATATCCATTGAGTTGGTGATGCCATCCAACTGTCTGATTCTCTGTTGTTTCCTTCTCTTCCTTGGCCTTTTTGCAATGAGTTAGCTCTTTCCATCAGGTGGCCAAGATATTGGAGCTTCAGCTTTAAGATCAGCCCTCCCAATGAATTTTCAGGTTGATTTCCTTGAGGATTGATTAGTTTGGTTCCCTTGCTGTCCAAGGGACCCACAAGAGTCTCTTTCAGCACTACAATTTGGAAGTATCAAGTCTTTAGTTCTCAGCCTTCTTTGTGGTCCTATTTTCACATCTTTACACGACTGCTGGAAAATCCATACCCTTGGCTCTACAGAGCTTTGTTGGCAAAGTGACATCCTTGTTTTTTAATATACTATCTAGGTCTGTCATAACTTTTCTTCTAAGGAGCAAATGTCATTTAATTTCATGGCTGCAGTCACCATCTGCAGTATGTTGGAGACCAAGAAGACATTTTCTGTCATTATTTCCATTTTGTCCTCATCTGTTTGCCATGAAATGATGGGGCCAGAAGCCATGATTTAGTTTTTAGAATGTTGAGTTTAAAGCCAGCTTTTTCAGTCTCCTCCTTCACTGTTATCAAGAGGCTCTGTAGTTTGTTTTTTTTTTTTTTCACTTTCTGCCATTACAGTGGTGTTATCTGCATATCTGAGGTTCTTGATATTTCTCCTGGCAATCTTGAATGTAGCTTCTGATTAATCCAGCTCAGTGTTTCAAATGATGTACTCTATATATAAGTTAAATAAGCAGAGTAAGTTAAATAAGCAGGGAGACAATAGACAGCCTTGACGTACACCTTTCCCAATTGTGAACCAATTTGTTCTTCCATGTATGGTTAACTGCTGCCTCTTGACCTCCATGCAGGTTTCTCAGAAGACAGGCAAGGCAGTCTGTTATCCCCATATTTTTAAGAATTTGCCAGTTTGTTGTTGTCTACACAATCAAAGACTTTAGTGTAGTCAATGAAGCAAAGTAGGTGTTTTGCTGGAATTCCCTTGCTGTTTCTATGATCTGGTGGATGTTGGCAATTTGATCTCTGGTTCCTCTGCCTTTTTCTAAATCCATCTTGTACATCTGAAAGTTCTTGGTTCACATACTGCTGAAGCCATGCTTGAAGGATTTTGAGCATTACCTTTCTAGTATGTGAAATGAGTGTATTTGTGCAGTAGTTTTAACATTCTTAGGTATTGCCCTTCTTTGGGATTAGAATGAAAATGGACCTTTTCCATTCCTGCGGCCACTGCTGAGTTTTCTAAATTTTCTGGCATATTGAGTGCAGCACTTTCATAGCATCATCTTTCAGGACTTGAAATAGCTCAGCTGGAATTCTATCAGCTCCACCAGCTTTGTTTGTAGTAATGCCTCATAAGGCTTGCTTGGCTTTGCATTCCAAGATGTCTGGCTATAGGTGAGTGATCACACCATTGTGGTTCTCTGGGTCAAGAAGAACTTTTTTGTATAGTTCTTCTGTGTATTCTTTCCCCCTCTTCTTAATCTCTTCTGCTTCTGTTAGGTCCTTATCATTTCTCTCCTTTATTGTGTCCATCTTTGCATGAAATGCTCCCTTGATATCTCTGATTTTCTTGAAGATATCTCTAGTTTTTTCTCATTCTATTGTTTATCTCTGTTTCTTTGTGTTGTTCACTTAAGAAGTCTTTCTTGTCTTTCCTTGCTATTCTTTGGAACTCTGCAATCAGATGGATATATCTTTTGTTTTCTTCTTTGCCTTTCATTTCTTTTCTCAGATATTCATAAGACTTCCCAAGACAACCACTTTGCCTTGTTGCATTTCTTCTTCTTGTGTATGGTTTTGGCCATAACCTGCTGTACAGTGATATGAACCTCTGTCCATAGTTCTTTAGGCACTCTATCAGATCTAATCCCTTTAATCTATTTGTCTTCTCCACTGTATAATCATAAGAGATTTTATTTAGGTCATACCTTAATGGCCTAGTGGTTTCCCTTACTTTCTTCAATTTAATCCTGAATTTTGCTGTAAATAGTCAGCTCCAGTCTTCTTCAGCCACAGTCAGCTCCAGATCTTCTTATTGCTGACTGTATATGGCTCCTCTATCTTTGGCTGCAAGGAGTATCAATCAGTCTGAATTCAGTATTCACCATCTGGTGATATCCATGTGTAGGGTCATCTCTTGCATTGTTGGAAGAATGTGTTTGCTATGACCAGTGCATTCTCTTGGCAAAACTCTGTTAGCCTTTGCTCTACTTCATTTTGTATTCCAAAGCCAAACTTTCCTGTCATTCCAGATATCTCTTGACTTCCTATTTTTGCATTACAGTTCCCTATGATGAAAAAGAAATTGTGTGTGTGTGTGTAAGTTCTAGAAGGTATTGCAGGTCTTCCTAGAACTGTTCCACTTCAGCTTCTTTGGGATTAGTGGTTGGGGAACAGACTCAGATTACTGTGATGTTGAATGGTTTGCCTTGGAAATTAACCAAGATCATTCCGTCATTTATGAGATTGTACCCAAGTACTATATTTTGGACTTTTGTTAATTATGAAGTTTACTCCATTTCTTTCAAGGGATTCTTACCCACAATAGTAGATATAATGGCCATCTGAATTAAATTTGCCCATTCCTGTCCATTTTAGTTCAGTGATTCCTAAAATGTCAGTGTTCACTCTTGCCATCTCCTGGTTGACCACGTTCAATTTATCTTAATTCATGGACGTAACATTTTGGGTTCCTATGCAATATTGTTCTTTATAGCAACAGACTTTATTTTCACCATCAGACACATCCAAACCAAGCATCGTTTTCATTTTGCCCTATCCACTTCATTCTTTGTGGTGCTATTTCTCTGCCCCTCCCCAGTAACATATTGGACACCTGCTGGCCCGGGATGCTCATCTTTCAGTGTCATATATTTTTGTTCACCAACTAGTTTCTGATTTTGGTGTTCTCGTAGAAGATTAGCACATGTCCTTCTACTCCACCATCATGTTACAACTGTCCTTCAGCTTAGTCATTTGCACTGTCTATCAATGCAGTCAGTTTTCTTTACATCCAGTCTGTTTCTTCATCTTGCCCACAAGGCTTTCTCAGAGATGTTGCCAGATTTTTTGCCTAATCCATACACACCAAGGTGACTGCATCTCCCTAAAACTAAAAGTGTCAGGATAGCAGTAAGTTAATATGTTATGGTATAATAAAGTTAACTCATGCTGCCCCTATTGGACTAGACATATAGGAGATACCTTTCCTGCAAAGTAATTGTAGGAATAAAAAGAAATCAAATAACAAGATAAATCTAGAGATGTATAGAAGCCAGTTTCAATTTATATTTCATGAAATACTAGGGAAGATTTTGCTATGAATCTTCTTGAAACTGAAATTATCTCTTTATGATCTCTTTTGTTTCTTTATTTCTACTTTTTAACCTACATTTATTTAGATACTTGAGCTTTTCAGAAAATAAAACATAGACTTGTTCATCTCTCTTTGAGATATGTCTTTCATACAGGGGTTAGAACCTGCTACTTAAAATTGCTTGGTGATGATGCCACCTAATTTTTTTTTGAATGAGTGGTGAGAGGAGAGAGATTATCTTCCATTTGTGGATTAACAGATATCTATATCCATATATCTATATCTATATCTATCTATCTATATATATATACCAGCCCACTTCATATATATATATACTATCTTCTATATTCTAGAGATATTAGCAGAATTTAAATACCTGTATCTGAAATCATCACTACCTTTCTATAATATCATTTCAATGGAAAAATATTTCCCCAAATTATAAAGAATATATTTATAAACTACTTTGAAGTCTTAGTTAATATTTAAATGATTTATATAAGCTTTCTACTTCTAAACAAGATTTAATGCACTCATGCATAGTTTGAATATTGCCTATATAAATGTTAATTTATGAAGAATGATTATATTTTCACTCTAAAATCATAAATAAGATGCCACGGAAAATCAAATCCTTTGATACAATAAACCTAGTATTTAGATTGCCAAAAGCTACCAAGTATCGGCTTATTCTGCACAATTGTTAGGTAAATATATCATTGTTCTTATTGCTGTCTCATTCAACCTTTGGTTAAAAAAAAAAAGAATAAAAAAAGAAATTTTACAAATTGCCCTTCCAAAAATATTGTTTATACCACTATAAAGGTGTTGTTTATAATTATTTGTGAAACTTTAACTCTTTGTAGAATTGCATATTTCAGATATAATTTTTAGTAGGGTAGCCAACCATAACAAATAAATATTCTTATAAAAGAGGGAGAAATATGACAAAAGGTAATAAAAAATGAAAAGTTCATTATAATGATACTTTTTTGTACTTGTTCTCAAAATTTGCATTGATATGTCTATCACTTCCATTATCTATTCTCATTTTTTTCTTTAAAGAATACTTATAATTTAATTGACAGTATGCTATTCCTTATAATTATATAGATTCTCAAATAAACTGAATGAAAAATTAGAGTATATTCATATTAAATAGTTTTCCATTAAAGGTTAGAATACTTAGAAAATACTAAACACAGTGGGTAATATGGAAGAGTATTTATTTGCCTATGTATATCTTTATTTTATACCTATAGAATTAACATTAAATTATAGAATAACTGTTTGCTGATTTTTTCAACAAAGCCATAAAATAAATAGTGTCAGTTTTATTTTTACAGAGCTGCAGCTGAAATCAAGGTAGAAAAGAATAAGTAAATCTATGTCATTATAGATTCATGCAAAACACAGTAAGAGATGAAGGATGTGAGCACTTCAGGATGTAAGGGTATCTTAATCCTTAGACACACAAATCAAGTTAAAAAGCAACTACTTCAAACTGAAAACAGTTTCTTTTTTCTTAATAATTTGCAATTGAAAGTAGAATTGTTTTAGAAAATAGTAATGCCAGGTCACCTATATTTACATATTAATCTGTGAGACTTTTCTTATAAATAGAAACAATAGTCTTTCACGGCATGAAAATATTATAACACTTAATACCAACATAATGATAGCAATCATTGGAAATAAGTTACAACAGTAGAATTATCGACATTTAAGGAGTCATTTATGGCTATTTAATGTTATCTTTGTTCTTGTAAATATAATGCTTTCAAATTATATCAGACTGTTTCATTCTGTTTTCAGGAAAATAAGAAATAGAGTTTAAGTGCCATGACAAGTATAAATGGAAATTGAAAAAATTAAATATAATAATAATGTTGTTTCATTTACAGATGTTTCAATCAATGATAAGAGATTACACTTACTTAAAATATTTCTATAATTTTAACATTTGGTCAGTTTCTGTTTCCTCTTTAAAGAAATTTGTTATATATCTATAAATCAGGCATTCAGCTTTGTATCTATAAATCAAACTTTAAAAAATGTACAGAGTGAAGTAAGCCAGAAAGAAAAACACCAATACAGTATACTAACACATATATATGGAATTTAGGAAGATGGCAATGACGACCCTGTATGCAAGACAGGAAAAAAGACACAGATGTGTATACCAGACTTTTGGACTCAGAGGGAGAGGGAGAGGGTGGGATGATTTGGGAGAATGGGAATTCTAACATGTATACTGTCATGTAAGAATTGAATCGCCAGTCCATGTCTGACGTAGGGTGCAGCTTGCTTGGGGCTGGTGCATGGGGATGACCCAGAGAGATGTTGTGGGGAGGGAGGTGGGAGGGGGGTTCATGTTTGGGAACGCATGTAAGAATTAAAGATTTTAAAATTTAAAAAAAAATAAAAAATTAAAAAAAAAAAGTTTCTATCCAAACAAAATTCTTTTTGCAATAAATGCCTCTTCTCATGTCTTTTGTCATTTGATAATAATTTTATTTTTAATATAATGGTTTATGAAACAAGCATAGCTTATGCAAAATATAATGTAGCTTTTTAAGAATAGTTATAAAAATGGAAATTGTATGCTATCTTGATATAAGTGAGAGGTCACATGGAAGTGAGTCATATTCCACTCTTAGCCAAATGTAGCATTAGACCAATATAAAAATAATTTAGACAAGAAAAGACACATTATTATAAGCTCCTCTATTGTTTAAATGGTTGTAAAAATGTCTGGCACACATAAACAGGTGACCAAACTGCAATGACTCAACATTTCTCATGAAACTTGCTCTCCTATTTCCAGGACTGCATCCTTAAGGCAGAGGCAATCAGCTTGGTATTTAAATAAATTTTTTAAATGGTATTTTGAATTATTATTGGAAACATAGGATTATAGCCAAGTTACCCTGAGTGGCTATCCATGAGACTTGGTCTACCTTACCTCCTACAAAAAAATGAGACTAAGAAAGTTAAAAAGGTTACAAACAATGATTAACTTGAATATTATGTAGATAGCTGTATAAAATGCTAAGATTTCTCTATATATATGCATGGGTGCATGTTAAGTCACTTCAGTCATATCCAATTCTTTGGGACCATATTGACTCTAGGACACCAGGATCCTCTGTCTATGGGGTTCTCCAGGCAAAAGAAACTGGAGAGGGTTGCCATGCCCTTCTGCAGGGGATCTTCCAGACCTAGAGATGGAACCCACATCTTTAAGTCTCCTTCATTGGCAGGAAAATTCTTTACCACTAGTGCCATCTGGGAAGTGTCTCCCTCCCGCAACCCCACAGCCTCTCTCTCTCTGTCTATATATATATATATATGTATATATATTCTAAGAGCAATTTGAAAGAAAAGATGATAGAATACATAGGAGGTATCATAGTAGTTGTTTTGAGTCACTGATCAAAAGAATGTTAACATCAGGAGTGAAGAAAGGAAGAGCACTGTATAATACTCCAAATATAAACATTGAATGCCTTTACATGAAGCAGAAACATTGTTTCCTAATCAGAGAGATTTGTTGTGTTTCTTCATTTTGGTTTTTATTTTATTTATATTTTTAGTAAAATTTAATGGATTGAGAAGCTCAACCACTCCTGAATGTAATGCCCTAGGAAACAGACTGCAAAAATACACTGACCTTGTCATAACCTAAAATGTTTAGTTGAAAACTGTTCAGTTAAAACAGAACTGTACTTGCTATGTCACAGAGATACCACTAGTAATTTAAGGTAACTGTCACTTTAAAAGTAGCCATCAACTCTGTCTAAATATACATTATTTTTATATAAAAAACCTGGTATCTTCTTTCAACGTGTATTTCAAAGGAAGCTAATACAGTGAATAAGCCTTTAAAGCAAATACATTTCTCTGTTATGCTACTGTGAAAGAAAATTGTAGTCATTAGTCAAAAAAGTGAATAAAATTGGTTATATGCTATACAGTGACCTTGATATTGATTTTTAAAAAATTCTTGTAACCTGCATGATACCAAAACAACTACTGTTCACAACCTCACCTGTATAAAGAAACTGTTTTCCATTTGAAAAACATTCTACATTTCTGAGTTAAAAAAAATAGTGTATTGGCTAAGTACATTTTAGTGGTTGGGTTTATAATGGAGCTGACACATGATATTATTATAATATAACTACATATAATTTGAGGAAAATTAATTCTTTCAAATTTATCTTAAGCTCCATGGAGTTTTTAATAAGTAGGTATGCATATGAAATTGTATTAGCAGCTTTAAATATTAACAGTTATAATAGGGACTAATGAAAGAAACATTGTCTTATGTTTATTGACTTAGTCACAAATTTTGACTAATAAGTTGTTAATGTTCACTTATTTCCCACACCTCTAGTGAAATACAGTAGAAACCTATCTAGATATTCCATCAAAATACTAGATTTTTTTTTTAAGATATTGCTTATGAGCCTCAGGCAATCTCCAGGTTTTTTTGGTTCCTGAGATTTCAACTGAGAAAAGTGCCAATTAGTTCCAATTTTGATGATGATATTCATGACGTGGTCTCTAATATAAAATAATTTTTGTGGGAAATTTGATGACATGTTTCCTCAGGATACAGACAAAGACCAATATACTCAGCATTCTATAGCACTGTCTAAATGTGACATAGTCTGTCAATGCCAACACATTTAAATAGAAAGTGAAAAAAAATCTTTTTATGAAGGTCTCTGTAATGTCAAACATACAGTTCAGATCCTTGGAAACACCTCGATGTCTGGCATTTAGGGTTTATATTTGTAATTTTTGATAATAATTATTCACTATATTGACTGTGCCAAGGAAGTAAGAATCATATTATATTTCAATCTCCTTAGAAAAAATCATATCTGGTATACTGTGTTCAGTCATTGGAACCATATTTTGAGGGAGATACTGATAAACTGAGGCATCTAAACTGAGGCATCCATAGGGCAATGACCAGAATGACAAGAGAACTTCATAGAAAGAGAAGAATGAACAGTGTTAATAAAAGCAATACAGTATTGTAAAGTAAAATAAAGTAAAAATAAAATTAAAAAAAAGAAGTTCAAATTTATGAAGAAAATGATTGGTTAGGAAAACTTTCTTTTTTAATATTGAATTCATTGTCCTGTAGATGACACTCTAACCTGAGTCTATACAGTACAGGAAATAACTAAGAGCAGTGGGTAAAACTGCTAAAAAATTCAATGTGAGATAGAATTCCCTGAAAATCGTGGCTGTCTGAAATTAAAATGTGCTGTTCTTGTTAGATATCTTCAAAGAGCAGATGACACAAGTTACCTTGGAGACTATAGAGTTCATGCCTGGAATAAAGAATTGGATGAGGAAATCTCTATAGACTTAAATGATTTTGATGTTCTGTGAATTTTATAACTGAACTATTTCCTTGTGATAAACTTCCCCAAATGTTTCAGTGTTCCAAATGTTCAAGACAGAAATCTATTAAGTTGAAATCTATGAAACTGCAAGCCTTATAGGTTCAAAATGGTTAAATAGTAGCAGTTTCAGGCAGTTTCATTTACACTCATGGTTTCCTGAAACTATGCTCTAAAACAGAATTCAGTACCCCCCCAAATATGCTATTAATCTCTTGTTTTGCTCATTTAGCAAAATTGAAGCCAAATTCAAGAGGTGCCATGTGTTTCACTAGTAGTTGGATTGGTCACAACGATGAAAAAAATAAATAAATTAAGCTAATTGCTAATATATCAGATTACTTTTACTTAATTAAATTTCTCATAGTTGTTGGTCAAATAGAGAAGCAAACAATAACTAAACCAAAAAAAACACACAGATTACATGTTTTTATGAAAATTCTTTAAACATTGAAGAGTAACACTGATGCTCCAATACTTTGACCACCTGATGCAAAAAGCTGAATCATTGGAAAAGACTCTCATGTTAGGAAAGATTGAAGGCAAAAGGAGAAGGGAGTGGAAGAGTATGAGATCCTTAGACAGCATCACCAACTCAACGGACATGAATTTGAACAAACTCCAGGAGATAGAGAATGACAGGGAATCGCAGAATCAGACGAGACTTAGTGACTTAGCAACAACGTGGAAAGTATACTGTATCTTTAAGGATACTGGTTCTTATGTAATAGTAACCAGGGCACTAATTTATAAGGATAAATGAATTTATAAGTATATTATGATAGAAGTAATTACATATAAGGAAAGTAAAACTGAATAAATGAGGAGAAATGAGAGGAAAAAATAACGGTGACTCACTTTAAACACGAGTCAGGACATCTGCACTCAATCCCAACTGTCACTAATCATTTTGGTGATTCAGAGTGAGGCATGAAATCTCCCATGGCCTGAATTAGTTCATCTATAACACGAATGGTTTGGCTTAACTGACCTCTAGGTCAATCTACACATCTGAAACCTGAAATTTTGTTACTATTTGAAAATATTCGAGAATCAAAACTATAGAATCTTAGTAAATGCAATCTAAGTTGAAAATTTAACAAGAAATCAATTTGTTAAATTAATGGTAAAATGACTAAATTAATGGTTAAAAAAGAGTATTTAAAAGCCATATTCTTATTGACAGACTTAGTCCATGAGATAAAAAAATGTACACATAATTGTGTGTGTATTTCTTTTGTATTTTGGTTAAATTCATTGCATAGACTTGGCTGAAATATCAGTTTAGTGCCTTGTTCAGTTTGTTACTGTAGTGACCTTGAGAATACTCCTTTCAGGTCTCTACAGGAGCTAATTGACCTATCACTCCAGGTTCAGCGCTCTGAAATCCATCACAGTAGTTGGTGTTGAAGCAGTATTTCCAATTGGGTGCTCCCAACCCATTATTGAACAATATGGCAGGGATAGGACATGTCCAATCTGGAAAGGCACATGAATCCTCTAGGTGATTCTCTTGAAGAATACGACATAGCTTTGCCAAAGTTTCCTTGAAATTTCATTGCATTCATTGTTTCCATTCAGTTTTTCTTCCTTCTTCCTCCCCCTTCATTCGGATTAGGCCTGTCTCACAATTGGACAGTCCCAGGTTCTACTGGCCCTCACATCTTTAACCAATAGCAACAGAGATGTTTTCTCTCATAAATCTGTTGCACACGTAGTCATTTCTCAGCATCTGCTTCCTGGAAGATCTGGACTGATAGGTTACTCAGATTTTTTCCATTTCATTCTGTTTGTTGTTTTCTAGTTGCTAAGTGGTATCTAACACTTTTTGCCACTTCATGGACTGTAACCTGCCAGAATCCACCTACAATGCAGGATATGTGGGTTCATTCAGTTTACTCATCTATAAATTGGAGATAATAATACCTAATTTATTTGGTTAGTATGAAAACTATATCATCTCATCAATGAAAATATGGTATTTTGCTTACATAATGCTGCTGCTGCTGCTAAGTCACTTCAGTCATCTCCGACTCTGTGCGACCCCATAGACGGCAGCCCACCAGGCTCCCCTGTCTCTGGGAAACTCTGGAACACTGGAGTGGGTTGCCATTTCCTTCTCCAATGCATGAAAGTGAAAAGTGAAAGTGAAGTCACTCAGTCATGTCCGACTCTCAGCGATCCCATGGACTTCAGCCTTCCAGGCTCCTCCGTCCATGGGATTTTCGAGGCAAGAGTACTGGAGTGGGTTGCCATTGCCTTCTCCTAGTGTCTGTTATTACTCTCTAGCCAAATCAAACAGTTAAGTTATTTGGTCTCACCACTCTTATTCACATTGTGCCTTCAAATTACCCTCTCTATCTACACATAGCTAACTCCTGCATCATTTATTAGAACAATTGTTAAGGCCACCTCTTTCATAAAATTTTAAAATGTATTTTTTTCTTCTTCAAAACTGCTAGTTCACTTAAAATATTTTTTTCTTGAATGATCACCCTTTATTTTTCAACTGCCTCATCCTGTATGGAAAATATAATTGGGTCTGGGTTTCTCTCTCACCCATATTTGCATTTCTGAGGATCTGGAACCTAAGGTATCAATAAATGTTAGTGAAATGTTTTAAGTTCGTTTGCTGATAGTCAGAGTTCATATCAAGCAGAAATTCACCATAGAAAAGTTTGGTTTTTTTCTGTCAAGTACAGTGAGAAACCATTTATAGATCTAAGTATGCATTGACAGAACAGGAAGTGTGTTTTATATTGATTGCCATGGATACTCTGTGAAGATATTGGGGTTGAGATTTAAGGTCTGTTCTGAAACAGAATCCTATATTTGTTGTACCAAAGATTTACAATGTGCTTTACCTATTACCACTATAGCTTACTAATCATGCCTTTTATCTCTTTGAAAGCAGTCTCTCCAGTATTTTTCAGCATTAATAATGAACCCCTAAGGTAAAACTATTAAACTGATGAGAAGTACTTTAGGGTCTCAGAAAATAATGACCTTCCCCATATTTAACTCACATCTGTAACTGGGATGCTGGGAAATCAATTCAGACTGGGAGTAGCAGAGATTAGGTGATAGAAATATAATGGGAGATCCTCCTCCCCACACCCTGGCCTGGCCTGATAAGTGTCATACGGAAAAAAAACAAAAACAAAAAACCTTACATGATTTATTCCCTTTTCCAAAAACCTACAGGATTTGTCTATTGCTTTCTGAACAAGAAAGAAATCTCAGGCACAGGTATATGGTGGTAGGCTTCAGAGATTCTGGTATTTGTTTTAAATACTGTAACATCATTATTTGAATGGATGTGGATTCTTAGACTACCAAACATGAAGGAATAAAAATATAAGACATATTCCAAAACTAAGCCTAAATGACACTGTCTCAGATTATCTATGTTTCTTATCCCCTCCATTAGTGCAAGTAATCGAGTGTTTGAATTTGAAAGTGTAAGTTTATCTCATTGTTCCATTATAGGTAATAAAAGTGACCTATGTGAGGATATTAGATTAGCGATTTTACTTAGTATTCACCTTATGCTTAGAAGGTGTGAAATTGTTAACTCATTCAAATTAAGTCATTATCCAGCTATGTAACAAATAGACTTGTGCTTGTAAAGCTTAACTAAGCAGGTGCAGAGGGAAAGGAACAGCTCCATCAAATGCTTCAGAAAACCCTTTCTACTGCTGTTCTTTATTTTTACGTCTCATTAAGAGCAGTATTAACTATCACATACTGCTCATATAGGGAAAATTGGAAGATATTAAGCATCCCGAATAACCCTCAAAAATATTTTAAGTACAAGGACGAGTTGGTGTTTTTTGTTTGTTTGGTTTACAATCTTAGCCTCATGTCATCTTCTGATTGTTAATAGGTAGACAAATGAGGAATTTTGGTATATTAATTTGCTAGGGGTGCTATAACAAAATACCATAAACTCAGTTACTTAAACAGAAGAAGTTAATTTTCACACAATTCCGGCAGGGTTGGTTTCTTCTGAGACTTATCATGCATTGCAGATGCCTACTTTCTAAGTGTCCTCAGGTCTGTTTGTTTTCTCCATCCTAATTTATTTTTGTTGTAAGTACACCAATTATATTTGATTATATATTTTTACCTTAATTACCTCTAAAAACTGTATCTACAAATCCAATCACCTCTTGAATTACTAAGGGCTAGGATTTAAACCAGTGAATTTGGGAGATCACAATCCAGTAGTCATGTATGGATGTAAGAGTTGGATCATCAAGAAGGCTGAGCACCAAACAATTGCTCCTTTTGAACTGTGCTGTTGGAGAAGACACTTGAGAGTCCCTTGGACTACAAGGAGATCAAACCAGTCAATCCTAAAGGAGATCAACCCTGAATATTCATTGGAAGGAGTGATGCTGAAGTTGACATTCCAATACTTGACCACTTGATGCAAAAAGCTGACTCATTAGGAAAGACCCTGCTGCTGGAAAAGACTGAAGACAGGAGGACAAGATGGTTGCATGGCATACCAACTCAGTGTACATGAGTTTGAGCAAACTCTGGGAGATGGTGAAGGACAGGAAAACCTGGCATGCTGAAGTCTATGGGGTTGCAACAAGTCGGACAGTACTGAGCAACTGAACAACAACAATCTGACTCATAAAATCAGGGAACTCTTTTCTGTCTATGAAATGCATATTTTTCTTTATTTGAGAAATATCCTTAATTTGTGTGAGGGAGAGGCTATATAGTGAAATCACTTATGATAATTCTGTATCCCAACTTTGGATTTCCATAGCTACTTGCTTTTCTAATTTCTAGCGAATTGTGCAGGCTGTATTTAAACATGGAATAATCAAAACAGACCAAGTTGGAAAAAAAGAAAATGGTGAGTATAAGAAAAGAAAGGAAAATGAGTTCAGGGATGGCCAAATACAGATCAGGATCTCTAAGATATTACAGTCAGTATCTCTGTGGGTTTTATCTAGGGGATCTTCCCAACCCAGGGATAGAATCCACGTTTCCTGCATTGCAGGTGGATTCTTTACCACTGAGTCACCAGGGACATCTGCTGTATTATTTTAGGAAATTGCAAAGTAAAACAACATGAGCCACCATTGCACATTCTTAAGAAAACTAAAACCAAAAACACTGACCTTGCCAAATGCTAGCCAAAATGTGAAATAGCAAAAGCGCTCATTAATTGCTGGTAGGAATGCCAATATTATAGCTACTTTGGAAGCCAAGTTGGCCTTTTCTTACAAAGCTAAACACAGATTTACCAAATAACACAGTGATTGCACCTATATATTTACCCAAATTATTTGGTAGTTTATGGTACACTAAAACTTATGTACCAGTGTTTATTCATAATTGCTGAATATTGTAAGAAAACAAGATGTCTTTCAATAGTTAATGTATGAGCTGTGATACTTCCATATAATGGCATATAATTCTACACTGAGATGTGAGCTATCAAGCCACAAAAGATGTGGACAAAACATTAAGTACATCTTACTAAATAAAAGAAGCTAGTCTGAAAAGGCTATTGTCGTTCAGTCACTCAGTCGTGTCCGACTCTTTGTGACCCTATGGACTGCAGTAGGCCAGGATGTCCTGTCCTTCACTGTTTCCCAAGGTCTGCTCAAACTCATGTCCATCAAGTCAGTGATGCCATCCAACCATCTCATCCTTTGTTGTCCCATTCTTGTCCTGCCTTCAGTCTTTCCCAGTACCAGTCTTCCAATGACCTGACACTTAACATCAAGGGACAAAAGTATTGGAGCTCCAGCTTCAGCATCAGTCTTTCTAATGACTACTCAGGGTTGATTTCATTCAGGATTGACTGGTTTGATCTCTTTGCTATCTGAGAGACTCTCAAGAGTCTTCTCCAGATCACAATTTGAAAGCATTAATTCCTAGATGCTCAGCCTTCTTTATGTTCCAACTCTCACATCAGTACGTGACTACTGGAAAAATGATAGCTTTAACTAGACAGACCTTTGTCGCAATGTGATATCTCTGTCTTTTAATACACTGTGTTTCTCATAAGTTTTTCTTCCTCGGAGCAAGTCTCTTTTAAGTTCATGGTTGCTCTCACCATCCATATTTGTTTGGGAGCCTGAGAAAACAAAGTCTGTCATTGTTTCTCTTGTTTCCCCATCCATTTGCCATGAAGTGATGGGACTGGATGCCAGGATCTTGTTTTTTGAATGTTGAGTTTTAAGACAGCTTTTTCACTCCTCTTTCACCGACATCAAGAGACTCTTTAGTTCTTTGATTTCTTCTACTAGAGTATTATTATCTGCATATCTGACGTTGTTGATGTTTCTCCTGGCAATCTTGATTCCAGCTTGTAAATCAAAGTCATCAGTTCTTTGGCCCTCAGCTTTTTGTATTGTCCAGCTCTCACATCTGTACATGACTAATGTAAAAGCCTAGCTTTGACCATATGGATCTTTGTCGGCAAAATAATGTCTCTGCTTTTTAACACACTGTCTAGGTTTGTCATAGCTTTTCTTTGAAGGAGCGTGTCTTTTAATTTCATGGCTGTAGTCACCATTTGCAGTGATTTTGGAGTCCAAGAAAATAAAGTCTGTCACTGTTTCCATTGTTTTACCATCTATTTGCCAATAAGTGATGAGACCAGATGCAATGATCTTCCTTTTTTGAATGTTGAGTTTTAGGTCAGCTTTGTCACTCTCCTCTTTCACCTTCATCAAAAAGCACTTTAATTCCTCTTCACTTTCTTCCCTTAAGGTGGTATAATCTGCCTACCTGAGCTTATTAATATTTCTCCTAGCAATCTTGATTTCCGCTTGTGCTTCATCCAGCCTGGCATTTTGAATGCTGTATTCTCCATATCAGTTAAATAATCAGGGTGACAATATACAGATTATATTGTGAAAGTTCATATAGTGAAAATGCTATACACTATCTATATCCAACTATATGGTATTCTGAAATAGGCAAAACTATAGAGACAGTAAAAAGACTAGTGGTTGCCATGGGTTTAGAGAGAGGGAAGAATGGCAGAATATATGGAATATGGAAAATGCATAGGTCATTGAAACTATTCTGTATAATACCATAATGGTGGTTATATGACATTACATATTTATCAAAATCCATCAACCCTTTACAATACAAGGGGTGAACCCTATTGTCAACTATATAATAGGTGAAATATTTTGTTAGCTCTGAAACTAAAAATATAAACTATCACTTTATGTTTGTAAAAAAAAATGTATACATTTCTGTGCTGTGGACATGAAAGTTGCAAACTGCTCTACAGAAGAATGTAATCTGCCCCATGTGTTGCAGACATCTTAAAGTGTCTAAAAACATAGGACATATAGTAAATACTGACCAGTGATGGTAATTTATATTATCTAGAACTGTCCTCAGGAACAGTAATTTCAGTGTTTTTTTTGCCATTGCAAACATGTTCAATTGAAAGTAATAAACTGTTAACTCCGTGAATGGAAAGTGAGCTGTTCCTGCTAACTGAATAAAATATAACAATGGAATAAAATTATTCAGTGGAATAATTGAAAAACTAGTCTGAACTAATGAGCTCTATCTGTGTGGTAGCCACTGGATATGGCAATCATGTTGCCATTTTCTCTCTTAAAAATTAATTCTCCAGTTTCAGTTATTATTAGTGGCTTCTATCAATCTGTCTCCATCTCTTTCTCTCATTCTCCTTATTGTACAATCTACAAAAAAGTGAGATGGAGGCCAAATCTCTGAACTGAAAAAATAGTCACATCCCACTTTGAGAGGAAATCAAATATAGAATATTTCATGTGAGTGGCTCTTTGATATTTCCACTATAATAAGACTGAACATTTTCTGACCACAATTGTTTGTTATATTGCTTTTTGATCAGCAGTTTCTTGCCATCATGGAAGTTTGGGTGACATTTGACCTCCTGGGACCTCTATGCCTTGGAGTCTATGTTCAAGTGATAAAACATTTGTAGTGCAACCCTAAATTCTATTTAGTGATTAATTCTAATGGAATGGAATAAAAGGAAACCACCCAAATGATGTCTTTCAGAAGCTGGTCATGTCTCCACACTGTAATTTGGTGTGCTGCTGCTGCTGCTGCTAAGTCACTTCAGATGTGTCCGACTCTGTGTGACCCCATAGACAGCAGCCCATTGTGAGGTTTATCAATTTCTAGAATAATAAACTGCAAAACACAAAATTTATATGCTATTAAAAGCCATATATTTTATTCAATTTGCTCTTATCTTAATAATTGGCATAATATTTATAGGCATTTATAATCTCATTAATGTCTTCAAAATTGTATTAAAAATTTCATTGTAATTTCATTACAAATATATGTTATTTTTGCATACCATCCCACCATGGTAAAATTCTCTAATTTCTTGATATAATTCTACAGACATTTTCCTTTTCCCTCCTCTTTTGCTTTCTTTGCCTCTGTAACAGTATCTCATTATTTTTTTGGTGGGTAATTAGTGATATAAGAGGGTGTAGTGGACTTCTAAAAGTCGATCCTGTAGGCAGTCATGCTGATAGCTCTTTTTTGCTCTGGGTAGATTTTGCTTGATTGTCCTTGTAGATTCTTCTGGGTAAACTGACCTGCCTCTGCTGTTATCTGCTCTCCAGCCACGTCAGGTTCTACTGCTACCCTGCTGTCACCCAGTTGACGCCTGGCTGGCATTGGGAGGTCTCTGTTGTTATGCTGCCTCACAATATTTTTCAGGATAGATGATTCATTCCCTGGGCATAGTGGGAGAGCAAAAGTACAACTCAGAATTGACCTAGGTAATAATTTATCTATAGTAGCACTCACTCCTATTGAACTCCCTACTGCTATTCCTTACAAAGGATTAAACACCATCGCAGGTGTTCTTACATATGTTAATTATTGGAATTATTATTCTTTCTCACTTCTGTAACATTTCTTACAAGTGAGAGAGAGATTAAGATGTCCTTTCTAGGCATAACCAATTATACAAGGTGAGCAGAATAACTGAATAAAAATATCTATTTTGCTGGATATTTTTTGTTTCATAATTATATTAAAATATTTCACTCACATAGTTTTCTAAAGCTTACTTTTAAAGGATATTTATAATGATTAAATTAATTGCAAAATATGAAAATAGTTGTGTTTACCACTTAAGTGTGCTCTTTCTCTACACACATATTGATGTATTTCTAGGTATTGATAGATTTCAAACTATTGATGGATTCTGTGTGAGAAAAGTCACTGATGAGGTTGATGTAAGTGTAATTGAAAATCTCAGCTGATAGAGAACTCTTTCCCAGGATGGGTTATAGAAACAAGCAATAGATAATCTCTTCTCTTAAGAGATGAACTTTTTGCAAGCATAAACAATTTAAACTGTGAACTAGACTCTAAGCAACTCCAGATATTTATATAGAATCTAACATTTTAAGTAGGCCCTTAAGCACTATTTTTGAGTGCATAGCTAATATTTATAAAACAAATTTTAATTACCACCACTATAGCCATTTTGAGGCTTAGCACTATTAGTTTCCCCAAGGACACACAAATACCAAAGGTCAGAGAGTAGAATTCAAACTCAGGCCAACCAAATTCCAGAGCATCACAGCTCTTAACTACTAGATCAGACAGAATAAAGAGAATGCAGAAGGGTGAAATCAACTCCTACTGATAATTATGAATATCTATTAGGTTTAAATATACCTGCATGTATTAGAAACATACTTAAATAACACACTATTTCAGTGATTTGTGGTTTGAAAGTAACCTCTAAGAAACAGTAATTTACTTATGAATACATTTCCATTTTACAAATAAAGGTATCAGAATGTTTATCTGTGTTCCCTTACAGTTGGCAACTTTTCATTCTTTACATATAATGGAAAAATTGAACAGATTTAAAAAGCATCTCACAACCTAACAACTAAAAAGTTTTTCTGATTGTTTAAATTAATTTCTATATAATAACCATGTATATAATAGTACAAGTTCAGGATAATTGCTTACCACCTTAATTCTTTGTCTTTCTCTCTCTTACTTTTCTTTCATTTTTTTGAAACATTGTGCTTCTTAAAAGCTAAAGTGGAAATGACAATTTCCTGGCAGTCCAGTGGTTAGAAATCTGTTATTTAAATTTTGAGGGCCTGGCTTCAATCCCTGTCTAAGATTCCAAAGCGCTTGGTGTGGCCAAAAAAACAAAGCAAACAAACAAAATTAAGTAGATGAGTTTGAGTAAGTTCCGGGAGTTGGTGATGGACAAGGAAGCCTGGCGTGCTGCAGTCCATGGGATCAGAGTCAGACACGACTGAGTGACTGAACTGAAAATATCAAGACATCAAATTTTATGTTTTCATGTACTATGCCTTTTATAAACATGAGGTAAAGATGTATTTTATGGTGGAGTGTTTGGGGAGCTTTTGAAAATTCTGGTCTTTAATAATCAGTGTTGTTATTTGAGAAGTGATTAATGTTGCATAATTAGTTACTATTCTTTGGATCTTTTCTTTTTTTGAAAAATACTTTGGGTTCTAATATTAGTCCCAGTATTTAATACCACTGTTGTTTATTTTCTTAATTTGGAAATAGAAATGATAACATCTCTTGTTATTGTCAGAATTAACTGCAATGGGGTTTATGAAAATCTTCTGGGATGGCATATCATAAATTCAAGAAATGTAGCTATTTTTTCTAAAAAATACAATAGATTTTTATTAGTGCTAAAATAAAATATTGTGTTAATATTTAAATTAGAGGAAAGAAACCTCTAACTCTCTAGAATTTACCTTAAAAACATACCAGTTTGTCAAAACCCTCCTACTTTCTAGGAGGGTGTAGAACCCTCATTTTAATGGATGTGCATTAAACTAATAATTTCTGTAGGTTATTTTTCACTTGTTATGTCAAATTTTGTACTTTTCAGCTCAAACCATCCTCATCATTTTAACACTTATTTATGGTATGAACAAATAAATGGTATAGGAAGTATTCTGGAAAGAAAATAGTGTGGTCTCAGACCAGTGAAGGATTTAAACTTGTGGTGCTTCAGCTTCCAGAGGCTAGAAAAGTGAAGTTTGAACTTCCCTTGGGATCACCTGTCTTTCCTTGAGTGTAGGGACGGGCCCAAAGGGAAAAGTCAACTAGCCCACTCAACAGCTTAAATGACAGTGAACAAATGCTTGACTAGAACATTTGCTTTAATGAAGCAATTTAATAAAATATTGTTTAAGGTGATGCATTTGAAACATTAAGATACTTTGTTCAGGTGACAAAGTTGATTATTTCCTGCCAAAGCTAATTTTTTTCAAGGAAGTTGATGTAGAAAAGAAAGACCTTCCTAAACTCTTAACACTACAAAATCCTCAAATGGAATTGACTTTGCAAAATTGTCCTATAAATAGCTATATATATATATATATGTATGTTTATCTCAAATTACAAGGCAATAAGGAATATCCTTTTATATCATAATGGATGCTCTGTGAGTGTAACAAAACATCAAACATTTTAAATACTAATCATTATCTTTCCTTTCTTCCCTATCTCTCTTATAGGTGAGTAACTGAAGGTTAAAATCAGAATTCCTGGATATGAAGTATTATGTGCTTTTTTATTGGTGTCCTGTGGGTAAGTAAAGAAACAAACTTGACTTAAGCACTGGATTGGATGCTGAATCATGCAAAGATATAAATTAATGAGTTGTGGCACCTTATTACTGAAAGTCATGAACAAATATTTAAAAACTATTTAAGTTAGACCCATGACTACTGAGGAGGTGAATATTTTCTACTTCTAAGTTTTAAAACTGCGTTGTTCCAAATTAACACATAAGTAAATTAGGATGCTTTATATTTGAATACCCATGACTTGTTCTGGATGTTATCTTAGATGGAAGATTTTTCAGAAAACCGTAAATGGAGATGTGATTTTGACTGTTTCACCAATTAACGCTGATAGGTCTATATAAAAATTGTGGAAAATAAAATTATATTAAGTCTATAAATAAAGACTGCTTTGCTAAGAAGCCTTTAGAATTTAGATTTTTAACCTAGGAAATATGATGGATTTTATTTTTAAACCAATGTAATATTAAATATAAATCAAATGAAAAATGTTTAAGAACAAAGATTTTAAGAGAAAATGAATGAATCATTCTATTCTTAAAATTTTATGGGAAAAAACATTATTTTATTAAAAATTTTTGTAGAATTAGGGAATTATTTTCTTTTGCAGTCATTTTTTAAAAAAGACTGATTTGGTCTAACATATAAAAAGTATTTTAAATAAGTGATTCTTCAAGAATCACTTCAAAAGAGAAAACAGCTTTTACAGTAAAACTCAAATGTCAGGGAAGGCTTCTTTATTACAGATTACTTGCACTGATGGAGGTTATTAGTGTACATTGAGATTTATGAGCTGAAAATCTACTTTAAAAATTGAAGAATCAGTATCTTTAAGATTTGATTGTAGCATTAATATATTATATTATTTAAAGAATATATTCCAGAGAAATATATATCAGAGAAATCTTCATAGTGTGGTTAGATGAGGTTTCTAACCTGATTGTATGAAGCCATTTTGTAAGGAATTTTTTCTTCTCCTTGTCTTTGTCTGCCTCTGGTTTACTAGCATTCATAAAATGTGATATTAGTTTTATTAGCAAATTTAAGGGTAGTATAATGATAAATCTTTTAGATAAAAGTCTAAATAACTATTTAATATTGTTGTTTTATTGAATATATTGTTACACCAGGAAGTAGATAGAGGGTAACTAAATAATATTTATCTCTTGGTTTACCTTTATGACTTGATATATCTGGCATTTTTTTTAAATTTTTATTTTTGCTTTATTTTACTTTGCAATATTTTTTTTAAACATTGAAAAGGTTATTTCTTGAAATGATCTACTTATGATAAGATTATGTATTTACTATAATTTGTGAAAATTATCTCTAAAAACCATAAAAATTGCTTCAACAAAATGTGTATTTGTGCATTATATCCCAACTTTTGACATAATGGTTTCTGTCTATAAAATATTTACTTAAACCAACTTTAGTAATATATTCAATCTCATCAGACTTGGTTGATGGCTCTGATTTTGAAGGCATTTATATGAGAAAATGAAAGGTCCAGGGATATTTGTAATATGGAAGCTGTGTTTGAGTTTGGTACAGCGTTCTCAATGGGGCAAAATTACCAGGTAGTTCTGAGAATAAGCTGTTTCAAAATTGTTTATTTTCTCAGACTGTGAGAATACCTAGTAGACAATTTTTATTTTGGGAGATATACACACCTATTATTTCAGAATTTGTCATCATTCTAATGTGCTCACAATATTTATTTATAAACACTTGGGTCTAAAGCATCAAAATCAAATGTAGTATACATTTTGAACATATAGAAAAGTAAATGCTATGATTTAACCCTTTTATTATTTGATAATTAGTTCCTAGACATCCATGTGTTTTATTATAAATGTATAGGTTTAACTTACTCTTGAGACTGACAGAAAAATAGCAATAAAATTTTATTAAGTATAATAAACTTGAGTATGACCTCCATATAACATCAGCAGAAGTTCAGTGCTTGAAAATAAGAGAATATTAGAAAGTAGATTAGCCTAGATGATGAGGGGACAGGCATTCATTATTGAGGAAATACAGGACATGCCTTTGATTTCAGAGAAGATTCTGGCTTTATGAAAAGATTTACTCTGGAGAAAATTACACTCTAGACACATATTTTTAAAAGAAAGCTTAAAGTTGAAATGTAATAATCAAGATAATTTAGATTCTTAAAATATTTTTTCATCAATTAAAATAAAATTTTCAATCAAAATGAACTTGGCTTATGAAATAGACCCTTAGGATAATATCAACCAGTTGATGTTATTTATTGTTTAAGAACGAGCAGTAATCATAACTTAAATGTTCAGTTAGTGAACAAAACATAGGTGATAGGATAATTTAGGTTAATAATACCACTAGATAATATCACTAAAACTTGAATGATAATTTATCTTTTGGCACATGTAGATTATCAATAAGAATATTCATTTTAAAATATGGAGGAAAAGCTAAAGTTATGTCCTCTATCCAGAACCAGCATACAATAAATTTACTTGAAAAAAATCACAATACAATCTCCCTCTCTATATCTTTATTTTGAGAGTCTTGTGAAAGGTGATTCAGTTGATAATAATAGGACAGCTGCATGCCCATGATAACATCCCTTAGTTTTTTTTTTTTTTTTCTGTTTAAAGAAATCAAAATTCAATATGAATGTTTCTTATATAAAATTTAGAATCAGAAGAGTCTTTATATAAAGATTTTTCTATATATTCTCATGAAGTAGTATAAACTTCTGTGGTATAAAACTTTTTTACATGGACTTCTTTACTGCCTAGATAAAGATATGTTATAGGAAATCAAATTACTATAATTTAAGTTCTCCATTTTTTCTCCTGTTAAGTTCTAGGCATTTCTTTTTGTTATTACACTTGCTCAGAATTTTGTTGTTATTTGTTTCTTGTTTTTAATATGGAGGGTATTGTGTTTTCATAAAGGTTAAAAGTATCGTATTGCTATATAATCTCCATTTTGAAAAAGCTTGATTTTATTCTGAAAATATAAAACATTGTTTAAAGAAACATCATGAAATACATTTCTTAGGTTTACAAAGATATATTCACTTCTTTATTTTACTGAGCCTTTAAACCATGTATTAAGACTACCACATATCTATGAAAGTAAAAGTCACTCAGTTGTGTTCGACTCTTTGTGACCCTAAGGACTATACAGTCCATGGAATTCTTCAGGCCAGAATACTGGAGTGGGTAGTCTTTCCCGTCTCCAAGGGATCTTCCCAACTCAGGGATCAAACTCCAGTCTCCCGCATTGCAGGCAGATTCTTTACCAGCTGAGCCACAAGGGAAGCCCATAGTGAAAGTGAAAGTCTCTCAGTCTTGTCTGACTCTTTCACATATCTGTAGAAAAGCAGAATTGAAAATTGAAGCAGCCACTATAGAATAGATATTTGCCATATGATCCAGCAATTTCATGTCTAGGTATTGACCTGAAAAAGGCAAAAGTACTATTTTAAAAAGATATATGCACAGTAGTGTCCACTGCAGCATTATTTACAATAGCCAAGATTTAGAAGTCACCTTAATATCAAGGGATAGATGGACAGATAAAAAAGAAGTGGTATATATGCACAATGGAATATTACTCAGCCATCAAAAGTGTTATTTTGCCTTTTGTTACAAGATGGATGGGTGTAGATAATAGTATGCTAAGTGAAATCAGTTCAGTTCAGTTCAGTTCAGTCACTGAGTCATGTCTGACTCTCTGCAACCCCATGGACTGCAGCATGCCAGGACTCCCTGTCGGTCATCAACTACCAGAGTTTACTCAAACTCATGTCCATTGAGTCGGGTATGCCATCCAACTATCTCATCTTCTGTCATCCCCTTCTCCTCTCGCCTTCAGTCTTTCCCAGCATCAGGGACTTTTCCAATGAGTCAGCTGTTCACATCAGGTGGCCAAAGTATTGGAGTTTCAGCTTCAACATCAATCCTTCCAATAAACTTTCAGAATTAATTTTCTTCATGATTGACTGGTTGGATTTTGTTGCAGTCCAAGGGACTCTCAAGAGTCTTCCCCAACACCACAGTTCAAAAGCATCAATTCTTCGGCATTCAACTTTCTCTATAGTCCAACTCTCACATCCATACATGACTACTGGAAAAACCATAGCCTTGACTAGATGGACCTTTGTTGACAAAGTAATGTCATTGCTTTTTAATATGCTGTGTAGGTTGATCATAACTTTTCTTCCATGCGGCAACCGTCTTTTAATATCATGGCTGCAGTCACCATATGCAGTGATTTTGGAGCCCCCCAAAATAAAGTCTGTCACTGTTTCCACTGTTTCCCCATCTATTTCCCATGAAGTGATGGGACCAGATGCCATGATCTTCGTTTTCTGAATGTTGAGCTTTAAACCAACTTTTCCACTCTCCTCTTTCAGTTTCATTAAGAGGCTCTTTAGTTCATTTTCTGCCTTAAGGGTGGTGTTATCCGCATATTGGAGGATATTATTTCTCCCAGCAATCTTGATTCCAGCTTGTGCTTCATCCTGCCCAGTGTTTCTCACGATGTACTCTGCATATGAGTTAACTAAGCAGGGTGACAATATACAGCCTTGACATACTCCTTTTCCTATTTGGAACCAGTCTGTTGTTCCATGTCCAATTCTAACTGTTGCTTCCTGACTTCTATACATATTTCTCAAGAGGCACATCAGATGGTCTAGTATTCCCATCTCCTTAAGAATTTTCCTGTTTATTGTGATCTACACAGTCAAAGGCTTTGGCATAGTCAATAAAGTAGAAATAGATGGTTTTTCTGGAACTCTTGCATTTTTGACGACCGAGCAGATGTTGGCAATTTGATCTCTGGTTCCTCTGCCTTTTCTAAATCCATCTTGAGCATCTGGAATTTCATGGTTCATGTATTGTTGAAGCCTAGCTTTTAGAGTTTTGAGCATTAATATGCTAGAGTGTGAGATGAGTGCAATTGTGCAGTAGTTTGAGCATTCTTTGGCCTTGCCTTTCTTAGTGATTGGAATGAAAACTGACCTTTTCCAGTCCTGTGTCCACTGCTGAGTTTTCCCAATTTGCTGGCATATTGAGGGCAGCCCTTTCACAGCATCATCTTTTAGCATTTGAAATAGCTCAACTGGAATTCCATCACCTCCACTACTGTTCTTCATAGTGATGCTTCCCAAGGCCCTCTTGACTTCACATTCCAGAATGTCTGTCTTTAGGTGTGATCACACCATCATGGTTATCTGGGTCATGAAGATCTTTTTTGTACAGTTCTTCTGTGTTCTTGCCACCTCTTCTTAATATCTTCTGCTTCTGTTAGGTCCATACCATTTCTGTCAGTTATTGAGCCCATCTTTGCATGATATGTTCCCTTGGTATCTCTGATTTTCTTGAGGAGATCTCTATTCTTTCCCATTCTATTGCTTTCCTCGATTTCTTTTCATTGCTCACTTAGGAAGGCTTTCTTATTTCTGCTTGCTCGTCTTTGGAACTCTGCATTCAAATGAGTATAGCTTTTCTTTTCTCCTTTGCTTTTTGCTTCTCTTCTTTTCACAGCTATTTGTAAGGCCTCCTCAGACAGCCATTTTGCTTTTTTTCCATTTCTTTTTCTTGGGGAGGGTCTTGATCCATGTCTCCTGTACAATGTCACTAACCTCTGTCCATAGTTCATCAGGTACTCTGTCTATCAAATCTTTTCCCTTAAATCTATTTGTAACTTCCACCATATAATCATTAGGGATTTGTTTTAGGTCATAACTGAATAGTCTAGTGGTTTTCCCTACTTTCTCCAATTTCAGTCTGAATTTGGCAATAAGAAGTCCATGATCTGAGCCACAGTCAGCTCCCAGTATTGTTTTTGCTGACTGTATAGAGCTTCTCCATCTTTGGCTGCAAAGAATATAATTAATCTAATTTCACTGTTGACCATCTGGTGCTGTCCATGTGTAGAGTCTTCTGTGTTGTTGGAAGAGGGTGTTTGCTATGACCAGTGTGTTCTCTTGGCAGAACTTTATTAGCCTTTGCCCTGCTTCATTCTGTACTCCAAGACCAATTTGCCTGTTACTCCAGGTGTTTCTTGACTTCTTTCTTTTGCATTCCAGTCCCCTATAATGAAAAGGACATCTTTTTTAGGTTTTAATTCTAGAAGGTCTTGTAGGTCTTCATAGAACCATTCAACTTCAGCTTCTTCAGCATTACTGGTTGGGGCATAGACTTGGATTACCATGATATTGAATGGTTTGCTTTGGAAACGAACAGAGATCCTTCTGTTGTTTTTGAGACTGCATCCAAGTACTACATTTTGGACTCTTTTGTTGCCTGTGATGGGTACTCCTTCTAAGGGATTCTTGCCCACAGTAGTAGATATAAGAATCATCTGAGTTAAATTCACCCATTCCAGTCCACTTTTTCATTTAAGTGAAATAAGTTAGAGAAAGAGAAATAAAATATTATCTCATTTATATATGGAATTTAAGAATCAAAACAAAAAAAATGACAAATTCATGGGGAAAAAAGAGAACAAAGGAGTGCTGGGGTAAATTTGGATAGGAAGGAGGGAGGTAAAGTAGGTAGAGAGGATTAAGAGGTACAGACATATAGTTATAAAGTAAACAAACCACAGGGTTATACAATAGAGCATGAGGGATATGGTCTATAATGTCATAATAATTTAGTATTACAGTATTAGGGACTAGTGGTTACCAGGGATTGTGGTGATCATCTCATAATGCATGCAAGTGTCAGATCACTGTATAATACATCTGAAACTAACATAACATTGTATATCAACTGTTTAAATTTAAAAAGATGAACACATATCTTTTTAAGATATTCATATAAGAAATAATTAAATTATAAAATATTGAACACATTTTGAAAAGATTAAAACTTATTAGGGGTCTTTTGATATTGAGATTTTCACCCTCTGAATTTTGAGTTGACTCTTTACCTCAGGAGATACCTGGGTTTTAACATTATATTGTTGTTGTAGATATATTTGTAAATATTATCATTATATTTTGGTCATAAAGTTACATCCTACATAAACTTTTACAGAATTCTGCTTCTGACGCTTTAAGTCTAGGTGACCATTCACAAAAAGATATTATTGTTAGTGATAATATTCCAATTCTCCTATAGTTATTTCTTTTTTTTATTTCCCTAGAGATTCAATTCATTATGTGTAATTCTTCATAAGATCTGAAATTACTACATACCAATCACTTCATTTTATTTAGAATATACTCAAAACATGTGATCAAAAATTACTTTATAAATGAAAGAAAATAATTCAAGTATTTGTTTATTGCAACATCAATAGTAAGACTAAAATTAAAAAAAAGGAAATGTACCCATTTAGAAAGAAAAATAGGCTTGCACTGTCACTCAAATTCACAAATAAACATATAATTAGAGAGATTTTGAGTTTTAAAAAAGTAAATTGAATTAAACAGATAAGCTTTCTCTTATAAAATATTTGTGTTATTTCCACTGCTTTTCAGTAGCGTTCAGTTCAGTTCAGTCTCTCAATCATGTCTGACTCTCTGTGACCCCATTGACTGCAGCACGCCAGGCCTCTCTGACCATCACCCACTCCCAGAGTTTACTCAATCTTATATCCATTGAGTCAGTGATGCCATCCAACCATCTCATCCTCTGTCATCCCGTCCTTCTCCTGCCCTCAATCTTTACCAGCATCAGGATCTTTTCAAATGAGTCAGCTCTTTGCATCAGGTGGCCAAAGTATTGGAGTTTCAATTTCAGCATCAGTCCTTCCAATGAACATCCAGGACTGATCTCCTTAAGGATAGACTGGTTGGATCTCCTATCAGTCCGAGGGACTCTCAGGAGTCTTCTCCAACACCACAGTTCAAGAGCATCAATTCTTTTGTTCTCAGCTTTCTTTACAGTCCAACTCTCACATCCATACATGACTACTGGAAAATCAGTAGCATTACACATATTTTAAGTAGTTAGTAGCAAATATTTATGAATGATTTGCTTAATGACTATATTCTAGGGTTGTAGATGTTCAGTGAAAAATACAAGGCAGTATATATTTATAGTCTGACGTATCTTGTTCTTATAAAATTTCTTGAATTCTCATCAGGAATGTGAGACAATATGACTTATTTTACTATACAACTAAGTGTGTGCCCAGCTGATTAGAAGGTCATTTCTAAAGAACTATCATTCATATATTAATGTTGCCAAGTGGTACTTCTTTATTACTAAAAGCTCTAATTACTTATCTCAAAGTAATAATACTTTGCATTTGTAAAGCACTTTATGTTCTTCAAAGTGATTTGCATGCATTATCTCATTTGGTCTTGAAAAAGGGAGCCTGCTCATTAAATTGTCCAGATGGAGTGAGGAATCAGAGTGTTCAGCCATAACTAATGTTCTCTTAAACCAAGGTGAATATATGTCTAGTAGAGACCTGCCCATAATAAATGAAGGAAAAAAAAAATCAACATTCTCAGTTATATTAGAATCAAAATTTCTTGGGATAGTCCCAGTGTCCTCTTAATGTACTTTGCATAATCCTTTCTTCCCAGGTTAGTTACTGTCACAAAAAAATTCAGACATTTTATTCTGATCAGATCTAATCCTCTTCCTTGCTGTTGTTCTTATTTAAATATTTAATAGGCAAATATTTATATTAAAAACCTTATGAAATTAAATATGTAAATCCAAAACAAATTGTTTATCCCTTCCTATAATATCCTACAGAAAAATGAACTGTGGTAATTGAATATTGTTCCATATCAAAGCTAAATGTTGTAATATTTTCTACACTGACTCTAATGTCTTTTATATAGCTAAAAAAATCTCCTCTTCTAAATATGAATTTCCTTTTAAATATGTATTAAAGTCATTTTGTGTATGATAAGGTTGGCTACATGGCTAATCATGCTGACCACTTTTTCAGTCTCTAGTTTATTATAACAAATAGTGAGGTAAAAATTTCAGCAAGATACAAGGGCTGTGTACTTGACTGAAGGATAATGTCTCCCTTGGGTCCTTTTGAATAAAGAGAGGTAAAACCTCAGCCAAAACCTTGCACAGTAAAAGGTTTTAAAATAAGCATTGATTGAACTTCTGGTTCAACTTATTTAAATCAAATACACAGATATTTTTATTTGTTTATCCTTGACAGCTGTACATTAAATAATATTAGATAAAACTGTAAAGTTTTATTTTAGATTTTTTATTAATCTTGCAAAAAATGTTTTGTGAAAATGTAACTTTTGCAGAATACTTTGTTATGTTTGTAACAATTTGACAATTATTTCTTATTAGCTATTATTTCTCATTTTTGAAGCTGTGATTTAGAGCAAAAGCCTAGGTAGAAATCCTCAGATACAATTTAGTTTCTTTCCACTGCAGACTGCCATCCCTAAGTATCTCTTTCTGTAGGACCCTCAAGGATGTCAATGGCAACCCACACCAGTACTCTTGCCTGGAAAATCCCATGGCCGGAGGAGCCTGGTAGGTTGCAGTCCATGGGATCGTGAAGAGTCGAACATGACTGAGCGACTTCACTTTTCATTTTCATGCACCGGAGAAGGAAATGGCAACCCATTCCAGTGTTCTTGCCTGGAGAATCCCAGGGACGGGGGAGCCTGGTGGGTGCCTTCTACAGGGTCGCACAGAGTCAGACACTACTAAAGTGACTTAGCAGCAGCAGCAGCAAGGATGTCAGAGGTTTCTGAGGTTATTGAATCCATTATATTCACTTGTTGAAAAAGTCCTTTACTCCCACAGTTGCCACCATCCTGCCATCAAACATTAATTTGCTAAAATTTTGAAGACTATAGAAAAAATATTGGTAGACTTTAATAAGTCTTTACAAAGTGTAGCCAAGTATTGAAATTTGGACGATGACTAGAAATAGTATAGTTTGATTTTTCTCCCACAAATATATACATTGATCAAATCCCAATTATTTTTATCTATTTTACAAAAGACAAAAATAATACCTGGAAAGCAGTCTTAGTTTCAAGTACAATACAGTAGCTGTTTCCACACCATTGTCTTTATAGGCAGGAGTCTTGCCAGGAAAATTAGACAATACATAACTAGGGAAATCCTAGCAACTATGATGAAGTTGCCCTGTGAACCATCAAGGAAAAATGATCCTAGAGTGCTTAAGTCTGGATCAGCACTCTGTGGATTCAAGAGCATGCAAAAAAACCCTAAAACAGTTGGAGAATCAACTAAATCCCGGCTAAATGAGAATTCAGCCTGAGGGTTTCTTCTTCACCCACCACCTTTCCAAACATTTGCCCCTGTAGGTGGTTTCCCTTGGAACTGACTTTTTGATCAACGTTTAAGGGTAAATGTTTCTTTGCTAAGAGCCTAGCATGAGAAAGGTTATTAGTTTACCTGTGAATAATGGAGACTCATAATGATAAATTAAAAGTCACAGGTCACCTAGCTAGTAAGTATTGATGAGAGAATTAAAACCCAAATTTATCTTATTACAATGTCCATGCTTTCCCTCTATATTTGCATTACACAATCCAGAAGGTTAAAGATTGGTAATGTAAATAGATTTGGTTAGTCTGTTTGTTTGTGTGTTTAAAATACTATTTAAATTTTTTAAAATTATCATGGAATTAAGGTGTATTGATTACACTGATAACAGTAAATAATACAAGTTAAAATTAGGAGTCATTTAAATTTTGACATTTGAAATGAAAAATAATCCTTAGAAAAGCTGAAAAATATAAAGTTGTCTGATGTGAGATGAGAATCTTTTCAATAATTAATAAATAAGAATTTGTAAGAAGCTAACCAGATTTCTAATAAACATCCTTCAAAAATACAGTTAGATTTATTGAACAGGCTATACATGTGGTTATTTAGTCAGACTAAATTGTGAAGGAAAAGCAAGAGTTCATTTCGCTGCTCTCATTCAGTAAAAGACTCAGAAAAAATAAACTTCTGACAAAGTTAGTTTGACTTTAAATTGCTTTTTTTTTTTTGACTTTATTTATTTATTTATTTATTGCAAATGGCACTGATTCTAGCAGCAAATTTTACTTTAGGAAAGTTTTTGTTATTTCTTTGTTGTTTATTTGGCTTTCTTTCCATTTTTTTTTTTAATTTTTATAGATCTTAGGCTTTATTTATTTATTTATTTATTTATTTTAGTTTTTTATTTTTTAAATTTTAAAATCTTTCTTACATGCGTTCCCAAACATGAACCCTCCTCCCACCTCCCTCCCCACAGAGTTCTGAAATTTGTTTGTATTTTTATTGCTGTTTGTTTGTGTGAGAGAAAAATGGTATTGCTATAACTCTTTATATTTTTGTTGGTATTTTTATACATGTACTGATTTATTAAAAATCAATTTAAATCATATTTTAATTTCTATGAGATATATTGATTTTAATAGGATCTGACTTCTATTCCTTGACATGAAGAAATTGAGTTTAAATAGTTAAGATATAACAGTTAATAATGAGGAGCTTGTTATTGCAATTGGAACTGCACATGATACTATGAATGATAGAATAAATGACATGACTAAAATATGATTAACTTCTGTCATATTCTGAAAAAGGCATAGAGAAAAGGTATACTATAAAGCATTAAATTATATTAATTTCAATGTAATTGATATATCAAAACTCATAATAAATTAAGTATTGTGTTTTATTAGATTTTCCTATAAATACTAAAGCAAAATAAAATATTTGTTTTAAAATCAGTGAATGGGGAATTAATTGCTCAAAGTATGAAACAAGATATTTGAATGAATAATATGTTTTTCTATTTACACTAAAATTACTCTTAGTGTAGTGTAAAGAGTTTCAAATACAAAAAGAATTCGGACATAATTTACAGAGGATTTTTGGAGTACTAGAATTTGTTTTTACATTGAACAAATATAAATAATTTTAAGAATTTTCCTTTTTCTAAAAGCAGAAAACTTAAATATACAAAATTATATTTTTGTATTTGATATAGCGATATCTTTCTAAGAATTATTATAAAATAGGTCAGTAACTCCAACCTTAAAATACAAATTTCTGATAATTTAAAGATTATTTACTTTGAATAGTGTAAATTATCTTTATGTCATTCTAATTTTGACAGTCAGATTTGCAAAATCTTTGCTGATGCTGATGTAACCACCTTGTTTCTTCCTTTATCATAATGCATAATTAAAAATGAAAGGAAATATATTTCAAATTAATTTCAATTCAAGAAGTATTTGTGAAGCATGTATTATAATACAAAACTATAATGGATTTAACAGAGATACTAGTTCAGTGTCCCTTGTAAAATGGATATAAGATTCTTGATATATATGAATCATTTAATTTTGTTATAATTCATTAGAATTGTTCAATTCAACAAAAAAGTTCATATCTATATAATATTATAAAGATGTGTCCTCTTCTTTAACATTTGAAAATTCCTCAATCTATTATATTTTACAATTACTTATTTATGAATATTGTATTTTGTAGCAAATTTTTTAAATATCATGAATATTATTTCAAATATTTTAATATTAATTGCAACTTTATGTTCAAACAAAATGAAAATAATTTTCTTCTGTTGCACACTGAACAGTTGTCTTCTGAATTTTCTCTCATGTACTCTCTGTGAACTCCTGCACCATTCACATACATATTTATTTAACAAATATTTATTCATTACACAAATGTTTATTAACTGCCTTCTATGAGAATGCCATTGTGTTAAGTTATAATTTTGTATATTCACTGTCTGCAAATAAGGGTGACAGATGGGAGGGCAAAAAAATTATATCAGCAGTGGATCAAGGATAGAATAGAAGCAATACCCAGAATAAAATTACTTACTGTTGATAGTTTGATGATAAATAAAATTTTTCATGGACATATGATCCATTGACCTAAATGAAAATATCTGATGTCATTTTTAGGTGTATTGAATAAATGAACTTTTTTGTTGTAAGTGTGTTCAATCATAGAAAAGGCTTATTTTAACCTGGATGTAAAAACAGTTAAAAGTATGCTACCTGATTTGGGGGCAGGGAATAATTTAGAATTAATTCAGTATCAGTTCAGTAGCTCAGTTGTATTCAACTCTTTGTGACCCCATGGACTGCAGCACGCCAGGCCTCGCTATCCATTGCCAACTACAAGAATTTACACAAACTCATGTCCATTGAGTCAGTGACGCCATCCAAACCATATCCTATGTCGTCCCCTTCTCCTCTAGCCTTCAATCTTTCCCAGGATCAGAGTCTTTTTGAAAAAATCAGTCCTTTGCATCAGGTGGCAGAAGTATTGGAGTTTCAGCTTCAGCATCAGTCTTTCCAGTGAAAATTCAGGACCAATTTCCTTTAAGATGGACTGATTGGATCTCCTTGCAGTCCAAAGGACTCTCAAGAGCCTTCTCCAACACCACAGTTCAAAAGCATCAATTCTTCTGCATTCAGCTTTCTTTATAGTCCAATTCTCACATCCATAGATGCTGCTGCAAAGTTGCTTCAGTCGTGTCCGACTCTCTGTGACCACATAGACAGCAGCCCACCAGGCTCCCCCGTTCATGGGATTTACCAGGCAAGGACACTGGAGTGGGTTCCCATTTCCTTCTCCAATCTGTGAAAGTGAAAAGTGAAAGTGAAGTCACTCAGTCATGTCCGACTCTTCATGACCCCATGGACTGCAGCCTACCAGGCTCCTCTGTCCATGAAATTTTCCAGGCAAGAGTACTGGAGTGGGTTGCCATCGCCTTCTTGGATCCATAGATGACTAATGAAAAAAACACACAGCTTTGACTGGATGGAACTTTGTTGGCAAAGTTTTTCTTTGCTTTTTAATGTACTGTGTGGGTTGGTCATAACTTTTCTTCCAAGAGACAAGCGTCTTTTAATTTCATGGCTGCAGTCACCATCTGCAGTGATTTTGGAGTCCACAAAAATAAACTCTGTCACTGTTTCCCAATCTATTTGCCATGAAGTGATGGGACCAGATGCCATGATCTTAGTTTCCTTAATGTTGAGTTTTAAGCCAACTTTTTCACTCTCCTCTTTCATTTTCAACCAGAGAGTCTTTAGTTTCTCTTCACTTTCTGTCATAAGGGTGGTGTCATTTGTGTATCTGAAGTTACTGATATTCTCCACGCTATCTCGATTCCAGCTTGTGCTTCATCCAGCCCAGGATTTCTCATGATGTACACTGCACATAAGTTAAATAAGCAGGGTGACAATATACAACCTTTATGTACTGCTTTCCTGATTTGAAAGCAGTGTGTTGTTCCATGTCCAGTTGTAACTGTTGCTTCCTGACTTGCATACAGATTTATCAAGAGGCAGGTCAGGTGGTCTGGTACTCCCATATCTTTCAGATTTTCCACAGTTTGTTCTGGTCCACACAGTCAAAGGCTTTGTCATAGTCAATAAAGCAGAAATAGATGTTTCTCTGGGACTCTCTTGCTTTTTCAAAGATCCAAAAGATGTTGGCAATTTGATCTCTGGTTCCTCTGCCTTTTTTAAATCTAGCTTGAACATATGGAAATTTACAGTTCATGTATTGCTGAAGCCTAGCTTTGAAAACTTTGCGAATTACTTTAGTAGTGTGTGAGATTAGTGCAATTGTGTGGTAGTTTGAGAATTCTTTGACATTGCCTTTTTTGGGATTGGAGTGAAAACTAACCTTTTCCAATTCTGTGGCCACTGCTGAGTTTTCCAAATTTGCTGGCATATTGAGTGCAGCACTTTCACAGCATCATCTTTTAGCATTTGAAATAGCTCAACTGGCATTCCGTCACCTCCACTAGCTTTATTCATAGTAATGCTTCCTAATGCCCAGTTGACTTCACATTCCACGATGTCTGGCTCTAGGTTGCTGATCACACCATCATGATTATCTGGGTCATGAAGGTCTTTTTTGTATAGTTATTCTGTGTATTCCTGCCACCTCTTCTTAATATCTTTTGCTTCTGTTAGGTCCATACCATTTCTGTCCTTTACTGAGCCAATCTTTGCATGAAATTTTCCTTTGGTATCTCTAATTTTCTTGAAGCGATCTCTAGACTTTCCCATTCTATTGTTTTCCTCTATTTCTTTGCCTTGATTACTGAGGAAGGCTTTCGTATCTCTCCTTGCTATACTTTAGAACCCTGCATTCAAATGGGGATATCTTTCCTTTTCTGCTTTGCCTTTCACTTCTCTTCTTTTCACAGCTATATGTAAGACCTCCTCAGACAACCATTTGCCTTTTTGAATTTTTTCCTTGGGGATGTGCTTGATCCCTGTCTCCTGTACAATGTCAGGAACCTCTATCAATAGTTCATCAAGCACTCTGTCTATCAGATCTATTCCCTTAAATCTATTTGTCATTTCCACAGTATAATCATAAGGTTACTTGAATGGTCTAGTGGTTTTCCCTAGTTTCTTCCATTTAAGTCTGAAGTTGGCAATAAGGGGTTCATGGTCTGTGCCACAGTCAGTTCCCGGTCTTTTTTTTTTTTTTTTTTTGGCTGACTGTAAAGAACTTTTCCATCGTTGGCTGCAAAGAATATAATCAATCTGATTCAGTATTGACCATTTGGTTATGTCCATGTGTAGTCTTCTCTTGTGTTGCTGGAAGAGGATATTTGCTATGACCAGTGCATTCTCTTGGTAAGACTCTATTAGCCTTTGCCCTGCTTCATTCTGTACTCCAAGGCCAATTTGCCTGTTACTCCAGGTGTTTCTTGACTTCCTACTTTTGCATTCCAGTCCCCTATAATGAAAAGGACATGTTACAAAAATATTTAATTTCAGGGGAGCAATTATTTAGCTTTAAGAAAAATTTGCCATGCCTCTTTAATCTTTGTTATGATACAGTATAATTGAATATTCCTTGCTATATTATTAGTGTGAGAAAAAAAGATGTTATCAAATTATTTTTCTACATCATTATAATTTAATGTTTTCTTTTGTAGGTTATTTAATTATATTAGATTGAATATTCATATGGTAGCATCTTCTTCTCCCAAATTCAGCTATTGTTTGGCTTATGCTTACATCAGATTCTGATTTATTATAATTTTTTCAAACTTGGCTATTTCTATTTAGCTATCCTCTAAGATATTTAAGATTAACTAGGCTAACAATGATCCTCCCTAGTAGCTCAGCTCATATAGAATTACCTGGTTCAATTCCTGGGTTGGTAAGATCTACTGGAGAAGGGATAGGCTACCCACTCAGTATGCTGAGCTAATAACAATATAAAAAAATTACTGGTTACATCCCACCCAGAATATTCCTAACTTTTCTTTCTTTCTATTTTATTTTATTTTTTTAATAGTAACTATCTAGTTTAGATAATGTTTTTGCAAAGCAATCCTCACCACTTTCAAACAACTGGGAGAAGAAAAGATACTAGAATTTGAAATACATAGGAAATTTGATGGCTCTAATATCTAATTAAATCATGGCTGTTTCAGTACTTACATTGTCTATTCTAGCTTACCTAATGTTCAGTTCAGTTTAGTCGCTCAGTTGTGTCGACTCTTTGTGACCCCATGAATCACAGCACACCAGGCCTCTGTGTCCATCACCAACTCCTGGAGTTCACTCAAACTCATGTCCATCGAGTCGGTAATGCCATCCAGCCATCTCAGCCTCTGTCATCCCCTTTTCCTCCTGCCCCCAATCCCTCCCAGGATCAGACTCTTTTCCAATGAGTCAACTCTTTGCATGAGTGGCCAAAGTACTGGAGTTTCAGCTTTAGCCTCAGTCCTTCCAATGAACACTCAGGACTGATCTCATTTAGGATGGACTGGTTGGATCTCCTTGCAGTTCAAGGGACTCTCAAGATTCTTCTCCAACACCACAGTTCGAAAGCATCAATTCTTCAGCACTCAGCTTTCTTTATAGTCCAATTCTCACATCCATCCACGACCACTGGAAAAACCATAGCCTTGACTAGAAGGACCTTTGTTGGCAAAGTAATGTCTTTGCTTTTCAATATGCTATCTAGGTTGGTCATAACTTTCCTTCCAAGGAGTAAACCTCTTTTAATTTCATGGCTGCAATCACCATCTGCAGTGATTTTGGAGCCCCCAAAAATAAAGTCTGACACTGTTTTCTCTGTTTCCCTATCTATTTCCCATGAAGTGTTGGGACAGGATGCCATGATCGTAGTTTTTTGAATGTTGAGCTTTAAGCCAGCTTTTTCACCCTCCTCTTTCACATTCATCAAGAGGCTCTTTAGCTCTTCTTCACTTTCTGCCATAAGGGTGGTGTCATCTGCATATCTGAGGTTATTGATATTTCTCCCGGCAATCTTGATTCCAGCTTGTGCTTCTTCCAGCCCAGCGTTTCTCATGATATGCTCTGCATAGAAGTTAAATAAGCAGGGTGACAATATACAGCCTTGACGTACTCCTTTTCCTATTTGGAACCAGTCTGTTGTTCCATATCCAGTTCTAACTGTTGCTTCCTGACCTGCGTATAGGTTTCTCAAGAGGCAGGATAGGTGGTCTGGTATTTCCATCTCTTTCAGAATTGTCCACAGTTTATTGTGATTCACACAGTCGAAGGCTTTGGCATACTAAAGAAAGCAGAAATAGATGTTTTTCTGGAACTCTCTTGCTTTTTCCATTATTACGTTAATTTTTTTTTTTTACATTGCTGGAGCACCTTCCATTTGTCCACTGAGGGAAAACAAACAAACAAACAAACAAAAAATATATATAGAAGCCAAAATAATGTTATAGGCCAACCTTCACATAGAATAAAGCATATAATAACAATACCATAAATTTCAACCTATACAATTTAAATTTATTATTTGCCATAATTTATTTTCTAATCTTATTTGCTCAGTCCTTCCAGAAGTGTTATAAAAATTTAATGGATTAAACCGACATTTGTCATCAACACATTCTGAGTTAATAGCTCTAATTCTCATTAATTTACTTTCTGTTACAGAAGGAAACTTAACATTTAAAACAATAGAAAACTTTATAAAGGATCCTCATTAAATTTCTAATGAATTCTATCATGACCATATTGATGATACCATAATACAACATAAATGAAACAAACTTCTTACATCTGAACATTTTTAATTCACCAGTATTTTGTAAGTGGTAGAGATGAGGGGCTTCCCTGGTGGCACAGATGGCAAAGACTCTGCCTTCAATGTGGGAGACCAGGGTTTGATCCCTAGGTCAGGAAGATCCCCTGGAAAAGGGACTGGCAACCCACTCTAGTACTCTTGCCTCTAGAATTCCATGGATAGAGGAGTCTGGTTGGCTACAGTTCATGGGGTTGCGAAGAGTCAGACATGACTTAACAACTAACACTCTCACCATTGATCATTATTTCAGTTTATCAGTTCAGTTGGTCAGTCATGCAACTGCATAGACTTCAGCACACCAGGCTTTCCTGTACAACACCAACTCCTGGAGTTTATTCAAACTCATGTCCATCAGGTTGGTGATGCCATCTGACCATCTCACCCTCTGTTGTCCCCTTCTCCTGCCTTCAATCTTCCCCAGCAACAGGGTCTTTTAAAGTGAGTCAGTTCTTTGCATCAGGTGGCCAAAAGTCCTGGACTTTCAGCTTCAGTATCAGTCCTTCCAATGAATATTCAAGACTGATATCCTTTAGGATTGACTGGTTTGATCTCCTTGCAATCCAAGTGACTCTCAAGAGTCTTCTCCAATGCCACAGTTCATAAGCATCAATTCTTCAGCACTCAGTTTTCTTTATAGTCCAACTTTGACATCCATAGATGACTATTGGAAAAACCATAGCTTTGCTTAGACAGACCTTTGTTGGCAAAGTAATGTCTCTGCTTTTTATTTTAGTTTTTAAATCCCCAATATTTATTATATATTAAGTATATTTTGCATCACCGTATTTGCTTCTTCTTTTTATTCACTAAAACTAAGGAATATTTTAGTCAAGTTGTTCTACTGGCTTGATCTAAGTAAGCCTCCAATAATAAAGTTGAACTACCTCCTATCCTTATAAGTTGATAGGAAATGGAATTTACTTGAATTATCAGAAACTCTTATTCAGTATGTAAGTATGAAATTGCAATATACTATTGTATGCTCAGCATACAATATTCTATTTCTTTAAGCCAGCATTTGGTAAGCAGCCAGCAAAAAGTCCTGCTAATTTTTATTCAGAAAAATAGAAAGTGTTTTATTTTTCTCTATATAAATAAAGAATAAAAGTACTAATGTTTTTCAAAGACACTTTAAAATCAATGTAAGAATCTATGAATGATAATACCATTATATAGCCAATAGTACACAACGATGCAAACTGAGCAAGTATATACGCATATATTATGTAGAGTCATTTGACATTGTCAATCTTCAACCATTTTGAACTACAGAAACAATATTTTCAGATGGTTTAATGTAACAATTCTGTGACTGAAGGAAATTGCCTAAAGTGACTAGTTGATTCATATCTAACTCATGGTACTAGGTATATATTCTGGGACATCCCTGCATCCCTAATAATCAGCATATTTATCCTTTCAAGTAAAGACAGAATAGCCATATTTTGTTACCACATAGCAGTTTTCTGATGTGATATTTAAAGATAGTCAGCAATTATTTTATATAAAGTGTGTTTAAACTCTAGAAGAAATTGTGAGGCCTTAGGAGGACTTTTGAAAAAAGTATTCTCTAACTAGACAGTTGGAAGAATTAGCAAGTCAACATGAATGATCTTTCCCATCCCTGGTGGGAAATATATATATATATATATACATATATATATATATATATATTCATATTGGAAAATAATTTCCTCTATCATATCAGTAATTTGTCATGTTAACACTCTTAATCACCTTGTCACAAAGCTAGTATTTCCCATCAACTCTTCATAAGATTTAAGGGAGAGAGTAATGAAAATTAGCACAGAATGAAAAAAAAAAAAAAAGAAAATTAGCACAGAATGAGAAAAGTTGCCAAGTTTTGTTCCACTTATAGCTCCCAAAATCTCATTATTTTTTTTTCTTCTATACCCACTAAACAAAAACAGGTATGACTGAACAGCTTATACAGTTTATCATGGATGCTATAAAATAATTTGAATTGCTTATGGCTACATATGGCACCAATTATTTTGAGACAAACTCAAAGAAAAGTGGAATTTCATGTGTCATCTTTAAAAGATCCAAAGCTCGAAAGGATCATTTGACACCACCAAGTAACTTTGTGATAGTAATCACGGGATAGAGAAGAGAGAACAAGCTGGATGTGAGACTTTATTCAAATATTGTGTATCACATTCTCTAGAATTTGCTAGCATTGTGTTTCACATCTAAGTGGAATTTATTTTTTTTTATTTTAGTTAATGTTAGTTTAAAATAACTAATATTATTAGAACATGACAGGTAATGTGCTAATATCTTTAATCATAAAACATAGTACTTGCATGGTGCTCACCATCTATCAATTATTATTCTTAGTTCTTCATTATATTATTCTCCAGACTATCTTCACATACAATGAAGCAGATGCTATTATTATTGTCATCTTTTAATTAGAGGAAAAGACACAGAGGTTGAAACACTGTTCTGTCTCAAGAAATCCAACTGCAGGACCCATCCTCTTCATGTCTGTCATTGAAGCCAATTTAATCTAGAACTCATCAACACTCCGCATTATCTGCCCTACTATCTACCTTTTCTTCTGACCATGAAGTGGTTTTCAAAATCATACTCCTCAAGAAGACAAATCATGCCATCTAATTTAATAACCTAGTAATTAGATAAAAATGTTATCAAATGAAATTTTGCAAATTTGAGATTTTTGTACAAGCCCATGTATTAAGATAATGTTTTCTTTTCCAAATACAGTCACAGTTTAACTCGCATTGAAGATTGCTGTATATACCTTCCAGTAAAAGCTAAATTAAACCAAAAGCCAAAAGACAGTATTCTCTAAAGTGCGTCACTCTACATGTAAAATTTTGTTCCTTCACTTTAAAACTATTTGGGTTTTAGGTAATACCAGCAGAATATGTAGTTTTCACTTAGTACAGAGATACATAACTACAGTATGGCCTATCAATATGTATACAATAGACACATGATTGCAGAGGAAATGTATGCTAATGTGGGCATACATATTACTATCTTGAAAATCAAAGTTATTGTGTGATTATGATCAGGCTTTGTGAAATCAAGTTAAATTTTCTATTCACTCAGGCTTATGTTCCTGGTAAAATTCCTATAGTTTCCTTTGTTGATGGCCACCCCTTTTCTTCCCTCTTGTTATCTAGTCTTTGGATACCTTTACAAGTTCACTGTTCACCGTTCCTGGTTCCCTGCAAGGCAGCATCAAAGATCTATTTGTAGTCCCCTCAGTCTTCCTTTAGCTTATTCTTCCCTGCTTTTGCACAGAATGCTCTTTGGTTATAATGCCGTTTCTGTTTGTTGAACACATGAAATCCTAAAACTTTTAACATACCTTGTAAAACTTTTTCCTTAAGTCCTCAAAGTTTGCTGCTTCGTTATCTTTGTAGCTGAAGATCATGTATTTGTCAAACTGAATTGAACATGTTAAATTTGTGGCCTCCAGTTTCCTTAGATGTAAGTTGGGTCACTACAATACTACATGGGTCAGAGTCCTGTCAAGAAGGAGATTGGATAATGTAAGTAATTAAATTGTGTTTAAGGATAATTTAATAAAGTGTTCATTTATAAATGTGGGAAGACCAGAAAAATAGTGCTGTATATTGTAAGTAACAATAGGAGGTTCTGACCATTCCTATATCCCAAAGGGCTAAGGGAGGCACACTTTGTGGAATGGAATAAAAAGAAAGGGAGATTTCCAAGTGGCTCAGTGGTAAAGAAATCTGCCTGCAATGCAGGAAACCCGGGTTCGATCACCTGGTTGGGAAGATATCCTGGAGAAGGAAACCCCTCCAGTATTCTTGCCTGGAAAATCCCATGGACAGAGAAACCTGGCAGGCAACAGTCTGAGGGGTCATACAAGAATTGAACACAACTTTGTGACTAAACACAACAACAAGATAAAAAGAGAGAGGAAGTTGTGTAGAAAAGGTTGTTTGGAAGGAGCTCTGATTTTCTGGTTGAGGGAGGTGGCCAATTGAGCAAATAAATGTCCTAAAGTTCCTCCTTCCCTCCTTCCTATTTCTGGTCAGTGCTTCCCAATGGTTGGTCTCACCCAGGAGCCAGAACTGTTGATATGATTCATGCAAGTCATATCTGAGACTGAAAGTAAGTTTGTGAGGGATGAAGACACCTTTCCTACCCTACTAGGTTTTGTAAACATGAAATTAAATCATATTACATGTGATACAAGTATATGTTTTAATTTGCATAATATGCAACTTAATGTTATTCTTCAGTTGCTAAGTTAAGTCCAGCTCTTTGCACTCCCATGGACTATTAGGCTGCCGAGCCCCTCTGTCCTCCATTTCCTGGAGTTTGCTCAAATTCATGTCCATTATTAACATAATAATCACACCCAAATTATAAATTATTCCCTGCTAACAGTACATAGTACCAACATGTGTCCAATTGTTTAAAAGAGAAACTTAGGAATCACCCTTGATTCCTCATATATCTTTATTCCCCATAAATCATGTATTTAGCTTGATCATTAAAATGGGGGTCTTATCTGGATCCAAATCCTGTAAGATTGTTATTAGCCCAAGAGAAACCTTCAAACAAATCAGAAGAAGCTTTGTTCCTTTTAGGTGGTAAATAATCCATGACTTCATTAATGGAGCATGAACTAGTTTCCAGCCCCAATGAAACCACTTCTACCTGAGATGAAGGACCAGTACAACCATACACAAAGGCCCAGAAATCATAGCTCCATTATTTAATAACTAGTAGACTTACTTTAGCCCTTCTACAATGGCTAAGAAATTTTCTTTTCTGTAGGTGAGGGGATAATAACAGTATCTACTTTGTTGGATCTTCTTGAGGAGTAAATGGATGTGTGTAAAACTCTTAGAAAAGTTCTGGCATGCATTAAACATTATGTACATCATTTCACATTCAAAATATGTCTCAATCTTTTGCCACATTCCCCCACCAGCACCTATGACAGCCTTTAGTTCTTGCTGGACTATAAAAATAAGTCCTTATCCATTTTCTTCTTTTAGTCTTCCCCTACTTGTAATCCTAATTCCCTACACAGAGAAATAGCATATATGCTGTTTCTATTTCACCACATACATTTATATCCATGTTTCTAGAAAAGTTTATTTTTAAGGTATCTTGAAAATCCTCACCCCATGTAACAAAACTCTGAATTCCATTATCTTGAAATGTGAAAGTACCTAGAGTATCCTAAGAATAAATACACATTACTGTAGGGAAGTCCAAGTATACTGCATATTTCTAGCTAGATCCTTTCCCCATGATACGTGATTTCATTTCCTCACTCCTGCTTTCTCAGGCAGCAGCGCACACTGTTTCTTCTTCAGGTTCTTGCTATGATGTGTTCCTCCCCTACAGCTCCCAGTTAAAATTTCCCACTCTCCCTGTGGACTTCTACTTCACAGTTTCTCTCCCAGCTTTTCTTTTCTTTTTTTCCATCAGGATCACTCTCTTCCATTTTTATTCCATTGCTCTGGCATTCATAGTAGCATTTCCCAACAAGGATGTGTCATTTTCATCAGCCTGAAAGATAAAATAAAACTTCCAGATCAGAGGTACCTGTAGGATTGAAAGTCTGCATTTATGAGCGATATAAAGCTTTTATGAGGCATATAAATCTACCGGGAAGATGCACCTGTGGAAACTAAGCAAGAACTCCTATTCAGAAAGCTGTAACTCTGAAGCCAAAGGCCTAAGCTAAACCAATAGAAAATGAATTTTTGGATATTAACTTTCTACAGAATGCTATAAAATATTTCTACCCAGCCAAAAGTAAATTGTTGAATTTCAGAAATCACTCAATTATTGGTATCTTCCCTCTTTCAGAAATCTCATTATTTACAAGTCCTTTTAACACTCACAAAGTCTAATTTTGATTAACACCAAGGGTCGAAGATTATAAAGGCTCATTACAATTATATCAAGAGCTTAAGTGCATATTTAGTGCACTCTTTCCATTTATAACTGTTTTGGTTACTCTATTGCTTTTCTGATTTTGTGGTATTTCACCACATTGTTAAAACAGTTGTACTTACTTTCCGTGGTTTGACTTTGATTTTATTCTGCTACTTACTTATTGGAAAAAAATATATATATATATATAAATTTTTATCACAATTTACTAAAAAATGGTCTTTTGAAAATAAATTTTGCCAATATTTATAGTGGGTTCACTATATTCCAGGTACTCTTGGCCATTTTAAAGATATTAACTCTTTTCATTTGCCTAACATCTCTGGGTAATAAGCACAATTGCTTTGTCCCATTTTACCAATTAGGAAACTGAGGAACAGGGAGGTTAAGTATGTTAAGAAATTCATGCAGCTGGTAGATGGCAGAGTCAGGAATTGAAGGCAGGCACCATTCAAATGCCTGCTCTTAACTACCTTATTATTTGTATTTGTAAGTTACATTTTTATATCTGACCCCAAAGTATATACAAAGTACTAATATAGGAGAATGCTTTTACTGATATGTGGTGAAAAAAACCCTCAAAATACTATTATCTGTTCTTATCTGTGTGTCAAATCTATTTTACATATATTAATAGCTGTATATGTATGCATGATAGAATATTCCACTTTTTCTTAAAAAAACACCTGCATTAATATAATCAATTTAAGACAGCATAAGTGTACATAACTGAACTGATACTATAGCTCAAGAAGAGACAGATTAAAATGGTGAAAAACAGTCACTGATTTACTCCCTCTAATAAGGTCAATCTATTTTTATTGTCTATTTGTTAAGTTTTGAAGATAGTATTATCATCAGTGTCTGAAAATAGAATTTTGAAACAAAAGTTTTTTCACTGCCAGAAGAGAAAGTAAACGCTTAGAATGTTCATTGACTGGTTAGTGTCCCACCCCAGGATTATTATCTGGAATATCATAGTTACTTCCTAGAGATATGGTGTTAGATGCTCAGTCATGTCTGTCTCTTTGTGACCCCATAGGCTATAGCTTGCCAGGTTCTACTGTCCATGGAGTTCCCCAGGAAAGATTACTGGAGTGGGCAGCCATTCCCAGGAAGAGATGTGGTACCCCTAGCTATTTCTCCTTCACCAGTGTTATGTAGGAGATGGGAATTAAATTCTGTTAATTTCCTATTTTTATGATTTTTTTTCTTCTCAATTGATTTTACAAAATCCAAATATATATAAATCCATATATCCTTATATACCTCTTATGTGTGTGTGTATTGATACCAACCAAAATAAAATAAAAAGTCATATCACTGATACTGTATAAACATGTAGTTAGTGACATATTTCAGATTATAATTCAGATAATTTGCTGTCATATAATTCTCTTTTCTTTAAACCTGAGCAGCTCTTTTCATTTCAAAAGGATCTTTATTCCACAGAGACAGTTATCAGAAATGTATATGAAAGCATACAAAGTTCAGGAGAGAGTAGGGAAAGAGGATTATCTTTCTTTGTGGCATGAATTCAGATTCCCCAGAGTTCACTGCCTGTGTAAGAGGCAACGTGGCCAAGTTTGTGCGCATGGCCAGTTATTCAGCACATTTTGAGGCTCGACCTTGTTCCTGCAAAGAATGTGCTCTGAACACACTAGAAGACTGTCTTTGCAGCATTAAGAAAGTTCTGGCAGAGGAAAAAATGTTGTAAATGGCCATTTGTGATAATTAATGTCCAAGAAATTTCCATGGTTTTCCCCATTTTTGTTCTAAAAAATTTCCTTCTGATATCTTGGGCTGTTACCTTGGATGCTTTTCTTCTCAAAAGCCTACTGACTAGCTGCCAAAGAGAGGCTCGTTCACACCTTGCCTTTTTTCCAATGTGCTCTTCTGCTCCATAGAGATAGACAATACTTACAAAAGGAAGAGGAAAAAAACTCACACAGCACCAATATGTGCATATTGGGTGACTTTCTAAGCTGCCAGGTTGCCAGAACAAAGCCTCAGGAGGATGCCAAGATGCTATCCAATCCTTGAAAAGTGAACGAAAGTATCATATCCATTAGGATCAAAAAGGTACAGAAGGTAATGTTGTTGTTGTTGTTGTTGTTGTTTTTTCCTTTTCAACAGGCAAAACTTGATTTATTTTACCTAACACATTAAAAATTGGGCTGTATGTCTATAATTTTTTTCTGCCACTTTCTTTTAAGTGATTATGTTTCAAATAAAACGGAGCAACAATTGAAAGAAGAATGAAAGGCAGCATTTGCATGCGAACAAACAGGAAGTTTTCACCAGACTTTATTATTTTTCATTTTTCTTTCATTTTAGAAACATAGATAAGTAGACTACTGCTCCAAAGTGAAAGCAGTGAAGTGTGCAACTGCCTGCCCTTGTCAGATTGATAGAGTGAAGATGTTGAACGAGATAATAGAAACTTTCTATTCTTCGAGGACTGGAATAAAGAAACCATTTCTAGTCATTCATCAGCATTGATTGCCTTTGCACTTGCGGTACAGCTCAGACCTTAGGTTTTACAAAGGGAAGCTAAAACAAGTACAGTGATCCACTTTGGGAAGTGCAGTTGGCTTCCGCTTATCATTTAGTGCATAGCAGCCATAAGACATGGCAACAGAACACCAATAGCATGGAGCATGGCAACAATGAAGCTAGATGTTTCTTCACTTACTCTGGTTCTCAGGCTTATGAACATTTTACTCTGGTAACTGTGGACACTAAGTGAATTTATGTTTTGTTCTTAATCATGTTTAGCTTAGAATATTTTTATTGGTTTCTTTTTTCATCATTTGTGATGATCCAATTTTGAGTTGCTTAATTTTCAGAAATAGTTTAGTGATAAATAGCTACACTAAAATGCAATTTAGTGAACATGCATGAGCCTGCATACTGTAATTCATTTTCTGTAAAGGAGGTATTGAAAATATGTAAATGATACCTTCAATAATTTTCAGTTCTATTTTCCTTTAAACATTTACAAACTTTATATGCCACAAAATGTGTACATATTTTCACTGCACTGAATGAATATGGTACCTCATACATTTGCTTCTGAGCAATTTATATTACACAAGCAAGATGAAGTGGAGAACTGAAACAATTATCCAAATCATTCAAACCAAAGGAGCACTTTGGCCTCAATCATTTAGGTACAGAATTTCAAATCAAAGTATTTCTTTGGCTTGAATGATATGGACAATTGTCTCAGTGCTCTATTATCACAACTATAGATTTCCAATCTGATTATGGGTCTAACATAAGATGGAAAAAATAATAACATATAATTGTGTTTTGAGAACTTGGCTCATTCCAAAATCATTGTGCCAGTGTTTCCTAGTCCAGACACAATCTACAGGGTCAGTCATCTGAAAATGAGTGACCTCTTAAAGCCACTTGAGCACTATTTAGAACTGAGAATTAGAAACTCCTTCCTCAGTTAGTTTGCCTCTTCAAAAATCCATTTTGCTTCAAAACAAATTTTAAATATTATTTTTCTGAAATGAATACTGTTCCACAATTCAGCAGAACACAACAATCCATGTAATCACAACAATGAATATGAAAAAATGATTAAAATTAGTTTGGCATAAATATATGTGATTATACTAGGTCAATCATTTTAGTTTGATTTGATAATTTATAAATAATAAAAGCCAAAGTTTTCAGGCAATTACATTGATTATTATTATTGACACAAACATTAGAAACACTTTCCAAACCAAATCCTGTTCAATTGCTTTTTTATATCATCTTTTACTTTGGAGATTTAAGTTTTGTACAAAAGAAAATGGAAAAATCCTCAATATAACGAAACACATTTCAGAAGTGTGAAAGCTAAGACTTTCACTAAATGTGAAAGCTAATTGCTTTCTTTGCATTTATAAATAATTGTAGGTATTTTAATGGCATACCTAAAATACACTGATTGCATAAAAGTTCCTAAGTAATAAGTAGCACTTGAAGTGGGCCTTAGAAGCCATTCACTTTGCACCATCCTGCCCACTCCAGTATTCTTGCCTGGAGAATTCCATGGACAAAAGAGTCTGGTGGGCTACAGGCCATCGGATTGCAAAGAGTCGGACGTGACTGAGTGACTAACACTTTCACTTTCACCACAAAATGCACTTGGTCAGGATGATCCCAGGTTGTGTGCAATTTCCTGTAAACTATTTTTGGCTTCCCAGGTGGTTCTAATGGTAAAGAACCTGCCTGCCAATGCAGGTAGATGTAAGGAGACAAGTGTTGGCTCCCTGGGTTGGGTAGAACCCCTGAGGGAGGGCATGGCAACCCACTCCAGTATTCTTGCCTGGAGAATCCCATAGACAGAGGAGCCTAGCGGCCTGCACTCCATGGGGTCACAAAGAGCTCAGACATGACTGAATAACACTTTCAGTTTTCCTTTTTCTTTTTTGTGGATCAGTTTATGAATCATTTTTTATCCGTTTTTTCATTTTGCGTTAGTAACTTTTATGAATAGCTTTTCTATGTCCTTCAGTGAATATTCTAATTTTGTTTTTTATAAGTTGATATTGACTGTTTACATATTCAATCTAGTGTTTCACTTATTATGTATCTACTAACAACTGTGATAATTTGGAGGTGATATTTAAATCATTTTAAAGAAAGGATTTTTTAAGGATCAAGTTATACTACTTAACATACGGAGGAACATACATGATTTGAGAAAGTAATAATGAAACATACATTACCATATGGAAAATTAGATAGCCAGTGGAAACTTACTGAATGACACAGGGAGCTCAGATCTCATGCTCTGTGAAAATTTAGAAGGATAGGATGGTCTGAGAGGTGGGAGAGATGTTCAAGAGGGAGGGAACATACTTATACCTGTGTCTGATTCATGTTGACATACGGCAGAAACCACCACATATTGTAAAGCGATTATCTTCCAGTTAAAAATAAATAAATCAAAAGCAAAAGAATAAAACAGACAAGCTTCTTTGGCAATTTAAATATCTCTTAACCATGAATTTGGTTTTAGGGCTAGAATACTAATCCAAATTTAATTTTGATGAAATTAAGCTTCATAGATTCAAACTAGACCCAATTTATTTTTTTACTAAAATGACATATCAAGCATTTTAACCCAGTTTAACAATTCTCATTTTATTCTCATTAATTCTTATTATGTATCATAATTTCCTATCAATACTTGAGATGGTTTTGAATCTTAATTCTGGCACCCAGCAGTCTAGACTCTTAATGATTGCATCTTTTCCGACTCTAGTCAAATATTTGATTAAATATGCTAAACCAAGGACTGATCAGATGATATTGATATGGATTCTTTATTTAATGGTATTAAAACCTATTTATTCAATGAAACTGAATTTATTATATTTCCCTGGAAAAATCCATAATAAAACCAAGATTAATTATATATTTTATTTAAATAGTTCCCTAGTATAAAAAGTGCTTTTATATAAAGACTCTAAATTTATTTTCACAAAACCCTGTGAATTAGGCAATAGTATTCCCTTTCCAGAGTATGGACATTGAAACTCAGAGTTAAATAGCCTATGAAAAATCATAGTTTACACATATAGAATTGTGAATGAAGCATCCTGATGTCCAGGGAATTTTCCAGTACACAAATCCCCCTCCCATTTTCCTCCTCTGAGTTATCACATCTATTTAAATAGAAAAAAATGAAACCTACACAAACATTTTCAGAAGATAAAGATAAAATAAATAACATGTAAATGTGTAAAATCATATTATTTCAGAAGATTATTATTTTTCACCTTTATATTTATGTGATGTTATTATCTATATCTATATCTATATATATAAGGATATATATACACACATGTATATTTAATATATATGTGTAGGTGCATGTGTAGATATATAGACCTATTTACATATAGACATCTCTGCTGCTGCTTCTGCTGCTAAGTCGCTTCAGTAGTGTCCGACTCTGTGTGACCCCATAGATGGCAACCCACCAGGCTCCCCCATCCCTGGGATTTTCCAGGCAAGAACACTAGAGTGGATTGCCATTTCCTTCTCTAATGCATGAAAGTGAAAAGTGAAAGTGAAGTCACTCTGTCGTGTCTGACTCAGCGACCCCATGGACTGCAGCCCACCAGGCTCCTCTGCCCATGGGATTTTCCAGGCAAGAGTACTAGAGTGGGTTGCCATTGCCTTCTCCATAGATATCTCTACATATACATACATAGAGAAAGCTCTCTCTATGAATATCTATCTATTTTGTTAATCTTATCTATTATCTATCTACCTACAGTTGACCCTTGAATCATATAGGTTTAAACTGTGCAGGTTCACTTATACTTGGATGATTTTCAGTAAATACATACAATGGTAATACACAGTCTAAGGTTGGTTGAATCCATCATTGTGGAACTATAATTGTGGATACAAAGAGCCTACATTAAAGATTTTTGACTGCACTCAGAGCTCCTAAACCCTCCTTGTTTGAGAATTAACTGCGTATCTGGAATCAATAATGAAACTTAATCCTTTAACTATTTACTTGGTACCATACCAAGTGATTCACATATAATATTTTCTTGATCCTGCTCATTCATGCTATATTATTCAATTTTTGGATAGCCATAATCTTTATATTAGAATTGAGGAAAATAAGATTTGGAGGGGTAATTTTATTTTGCAATCACATAGCTAGTAAGTAGCAGTGCAGGATTTAAATTCAGATCTCCCTGACGCCAGTCTCAATGCTCTTAAACATTAGCGTATTACTGAAGTGTATTTTTCTCTAAAAGGAAACATATGTAAAATCCAGAATCTCCCCAGTGGTCCAGTGGTTAAGAATTTCCCTACCCATGCAGGGGACACACATTCAATCTCTGGTCTGGTAAGACTCCATACACTGCGGGGCATATATGTCTGTGAGACACGACAGCTGAAGCCCTCAGCTCTAGAGCCCATGCTCTGCTACAGGGGAAGCCAGTGCGATGAGAAGCCCACACTCAGCAAGTAGAGAGTAGCCCCTGAGACAGGAGCCGGTGTAGAGCAATGAAAACCCAGTGTAGACAAAAGGCAAAAAAATAAAAGAGAGAGAGAAAGAAATCCAATCAGAATATTTCCCAGTAATGACATCAGGATCAGGCTCTTCTAACGTGTAATGGTCATCATTTGTCCACTTTGAAAATTAGAAACTTTAGCATCTCTAATCTTTTGAACTTTATGTTTTTCTGAGATTTCAAAAAATTGAAAATAGTGTCCCTTCATTCATATCTGCAACTATTTTCTTTCTAAAAATACATAATATTGAATATAACTTTCTAGATATTTAAATGCATTCAAAATATTTATTTATTGGTATATCTGCTAGCTCTCTTATAATATCCCCTGACTTTTAAATTTTTTTCACTCACTCCCAGTTTCAAGTTCATTCTGGTGGGGATGGATATGGAAGGAAAACAGGAGTTAAGGATTTCTATAAGCTTTCTGTCCTCTGTCATTATTAAAGCATATGCTAATGTGCCTGACTTTTCTTAGCTCCCTTTTTCTAACCATAGCTGCGAGAAAATTACAGCAGGTGTGTTTTGTTGTGTTTTAAAAGCTCAGCACAGATTTCATATTCATTCTCTAGTCCTATCTTCTGAGTTCCACACGTGTGTTCTGTGTATTCAAAATCAACAGCAAACCTAAAATTGATTTTTAAGCTACATGCATCCTTTTTCCCAATCCAAACATACTGATTATAGGGAAATAGTGTGGAAGAAACTTCTCTTCATTTTAATGCATTTCTTCCATGTGCTATTGCTTTTCTAATGTTTTATGCCACATAATGGATAAAACACTACTTTTTCATAGTGTCCAGTTCAACTTCTCAGGCTTCCTACGTGGTGCTAGTGGTAAAGAATCCACCTGCCAACGTGGGAGACACAAGAGATTCTGGTTCGATTCCTAGGTGGGGAAAATCCCTTGGAGTAAGAAATGACGACACACTCCACTATTCTTGCCTGGTAAATCCTGTGAACACAGGAGCCTGGTGATTTACAGTTCATGGGATTGCCAAGAGCTGTACGTGACAGCATACACACATCTCCAGTTCAACTATATGGGAAAAATCATATACTTGTTACCACTGGTGGTAAAAGTTTTTCTTTCCTTTCTGCTTTGGGACATATTGCACTCACCTAGTGAAACAGGCAGAAATTTTGCTTGAGCTCATTCTCCTTTGAGTCTTCTTTGGGCTTTGTTCTCAGACTATATTCCTGTAGTTCATCTAGGAACTATTGATTTTCTCCAATTAAGTTTTTTTTTTTTTTTTACTTAATTTGTGCTAGCAGATCTCTGTAGCTTCATAGCTGACCATAAGTTCACATGCTAATGTTGAACACACATGCTAATGCTACAGCTTTTGAAAGGACTGTAGCCAGATATCCTGTAGCTAGTCCAGAATATGACAAAATTGGTTTTCTCTGCATCCTATGTCATGACTTCTCAACCAATTTTGATGTGTAGATGCCATGTATGAATTAATGAGCATTTGTTTTCTGTTTATCAGGCCCACTTAAAATTCTAGTCTATGTTCTTCAGTACCATTCACATTGCATGGGCTAATTATATTACATTTATTTTGAAGTGGAACACTATAGTATTGTGTGAAATACCATTTTTGAGGGGACGCCAGTGATGTTTTAAACAATTGGCTCTCTGGAAAAAGTATGTGTGCGTGTCTACTTACATGATATTATTACAAATTTTATTGAAAAGAAGGATGTATAACATAATTTTCAGAAAGTGATTAAATGTATATTATTCACTGAACAATGCTTATGACCAATTTGTTCTCATAGAATCTGTTAATCTTTGCCTAAGTCTCCAGCCCATAGCCATACCATGGTGGCACTTTATAAACAAGCAGACCTCTGCTAAAAATCGTGGCTGATATTTTCATTCATATTAATAGAAAGATATCACTGAAACAAAGAAGAGATATCTTAGAACTACAAGCATTAGTCAATGATGTGAGTGACTTCTTGTTGACTTGGACAATGGGAACGTATGTAAGAATTAAAGATTTTAAAATTTAAAAAAAATTAAAAATTAAAAAAAAAGAAACATAATCATCAAGATGATTATGTTTATTTATCATCTTCTATCTTCCAGTTCCTGAGGAAGAGTAAGAACCTAACCTGAGCCATCCAATGCCTTGCTCCAAGTTGCAAAACCACCTTTTCTCATAAAGATATTAGAAATTTACATTCCTTTGGATTAAGTCAACTACTTAACATAGATGGTCCTCCCAAATATTAAATAAAATTAAAATGGATTATATGACCAAAAAAAAGAACATATTCTCAATCTTTTCATGCTATTCACTATGTAACAGCTATAGAGATTTCTAAAATGTGATATGCATTATTAAATCTCCATTACTGAAGTATAGAGTTTAGACAATCAACAAAATATATGTAATGCCATGATTTATAATATTTATCAGTTTCTGTGGTTAGCTACCAATCTGTCACCACTGAATTCTGAGTTGCAAATGTTACTTTTAATGTTTAATTTTTAATAATTTTTGTTTTTGATAAGCCAACCAAGTTCCTGAAATTTTAATAATTTGCTCTCTCAAGCCAATACAAAATGTTTGTAGTATCCACTGAAATGCTTGAAATCTCAGTTTACTCAGTATTTCCCTGGCATGTTATTTAACCTCACTGAGCCACAGATTTCTTTGTTTGTGAGAAATAGATAAAATTACATAGGTAAAGTCCTTAGAACAACTTTCAGAACATGGAAAGTACTTACTAGTGAATTGTTTGGCTCCCATTTTAAAAACAAAACAAAACATAAATCTGCCTACGTCATAGTCAGAAAGACCAGTATCCATATTATCTTAAATTTAATATAAGGCTTATCAAGACAACATTTAAGACTCATTGCATTATTTCAAAACATTACATAAAATGTTGTTGTTTATTCATTTTAACTTATCTGAGTTATTTACACCTGTCTGGTTGTAAATGTACTAATAGGAATAATTTTCTTTACAAGTAACTTTGTGGATTTGTTTTCCTCAAGGCACATTTCAAGCTCTAATACCTGAGAAGATTCCAAAAAACAGAATATTATGTAGAACACTTTGAAACTTTAAATGGGAATATTAATTTCTAATCATAGCTTTCAGTTTTGTCTAACTACTTTCTTTGTATCATATAATAAATATATGTTTTGTCAACCTCCTTCCTCTACCTTCCATTATTAGGTATGAAGAGATTTTATTATTCATTCACATGTTCGAATGTAGTTGTTTCTACCTTAACAGAGCCAAAATTGCCAACTTTTCAAATAGTAACTTGTTTTCCATGCTCTAAATTATCATGTAAGAATTGAATCGCCAGTCTATGTCTGATGCAGGATACAGCATGCTTGGAGCTGGTGCACGGGGATGACCCAGAGGGATGTTGTGGGGAGGGAGGTGGGAGGGGGGTTCATGTTTGGGAACGCATGTAAGAATTAAAGATTTTAAAATTTAAAAAATAAAAAAAATAAATAAAATTAAAAAAAAAAAAAAAAGAAAACCTCATGGAAAGTAGTAAGCTGGCTTTCTGAATCCATAAATGGCTTGATTTTTATCAGGGTATGGTTTGCTACATGTCTAGAGGTGTTTAGGTTTCCTAACAATAGAAAATGGGGTTTGTGGATAAATATTCTGTAAGTAACATTTTTTTTTTCTATTTCCCACTGGGTTTTTGTAATCTCAAAGTTGAGCTCTTCAAACTTGGAGACATTTCTCTAACCTAGAAGTGTTTAAAATTATAAATAAAAGTAAATGAATTTTAAAATGATACAAGGAAAAAAATTAGGTTATAATTATTTAATTTGAAATATTTTTGAACCATTCTTAGCTAACTATATAATTTATAGTATCGATAATATATAGATTCAGCCTATAAGAGAAGTCTGTCAGGTAAGTAGGCTGCTTTTAATAATTAGGTATCATATTGTTAAACATAGGGCATCAGTATTAATTAAAAACAATACTAGGATAATACTAGACTATAGTTTTTTAATGATTCTTCCACATCAGCTAAAGATGAAAAATATGTATCTTTTATATTAAGGATCTAGCTAAGCAAAGTCAAGACTGTACAGTTTTAACTGCCTCTGCATATGTCTCAAAAATACCAGATATCATTTTATTAAGGTAGAAATATAGGAACAGATACTGGGCATTTCCTATTGAGCTATGTTTAATGATCTATTTTCATGACATTCCTTTGGGTAATCAGCAATTTTATTGCTTCAATATTATAGAAGTGTCAGATTATTTTTGAAGGGGAAATAGAGGGGAAAACCAATGTTGGATCAATGACTTGACATTGCTAGTCAACTTAAAGCATAAAAACATCTATTTAAAAATCTAACTAGAAGTTCTTCATCTGTAATCAACAGCAGTGCTCTAATTATGTAGAGAGTTGTCCAGTATATTAGAGAATTTCTCTTCATAAAGTAATGCGCATGGGGATTTAACATTATACCCTAGACAAAGACCAAAGTTTACTAATAACTTTAAAAAAAGTTGCAAGCAGCTATCTTTTCAGAAGTATTTTCAATAAGTTATAAATATGTCCTTTTAATAATTAGGTATCATATTGTTAAACATAGGGCAACAGTATTAATTAAAAACAATACTAGGATAATACTAGACTATAGTTTTTTAATGATTCTTCCACATCAGTAAAGATGAAAAATATGTATCTTTTATATAAAGGATCTAGCTAAGCAAAGTCAAGACTACATTTTAGTCTCAATGTAGGGTGCAATTGAAAAATTAACAATTAATAAAGTTATTTTAAACAGTAAATTTCTGCACAAAGTAATATCCCTAAATTCTTTGCCCATTTTTCAGTATACAACTCAGAAATGGTAGGTAAAATAAGGGAGCTCTTTGTAAGTAGCATCTGAAACATAACCTAGTCTAGCTACAGTTTGAATTAAGGATTTCTCTTCTCTCTCTCTCCCCTGTTTTGCAAACGCTTGCTTACTTTTTTTTTAATAGATGTTTTTTTCTCTACCTCAAAAGTCACCCTCTGATCTCTCCATGTTTCATTTCCTCACATTCTTCAGATCATAACTTGAATGTTACCGACTTAGAGAAGTCTTCTTTGTCTACCATATTCGAAATTTCCAACTCTGTTTATTTCTGTTTGTTCACTTATCATTCATCATGGAATGTATTATTTTACTTTATTTATTATATGCCTCCTGCCAAGTAGAAAATGTTTCATAATGGCCTGGAATTGCTAGGCACTGTCACCTCAATGACTAGCACAATGTCTGCCACATGAAAGTTGAAAGTGAATATAAATTTATTTATTTTAATTAGAGGTTAATTACTTTACAATATTGTAAATTTATTTGCACGGTTGTGTCCAACTCTTTGTGATCCCATGGACTGTATCTTGCCAAGCTCCTCTGTCCATGGAATTCTCCAGGCAAGAATACTGGAGTGGGTTGCCATTTCCTTCTCCAAGGGATCTTATTGACCCAGGGATCAAACCCCGGTCTCCTGCATTGTAGGCAGATTCTTTACCAACTGAGCTACTAAGTCTGCCACATAATACCTTTAAAAAACTTAATCAAATGAACTAAATATGCATGGTATAAGTTGAGCTCCTTATTGAGCATAGACAAATACTGATCCCAACTAGAATTTATTTGCCATCTAAATAACAAACTTGAAATTTTCATATGTGCAGTATTAGTGATTTAAAGTATTTTTTTGAAATGGGCAGAATATATTTATCTCACCATTTAAAAGCCTTAATTCTTTTTTATTTTAATACAATTTTAAAGCTTACATTTCATACAGTACATTTATTACAAAATATTGACCTAGTTCTTATTAGTAATATACAGCATGCATTCATTTGTAAATGTATTTATTCAAAGGAAAATGATAAAACTCCTACAGTATATTGTGTGAGTGTGTTTAGTCACTGAGTCATTTCCGTCTCTTTTGCAACCTCATGGACTGTAGTCATCCAGGCTCCTCTGTCCATGGGATTTCCCAGACAAGGATACTGGGGTGGGTTGCTGGTTCCTTCTCCAGGGGATTTTTCAACCCATAGATTTAATACATATCTCCTACATTGACAGATGGATTCTTTACCACAGACATACCAGGGAAGCCCTATAGTGCATTAGACACTGTGTAAATACCATGGATACGTTGAAGCCTGTAACAAGTAAGGGAAACAGGTTTAGGACTGTTTAGACCACACACCCCAAAAATGAACTTACAGATGTTATCACTGAATCTTATTAAAATCTATAATAGGATGATTAGACTTAGTTTGGAATATCAGAGAAGAGCGCCCTGAAGAAGTGATGATTAAACTGACGTCTGATCCCCCTGGTAATCATGTTTGTTTTCTTAATCTGTGAGTGTCTTTCTGTTATGTTAAGTCAGTTTGTATTATTTCTTTTTAGATTCCACATATAACGAATGTTGAATGGTATTTCTCCTTCTCTCCTCTGACTTACTTCACTCGGTATGACACTCTCTATGTCCATCCATGTGGAATAGTTAGGGACTTTGGGAAGGTCACGTACACACTGCTATGTTTAAAGGGATAACCAACAAGGAACTACCGTATAGCACAGGGAACTCCGCTCAGCGTAATGTGCCAGCCTGGACGAGAGAGGGGCTGGGGGGAGGAAGGATGCGTGTGCATACGGCTGAGTCCCTTTTCTGTTCGCCTGAAACTGCCGCAACATTTTTAATTAACTATGAGTTTCTCTGATAGCTCAGTTGGTAAAGAATCCACCTGCCATGCAGGAGACCTCTGTTTGATTCCTGGATTGGGAAGATCCACTGGAGAAAGGTAGGCTACCCACTCCAGTATTTTTGGACTTCCCACTGTGGCTCAGCTGGTAAAGAATCTGCCGGCAATGTGGGAGACCTGGGTTTGATCCCTGGGTTAGGAAGCGCCCCTGAAGAAGGGAAAGGCTGCTCACTCCAGTATTCTGCCTGGAGAATTCCATGGATTGTATAGTCTGTTGGATCTCAAAGGGTTGGACATGACTGAGCGATTTTTACTTTCTTTCACCTTCACATACATTCTATCCTATGGACTATAGCCCACCCGGCTCCTCTTTACATGGGATTCTCCAGGCAAGAATGCTGGAGTGGGTTGCCATGCCTTCCTCCAGGGGATCTTCCTGACTCAGGGATCAAACCTGTGTCTCCTGAGTTTCCTGCATCGCAGGCAGATTCTTTAATGCTGAGCCACCAGGGAAGCCTGATAGGCTATACCCCAATACAAAATAAAAAGTTTAAGTTTAAGGAAACAAAAACGATATCATGAGGCAGAATGCAAATTAAAAAAAAAAACCTGACATCTGAAAATGAATTGGTTGGTATTGGCTACTAGGTAAAGAAGAAAAGACTGGAAATAGTGTATCGGGGGAAACAAAGGTGCAAAAACTGGGAAATTGGAGCAACTTGATAGACTGCATTCACTCCCATTAATACAAATTATTTTATTTAATCTGAAACTACTTTAGAGTCAAATGATTTTCAATAGGATTTACTTTGTGTTGCATATTTGCAACATTTATTAAACAAAATTGAACACAATGTGAAGTCTCTTTTAAAGAATGAAATAGGGAAATAATGAAAGTGTTCAAAAGGAATAATTTCTGTTAATCAAGAAGGAAATAGATGCTTCACAAATTGATACTTTTGATGGTTTACTTCAATTTTGTAAATTAATTTAATACATGATTCCTTGAATATACAATGTAGACATCTCATCCAAAGAATACCACAAATGTATGATGCCTTTCAAATTTTAATACATATTTACATATATGCTCTCATTTGATATTCACAAAAATATAAAAACCAAAGGAACCGAAGCCTAGTAGGCTCAAATATTCAAATTTTATGACTCCAAGCTTATTGTCATCTTTGCCATGTTGCCAGAATTTCTGGCTATTATAAAGAAAATTAGAATTAAGGAAAATCATTAAAGTTATGTTATCTGAGGGATAAATTTTTTTCAAGTATTGAAGTGAAATATAAAGAGATGAAATAAAACATAGCTTACTAGTGTATAGGGTTTCCTGGTTTACAGATTCAGCGGTAAAGAATCTGCCTGTAATGTGGGGGTCACAGGAACTTCAGGTTCAGTGTCTGGGTCAGGAAGATACCCCAGAGGAGGGAAAGGCTGCTCACTCCTGTATTCTTGTCTGGTGAATCCCATGAACAGAGGAGCCCGGCGGGGTACAGTCCATATGGTAGCAAAGAGTCGGACACAACTGAAGTGACTTCGTGTGCACTAGTATATAATTCTCTGTCTTTATTATATTAAAACTTTTCTCTGGATTACTCTATAATGGTACTGCTAATCACCAATTTGTAAAAATGCATTCTCCATGCGAGTAAATGAATCAGATTTTATTTATGACTTCTAATTTGACATTTAAAAAGCAAACAACATCAAGGAAAACCTCGAAGTTTTCACTCTTAAATACTCTAAAATAAAAAAAGTTATTCTGAGTCAGAATTAGCAACTAAAAAATACTAGAGATAGTATCATGCTAATGAAGAAGATAAATTTAAATGCTCAGGGAAAATTTTAAATATTTAAAGTAACATTAAAGCTAGAAATATAAAAGTAATAAGTTGAACTTATCTCTAAAGCCTACTAATAAGAGGATATGATGGAATACTGACTCCTACAAAATTATCTAGTTATTCATTTAAAATATAACTTTTAAATAAAATAATGTCTTGAAATTTAGCTATTCACCTTTTTTTCATTTAAAATAAATAGAATTAAAGCTACTTTGAATTTTAAAAATTAAATATGGAATATTATACCACAATACAAGATAAATTATTCAGTCTTATCTTTAAATGTTGAATGGTTGATATTACTATAAAAATGTTAACATAAATCTACTATTTGAGGAAAGAGTGTGTTTAAAAATCATGTGTAAACTGTAGCTTCTCACCAGTAGGACCTCTTGGTTATTTTTATAGAGTCTATTTTGAGCAATTGATTGAATATTTCCTTTTCTCTGGTATGCTGAGATGGATACCACTAATACTCTGATACATTTCTCTTGGGATCACTATGCTCCATGTGACAAAAAGACCTATATATATATATAAAGGACATATGGCCCTAAGAGGAGAAGGCAATGGCACCCCACTCCAGTACTCTTGCCTGGAAAATCCCATGGACAGAAGAGCATGGTAGGCTGCAGTCCATTGGGTTGCTCAGAGTCGGACACGACTGAAGCGACTTAGCAGCAGCATGGCCCTAAGAACCCTCCATTTTACTTTCTTTCTCTTTGGAGGCCAAATCAATACAAACCATCTGTTTCAGGTGGAAAATGAATATTTTTAATTTCTTTTTTTTTCATCATGTCTTCTGTTTATATTTCTGTCTTTTGAGTTTTACCTTTTTTTTATTTAATTTCAGTCATACAAAAATGTATTATCCGCCAAGCTGTCTTTTCTGCCATGTTATGATTAGTGATTCCATTTTCTGGAAAAAGAAGATTTTTCTTGAGACATTTAGGTTTCTGGCAAATAAAAGGAGCATATTAATCCTTTATTGAGAATTTTTTTTTAGAGTACTATAAAGTACTGGGGTCCACCTAATATATTATTGAATTGTATTTGCTTTTTATAATTACCTCAAAAATTTCACTCCTAAATCACTCAGTAGATTTACCTGAACTGAAATAGTTTATAAGGTATTTTTATATATAAAATATTTTTATAAGGTATTCAATCCTGTTGACATATTCAGTAATGAAATTTGTCATTTCTTCATACATTCATCATACTTTATACATGTAGTTTCCAGAATATTTAGACTTACATGAAGAATTCAGGAAAATCTTGATTTTATTAAATTTTCTAAGGTCTAGTTTATTACCACAGCCACTTGAGAAAGAAATTAAATTTTGTGGGTGTATGTATATGTGTATGGGGGAGGGTTTTATACCTGTATATAAGTGTAGTATGTGTGATATAGTCCAGTTATTTTGTACTTAGGTTGGAGGTAAATATTTAACATTTTTTACAAGGTCACAGACCCCTTGTCTAAAATATTCTGTTTAGAACTCTAGTTTTATATTATTTAGATGACATTTTAAGCTTTACGACTAAAATGTGTGTGATCATGCTGTCTTGCTGTATGTTCTATTTAGTCTTTGCCATCAACATTTCAAATCTATGCAGCTGGCCACGGTGTGGTGAGAAAAAGCTGAGTGATTTCTGGTTTTCCACCAAATCTCACGTTACCAGCAGAAAGAAAAAAACAAAACAAAACTAAAATACTATATCCCCACTATTTGTCCAGTGCATAAGATTCTTCTGGATGCAAATCACTGCACAAATATCTATAACCATGTTTAAAGAAGAGGAGAAATAAAATCTCAGATCTAAGCACTTTTTCTAAATACTCCTACCTCAAACATAAATTTTATGAAAATAGTTAAATTAAGTGTAAGTTCCATAAAATGAGCGTGAACATGGACAAATTAATGAAAATGATCATTGCCATGTCTGACCTATGGGTTCACATTTTCTGGTTTGCTTTCAGTTTTTTTTCTTTTTTAAACTAGGGAAGGTTAATTGCTGTTAAACTCTTTCATGTGTTTTTTTTACACAATTACTCTGACTGGAACACCATATAACACTTTAAAACCTCAGAGTTTCTGGCTAAAAGTCAATGTCATCTGAAGAGATGAATGATTAGCAGTTGGTCTTGAAAAAAATAGCCTACTGAATAGAAGAGAGTTTAGACTTCACCCTCTTATCGGAATACTGCTGTGAAAGTAAAAGTCACTCAGTCGTGTCCGACTCTTCTCAACCCTGTGGACTGTAGCCTACCAGGCTTCTCTGTCCATGGGATTCTCCAGGCAAGAATACTGGAGTGGGTTACCATTTCCTTCTCCAGAGGATCTTCCTGACCCTGGAATTGAACCCGGGTCTCCCACATTAGAGGCAGACGCTTTAACCTCTGAGCCACCAGGGAAGCCCAAACATTGCTGTATGGTAAAAAAAGAAAATACATACATTTGTGTTTTGTTATAATCTTGCATTTGTTTTTATTTATTTAAAACATGTATTTCCAGAGATCAATATAAGATTTGCTATACTAATAAATGCCATAAGAAATTTTTATGAATCAGTTTATTATCAATTTCCTCATTTTTTAGGGCAGAGAAATACGGTACAAAAACGTGCTGGAATTAGGAAATGTCAAGATAGAAAGTGGCATAGTATGATTTAATTGTAAGTCTTGAACCAGAAGGAATCTCTAAAATCCTCCATTCTATTTTTTTCATTTTATAGAATTAGAACTAGAGGGATGGAAAGCATTAGTTGGTCATCCCAGGTGATACTGCTTTGGTAGAACAAAAATAATAATCATTCCTTCTGCCTTTACCACTAACTTGTTTGTCTCAGTTGTCAAAATTTGAATAATACTATGTTAACTTAGTCATTCATAGATTTTGGAGCTTCATGGTATCTTTTAAATTAAAACTGAAATATTAAATCAGAGTATTGTCATGGAATTTTCAGAGTTTTAGCTTCATCAAATACAAAATCCAAAAGTAAAATTAAATAACTATAAAATGAAAACAATAAAAGAGAAAACCATCTAAAAATATAAAATATCTAAGAGTAATTTTTAAAAGTTCCCTTCATATAATTATTTTTAATCTAAAAATCATGTACTGTACAATTGATCCTTATTTTTGTTATTTTTGTTATATTTCTAAACCAAAAAACATCCCAAACACTAGCAAACTAATCTAACTTTTGACTGAGGAATGCTGTTCTAAGTTATCTGACCTCATAAACACCTATTTTACAGGTTTTATAAACATGAGAGAAAAAAAAAATTTCCTAGAATGACCCAAGATTAGAGGACTAGAAAATGGCACAGTAAGGCATAGAAATGACAGATTCCAGATGTTCTTTCTACAATACCAAACAGCTTCAGCAAAGAGAAAATAAGTTACTTTAAGAACAAAACTTTGAAATGCAAAAAAAGAAAAAGGAAAAGCAAGCATACATAAAATATCTTCCTATTAAAGAGTGTGTATAACTTGTGCTACATTTTTCTTTAAAAGTATATATATATATCAGTTAAAACCATATTCTATTATTTTATGATGAAAAATATTTTAAATCAAATAATTAAGGAAAAAGGCAGCTGTTTACACAGTTCTATTAAAACAGCTTTCTATAGAAATGCTTTTCTCAAATAAAAAATAAAAACAATAATAAATACAGAATTTAAATTCATTTGATTCATTATTATGTGTGATACCAGTGATATTTTATCTCTTCAGTGACTCATAACTAGAATGAAACATAATAGTACCAATCCTCTTATGTTTTGTTCCCCACATTCGTGTTTGCAGTTACTGAATTATATTACTTTATAATTGTGATTATTAAGTACTCCTACTTTATTGATTATGCCAAAGCCTTTACTGTGTGGATCACAACAAATTGTGGAAAATTCTGAAATAGATGGGGATACCAGACCACCTTACCTGCCTCCTAAGAAATCTATATCTAGGCCAAGAAGCAACAGTTAGAACTGGACATGGACAAACAGACTGGTTCCAAATAGGGAAAGGAGTACATCAAGGCTGTATATTGTTACCCTGCTTATTTAACTGATATATGGAGCACATCATGAGAAATGCTGCACTGGATGAAACACAAACTGGAATCAAGATTGCTGGGAGAAATATCAATAACTTCAGATATGCAGATGGAACCACCTTTATGGCAGAGAGTGAAGAACTAAAGAGCCTCTCGATGAAAGTGAAAGACGAGAGTGAAAAAGTTGGCTTAAAACTCAACATTCAAAAAACTAAGTTCAGGGCATCCGGTCCCATCACTTCATGGCAAATATATGGGGAAATGATGGAAACAGTGATAGACTTTATTTTCTTGGGCTCCAAAATCACTGCAGCTGGTGACTGAAGCCATGAAATTAAAAGACTTTTACTCCTTGGGAGAAAAGCTATGACCAAACTAGACAGCATATTAAAAAAACAGAGACATTATTCTGCCAACACAGGTCCATCTGGCCAAAGCTGTGGTTTTTCCAGTAGTCATGTATGGCTGTGAGAATTGGACTATAAAGAAAGCTGAGCACCAAAGAAATGATGCTTTTGAACTGTCATGTTGGCAGACTCTTGAGAGTCCTTTGAACTGCAAGAAGATCAAACCAGTCAAACCTAAAGGAAATCAGTCCTAAATATTCATTGGAAGGACTGATGCTGAAGCTTAAACTCCAATCCTTTGGCCACTGATGTGAATAACTGGCTCATTGGAAAATACCCTGATGTTGGGAAAGATTGAGGGCAGGAGGAGAAGGGAATGACAGAGGATGAGATGGTTGGATGGCATCACTGACTCAGTAAGTATGACCAAGCTCTGGGAGTTGGTGATGGACAGGGAAGCCTGGCGTGCTGCAGTCCATGAAGCTGCAAGGAGTCAGACATGATTGAGTGACTGAACTGAACTAACTGTGCAGAGTTTCTTCACGATTAAGCCAACATTTCTCCTGTGCTTATTCATCCACTCAATTAAGAAATACTTACCAATACCCTTCCTTCCAATCCCTGGAGATATAACCATGAACAAAATCCAGACAAAAACCCCTGCCCTAACAAAGTTTTCAGGCACTGAACAAAATAAATAAATGAAATACATTTTATAGAGCAAACTGGGTGGTATGGAGAACAAGAATAAAATCAGGGAAGAGGTTGAAGAAAGTGCCAAATAAATGAAGAGGGGGTAAGATTGGAATTCAGAGAAGACCTCACTGAGGTGGTGATGAAGGAAGTGAGAGAATCAGTCACCTGTGGATAGTTGGAGGAAGAGGATGCAGTCAGATAGAACATAAATGGCAAAGACCCCATGGTAAGACTGTGTATGACATATTTAAGGAAATGAGAAATAGGCCAGTGTGATGAACACTGAGTGAACAAGGAAGAGACTAGTAAAATATAATAAGGTAAAAATGAATGAAAATCTTATCTGATAAATTCCCATAGGCCACTGAACTTTTTTTCCCCATCAGATGGGAAGATACTGAAAAATTTTGAGCAGAAGAGGAGCACAGTCTGACTTACATTTTAACAAAATCGCTCTGACAGCTGTGTTGAGAATAAACTAAAAAGAAGAGTTATCACAATTAAAAAGTTACTGTAATGATAAAAAAGATGACGGTGGCTTTTATCAGCATGGTTGCAGTGCAGGTGGTGAAAATGGTTGGATTCTCGACCACTGAATAAAAAAATAGGAAAAAAAAATAGCAAAACTGAGAAGACTCTAAGACTTGATCTGAGCACCTTTATGTGTGAAGTTGACATTTGTTAAAACAGAAGAAATTGAGAGCAGTTGTTTGGAGAGTAGATCAGAATTTTCTTTTTTTCAATATTAACTTTGAGATAGCTTGTAGATATTTAAATGGAAATGTTGAATAAACACTCAGGTTTGTGCACTAAGATGAGGCCCATATGGGTGATAAAATTTATGAGTTATTATCATAGAAATGGTAATTAAAGCCTTGAAACTGGATGATATCACCAAGGGAGGAATGCACACCAGAGGAGGTTATATTCAAAATCTGTGCTCTGGAATATTCTAAAGTATATGGGAGAGAAAGTTATAGAGGAAACATTAAAGGAGAATGAGAAGGAGCCACTGGTGTGGTAGCAAAAGAACCAGAAAAGTGAGATTTCCTAGAAATCATATAGAGTATTTCAAGGTGGTGCAAAAGATCAAACCAGGTCAAATGCTATCAGTATGTCAAATAGAATTGAAATTTCAATTCACTGAGAATTGGAAATAAAATTCAGCACTGTGAAGGACATGGGCAAGTGTGACAAGAGCAATTTCATTGACATTGTGAGCTAAAGAGAAATTGGGAGGAGAGGAATTAAAGATAGTGAGTACAACTCATTTAAAAGAGTTTTGTTGAAATGATAACAGAGAGATTGAGTAGTATTTGTAGAGCGGACTGAGTTTTAAAAAGGTAGTTTGGAATAGCAGCATGTCTAAAACTGTGGGAATAATACAAGTGGAAATTATTGATGTAAGAAAGAGTGAGGAAAAGATTGATGGAGTTGTGATGTCCTACGTGAACTTGGGTCACTGAATTGATGTCCTTGAACATCAAGAAAGAGTGGATTCTGGGACACAAATCGCAAAGAGCACACACCTAAAGCTGAGAGCACAGATCTATTCAATAAGCAAAGATACCTACCTATATGGGCATAAATTCAGGATAGCAGGTGATGAGATGCTAGCAACTTGTAGAAGTTCCCTTCTAACTTATTTTATAGTCTAAGGGGTTTGGAAGCAAGATTATCAGCTAAGTTAGGATGGAGACAAGATGAAGGACTTTTGATGTGAGATGAAAAGTTAAAAATGTTTCACTTGGAGAATAGAAGAGAAAGATTCTGATAGTGCAGTATCTTTACTTGAAGCATTAAAAGTACATTTGAAGTAGATGATTATACTCTTAATAAAAGAGTGTATTTTTATATGTATGCTTTTGTTAAGCCACATTTAGCTGTGTGGGTACAAGGATGGAATGGATTTAGAGTTAGATTTAACTGTGATTATGATTTGTCTGAGTAAGGATGACAGAAGAGGGAAAGGAGTCAAGGAAGGTGAAGGTACATGCAGGGAAGTGATCAAAATGGTAGTCATGAAACTGAAGTGACCTGAGAAAGTGAGAATGTGTGGGAGTGAGTAACAGTGAAAAGATGGGAGGTTTATTGATTTAAAGGTCCATATGCTGTTAAATCAACTTGGAGAAATTGAACAGGAGAAAAAGGAGGTGTGATTAAAGGTGGGAAGCCTGACACTGAGATGGGAAGAGTACTTTGGAAGAGGCAAGGTAGAGCACATGTCCACTTCACAGACCAGTGATAAAAGGATTTTGGAAGTGAGAAGATCAGGAAAAGAACTCCCCAGAGGAGAGAGCTAGGATTCAGTAAAGAAAGTAAGTAAAGAGACTATGAACATATTTCGTGACTGGATATTGCAAACAAGGAAATCAAGATTGTTTTCATACTTGCTCTAACTTCACTTGAAGATGGATTTGTTATTCATGCACCTGTGTGTGTGCTAAGTCACTTCAGTTGTGGCCCACTCTTCACAACACTATGGACCATAGCCTGCCAGGTTTCTCTGTCCATGGGATTCTCCAGGCAAGGATACTGGAGTGGGTTGCCATGCACTTCCCAGGAACATTTCAGACCCAGAAATTGGACCCAAAGATCGAACCCGCATCTCATGTCTCCTGCATGGGCAGGCAAGTTCTTTACCACCAGAGCCACCTGGGAAACTATTCCTAGATGTTCCTGTAGTGTTTTATTAACCTCTTTCATCTTAGCTGTTAAATATAATTATCTCCATTTTAAGATAAGAAAACAATCTAGTTGAGATAGAATTATTTTCCCATATCACCCAGCTTGTAAATGGCAGCACTGGGACTTAGACCCAGGTCATGGGCACAGTATCTCAACAGATTCATCCTAAATATTTTCCCCCTGTATGGAGCTGAAACAATCTTAAATGAGATGCTGACAGAGTAATCTAAATATCATCTACCTAATGCCAGTATTCTAGGACAGGACACATTTGTGCCTCTTGCTCATGATTCTGACATTTTCATTCAATAAGTAAATACTGCAGTAGCCACTGGGGAAACTATAAACTCAGTAGACAAATTTCTTGCCTTCAAGAAATTTCATGGAGCATTTGAAAGAGGAATTAAATATGTAATTATGCAGATAAACTAAAAAGTCTACAGTTGTAAAAAAAGATTCCGACACATGATAGCCTGGTGCAAGAGATTGCTAAGGCGTCTCTGAAGCAGTGCTAAAAGTGCTTGGAAATTGGGTCTGAGTATGAGAGGATCCCACCAGAGATTATATGAGGACTTTGAGAAGGGAAGGCTCTTGGAGTCATGGAGAAAGAAGGAAGCCTAGCCATGACATCAGACCATAAAGAGGGGAGAGGCAAGAGACTTGCCTGAAAAGGGAATGAGGAGACAAATTACGTCTGTTTCAGATATTATATTTTTGTCTAAAAACTCTGGCAAAGGCTTTGAAACAGAAGAGTAATTCAGGCATTCTCATTTATGAAACTACCTTCTTTAATTCATTTTCAACAATTATGAAAATATTAAACGTGGTTCTAGTGTTAATACTAGATGCTTTTCTTCTACATTTTGCACACATAAAATTTGCAAAAGGTACTTTATAAATTCCTAAGATAATTTCTAAAATACTTTTAATTATACATAAAATTAAAGGTAATTTAGTAGTAAGGGTATATGCTGGGTTTGGTCGCCTTTACGATAAATTTTAGTGTGTATATATATATTTATAATCTGCATGTCATTTTGCATTGCACTTTTATCTTTTTTAATGAATATATAAAATCCAGATATATACAAAAGCTTTGCATGGATTTGAAAATCTTGATTAAACATTCAATTACATACATTTTCCCATTGATCTGGCTTCTGCTTTCAAACTGTTACAATTACATATTTTGCCAAATGTTCTCTTTTAATACTTACATTTGCTAAGTGATTTTTTTAGATGCTGAACTAATGATCATAATATCACTGATTTTCTTTATTGAAGCCAAGAACATATTTAAAAATAAATAAATTAATATAAAATTGACTCTGATTTCATAGTTTCAAAGCTATTTTACTTTTTGAATTTAGATATAAAGCAGACTCATTTTTTTGACAAATAATACTTATTACAAAGAATCTTAGCATCATGATGTGTGAGCTATAGCATTATATAAAAATGAGTACTATTATTAGTATTTCTGAATAATTTAAAATTTCTTTTCAAACAGTGACCCATCTACTAGCATTTCTGTCAGTAGATCACTATTTTCATAGAAAAAGATCAAGATGCTTGTTATGTAATGATATTTCACAAAAATAATGTTAATGTTATATGATGAACTATTAAGATATATAATCATTTGTTCCAGTGTTTCCTACAAAGCAAAAACAAGAAACAAGCAAACATACAGGAGTGTGTGCATGTATACACACACACATTTTCTTTGACCTTGATGTTAATTTAAGCTTAAATTCTTTCTCTTGACTACATTCAGGGCATTTATATCTGTATGACTTTGTATATAGCCCTTAATCCTCGTAGCTGACTTCAGTAACCCTTGCTACTAAAACTATGTACTTAATGTAATTGAAAAATAAAATTGGAAGATCCTTTAAAAAATCATTTGGATCAACCCCACATTTTGGGTTTAAGTTTCTCTTATATCCCTATCAGTTGGTCACCCATCACCCAACTGTTAATTTAGAATTCTTACTTTCTCATTTATATTCTGTTTTTGACTCCTAGTAATTTCTCACTTATGTTTACAATCTCAGTGTACCTTTTGTCAGTTGTAGTTTTCCAACATGTCCAACATTATTGCTTGTCAAGAGTTTGCATCCACTTTGAACTGAGTTAAAAAAAAAATAATACCAGTATAAAGCTAATTGTGTTAAATGCTATATGCATGAAAGACAGATGTTTGTGGGAAAATCTTAGACATGTATCAGTAGGAATAGATGAAATATATTCTATGCAAAAAGAATAGCATGCATAGAGGAATGGAAGTGGAAAAGTTACTATGCCTAAATACTTTAAACAGCCCAATTTGACAAAAATATTCAAAATGTGGAAGGGATTGATGGAGATTAAATTAGACCGAAAAGGCAAGTTAAGAAAATATTCTGAAGGACTATGAATATCTGACTAAAATTTTAAGCTTTCACTTAGTAAAATTTTAATAAGGTTTGTATATGTTCAATTTAATCTTTATAAATATGAATGTTAAGGTAGAATAAATGAGTATGAAAAATAAGAAAAACATAAAATATTATGTGGTTAGTCATTGATAAATTAATAATGTTTCAATTAGAATGATGGCAAGAAAAGTGGACATGGAATGATGATATTTTCAAAATAAACTCTAATTTTCAAACATTGGAGTGACCCTTTATCTGTACTATCTCAAAACTATCTCATGATAAACAAACTCTAAGTATCCTCTTTATATACATAAAAAAAAAGGATCTTCAAAAGCTGATATAATAAGCTCAAGGTTGTACAAGTGTCAATGGACAGTGAAGCAGGATATCATTCTTCCCTCTCTAACTGGAGACCCTCCCAGGCTAGTTCTTTAGTTTTCTAATTTTCTGTTTTAAATTTCTTAGAAAGTTTATCTATTGAATGTCTTCACTTACCACTTCCATAATATCCTGCCAGATTAACATTTCTAACTGTAGCTTCTCACTGTAGTGTAAATGTTGCTTGACCAACATGCTCTTGTAAAATTTTCCTTAAATTTTGCATAATTTTGAAAATTTAAGTTAAAAAAAAAATCCCAAATATTGGCAATGCTGTGTTTTCTCAAATGAGAATCATTTAACTCTGTATTTCGTTTTATTGTACCAGATACAAATCAACAAATCTATTGTGCAATAAGCAAATTGTTTGCCTTTCTGGTGAATCTTTTCCTTTCTGTGGCTAGAATTGACTATTATACTTACTAAAATTTGTAGTATATTGCCTTTTTAATTCCATCTGAAATGATTCTTTATAAAAATTAGAACTGGATGAATTGAATTAGTTTATAAATGCATTGCATCCCACTTTTCTGCTCCTTCACAAATAACTCTGCATCTAAACTTTGTTCTCTTTGTCTGAAATTTTATTTTTCTACTCTCTTAAGCTGAAATCTTGATATCCATATATGACTCTACACATATGCGAGTGACAGTCCTGGTGATCATTTCTTAATCTCCTGAATCTCTATTTCAATAAAAACTACATTTTTCCCCAAGATTCCACAAATTCATTTTTATTTCACTAATTCTAGTGTCTTTTCTAAAATCTTTGCTATACATTTGTCCTAGCTTTTTTATATAATAGATATAATAAGTTTAAAAATGACATCTAATACTTAAAGATTAATTCTATTTTAAAAAATATTTCTTTTTTAATATAAATTTATTTACTTTAATTGGAGGTTAATTACAATATTGTATTGGTTTTGCCAAGTTCAACCACTTCCAACCTGAAAATTACCTTTCCCAATAAACAATCTGGGTGAAATGAAGTGAAGTGAAGTGAAGTGAAATGAAAGTCGTTCAATCTTGTCTGACTCTTTGCGACCCCATGGGTCATACAGTCCATGGAATCCTCCAGGCCAGAATACTGAAGTGGGTAGCCTTTCCCTTTTCTAGGGCATCTTCCTGACCCAGGAATCAAACCCGGGTCTTCTGCATTGCAGGCAGATTCTTTACCAACTGAGGTATGAGGGAAGCCCAATTATTTCCTAAATATTATTTCATCCCACTCCAAGCTCTACCTGAACCTGAAGTCGCTCAGTCGTGTCTGACTCTTTGTGACCCCGTGGACTGTAGCCTACCAGGCTCCTCTGCCCATGGGATTTTCCAGGCAATGGTACTGGAGTGGATTGCCATTTCCTTCTGCAAGGGATCTTCCCAACCCAGGGATTGAACCTGGGTCTCCCGCATCGTAGACAGACGCTTTACTGTCTGAGCCACCAAGCTCTACAGCATTGTTTAATCATTACATATAATGCTATCTCATTTGTCTTTCCATTCATATTACCTCTGCTTACATTCTAAAGTAGAATTTAGGTCACTGCTTGAAAACTTGAAGTGTCTCCTTTAAAATGTTTAAGTGTGATAGGACTCGTCCCACTCATTTGACACATAGTCAAGGCTATGGTTTTTCCAGTAGTCATGTATGGATGTGAGAGTTGGACTGTGAAGAAGGGTGAGCGCCGAAGAATTGATGCTCTTGAACTGTGTGTTGGAGAAGACTCTTGAGAGTCCCGTGGACTGCAAGGAGATCCAGCCAGTCCATTCTGAAGGAGATCAGCCCTGGGATTTCTTTGGAAGGAATGATGCTAAAGCTGAAACTCCAGTCCTTTGACCACCTCATGCGAAGAGTTGACTCATTGGAAAAGACTCTGATGCTGGGAGGGATTGGGGGCAGGAGGAGAAGGGGACGACAGAGGATGAGATGGCTGGATGGCATCACTGACTCGATGGACACGAGTCTGAGAGAACTCTGGGAGTTGGTGATGGACAGGGAGGCCTGGTGTGCTGCGATTCATGGGGTCGCAAAGAGTCGGACACGACTGAGCGACTGAACTGAACTGAACTGAATAGATTCCCTGGGGTTCTCTAGTAGCTCAGCTGGTAAAAGAATCCACTTGCAATGTAGTAGACCCTAGTTTGATTCCTGGGTTGGGAAGATCTGCTGGAGAAGAGATAGGCTATCCACTCTAATACTCTTGGGTTTCCCTGGTGGCTCAGCTGGTAAAGAATCTGCCTCCAATGTGGGAGACCTGGGGTCAGTCCCTGGGTTGGGAAGATCCCCTAGAGAAGGGAAAGGCTACCCACGCCAGTATTCTAGCCTGGAGAATTCTCTGGACTATATAGTCCATGGGGCTGCAAAGAGTAGGACACGACTGAGAGACTCACTTTCAATACATTACTTACATTGATATTAAAATTTTACACCTACTCCTTTCTTCCAAAATATCTCTTTAATCCTCATAGATGACTTGCATTATTTTATTCTTCTTTGTCTTTCCTGCACCTAACATTGTGCCTTATAGAACATATTGCATCATTTTTGGTTATAAAGTGCCTCAAGCTCTCTTCTTATATTCTTCTTTTTTTTTTTTTTCAGTTTTATTGAATTTGTCACAATATTGCTTTTGTTTCTTTTATTTTCTTTTGGCCACAAGGCATGTGGGATCTTGGCTCCTTGACCAGGGATTGAGCCTGTAGTCCCTGTGTTGTAAGGTGAGGTCTTAACCACTGGACCGCCAGAAGATCCCCCAGGCTCTCTTCAAACACAGATATATATCTAGGGATGTAATGCTGTTGATTTTAGTGTGTGTGTGCTTGTGTGTATATGTGTATTGGTAGTTTTAGGAAAAGTAACAATGGTTTAAGCATCATTGCAAAATGCTTTATAGACCAATAATAGTTTATGTCTTTTATATATTAGAAATGTTTCTGACTTAATGTGAGCAGCTTTACAACCCAAGTTATGGTATATTATGTGATAATACTGATCCGTAGCTTTGCCTTATCTACCACTAAAAGAATAGTGCAGATTTGGAAAGGAAATCAAATTTTGGATATTCATATAGTTTATACATAAATAATTATAGAATAGTCATTTAATAGCAAACAAGGTGTGAATATACTGTTTATTTTGAGGTATAAGTAGTAAGGAACATGTTTTTACTTAAATTCATAAAAATCAATGATGTTTTATCAGTGTGGCAAAAACGCAGCATGTGGTTTTCTGTAGTATAAATCTCTGTCATGGAAATCCCAACTGCCAATCACTTCAATAAATATTTTATGAGACCTAGAGGCCAGGATAATCTTGTCCTATTAGTAACCTTTTTACAGCAATAGATAAATTGCTCTGAGTGCACTATAATAGTCAGTAACCCTCTATGCAAACAAACTGGGACATTTTTACCCACTTTTGTCTTTGACAATTGAAAACATGGTATCTGATACATGCATTAACCATAAAAATATTAGATAGGGGATACAATCAACTCCTCTATAAGGAAGATTATATGTATATATGTGTGTGTGTGTGTGTGTATGTGTATTTATCTTTAATGGAAATCTTTAGATTTTTTTGAGGAAATAAAATTTATTTATTTTTTTATTTTATTTTACATATTCTCCTCAAGTTGAACTAATTATTCCCCTTAAAATGAGAAATACACACACACACAGACACAAAGGAGAATTTCAATTACATTGAGTTCATGTGCATCTTTGAACAAGGAGCAAAAGACATATGTGATTGAAAGGATTTCAGCTAACGCTTCCCAATTATTTTATCTAACTCTATTTAATTTCCCAGCTACTCCCTCAGCCCTTTTAGACATGTTGCATGCAAGTTAGTTTCACAGATTTGCTTTTTTTTTAAAATGTATTTACTCTAGATCTTTATGCCATTTAGCACTCATATAATCAGACTGCAAATGGGAATAAGGTTTTAAATTGTACTGAAAGAAGTTGTGAATAAAAATCAATAAAAATGAAAGCCAAGAAAAGTATATATAGTATTTCTAAACTAAAATAGAATATACATCTTCAGGTTGAAAAGGCCCACCAGCGCTAAGCAATGTGAATATAAGCAAAACGAAACAGGGAAGACTAGATAAAAATAATTTAAAAAAAAGAAAAACCCTCCTAAATTTCCCTATAGTTCCATAACCGATTACTAAATTTGACTGATAATTATATTGGTATTAGAAACTTCATTAGCAGTAGCAGATGATATAGAGAGAAAAATATAAATATTTCCTCAGTTCCACACAAAAGCAGTAACTTTTGTTTAAAATTATATAGCTAGCAAAGCAGTGAAAATAAAAACAAAAATATAGACAAAGAGATATGTATTTTAATGGAAAGATTTTAGAAATTTGCCTCCCATGCTCTCCACTTGAAATTTACTAGCTAAGGTGATAGTAACATGAAAAAGAATTACAAGAAAAAATATAACAAAAATACTATTTTCTAAATAAGTCCAGGAAAAAGAAACAAAAGCTCAAAGGGAACTCTCAGTTCAACACTCCATCATCTAGGATTGAGTATAGATTAATATATTCAATTATAAATGTATTTTCAGTGTATGTAAAAGGTATATTTAAACCTTTTGACACAGTAACTTAAGATAATTGAAAAATAAAGATGTAGATAAACATTTTAGCACTATTTCAAATAATAAAAATAACTGAAAAAGGAACAGACAAATATATAAATGATATCCAAATTCTAATGTTATTTAAAATTTCATCGTAAAGCATGTTAGCATAAAGTATTGTCAGGATTAGTTAATTTGACTTATCCCTGGAAGTTTTATGTTTCAAAATCTGATTTACAAATATTTTTTTTTGTTGTTGTTGTTGGTTTTTATTTTACTTTATTTTACTTTACAATGCTGTATTTGTTTTGTCATACATCAACATGAATCCTCCACGGGTGTACACATGTTCCCAATCCTCAATCCTGCTCCCGCCTCCCTCCCCATAGAATATTATTTCAAAACAATTTTTTTAATACTGGGCTAAGGTACAAATTTCATGCAGAAAACTACGCTTCAGAGAACTTTTTAAGAATGGCAAGCCGTGTGTTAATTGCTCGTTTAAACATCTTTAAGCAAGTATGAGAATAGTTTCGTGCATAGAGTGATTCAGTGTAATATTGTAAGATGTTTTGTGTTCCCAAAGAATTCACTAAATTGGTTCAACATTTTAATCATGTTTCATCAAATTATTATTTGACTGCTAAATCTACCTAAAAAAAATCAACAGGACTTCTTAGAATGCTTGAATAGCTGCAGATTTTGTATGTCATACCTAACATGTCTAAAAGCTTTCTCTCATTATGCAAAAAGTTATGAATAATCAGGTCAAGTCAGTATGCAAAGAAAATTATCAGACTGTGAAACTAAGGGAAGGCCTATTAGTCACAAGCTGTACACCTGTTTGCTCGTTTCTAACTTTAAATGGTTTGTCATTCTGTTTATAAAATCTCATTACACTGAAAGTTCTATGAGTGAAGAAAAAAATCTTAAACCCTACTCCACAATAAGGCAAATTATATCTACCTGGACAGTTGTTCAAAATATAGCTAATCTGTGCTTAAAATGTTGCATTAATAATATACATGTAAAGCATATATTTAAAAAATATATTTTACATATATAGAATAAAGCTCTTTCACTATAAAATATTAACCAATTCTAACAAGATAATTTGTGAATTATAAACAGCTTCTGGACAGTCTTATGTAAACCAGAGTCAATGCTTGACAAAATATTTACTTCAAATATAATTTTACCCTAAACTAACCTATACTGATTGTAACAAATTAAAAGGGAGGTGGTATTTTATTCAGTCATTTTATTTATTTATCTTTTAACACCTAAAACATTTTGTATTGGGGTGTAGCTTATTGACAATGTTGTGGTAGTTTCAGGTGAACGATGAAGGGACTCAGCCGTTAAAAAGACATATATTTGCTAATACTATACCTCAAAATAGGAATATTTCTGTTTCAATTACATTCTGTGTATTTCCAGTTTATTAAAATAATATGAATTAAATTATGCCAGATTCTTCTATACACTTTCAAAAAAAATGCAACAGATGTTAATATTTGTTTAGAACATATACAGTGAGAGATTTATATTTACTTTTATAGCAAGTTAAATTTTATGTGTATGGAATGGTGAATCTCTTTGATGTTTTTCAAGTTGTTATAGTTCACATTTTTAAACTGTTTTTAAGTTTAGCTTTTTCAATTGAAAAAGTTCTAATGTTACAATTTAGTGTTTCCTTTTCTCCTTTTATTTTTTCCTGAAATTATTACATTAATAATATTGGTAATAATTTTTAGAAAGTTAAAATATTACTGTTTTCATAGGAATGTCACATTCTCATGAATACATTTTTCTAATAATTAAAATCTGTATATTTATTCTACTTTATGTAAGGATTATATATGTTTTGTCTATATGCACTGAAAAAGTTGTTTTTGAGAAATAGAGATACTTTTAGGTCCATAACATAAAACAAGCAGAAAAGATGCATTATATACCAAATAACTAGAATTATACATTTGATGTTTACATTGATAGTAATACTTGAAATGCAGACATAGACATTAAATAAATATTACACTTTAGTTCTTTTATTGTGATTCTCACCAATACTGTGACTTGTTATATTTAAGTGTGACATATTTTATAAAGAAAGCATATATCGAATGAATCCTATAATTTGCCTGAAAGTTGTTTAGACTATATCTGCAATGCACATTATGCTTCTAGAGCGTGAAATTGAGCCAAATGTATATGAACTAGAACAAGGCTTATTGAGAAATTCAAGGACAACCAAGTAGTAATTTGGAAGCAAATCATCACGTAGAATTTGGAGGATAGCTTTTCAAAGCCTCCGAAGAAGGAGTCTGGAAATGTAAGTAAAAATTGCCAAAGCTAACTCTTTTGATGCTGTGGCAATACTTTGCTAAAAGTGTTGAATCTGTGTACATGAAGAGAGGGTGTTGTAACAGCTTAGTAAAAGATGACAATAGGATTAATATTGAAGTCCAGAATTTAAGAAAGATCATACAAAATGAACTCTTTTTAAAATTTAAAAGTCTGGTGATATAACTATATAGAATGTGTAAGTTAAAATTTTACAATGTATTCCAAATATTCTTTCTTGAGAATTTGGGTAAAATATGTTGCCCCACTGATTGATGAAATAAGTTATGCGGATTGCTGAGGCAGGAGCATTCCAGGTAAAAGGAAGAGCAAAAGATACTATCTTGAGACAGGAGTTACATGCTTCATTCAGGATCTGTTTAAAAAAGATTCCAGTGTTTACTAGTTAGGATAATCAGAACTACCGAACTGGTGAATGGGAGATTGATGTTGATTTGAAATAAGCAGCATATGGGGGAGGGAGTTAAATGTCAGGGAATGGGTGTGGGAGCAGTAGGTGGCAGATCACCACAGATTTTGTAGGACCTTGTAAGCTATCTAAATGAGAAAATGAGATTTTTTTTTTTTCCTCTTAAGTAGTGATTTTGGCAGGTTTTGAACAGAGCCATGACATGGTATTGCACTGTGTGGAGGGTTAGGGAAAGATCAATGGAAGAAGTAAGCAAATCACTTTGTGGGCCACTGAAGTAATTCAGGGGAAAACCAACAGTTCTTAGATAAACAGGCAGCACTGAGATGAGATAGCACTGTATGATGAAAGTAGCGCAAATAAGGTTTGCTGGTGTCCTCAGTGTGGAATGTGAGAGAAAGTAAAGGGTGGGTTTCAGGGTCACTGGAAAGAGCAATTTGACACACAAAATTGATGTTTATTCACAAAGGGAAAATCGGGGTTTGAGGTCTGGACAAATCTGGGTTAAGAATCCTGCTCAATACCCACATGGAGATATTGGATGTAAATGATGAAGGAAATTATGTGATCATATTTGGAAGTGAGTTAGAAAGCAAAGATGAACTTTTGTAATTAAAACTTAATGACCACATGTAATTTAACTTGTTATAAATAAGTAACTGATATATGAATAGGAATTTAGACTATGTGCAAAAAATAAAATTATGGTTTCAAATCCAATATAAATAAAGGCCAAAGTTTGCTGTTATTTAAATTGTAGTCTTAAATCTAGAAAGACTACAGTATAGTTAAAGGCTACTTTAGCTAAAGGTAATATATATTCTAAACTATCCTTTGATAACTAAAGCCCAAATAAATTACTGATGGCTGCTCACTGACCTGATCTTGAATCTTATTTAAGTAAAAATTGCACTATTTCTCTATTGTGATGTGCTTTGGGTTAGAGGTATGGGATAGTGTCTATGCTAATCTATTATCAAGGGCAAATTAATTCAGAATATTTAAGTTATTATTTCATAGCAGTAACTTGAAGTCTTAGGAATTTATACTTAAGAACCAAACCAGAAAGACTCAGACAAATTATTGGAATTTACTTAATTACTTCTTAAGATTTACTGTTTATGACTTGTAACTTCATTCAGAGTGGTGCAAATTCAGAATTTAACTGAACAAATAACTACAGATTTATTGCAGTCCTGCTCTCAGTTGAATTGGTGGCAATATAATGAGTAAGAAATCAAAAGAAAATGTAATCAAACCAACAAGGGGTTAATTAAATCTGCTGTTAGTATCATCATTGCATTGTTTCCCAGCTAATCATTTGACAAATTCTAGACTTTAAACTACTGGAGCAATATCCTCTATCTATACTCAGATTATTTCTTTTTCAAGTTAGTCAATAATAACTATTCCAGAAAGTAACGTATTTTCCTTTGAATAGAATAGGCAGACTGATACTTAGTCATAAAAGAACTTTTACATTCTTTTAATAGTTTTATCAGGCAGTTTCATATTTTGTGCTATTCAACATGCATCTTAATGGAGAAATGAGGTTGTTTGGCTTGCTAATTATAGTAATAATAATTGAAAACTCATGAGATTTCTTTTAGTTTCCTTCTCAGAATCAATTTCCTAAAAAATAGATTATTCATTGGTATTTATCAGTCCTGTGACATCAGAACAATAACAAAAGTCATTCTTCTGATTGTTTATTACAAATACGCATAGAGTTTATTCTTCTGGATAGTTGCCATTATTAATTAGGAAAACTAAGTATTTCCTTTAATAATTTTGGAATATAGCTGCATGAAGTGTTCCAATTATAATTTCCTGTATACTTCGAAGGAAAATTAGATTTCTATAACATAAAGAAACTATCACTGGCACTGAATTCAATCAGTTCTAACTTATAAATCTCAGATCAGCCTCTTGCTAGTGGGCACTTTAAGAAAGCGCATAAACTATCTGAACTTCTGTTTCCTCACCTCTAAAATTAGTCCCATGTTCCACCTTGGAATATTACTCAGAATTCATAAAAGTGCATATAGAAGAGTTATTTAGGCGTGTTCGCTGCTGCTCACCCAGGGGAAAAAAAAAAACAAACAAGAGTTATTTAATGACAGGAATATACTGAATTAAAATAGATAAAGTAAAAAAGGCCTTCTGTGTAAAGAAAACTGCAACCATTACCATTTGTCAGCTTTTAGAAATGTGATTTTTCCCTATATATTTCCATGGCTGATTTGAATTAGGTGGCTTTGTTAGTATTATTGTTGTTGTTTAGAATATACACACATATATATTATATACATGTGTTAAATATTTTAAGTACTTTATAACATATTACAATGTATAATAATTATTGCTAAGTTCATTTAAAATTTGGAGAAATGGCACAGTCTTTATGCTGGCATATAAATTGCATCTACAGAATTTGAAATATATTCAATCACATGCATATTTCAAGTAATTGCTCAGATGAAATGGAAAATTAGCTAAGCTATACCTGATTTGTATGAACACATGTAGAACTCAAAGGTAAAATCCAGATGCAAATTTGAATGCTGCAGTTTATATGTATATTACTTTGAAGACACCTCAGCATTAGTTTTATTTCCCCCAGTATTCTACTTTACTAATATATTATTTTTCATCATGGCTAATTTTCCAGAGATAGATTAAATTGACAACCTTGACTATTATTGTTTTTTAATTTTTGTGGTTTCTTCCTAGACAATGCATTCACAATTTAAGTAGACTCCTTGATATACGAATATTACAGGGGATGAATACAAATCATACATTTTTCAGCTGGAAGCATTGGGTTTGGGTCTCTAAATCTTTATTTCTTCTTACTATTTGTCATACATTTTGCCAAGCACCAAAGATCCTAAAACAGAGGGCTTGTCTGTGAATTTCCTTTACCGAGTACCTCTTTCTTATCATCTGTCCAACTTCCATTTTATAGATGAAAAAAATAAGATGCACTTGAGTGATTTGCTTACATTTACAAATCTAGTTAGTTACAGAGCAAGAAAGACTTTGAATGTATCCCGACTTCCATTCATATTATAATATGCTGTATCCACATTGCTAATTATGGAGGGGTGAAGTACATAGACTACATTTCCTTTGAATTCTACTAAACCTCTATGGAATCTTTTTTAAATGAGATTGGCGACAGGAATGTCAGTGGGTTAATGAAAGCAAAACTAGTGAACATTTTATTTCAGAATCACTTAAGTGTTGAAATACTGCGTGGCATTTAGACTAGGACTTTCCTATATGCTTACGATACTAGCATTAAGATAAGAAATGTCAATTATCTGGTTAATTTGTCAATGTAGACAGCCAGTCAAGCCCCAACATGAACCCTCTTTAGTGTATATAATCTGAGTTAACTGTACTTAGTTTAAATTGATTTGTTGATTGCTAACTTTTCTTTCACTTTGATTCCTACAGACTTTAGTTAAATAAAAGCAATAATGTTTCTATGGCATATGGCTAATTTTCCCCCTTCTACAAATCAGTTTCTGAAATTTAAAAACTTATTTATAAAACAAAATTGCCCTTTGAGAGGAGAAAGTGCCTAGTATATACATAACAAATATTATGTTTTTAACAATCACTTAGTACTAAGACTATTTAAATAATTTTACTTTTATTAACCTATTTAGTCCTATCAGTTAGGTACCAAAATCATCTCGTTTTAAAAGTCAGGAAAGTAGAGAGATGAAATAAATTAACCAAGGTTATATGCAGAAGATGCCGACGATGTAGTTTCAATCTCTGGATCAGGAAGGTCCCCTGGAGTGGGTCATGGCAACCCACTCCAGTATTCCTGCCTGGAGAAAACCATGAACCGAGGGGCAGGATATGGTCCATAGGGTCACAAAGAGTCAGCCATGACTGTAGTGACTAAGCCCACATTACTCACACACATACCTAGAAAATAGTAAACTCAGAATGTAAATCTTTCTATAAAGCATGGCAAATATTTCTATCTAAAGCTCACGACTAAAGCTCAGTATGAAATTTTGTATAATTACTAGAGGAGTCTATTTGTAGTTTTTATTTATGATAATATCCATAATAGACTAAAAGATTGTTAATTTTTTGAAAATATTGAAATGTGTGGAATATGGTATCAAATTCACCAATCCATATCTGCAGTTATAAGTTTTTAGAGCATTAATCCAGAGAGACAAATAATAACTTTAAGAAAGTAAATTTATAGTTTGAGTTTATGAAGGAGAAGTACAGCTAAGACCTCAGTAGTAGTACTTCTACTTAATAGAGGTAGTGCTATAATTAGTAGATATGACATGTTTGCAGACAAATAATGTGTACCTTAAATGTAATAATTGTTTAAAGTTCTAAGTACAGACCTTTTCTATTATGTGTTAATATATTATTAATACAATTAAGCACTGTGGGTTTATTTTAAGGAATATTGTTCTTGCTGACCTTCTATGGATAGTATATACTTGCTCATTTGAAATAAAATTCAATATCCCAAACTGCATTGTCAGCTTTATTCTCACTATTTTCTTTTCTTTAAAAGATCTGATCAAACTGGATAAGGAAATACTCTTCAAACAAGCCCCATAATTTTCCATTTCCATGTCTTTATATTCCACATTATTTCTTTCATGCTAATGTAGATATACACCCTTATCTGTTGACTGCAAATTGAAATTAGGCTATGATTCAAGGTCTAACACATGAAGATAATCTCACCAATTTTTAGTTCCCCAGCTAAAAAGTAATATATTTTTATACTCTACTTCTAATTATATTTTGCCTATTTCCTTTCCAGCTTTACTTCTTAATGAGACTCTTATAATTTTTGTATGTAGTTTATCACCTTTATACGATGCTATGAAGATTTAATGAAAAGGCAATGTCTTATATCAATCTTTGTATACTCCAAACTACCTTGCTTATAATCTTTCTAAAATTAAATTTATTAAATAGACTAAGATAGACCAACATTTTCTATTGGATAAAAACATTAGAAGTCAGAAAAATTAAGTTATTTCTTATGATTGTGTTGATAAGGGTTTATACCAAATCCTTTCCCTGATGGCTCAGACAGTAAATCATCTTCTACTATGCAGGAGACCTAGGTTCGAACCCTGGGTCGGGAAGATCCCCTGGAGAAGGAAATGTTAATCCACTCCAGTACTCTTGCCTGGAAAATCCCATGGACAGAGGATCTTGTTAGGCTACAGTCCATGGGGTCGCAAAGAGTCGGACACGACTGAGCGACTTCACTTCTTCTTCTTCCTGATTCAAAAAAGAAAAAAACATAACAAACATACAAAAACTCATGTCTTTCTCGATGTAACTATATTATTCACAAAGCTTTAGTCTATAATATTTAAGAGGTGGCGTCAACTTGGGCTTCATCTTGGCTGGCATTTATCTGTAAGGAGATATATATATATATATATATATATATATATATATATATATATAAAATCAGTGAGGAGATGGAGGAGTACAACAGGTTTTTCTGGGGTGGTGGTAATGTGGAGACTCCTCATGGTTTTAGGAGTGCACTCAATTTTGAGTAAGATGGCTGAAATAAAATAGGGAGCAGTGAGGGAAAACCAGACAGGATAACGGAGTCCCAGCCAAGCAAGTGAGCTTTAGGGAAAAGCCTTAAGAGCTGCCAGCTCTGGGCCTTGAGCTGATTCTAGTTTGCTTTGGCTTCTTAGACCCTTCCGAATTCTGCAGATTACCGCATAATGACTTCCTTCTCACCACTCATGACTCCATTGTGTTTAACTCCCCATAGAAAGCTTCATAATAACCTGTGAGATCTTCATAGCACTCATCTTCCACTGAGAACAACTTTTATATTTATTTATTTTTTAAAATAATGATAAACTATTTTGTTTATTGGAAATATAAGCCTTTTAAAGACAAGGACGCTGTCCTGAACATGCCTGTGTAACCCAAGAGCCTAACAAACTGCCTGACCATAGGATGCTGCTACTGCTGCTAAGTCGCTTCAGTCGTGTCCGACTCTGTGCGACCCCATACACTCATACATATTGGTTAGCTGACTTGGAAGAAGCTACTATCAACCGATTCATGTAAGATACATAAATGTGGGTTTTATCCTGCTACATTACTCAAAGATTGTGTTCCTGTCTACTTCCATATTATTTAGTCTCATGACCTGAAAAGATGCATCCCCACATTTATTGTGTGTGGTAGCATCTACTCTCATGTTAGGGTTAGGTTAAATTAGCTGAGAGACTGGAAGAGATTTCATTTGCAGATTGGCCATGCTGAATGCCTCAAACCATGTGATGTTACTGATGCTTAGAATCAATTAGTTTAATGGGTATTCCCTGGCATACACCTGGAACAGAAGACAGGACAGAAACACTCTGTGAAGGAAAACGAAACTTCACTTGACCAGCCCAGCCCACGAAAAGCTCTTCTTCCTCAGAAATCAAGGAGCCTGTCATGTCTGCAACCTACATGTAGTATTTACTGCTCTTTTCAGGTGAGTCTGTGTTATCCTATCATTGAAAATGGGCATATACTTAGTAAATGCAGATTTGTTGATATTATTGACATTTTTCTTGAGAACGGATTCTGAACAGCCCAGGGATTCCAACTAGAAAGAGATCTAGAAAGACATTTGAAAGCAAACCTCAGGGGAGAGGAAGCTCCTTAAAGGCAAGGAGCAGTTTTCTTTTGCCAGCCCTATGGCTCAGCTGAATGTGGTCACCAAACAAAATGATTGAATCTCACAAATAAGGAAGGATACACACACATACACACAGTTTTAATTAATAAAATGAAAGTGAAAGTGAAGTCACTCAGTCATGTCCGACTCTTTGCGACCCCATGAACTGTAGCCCACCAGGCTCCTCTGTCCATGGGATTTTCCAGGCAATAGTACTGGAGTGGATTGCCATTTCCTTCTCCAGGGGATCTTCCCAACCCAGGGATCGAACCCGGGTCTCCTGCATTGTAGACAGATCCTTTATCATCTGAGCCACCGCATACTCAAATGTTGAAATTAATTTGTTGAATCAGCTCATTTTGAAGCAGAAATTCCATTAAGACAAACTGTAGTCATTTACTAAAAATGCCAGAGGAAAGAGACCTACAAGGCAAACTCTTTCAAATACAGAACCAGACAGTGAGTTTAATGTGAGCATGTCTACGGGGTCTTTTAAGTTCCTCACAAACAGCGTAATGCACCTCTATCCCCCCAGAAAATTGAGAAGATTATTCCGATTTTATCCACCAGAAGACAATGTATTGTTGCAATATTTCTTTGGAGCACTTTTATAATTTTCAAACATTTATTGTCTGCTTTTAATTTTGCCTCTATGTCTCTTGTTTTATTATTATTAAATTATTTAAAAATTATTATTATTATTATTTTAAAAATTATTAAAATTATTAAAAAAACTTGGAGCCCTTTTATTAATGTATCAGACATTTCATATTAATACTTAAACAAGTAAGTACTGCTTAGTAAATAAAAATGCCACTTTAAAGACCTAGCTTCTTGGAGAAGGACTAACTGAAAATGTCTATGAATTAAAGAATGAGGGTGTATATGGCTAAAATAAATACACTGTACTCCATCTCCAAGTATTTAGGGTTTATATAGTTCTCTAATATAAGATGGCATCGTGAAGACATGTCAATTCCTTGCATAAATCCCCAATCCTTAAGCTGCTTCATGTTCTGTTGCATTAATATATGCAAATATTCACATATTATATTTGGAGGATAATGACAAGAGTGTAATCCTAAGGGAGACACAGAAAATGTGGTGTGGATCAAGAGATTTCAATATTTAGTTTAAAAAGTACTAGTTCAAGTGAGTTCACCTTTCAGTGGAGACTCTGCTATAGAGCTGTGGTCCCAGGCTTCCTTACTGCCCACTGCCCTGATGGAGATGTGGGTAGTAGAAGGCCCTCAAATCCAAAAGAACCAATTTGTTGATTCCCATTTGATTTATGTCATTGACTTATGATTGTTCCAGAGCATATGACAGCTATAGTACCTGAAACTTAACTTGTTTTTAAAGAGTCAGCAGCAGATTATTCTAGTGCAGTTTGTTTTCCTACTCTGTACTCTATAAATTCAGGTGGACCCTGAAGTAGAAGTATTTTTGTTTCCTTTGCAGTCAATCTATCAAAAAGACAAAAAGAGTAACAGAAATTTTCAATAATCTGACCAATATCTTCAACACTAAATACTAAGTGGATGACCTTAACAAAGCATTCTATTATTTATAATAATCTTTTACATATATTTTCTTCTTTACTTATCTTGAAAGACATGAATAATAGATGTTTTAACCTCATTTTCATATGAAAACTCTAAGGATCTTTGCTCTGAAGCATCCTGATTTCTTGTCCTGACACTTTCTATTATGTTATAAACTGTAACTCAAGTGTAATGCAATACTATGACAGTGATTTCCAATTGCTGATCTCTAGATTAGATCAGAACTCTGGAAAATGTTCCATAGGTGTGTGGAAAAATGAGAGAATTTATTTGTAAAATTCACATAATGCTGCTTTCATAAAGATCACGTATGTTATTCTGAGATTGTCTTTCCTACTTCTTTGGTGTTAAAATACCCTTTTTATAGAATGATATTATATAGTCAACATTTTTAAGAGCTCTTACTTGACAACGTTCATATGTATGGAGACTTCAAATCAGCTACCACTTGTTTTTAACACACTGGTTATAGAATAGAAAATACCATATCCACTGTAACAGAGAAATGTTGATAGTAAAATTGGCATCTGGTACTCCCCAGATCTCTTGTAGACACCAGACTTATTGTTGAGGGAACATTCTGGTCCTTTTTCTGAGCAGCTCTAATCTAATTAGCATCTGGAAAAGATCCAGGTTCAAGAAACCAGAGATCAGAATGCCACATAAGAGAGAAAGCAGAAAGGAGAGTCAGGGTATTGGAATAAGAAACAAGGAAATCAAGATCCCATAGGAAGAAAGTTATTTTCAGGGGAAACCTTTAGTAATAAATCTATGGTGAGTATCTCCATTGAGATGAATGCTATATATATCAATGGCACAATCAATAGGGAAAATAGGACACAGTCCAGATGACACCACAAGAAGCCTACGTTTCAGGAAGTCTCATTGCTCTATGCTTGTGAAAGTGTTAGTTGCTCAATAGTGTCCGACTCTTTGTGACCCCCTGGACTCTAGCCTGTCAGGCTCCTCTGTCCATGGAATTCTCCAGGCAAGAATTCTGGAGTGGGTAGCCAGTCCCTTCTCAAGATCTTCCTGCCCCAGGGATCGAACCCAGGTGTCCTGCATTGCAGGCAGATTCTTTGCCGTATGAGCCACCAGGAAAGCTCCTCAACTGACTATCAGTGTAGACCTAGCCCCTGCTATCCTGGCCAGTCAAAAGGGAATCCCTCCAAATAGTTCTTCCCTTCACTTTTCACCTGGAGAAGGGAACAGCTACCCGCTCCAGGATTCTGGCCTGGAGAATCCCATGGACTATATAGTCCATGGGGTCGCCAAGAGTCGGACACGACTGAATGACTTTCAATTCACTTCACTTCGCTTCACTTCTCAACTTATTGCAAAGAACACAGGGTGAGTTAAGATATATAGCTGCTAAAATGGATAATGTTAGTCTTCCCCACTGCTAGGTACTGTGGAGAAGGAAGGATGGAGGAAGGGAGAGGGTGAGATTATAAATAGAATTTTCTCATTTTAATATTTTCTTCTATAAATTTCCCTTCAATTTTTAATGCCTACTACCATTTATGTGCTTTTATGCTAGCACTCAGCAAAAATGCTTGAGATTAAAGCATTGAGGATTAAAATAAATAAGCTATAGAAGGTGATTCCTAAACCTTCAGTTTACCTGGGGATGAGTTGGGAGTACATTTTCATGTAATTTAATATTTTTCATATAGTCTATTTCTCATAATAACTTTATATATGAGTTTAAGATGTCCCCTAAAGAGAGAAACATTATGCCTGTAGAATGCTGTAGAATACTGCACTTCACAGGTGCTCAGCAAAGTTAGCGATAGGGTTGGTGTCTGTCATATTATCATATATTTATCTCCTTTCCTGAGTGGAGTCATGTCTTCTAATACCTGTGTTAAAAAGGACTTCCGAGGAGTGCATTTTCAGTTTCTGGACCTTCTTAAATTCAGAAGAAAAGTAAAAAGAAGGTTATCTGTGGTTCTTTAATAGCTGACATTTGATATGCTTATCTTTTCTGAAATGTATTTTTGAAAATAATTTTCCCTTCAATTTAGGTGTTGGTTCCTTAGAATGTCTTGCTAGAAAATCAGGTGTAATGATATCAGATTAATAGTGTATTCTAATATGTGTCTTTGCCATGCAAATAAGTAAATAACTTTGTGTTAAAGGGTACACCACAGAATGAATAGAATTCTTTGCCACTATGATCCAATCTATGCTTTTTGTGATGGATATGTCATTACATAGTGTTTAAATATGAATGGTATGCATTGTTTTCATAACTTTCACTGTAGATATGTCTGAAATTGCTTTATTCAATTTTTAAATTAATGTTTGAACCTATTTCCAAAATATTTCCAAAAATCCAAGATAGATTTTTAGATTAGTACCCCCAAAAAAACACTCAACAGCTTTTTCTATTTAAATGTTTAAGAAATGTAAAAATCCTGAGTATGTCCACTAAAAACATGACTTTGCATAGTTAGAGGTTTCATTATGGTGTCTAAGAAAAGGAAGAGTATATACACTAAGAATTAAAATAAATAATTGCTGAAGTTTCCATACATATTCTCTCCCATCTTGAACACTTTTAATTTTTGAAATGTTAATATATATAAATTGAAATTTGTATGTTTTTTCATTAACCAACTCTGGCATTTTTCATACCTACATCCCAAAGTTTAGACTATTAAATTGGATGCTGTATGAAATAAAATTATAGTATATTGTTAATAAATTGAAAAGTAGAATGCTATACAAGTATGGCAATATTTTCTGTCATATCACTCCAGTTTATCTGTGTGACTGAGTCTGACAAAGCTTGCCATAATTGCTATGGAAATATTTTAAATTTTTCCCTCAACATCTGTAAAATACAACTGTATGTACTGTCATAATCATTGAGTATAGATATTGAGAATCAAAGGCTAGACTTTAATAAATGTTTTCATTTAAAGAAGCATTTTGTAGGACTATTAATCATTGAAATCTAAAAAATTAATATTAACATTGAATAATTGCAAAAGTATGGAATTCAGATTTTAAAATGCAGTAAAAAAGATCACTTATGAAAAATAATGTTCTTCTGTAGCTTTACACAATTCCTATAATCAAGTTTTGGAGTTGTTTCTTTTTTTTTTGTCATTTATGTTTGTATAAAATTTTTATGTGTATATAAAGTACTTTTTTCATAATATTAACTGTACATTACTGAAGGGATTCCGTAGCATGACACTGTTGGAACTCGGATTTGGAAGAGCAGAAAAGAACTGTAATTGTTGCCAGTCAGCAGAATGTGTTTTCAAAACAAGGAAAACATTTTATTTTTCTTTCTCCCCAGTTCCGCAGTAGTGTAAGTGTTAAAGCCTGAGAGGTTTAGAAAGCTGCAGTGAATGTGTTAAGACTGTTAATGAAGCTTCTGAATCTAAGGACAAAATTAGCTCTCACACCCACACTGCGCAAAGTACAGCAACTGTCTGATAGAATTGCATCATGACTTTTACCTGGGGACACGGGTATTATATTCAGCTGAATTGATGAAATTGGGAAGACAGATGTGCCCAAAGGACATTTTAAGAAGCTTGTACCTACATAAATTGCTTGTGAAAAATCTCTAAAATTTGAATAAGAAACCAATGTAAAATGCTTTCTGCCTGTAAACTTCAGGTCATACGATATATATTATTTAGCATTCTCTTTAAGGAGAGAGAACATTTGACTTTCTCTTTGTATCAAATAATGTATATAGTGTCAAGTGCAATGAATGTCTTTTTTTTTTTTTTTCTTAAAGATGAGTACTTAGAAGCAAGAATTTAATGATGGCTGCTAATATGTGTATGTTGTTTGCTTAAAAACATGAAATTCAGGTTTTCATTGCAATGTGACTGATATTTAAATAATTTGGATAATGTAAAACTATTTAGTAAATAGAATCACAAAGTAAAAACAGCAATGTCAATGAACACCCCCGAAAACAAACACATTACTAAAAACTTTAATCTAAGTCCTTTGACAGTGAGACCTGTGTCTCAATCCTAGTGCTCATCTCTTTTAAATCTTAGAGATACAGACTTTTACAAATGATGCTATTTCATTCCATTTTTAAGACATATATATTAAGAGAAAATTTCCTCACAACTCCATCCTATAAAGCCTTGATTGTTTTAGGAAGTTGGCAGATATTTAGATTTGCTTTAGGTTTGCTAAGAAATGTGAAAAATAGATGTCCAAATTCTAGAAATTTGTGATTGTCAGCAGTGAAAGGAGCATATGGAAAGAGTACCTTAGACCTTTGTATATGATCTTGAAATACTAGATGCTTATATTATTGTTTTTAGAAATTTCAAATAGGAAATCACAATTACAAAGAAAATCCTTTCAGTGTCTTAGAAATTTCTAGAATTTTCTAAGAATGAGATTATGTTTATATAACTGTGTAAAAAATTATCTTGTAAAAATGTTAATACAATGACATTTAAGATACTAAAACCATCTGATACTGACAGTAATATTCCTCTTCTAACATACACTTATTGATATTAAGAATAAATGAGGTCACCTTTGAAATTCTTAAAACTAATAGTCCTGTCCACAAGAGGGCATGGGTTTCCATAGGAAAAGAATAGCATATGAAGGAGGGAAAATAAATGGTTTTAATACTCAACTTTCTTTTGCCTGACCATACACTTAACTTTGTTTTTTTTTAATATACTTTCCTCCTAATTATACTAAGTCCTTGAAGGACATAGGCTTTTACATATAACTATTTGTTCCCACAGTGAAAAACAATACCTTGATTCAAAATAGGTGAATAATAATTATTTGCCACTGAAGATAATAATGGTTTTGAAGTAATAAACATTATTATAGCTATTGAAAGACAATTTACTAGAGCAATTAACAGTTTACAAAATTGACTTTTTACCTCTATTATTTATTTGTCTCTACAAATAGTGGTGTTCCCTACTTTTATTTTATATTTTAAACATTTTTCCCCTTCAGGTTTGCAGCAGTAAATAAATTACTGATACAAAATGAATTTTTTAAATGATTTATCTACTAGAGAATAGTTTTCCCTTAGTCCTAAAAGGAAGGTATTTTATTAAAGTTTTAGTTGCTCAGTTGTGTCTGACTCTTTGGCTGTAGCCCGCCAGGTTCCTCTGTCCATGGGAAACTCCAGGCAAGAATACTGAAGTTGGTTGCCAATTCCTTCTCCAGATATTTTATTAAATCTCTTGTTAAATATCCCATCATGAGATTATTTCATTTTCTTCTTACATCATTGGCTTATCCATATTTGGAATTTAAAATAATTTATCTTTATCTGAAAGGGAAAAAAATTCCCAATTTTTCTTTTCTTTCTGATTTTACCAAACAAAACAAAACAAAACTTAACCTTGATATGTGTGAACTACCTAGCCAGAGATCCTGTAATACATTTTTATATGTACAGACAGCCATTAATAGAGAATTAATAGAAGCAATTTCTTGCCAAATTTCAGAATTAGTTAATAGGACTTGTGAAAGTAACTAATCCTGAAGGATTATGTAGCTAATTACAGAAGAAATAGTAATTTGATAATCAATTTAGTGATTAAAATTACCAGTTACCAACAATTATGTTTATTAAATCTGTACATTATTGAATCTAAATTGCAAAATGGAATAATATTAAAAATATAGACCTTTTCAAAGTCAGGATATTGGCAATGCAGTACATAAATTTTATCACCATCATGTAAATGAGATAGTTAATTTCTCATATTTTTTAGATCTTTTGTATCTTTTATTGGGAATTCACAATTCATCCACTGAAGTTTAGTTTATTCAAGTTTAAGCAATTTAGTTAAGCCTATTTCTTAGAACACACTTCAAGTAAACAAATCCAACAAATAAAAACACATACTAGCAAGCTTCTTTATTTTCTAAAAAGTAGGTACTACTTTTAGAAAGCAAATTTATCTTAACAGGATCCAGCAATGGATGGATGTACTATCACTCAACATGACAGAATCTGCTTATCAATCTTAACCGACACATTATATACAGCTTCATACCCAAGATCTCCAGAGAAACAGGCCAAAAGCTCAGAAATTAATGCTAGAAAGAAAATCCCAAATTTCCTCCTATTGTAATTTCTGAGATGAATTGTCCAAAGGTTGTTCAAAATATTTTTGTTCTATCAAAGGGATATACCCAAGACTTACAATCACTTACAATCTTTCTCCATCAGTATACCCTCTCCCAAATGTAACAATTATTTAACCTCTATCCCCAAAGAAACTTTGTCCTGTTCTTGAACTTCATTTATATAGATGCCTGTTTCAAGAAAATTAGAGATACCAAGGGAACATTTCATGCAAAGATGGGCTCGATAAAGGAAAGAAAAGGTATGGACCTAACAGAAGCAGAAGATATTAAGAAGAGGTGGCAAAAATACACAGAAGAACTGTACAAAAAAGATCTTCACGACCCAGATAATCACCATGGTGTGATCACTCACACTCACCTAGAGCCAGACATCCTGGAATGGTAAGTCAAGTGGGCCTTAGAAAGCAACACTATGAAAAAAGCTAGTGGAGGTGATAAAATTCCAGTTGAGCTATTTCAAATCCTGAAAGATGCTGTGAAAGTGCTGCACTCAATATGCCAGCAAATTTGGAAAACTCAGCAGTGGCCACAAGACTGGAAAAGGTTAGTTTTCATTCCAATCCCAAAGAAAGGCAATGCCAAAGAATGCTCAAACTACCGCACAATTGCACTCATCTCACACGCTAGTGGAGAAGGCAGTGGCACCCCACTCCAGTACTCTTGCCTGAAAAATCCCATGGACGGAGGAGCCTGGTGGGCTGCAGTCCATGGGGTCGTGAAGAGTCGGACACTACTGAGCGACTTCACTTTCACTTTTCACTTTCATGCGTTGGAGAGGGATATGACAACCACTTCAGTATTCTTGCCTGGAGAATCCTGGGGACAGGGGAGCCTGGTGGGCTGCTGTCTACGGGGTCATACAGAGTCGGACACGACTGTAGTGACTTAGCAGCAGCAGCAGCAGCAGCACACGCTAGTAAATTAATGCTGAAAATCCTCTAAGCCAGGCTTCAGCAATGGATGAACCGTGAAATTCCAGATGTTCAAGCTGGTTTTAGGAAAGGCAGAGGAACCAGAGATCAAATTGCCAACATCCCTGGATCATGGAAAAAGCAAGAGAGTTCCAAAAAAACATCTATTTCTGCTTTAAAGCCTTTGACTGTGTGGATCACAATACACTGTGGAAAATTTTGAGAGAGATGGTCATACCAGACCACCTGACCTGCCTCCTGAGAAACCTGTATGCAGGTCAGGAAGCAACAGTTAGAACTGGACATGGAACAATAGACTGGTTCCAAAAAAGAAAAGGAGTATGTCAAGGCTGTATATTGTCACCCTGCTTATTTAACTTCTATGCAGAGAGTACGTCATGAGAAACGCTGGGCTGGAAGAAGCACAGGCTGGAATCAAGATTGCTGGGAGAAATATCAGTAACCTCAGATATGCAGATGACACTACCCTTATGGCAGAAAGTGAAGAGGAACTAAAAAGCCTCTTGATGAAAGTGAAAGAGGAGAGTGAAAAAGTTGGCTTAAAGCTCAACATTCTAAAAACAAAGATCATGGCATCTGTTCCCATCACTTCATGGGAAATAGATGGGGAACAGTGGAAACAGTGTCAGACTTTATTTTGGAGGGCTCCAAAATCACTGCAGATGGTGACTGCAGCCATGAAATTTAAAAACGCTTACTCCTTGGAAGGAAAGTTATGACCATCCTAGATAGCATATTCAAAAGCAAAGACATTACTTTGCCGACTAAGGTCCGTCTAGTCAAGGCTATGGTTTTTTCAGTGGTCATGTATGGATGAAAGGATTGGACTGTGAAGAAAGCTGAGCCCCGAAGAATTGATGCTTTTGAACTGTGGTGTTGGAGAAGACTTTTGTGAGTCCCTTGGATTGCAAGGAGATTTAACCAGTCCATCCTAAAGGAGACCAGTCCTGGTGTTCAGTGGAAGGACTGATGCTGAGGGTGAAACTCCAATACTTTGACTATCTCATGCAAAGACTTGGCTCATTGGAAAAGACCCTGATGCTGGGAAGGATTGAGGATAGGAGGAGAAGGGGACAACAGAGGATGAGATGGCTGGATGGCATCACCAACTCGATGCACATGAGGTTGGGTGAACTCCGGGAGTTGGTGATGGTCAGGGAGGCCTTGTTTGCTGCGATTCATGGGGTGGCAAAGAGTCACGACTGAGTGACTAAACTGAACTGAACTGAACTGTGTTAATTTTCACAAATTTCAGGGGAGGGGTTTCCATTCATATATCAATTGAAATTATAGTTATGTAACATCAAATACTTTAATGTTAATTATAATTTACCTATGTATATTTCTATTTCAGATTGGTATTGTTTGCCTTATTTTTCAAGTTTCAGAATTTTGTGTTATGCTTAGTGCTTTTTGTTCAAATACACTAGGAAGCACTGAAATCCAGCAATTTTTATGAACAGTTACTCAATGAATATCAGAGAGAGGTTATACTGGTCTAAGGTGAAAGAGTGAGTCATTTCTGAAATCATCACTGAATTTCTTTGTTCTTTGACTCCTGGACCAATGGTTTATCTACTAGAGTATACCTGTCCTCTGGCTTCCCAGGTGGCACTAGTGGTAAAGAACCCACCTACAAATGCAGGAGACGTAAGAACCACAGGTTTCATCCTTGGGTCAGGAAGATCCCCTGAAGGAAGGCATGCCCACCCCCTCTAGTATACTTGCCCGGAGAATCCCATGGACAGAGGAGCCTGGAAGGCACCAGTTCAAGGGTCACAAAGAGTTAGTCATGACTGAAGCGACTTAGCACGTAGGCATGCATACCTCTTTCCAAAGCTTGTCTTGTAAATATTTTATCCTACTCGGCTGAAGTTCATTACGAAAATAACCACAAAGCAAACAAACAAAAATCAATCTTTATTACAATAAAAAATTGTAAGTTGCAATTTTATTTCCTTGTCTTTTAATGTCAAAATATCAAACATGCTTCTCTATTCTTTGTTAAGATAGTGCTTTGTGATATGAGAGAAGCAATCCCCAGCTTACTAATGATGCACCCTTCTGTTATCTATAAAAAGATCAAATTTAATGTTACTAATTATGTATAAATATTTACAACTTAGAAAAATTAAATGTTTCAAAAAAACTAGGATATCAGCTAAAAGAAAATTATTTTAACTTAAAAATAAAATCATATTGACAAATTTCCTTTAGAATTAGAATTGAATTTGATTGGAATATTAAAGTGCTTATATTAACAATAATTATATCTTTTTTCCAAAAGTGCAACCCTGAATAAACAGTAAATTTGTTTTCTCTAATTGTAATAATGTTTAAATGTGTGGAATTTGTATGAAATTTACCTAACCTCACCCTGTACAAATATGTAACATTTATAATTTATTTTTTTTTAGTGTTACATATCTTGAAGCTACCAGATGCTATTAAACCAAGACTCAATAACTACTTTTGTTTTAGTGGCTACGTGTTTTAAACTGCATAAGCATTTGGGAAAAGTCATTCTCTTGTTGGACAATTTTCCTCTTACTTCTTGCTCATTTTGTCTTGCTAAACAGGGGACCAGGCTCTGGAGCAATCCTATCATAATTTTCCAATTGTTTATTCACAAATTTGAGTTTTTTCAGATGTATTTTTCCCCCAAGTTATAAACCTACTAGTCTTTTTTTATTATCCCTTCAATATACAGATATTCTTTTTATTCAATTATATACCAAACTAGCATCAATTAAATTTTTTGAAGGACTCCAAGGAGGACTAAGGTACAGCTCTCCAATTATGGAGCTTAGTTACCCAGTGTATTCTCTCAATGATAAGACTAATGTTCTATAGGATCTATTGCTTGACTATTAAATTCTTAAAGCCATTAACTCAATATAGATGACAAGATCTTTTATTATTTTTCAGAGCCCCATACTCCAATACCATCTATAGAATTACTGTGTATAGAAAGGGTTTTTAGTATAAAATGGAACCATGTACTAGCCCCTACCAACAGGAACATCTTTTCTTATAGGTTTACTCAGTACTTGATTCATTTTTTGGTTCCTTATAAGTATATCCATCTACCACATCACATAAGACAGGCAATCATATCTTTGTTAACTTTCTCACTACTACAGTACAGGATAATTCAAATAAGTACAAGAAGGTAGGAGAAATATTATTTTTAGACACTTATCAGTGATAAGTAATACCAATGAAGTTCTGGTCCTCAATGACCTCAATTGAAATGGTCCAAAGAGCCAAAAATTAGGTTCAAGTTAGGTAGATTCACCCTCAGTTTTGAAAATCATGACTATTTCTAGAGATACTTCTGAAGCTTACTTCTATGAAGATATAAAATGAATCTTCAGTGAACAAGACTATAAGCAAATCTATTTTATTTAGTTACAAAGGGAAGACTTTTTTCACCTATAATTTCACTGTGTAAAATATAAGCTCATAAAGACTAATGCCACTGAGATTTGTAGAGAGGGTACTTGGATTCAAAATCCCACCTCTTGGACTTACTACTGCAGTAGCATGTACAATTTACTGAACCTCTATAAGCTTCAATGTATTATTTTATAAAGTGAACATGATTTTAAAAATATCTCCTTCACCTGATTGTGGTGAGCCTTAAATAAGTCATGCAAATTAACTAGCACAGGACCTGGGACATAGCAAATTCTTAATTGTTAGCTAATATTATTTTCTTTGTTGTTGATGTCATTATAGTTTTTATTATATAGGTCTCTAGAAATGTGCATCACAGGAAAAAACATTTTGATGCCCAACAGAAGTTTCCATTTTCGATGGTCTGATAACTGAGTCAATTGAAATTCCAGAGGAATCGGCAGCCTTTGGACATGTCAACCATTCATCTCTCCAGATTCTCTAGGTTTTATCCCTGTATCAAGTCAGATCATCGGAATGGTACATACCAGGATTGTATTCCGTTAGCTCCCTTCAGAAATGCCTTCACAGAGCTATGATTTGGCATCATGCCCTTGGCTTCTTATCAAAGGTCAGTGCAAGAAATGGCCATATGAAGAATGCCTATCTTCTTTTTGTAAAACTACTATTGAAGATACTGTCCATTCTAGTCTTTAATGTCCCTTAGACAAAAGGCTCTTGCTATAAATTCTTCTTACGGTAAAGTATAATGACTTTAGTATATCTGTTCTTTTGTTTTAAAGTGCCTCATCCTTTTGGGAAGTAGCAAGGGCTTTAATAATAAATAGAAGATTCTTTTCAACAAATACAGTTCTAGAAAATGTTTCCAGCCACTTATCTATTTCCATGGTCAGGGAAGAAAGAAAACCGATATGTCCATTTTCCCTTTCCTGTTTCAAATGTAAAAGGTTTCCCTAATAGGGAATATTTGCATACAGAAAGATTACATCCAAGAGAGGGAAAAGGGATGTACTGTTAATGATACAAAATTTCAAGGCACGAACTTTTCGGAGGGCAGAGAGCTTTGCAAATACATCCTGTAAACAAGGAGTTGCAAAGTGGCAGATCGCTGACTCTTTGGACTGCTCACTGTTTCAAAAAACATTGATGTGGAAGAGTTATACTTATCTAGAATCTAAGCATTTGGGCACCTCTTTTCAGGCTTAAGAATTTTTCCCTGTTAAATTCATCTCTGTAATCAAGACCATTTTCATAAATGGTAGAATATGACACAACAGCCCCTACAACATTACTTTAGGTAGAAGAGCTCCTTGAATATTTATAAAAGAGCTTGCAAAACTTGAAACAACCTTTCCTTGAAGGCTAACAAGAACAAAAGAAAATAGATTTTCACAACCTCCCTCAGTCCTTTCCCCAAACTTTCTAAAATATACTGCCTACTTCCATTCACTTTAGTGTTATGACAGGGCCTGGTGATGGCCACAGGGATGCTCAGAAGTGTTAGTAACTCTAGTCCTTTCTCAGAGTCTGTTCTCTTCACCATAGAAATAGGTAAATATGAGAACTGCTTCTGTCAGTTTATAAATAAATAAATATATATATATATATATTCTGTACTGTAGAGCTTGAAATCTTGTTCTCATAGTGAAGGGAGTATAGTCAATCTATGAAATGGTGAGTGCTTCTGAACTCTTCTGGATGCCAATAACATGAAAAATGGTTAATCTCCAGATTGGAAAACCAATGTACATATCAGCGAAAACTGTCAACAGGCAGGACTATCCTAAAGAAAATAACTTCAGAAGTATCAGTAATCGTGTATCTTTTCCCTCAACAATTTCTAAAAAAACCAGTGTATACATGCATTACTTATCCCAAATAACCACTGAAATCATGTTTACCAATAATTACTTCTGATTAAACACCAGTAATAATAGGACTCTGTCACTGGTAAGTCTAAAAGTCAAAAGTTAGATCTTAATTTGAAGCATGGTCTGTTGCTATTAACAGCATTCTTATTTAAAAACTGAAATAGCCAGTACGTATATTCTTGTTTGGGCCCATTAGCCTTATAATCATTTTTGTTCCAAAGTTGGTACTAATAAATGCAGCTGGCCCTCTACCTCCAAGAGGGAAAAACAACCAACCACAACAACAACAACAACAACTTCACTTAGTTCTGAGTCACTACAATTCACACAACAAAACAAAATGAAAGATAAATAATACACTATGGATTTTTTCCCCCAGGTAAAATCTCAAATTCTAAATGGTTTTCACAGACCTGAAATCACAATAAATCCCCCAGCAGGTAACAGCTGTGGACTTATAAAGCAATACAAATTTCACAAACGTGACTGCGTACTTCTGGTTCAGCATTTCAGACAAGACTCTGGACTCCATTAGAGTGCATACCGTAACATTTTGCTCGCCAGAAGGTACTAAGAGTTCTCTGTGTTCTAAAGTGAAAGTCACTCAGTTGTGTCCAACTCTTTGCAACGCTATGGTCTGCCTGCCAGGCTCCTCTGTCCATGAAATTCTCCAGGCAAGAATACTGGAGTGGGTAGCTATTCCCTTCTCCAGGTGATCTTCCCAACTCAGGGGTCAAACCCAGGTCTCCCATGTTGCAGGGGGATTCTTTACTGTCTGAGCCACCAGGGAAGCATTCGAGAGACATATCTTTTTTATTCACCTATTTTTGTATTTTTTTACTCATTTGTATGCTCATTAGAAAGAACATTCTGCCTGCTCTTCAGCTTCCAAAATTGAGAATCCTGTCTTTTACTGCTAAATCATTTCTTTATTGGTTAAAAAAACAAAACAAAACAAAACAATAGCTTATAGAAGTACCTCATAAAAATGATCATGTTTTTTCTTAAATGGGTTTCTGAGGTGAATCATCAGTAAAGAATATGCCTGCAAATGCAAGAGGTCCAGGAGACTTGAGTTTGATCCCAGGGTCTGAAAGAACACCTGGGGTAGAAAATGACAACCCACTCCAGTATTCTTCCCTGGGAAATTCAATGGACAGAGGAGCCTGGTGGCTACAGACCATGGGGTCGCAAAGAGTCAGACATGACTGATCATTAATGCACATCTTTCCTCCTAAATATCAGTGGCTTATGACTTAATTATGATAGTTTAAAAGATTAACAAAGTAATCTAAAATTAATTAAATAGAATGCCATTTGATATTCAAATTTAAGCTAATAATTGTTTGTTCTTTGTGGCAGAGATTAGTTGATGATTTTGTTTTTAATTTATTTTTTGATTGGAGGAAAATTACTTTACAGGGTTGTGTTGGTTTCTGCCATAGGTTGATGATGTTTAAGTACATAGTTCTGCCTACAAGAAAGGCATAGATAGATAGGTTAAACATTGAACAAACCTAATCTTTCCAGTTCTAGATCTTTCATTCTGTAAAATGTGTATATGTGTACATAACAAAGTATGATTTGATATCATCATTTTACCTGCTGTAAATTACTCATAGGAATGTTTTTCTTTTGGTATGAGTTTCTATTTGGAATGTTCATGTTGATTATTAGAGGAACATTAATAGCAAAAGATGCATTCTGTTTTTCCAAGTTTACTTTGTTAATACTCACTGTAAAAATCTAACAGAATCCTGGAATTAATGTAATTAACAAAAATTAAAATTTTAAAAAGTTCTCTGACAGCAACTTCAGACATCAATGTCTGGGGAATAAGTCAATTTATAGCAATGCTATTTCAAAAGAGATAAAATGAATTATAAGAGTGCATACTAACTAAAAACCTCAGGACATTATTAATAAATATTGTTTCTATCCTAAGGTTTAGGGAGCTATGAAACTAGTACAAAATATTATGTATTAAGAATTAATTTAGTTTTCAACCAAGATTCCTACAGGAGGAAGACTTATGAAATTGTTCCAACTGTGCATTTCCCCTTACGACATTTGATCCCAGAGGCACATTTTAACTAAATTTGACAGCAGGAAAGAAAGTCCAGGGCTAAATAGCACCACACAAGTTTTTGAGACAGGTGACAGCTAATGGCCCAAACAGTTCATATTAATAATCAAATGCTGGCTACCCTGTGGATCACTACCATGTGCTAATGAGGAGAGCCTTGCTTTCTCTCTAGGCAAGCGGCTCTCTGTGAAGCTTCTAATACTTCTGAAAACTGATGGATACACACAGAGAGAATGCAGCGCTTGCTACCTGCTACTAGCAACTGATGCACATACAACTCACAGGAAATCCGATTAGTTGGGTCAAGAGTTGAGCTTTATTTATCTTTATTTCTTTAAACCAATTTAACAGGACTTTTTAAAGCAAAGTTAAAAATATTTAAAATGTTAAAATGCCTCTCCTATGAGCCACAGGATGTATTTCCAGAGTTATTGATTTTGCTTTTGTTTTTCCTCCTCTTAAAGGAGGAGGATAAAACAATGTAGAAACCAAAATTTTTGCTCACTTCTCATGGTCAAATATGCCTTTCTGATGAGAATACTTATTAGTCTCCTGCAACCTTGAGGTGAGGAGATGCTATCTGCTGTCAAGATGTGCAGTGGCAGCCACTTACCAGACCAGTGAATTACTATATAGCTGTGGTCACTGGTTGGATGATAGCCTGCTTCCATGTCCCTTGGCTGAACTTATATACAAAGCCCCCACGTTCCATACACAAAAAGCATCACAATTGATGAGAAGTAGTTCTGTGTGAGTCATATGGTAATAGATGTTTACTATTCTCTTCTGGTTATATTACTTTCTCTCTTAAGATAATTATTTACAAAATGCAATACATGTAGTAAAACATTATCTGTAATTTGTATTTAGCTTTGTGTGCCTCTCCATTCACGAATTAGTTACCTTGCTTTACACTATTCTTTATCTTTCACTCCTTTGTTCAAATACAGCAAAAATAGTACCTTATCATTGCTAGGTGTTCAATAAGTTTTTGTTGTTCAATCTCTCAGTTGTGTCTTACTCTGCAATCCCATGGACTGCAGCATGCCAGGCTTCCCTGTCCTTCACTATCTCCCAGATTTTGGTCAAATTAATGTCCATTGAATCTGTGATTCTATTCAACCATCTTATCCTATCACCCGCTTCACCTCCTGCCCTTTCTTGCCAAGAATCAGGATTTTTCCATTGAGTCAGTTCTTTGCAACAGGTGGCTAAAGTATTGGAGTTTCAGCATTAGTCCTTCCAAATACTGCCTATGACACAGCATTTACAAATTGTATTTAAGATAAGAATTTCTTTCTTTAGAAAAGCTCAAGTTTGGGGAATTTTAAAAAATATATTAGCAACATAAAATATATTTCCCTTTAACTAAACTTCGACACACTAATTTATTATTTAATGAAGGGTGTTATATATATTAAGGACACGTCAAGAAGGAAGATATTTACAAAAGAGAAGTACTCACAAACTGTCTTCTAACTGCAAACATAAACAAATAGCAAGTGATATTAAGAAAATAATACACTAAAAGTAATCCATTTTATTTTTTGTAAAATTCCAATTTAAATGAACTAATTTCAGATAAAGAGTGAAATAATACAGGTCCTATTTGTCTCTCTGTCTCTATTACTAAACTCTCTGGACATCAGTTTCCTCATCTGAGTTTCCTGCAAATACTTCATATCTATGCTGTGAAAACTGTACAACCAAATTGCTTCCAAATCACCTAAGAGTATAAAATTTTTGAAAAACATTCCTTTACAATAATTTTCATTGTTGTGTGTCATTCCAAGAATATATACATTCACTTGTGATTAAATAGTGAAATATAATCACAGGTTAACTCAGAGGTATTCTAATCCTCTGTTTAGTATGCAGCTGAAATGAGGCATTGACTGTTGTCTGTCAGTAGCAAAGATTTCATTGTTTCATCTCAGCTGTGGCTTTCTCCATGTTTAGTAACCACATTGAAAACTACATTTTGAGTGCTTTTAGGAAACATTTGTTAATAGGTTGTCCCTTCTTCTGTCAAATAGATTCATATAATGTAATTATGGTCTGTAATGCCTCTTTGCCTTTATTTGTAATGGAGTATAATTTCTTGCTACTTAATTCATTTAATATTAAACTTGTTTAAAAAAATCATTAAGGTTTAGATTTGTTTATTTAAATAAGAAAAGGAGGAGTACCCTGGTAACATAGTGAACTGAGTTGACACATACTGGCTTCAGTTCCATTCATGTATAAATGCTACAAAAAATAGAGCAGCTGAAACAAAAGCCAGTTAATACAGCCAACCTCAGAAAAAAGTAAGGGGAATATTCCCAAGTGGCAAAACAGGGCAAGAACCAAAACCAGCAGGGTATTAAGGGCACAACCTAATGCTCTGGGAATCTAGATGTGTGCTCCAATAACACAGAATGACTGTAAATTCAGTTTTGAGTTTTGATGCCAAGATTGATTTGGGTAACGTGGCTTTGAACCAATGTGAAATACATAAAACTGAGATTTATGAGTAAACCTGGGAAACTATGAGAACCGCCAATAGCCATAAAGCTGCGATAAGAATAAAATTATTGTCAGGAAGAAGCTTGTCTGCATTTCTATATCTCTGAGCGCTAAAAAAAAATAATAATAATTCTCTTTGATAAGTGTTACACAAAACTACAATGGGTGTGGTTTTCTCAACTTTTATAATCTATTAGGTACAAGCATGGGCTTCTCAGTTGGCTCAAATGGTAAAGAAATTGCAGGCAATGCAGGAGACTCACGTTCAATCCCTGGGTTGGGAAGATCCCCTGGAGAAGGGAATGGCTACCCACTCCAGTATTCTTACCTGGAAAATTTCATATGCAGAGGAGACTGGTGGGTGTTCCATGGCATTACAAAGAGTCAGATGTGACCAAGCAAGTAAAACACACAGGTACATGCACAAACCAAGATATCAATTAAATACCTCATTGGGAACCTGTGAAATTCCTAGGCAGATACATTTTGTAAAGATGTTGCTATTACTGTATTTGAGCCCAATCCCAATATGTTTAAAATATTAAACATATACTAATAGTAACAGTATACAAACTATATGAGGAAAAGCAGCCCAAAAATATATGTAGATAAGTAACATAACATAAACATTTGATAACAGAATCATGTGAAAGGGATAATGAAAGAATAATGTTTAACTCAAATAGGTTAATATTTAAAATAATATGAAAGGGAGACATAACAAAAAAAGAGTCATATTTGAAATAATATCTTCTAGACTTGAAAATGTAGACATCAATGCTGACTTTTAAACTATGGATTAAACAGTAGGTTGCAGAACAAAAGCAAATTACTGAAGTGGAAGACAGTATAAAGTACATAGGTGTAGCACTGAAGAGTAAAGGAAATAAATATATCAGGGAAGTGAAGGCATGTTGCTGTAGCTAAGTGGTATCTGACTCTTTTGCAATACCATGGACTTTGGCCTGCCAGACTTCTCTGTTCATGGGATTTCTGAGGCAAGAACAATGGAGTGGGTTGCCGTTTCCTTTGCCAGGGGATCTTTCAAACTTGAGATTGAACCCATGTCTCCTGTATTGGCGGGCAGATGTTTTACCACTGAGCTACCAGGGGAGCCCAGGCAAAGACATATGAATGATAAAATAGAGCAGTAAAAAGATAAGAAAAGAATTGAGGAGAGGAAATATATTTTAAGGTAATGGCAGATCAGTTCAGTTTAGTTCAATCGCTCAGTCGTGTCCAACTCTTTGCAAGCCCATGGACTGTAGCACACCAGGTTTCCCTGTCCACCACCAACTCCCGGAGCCTACACAAACTCATGTCCATCGAATTAATGATGCCATCCAACCATCTCACCCTCTGTCGTCCTCTTCTCCTCCCACCTTCAATCTTACCCAGCATCAGCGTCTTTTCAAATGAGTCAGTTCTTCACATCAGGTTGCCAAAGTATTTTCTTGGAGGGCACAAACAAAACCTTTTGAGCACCAGGACCCAGAAGAAAGGAGCAGCAACCCCACAAGAGGCTGACCCAGACTTGCCTGTGAGTGTCCAGGAGTCTGGAGCAGAGGTGTGGGTCCGTAGTGGCCTGCTGCAGGGTCCAGGTCACTGAGTGTGGAAGTGCATTCATGGGACCTTTTGAAGGAAGTCACCATTATCTTCATTACCGCCACCATAGTTGGGTCTCAGGTCAAATAACAGGGAGGAAACACAGCCTTGAAGAAAATCAACAGAAAATTGGATTAAAGGTTTACTGAACATGGCCCTGCCCATCAGAACAAGACCCAGTTTCCCCCTCAGTCAGTCTCTCCCATTAGGAAGCTTCCATAAGCCTCTTATCCTCATCCATCAGAAAGAAGACAATGAAAACCACAGTTACAGAAAACTAACCAAACTGATTACATGGACCACAGCCTTGTCTAAATCAGTGAAACTGTGAGCCTTGCCATGTAGGGCCACCCAAGAAGGACAGGTCATGGTGGAGAGTTCTGACAAAACGTGGTCCACTGGAGAAGGGAATGGCAGCTACTTCAGTATTCTTGCCTTGAGAATACCAAGAACAGTAATAGCACATAAATATCTATAGTTACAAAAACAAGATACAAATCCTAAATTTGAAGAGGCACACTTAGCCTTAACTTAGACTGAAACCTATTGTAATAACACTTCAGAAAACATTGATAGAAAAATAAATAAATCAAAATGGAAAAATAAATAAAAGATAAGATTTTTAAAGCAGTAGATTCCTTATCAGTAAAAAATGAATGCCAAGAAATAGTATAAATCTTCAGATTTCCTCAAGTACTCATTTCACATATGAATATTTTTTAAAAGTTAAAATTGAAGTAAATTGAACATCTTTATTTCAGTGGAATTTTAAAACTGACTTACAACATTCAGAGAAAGTGATGAATAAGGAAGTGGTATAGAGCGAGTAAAGCATTAAAGAATGATTCAGTGTATTAATTAAAACAAAAGACAATATTGTGAGTTTCTATTAACATATCCATCATTAGGCTCCTTTTCTAATAATATGATAGAATTTAATATTATATTTCATCCAACAAAATGAATAACATAATTTACTTATTAAATTTATTATTAACATGGCAACTGTAAGGCTCTTAACTTTAGATCATATGATTAAACCATTGCTTCTTTCAAATAATGTTTTATGAGACAATAAAACTTAAAGGAGCAGCTCCATACATCCATTTTCTTTTTTAAAGTTAAGTGTAAATAAAAGTTTTTAAAAATTAAAATTAGGCTAAAAGCCTGTTATAATAACAGATGCTATATTAGAAGTTCTGATGATCAATAATAATAGCTTTTATTTCAGTTTGCTCACTCAGTCATGTCTGACTATTTGTAATCCCGTGGACTGCAGCACGCCAGGCTTCCCTGTCCAACACCAGCTCCTAGAGTTTGCTCAAACTCATGTCCATCGAGTCGGTGACGACATCCAACCATCTCATCCTCTGTCGTCCCAGTCTTCTCTTGCCTTCAATCTTTTCCAGCATCAGCATCATTTTCCAATGAGTCAGTTCTTCACATCAGCTGGTCCACGTACTGGAGTTTCCGCTTCAGCATCATCTTTCTAATGAGTATTCAGCTTTTATTTACTTAATATAAAATATTGGGCTTCCCAGGTGGCGCTAATGGTAAAGAACTTGCCTGACAATACAGGAGAGATAAGACACAAAGTTTCAGTGGAGTGGGTGGGGGAAGGCAGGGAGGAAAGATCCTAGAAAATCTCATCAACAGAAGAAACTGGCAGTCTAGCAACTTTGCACACTCACACACGTTACACTTTTATTCATTTTGTCACTTACGCTTTGTCAGTCCCTTAACATAAGTACTATTAAAAATCTCCTTTTTATGGAAATGATACAGAAGTAAAAATAAATCAATTAATCTTTTTGTCACATTGCTATAACTAACATCATTACGCTAGAACAGTGGTTCTCAGCAAGGGAAAATATATCCTGAAAGGTGTTTTACTTTCATAATATCTGGAGATTTTTTTGTTTGTCTTAACTCAGGAGCAGGGATGCCCCTGGATCTGGTGGGTAGACATCAGGAATATTGCTAAACACCTTGTAATGTACAAGAAGATTCCCCACAACAAAGAATTATCCAATTTATAATGTCAGTAGTGACACAGCTGAGCAACCCTGCTCTCAATAATATCAAATGCTGATCAAATTGAGCAATAAAAAATATGCTTCATCTGTTTAAAACAAAGCACAGCAAAAATGCAAGCTTCATTTTTCTGCAGTATTCTCTGTGGTTTAGGATAACTGACATCTCATAGATGCTTGGCTCAGTTCAGGTGGGTTCAGTCGCTCAGTCATGTCTGACTGTTTGCTACCCCATGGACTGCAGCACACCAGGTCTCCCTGTTCATCACCAACTCCTGGGGTTTACTCCAACTCATATCTGTTGAGTTGGTGATGGCTTCCAATCACCTCATCCTCTGTCATCCCCTTCTCCTCCCGCCCCCAATCTTTCCCAGCATCACAGTCTTTTCTAATGAGTCAGTTCTTCACATCAGGTAGCCAAACTATCGGAGTTTCAGCCTCAACATCAGTCCTTCCAATGAATATTCAGGACTGATTTACTTTAGCATGGATTGGTTGGATCTCCTTGCAGTCCAAGGGACTCCCAAGAGTCTTCTCCAACACCGCAGTTGAAAAGCATCAATTCTTCCACACTCAGCTTTCTTTGTAGTTCAACTCTCACATCCATACATGACTACTGGAAAAACCATATCCTTGACTAGACAGACCTTTGTTGGTAAAGTAATGTCTCTGCTTTTTAATATGCTGTTTAGGTTGGTCATAACTTTTCTTCCAAGGAGCAAGTGTCTTTTAATTTCATGACTGCAGTCACCATCTGCAGTGATTTTAGAGCCCCCCAAAATAAAATCTGTCACTGTTTCTGCTATTTACCCATCCATCTGTCATGAGGTGATGGGACGAGTGATGGAATTCCACTTGAGCTATTTCAAATCCTGAAAGATGATGCTGTGAAAGTGTTGCACTTAATATGCCAGCAAATTTAGAAAACTCAGCAGTGGCCACAGGATGGGAAAAGGTCAGTTTTCATTCCAATCCCAAAGAAAGGCAATGCCAAAGAATGCTCAAACTACCACACAATTGCCCTCATCTCACATGCTAGTAAAGTAATGCTCAAAATTCTCCAAGCCAGGCTTCAGCAATATGTGAACTGTGAACTTCCAGATGTTCAAGCTGGCTTTAGAAAAAGCAGAGGAACCAGAGATTAAATTGCCAACATTTGCTGGATCATGGAAAAAGCAAGAGAGTTCCAGAAAAATATTTACTTCTGCTTTATTGACTAAGCCAAAGCCTTTGACTGAGTGGATCACAATAAACTGTGGAAAATTCTGAAAGAGATGGGACTACCATACCACCTGACCTCCCTCTTGAGAAACCTATATGCAGATCAGGAAGCAACAGTCAGAACTGGACATGGAACAACAGACTGGTTCCAAATGAGCAAAGGAGTACGTCAAGGCTGTGTATTGTCACCCTGCTTATTTAACTTATATGCAGAGTACATCGTGAGAAACGCTGGGCTGGATGAAGCACAGGCTGGAATCAAGATTGCCAGGAGAAATATCAATAACCTCAGATATGCAGATGACACCACCCTTATGGCAGAAAGTGAAAGAAGATGAAAGTGAAAGAAGAGAGTAAAAAAGTTAGCTTAATGCTCAACATTCAGAAAACGAAGATCATGGCATCTGGTCCCATCACTTCATGGGAAATAGATGGCGAAACAGTGGAAACAGTGTCAGACTTTATTTTGGGGGGCTCCAAAATCACTGCAGATGGTGATTGCAGCCATGAAATTAAAATATGCTTACTCCTTGGAAGAAAAGTTATGACCAACCTAGGTAGTATATTCAAAAGCAGAGACATTACTTTGCCAACAAAGGTCCGTCTAGTCATGGCTATGGTTTTTCCTGTGATCATGTATAGATGTGAGAGTTGGACTGTGAAGAAGGCTGAGCACTGAAGAATTGATGCTTTTGACCTGTGGTGTTGGAGAAGACTCTTGAGAGTCCCTTGGACTGCAAGGAGATCCAACCAGTCCATTCTAAAGGAGATCAGCCCTGAGATTTCTTAGGAAGGAATGATGCTAAAGCTGAAACTGCAATACTTTGGCCATCTCATGCGAAGAATTGACTCATTGGAAAAGACTCTGATGCTGGGAGGGATTGGGTGCAGGAGGAGAAGGGGACGACAGAGGATGAGATGGCTAGATGGCATTACTGACTTGACTGACATGAGTTAGAGTGAACTCCAGGAGATGGTGATGGACAGGGAGGCCTGGTGTGCTGCAATTCATGGGGTTGCAAAGAGTCGGACACAACTGAGTGAGTGAACTGACTGACTGAACTGATGGGACCATATGCCAAAATCTTAGTTTTCTGAATGTTGAGCAGAAAGCTCAGCATTCAGATACTTGGTATTTTTCACATGACACAAACTACAGTATGAAAGTTGTCTCTCTGCAGGCAGCCTCCATAGTATGATTTCCATAGCTGTTGGCAACTGTCCCCTGACATCAGATTGGTTCAAGGAGACAGTCTTGACAACATAGCAGATGCATGCCAGGCCAACAGACTTCTGCTTTGCACCCTCCAGTTTCAGAATTTTACATCCATTTATATTGAGACAAAAATAATAAAATACATTGACACACTTCCTTTTAAGTATTAATGCCTTATCTTTTCCAGTGTCAGCAATCCCTCAGTAATGTAGCTTGCTCTAGTGCTGATAAAGCATTTATTTTGTTTTCTGTAACTTCCTTTTGGGGTCTAGCTCATTTATTTTTAATTCAAAATACTTTCCAGGATTTTATCACATCGATCACTGTATTTCAGATACCAGTTATCATGGTCCATATCTCTAAAAGGAAGCATATTGAAAATGAAATTTCCCACAGTGGTGACTTATTTTTATTTGATAACTTTAAAATTCTACCAGTATCTGGTATAATATTGTTCTAATTCAGGATTTTTTTATGTAAGTTGCAAGATGATACAACTAGTATTTTAAATGGAATAATATTTAGTTAGATCAAGAAAAATAAAAACTATATTTCTTAAAATGTATTCCTATTTATCTTCATTTTAGCTAGTATTACAGAGGTGGTGTCTATTGGTTAAAAATATCACTGTCTCTTTAAAATTATATGTTTTATTATTTGTCCTCAATTTTATTTTTTTCATGTTTTTCCCAACAAAATATGGAAAACAATATGATTTGACCCTATTAATTTTTCATGAATTGGGCTTATGAATCTCAAGATCTGTTTTTCTCATCTAAACTGTGCTACATAGGAGTCTTTGATCAGTCAGTACATGAATAAAGAATGCTGTTTTTCAGAATTAAGAGGAAATGAAGCCTAAGGAGATATGTTGCAGAATAATAAGTTCTAAATAAAATATAAAACTTCTAAATTTTAGATCTCATTGTATAAATACTATGTTTTTTTAAACCAAGTAATTTGTATTCCTGATGTATTTTTCCACACTTAAAACATGGAGTAGTATTTTATACATTTATCCTAAATCATATGTATTATTTAATAAACTAGAATCTATAGGTTTTGCCATTCTAAAAATGTTATTTACATATATATCCAAAGAACAGAAATATCTAGAATTTTGTGATAAATTAAGTCTAAAGTTAAGTAATGCTTTATGGAAGCAACTTATTTATCTGAGGTCAAAACACATTTCAAAATACTATTAGTTGCAATGTAATATAAATGTCTTCTGGTGAGTTTGTTAGTCTCAAAAATGCTATGAAAATATAACTCAGTATTACATAAAAATATAACTCTTAAAAATATCCAGTTTTATATGCCCTTCTTGTTTTAGAAAGCATATCCTGTTCTTTTTACCTCAAGATATTCCTTTATTTGTTGTCATCTTTCAATCATGTCTTCATCTTTCCATGCAAAACTCAAGGCATGGGTTTCAGGCTCTACACTTGAACACGCATCTCATGTAGAGGAATGCTTTCTAATTCACAGCCTGTAATTCTCCTCACAAGGAGTCAACACCTTTGGTGAAAAGTGTTTCATTTGTACCTGTTGGCAGCCTGATGACATAAAGCTTTTGCTCATAATGCCACAGTCCCTTGCCTGTGAATTGTCATCAGGCTCAGGAGACTGTTAGAATTGTCCATTCTGAAAGTGTAAACAGATAAGTATGCAAAAATAATGGGGAAAATAGTATATTGATTTCTGTTCTGTATATGACATCTTTAGTTTGTGCGTGTGTGTGTTTAATTATTTCTTTTATTCTTTTCCTTTTTAAGGAAATCTCTGTCTTCAGGCAGAATTCTTGAAAATGGGCTCCAAGACTAATAAGTGAGACCCATTCTAATGATGTGGATATCTGAATGGAGCCCAGATTAGGACAAGGGTTAAGGCCTTCCAGAGAATCAATGACAAGAGGCTCTTGGATGGGACAAGAAGTTCAAACTTGTTAACTGAGAACTAATCCTTAAAGACATGAAATCACTTGCTACTCAGACACTTTGGGGTAGCCAGTAAAAGTCACTGTTGATTCCACGGACAATTACTGTCATTATTCTTTCATTGTGATGAGTCATCTCTGCCTGAGTTTCTCTAAGTCTGTGGATTTGTCCTGCCCATTTTACCTATTCATTTAAAATAGAGGGCTTCCCTCCCTGGTGGCTCAGATGGTAAAGAAACCACCTGCAATGCAGGAGACCTAGGTTCAATCTCTGGGTGGGGAGGATCCCCTGGAGACAAGAATGGCAACCTCCTCCAATATTCTTGCCTCATCCATAGGATGGCAAATGAGTTGGATACAACTGAGCAACTAACATTTATAACACTTCATACAATTCCTACAAAGCATTTTTCTCTTTTTAATTCAGCCTTCATAGCCTTTCTAATCCTGACTCTCCATAGCATGGATTCTTGAAAAGTTGCTCACTTCATTTCTTCACTCATCACTCACACTGAAATCTAATGCAATCTCTATCTGTGATATAATAAGAAGTGTACATTTAATCTTTGTTCCAGGTCCTTGGCAGAGGGCTTCTAAAATCCTTAGAATTTCCTAAGTCATAGAGGTATAAAGAGCATATATTCTTGTTCGTAATTGCCCTTTTAACCAAACCTGCTGCTGGTAAGTCACTTCAGTCGTGTCCGACTCTGTGCGACCCCACAGACAGAGGCCCGCAAGGCTCCCCCATCCCTGTGATTCTCTAGGCAAGAACACTGGAGTGGGTTGCCATTTCCTTCTCCAATGCATGAAAGTGAAAAGTGAAAGTGAAGTCACTCAGTTGTGTCCTACCCTCAGCAACCTCATAGACTACAGCCTTCCAGGCTCCTCCATCCATGGGATTTTCCACGTAAGAGTACTGGAGTGGGGTGCCGTTGCCTTCTGCAAACCAAACCTGCTGCTGCTAAGTCGCTTCAGTCGTGTCCGACTCTGTGCAACCCCACAGACAGAAGCCCACAAGGCTCCCCCGTCCCTGGGATTCTCTAGGCAAGAATACTGGAGTGGGTTGTCATTTCCTTCTCCAATGCATGAAAGTGAAAAGTGAAAGTGAAGTCGCTCAGTCGTCCGACTCTTAGCAACACCGTGGACTGCAGCCTGCCAGGCTCCTCTGTCCATGGGATTTTCCAGGCAAGAGTACTGGAGTGGGGTGCCATTGCCTTCTCCACCGAACCAAACCTGAGTTTATACTAATTAAGTAAAATTTGGAGGATAAGAATTGGTTGCCAGAGGAACCAACCACATTACCAGAGAGTTGGAACTCTAAAACCATTAGGGCTGGGAGATGGACTGGGCACTGAGTTAATCATCAATGGCCAAAGATTTAGTCAGTCCTGTCCACATAATGTGAAGTCCATAAAAACCTAGATGAAGGAGATTTGAAGAGCTTCCAGGTCGCTGAACACATTGAGATTCTGGAGGGTGGTGCTCTTTGAGGACAGGGAAACTCCAGATTCCTTCTCACAAACCTTTTCATATGTAAGTTCATCCATTTGGTTGTTTCTAAGTTGTATCCTTTATAATAAACTGGTAATAGTTAGTGCCGTGCTTTTCTGAGGTCTGTGAGTCCTTATAGCAGATTATCCAACCCAAGGAGGAGGTCATGGCACCCTAAGGTTTATATTAATGGCAAGTGAATCAAGAGTACAAGAGATCCAAACCTGTGACTGACATCTGAAATGGGAAGCAGTCTTTTGGGACTCCACCCTTAACCAGGTGTGGTGGGAGTGGCGGATTTTGCTAAATAAGGAGAGTTTCAGATCTGAATTGTAGAACACCAAGCTGGTGGTATCCCAAGAGCTAGAGAATCGGTTGGTATAGGAGAAAACCTACATATTTTGTATCAGAAATGTTGTGAGGAGAGAGAAAGAGAGAAGTAGTTTTCCTTTTGGCTCGTATTCTTCTTTACTACTTTCTTCCCGTTCCTCTCAATGTATTTCACAAAGTAAAAGAAAGTGAAAGTGTTATTCTCTCAGTTGTGTCCCACTCTTTGCTACCCCATGCCCTGTAGCCTGCCAGGCTCCTCTGTCCTTGAGATTCTCCAGGCCGGAATACCGAAGTGGGTTGCCATTCCCTTCTCCAGGGGTTCTTCCTGACCTAGCGATGGAGGCCAGGTCTCCTGCTTTGCAGGCAGATTCTTTACCATCTGAGCTGCCAGGGAAGCCCATATTTCACAAATCTTATCAACAACTTCCTTTAGACTGAGTTCAAAAGAAATCTTTAACATCTTACTTAAGCTAGACCTTTTTGACAGCATTTACTTGTAATTTTATAGACGTGTGTGTGTGTGTGTGTGCTCAGTGTGTCCAACTCTTCGCACAAAGTGCCCAACTCTTTGTGACCCCATGGACTGTAGCCTTCCATGCTCCACTGCCCATGGAATTTTCCAGGCAAGAATATTGGGGTGGGTTACCATTTCCTGTTCCAGAGGATCTTTTGACCCAGGGATCTTTTGCATTTCCTCCATTGGCAGGCACATTCTTTACCACTGCACCACCTGGGAAGTCTGTATATGTTACCATATAGATTCACTATATATATTATACATAAATATATATATTTCTTGAAATACTCTGTCCCTTTAACTTCTCTGTCTCAGTGTTTTCTTAGGCTTCCTTTTACTTATCTTCACACTGATTTTTGGCCTCACATGCAGGTTCCACTTTCTTCTGCTCTGTTATATTGGTGTTCCTCCAGATTATGTCATACATAGCTGTCATCTACTATCACTCAACAGTTCAGATCTCACTCATGACCTGTGTATTACACTGCCTACATGATAATTCTGCTTGCACATACCAAGGGGACTTTACATGTTCAAAACTAAACAAATCCTCCCATCTTCCTACCACATCTCTGTATAAGCCTCTCTCACCACCACAATATGCAATTACAAAATCATGTCAGTTCTACCTCCAATATATTTTAGAATCATTATACATGCTTATAGGAAACATCTCTGCATTTCATAATAATGCTAAAATATCCCAATTTTTAGCTAAAATATTAAAAATACATAAAATTACTAAAAAATTATAACGCTAAAAATAAGTTGTTATCCTTGCTCCTGTATTCTTGCCCATTATTATGGTTTCTCTAGAAAAGTCACAGTCATCTTGCTGAAGTACATGACTGATTAAACTAGCTTTCATTTCTTCCCTTAAGTAGCCTGTCTATTGCAGTATGAGGATAATAGTTGCTGAAAGAGTAAGGCTCTTGAAAGTATAATATGAAATTACCTAAGTAAAGTTCCTAATATTGAACCTAACATCCAGAATAATGCTGGCTGTGCTATTGTTAATAAACACACTGTATTTATAATTCTTTCTATCCTTCTCATTAGCCTTCAGTAGTGAGAAAGTTAATGACTTAAAAGTCTATTGTATGTCTGCTGTATCTATCATAGTGCTGGTTCAGAAATTAATACTCAAGATATATTTGTTTAAATATGAATAACGAGAACAATGGAGATTTTTACAACTATTATTACTATTCACAAAGTGTTTTCACTCTTCTTTCTCTATCTGTGAGGAAAATATACTTTTGACTGTTACTAACAGCCTGGAAAATCCCATGGATGGAAGAGCCTGGTAGGCTGGAGTCCATGGGATCGCGAAGAGTTGGACACGACTGAGCAATTTCACTTTCACTGTTCACTTTCATGCATTGGAGAAGGAAATGGCAACCCACTCCAGTGTTCTTGCCTGGAGAATCCCAGGGACGGGGGAGCCTGGTGGGCTGCCGTCTATGGGGTCTCACAGAGTTGGACACGACTGAAGCGACTTAGCAGCAGCAGCAGCAGCAGCAGCAGCAGTATATGGGATTGAGACTCAACATATTTAAATCATGTATGCAAAGTCAAAGTCTGACACTGTTTCCATTGTTTCCCCGTCTATTTGACATGAAGTAATGGGACTGGATGCCATGATCTTATTTTTTGAATGCTGAGTTGTAAGCTGGCTTTTTCACTCCTCTTTCACCCACATCAAGAGACTCTTTAGTTGTTCTCTGGTTTCTTCCACAAGAGCACTATATGAGGTTGTTGATATTGCTCCTGGGAATCTTGATTCCAGCTTCTGAGTCATCCAGCATGACATTTTGCATATTGTACTCTACATATAAAATATGCAGGGTTAAATAAACGGGGTGACAATATACATTCTTAACATACTCCTGTCCCAATTTTGAATCCATCCATTATTCCATATGCAGTTCTAACTGTTGCTTCTTTACCTGCATACACAGGTTTTACAGGAGGCAGATAAGGTGGTCTGGGATTCCCATTGCTTAGAATTTCAACAGTTTGTTGTGATACACACAGTCAGACTTTACCACAGTCAATGAAGCAGAAGTAGATGTTTTACTGGAAGTCTCTTCCTTTTTCTATAATCCAATGGATGACTGTCTTTTCTAAATTCAGCTTGTACATCTGGAAGTTCTCTGTTCACATACTATTGAAACCTAGCTTGAAGGATTTTGAACATCACTTTGCTAGCATGTGAAATGAATGAAACTGTATTGTAATTTCAGCATTCTTTGGCATTGCCTTTATTTGGGACTGAAATGAAAACTGACATTTTCCAGTACTGTGGCTATTGCTGAGTTTTACAAATTTGCTGACACATTGAGTGCAGCACTTTAACAGCATCATCTTTTAGGATTTGAAACAGCCCAGCTGGAATTCCATCACCTCCACCAGCTTTGCTCATAGTGATGCTTCCTAAGGCCCACTTAAAGGCTTCACATTCCAGGATGTCTGGCCCCAGGTAGGTGACCACACCATTGTGGTTATCCAGATCATTAAGACCTTTTTTGTAAAGTTTGTATTCTTGCCACTTCTTCTTAATCTTATATTAGTCTCTTATGTCCTTGTCTTTTCTATCCTTTATTGTGCCCATCTTTACATGAAGTATTCCCTTGGTTTCTCTAATTTTCTTGAAAAGGTATGTAGTCTTCCCCATTCAATTGTTTTCCTCTATTTCTTTGCATTAAGAAGACTTCTTGTTTTAGGCTTTCTTATCTCTCCTTGCTATTCTCTGGAACTCTGCATTCATTTGGGTATATCTATAGCTTACATTGTGCTGAAAATTAATGACTAAATGAAACCTAAAACTAAAAAAAAAAAAAATTTCTGGAATAAAACATAGGTAGGGGAAAATATTGTTTAAACTTTATGTGATAAAATATTTGTTTTTAGAATACATTTTTTAAAACTCTCAAAATTCAGTAAAAAATGAAAGTGTTTTTAAAAGACTTGAGAAGACTTAACTTATTAATTTTAGCTTTTATAATAGGTGTTTAATATCAAATGTTTATAAGCAAAGTGGAGGACATGAAGTAGTTGTACATTGCTAATGTGTACATAAAATGTTCCAATAACTTTGGCAAGTTCCTAAAATGTTAAACATCTATCCTTTATATAACCCAGCCGTTTTATATGTAGCTATTTACCAAAGATAATGTAGTTATTCATGTAGCTTTCAATACGAAGATGTGTATACAAACGTTAATAGCTGTTTTGTGTGTATTAGCCACAAACTGGAAGTAATCCAACAATCCATCAACTGGAGAAAGCTTTATATGGACAATGGAATACTATAACATAATGAACATTTAATACACATAATAATATTGATGAATCTCAAAATATTATGCAAAAGTATACAGAGAATGTTTGCTGTAGAATTTTTTGTTGTTTAGTTGCTAAGCCATGTCCAACTCTTTTGTGACCCCATGGACTGCAACCCGCCAGGCTCCTCTGTCCATATACTTCTGTTAAATTCTATAGTAACAGAAAATACATGAATGTTTGTGTGAAAAAGTGAGATTGATGAGGAACAAACAAAGGGTTTATAAAGGTGACACAAAACAGTTTGAAAGTGATAAATATGTTTATTATCTTGATTTTGGTTACCATTTCATGGGTGTATGTTACTTGTGCAGTTGATCTTTGTAGTTTATTCTGTAAATTATGTCTCAGTAAAACTCTTCAAAAAGAAAACACTATTCAGGTGTATACTACCATCTACTTCTGGGCTTCCTTCTTGGCTTAGATGGTAAAAAATCTGCCTGTAATGCTGGAGACCCAGGTTAAATCCCTGGGTCAGGAAGATCTCCCTGGAGAAGATAATGGTAACCCAATCTGGTATTCTTGCCTGAAAAATCCCATGAAAAGGGGAGTCTGGTGGACTCTGAAGTCCATGGGATCACAAAGAGTCTGATGACTGAGCAACTAACACTTTCCTTCATTTTCACTGTCTACTTTGCTACATTACCTCTAGTGTCAATGTAATTATGCCAAAGAAAAACTGCAATATACTCTTCATACAAATATGGCTTAATACATATAGTGTAATGATTGTTATAGTATATATACTATAAGCATATATATATGCTTACATATATATGTATATATATGCTTACATATATATGTGTGTATATATATATATGTATGTGCATATATATATATATATATAAATACCAAAAATGCTAAAACTACAACACAATTGCACTCCTCTCACATGCTAGTAAAGTAATGCTCAAAATTCTCCAAGACAGGCTTCAGCAATATGTGAATGGTGAAATTCCAAATGTTCAAGCTGGTTTTAGAAAAGGCAGAGGAACCAGGGATCAAATTGCCAACATCCCCTGGATCACGGAAAAAGCAAGAGAGTTACAGAAAAACATCTATTTCTGCTTCATTGACTATGCCAAAGCATTTGACTGAGTGGATCACAATAAACTGTGGAAAATTCTGAAAGAGATGGGACTACCAGACCACCTGACCTGCCTCTTGAGAAACCTGTATGCAGGCCAGGAAGCAACAGCTAGAACTGGACATGGAACAACAGACTGGTTCCAAATAGGAAAAGGAGTACGTCAAGGCTGTATATTGTCACCCTGGTTATTTCACTTATATTCAGAGTACATCATGAGAAATGCTGGGCTGGAAGAAGCACAGGCTGGAATCAAGATTGCCGGGAGAATTATCAATAACCTCAAATATGCAGATGACATCACCCTTATGGCAGAAATTGAAGAGGAGCTAAAAGGCCTCTTGATGAAAGCGAAAGAGGAGAGTGAAAAAGTTGGCTTAAAGCTCAGCATTCAGAAAACGAAGATCATGGCATCTGGTCCCATCACTTCATGGGAAATAGATGGGGAAACAGTGGAAACAGTGTCAGACTTTATTTTGGGGGGTCTAAAATCACTGCAGATGGTGATTGCTGCCATGAAATTAAAAAATGCTTACTCCTTGGAAGGAAAGTTATGACCAATCTAGATAGCATATTCAAAAGCAGAGACATTACTTTGCCAACAAAGGTCCGTCTAGTTAAGGCTATGGTTTTTCCAGTGGTCATGTATGGATGTGAGAGTTGCACTGTGAAGAAAGCTGAGTGCCAAAGAATTGATGGTTTTGAACTGTGATGTTGGAGAAGACTCTTGAGAGTCCCTTGGACTGCAAGGAGATCCAACCAGTCCATCCTAAAGGAGATCAGCCCTGGGTGTTCTTTGGAAGGAATGATGCTAAAGCTGAAACTGCAATACTTTGGCCACCTCATGGGAAGAGCTGACTCACTGGAAAACACTCTGATGCTGGGAGGGATTGGGGGCAGGAGGAGAAGGGGATGACAGAGGATGAAATGGCTGGCTGGCATCGGTGACTCAATGGACGTGAGTTTGCGTGAACTCCTGGAGTTGTTGATGGACAGGGAGGCCTGGTGCGCTGCAATTCATGGGGTCACAAAGAGTCGGACATGACTGAGTGACTGAACTGAACTGAATTGATATGAACCAAACTTAAGCTCCTATCCACAGTATGAGAATTATTTGTTATACTTACTTAATATGAAAAGTTCTAGATCCAGCCCTCGTCTATTAATTTAATGTTAGATAATTCAGATTTTTAGCAAGTACTCAAGATGACCTTTCTGAACAATTAAGTTTAAAATCTCCTAATCTGGAGGAAATGACAAATAAAATCTTCAGATTATTCAAAATTATAAAATTATTTTAAAATGTAATAGTATTGAGTTTCTCAATGACATATATGCTTTAATGCCCAATTGATTTAGAAGAGTGACTTCTTGTGAAAATTGAGGACCCTAATGAAGATATTGCTAAAAGAAGACCATCCAACCTTAGTAGAAAGAGTCGAGAGCGTAATACCCCAGAAAAAAAAAAATAGAATTCTATATTAATAGTATATGAATGGATCCAGTACTTTGGCCACCTCATGCGAAGAGTTGACTCACTGGAAAAGACTTTGATGCCTGGAGGGATTGGGGGCAGGAGGAGAAGGGGACGACAGAGGATGAGATGGCTGGATGGCATCACGGACTCAATGGACGTGAATCTGAGTGAACTCCGGGAGTTGGTGATGGACAGGGAGGCCTGGCATGATGCGATTCATGGGGTCACAAAGAGTCGGACACGACTGAGTGACTGAACTGAACTGAACTGAAATAATTTGAGAAGCAAAATATTATTCCATGGTGGCTCAGTGGTTAAGGCGTCTGCCTGCAATGCAGGAGACCTGTGTTCGAACCGTGGGTTGGCAACCGACTCCAGTATTCTTGCCTGGAGAATCCCATGGAGAGAGGAGCCTAGTAGGCTACAGTCCATGGGATCACAAAGAGTTGGACACGACTGAGCGACTTCACTTTCAAAACTATTGAAGAAATTATAAACCGCACTACTTTCAGTTTAAAAAATATTTTCAAGACAACATTAAAGTTGCATGGTGTGCCTATCTGTTTTATCTTCCAAGGAAAAATTGATAGTAATATGATTACCTTTGAAAATGAGTCAGATAAACTCAATGCTCATTTGAAAACTTAATCTATAAATAACAATAGCCCTTATTCCAAAACTATTGATTCTTCTTTCTGGAAATACAGTCATTAGAGATCTATTCCCATCAGTGTGTGAAACCGAGTTATTATTATTTTAATAGTACCACAGTATTATTTGCAAATAAATAAAAACTTCAACTGCGGAGCTCAAGGAGAAACCAGCATTTCTGACAGTTTATTAAAAAGTTAAACACACTTATTGTATGACCTAACCATAGTAACAATTGTATAAGCTGAAAATTAAGTGTTTCTACATCTATTAGAAGACTTTTATTCTGATCTGCTTTTCTTGGTAGTGTTCAACTATAGATACAAGTTTGATGGCCCGAATTGAATATGAACTTCATGCAGTTAAACCTATGGTGGATTCCTGAGAAAGCCTGAGAAAGTATCAATAAAAGTACCAAATAATCCAGGCTAATTGCTCAAAATGTAATTGCAGATAAAACTGGTCAAGAGTAGGTATAAACATACTTTATAGTACTGGATCCTGAGAAATTCAGGCTCTCAAGTTTTTGAACGAGAAAGTAACAAATATTTTGGGTTACCTATCATGGGAAGGTTAAAGTGCATTCAATAATGGAGGGCCTGAAAAATATTAAACGTGAGTACAAACTTTTTTGTTAATAATTGATAATCTGATGCTGTGGATTTATTTTCATGTGTTTTCTTGGTTATAAAACTAATACATAATATGTATACCTACGGCTCATTATGCTGAGGTTTGACAGAAAACAACAAAATTCTGTAAAACAATTATTCTTCAATTAAAAAAAATTAAAAAAACTAACACATAGAATAGAAAATTTCATATTCACAAAATGAAAGAATGAAAAATATTTTAATAATCCTTAATTCTATCACCAGTGATAATCTATAATCTCACCACCCCAAATTTTTTCCTTATTCATACACAACTTTTGTGCGTTTAGCTTTAAAGTCTCACTTTCAATGTACTTTCCCACTTTCTTATTAATATTAAAATCTACCTATTGATGGGTATGTCTAGTGGCCTAAAATTTCTTCTTGGATTTCTCTGAAATTTAATACACAATCTCAGTACTTTTAATTTGCAGGTCTTTTATCACATTTATGTCTGAAATAATTTTCCCAATACCACAATACTATATTCTATAGTAACATAGAAAAAAATTGGAAAGTTTGAAAATTATACTGTGAAATTGAGCAGTAGAGGCTAGTAAAACTAGTCTTCTGCCCTCTTTTCCTCAACACATACACAACCTCAATCTGTACTTGATTATTAAGTAATTTTAATTTGCTCTCTGCACCAGCATTTTTCAATGAGTATGGTTTAAAAAAATTGAATTGTCTCTGAAAAACTGATCATGTTTCAATTTCAAAAAGAAGGATTGAAAAGCAACTTAAGGTACTTTATGTTATATCTATAAAATGAATCAGAGAAAATAAGTTTTAATTCTGGTTACCCACATTTAAACTTCCCAAGTGAGGGCTGTTGTATTTTACTATTTGTAAAAGAAAAAAAGCATCTCTTTAAATAAGTCCACTTTATCTCATCTATTGCTGCTTCTGTAGCTGGTGCCAGAAAACTTTCAGAAATGTCTACCTGGTAGCCTTTAACGTGCATTGAAAAGTCATGCTGCTGAATTTAGGGATACTGGAAGAATCCTCCATGGCCATGTATAAGATCAGAATTCATTAATAAGCATTTGCTGAGTACCCAAGCAACTGTAAAAATGAAAGTTCAAAAATTAAAAAGAGACAAGCAAAGCTCCTGCTTTCAGTAAGGCTCAGTTTTTGAGTACACAGTATATGCTCAATGAGTGCTTATTAACTAACTAATAGAGGTTCTAGTCTCCTGCTTTCAAATAATTAAACACTCACTAACCCAAGCAGTTGTATCACAGTTATTCTTGAGATAACCGTCCCAATCCAGACCACTCAGAAGAAACAGTTATGAGTCATAAGTGAGCCACCCAAAGCAGAATCAATTGTTTGAAAAAACATTTACAAAGCGAAGACAGCACAGTTTTACGGTGGTGTCTGCTTACCTTTCCATCACTCTTCTTCCTCTTTCACTTCTTTTTTTTTATAATTATAAATTTGATAAACATTTACAGAGACTTGTGATAACACATGGTGGCTCAGATGGTAAAGCGTCTGTCTGCAATGCATGAGAACTGGGTTCGATCCCCGGGTTGGGAAGGTCCACTGGAGAAGGAAATGGCAGCCCACTCCAGTATTCTTGCCTGGAAAATCCCGTGGACGGCGGAGCCTGGTAGGCTACCGTTCATGGGGTCGCAAAGAGTCGGACACGACTGAGCGACTTCACTTTCACTTTCAATTAGCATAGTCAATAAATCAGAAACAGATGTTTTTTTGGAACTCTTTTGCTTTTTCCATTCTCCAGCAAATGTTGGCAATTTGATTTCTGATTCCTCTGCCTTTTCTAAAACCAGCTTGAACATCTGGAAGTTCACGGTTCACATATTGCTGAAGCCTGGCTTGGAGAGTTTTGAGCATAACTTTGCTAGCGTGTGAGATGAGCACAATTGTGCAGTAGTCGGAGCATTCTTTAGCATTGTCTTCCTTTGGGATTGGAATGAAAACTGACCTTTTCCAGTCCTGTGGCCACTGCTGTGTTTTCCAAATTTGCTGACATATTGAGTACAGCACTTTTACAGCATCATCTTCTAGTATTTGAAATAGCTCAACTGGAATTCCATTACTTCCAATAGCTTTGTTCGAAGAGATTCTTCCTAAGGCCCACTTGACTTCACACTCCAGGATTGTCTGGCTCTAGGTGAGTGTGAGAGATCACACCATCCTGATTATCTGGGTCATGAAGATCTTTTTTGTACAGTTCTTCTGTGTATTCTTGCCAAGTCTCTTAATATCTTCTGCTTCTCTTAGATCCCTACGATTTCTGTCCTTTATTGAGCCCATCTTTGCATGAAATGTTCCCTTGTTACCTTTAATTTTCTTGAAGAGATCTCTAGTCTTTCCCATTCTGTTGTTTTCCTCTATTTCTTTGCATTGATGCTGAGGATGGCTTTCTTACCTCTCCTTGCTATTCTTTGGAACTCTGCATTCAAATGTGTATATCTTTCCTTCTCTCCTTTGCTTTTCGCTCTCTTCTTTTCACAGCTATTTGTTAGGCCTTCTCAGACAGCCATTTTGCTTTTTTTGCATTTCTTTTTCTTGGGGATGAGAAACCTGTATGCAGGTCAGGAAGCAACAGTTAGAACTGGACATGGAACAACAGACTGGTTCCAAATAGGAAAAGGAGGACATCAAGGATGTATATTGTCATCCTGATTATTTAACTTATATTCATAGTACATCATGAGAAACGCTGGACTGGATGAAGCACAAGCTGGAATCAAGATTTCCAGGAGAAATATCTATAACCTTAGATATGCAGTTGACACCATCATTATGGCAGAAAGTGAAGAGGAACTAAAAAGCCTCTTGATGAAAGTGAAAGAGGACAGTGAAAAAGTTGGCTTAAAGCTCAACATTCAGAAAACTAAGATCATGGCATCTGGTCCCATCATTTTTTGACAAATAGATCGGGAAACAGTGGAAACAGTGTCAGACTATTTTTCTGGACTCCAAAATCACTGCAAATGGTGATTGCAGCCTTGAAATTAAAGGATGCTTACTCTTTGGACGGAATGTTATTACCAACTTAGAGAGCATATTAAAAAGCAGAGGCATTAATTTGCCAACAAAGGTTCGTCTAGCCAAGGTTATGGTTTTTCCAGTGGTCATGCATGGATGTGAGAGTTGGACTATAAAGAAAGCTGAACACCAAAGAATTGATGCTTTTGAACTGTGGTGTTGGAGAAGACTTTTAAGAGTCCCTTGGACTGCAAGGAGACCAACCAGTCCATCCTAAGGGAAATGGGTCCTGGGTGTTCATTGGAAGAACTGATGCTGAAGCTGAAACTCCAATACTTTGGCCATCTGATATGAAGAGCTGACTCATTTGAAAAGACCCTGATCCTGGGAAAGATTGAAGGTTGGAGGAGAAGGGGACAACATAGGATGAGATAGTTGGATGGCATCACCAACTCAATGGACATTGGTTTGGGTAGACTCCAGGAGTTTGTGATGGTCAGGGAGGCCTGGTGTGCTTCGGTTCATGGGGTTGCAGAGAGTCAGACACAACTGAGCGACTGAACTGAACTGAGTGAACATAGGCCTATATTATAGGGAAAGGTAAAGTTTTCAGTTTAAAGTGTGATCTACTAGAGAAATATGTCAGTCAGTGCTGCTTAGATGAAAATCTGTAGAAAATCCTGGTACCAAAAAAACCTAGAAAAATGTGTTGGTATCAGTTTTTCCCTGAGTTTGTAGGCTTGACATTTTAAATAATGGATAATATGGAGGAGATTTACTGACGTTCTTTCAGGACACAATCCGGGTCTATGAATTTAGAGCAGTTTGACTTAGTTACATTATTTCCATTTCTTATTATATAAAAATGAAGTGAAATGTGTATATTACTTTCAAGTGAAAACTCTAATTTCTAAACAACTAAAGTGCTGTGTAAAATATATATTATTAGAGTCTTAAACTGAATTCCACATAATTTCTCTGTTATAAAAATGTTGTGGAAACTCAAATAGTTAAAGGAAGATGAAAGATCCACTGCTAGCTTACAAGTAGGATTAAGGATTTGATTACAAAAACCCTCTAAACAGACATTCTTATCCCCATCTTTTAGTGCAATGATGTATATCCTGTAGGTAATTGATAGATAATTAAGAATCATTGGGTGAGTTAATGTACTATTCTCATTGTCCCATCAAGTATCTTCAACATTTTCAATACTTTCTAAGTAAAGCTTATTTCATATGTAAAAAAGTTATTTACATACTTTATTTTTTCTCTTATTATTGCTTTTACCTCTGTGACACATATGTATATCACCCCTTGGTACTAAACATAGTACCCTGTGAGTCTTAATCTTTGCATTACACACAGAATAGAATCTTGCAGTAGAAGACTCAGTATTCAATGTATCAATTAAAGGAATAAATGGATAATTGTATGAAGTGATTTGAATAGGTGGATGATATGCTGAGATGGTGATATACATAAAAAACAATAAGCTTAATTTCTCAAAATATCTATATCATTCTTCCATTATTTGTAAAGTGAAGGTCATTTTAATAGTAAGTATGACAGGGTATCTTCAGGTCACATTTAGAAAAAATTGATGGTTACATTGTTTAATTATAGACTAAATTTTGTATGTATATTATTTTTTTTAATGCTTAGGAATAACTTTGGTGATAACATTCACTTCTGTGCATGCAAATTGGGTAATTGTGTATCAAATTGACCACTTAGTTTGTAGTTGAGTAATTATTATCGTCAACTGCCTCTTTGCACATTAAATGAAGACCAGGTGAAAATGTTAATTAGGTTAATGATTTTAAATAATTTTTGTTATTGAAGAAACATGTTTCTCTGTTCCTGCTGTAGTTTTGAAATTGCTACTGAAAATGTCTGTAACATGGTCTCCCAACATTGAAGACTCAGATCACAACCTGAAATTCAAACAGCTGATTGGGTCACTACATCTCATTAAGGAAATCATTTTATAAAAGTTTATGATTGGTACAGAAAAATATATCATGTCAAGTTAATTTGAGAAGAGCTAGTAATATGGGACAAATATTAGCTGTCCCAATGATGTATTCAAGTTGTCCATGTACTTATGGTTGCATTCTATTCAGTTTCTTAACCAGAAAAATCTTAGTGCATGAAATTAATTTCCTTATAATTGTGTGCCTCTGCAAAAGAGTTGAAAAAAAATCTTGATAATAAAATATGACCTTCATTTCCATTAAACATGAAAAAGTAAATAATTTATATGAACTATAACTGAAATGTAATACCTAATATTTGCATTTGAGGCAAACAAAAATAATTTGAAGGCCTAGGTTTTTCATCATTTTTGCTAGGATAGCAGAAAACCTTTTATGTAGGCTTGCTTAGTCAACAACTTGTAATCAAATCTCTCCTGGAGCAAATGCTCGATGATTTTCTATTATTTTTTCAAGTTATCAAAACTGCCTCGGGTAGTTGGGTCATTAAATAGCAATAGGTATCAACAAGAAGCAGCCTCACATCATTAGTGCTAATGATGTTTCAGGCTTATATCTGAAAAATGACATATGGACATCAGAATAATTTAGATTGACTTCAGTGAGAGATATTTATTTCAGGATGGTTTGTAACAGCAATTGCAAGCTCAGGGAAAAGGAAAATAGGAAAGATTTTGATAAAAAAAAAGTTTGTATCATAGTGTGATAGTGCATTTTTCCTGGTTAAATAATAAAGTGCAATATGACAGTTAGCATACACCTATATTACTGCATCATTGGCTTGATTAATCACTTAAACATTCTCATACCTCTTGGCAAAATGAGTCTAAAACTTAACTATATTTTATGATCTTCTAGAGTAGGTGAAAATGTTGCTTCTACAAGTTTTTAAATATTATTATGCCATAATTTCTTTTCTTTTCTTTTTTTAGTTTTTATTTTTACTTTATTTTACTTTACAATACTGTATTGGTTTTGCCATACATTGACATGAATCCACCACGGGTGTACATGAGTTCCCAAACATGAACCCCCCTCCCACCTCCCTCCCCATAACATCTCCCTAGGTCATCCCCATGCACCATCCCCAAGCATGCTGTATCCTGAATCGGACATAGACTGACAATTCGTTTCCTACATGATAGTATACATGTTTCAATTCCATTCTCCCAAATCATCCCACCCTCTCCCTCTCCCTATGAGTCCAAAAGTCCACTCTACACATCTGTGTCTCCTTTGCTGTCTTGCATACAGGGTCATCATTGCCATCTTTCTAAATTCCATATGTATGTGTTAGTATACTGTATTGGTGTTTTTCTTTCTGGCTTACTTCGCTCTGTATAATCGGCTCCAGTTTCATCCATCTCATTAGAACTGATTCAAATGTATTCTTTTTAATGTCTGAGTAATACTCCATTGTGTATATGTACCACAGCTTTCTTTTCCTTTCATCTGCTGATGGACATCTAGATTGTTTCCATGTCCTGGCTATTATAAACAGTGCTGCGATGAACATTGGGGTACATGCATCTCTTTCAATTCTGGTTTCCTCGGTGTGTATGCCCAGCAGAGGGATTGCTAGGTCATAAGGCAGTTCTATTTGCAATTTTTAAGGAATCTCCACAATGTTCTCCTTAATGGCTGTACTAGTTTGCATTCCCACCAACAGTGTAGGAGGGTTCCCTTTTCTCCACACCCTCTCCAGCATTTATTGCTTGCAGATTTTTGGATCGCAGACATTCTGACTGGTGTGAAGTGGTACCTCATTGTGGTTTTGATTTGCATTTCTCTAATAATGAGTGATGTTGAGCTTCTTTTCATGTGTTTGTTAGCCATCCATATGTCTTCTTTGGAGAAATGTCTATTTAGTTCTTTGGCCCATTTTTTGATTGGGTCATTTGTTTTTCTGGAATTGAGCTGCAGAAGTTGTTTGTATATTTTTGAGATTAGTTGTTTGTCAGTTGCTTCATTTGCTATTATTTTCTCCCATTCAGAAGGCTGTCTTTTCACCTTGCTTATATTTTCCTTTGTTGTGCAGAAGCTTTTAATTTTAATTAGATCCCATTTGTTTATTTTTGCTTTTATTTCCAGAATTCTGGGAGGTGGATCATAGAGGATCCTGCTGTGATTTATGTCTGAGAGTGTTTTGCCTATGTTCTCCTCTAGGAGTTTTATAGTTTCTGATCTTACATTTAGATCTTTAATCCATTTTGAGTTTATTTTTGTGTGCGGTGTTAGAAAGTGATCTAGTTTCATTCTTTTACAAGTGGTTGACCAGTTTTCCCAGCACCACTTGCTAAAGAGATTGTCTTTACTCCATTGTGTATTCTTGCCTCCTTTGTCAAAGAGAAGGTGTCCATATGTGTGTGGATTTATCTCTGGGCTTTCTATTTTGTTCCACTGATCTATATTTCTGTCTTTGTGCCCGTACCATACTGTCTTGATGACTGTGGCTTTGTAGTAGAGCCTGAAGTCAGGCAGGTTGATTCCTCCAGTTCCATTCTTCTTTCTCAAGATTGCTTTGGCTGTTTGAGGTTTTTAGTATTTCCATACAAATCTTGAAATTATTTGTTCTAGTTCTGTGAAAAATATCGCTGGTAGCCTGATAGGGATTGCATTGAATTTGTAGATTGCTTTGGGTAGTATACTCATTTTCACGATATTGATTCTTCTGATCCATGAACATGGTATATTTCTTCATCTATTAGTGTCCTCTTTGATTTCTTTCATCAGTGTTTTATAGTTTTCTATATATAGGTCTTTAGTTTCTTTAGGTAGATATATTCCTAAGTATTTTATTCTTTTCATTGCAATGGTGAATGGAATCGTTTCCTTAATTTCTTTTTCTACTTTCTCATTATTAGTGTATAGGAATGCAAGGGATTTCTGAGTGTTGATTTTATATCCTGCAACTTTACTATATTCATTGATTAGCTCTAGTAATTTTCTGGTGGAGTCTTTAGGGTTTTCTATGTAGAGGATCATGTCATCTGCAAACAGTGAGAGTTTTACTTCTTCTTTTCCAATTTGGATTCCTTTTATTTCTTTTTCTGCTCTGATTGCTGTGGCCAAAACTTCCAGAACTATGTTGAATAGTAGCAGTGAAAGTGGACACCCTTGTCTTGTTCCTGACTTTAGGGAAAATGCTTTCAATTTTTCACCATTGAGGATAATGTTTGCTGTGGGTTTGTCATATATAGCTTTCATTATGTTGAGGTATGTTCCTTCTATTGCTGCTTTCTGGAGAGTTTTTATCATAAATGGATGTTGAATTTTGTCAAAGGCCTTCTCTGCATCTATTGAGATAATCATATGGCTTTTATTTTCCAATTTGTTAATGTGGTGAATTACATTGATTGATTTGCGGATATTGAAGAATCCTTGCATCCCTGGGGTAAAGCCCACTTGGTCATGGTGTATGATCTTTTTAATGTGTTGTTGGATTCTGATTGCTAGGATTTTGTTGAGGATTTTTGCATCTATGTTCATCAGTGATATTTGCCTGTAGTTTTCTTTTTTTGTGGTATCTTTGTCAGGTTTTGGTATTAGGGTGATGGTGGCCTCATAGAATGAGTTTGGAAGTTGACCTTCCTCTGCAATTTTCTGGAAGAGTTTGAGTAGGATAGGTGTTAGCTCTTCTCGAAATTTTTGGTAGAATTCAGCTGTGAAGCCGTCTGGACCTGGGCTTTTGTTTGCTGGAAGATTTCTGATTACAGTTTCAACTTCTGTGCTTGTGATGGGTCTGTTAAGATTTTCTATTTCTTCCTGGTTCAATTTTGGAAAGTTGTACTTTTCTAAGAATTTGTCCATTTCTTCCACGTTGTCCATTTTATTGGCATATAATTACTGATAGTAGTCTCTTATGATCCTTTGTATTTCTGTGTTGTCTGTTGTGATCTCTCCATTTTCATTTCTAATTTTATTGATTTGATTTTTCTCTCTTTGTTTCTTGATGAGTCTGGCTAATGATTTGTCAATTTTATTTATCCTTTCAAAGAACCAGCTTTTGGCTTTGTTGATTTTTGCTATGGTCTTTTTTGTTTCTTTTGCATTTATTTCTGGCCTAATTTTTAAGTTTTCTTTCCTTCTACTAACTCTGGGGTTCTCCATTTCTTCCTTTTCTAGTTGCTTTAGTTGCAGAGTTAGGTTATTCATTTGACTTTTTTCTTGTTTCTTGAGGTATGCCTGTATTGCTATGAACTTTCCTCTGAGCACTGCTTTTACAGTGTCCCACAGGTTTTGGGTTGTTGTGTTTTCATTTTCATTAGTTTCTATGCATATTTTGATTTCTTTTTTGATTTCTTCTGTGATTTGTTGGTTATTCAGAAGCGTGTTGTTCAGCCTCCATAGGTTGGAATTTTTAATAGTTTTTCTCCTGTAATTGAGATCTAATCTTAATGCATTATGGTCAGAAAATATGCTTGGAATGATTTTGATTCTTTTTAATTTATCAAGGTTAGATTCATGGCCCAGGATGTGATCTATCCTGGAGAAGGTTCCCTGAGCACTTGAGAAAAAGGTGAATTTCATTCTTTTGGGGTGAAATGTCCTATAGATATCAATTAGGTCTAACTGGTCTATTGTATCATTTAAAGTTTGCGTTTCTTTGTTAATTTTCTGTTTAGTTGATCTGTCCATAGGTGTGAGTGGGGTATTAAAGTCTCCCACTATTATTGTGTTATTGTTAATTTCCCCTTTCATACTTGTTAGCATTTGTCTTACATATTGCAGTGCTCCTATATCGGGGGCATATATATTTATAATTGTTATATCTTCTTCTTGGATTGATCCTTTGATCATTATGTAGTGGCCTTCTTTGTCTCTTTTCACAGCCTTTGTTTTAAAGTCTATTTTATCAGATATGAGTATTGCCACTCCTGCTTTCTTTTGGTCTCTATTTGCATGGTATATCTTTTTCCAGCCCTTCACTTTCAGTCTGTATGTGTCCCTTGTTTTGAGGTGGGTCTCTTGTAAACAGCATATAGAGGGGTCTTGTTTTTGTATCCATTTAGCCTGTCTTTGCCTTTTGGTTGGGTCATTCAACCCGTTTACATTTAAGGTAATTATTGATAAGTATGATCCCGTTACCATTTACTTTATTGTTTTGGGTTCGGGTTTATACACCCTTTTTGTGTTTCCTGTCTAGAGAATATCCTTTAGAATTTGTTGGAGAGCTGGTTTGGTGGTGCTGAATTCTCTCAGCTTTTGCTTGTCTGTAAAGCTTTTGATTTCTCCTTTGTATTTGAATGAGATCCTCCATAATTTCTTAAAAAGTGCTGTGATATTGGATTATCTACCTAAATAACTAGACTTTTTGTATCTTAATTTCTTTTTCAATGTAAGTTTAGCTTCCCCTCAAATATTGTGGTTAAATTAAACCATGAAAAAGCCATTAGAAGGTGTGGCTCCCCCCAATCATTAACGTGGTTACACATTAAGAGTGAAAAATAATATGAAGGGAGATACCAGAAATAAATTATCCACTGTAATTCAGAGAGTTATATTTCCAAAAATTAATCAAAATAAAGCCTTCAAATTAACCAGATTGACAGGAAAGTAACTTAGATCAAAATAGAAAAATGGGAAAAATTACTTATTGGATTACTTCTATGCTATAGATATGCACCAGAAAAAAAGATATGCAAAGAAAATAAAACCCTGTAAACCAAAACCATTTAGTCTTCCTGAGAATAAGTTGTCCTGTCAAACCACAAATTAATTTTTACCATTTCTAACCCATTCTTGACACCTTCACTTCCAGTTGACATCTCAGTCCATTGCAATCTGGTTTATATTATCCACCAGCATTAAAATAAATAAATAAATGTTTAAAAGCTATCACAAGACAGCAATTAGCTCCTAATTTCCAAAATCAGTGACCTCCAGTTTCATATCTCTTTATTGTTTGGTCCTTCTGTCCATTAAATGCTCTCTTTGCTTTTACTATCACTTCCTCCTCAATATTAAGCAGACCTCTCCATCCTCTCCTTGTCAAGACTTTTTTTTTTGACTCTTAAAAAATGGTTCAACCAAGTTTATAGCTTCTGCCTTTTTATTTGCCTTTATGATCTGCTTGCTCTTCTGTGAGGAGTTTGCCCATTTATATGGATTACATGATCTGTAATTTCAGCAAGATTGGATTCTTGAGTGTTTCTCTGAGTAGTTCAGGTATTTGGAAGCAGTATGGGGATCCTAGAGTCTGTTAAGTGAATTTTTATTTTCTGTTTCTCTTTATAGTATAAATTAAAAGAGTAAAGCAAGCAACAATAAAACCACAAAAGGACAAACATTAAAAAAATGTATTGGGGTATAATTGATTTACAGTGCTAGTCCAGTTACACTTAAACATACACCCACTCTTTAGATTCTTTTCCCATATAAGTAATACAGAGTATTGAGTATAGCTCCCTGTATTATACAATAGGTCCTTTAGTTCAGTTCAGTCACTCAGTCATGTCCACCTCTTTGTGACCCCATGGACTGCAGCACTTCAGGCTTCTCTGTCCATTACCAGCTCCCAGAGCTTGCTCAAACTCATGTCCATAGAGTCAGTGATGCCATCCAACCATCTCATCCTCTGTCATCCCCTTCCCTTCCTGTCTTCAATCTTTCCCAGCATCAGGGGCTCTTCAAATGAGTCAGTTCTTCGCATCAGGTGGCCAACATATTGGAGTTATCAGCTTCAGCATCAGTCCTTCCAATGAATAGTCAGGACTAATTTCCTTTAGGATTGACTGGTTTGATCTTGCAGTCCAAGGGACTCTCAAGAGTCTTTTCCAACACCACAGTTCATAAAGCATAAATTCTTTGGCACTCAGCTTTCTATACAGTCCAACTCTCACATCCATACATGACTACAGTGATTTTGGAGCCCCAAAATTAACGTCTGCTACTGTTTCCACTGTTTCCCCATCTATTTGTCATGAAGTGATGGGACCAAATCCCATGATCTTCGTTTTCTGAATGTTGAGTTTTAAGCCAACTTTTTCACTCTCCTCTTTCACTTTCATCAAGAGGCTCTTTAGTTCTTCTTCATTTTCTGCCATAAGAGTGGTGTCATCTGCATATCTGAGGTTACTGATATTTCTCCCAACAATCTTGATTCCAACTTGTGCTTCATCCTGCCCAGCGTTTCTCATCATGTGTTAAATATGAAATTGTCATAATTTACCTTTAGAAACTTAAAAGTGAAAATTTTGTATTTGAGAGATTTTAGGGGTTTTAGTAATTTCTTGCCTTTTTAAATATATAATTGTTCTTAACATTGATATAAAATAGAAAAGTCATCATAAGGAATAGTTGCTATGAATAAAGTTTACATATATATTTCATTACTAGAATTTTACTGTGCAATTGGAAACATATTTAATATTTTGACCATTTATTACATCTCACTCTCAACATGGCACTGGCCAATAAAGCTTGATTTAAAAGCCAAAAAATAAAAATATTAAATTGTCACATCTTTAGCCTCAGACTCAAGCAAACGTTCATATTTCAATGTGATGATTTATCTGAATTTTTATGTGTGGCACAGTGTAAATGATATGGTTTAAATCTAATTTTTATTTTGATGAATACTTTAAAGAGTAAGCCAGTTTACAATTCCACAGATTCCTCTAAAAATACTGTCTTAAGAAATAGCTTTGTGAGCTGTCATACGTATCAGAGTTAATTGGTAATATAGAAAGAAATATGAAAGAAATACTTATATTATTGTAATTCATATAATTTCTAAAGCCTAGTGACTGAAGAACATAACTGAGTTACCCTCTCTGACCTTCAAATAACTGTTTATCATAGGATTTCTGCCCTCAGGTGAACCTGCTATATTCTAGAAATGGGCTTAACAAGAAAGCTGAATCAAACTCTCTAAATACTAGTTGCCACTTTGACAGTCTAGCCTTTGCATAAATGAAGCAAATGGACCAAGATCTAAGTATATTTGCAATCTTAGAAAAAATTCTAAACACTCAAATTATACTCTAGAGTGTAATCCTAGATCCTGAGTAATAGAGCATGCAAGGAGCATACTAAATGAGCATTTGTTTAAAATAGAATTTTCATTTTCTCCACCTTGACTCTTTTCCTTGTTTCATAGGTTCTTTGTTTTACAGGTCCTTTTTATAAATAATGTTGTGACATTCATATTGTCTCACATACTTAAATCTCTTGAAACCATTTCTATATTAGTATCTAGACATTATACTTTAGGGAGATATTTAAAGTGTTCAAAACATATTGCATTTTGTTACAGTCATTCAAAATACTGCCTTAAGCATCACTGCCTCCATCAGTGCCTCTGCATATGCCAAATATCTGGAAAGATCTATTAACAGATGCCTGTTTACTCTAAAGTGATATTAACACTCCTTATCATTCTGAACTGAACTGATCATACTGAATTAATTGATTGAGTATAATAGAAGAATGACTTGCATAGAGGATGTGTGTGCCTGCAGGAACAGCAAACCTTATCAGCTGGTTACATATAAGCTTTTTCACACTAAAATTGCCTGTCCCATGTCTCTGGCAAAGCCTAGCACTCTGTATACAAAAAAGATACTTATTAGATAAATGTTGATTTCCATCTGTTTAATGGAAATGATTTAGTAACTGCTCCATATTATCCAACTTTATACCTAGATATATTTCTAAAACTATATTTTAATTTTGTTTGAACATTATATTAGTGTGCACAATCTTCAATCTTCATATGAAGTAATTAAGAAATAGCTCTAGACAGAGCAGTAATATATAGTAATTTAATAATTATCATCTATTACTCTGACAACTTAAATTACATAATGTTGTAGTAAGTTTTATTTATATTTGCAATATTTTATTTATTTCAATAAAACCCCATGAGATAATATTTTTTGCTACATAGCAGATTCTCAATAAATTTAAATTCTTTTTTCAGCAGAATTTTTAATTTCCCAAGGTAAAGAGCTAGAATTTGGCAAAACATAAAAATCCAGTTCTCCTGATTCTTAAGTATTCTTTTGTCTGACTGATGTTTTCACAACTGACTACTATAGGAACTGAAAATGCACTAACAATGATGACACAGGGCAGCGGATTTTGGTTCTAGATTATTCAATAATCTCAATGAAATTTTAGTTACTTGAATAGAATAGAGGGGCCTAGTTAAATGTACTTCAAATATGTTGCATTCATTATGCTGCTAACCAGAAGAGTTAGCAGTTCAGTTCAGTTCAGATGATTAAGTTTTAAATAGTCTTTAATTTTCATCTAGTCTTTGGAAATTCAAAACCTAGATGAGACCAAGAAGAATCTTACACATTTGAGATAATTTAAAATGCCTTTGCATCACTCTGAAAAGTTTAAATCTGATAGCTAACCTTTATGATATAGTGAGGCTGTTTAAAATATTCACCTTCTGTGCTACTTGATTTGTAAAGAGGTAATAACCCCATTTTAAAATATGTGCAGAGCACTCTGTACTATGTCTGCACATAGTAAATATGCATCAAATGTCAGATATTACTATTTGAATAAAAATAAATAATGCATCTCTAATAACCTAAAGACAAGCTATTTAAAGAATAGATTTAAAATACTGAAAGGAAAATGTAATTCTAAGAGAGTAAGTGTAATTACATATAGTGCATATTAAATAAATGGAGAAAGTATCTATTTTTCTTTGTCTAATTTCTTGAGTCATTTCTTATTAATGGTATCTCTTGGTCTCCTCAGGAATAGAAATTTATGCAATTTAATCTCTTTTGTTTTTCTGTCTTTTGCTTCTTTTCCTTTTTTTCCCCTTTACTTTACTATTTAATTATTATTTTTCTTTTTTATTAATATTTTCTTCATGTGCCACAAACAATAAATTGCAAGCATTATCTCAAATCACTAGGTTAATTTTGTTGGCATAATTGAGTTTCCAAAATACCTCTAGTGACTTAGTATCATTCAGTTCAGTTTAGTTCAGTTGTTCAGTCGTGTCCGACTCTTTACGACCCGATGAACTACTGCACGCCAGGCCTCCCTGTGCATCACCAACTCCTGGAGTCCACCCAAACCCGTGTCCATTGAATCGGTGATGTCATCCAACCATCTCATCCTCTGTCATCCCCTGCTCCTCCTGCCCCCAATCTTTCCCAGCATCAGGGTCTTTTCAAATGAATCAGCTTTGCATCAGGTGGCCAAAGTATTGGAGGTTCAGCTTCAACATCAGTCTTTCCAATGAACACCCAGGACTGATCTCCTTTAGGATGGACTGGTTGGATCTCCTTGCAGTCCAAGGAACTCTCAAGATTCTTCTCCAACACCGCAGTTCAAAAGCATCAATTCTTTGGCGTTCAGCTTTCTTTATAGTCCAACTCTGACATCCATACATGACCACTGGAAAAACCATAGCCTTGACTAGACGGATTAGGCTATGCTAACTGTTTCTAAGGCATCGACTACAAGTCAGTTTACCCAAAGTTTAGGATAATTATTTATATAAAGGAAATTTGGGGCCTTATTGTTCTGAGGTGGTAAGAGTAGTGGAAAAAAAAATATGGCAAGCTATATAATCAATGGCTCCTTAGTGCTCAGTGAATATTTCTCCAAGAGATAAAGTTTCTTTTTCACTTATCTTAGTTCTAAAATCTCTTCTGATATTTTTAATCATTCTACTTTTATAATCTATGATACACCTGTATTGTATAAAATGAATTAAGAATTAATGAATGTCATGATTAAGGAAAACAGAATATTTAGAGCTTATTAAAATATGATATATTTTATTATTTTTCTATAGAGAAGTCAAGGTAATGGAATACTAGAAAATCATATGAATGTTTTTTTTCTATCAAATGAGTCATTGGGAATGGAGATAATAATTTGACTAACAAGTTTAGAATTGTCTGAAAAAGTGCATCTTAATGCTGCATATATTTTTTAAAGTGTTGTATATAATGATATGAATATAGCTTAGGACATATTGCATTTCTAATAGAATCCATTTGGCTACAAATTTTTATAAAGAAATAAAACCACTAAAAATGAAAGCACCTCGTATGTGATGTTTAACAGGAAATTTTATAACCACATGATGTTCTCTGCAATTTCCACAGGAAGAAATTTTAAGGATTATGAAGAACTTTTTTTTTTCCCCTTGTGGTTGCTTCTAAGTGCTAATGCAATAAAATTACATTCTCTGTGTGTGTGTGTACATACATATATAAGCATACATATGTGTATACATACCCAAACAAGTACATATATGAATATTTGAATATATTGACAAAGCTAGTACTTGTATCTTTTTTAGTATTTGTATCTTGAATGTATTTTTCATGATCCCTTTATTTTTTTATTTTATTGGTTTAATTTATTAAAAGCAAGATAACAAAACTTTTCTGAGCACCTCAGATTGATAAAAATGAGTAGAAAAACACTGAGGTTTTACTTTCTTAAAAATATCTTTAGCAGCCATGGGAAATATTTTCAATGTACATAGCTATTCTTATTTGAAAGTCCATATACAGAATTTAATAATCTTTGGAGGTGATGGATTTATGAAATCCTTGAAGAATAATCATCACTGTCTTTGGAGATTAATTATCGTGTTATTTGCTGTCATTGATGAGACTTTTTAACTCATCCTGCATATATTCTGCAAAGTTCCCTCTACCCTCAAATTACCTTTAATTAAGGCTTACAAGGTTAGGGAATTTATCAGCAGAAAGCTAGATTATACATTTTTGTAATCTTAAAAACTCAGTCATTGTATTGCAGTTCTCAGGCCCCAATGCGACAATGGCATTAAAATGTATTATTCAGGGTCTTTTTCCCCCTTATGTTTATGTTTCAGTTATCTCTCCTTTTTCTTTCAAAGCTTGTCACAAAATAAAGTGATACAAATAAATCAGTAATATACAGAACATAAAAACACTGAACAAAAAAATTTTTAAACTTGTAATGAAGAATCTGAAATTTGAAATGTTTTAGCTATTTTGGTATTTTATAAAAATGTATATTTTATCAAGACTTTGAATTGAAGAGAGGAATGAGGAGGATGTGAAATGTAATTAAAGGTTAAAGGATATTGTCAAACTTGATAAAGTAAAGATGCTTTATTATCAAAAGAGGCATTTATTTACAGAATTTTAAAAATGTTAGCACAATATGTATTTGGCTCAACTGTCTCTCTAAGTTTAGCACACACACACACACACACGCACAAAGAACTTGGAAAAAATAAGTTAGAAAAATTGCTAAATGCATCATATATAAATCCTATGAAAGATAAGAAATTAGAGCAAGTAATATTCCTTGCATGTATGAAGCTTAAAAATTAACTGGAAAGTAATGATGTCTAAAGACAGAAAGAATAAGGTTTATTTATTTATTCAGTAAATATTGATAGTATTGTTTTATGTCAGTTATTTGCCTGGGCACTGGAGATACAAATTACTAAAAGAACCAAACACATATTTTCTACTGAAAAGGAAATTTGATCCCCTTATAAAAGAATTCATTTACACATAGTGTAAACACTTAATGTGCATAGTGGAAAAGGCAAAATCTACCTTTTAATAGGAAAATTACCTTTTAAAATGGAATAATAGTGAATGGAATTGTTTCCTTAATTTCTTTTTCTACTTTCTCATTATTCGTGTATAGGAATGCAAGGGATTTCTGTGTGTTGATTTTATATCCTGCAACTTTACTATATTCATTGATTAGCTCTAGTAATTTTCTGGTGGAGTCTTTAGGGTTTTCCATGTAGAGGATCATGTCATCTGCAAACAGTGAGAGTTTTACTTCTTCTTTTCCAATTTGGATTCCTTTTATTTCTTTTTCTGCTCTGATTGCTGTGGCCAAAACTTCCAGAACTATGTTGAATAGTAGCGGTGAAAGTGGACACCCTTGTCTTGTTCCTGACTTTAGGGGAAATGCTTTCAATTTTTCACCATTGAGGATAATGTTTTCTGTGGGTTTGTCATATATAGCTTTTATTATGTTGAGGTATGTTCCTTCTATTCCTGCTTTCTGGAGAGTTTTTATCATAAATGGATGTTGAATTTTGTCAAAGGCCTTCTCTGCATCTATTGAGATAATCATATGGTTTTTATTTTTCAATTTGTCAATTCCAGAAAAATAAACGACCCAATCAAAAAATGGGCCAAAGAACTAAATAGACATTTCTCCAAAGAAGACATATGGATGGCTAACAAACACATGAAAAGATGCTCAACATCACTCATTATTAGAGAAATGCAAATCAAAACCACAATGAGGTACCACTTCACACCAGTCAGAATGGCTGCGATCCAAAAATCTGCAAGCAATAAATGCTGGAGAGGGTGTGGAGAAAAGGGAACCCTCCTACACTGTTGGTGGGAATGCAAACTAGTACAGCCACTATGGAGAACAGTGTGGAGATTCCTTAAAAAATTGCAAATAGAACTACCTTATGACCCAGCAATCCCACTTCTGGGCATACACACCGAGGAAACCAGAATTGAAAGAGACACATGTACCCCAATGTTCATCGCAGCACTGTTTATAATAGCCAGGACATGGAAACAACCTAGATGTCCATCAGCAGATGAATGGATAAGAAAGCTGTGGTACATATACACAATGGAGTATTACTCAGCCGTTAAAAAGAATTCATTTGAATCAGTTCTGATGAGATGGGTGAAACTGGAGCCAATTATACAGAGTGAAGTAAGCCAGAAAGAAAAACACCAATACAGTATACTAACACATATATATGGAATTTAGGAAGATGGCAATGACGACCCTGTATGCAAGACAGGAAAAAAGACACAGATGTGTATACCAGACTTTTGGACTCAGAGGGAGAGGGAGAGGGTGGGATGATTTGGGAGAATGGGAATTCTAACATGTATACTGTCATGTAAGAATTGAATCGCCAGTCCATGTCTGACGTAGGGTGCAGCTTGCTTGGGGCTGGTGCATGGGGATGACCCAGAGAGATGTTGTGGTGAGGGAGGTGGGAGGGGGGTTCATGTTTGGGAACGCATGTAAGAATTAAAGATTTTAAAATTAAAAAAAAAATAAAAAATTTAAAAAAAAATGGAATAATACAATATATTTATTCAACAAAATATTATTTTATAGATTATTACCTCAAATAATAGTCAATAGTTTATTAAAGTCAGATATTTGATTAGAGAAAATCACAACACAGCAGAGCAATCTCATTTAGTGAAGGAAACACAGAGGCAAAATGCAAGTAGAGCATGATTTTTGAATTTTTCATAAGGGACATTTTTTGGGCAGGCCTTGTAAGATTAGAATGAGGGTTGGGATATTGAGTGTGGTCTTTGATCCTTATTAGTTGTGTGTATTTGGACAGGCTCTACTTTTGAGTTAGTTTTCTCTCCTTTTATGAGAAGTTATCTTAATTTTTAAAATCAAATCTTACAAAATGGAAGGTGAGGCTGAAAGAGTGGATATGAGTTTTTGTCACACACAAGCATATGTGAAAGTAGGAAGTGTTTCATCCCAACCTATGACACCACCAAAAGAGAGTCATATAAAGTCATTGGGGAGCAATCTGTAACTGGGGGTAGGAATTAATTTTACAATGCATCTCTTCTCTGCCTTTTTAAAATCAGTCAAGTTCTTGTCTGTTCTTATTTGTGCTGCTCAACTCTGCCATTTGCCAGCCTTCTTTCAACATCAGTATTTTATTTAGTGTGGCCATATCCTACTACAAAAACAGTTCTCAGTAACTGTCATTTAGTTCATAAAATAGTCTGTGGATAACCGCTGATTCAGGATAATACTACCTTCATTATCAAATAAACACCAAAGTTACTATCTATTTTATCTATTATCTTCCTACATCCTTGTTCTTGGCCAAATGAGGCAATATTTTAACTTATGTATTACTTTATATATAAATGTAACTTTTTATATAGTCAGCTTTTACATTTTCTAAAATTCTAGAATCACTGAGTAAATAATTGAGTACCGTTTTGGTATTCTCCAACTGTACCATCATTGTTCCCCTAATAAAAAAAAAAATCCCAATATTTATTTAGAGATCATGTTCTACAAATTGAGCTTCACATTATAGACTTTTCAACCTTCTGATCTTAAACTAGTGCTAATATATACTAGTTATATATTGAGATGAGATAGTTAGACAACATCACCAAGTCAATGGACATAAATTTGAGCACATTCCAGGAGATAAGGGAGAACAGAGAAGCCTGGTGTGCTGCAATCCATGTGGTCACAAAGAGTCAGGCATGACTTAGTGACTGAAAAACACTGATATATAATAGATGAGCACTAATTTTTTTTCTATATTGTATAACAATATCTAGACAGAATTTCTTAATTGAGGGTGGTTCTTTCTCCAGGAGACATTTGGCAATGTCTGGAGCCATTGTTGAATGTTCGGAGTGGGAGTGCTATAGGCATCTAATAGGTAAAGTCTAGACTGTTACTAGACATCTTACATATACAGTACAGCTTCCCACACCAAAGAATTATCTGTGTCAAGTGTGCTGTGGTTGAGAAATTCTGTTCTACATGGTGATACATAATAATTCATTTAAACCTCACAGCAGCAATTTAACATACATGCTAATATAACAAAAGTGAAGTGAAGTGAGCTTGCTCAGTTGTGTCCAACTCTTTGCGACCCCATGGACTGTAGCCCACCAGGCTCTTCCATCCGTGGGATTCTCCAGGCAAGAATACTGGAGGGGGTTGCCATTTCCTTCTCCAGGGGAACTTCCCGACCCAGGGATCCAACCCGGGTCTCCCGCATTGCAGGCAGGCGCTTTACCCTCTGAGCCACCAGGGAAACAAAGGTTTATTATAGCTAATAAAACTGATCCAAAGAGAGGTTATGCAAAAATTCCAAATTCATAAGACTAGACTAGGAACTCATAATCTGGGAAACCTCTTGCTTAACACTATCCTAAAGATTCTACATATCTTCTAGAATGAATCTTTCCTTCAAGTTATTCAAGAGCACCAAATATTTAATAGCACTTTTTATAAATGGGAACACAATAAGAATTTCCTTACTTTCTCTCCCCTCTCTAACCAACTGTTAAATCTTCTACTTCAGTGTAGCAAATAAATCATTCATCCAACCCATCAGCATTCTCTCAGTCCCTGTTCTATTTTAGCATCACATTAGATTGTGGACTGAAAAAAAAAAAAGGTAGAAGATGAATAATATAAATAAGACATAACAATGTTCAATTGTGTTGGCTTAATAGCGTCTACTGAAGTAAGTAAGTAAGTAAGTAAAGTCATTCAGTCGTGTCAGACTCTTTGTGACCCCGTGGACTGCAGCCACCAGGCTCCTCAGTCCATGGGATTCTCCAGGCAAGAATACTGGAGTGGGTTGCCATTTCCTTCTCCAGGGGATCCTCCCGACCCAGGGTCTCCCGCATTGGAGGCAGACGCTTTAACCTCTGAGCCACCAGGGAAGACTGAGGTAGGTCGTAAAAGAGAATCATAGACTGTTTGCATTGTGGAGGAAAACTGCAAAGAGGAAGCTATTTTGGATTTGAGACTTATAGTGCTCTTGATCTGTTTTGGCACTATCTTGTTTTAGTATCTATTTCACCCTCATAACATCTTTCCTTTTTCAATTTTTGTTTTAATTTGGTTCCATTCTCTATATATTTATTGAGAATGTACTGTGTATTTAGCTCTTTGATAGACACTTTGCTGGAAATTTTACCTGCAAAAAGATAAAATCTACTAAAAGACAAGGCATGATTATGCTACTAAAAGCTATAATATGTAACAGTAAAAGAAAATATATAAATAAACTTAAGGTAGTATATGGTGGTTGTGTGTTTCGTGCTCAGTTACTCAGTTGTGTCTGACTCTTTGTGATCCAGAGGAATTTAGCCCACCAGGCTCCTCTGTTCATGGGATTATACCATCAAGAATACTGGAGTAGGTTGCCATTTCCTCCTCCAGGGGATATTCCCCACCCAAGGATTGAACCCATGTCTCCTCTGACTCCTACACTGGCAGGAGGATTCTTTAAAACTGAGCCACCTGGGAAGCCCAGTATACAATTAAATGTTAAAATATTATATAAATAGTCAAACAAAATAAAGCAAAAACTGTCAGTCCCAAAATACAGAAGTTTTTTGTTTGTTTGTTTTTAGGATACAAAGAACAGGCAAGTATTTGAATGGAGATGGGGCATAAACTAAACTAGGTTAGATGGGTTGCTGTAAATACATGGGGAATTGGAAGATCAATCAGGATGAAGGCATAAGGTGTGAAAGTGAGCATGATAGTTTCTCACTGAAATGCTTTCTCTTTTTCTTTGCAAAATTTGACTTATAAATATGTATTTCAAAATATATGTTCACAGTGTGAAAGACATTTTCACTTCTTGATACTGCATCAAGGTTGCTTACAGGAAATTCATTGGCTTTTATATATTTGCACACTCTTTATGTAGATTAATTTGCTAGTTAAACAATTAACTATTACTATTGATTGTAGGATTTGTTTTAGGTAAGAAATTTGTAACTATAATTTTACCATAAACAATAAACTAGGACACCTAAACCTAAACCTAGAATAATCTAGGAATAGATGCCTTTCTTAAATCCACCTGTATAGGAACTCTCCCTTTTAGCAGTCTAACAATGTCTGATAATAATATGGTAATACATAAATATCACATACTCACATAATTTGTCAGATAATATCTCGGGAGATAGGTCTGAATGAAAGATGATTATTCTAGTACTTAAGAGCAGGGGCTCTGAAGTTAGACCAAAATGTTTAAATCCCAAAGAGATTTTTTTGGTTTCTGCTTTTTATAAATTGACAATATAATGATAAAAATATTGTGAATATTAAAATATGTGTAACACAGTGTCTACTGTATGGTAAAGATTCAGTGCATGTTAAAATCTTTAATTTTTTTTATAGTTGGGTTGAGCCAAACACATTTTTAAAACTTCAAAAATGGAAGTTTTAACACACATGTGCGTGTTAACTCACTTCAGTCATATCTGATTCTTTGCAACAATATTGACTGTAGCTCACCTGGCTCCTCTGTCCATGAGATTCTCCAGGCAGATGTACTGGAGTAGATTGCCATGCCCTCCTCCAGGGGATCCTCCCAGGGATCAATCTCTGATTTTTATGTCTTCATGTTTAGCCAGTTATGAATAAATATGGAGATTATTTGGTTTGAAACCCTAGAATTTCTAATAATTGGACATGTTTTAAAATATTAAGTTTCAATTATGAACAAAAAGTATATGCAAATATTTCTTTGTGAAATTCTGTGTACACACATGGAACAAGACAGTTCTATAAATCTTGAGATAACCTTCACAGAGTAATTTATCTTGGGAGATAAGTTTTTTAAAATGTCATTTCATTAAATAATTTAGTTTTACTGGGAAGACAACATATTATGATTATTCTTTAGAATGCCATTTGAGTATATATAACAACTTCTTATTGCAAATAACAGATCAATAAAGATGATCTGTAATGCTTAATGTTCCTTAATGATTCTCCTACCCTTCTAAATGCCTATCTATCTATCTATCTGTTCACTTACCTATTTATCTGGATATGGAGGGTGGTATTTAATCAAGCAGGTTACTTTAAATATTTTTAAAGATCTGATTCTTGTGAAGACAGAAATGTTGTTGAAAATAGCTCTAGCTCTTAGATACTTTTTGTACAATTTCCAGAAACCATTTCACCGTGTTTTCCTTAATGTTATACTTAGTTATTGGTGAAAAAAGAGGACTGTTTGGCTTTAAAATAATAGAGCAAGGCCTGATTCCAAAAGTGATTTTTAGTAATCTTCAAATGTTAACTTTTCAAAATTATAATTTTCTGAGAACCAGTTACTCATTCAAATCATTTCAAAGAGAAAATACAGCTTAGGAAACTTGAAAATTTACCATTAAAGGCTTGTAATAAATACTATGGAAGATCCTAATGCTCTGGGAAAAAAAAAAAAAGTCTTTTTGCCTTAAACACTTTGCAATCGCAGTGAATGAACTAAATGGATGTGACCATTACATACAAGAAAATATTAGATCTTTTGAAATATTCAAAGTTGTACAAGGAAACTGGGGAGAGTGTTCAGAGAGAAGATGGATATGGAAGGAAGAATAACATAAACAAAGTGGAGGGGGGGGCGGAAATGATGAGGATGGCTGCAACAAAAGGTAGGACGAGAAAGACAGGGAGAACACTGCGGAAATAGTACACAATCAAGTTCACCAAAGGTTAGAAGATGATAGAAGCCTCTACTTTTTGTAGTCTTATGCTACAAGATGCAGGGACACTTAGAGGCTCATTGGCAAACTTACTATTTTAAACAAGCAATTCTCCTTCTCCATTATCCCTTTCTTTTCCTCCTTTATTTTCCCCTTCCTTCTTCCTTTTCTTCTCCTCTTCCTCCCAAACCAACTTCTTTCCTTCCTTATTTCTGATGAGGAATTAATTTAAAAAGAAAAGTAAGAAGAAAAGAGAACAAAATTGATCTGTGAAATATATTAATAGGAGCCAAGTGAAAAGGTGACCAAGCAATATCAGTGCTTAGTAGGGGTCGGCACTTATCAAGGTAGGAGGCTGAGTCGAGTGGCAGCCTGGCACAGTTAGGAAATTGGTTACTAATAGAGTAAATAGAATATATGTCACTAATGTGTGTCAAAATTTTCACAATTGGAGAAATTACAAATATGAAAAGCTTCACAAAATGCAAAGATTTTCAAACTCTACCATTATATATTATAATCTTACATATAGATGGAAAAAGAAATAACTATAACTATAACTATATATACACATATATATATATATGTGGGGGGGGGCGGTGTGTTGGGGCGTACATTTTCCTCCTTGAGAAGCCTTGTTATCCCAATAGCAAAGAGCAACACCTGACACCTAGATCTGGGTTTCTTCTTGGAGAAATGATTTATTCTAGAGTTCAGAGAGAAAAACTTTAAAATGAGTAGAATCTTAGAATAAAATCCTAGAATATTTTGTTGTGTCAGAAATTAAAGAAGGGCTCAAAGAGTAATAAGTCCCAACTGACCAAGTAAAGGATAATTTGAACATCAAAATAAATAATGGATGTGATGGATTATAACCTCTTAAATAAAATAAGAAACTCTGAATCCATATTGATGTAAATAAATAAATGAATGAATCCTTTGGGAGAAGAGAAAACTCTTTCTTACAGGAAGATACTGGCTAATGAATAAAGGTGGAATTAGAAAAACAACACTTTGACTTTAGTCCAAACTGTTCAGCAGATGCAAAAACTAGTGGGAGAAAATCTGACGAAGAATGGAAGGATTATATAATTTCAGTGAATCCGTCCCTAAATATGAGTCAAAAGGATGAGGAGTATAATTTTACATCTTTTGGGAGGAATCCAGGAACAAAACATCTTTAAAAGTAAACAAAGTTATCATCTCCAGTGGTAGGAAAAAATCAAAAGCAGTGTCTTGATAGGATGCAATGAAAATATAGCATGACTTCTGTTTCATTTCTTTCCACATGCATAATATGAATTTAACCATGGCAAAACATCCAACAAGCCCTAATTGAATGACTTTCTATAAAATAATTAGTCTTTAATTATTAAAAAACATGCCAGTCATAAAATTCAAGGAACTGTTTGGAATTGAAGGGAATATGGGAAGCTTAACAACTAAATGCCAAGCAGGACTGGTTTGGGTCTTTTTGTTGTAAAGACGATTACTGGACAATTAGTATAATTTAAATTTTTCTGTGAATTGGATCATATATAAACATTAGTTTCCTGATTTTAATTTTTGGACTGTAATTTTGTATAGGATTATCCTTACTTGTAGAAAATATGCACTGTAGTAAGAATAATATCAACTTGTTCAGAGAAAACAATAACATGAATACATTTATGTATGATAGAAAATTAAAGCAAATGATATAAAATGTCCATAATTGGGAATCTGGATTGGAAGTGTTAGGTAGTTAGACTAGGAAAAAGTAGTCCAAAATGGCAGTGGCTGAAAGACAAAGAAGGGATAAGCCCGTGAAAATAGAACAAAGGAAGATCTGAGGACCTGAGTGAGGACCTCAAGTAGACCAAACAGCCCTCCTGGTTAGCCCAATTTACATAGGGCAGGCTCAGGGGGAGGAGAAAAAAAGCATATAAAAAGAGGAGCCAAAATTGGGCCAGGAGCTTCCCTTTTCTTCCAATCTTTTGGGTCAGCCCACCCTCATGTCTCTAGGATGTATTTGGCTTTGCTTGCCAGTAAAACTGAGCTATAACACTGGTCTGTCTGTTGCTTCAAATTTTTGCTGCAGTGAGACAGAACCAAGGAAATTACACACTCCCCCTGACAGAATTTTCTTTTTCTATTGGTTTTCTAAAGTTGAGATTGTTTTACAATAAAAGCTTTTAGGAAAAATTTTATAATAGAATCAAGTCACAGAGAAGATATTTCAGCAAACAGTGGAAAAAACAAATTGTGTTTAAAGGAAACAAAGCTATAATTTAACTCTACACTTAAATTAAGGTGTTGAAATCTTTATTAAAACTGTCTCCATTTCCCTGATAAGTTGCCATGAAATTCTCACACCACCATTTGAATTTGTTTTAAATAACTTTGTATAGAGAATAAAGTAGACAAATAAGACTGCTACTGAGTTGCTTCGAAATTTTCATGGGAGAAGGGCACTATGTTTATAAGATTCAACACATGTTTTTCTATGTTTATATCTACGATAGACAATATTCAAACACTCATACCTTCAGTGAAAACTTTGGATGGCCCAATTGGTCAGATGTGTAATAATGATTCTCAGTCAGGTAAAGGTACTTATAGTTTATTTTATAGTCTATAGTGAAATAGTTGCCACAGAACACTTTTTTGGAACAAGGACAACAGTACTGAAGAAAGGTAGTAGGTCTTCATTACTCTCTGTGCATTTTTATCTGGAAAAGAAATATACATATTCACTAATGGTTGTCATCTAGCAGTAGGAAAAAGGCAGATATTGGGAAATTATAAAATAATATGCACTAATTCTTTTCAAAATCTTCAAAAATAAGGGAAATGATGTAATTAGTGTATAAGCTAGAGGTAATTTTCAGTCCTTTTTGCTCATTAAGGAATAACAATAATTTTGGGGCATAATCTTTTAAAAATACCATTAAGAAATTAAGAAAAGCAACCCATAGTGAAGAAAAACAATATCAAGTAGCTAATTTTTTTAGGACCGTACTGCTGCTGCTGCTAGGTCAAGTCAGTCGTGTCTGACTCTGTGTGACCCCATAGATGGCAGCCCACTAGGCTCCCCCTTCCCTGGGATTCTCCAGGCAAGAACACTGGAGTGGGTTGCCATTTCCTTCTCCAGTGCATGAAAGTGCAAAGTGAAAGTGAAGTCACTCAGTCGCATCAGACTCTTAGCGACCCCATGGACTGCAGCCTACCAGGCTCCTCCGTCCATGGGAATTTCCAGGCAGGAGTACTGGACTGGGGTGCCATTGCCCTCTCCAGTACTAGACAGTACTAGAGCATTTTATTATTTACTTAAATTAACTCATTCAACTAAGCCACTGCATGTACAAATGCAACCAACATATCAGTTGAAACTCTCAAACTTAATGTTTTGTTTAGAATTTGTTTTAAATGTATTCTATCATAGAATATGAAAAATTACCTATATTGAAGTTTCTGCAAAATTGGTAAATTTTTAATTATAATGCAATCCTTTCTTGAAGTAGTTTCAGGGAAAACAGTTGAGATATTGGAGGAGTTTGTGAGAATCATTAAAGTTTTACATTAGAAAGTGAGAATTAGCAAGGTTTGACAGCACGTGTCTACATTTCAAACCTTCAGAAAAGTATACAAAACCATATTTCAGGTAAATTTCAGATACCAAGGAAAATTGATTTTATGTCATAAGAATGACATAATTCAAATTCAAATTTATAATTTGAAAGTATATGCCACCTTTTAAAAGCTTAAATTTTATTTTTTAATTTAAATATAGTTGATGTACAATGAAGTGTTAATCTTTGCTGCTGCTGCTGCTGCTAAGTCACTTCAGTCTTGTCTGACGCAGTGTGACCCCATAGATGGCAGCCCACCAGGCTTCCCCTGTCCCTGGGATTCTCCAGGCAAGAATACTGGAGTGGGTTGCCATTTCCTTTCCAATGCATGAAAATGAAAAGTGAAAAGTAAAGTCGCTCAGTCATGTCTGACTCTTAGCAACCCTATGGACTGCAGCCCACTAGGCTTCTCCGTCCATGGGCTTCCAGGCAAGAGTACTGGAGTAGGTTGCCATTGCCTTCTCTGGTTAATCTCTAACATACATCAAAATGATTGTTATATATATACAAACATACAAATACGTTTTCATGGTTTTTTCCATTATGGTTTATCACAAGATATTGAGTATAATTCCCTGTGCAATGCATTAGGACCTTGTTGTGTATTCATTCTATATATTATGTAATAGTTTGTATCTGCTACCTCCAAACTCCTAATCTATCCCTCCCCTGGCTTCCCTCCCCCTTGACAGCCACAAGTGTGTTCTCTGTCTATGAGACTGTTTCTGTTTGTAGATATGTTCATTTTGCAATATTTTAGATACCATGTATAAGTGATATCATGTTGGAAATGACATTATTTCATTTTTTTTATGACTGAGTAATATTCTAATACATATATATGTATCAGTTCAGTTCAGTTCAGTCTCTCAGTCGTGTTCAACTCTTTGCGACCCCATGGATCGCAGCATGCCAGGCTTCCCTGTCCATCACCATCTCCCGGAGTTCATTCAGACTCACGTCCATCGAGTCCATGATGCCATCCAGCCATCTTATCCTCGGTCGTCCCCTTCTTCTCCTGCCCCCAATCCCTCCCAGCATCAGAGTCTTTTCCAATGAGTCAACTCTTCCCATGAGGTGGCCAAAGTACTGGAGTTTCAGCTTTAGCATCATTCCTTCCAAAGAAATCCCAGGGTTGATCTCCTTCAGAATGGACTGGTTGGATCTCCTTGCAGTCCAAGGGACTCTCAAGAGTCTTCTCCAACACCACAGTTCAAAAGCATCAGTTTTTCGGTGTTCAGCTTTCTTCACAGTCCAAATCTCACATCCATACATGACCACAGGAAAAACCATAGCCTTGACTAGATGGACCTTAGTCGGCAAAGTAATGTCTCTGCTTTTGAATATGCTATCTAGGTTGGTCATAACTTTTCTTCCAAGGAGTAAGCGTCTTTTAATTTCATGGCTGCAATCACCATCTGCAGTGATTTTGGAGCCCCCCAAAATAAAGTCTGACACTGTTTCCACTGTTTCCCCATCTATTTCCCATGAAGTGATGGGACCGGATGCCATGATCTTCGTTTTCTGAATGTTGAGCTTTAAGCCAACTTTTTTGCTCTCCTCTTTCACTTTCATCAAAAGGCTTTTTAGTTCCTCTTCACTTTCTGCCATAAGTGTGATGTCATCTGCATATCTGAGGTTATTGATATTTCTCCTGGCAATCTTGATTCCAGCTTGTTCTTCTCCCAGTCCAATGTTTCTCATGATGTACTCTGCATATAAGTTAAATAAGCAGGGTGACAATATACAGCCTTGATGCACACACACACACACACACACACACACATATATATATATATATATATATGCATACTGCATCTTCTTTATCCATTCCTCTGTTGATAGACAATTATATTGCCTAAATATCTTGGCTACTATAAATAATGCTGCTATAAACATAGGGGTGCATGTATCTTTTTGAATTATAGTTTCATTCAGATATATACCCAGGACTGGAATTACTGGATCTTATGGCAATGTAGGAGGCCCAAGTTTGATCCCAGGGTTGGGAAGATCTCCTGGAGAAGGGAACCCACTTCAGTATTCTTGTTGGAAGATTTCCATGGAGAGAGGAAACTGGTGTGCTGAAGTCCATGGAGTCACAAAGAGTTGGATATGACTGAGTGACTAACACTAGTGTGGCAACTCTATTTTTCATTTTTTTTAGAAACTTCCTTTCTGTTCCCGCACCAACTTACATTCCCACCAACAGTGTGATAGCTTATGGTGAACAGTGTTGGATTCATGATCTCCAAAGGAGATTTAGGTTCCGGACCATGGACTTGGCTTTGTCACTCAAGAGCTTTTGTGTACCAGAGTTTTATTAAAGTTAAAATGGACAGAGAAAGCTTCTGAAATATACATCAAAATGGGCACCGGGAGTGCCCCCCTACCCGCTAGTCTTAGCAAGGGAGCTATATACTTTTTAAATTGGTTATTACAATAAATCAAAAGAATGCCTCAAGGCTGTACAGATCTTACCAGACCCACTCCCATCATATACATTTTAAGATAACAGGTTTAGTCAGAAGGTTTTTAAGAAGGAGAAACTGTCCTCAAGCAGGATACATTGTTGTTATATAATCCTTAGTACAGAATTTAACCTGGGTTATTTTGTTGTGCAATCACCAGCTCTGGGCTTAAAGGAAAAAAAAAAAAAAAAAGCTTTATGTGACTAAGACTAAGGAATGTATTTTTGTCCTTTTTTCTCCTTGAGAATTCCAGACCCCTCTCTCCTCCTCAGGGACCTGGGACTTCTTATCAATGTACCTAGAAATTGACTTTCTCAAGTGTAGGAGGGTTCCCTTTTTCCAAACCCTCTCCAGCATTTGTTATTAAATTTATTTTTTAATTCTACATTAAATACCAGAATTTTTTATGTGAATACAAAAGACAAAGAAGAGATTTCTAACTGTGCTTCTTGAATCTTCTGTGCTTCGTTCATGAACAACTTTGAGTCAAAATTAAAACCTGAAAACTGGGCTTATTTCTCTCTTTAAGGACCATCCCTTCTCCTTCCTTGGTTCCTTCACAAATTTTATCTTTGTAAAGGTATGCTCAAAAACATAATTGTATTCTTATAGCCACTGTCTCTCTCTCTCTCTGTCTATCACACACACCTACCTCACCCCACCACACACACATACTTAATGATCCAGTCCTCTGAATGAAACTGATGGCTGTAAATGGTGCATCCAAGGTACACCCAAGCCTTTATTGCCCCTATTTTATGAGAAATCACCTTCATTGTATTAATGTTTCTGATTAGCTTTTAAATTCTTAAAAATGAAGTACAAATATTGTATTTAAAGAAGACATAAATGCTAGGCTTTTAAGACCTCAGGGCTTCCTTGGTGGCTAAGATGGCAAAGAGTCTGCCTGCAATGCAGGAGACCCAGGTTAGATTTGTTGGATAAGTTTGTAATTTCCTCAGTTCTGTTTTGTCACAACAAAAATTTGAAGCAATGGACAGACCAGTGTTACAGCATAGTGTAATTTCCTTGGATGGACCATTGTTACAGCTCAGTTTTATTTAGAAAGCAAAGGAAAATACATCCTCCAGGCATGAGCACAGGCCAACCCAAAAGACTTGAAGAGAAAAGTAGATCCCGGCCCAATTTGGCTCCTCTTTGTATATATACATTATTTTTCTCTTCCCCCTGAGCCCATCCTATGAAAATTGGGCTAGCCAGGAGGGCTGTTTGTTTTACTTGAGGTCCTTGCTCCAGTCTTTGAACCTTCCTTTGTTCTATTTTCACAGGCTTTTCCCTGCTTTGTCTTTTAGCCACCACCATTTTGGGCTCCTTTTTCCTATTTAACTATCTAACAGATCCCTGAGTCCAGAAGATCCTCTGGAGAAGGGAACACTACCACTGTAGTATTCTTGCCTGGAGAAACTCATAGACAGAGGAGCCTGGCAGACTATAGTCCATGTGGTCACAAGGAGTTGGACATGACTGAGGGGCTAATGCTTTCAGTTTAAGACCTCAGCAAATATTTTTCAGTTATCGTAATCAACCAATGAACAAGGATTACTGGTAGTATGACACAGGATGGAAAGATCTGAAAGGAGGGTGTTAGGGAGCAGAATTCAGGCACGACACTGAGCTTGACAGGGAGACAATTCCATGAGAAACTTTAGGCTGACAGGGATACCATAAACATGCATTTTTGGCTCCATTTTTATTTCCTATCTTTAATGTCTACAATAAGATTTAAAATAGTACTGCTCACATTTAAAAAATACAGAGACTGAAAAACAAGGTAAAATAAAAAAGCCAATGTTATTCAGATTGAAAGTAGCCATGCTAGGATTCACACTCAAAATTGTTTTATTCTACTGTTCATGCCGTTTGACTAAGCCATGCTTCAACAAGCAAACGTGGATCCCCGTGTGCATATGGAGAAAGCACACTGTCAAAACTGAGTAGAGATGTTGAATAAAGGCTACTGAAGCATGGACTAGAAACTTCAAAATCTTCCTAAGATATTTTTCAAATCTTAACTCCGTTATTTTTCTATTGCTTTAAAATGACACAAAAATCCTAAATACTCTATTGCAGTGACTGTCATAGTTAGGTACTAAAATTGTTCTAGACTGTAGTGCACCGATGGCTTTACCCACAGACCTTTGTCCAGAGAAGTTACTAAGCCTGGAAATAGAGTAGGATCTTTTAGTACAAAAACACAAAAGCATTTACCTCTGTACTTTGAAGAAAATTTCCTTCCAGGGAGCTTACCTCCAAGCCAGGTTGTTGTCAGGCAAGATTATTAACTAAGGAAGGGAGTCATCAGATTCAACTGGCCCCTACTTCTGATGAATCCTTTCATCTCTCAGCCTCTCTTAACCTCTTCTCTTTCTCTTTCCTACATCCCATTACCTCCTCTGAAGGTGTCACATTGTCAGCAGGTGTGCAGTGCTCTGTTCTGCAGTCCCCGATCAACTGCAAAATGCCCCATTCCTTTTTATTCCCCTGATATTATCAGAAATAATAGATTTACCCCCATTCTTTCAGAGATATGCTTTCTTCAATCTTTATTTAGGCTACGTCAGTTGCTAACAACGAATCTTTTATCTGTTCATGTAAATTAGTTTAAAGTTCTCTGTTAATTGACCTCATGCATTAGTAGTCATAATTCTTGAAATAAACAAAACCAATAGAAGAACATATAAGTTCTTTACTATTAGTTCACATAATTATGGAGGCTGGTGAGCACCAAGGTCTGCAGGTGATTTGGCAAACTGGAAACCCAAGAGACTGATGATGTGTTTCTAGTCCAAAAGTCCGCAGTTTCAAGAACCAGGAAAGCTGGTTCAGATCAAGTCAGGAGGTGGGAAAAATCCAACGTCTCATTCAAAAGATGATTAGACAGAAAATGTTCTCTCTTATTCAGTTTTGTTTTTTTTTTTTTTTTATTCAGGCTTTGAACTAGTATAATGAGGTTTACTCTGTATTATAGAGAACGCTTTCACGCCCAGGCTCAGTCACTCAGCCATGTCCAACTACTTGCCCCATGGACGGTAGCCCACCAGGCTCCTCTGTCCATGCCTTTCTCTAGGCAAGAATACTGGAGTGGGTCATCATTTTCTTCTCCAGGGGATCTTCCTGACCCAAGAATCAAATCTATGTCTCTTATGTCTCTTGCATTGGTAGGTGGATTCTTTACCACTGTGCCACCTAGGAAGCCCCAGGGCAATTTGTTTTACTCAATATACCAATTTAAATGGTAATCTTATCCAAATCAGCCTTACAAAAATACAAGAATAATATTTGACCAGATATTTGGGCATTACATGGCCCAATCAAATGACAAGTAAAATAAAATAACCATCACATCTTAGCAAAGGAATTTCATGTAAGCCCCTTGGGATATCAATTTTTAGTAGTAAAGTTGTTTTCCTACAAGTATCCTTAGATGCAGTGCAACAAGATGAACAGACAAACAAAAATGTATACTCAGAAGCCCATTCTTCTTTATGAATTGCCAGTCAAAAGTATGACCCTATTGTTATGATAATAAGACCTATGGAATATTTAAATACCAACAAGCTCAGTTAGAATTAGGTGATAATGGGTGAAAGTATGAGAGTTTTAATACTGGAGTGGGAAGCCTGTTCTGTCTCCAGGGGATCTTCCCAACCCAGGGATTGAACCCAGGTCTCCCACATTGTAGGCAGATTCTTTACCATCTGAGCCACCAGAGAAGCCCTGAAAAATGATAGGTTTTGTTAAAAAAAAAAAAAAAATCATGAAAACCTTTAACCTAAACCCTACTCAAGAGATTTTTAAATGTCTTTTTTCTTTGTAAATAATATAATTTCATACATACAAAAGTGATTCATCCTTTTAATATGGGCTTCCCTCATAGCTCAGTTGGTAAAGAATCCACCTGCAATTCAGGAGACCCTGGTTTGATTCCTTGATTCCTGGGTTGGGAAGATCTGCTGGCAAAGGAATAGGCTACCCACTCTAGTATTCTTGGGCTTCCCTCGTGGCTCAGCTGGTAAAGAATCCATCATCTGCAATGCAGGAGACCTGGGTTTGATCCCTGGGTTGGGAAGATTCCTTGGAGAATGGAATGGCTACCTACTCCAGTATTCTGGGCTGGAGAATTCCATGGACTGTATAGTCCATGGGGTTGCAAAGAGTTGGACATGACTGAGAGACTTTCACTTTCGTATTTCATTATATTTCTTCTGTTCATTTGATTCAAGGACAGAGAAACAAAGAAAAATAATATTTGCCCTATTAAACTCATAGTAGTATTTTCTGTGATAACAAGGCTTTCATATACATTTAAAAAATCATAATTTTCTGTGTTTTCCTGCATTGTTAGAATTATCTAGTATGGAGTCTGTTTTAGCAATCTCTGTCAAGAAATTTGTAATGCGATCATTGCCTACACTGCTCTAAATGGAATGTTTTATCTCCTATTCAGAGATTTCAATTGCTCTCTTAAGAATCAGAGATTGTTTTCTCTTCACACAGCCTCTCAGCATTTATTAAGTTTCAGTGTCCAGAGGTTGAACCATGAATGAGACAATTAAATGAAATGAAGCTGTCTTCTTGGTCTAAGTGGCATTTCTTGCCTACTTCAATTTCTTCTGTTTCTTCATGTGTTTGTGTGTGAACTTCAGTGAAGCTGATACTAGGACATTAAATAGAAGTGCTGTAATTTTCAGGGTTTCATTGTTCACAAATGTTTATCCTAGGCATTTATTTCTAAAGCTAAACCTTTCTACTCCTCATTCCCTCCTCTTCCCATTTCTTTCTTCTTCAACAATCTATATTTACTTTCAACACTGAGGCGGGAGAAGGAAATGTCCCTATAATGTCCTGAGAATGACTATCTTGATTTTACTTTTATTTTTTTTCTCTTTGAATACATAAAAGTCTATGTGAATATGTAATATAAGTTGACTATGTCCTAAACTTACTCCCCAAATATCACCAATGCAACTTATTGATAAGAAGATAAGACAAATTTGAACTTATTGCTTACCATGGTGGAGGTAGAAAACAAAACTTACCCAAACCTAGACAGTACACATAGTGCCTTGTGGTGGAGAAGATCAAGTCAGAATTTACTGAAAATTGGATGTTTCAAACAAACATTTGTTCGTTGCAAACAAAATTTGGATAATCAAACCCTTTGCCTGGTCAGTAGACTCTGAAATAATAAAGTCAAGATAATGAAGACAGGAATAGCACAAAGTCCTATTAACATTAACAATTTGATGTGGTTTCAGATCTTAGTATCTCGGCTGAGTATACAGCAAAGATATAATTATTAGTTCTCAAATAGCCAAAAAATGCTTATGCTTCCTTATGTGAATTTGTTTCATATCCAAAGTGAATACAGAGTATTTGAAATTCAATGTAACTTGGTTCCATAATAAAATATGTGTCCAATAATGAGGCTACTTTTGAAATTGGTATTCACAAAATCAAATACGTATCCTATCATTCTTTTTGATAAGATTGCCATTTTTCTGTGAACTTTGATTTATTCCTAGTTTACTTAGAGTCATTACATAGCCAGTGCTTTCACATTTTTCCATAGTATACTTTTATTCAATTATCTTCCAGGAAAACCTCTTATTTTATTATTTTCCCATTTTACTGTAACATATACTACACTAAAAGTACTTATGTAATATCTGTCTTTCATTTATTCAATTATATGATTCAGAAGGTCAAAAATACTGTGTATTTAATATAAACTAAACTATGGGCATGAAGAGGGAAGTCAGCCATATCTCCACCCTCAAAGAATATTCAGTTCAGTAGTGAGATTATATCCATTCTCTGAGACAAGAAAATTTGGATTATTTTCAAGGAAAAATGGGGAAGGAGAAGGAGATAATTTCCCCACTTCATGGAAGAGGTGGCTTTATGTTGTCTTGACAGATGGGTTGATATTTCTCTGTAGAACAAAGGATAACTTGAAACAAGGGGTGTTTATTTGAAGCATGAGAGTATTGAAAGAATGTTGGTGATATTTTGAATATAGCTATGATCAAATAGAAAATATTTTCAAAGAGCAAGAAAAATGTTCTCAAACAGTCATTTTAAAGGCAAATCTCAGATATACTGAAGCAAGTATTTGATTTAATAGGCTATTTCTACCTTTTCATGTTTATCACTTAGTACCTTCCTCTGTGGAGTGTGTGAACATTTGATACATATATGCATTAAATCTACTGATTATTTGATGAACTATATTCCAGATGTTTACTCAAATAAAATATTCCTAAATTCGGCATGATAGAACTAAGTAAAAGGGTCACTTCTGACAAAGTGTTTCTGATTGAACTTCAAAGGTGGTTCCTATCAGCTGGTATTACTTACCACAGTGGAGGAAATACTTCACATTTACTCCTTCCAGTCAAGCAGGAACATCAAAATGGTATCACATCAGAATAAGCATAATTTATACGAAAAGCAATACCTGATGCTTCCTTAGGTTGTTGAAGTGATATAAGCTGGTAAAAGAAGTAAAGTAATGCTGCTTTTTCCTTCATGTTCTTTACATTTTTCCATGAACTACATTAAACTTTGTCCCTCAAGTGACCTTGAATATTTAACCACCTGCTCAGTTTAATCGGGAAATGCAAGACTCTGAAAAGCTGCCTGGGTAAGGCCTAACAACAGTATGCTTCCCACATATGTAAAGTTTCCTGCACAGGCTGAGGGAATGAGGGAATTGCTCAGCTGCTGGCGAATACGTCTAGTCCTAAAAGCTTGGGAAAGTGATTCTAAATGAGCTAACAGTTTTTAAGGCCTAACTCTAACTGTATTTTATTAAAATGAGATTTAGAATATCATTCTCTTGGATGGGATTGTCTTTTCAAGGGAAACTATATAAAAATTGTGGAGAGAGTTTTGCTTAATTAGTGAGTCACTGATTTCCTTATATAATTACTCTCTTGAATGCTTATATAGAGCTAGAGCCCTTGTTAGAACAAAAGTGAAAAATTATGTGTGTGTGTATCTGTTAATATGTATATCCTAAATATATATTCTTGGGTCGGGATGATCTGCTGGAGAAGGGATAGGCTACTCTAGTATTCTTGGCCTTCCCTTGTGGCTCAGCTGGTAAAGAATCTGCCTGCAATGCAGGAGACCTTGGTTTGATCCCTAGGTGGAGAAAATCCCCTGGAGAAGAGAAGGGCTACATGCTCCAGTATTCTGGCCTGGAGAATTCCATGGACTGTATAGTCCATGGAGTCGCAAAGAGTCGGACATGACTGAATGAAGTCCATGGAGTCACAAAGAGTCAGACATGACTGAGTGACTTTCACTTCACTTTCTGCATATTTCACTTCAAATATATATAAATATAAAATTTATATATATATATAAATGTATACATATAATGGTAGTTATTTAGAAATACTGAGTAATCTATACCTTGAAGTTGACTTTATCTCCTTAAATAATCAATAATATACGATTATGATGTTTTATCCCTTGATGTAAAAGTGCATGTAACTCACATACTGATGTAATTTCTTAAAACTTTAGTAGTTAAAGCACTATAATTCATCTTACAATAATATGTTATTCTGATACATCCAAAATAACTTTATAGGATATGTACATATTAATTGTGTTGTTATTTTCTGTATTGTGGAAGTAACAGCTGAAAGCAAACACATTTAGAAAACAATACCAGTATACTTTTTATTCTAAGCTGTGTGTCTGACTTTAGTAGAACCACTGTGCCAAGTGAAATATAGGAAAATAACTGCAAGATTATCTAAGTAACAAGTTTATGTTAATATGTTAATTGTGGGAAATAGCAAATATCTTGTATAATCATAACATTTTAAAGTCAGCGATAAATGTAGTTTTCATCAAAAATTCATACTTAAATAGTACTCTCACAATTTTATTTATTTGAAGAATCAGAACTTGACTTGATCTTCTTGTTTTTTTTCTCAGAGTTAAATTGGTGCTGCTATCATTATTATTAGGGCTTCCCAGCTGGCCCACTGGTAAAGAATCCACCTGCAATTCAGGAGATCCTGGTTTGATCCCAGGGTAAGGAAGATGCCCAGGAACAGAAATGGCAACCTGCTCTAGTATTCTTGCCAGGAGAATCACATGGACAGAGGAGCCTGGTGGGCTACAGTCCATAAGGTCTCAAAGAGTCATCCACAACTGAAGCAACTTAGGATGCACACATTGTTATTTTTATTTTTGTTTCCTTACTTTCTGTTTTGGAATGTGATGCACAGACAGTGGCAAAAGGGTAAAATACTAATGTTACTTCCACAGTATCCAGATCACTTACATGTCTTTTTAGTTGTTTATAATATTATAACTTATAGATAAAATCACCTTCTGTCTAAAGTGACTGAATGACCATGTCAAACCCAGTTTAACTTTTTAAATAATGTTGTGTTATCTGGATCTACTGCATCCATGCAGTTCTGGTCATTAATAGACTTGAATTGTTCTTCCTCAAAGATCAAATAACATGCTATACTGAGGTTTATAGACTCGTGTGAAATTTTAGAGAAATTTTAATTTAATACTAGTGAGTTCTACCTGGGCTTCCCTGGTGGCTCAGACAGTAAAGAAGCAGCTGCAAAGTGGGAGACCTAGGTTCGATCCCTGGGTTGGAATGATCTGGAGAAGGGAACAAGCTACCCACTCCAGTATGCTTGCCTGGAGAATTCTATGGACAGAGGAGGCTGGTAGGCTGGAGTCCCTGGAGTGGCAAAGAGTTGGATACGGCTGAATGACTTTCACTTAGTGAATCCTTCAGTAGAATTTTTTTAAGGCAGTCTACACTGTTTTCTTGTTTTTCTACCCCATTGGGTTTCTAAAACTTTTATGTCTACACCATGACCATGTTCCACTGGATCTTCTCTAGGGTGAGTGCTAATCTACTCTTGCTGCTGCTAAGTCGCTTCAGTCATGTCCGACTCTGTGCGACCCCATAGACAGCAGCCTACCAGGCTCCCCCATCCCTGGGATTCTCCAGGCAAGAACACTGGAGTAGGTTGCCATTTATTTCCTTCTCCAAATCTACTCTTAGCGAATTTCTAATAGCAGAATTTGTTGCACCTATCATTTTTCTGGATAATATTTTTGCTTATTTTTTTCTGCTTTAAATAACTGAAGATAAAAGGCATATCTTATGGACTAGAAGAATCTGAAAATTCAGCCCACCCTTAACAAACTTGAAGTTGGCAGCTATTGTAACTCAGAAGAAACATGCAGCAGGATCCCATCCTATTAGAGCACTTCAGTAAAGAATCTCAGTTATGCAATTGCCCCCATCTGAATTACAATGTGGAAAATTTATGAAAATAACAATTGCTTCTAAATTTTATGTTTCCTTCCATTTGTTCTTGCCCTTTCAACTTCATCCCTCACTCCTTTATTTCACATGCAAATACTCATAACTTTAAAGCTTAAAGGACATAATTTTGTCCTTTATTTTTCAGTTTAATTAATTCGAAATGATATTTGGCTTCAAAGATTTTTTTCTGTAAGTTGTTCTATCATAGTGAATCATTCTGAAAACATTTTTGGTTTCTTTTCCCTTGTATCTTGTTTTTCCCCTAGGTGAAAGTGAAAGTGAAGTCGCTCAGTCGTGTCCCACTCTTTGTGACCCCATGGACTCCTCTGTCCATGGGATTCTCCAGGCAAGAATACTGGAGTGGGTTGCCATTTCCTTCTCCAGGATAATCTTCCCGACCCAGGGATCGAACCCAGTTCTCCTGCATTGCAGGCAGACGCTTTAACCTCTGAGCCACCAGGGAAGCCCCCCTAAGTTGTACTCATTTCAAAATATTTTCAGTTATCGTATTCCATTGTAATTTGATTTCTATGTCAGTGGTAAAGTGCACTCATTAGATGGCTTTCTTGCTTAGTTTTTTTCTTTCCACCCAATATTTTTTTCTAATCTAGTTCCAAAATCAATGGATTTGAAGTTAGTGAATGATTAAGCAATAAATTACTTATCCTTGTTTTATAGTGGGCTTCCCTCTTAGCTAAGCTGGTAAAGAATCTGTCTGCAATGCACGGAAGACCCTAGTTAGATTCCTGGGTCAGTAAGATCTGCTGAAGAAAAAATAAGCTACCCACTCCAGTATTCTTGGTCTTCCCTCACGGCTCAGCTGATAAAGAATCCTCCTGCAATGGGGGTTTTATAATAATTGTACTACTTGAATTCTACAAATAAAAATGTTTATATTGTTTAATTTTGTTTTGAAGACAGAATACCAAATCTTTAATTTCAGTAAATTTTAGATTATTTTTGGCTCAAGAGGGATGCAGTTATACATATATGTACATATATGCACTTTTTTCTTAATTGAAATCTAAGTGCAAATATAATCCTTTACTTTTAAATATAATTTTAGGAGGATATTATGAATCAGGAATGAAACAGATTTATAATTTTTGATGTATCAACTTTAAAAATATACCTATTTAATGTTCAAGTATGTGATATAATGAAAGGTTTTTATCTTTAGATAAACTAATATAACAAAATTATTGTTTTATACTGGTTAAATTATCCAGTATTTATAAAGTCATTGATTCATATATGAAATTTTATAAAATTAGTTATTCATGTGCAAAATATATCTAACGAAAGTTCTATATTTCAGAGGCAAAGAAGTAAGTTTGTGTGCATATTTTTGCATGCATGTGTATGTTTTATTTATTTATTTATTTTTTAATTTTTATTTTTACTTTACTTTACTTTACAATACTGTATTGGTTTTGCTATACATTGACATGAATCCACCATGGGTGTACATGAGTTCCCAAACATGAACCCCCCTCCCGGGACTTCCCACCCTATATCATCTCTCTGGATCATCCCCGTGCACCAGCCCCAAGCATCCTGTATCCTGCATCACACATAGACTGGTGATATGATTCTTACATGATAGTATACATGTTTCAATGCCATTCTCCCAAATCATCCCACCCTCTCCCTCTCCCTATGAGTCCAAAAGTCCGCTGTACACATCTGTGTCTTTTTTGCTGTCTCGCATACAGGGTCATCATTACTATCTTTCTAAATTCCATATATATGTGTTAGTATACTGTATTGGTGTTTTTCTTTCTGGCTTACTTCACTCTGTATAATCGGCTCCAGTTTCATCCACCTCATTAGAACGGATTCAAATGTATTCTTTTTTACGGCTGAGTAATACTCCATTGTGTATATGTACCACAGCTTTCTTATCCTTTCATCTGCTGATGGACATCTAGGTTGTTTCCATGTCCTGGCTATTATAAACAGTGCTGCGATGAACATTGGGGTACATGTGTCTCTTTCTATTCTGGTTTCCCCTGTGTGTATGCTCAGCAGTGGGATTTCTGGGTCATAAGGCAGTTCTATTTGCAATTTTTTAAGGAATCTCCACACTGTTCTCAATAGTGTGTATGTTTTAAATACACATGCCATTGTATAAAAAATACCAGAAAGCCAAGCTTGTTATTTTGCTAAGATCACAAAAGTTAAACTGACTTTGTATGTAGATTCTGACTTTCAAAAAAATTAGACTATTTTCTTTCAGTATAATTTAACAACACATTTTATCTAGGCCTCTTTTTCCATTCATTTTCTTTCACAAGTGTTTGCTGAGTGTTTGCTGTGTGTCAGGTACTATTCTAGGTTCAGGGACGAAGGAATTAAAGCTCACTTCACTCAAGAAATTTATATTGTACTGTATACATAGATGATAAAACATGGTAAATGAGTCACATATTTAGTATAGTAATAGGGGTAAGAGCTAAGCAGAGAATAAAACAGGGAAAAGATGGAATTGTGATTAATGTAGGGTGGCTTTTGAAGTTATCTGAAGAAAGAATGTTTTAGCAATAGATAAGACACAAGGAAAGAGCAGGTTTATTGTTTTTGACAGTGAAAGAGCCGCTCTTGTTTAAGAAGAAAAGGATTGAGATAGCTGTTTGTTTACTCAGCTTGCTCTGAACAAATCTGGAGGCCTGCTGCCCAAGTTATATTTTTCTTGGAACATGAGCTGGAAATAAGATGCCTGGTCAAAAAATAGAGGGTCAACCCTAAACTTAAGTAGAGGTATGAATACTGTGATCTGCTGAATAAGACATTTTAAACAATGTTTTGAACTAATTAATTCATTCTAATACTATGGAACATGTCTTATAAACAAAATATATACAAATTATATCATAATCATATATTTATAAAGTATACACCTATTACTATACTAAATTATGTATTTTATAATTATATAATATATAAAACTATATATCTTATATACAAATTTTGACTGAAGTGAAAATTTTAATAGACCAGCTTTCAACATCTGCTTATCTAGTGAATATGTAGATACACTATCAAAAAATTTCAACAGAAGATATAGCAGGATGATTTAGTAAGCTAGGTAAAAATGTTCCATGCCACAGTGTTCAGGGATGTATTCCCATACAAATAGTTGAATTCTACAAGCAATATTGAGGAATGATTAAGAGATAGCATAAGAAAAGAACAAAACAAAACACTAAGGAATGATAGAGAGAGCTGTGGTGGGATGAAGGCCAGGGTATGCAGAGCTCCAGGAGAGAGTGAAGAGAGGTTGGAGAGCTAGTCTAAGGCCAATCCTCATCCTGAATCTGCAGGCTTGAGAGGGGCTCTGGTGGTTTGGTGACTGGAAAGTAGTGAAAGATTTTCAGTGAATAATAGTACGATAGGAACTGCAGTTTGAAAAAACACATAAAGTGTGTAAATTGTCGATGTTCAGTACCTCACAAGGTATGAGAAATAATTACGTTCAAAATATTCCTTTGCAAGGTACATTAACAAATTCCACAGCACAGATCGAAGCACTTCAATTAGAAATGTTCAAATGCCATGCCTTTAATACTGTTCAGTTTTGCCTTTGCATTTGTTTATTTTACCACTATTTTACTCATTTCCTACTATTTTATGAAGCCTCTAAAAGGAGCATTTCACACAGTGACAGAATACGATTATTTATAAATACAAAATTAAACAGAAGTGTTGGAAAATTTTAAATGGGTTCTCCAAGATAAAATTCTGAATAGTTGTTTTAAAAACAAACTAAATGAGAGGAATTATGATGTCTTTGACTTTCCACTTTCTACTGGCATAGAGTTACAGGGATTGATTATCACAAGTTTTTCTATGGTTAATAAGACTATTGGAAAACTTTTATTTATTTATTTATTTAATGTTTATATGCATAAGGTGAAAAGTGGCTCTAAGGGAGTGGGTTACAACCAGGAAGGTTTATAAGACAGAAGGGTAATCAGGACAAGAACTTAGACTGTAGCATCAAATGGAGGAAGGGGAGCATGACAGAGAAACTCAAATTTCTCTGACTTCACAGCAGATTTTATGACCAGCCCTTATCCTATGTAACTCAAATAAATTTTTTTAACTGATTAATACATAGTTTTTGTTCATTGTATGTGCATTAGGGTTTTTTATTTATTTATTTTTAATTGAAGGACAATTACAATATTGTGCTAGTTTCTGCCATGCATTAACATGGATCAGCTATAGGTGTACATATGTCCCCTTCTTCTTGAGCCTTCCTCCCACCTCCCACCACTCAAATGCATTTTTATAGGATACTGTACGCTAGAGTATCTCAATCTAATATTATTGGCATTTTCAACTGGGTTTTTCTTTGCTGTAGGAGACTGATCTATACACTAAAAACTGAGCAAAATCCCTAGTTTCTACCCACCAGATACTCAGTAGCAACCCCTCTCCCACTGTAACAATCAAAAACATCTGCAAACACATCCCCAGAAGAGCAAATTCACCTCTTTGAAAATCATCATTGTAAACTATTCCGAGTTTTGCTTTCTAGATTCGCTTATCCAAGAACTTGTTGGCTAAACCAAGGCAAGCCTTATTAACAAAAGAGTGTCATATCTGTTCTTCCCAAAGGGGTAATATAATGCAAGTCCAGGGAAGAGATTTTTACAAGTAACTTGTATATTCAGACTTTAATGAAATGAAGAGCAGCGAAGTTGACAGATTGTGCAGCAGTGCCATTGGTAGGTGTGAATGGGGTCAATTAAAACTGTGTGAGCTGAATATGCATTTTCACGTGCCTAATGATTTCTGAAAATCATTTGCTGTGATGCATTAAACTAGCCAATTTAAAGAGTGATTGACCAAAGGAAAGAAATTGCATAGCCAATAAAATTGATAACAAATTTGGGATAAAGTGAGCACTAATTTTAGAAAAGCTGTTTGTGTGTAACATCTGCAAGAAATATTCATTATGAAGACATATCCACTGCATGCTGTTAAGTAAATTGTAAATTAAGAGTATAATATACGTGTAGTACAGAAATGGATAACTTAAGATTTGGAGGCTATTTTAGTGCTTGGTTAACCAAACATTGATTTCAATGAAAAATTGAAGCTGCAAACGGGAAAGAAGCTTGTAGACAGTGAGTTGTGCTTGATCTGAAATTGGGCAAAATCAACTGCAGGTTAGCATTTGGTCACTTTGAACCACTTTATAGTGTGACAGTGGTGTTATGTAAACTCAAACAAATATAAATCATTGTCTGAAAAGTCCAAAGGGACCTGGCACAATCTTTTTACCAGCACATTTTCTTTTACAGCCTCATTACACTTGCCAGTGATTCATGGGTGTTAGGCTTGACTGAGAAGGGTGGAAGGGGCTGAAGAACTCAGTATGCTATATTTCAGCCATGCAAATGAGCATATTTACCTGGGAATAAAAGGCAACATTTTAAAAGAAATGGATTAATCTCTGTCTGGTCTTATTATCCTTTTGTTGAAATTTTCTAATCCATGAAGTAGTATTCTCAGTATAGCATTGTACTGCATCTCTAAAGTGACACAGAGCAGAGCACTTTTATCAAGAGGTACCCTGACATTGGACAAGGACAAGAATAACAGAGGGAAGAAACAATGTGCCTAGACTAGAAATGAATTAAGGACTAAACCTTTTGGAAATCAGATATTCCGAGATGTATTCTAGAGCATAATCTTTGGCCAAATTATGAGTCAGGGATTGGAATTCTTGTTGGGATAGGGAAGGATCCTGACATCATACTAAAAACAAATCCTTCTTATTTTAGATCAGATCTAATAGTTCTTTTTATGATTCTCTTTTTTCCAGGCCAGTGTGGACACAGATTTGAGAGGGGAAAGGAGGGAGACTATAACTCTTATAACCACTAATGGACAATAAACAAATTGAGAGAGCAAAATTTATTAGGATCTGTAGCATCGTCCACTGTGCCTAGCATATTGCAAGTGTTACAAAAAATGTTACCCTAGGTCTGTGGAAACAAAAACTTCCTTTAAAAATTAAATTATTATATTTAAGCATAAATAATATTCTACCAGGCAGATTATCAAAGTCTGTTTAGCGAAAAATATCTTCAAATCTTCAGTGAAGTATTTAAATTTGGTTTTCCTGTAATGCTGGTGTACCCAGGGATTCTGATAATATGATAATTATTCTATATTATATAGGAAATTAAAATTAAAGCATAAATATTATTCTTGCTAAATCATGTCCGAATCTTTGCAACCCCATGGACTGTAGCCCACCAGGCTCCTCTGTCCTTGGGATTTCCCAGGCAAAAATACTGGAGTGGGTTGCCATTTCCTTCTCCAGGGGATCTTCCTGACCCAGGGGTCGAACTCACATCTCCCACATTGGCAGATTCTTTACCACTGAACCACCACTGAAGTCCCAGAAAGTAATTATGCATACAAATGCATGTTCAATCGTGTCTAATTTTTTGTGACTCTATAGACTATAGTCTACCTCCTGTCAACGGGATTTCTCAGTCAAGAATAATGGAGTGCGTTGCCATTTCCTCCTCCAGGAGATCTTCCTAGCCTAGGGATATAGGCAAATTCTTAATTGCTGAGTCGTCGGGGAAGCCCCAAAATAAGTATATACACATTCAAAGATAAATACAAAATAATTTATTCATTTTTGAAAATACCAAATAGAACTTCTCTCAGTTTCTAGAATACAAATGACTTCAATAAAATAAGCAGATTAAATATTATAGATTATTACTAAAGATAGCATTGAGAACTGTTAGTAAGCAGAACATAGAAAACATGTATTTCTGACAAAGTTTAGGATTTACAATACTAGCCACTCATGTAATAGAGTTGCCTAATAACTAAACAAATATAAAATAAGTTCAAAAATAATGATCTTTCTATTATATTAAAAGGTAGTATCTTTAACAACATAAATATTCAAAACTTATGTATAAATTTAGAAGTAAGCAAAAACACAAATCTGACTCCCATAAATCAAATATTCTTTTCAGGCCAGACATATTTGATCTTTCAGTCAGTCAGTTCGTCAGTTCAGTCGCTCAGTTGTGTCTGACTCTTTGCGACCCCAAGGACCGCAGTATGCCAGGCCCCCTGTCTATCACCAACTCCCGGAGTCCACCCAGACCCATAAGTCGGTGATGTCATCCAACCATCTCATCCTCTGTCGTCCCCTTCTCCTCCTGCCCTTAGTCTTTCCCAGCATCAGGGTCTTTTCCAATGAGTCAGCTCTTTGCATCAGGTGGCCAAAGTACTGGAGTTTCAGCTTCAACATCAGTCCTTCCAATGAACACCCAGGACTGATCTCCTTTAGGATGGATTGGTTGGATCTCCATGCAGTCCAAGGGACTCTCAAGAGTGTTTTCCAACACCACAGTTAAAAAACATCAATTCTTCGGTGCTCAGCTTTCATGAAGTCCAACTCTCACATCCATACATGACTACTGGAAAAATTATAGCCCTGACTAGATGGACCTTTGTTGTTAAAGTAATGTCTCTGCTTTTTAATATGCTGTCTAAGTTGGTCATAACTTTCCTTCCAAGGAGTAAGTGTCTTTTAATTTCATGGCTGCAATCACCATCTACAGTAAATTTGAAGCCCCCCAAAATAAAGTCTGACACTGTTTCCACTGTTTTCCCATGTATTTGCCATGAAGGGGTGTGACTGGATGCCATGATCTTAGTTTTCTGAATGTTGAGCTTAAAGCCAACTTTTTCACTCTCCTCTTTCACTTTCATCAAGAGGCTCTTTAGTTCCTCTTTGATCTTTGGATTTATGCATTTAACTACTGGGTGGTCATCATAACTTCTATAGCATATGGATAGTTGAAACTTAGCAAATAATAACTGAATAAATCAAGTTTTCTACTATTAATAAATTGTCCTCTTCTTGAACATTTAATTTTTGGTACAACCATTTAGAGTAAGCTAAACTATCACCCTCTCTTCTAAATCCAATCAATCAATTTAATCATTTCTACCACCACTACCTTGATGTGGACCCTCATTACATTTTATTAGAGCATTACAAGAGCATTGATTATTGCTATTCTCAGCTCTAGACTTTGTTACCCTCAATATATTCATCCACCTGTTGTAGAGCTCATAAAAACATTCCCTTCCCTCAGAATCATCCTGCAGCTAAGAGACTCACCTGCTATATAACATCCTAAGAATATAATTTCTTGTTTATTGCCTTTGATCATGTTACCACCTACAGGTTTATCCTCCCTAACTCCCCCAGCATATACTATATCATTAATTATTCTGCATTTATTTATGTTTTTCTTGTTTAGATCATAAGGAAAAAAAAAAAAAACTGTGTCATTGTCATGTTTTATTCCAAAGAACTAGCACCATTCTTGGTCTCTAGCAAGTACTGAGTGATTATTGAATAGATTTTCTGAGACACAGTTGGCAAGTACAATGATGGTGCTGACCTTCTGAGAATAATACTTGCAGCTAGAGCAAATATCTCCAAAATTATGGTGGTTAAGCGAATAGATGCTATTTTTTTTTTCTTTTTTGCTACCTAACCAGCCAACATGATCATTGCATGTCAGGGGGTGGCTTTTCAGGATAAAACATCATTCTATCTTGTAGTTTCACAATGCACAGAGTCTTGAAATTTTTTTTTTTCTTCTGGTCATCAGCAGGAATTTTAGAAAATGGAAAAGAAATACACTTCTTAAAAACCATACATTAGCAAAACTAGTCACAAGGCTATGACTGAAGTAGAGCAGGGAAATGTAATCATTGTCTGGGAAGTTCTATCCACCAAAAGTCTTCCTTCTTAACATTTGTGAGATAGCTAGCCATCTCTACCACATGACTTAAGAAAGCAAGAATATAAGTGTTGTATTTCAGAAAACTAACATTTTCTGGATTTCAGTTATCTGGAAGAGATTCTTAGGTATAATTTTTTTTTAAACTGACAATTCTGGATATGCTTTGTGGTAGCATCAGCTTTGGGAATGCTTTTCAAAAGTAATTAAGCCCATGCAACTTTTGTTTGGACCTCCAGCAAATTGTAGGACCTGCCCAATGAGATTAAGCATATGGAATAGCTCAGATCTCCCTTCAGTAATTACATTTTACCTTCTTAAAACCAGATGTTCCCCAGTACAGGGAGAAATGCATGTTTGCTGAAGCAGGTGGAATGTCTTTAAACAGTTCTACTTTCACATACTACAATTTGGAATAAAAAAGAAAGTCTCTTTTCTACCTTTCAATATACTGCTCAAGTTTCACTTATCAAAAATGTAATTTTTAAATAAATTGCTAGATTTCTTTATACAAATATCAAAGAACTATATCTGCAATTGCCTGCACTCTGCCATTTGATATATGTGAAATTAAATGAAAAAAATTTACCCAATAGAAATAGGTAGGTGCTATATAAACACATCTGTAGGTCATTTAGAAATTACTATCATCACTCTTTTCATTAAACTGACATGCATATATTTAGGAACTACTTTTCAAAAACCTAAGGAAAGACTGTCCTTAATAACTTCCCTTTATGTTCACCTATAAATCAGCATTAAAATCTTTTACATAATGAAATGCACAAAGAGGAAAAAAAGGAGGTTTCATCTTGTTCTATTAATTTTAAAAATGTGAGCTGAAATGTGTATCCTGTTTGTTTATATCATTTATACATTTATTGTCATTATGTATATATAAAGGTGTTTCCTTCACATGTTGAGTCTTATTCAGTTATGAATTTTCTAGTGTCACATTTGCAGTAGCACTGAGACAATTGAATTACAATATAAAAATAAATACATAGAAACAAACAATTCATACACACATCTATGAGGAATCTAAGTGTTTCATGTGAAGATTCTCAGGTTCTCAGGGCACCTTCTTTGAGTTCATTACATACTTTAAGTAAATCATTTATGCCAAAATGGTGTCATGGATAATATCTAAATTTGTACATGAGTTACAACAACTATTTTCTGCCTGAGTATTAAGTCTTATCAATGTCTGTGTTTCATCCTGTATTTATGGAGTCCCTAGGTTACACAGTGCTGCATCACAGTGGAGGCATTAAATTTTTAGTCAAATAATGGGTTTTGTGATCATCTCAAGCAGAATTTCCAAATAATTTAATCCTCCTTGTATAAAGTTTTATATAAGGTCATTTCATAGTGTCTGTACATTGAGAAAGAAGGCAACCTACATAATTTACTGAAATAGACATCTGTTAGAGGCGAACCAATGAGGTCATTTTAATTGAAATCCGTGGGGCAATGTATGGAAGCCAATTCTAATGCAAATTGAATACTAACTTCTATTTAAAACACCTGTGGGTTCAATTGATACCATTTCATGTTGAACTACACTAGAATTAAAGTTTCCAAACACCAATCTGCCAATGCTAGCAATTCAGAAGTCTCATTTGAAATCTCAGTTTAGTCTTTACCCAAATCTTGTACATCTTAAAATTTATGGTTTTCTACTATTGATTATGTAAATTACTGTAAGGCCTTGATTCTATATTTTTATATGGACTATAGAAGCACTTGAGAGAATCTTCATTTGTTTCTTTGGTTGCTGTCATCTTCATTGTTTTACAGTTATAATATGAACTGACAGGTAGTGGAAATATAAAGGGGTTCTTGAAGTTTTTCAGCATATGCAAAAATGGACATTGAAATGTGGAGACTTGTTTATGTAAGACTATTAAACAACAGATAGCTTTTTCAGAGAAACATGCTGTGTGTGTCTCATTAGAGTGGCATTACTGTTTTATGACTAAAAGGGTAGATTTTAAAAATAATAATCAAGGAAACACTCTATAAAGTGTTCTTTCTATAGCATCTTTTTTTTGTCAATTAAATTTGGAAGTATATGTAATAAAAGTGATTAAATGCACATTATGATAATAATGTACATTTATTTCTCATTTTTAGTTTACCATTGTTTTTAAAATCATGCTAGTTATCTTTGAAGGTGAAACCACAGACTGTGTTTTCAAGACATGTTTTTCCTCAGTAGAATTATGTCATGGAGAAACACTATGGATATCCATCAAAGTGAAACCTACAAGGACATAAGAGCTCATTATTAGTGAACATTGTTTGTAACCTTCAGATGGCTTCAGCGTTTCTGTCACAAAATGGCAAGCAGAATGAGAGCGACTGAAGCACATCATACACTCAACATTAACACCACTACATAAATTATGGCTTTTATATAAATCTAAAAGGATCTATTTTTTAGTTTAAAGCAATGAATTATTACAACCTCCAATATTTGTGATAAAATGTTTCAGTGAGTTCAAATTCAGTAAGGTCAGTGCTGGCTTCAGGTTGACATTATTGATTGAAATTTGCTAAAGCATCCTGGCAGATACAATGCTACAACTTCAGTCAGGAAACCAAGCCAAGGAACACATCGTGGTTCTGATGCTTGTTCTGGATAGTATGCTTGTTCCTACTGCAAAAACCTAGAAAAAACAGAAGATAATCAAATGTAGAATTGTATAACACTGGTAAATGACAGATAATATTGTTCACGTACTAATGCAAAATTTGGTAGTACAATGTGTGATTAGGTATCACATCGGTTTCCGTTTTTAATAAGTAATTTTGATAAGTGAATATTTTATTCTTATTTATATCCTAAAAAAGTTAAAGCTTAAAAATGAGTAGTGTGACAGTTTTCAAATTTGTATCTGTTCTATATTATATATATATATATAAATATAAACTACATATACTGTATATATTTTGAGAGACTATACATGGAGTTCTTTATGGATGAAGAATTTGAAGGATTTTTTTTTTCTTTTCCCTTTTTGTTGCTTTTAACATTATCCCCTCTTTTAAACAAAGTTGATGAGATGACGGAAAATATTCGAATGAAGGCTGCAATCTGCTCTAATGGAAGAAAGCTTTTCTCTTTGCCACCCTGACTGATACGGTTAATGTGTGCACCTATGACCTTGACAATTTTCAACAAACGTACTTGAATAGAAGAGAACTATACTTCAGGCAAAATATCATAGCAATCAAAATCTTTGGTGATTAAACTGACTAAAATTATTGGCCCATTATTCAATTTATTTCATTTCTGTTAGTAATAGCCGTGGATGACAGAGATTACTGGGTGCTTTCATTGAAATGTATAAACAGAATTCAAGTTTAAAGAAAGCAACCTACTACTGATTTTCTGAGGGACTTATCACTAAAATGATATTCCTTTACGTTGTTTGTTCATTGTTTGTTTACTCATGGAATGGTAATAAACTACAGAGATGACATTTGAAAATACATAAGTGGAAAATTCTAAAAGATGGAGCCATTTGCGCTCCGTCAGGCATATGCATAGACCTGATATCCACGAAAATGGGTAAACTCTCATATTAAAAATTTAAATAGCACTATTTGAACTTTTTCTTCTGTGAGCAGCTCTCAGGCAGATGAACATTCCTATAATTGAAATTATCATGCGTATTCTGACCCTAATTGGGTAAGCTTTATATTAGGTTCACACCAAGCAATCATGGAAGCAATTATGGGCACTTGTCCTGGGGCTGCCATAGCCCAGGTGCTGCCGCCTGATTGTCATTTGGTAATTACCTTGGTACTTCCCAACTACTCCTTGGTATCAGTTAAATTATGCAGTATACTTCAAGTGAAGTCTCCTTGGAAGTAGAAGTAAATAATTATTTAGTTTGCTGCTTCATAAAGGTGATGCCTGCTTCACCTGGAATGTGCAGATGTATAATGAAAATTGTCTTCTGAGGAGAGCTGCACAGAAGTCAAATTGGAGATGAAATCTTTGCAATTAGCTACACAGTTCCTTCTGAAATATAGAAAACATCTTAAATAATAGTGATGATAGAGGCATTGCCAACTTTAAGATTTTTTTTTTTTTTCAAGTCTTTGAAGTCTGACTTTGCAGAACAGATTGTAAATCTCTGGCCCATTACACACCTGCAGAGATTTTGGTGTTTTATTTCTCTTGGGTGAAACTGCAGAAGCCCAAACCATGTTAATCACTGTCAGAACCAGTTGTATAAAATGCCAAAATGCAGTGAGCCAAGTATTTTATAATAAATATGACAATACAGTCAGAATGTTGTTTTGTTAGGCTTGTTATTTGTTGTAATTTTTCATTTATAGTCTTTGAAAGGAGAAAGTGCTAAAGCTTTTATCAGAAAAAAAATTTAACCACAGGAGAGATGTCACCATACTGTATAAATAAGACTCTTTGTATCCTAATTAATTCAAACAAAAACAGATACACTAATTTAATAGTAGCATTTGATTTAAATGCCTTAAATTTGCCTCTTTTAAGGAAATTCATGTCAAATATTACTAAAATTTTTATCTGTCACTCTATGAATGACATATAATTAATATAAGAATTAATATTTTCACTATATAGTTTCATATAAATGTATATTTTATTTTCTTTCTTTTTATTTATACCTATATCTTAGACTTCTACTAAATAATAGGAATAAAAATTGGGGCATATAAAGAATAATTTTAATCTTCTATTAATATTCTTATTTAAAATAGACATTGAAGTAACTCGATTTAAAATTATTACAACAGCTTAGTTATCTCATTGGCTATTATTTTTTAGATAGCACCCTTACATGTGTTTTTCACTGATTTCTCAAAGGAAACATATTTCGTGACAAAGAAATTAAATATGTCATATCATAAATTGTTATGTCTAATTCTTTTAATAATTTTACTTATGGCTGTGCTGGGTCTTTGTTGCTCCTTGTGTGGGCTTTGTCTACTTGCAGAGAGTGGGGGCTACTCTCTAGTTACAGTGTGTGGCTTTCTCATTGCAATGGTTTTGCTTGTTGAGGATCACTGGCTCTCCACGAGGGCTTCCGTACAACACTGAAGCGACTCCTGGGCCCTAGAGCACAGGCTACATACTTGCGGGGCATGGGCTTAACAGTGGTGCACACGGCATGTGGGAAACTCTTGATTCAGGGATCGAACCCACGTCCCCTGCATTGACAGGTGGATTCTTTATGGCTTAACCACCAGGGAAACCTCCCAATTGTTGACGGATGTTTTGATATGTAATATCCGAATTAAGTAACATCCATATATTTCATATCATGTACTCTCTGATTATATCATTTTAATGACATCATTAAATTTTGAGGAAGACTGTCCTTCTTATTGAATAACCAATTACATAAAAGTAAAGTATTTTTAGTTCACTTCCAGTCAACGTTTGTTTATTGCTAATCAATTAAAAAGGAAAATGTATTATATTATTATTTCAGTTTCATAAATATTTATTTTTTACCTATCTGACACTAAAGTAATATGCAGAAGTGATACAAAAGAAATAGAATATACTCTCCTGAGCTTTTATATTTAGAAATACAATGCACCAAGGCTTAGTAAATAAATCACTCTTTCCATGTGTTTCCACAATGTTAAAACTATTTTGCCATTGTCTGTGAGCTGCTTGGAAACAAATGAAGATCATAAACTCCTTGGGAAGTGACCCTGTTTCTTCACCATTATATCATTAGCTCCCAGGGTAGTGTCTGGCAGTAACACAGGATCAGATAATAGTTCTTTCACCGAGTGAGTTGACTAAATCCTTAAATGCTATAAGAATTAGGGGAAAACTAATGGAATGCAGAGTGCTTACATACTACATATATTTCTAAGGTCAGCATTACATGCATTCTGTGCTGCTCTACCTACTTTCAACCCTATGACTTGGATCAAAAGGAGTGAGACTCAAATAAATGTGGTTGTATAATACGAATCTTTGTTTACTACCATCCTGTCCCTAAGGCTCCTCAGTTCAGTTCAGTTCCGTCTCTCAGTTGTGTCTGACTCTTTGTGACGCCATGGACTGCAGTACGCCAGGCCTCCCTGTCCATCAGCAACTTCAGGAGTTTACTCAAACTCATGCCCATTGAGTCAGTGATGCCATCCAACCATCTCATCCTCTGTCATCCCCTTCTCCTCCTGCCATCAATCTTTCCCAGCGTCAGGGTCTTTTCCAATGAGTCATCAGGTGGCCAAAGTATTGGAGTTTCAGCTTCAACATCAGTCCTTCCAATGAACATCCAGGACTGATATCTTTTGGATGGACTGGTTGGATCTCCTTGCAGTCCAAAGGTCTCTCAAAAGTCTTCTCCAACACCACAGTTCAGAAGCATCAATTCTTTGGTGCTCAGCTTTATTTATAGTCCCAACTCTCACATCCATACATGACTACTTTGAAAACCATAACTTTGACTAGATGGACTTTTGCTGACAAAGTAATGTCTCTGCTTTTTAATATGCTGTCTAGGTTGTTTATAACTTTCCTTCCAAGGATTTGGGAGCCCACCAAAATAAAGTCTGACACTGTTTTCACTGTTTTCCCATCTATTTGCCATGAAGTGATGGGACCAGATGCCATGATCTTAGTTTTCTGAATGTTGAGTCTTAAGCCAACTTTTTCACTCTCCTCTTTCACTTTCATCAAGAGGCTCCTACCACACCACATATATCATATACTTATATAGGGATACAACCAGGAGTTAGCAATCTGCAGTTAGAAAGTACCTGAAATCAATCACTATAATCTTCTCAAAAGTGTGGTGAGAGTTGGAACAGTTTGCTTCTGATCTCTATTCTCTTTTCCAAGAAAATCCTTTCACTCTCTTCCCAATAAGGTAGTGAAAGAAGGTTGTTTTTTTTTATGCAACCTGAAAATAAAAACTAAGAAAAAAGCAGACTTTGAATTGAGATCAATTCAGATTTCTTGTCTAATAACTACTGAATGTACAACATGTTCTCTTTTCTAAATTTTGTAAATAATCTTTTTATTTCTGAACATTATATAAAAGACTTAGTTCCTAATTCCTTTCTCCAGATAACTCAGCCTATTAACCCCTCCCACTAATACTTTAATATCATATCCCCTAGGCAATTATATGATATTCATATAATACAGTACAGTATATTTGTACCAGTGAATACACTTGCAATTATTCTATTATTTTGTATGTTTAAATAACCACATTTGAATTTATCCAAGTAGATCATAATAACTAATAGTCTCTGTGTGATCAGTTTTTATCCTAAGCATTTCATATACATAGGTAATAATTCTTACAGGGATTATATGAAATAGGTACTATTATTAACCCATTTTACAGGTAATAAAAATAATGCTTATGGGAAAACAAACAAACAAACACCCTAACCCTTGGACTGTAGGTCATCTACAGTAGATTGTTTTTAGGTGCACTTTTAAAGGACATGCTCTGATTTGTTATACATGTCTTCTAAATTTCATGCATGTTACCTAGCAGCACTTGAGTTTTAACATAACATCATTAATTATATCCCAATAGCATTTAACAACTGAAGTAATAGTATAACAGCAGCGACATAAGATTTTTGGTAGAATTAGTAGCATAGAATTAATCAGTTGATTAATCTAACTACTTGAACTTTCACCTTATCAGTCATGTTGGAATGTAGCAGAGGAGAAAAAAAAAAAGTAAAATATATTAGAAATATAATATAAAAAAGGAAAACTGTAAAAGGAAAATGAAACCATTAAACATAAGAGAAGTCTTTCAAAGAACTCGGGTTTTAATATTGTGTAAGAAGATGAAAAGTAAACTATCACAAAAACTTTACAGGCATAGGTATTTGAAAATAGAAAGATATGCATGATGTCTTATTTTCTTTTTCAAACTTGTTGGTGTTTTTGTAGTTCAATGATATAACATCCTGGTATGCTTTTAAGGGAGAATATTGTCTGGCTATCTCTATATTAAATATCAAAATTACCATGCATGTTGTTTAAACTTTGTAAGCAATGTTATTAAATTAATCCAATGTGAATATTTTGCCTTGAAGTGAAAAAACTAGAATTTTAATATAATATTTGAATTTAAAATATAATGCCACAAACACAAATTTTTCAATGAGCTAGAAGAAAAGTTCGGTATTTTGATGTCACAAAATTTGGAATATTTATCACTACTGAAAACCCCTTTAAGCAAATAAATAATAAATAACTTCACAACATTAAACATGATTTTTACTGCAGTCACCGGACCTTTTTATGGAAAATACTTCCTACACATCTGACTCTGTCCCAGCTTTCATTTAATTTGCTCTTACTTCTGTTGTCTCCGTCTCCTAGAATAACAGCTTATAATAATGAACATGATATTCAGTTAATGAAGAATGCATTGCATATTTAGAGATATACATATTTATGTGACCTTCTTTTGTTCATAAATGCTAATATTTATTGCTTCTTTGTTGAGATTTTATTTTCTGTTTTGTGACAAACAAAAGTATGATTAGTGAAGCTGTGAAGTTCTCATGGTAGCTGCCTGTGTTCCCAAGATAGCAGCATTAGTGTCTACAGAAGCAGTTAATGCTGTTTATCATTACTGACAGAGGCTAGGAAGGTCCTTCTGTGGCTTTTATCTTTCACCTTGCCAATAGAAGTTGATGAGCTTTCTGATTTAAATTCATAGGTGATGGTTCAGGATTTACATGCACTTCACATGGACAAGCACACAGGTAAACCTATCCTGCTGATGGAGACTAATTAAAATCATCCTAACACTCTAATACTGGATATCCTTATGAAAACTATTACTTTATCCATATTTAATGCCAAAGTTGCCTTATGAGAACATGAAATAGAATAGAGCTCATGGAGAAATTATCCCATTCATGCCTTAAAATGGGTTAATTGCATTATGAGTGACTTATTCAGGTGTATGAAAAGTAATGAATGTAAGGCATATTCTTAACATGAATGTAAGTTTTTAAAATTTAATTTTTTAGTAGTTAGGAATTTTGAAATAAAGCAAAAGAATTCCAATGATATGACTCACTTAAGTAATACTGATCACTTTTTTCTATATAAGTATTTTCCAAAGTGTGATTTCAGAAAGAGATGCCAGACACCACCAGAAATTAAACTTTAAGGTCAGATATATTTGGGGATTTGAGTAAAATTTTAAGCAACTTTTAACATTATGAGAATATTCTGTATTTAATGATACTGTAATTGTCCAAAAGTATAGCTTGATATCTAGCATTTTCTAAATTTTTCAGGAATCATTTTGTGTAGCTGGTTTCCCATAGAACGATAATAGAAATGTTCTATCATTGTTGTTAACACAATGTAGTGTTTTCAATAAATCTCCATTCCTGCCACTCCTTCTAATTTGATGGTTTCCTCTTGCCCAAAAAATGGAAGCTCAACTCCTTACTGGAAAGAATAGGAAGGTATCTGGCCCAGCTCTGTCTTGGTCCTTGACCTTATAGCACATCTGTCAGTCTGCTCTTTGCTTCACCCATGCTACTGTTTTCTTCCTTTAAACATGTCAAGTTGTTCGGCCCTTCAGTATCTTTCTAACTTTTTCCCTCCTGGCAGGAGGCTCTCTTTTCAACCCCAGGGTCAATTTTCTCTCTTCAGAGTGATCACCCTGTGTAGTGGTTCCCACTTTCTAAAATTGGCTTATGTGTGACAATAAGCTATGTAAGGACAAGCTATATTTATCTTGTTCATCATCAGAACCCCAGCACCCAATGGCACCTGCCACAAAGTAGGTATTCTGAACATATCTTTGAATAAATACTCACGATTCTCTCATAAAAATTGAGAAAAATTGGCTAAGAGGAGAGACTTTTCTGTTCCTTTTCACTCTTCCCTAAAAAGTAACAACTCAAGAAAAGAGAAACAAGGTAAACAGAGCAAGTTACTTTCAAGAAATAAGTGGTATTGACTAACTAAAAGCAATCATCAATGTAATAAATATTAACTATGATAAGGTTGTATTTTGAAGCTTTTACTAATGAAGATAATAAAATATAGTGAAGAAAAATGATTAAAAGTATAGTATGAAGAATCAAGCAGCATGGCTTTGCTACATTTGCAATAATAGAAATATTTATTTTATTGATAATAATGATAATAACATAATCAGGTGACTTCAAAATCCAAAACTGACCCCAAAACTTAATGTTGTTATTTATTTACAACTTCATGAAGATTGCTTGAGTGTTTCTAATAAGGAAACACTGTTATCTAAATAATATCAAAAAACTTGTCATACCAGATAGCTTTGCATTCTTGTAGAACTTATTTTTGAAGTAATATAACCATTTAAATGTAATTCTATTTGTTTTAAACTGTAGGTTTTAGATTAAGGTAAAATAAATGTTTATATTTTCTTAACTAACTGAAGAAAAAGAACTTTGAAAATAAAGGTCAGCTGTTTTATTTTCCTTTGGGAATTGATCTCAGTTTACTCTGTGATGTGTTTCTAGGCTTGAGAAATTTAGATGGGGAGGCAGACTCTTTGACTTTCATGTTCAATTCTGAAAACATTTCATTTTAATGCAATTTTGTTCTTGCTTTAATGATATCAGCTGTATAATCTCATTTCTTTTTTGCCAGAGAAAAGTATCAGAATAAAGGGAATAGCTTTTAGTAATAACAAGACACTCCACAAATCAATATTATACCCTTCAAAGGAATCTGAATTCACAAGATCAAGAAATTGTGACCCACAAGATTGTTTTCTTTTTTCATCAACAAAAATACATTTTATTCAACTTGTTATGTTTTTGGTGCTCCATCAAATTCATTTTATACTACCAGCAACTGTTACACTATAAAGACTAAAACAGTGTCTTTTATTCTATAACTGGAGTCGATGCCACATTCGGCTTTCATTCTTTCCTGTGACCCATCCTATTCTCTGACATCTTTTGAAAAATGCACATCCTATGCTAGAGAGCTTTGAAAATATTCCTGTTTTTCAATCTGTTTGTAGAAGACAGCAGCAGCTGAATGGATGAGTATTTCTGGAAAATATGATGCTTAATGAAAAGCAGATTGCTGAGTCCCATTTCAAAGAGCAGAGTTTAGATATCTTCTCCATCTGCCTGCTGATGCAAGAGATGCAGGAGACACTGGTTCAATCCCTGGGTCAGAACGATTTCAAGAGTAGGAAATGGCAAACTGCTCTGGTATTCTTGCCTGGAAAGTGCCATGAGCAGAGGAGCACAGTCCACAGGATCACAGAGAGTCAGACATGACTGAGCAGTCACACCTATTAAATAAATTACCTTGCTTATTCTTCCCTAGTGGCTCAGATGGTAAATAGTCTGCCTGCAGTGCAGGAGACCAGGGTTTGATCCCTGAGTCAGGAAGATCCCCCGGAGAAGGAAATGGCAACCCACTCCAGTATTCTTGTCTGGAAATCCCATGAATGGAGTAGCCTGGCAGGCTGCAGTCGATGGGGTCGCAAAGAGTAGGACAAGACTTAGCAACTTCACTTTATTAATGCACATTAATATGGATCATAACATTAGATCCATATTATAAGAATATAGATGTCATTGATATTGTTATAATATATAGATAATATAAACAGTTAATAATATTTAATTAGGCATGCTTTTATGGTATGCAATGAATAAAATGTAAATATTAATCGAAACTATCAGTGGTATTAAATTTTCAAGAGCATAAAGCTTCTTCTGACCACCATGGAAAGTAAGAAGTCAGAGAAATGAGCAGTGATCCTTGATCAAAGATTTAGAATTACCACACCTTTTCAAGATAATGTTAAAATGTCATATGAAAGATAATCAGTTCAGCTCAGTTGCTGAATCATGTCTGACTCTGCGATGCCAGGAACTGTAGCACACCAGATAATCATAAGATTTTAAAATTGGAAAAAAAATATGATATCTTTGCTTTACAATCAATGTAAATGTCAGTTTTCATTATGTGAATCATTAAAAGAACATCAATTATTTTAACAGTTTTAAGGGATGAAGTTATTTTGCATATACATTATATATAGCTATTTTAAGGGTTATATTTAATGTGAAATCTAACTTTAAATTATTTAAAATGTTAATTTCAATTAAGTATTGTAAACTCAAAAGTATACTCAGGAAAATCAATGTGTCTCTTACTTTTTCCCTCTTCTGTCTATAAATGAGTACAAACATATGCATCCAAATAACTACATGACAAAAATCCAGTTAAACCTTAATACATTTGTATTTTAATATCAAATAAGTGTGGATGTTTGTAAATCATTGCTTTTCTTAACTCTGGATAGTTTGCAATTCACATTCTTCTGATTCAGATAATCAGTTTTCTCTGAAAACAGATACTAAGAACAGAGCAAAATAATAAAAAAGCCATAAAGAAGTGTAGCATAGATATCATCCTTATTAATTAAAGGAAGTTAAAATAGCTCATATGAATCTCATACAATAACTGCCCAACTAATACTTTTATGTAATAGTGTAATCCTGGGGCTTCCCTGGTGGCTCAGCAGTAAAGAATCTGCCTACAACACAGGAGACATGGGTTTGATCCCTTGGTTTGGAAGATCCCCTGGAGAAGGAAATGGCAACCCACTTTAGCATTTTTGCCTTGGAAATTTCATGGACAGAGGAGCCTGGTGGGCTGCAGTCCAGGGGGTTGCAAGAGTTGGACATGATTTACAGACTACACAGCAACAACAATAGTATAATCCTAAAAGGAGAAGGCAAAAATAAGAGCTTCTAACATCAAACATTATTTTAGAAAATGAAGACAAAATGAAAGTCCTTTTAGTTAATGAAATCATTAACTAAATAAAGAGCTAGTATTTACTAGTAAATATTTATGTTACTAAATACTGATGCCCAAATATTTTGTTTTTTTAAACATAGAACTTGTATGTGTATTTGTTCATGTATCATATATATAAAGAAGTAATACAAAACATGCAAAACAAATATGGTTGATTGAAACATTTCTGAATGACACATTCTGCTTGTTTGGGGGCTTCAGATTGTACACTATCTGTGAGATTTTGGCTTTTGATTTCTTTGGAGATGAAACTGAGGGTAGAAAGATCAAACTGATAGGTCTGAATCGTATATAAAATAGTATCAAGTATAAAGTGTTTGGTCATTTATTTTAGGGCAGGCAGCTGCGAGCCGGCTCACTAAGTGCAGGCATAGAGGAAAACAACAAAATGGGAAAGACTAGAGATCTCTTCAAGAAAATTAGAGATACCAAGGGAACATTTCATGCAAAGATGGCCTTGAAAAAGGACGGAAATGGTCTGGACCTAACAGAAGCAGAAGATATTAAGAAGAGGTGGCAAGAATACATGGAAGAACTGTACAAAAAAGATCTTCATGACACAGATAATTATAATGATGTGATCACTAATCTAGAGCCAGACATCTTGGAATGTGAAGTCAAGTGGGCCTTAGAAAGCATCACTACGAACAAAGCTAGTGGAGGTGATGGAATTCCAGTTGAGCTGTTTCAAAGCCTGAAAGATGATGCTTGAAAGTGCTGCACTCAACATACCAGCAAGTTTGGAAAACTCAGCAGTGGCCACAGGACTGGAAAAGGTCAGTTTTCATTCCAATTCCAAAGAAAGGCAATGCCAAAGAATGCTTAAACTACCGCACAGTTGCACTCATCTCACATGCTAGTAAAGTAATGCTCAAAATTCTCCAAGCCAGGCTTCAGCAATACGTGAACCGTGAAATCCCTGATGTTCAAGCTGGTTTTAGAAAATGCAGAGGAACCAGAGATCAAATTGCCAACATCCACTGGATCATCGAAAAAGCAAGAGAGTTCCAGAAAAACATCTATTTCTGCTTGATTGACTATGCCAAAGCCTTTGACTGTGTGGATCACAATAAACTGTGGAAAATTCTTCTAGAGATGGGAATACCAGACCACCTGACCTGCCTCTTGAGTAATCTGTATGCAGGTCAGGAAGCAATAGTTAGAACTGGTCATGGAACAACAGACTGGTTCCAAATGGGATAAGGAGTACGTCAAGGCTGTATATTGTCACCCTGCTTATTTAACTTATATGCAGAGTACATCATGAGAAATGCTAGACTGGAAGAAACACAAGCTGGAATCAAGATTGCCAGGAGAAATATCAATAACCTCAGATATGCAGATGACACCACCCTTATGGCAGAAAGTGAAGAGGAGCTAAAAAGCCTCCTGATGAAAGTGAAAGAGGAGAGTGAAAAAGTTGGCTTAAAGCTCAACATTCAGAAAACGAAGATCATGGTATCTGGTCCCATCACTTCATGGGAAATAGATGGGGAAACAGTGGAAACAGTGTCAGACTTTATTTTTTTTGGGCTCCAAAATCACTGCAGATGGTGACTGCAGCCAGGAAATTAAAAGACGCTTACTCCTTGGAAGAAAAGTTATGACCAACCTAGATAGCATATTCAAAAGCAGAGACATTACTTTACCGACTAAGGTCCGTCTAGTCAAGGCTATGGTTTTTCCTGTGGTCATGTATGGATGTGAGAGTTGGACTGTGAAGAAGGCTGAGCACCGAAGAATTGAGGCTTTTGAACAGTGGTGTTGGAGAAGACTCTTGAGAGTCCCTTGGACTGCAAGGAGATCCAACGAGTCCATTCTGAAGGAGATCAATCCTGGGATTTCTTTGGAAGGAATGATGCTAAAGCTAAAGCTCCAGTACTTTGGACACCTGATGCGAAGAGTTGACTCATTGGAAAAGACTCTGATGCTGGGAGGGATTGGGGGCAGGAGGAGAAGGGGACGACCAAGGATGAGATGGCTGGATGGCATCACGGACTCGATGGACGTGAGTCTGAGTGAACTCCGGGAGATGGTGATGGACAGGGAGGCCTGGCGTGCTGCGATTCCTGGGGTCGCAAAGAGTCGGACACGACTGAGTGACTTAACTGAATTTATTTTAGATACTAAAATACATTTTAGAAATGGAAATTGTATGTATTCATTCTTTTTCATTAAAACAACCATAGGATTTTACCCGAAGTCAGCTTGAAATGAGATGTGGTTTTAGTGATGAAGTATTTTTGAGAGTGTACACTTTGTCCAATCAAGTAACATTCCGATTCAGTCAGTTTCAGATTGCCACAGGAACTTGTAGTGGCCTGAGATGCAGGGTGAATCGTTGGCATACAAGGGCTCATTCTTCAGGGAATGTCATGCCTTTGGCCTTCTTATCTTCATTGCTCTTTCATAATGCTGTTATCTTGGAAAGACTCAGAAAACAATTGCCTAGATCTCAGAAAGTCAGACCATAGAAAGAAGGCTGGAGGATTGGAGAAGATAACCTTCTTGGCCTGTTTTTTTTTTTTTTTTTTTTTTAGCTGTAGAAATGAGTTTGGGCCCCCATAAGGTGATTAAGGCAGAAAGGACCTTCATAGGTATGGATTTTGCTGCAGACATCATACTCTTTCTGGAAACAGCAGGAAACCACTGCCATGCATTTAGTTAAACTCACCAAACCCACTGTTTCATTGCTATCCTAAAAATCAAGTATGATCAATCAAAAATAAAAAGTCATTCCTAAAACACTGCAGTGAGTTTCTCTAAAAATGATTGTCTAAAAATTACAATCCTTTAATTACATTAGAGGTTTACTATATGATAATTCCTTTTTTAAAATAAAAATGAAAAAAAGCTAAAATAATAACAACAGCACAAATAAAAATAAAGTAAATTATATTCAAAATGAGTTAAGATCATTCTAGGCTATTGGTGACATTAGCCTGTAGAAAATGTTTATGTGGTTTATAGGGTAATCTGTACTGAAAAGAGAACTCTTGAGTGTAAACAACAAGCATAAGGATAGTCCTGAGGTCACAGAAGTCAATAAGCAGTAGATAGACCCACTTAAACAAAGGTGGAATTAAATAACATTAAAACAGCACCAGGTACCTGGTTAAACTCTATAAATAGTCTAAAAGTAGTGTTCTTACCTTTGTTCTGCTTCCTGACTCATGGTTACTGCATATTTACCTGGTACATTTTCAGTTCAGTTTAGTCAACTCAGTCATGTCCAACTCTTTGCAACCCCATGGACTGCAGCACACCAGGCTGCCCCGTCCATCACCAGCTCCAAGAGCCTGCTCAAACTCATGCCCATTGAGTTGGTGATGCCATCCAACTATCTCATCCTCTCTTGTCCCCTTCTCCTCCTGCCTTCAATCTTTCCCAGCACCAGGATCTTTTCCAATGAGTCAGTTCATTGCATCAGGTGGCCAAAGTACTGGAACTTCAGCTTCAGCATCAGTCCTTCCAGTGAATATTCAGGGTTGATTTCCTTTAGGGAAAATTTTTTCCTTGCACTTCAAGGGTATCTCAAGAGTCTTCTCCAGCACTACAGTTCAAAAACATCAATTCTTCAGCACTCAGCTTTTTTCATGGTCCAACTCTCACATCCATGCATGACTACTGGAAAAATCATAGCTTTGACTAGATGGACCTTTGTTGGCAAAGTAATGTCTCTGTTTTTTAATATGCTGTCTAGGTTGGTCATAGTTTTTCTTCCAAGGAGCAAGCACCTTTTAACTTCATGGCTGCAATCATGTCTGCAGTGACTTTGGAGCCCAAGAAAATAAAGTCTGTCACTGTTTCCATTGTTTTCCATTTATTTACCATGTAGTGATGGGACCGGATACCTTGATCTCAGTTTTTTTAATATTGAGTTTTAAGCCAGCTTTTTCACTCTCCTCTTTCACTTTCAAGAGGCTCTTTAGTTTCTCTTAGTGGTATGTTTTATCCACTATCGAATTTTCAGTTAGTAATTGACTAATAACCAAACTATTACATTTACCACATGCTTCTCTCCATTGATGTTCATTCTTAAGATTAACCACTCATTTTTTTTATATTTCTTCCTTTTTATTATAAATATGTTGTAATCTTTAATTTTATATAAATGATTCCAAATGTATTCTTCTCTTCTCCTCTATCAATATTTCATTTTCATGACTTTTCCCTTTATTTATTCACTAATTGATTTTTCACTGCTATATAGTATTATGCTTAATGAATATAACTTACTGCAATTTATCCTTCCTTCTCTTTTGAATATTTAAGTTTTTTCAAGTTTTGTTTTCTCTTAAAAACTGTGCTTACCTGAAAAGTGTTATAAATGAAGTACTTGATTTCCAATAACAACATTGCTAGATTAAATAATAGGCTAATATTCAAATTTAGAGAACAGGATCAAATCATTTTTCAAGAAACTAACACTAGTTTAAATATAGCAACTATCTTCCATTGGATGCTTTTCTTTTTGTATTCTAGCCTCTGATATATACACATTTTAAACTTCAATGTAGTGGAATCTATTGATCATTTCCTTGAAGTGCATAGAAATAGTTTCCCGTATTCGCTGATAAAAGCCTTTATTTATTTGTAACCATGCTGGCCAGTGCAAAACAAACAAACAAACAAATCCGAAAACAATATGATGAATTTTCCAAAACAAAAGAAATATCTGTTGTTTGTGGGTATATGGATCAGGGAGATTGAGAATGTATAGATTAACTGACAGCAGGAGAGAGAATCTGGGACGTGGCCCATTTGTTCATGTTTAGAGGTGCATGTCCTATGGCTTTACACAAACAAATAAAACTTAATCACGGGTATAGTTTGGTAAATATCATGTTCATCCTTGTTTTATGAGGTTGGGCTATGATGTAGTAAATCTATCAAATGAATAATAGCACAGGAAAAAATTGATTTTTTGGCAAGTTCAACATTGTTAAGAGCCATTTATTTGAGAGATCCCCATTTTTTTTTTTTCCAGCAGAGAGTGAATGTGATTTTTTTTTAAATTATGTGGAACACTGACTTTTTGTAACCTGAAAATACCCTTTAAGAAACACTTGACTATTTTACAAGTGTTTTCATGTTTTGGATACAGACCATTTTTGACAAACTGGACACAGTAAGATTGTAAAATTGAACAGCAGTTTCCCCTTGACTTACAATTGTGCATGTTACTCTGAAAATGTTTCTACTGGGCATAGTACACATGCTGATTTTGTATGTCACAATTATAGTTGCATTTTAAAGATAAGTGGAGACATTCTGATTTGTATCAATGATTATGCTTAAAACATGTAATATAAATATAGGACCATGGTCCATATGAAAAATTGTGTTGTATGGAGTTACATTATCTTTATGAGGTGTTCTTTGTTGAAGGATTCTCTTTTTTCTTTTAACTATTTTCATCTTTTTCCAGGCTGCAAAGATTAGATTATACAAGTATTTTAGGTGTGATTTTACACTTGGAGATGCAGCCTAGATGAATTCAATGTAGCTACTTAATTTGAAAGTCATTTGAGGGGTTGTTATTTTGAGGAATATACCATCAGTGAATAAATCCCTCACAAACTAGCTGAGATTTAGGGTATGTGATCTCCTAGAAAAGAGGACAAAAGAAAGACTAGGACACTAGAGAAATGAGGTTACTATCTGGAAACTGAATGGGAAGGAGGGAGTAGAACAGCCAATAGGCAGGGCACCTGAACAAGCTCTGAATTATGAAATCAACATAGTGGGTTGGAAATGCAAAGTGTCTGTTTGCTTTTTTTTTTTTTTTAAATATCTGTGTATCTGAGGGCCCAGATTCATAACTCATCCTTGTGCAGGTAGAATTAGGTAGAAAAAGAGAACATGCTTTCAAGCATTGGCTGGGCTCCTCATCAGCACTCTATTATTTATTAAAAAAAATATTTTTTGTTGGGGTATAGATGATTAACAATGTTGTGGTGGTTTCAGATGGACAGGAAATGGGACTGAGACATTTAAATACATTTATCTATGGTCCTTTAGTTTCCCCTCCTATCCAGGCTGCCACATAAAATTGAGAAGAGTTCCATGTGCTATATCCTTGTTGGTTATCCACTTTATCCTTTATCCTTGTTCCTTGTAGGTTATCCATTTTAAACTAGAAATGTGTACATGTACTATATTTAATGGGCAGAAAATTTTAAACGTTTTAATGCTTTAGCTTTTTGGTTTGATTGGTTTGTTTGTTAGTTTGTTTTTAATCTGGTAACTTGTGGTGCAATAGCCCAGGGTTGCAATGATAAAGGAGATAATGAAGTCTGGGCACCTTGATACTCAATTTTGCATAATAAAGATCACTATTAAAAAATTAGAGCTTTGGTGGTGGAGAATGGAGGGACTGACAAATTTACTAAGCACAAATTTTAATTTAAAAAAATCCAATTTGCCCCCAAACCCAGCAAAAAAACAAAAAACAAAACCAGGACAAAGTGTTTCATTGTTCATTCCCAGTTTTCATCAGAGGGCAGATCCTATAGGCTAAGGTCAGGGTTCCTAAAGCAGTCGCCTTAAATTGGAGAGCTGAGATAATTTTAGTTTAAGCAGGGCAAACTCTGGGAGCTGGGATGGAATACTTGGGACAAGGGTACATAAATTAAGGTATCTGCCAAAAGCAGCAAAGTAAAAATCGTTCAGTCATGTCCCACTCTGCGAACCCATGGACTACACAGTCCATGGAATTGTCTAGGCCAGAATAATGGAGTGGGTAGCTTTTCCCTTCTCCAGATCTTCCCAACCCAGGTCTCCCACATTGCAGGCAGATTCTTTACTAACTGAGGTATCAGGGAAGCCCTGTCAAAAGCAACAAGGAGGGAGTAAAAGCAGATTAGATAATAAATGAAGTCTCCATGCAGCTCAGTCACTAAGTCGATTCTGACTCTCTGAGATCTCATGGACTACAATGCACCAGGCCTCCCTGTCCATCACCAACACCCGGAGTTCACTCAGACTCATGTCCATCATGTTGGTGATGCCATCCAGTCATCTCATCCTCTGTCGTCCCCTTCTCCTCCTGCCCCCAATCCCTCCCAGCATCATGGTCTTTTCGAATGAGTCAACTCTTCACATAAGGTGGCCAAAATATTGGAGTTTCAGCTTCAGCATCAATCCTTCCAATGAACACTCAGGACTGATCTCCTTTAGAATGGACTGGTTGGATCTCCTTGCTGTCCAAGGGACTCTCAAGAGTCTTCTCCAACACCACAGTTCAAAAGCATCAAATCTTTGGCACTCAGCTTTCTTCACAGTCCAACTCTCACATCCATACATGACCACAGGAAAACCTATAGCTTTGACTAGACGGACATTTGCTGACAAAGAAACGTCTCTGCTTTTCAATATGCTATCTAGGTTGGTCATAACTTTCCTTCCAAGGAGTAAGTGTCTTTTAATTTCATGGCTGCAATCACCATCTGCAGTGATTTTGGAGCACCGCAAAATAAAGTCTGACACTGTTTCCACTGTTTCCCCATTTATTTCCCATGAAGTGAGGGGGCAGATGCCATGATCTTAGTTTTCTGAAAGTACATCATGAGAAATGCTGGGCTGGATGAAGCACAAGTTGGAATAAAGATGGCTGGGAGAAATATTAATTACCTCAGATATGCAGATGACACCACTCTTATGGCAGAAATTGAAGAAGAACTAAAGATTGTCTTGATGAAAGTGAAAGAGGAGAATGAAAAGTTGGCTTAAAGCTCAACATTCAGAAAACTAAGATCATGGAATCCAGTCCTATCACTTCCTGGAAAATAGATGGAGAAACAGTGGAAACAGTGGCAGAGTTGATTTCTTTGCACTCCAAAATCATTGCAGGTGGTGACTGCAGCCATGAAATTAAAAGACGCTTACTCCTTGGAAGGAAAGTTATGGCCAACCTAGATAACATATTCAAAAGCAGAGACATCACTTTGCCAACAAAGGTCCATCTAGTCAAAACTATCGTTTTTCCAGTAGTCATGCATGAATGTGAGAGTTGGACTGTGAAGAAAGCTGAGTACCAAAAAATTGATGCTTTTGAACTGTGGTGTTGGAGAAGACTCTTGAGAGTTCCTTGGACTGCAAGGAGATCCAACCAGTCCATCCTAAAGGAGATCAGTCCTGAGTGTTCATTGGAAAGACTGTTGTTGAAGCTGAAACTCCAATACTTTGGCCATTTGATGCGAAGAACTCTTTGGAAAAGACACTGATACTGGGAAAGATTGAAGGCATGAGGAGAAGGGGACACCAGAGGATGAGATGGTTGGATGGCATCACCAAGGCAATGGGCATGAGTTTGAGTAAACTCCGAGAGTTGGTGATAGACAACAGAGTCCTGGCCTGCTACAGTCCATGGGGTCACAAAAAGTTGGACATGACTCAGTGACTGAACTGAATAGAATTGAATCATATATTGCTGCAATTATTTTTCTAATACTGACAAATAAATAACTGATTGGTTAAAACACTAAAATTAAAATTTGTGAGGCAGAATTCTCTAAAGTAAAATTTTATGTTAATTTTTTCTATATGTTTCATATAATTTTCATATATAAAGTATTTTTAAAATAAAATTTTATATTTTAATAAATATGTAGGAAACTATTATTATACGTATACCAACCAGTATGGGCTTTTTAGGTGGTACTAGTGGTTAAGATGGAGGAGTCAATGGCAACCCACTTCAGTACCCTTGCCTGGAAAATCCCATGGATGAAGGAGCCTGGTAGGCTGCAGTCCATGCTGTTGCTCAGAGTCGGACATGACTGAATGACTTCAGTCTCAGTTTCACTTTCGTGCATTGGAGAAGGAAATGGCAACCCACTCCCAGTATTCTTGCCTGGAGAGTCCCAGGGACGGGGAAGCCTCATGGGCTGCTGTCTATGGGGTCGCACAGAATCAGACACGACTAAAGTGACTTAGCAGCAGCAGTGATTAAGAATCTACCTGCCAGTGCACGAGATGCAAGAAACCTGGTTCAATTCCTGGGCCAGAAAGAACTCCTGGAGTTGGGAATGGCAATCCACTCCAGTATTCTTGCTGGGAAAATCCCATGGACAGAGGATCTGGGTAGGCTACAGTCCATGGAGCTGCAAAGAGTCAGATATGACTGAGTGACTGAGAACATAACATTATAGGTATTTTTCTAAATAATTAAAAGTTCAGTCATCATTTCTTTCAAAATTATTTATTTTACTTAGTGCATATAAACTATGGACACGGAAATATAAAAGTAGAAGCTTAAGTACAACAATGGAGATACTGGAATCTCTATGTAGCCACTTTGATTTTGCTTTTGAAGATCCTTCAATTCTTTCTTTTTGCTGTGAAGCATCCACTAATAGTTTAGTGTCCGATCATCTTAAAGGTAAGACAAATCAGGAGAGAAGAAATAATTTTCTAAGGGATTAGTCACTCTGAGAATAGGTTATTTCCTTAAAGCCTCAAAGAAAGTTGTTGATTTCTTTGTACAGCTTTTGAAGCTCTTAAAAATGTGGTTTTAAAGCATAAAAATAGTTTTAGGAAATAGCACATATGTGTGTGCATACATATGTATGCCTGTATGTATGTATATAGTATATATGACATCTTTGTGAGATGATAACACTCTTCACTTTAATATCTTTTTCAGAAAACTAAAGAAAGTTATGCAATGCATGGAATATACAACCCTATTATATGCTATTTCTGATTATAGGGAACAGCAATTCCCAGAGTGATTGATGTTTTATCTAGTCCAACCTTACCATAGCTAGGAAATTTTGGCCAATTAAGAAGGAATAAGGAGAATACATATATGTATATACATTACATATAATACACTTTATATTGTACTTACTGGAAGCATAGCTATATATGACAGTGATGAATAAGGCATAAGAAATCTAATTTAATGTGAAATGACACATTATATTGATTCAAAGAATTTTTTTTTTTTTTACTCAAATCTTACTTTTTCCCTGATTGAAATATAACTGTGGAAGTTTTTCTACTTCCAAGAACAGAATATTTTACTTATGAGAAAGTTAATGGCCACTTTGGGATAATTTGAATCTATAGTTATGGGACACCCAAGATATGATGTGTAGATAAGCTTCCCAAAATAGCAAGAATTATAAAAGAATTTGGGGTGAATTAGTAGATCCAAGAGGCATGTGCACAAGAGATAACCATGAAAATGAATGAGATGGCAAATGGTCAATTATAGAGAAAGGAGAAAGGGAACAAAGAAAAAACCTGGTGACAACTTGTATGTAGGGAATAAGACAAGAAAAAAATATATATTTTGAAAGGCAACAAGAATGGAGTTAAGAAGAAAAGTATAGCATCTTGGAAGCCAAGAGATGTGGTTCAAAAATAAGACAGTGGTCAATCTAGGCCACCAGAGAAGGCAATAGCACCCCACTCCAGTACTCTTGACTGGAAAATCCCATGGATGGAGGAGCCTGGTAGGCTGCAGTCCATGGGGTCGCTAAGAGTCGGATACGACTGAGCGTCTTCACTTTCACTTTTCACTTGCATGCATTGGAGAAGGAAATGGCAATCCACTCCAGTGTTCTTGCCTGGAAAATCCCAGGGATGGGGGAGCCTCGTGGGTTGCCTTCTATGGGGTCTCACAGAGTCAGATATGACTGAAGTGACTTAGCAGCAGGAGCAGCAACATAGGCCACAGAGGGGGATGGTTCAGGCAGTAATGTGAGAGAAGGGAAGTAGCAAGTGAAGTTTTGTTTGCTCACCTCCTGCTGTGTGCCCCAGTTCCGAACAGGCCATGAACTGGTACTATCTATAGCTTTGGAGTTGGGGACTCCTGTACTATCCTTCCACCCAGAAGGAGTTGATATCAAGTGGCCAAAGTCCCCACCCTAACTCATATAACCTTTCTCCTATGACTGGTGTTTCTATTGTGGCCAAACCCTCAGTTCAGTTCAGTCGCTCAGTCGTGTCCGACTCTTTGCGACCCCGTGAATCGCAGCATGCCAGGCCTCCCTGTTCATCACCATCTCCCGGAGTTCACTCAGACTCACGTCCATCGAGTCTGTGATGCCATCCAGCCATCTCATCCTCGGTTGTCCCCTTCTCCTCCTGCCTCCAATCCCTCCCAAAAACACTACCCTAAGACAATTAGGTGAGGTCAGCCTCAACCTGAATCATCTTTTTAACATAAAACCACTAGGTGTGGTCAGAGGGGCTCACCTTGAATAACAAAGACACTCCTATCATTTAGGAAATTTCAAGGGTTTAGAGGTTACCTCTCACAAGCAAAGGATAAAGACTAGACCTGTTTGAATAAGGCTGAGTTCCTTGTATGGGCTTCCCTGGTGGCTCAGCAGGAAAGAATCCACCTGCAATGCAGGAGCCACAGGAGACTTGGGTTCCATCTCTGGGTTGGGAAGATCCCCTGGAGAAGGACATGGCAACCCACTCCAGTATTCTTGCCTGGAGAATTACAAGGACTGAGGAGACTGGAGGGCTACAGTCCATAGGGTTGCAAAGAGTCGGACACACTGAAGTGACTTAGCATGCAAATTTCTTGGTATATACTCTAACATGTTTTGGAGTCATCTCTTCACAAATGTCTTCCAACCTGTGTTTCTAATCCAACTGAGGCTTCCCTGGTGGCTCAGAGGTTAAAGCGTCTGCCTGGAACGCAGGAGACCCAGGTTCGATCCCTGGGTCAGGAAGATCCCCTGGAGAAGGAAATGGCAACCCACTCCAGTACTCTTGCCTGGAGAATCCCATGGAGGGAGGGGCCTGGTAGGCTACAGTCCATGAGGTCGCAAAGAGTCAGACACGACTGAGCGACTTCAGTCACTCACTCAGTGTATGTATGAGTCTTCCCTGGTGGCTCAGATAGTAAAGAATCTGCAATGCAGGAAACATTAACGTTGACTTATTTGGAAAAAACAACATATCACTTATCTCATTCATAATAATGCTATTAGCATGCTTTTGTATGTGTGTCCACAAGTATATTTCTATTGCCTTCCAGTTGCTTCACCAATGTGCCTGTGTGTTCAGTTGCTCCATGTTAGACTCTTTGTGACCCCATGGATTGTAGCCTGCCTGGCTCCTCTGTCCATGGGATTCTCCAGGCAAGAATAATGGACGGAATTGCCATTCACTCCTCCAAGTGATCTTCCAGACCAAGGGATTGAACCTGCGTTTCTTGCATCTTCTGCATTGTAGGAAGATTCTTTACTGCTGAGCCGCCAGGGAAGCCTTTTCACCCAATAAATTACAGCAGTTTCCTGAAGTCTTTATCATAGACATTTCTTAGTGTGAACTTAGTATGTTATTCCTTCCTTTCCATATTCTCCATACTGCTGTTGCTGCTGCTAAGTTGCTTCAGTTGTGTCTGACTCTATGTGACCCTATGGACAGCAGCCCACCAGGCTCCTCTGTCTGTGGGATTCTCTAGGCAAAAATACTGGAGTGGCTTGCCATTTCCTTCTCTATCCTCTATACAGCTCACTTCATATTTCAGGTCAGACATTTTGCTCATCATACTTATTAGATGTTCTTGATAATAACCTAGCTAGTTCATTTCATTATTTTCCTATATTTAGTCTCCATATTACATTTCGATCTGTATTCTATATGTTCAGTATTCTATATGTACTCTATATTTTGCATTCTAAACCAAGTCCCAATCTTTTAGATTTAGAATAGACCACCTATGCCCCTCAGATCCTTGTTTTTGTCAGGGAATTTACAGTCAACAAAATATTTTATTTTTCTGATTCTCCTTAACAACAGTTCTCTAGTAGAATATTTTTCCTTTGTCTCATTATATTATGCAGTATAAAAATATTAAATTCCATATAATGTGTGCAATCAAATGGAAAAACAAAAGGTTGCCTTCAAAATTTCAAGGCCAAGTATGTGATTATTCACTTGATATTTGCAAAGTACTTTTGTGATAAATGCAATTCATATTATTTCCACTCTTCCTATTTAATAATTTTCTGAAGAAAATCATTGATAAAAGGGCAAGTAAATGTTAAAAATGTATGTATATTTTTTTCAAATTCTTCTCAAGTGAAAAAATGACTCAGCACTGTGATTTCTGAAGCCACAACTGACAGGGTAAATCAAACCTGTGAAAATACCTGTACAAAGGAATAGGCAGATGATTTGAAAATATATCACAACATTTTTTATTATACATTTCTCTGTCAGATAATATTTATTTATTTAATATGAGACATGATGGTAGACTCTGAAAAATATTTTTTTAAAAAATTTTAAATGCATTTTGCATCTTGCTCGAAGAAACAAGTCCATTTGCCTTCACTTCCATTTCAAAAACTCACAAACTTTAAAATCATTGGTTAGCTCTTTTTGATATTAACTAATTGTTCTTTTAACCATGGATCTTTTGGTTGTTTTCTTTCTCCTTTTAAAGGAATTGAAGATGAAAATCACACACAGACACACACACACACACAGACACACACACACACACACGCCTCTCAGTATTCTTAGAAGTCTCTCTCCATTCGTTATGTCAGCCTGGCCCAGACTCCCTTAGACCTGTGCTGCCGCCTGACTTCCTATCTGACTCTCCTTTCTTTCTCATCTCATTTTCAGAGGCAAGAGACTTAAATCTGATTCAAAGACTCTCCTTGCTTCCTCCTACTCCTTCTTTTTGTTTCAGACATTTCCTCTAATAATTATTTTGTAGGTTTAACTCTGTTTTCGTTCTGCTTATTTGTTAAAAGTTAACCAGTATTTGTCTTGAAAATGAATATACATAAAATGTATTCAAGTATATGATAAATGATCTCTGCCCTACTGACAATTTTTAAGGGTAAAAACATTCTCAAGTCTCAAGCAACTTAAAGATAATTTTAAAAACTTCTCATCTCTATGAATTTCCCATACACAACAGTCTCCTCCATTCATAGCCAAATTTTAAAGATTAATTTTTACTTCTATCATTTTCAATGTCACTATCATATATTTGGGGGTTCACAGGTGGCTCAGTGGTAAAGAATCCACCTGCAATTCAGCAGGCATGGGTTCAGTACCTGGATCAGGAAGATTTCCTGGGAAAGGAAATAGCAACCCACTCCAGTGTTCTTGCCTGGGAGATCCCATGGACAGAGAGCCCATAAAGAGTTGGGCAGGACTTCATGAGTAGGTATGCAAACACACACTATTTATTTAGGGCAGGTCTCTAGTTATATTCATGAGATATTAGGAAGAAAGTGAAGAAAAATGTTTCAGAAAGATGAATATATCCACCTATGAGAAACCAGGTTTAGTTTAAATTTATAGTGATTAGAGTTGAAAACTGTAGTGTCTGGACTTCAGTAGCACTTGTTGATACCTCTGCTGATGTACTTATCATCAGACTGAATTTGAAAGTCATTTATTTCTCCTTCCCAACAGGTTGAGAGTTTACAGAAGGTGTGAACTGTGTCTCTTGTCTCTATAAATGTATATTCTAAAGCTGATTTCATTTATGAAGTTATGAAGACATCAATTACTTTTGAAAGTGAAAGTGAAGTCACTCAGTATCAGACTCTGCGACCCAGTGGACTGTAGCCCACCTGGCTCCTGCGTCCATGGGATTCTCCAGGCAAGAGTCCTGGAGTGGGTTGCTCTTTCTTTCTCCAGCAGATCTTCCTGACGCAGGGATCAAACCCCAGTCTTCTGCATTGCAGGCAGACACTTTACCCTCTGATGAAAAAATATACCAAAAAAAAAGGAAGACAAAAAAAAAAAGGTAGAGAAGAGAAATAGTATACTTAATTGTGAAAAGAGGGTACAGAAATTTTTAAACGAAGGACAAGTAGTTCCAAAGCTGTATCCATCAGCAAGATAAAGACAAAGAAGACTTTTAAAGGGAAGCTTTCAGGGATGTTCAGGAATAATTAGAAGAGATTCTCTGGTAGAAGCAGAGAATTTAATCCAGATTTTGTGGGAATAGGATGACTGAAATGAATGAGAGAATTCAGGGCTTTTAGGTAAAAGTGAAAACTTGAGACTCATTTGTTTTGTTTTTGTTGTGCTCTTCCTTAGGCAAGCTAGACCATGAAAGGACTGCAAAGTTAATAGAGCATAATATGAACCTCGTTTGAAAATGACAAGCCTAAAGGAAAATTAACAGTGCAGATTTGACAGAACAGAGGATGTAAATAGGAATTATTTTGTACTGTATAGTACTGCAATCTTGGTTTTGGTAAGGATATTAAAATATTTCCTGATCTAAGTGTCAACTAAACAGGCAGTTCATGACAAGGAAGCGTAACCATCTCATCCTCTGAAACGGAGATCAGTTACTTTTTTTTTTTTTTTTTTGTATTCTTTGCCTGAAAATGTGATCTTCTCAGACATTTTAGAACCCACACACACGAAGGCGAGGTAGCTGATTTTCTCTCCCTCACCATTTGGGTTAGCTGCATCAATATTGATGCAAAAGGCTGCAGAGATTGTGGCTAGATCATTCTAAAACCTATCACTAAGAATCAATTCCCTCTACAATGAATTTGAGATGGGAAATACCAATCTCTGTTTTTATACTTAAAAATGACATATAACCTATATTTTAAACTGTGCATCACATTTTGGAAGGGTGTTATCATTGGAAAATGAGAAAATTGGGAGTTGTGAAGAGAAAAATTATAGATTAAACTGCTAGTAGAGGAGAAACAATAATATTTCTGTAAAACAGTTTAAAAAAGATAAAATATAAAGAATACAGAACTTTGGAACTGCACTTTAAAATATTCAGTAAAGCTGAAGGTTTGAGTTATGTAAGGATGTCTTGCTGGATTTTTCCTGATTTATCAAGGAGTGATCTTTTTTAAGCTAAATCTAAATATCCAAATCCAATATACAAAGTATTTGGGAAGAGATTGGAGAAGTCCTTTCACTCACCTAGATGTTTTCTCACTTGGTAGAGCTGAGATAACTTTCCTAATAGATATTAACTAAAGTTTTTCCACCAATGTAGATATATAACTGCAATGCAGGCTATAGGAACTAACAGCTACAATTATTATCAACTTTTAATTTATATGAGACAAAAAAATTACTAATATCTTACTCTGTTCTCTAGAGTCTACAAAATAAATTTAATTTGTCTTCTACATGACAGCCTTTAAATATTTCAATAGAGCTACTATGAGCCTTCTAACTCTTCTCTTTAGGCGGAACATACATCTTTCTAACTCTTTCGCTTATGACATTTAGTTTATTACATTATGAAAGCAGCTCCCCTCCCCCCAAATTTAAAGCAATTCTCAAGATACATTCTGGCCAGTATGAAGTAAAGTGGAGTTATTTTTTCTGGACAAAAGAAATATTAACTCTCCTTGTGGGCAACTTCATTTCACAAAAAATGCTTAATAAGTTTAGAGTCAATTCAAGTCTACCTAAAAATCAAACAGAAACAAAACACAAATCTCTGTTCAGCCAGCTTCCTGTCACCTAGAGTAGCGTTTTTCTTACCCATGTGGAAACCTTCATATTTAGTCTTATTAGCTATTATCATCTTTGATTTTGGCTCAGCTCATCCTGTAGCTTACTAAGAACGATATAGACAATGATTCCATGCTGCATTTAGCACATTGGGAGCAAATAAGGTTTTGATCAACTTGCAAGGCTAAGTTTCACGAACAATTTCTTTCAGAAGATGTAATGTTCAGGTTGAAATGAAGTTCAGAAAAATTGGTGGCTAGAGGGATTGTTGGAAAATAATTGCCGTAGTCTAGATATTAGGTGAAACAGTCCTAGTCTAAGACTCTAGTAGTAAAAACAATAACAGAACAAAAAACAGTAAAAATTCAAATTAACAAAAATAGTGGCTTACTAGATGTATGTAATAAGGAAAAGGAATGAGTCAAAAAGTAACTAGACTGTTAGGTTTTGAGTTTGGATAATTAGAACCTGATAGTAATATTGACAGGTATATTGAAGCCCAAAAGAAAAGCTGATTGGAAAGAAGGACAAATATTTTAGATACATTAAGTTTGAAGTGATGGTGATACAAAAAGAAATTTCCAAAACACATAAAGGTGGTAGGAAAAAGCTGTTATAAATTGCAGAATTAAGGTGAATGATAAAGGTAGATACCTAATTGTCATTGATGCAGAAATGTTATCTGAAGCATGAAAAAAGACTCAGAATCATCTAAGAGACATACATTTTCATAAAATGATAAACTCATGGGTATCATAAGTTGTATACCAGCCTAAAGAGAAAAATCTTAAGGAAGTGCTTAAGATTAAGGAAGCTCAAGCTTCCATATGAAAACCCGTGGAAAAGTTAATGTATAAGAAAGAGATGAACTGATATAGAACAGAAAATATTGAACTTGTCTTTCAAGTGTTCTTGCTAGTGGAGTTGTCTATATTATTTATAAAATAAATAATAGATAAATTGTGACACTTTTTGCTGTTAACACTAAAATATTCATTACATTCATTTTTTAAATGGTGATATATTTGCCCTTACCTATTTCCAGACAGTTTTATTCTCAAACCTTTATCTTTAAGAGGTTAAGTGTATTACTATGCTCCTTAAATTTGGCATTAATTTCACAACTTTTTTAACCTTCAGTCCTCATATAGCTAATTAATCTGAATAAAGTTAACTGAACTGATTGTACTCATATAACCTTGGCCTAATTTAGACCCAGTGCACATTTTGCATTCTCTTCTTTGTATTTCATATATCATGATTAATATATGTATTGGAGCATTATTTATAAGCTAGTCATTGTGTCAGAGGAAAGAACAGAGTTTGTAGAGTATAATTACTGCTAAGTTCTTTTATCTATTCTCATCCCCATTTCTGCTTGGGAATGTTCAGCACATCTAACACGTAGAATTATAAGATGATTTTCAAGCAAAGGAAAAAACACAATCTCCAGTTACAAGTTTATATTTACTGATCTTCACAAAACTGCTTTTCCATATTTTTCTCCTAAGAGAACATAACATTCAACATCTGATACTTTGAAAATTCAGCAAAAGAAGCCATTGTTTTTGACTATTTTTATAATGTTATCTTACTTCTGGGAAACAGAAACAGCCAAATAAAAAGGAATGCATAATTAAATATATATGTATGGTTTAAAAAAGTCTTGAAAATTGATTATTTCAGTGCTGAAAATAATTAAATCTAATGTAATTGCTTTTTAAATGGATTGATTTCAATACAGATTTGAATAAATAAAAAACACTATAATTCAAAATTGATAAATGGTCAGCAATAATTTAATAAATATAAGTGAAGATAATTCCCACATTAAAATACATACATACAGGTAAGGTTGAAACTTTACTTCACATGGAATTTTATGCCTCTCAGGAAAAGTTTGTGTATTCCTTACAGAAGAGTAAAAATACAAAGGAGAACATAAACTGTTCTGGGTAATGAGAACAATATTTTATGTATTGGCTAGAGAAGTCCCATTGAAGCTAACATTCTCAAAGCATAATAAAGAATCATTGTGAAGTTTATATAATTTACGAGTTACAGTTATACAAATTATATGTGATTTAAAGTTATTCTTGAAAAATTTTAGAACAACTTTCAATATTTCATTAAGATTACAGTTTATGCAATTGCAAAAGACTATGCTCATGTTATAAATTCTTATCTGCCAAAAAGAATAAGCATACAGTTAACATTAACCTACTTTAGTGATAACTTGATAATTAATTTGTTTATGAAATAAATATCCAATTATACTTTCAATATTGTTTCTGTAGTCAGAAGTCCAACCTTTCAACAGAATTTTTCCTCAACCATATTGAGAACTTAACTATTACTTTTAAGTAATTGAAGATTTTTAATAATTTACTGTTTGTTTATTTAATTTATATAGGCAATGCTCAAATTTAATTTTTATTGACAAAATATGTTTAACTATTATCTAAATGTTTTGTGATTCACCATTTCTGCATTTACTATAATAGCAGGAACAATAAGTTGTTCTTTTGTTTGATAATGTTATTAATAACTGTATTATTTAGTTTTAGTGTTTCTCAGGAGACTGATAGTAATTATCATTTTATGAGTGCAAAAGATCACAATGTCTATATTTTGTAGTTATCCCATATTTACTGAGGTTCCATTTATACAGTTTATAAATATAACTAGTGTTAGCTTTATGTGTTACTTTCGAAATTATGAAGGCACACTATAATGTTTATCTTTTGAAATAATAAGATAATGGTAAAAGGACAGACTTTTCAACAAATGGTGCTAGTAAACTGGTTATCTACATGCTAAATATATTTGGCCACCTGAGCCAAAGAACTGACTCATTTAGAAAAGACCCTGATTCTGGGAAAGATTGAAGACAGGAGGAGAAAAGGATGACAGGGAATGAGATGGTTAGATGGCATCACCACCTTGATGGACATGAGTTTGAGCAAGCTTCGGGAGTTGCTGATGAACAGCAAAGCCTGGCCTGCTGCAGTCCATAGAGTCTCAAAGAGTCAGACATGACTGAGCCACTGAATTGAACATGCTAAAGAATGAAACTGCACTGTTGCATTACAAATATACCAACATATATTCAAAATGAAACCTAAACATAGGGCTTAAACTATAAAACTCTTAGAGGAAACATGTGGGAAGCATCATAACTTTGTATTTGGCAGTAATTTATTGAATATGACACCAAAGCTCAGAAACAACAAGAAAACAGGTAAATTGAACTTCACTAAATTTAAAAAATAAAATGAAACAGAACTTTTGTACATCAAAACTACTTTAATTAAGAAAATGAACGAGGAGAGAGGAGGAAAGGGGGTTCAGGATGGGGAACACGTGTATACCTATGATGGATTCATGTTGATGTATGGAAAAACCAATACAATATTGTAAAGTAATTAACCTCCAATTGAAATAAATAAATGTATATTTTTTAAAAAAGAAAATGAAATAACAATTCCCAGAACAAATATTTGTAAAGCATATATCTGATAAAGAATATCCAGAGTGTATAAAGAGCTCCTGCTACTCAATAAGAAACAAATAATCCAATTCAAAAATGGATAAAGAACTTGAATAAGTATTTCTTTAAGGAAGATATACAGATGGTTAATAAGCACATGAAATGATGATCAATGCTACAAACCATCAGGTAAATTTAAAACAAAACCAAAATAAGATAGCATCTCACATGCATTAGAGTTAGTGAGGATATAGAGAAACTGGAATCCTGTGCAATACAATGTAAAACCATTGATAATTCTTCAGCTAAACATAGAATTTCCAAATAATTCAGCAATTCTATTACTGGATATGGACCCAAAATAATTGAAAGCAGAGACCTAAAGAGATACTTGCACACAAGTGTTTATGGAAGAATTGCTCATAATAATTGAAAGATGGAAACAAACCAAATGTCTATCAACTGATAAATAAACAACATACATTGTATACATACAATGAGATGATATTCAGCCTTGAAAATGTAGAAAATTGTGACACATGCTACCACATGATGAACTTTGAAAACATGATGCAAAGTGAAATAAACCAGACACAAAAAGATGAGGCAACCAAAATAGACAAATTCATAGAGACGGAGAGTAGAATAGAGAGTACCGGGGGCTGTTGAGAGGCAGGAATGGGGTTCATTGCCTACGGTTACAGAGTTTCTGTTTGGAATTATGAAATTCCTGAAGATGGATAGTGGTGACAGTTGAACAACCATGTGAAGGTGCTCATTGTTACAGAGCTACACACTTTAAAATGGGAAAAATGGGAAATTTTATATATATTTTACCACAGTGAAAAAACAAACACTAACCGCTGTGTTTAAAACAGAGGCTGCAGATGCTGTCAGCTGTCTTTCTACCAGAGGAGAAACCTCAGAGAGTAAACTCTACCCACAGGCCCCCAGAGACCTTCCTCTGCTGCAGGGACACACTTGGGGACAGCAAGTCGGTTCCAGTTTGAGGTTCCAGGGCACGTTGGCACCGGTAGCCCTGCCCCTTCTCCCCCTTTCAGTAGTCTTACCTTAACTCCCTATTTTGGCTTAAGCTGCTTGCTATGTGTTCGTGTCATCAGAAACCAGAGTCTGGACTAAAATCCTCTGTCTCTTCCTTCCTACCCCAGATAGTAGCTGAATTCTTTCCTTTAAGAAACAGTCAGTGAGTCTGGCCAGAACCTCTGTCTACCACATCCGCTGTGGCAGAAAGGGTGCTGAAGCCTGAAACCTGGTACACCTTGAGGATCAAGCTAACAGTTCTCTTGTTTCTCACACTGTGTAAAGGTCCCGGGGATCAGTCACTCTTGTCTCAGGTCTCTGGAGGATGCTAGTATTTACTGCTATAGTGGTTTTTATATTAAAGAACTGACATACTTCAAAATAAAAATGCTACTCTAAAGGTTTTCTGCCTGGGTTGAAGTATTGAAAAATCAGTGAGAAGACAGCTAATTACACAAGCTATGAAGCCCTCAAGTTGCCTGTTGTGGCGGCCAACACTCTGAAGTTATAAATGCTGTATTTGGCAGCACTTAAAAATATGAACAGGTCATCACTTTAGGACACAGTTCAGTTCAGTTCAGTTCACTCGCTCAGTCGTGTCTGACTCTTTGCGACCCCATGAATCGCAGCACGCCAGGCCTCCCTGTCCATCACCAACTCCCGGAGTGCACTCAGACTCACGTCCATCGAGTCTGTGATGCCATCCAGCCATCTCATCCTCGGTCGTCCCCTTCTCCTCCTGCCCCCAATCCCTCCCAGCATCAGAGTCTTTTCCAATGAGTCAACTCTTCGCATGAGGTGGCCAAAGTACTGGAGTTTCAGCTTCAGCATCATTCCTTTCAAAGAAATCCCAGGACTGATCTCCTTCAGAATGGACTGGTTGGGTCTCCTTGCAGTTCAAGGGACTCTCAAGAGTCTTCTCCAACACCACAGTTCAAAAGCATCAATTCTTTGGTGCTGAGCTTTCTTCACAGTCCAACTCTCACATCCATACATGGCCACAGGAAAAACCATAGCCTTGACTAGATGAACCTTAGTCGGCAAAGTAATGTCTCTGCTTTTGAATATGCTATCTAGGTTGGTCATAACTTTTCTTCCAAGGAGTAAGTGTCTTTTAATTTCATGGCTGCAGTCACCATCTGCAGTGATTCGTGAGCCCCAAAAAATAAAGTCTGACACTGTTTCCACAATTTCCCCATCTATTTGCCATGAAGTGATGGGACCGGATGCCATGATCTTCATTTTCTGAATGTTGAGCTTTAAGCCAACTTTTTCACTCTCCTCTTTCACTTTCATGAAGAGGCTTTTTAGTTCCTCTTCACTTTCTGCCATAAGGGTGGTGTCATCTGCATAACTGAGGTTATTGATATTTCTCATGGCAATCTTGATTCCAGCTTGTGCTTCTTCCAGTCCAGCGTTTCTCATGATGTACTCTGCATATAAGGTAAATAAGCAGGGTGACAATATACAGCCTTGACGTACTCCTTTTCCTATTTGGAACTAGTCTGTTGTTCCATGTCCAGTTGTAACTGTTGCTTCCTGACCTGCATACAGATTTCTCAAGAGGGAGGTCAGGTGGTCTGGTATTCCCATCTCTTTCAGAATTTTCCACAGTTTATTGTGATCCACACAGTCAAAGATTTTGAAATAGTCTATAAAGTAGAAATAGATGTTTTTCTGGAATTCTCTTGCTTTTTCCATGATCCAGCAGATGTTGGCAATTTGATCTCTGGTTCCTCTGCCTTTTCTAAAACCAGCTTGAACATCATGAAGTTCATGGTTCATGTATTGCTGAAGCCTGGCTTGGAGAATTTTGAACATTACTTTACTAGCATGTGAGATGAGTGCAATAGTGTGGTAGTTTGAGCATTCTTAGGCATTGCCTTTCTTTGGGATTGGAGTGAACACAGTAGACTTCCTCAAAAAAGTACAGAAAAGTAAGCCCTTACACTTGCATTTCATAGACTGATGATGGTTTGCCTTCAAGAGCAGACAAAACCACTCAAAAATGCATCAGAATCCCCTCCCCAGCCCTCCCAGTCACAAATGACTAATGGAAAAATCATCTTGAAAGCTTTTTAGACCAATGCAGAACAACTTTTGAAGAAAATAAGAAGGATTCAAATAAAAATACTCACCATATGGGAAGTCTGCAACTGGTTGCTCAAGAAAATGCAGGATGGAAGCAGAATGCAGGAACTGAAGGAACAGAAAGAAATGCCTGAAAACTCAAAATGCATAAGACAAACACACAAAATGGTAGAGAGGCTGTAAAAAAATCTCTGACAGAAACCATGCTGAATGTCATAAATTTGCCCAATCTCTTTAGAGAATATTGCATGATTGATGGTGACTTGAAATTATACGAAAACACTAAATCAGAAGATGGGTCTAGCTAGAGTCAGGATTTGATCTGAGGAAAAAAACAAAACAAAACTTACTGATGATGTTGTTTCCTTAAAAAACAAAAAAAAAGAAAAGAAAAAATAACAAAAAGAAAGAATTACCTGCTGATCCAGTGGTTAGGACTCCCTGCTTTCACTGCTAGGGGCCTGGGTTCTATCTCTAGTCAGGGAACTAAGATCTCACAAGACGCTCAGCACAGCTGAGAAAGCAAAACAACCACCCCCCCACCCACCCGCCCACAACCCCCACCATAAAGCATCCAGGAAGTTAGGTGAATAAAATGAAATGAATGAAGAATTTACAGGAGAAATAAGAAGTCTCCAAACTGAGAAAGTATCTTTAGTCAGAAAATACACAAGTATTCTCAATCTTGAAAGTAAGATTGACAAACTTTAGATGAAACATCAAATACTGCCTGAAGTATGAATATGGATTGCAACTTCGTAGAAAATCAATTGAAGAAAGAATTCACTGCTTAGAAATAGAGAAGAAATATCCCAAAATGTATAAAAATATAAACTACACATATTTGAAGGGCAACTTCTATAGGATGACACCCAAAGACATGGACAAAGAATTGGAAAGAACCATTTCTTTCTATCAAAATCAGACTTTTTTCTATGAGGAAAGAGTTTAAAATTGAATGGTAGCTCTCTTAACAGGAAGATCACCAATCAAAGAAAAGATACTAGTGAAATAGGAATGTAAGTTTCAGCCTTTTCTGAGTGACCTCTGTGATCCTGTTAGTTCCACTCACAGCACACAGAATTCTGCAAGTATCAGAGGTCCCCAGGATCTTCCAGCTCCCAGACAGAAGAAGGATCACTCATGCTGGAAAGGCTCAAGGATTTAGGGTCACATGCAGGTTTAATTCAACTTTCACAGTAGCCAACCGTGGACGCCACAATGATATCATGACATTTGCTTGTGTTTTTTCTCTTTAAAAGTAATTTTGATTTATATCTTTAGTTTAACTCTTGTTATTTAATTGATACTATAAATGTTCTTATTAAATTGTGATAAAGTTTAATATCTAAGTATTTTTCAAGTACAGATTTGTTTAATGTAATTCTATGGATACAAAATTTCTACTTCATTGGACCTTCTAGAATAGCGTATGTATTATATTTTTATTTAAATTAAAGAAACACTATTATTTAAATTATTACGTGAAGACATTTGCAACAATAAAGGCCTTCTCTATTAAAAATGAAATTCAAAAAAAGGAGTTATAGTAGTATAAACAACAAACCAATCCATTTAGATTCTTAAATTTAACATTCAAAACACATTCTACTTTTTTTTCCCCACGTTCTATCTTCAACAGAATTAACCACTAATAATTACAGGAAAGGGCAGGATTTTGCCACAGTAATAGTAGGTAGATTTTTGAAAATTAGATAAATTCAGTTATGAGTTCAATTCCTACCTAAATTTATGCTCCTTTTATATAACTACACTCATATTTGAAAGGACAAGCTCAAAAGGTTTACTAATTATTTGTAGGTCACCTCCTTTATAGATTTTCATCTTAGGATTTCTTTGTTTATATTCAGTGTTGGGTATTGTTCTCCATATGTTACTTTTTTGTGGATCACAACAGAACATTTTTCTAAAGAAACTTTGAACCAACAAATATATATATATATATATATCCATCAACTTGTTATTAAATGTATGAACTAGGAGGGCTGACCAAAGCAGTGAAACACAATGTCAGAACCAATTGTGACTTTGCAGTATGAGCCTGGGAGCTCACCAGAGGTTCTGCTCTGGACCAATTTATCTTAAAATGAGCACAGTCTTTCAAGTAATACCTCAAGATGCTGATGCCTATACTAGGAGATATGATCAAAAACTGTAAATCTTTTTGTCACCATGAATTGTACAAAGCCATCAATCTCAATCCCTTGGGACAAGAACCTGCAAAAACAAAAAAGAAATTGTATTTCACTCATTCTGAAGGACTAGTAAATCATTTCCAAATTGATCTGTTGTCTAATGTTTACATAAACGTGTGCATATGTATATACACATAATATACACACACATAATTTCTTTTGATAATGTAACGGTTTAATGATTTTCTAGAAACCATGTTTTCAGCATCATTGTTACCTCAGTAAACATACTTGAAAGGCTAAAATGAAATTTTATTTTTGATATTTTTTTTTGCTGTGTATTTTATTTTCTGATGTGCTAGATTTCAAGAAAATGTGCCTGTATTACTTTAGCTTTTTTTTTTTTTGTATTCTAGAACCCTACTAGATTTTAACTTACTACCTCATACCACTTTTATATTGCTTGAGTTGTTTCTATGTGAATTAAATGACAATGTATTCTTTAAATTTTAAAGATGTAGTTCTTCACTGCATATCAGACAGTGAAATTAAATAGAAAGTGCACTGGACCAAACACTTCAGTGAGATACTCATGTGCTGAATTTCACATCCTCTTCCTCAGGGGAAGTTCTTCTTGTACCTAATTCCTCAACAGTTAATGCTGTATACCAGTATATTTGTGCATCTTCTTGGGAACAGTTTTGTGGGAAATAAAATAACTTGACCATATGAAACAGCAAGGATCTCTTCTGACTTACAGTTTTCACATAATATAATATAGAAACATCTTAGGAGAGATCTTGTTTTTGATAAGGAACATTTTCTGGTTTTGACAACAGGAAACTTACTAGAAGCCCTTTGATTAATGTAAGCAACTTAGATACTATCAGAAACTCAAATGCAGACACTGAGGTTATTTATGGGAGTATATATATTTTGACATGTGCACATATCTTGATTCTTAGATTTCTAACTTTTAGAAGATCCTATACAAACTTCCCTTGTAGCTCAGTCGGTAAAGAATCTCCTTGCAATGCAGGAGACCTGGGTTCAATTCTTAGGTCAGGAAGATCCCATGGAGAAGGAAATGGCAACCCACTCCAGTATTTCCTGGAGAATCCCATGGGCAGAGAAGCCTGGCAGGCTACAGTCCATAGGGTCTCCAAGTTTATGGGGTCACAAGAGTTGGACACAACTGAGCAACTAAGCACACACACATATAAACAAAGCATTTCTTACCACGCTTTTATCTACCCTAACTTGTCATATGTGTTCAACTGAAGAGTGCTGAGGACAAAGGCTGTATTGATATGACATGCTAAAAATGCATTGAATTTTTAAAATCTATATTGTACTTTTTGTCAATAACAACATTTTATCAACTTGACTCTGTCAAGTTTTGTAACTGAATTACATATTATGTGAAAACTAATCAAATGTTCAAAAACTGGCCTCCACCAGTTGAAATGTAAAATGCAAGCATGGAATTTTACTTGGAAGTAGAAATCAAACTAATTTTAGTTACAGTCTATCTATAAAACATATATTACATGTATATATATAGTATGCATATTTATAATATAGCCATAAGTAATCAAATTTTAAAATAAAGATTCAGTTCAGTTCAGTCGCTCAGTTGTGTCCAACTCTTTGCGACCTCATGAATCACAGCACACCAGGCCTCCCTGTCCCTCACCAACTCCCGGAGTGCACTCAGACTCACGTCCATCGAGTCTGTGATGCCATCCAGCCATCTCATCCTCTGTCGTCCCCTTCTCCTCCTGCCCCCAATCCCTCCCCACATCAGAATCTTTTCCAATGAGTCAACTCTTCGCATGAGGTGGCCAAAGTACTGGAGTTTCAGCTTCAGCATCATTCCCTCCAAAGCAATCCCAGAGCTGATCTCTTTAGAATGGACTGGTTGGATCTCCTTGCAGTGCAAGGGACTCTCAAGAGTCTTCTCCAACACCACAGTTCAAAAGCATCAATTCTTTGGCTCTCAGTTTTCTTCACAGTCCAACTCTCACATCCACACACTTTGTTTACCATTCTAGTTTTTAATTCTTTTATTTAGCTTGCAAGCTTGAAACTGTCTTGGAATTTTAAACTTGAAAGAGTCAAGAATTTTTCTTTTGGAAATTTTGCATGTCATCATCAGACCATCTCCCTCCCTGTCCCTTTTTTCATTTAGCATAGCCTTCTTTCTCTATAAGATATCTGTCTTGTCCATTTCATTTTCTCCGGCTGTTATGACCTAGTGATAGTTTTAGTGATGACATACAAATTTGTACACTGCATGGATGTGTGTACATTCTAAATTCCTTATAAGAAATAATCAATTATAAAAAGATAATTGGATTTTTTAATAAATTCAGACTTTGGAAAAGAGTACAGGAGAAGCATTAGGAATGATGTTTTCACAGTCTTTTTCAGAAAACATTTTCAATGATTATCGGAATTAACTATTTTTTATATTTATTTGATCATTCCAAATTTTCCAGATACTATACGTTTCTATACATTTTAGAAAAAAAAGTCAATCTTGAAGGCAAATCTAAGTGAAGCTTGTATGCTCAGATGTTCATTTGTGCCCGACTCTTTGCAAATCCATGGACTGTAGCGCACCAGTCTCCTCTCTTCATGGGATTTCCCAGGCAAGAATACTGGAGTAGGTTGCCATTTCCTACTCTAGAGGACCTTCTGAACCCAGGCATTGAATCCATATCTCTTAAGTCTCCTGCTTTGGCAAAAAGGTTCTTTACCAATAGCACCACTTGGGAAGACCCCTGTGATGGCAACCTTCTTTCTGTTTTGAGATCTAACTGCTTGAGTTAAATCTTCCTAAAATAAAAATGCCAATAAATTTTGAGGACATCTGCATAGAGTAAATATTCATGGCCTTTTCTTTATATATCCTGATATGATAATAATATAAGCATTATAAATGTGCAAAATTTGCTCACTTGCTTACTTTCAGTAAAATCTTTATCAAACTTTATCTCTTTTAAAGTTTATTACTGCCAAAACCACTATGGGAAAAAATGGTTTTGACGCATTTTGAAATAGTTAAAAAAAAAAAACAAAAAACAGTTTAGCAGTTTACGTAGGTTTGCTTATGTTAAAATTGTATTGCACATGAGAGACACATAGAGTATATTGGACATATGCTACTGTCACGACAAATTATGAAAAGTAGAGATGATTTTAAGAAATAGTTAACTGTTGGATAAATCTTTAATGTAAATGTTCAAACATCTTCAGGAGTTAAACATGTAATACTAGAGAACTTGTGAAAACAGTTATTTTTTGGGGTTGTGTTACAATTGGTCACTCTGAAAGACCTCTCTTTATTTCTTTAAACTAGATGGGCTTCAGTGGTCTGACCTAGGGTTCAGTTCAGTTCAGTTCAGTTTGGTCGCTCAGTCGTGTCTGACTCTTTGCGACCTCATGAATCGCAGCATGCCAGGCCTCCCTATCCATCACCAGCTCCCGGAGTTCACTCAGACTCACGTCCATCCAGTCTGTGATGCCATCCAGCCATCTCATCCTCTGTCGTCCCCTTCTCCTTCTGCCCCCAATCCCTCCCAGCATCAGAGTCTTCTCCAGTGAGTCAACTTTTTGCATGAGTGGCCAAAGTATTGACGTTTCAGCTTTAGCATCATTCCTTCCAAAGAAATCCCAGGGCTAATCTTCAGAATGGACTGGTTGGATCTCCTTGCAGTCCAAGGGACCCTCAAGAGTCTTCTCCAACACCACAGTTCAAAAGCATCAAAAGCATCAATTCTTCGGTGCTCAGCCTTCTTCACAGTCCAACTCTCACATCCATACATGACCACAGGAAAAACCATAGCCTTGACTAGATGAACCTTAGTCGGCAAAGTAATGTCTCTGCTTTTGAATATGCTATCTAGGTTGGTCATAACTTTTCTTCCAAGGAGTAAGCGTCTTTTAATTTCCTGGCTGCAGTCACCATCTGCAGTGATTCGTGAGCCCCCAAAAATAAAGTCTGATGCTGTTTCCACTATTTCCCCTTCTATTTGCCATGAAGTGATGGGACTGGATGCCATGATCTTCATTTTCTGAATGTTGAGCTTTAAGCCAACTTTTTCAGTCTCCTCTTTCACTTTCATCAAGAGGCTTTTTAGCTCCTCTTCACTTTCTGCCATAAGGTGGTGTCATCTGCATATCTGAGGTTATTGATATTTCTCATGGCAATCTTGATTCCAGCTTGTGTTTCTTCCAGTCCAGCATTTCTCATGATGTACTCTGCCTAGGGTTACTGATTATTAATAATAAAAATAACTTAACTGAGTCATTACTCTATTCCTAACCCTGTCCTCAGAGATTTTTTTAATTATCTCATTTTATGTTCATGGCACAACTATTATTATTCTGGAAAGCAGCAGGAAAGATTAAGAGCCAGAGATTGGAACTAACCACCCTCTATGGTACCCTTTATGGGTGGAAGGCAACTTGAACTCTAATCAGTCATGCTTCAAATCTTTAATATGTTTGTGATATAGTTTCTCTGACTCAAACCCTTAACAAATTCAATAATTTTTCTCAGTGTTAGCTTCACATAAATGTAATTATGAAAATATCATTGTTTCATAACTCGAAAAGCCTTTTCTGAGTTAGCACCTATTAAAAACTCCTATATTTTCAAATAAAATGAGATTCTATATCCCTAATCTCTAAATGTGTCTCTATATGGAATATTATGTAAAATATAAGCCATTAGAGATATATAGAGATAGTTCAGGCCTTCATAGTTTTAGTAATGAGTAACTTAAAGAAAAACTTTGTAGAAATTATTTAAAGTAGTTGATTTCAGTTCAGTTCAGTCACTCAGTTATGTCCAACTGTCGGTGTTCCAATGGACTGCAACACTAATGGCTTCCCTGTACATCACCAATTCCCAGAGTTTGCTCAAACTCATGTGCATCAAGTTGGTGATACCATCCAACCATCTCATCCTCTGTCATGCCCTTCTCCTATGGCCTTCAATCTTTCCCAGCATCAGGTTACTTTCTAATGACTCAGTTCTTCTTATCAGGTGGCCAAAATATTGGAGTTTCAGCTTCAACATTAGTCCTTCCAGTGAATATTCAGGACTGATTCCCTTTAGGAATGACTGGTTTGATCTCTTTTTCATCCAAGTGACTCTCAAGAGTCTTCTCCAACACCACAGTTCAAAAGCATCAATTCTTCGATACTCAGCTCTCTTAAACGACTGAGCGATTTCACTTTCACTTTTCACTTTCATGCATTGGAGAAAGAAATGGCAACCCACTCCAGTGTTCTTGCCTGGATAATCCCAGGGACAGGGGAGCCTGGTGGGCTGCTGTCTATGGGGTCGCACAGAGTTGGACACAACTGAAGTGACTTAGCAGCAGCAGCTCTCTTTATGGTCCAAATTCTCACATCCATATATGACTATTGGAAAACCATAGCTTTAATTAGATGAACCTTTGTCAGCAAAGCAATGTCTTTGCTTTCTAATATGCTGTCTGGGTTGGTCACAACTTTTCTTCCAAGAAGCAACCATCTTTTAATTTCATGGCTGGAGTCACCATCTGCAATGATTTTGGAGCCCAAGAATATAAAGTCTGTTACTGTTTCCATTTTTCCCTACCTGTTTGCCATTAAGAGACGAGACCGGATGCCATGGTCTTCATTTTGTGAATGTTGACTTTGAAGCCAGTTTATTCACTCTCCTCTTTCACTCTCATCAAGAGGCTCATTAGTTTCTCTTCACTTTCTGTAATAAGGGTGGTGTCATCTGAATATCTGAGGTTATTAATATTTCTCTTGGCAAACGTGACTCCAGCTTATGATTCATCCAGCCCAGAATTTCACATGATCTATTCTTCATTTAAATTAGCAGGGTAGCAATATATAGCCTCAATGTACTCTTTTCCCAATTTGGAACCAGTCTATTTTTCCATGTCTAGTTATTTTGCTTCTTCACCAGCACACAGAATTCTTAGGAAGCAAGTAAGGTTGTGAGCATCCCATTTCTTTAAGAAAAATCCACTGCTTATTGTGGTTCACACAAAGACTTTGACATAGTCAATAAAGCAGAGGTAGATTTTTTTTTTTTTTCTGGAATTATCCTGCTTTCTATGATTCAATGGATGTTGGCAATTTATCTCTGGTCCCTCTGCTTTTTCTAAATCCAGCTTAAAAATCTGGAAGTTTTTGGTTCACTTACTGTTGAAGCCTGTTTTGGAGAATTTTGAGCATTACTTTGCTAGCATCTGAGAGCAGTGCAATTGTGCAGTAGTTTGAACATTCATTGACATTGCGTTTCCTTGGGATTGGAGTGAAAAGTGACCTTTTCCAGTCCTGTAGCTATTGCTTATTGTTTTCCAAATTTGCTAGCACACTGAATGCACTACTTTCACAGAATCATCTTTTAAGATTTGAAAAAACTCAGCTGAAATTCCATCACCTCCACTAGCTTTGTTCATAGTGATGCTTCCTAAGGCCCACTTGACTTTGCACTCCAATGTATCTGTCTTTAGGTGACTGATCACGTCATCATGATTATCTAGTTCATTAAGATGTTTTTTGTATAGTTCTTTGTATTCTTGCCACATCTTCTTAATATCTTCTGCTTCTGTTAGGTCCATACTGTTTCTGTCCTTTATTGTGCCCACCTTTGCATGAAATATCCCTTGGCATCTCTAATTTTCTTGAAGAGATCTCTAGTTTTTCCTATTCTATTGTTTTCCTTTATTTCTTTGTATTGATCACGTAGGAAGGCTTTTTTATTATCCTTTCTATCCTTTGAAACTCTGCATTGAGATCGGTATGTCTCTCCTTTTCACTTTTCTTCTTTTCACATTTTTTCTCAGACATTTGATTTAGGTCATATCTGAACAGTCAGGAGTTTTCTCCTGTTTTCTTTCTTTCTCTTGACTTCCTACTTTTCCATTCTGGTCCCCTATAATGAAAAGAACATCTTTTTTTGGTGTTATTTCTAGAAGGTCTTGTAGGTCATCATAGAACCATTCAACTTCAGCTTCTTCAGCTTTAGTGGTTGTGGCATAGACTTGGATTATTGTGATATTGAATGGTTTGCCTTGGAAACAGTGATCATTCCGTCACTTTTGAGATTGCACCCAAGTACTGCATTTTGAATTCTTTTGTTGACTGTGAGGGCTTTCCCATTTCTTTCAAGCAGTTCTTGCCCACAGTAGTAGATGTAATAGTCATCTGAATTAAATTTGCCCATTCCAGTTCATTTTAGTTCACTAATTCCTAAAATGTGGATGTTTACCCTTGCCATGTCCTGTTTGACCACTTCCAATTTACCTTGATTCATTAACCTAACATTCCAGGTTCGTAGGCAATATTTACAGCAGCTGACTTTACTTCCATCACCAGTCACATCGACAACTGTGCAGTGTTTTTGCTTTGGCTTTCTCTTCATTGTGTCTTATGAGTTATTTCTCCATTCTTCTCCAGTAACATATTGGGCACCTATCAACCTGGGGAGTTCATATTTCAGTGTCATAACTTTTTGCCTTTTCATGCTGTTCATGGGGTTCTCAAGGCAGGAATACTGAAGTGGTTTGCCATTCCTTTCTCCAGTGGACCACGTTTTGTCAGAACTCTCCACCATGACCCATCCATCTTAGGTGGCCCTACATGGCATGGCTTATAGTCTCATTGAGTTAGACAAGACTGTGATCCATGTGATCAGAAAGCAGTTGATCTGGGGGAAACAATTTTCTATCTATTTCAGTAAATTTGTATTAAGCTTTATGACTGCTTTGATTATTCAAATGCTGCACAGTTGGTTGGTGTCATCTCAATTCCTCTAGAAAGCTCTTTCCCTTAGGACTTCATCATACTTCTGCTTTGGAGAAGAGGAAATACCATGAAGTTCTTTTTGAAGAATATTTACTACACATATGAATTTTTTTCTGAAAGATACTCTTTTTATTATATTATAAAAATTCATTTGAAAATATTCTTATAAAATTGTAGAAATGCTCCCACACTGAAAAATAAAATAAAATAAAAACAAAAATCCTGACCTTTCTTCAACTGAACGTTATAGTATGTGCTACTTTATTCTTAGCTTGGATAAAATTCAAACTCAAATTTAACATACAGCTGTAATAATAACTCTTTGCCATGCTTGTTTGCATTATTTTCCTCTAAAAAGTCAGAACAATATACTTAATTGTCTCAAAATAAAAGAAAAAAAAAACACACAATATACTTAACTATCTAATTGAGTTCTTCTCATTTCCAAGTATTAACTCATGATGTTCTATTCCAAATCTGGTCCTCCTCCAATGTCTTAGTAAATGAGACTACCTTCTATACATATAACATCATGTTGACACTATTTTTTTCTTCATGTTCCATCACAAAGCCTGTCCATTTGACCTACTTAGTATTATTCACATTTTCTATTTTTATCTTTCTAGAACTGTCATTTCTTGACTGATCTATACTTGTCTTACTCTGGTATTTCTATGCCACTTCTTTTTATCCTTCAATTTCTTCTCCATACGGAATACATTCTTTTAATTGCAAATGAAATCTGATGACACCATGCCATTTTTAAAACCATTCATTGAATTCTTATTGATCCAAAGTATAGATCCAAATAGAAATAGTAAACTCTGTACAGTTTGGCCTCTTCTTATCATTCCAAATCCATTTTGTGTTACTTTCCACATTGTTACTCACACACTGTTGACTTTGGCTTTACTGCAGGTTTTCATAGGTAACACATTCCTTTTCTCTCATAACCTTTTACAAATTCTTTTACCACTTCAAAGTATAGCCTTTCCTTGCCCCACCCCCATATCTTATTAGTGAATTCCATATAATCTTTAAAAATTAAAAAAAAAAACACACCATTTTCTAAAAACAGTCCTTTCTTCTTTACCAGATCATGCCTAGATGATTTTGGGGTCAAAAAGAAAGCTATTGAGCCATGATGTTTAGAGAGCTTCTAGAAAAAGGAAGTATGTTCATCTTCCATAGACAAGCATGTGAAGAACTAATTAGTAATAACTTTATGAGAAAAATGAGACAATGTAATTGAATTATACAATAGAAATATGGGAAAATAGCAAAAAAAAAAAGCTTGTGGGTTTTTTTTGGGGGGGGATTTATGAGGAAAAAGCAAAGATGTATCATAAAGTTCAGGAATATTTTCCTTCAGATGGCTATAACAAAGACACATTTGTAAGGAGAGTGGACATTCCATGCACTAAGTGTAGCTTGGAGAACCAGAGTGACTTACCCATAAAAGAAAATACTAACCCTAAATGTTCAATTAGATGAACAAAAAGTGCATCAGTGTTTGAATGTAAAAGCCAGGCAAATAATAGTTGAAAGTGACTCTAATAGAGCTCTAGAATAGATGACAAAATTATTTTAAAATTTAATGTATCTTTTTCATAGACCAGTTATTCCTTCACTTCTGAATTTGCTATGTTTGAATTTTGATGAATTAGAAGAGATGAAAGAGAGTAGAGAAATACTTTTTAAAACTTATTTCTATTATACAAACTACAGAGATATCACTTTTGTTTTTCTGCCATCCAACCAGAATTAGATTGCCCATAATCCCCAGTCTGAGATGCACCCAAGTAACAGATGTCTAAGTAATAGAGTTCTCCTCCTCATTCGAACAGTGGATAAAGAGATGTTCTCTCAGCAGGGGGCTGGGCTATTTTCTGTCTCTTAAGGGCACCTGTTTTCTTTTTTTATACATCTGTAAGAGCAAGCATATTTGAAAACCCCTTAAGGAGATATTTTGGTCCAATTAGATACTACCACAGCCTTATTTGGAGATAGAGAAAAATGCAACTAACAGTCTTTCCATAAAGTTTAAAAATAAACAAGCACAAAATATTAGCTAAAAGCCAACTTGTGGCTTTCACACAATTTCTGGCTTAATCCAGTGACCCACATTGTGGAGACTTTAATATTTGCAGGCTCTGAAAAAATACTTTTTGGCATTTTCAGTTACAAAAATGTCACATTATCTATGGTAAAGATCCCAAGTGTTTATTTTATTTTTCTCATCTTCCGGAAGGCAGGTATAACTGATGTAAGATTTTCCTCATGGAAGTGGAGACTTTAAATCAGATTTTCCTGAAATTTAATTATTGTCGTATCATATTAAGTCCTGGGGATCAAAGAAAGTAGTAGTAGAGTTGAATCCTAATGAATTCAAGAGTTGAGAAGGTTGCTTGCTTATTAAGGGGAGAAATGGTATTATAGAAATGTAGACAGGTGCCACATTACAAAGAAACTTTGTGCTATACCATGGAATTTCAACTTGGCATTACAAGTGATAATGATTCATCAAGGAAGTTAAAGGGAAGAATGGTATGATCAGATGTACATTTTACAGAACTACTTTGGAAAGCATAGCAGAGAATGTAAGAGGAAAGGGACTAGAGAAGGAAGACCTATTAATAGACTGTTGCCTTAAATTGGGTTAAAGATGATGAAGGCCACTGTGAAGAGTTAACATTAAATGCAAACATATTCATAAAATTAAATTGAGCAAACCCTGTGACTAGATGTGAAGGTTGCTGGCATGTCAGAAGTTAGTTGGCCCCAAATTATCTAGAACAACTATATTTTAGAGAAATAAATCAAGAATTGATGGTAGATTTGAGAGTAGAAAAGGTGAAGATATTAACACCACTCTATTTTGCTTTCTGAGCAGTTTTGCATGCAAATTCTGCACTAGTGATGTCTCTTTTATACTCGGTAGTCGCTCTTTTTCTCCTTTCAGCCCACTGATTACTTCTCTTTGCATCTTTCCTAGTTTAATCATAGTACTTGATATGTAAAGGCAGAAGGAGAAGAAGGAACACATGTTAGTTACCAAGTGTAATCCAGCAATACAAGAAGTAACACAGAGCTACTCCGGAGCTACTCCGGATTACGTTCTCATCTCAAACCTCAGTTAAAACAGTTAAGTGCTTAACAGTGTGCATTTGTATGCATACCACCCCTGAGGCCCATCATATCCCATGATTTGTGAACTTATTTCTTACCAAGTGGCTTTTAAAGAATGTTTATGTTTATTCTGGAATTATGCCAAATCTAGAGTTATGCTAATATAGCCTCTAGCATTAGGGAACCTTTTAGGCAAATGTACTCCTGAGCATTTATCTGATTTCAGACTCATTTCTTTTTTATATCTATCTCTTCTTTTACTTTTTGAATTTCATTATATGCTGTTTTCTTATATAGCTCACTTTCAAACATTTTTGCCATTTTTGTGAAAGTTTCATATACACTATTATCAGATTGATCTCCACAATTTTCTACTTTAATCACATAACTTTTTAAATGAACTTTGCTTTTAAAAGAATTTAGTGAAACAAGCTAGTAAAACTATATATGCTGTCTCATTTGGCAAATTAATTAAAAACAGTTAATTCCATTGAGAACAAGTTGCTTTGAGAAGCAGTCAAGTTATACAATGAAAAAGATCATCAGAGTGAAGGAGTAAAAATATTTCAGAGATATTGAAGTATATCGTGAATTAAAACTCAGTTGGTAGTAATGACAGACAAGAAACAAGTGTGCAGAGTAAATATAATGATATTGGTGAAGAAGAGTATATACTAGGAGAGAGGCAGAACCACAAAGAAAAAATAGTCTCAAACAATAGATCTAGTGACCCACCTGAGGGTTGTTTGATATAGTTTGCTTCTAATGGCAGACCAAATTGTTTAGGCCAGTAGCCTTATCAATAGATATTCCATACAAAGGATGCAAAGCTGTCCTTTTTCAATACAAAGGATAACTGCTCAAGCCACACTTTGACAAGGGCACCCTGAAATACAAAAATGCATTCTGCCTTTGAAAATGTGTTACTGGAGGTTATATATAGTTTGACAAGGTAGCAAGAAGACATGCTGTTATAAACTGATCTATTGTATGGTGGCTGATAGAGTGAAAAAGCAATATGATTTAGAAAGGAGGTTACTCTAGGGGTCTTATTAGAGTATATAAAGGCTTAGGAAGCAAACACAAGACTTGGGAAAGTTGAATTTGTGCTGAGCTGCAACAGGATTCAGGAACATGCCTCGAAATCCCAACAAACCACGTGTGCTTCACCTGCTGGGTTAAACGTTCATAGAAACTTCAAAGTTTAGAACTTTATAGTACTGGTAACATCAATAAAATTTCTATATACTTCAGTGTGTTAAACTAGGTTTTGTGATTTAAAACATATCTATTTAAATAAGTGCGATTATTCATTTCTGAGATAAACTAATTATCATATCATGGATGATGATTAAAAAAATAACATAATGTTAGTCTCTCAGTCATGTTGGACTCTTTGTGATCCCACATACTGTAGCCCGCCAGGCTCTTCTGTCCATGGGACCCTCCAAGCAAGAATACTGGAGTGGGTTGTCATTCTCTTCTCCAGAGAATCTTCCCAACTCAGGCACCGAACCCAGGTCCCCTGCAATGGAGACAGTTTCTTTACCATCTGAGCTACAGGGAAGTTGGCATAATAGAGATAGTTTAGATCCAATCCAAGTGGTATGCTGGTAAATGCCTACTAAGTGACTCTCTGGGGTCAAAAAGCCAGGATTTACACATTTACCAAATTCCATGGTTAAAATACTTCAACTCTAGCTGATTTCAAGATAAACTGGCATAAAACTAAAGACAGAGTTTTGAGAAATGATGCATGCAATGTGCTCTCACAAATCTGGTAGGAACCAACTCCAGAACATCATAGACTTTAGATTAAAATAATTTGACTGAAAATGTTGTCTCTTAAATTAAAATCAGTAATATAGTATAGATAAACTTTAGGATTTTAGAACTATCAGTTTTTAGGGATAGAAAGTCACCAGTCAAAACCATAAAATGAATTATCTCAATGGCATATGGCCAGTTTGTATTAACTTTATAATTGACATCTTCTAGCCCCAAGATATTTCAATGTTTTATTATGCTCTTCTATTACCAATATAATGGAAAAGTCATAATTAAATCAAATAAATGTTGTCTCTACTAAAGGAACAAGTTGAAGTCTGGTGGAGATTAGAAATATCCTTGCTGCAAAATCATTGTGCTGTTGAAAATTATAATAAAAATAAATAAATGCAAAATTAAGAAAATGGCATTGATAGAGGAAATGAAATTTGTTTAAGGTTACACAGTACAGGTAATTAGCAAAATACATCATACTACAATTATGGATAATTTGGGTATGGGTTGCAAGATTGATGTGGGTTTTCATTACTAAAACCCTGATTTATTTTAATGTTATTTAATTGACATTTCAAGAAAAACATGAGAAACAAAAATATTTTCCATAGTTTGTGCATATGATTAGGCGAAGAAAAGTGCAATTGTAAGAAAATAAAACAGGAGGTAAAATAGTAAAAGTGTTGATAGAGGGACTTTCACCTCATTGATACCTGTTGCTATGGAAACAAAATTCCATATTTCACAGATTTGGGTGGTGGCTAGGAGACTGGCTAAATATTTCAATAAATTAATTCACTTGTGGTATTAGCAAATGATCATAGCTAATCATAACATGTCCTTTAAGGAAGGGGCCCCAAACCTCCGAACTGTGGCCTGGTACCTCCTGTTAGATCAGCAGCGGAATCAGATTAGAAATAAAGCATAACAATTGTCTTCTACTGAATTGGTCCCTGGTGCCAAAAAGTATGGGGACCAGTGCTTTAAGGCAGTTTCTTCTCACAGTAAACCTTCACTGATTAATTAACACCATGGTGAATTAATCTTCAATACAAGTAAAGACTCCAAACAGGAGTCAACAAATAAAACTGGCCTTCAAATCCTACCTAGGTAAATTCTTCCAGCCACTAGGAAAGCCCAAAGTAAAACCAAGGCAAACTGGAAAAAAATTAACTCTTTACAGACATAAATTGTGGCCATTCAATGGTCAGAACCACTATGTAGTTTCATCTGTAGAGTAAAATGTTTGTTACGTGAGTAAAGCTGAATTTGGAGGGTAGTTCTCCCCCAGCTTCTGAAGCATTTTAGTTTTTCTTTTCTGTTTCTCTCCTCGCTCTCTCTCTCTCTTTTCCCCCTCTTTCTCTTTCTTCAATCTGTACATGTTAGATTTTTCTTTTTTCTAGCTAAAGAGTAATGTTCAATCCTCTAGTCTCAGTTCTTTCTGTTGGCTAAGCAGTCCAGGGACAACTTTTGATTTACATTCTTATCATGCAATTTTTTTTAAGCTGATAATGCTAATAAGCATTTCACTCATTCCCATATGGATTTATGCAACCATCTCAAGCTTTTCACATTTTCTATTCAAATTGTATTTTACATTGCCTGTCATTTCTCATATGTTTCTGAAACTCTCTTCTTTCTGTCTCTGTGTTTTTGGGGAAAAGAGCGGAGCTGAAATGCTATTTCTCCTTTAAGCACAAAGTATTTGGTTTCGAGGCATACATTTTCCTGAGAACTCTATCGAGTTGTTTAGACTTGTTAGCCAAAATTCTTATATTAGCCTGAAAAATTTGTGTTTTTTAGTTTTGAAAAAGTAAATTGTGCAAAACTGAAAGTAGCTTGTAAAGTGCAAATACCTTCACCAGCTAACCAGGCAGTTTTGGTGTGACAGTAATTTGAAAGAACCTCATTCTGATCCTCTGGAGTTTGCTCTATGTAGTGTTGTAGTTTAGTCGCTCAGTCATGTTCAACTCTTTGTGACCCCATGGACTGCAGTCTGCCAGGCTCCTCTGTCCATGCATTTTCCCAGGCAGGAATACTGAATAGGTTGTCATTTCCTTCTCCAGGGGATCTTCTGGGATAAGGGATGGAACCCGGGTCTCCTGCACTGGCTGGTGGATTCTTTACCACTGAGCCACCTGGAAAGCCTATATGTAGTTTTACCTCCTGTGTGAAACCTGTGTTTAACTATGTATACATATTTCTTATCATTATATCTACAAATAGAGTTACTCAAGGAAACTGGTGCCAGTTTGTTTACACTTTCCATCTTCAGGAAATGTAAAGAGTTACCTGACTAAATATTTGAACACGTTTGCATATATAGTTTAAGGTCATGGTTCTCAAATTTAGTGAGTTTAAAAATCACCTGAAGTGTTTGTTGAAACGTGTTTCCAGGGTACCCCAACTCAGGAATTCCAATTCAGGAAGTTTTGCAAGCTGGCAAATGGACAGGCTTTGCAAAACCTGGCTTAGGAAATAATCAATTCAGTGAAGAAAAAAATCTTATCAAACTGTTCCCCTGACATTTTTTTTTCCTTCAGATGATTTGACAAGATATAGTAGCTGATTAAAAATAACTTTTTTAGACAGCTTCTTCAGGTATTATCCCTCTGTTTATCAGATAATATTAGCCGTAGCTTACTTTAAAAAGCACACTTTACAAAATATTACTAATGTTGCACATTTTAGAGCATGAATTCATGAAAGCTATTAATTGCATTTCTGAGACAAGCTTTGTACTTCAAACAAAACTTTAGCCTAATGCCTTGATTTAAAGGTTATGATTTGTATACAAATAAGGGATTTAAGACTCATCTGCAGTAGGATCAAAGCCTGTAAGGGAGAGTTGTGTTGTCAGCATCATACATAAATATATTAGAGTTTCTCCTAGGGATAAAGCAACAAGAATATTTAATTATTGCAAATTTGTGGGGGGAGCAGTGTATAATATATTATTTATTGTGGCATTTCATGCTAGATTAAGCAACATCATAGTAATGCCAAAGCCATTTAGAAGCTAAAGAATTAAAATAGAACTACCCACAGGACAGAAATTCAACAGAAATCTTGTCGTTTTATACTAAAACTTTTCTTTGTCAAAAATTTAACTTTTCCTGTAGGTATTTCTTTATAAAATAGCTAGATGAACCACATGTTGTGATACAAAGTATTGTTCTTTTGTAATGAAAGAAATATCTGGAATAAAATCCAGCTATCTAAAATTCATTTAAAAAGTAGATACTCTAACAAACTGTATTTCCAAGATTTTCTGTTTAATAGGAAACTCATACTTGTAGCAAGAACTAAATATAATATTTAGAAATATTTTAATTATTTAATTATTTTTATATTTTTGATGATGCTTTTTCAGTTAAATTGTCCTTTTTTCACCAGTAGGACCAAACATAAATTAAATTCATTAACTTACAATATTTCCATCTCAGAAGTTAAAATACTGTTAGACTTAGAAGTCCTTATACCCTCCAAAATAAAGATTTCAGCATGTATCCTTCAGAGACTAGAAAACAGGAAAAAATTCACATACAAGTATGTATACAATAGAGAAAGGTTATGGAACAGGGTGCCATGCATTTTAAAAGTGGTCTTAAATTGCCACTGCTCTTCAGGACTCTGCTTTGCAGTGAAAACAAATAAATTGAGTGATGCTTATAGCAGTTAAGAACTTTTGTGTTGGTACCAGGGATAAATTTTAACTGTGGATAAGTTTCACAAATATCTGTCTGTGTACTTTATTTTTTTCTAAGTAAATAGAAATATATATTTGTTGTTGATGGTGGTGATTAATATTGATGCATATAGATATACACCAAATATATAAATTGAAATTATTCATTAACAAATCGGAAGATATGTATTGTCATGAAAATGTCCTATATCCCAGGTGGTCTCAATATGCTGACTGTGCTAAATTAATCTCAAGTGAAGTTAAAGGGATCATGAAAAGTAGGTGAGTCTTAACTTTTGAGTATCTCAGCTTTACTTTTCAGTTCTGGGTTTATTCAAATAAAGTCTCTAGTTGTAAAAATCTGTGATGTGCATTTCCAATTTTGCAATTTAAGATTTTGCATAAGATAATTAAGTGTTAACATATGGAAAAATATTCAATTGTGTCTACACAATTGAATAGATAATTGAAAAGTTTATGCAAAATTCATCAAAAATAGTAAGAAGAGAAAACAGGAAAATTTTGAGTTTAAAATTTTAAAGTCACAAAAATATACAATTTGTATTTATACATTCTTTACTAGTTATTGCGTAGTGTATTTAACCCAAATCAACATGGAAACTAAATCCATTTGTCAAACCTGTTTGCAAATCCTGCCTTTTATTTCATTCTTGTTCATTTATATTGTACTTTGATTTCTCACAGTTCTAGAGGCTGGAAAGTCCAAATTCAAGGTATTGGCAAAGTAGATCTGTTCTTTAAATTTCCAGCCCCCAGGAATGTGAGAAATAAATAATTGGTGTTTAGCCACTCAGTCTAAGGGAATTTGTTTTAGCAGAGCACACCAAGGCAAGCAGCAAAGTGTTACCAAGTCTGAACCATATGTTTTCATATGAATATAAGATTTACTGGAAGCATTCTTTAGATTTCAGTAAAGAACATGTATTAAATATCTTCTATACCTATTTGAAATAGATTTTAAACTGTTCTAACAATATAACAAAATTTAAAATTGTCTGGTGAGGAGATTTCAGGGCAGTTAAACTATTCTGTATAATAGTGGTCATTATTGTTGTTCAGTTGCTCAATCATGTGCATCTCTTTGCAAGCCCAAGGACTGCAGCAGGCCAGGCTTCCTTGTCCACCATCTTCTGGAGCTTGCTCAAACTCATGTCCACCGAGTCAGTGATACCATCCAACCATCTCATCCTCTATCATCCCATTTTCCTCCTACCTTCAACCTTTCCAAGCATCATTGTCTTTTCCAATGAGTCAGTTCTTCACATCAGATGACCAAAGTATTGGAGCTTCAGCATCAGTCCTTCCAATTAATATTCAGGGCTGATTTCCTTTAGGACTGATTAGTTTTGTCTCTTTGCAGTCCAAGAAACTCTCAAGAGTCTTCTTCAACACTGTAGTTTGAAAGCATCAATTCTTTGGTGCTCACCTTCTTTATGGTCCAACTCTCACATCCATACATTAACCTGGAAAAACCATAGCTTTGACTATATGGACCTTTGTCAACAAAGTGATGTCTCTGCTTGTTAATATGCAGTCTAGTTTTGTCATAGCTTTTCTTCCAAGGAGCAAGCGTCTTTTAGTTTCATGGCTGCAGTCACCATCCACAGTGATTTTGGACTCCCCCCTAAAATAAAGTCTGTAACTGTTTCCATTGTTTCCCCATCTATTTGCAATGAAGTGATGGGACCAAATGCCATAATACTGGTAGATTCATGTTATACATTTGTCAAAATCCATAGAATGAACAACACAGAAAAAGAACCCTATAATAAAGTATCAATATTGGTTCATCAGCTGTAACAAGTGTACCATGTTATTGCAAGATATTAAAGGGAATGAGTAGTATAGGGCAACCCTCTATCTTTTCAATTTTTTGCAAATTTGAAAGTATTTTTAAAAAATTATATTAATTAATGAAATTTACCTAGGCAAGTGTTACAAATGTTACTGTTAAACAATAGTGACAATTTAACAATAGTAGAATATATAGATTCTCTGTCTACACTTTTTATCACTATTAAGACAATGTTTAACTTATCATTCTAATTTTTTTTAATCTTACTGGCTCACTGACAGGATGAGAAAGATTAGAAAACAAAGAATGAAAAGATTTCAGATAAGTACAGTCAGTAATTTCTTTGCCCATGTTTCAGATTGACCTATTATATAGATGGCTTCCTGGTGGCCCAGTGGTAAGGGATCCGCCTGCCAATGTAGGAGATGCAAGAGACTCAGGCTCGATACCTGGGTCTGGAAGATCACTTGGAGGAGGAAACGGCAACCTATTCTAGTGTTCTTGCCTGGAAAATCCCATGAACTGAGGAGTATGGCAGACTAGAGTCCATTGGGTGTCAAAGAGCATACACAACTTAGTGACTGAGCATGCATATATTATATGGCTACTTATATTTCCACCCTGTCAAAACTGGCCTCACTCATGTAGACCATCTAATTGTCACACTACTGACCATTTGTTGTAAGTAAAATATGGCTAAAGATATGTGTCACTTAGTATCATGAGCTGCTATTCTTGGGTTCTAGAATACCAAGTTTCAAAGGCTCCTTTGAGTCTTGAATATTGAACAATATAAGCATAAGCTGGATGCAATGAAGACTCACTTTTCTCGTATGCATGAATGAATATCCTCTATCATATTATGACAGATGTCAATTAGCATTCCCAGTTTATTTTTCATGTGCCTTGAATAATTGTAAAAAATATAATATCTTACAACCCATTATAGAAATATGACTACTACTACAACAACAACAAATGACAATAACATAATAATAAACTGCTTTATATCATTAAACTCGGCATCTACTGAAACAGTGATTCTGATTCCATAGATCAGGGTAGGATCTATGATGTGTATTTCTATAAAGCTCATGAAAAATGTGCCAGTGTTTTGACCTCAGGACCATGGCTTGAGAACCTCTATACTAAATCAAATCATTGATAACAAATCATGTTTAAGCTTTAAGATATTAAGAAGTTTTCATAGTGGAAAAAGGTTCACTTATGACAGTTAGGCATTTGTCAAGGTTTTTTCCAAAATAGTTTTAAAGGAAAGTTGCCTAAGAAAGAGCTACTTGTTATTTAACATGTCTACATTGGTACTCAGGATTTTTTCAGAATTTTACTGGACTAAAATTAGAAATAACCCTTAATACATGTTATTATGACCTTATGAACAGATTTACTCACTCATATCTAATATAAAATCATTTTCTGATATATTTCTTCCAATCATTAATCTCTAAAATATATTTTAAATTTAGTTCTACATTTCATATTAGAAAAGAATCCATAAAAATAAAAGATAGGACATAAGGGACTTACTTTAATTTCCATAGTGAATATGTGGTAGAATGATGATTGAATTTGCAGGGTTTCTATTTGTATGTCCTTGGAAAAAAAAGCATAGCCCAAAGGACTTCTCTTCAAAGAAACAAGACTTTTTTTCTTTTTTCTTTTTAGGTTGGAAATTGTTAGGAACAGGTGACAGCTGAGACAAAATATTGACAATCTGAAATAGAAAGTCTTTGCAGATTGGTAAAGGGAGACAAAATATTTTTGTTTATCGCATTTCTTCAAACCAAAAGGAAAATAAAGCTAAAGAGCATTGCAAAGAACAGGATGACAGTGACTGAAACAAACAAGTTTTTTTTGGCTTCATTTTTTTTTTTAATTTGTAAGAGTTAATGTTTATTTTAGGGCTTCCCTTGTAGCTCAGTTGGTAAAGAATCTGCCTGTAGTGCAGGAGACCCGGGTTTGATCCCTGGGTTGGGAAGATCCCCTGGAGAAGGAAATGGCAACCCACTCCAGTATCCTTGCCTGGAAAATCTCATGGACAGAGGGGCCTGGAGGGCTGCAGTCCATGGGGTCGCAAAGAGTCGGGCACAACTGAGCGACTAACACAACAATGCTTATTTTACCTCTGTTAGCTGATGTTGTGTTATATTTGGCTTTCAGATGTTTAAAGATGAGGTAAACACACACACACACACACACACATATATATATATATATATATATATGTAATTCTTAATTGGAGGATAATTGTTTTACAGTGCTGTGCTGGTTTCTGCCATACATCAACATGAAGCAGCCATAAATAAACATGTGTATCCTCCCTCTTGAACCTTCCTCCCAACACCCACCCCCCACTCCTCTCCTCCCCCACTAGGTTGTCACAGAGCACTCAGTTGAACTCCCTGAGTTATACAGAAAATTCTCACTGGCTATCTATTTTTTGTTGTTCAGTTGCTCAGTCATATCTGACTCTTTCGAACCCTATTGACTGCAGCATGCCAGGCTTCCCTGTCCTTCACTATCTTCCAGAGCTTGTTTAAACTCATGTCCATTGAGTCGGTGATGTTGTCCAACAATCTCATCCTCTGTCGTCCCCTCTCCTCCTGGTTTCAGTCTTTCCCAGCACCAGGGAAAGACTGATGGCTCTTCTTATCAGGTGACCGAAGTATTGGAACTTCAGCTTCTGAATCAGTCTTTCCAATGAATATTTAGGGTTGATTTTCTTTATGATTGATTGGTTGATTTCCCTTCAGTCCAAGGGACTCTCAATATCTTCTCCAACACCACTTTGAAAGCATCAGTTCTTCAGTGCTCAGTCTTGTTTATCGTCCAGCTCTCATATCCACACATGACTACTGGAGAAACCATAGCTTTGACTGTCTATTTTATGTATGGCGATTTACATATTTCAGTGCTACACTCCCAGGCTGCTCCCACAAGCCTGTTCTCTATGTCTGTATCTCTGTTGCTCCCTACAAATAGGTTCATCAGTACCATTTTTTTAGATTTCATATAGATATGTGTTAATATACTATATTTGTTATTCTTTTTATGATTTACTTCACTCTGTATAACAGGCTCTAGGTTCATCCACTTCATTAGAACTGACTTCAATTTGTTTATTTTTATGGTTGGGTAATTGTATATATGGACCACAACTTCTTTATCCATTGATCTGTCAGTGGACATCTAGGTTGCTTCCTTGTCTTGCCTATCATAAAGAGTGCTGCAGTGAGCATCAGAGTATGTGTGAAAAACAAGGTAAATATTTTGGGGTACTTTTGTGAGCCACAGACCTCCTAACAGCTTTTGTTTCACAGAATCTCACTTGCCATAGCATTAGCAAAATATGTGTAATTTGTGTTATTTAATTAGAAGAAGAATCAAGATTGATATATTCTTTACCCAAAGCACAGTATGAATGCCTGTCAGTATATTTAGACTCAGTGATTAAAAGATCAGACTTAAGGTGAAGAAAGATGCTATAATGTGACTTTAAAAAAGGTATATTCATGGTCAAAGAATTGTAGGCAACTAGACAGGCAGAGCTGAGGAATATCGGGGAATTTTGGTGCTTTTTACTTCATGGAGATTTGTTTTCAGTCCATCCTATATTATTACACTCTTCTTATGTACATTCCTGTTGTTAAAGATGGAGTAATTCTCATTAAAAGTAATCATCAGCGATTGCTTATTGTTTTAAAATATTTCTGTATACAGGTGTTTCTAATTTTATGAATCTAGGCAGTATTTAGGAACTAATTTAAATTATGGTTGTCATTTTTCAAATTAATTATTGTAGAAATTAATTCATGGAGAAAAATCATGTTTTCAAAGCCAAGAAGGATAAGAAACATTTACTCTCGTATGTATCTTCTCAAGCTGCCCATGATTAGTCAGAATTATTCTTTTGTGGTAAGTATCCTACAAACATACATGCAAACTGATTACCTATATCTGATGCTCTTGCATCTTTTCCTTTCCAGTTAAGATATTTTCTATTTTTATATTCAGCATACTATTTGTGCTTTGCTGATGTGTGCAGTGTTTTGGTTCATTTGCCATATTTACTCACATATTGGTCACCATGGGTAATTGTTGTCTGCATACTTTTGTATAGATTAATTTGTATTGAGTGGTTTACAAGACAAGAGAGAAAAGTGCAGTAATTATGTCAGTAACTATGGCATATAATTCCTTTTTTGTTTAATCAGTATGGTGGCATTAAGTATCAAAACAAATTTAATCTATTTCTTGACATTTTCTGTTGCTATTATTTTATAGAAAAAGTTGAGAAAGAAAAAAGTTGAAAGTTTGTTTGTTCCTCATTTGTGACTGATAACTTCAGTTTGTGTCTTTGTTCTTTCCCTAAGGGACTGACATTAGAGTTCAATGCAAGTTTTTGTATATACATACATATTTCACTCTTGTATTTTAATTAAAAGTGTTAATTAATTATGTATTATAATCTGCACATATGAAACTTTTAGAATATCTATAAATATACATGAACCACACAGGATTGTAATAACAGTTCATGATATTTTTAAAGTTTTGTAATTTGCTTAAAAATCTCTTCAAAAAACAAAAATCATTATTATTCTTGAATGCCAGGAGTAAGATTAATCATTTGCAATTAAAATAACATCTCAGTCTTCTAAAATACTTCTGTATTATAGCTTCATTGCACTCCTACTTATATTAATGTTTAATAGGACTATTCATATATAAAGATTTTTGCATACTGGTATATATTTCAGAAGTGTATGACTAATTTATGAATATTAACTCATGTCTCTTTGCAAACCAGAGATAGAAAAGGGTAATAAAGTACCACAATAGGCCAACCTGTTTTTTAGTCACACAGTTGTGTCCGATTATTTGTAACACCATGGACTGCACAACCCCAGACTTCTTTGTCCTTCCCCATCTCCCAAAGTTTCCCCAAGTTCATATCCATTGAATCAGTGATACTATCCAGCCATCTCATCCTCTGATGCCCTGTTCAATCTTTCCCAGCATCAGTGACATTTCCAATGAGTTGGCTGTTACCATCAGATGACCAAAATACTGGATCAGCTTCATCCATCCTTCAAATGAATATTCAGGGTTGATTTCCCTTAAGATTGTCTGGTTTGATCTCACTGATGCCCAAGCTTCCCGGGTGGCTCAGTGGTAAAGAATCTGCCAGGTAGTGAAGGAGGCCAACCTAGAATAATCTAATTTCACCTCTGAGACTTGACTTTCCCTGAAGGACTTGACTTTCCCTGAAGCAAATGGCATTAGTACAAAAGCTTGTATTTGTTGCCAGGAAGCAGAATTTGGGGTGTGGCTGTTGAGTGTTTGTCTTAATTAGCAACTGTTTGTTTTTTCACTAGAATTTTGCTAGTCTTGTAATTTCTAGTGACCTGAGCCTTATGTGGCCTCTTAAAAGTTCAGTAGTGTGTAGCTCTCATTGCTATGTATTCTCTCACTCTTAGTTTCATTTACTGAATTTAAGATTTTGCATATGAATCTAATTATGCTATAATAATTTGCTGGTCTCCACATCAGCAGAGTTGCCAGGTCTCAGACACTAATTTCTTTTCTGAAAATTTATACTTGGTCTTCCCTATCAGATTTAACGCCTGTCTTTTACTTACATGATCTTGTGATATCTGCCAGAAATCTCTTTTAACCTTTCCCTGCCTTGTCCTTTGTCACCCAATTCTTCATAGGAGTAAAATCTGCCTGCTAGTACCTTATATTTTAAAAACATAAGAAAATTATTATTATTATATTGTAATATGTAGAATGCTGCTAATAAGTTAACACAACACTAGAAGATTTTTGTGAGAAATATATTTTATTTAGAGAAATTTTGATGTAAATTAGGCTCAGACTTTTAAAAAAACTGCTCATCAGGGTCTCAAAGTAGCACTTGTAATTTAACTAATTTGAGATTACAAGAATATTGTGTATTATATTTGAAAGCATATAGATTTAGTAGACTCTAATAAACAAAAATTCTACTTGGTAAGAACTTGAAAAATCATTTTATTTTATCTTCTTACCAAGTTTTAAACTTCTTCTCTAATACCCTGACAAGTAAGTAAGAGAAAACATTATTTTTAAAATGGCTTAATTCTATACAGAGAGATGATGCAATTATACAAATGCTCCTCAATATAAGAAAAGTTGAAAGTATTTAAGTTTGGCATTTATTAACATAGTAAATTCACTTTGGGATAAAAGAGGTATTAATTCGTATCTGAAGAGATTCAAACACTGCAGGAAAAAATCAGAAGGTCCGACACTCCTAGTGGACAAAAGCTGAGTAAGTATGTCAGTCAAACCATATATGACCCCAGATTACCAACAATGTGACATGCTAGAGATAAGGCTTTGTCATAGTATATCAAGGTTGTCCAGTGAAACAGCATAAACACACAGACACAAACACACACAGACACACATACACACACATGTTTGTCTTAATTGACAAGTACCACACAAAGCTGAAATAAAGGGCTCTGGATCTCCTGCCATGTATTCCAAACATTATCCTATCTGGTGAGTCTAGGTCTGGATTCCTGGCTTCTTAAATGATTTTTAAATTGGGTCTGCCCTTCAAGAAATTCTAACTTACTGTTATATGTATTACTGGGCAGTTTTCTTATGTCTATTTAAAAATTTCTTTGATTTTATGATTTCTAATGTTTAAATCATCACTTTTGTAACTAAAGTAAAACATACTAACCTATATAAAATATTTTCATAAACTTTTGAAAATTTAATTAATTGAAAAGCATGTTTCCCATTATATGCTAAACTTCATATATTAATATTTGATAAGATTTGATAAATATTGATTAATATAAGACTGTTTAATAAAAACAACAAGATTTAAGGATAGCAATGCTAAGAGGGCTAAAATAGAAAAATATAAAAAGAAAATCCATCTGGTATTCCTCCAAGTGAGAGAAGCACATGTCTCCTTGGTTGGTCACTCAGTCATGTCTGATTCTTTGTGACCCCGTGGACTGTAGCACACCAGGCTTCTCTGTCCTCCACCATCTGCTGGAGCTTGCTCAAACTCATGTCCATTGAGTTGGTGATGTCATCCAACTATCTCATCCTCTGTCGTCCCCTCTCCTCCTGCCTTCAGTCTTTCCCAGCATCAGGGTTTGTTTGTTGTTTTTTTTTCTTTTTTTTTTTCACTTGGTGATTTATTTACTTTTTTTTAAATTTTATTTTTAATTTTTATTTTTACTTTATTTTACTTTACAATACTGTATTGGTTTTGCCACACATTGGCATGAATCCACCACGGGTGTACATGGCCAAAGTATTGGAGCTTCAGCTTCAGCCTCTGTCCTTCCAATGAACATTCAGTACTGGTTTCCTTTAGATGACTGGCTTGATCTCTTTGCTGTCCAAGGGACTCCCAAGAATCTTCTCTAGCACCAAAGTTCAAAGGCATCAGTTCTTGGGTGCTCAGCCCTTTTTCTTGTGCAACTCTCATGTCCTTACATGACTGCTGGAAAAACATAGCATTGACTATATGGACCTTTGTAGGCAAAGTAATGTCTCTGATTTTAATATATTTCCTATGTTTGTCGTAGCTTTTCTTCCAAGGAGCAAGCATCTTTTAATTTCATGGCTGCAGTCACCATCCACAGTGATTTTGGAACCCAAGAAAATAAAGTCTGTCACATGTGTCAATTCATGTCTTATTAGGATATACATATGCTGCTGCTGCTGCTAAGTCGCTTCAGTCGTATCCGACTCTGTGTGACCCCATAGATGGCAGCCGACCAGGCTCCTCCGTCCCTGGGATTCTCCAGGCAAGAACACTGGAGTGGGTCACCATTTCCTTCTCCAGTGCATGAAAGTGAACAGTGAAAGTGAAGTCGCTCAGTCATGTCCGACTCTTAGTGACCCCATGGACTGCAGCCTACCAGGCTCCTCTGTCCATGGGATTTTCCAGGCAAGAGTACTGGAGTGGGGTGCCATTTCCTTCTCCGAGGATATACATATAAGAGGTCACAAATGTACTGTTTTACTCAGATAATAAATTGGTACATTTCTAATCAGTTCAGTTCAGTTTAGTCTCTCAGTCGTGTCCGACTCTTCTAATCAGTATGTTTGCCTTTTTCCCCACCTTCTCCGTCTTCATACTTAATTTAATTTTAAATAGATAAAGTGATATAAAAATGTTCAGATGTAAATTTCCAGACTTAATGATTCTCTCTTGGAGACAGTAATGGCTAGTTAATTGAAGATGTACAGTGTTTTTATATTTTCCTCATGTCCTATTTTCTGCTTTCTTTTTCTTGAATAACCATGCACAGGGATAATGCAATAGAGATATCTTGATATCAGGTTGTCTTTTAAGAACTCTTTTTGTGATAGGATTTCTAAGCAAGTTTCTGCAAAGCCTAAAATTTCTAGGAAAAGATCCAAAACTTCCTACCTGACCTGAAATATGAACACAGCTTTTAGAAAGAAATGCATGAGCACTTTAGGATTATGAAGAGAAGAAGTTGGCATCATACATTTAATCTGTGATTTTCTTTATGATTTTTTCTCAAATTGAGTCTTTAAAATTTAATAGGCATGATATTTTAGAATCATAATACTTCAACTTGCTTACCACATTATATCTAAGAGGAGAATGATCTATGAAACTGTTTCCATGTTTATTATTAATTATATATTTAAATGAAATTTAATCTCCAGAATCACTTTAGTGACCCCTAAAACCAGAATAATTTATTAAGTTGTAACATTATTCACTTCTGTTTTAGAACTATATAATAAATTTGTAGCTATAATAATTTGGCAGGAAATTGCTGAATACATTTGGAGAAATACAAAGTAAAGAAACTACAGCTGACTAAACATTTGGACAAGTAGCTCAGATGGTAAAGAATTTGCCTGCAATGCAGGAGACCCAAGTTCAGTCCCTGGGTTGAGAAGATCCCCTGGAGAAGGGAATGACTCCAGTATTTTTGCCCAGAGAATTCCATGGACAGAGGAGTCTGGTTGGCTGTAGTTCATAGGATCACAAAGAGTCAGACAAAACTGAGCAATTAACACTTTCACCAGTTAAATAAAATAGTACTTGAAAGAAAAACATAATAGCTCATTTTATCCAGGTCCTTCTGTGGGTGGAATGTTAAAGCTGAATGTATTTTTTGAGTCAATATTGTTTGATTAGCAGAACTAATAGTAGAACAGAAACTATCCACCACTCCTTCCTGAAACTCATTTACTAGATCCTAGATTTTTGAGAGCATGCCTCTTCTTAAGAGTACAATAAGAACACTCCAGTCAATCCACTGATAGTCTAAAAACCAACACTGTATGTCATAATTCCTTTTATTGGATCATTCAGGTTTAAGAGTCATTACTTTTTGAATTCATAGTAAAATATTAGGAAATGACACAGCAGGTATTGTTTGTGTCTGAAATCCTTCATTCTGAATGGAACAGCTCTGTTATCAATTCATCCTTGGAAACCGCTGTAATCTTCCAGCAGTATTTGAAAGTCACGGTAGTGTCAGCATTATCTCCAACCAATAATTAATTTCATGCAAAACTTCTGTCGTAATTTTTAATATGTTTAAATCTCCATGTAAAGGCTATTGAAAACAAGTTCCTCCTAGTAGGTAATTACATTTTGCTTGGTTAATTCTAACGCTGAGGAGACAGTCATTGTTTATTTCTTAGAGATGAACATGGAAACCCTTGTTTTGTGCTTCTATAACTCCAATGGAATTGCACGATTTGCGATATGTCATTTGAAGCCATGAAGCAAGTTGTTTCCATTCTAGTTAACTCAGAGATAGCTTTTCTATTATTTCCACTGTAGCTGGGTCCTCACTCTTGTTATGCCCGTAGTGCTTCTCCATTAATGCTTTCCAAGTCACTTTGTACAAAATGTACCATTGTTGAGATAATGCTGGTATTTCATTATTAACAATTGAATGCTTTCTCATATTCTAAAATTTATATTGATGATGAATATGTGTATAATTTATATCTAGATTGAAAAACTTAAAAGGCACAAGGTAAACAAATTCATAAAAAATATTCACCCTTAATGGCTAAACAACTTTCTCACTAAAGATGCAAAAATTGAAATAAATGTATTTATCAGTGACTAAAGGAATGTGCATTATACGAAACTGATTGTAAGGTATTTTTGTAACAATCGGCATGCATTATCCATTTCCAGAGTCTGGTGATCCAATGTAGTTTTTTCCTCACATTATTTTACCTTTTTAGGTGACTTGAGTTATTGATAAGATTAGGGGCTATCCTAAAAGCTTAACCATGGCAGAGACCCTGTTTGCTGAATGGAAAAAAAAAAAAACAAAAAACATTTTTAGGCATTAATAGTGAACTTCTCTGATAAACACTGCAAACTCAGGGAGAAAATTATCCCTTTGGCTGAAAAAATTTTAAGGTCCCAGTTTAATTGACTGTCATTTTGGCAATAAAATATCATTTGAATTTTTTTTAATTTGAATTTTGAAAGTGCTTCATTAAAGAGTTCAACAAATGTTTCATTTTTGGTGTGGAAACAGCTCATTTATAATGAAGAAGTCCTAGATATAAGGATTAGAAGACTGGGTTTGTGTCCTAATTCTGCCATGTTGCAACTGTGTTGTATTAGATAAGTCACACAATCTCTCTATAGTCAGTTTTATCATTTATAGTATAAGGATAATGGTATCTTCTTCACAGAATTCTTTTATGATGCAAAAATATATAATATATTAGAATGCATTTTATGTACCACATGATGAAAGCAATTCCATGATTATAAATTATGTTTCTCAATGCTGAACTTACAATAAACAAAGGAATAATACAAAACCTTCTGTCTCAATGAGTAAGAAATATGCACTATAACTATGTTATAGTGCACTGACAATATATTGTTAAGTATAAATGTATATTTATAATTGCTATAAACTCAGTAAGCTATATTAACATTTTTCTCTATATAAGTTATTTATCTATAAATTGAAATGATTGCCTGCATTTTTGGCACGGACTCAAGATTAAATATCACTTATTTGCTTTATACTCAGTTCACTTTAGTCGCTAAGTCGTGTCCGACTGTGACCCCATGAATCGGAGCACGCCAGGCCTCCCTGTCCATCACCAACTCCCGGAGTTCACTCAAACTCGTGTGTCCACTGAGTCAATGATGCCATCCAGCCATCTCGTCCTCTGTCATCCCCTTTCCTCCTGCCCCCAATCCCTTTTCCAATGAGTCAACTCTTTGCATGATGTGGCCAAAGTATTGGAGTTTCAGCTTCAATATCAGTCCTTCCATAGAACACCCAGGACTAATTTCCTTTAAAATGAACTGGTTGGATTTCCTTGCAGTCCAAGGGACTCTCAAGAGTCTTCTCCAACAGCACAGTTCAAAAGCATCATGCTTTATATGAATTAATATCTATTAAATGAGCAATGTGCACCAAATACTGAGGTAATCACTAAAAAATAAAAAAAAAAGATAGAAGATACATTCTGTACATTCTCACTGTAAAATGGGAAAAACATAAATTATAAAATTATTATAATCTAGGAAAAATATTGGCAAATTATGCCCTATGAACCAAATCAGACCCACTGTTTGCTTTTGTATGGCTTGAGAGGTCAAAATGATTTTTTACATTTTTAAATATAAAGTGTGAAATTTAAACAGACTATTAGCCTTTCTGGGAAAAAAGTTGCAAATTTTTGCCTGTAGACCCATATAGCATATAATCTGGCCCTCATAGGAGAGTTTGTTGAGACTTGATCCACAATGATGACAGAGTGAATGAAGTATGAATAGATGCTTTGTAAAGGAAGTTAGGAAAACTCTACATGAGTATGTAATGGATCCTGTAATGTGGATAATATCTACAGTTAAATAGACAGGCGTGTAACTGTGTGTGTGTGTGTGTGTGTGTGTGTGTGTGTGTGTGATAGTTTGGGAAGAAAAGCAGAGTATTCAAGTTTATGGGAGGTGAGAACAAGTCCAGAAAATTCAATTAGTTCAGGAAGACTGAAATGCAAGCCTTTTATGTCATGCCAGGAAAATTTTATCCTAAAACTAGTGGAATCCAGTAGTGGACAAAAAAAGGACAAACCGATTATGATAATGTTTTAGTTTTAGAAGGGATACTCAGATGACAATAAATATATTGGTAACAGACTATCACTATACTCTGAGAATTGTGAATAAGCAGAGAAACAGAGAGACTAGAAGGAGAGAGAGAGAGAAACAACAGAAAAACAAAAATGCTTTTTTTAGTTTCACAAAAAATCACAAATGTTGCACCTTTGTGATAGCGAAAGGAGCTTGATGGGAAAATAGCTGACAAGAGTCCATGTAAAATGAAGGAGAAAAAATTGAAGATAGATAATGCTTTCAAGAATTTGGTCTAATAAGGTAGGATTGGGTGATATTTCCTCAATTATAAATGGAGATTGTATGGCAATTTACTTAATAAGCTTATCAAGAAGATTATGTTATTGAATAAAAAAGTTTCACTATGCCCAGTAAGTAGTAAGAACTAAATTAATATTATCTATTTCTATACAATTGGACAAGTTTCAAAACCTGAATCCCAGATTTCTCTTCTGTAAAATTAGGATAACACTCATCTTTAGAGTTTTTCAGGGACATATTGGTAAAGAGCTTATATCACAAGATCTGTGGTCAGTGAGAGTTTTTCAAGTAGAGATGCTTGTTATTATTCTTGAATCTTCTCTCTGCCTTTCTCTACAATGAATCAGACGCACACAGATATACACTCAGCCTACCAAACCACTGTACAGCATTTACATTATGTAGCTGCTAAGAGGAGTCTGTCAGTCAGTCAGTCAATTCAGCCGTCCAGTCATGTCCAACTCTCTTTGACCTCATGGACTGCAGCATGTCAGACCTCCCTGTTCATCACCAACTCCAGGAGTTTACTCAAACTCACGTCCATTGAGTCCATGATGCCATCCAACTGTCGTCCCCTTCTCCTCCCACCTTCAATCTTTCCCAGCATCAGGAACTTTTCCAATGAGTCAGTTCTTCACATCAGATAGCCAAAGTATTGGAGTTTCAGCTTCAATATCAGTCCTTCCAATGAATATTCAGGACTGATTTCCTTTAGGATTGACTGGTTGGATCTCCTTGCAGTCCAAGGGACTCTCAAGAGTCTTCTCCAACACCACACTTCAAAAGCATCAATTCTTCAGCTCTCAGCTTTCTTTATAGTGCAACTCTCACATCCATACATGACTAATGGAAAAACCATAGCTTTGACAAGACAGACCATTGTTGACAAAGTAATGTCTCTGCTTTTTAATATGTTGTCTAGGTTGGTCATAACTTTTCTTCCAAGTAGCAAGTGTCTTTTAATTTTATGGCTGCAATGACCATCTGCAGTGATTTTGGAGTCCCCAAAAATGAAGTATGCCACTTTTTCCACTGTTTCCCCATCTATTTGCCATGAAGGAATGGGACCAGATGCCATGACCTTAGTTTTCTGAATGTTGAGCTTTAAGCCAACTTTTTCATTCCCCTTATTCACTTTCATCAAGATACTTTTTGGTTCCTCTTCACTTTCTGCCATAAGGGTGGTGTCATCTGCATATCTGAGGTTGATATTTCTCCCCACAATCTTGATTTCAGCTTTTGCTTCATCCAGCCCAGTGTTTCTCATGATGTACTCTGCATATAAGTTAAATAAACAGGGTGACAATATCCAGCCTTGATGTACTCCTTTCATGATTTGGAACCAGTCTGTATATATGGTAAAGACATGGAGAAACTACAAACATGCGGTACAGTGGTTGGTTGATATGGAGGCAACCCTGAGGAGATGAAAATGTTCATTTGAAGCCCAAACAAGATGAATGGAAGAAAAAAAGAAAAGATTACTGTTGATGATAATCTATCAGTGCAATAAGTTTACTGATTTGCACGGGATGTAGGCCGCAAGTTTAAGAATGGGCATGAAATTTTAGAGTGACTATGGAATGGAGAAATAACTAAGAATTAAAAGCACTTGTGAGTAACTGAGGGGCCAGCTGAGTTTAAAACCATTGACTTATGGTTAATTGCATAGCTTTCTTCATCCATTCTCTCTCCTTTGTCTACATCAATAAATGAAGGGGTAAGTTTTCAGGGAACAAACTAGAAAGGAGGATAAGATGAAGTAGAATCTTTGGTAAAGTTGAGGACATTGCTGACATATAAGATGACATGGCATCCTTCTTAAAAATTTTAATGAAGTATACTTGATATACAATGCTGTGTTAATTTCTGCTGTATAGCAAAGGGATTCAGCCATATAAGTATAAATATAAATATATATATATAACCTGGTGAAAGTCACTCAATTGTGTCTGATTCTTTGTGACCCCATGACTGTAGCCTGCCAGGCTCCTCTGTCCATGGAAATCTCCAGGCAGGCATACTGGAGTGGGTAGCCATTCATTTCTCCAGGGGAATCTTCCCAATCCAGGGATCAAACCCAGGTCTCCCACATTGCAGGCAGACTCCTTACCATCTGAGCTACCAGGGAAGCTTATATATATCTATCGGAGAAGGCAATGGCACCCCACTCCAGTACTCTTGCCTGGAAAATCCCATGGACGCAGGAGCCTGGAAGGCTGCAGTCCATGGAGTCGCTGAGGGTTGGACATGACTGAGTGACTTCACTTTCACCTTCATGCATTTGAAAAGGAAATGGTAACCCACTCCAGTGTTCTTGCCTGGAGAATCCCAGGGATGGGGGAACCTGGTGGGCTGCTGTCTATGGGATTGCACAGAGGCGGACACAACTGAAGCGACTTAGCAGCAGCATGTATATATATATGCTATATATATATCCACTTCTCCTGTGCTGCAGGCAGATTCTTTAGCAGATGAGCCACAGTGGAAGCCCAAGAATATTGGATTGGGTAGCCTATCCCTTCTCCAGCAGATCTTCCCAACCCAGGGATCGAACCCAGGTCTCCTGCATTGCAGGCAGATTCTTTACCAACTGAGCTCTCATGAAACCCATGATTATGACATAGTATGTTGATTATGAATATAACAGTGCCAGAATGTGGCTTTCTTAAAATTGAGAGAAAATAGAAGGTTAAAGGATTTGGAAATCTCTGTGAATTTGAAGAATTTGGGGATTGGCAATGAATGAGTAAGAGACCTAGAAAGACTTGGGCCAAGAACTGGTGGGTATTATGTGTTAAGTCGCTTCAGTCATGTCCAACTCTTTGCAACCCTGTGGACTGTAGCCCACCAGGCTCCTCTGTCCAAAGGATTCTCCAGGCAAGAATACTGGAGTGGGTTGCCATGTCCTCCTCCAGAGAACCTTCCTGACCCAGGGATCGAATCTAAGTCTCTTATGTTTCCTGCATTGTCAGGTGAGTTCTTTACCACTAGTGCCACTTGGGAAGCCCAAGATTGACATCAAAGTTCCCACTGAAAGTGTCAGATCCATTATGGCTTGTAATACATTCTACGTATAGCTATGGGAAGAAGATATAAGTTTCTTCAGTGAACAGTGGAGGGTGAGTGTACAGTCAGCAGAGGCCACAGAACAGTGGCAGAGGAATGGAGTTACCCGAAAACTGTTGCCTGAGGGGCTTGCATTTTAGAGCATAGTCAAGGATTTTGTAGAAATGATTAGCTTCAAGATTGTAAATAGAAAATTGGGCTGAGCTCCCTCTCCACAAATTGTAGGAAGGGTTAGCTTAGAATGGTTGAATTCTGTGGTCGTTTTCAATTCTAGAATTTTGTGGTAATTTATACTACTAATAATTGAAATTAGAGGGTTTTATTTTATGCATTGGAGGAAGAGATGAGACCTATTTAGTGTAATTGTATCAGTATATTAGTGTACATAAAACATTGCCAAAAGAGTACTCAAAATACAAATACCATATCCCAATCCTACACTTACTGGTTCAGATGCCTTTGAAAGGGCATCTTATATTTTTAGAAAAAAGCCTTCCTCGCAGCAATTAATAAGCTTTACACATATATCCATAGCATATAAACTAAATCCTAAAATCTCTAACACTACCCTATTATATCTAGCTGTATTTCCAAGGTCATATTAATCTCATATTACTTAACAGTTTTCTGACACTACTACACAGAAAAAATAATCACTGTGTTCTGAGCATAATATTCATTATTCCTTTGAGAGCAGAAAACAGCAAAATTCTGAGTGACTACAATAAACACTTGAGGCTAATGCATTTCATTGTCTTGACTTATAAGCAATAAATATATATTGATCAAATGGGCATTAAGATCTCAATTTAAAATACAGACATACATTTATTTCTGGGTCTTTTTCTTTCTGAAAAGGAGGATTCTAAGCAGCAAAATATTAAATACAAAATATAGTAAAACAACAAGCTCCTCTTTGAAGTCCAAATTTAGCCAAAGCCTAGAGATAAAGGCCTGCATAAATTGTTGTCCAAGACAACCCTATATCATGATCATTTCATCTATGCATTTCTTTTCTTTCTTTTTTTTTTTTTAACAAAAGGAAAGTGTGTGTGTGTGTTTTCCTTCTTAAAACAGGCTGCTAGAATTCCTTTTTTTTTTTGCCTGTGGTTGGTGGATGGACTCAGTGAGGAAAACCATTATGGATTGCCTCATTAGAGGATTCCTGAAATTGCTTACTTGTGACTACCCGCCTGGAAAGCAATCTCTTGCTCCTTTGCCAGAGTGCTGGAAAACTGGGGGTTATTGAACCCTCTGTCATGTAAGGAGCTAGAAAATAAAGATAGGTTACGCTGAGAGAAATCACAAAACTCCACTGTGCAGATGAATTTTGATTTGCATATTGCCCCATAGACCCAGAGAATGGAATTGTTTTCTCCAATTATAGGTTATATAGAAATATGGCTAGACTAACAATCAGTTTTTTTTTCTTTGAATAGTGCTTTAGAGCTACAAGTTTAACTATCTGTGAATTGTAATATTTTGAATGAATCAAAAGAGAACTTCTACAGGAAATGATGCTTGATGCTTAGAATCATACCAGCTCGCAGACATCACAGCACTCAGAGATTACAATTTGAAGAGTATCTAATTCATTTTCTGGCTGGGTTCAGAATCATTCTTTTGAAAACCTGAGACCAGGTTACATCTCTAAGCTTTCTTTATATTTCTAGTGACTATTATAGTTTCTGATATCTGTAGGCAATCAGTAAACATTTTTTTTCATAAATGATGATATGTATCAATTTATTTTTTTTTAATTTTGCCAAATTTTATTGTTTGCTAAATCTTAGCAAGATTAAAGATATGAAGTTTTCCTAATCTCTTCTTCAGTTTAAGAAAATTTCCTATTTTTCAGTAAAAAAGAAATACATTTCTATAATTATTTTTATATTACTAACTTTATATTTTTAAAAGGACTTTTACTATTTTATCAACTAAAATCAATGTATAATTTAATTTTTACTTAGATATCAATTTCTTAATTTTATAGTATATCTTACCTGTCTCCTAACCTGGCTTAACTTTTTAATTTGGGGCATGGGGAGTTAAACCTCCAATCTAAATATATAGTAATAGAAACCAAAAACTATTATTAAAATACTGTCACAGTTAAGAGTTCAACAAATAAGAGCTCGTTATGTTTTAGAAACTTTTATGCACATTGGGAATATAGCAGCTATGGAAAAGCAAATTATTGTTTTATTCATACTGTTAACTGCACTTTGAAGTCTACATTCCTACAAGGATTGTTGACTACCCAAATTATATATTGTCAAGACTGAGTGACTGAACTGAACTGAACTGATTCTGCTTTGGCTTTGTACAATGTCTCTTATATGTCTTACAACATCTAAACTTAATGGACATTTTTAAACTAATCTCAATATTATCCTCTGAAATTCTAACCATTCTAACTTAATTTAGTATTATCTAAAAACAAAAATAAAATTATGTGGCCATGATCCCTGAATGCCTAAATTACTTGCTCATGTTACAGTGAGCCATTTTAAAGCTAAATGGACTCCTAATGTCTTTCTGTCTTACTGTCTCATTGTCTGTCTCTGGTATCTTCTCTCCATTTCGGGGCAGATGTATTGTTCATGGAGACAGCAAGATATGTGTGCTATGCTTAGTCGCACAGTTGTGTCTGACTCTTGCGGCCCCATAGACTGTAGCCTGATAGGCTCCTCTGTCCATGGGATTCTCCAGGCAAGAATACTGGAGTGGGTTGTCATTTCCTCCTCTAGTCCAACTCTTTAGGAGCCCATAGACTGTAGCCCTTCAGGCTGCTCTGTCCATGGAATTTTCTAGACAAGAATACTGGAGTGGGTTGCCATTTCCTTCTCCAAGTAAGGTTTACTAGAATATAATGATTGTTTCTAACTAGCCAATAACTTTCATTTATGGATTATGTACAAATCTAGATTTGAATATTTTATTTTTCAGGTTCTTTTTTCAGTTATTCAAATAATAGATGACAATTCAGCATAATTACTATTCATAGAAATTATTTCATATTTTATTCACATGACATTCTTGACTATGATTTCTAGTTTTCCACATGTTTTTTTGCCATATTGAAGAGCTGAAAAGCTCAAGTGGCACTAGTGGTAAAGAACCCATCTGCCAATTCAGGCAGACTTAAGATAAAATTAATGTTTGATGCCTGGGTCAGGAAGATCTCCTGGAGGAGGGCATGGCAACACTCCAGTATTCTTGCCTGGAGAATGCCATACACATGGCATACACAGACTATGCCATACATAGTCTGATGGGCTATGGTACATAGCGTCTCAGAGAGTTGGACATGACTGAAGCAACTTAGCACATAGCATCAGGTACATCCAGCTTTTGGAAAAAGCTGTGTGACTTTATGGCCTGGTTACCTTGAGCAAATTTGAACTTCTCTGACTCTCAGTGTCTTTATCTGTCATATTCCCGCTTCTCCGTCAGTTGGTAATCATATAAATTGCTTTGAACTGTGTTTGGCACACAATTGATACTCAATAAATGGTAGGAGTCATAATGGGGCTGTTACACTTTAAACTATTGAATCATTGAATCTTTAATGAATTGTGGGTCAATGGTTCTTTCAATCCAATAATAAAATGAAGAGGAAAGAGCACACTTTGATTTAAGGTAATGAGAAGATAATGTGTGATCAAATTAGATAAACATGGGGAGAGAACCTTGGTATTTCTGTGATTAGGCTGGGCCTGATGTAAATAAGTGCCACACTCATTATTTTAATTTTTTTTTTACCACCTTAGCCAGGATTCTGAAGTCCAGTGAGATGGAAATGACTATAGAATACAATGGTTAAAAAAAAAAATAAAAAGATACAAATTAACAATAGAACTTACTTAGTAAACTAATTGTAGCACTGATTAAGAGTTTTGAAATGTTTTTTCTTTGTTGGAGTAGCTGAAAGACTTTAAACACGTGGTACATAGTCTTTAAATTCAGATTCCAATAGGGTTTTAGTACAGTGGAGGTGATTTTTATTTTTCCATTTTTATTTGAACATGTTTCCAGTAAAAAAAAGTAAAAATAAAAAACATTATACATGCATCTAACAGCTATCAGTGTGCATGCTAAGTCACTTCAGTTGTGCTGGACTCTTTGTGACCCTCTGGACTATAGCCTGACAGGCTCCTCTGTCCTAGAGATTTCTCAGGTAAGAGTACGGAGTGGGTTGCTGAGCCCTCTTCCATGGGATCTTCCTTACCCAGTGACTGAATTCTCATCCTTTATATCAACCTGTATTGGTAGGTGGGTTCTTTATAGCTAGCACCACCTGGGAAGCCTAATAACTATCAGCAACCTACCAGTATTATAAAGAGTATAGTTTTGCAACAATGGGTAGATACCATGCAATTTTACTTTTGCTAAAGCTAAAAATGCAACTAAACTTTACTTCAAAAAGTATAATACAGCAAAATGAGAAGGAATTTGAAACTATAGGTAAACATTCTAGAGAACCAAATGTTTTCCTTTGAATAAATATTTTCACTGAAGGTGGGCCTCCCTTTTACCTAAATGACATTCATAACTCCATATATCAGAACTGCTGTGTTTACTTTTCCATCATACCCTTCCAAGTCTTTTCTCTTATATGAAACTGCAACAGAAACAATAGAAATCTTTCCTTTTTAACTAAACATGTTTGTTTAAATAGCCATTTTATTAATAATAACGCATAGACTTTTTAAACAAAATTTTATTACTTTCTGAATATAAAAAGAAAGTATTATTCCTATGAAAACAATATCCTGAGTGAAAGAAACATCACTAAACACTTAATTGTGCAAAATATTAACAATACTCCTGATCCTCTACAATTGTTGTGCTGAAAAATATGTGTCAGTGCTTCAGTGCATCTCAGTATGTTTTCTTTCAGTATTTTCTTAATAGGAGCTAATATTAATAGTAATAATAATAATTTAAAATTGGAATCAAGGCAAATAATGACTTTCAATTCTTCTTTTGTTCTTATATTTTGCTTAGTATTAGTTTTGAGTATATTTCTAGCCACTAAAATTTATCAATGTTATAGTTTAATTACCAAAAATCTCCTACCGTTATTTAAAAAAAAAAATTGATTAATCATTCCCTGAGGGCATTCAGTTGGCTTCTAATACTTCATTTATCTGCACCTTTGGTCTGCCGGGTTTTCAACTCCTAGTGTTTGAAAACAGCCACCTTAAACAATTTTCTATGAACTTAAGTAAAGAGTGATTAGTGTGTGCATCCTTTGGCATCAACTTAGTAAGAATTATGGTTAATAATTTCCTCTCAGAAGCAGTTATAGGTAATCAGTCTTCTCCTACTTAGACAAAGGAATGATAGTTAAGGGCTATGTAGCATATAATGAAACATTTTAAAATTTTAATTATCTGTACTGTATATACAAAAATAGTCATGAAAGACAGATTGATAATCATTTTCTTGCTCAGTGATTATGGTTCCATTTTAACACTTGCTGTTCACAAAGACAAAGCTCAATAGATAATTCATATATAGCAATAATTTGAAATGAGCTTTGGAAAATATATTTTGATGGAAAATAGGAGGGAAGTTTACATATGACTTACTAATGAGTTGATTTTAGTAAGTGTGAAATTCTGATTGCATGTGAATTAATTTATTACCTTCTCTATGAGTTGCAAACAAGTTCTCCTTTTGTCCTATAATTTTTCTCTGTAATATTGAAACTATTCAACAATTTAGCAGAAAATCAGCATATTTAATCACTTTAATTTCTCTAGCCAAAGTGATTTCAGTCAATTAACTCAATCAGCCCTTCTATTCTCCACTATGCCAAGTATTTTGGGCCACTTCACTGCCCCTGAAACTTCACAGACAATCTACTAAGACAAACAAAGAATATATATTTGAAAGAGCAATGTAGTGATGGTATTTGCATATTAGGAATTTTCTAATCAAAATATTCAGTTATCAGGAACATAAAGTAAAAGGCTAAAGCAATTTAAATTCAGACTCAAAGTCTTCTTGCCTGTTAAGATATAAAATCAAGGTGGTTTTATTTCATGTAAAACATTCTTATAAATCAAAGTAATTATTTCATTTTATTACATTACTTTTGGAGGAATTCAATCTAATGTAATTCCATTAGGAGAACTACTTACATACAATATATTTTAAGATGAAAAGGTGAGACTAATCCATTGCAATTATAAGTCAGAGTACCTTAAAGTATTTCTGTGGCTTTTGTAGATACACTTCTAAATTCATGCATTCCTGCAGTAGGAAAGATGGCACAGATGCATGAACTTGTGTCTGATATTGAAGAAGTTATATCACTTGATCTGTTTCCCAGGTCCAAAAATGTTGTCATTTTCATTCTACTCATAATTAGGAAACTTGGTTGATACTTAAGGTTGGAAAAACCTAGAGATGAAATGTGCCCCAGTTCATTATTCAGCTTCTCAGTCTCCTCCAGAGCATTCAAGCCTTAGCTCCTCTTGGTCTTAAGCTTTTATCTATAAATTTAACAGCCTTTTATAGGAATTCTTCTAAGTCTAAAAATCTATTAATCTACTTTACTAAAACACTGAGTGTAAAAATTTAAATGAAGAGGCAGCTGAGGGCAACAAGTACAATCACCAACTTAGTCTTTACCTTGCTCTGCTGCTGAAAAATTATGAGACCTTAGGTTTCGGTGTGAAAATGAAAGTTGCTCAGCCATGCCCAACTCTTTCGACCTTGTAGACTGTACAATCCAAGGAATTCTCCAGGCCAGAATTCTGGACTGGTAGTCTTTCCCTTCTCCAGGGGATCTTCCCAATCCAGGAAATGAACCAGGGTCTCCTGAGTTGCAGGTGGATTTTTTACCAGCTGAGCCACCAGGGAAACTCAGGTCTCATGTGGTCACCAAATTTCAGTCTTATGATCTCTGAGATTTATTTTCTGCTTAACACTCATGAGAATAGCATAGGTACTTTGATTTTCTTAGTTGAAAAATGGAGCGATGTGAATTCTGTTTCCATCACATTTTATTAATTTGTTTTTTGATAGTCAGTGTTTTAAATATTATGTATTATTATATTTTCATGTATATAACACGCATAACTAATTCACACATGAAGTCAAATATTTTGTATATTTTTTTTGCCTTCAGTGTTTTCCTCTTTGGATTTTATTTTTATTGAAGTATAGTTGATTTACAAAGTTGTGTTAGTTTCTAGTGTATAGCAAAGTGATTCAATTATATATATTTATACTCATATACATACGCCATGAGGTTGCAAAGAGCCAGACACAACTGACACTGTGTGCACATGCACACACGCACACACACACACACACACACACACACACACACCTAACCACGATGGTGTGATCATTCACCTAGAGCCAGACATCCTGGAATCCGAAGTCAAGTGGACCTCAGGAAGCACCCCTACAAACAAAGCTAGTGGAGATAATGGAATTCCAGCTGAGCTATTTCAAGTCCTAAAATATGTTGCTGTTAAGTGTTACACTCAATATCCCAGCAGATTTGGAAAACTCAGCAGCGGCCACAGGACTGGAAAAGGTCAGTTTTCATTCCAATCCCCAAGAAAGGCAATGTCAAAGAATGTACCAACATACAAACTAACACAAAATTGCACTCCTCTCACATGCTAGCAAAGTAATGCTCAAAATTCTCCAAGCAGGGGTTCAACACTACGTGAACTGAGGACTTCCAGATATTCAAGCTGGATTTAAAAAAGGCAGAGGAAGCAATGATCAAATTGCCAAAATCTATTGGATCATCAAAAAACAAGAGAGTCCCAGAAACATCTACAACTGCTTTATTGACTACGCCAAAGCATATGACTGTGTGGATCACAAGAAATTGAAGAAATTCTTCAAGAGATGGGAATACCAGATCACCTTATGTGCCTCCTGAGAAATCTGTATCCAGGTCAAGAAACAACAATTAGAACCGGACATGGAACAATGGACTGGTTCCAAATCGGGAAATGAGTGTGTCAAGACTGTACATTGTCACCCTGCTTATTGAACGTATATGCAGAGTACACCATGCTGGGCTGGATAAAGCACAAGCTCAAATCAAGAATGCCAGGAGAAATATCAATGACTTAATAACCTCAGATATGTAGATGGAACAACCCTTATCCCAGAAAGCAAAGAGGAACTTAACCTCTTGATGAAAGTGAAAGATGAGAGTGAAAACACTGGCTTAAAACTCAACATTCAAAAAACTAAGATCATGGCATCTGGTCCCATTACTTCATGGCAGTAGGTGGGGAAACACTGGAAATAGTGACAAACTTGTTTCTTATGCTCCAAACTCACTGCAGATGGTGACTGCAGCCATGAAATTAAAAGACACTTGATCCTTGGAAGAAAAGCTATGACCAACCTAGACAGCATATTAAAAAGCAGAGACATACTTTACCAAAAAAGGTCTGTCTAGTCAAAGCTATGGTTTTTCCAGTAGTCATGTATGGATGTGAGATTTGCACCATAAAGAAAGCTGAGTGCCAAAGAATTGATGTTTTTGAACTGTGATATTGGAGAAGACTCTTGAGAGTCCCTTGACTGCACAGAGATCCAACCAGTCCACCGTAAAGGAAATCGGTCCTGAATATTCATTGGAAGGACTAATGCTAAAGCTGAAGCTCTAATACTTTGGCCACCTGATACAAATAACTGAGTCATTGGAAAAGACCCTGATGATGGGAAAGATTGAAGGCAGGAGAAGGGGATGACAGAGGATGAGATGGTTGGATGGCATCACTGACTCAATGGACATGAGTTTGAGCAAGCTCTGGGAGTTAGTGATGGACAGGGAAGCCTGGCGTGCTACAGCCATGGCTCATGGGGTCATGGGGTCACAAACCCATGGGCTCATGGGGTGGCAAAGAGTTGGACATGACTGAGCACCTGAACTTTAATATATATATATAATATATTTATATATATTAATCTCCATGTTTTTAACAATGCCACTTAACATGATAATTAAAATTCATAAATTGATATTTTTTCACATTGCTATTCAAAGTTTTATACTCATTTATAATTAATATTATTGCTAGTATTATAAGTGCAAGTAAACATAATATTTATAAATTCATTTATTTTTTTTGGATTGATGTTAGAAATAAATGAAATAGCATTAACAAAATGTTTTGCACTTTTTTGATTGACTCTCCTATTAGGTGGAGTTATATTTTAATATAGTCTATGCAGGTTAATTTTCTTTATTTTAACTAACACTGCTCACAAAGATAAAGATGAATTTGATTTTAATTTTCTCTTTATTGACATTCTGGATTTATAAATTGGTACAAAATCTGCCCTGGCAATATTGCCTAAGCACCAAGAAAAAGCATGCAACCACACTTTTCTAAAAATATTTTTACAAGCAAGTATCTCATGTAGAGAGACTAGCCACAGTGGTGGCAAGAAAAAAAATTACATGTTGAAAAAAATGGATCTAACTGACTGGAATAAGACAGGAGGTTATGACAGAGGAGATAACAAAGTTATATAAAGAGCAACGTGGAGTTCATAAAGAACTTTAAACATTGTAGAATTAATAGAATTGTGTAGAAGTAATAAAAGATAAGGAAGTGAGGAACAGAGAGAAGAGGCCACACTGTAAACATACAAAGAATAAAAAAAGAACAATAACGGAAAATCTGTGTAAGCTTAGGCAGAGACCTACTCTAATTCTAATGTTATAGTTTGTGTTTCAAGTTTACTGCCTATAAATATTAATTTATGTAGACAAGGCCAGGGAAAGCATATTAAAATGGACAAAATCTGCCATGAGCCTAATTTTATTCACATAACATGATACAGATGCTCCAGGAAATTTTTCATGTACCTCTTTAAAAAGGAACTATTTTGGTCATCTCTCGTTATATCTTCCTTGCCCTCTCCCTAGCCTGACAATGTTTTCTCCTTGTTGATGATAGGTAAATAACTTGGCTTCCCTGGTGACTCAGATGGTAAAGAGTCTGCTTGCAATGCAGAAGCGCTGGGTTCAATCCCTGTGTTGGGAACATCCCCCAAATAAGGGAAAGACTACCCACTCTAGTATTCTTGCTGGAGACTCCTGTGGACAGAGGAGCCTGATGGGAGTCCCATTGTGGTTGCAAACAGTTGGACACAACTGAGTAGTTAAACACACAAATACCTTACCCCTGGTTCCTCTCATTTTGTTCCTCTATACTGAGGAAACCACCCCCGACCTTCCTCCAGTGAACTTTAAAATAATTCACAGTAATCTATGCTACATGTCATTTGACTGAATATAGCAGAGTAAATGGCTACAGAATATTTAAGTCTGCCAAGATGTCAAAGACATTGATTTGTACATTAAAAAGTGCATGGTGAAAGTGAAAGCTGTGGCCGACTCTGTGACTCTATGGATTGTAGCCTACCAGGCCCCTCTGTCCCTGGAATTTTCCAGGTCAGAATACTGGAGTGGGAAGCCTATGCCTTCTGCAGGGGATCTTTTTGATCCAGGAATTGAACCGAGTTTTCCAGCATTGCTGGTGGATTCTTTACCAGCCAAGTTACCAGGGAAGCCCTCAAAACAAAGTGAAAGTCATTCAGTCTTGTTGGACTCTTTGTGACCCCATCGACTGTAGCTTGCCAAGGCTCCTCTATCCATGGAATTCTCCAGGCAAGAATACTGGAGTGGGTAGCCATTCCCTTCTCTAGGGGATCTTCCCAACCCAGGGATCGAACTCAGGTCTCCAGCATTGCAGGCAGATTCTTTACCACCTGAGTTACCAGGGATGTTCAAGTGCATATACCTAAATTAAGAAGGAAAATGCAATAGATAATTCCCTTTTGCTTCAAAGCAAAATGAGAGGAAATAGAATGGGAAAGAATATTTAAAATGTGAAATCAAAGCCCAAATTCTATTAAAAGTATTGCTTTCCAAAGTATTGCTTCCTATTTATGCAAAATAGACTTTAGTTGTTGAATGGTAGTGGGGGGTGTTAAGTCACTTCAGTTGTGTCAGACTCTTTGCAACCCCAGGCTCCTCTGTCCTTGGGATTCTCTAGGCAAGAATACTGAAGCGGGTTGCCATTTCCTGCTCCAGGGGAATCTTCCCAACCCAGGGATGGAACCTGTGTCTCTTACATCTCCTCCATTGACATTGTTAACATTTCACATGTTAACAAGTTAATGCTCAAAATCCCTCAAGCTAGACTTCAACAGTATGTAAACTGAGAACTTCCAAATATACAAGCTAGATTTAGAAAAGGCAAAGGAACCAGAGATCAAATTGCCAACATCCATTGGATCATAGAAAAAGCAAAAAATAAAAATAAAATAAATACTTCTGCTCAATTCACTATGTGAAAGCCTTCGGCAACAAACTGTGGAAAATTCTTCAAGAGATGGGAATATCAGATCATTTTACCTGCCTCTTGAGAAACCTGTATGTATGGCAAAAAGCAACAGTTAGAAACGGACATGGAACAATGGACTGGTTCCAAACTGGGAAAGGAATACATCAAGGTTGTATCTTGTCACCTTGGTCATTTAACTTATATGCAGAGTACATCATACAAAATGCCAGGCTGGATGAAGCATAAGCTGGAATAAGGATTGCCAGGAGAAATACCAATAACCTCAGATATGCAGATGGAACCACTCTTATGGCAGAAAGCAAAGTGGAACTAAAAAGCCTCTTGATGAGAGTAAAAGAGGAGAGTGAAAAAGCTGGCTTAAAACTCAACATTCAGAAAACTAAGATCATGGTATCTGGTCCCATCATTTTGTGCCAAATAGACTGGGTAACAATGGGAGCCATGAGAGACTTTATCTTCTTGGGCTCCAAAATCACTGGTGAGAGTGATTGCATCCATGAAACAAAAGACACTTGCTCCTTGGAAGAAAAGTTATGAAAAATCTAGACAGATTATTAAAAACAGAGACAATACTTTGATGACAAAGGTCTATGTAGTCAAAACTATGGTTTTTCCAGTAGTTATATATGGATGCCTTGTGAGAGTTGGACCGTAACAAAGCTGAGCACCAAAGAATTAATGCTTTCAAACTGGTGTTGGAGAAGACTCTTGAGAGGCCCTTGGACTGCAAGGAGATCAAACCAGTCAATCCTAAAGGAGATCAGTCCTGAAATATTCACTGGAAGGACTGATTCTGAAGCTCCAGTATTTTGGCCACCTAAGGCAAAGAGCTGACTCATTGGAAAAAATCCTGATTCTGGGAAAGACTGAAGGCAAGAAGAGAACGAGAAGACAGTGGATGAAATGTTTGGATGGCACCACTGACTCAGTGAATATGTGTTTGAGCAAACTCTTCCGATGGTGAAGGACAGGGAAGCCTGGTGTGCTGCAGTCCATGGGGTCTGAACAATAAATTGTTTGAATCTATTCTATAAATAATCACCATACAATTTTGTAAAGTAAACAAATATACTCAATTGTTTAATAAGCTATATTGTAATAGATAATATTGGGTTGAATTCTGAGCAAGTTTGATTTCTTACATACCTCAAACAGGGCGTAAATGCTGCATGTTACACAGTTATTTCATGTTTTTTTTTCTTTTAATTGAATTATGAATTATTAAGTAAATTTAAATTATATGTATACAAACCTAACATAATTTTACCCATAAGTTATATGAAAACATACTTCACTGAATTGGTGCTATGGAACAAATTATAGGGAAATAATATTCATAAAATTCATGTTTCAGTGAAACTAACTAAACTTTTGAAGGGCTACTGTGCAGCCCAGTATATTCTCCAGCCCCACCTCATTTCTCTGCACACATTTACAGTCAAACTCCTCAACAGAGATCACTTCAGTGCTTTCTTCTCTTTCTTTGCTCAGCTAATTCCCTTCAGACTTTAACTCCTACTCCTTTACTGATTGTGTTTTTGTTAAGATCACCAATGCCTTCCACACTGTGAAACCCACTTTTCTAGTTTTCATATTATTTACTGATTGGCAGTTAGGACCTAGTTGATTACTCTGCCCCTCCATGATAACTCCACATTGATTGACTCTGTTTCAGCCTAAGTGGCCACTCCTGGGTGGTGGTGCTTAGTCACTCAACTGTGTCAACTCTTTGTGGCCCCATGGACTGTAGCTTGCCAGTCTCTTCTGTCCATGGAATTTTCCAGGCAAGAATACTGGAGTGGGTTGCCATTCCTTACTCTAGGTGATCTTCTCAACCCGGAGATCAAACCCATGGCTCCTGCAGCTCTTGTGTCTTCTGCAGTGGCAGGTGGATTCTTTACAACTAGTGCCACCTGGAAAGCCCAACAGGCACTTTATTCCTTCTCATCTTACTGACTGGTGACAGTGAAGCATCCAATATCTGCCCATAAACCCCTTTCTCCTTGCAATTTCTTGATGATCTCTTCAAGTCTCATAGCTTTAAGTTTATTTATATCTCTGGCTCAGATCTTTCCTTTGTTGCCTACTTAGCATGTCCATGTAGATAGCTATCAGACATCTCAATCTTAATCAATCCTAAAATTTTCTCCTAATTCACATCCTCACAACCAATTTCCACCTAGCGGGGGTCTTCCCAGGTGGCTCAGTGGTAAAAATCTGTCTGCCAATACAGGAGACCTAGGTTTGATCCCTGGATTGGGAAGATCCCATGGAGAAGGAAATGACAACCCACCCCAGTATTCTTGCCTGGGAAACCCCATGGACAGAGGAGTCTAGTGGGCTACTGTCCATGTGATCACAAAAGAGTCAGACATGACTGAGAAACTAAGCAACAACATTAGCCACTCCAACTATCTAGTTGCTTGTGTCACAAAAACCTCTCTTTCGTACCCCACACACTACCCATTAAGAATCTTGTTGGCTTTACATGAAAATATTTCAGGTTTTAAAAATTATATGTTAACAATCTACAGAATTGGTACTGTGATCCAAAGTACCACCATGTCTTTCTTGGGGTTACTGCAAAAGCCACATAGCCATCTTCTGGCTTCTACTCTCAAGGTTTGCTCCCCTAAATCACCTTGCATCACAGCAACCAGGGTGATCTTGCAGACACATAAGTAAGGGTAGGTCATTTCCCTTCAGAAAGCATCCCATCTTGTGTCATTTAACACTGCAAGCCTCAGTTCTTACTTCCACAATTTCTATTATAATTTGCTGCATCTATTATCATATAACATACTATATAATTTACTTATTTCCTTCCTATATTGCCTATCTCCAAAATAGTAACTAAGCCCTATGAGTACTGTTTTTTTTTTCAGACTAATCCTGTCCTATGATCACATCTACGACAGTTTTTGTTAGATGAATTAATTAATGCAAATCATTAAAAAACATACAAGCGCCATTTGTCCATGTCCAGCAGGGGTTGCAGTCCAACAAGGAAGACATTCTTGACATGTTCCCATTGAACCTTAGATGGTAGGTATAAATATTTAGAATAATGAGTGGATAACTGTAAGTGCTATGTGTTTGTTATGAGTATTACTATTCTCTATTAGTAATATCATCATAATCATTATCATAACTATTAGTAAATATGAGTACATAATAATGAGTCATTTTCTGTATCACAATAACCCTGAAAGAAAGTAGTATTGGGTATTATCATTTTGTTGATGAACAAGCTGAAACTTAGGGAATTTCAATAACTGCTGAAGGAAACATCTAGTATGATGCAAAGTTAATATGAAAATTTAGATATCCTTGCCTCTAGCACTTGTACTTTTTCATTATACTATAATTGATTTTCATTGTTTTGCTTCAAAAACAGTTTAATATACTAATAAAATATGGTACACTTTGTATACTCAGTGCAGAGTCTGAATTTGCATTAGTTTGTAGAAAAAATATTCTGCTGTAAAACTGTAAAAGTTGTACCCTGACAGTAAAATTTAATCCACCAAAATTCTTAAATTATACCCTGTCTAATGGAATATTAGTAGGCTGTCTATAACGATATTTAGACAAATAAAAATTGGATACAAATATGTCAGTCTCATTAGTAAATCTCAAGGGCAATTTGATTCAATTAATATTAAACATGAGTTAAAATAGGATAGGAAATGTAGTTTGCTGAGGAACTCAGATTGTTTATGTACTATTTATTCCATTCACAAGTATTTATTGAATACCTGAAATACTTCAGTTGCATTCTAAATTTTGGAAGCAAGAGGACAACATTGAAGAGTTCCCATCTCAGGGGAGGGTCAGAAATGAAAAGGATTGAAAAGAAGAGATGATTACATTGCATTTTGATACAGGCTATGATTAAAGTATGAATGCAATGCAATGAGATAATAGATTGCCTTCTCAGAAAGGGTGACCAGGAGCTGAGCATTAAAAATAAAAAATAAAAAAAAGAAAAAACTAAGCAGATGAAAGGGAATAACTCTTTTTTGAAATAATAAGAAACTATTTGTTACATAAATACATTATATAATGTTTGTAAAATATGAGACTCTGTTGAAAATATGCTCATCCTCAGAAGCGAAGACCAGAAGCTGAACTTCTGCAAATGTTTCTCTGATTTTAATAATCGCAAAAGGGATGGGGGCACCCTAGTTAGTCATCACACTGTTTTATCTCACATGAACATCTACTACATTTTACTCTGTGGTATAGTTGTATGATACTTCCTACTTTCTCCAATAAACTATAAGTTTGTTGAGGACAGATACCTGTTTCTTTTTTTTTTCTTTTTTCTAACTCCACTGTACTTATCAGAGTGTTTTAAACATAGAAGGAAGTAAAAAAATAGTGAATTCATAAATTAATGAAATAAACTTTGTTATTCAATGATAAAAAATAAAGGCATAATCAGGGTTTGGGGCATTAATTTAATTAAAATTTACAGAAGAGTTATGTATTCAGCAAGTCTCACAAGGAGATATAATAATGTCACATAATTGTGTTTTCAAAGTATTATTTATGTCACAGTAAGACCATGGTCAGGTGGATCTTTCTGAATAAACTCCTCTGATTTCAGAAAATCTTTTTTGTAGCACCATTTAACCACTGACTGACAGAAAGTTAAACATTTGCTCTGCTTTTCAGCTTGCCTTATTTGTAAAAGAGCTAGTGTTTGAAGATAAGGATAAAAAGGTTATTAGAATATTTTATGAAAGATTTTCAGTGCCTCTTTAGTAATATGTTTATATATCACTTCTGTCAGCTAAATATTTAAATTACAGGATTTATTTTTCAACTTTGTAGTTATAGTACATACATTAATAAAACTTGAAAGTATGTTGTGGGTTGGATTGATTTTTTTAAGTTGCCATATTGTCCTGAGAGGAGAAGATCTACAATTCAAGGAGTAAGTGTCAAATCCTGGGTACAGGTGCCATAAAACAGAAATCAGCATCATCCTAGAAACTATTTGGGAAACCTGTATATGGAGAAATGGAATATGACATGTAAGAGAACATTTTAGATAATCCGTTTTAGCAACTTACGTTTTCAATATTGTAGTTTGAGATAACCTTACCACACGGCTTCTCACGTGTCTGAGGGGTAAAGAATCCTCCTGTCAATGCAAGAGACATAGGAGATGTGTTTGATCCCTGGGTTGGGAAGACATTCTGGGGGAGGAAAGGCAACCCGCTCAGTATTCTTGCCTGGGAAATCCCATGGACAGAGGAGCCTGGTGGGATCCATACAGTTCATGGGGCTGCAGAGTCTCACATGACTGAGGACAGATGCAGCAGCAACCTTACCATAATGTTAGTTCTATGGTAAATTACTTGATTTTAGATTCCATTCAATATTTCCATTCTGCTAAGCTTAATAATTAATTTGCTTTTAATGTGACTTTAAAATATGGTCCCATTGTTCAGAATCATAAAGTTTTGCCCCCTAGACGTTGGATTCTGTAGTTCTGAACCCTACATAAAGAATGATAAAGCAGTGGTTACCCTTCACTTCATTCATCTTGTTTATTCAAGATTGCAATCAATCTACACCACAAGTTGTGGCTAAAAAGAATTGCTTAAACATTTATATTTTGCAAACCTTCTCACAGAATTTTTATTACCTACCTGCCCCAGTGCTGTGACTAAGCAAATGACATTCAGTAATACATCACAGTCTGTTGTGCTGAACAAAAACATTCCTGATTCAGGGGTTCCAAGGCTTTTACATATTTGTTTGTATTTAAAGGCATGGGTTGAATGTATCCTTTTCATTATGTCTATGAAATTCTGTTCAACATTAAAATCTAGTTAGTAATTTTATATTGGCCAATGTATTTTATAAGGCAGCAGTTCTTATTTGTTTTTAATTAAGGCAAGTCAAAAACTTTGTTATCTTAGGTCTTTCTGTGCCAGGTGTTATATGAAAGAATATAAAACAAAATGAAAATGATGATTTAATTGTATATAATTTTAGCAAATATAGGTGACTGTATTTTGACTTACAACTGGTGTTCTTGTGCTTTTTATAATGCTATTTAAATTTTATTGTCTATTATTTATCTTGAGTATGTATCTTCATGATTCTAAAAAAATAATTGAAAAATTCAGTCTTACATGGCAGAGTGCCAGTTTATGTACAACACAGTCAAATCTAGTGATTCTCCCTTTAAAATAGTCGTTGTGCTTGGTGTTTGTGTGTTTATGTGTGTGTGTCTGTGTGTGCACCCGCACATATAGTGCTACATCTTGATTTTTCCTTTAAACAGATTCATGACCTCGTCCAAGTCACTTAGTCATTTAATCTACATCGGCATCAGTTGTCTTATTCATCAAGCAGAAAGATTACAAACTGACTGCTCAAATCTTCTGTAACTTTTTAATAAATAATAAATTCTATAATTGCATTATTCTATCAGTCTGTGTTGATTCTCATGGGTTCTTTTTTTTGTTTGTTTTTAGGGATAAACTAGCCTTCAGCATTTCATTTTATAGTTTTTCATGAGGGCTATTAAATGAAGACCTTTTAAGTATTAAAAATATAAGGGTCTGGATGAAAATTTCTTTACAAAAAAACTAGCTCATCACAGTTAAATATTTCATAGAGGTTTAGAAAGTGTTCCTTTTATTATGTCAAAGTACACTTATATGAATTATCAATGTCAAGAGAGGCATCATGGCTATTCACGTAAGTTTGGCAATAATTACTTTGAATGAGGTTTCCTTATGTGTTACATAGTTTTAAGTTAAAGAATAAAGCTAAAGAATATTTGGAAGCATGACCCTAAAATCTGATTGTAAAAAGTCTTTATCAGATACAATACAATCTTACAAATATGATTGTTTTTTCCTAAAACTAATTCTATTAATTTATATTAAAGTGAATGTATAAAACAGACTATCAGTTCTTAAATTTTAATATGTCCACGAGAATATTATGGGCCTAAGAAAATTTAGACATTAATCCAGATATTTCATTTTCCAGATAGTGGAAAAATGAAGGAAAAAGGATAGAAGTAGATTTCCATGGTCTCTCAGCTAAATGGTAGTACAGTTGATACTAGACATTTTTGTCCCAGTTCAGTGATCTTGCTAGCATACCAGACTGCTTCACTTTCAATGCAAATTGGTTCCAGTGGATTAATTTTAAATGAGTACTTGCCTTACAGATGGCAAGTAAAAAGCCTGGGATGTCAGAATAAGGTTAGGAAATAGGTAAACAGAACAAGACTGAAAAGTTTGTTTTTTTTTTTTTTTTTCCCATCAAAATAAATGAGCTGCTTGCTTGGTTCCTGTGAGAAGATCTAAAGGATTAAACTTTCTATTCCAATGAAACCAAAAACATCAAATAAAGAAAAACCTATCAACCAAGGAAAGGTTTACTCTTGGTATATTTGGACTGCATTATGTAGGGGACTGTTAAAAGCACCTAGAGTAAAATTTTTTAATGTCATGTATAATCACAACCTAATTTACTTGTCTCAGAAATATAGTTCAATAAATGGAGTAAATACATCACCATGCCTACTTGCTGGAACTCAGGAAAAATTACTTTATTTGATTTTATCTGTTATAACCTTGCATATAAATACACACAAGTACACAAATGTGAGTTTTAATCTCAAATTAAATTATAGAAATTCATGTTGAACAATAGATTTAGGCCTGCTGTTCAGATTAACAATTTAGAACATAAATTGAAAAAGCAAAATAAATAATAAATAAAAGAGTATAGAATAATGCTATAATAAATAAAATATAGGACAAATGACTAATTTTACTATATAATTTTGAAGTACACTTGATATTAGATGCACTGAAATTTTATATCATAAAAGCATAAAACCTCAAACTATAGATTCATTGGTACCTTTATATAAGCAAATCATAATTTTATCTGAATATGTTCAATTTGTTAATTGCACTTTAGGAATTTTTTAGAGTGTTGTGCAATAGTAAATAATTAATTGAAACACCATGTCTGGAAAAAAGTGTGAAGAGTATGAATTTCAAATTCATATAGAGCTGGATTAGAATTCAGGTATATTTTTTTTTTTTCAAGTTTTTTTTTTTTTTTTCTTTACTGTATTGGTTTTGCCATACATTGACATGAATCCACCACAGGTGTACATGAGTTCCCAATCCTGACCCCCTCTCCCACCTCTCTCCCCATATGATCTCTCTGGGTATATTTCTTAAACAAATTTCCTAATCACCTTAATTCCTGCCTAAATATCATTAACTGGAATAGTGGTGAAAATTAGATGACAGATAAAAAGATAGGCTAATTTATTTTTTTTTTCTTTAAATAAACTCTAGACTCTCAACATTTTGTCTGGCTATAAATCTTAACTTACAAAGACTGCTGCTGCTGCTAAGTCACTTCAGTCATGTCCGACTCTGTGCAACCCCAGAGACGGCAGCCCACCAGGCTCCCCTGTCCCTGGGATTCTCCAGGCAAGAACACTGGAGTGGGTTGTCATTTCCTTCTCCAATGAATGAAAGTGAAAAATGAAAGTGAAGTCGCTCAGTCGTGTCCGACTCTTTGCGACTCATGAACTGCAGCCTATCAGGCTTCTCCGTCCATGGGATTTTCCAGGCAAGAGCACTGGAGTGGGGTGTCACTAGACAGTAAATAATTAAATATTCAATTGAATATTGAAGTCTAGCATTCTTAAGAGTAAATGTTTACACATTTTTATACATTTAAAGTGGGGCTTCCCTGGTGGCTCAGGTGGTAAAGAATCTGCCTGAAATGCAAGAGATCTGAGTTCAATCCCTGGGTCAGGAAAATCCCTGAAGAAGGGAATGGCAATCTACTCCAGTATTCTTGCTTAGAAGATTCCATGGACAGAGGAGCCTGGCGGGCTGATGTCCATGGAGTCACAAATAGTCGGACATAACAGAGTGACTTTCACTCACTATACATGTAAAGAAAAACAGATTGTGGTCCTTTAATTTACATTTTCTTTGTATAATGTATTCAACATAAAATGAACACTTAAAAATGAGACAATTAAAAAGGTCATGTTGTTTCAGTTGGAGAATTGTGACTGCTTCTATATTTTAAGAAATTTTTAAAACTGTCAGAATTTATGGAGATCCAATGTGCAAAAATGAAATCACACAATACTCAAATTACTTATGATTGCACCAATACTTATCTCAGGAAAAGGACATATTTCAAAGATGTTTAATAATCATCTGTAATCTGCATTTTTATAACTCCATTAAAAATATTCCCTGTTTATTCTAACCAGAAGTCAGAGTTCTGTTGCTGAAGACCCATCACATTTTCGTGTACATTTTCTGCATACCTCAATTACTCCCTTGTAAAATAGGGATACCAGACCCATCATATAGTCCCTTCCAGTCCATAAACTCATTGTCTCTTTCCTTTTGAAAAATCTGAGTCCCTAGCACAGCAACTTTCACAGTGCTTGCTCTTAATAATTTTTTTGGATAGCAAATGAATGAATTGCCAGTTTTCTGTTTGCTATTCTGTGGACGATGCTGGTGTCTTTAAAATGATATTTTATTTAAATTACTACCCAACAATGTTATTCTAGATATCTTTAAATCCATTTTGTATTTAGGAACACATTAACAGTGGTCAATAATTTCGCTATTAATGTGAAGTGTCATTTCACCAGGGATCCATCCTGTGAAATGGATGATATGGAAGCATTTATTTAAAAGAGTTTTAAAGTACTTATGTGCAGTCCAAAGCACTCAATTTCTAAGCTAAATGCTTCACTAGTTCACTCTGCCGCAAGTCTAGATGACTTTGGCTTTAAATTAGAGAGCAATGCTTCCTTACATTCTAACTTGAAATATCTACATTACACAACACGTTCTCATGTGATTTTGTGGCTCAAAAACACTTTTCCTAGCATGTAGCTGTTTTAAAAGCTCTCAGAGTATTGTTTTGTTTGATTCATAGGACAGCACCAGTATTTTTTATTGGGATTTTTAAAGTCCATTTTACAGATTAAATATCCAAGAATTTCAGCTTTTTTGCCAAAGATTTCAACTGCTAGGTGAGTGGCAGTGTGAGAATTGGCAGGCAAGACTAACAGTATCATGTCAAGTGCTTTTGCCCTGCTATGCTCTTTTCTTTAACATGATATAAAAATGTCGTTACTAGAACAACAGCAGCAATAATGGATATTTAAAGACAAGGTAGAAAGAGAACAATTTGGATTAAAGAAAGCTTACTGATATCCACAAAACCTATAACATCACTTGCCTTTTTATTCTGCTTTTGTTCATTTGTTTTTGTTTTCATCTTGCATGTCTCATTTGTTGCATGTTTTCCAATGTATTCAACATGAACCAGTGTTGTTTAAGGCAATTTAAAAAAAGAGAGACACGAACAGTTGTACCAAGCTATCAGTCTGTTCTTTGAAAGATCTTTTAAAAAATTCTCTTTCTTTAAGCCTCTGTAGATATTCTTCCCTGATTCATCCCAAGAAATAATCCACAGACAAAATGTCAGGGGCAGTCCCAGTTGCAGAAGTTGTCTTGTTGCAGAAGATGTGATGTACTGCCCATTGTTCTATTTTTTAAATGGTGACTATTTTGGGAAAGTAATAACAGTTTATCAAAACTTTGCCTAAAAGTTATGAGAGTATAATTTTATGAAAAGGAAGAATCACACTTATATACACAAACAAACATGCAGACTTAAACACACAGACACACACTCACATTTTGGTTAGAAGAGTCATTTGAAAAAAAATGAATTTCCTAACCAAAATAGTATTTTATAATTTAAACTGTCCAGTGTTTCACAGGTTGTAAAACTGTCAGTATTAAAAAACAAACAAACAAAAAAACACCCAGTTAACCTTTACGTCTTTGGGCTTCCCTGATAGTTCACTTGGTAAAGAACACGCCTGCAATTCAGGAGACTCCTGCTCGATTCTTGACTCAGGAAGATCTGCTGAAGAAGGGACAGGCTACCCACTCCATTATTCTTGGCTTCCCTTGTGGCTCAGCTGGTAAAGAACCTGCCTGCAATGTGAGAGACCTGGGTTTGATCCATGGGTTGGAAAGCTCCCCGAGAGAAGTAAAAGGCTACCCACTCTATATGTTTCACAGGTTGCAAAACTGCCAGTATTTGAAAAACAAAACAAAATATAAAGTTAACCTTTACTTCTTTATTATAAAATGACTTCATTAGTATATATAAGTAGGTCATTAAAGACATAAATTATTTCATTTAACTTTTTCTTGTGTACTTTTTTCCTAATATGCAGTGTTGAAATAAATATATGTAATAAAATAATATTTCTTTAAAAAATAATTCCACAGTCCTTTTAACCCCTTTAACATGAATTTCATATATTAATATTATTTTTGTGTGTTTTCCTTTAGTATATTTAAAGTACTTAAATTAGTATGGTTTTAGCTGTTATATTCTATTTTTAGTTCAGTTCAGTTCAGTCAAGTCGCTCAGTCGTGTCTGACTCTTTGTGACCCCATGAATCCCAGCTTGCCAGACCTCCCTGTCCATAACCAACTCCTGGAGTTTACTCAAATTCATGTCCATCAAGTTGGTGATGCCATCCAGCCATCTCATCTTCTGTCATCCCTTTCTCCTCCTGCCCCCAATCGTTCCCAGCATCAGGGTCTTAAGTGATAGTAAATATATACTATGAAAAATGATTATATATGAATCAAAATAATGTAAAACATATTTCTTTTTGTCTTCGCTTACCTGAAATTTTCTTTAATGTACAACCTTAAAAGTATAGGAGATGTATGAAGGAATTTTATTTAAAATATACTGATCTCAAATGATAGAACAATACTGTAATATATGAAAGGAAATAGTCACAGCTTCTCCACAGACTGAATACTTTGAAAGTTTGATTATTAGTCTTTCATCCATTTCACTATAATATTACAAGTAGAAACAGCCATAAACATTAAAACTGAAAATGACAATATTTCATATGGTAAAAAATGTTTAATGTAGTTGGTAATATTATACCTTAATAAAAGGAAAGTTTATTAAATGTAAATGAGTATACAAATTAAACCAAGCTTGCAGTTGCAATTTTTCAAAATACAGAAAAAATAATTAACACTTTTAGTAGCCAGAGTCCCACTGAGAAAATAGATATCAAACTGAGAGAGCGCTGAGGGAGTGAAGGAGTTAATGATCAAAGGACTGAAAAAAATACAAAATCATTGAAGGCAAAAAAAAGCAATGTTTGAAATGGAAACCAGATATGAATCAAAGTGTCTATTGGTGTCAACAGACTGGCGTTAAATTATTCACTACATCAAAATGATAGTACCAAAATTCTTTACACAAAATAAAGATTCACATTCAATTTTCTTATTAAAAATTCACCCAATAATGTTTACCCACTAATTTAACAAACGTTTATCAAGCACCTACTATAAACCAATCTGAAGTGCTTAAACATTGGATACAAGCATCATTGTTCTTGCATTTAGGGAACTTAGAGTTGAGTAGGGAATATTAGTTATTAAATAAGTATTGGCATATATAAACATATGCTATAAACATATGCTCTTGCCTGGAAAATCCCATGGGCGGAGGAGCCTGGTAGGCTGCAGTCCATGCGGTCGCTGAGGGTCGGACACGACTGAGCGATGTCACTTTCCCTTTTCACTTTCATGCACTGGAGAAGGAAATGGCAACCCGCTCCAGTGTTCTTGCCTGGAGAATCCCGGGGACCGGGGAGCCTGGTGGGCTGCCGTCCGCACAGGGTCGGACACGACTGAAGCGACTTAGCAGACTTAGCAGCAGTAGCAGCAGAGTTGAGTAGGGAATATTAGTTATTAAATAAGTATTAGCATATATAAACATATACATAGATCATGATATATGCTGCAAAAAACAACAGTGCAATGTAAGTTATTTCTTCCTAAGGTGTTTTATTGTCTCAAAGCTGCCATAGCTTTTGATGGTGACTTGACTGGTGTAAGCCTTTGCTCGTTGCTTGATCCATATTCATAATCAAAACAACTTCCCTGTACTGACAAGCTCTGCTGTTGTCAGCACAGTTGTAGTCTATATTGTATTCTGAATAAGTTAATAAGTTTTAATAAATGCTTTCCCAATATAGTTTCCATGAAAATAATCTACCTCATTAATTTAGTTTAAAAGTTTAAAAATTTAAACCACAATAAAGCATAAATATATAAGATTTGAAATTCTCTTTGGATTCAAAAGTAAGGGGTATTTGGGGAAATATTGTAAGTAACTCAGTACATGTTGCTAATTACACTAATTATTATTCTGTCACATTTATTACCTTCATCTTTCATAGCATGAGTAATTAAGTGACAAAACCAGGTTTTATATTGTGATCAAACACTATTCTGTTACATCTACCCTACTGATGTCTTCAAAGAAAGTGCTGTCACAGTTTTACCAGTAAAGAACTTGTAAGTTGCTAAGTAGAAAAATATCTCAGTTTAAAGAACATAAGCCTGAGGCCTGGATGGACTTGATAGCTTGGGTAAAGATATTCAAAGAAAGACTTGCAACAGAAACCAATTTAACACAATTCTTACTGTCAGTGACATATGAATGCTCATTTTTAGTATGTCCATTATAACTCTTACTTAATATCATAGGATCCTGTAGATACAACTGGAAGCTTCACAAAGGTCTTCTCAGTAGAAGGGGTATTCTATTAATGACTGAGTTCTTTCAGTGCTGGACAGCAGCCAGTAGAAACACAAAGCCCATGAGCTCAAACAATTATATGACTGGCTTCCACAGGGAAATTAAAAAAAAAAAAATATTGGTCATTCTGTAAGGAAATTTTGCCTCGTGATATCAAAGACAGAGGAGATAAAGTATCCAGAATAACCCAACCAAGACCAATATCATTTAAAAATATGTGAAATGAAAAGTAACAACTACCACAGACAAAAATTTAAAAATGACTTTAAATGACTTTCTTTCCATGCTCCATAGTGCAAAAAATTGCATCTTTACCTAACTATTTTTGTCCCAGAAAGAGATCAGAAGCTGTTTTCAAAGGAGTTTTTTGGATCTGCCTGTAAGTGCATCCAAAACACACCTCTGCTGATCTTGGCTGATTTTCTGATTATAAGCATTTTATAACAAAAAGTCAGCAATGTTTAGTATCAGCAGACACCATTTTGAACCATTCATTATATAGTCAGCCTAAGCCTGGTTGAGACAAATGATACTTGAGATTGATAGTCTATTTGGCAGTCATTCTTAGACAGTGTCTGAGCTCTGACCCTATACCTACTTGAGTTACTGTAAAATTAGGTTTCTAGACCACACAATACCATATAGACAGTATCATGTAACTGTTAGCTATTAGGTTTCATATGTGAGTAAAGATAACTGTATAAAATTATTCATGAGTCTTTTGTATATCTATTTAAGACATAGCATAAAATATCAATCTGTTTTCCTTATCTGAGTATCCATTTAATTATAACTGTACAATAATTATAAGATAATCATTTCTAATTATGTTTTCCCCTTTTCCTGAAATTCCAGGATGCACCAATATAATTTTGTGCTCAACCTTCTAGATTTTTTCTCTGCTTCTTGTACTTTAAGATTTTCATTGTTTGGATGACTTTATTAGGAACAGCTGAAAATCCATTTTGAAAGTTGACAGGGTATATATGAAAAATGAGTAAACTGATTTAAAATTTAAATATCGTCACATGGCTAATATCAATAATATTGAATATAATATTATGTTTTTACCAAAAGTTAGTAACAACACAATGTGTTTATGGTGTTGTTATTTTACTTTGCTATTTTAATACAAGGTACACTTTCAAAGGGCAAAATTATTACTTAATTCTTTTGAATTTTTATTGAGGAGAATATTTTAACTCATTACTCAAATATAAAGTTTACTTTGATTTTTAAAATCAGTTTCATCATGATACTGTCTATGAAACCCAAGAAATAGTCAAATTGAAAGGCTAGCCTTATTCAGACACAGGACAAAGCTGATGTACACAAAGCAGTAAGTATACAAATTTAAATTCAAAACTGCCAGATCATTTACTGAAAAATTACAAGTTTTCCTCACAAGATCACATTTGTTATAGAGCTTCCTTTCTATAATGCAGGATTCAAACTGTCAAACTGTTTAATGGCAAACGTAGATTTTCCACTTTTAAAACAGCTGATACTGTAATGTAGAGGCAAATGAGGGCAATTTATTTCTATACAACTTTGAGCAATTTTTATTTTCAGACATATGCCAATTAAGATGTACTGCTGAAAACCAAGTGGTGTTTTTTTGGACATTATTTATAGCCCTCCTAAAATCTGTTATCAGATTCTTTAAAAGAAAAGATTTATCATAAATCTCATATTTTAACATTTGAATATTAGCATGAAAGGAAGAATTAAAACATTAGTTAGTATGCCTTACTTTCTATGTTTCACTTTTTTTAGTTTACCATTAGGTCTCAGCAGACATAGAGAATAGACTTATGGGCATGGGGAGAGGAACGGAGAGGGTAGGATGTATGGAAAGAGTAACATGGAAATTTCATTACCATGTAAAAGAGATAGCTAACAGGAATTTGCTGTATGGCTCAGGAAACTCACACAAGGGCTCTGTATCAACCTAGAGGGACAACGGGATGGGAAGGGAGATGGGAGGGAGTTTCAAAAGGGAGGAGGTATATGTATACCTATGGCTGATTCATGTCTGAGGTTTGACAAAAACAGCAACATTTTGTAAACAATTATCCTTCAATAAAAAAAAAATTAAAAAATGAGCATCAAATGGTCATGATTTTTACAGACAATTTACAATATATATAAAACATATCAACCATTATCTTATTTCTTAAACACTTAAAAAATGTAGTTGAGGACTCAGTTACAAATATTATAAATTGAAGTCTAATGCAAACAGCTTTTCTATTTACTAGTGAACACTATTGGAGCTTCCCTCGTAGCTAGTAGGTAAAGAATCAGCTTGCAATGCAGGAGACCTGGGTTCGATTCATGGATTGGGAGGATCCTCTGGAGAAGGAAATGGCAGCCCACTCCAGTATTCTTGCCTGGAGAATCTCTTGGAAAGAGGAGCCTGGCAGGCTGCAGTCCCTGGAGTTGCAAGAGTCAGACACGACTTAGTGACTAAACCACCATTGTACTGCAGGGGATTCCCCGGTGGCTCAGCAATAAAGAATCTGCCTACAATGTGGGAGCTGCAGGAGACGTGGGTTCAGTGGATTTGATCCCTAGGTGGGTTCAATCCCTGGGTAGAGAAGAGATCCCCTAGAGGAGAGCATGACAACCCACTCCAGTATTCATGGGAAATTCCATGGACAGTGGAGCCTGTTGGGCTACATAGAATAATAAAATCAAAAGATTTGTTTTAAATGTATTTTTATTTTATGGAAAGTATTTCAAATTTTTCATTTAGGCTGTATAATTTGAAATGATTTTGGATGTATTTTGAGGGGATCTCCAAATCAGAATTCTTTGTAGCATTCAAAGATTCCCAAAATACAACCTTCAAGTACTTTTGCACTTTCATTTCCCTTGGTTCTCTTTATGTTTTTGAAGTTTAAGGAAAAGTGGGCTACTATTCTACTCAGAATAACTTTATCATCTCTTCTATCAAAAACTCTCTTTACGTTTCTCCTTCTGACATTCAATCCCTCCTTCAAGGTCGATCTCAGATGTCTCTTCAAGTATATTCCTCCTTACATGATATAAACACTTGTTCTTAAAAAATGCTTTTAACTTATCTGGGGTCATTTATTTTCTACATGTATCTTGTGGTTGCTCACACTGTATCCTGTCTCTCCTACTAAAAAAACATTCTTTCTTAACAGGGACTGAATCTTATCTACTCATTGTTCCCTGGAAATGTCTAGCTTGATGCCGTGCACATAACAGGGAATCCACAAATATATGAATTTACTATTTTATGTTATACCACTCCTTTGCCTGTAGGAAGGACATCTTTGCATAATGAAAAGTCCTACTACAAAAACAACAATAAGCCTGGGCTCAATCTGCAACCCATTGGTCTAAAAACTTTATTCATTCATTCAACAAATATGTATTGATCTCCTGTGGTTATCTGTGTTCTACCTGAGTTGGAAGGTAGAGAATAAGAAAAGGTCATATTGACCTGCATTTTGCCATTCTTCTCCAGAATGTATTAGGTTGGTTAAAATATTTGTTCAGGTTTTTCATAACATGTTATGGGAAAACCTGATTGAACTTTGTGTCAAATCCCATAGGTTAGAGATCGATTTGATTTATCCTCTCAATGCCTTTTTGCTTCCACTCTGAGACTAAAAAAGTGATTTTAAATGTGTGTTCCCCACTTTCACTTAAGAGTTATTGAAAGGAAAAAGAATTGAGAACTAAACAGGGGAGTAAGCTCTGTGACTCTACCTTCTTCCTCTTTAATCAGGACATTCTTTCTTGTTTTACTATTAGCATTCTGGGGAAAAAAGGGGGAAAAAATGCAGCTGAAAACCAAGGTGGAAAGAAACAGTTCTAAGAAAGAAGGCAATCTCAGATATGTGAATTATACTGCATTATTTTATTGCATTGATTTTGTGATTAATCACTGTCAGTATTCAAAATGGAACTTTTTTGCAATGTTACAATTTAAAGAAAATTGTATCATTTAAGTTACTGAAAAGTGGGCATGATTATATAAGGTATAGCTCAGTCGGTAAAGAATATGCCTGCAGGGCAGGAGACCTGAGTTTGATTCCTGGGTCAGGAAGATCCCCTGGAGAAGGAAATGCCAAGCCATTCCACCATCCTTGCCTGGAAAATCCCAGGGACAGAGGAGACTGGTGGGCTGCAGTCTGTGGGATCACAAAGAGTTGGGCATGACTGAATGACTAACATACATAATATATGATGTATAGTGTTCCTGGAGGCCAAATAATTTAGGATATATGCAGGGTTGAATTTCTTTATTAATAAAAAGGTAAACGAACACTCAGTTGTTTTCTGACACGAGAATATTCAAGTAAAAGCTGCTTGGAGAATAGTGTTCCTGGTTGGTTCAATAGCCCATCTTCTCTGAGATTCTCTGCATCTTCCTCTTTTGGGAGCAAGTTGGCCCCAAGCATCTTGACCTCTCAAGATTTTGTCATAAATCCAAGAGGGAAAATATATTTTATTCATATCTGTTTCCTTTCGACAGGGAACAAAAATATCCCAGACTCTGTCAGCCCACCTTCCTCAGGTATGGGTTGATGACCACACTCTTATTAATAAGAGAGACTAGAAATTGTAGGTAGCATGTTGGCTTTTCAGCTTCTATCAAATGTGGTGAACTCTGCCAGGAAAGAGAAGACAGAGAAATGACTGCTTTGCACTAAATAGCAATGGAGAAATAACACTGAGAAGGAATGTTTAAAAAGAAAACAAAAAAAGCCAGATTCTTACTAGATTAAATTAATGTGCCCCTAGCTAGATGCTGAAATAAACTATATTTAAAGCAGTTATTTTGAATAAAACTGTATCATTTTCATTTATGATTTCCTTTTCTTACAATATTAATATTGCAAGTGGTTAACTGCATTTCACTTGTTTTATTGCTGATTCATTTTCAGTTTATTCATATTCATTTACTACTTTGCCTTTTGAAGAAAGATTAAAAATAAGTCTGTTTGAACTCTGCATGCATTTTTGATCATTGGTGCCATTTATGTAGAGTATGAATCAAGATGTGCTTGTATTTTTCCCTTCTTTGATGCTTGTTTTTATGTCCACCAAGCATGGCCCTTTGTTACTGCATTGTTTCATCTCTCTATTTCTATTTTATATCTACCAGAGGAAAAAAAAAAGATTAACATAGTTTAAATAGATTCACTTAACCAAAAGATAAATTATTTTTAGATTTTATGTGAGGAAACATTAGATACTATGGAAATATTTTCATCTCTTTCTACCATATAGTAACACTTTAAACTATAGTAAACCAGCTTGTAGAATTACAGTCTGAGAACTTAGCATTTATATGTTTCCATTTAATGTTCATAGTATATTTTACATGTGTCAAAGATCAGAATTTCTAATGAACTCAGTGGTGAACACTTCTTAAAATAGTGAAACATTAGAGGTTCAGAAAGATTGCATTATCCATTTAATTTGTTTCCAAAATCCAACGACTACTCTGAAGATAGAACTCAACTTTATAAAATATGCCAATTTTTCAGCTTACATAAATTAATAATTGATTTTGCACTCAGACACACTTATTGATCTATAATTAAAAGACCTCCAAAGCTATTTTTAAGCTGTCTTGCATTTCAAAATGTAGCTGAAGTTTTAGAATGCAGGGAAATCTTTCGTTTTTGAAGGAGATTTGAAAGGATGCCAGCATACACTCTAATCCATATTTTCATGTGGATGTCTTTAAATTTCTTTTGTGAGATTTGGTATTTTGGTTTATCATTATGATCTTTTTCACATGAAAAGCTTCTCAGTAATAGTATTTAGGAAGTCTGGTAAAATTAAGTATCGAATTTAACTACTGCATTTTGAATTGTTGTTAATGTAGTATATGAATATATAAAACCAACATCCTACTACCATCCCCATTCCCTTGAAAGGTAGATAAGGAAAATGTACACTATAAAATAGTTACAATGTTTTGGTGTACTTTATTCACATTTGTGTTATATGTTATCTTCAAGAAAAATGTGACCATCCTATAAGGAATTTTCTTCACAAAACTGGAAAGATGATAAGAGGACAGAGGGGAGCTCGGATTTGTGGGAAGTATGGACAAAGCTGTGAAGTAGTTTTTGGAGAGGCAAAGCACTGAAGCACTCCTCTAGAGAAAAGTGCTAAAGCAGAAAAAGAAACAGATTGTTCCTTGTTGCAATGAATATGAGTTCTGTCCTCAATTGAGAAAATCAAAGATCTGGGAATGGAAAGGAGAAAGGTTGTATTATTTTTGCCTGTGATTTCATTCTCAATTTATCTTGTTTTATTTTGTTAATTAATAAACTTTATTTTTAAAGCAGTTTTAGGTTCATAGCAAAATTGAGAAGAAAGTATAGGATCCCTGTATACTCCCTATCCTCATGTATTTTCAGTTTTTATCAAAGAAGTACTTGCTCTTATTTTGGTATGAGAGGCCCACACTTTAAAGAAGTGTTTAAGCACAGCAGTTTTACACATAGACAGGCTTGCTCCCTCACCCAGACAACCCAACAAATGGTAATATTACACTTTCTCAGATAATCTCTTTGAGATTTCAGACACAAGTCAGCAAGTTTAGCAAAGACAAGCAGAGATCATATTAAGAGGAAAGGTAGTGAAGAATATCTTAAAATAATTTGAATTTATTATCCTTTACACTGTTACTTTCTTTCCTACAACTTCTTATAACATACACTTTTACTGAGGTTTGTACTGAATTTTTTACTGATATTTATTTTGTTTAAAAAAAAAGAAGTTTAGCTGCAATGAGTCTACGGCTCTGAGTACTCAGTCATATTATAACTCAACAGAAAAGAATTGTAATTTTCTATTCTCAAATGTTTTTTGTTCCTGTTCTTTTACTTTCATCTCTAATTACCCAAAATCTCATGTCAAGTTCTCCATGTCTTTGGGCTGGGTTTTACAATAATCTTTTATTTTTCAATCTTGACCTGTTTTGATCCATTCTATTTAATATCATCAATGAATATTCCCAAATCATGAATTTTACAAAGCCAATTATCTACTTTGAAAGAAAGACAAAAAGAATAAAACTTTTCTTGCCTATCTTCCTGTCCTCTGTTTCTGGACATTAAATTTGATATTGATTAGACAGAAATAGAGGACAGGAAGATAGGCCTATGTCAGATAAAATTAATTTAATAAATATATAGCATATCTAACAGCATGGAGTAGAAGAAAGTCATGATTATTGAGGGGTCTGGAGTCTCTACTGGTTCTGTAGAAATAAACTGGAGAAAGGTGCTCTGATTCCACAGTACCTTGGCCCAGTTATTTAGATAGAAACATCAGCAGAACAGGCAGGAAGGGCAATTAATCAGGTTACTACTGCCTGATAAAATGATCCCTTAACATCACTCAATTCCCTTTGTTCTAATTCTGTGCTCTCAAGAGAAACATCAAGTCTAAAATTTCATCTCCTCAGAGAATTTACCTACCCAAGAGGGTATGCCCTTGCAGATGACTTGTCCCAGTTGTCAAGCCCCAGAATGTCTCTCCAACATAATTTAAAACATTGGCATCCAATTTATGAATTAGCCTCATGTGACTTTATCTCTAGTGACTTGCTCTCCTAAGACCAGAACACCTGTAGCAATTTGACAAATCTGCATTTCTAATTCTACACCAAGACATGGCAATTCCATTAAACTATATTTCTTGAGGCACATCCTGAAAAAAGTAATCTAAGTCACCCACAGATTAAAAAATTAAGTTATTAAGAAATTAAGTCAGTTTGACACACTTTTTTTTAAGCTTTTGCTTAATTAATTCAGTGATGGTCTTTTTTGGAATCTGTGTTAGGCATTATTTCTTGCTGACTTCAGCAAAATTATTTATCCTGCTGCAAAAATTTGTCTAGGTTAGTTTTAATCATCCCAACATCTGGACACTAAAGATACAAAATACTAATATTATACATCAATACCTTTGGGAATCATACTTCAGAAAGATCCCATCAGTAAATTCCTATATAACAAAAAAGTTCTCTGTTACTTTTAGTCTAAAATTGTATGTGCAATTATAGAAAATAAAAATGTTAAAGCATTAACACTGAACTCTAAGGTTTTTGGTGTGCACTGCATACTCTCATTAACCAGACTCATATCATGTAAACCTTTTGTATTGTGACAGTAATATGACCACATTTCCTTAAAACTGTCTCAGTGTTAACTTAGTAGATGTAGTTTAAGAGATATTTGTGTTAGAGAACTTGGTCAGAGTTTCATTTCTGACAAAGGATAGTTATCCTGCCATGTGATTCCTCAGTTTCCCCATCTGTTAAAGGAGAGTATAATACACTGTTGAGAGGATTAATTTATTTAACACATATAGAGTGCTTAGAACATTACACATAGCAAATTTAGTTTTTGTTATTATGTATTCTCAAATGATGGCTATTGCAGCAGATTTGGAAGTCGGAGATCTTTTGTATCACTTCTTTATAACTTTGCCAAGACATCAAGAGTTTTGCCAATTTCAGGGGTCTTCTGAATGTAAAAAAAAATTTCCTGGGGTTAGAGCATGCTAAAATATTTCCTCATTATTCTAACAGATTTTAAAAAGCAGATTCTCTCAAAATGGATCTTCTTATATGCTTTCATTGTAAGGTGAGAGTGAGTATAAGTTTATCTGGCTTGATTTGGTTGGTCTGAACAAATCTCAGTCAGTCACCCAGCCAGTTCAGTCACTCAGTTGTGTCTGACTCTTTGGGACCCGATGGAATGCAGCAGGCCAGGACTCCCTGTCCATCACCAACTCCTGGAGTATGCTCAAACTCATGTCCATTGCATTGGTGATGCCATCCAACCATTTCATCCCCTGTTGTCCCCTTCTCCTCCTGCCTTCAATCTTTCCCAGCATCAGGATTTTTTCCAGTGAGTCAGTTCTTCCCATCAAATGGCCAAAGTATTAGAGTTTCAGCTTCAACATCAGTCTTTCCAATGAACATTCAGGACTGATTTCCTTTGGGATGGACTGGTTGGATCTCCTTGCAGTCCAAGGGACTCTCAAGAGTCTTCTCCAACACCACAGTTCAAAAGCATCAGTTCTTCAGTGTTCAGCTTTCTTTAATCCAACTCTTACATCCATACATGACCACTGGAAAAACCGTAGCTTTAACTAGACAGACCTTTGATGGCAAAGTAATGTCTCTGCTTTTTAAGATGCTGCATGCAATGATCATGACTTTTCTTTTAAGGAGCGTCTTTTAATTTCATGGCTGCAGTCACCATCTGCAGTGATTTTGGAGCCCCCCAAAAGAAAGTCTGTCACCGTTTCCACTGTTTCCCCAACTTTTTGCCATGACGTTTTGGGATCGGATGCCATGATCTCAGTTTTCTGAATGTTGAGATTTAAACCAACTTTTTCACTCTCCTCTTTCATTTTCATCAAGAGGCTCTTTAGTTCTTCTTCATTTTCTGCCATAAGGTTGGTATCATCTGCATATCTGAGGTTATTGATATTTCTCCCAGTAATCCTAATTCCACCTTGTGCTTCATTCAGCCTAGCATTTCTCATAATGTACTCTTCATATAAGTTAAATAAGCAGGGTGACAATATACAGCCTTGACATTACAGATTTCTCAGGAGACAGGTCAGGTTTCCTGGTATCCCCATCTCTTAAAGTAAAATAAAGTAAAAATAAAAATAAAAAAAAAAAAAGAATTTTCTGTGTTTTGTTTTGATCCACACAGTCAAAGGCTTTGGCATAGTCAATAAAAACAGAAGTAGATATTTTCCTGGAGCTCTCTTGCTTTTTTGATGATCCAATGGATCACTGGCCATTTGATCTCTGGTTCCTTTTCTAAATCCAGCTTGTACATTTGGAAGTTCACAGTTCACGTACTATTGAAGCCTGGGTTGGAGAGTTTTGAGCATTAATTTGATAGCTCAGAGTAATGTGAGATGAGTGCAATTGTGTGGTAGTTTGAACTTTCTTTGGCATTGCTTTTCTTTGGGACTGGAATGAAAACTGACCTTTTCCAGTCCTGTGGCCACTGCTGAGTTTTCCAAGTTTGCTGGCATATTGAGTGCAGCACTTTCACAGCATCATCTTTTAGGATTTAAAACAGCTCAACTGGAATTTCATTACCTCCACTAGCTTTGTTCGTAGTGATGCTTCCTAAGGCCCACTTGACTTCCCATTCCAGGAACTCTGGCTCTACGTGAGGGATCATCATGATTATCTGGGTCGTAAAGTGTTGTTGTTGTTGTTGTTGTTTTTTGTACAGTTCTTCTGTGTATCCATGCCACCTCTTCTTAATATCTTCTGCTTCTGTTAGTTCCATAACATTTCTGGCCTTTATTGTGTCCATCTTTGCATGAAAAGTTCCCTTGTTATCTCTAATTTTCTTGAAGAGATCTCTAGTCTTTCTCATTCTATTGTTTTCCTCTATTTCTTTGCATTGATCGCTGAGGAACACTTTCTTATCTCTCCTTTTTATTCTTTGGAACTTTACATTCAAATAGGTATATCTTTCCTTTTATCCTTTGCCTTTCACTTCTCTTCTTTTCACAGCTATTTGCAAGGCCTCTTCAAACAACCATTTTCCTATTTTAATTTATTTTTCTTGAGGATGGCCTTGATCCCTGCCCCCTGTACAACGTCATGAACCTCTGCCCATAGTTGTTCAGGCACTCTGTCTATCAGCTCTAATCCCTTAAAACTATTTTTCACTTCTACTGTATAATTGTAAGGGATTTGATTTAGATCATACCTGAATGGTCCAGTGGTTTTCCCTATTTTCTTCAATTTAAGTCTGAATTTGGCAATAAGGAGTTCATGATCTGAGCCACAGTCAGCTCCTATACAGTCAGCTCCACTTTGCTGACTGCATAGACCTTCCCCATTTTGGCTGCAAAGAATATAATCAACCTGATTTCAGTATTGACCATCTGGTGATGTCCCCATGTAGAGTCTTCTCTTGTATTTGGAAGAGGGTGTTTGCTATGACCTGTGCATTCTCTTGGCAATACTCTGTTAGCATTTTCCTTGCCTCATTCTGTACGCCAAGGACAAATTTGTCTGTTACTCCAGGTATTTCTTGACTTCCTACTTTGGCATTCCAGTCTCCTATAATGAAGAGGACATCTTTTTGGGGTGTTAGTTCTAGAAGGTCTTGTAGGTCTTCATAGAACCGTTCAACTTCAGCATTACTGGTCGGGGCAAATACCTGGATTACTGTGATATTGAATGGTTTGCCTCGGAAATGAACAGAGATCATTCTCTGATCAATCTCTTTCTCAGTGAATGCCTTTCCAATATTTCATAGACTTTAAGTAAAAAATTATTCATTGATTCAGAGTCAGAGCAAGCTTGAAGATTCACTGTTTTCAGCCCCAGTAGATTCCTGCTATCATAATGTCCTATTGTCTTTTTATTAGGAAAGGATTATAGTGGTTTACAAATTTTCAAAATGTAATCAATAAATACCTACAGATGAGTGAGACAAAATTATCTGCTCTACATTTCAACCTCCACTCCTGCCTCTTGAATGCATAGATGTGTCATTTGCCTGAAATTTACTTTAAAAATTGTTCAGGGAATGATTTTACAGGAGATTTCAAAAGTAGATTTAAAAAAATGTTCAATATTGTTTTTATCATTTTCAGTTCTTTAGTTCTTCAAAACCTTTATGCTACTATATTCTTTATATTCCTGCCAAGGAAAAGTGAAGTTTCAAAAACTGCAATAGCTTTCACATCTACTCTTACCTAAAACTTTTAAATATATTATTTCCATGGGCTTAATGTCATTGAAGTCTAATATCTGATACAAATGTAAATTTTACTCTTACTTTGATACACCACACATTCCTTTTTCTACTTTGGGGATCAATATGTAATTCTCCAAGATGAGGTGTGAGCATTGAAGCATATGATTTCCTTTCCCCTCATAATGAGCATATTTTGGATCTGAAGCTCTGAAAAGAATCTTGATGAGTAATGAAACCTAGTTACTAAAACTTTTTAGGTATTTATGAATGACTGTGACATGCTAAAAATCTATATCTTTCCATGTGTATATAAAATTTAGACAGATTTGAAGTGTGAGTATATGTCCTCTTTTTCAAGCTGTTTTTTTTTTTTCTTTTTTCTTTGCTATTCTGATACAAAAATGGTCACTTTAGATCAAACTCCTAGAACTTTCTTTTTTCCCTCTGCATCTTGAACTTTTTGCTTGGAGACATTTAATGAAAAGGACAAAAAGAAAAAAAAAATCCCATCTGTATGTCTCTTTGGAAATTCAGGTTTCTTGAAGATCAGGGATAGAACTCAATAGATCCCTCAACGTTTAAACTTTCTGAATATGACATGATTTGTAATGTAGAAGTAAAGGCACATCAAAGTTGGCAATTCAAAAATGTGACCTGTCTATTGTACTTAACTTTCAGGTGAGTTCATGAGTTTCTTCCTGCTGTGTCCCTTTCCTGTGCCATTTTAGGCAGACAGGAGAATAATAGAGTGATTTTTCTCTGTGTTTTAACAGCATAGTTTATTTGAGAATGCTATTAGTTTTACCTTTTGAAAACAAAGTACAATATCTGAATAATACAAGTTTACAGCCCTGTATCTAAAGTAAATATAAAGTTATATTTAGTGTTTTAATGTGGAAATGGCTTTTCAGTTCTAAAGGGGAAAACTAGTTTGTTTGATTAAATGTCTTACAGCAAAATTCTGTTTCTTTATTCACCTGTGCTCCATCACCAAAGAATGATCCACTGGTTTTAAGATATAATATGCTTTTGTGTGTAGTCATATGGCAATATTAGCAAGCATAACTGCACAGTCATATAATAGATAGAACCCACTTTTTACTTAAATATTGTTTCAAAGAGCTAGAGATATCTGGTTTCAAGTACTATAGTCATTAACAGATGCACCACCATTCAGCATCTGGTCATATAGTGAAATTGAGATGTAAATGTTTATGATCAAAATATAACTTATGAGCAACGAAAATGCCAAATAACATGTCATATATATTTTTATATGTGTATGTATATATATATATATATATATATATATAACTGAATGACTTTAGTTCATAACACCTCTTTACCAAATCCAACTTGATGTATACCAAGTTTAAAAACATGTCACTATTTTCTATGATTTATATTCACCTGTATATAAAGATAAATCTTTTGGAAATTTTATGTCTTACACAGTTGAAAAGAAAGATAATAATATTTTTATGCTCAAATTGTAGCTTTGTCCTAATACATATCTTTGAAAATTATAGGCATATATGACTTTTCTTTATTACTTTATACCTTTTCCCTATAATGAGAGAACTAGTCAACGACTACCTATTAGTAGTCATAATTACCATTCTATGTATATAGACTTCGCTGGTGGCTCAAACATAAAGCATCTGCTACAATGTGGGAGACAAGGGTTCAATCCCTGGGTTGGGAAGATCTCCTGGAGAAGGCAATGGCAACCCACTGCAGTATTCTTGCCTGGAAAATCCCATGGATGGAGGAGCTTGGTAGGCTACAGTGCATGAGGACGCAAAGACTGGGACACGATTGAGCGACTTCACTTTCACTTTCACATTCACTTTCACATGAATAATATATAGAAAAGCTTAAGAGATCAGGTGAGCACAGTAACTCAGCATAATATATATAGGCCAAGCCTTTGTAGATTACTTGAAGGCTATCTAACTGCAAAAAGTTACTTAAAGACCATTACAGAAGGTACAGAAAATGAAATCTGTTCTAAAAGCAGGATATTGCTAACATATGAAATACTTGTGTTTGTCAAAGCAAGTGAAACCACATTTTCTAAAGAAGAATATATTTGATCTTCAATTCACTGATCTTATATCCTTGCATATATTTTTTTTTCTGTATGAATAGATGTAATTTTAAATACTGTGTGCTTGTCAGATCCATGAAGTGACTTGGAGAAGGCCTTATTTTCAAAATTATCTTGTCAATTTCATTGTGACAGTAACAGAGGCAGGTAGCAGCAGTTTTCTTCTGATTATGTTAAAATCTCATCTATTATTTAGTTTAAAGCTGACAGCATATATTAAGGCTTAATGAAGGCTTTCAGTAATTTCAGACTAAATTTATCTTCCCCAATTTTATACATTTTTTTGTCATTTGAGGGTTATAATTTGATCAAAGGTTAATTTCAGGAGGAGTTTTTCCAAATTATTTTAACATTAAATAAGTAGAGCATGAATTTTTGGGAAATGTATCCATGTGAAACTATTTTTTTAGGAGAAATGGAATTATAAGACAGGTATTAAGAAAAGCATTGACTTTTTTCTAGCAGAAAAATGTAATTATCCTTTTTGTCTATATTCTCATTTAGCACTCATCAAGTCTAGCCTGTCCTCTCTCCTCCCTGCCAGTCATCTTAATTCATCGACTATAGATTGTTTTAATCTCAGTGGAAAACACGGAACTTTAATGATCTGTGTCAGTTCAGTTCAGTTCAGTCGCGCAGTCGTGTCCGACTCTTTGCGACCCCATGAATTGCAGCACGCCAGGCCTCCCTGTCCATCACCATCTCCCGGAGTTCACTCAGACTCACGTCCATTGAGTCCGTGATGTCATCCAACCATCTAATCCTAGGTCGTCCCCTTCTCCTCCTGCTCCCAACCCTCCCAGCATCAGAGTCTTTTCCAATGAGTCAACTCTTGCCATGCGGTGGCCAAAGTACTGGAGCTTCAGCTTTAGCATCATTCCTTTCAAAGAAATTCCCGGGTTGATCTCCTTCAGAATGGACTGGTCGGATCTCCTTGCAGTCCAAGGGACTCTCAAGAGTCTTCTCCAACACCACAGTTCAAAAGCATCAATTCTTCGGTGCTCAGCCTTCTTCACAGTCCAACTCTCACATCCATACATGACCACAGGAAAAACCATAGCCTTGACTAGATGAACCTTAGTCGGCAAAGTAATGTCTCTGCTTTTGAATATGCTGTCTAGATTGGTCATAACTTTTCTTCAGGAGTAGCGTCTTTTAATTTCATGCTGCAGTCACCATCTGCAGTGATTTGGAGCCAAAAAAATAAAGTCTGCCACTGTTTCCACTGTTTCCCCATCTATTTCCCATGAAGTGATGGGACCAGATGCCATGATCTTCATTTTCTGAATGTTGAGCTTTAAGCCAACTTTTTCACTCTCCTCTTTCACTTTCATCAAGAGGCTTTTTAGTTCCTCTTCACTTTCTGCCACAAGGGTGGTGTCATCTGCATATCTGAGGTTATTGATGTTTCTCCTGACAATCTTGATTCCAGCTTGTGTTTCTTCCAGTCCAATGTTTCTCATGATGTACTCTGCATAGAAGTTAAATAAGCAGGGTGACAATATACAGCCTTGACGTACTCCCTTTCCTATTTGGAACCAGTGTGTTGTTCCATGTCCAGTTCTAACTGTTGCTTCCTGATCTGCATACAGATTTCTCAAGAGGCAGGTTAGGTGGTCTGGTGTTCCCATCTCTTTCAGAATTTTCCACAGTTTATTGTGATCCACAAAGTCAAAGACTTTGGTATAGTCAATCAAGCAGAAATAGCTGTTTTTCTGGAACTCTCTTGCTTTTTCCATGATCCAGCAGATGTTGGCAATTTGATCTCTGGTTTTTGCCTTCTCTAAAACCAGCTTGAACATCAGGGATTTCACAGTTCATGTATTGCTGCAGCCTGTCTTGGAGAATTTTGAGCATTACTTTACTAGCATGTGAGATGAGTGCAATTGTGCACCCCAAAGAGATGTCTTTTTCATTATAAGGGACTGGAATGCAAAAGTAGGAAGTCAAGAAACACCTGGAGTAACAGGCAAATTTGGCCTTGGAATGCGGAATGAAGCAGGGCAAAGACTAATAGAGTTTTGCCAAGAAAATGCACTAATCATAGCAAATACCCTCTTCCAACAACACAAGAGAAGACTACACATGGACATCACCAGACGGTCAACACTGAAATCAGATTGATTATATTCTTTGCAGCCAAAGATGGAGAAGCTCTATACAGTCAACAAAAACCAGACCAGGAGCTGACTGTGGCTCAGATCATGAACTCCTTATTACCAAATTCTGACTCAAATTGAAGAAAGTAGGGAAAACCAATAGACCATTCAGGTATGACCTAAATCAAATCCCTTATGATTATACAGTGGAAGTGAGAAATAGATTTAGGGGCCTAGATCTGATAGATAGAGTGCCTGATGAACTATGGAATGAGGTTCATGACATTGTACAGGAGACAGGGATGAAGACCATCCCCATGGAAAAGAAATGCAAAAAAGCAAAATGGCTGTCTGGGGGCGCCTTACAAATAGCTGTGAAAAGAAGAGAGGTGAAAAGCAAAGGAGAAAAGGAAAGATATAAGCATCTGAATGCAGAGTTCCAAAGAATAGCAAGAAGAGATAAGAAAGCCTTTTTCAGTGATCAATGCAAAGAAATAGAGGAAAACAACAGAATGGGAAAGACTAGAGATCTCTTCAAGAAAACTAGAGATACCAAGGGAACATTTCATGCAAAGATGGGCTCGATAAAGGACAGAAATGGTATGGACCTAACAGAAGGAGAAGATATTAAGAAGAGGTGGCAAGACTAGACGGAAGAACTGTACAAAAAAGATCTTCACGACCCAGATAATCATGATGATGTGATCACTAATCTAGAGCCAGACATCTTGGAATGTGAAGTCAAGTGGGTCTTAGAAAGCATCACTACGAACAAAGCTAGTGGAGGTGATGGAATTCCAGTAGAGCTGTTTCAAATCCTGAAAGATGATGCTGTGAAAGTGCTGCACTCAATATGCCAGCAAATTTGGAAAACTCAGCAGTGTCCACAGGACTGGAGAAGGTCAGTTCTCATTCCAATTCCAAAGAAAGGCAATGCCAAAGAATGCTCAAACTAGCGCACAATGATCTGTGTAGTAGTATCAAATTTATTGCATAGATAAATATAAGAAAAAAAATATTTAGCTGAAAAATATGTTTAAGGGCTAAACATTTTGTTGGGGTCTTCCCTGGTGGCTCAGTGGTAAAGAATCCACCTGCAGTACAGGAGACCCCAGAGATGCAGATTCAGTCCGTGGGTGGGGAAGATCCTCTGGAGAAGGAAATGGCAACTACTCCAGTATTCTTGCCTGTGAATCCCATGGACAGAGGAACCTCGTGGACTACAGTCCATGGAGTTGTAAAAGAATTGGACATGACTTGACAATTAAACAGCAACAACAGCATTTTGTTAACAAAAATACTGACTTTAGTTTTTTGTTTTTTTCTTTAATTTTTTAACAGAAGTCATATTACTTTTCTGTAGTTTCCTTTCTCCAACAGTTTTCTTCCACTGGATGGTATCAACTGATAGAAAATGTTTGCGGACACTCTTGGAAAATGTGAATTCCTAAACGCAGAAGAGAAAGAAATTGCTTTTACCTTCCTCTCACATTCTCTCTTGGAACTAACTTAACATTTTGATCCAGCAGAGAATTGGTCTGCTATAGTTAATACTGTGGAGAAGGCAATGGCACCCCACTCCAGTACTCTTGCCTGGAAAATCCCATGTATGGAAGAGCCTGGTAGGCTGCAGTCCATGGCGTCGCTAAGAGTCAGACACGACTGAGCGACTTCACTTTCACTTTTCACTTTCACACATTGGAGAAGGAAATGGCAAACCACTCCAGTGTTCTCGCCTGGAGAATCCCAGGGATGGGGGAGCCTGGTGGACTGCCGTCTACGAGGTCGCACAGAGTCGGACAAGACTGAAGTGACTTAGGAGTAGCAGTAGCAGCCAATATTGTGAATAACTGCCAATGTCAATGCTCTTTTAGAATTCTCCAAATGTTATGTGGAAAACAATATCACAGTACATATGTTGGGGTTAAAAACGCTCCTGTCCAGATATACAACCTAAATTCTTAAAACAACTGCCCTATGTTGACAATAAGCTATAAAATCTCTTTTTTTTTATATAAAAGTGTGCTAAGCCAGAATTTGTAGGGTAAAAAAAACTGAATTTTTTAAAAAAATGGTGGAGAATTTGCATTATTTATTAATTATTTTTTGAGTGACACAATTTGTCTCTTAGTGTATAACTGTTATAAACTAGAGTTTATAATTTTGGTATGCTATATTTATTAAAATTATTTTGTATCATATTATCACCTTGTGAAATATTATGAAACAGTTCAGAAATGCTACTCATGTCGACCCTAAAAATGTATTGTTTTATAATATTGAATACCTCAAATATTAAAAAGTTAAGGATAGTTATTATTATTGATAACTTGTCACAGTGCTACACAGTAAATTGCACATTTAATTCAAATTTTTCTGACCAGAAAATATGACCCAAGTCCTTGAGAAGTATTAGGTATATCAGGAAAGTTGAGCATATACCAAAATTACAGAACATAAAAGATTATGAGCTTATTTTTAAAAATATTCTATTTATCTGTATGAAATATTATTTTGGTACTTTGAAGAAACTACTAATGTTTTTTCCAATGTGTGAATTATGTTGGAAAACATGTAAGATGTATTACATGCATGCTCAGTCATGCCCTACTCTGTGTGACCCTATGGACTGTAGCCTGTCAGGCTCCTCTGTTCATGGGATTCTCCAAAGCAAGAATTACTGGAGTGAATTGCCATGCCCTCCTCCAGGGGATCTTCCCCAATCAAGAATCGAACCTGTGTCATCTCCTGCGTCTTCTGCATCTCAGGAGGATTCCTGGCTGCTGAGCCACCCGGGAAGTCTAAAAGACATAACAAGACTGGTTAAATACATCGATGCACATGCCTTTTCATCTTAACTATTGTTTAACTTTCAGTTCAGTTCAGTTCAGTCACTCAGTTGTGTCCGACTCTTTGGGTTCCTACAAAACCTGACCTGACCCTGAAGTAGAGACTTGTGTGCAAGTAATTGATTTAGGTAGGAATACGAGGAAGCACTGATCATATAATAAGGAAGTGCTTCTGTTAGGGGAAAGAAATAAAGTGGACGTGTGCTAACAAACAGGTTACCACTGTGGGCAACTGGAGCACAAGCTTGTGGGCAACTGCTGGGGGAATGTGCAGAATCTGGCTCAGAGTCATCCTATCCAACGTGAAGAAAGTTGAGAGTTCCTGGATAGTTTGCCGTCTCCCAGGCAGCAGACAAGTTGATAGACAGCAATCTCTGTCATTGGTTAAAGATGTTAATGCCCTGCCAATTAATGCCTGCTCCACTGCTTAATCCAAACCTATGAAAATCTGAAAAAGCTTTCAGGCTTAATGTTGCAAGAATTTATAGCAAAAATAAGAAGTGTGAGGGGTCAGTGAGTGCTATGGATAGGATATATGAGCAGAGAATCCACAGATTCTGTTAAACATGGGCTAAGTTTTTGATATGCAAGTGAGAAGAGTAAAAAGCATCATCTTCACAGATATTTAGCATACATAATAAGACAGTGTGATAAAATGATTTGTGGAAGTGATGTAATCATTTAAATTAGAATGTTGAACATAGTGGTGCTTTGGTGACATGTTTTCTGTTCAGAATGTGATTGAACTGGAGTCCAACAGGAAGCTGCTTGTTACTGTAAAAATCTATAGAAAAGTGACACAGACCTATGTAGGCAGGCACGCCATGCAGGAATGGCATTCAACAAGACCCAAAAGTTTAATTCAAACAATAGAAGTGGTTAGGACTGGGTTTCGTCACAGCATCAAATAGGATCTGTAGGGTTTTACTTGGGAATAAGGCAGAAGTGTGCAGCACTATAGAAACTTGGTAAGCAAAAGAAAGGAAAAAAAGAATTCAATGTCAGTTAAGGAAAGATATCAAATCGGCTGCAACTCACAATTAGGATGTGTTGTGTACCATGTAATATCACAAATAAAAATTAAAAACAGAAAAACTAAACAGAAGTCTCATCTTTCAAGTAAGGCTAGAATTGACTACAGCATTTAAATACAAGAGTTAACATAGTCTGTTTATTCATAAATGTGTTATAAATGCCTAGAACTGTGTCTAACATACAGAAGGTGCTAGATAGGTATTAATAGAATGGACAAATGTGTACTCCCATCTGTTTGTTGGCGTGATGTAACTTGATGACCCAGTCAAAGAACATTTTTGGAAAAGGAGATGGTGTTAGAGAAAGTCAGAAAAGGAATTCAGCAAAACTATTTAATCTTCAGTACTGAAAAGTGACTTACTTCAAATTTTCATTGGAATTAATAATGTCTATTTATATTTGAACTGCCTATTTGAATTACACCTTGAATAAAATTTAGATTTAATTCAGTGTAGATTACACAATCTCAGAAAAATGAGGCATATCATTATTTAACATTGTCTTCAAATAACTCACAAAATTTTTATGGATATAAAATATTTTTGCATTTTATACAATCAAATGACAGTGCAAAAAATCTGTACTTCATGAGGTGGTCATGCAGAAACTCATATGAAGAGTTAGCAAGCAAGGACCAGTTGGTCTGAAATAATTATAACCTAGGAATAAAGTTTAAAAGGGGGATGTTGGGATAATTTCAAAATTTAAACAAATCTTTATGCTGAAATATAAGTGGACTTTGTGACTCAGTAGAAAAGGGAAGCAAAAAAGGAGCAGAGGAAGGAATTACATGGAATTTTAGTACAGCTGAATTTAGGAAAGGGAGGGTTTGTGAGAGTTTCGTAATTTAAAACAGAAAAAATTCAACTGGTAATGTTCTGGAAATGTTCAAAGAGTAACTGATGGTTTTTCAGGATTTAAAGGAAAATTTTCAGCAATTGGAGATAGTAAGGAAATATTTTTCAAGGTTATTTGTAATATAAAATTCATTATTCAGTGATGTCACAAATGTGTTATTAGATTTCAGATGATGATATGACTAGGGTGGCACAAACAGGAACACTGTTATGGTATAAGAACCAAAAAGTCAGAAATAAATGGCTAATAAATAAATAAATAGAAGAATATTTCTTCATTTTTAGCTCCATCACAATCTCTTGAAATTACACTGCATATTCTTGGCCCTTGAAAAAATTCGTGTTTAACATATTGTCATACTCAATTAATGTGAAATGATATTTATGTGATATAAACAACTTTAGAATATATGAGAATTCCACAGCTGTATGCTGCAGATTTTTCATTTTACTCATGGTATTTTTAATTAATATGATACTCAGTGGTTCACTGTATCACTTAGGGCAGAGACTAAAGCTGTTCTAACAGACATTTTTAAATATAGTGATTTAAACAACATGGATTTTTATTTTTCTCTTGTGCAAAACCCTTAAAGTGAGGGAATGTTTCAAGCTGTTGGCAGTCTCAATTTTATATCATGACTCAAGGATGCAGGCTTCATCAATCTGGTCTGTCTTCCATAATACACAATGCTGAATTCTTCTCTACGTGACCCCAGTGGTGAATCCACTGGTCCAGTTTCCACAAAGTGGTCTTGTTTCTTGGAAGAAAACAAGATCAAGGTGTAAAGTCTCTGACTCAGAAGTGATATGCTTTACTTCTTAATTCTGTCAACTACAATTTAATTACACTGAACTTCAAGGGAGGCTGGCAGCCATCTGCCCTGCTAAGGAGAGATGGAAAACCAAAATCAGGTGAACAACAAGCAATCTGTGCCAAACACCTAAAATAAAAGGCAGAACATGAGGTATCAACCTACTCAAGTTGTCATGGTGTTTGAATTTTTTAAAGTTACATTTCCCTAAGAGTATTAATCTTTTCATAAACAAAGAAACATGAAATTATCATAGTTGATTTAAGGATAATCTAATCCCCCGCCCTCATTTTCTTTCCTAGTTACATTTTTGGTGTCTTTGTGATTATACTGAGAAAGTGTCTCTGTCTGAGACAAAACAGAACTAACTGGCATTAGAATTATAAAATATTATTTTTGTTTAAAATTTTTGATAACTGTATTTTAAAAATAGTATCAATTTGTACAGGAAAGAAAAAAATCTCCTAATTCTAATACATCAGCTCATTTTATTCTTCATTTTTTTTTCTATACTTTAGGGCTCTAAGAAACCCAAATTCAAATTTAGCCTTCAATCTCTAGGCAAGAATAAGAGGATTCTTTACAGAATGTATAAAAATTGATGGTAGAAGCTAGATGTGTTTTAAAGCAATTCAGGCTTCTCTTATTTCTGGTTAAATAGCTTAATGGAATGATTTATTTTTAGTGATATATATTTTTTACACCACAGTATTCCACTTACTATTCAAAAAATTTGAACTTGTTATTTACTATATAGTTTTCATTTCTCAATTATTGATCTCTTGTTCATTTACTTGCTTATTAAACATAATTTAAAAACTTTTTAAATTATGGAAAATATTTTTCTTTACCGTTCTCACTTGCTCTGAAGTAAGTATATAAAATGTGGATTTTTATACACACACATATGTTTGTAGATAAAATATATAGATATGGATACAGAAATCTAGGTAATATTGGTGTCAATATACAGATAGATATAGTAATACAGAGATGGACAGGGATGTAGATATATATAATTCTACTCTGTGCTCCTATATCTAATTTATGATATTGCCACTGATATTTACAGAATCCAAGTCATATTAGAAAATGCATTATACATTATTATGCATATATTAAAATTAATGTATACATTAATTAATTAATGTATATTAAAATTATACATTAAATATGAAAGATTTTAGATATAAACTTCAGTGATTATGTTTAAAATATTCATCATTCTTTGCTTTTAACTTGCTTAATTTGGAACTGGTACCGTGTTATCTATGTTGGAGGAGAGAAACATTGATTAAAAGCCTAGTATGCCCGATGTGTTTTATGTACCTTTTATTGAAGCCACAAAAATTCCACATGGTAGATAGTATTATCACTCCTCTCTTTCTCAAAATACGGGAAATTAAGTCAAGGGAGGTTAAAGTAAACTGATAATTCTATTGAGCTAACATTTGGTGGAGAACCTGGCTTTAAATTTGGGGTCCTTCTATTCTATCACAATATGTACATCCCCTTTGTAAATTACTGCTACATTTTCACTTGCATATTGAGCTACTAGTTTCTCATGCAATAGCAATGACAATTATTTCAATAGTGTCTATCATATATGTGTATTAATACTGTATCTATCTCATATATTCAGAACAGAATTTTATCAATAAACTGAACAGTTAACTATTTCATTGAATTTATATATTGTTGGTTACTACAATGAGGATTACATTTCCATTGAAAATAAATATTATTCTTCAAAAATTCTGCCATTTAAAGTGCAATTTCAATAAATGACTGTATTAATTATTTTACTGAACACAGTGAGATATAATGAAGGATGTAACAATCATGGCAAAAATGCATTAATATTAAATATTTACTGCATAACTCAGTCTTATTGGACACAGCTGTCGATAAAATATGCCCTTACAGTTGACAAGTAGCTCCTGTGTTTTGCTTGTAGATTAGCTTGCAGCCCTGCTCTGTATTCTTTATCTTCATCACTGCACCAGTCCTTTAATTAGGCAGTGAAATCTTCTGCATAGTGATTAGGAAATCATAGTTAAGAAGGTGTTACAAAGAGATGTTTCTGGAAGCTACTCAAAATAGCTCCATGCTTTGGAAATTTCTCCATGTACAGAATCAAGGAAACATGTTTGCATTTCAATAGCAAGAGAAAACTGACCTTCAGTTAATCAGGTTTAGTAAACTTTTAATCCTTAATCCTGAAATGCTGGGTGTAAATAGAAAAAGATTTGAACCATGGTTAGCAAAGAATGGCAACTTTATTATTTAATCTGTGAAATGAGGTGGTGAACCAGTTTTGTGGTGGGATGCAAACGGGTTTTAGATTCTAAGAGAATACTTGAACTTACATGAATAAATTTGCTACTATTGCATGCCAATAATTTTGAAAATATACCTTATAAAATTGAGAAAAAATCCATTTTCATAATTATCCCATTACCAATACTTTAAATATGATACTTTATAAGAAGTACTGATTTTAGAATCAAAATTTTTCATTTCAGAATTTGAAGATATAACTAACCAAGGTAAATGACATAGGACTCCTGAGTCAGGACATATTTACAGATAGTTTTTATTATTATGGACAAATTATGCTTGTTATTATAACATGTAACATTCAAAGTTATTGCTATTAGATAATACCAAGGAAGGAAAAATATTAACACTATGAAAAATAAGTTTAAGACATAAAAATGACCCCTCCATCTGTTTATTTTTTATTTCTTTCATCAGTATCTTATAGTTTTCTGAGTACAGGTATTTTGCTTCCTTAGGTAAGTTTATTTCCAGATATTTTATTCTTTTTGTAGCAATGGTACAACGAGATTGTTTCCTTAATTTCTCTTTCTGATATTTTGTTGTTAGGGTATAGGAATGCAAGAGATTTTTGTGTATTAATTTTGTATCCTGCAACTTTGCCAAATTCATTGTTTAAAATCAGCAGTTTTCTAGTGGCCTCTTTAGGATTTTCTATACATAGCATCATGATTTTACTTTCAAATCTGAGTAACAATGTGTATGGACTTCCCTGGTGGCTCACATGGTAAAGAATCTCTCTGTAATTCAGGAGACCTGGGTTCAATCCCTGGGTCAGGAAGATTCCCTGGAGAAGGGAATGGCAACTCACTGTGGTATCCTTGCCTGGACAATCCCATGGATAGAGGAGTCTGTGGGCTACAGTCAATAGGATCACAAAGAGTCAGACATGACTGAGTGCCTAACACATACACACACACAAACTATATGTATAAAGTCTCTGAAAGTTGAATGCAGTAATAAAGTAATTGAACAAGGTGTTTTTGAGTGCTGAGTAAATTTTGTTGGTTTAAGTGGCAGTGGGATTTGGTACTTCATTTCACCTTCTTGACTGGTTGGAAGAATTGACCAGATATACACCATCAAAACATCAAAATACCTGTGATGAACAATTTTATCATACAGTCAGTCACCATCTGGAGATAGTTGTAGATCTTTAAGTTTGTTGATGGTAACGTTTTGGGGAACAGTTCATAGTTTCTCTGTTTCTCATAGTTTTTTTTTTTTTTTTAATCTGATTCAATTTTGGAGCCTGTATTCTTTGCTACCAGGGCTTCCCTGATAGCTGAGTTGGTAATGAATCTGCCTGCACTGTGGGAGACCCCAGTTAGATTCCTGGGTCAACAAGATACCCTGGAGAAGGGATAGGCTGCCCACTCCAATGTTCTTCGGCTTCTCTTGTGACTCGGCTGGTAAAGAATCCTGCTGTAATGCTGGAGACCTGGGTTCGATCCCTGGGTTGGGAAGATCCCCCAAAGAAGGAAAAGTCTACCCATTCCAGTATTTTGGCCTGGAGAATTCCAAGGACAGTCCATGGGGTCGCAGTCAGACAGGAATGAGCAACTTTCACTTTCATTCTTTCCTACCAGGCAGTAAAGGGTAGTTTTCCAGTGTAAAGACTGTGGATCCAAGCTTTTTATATGAAAATTATCAGTCTCTATCATTTGGGCAAACGCTATAATATCTCTGTGCTCCTGGTTTCTCACTGGGCTTCCCTGGTGGCTCAGATGGTAAAGTGTCTGCCTGCAATGCGGGAGACCCAGGTTCGATTCCTGGGTCAGGAAGATCCCCTGGAGAATGAAATGGCAATCCACTCCAGCACTCTTGCCTGGAAAACCCCATGGACGGAGGAGCCTGATAGGCTACAGTCTATGAGGTCGCAAAGAGTCAGACACGACTGAGCGACTTCACTTCACTTCACTTCACTTCATCACTTGGGCAAACTCTATAATATCCCTATGCTCCTGGTTTCTCATCTTGAAGATAAAAGTAACAAACTTGCCTCATTAGAGGTATACTGATGAAATGCATTAATATAGATTAAGTTCCTGGAACAGTGCCTGGCAAATGTTGGGCACAATTTTTTCTAGGCCAATAGAACTAACTAATGGATTTCTTTAGTTTGCTTTCTTGATGTATTTTCATAATGTTGTGTCATCTCTCCACAATCTAATGAATAATATAAAACAGAAAGGAAATCATTTAGAAGGGATAGTTAAATATTTGAAATAAAAATTTAGTTGCAGCATTCATGATGTATATTTGAAGTATTCTAATTTGTCCCAGACTCTCTCAATTCAGAGACTCTCTTGTTCACCTTTTACAAGAATAAATCATCAGTTTTTACATGGGTAGAATGAGAGAGGGGCTTTTGTTATTCTCCCGAACAGACATTACACCTTTTCACTCCATCTTCCATTTGTAGCAGCGAGGATCCCTCCAAAGCCCAAGCTTTGGGGACATTTTGCTCTGCAAATCAATTTGGTTTGACCTTTACCATTTACCAGTTTAGGATTCTGTTCCATCCCAGGATCTAAGAAGCAACATACCACATGTTCCTCTGTTTTCCAGATTACAAATATTCCTCCTCTTTTTCCCTCTCTTTTCTCCTCTGTTACCCTTAACTTGAGCACTTAATGCTTTTTAAGAAAATTATGTACCTTTCACATAGGGCTTGAGGAGGAAGTAAAAAGTAAATGTGTCAAATCAAGCATTTTGACACCAAAACCTAGAGGATACTTTCGAGTTCAGTTCAGTTCAGTTTAGTTGCCCAGTCATGCCCTACTCTTTGCAACCCCATGGACTGTAGCATGCCAGGCATCCCTGTCCATTGCCAACTCCTAGAGTCTACCCAAACTCATGTCCATTGAGTCGGTGATGGCATCCAACCATTTCATCCTCTGTCATCCCCTTCTCTGCCTGCCTTCAATCTTTTCCAGCATCAGGATCTTTTCAAATGAGTCAGTTCTTCGCATCAGGTGGCCAAAGTATTGGAGTTTCAGCTTCAACATCAATCCTTCCAATGAACACCCAGCACTAATCTTCTTTAGGATAAATAAATTAAAAAATAATAAATACCTTCAAACCAGTATTTAAAAATAATTGAGTATACTTAATGAGAGATTTCACATTGTTTTATGAAAAACTCTGCTTATATTCTGTCACATTTTCCAGTTCTTTAGAGGGTGAATATTGCTCAAGAATATAGATACAGATTACTGCGTCTTTTTTCAGGCAATCCCTTATCCTAACCAGGGGCTTACATGAAGCCCTGATCATTGAGGCATTTGAGAGCCACTGCTTTGCATATGCTCTTCATTTTTCCTTTGTGACAGACTTTGAATTATCTTGTTTATAGACTGTAGAAGCAACAGAATAATTTAAGATATGGATAAATATATTTTATTTCCTTTGCACCTTTTAGGCCACATAAGCAAGGCTGAAATTCTTTGGAGTTAGAATTCTTATATAATATCAATTAAATGCGGAGGAAGAAACTTTTATTTAAAATGTTTAACCTCATTTTTTATTTCATTTTGTCAAGGTGGTTTGCACAATGTGAAATTAAGAGAGAGGGAAGCTAGTGGAAAGGAGATGGTGTTAGTTTTCATACTTTTGTGGATACAAATTCAAACTTCTCTCATAATTTTTGTTAAGTTTAATAATAAGCGTTAACTTAATGTAATTTTTTTTCTTTTCTTCTTTTTTTCCAATCCATGGAGGGAAAGAAAAGTATGAGTATGGGGCATCACTTATTTCTACCTCTGCAGTCAGTTCTCTTCTATTTGCCAAGGAAGAAATTATGCCAACTGAAATTATGTCGAATGGAGAGTGCTCATGAGCTTCCATTTCTGTTAAGGACCTGGGAACTGAAAAGCAATTACCAGCTTATGGAGACAAGAACAAAAGACCAGTAACAAGCAGTTGCTGGAAAAGACTGAGGGCAGGAGGAGAAGGGGATGAAAGAGGATGAGATGGTTGGATGGTACCACTGACTCAATGGACACAGGTTTGAGCAAGCTCCAGGGAGACAGTGAAGGACAGGGAAGTCTGGCATGCTGCAGTCCATGGGGTTGCAGAGTCGGACATGACTAGTGACAGAGCAACAATAATGCCTCGAAACTTGAGCTCTCAGGTGGTTTATATAACCTCTTTCAGCTACAGTTCTCTAATTAATATAATATCTTTAAATATAATCCTTTCCTTGCATTTCTTAAGTATTGTTGTAAAGATCAAGAGTGTTTTTACTATCAAAAGAAATGAAAGCTTAAGTGATGGCATGCAATATTTAAAAGTATTATTATATCTTCTTTACCCATATTTGTCAGAATTCTTCATTAAAATAGAAGCAACAGGATATGTATACACACAGAGAGAAGGGTGGGGGAGGTGGTGCTGTGCTTAGTTGCTCAGGCTCAGTCCTATCCTACTCTTTGTGACCCCATGGACTGTAGCCTGCTAGGCTCTTTTTCCATGGGAATTCTCCAGGCAAGATTACTGGAGTGGGTTGCCATTCTGTTCTCCAAAGGTTCTTCCAGATCCAGGGGTCAAACCCAGGTCTCCTGAGTCTCCTGCAGAGCAGGCAGTTTCTTTACTGCTGAGCCACTGAGGAAGCCAGACATCCACTTAGAGGGCTGTTTTGCAGTTAATGAGTGGATCTGTGTAAAGCACTTGAAACAGCTAGCAAATTGTAAGGACGCTATATATGTTAAATTATTATTTTCATAAAAATGATTTAGTTGGCATGTGACACAACTGTGTTACTCAGCTTCCTGGCCAACAGAAGAATTCCATGTGTTAATATTCCGCACCCACAGACTCACCATCCTTGGAGTTCAAGGAAGAATTTCACAGGTGTACTGTCAGGCGAAATAACAGTAACACATGACTGGCAGACACCTACAAAACTATCCAATCTACCTTAATATTGAGAAAATAAATCTCCTTGTGAAGAATAACAAATGGAAGACTAAGGAGGTTCTGGTTAAAGTCACAGGGAATTTTTCCTTTCCTGCAAGTTTGTTTTCAGAGGTTTATTTGGCAGTATAAGGGTTAGGCAAGTGTTCAGATTATTTTTACATGATTTTAATATTGGCAGAGTAAGTATAGAATACATAGAAAGTTGAGAATTCAGCTATTTAGACCTTTACAGTTGAGGTTTGCCTCAATTATTTAATTGCAATAGGAAGAAGCAGATGTTTGCTGGACATTGCCCTTCTTCTGGCTTGTATGTATCTGACCTGCAATCTGCTCTGTTCAGCTCTGTGACTTTATCAATTGGTGTATAGTGTTATGCTAACCTTTATACTGAATGATCAATCCTGCAATAATCTAGAATTATAAATAATCTTTATAATGGAAAGAAATTTTAAAAAGACACATCTTTTCTACTTCTTTGATTGAGGACCCACATACAAGCTACATTTATCTGATTGGGTTATATTAGAATGTATTCATTCTTTATGTGTCTAGGATATGTATAAGTTTTTGCTAAACACATGGATTTTTAGACAATAATGTATTGAGTTCTAAGGATTGTATCCATCCACAAGTAAAGACAGATCTACCTAATTATTTATGAATATTTTAGAAGCAAATAATATGTTTATTTAATCATTTACAGTGCTCAGATTAAAAAAAATGTTAAGCTCTAAAATTAATGGAAATTTATATCTATGAAGGAAAATTTTAGGAATCAAGCACTATTTTTGTTGTTTTAATTTTCTAAATGGGTTATTATTGCATTACTCTAATTAAAATCAATTGAAAGAGTTTATTATTTGGCAGAGCTAGAAATATTCAAAATATTCAGATTAGAATGTCTGTTATATTAATTGCACATGAGATACTTAGAAAAAAAAACAACCAGAAACCTGAGTTCCTGCCTGTCATCTAAGACAAAATAATGAATCATTGAAGGAAAATTGTCTGCAAGTTGTCTATATTTCAATCTAACTATACACTACCTCAAATGATTCACCAATCTATTGAGATGTTTATTTTGTTTTTCAAAAAGATATTTGCTTTAGCAGACCTGTTATTGCATCTATTGGGTAAAATTGTATAAATATATTGCATCTATTGGGTAAAGTTGTATTACTATGCTGGCATACAAAGTTTTGAGAATTGTTGAAAAGAGAGAGCGTCTTCATAAATCTTTATAAAAAGGGTAAGGGACACTTTTAACTTTTATTCTAGCCTAACAATTACATGGAAACATTTTCCAGTATTAAGTTATCTGTTTATGCTACTTTCTCTTTCATCTTTAATAATACATACATTGAAAAAAATATTTCTCCACTTACGAAGTAATGTCCTTTTTAAAGGAATATAGGAGAGCTCCAAGAGAGACTAGAGAAATGTCAGGTTGAAGAGGATAGGTGAATAAACTCAGTTTCTGTTTTGTTTTTTGTTCACTCTTTCCTTTTAGACTTTTTCATGCCGCAGACACATTGCCTATTGTAGTCCAAGGTCAAAGATTTGCCAGTAAACACTACAAGATATCAGAGAAGAGCAGATTCTGCAAACTTCACAACCTGCTAAAATCCATTCTTTCATTTTTATTAATCAGTCATATACACAATACACTCTTATTCTGAATGCTTGGCTTGCAAAATAATTTAGAGTCACAGAAGGAGCAAAATCTACTTTAAAACTCTATCATTAAAGATAATTATGCTAGTTTTGTCTGTCTGTCTATTTGCTTATCTAACTATATCTACGAGCATGTCTAAAATCTTAGGAGTGTGGATATACTTCTTTAATAGATATTTTAGACACCTTTGCACCCTTCCGCCTGCTAATCTGGGGAGGGGCAGTTACAACATTTCGGACAGATAATCATTTCCTCTCTATTTTGGAATTTAACATAGCCATATAGGAAACCTCTTTAATGACCCTCTATTTTCAGCCCACATGGTTTGCAGCATGTTACACTGAACAGCAGATTAGTAGCTTGATTAGTTAAGACTTTTGCCTGAAGGTATAACCATTAGGTAAATGTTTTTCAGACTTGAAGAGGCAAGAATACCACATTGTCAAAAAATCATGTGTTTCCTTTCTATTAATGGCTAAAAGAATTGTTAAAAGTTTACTTTTCACTGTTTAACTGGTCTCATCCTCTTTTTTTACATACCAGTATTTGCTATTTATGGAAACTTCTTTATTAATAGTCCCTTTCTCCAGCACCTGACATCAACCTCCTTGTATATTCATGTAAGCAAGAGATTTAAATGAGAGACAATTTATATAAGAAAAAAATGATATGTTAAAATTTCTAGAAGTGGATAAATGACACTGTAAATAAAGGTGGGTAGAATATACATAGCACTTTTATAGATTATGAAAGAGTAGATGAGATCCTATTCCCATCTATGTATTATTCTTTCTGCATCCTCATGGAACTTACATTTAAAGGAGATAAGACAATACAAAGGAACAAGGTGACGTTATATGGTGTTAAGTATTATAAAATAATAGAATTAGATGGAATGGTTTAGGTCCACTTCTTCTGAAATGTGTATTTCTCTAACAATTCTTTAATGATCTTTTCTGAGCTATCTAGATACTGTACTGGACTTTCCTCTTACAAAGATGATGATAGAACCCTGCACTGTATGTTCAATGAACAGATCACATAATCTGATATTTGAGTAGTTTAACAGCAGCTCCATCTGGCTCTGTCCTCATATATCATTCCAGTTGATGTTAGCAGCAAAGTTTTAAAATCCTTAGGTACTTTAAGGTTTCATTTTAAAAACAGTTGGAAAGCTATTAACAATTCATCATAATGCAAAGAGGAGATCTTTTGAAATATTAAATTATTGAACCTCTATATAGTTTTTCTAATAAGGCTTAAATATCTTGATATGACAATTTGAAATGAAAGCTCCAGATAGAATGATTATAATCATTTCCAGACCATGGAGACATTTTATATAGAAGTTATTTATAAAACTATTTTCATGCATTTGATAAAGTTTTCCACAACATATTATATAACAGTCTAAATGCAAAATTATCAATGTAGTCTAAAGTTCTCTGTCTGGAAATCTGTTGATTAAATGTGGAACAATTGTAACAATTTTAAAACTGAGATTTTTCAACAATGACAACAATGATGTGTTAAGCAACATGAAATCCTTTTGGTTTATATTAAATAAAATAATTGAGCCCTTGATATTAACGATTTTGCTTTCAAATCTGAGTCATAATGTGAGGGACTCCCCTGGTGGCTCAGATGGTAAAAGGAATCTCTCTGTAATGCAGGAGACCTGGGTTCAATCTCTGGGTCAGGAAGATCCCCTGGAGAAGAGAATGGCAACTCACTGTGGTATCCTTGCCTGGACAATCCCATGGATAGAGGAGTCTGTGGGCTACAGTCAATAGGGTCACAAATAGTCAGACATGACTGAGTGCCTAACACATACACATACACAAACTATATGTATAAAGTCTCTGAAAGTTGAATGCAGTAATATAGTAATTGAACAAGATGTTTTTGAGTGCTGAGTAAATTTTGTTGGTTTAAGTGGCAGTGGGATTTGATACTTCATTTCACCTTCTTGACTGGTTAGAAGAATTGACCAAAAATTAAAAAAAAAAAAAAGTGTTGGAGGGGGGAGCTTATCCATTTCCTAGGGTAGGAAGCAACCTGGGGATTATTGCAGAAACAAGTTTAATAAGTTATAAACATTATAATGTTTTATTGAAATGAAACTCTTTCATTTTCCTAATGTCTTGAGATTGCCTTGAAATCTGATGAGTTGTAAAGCTAGAGAAGCAGGATAGATGGAAAACAGGAGATGGACTAAGGAGGAGATACTGGACAAGGCCAAAGAAAAATTGGCAGTAGGAAACAGCATATTGTTCAGTTCACTTCAGTTCAGTCACTCAGTTGTGTCTGACTCTTTGTGACCCTATGGACTATAACAGGCCAGGCTTCCCTGTCCATTGCTAACTCCCAGAGCTTGCTCAAACTCATGTTCATCAAGTCAGTGATGCCATTCAACCATCTCATCCTCTGTTTTCCCCTTCTCCTCCTGCCTTCTATCTTTCCCAGCATCAGAATATTTTCTGAGTCAGCTCTTCACATCAAGTGGCCAAACTATTGAAGCCTCAGCTTTAGCATCAGCCCTTCCAATGCAGCCATGAAATTAAAAGACGCTTACTCCTTGGAAGGAAAGTTATGACCAGACTAGACAGCATATTAAAAAGCAGAGACATTACTTTGACAACAAATGTCCGTCTAGTTAAGGCTATTGTTTTTCCAGTAGTCATGTATGGATGTGAGAGTTGGACTATAAAGAAAGCTGAGTGCCAAAGAATTGATGCTTTTGAACTGTGGTATTGGAGAAGACTCTTGAGAGTCGTTTGGACTTCAAGGAGATCCAACCAGTCCATCCTAAAGGAGATCAGCCCTGGGTGTTCATTGGAAGGACTGATGCTGAAGCTGAAACTCCAATACTTTGGCCACCTGATGCAAAGAGCTGACTCATTTGAAAAGACCCTGGTGCTGGAAAAGATTGAGGGCAGGATAAGAAGGGGACGACAAAGGATGAGATTGTTGGATGGCATCATTGAGTCGATGGACTTGGTTTTGGGTAGACTCCAGGAGTTTGTGATGGACAGGGAGGCCTCTATGCTGCGGTTCATGGGGTCGCAAAGAGTCGGACATGACTGAGTGACTGAACTGAACTGAACTTCCAATGAATATTCAGGATTGATTTCCTTTAGATTGACTGTTGTGACCTCTTTGCCATCCAAGGGGTTCTCAAGAGTCTTCTCCAACACCACAGTTCAAAAACATCAATTTTTCAGTGGTCAGCTTCCTTAATGGTCCAACTTTCATATCCGTACATGACTACTGAAAAAACCATAGCTTTGACTATACGGACATTTGTCAGCAACGTAATGTCTCTGGTTTTTAATGTGCCATCTAGGTTTGTCATAGCTTTTCTTCCAAGGAGCAAGTGTCTTTTAATTTCATGGCAGTAGTCACCATCTGCAGTGATTTTGGAGCCCAAGAAAATAAAATCTCTCACTGCTTCCATTGTTGCCCCATAATTAACAGTTGGAAATAGTGTATCATTGTTGTTTAAGTACTAAATATTTACAATGCACCAAACTTTATGTCAGGTTTTTTATAAACATTCATTACTCCTTGGACTACATATGCAAAGTAGCAAGTGTTAAAGCCATTGCATAGTGAAAAATGTAGATATTGATTAGGAAGCCTTCCATCCAGAAGACAAGTTTCAGAAGAAATTTGACATAAGTGGAGTGATGAAGGGGAACTAAGCTGCTATGATACACCAGCCTGCATTAACTGTTCTATTGAACTGTATTACATAAAATCCTGACAATACTCTTTCACAGGTGATATTTGCTCTTTCTGATTTTACATGAGAGAAATAATAGACTCAGAAAGGCACACTAACTTCCCTAGATCACATAGCAAGATAGTACTAGAGCAGGGACTCATATTTAGATTTCTCAGTCTGCCAGGCCCTGTAGTTTCATGACACCTCAGTTCTTCCTCACCACTGCTTTTCCCTTGAATTGATTTCTAATGTCAGTTATTTGAAATGCTGAGTTTATAACTTATTCACTCTAAGGCACAGATTGTCAGATCTCTCTACAGTAGATCTGTCCCAATTACCTAGGTAAGTGGTACTGTATTACTAAAGTGTATTCTTACTGTCAACCTTCACTCCTAAACTTGGAGAAAAGGTGCTTTATTTTATTTTCCCTAAATTCCAAAACTTCTGGCTGAAGTGCAACCAAATCTAGAATGAAAACAAAGATTGTTGTTGTTTAGTTAATTTGAAGTTGTGCTAGTTTTTCGTTTATTATGTACCTTCTTGGTTTGTAGGGGACATAATTTTAGAGAATATTTATAGATTTTATGCCAATTTTAAAACCTTACATAAGGTGTAGGGCATACAAATATAATCCTAATGTGAGTTCATGGCTGTAAGATAAAAGTAATTTTACCATTCAGATAGGAGAGGTGACCAAAATGCAAAGAGTAATATAAACGTATATTGTTGTTTGGGTCATTGTCTGTACCACTGGATCTTTCCAGCTTTCATTTTTCCGAAAGAAAATGTAATCAGATTATTTTTACCCACTGCTACAATAAGTATTATAGAGGGTTTTGCTCTTTCAGTTTCTAAATATAGCAATCTTCTTTGATTAGGCTGATCTGTAAACTATTAATATATATATATAATGTATACTACTTTCTGTGTAGAGTCTCATGACAGAGTCATTTTGTCTTTTGAGAGAAGGAAATGACACAGTCAATTTACTATAGGTTTAGTTCAGTTCAGTTCATCCGCTCAGTCGTGGCCGACTTTTTGCAACCCCATGAATTGCAGCCCGCCAGGCCTCCCTGTCCATCACCAACTCCCGGAGTTCACTCAGACTCACGTGCATCAAGTCCGTGATGCCATCCAGCCATCTCATCCTCTGTCATCCCCTTCTCCTCCTGCCCCCAATCCCTCTCAGCATCAGAGTCTTTTCCAATGAGTCAGCTCTTCTCATGAGGTGGCCAAAGTACTGGAGTTTCAGCTTTAGCATCATTCCTTCCAAAGAAATCCCAGGGCTGATCTCCTTCAGAATGGATTGATTGGATCTCCTTGCGGTCCAAGGGACTCTCAAGAGTCTTCTCCAACACCACAGTTCAAAAGCATCAATTCTTCGGTGCTCAGCTTTCTTCACAGTCCAACTCTCACATCCATACATGACCACTGGAAAAACAATAGCCTTGACTAGATGGACCTTAGTCGGCAAAGTAGTATCTCTGCTTTTGAATATGCTATCTAAGTTGGTCACAACTTTTCTTCCAAGGAGTAAGTGTCTTTTAATTTCATGGCTGCAGTCACCATCTGCAGTGATTTTGGAGACCCCAAAAATAAAGTCTGCCACTGTTTCCACTGTTTCCCCATCTATTTCCCATGAAGTGGTGGGACTGGATGGCATGATCTTCGTTTTCTGAATGTTGAGCTTTAAGCCAACTTCTGTTTTATGATGAACAGATATAGAATAACATTTTAGGGCAGATGAATGCATCATTTTATTTAAAAGCAAAGAACTCTTATATCCCTTGTATTTTTTTTTCTCAAAATATTTACATTAGCAATGTTATCCTTTAGTTTTGGTAACATTTTTTTTCTTATAAACAACACAGTTGGAGTCTGAACTTGATTGAATTTCATCTTATGATTTAAGGCCTATATTATCATACAAGAGGAGGTAGCAAAATAGAAATAAATGTAACAATGTTTTTAATTCCCAGTATATATTTGCTTACAAGTTTTAAATCTAATGATATAAATCTTTTAAATGACTATAATACATATATATATATGGCATATATGTATATTGTATATTATGGGTACACTGTGTCTTATGTTTTGTGTAGACAAGAAATCAATCCAGAGTGTTTAGTATTTATGTGTGTGATCAAAATTATTCAAAATATATATTAAAATGATTAATTTATCACCAATTATCTAGAAAACTGCTCTCATATTGACAGATAAGTAATTTTTTCTTCATTCTTCTTAACCCTCTACTGTGAATTCTATGAGTGAATAGACTCTTATTTAAGTGAGCAGCTTTCTTAGTTGGATATAATCTATTAACAGGATGACTATTAAGATGGTGAATAAAAATGCTGGAAAGATTTAATTGACAACTCAGGAAGGGCATTTTTATTTGTTTTCAACTTGGTAAAACTTTTGTGATTCCCACCTGTAAACATGGAGGGTACAGGGTAAAAAACTTTTTCTCTATTATAATGAAGAGAATTACCATCAAGATTTTAGGGGGGAAAAGATTTCATATTCCCTAGCGTAATGTCAGGTGGCGCTTGTGGTGAAGAACCTGCCTGCCAATGAAGCAGATTTAAGAGACAGGGTTTCAGTCCCTGGGTTGGGAAGATCCCCCGAAGGATGGCATGAAAATCCAAGGCAGTATTAGTGCCTGGAGAATCCCATGCACAGAGCAGCCTGGCAGGTTACAGTCCATAAGAGTCAGATGTGACTGAAGCAACTCAGCACTCACTCAGCACAATGTCAGATTCTTTCAAGTGTATTTAAATTCTTGTGCTAGAATTTCTGTCAGCACAAGATAACAATCAAAGTGAAACTTTCTTCTTTCAGGTATTGAAAAAAATTTCATTTTTTTATCTTACTCTTAAAATATAAATACCCTGATGAACACTCTGTTGATGTTATTAGTGTTTTTTTTTTTTGAGTTGGGAAAAAAGTCATACTTCAAAAGAAGTCAGAGTTGAAAATGCAAAACAATAAACAGAGATCAATGGGACAATGTACACTGTTATCCTTCCTACTGGGCGATTTTGTATGTTACAAATGTAAAAAGGGAAAGTGCACAAGATGATTTGACTTATTAGAATACTCGTTAGAGAAAAAAAGACTGTTTTTGTTAATGTTTATTGATTTAAATTATTTATTTTATTCTTAGTGTGCATTTAATATTCCTAATGTCGACTTATTGATTTGTAGCATTTCTGTAAATATGGGGAATTCTCTGCCGCATCACTAGTACCAAAATGTACCATAACACTACCTCTCTGTCAGACAGAGAGAAATGGAAGTCAACTAGTGAAAATACCAAATTCTATGTTTAATCAAACACTTTGGATTCATTTTCACTACAGGCATATTTATGGGGTTCTGAATATTCCATAGTTTTGGGGAATGTTTTAGGAATTCCAAAAATAGTGGAACAATTAAAGCTTAGTTTCTCTTAAGAAGATTTTAAAGGCCTTGTTTTACCCAGCAGTCTTCTTAACTTTCTACCCCTGATTATGATGAGTGATTCTGTATTTAAAAAGTGTACTACCATGCTGGACATGTGACTGGAGTAGGGTAACCTACAGCTGAAAGGTATTGATACAGATCAATTTAAACATGTTGTGTGTGCTGTTTAGTTTGATATTTTTCAAAAAGACAATTTAATGCTTTTTTATTGATGGTTCATAAAGAAAGAAATGGTCTCATCTTAGGCTAACACTCATGAGATTATGATGATAAAGGAGACATTATCAACTAAAAAGTACATTCCCAATGCCTATATTTTATAGCTTTTTAACATAGAAAAGATACATACTTTGAGTAAAATAGTAATGAAGGTGGAAAAAATTAACTTTAAAATGTTTGTATTTAAAGTGAAATTTTATTTGGAAATAATATCAAAGATATATTGAGACAACTTCTGTCATATATGTACTAACAATTCCTTAAAAGTATTTTATGGATCCATAAATATTTAAGGAAATTATAAATAATTATTAAAATTGTTCCCTTGAGCTTACTGTTAGAATCTAAGCACTTATTCAGTTTTATAGTTCAATTTTTATTTTATATTGGCATATATTTGATTTACATTGTTGTGTTAGTTTCAGGTATACAGCAAACTGATTGTTATAAATATGCATGCATCCATTATTTTTCAAATTATTTCACATACAGTTTATTATAGAATATTGAGTAGAGTTTCCTATGCCATACAGTCGGTCCTTGTTCTTTATTTTTATATATAGTAATCTGTATATGTTAATATCAAACTCCTAATTTATTCATCTCCCCATCTTTCTCCTTCGGTAGCCATAAGTTTTCTTATGTCTATGAGTTTGTTTCTGTTCTGTAAATAAGTTCATTTGTATCTTTTAGTTAGATCCCAAATATAAGTGATATCATATGGTATTTGTCTTTCTCCTTCTTACTTATTTCACGTAGCAGGATAATGTCTATATCCAATCATGTTGCTGTAAATGGCATTATTGAATTCCTGTTTATGGCTCAGTAGTATTCCATGGTATATATGTACCACATCTTCTTTATGCATTCCTCTGCTGCTGCTGCTGCTGCTGCTAAGTCACTTCAGTCGTGGCGGACTCTGTGCGACCCCATAGACGGCAGCCCACCAGGCTCCCCCATCTCTGGGATTCTCCAAGCAAGAACACTGGAGTGGGTTGCCATTTACATTCCTCTATTGATAGCTATTTAGGTTGCTTCCTCAGACATATTCAATCTTGACAAATCAACACTTACAAAATTGCTGTTTCTGTATTCCCTTAAACCTGATTTGTCTGAAACATGATATAGCATAGTATGTTTTTAAAATTATGCTTTTTTTCTTCAAATTTGCTAAAATATATATAACACAAAATTTACCATTTTAACAATTTTAAGAGTACAATTCAGTGGTATTAGTTTTATTCATAATATTGTTCAGCAACACTATTAATTTCCAAAGATTTTTTATCACCCTAGACAGAAAATCTCCACCCATTATAATGAATAGTAAATTGCAATTTTTTTATTTTTTAAATTTAGTTTTCTATAATTTATAAAATATAAAATAATTATTCTGTAATTTTGCATATGTATGCATGCTTATGTGTATATGTATACACATGTGTATGTGTGTAGTATATATATAAAATATCAAGAAGCAATTTTTGACTTACCCATTTATCATATGGTCCATCACTGTGTTGCATATTTTGAGGATTAATTCAATTTTATATGGCATATTTTAAGTGCGTCAGACATGGACACATTGCAGAGTATTTCTAATTCTATGTGTACATATTAATATGCTTTACTGGTATATATGAAGCAAAAATGAAGCAAGGCAAAGGCTAACAGAGTTTTGTCAAAAGAATGCTCTGACAAACACCTGTTTCCAACAACAGAAGACAACTCTAAAAATGGACACCACCAAATGGTCAATACCAAAATCAAACTGATTATATTCTTTGTAGCCAAAGATAAAGAAACTCTATAGAGTTAGCAAATACAAGACCTGGAGCTGACTGTGGAGCTGACTCAGATCATGAGCTCCTTATTGCAAAATTCAAGCTTAAGTTGAAGAAAGCAAAAAAAAAAAAACAAAAAAAAAAAAAAACACACACAAAAAAACTAGCCCACTCTGGTATGCTAACCTAAATCAAATCCCTTGTGATTATACAGTACAGGTGATGAATAGATTCAAGGTATTAGGTCTGGTAGAGTGCCTGAAGAATTATGGATGGAGTTTCATAACATTGTAAAGAAGGCAATGACTAAAACCATCCCCAAGAAAAAATGAATGTAAGAAGATAAAGTAATTGAGAAGGTTTAACAAATAGCTGAGGAAAAAGAGAAGCAAACAGCAAGGGAGAAAGGGAAAGATATACTGAAGTCAATGCAGAGTTCCAGAGAATAGCAAGGAGAGATGAGAAAGCCTTCTTAAATGAACAGTGCAAAGAAATAGTGGAAAATAATAGAATAGGAAAGACCAGAGATCTCTTCAAGAAAATTGGAGGTACCAAGGGAACATTTCATGCAAGGATGGGCATGATAAAGGACAGAAATTGTAAGGACCTAACAGAAGCAGACTTCCCTGGTGACTCAGACGGTAAAGCATCTGTCTACAATGCGGGAGACCCAGGTTTGAGCCCTGGGTTGGGAAGAGCCCCTGGAGAGGGAAATGGCAATCCACTCCAGTACTATTGCCTGGAAAATCCCATGGATAGAGAAGCCTGGTAGGCTACAGTCTGTGGGGTCGCAAAGAGTTGGACACGACTGAGCAACTACACTTCAACAGAAGCAGAAGAGATTTAGAAGTGCAAGAATATGCAGAAGAACTGTACAAAACAGATCTTAATGACCCGTGTAATTGCAGTGGTGTGTTCACTCACCCAGAACCACACATCCTGAAATGTAAAGTCAAGTGGGCCTTAGGAAGTATTGCTACAAACAAGCTAGTGGAGATGATGGAATGCCAGATGAGCTATTTAAAATCCTAAAAGATGAAGCTGCAACAGTGTTGCACTCAATATGCCAGCAAATTTGGGAAACTCAGCAGTGGCCACAGGACTTGAATAAGTGGGTTTTCAGTCTAATCCCAAAGAAAGGCAATGCCAAAGACTGTTTAAACTACCATAGAATCGTGCTTATGAGAACTTCCAGATGTACAAGCTTCATTTAGAAAAAGCAGAGGAACCAGAGATCAAATTGCCAACATCTGCTGGATCACAGAGAAAGCAAAGGAATTTCAGGAAAACATGCACTTCTACTCCACTGACTATGCTAAATCCTTTGGCTATGTGTATCACAACAAATTGAAAAATTCTGAAAGTGATGGGAATAACAGACCATCTTACACATCTCCTGAGAGACCTGTATGCAGGTCAAGAAGCAACAGAACTGGACATGGAACAATGAACTGGTTCAAAAGTGGGAAAGGAGTACAACAAGGCTTGTATATTGTCATCTTGCTTAGTTAACTTATATGCAGAGTACATCAAATGATATGCCAGGCGAGATGAGTCACAAGCTGGAATCAAGATTACCATGTGAAATATCAACCACTTCAGATATGTAGATGATACTACTCTAATGGCAGAAAGTAGAATTTATATTTTTACTTTTAAATGTATTCCTGAGTTTATATTTATATTATAACTCATTAATAGAAGTTACCTTTATATTATAGTATTTTCTGTCTCAAAAAGCTCTACTGTTTGTAATTTCCCAAAAAATTGGGTGACTAAATGTATCTACTACTTTTATTTTTAAACTATATAATATTCAGGTTTTTTTTTTTTCCTTTTCCATTAAATTGTCAGCTCTGAAAATATCCAGTATTTTTCCCCAATAGTTTACAGTAACTTAGGAGCAAGTCCAATGTATATATAGGTTATGGATTTTTCCTTTGTACTTATCCTCTCTGTGCACTTTATTTTAACAAAGATACAGGCTACAAACTTTTACTTTCCTGGAGGTGTTTGAACAAAGTACTTTGAATTGGCTAATATATATTATTATGAACATCAAAATGCTCCTAAGGAGGCACTGACTTTAGTACTGAAGATTTCTTGGTGTTTATGCTGCTTATACTTAGTATTTACATAAGAATATCCCTTTCCCTAAGTTAAAGGCCTTTGGCTTTATGCACAGCTATGGGATATGTATTTCTTAGAATTATATAAACCTAAAGACAAAGTATTTGATGAAGGAAAAGTATCAGTCCCATAGAATCTAGCCTTCTCCCAAATCAAACTCTAGTTATATATACATATATATTTCATTTTTAAGATTGATTATTTATTCATTTATTTGACTGTACTACACAGTATACAGGATTTTAGTCCCCTGACTAATAATTGAACCCTTTCTCCCTGCACTGAGAGTATGGCATCTTAACCACTTTACTGCCAGGAAGGTCCTCTTTCCAGATTTTTTTTTTGTTTTTAATTTAGTTTGTATTTATGAAGTGTCATCAACTACATTTAGGCTGATAAGATTTTTCTGTTGTAAGGTGTTTAACATATGATTAATAAATATTTTTCCTTTTAATCCTCACTGTTGCATTGAAATCAGAAATCTGCTTCTCACAACAATACCTTTAAAATCATATCCCTACCTCCTTAACATTTCTGACCTTATCAGCATGAGGATGAGTTTAATTTCAGATCTTAAAAATGCAACTATTGTAAATTACTCTGACATTCCTTATCCTTAATTCTTCACTGGCCTCATAGATCCTCTGATAAATTATTTAAAAAAACTCAAATGTAATCTTATTTACATACATCTCCCATAATCATATAGTCATAGACTATATATTTTGATAGACTTTATATTTTTGCTTATATTTAACTGAAATTGTCATTCATTGTCCTTCATGTGATTTTTCCAATATAGAATAGCAGTGACTGTATAGCCTTTAATACTCAAAGATCCTTGTCAATATAGTAACATTTAAATAAAAACAGCAGTAGCATCTTTTAAGTGCATTGTAACTCTTCAGAATGATTTAATAGAATATAATTCATGTTCTGCAAAATGCAAAATAGGATTAATAATCAGTATGAGTATTTACACCCTCTTAATATTAACAATAAAATATGTTTTAACATTCAATAAATATTCAGTGAGAATCTGTTATGTGTTGAGCACAATCACAGGTTTAGGAACACAAAAAGGCATCAGATATATCAGGTACCCATTAACTTATACTCAGATGTATAAATCTTAAGTGTTTGCGACTTTTAAAAGTTAAAGCTATTGTTTTGAGTCCCATGTTTTGAGAATAAATTGCTATATATTTGAAGAAAAGACATTTTTTCTCTATAATCATTTGGATTTACCTCTCTATATAAATTCATATTTCAAAGTTGGCTGAGACCCAAAGCATTGTTAACTTCCTTTCCTTTCTGGTTCACTGCACCTATTCAGACACAGGCTTCAAATTGCTCCTTAAAGAAAACCAGCAGGTGATTGATAACTGGAAAAATAACCACGTCCATAGGAATAAATCAAACACATCATCATCTTGCATGTGTGATAGGCCACAGTTATTTGAGCAACTACATGCGGCAATGGCATCCATAAATTTCATTGAGGCCCTAGAATTCAAATTGACATCAGCAAAATCAAAATTAATTGCCTATAAACTACCCTTTTGTCAACATAATTATATTTTAGTAACATGAAAAGTAACCATTTATTGCATTAAATAAAACCTATAAATTAAAAAGCTCTCTGATTCATTTTTCTCCTTCTAAAGAGTCATTATAAGAAGAAATAAAAGGTTTTACCCCAGGAGACATGTTTAACTCTGTGCCTATGGGTAATTCATTGGAAATTCAGTGGTGTTTATGGAAAAAGATGATGAGTATGTGGTAATACAAAATCTCATAATGTACTGTTTCAGAATTCAAAGGCTCTGCTAGCAACAGAAACAGTATTTTACCTTCAGTACAATTCACACTTAAAGTTAATAATGACCTTCAAAACTTGCTCTTATTTATTGCTGCTGAGTTAAGAACAGAATAGCAGAGTGGAAAATGATGACATCAGGGTCACAGCAGGTAACTTAGTCACATTTACAGTAATACTCATTGGCTACTCAATGAAACATATGATTTATAATTTTTATATTGCAAAGTATTTAAGTGATCTAGATGTTAAACTGCTATCTTCAGAAAATAATTTCTTAAAAAGATTCATCTGTAAGAATTATGAAAAAGAACTCCATCTTAATTTTTGTAGCTTATACAATTTGCATTGCAAAGGTATGCATTTTCATAATCAATTATAGAAGGTAATAATAAGAAATGGAAACTTTTTTGATCACTAAGGGAAATGTATAAAGTCATATTGTAAGACTATCATAATCTTTTTTAATAAATATGTTTGATTTCCAAATTGAAAATGTGTTATAATAGCTTGGGTGGAAAGATATTAATTAATCTAGTTAAGGCATAAATGCCTTACTAGATGAAACCCAAATTTTATTTGCACTGTTACTTTCTATAGTTGGAAATTTTTAAGTATTATTGAGAAAAAGCTATGTTTTCCCATTCTCTATTTTGTAATATCAAACTGCATCCTAGCAGTCGACTACAGAATAGCAAATGGTTTCCAATAGGTTCTATTAAAAGGTTTCCAACAGGTTTAATTATCCTGCAGAGGTAGGTGTACAATAGTGATATCAATTGAAATGCATATATTTTAAAGTTAGTTTATGGTAGAAAATTCTCAGTAGGTAGAGAGAACTATATCTGAATCTAAGCAACTTACAGAATCCTAAAATAATAGAAACGAACAAATGTCATTCTCAAGCATGAATTTCTGTGGTGTGTGTCAAATACAAAGAAATATAAGATCAAATCATAATCCTTAAGTTTTTTTCTCTTTGAAAATAGAATGCTAATAGTTTTAATTAAAAATAAAAATTTGTAGTGGGGCATCCCTTCTATTTCACCGACTGGATGCTCCTTAAGGATAGGAAACCATTTGTTATAGTTTTACAGGGCTGAAAAAAATCTCTCTGAAATATCATTTTTTTTTTTTTGCCTTATTTTTCTCATTAGATAGTAGTCAATGCTACCACCAAGTCTGGGCTTCCAGAAATGCTCTGATCTTTTTAATCTGCCAGAGATATGTTTGAAAAACCCTTTTCTCCCTGTATCAGTAGATGCAAGACTGGAAATTTTCAAAGGGACCTTTATTCTCTGTAAGTGTGTGTGCACACACTATGAGAATAAGCACAATAATAATCTAGTAGGAAACCAAGGCATTTAATGCCTAACAGAAGCTATCTGAAAAATAGCACCTTATTATTCACTTCCATCATCAGCAATCTAATTTCCACATCGGACCCATTCTTTGCTAGTATGAAGTTGTGTTTCTTTCGCCTCTCCAAATTGCAGTGGATGTAACATTCCCTTCACTTCACCTATTCTCTTTATTTGCATCCATTTTAGAAAGACATTATCCAGAATCTCATTGATATAAAATTTTTAAATGCTTTATACAGCAGTAATAATCCAATTATAGAAATTAACATAAAAATAAATTGAAATGCTATTATCTGTATTTATATAATGAAGAATCATTCTTCTGTTAAAGAAAGACATTAAAAAATCACACACAATAGTGAAGGTAAGGTAGAAATGACTAAGCCTGAGAGCCACTCAATTTCTCCCTTGTTCAAATTTATGTTGACTATTAGATGAGGAAAAGAAGTATATATGTAAGTTAAATTAGTTTTTTCAATTCAAAAACTTTTATCCCGAATAAAACAAAGGGAAATCATTTTTACATATATTAAATATTTTATATTAAACTTGTATATTTGGTATATCTTTAGGACAAGTACTGGAGCATCTTCAGATACACTAAATGTAGAAACCATTAATAAATTTAATAAATTTGTTCAGCATATTATGGTATTTATTTATATTTTTCCATGGGTACTATCTTAAGAATCTTATCAGATAGTACCCATGCAAAGATATAAACGCCATAATATGCTGAAAAAATTTATTAAACTTCAGTGATACAAAGAAAAAAAACACTTTCTCTTTGTTATTAAGGTCTGTAATTATATTTTACCCTATCTTTCATGTATGAGGTACAAATACCATCTCAATCTTCAATCTTCCCTTGGTAATACTGAAGAAAAATAAAAAAGAAAAAAATAATAAAATTACCCACATCATCTCATCATTCTTAGAAGGGCTGCGTCTAAAACACACTATGTAAAATTATTATCTGAAATTGTGTGTTATGAAGGGCTTTAAATGCTTTTTGATATTAATGCTTTTACATAAGAGATATAATAAATAAGGAGTAAGGAGAGCTAAAAAGTAAGTAAAATACACAAAATGCTACTAAGTATTTCAAAACTCTAATCATGGGTCAAGTGCCATATCTATTTAACAAATGGAAACTTCAGGTTTATTATTGTCAACTCAGAATAATTAAAACTAACAACATTGTAAGAAAGAGGACTGTAAGCCTTATCATACATCACTTACATAATTTTTATAACTTGAATTTGAAGCCTGAAGCATTTGTTTTTATACCAGCGTAGAATAACTGCTATGAATGGCTAAGTAAAAATTAACCTTGTGCTTCTGCAATTAGAGTAATGGAGAATAAAGTTTCTAAAAATAAAAATAAAAGGATTCATTGCTTACATTATATAGTGCCTCTTTAGATTAAGATCATGACAGCATAGTACACTCACTCTGTATATTTAAAGTAATGATATTACAGTTTTTAGTTTAATAGATTCATGAGTTTGATATTCTTAAACTCAATAATCTCTTAAACATACTTTAAAAATTATTTTGTAATAATTTGTATCATCAATTAATATATCAGCATTAGCACTTGAGAGGAAAGAACTGCAGAATAATGAGCCTCCAAAAACTTATTTATTTTTATTTTTTAAAGAGGATAGATTCTAAATTTGGGGAGAGAAGTAATTTTGAACCAAGCTAATATGTAGATTTATATGTACAAAATGAACCATATATCTTCCTAGAGTCAGTACATGGTCAAACAAATCCTATATGCCTTTTATATTCATCACTGAAATTCTGTATAATGCAAATTTTTATTTTGAGTCATACTTCTAAAATTCTACAAAGATTCTGAGTCATTTAATGTAGTTGATTATATCCATCTAGCAAATCTTGTAAAATCTTGAGCTTCTTAAAGTCCTTTGCTTTTTATAAGCCACTACATATATTTATTTTTAATTCATGCAAAAATCATTTGAACAGATATTCATATTCCTATTGTACACATGTAAAATCTAAACTCAACTGGAGTAGACTATTTGCCTTAGATCCTTGATTTAAGGTACATACCTAAGGTCATAGATGCAGGACTTAAATCCTTTGACTTCAAATTTCTGTGTTTGACTGTACAAATTATAAAATATCTGCTAACAGACATTTTAGGGGAAAATATCTATTTCAAGAGTCATTTTTTAAAATGTTTTAACTCAAAAAAATTCAGTTAATCAAGTATTTCTTTCACTCAGTATTCTGCTTAATAAAAAACCTGCTGTGTTTAAATGACCCACTCTTATTCCTGATACCTAGAACAGAAAATTGAACATTTCTGAGATGTTTTCACAATAAATGCTTTGCAAGAGTAATTGCAGTTCAGAGTTTTTGAATCACTAATATGTGATCTGTTTCTACCAAGCAAAATATTAACTATTAGCTTTAAGAGAAAAAAAAAATAGTACAAATATGCTTGAATGAAGATAGCAGCAGGAAAAAAAAAAAAATCCAAGCCCCATCTAGACAGGTATTTAAAATGTTTTTTTTTTTTTAATATTTTAAAAATAAACACAATTTTCTTGTTCTTTTTCTCTGAGTTCTTAGATCACTGTTTGTCATTTTAAGTCAAAGCACTAAAGCATGTATTATGCCACATAACCTGCAACTTGAAGAATGTCTTGTGCAGATAATAGGTGTGTTTGATAATTGCGATACTTTGCTCATTTTCAAAGCAAACATGTAAAATCCTTGCCTTAGATCAAAGTATGGGATATAAACCAAATATGCTTGCAGTTCATGAAAATTGAGATAGAAACCTGCTTTTTTCCAGGTGGAATGCACATTGGAGTTATACGGATTTGAAAATGTTTTTAAGTAATGTCAACATGGAAAAAATATAATAAAAATGCCAAGGAGGTTGCTTACTTAATTTGAATTTGTTTCCATAGTATTACAGCTTTTGCTTTATGGGAAATTAATTAGCTTTATATTTTTTTTCTAATAGTTCAGTTCAGTTCAGTTGCTCAGCCATGTCTGACTCTTTGCAATCCCATGTACTGCAGCATGCCAGGACTCCCCGTCCATCACCAACTCTCAGAGTTTACTCAAACTCATGTCCATTGAGTCAGTGATGCCATCCAACCATCTCATCCTCTGTTGTTCCCTTCTCCTGCCTTCAATATTTCCCAGCATCAGGGTCTTTTCAAATGAGTCAGTTCTTCGCATCAGGTGGCCAAAGTATTGGAGTTTCAGCTTCATCAGTCCCTCCAACGAATATTCAGGACTGATCTCCTTTAGGATGGACTGGTTGGATCTCCTTGCAGTCCAAGGGACTCTCAAGAGTCTTCTCCAACTCCACAGTTTTCTAATAAAATCACAGCTATTAAAGCAACCCAGAAATACAGCACAACATGACAGCATATGTGGCATAAAAACTTTTGAAGTTTCAAAAGTTATTTCAAAAAAGTTTAGGATACTTATTTAAATTGTGTGAATAGCTAATTATGTCTTCTCCTTTGCTTCATTTTTCTTAGCAATATACCAATTGTGGTCACATCCACTCTTGCGGTGACTCAAAGGTTTAATCTGGATAGCTTCGTTGTCTTCTATAAAAGATTTCAACATTTAAATAATTCACTACACTCTAACTTTATGGGTTTTAAAAATTATGTATATATTTATTTATCTATGGCTGGGCTGGGTCTTTGTTTCTTTGTGTGGGCTTTCTCTGTTTTCAGAAAGCAGGGGCTACCCTTCTTTGTGGTGCAGGGGCTTCTAATTTCAGTGGCTTCTCTTGTTATACACAGGCTTTAGGGCATGAAGCTTTTAGTAGTTGTGGCATTCAAGCTCAGGACTTTTGGCCTATGGATCCTAGAGCATGCTGGCTTCAGTAGCTGTGGCTTGTGGACTCTAGAGTGCGGGCTCAATAATTGTAGCAGAAGGGCTTAGTTGCTTTGAGGCATGTGGAATCTTCCTGGACCATGAATTGACCTGTGTCTTCTACCTACTGGCACCCCAGTCCAGTACTCTTGCCTGGAAAATCCCATGGATGGAGGAGCCTGGTGGGCTGCAGTCCATGGGGTCACGCAGAGTCAGACACGACTGAGCGACTTCACGTTCACTTTTCACTTTCGTGCATTGGAGAAGGAAATGGCAACCCACTCCAGTGTTCTTGCCTAGAGAATCCCAGGGATGGGGGAGCTTGGTGGGCTGCCGTCTATGGGGACACCCAGAGTCGGACACGACTGAAGCGACTTAGCAGTAGCAGCAGCCTCTACCTACATTGGCAGGAGGATTCTTATACACTGTACCACGAGGGAAGTCCCCATTCTAATCTCCAGTTCAGCTCAGTCACTCAGTCATGTCCAACTCTTTGCAAGCCCATGAACTGCAGCACGCCAGGCCTCCCTGTCCATCACCATCTCCCGGAGTTCAGTCAGACTCACGTCTATTGAGTCCGTGATGCCATCCAGCCATCTCATCCTCTGTCGTCCCCTTCTCCTCCTGCCCTCAATCCTTCCCAGCATCAGAGTCTTTTCCAATGAGTCAACTCTTCTCATGAGGTGGCCAAAGTACTGGAGTTTCAGCTTTAGCATCATTCCTTCCAAAGAAATCCCAGGGCTGATCTCCTTCAGAATGGACTGGTCGTATCTCCTTGCAGTCCAAGGGACTCTCAAGAGTCTTCTCCAACACCACAGTTCAAAAGCATCAATTCTTCAGTGCTCAGCCTTCTTCACAGTCCAACTCTCACATCCATACATGACCACAGGAAAAACCATACCCTTAACTAGATGGACCTTAGTCGGCAAAGTAATGTCTCTGCTTTTGAATATACTATCTAAGTTGGTCATAACTTTTCTTCCAAGGAGTAAGCGTCTTTTAATTTCATGGCTGCAGTCACCATCTGCAGTGATTTTTGAACCCCAAAAAATAAAGTCTGCCACTGTTTCCACTGTTTCCCCATCTATTTCCCATGAAGTGATGGGACCAGATGCCATGATCATTTTCTGAATGTTGAGATTTAAGCCAACTTTTTCAGTCTCCTCTTTCACTTTCATCAAGAGGCTGTTCCTCTTCACTTTCTGCCATAAGGGTGGTGTCATCTGCATAACTGAGGTTATTGATATTTCTCCTGGCAGTCTTGATTCCAGCTTGTGTTTCTTCCAGTACAGCGTTTCTCATGATGTACTCTGCATGTAAGTTAAATATCAGGGTGACAATATATAGCCTTGAGGTACTCCTTTTCCTATTTGGAACCAGTCTGTTGTTCCATGTCCAGTTCTAACTGTTGCTTCCTGACCTGCATACAGATTTCTGAGGAGGCAGGTCAGATGGTCTGGTATTTCCATCTCTTTCAGAATTTTCCACAGTTTATTGTGATCCACACAGTCAAAGGCTTTGGCATAGTCAAGAAAGCAGAAATAGAAGTTTTTTCTGGAACTCTCTTGCTTTTTCCATGATCCAGCGGATGTTGCCAATTTGATCTCTGGTTCCTCTGCATTTTCTAAAACCAGCTTGAACATCAGGGAGTTCACAGTTCACGTATTGCTGAAGCCTTAGGAACTATTAAAAAATAAATTCTTATTGTCTCATATTTTAAGAAACAACAGTTGTTCCTACATATTTATTTCTAAACAAAAGTATTAAAATAAAAATCCATAAGTAAATTATTTAATTTATCAAGGAACTTTATACTTGAACTACACTTTTCAGGTTTTTTTCTCCCCGTCCCCTTTACATGCATGTAAGTAAGGCTTTTCACTTTGTAAATTGTTTCCAGGTAGAGACATTCCATTCAGAATAAAATTATGTGCTTATTATTTTTACTAATCTAGCAAAGATAATGCTTATCATTGAAACATTATATCTTAATAACTTCTATTAATAAAGGCTTACATCTGAAAATTTAAAAAGAAATAATGCCAAAGGTTCTTGAAAAACTGTCAGCCACTCAGTTGTGTATGACTCTTTGCAATCCCATGGACTGTAGCCAACCAGACACTTCTATCCTAGGAATTCTCCAGGTAAGAATACAGGAGTGGGTAGCTATGCCCTTTTCCATGGGATCTTCCTGACCCAGGGATTGAACCTGGGCATCCTGCATTGTAGGCAGATTCTTTGCCCTCTGAGCCACAAGGGAAGCCCCAAAGATTCTTAGAATTTTTTGTCAAACTGCAAAGGCATCATCAAAGTTCAAGAAACATTTTAAAGGAAAGGACAGGAAAGTCAAAAATGGGAGCATATGAGTTCTTGTTTATTCTGGTACTAGAGTAAAATTATTTCAATAGCTGTATAAATTAAGAGATATTAACCAGTCAAGGAAGACCTAGAGGGAAGATTGGTTAGAAGGAAAATAATTGGTTATGGCTCTTTAGGCTACCCAGGCAAAAGAGTTCTATCCAATAAAAAATCAAAACCAACTGTTTAATGGTGGTTTTGCTTTTTCATTGGATATACTAAAATGCATTTTTGCAAGCATTGTTAATAATAGTCATAAATGAAGTCCTTTAGTTTTATTTCAATATATATTGGCGTAGTGGTTTACAAAAACAAAAAGATTTCACCTGCAATGCAGGAGACACAAGTTCAATCCCAGGTTTGGGAAGATGCCCTGAAGGAGGAACTGGCAACCCACTCCAGTATTGTTGCCTGAAAATCCCCATGGACAGAGGAACCTAAGTCCACGGGGTTGCAAAAAGTCTAACATGATTGAGCAACTAAGCAATAACAGTATATATTAGCTTCCAATAAAAACAGCATAGAATAGATGTATCTCAAGAAACTGATTTTAATGTTTTTCCAAGTAATTTTTTGTTGTTACCAACTGAAATTTAAAGGTCTTCTTCATTGTATGTATAATTCTCTGCTATTCCCCAGTGTGTTCAGTTTTATCCTCTTGTTCTGGCACAACTATTAAACCTTATGAAAGGGCCAAGTTTAAATAATACGAATATTCTATAAGGTATATATCAATGTTTATTGAATTTCATGTTTGTATCAGGCACTGCATATTTTTTCCCCTGTGTAATATACTAGAGTTATCTGTGAAGGAACAATGTCTCTTATTAAAAATAGAACTTTACCACTCAAACAAGCACAGGTGTTAAGTTGCCAATTAAAGTGAAGTAAACTGTCACACGAAAAATGTTAATTATGCTTTCTTCATCTTGACTTTGTCTTTTCTTTGTACTGAGTCCCACTACATAAATTTGGTCATTCTGCTCTGACTGGTTCAGCTCCAGAGTTCTCTGAGGAATCTCTTGTTGCTCACCTGTCTTCAGGAATGTGGTCCTTGCTTTGTCTGTCTACTGATTTGAGACTATAACAAAATTAAACATTTAGGTTTCTTGTTAGCCCTAAGATTTGCACTTCTGGCAGGAATAAAAAAAATGTCACTTGAGCATATCCCTGCGTGGGACATGACTTTCCCTAACTGATGGATTACAAAAGTTCTATTTTTATGGAAACTGCCATTTAAATGCTTATGATGCCTTATTTGATGGAGAAACAAATCCTCACATGTAAGAATGCAAGACTGAAACGTTTATTGCCTAGAAATGCCATGATTTGGAGGTTTTAGTGCTTTTTGGAATAAGAGTATTTGTTAAATATGTTGCAAGATCAACTTTTCTATTTTTTATAAACTTGGCAGACATGGGGAATTTGGAATTATTCTAATTTAAAGAAATAAAGTTTACTCAATTATGTAATATTCATTTTTATTACAATTTAAAAAGAAAACAAATTAGCTGGGCTTACTTTTAAAGTTACCTCCCAGTTCCTTAATGCTAAATTTCAGGAAAAAGTCTGAAATGTCACACTTCTTAAAGTATTGTGGTCAAATAGATTTGTTCTATAATATGGTTCTCATTCATTTGTTGTTTGCCATTTATTATTCTACTTAAATTTATACAAAAATAATTAGTCTCCATTTTCGTAACAAATTCAGAGAACATCTAAGACATGTTTACAAATTCCTAAAATGTAGAATCTTATATTTTACATTTTTGTATCTATTTCAAAAAGATAATTTTTAGTACATAATGTTCCCTCCAGAATTGATTGTATGCAGCACTGTCTCAAGCCCGAGGTTGATCTCTGAGTGACCTTGAGGTTTATATCCTTAAAAGGTGAGAAACTAAAACCAAGCATTAGACATGTCTGTACTACATAGACAAGAAATTGAGGTGATGCATTAAGCCATCATTCCCATTGAGGGCTGTATTGACATACTGAATTATTTTAATCTTAATTAAAAATAATTGTGCTGCATGTGTGCTTTCTTAGCCTTTAATTAACATAAGCTCTTCAAAATCAAATTGCCAGCATAATAATGTGTTCATCATTTACAGTATAAATGGTGGCCCAAAGGAAAAATGCATTGCTATAATTCCTGTGTAGGTTGTTGCTGATGTCACGCTGCTGAAGAGAAAGCCAATCAACTAGAGGATGAACAGGAAGAAAGAAAATGTTAGACACGATTTACATTTCAAAAAGTATTATATGGAAACTTACATTACCATATGTAAAGTAGATAGCCAATGGAAATCTGCTGTATGACTCAGGGAACTAAAGAGAGGTTTCGTAACAACCTAGAAGGGTGGGATGGAGAGGAAGATGGAAGGGAGGTTCAAGAGGGAGAGGACATATGTTATCCTGTGGCTAATTCATGCTAATGTTTGGCAGAAAATAAAAAAAAAAAATTCTGTAAAGCAACTATCCTTCAATTAAAAAAGAAATAAAAGTATTATATTTTCTTGTTTTACCATTATACATGCCAATTAGTAGTTGATAGAGTCTTTTTTTTTTAACCTGTGTACATGTGTGTGCGTGTGTGTATGTGTAATTTGGTTGTGCACTGTATGAAGTGGCACATTTCCCAATCAGGTAAATCTGGATGTGACAGTGAGTTTTAACAGAAGACTTGATTAAACTTCCAACTAAATAGCCTGGAAATAGTGAAAAAGAAATGGGTGATTGCTGTGGTAGAGCAGAAACTGACAGGTTCTTCCAAGTTACAATTAATGCTAATTTTCTGTTCCTCCATGAATATCTTTATTCAGCTCATGCTTGATGAGCTGCACTTTTGTAAGGGCTCAGTGGGGCAGATAATTTAAAATAACAGACATCCCCTTAAATCATTTATATACAACCTTGAAAAGATTTATAAAGTTTGGACAGAGCATAGATTCACATTCTTTATTGTTTCTACATTTAGCTTAAAGTGTAGTGTGACGTGTCCTAAAGGAATTCAATTTAGAAAGGAAAAGTTCTAGAATTATCAATTCAGATTATGCATATGTGGATTGGTCTCATGTCATTCTGCTTTTTTCTCTAGCTAAGAATCTATTCCCTGCTTGATCTTTCTTATTCTGCTGATGTATTCTAGTCTGAGACCAAATAAATGGTCCCAGGTCAGGAGCTCTTCAGTCATCTTTAAACATCATGGCAAAAGTATTCTGAGTATCCCATTTAAGATACTTTATGCAATGTGTGATATACCTTAATTTCTTAAAAGCTTTAGAACTTCTTTTTTGATTTCTGAAACATAGCACTCAGGAAACGCCTCAAATCAAGTAATGCATTTTTACTCATCAATATAGGAATACTTAGAGCTACCATTTTTTTTCTGCTTTATTTTAAATAAAATTTTGGATAATAACCATCAACTTAAGAATTTTTTTTTTTCATTCATTCAGTTCAGTTCAGTCACTTAGTTGTGTTCAACTCTGTGTGACCCCATGAACCACAGCAAGCCAGGCCTCCCTGTCCCTCAGCAACTGTGGGAGTCTACCCAAACCCATTTCCATTGAGTCGGTGATGCCAAGCAACCATCTCATTCTCTGTCGTCCACTTCTCCTACTTCCCTCAATCTTTCCCAGCATGAGGATCTTTTCAAATGAATCAGCACTTCACATCAGGTGGCCAAAGTATTGGAGTTTCAGCTTCAACATCAGTCCTTCCAATGAACACCCAGGACTGATCTCCTTTAGGATAGATTGGTTGGATCTCCTTGCAGTCCAAGGGACTCTCAAGAGTCTTCTCCAACACCACAGTTCAAAAGCATCAATTCTTCAGCGCTCAGCTTTCTTCACAGTCGAACTCTCACATCCATACATGACCACTGGAAAAACCATAGCCTTGACTAGATAGAGCTTTGTTGGCAAAGTAATGTCTCTTCTTTTTAATATGCTGTCTAGGTTGGTCATAACTTTCCTTCTAAGGAGTCAGTGTCTTTAATTTCATGGCTGCAATCACCATCTGCAGTGATTTTGGAGCCCACAAAAGAAAGTCAGCCATTGTTTCCACTGTTCCCCCATCTATTTCCCATGAAGTGATGGGACCAGATGCCATCCATGATCTTCGTTTTCTGAATGTTGAGCTTTAAGCCAACTTTTTCACTCTCCTCTTTCATTTTCGTTAAGAGGCTCTTTAGTTCTTCTTCACTTTCTGCCATAAGGGTGATGTCATCTGCATATCTGTGGTTAATGATACTTCTCCCGCCAATCTTGATTCCCGCTTGTGCTTCATCCACCCCAGCGTTTCTCATGATGTACTCTGACTATAAGTTAAATTAGCAGGGTGATAATATACAGCCTGACATACTGCTTTTCCTATTTGGAACCAGTCTGTTGTTCCATGTCCAGTTCTAACTGTTGCTTCCTGACCTGCATACAGGTTTCTCAAGAGGCAGGTCAGGTGGTCTGGTATTGCCATCTCTTTCAGAATTTTCCATAGTTTATTGTGATCCACACAGTCAAAGACTTTGCCATAGTTAATAAAGCAGAAATAGATGTTTTTCTGGAACTCTCTTGCTTTTTCAATGATCCAGCGGACATTGGCAATTTGATCTCTGGTTCCTCTGCCTTTCCTAAAACCAGCTTGAATATCTGGAAGTTCATGGTTCACATATTGCTGAAGCCTGGCTTGGAGAATTTTGAGCATAGAGTTGCCATTTCCTTCTCCATTTTATTTCTAGATTTAATTTTAAATATGTGTTTGTTTTAACATAGGTGCTTCCCAGGTGGGCTCAGACAGTCAAGAATCTGCCCACCATGCAGGAGAGCCAGGTTTGATCCCTGGGTCAAGAAGATCTCCTTGAGAAGGGCATGGCAACCTACTCCAATATTCTTTCCTGGAGAATTCCATGGACAGAGGAGCCTGGCAGGCAACAATCTGTGGGGTCGCAAACAGTCAGTCACAACTGAGTGACTAAGATGCACATTTTAACATACCATGTTCTCCTCTCTAGGGAGGTAGAAATATTGATGTTATTTATCTTATATATAATTTATAGACAGATTTTGAGTATTTTCTATCTAGATTTGTGGAAAACTAAATTTTCTTATGTAATGCAGTCCCTTATTCATTAGTTACAAAATCTGTTTAAATTATTCTCTAAGACTCTCAATTTGCCAATCAATAGAATTGGTTCCACCAATAATTGTATATTTGTTGAACAAGTCATCCTCAATATTTTTATTATTGCAATCAGTAGGATGATAATTGTTATTATGAGATTTACAAATTGTTACCTACTTCTTTTCTCAATAATTATTACACTTTATGAAATGTGTTTGCATGTTGCAAATCATAATGGAAATGCATTTTATAAAGAATAGAATAATTTTGCCTTGTATATATTTGCAAATGATATTTTTGTTGAAAACCACTATATGCTAAGAGAAAAAAAAATGTAGAAAACTGGAATATACTTAGAAGTCGTCTCTCTCATTGGAGGAATTCTTTCTGCACCTTCTAAAACATGGGTCATTTCACTTTTCTCCTTTTCATCTATTGATAAATACTCACATATGACAAAAGCTAGATTCTTATTGGACATGTTGAATTTAAAATTTTTACTAAGATTGAAGGAAAATATACTTTTCAGTAGCTTCTAACATTTGTTCCTGGTGTATACCCTTAGCACTACAGTGGAGTATGTCTCCTGATTCTGCCTTGGAAAAATACTTCAGATACTTGAAGGGTGCTTTTACCTCATTCTAATTTTTCTTCTTTTTAAGGTGAAAATCACTAGACTCACTAGATGCTTTCAGCTTTTGTTCATACCTTTAAGTATAAAGATTTAGTGTTTCAATGAAGCTAGTGACTTAAGACATTCAGCAGCCACCTGTCACTTCTATCCACAATTGTATACTACAGTCCCTGTAAACTCTGCATAATCTTAAGTTCTCTTTTATATCTTGCCTGATTGGACTGGCTTTCTTATCATTCTCTCCCCACCCCCGCCTTATTCTGAAATTTTCCAAGATAATTTGAAGGTCTTACCTTTCTTATTGAAGACTAGTTAAAATAAGAAAACAGAGGTCCCCTTCAAATGTATATTGATGTAATAATTCACATTTTTTTGTTAAAGTGCTTTAATTGCTGTAGAAGTATTTTGTTTTATGACCTTCAAATCATGTTCCTTCATCTCATTCCCGAAGATAACTAAAGATAATTGATACCATTATTTATGAATATATAGATATTGTAGCTTGATTTATGGAATCCTCTTTAAAAATATTGGTGTACATACAAAATAAAAAGTGAAACAATTAGTTTGGCATATGAAATGGCAATCACTCTCGTATTCTTGCCTGGAAAACTCCATGGACAGAGGAGTCTGGTGGGCTACTGTCCATGGGGTCGCAAAGAGTTGGATACAACTGAGAAAGCCTGCATGCGTATATTATTCCATGAATACACGGAACTGAACCCAGATCTTCTGCACTGCAGGCAGATTCTTTACCGACTGAGCAATGAGGGGCTTCCCCACAGCTCTGGGACCAGACCTACTCATTTGCCTGTATTATGTATTCCCCCTATTATTCCTACCTTAAAATTATCTTTTAGAGAAAATCAAAGCAAAAAGCAATTAAGCAACTATAGTTTTCTTTTTGTCTGTTAATCCTGCAGCCTTTTCCAAAAACTATGGACCCCTAACTCTTTAATTATTTTGTTTATCAAGCATTGAATTGTTTATTTATAAATTCAAATCATTCAAAGATAAATAAGATCTAAGGATACTTGTAATATTCATTAATCTTTAGTACATTTTCTTCTAAAATTATAATTTATTGTAGTTTAAGCATTTTTCTTAAATATTATAGAATAATACTTTTTATTGTCATTATAACTGGTTTATTTTTTAGAGTCTCTATGTTAATGGATTATGTTATTATTATTATTAATTTTATTATTTTGTACTTGACTTCAATTTGTGTGAGTCAAAGCAAAGAGTGGGAAGATCCAAGTTTGCATATCTAGCACCTTTATTATTTTATGTCAAAATATATTATGTCTCCAAAACATCTATTGGATTTTAGGACAATTAATATGGCCATAACTGGGAATCATTTATGAACACATTCATCTTTTTAAGAGAGGGAATAAACCTGTTCATCAGAGCAACTAGGATGCACATGGATACATATTTCATCCTCATTAATTATGGTTTTCATATTTGTGAAATCTAGTCACTAAAACTTATTTGTAACACCAAAAATTAAACCCATAGCATTTTCTTGCTCACTCATGGACATGCAGAATGGTAAAATTTCGAGCTTCCCCACCAGGATGTATTCTCAGATCTGTCTGTAGTTTCAGTTCTCATACTGTAAACTGTCTTCTTTCTATGGTCTATTTAGTGTAGATGTAATGTACTTTGCATTTTTATGTTTTATTGTTGGTGTTGGTGCTTTGTTGGCTTAAACTGATCCCCTCAACAACATTGTACTGAAGTACTGCCTAATATTCCTAAGATAAGAAGCTTCTAATATGCCTTATAAGAAAAATGTCAGGCATGAGTTATGATGCTGATGATCTTGAGTTAAATGCTAATCAATCCACAATATGGTACATCCAGAAAGAGAAAAAGAAAATTTATAATATGTACATGAGTCCTCTCAGAAAAGTGCTAAAGTAACATCTATATCACATGATGAAACTATGGTAAAAATGGAAATATGGCTAAATTTATGGCTTCATGATATTATGATCTACTAAAAACTGCACAGTAGATAACATTGTTGGACTGAAAGCCAAGAAGTGTATGGTCATATCACCCAGAGTCAGGAAAACATTAAACCTTTCACAACTAGTGGTATATTACAAATAGGTAGTGCATATTATTGTTTATAAGAAATATATATTAAATAAGTTACCATGAAATAATGTCATATAATGATTGAATGACAAAAATGTTTTAAACCAGAGGCTCACAGGAACCTAATTCTGCTTTTTCTGGGAGCAGTGGCTCAGTATTTATTAATTCAGTGTCCAAAAAGACACAATAGGAAATAACAACTATGAATAATGGGAATTGGCTACACATATATGCATACGTAAATATAGATATATAAATGTATCTGGAGAAGGAAATGGCAACCCACTCCAGTATTCTTGCCTGGAGAATCCCATGGACAGAGGAGCCTGGTGGGCTACAGTCCACAGGGTCGCAGAGTCGGACACGACTGAGCAACTTCATTTTCACTTTCACTTTCACTTATTCACTCAGTGTTATTGACTTTTTTGAGAGTCCAATATGTCACTTTAGAGAATTAACAGTAATAATGGATATTTGCATGGTTTACATGCTAGGAATTTACAGTTTTCAGGTGTATTAGAGACAGGGAACCAGATTTTGTTGATATTTAAAATGTTATTCTGAGGCATACAGTGTTTATGTATGTATACTGAGTACTAATTCTGAGCTCGTTGTATCTTCAATTGTATATTTTAAATATAATTAGAACTTCTGTAATTATACATTTTAATTATCTCACAAATTTTAGACTGTTCTTGTTGCTTCTTCCTAGAACAGCAAAAACACTGACAACAATCACAATAATGACAACAATAAAATACACTGTTATATTTCAAGGACACAGTGTGACAGACAGGGTGTCAAAAATAATCACAGGGAATGATGGAGCATTCTCACATCATTTGAATTCTTTTTTAGTGAATGTCATAATCTGACAGTGTTTTGTTTTTAACACACCATGATTTTTGGTTTGTGGTGAAGAGGTCAGGTATTTAAAGGTCACCTACTGGTTAAGCTGTCCTACTACTCCCATGATAGATTCACTCTTTTGAGATACAAGTTGTCTCAACTTGTAATCTGACATTCACATTGGCAGTATAATTTAAAAAAATAATCACCTTCTCTGCATGTGAAAATTGATACTGATATTAGTTTATTTGAATATGAACATATTTCTCATAAAGCTGTTGTAGTTTTTTTTGGTCTGGGTTCACATTTTGTTGCTGTTAATTGTTTTTTAATTGCTAAGTCATGTCCAACTCTTTGTGACCCCGTGGACTGCAGCCTGCCAGGCTCCTCTCTGCATGGGATTTCCCAAGAAAGACAGCTAGAATGGGTTGCCATTTCTCTTTTCACAAGATCTTCCCAACCCAGGGATTGAACTTGTGTCTCTTGCTTTGGCAGTCAGATTCTTTACCACTGAGCCATGATATTCCTTCATAAAAGGAAAGTAAGTACTTAAATAATTCTTTAATGATGGTTATGGTAGGCAGGACATTGTTGATAGAACATCTCTGGGGTCGCTTTAAAATTATATCATTTTATAATTTCCCTGCTAAGTCACTTCAGTCGTGCCCGACTCTGTGCCACCCCATAGACAGCAGCCCAGCAGGCTCCCCCATCCCTGGGATTCTCCAGGCAAGAACACTGGAGTGGGTTGCCATTTCTTTCTCCAATGCATGAAAGTGTAAAGTGAAAGTGAAGTCACTCAGTTGTGTCCAACTCTTAGAGACCCCATGGACTGCAGCCTACCAGGCTCCTCCCATGGGATTTTCCAGGCAAGAGTACTGGAGTGGGTTGCCATTGCTTTCTCCCTAGCAATCTACAAAATTCAGATTAGCTTTTTTTTTTTTTTTTGATTTTGATAGCCAGAAAATTCTGATTGGGGTTTCCAAAATATATGTACTTCAGGTTAGACTCTATATGGAGAACTGATAAAATCTGTAGGAAACCAGATAAAATATTAATTAAAAATGATAAAATTAGTGAATGCTGCTTAGTTCTCTAATTAGGCTTTATTGATATTATTTAGAAATACTGTGATAGAAAGATTTAACCTATAGATTCCATTTTCAATTTATTGATCAGTAGGTATTTTTGTGAATAAAGATGTGATATTACCATATTTAACTACAGCCCTTTCCCTGGTGGCTCAGAGATAAAGAATTGGCTTGCAATGCAGGAGACTGGGTTCAATCTCTGGGTTGGGAAGATCCCTTGGAGAAGGAAATGGCAACCCACATGAATATTCTTGCCTAGAGAATTCCATGCACAGAGAAACCTGGCTGGCTACAATCCATGGGGTTGCAAAGAGTTGGACATGATTGAGCATGCACCTTGCATTTATTTTACCTCTATACACTTTCCACTGTTTGTCCTAATTCTATTAAAAGTTTATTGAACAACTTGTTACAACTATCCACTGCCTTTTGAAACATTTTTTTTCCCAGAGAATAAAAAAGTAGAATATTTAGTCTTCAGTTCAGTTCAGTCGCTCAGTCGTGTCTGACTCTTTGAGACCCCATGGACTGCAGACAACAAGCCTCCCTGTCAATCACCAACTCCTGGAGTTTACTCAAACTCGTGTCCATTGAGTTGCTCATGTCATCCAACCATCTCACCATCTGTCATCCCCTTCTCCTCACGCTTTCAACCTTTCCCAGCATCAGGGTCTTTTCCAATGAGTCAGTTCTTCGCATCAAGTGGCCAAAGTATTGGAGTTTCAGCTTCAGCATCAGTCCTTCCAATGAATATTCAGGACTGATTTCCCTCAGGATGGACTGGTTAGATCTCCTTGCAGTCTAAAGGACTCTCAAAAGTCTTCTCCAACACAACAGATCAAAAGCATCAATTCTTTGGAGCTCAGCTTTCTTTATAGCCCAAATCTCACATCTATACATGACTACTGGAAAAACCATAGTTTTGACTCGATGGACGTTTGTTGGCAAAGTGATGTCTCTGCCATTTAATATACTGTCTAGATTGGTCCTAACTTTTCTTCCAAGGAGCAAGTATCTTTTAATTTCATGGCTCCAGTCACCATCTGCAGTGATTTTGGAGCCCAGAAAAATAAAGTCTGCCACTGTTTCCACTGTTTCCCCATCTATTTGCCGTGAAGTGATGGGACCAGATGCCATGATCTTAGTTCTCTTAGTATTCTTTGTGTGCTGAGACCCCCTTCACAGCCTCACCCAGCCCCTGCCCTCTCTGGGAGGTTTTTTATTTTTTAATTTTTAAAAATTAATTTATTTATTTTAATTGGAGGCTATTTACTTTACAATATTGTGGTGGGTTTTGCTATTGACATGAATCAGCCATGGGTGTACATGTGTCCCCTATCCTGAACCCCCCTCCCACCTTCCTCCCCATCCCATGCCTCAGAGTGTCCCAGTGCACCGGCCCTGAGCACCCTGTCTCATGTATCTAACCTGGACTGGCGATCTATTTCACATATGATAATATACATGTTTCAATGCTGTTCTCTCAAATCATCCCACCCTTGCCTTCTCACACGGAGTCCAAAAGTCTGTTCTTTGCATTTGTGTATCTTTTGCTGTCTCTGATATATGGTTATCATTACCATATTTCTAAATTCCATATATAATGGTTAATATACTGTATTGGTGTTTTTCTTTCTGACTTACTTCACTCTGTACGATAGGCTCCAGTTTCATTCACCTCATTAAAACTGATTCAAATTTGTTATTTTTAATAGCTGAGTGATATTCCATTGTGCATATGTACCACAGCTTTCTTATCCATTGGTCTGATGATGGACATCTAGGTTGCTTCCATGTCCTAGCTATTGGAAACGATGCTGTGATGAATACTGGGGTACACGTGTCTCTTTCAGTTCTGGTTTTCTTGGTGTGTATGCCCAGCAGTGGGATTGCTGGTTCGTATGCAGTTCTATTTCCAGTTTTTTAAGGAATCTCCACACTGTTCTCTGCAGTGGCTGTACTAGTTTGCATTCCCACCAACAGTGTAAGAGTGTTCTCTTTTCTCCACACCTTCTCCAGCATTTATTGCTTGTAGAGTTTTTGACAGTAGCCATTCTGATCGGCATGAGATATTACCTCATTGTGGTTTTGATTTGTATTTCTCTGATAATGAGTGACGTTGAGTATCTTTTCATGTGTTTGTTAGCCATCTGTATGTCTTCTTTGGAGAAATGTCTGTTTAATTCTTTGGGCCATTTTTTTATTGGTCGTTTATTTTTCTGGAATTGAGCTGCATGAGCTGCTTGTATATTTTTGAGATTAATCCTTTGTCAGTTGCTTCATTTGCTATTATTTTCTCCCATTCTGAAGGCTGTCTTTTCACTTTGCTTACATTTTCCTTCATTGTGCAAAAGGTCCTATTTCTTTATTTTTGCTTTTATTTCCATTACTTTGGGAGGTGGGTAATAGAGGATCCTGCTGTGATTTATGTCAGAGAGTGTTTGCCTATGATTTCCTCCAGGAGTTTTATAGTTTCCAGTTTTACATTTAGATCTTTAATCCATTTTAGTTTATTTTTGTGTATGGTGTTAGAAAGTGTTTTAGTTTCATTCTTTTACAAGTGGTTGACCAGTTTTCCCAGAACCACTTGTTAAAGAGATTATCTTTTCTCCATTGTATGTTCTTGCCTCCTTTGTCAGTGTTAAGGTGTCCATATGTGTGTGGATTTATCTCTGGGCTTTCTATTTTGTTCCATTGATCTATATTTCTGTCTTTGTGCCAGTATTATACTGTCTTGATGACTGTAGTTTTGTAGTATAGTCTGAAGTCAGGCAGTTTGATTCTTCCAGTTTCATTCTTTCTTAAGATTGCTTTGGCTATTTGAGGTTTTTTTGTATTTCCATACAAATTGTGAAATTATTTGTTCTAGTTCTATAAAAACTATCATTGGTAGCTTGATAGGGATTGTATTGAATCTATGGATTGCTTTGGTTAATGTATTCATTTTCCCTATATTGATTCTTCTGATCCATGAACATAATATATTTCTCCATCTATTTGCATCATCTTTGATTTCTTTCATCAGTGTTTTATATTTTTCTATATATAGGTCTTTTGTTTCTTTAGGTAAATTTATTCCTACGTATTTTGTTCTTTTTGTTGTAATGGTGAATGTAATTGTTTCCTTAATTCTCTTTCTGTTTTGTCATTGTTAATGTATAGGCATGCAAGGGATTTCTGTGTGTTAATTTTATATCTTGCAACTTTACTATATTCATTGATTAGCTCTAGTAATTTTCTGTTGGTGTCTTCAGGGTTTTCTGTGTAGAGGATCATGTCATCTGCAAACAGTGAGAGTTTACTTCTTTTTTTCAATACGGATTCCATTTATTTCTTTTTCCTCCCTGATAGCGGTGGCAAAAACTTCCAAAACTATGTTGAATAGTAGTGGTGAGAGTGGACACCCTTGTCTTGTTCCTGACTTCAGGGGAAATGTTTTACATTTTTTACCATTGAGGATAGTGTTTACTGTGGGTTTATCATATATGGCTTTTATTATGTTGAAGTATCTTCCATCTGTGCCTGCTTTCTGGAGGGTTTTCATCATAAATGGATGTTGAATTTTGTTAAAGGATTTCTCTGCATCTATAATCATATGTTTTTTTATTTTTCAATTTGTTAATGTGGTGTATCACATTTGATTTGAAAATACTGAAGAATTTTTGCATCACTGGGATCAAGCCCACTTGGTCATGATGTATGACTTTTTTAATATGTTATTGGATTCTGTTTGCTATAGTTTTGTTGAGGATTTTTGCATCTATGTTCATCAGTGATATTGGCCTGTAGTTTTCTGTTTTGGTGGCATTTTTGTCTAGTTTTGGTATTAGGGTGATGTTGGCCTCATAGAATAAGTTTGGCAGTTTACCTTCCTCTGTAATTCTATGGAAGAGTTTGCATAGAATAGGTGTTAGCAGCATGTCAGGCCTCCCTGTCCAACACCGACTCCTGGCGTTTACTCAAACTCATGTCCATAGAATCGGTGATGCCATCTAACCATCTGATCCCCTGTCATCCCCTTCTCCTCCTGCCCTCAGTCTTTCTCAGCATCAGGATCTTTCCAAATGAGTCAGCTCTTCACATCAGGTATCCAGAGTATTGGCGTTTCAGCTTCAACATCCGTCCTTCCAGTGAACACCCAGGACTGATCTCCTTTAGGATGGACAGGTTGGATTTCCTTTCAGTCCAAGGGACTCTCAAGAGTCTTTTACAACACCACATTTCAAAAGAATCAATTCTTCAGTGCTCAGCTTTCTTCACAGTCCAACTCTCACATCCATACATGACCACTGGAAAAACCATAGCCTTGACTAGACAGACCTTTGTTGGCAAAGTAATGTCTCAGCTTTTTAATATGCTGTCTGCGTTGGTCATGACCTTCATTCCAAGGAGTAAGCATCTTTTAATTTCAAGGCTGTCATCACCATCTGCAGTGATTTTGGAGCCTCAAAAAATTAAAGTCAGTCACTGTTTCTACCTTTCCCCATCTATTTGCCATGAAGTGATGGGACTGGATGCCCTGATCTTAGTCTTCTGAATTGTTAAGTTTTAACCCAACTTTTTCACTCTCCTCTTTCACTTTCATCAAGAGGCTCTTTTCTTCTTCTTCACTTTTGGCCATAAGGGTGTTGTCTGCTTATCTGATGCTACTGATATTTATTCCAGCAATCTTGATTGTCATCTGTATATATGAAGTTATTGATATTTCTCTCCATAATCTTGATTCCAGCTTGTGCTTCATCCAGCCAAGTGTTTCTCATAATGTACTCTGCATATAAGTTAAATAAGCAGGGTGACAATATACAGCCTTGATATACTCCTTTTCTTATTTGGAACCAGTCTGTTTCCATGTCCAGTTCTAACTGTTGCTTCCAGACCTGCATACAGATTTCTCAAGAGGTAGGTCAGGTGGTCTAGTATTCCCATCTCCTTAACAATTTTCCACAGTTTTTTTGTGATCCACACAGTCAAAGGATTTGGCATAGTCAATAAAGCAAAAGTAGATTTTTTTTCCTGGAACTCTCTTGCTTTTTCAGTGATCCAGCGGATGTTGGTAATTTGATCTCTGGTTCCTCTGCCTTTTCTAAATCTAGCTGGAACATCTGGAAGGTCATGGTTCACTTACTGCTGAATACTAGCTTGGAGAATTTTGAGCATTACTTTACTAGGGTGTGAGGTAAGTGCAATTTTGTGGTAGTTTGAGCATTCTTTGGCATTGCCTTTCTTTGGGTTTGGAAAGAAAACTGTCATTTCCAGTCCTGTGGCCACTGCTGAGTTTTCCATATTTGCTGGCATATTGAGTGCAGTATTTTCACAACATCATCTTTTAGAATTTGAAATATCTCAGCTGGAATTCCATCACCTCCACTAGTTTTGGTCATAGTGATGCTTCCTAATGCCTACTTGACTTTGCATTCCAGGATATTTGGCTCTAGGTGAATGATCTTAACATCATAATTATCTGGGTCATGAAGATCTTTCTTTATAGTTCTGTATATTCTTGCCACGTCTTCTTAATATCTTCTGCTTCTGTTAGGTCCATACCATTCCTCTCAATTATTGTGCTCATCTATGCATGAAATGTTCCCTTGGTATCTGTAATTTTCTTGATATCTCTAGTCTATCCCATTCTATTGTTTTCCTCTATTTATTTGTATTGATCACTGAGAAAAGCTTTCTTATCTCTCCTTGATATTCTTTGGAACTCTGCTTTCAAATGGGAATGTCTTTCCTTTTCTCCTCTGCTTTTTAAGCTTCTCTTCTTTTCACAGCTATTTGTAAGGCCTCCTCAGACAACCATTTTGCTTTTTTGCAATTCTTTCTCTTGGGGAAAACCAGCTAGTTTTTAGTAGCCTTCAGAGATCATTAAGAAGTCCTTTTCTAAGAAATTCCTGTTATAGTTCATCTATTCTAAGAGGCAATATTTTCCATCTCTGAAATTGAGATGTGTTTAATAATAGATGATGCATTGAAGTTCAATTGTTGAAGCTTCTTTCATAGTGATACATAAAATTATGATGTGTCTTATAATTGATGGCTTATTGTTTTTGCTGAAATAATTCCTTTTCTGATACATTTTTGATAAGTGGGTGTAACGTTGTTTTTGTGTTGACTTGAGTTCTTATAATTGGGATAATGTTTGTCATCTGATCATTTACATTTCTCAAGGTCTTATTTCCTCAAAATGAGTTTTTTAATTCAGTCTCATAGTACAAACAAAAAATGGGCGATTCTCTTATAATAATTTCAGATATATTATGAAAGACTTAATAATCCTTAGAGTGAATGAACATATTCCAAAGCAGTTGCAACTTAGCTTTAAAATTGCCTTCAGTTCAGTTCAGTCACTCAGTCGTGTCCGACTCTTTGCGACCCCATGAATCACAGCACGCCAGGCCTCCCTGTCCATCACCAACTCCCAGAGTTCACTCAGACTCACCTCCATCGAGTCAGTGATGCCATCCAGCCATCTTATCCTTTGTCGTCCCCTTCTTCTCCTGCCCCCAATCCCTCCCAGCATCAGAGTCTTTTCTAATGACTCAACTCTTCCCATCAGGTGGCCAAAGTACTGGAGTTTCAGCTTTAGCATCATTCCTTCCAAAGAAATCCCAGGGTTGATCTCCTTCAGAATGGACTGGTTGGATCTCCTTGCAGTCCAAGGGACTCTCAAGAGTCTTCTCCAACACCACAGTTCAAAAGCATCAATTCTTCAGTGTTCAGCCTTCTTCACAGTCCACCTCTCACATTCATGCATGACCACAGGAAAAGCCATAGCCTTGACTAGATGGACCTTAGTCGGCAAAGTAATGTCTCTGCTTTTGAATATGCTATCTAGGTTGGTCATAACTTTTCTTCCAAGGAGTAAGCGTCTTTTAATTTCATGGCTGCAGTCACCTTCTGCAGTGATTCTGGAGCCAAAAAAATAAATTCTGACACTGTTTCCACTGTTTCCCCATCTATTTCCCATGAAGTGATGGGACCAGATGCCATGATCTTCATTTTCTGAATGTTGAGCTTTAGGCCAACATTTTTGCTTTCCTCTTTCACTTTCATCAAGAGGCTTTTTAGCTCCTCTTCACTTTCTGCCGTAAGGGTGGTGTCATCTGCATATCTGAGGTTATTGATATTTTTCCCAGCAATCTTGATTCCAGCTTGTGTGTCTTCAAGTCCAGCGTTTCTCATGATGTACTCTGCATATAAGTTAAATAAACAGGGTGACAATATACAGCCTTGACATACTCCTTTTCCTATTTGGAACCAGTCTGTTGTTCCATGTCCAGTTCTAACTGTTGCTTCAATTTCATAATAGCACATTTTTGGCTCTCTCTGGTTTCTGTTTAACTTATATTTCAGGATATACTAATTTGAAAAAAAAAGAAGAGGGAAAGAAAATTTGTGGGTTAGTATTATAAAATAAAAAATTTATTTTTTCCTGATTTACTTAGAGTTATAATACAATACTGAGAATACTGAAGCACTTTTGGTAATATGAAAATTCCCTATGCATTCGGTAGTTGGGAAGGGAAATAACAAGGGTAAAAAAAAATTGAAAATGATTCAGTTGCCTTTCAAATGTTACAGGACTTATTCCTCTTTACAAATAATACTTAAGGGCATTTATAATAAAAAAAATGTGCATATGTTTGTACATGCCCTCACAAATTATTAAAATGCTAATTATTTGAATCTATTAAAGTGCTAAATATTAAGTAATGATGTCATTTAATTTTGGGTTCTATGCATTTGTATGTGACCTTTGGTTTTGTGTGTGCCAAGTTGCTTCAATTGTGCCTGACTCTTTGCAACCCTATGGACTGCAGCCTGCCAAGTTCCTCTCTCCAAGTGATTCTCCAGGCAAGAATACTGCATGGGTCACCATGCTCCCAAACATTTTAAACATGCCTGGAGGGATTAACCAGAAATCTGAAGCATCTATGCAGGTATTGAATACAGTTTTACTTTTTTCAGGTAAAAAATAGAAAAAAAAAAAAAAGATAACCAGAAATATCTTGTATCAAATCCTACAGCATTTCATCAAAGTAAATACTGAAGATTTACAAAAAATATGATAATTAGAATAGTTTAACATCAATTTTATTATAAGGTCAGTAATAAATCATAATTGCTCAAAAAGTTTGAAAATTATTTCCTGAGAGATGGGAGAAAAAATTGAGCAGATGATGATGTTTTGCAGATGGCTAACTGACATATAGTAAAACAATTTCACCTATGTCTTTTGTCCCTTGTTGTATTGGAAAAAATAATGAAAAACTAATATTTTTCAAAGAAGCTTATCAGGCTTTCCTTGTGATGAAAATAGTACTGGGATTATATCAGGTACTCAATAAAAATTTTAGATTACGAGAACAAAGAATCATCGTTAGAGCTCTGTGGACTTTACAGAATTACTGAGCAGTGATTATCAAACTTCAGATTGTAATCTTAAGTAAGTCATGATACAGTTTAAATGTTTATAACCAGTATTTAAAAATAGAGGATAATAAAAATATCCAAATATATTAATATTTATAAAACTTGTATCTTAGTTAAACATTGATTATTAGCTTGAAAAATGCAAATTACTAGAAGAGAATAAAAAATATTTATTTCAGTGATGGACAGGGAGGCCTGGCATGCTGCGATTCATGGGGTCGCAAAGAGTCGGACACAACTGAGCGACTGAACTAAACTGAACTGATATGTTTTGCGTGTATTTATATTTACATAATTTTTGTATTAGGCAGGTTTATATATACATACACACATATGCATATCCTTATGTTTAACTGAACTGTCAGGGCTTTGGTGCCAAAGAGGACATGTTTTTGGTTGTGATAATTAATTAATGATATAAAATGTATATTCCATGAGAATAATGTAATTGAGTTTGAAAAGGAAGTCAAATTAATAAATACTTATGAAGTCTCCTTCTCCTTAAACCACAAAAATCTATTTCTAAGATAGTATACAAAAATGCCATAAATTGATAAAAGTCTGATATATTTCTTCCTTTAAAAACAAACAAATTTAAACACTGAAAGATGAGGAAAGTCTTATAAAAGCTAGAGAAGTAACAGACTTTAGGATTTAATAAAGTGCCTATCCAAATGAGACCTCATTGGTTTCAAGTAAAGGACACACATGGAGTTAGTAAGTGAGTAGATGAATTGAGTGACAAGAAATATTACTGAGATATAATGTAGTACACCTAAGCTGAGTTTATTTATTTGTTCTTCAGAAACCCTTAATCTACCTAGTTGCCTCGTAACTGCTATTTCTTGCCCCTTAGCGAATGAAGTTCAGAATGTTGTGGACTTCTGGTCTTGCAAAGGAAAACAAAATTGCTCAATGAGACTCTTGAGAAAGGCTTCATTTGTCATTGTGAATTACTTTGGTCATTGGCTACTATTAAGGAGGAAAAAGGAAAGGGAACAAGGGATTATGCTCTGTGAACAGGTCAGATTAAGCTAGCCAGATGGGTTCATGGTGTCATACATATTTCAGAAAAAAAAAAAAAGCGCGTTGATACCCGATAATTTAATTATCTGCCACTATCAGTTGGAAGGGCTTTTAAACATGTCCAAAATGTCTACCAAATTTTCAGCAAGACTGACAGCAGATTTTTAAACAAGGATAAAAATGCAGCAGGCTTTCTAGAATAAAACTCTGACAGACTATGATGAATTACCTTATTATAGTTGCTTGCATGACAAATGTACTTGATCAGTGTTTCTTCCTGGGAATAGCTGAGCTTATCCAGAGGCAAAAGTTGAAAGGAAATGAGAGCTAACTAGTAATCCTAAGTGTAATACATCAGCATTTCTATGAAAGTATTCAAGAAAACCTTATCAATTATTGTTTATGTCAACAGAAAGTACTTCCTCTATTCCCTCATGATATAACCTCTTTTTGAGGATTTATTTAAGTGACTTTTTAAAAAAGGACTGTAGATCACAGAAGTTGTTTTTTTTTTTTTTTAATGTGTGTGGTTTTTTAAACAGAAACTGAAAGTTACTTAGCTTTTAAAAGGATTTTCAGATGTGTTTCATATCCAAGCTTTAGATGACACAGTAGCCACACATATTTAATCATATTCCTATGGACTGCAAGGAGATCCAATCAGTCCATTCTAAAGGAGATTGGTCCTGGGTGTTCTTTGGAAGGAATGATGCTAAAGCTGAAACTCCAGTACTTTGGCCATCTCATGTGAAGAATTGACTCATTGGAAAAGACTCTGATGCTGGGAGGGATTGGGGGCAGGAGGAAAAAGGGATGACAGAGGATGAGATGGCTGGATGGCATCACCGACTCGATGGACGTGAGTTTGAGTGAATTTTGGGAATTGGTGATGGACAGGGAGGCCTGGTGTGCTGCATTTCATGGGGTCACAAAGGGTCGGACACGACTGAGTGACTGAACTGAACTGAATATATCTTTATTCAAATATTTGTATATATTAAAAAATGAACAATTGGGAAAAATAATGGAATTAAGGAAAACTCTGGATTGTTAGAAACATTTAAATCACCAAGTAATAAATTTCTTCATAAATTAAAAAAGATCATATGCATATTTCTGCAACTGTATAACTTTGCTGCTCTTGGAAAACATGATCAGAAAGTCAAAGGCATTGCCAAAGTAGTTACATTAATTTTTATGTCACTATTTGACAAATTTTAAAAATGTCTACCAGTTTTACAGTATTACATAAAGAACATCGTAAAGCTAAGATTGTTTTTTGTCATTACCTAGAAATAAATGGTAGAAAGTTAGGTTTCATTGTACATATTTATTTACTTCATGTGAATGTAACTCCACTGTGATCATGCTGACATTGTTCTTTCTTTCTTTGAAGGAATGTTATTTTCTATACTGTTTGAGTACTTTTATATGTATGTATGCATTAATCTGGAGAAGGCAATGGCAACCCACTCCAGTACTCTTGCCTGGAAAATCCCATGGATGGAGGAGCCTGGTGGGCTGCAGTCCATGGGGACGGGAAGAGTTGGACACAACTGAGCAACTCACTTTCGCTTTTCACTTTCACGCACTGGAGAAAGAAATGGCAACCCACTCCAGCATTCTTGCCTGGAGAATCCCAGGGACGGCAGAGCCTCGTGGGCTGCCATCTATGGGGTCGCACAGAGACGGACACCACTGAAGCGACTTTGCAGGAGCAGCAGCATGCATTAATTGTTGAATGGTAATTGTGCATCATTGATACACTGTATACTTTTGCACACATCTATATGGATAATAGATCAGGTCAAATGGTAAATATGTAGGTAGATGCTTAATGTTTTGCCACTTTTGCCTTTAAAAAATATGTAATGTGATGAGATGGTACATGTATTGGGCAATCAGCCAAGAAACTCCCAAACTCTTGTTCAATACACATGTTCATTGAGGTTTAGTTTTTGAATTATTATGTGTACATAAGCAACACAATGCATGACTATCTTCTGGAGTCTACAAACATAGGCAAAAACCTTTCCTGGGTTTTTCTAATTTTCTTAGAGTGCATTGTGTCCATGCATACATAGTGTGCTCCATGTATATGAAAAGTGAACAGTGATTTTCAAACTGCAGATTGTGATCTATTAGTAAGTCATGATAACAATTTAAATGTTTATAACCAACATTTTAAAATAGAAAAGAATAAAAACACTCAAGTATAAAATGATTATTTTATGAAGTGTATCTTAGAAAAGAAAATATAAAAACACACATATATACATATGCCACACATGCAAATATGTTCATTTGATCGCATCACACAGTACCTTTCTTAACTGTGGGTTGAAATTGCTATGAAAGTTGCTAGCGTGGAGACCAAGGGAGGGATCAGTGATTAACATAGCAACAACAATTAAACTAAGCCTCCATTTGAGAAAGTTAAGACTTTAGGACAGGGTTCTCATCTCTGCTGCTGCTTACTAGAACTACCTAAGATGTTTTTGATAAGTATAGATGAATGGTTTCTAATCAAATCTATAAATCCCCACACTTGATATAAGGCCAGGTAGATGTGCTTTTTTCTTTTTTTTTTTAGTGCTCTCCAAGTGATTAAGATGTGAAGCCAATTACAGAACCTCTACCGTAGAGTAGCAATCATGATAATTTTTAAAAAGTCTTCTTTTTGCTTTCACTTTGTGATTTATGACAGTTTGTATCTTAGAAAGTTTGAGAATATCTACACATTGAAAACTACAAATTAATAAATGGAAAGGGATACTTGAGCCAGTCTAAAAATCATTTAAGTGACTTTCAGATGTTATAAATATATTCTATGCTTTTACAAATGTTTACTTGTGTATCAGTCAATTAGAAGAGTATCACAAGGAAAGAGTAAAAGTTTTGGACACATTAAGAATATCATAGTTATTTTTTTCCATCCTCCTTCAGTTAATTGCTGGTTCACTTTAGTCAAATATTAATTGAAGAGAATTTCACAGTTTCATCTTTCTTTTCACCTAAAGATCAACTTTTCTCTTACGAATCCTCAATGATTACATTATCTTCTTCCTCTTTTTTATAGTCAAGTCTGCTTTATATTTTTACTCAAGGTGAATGACAACATTTTATTATAATGAGTATAAAATTTCTAGCATTAGTGGAGAGATATGAAAAGATTGAGGACACTGAATACTTGTGAGAAATAAACAGGTCCCCTGCATTTGTCACTTATCACTACTTGCCACCTATTGTTTTGTATGTAGGGTGTCTCATGTTTGGAAAAAATAATGTTTGCTGTGGCTTTGTTGTATATGGCCTTCATTATGTTGAGAAAGGTTCCTTCTATTCCTACCTTCTAGAGAGTTTTTATCGTAAATGAATATTGAAATTTGTCAAAAACTTTCTCTGAATCTATTGAGATGGTTGTGCTATGCTTTAGTCGCTCAGTTGTGTCTGACTCTTTGGACTATTAGTGACCCCATAAACTGCAGACTACCAGGCTCCTCTGTCCATGGGGATTCACCACTCAAGAATACTGGAGTGGGTTGCCACACCTTTCTCCAGGGGATCTTCCCAACCCAGGGATCAAACCCAGGTCTCCCACAATGCAAGAGGATTCTTTACTGACTGAGCCACTGGAGAAGCCCTTTGAGATGATTACATGGTTTTTATCTCTCAGTTGGTTAATGTGGTGTATCACATTGATTGATTTGCATATATTGAAGAATCCTTGAATTTGGGGGATAAAGCCATCTTGATCACGATGTATGATCTTTTTAATGTGTTGTTGGGTTCAGTTGGCTAATATTTTATTGAGGATTTTTGCATCTATGTTCATCAGTGATACTGGCTTGTAATTTTCTTTTTTTGTGTGTGTAGTGGTGTCTTTGTCTGGTTTTGGTAGCAGGGTGATGGTGGCCTTGTGAAATGAGTTTGGTAACTTTCCTTCCTCTGTAATTTTCTGTATTTCCAGTCTCTCACTTTTCATAGGGAAGTTTTCAGCTGTAATCTCCTCAAATATTTTCTCATATCTTTTCTTTTTCTCTTATTCATCTGGGACCCCATAATTCAAATATTGGTGTGCTTAATGTTGTCCCAGAGGTCTCTGAGACCGCATCCACTAAGTGAAATGAGTAGATTTGGACTTCAATGTTTTGTTTTGTTTTTGTCCTGTTGCAGTTGGCTTTGTTCTGCTTAATTTAGCTGCTCTTTAGCTTGTAACTCTCAAAGTCAGTGGGAAGTCAAATTCAGAGAAGATCTAAATGATATAAACAAGTTTGACCAGCCCAAGTGATGTGAATAAGTTTGACATCTATTTAAAATGTGTGAGCAGGACCAAGTTATGCAAGGCTAACTTTCCAGCCTTAGTCCTGTTTGCTCTCAATAACAGAAGGTCAGTCTTCAGCAGCATGTGTGGAAATTTAAAATGAACACAGCATGAATTTGAAAATAACTAATTTCAAATTTTTTACATTCATTTGACAAAATTCTGATATTTATTCTGCAGTCTGTTTGGGTTTTATGTTTTCCCTTTGTGTTAACTATACTTTAACTGCTACATACTTCATGAAAACTCAGTTGCCAAATTTCTAAATAAATGTTGGGTTGGTGGTTTCAATAGTTGTGGCAAAAACATTCATCTGTTTATTAAAAGTAAAATTATTTTATAGAATTAAATGCTAATATATATATATATTATCTAACATTTTCAAAAGTAACAGACCAAGCTCAGATATCCTATCACGCAGTCTCTTTACTTTAAAACAGTTTCTGACATAATTTATCCAAAAAAGTACTAAAAATATTAATTATAATAGTAAGAAAAATGTATGAAGGTAGCTAAGATGATTTTATTCAAAGCTTATATTTGAATCATTCTATACAGGTGCAGTTGTAAACCGGTTTATTATTGTGAATGAGACACATATCAACTTCTTTTTAAATACAGCAAGGTGGTAATATCTTTATTATGAAAGATCCTTTGTATTGAGACACTATAAAAATCTTCATATTTGTCAGTTTACAAGTCCAGCTCCTCTGTTAGAGAATATTTTCCTTCAAGAAAATAATTTTATTCTGAGTATTTGTGTTCATAGTTCTAGAGCCTCCCATGATATTTAAGAGAGTAAGTGGAAGGAAGGAGGAATTTAGTCCTTCAGCTTCCTCAGAAATACATTATTTATAGATTTTTACCTATCAATAGCCTCTCATGATCTCAAATATGTAAGAAAAATGTTAGTAATTATATCTGTCTTTTAGAAATAATTTAACCAGTAACCAATTTTACGCTCAAGACAACATCCAGATATACAATTACAAATAGAATTTTCTAGCATTTTAAACTGTAATTATTGTTTATCCAAGTTATAGGAGTTATAGATGTCTGTGGAATTTTGTCCTAGGTTTGTGCTTTGCTCATTTCTACACAGTAATGAGTTTATTTATCAATAACAATGATTTTTAACATTCCCCACCATGTCTCAGTATGAAAGATATTCAGAGATTATTTTAGCCATCTTCCTTCAGTATATAGATCAGGAAGTAAAGTGCAAATTGGTGAGACTCTGGAATTATCTTCATGGCTACTCCTGAAACACAGCTCCACAAATACATATTGTTTATTGTTTCTTTTTTGCTGTTTCTAACACATTATTTCACTTGATGCCCACAGTATTATGAGTTGGTAAGCTAGGTATCATTAAATCATTTTTTCCAAAATAGCTAATACCAATGGATAGCATACTATATACCTTTATAGAAATAATTTGCTGATCCCAGGCAACACGATGCTGTAAATAATGCATATTTTACAAAGAGAAGGAGCTTCTCAAGTGGCACTAGTGTTAAAGAACCTGCCTGCCAATGCAGGAGACATTAGAGACACAGGTTTGATCCTTGGGCGGGGAAGGTCTTCTGGAGGCAGACAGGGCAACTCACTCCAGTATTCTTGCTGGAGAATCTCATGAACAGAGGAGCCTGGCAGGCTGAAGTCCATAGGGTCGCACATTGTAGCAGGTTTCCATAAGAGCCAGACAGCAGAGTATGATGGAAACATAATGCCTGATGGTATTATTATCATTACTGTGGTCCAAACAACCTTGCAATTTTTATCCTAGGAGGCCGCTGTGGTCTTGTTAGGATATTAATATACTATTTTTCTATCCCCAGTGATAATATTTTAAAAATTAGACATAGAAGCAATCAGATCTCATGCCTAAAGGATCCAAGTCACCTTTATTGTTTTCAGTTTTTCAAAATATAATACCCCCATGCATACAATTTAAAAGCATTTAATTGTTGTTTTGTCTGTGAGATTAGGAATAGTCTGTACTGCGTTAAAAGTTACAGTTTGTTAACAATGCCATGTTTTCAAGAGGAATATCATGGAACATGTGACAATAGTAAATACATAAATTATTACATAAATGAAATAAAATTGGTCTGTAGATAAGACTCTTATTTCACATGAAAGTGTCACACAGTTAAAATTATATTATGTCCTGAACACAGTCTAGACATGTAGGCAGTAGTAAAATTAAAATGCTCTATCCATGTAATACATCACTCATTTAAAAAGTATAGTATTTAGCTCATTATCAATAATGAGAGAATCTTCTTATAATCTCACAGAATGCCAATATTCCTATAATTATGATAATAATAATTTAGAATATGCCCTTTGAAAAGAACCTAGGACAGTCTACAAATAATAAACAATGAATAAATCAATCTGGGCTCACTGCCCAGATTATCACAAATATGCAAAATGGAGCAAAGAAAGAAAGAAATACTTACAAGTACAACTGACTCCATGAGAAGGGCAAAAAACGAACAGTAATTGGATAAAACCATGGTCAAATATAAGTACAGGCCTCTCATGAATCTTTTTTATAAAAAGCTATGTGTATCTGTATATTATGACTTTTTTCTTTAGAATTCTTTAGAAGTCCATTTGAGATAAATTTAAAAAAAAAAAAAAAAAAAAAGGGAAGATACCTGTCCTTCCACCATTGACATGTAGGAGAAATATCACCCAAGGAAACAATGATCTACTCAAAATGTGCAAATCTACCTTAACTATTTTAATTGGCAAATCAGCATATTCCAGTTAGAAATTCTACCTCTTAAAAGACATTATGTGAAATGAGTTACAGTTTTATTGGTAAATAGCAAGCCGGAATTATTGTTTTACATGCCAAAAACTGCTCCAAATTGCTCCCTAATGTCCTATTGATGTGCCATTTTCATTTATTGAGCCACAAAACACTGTTGTTTTATTTCCATTTTTAATTTTTAAAAAACATAGTGAAACATTGTTCTCTGACTTTAATCAACTAAAAGCCAAATAACCAAATAAACAAAGATACCTTGGGTATAGAGCATTCAGTTCTGGATTTCACTGGACAATTATTTAACTTCCTAATTTTAGTTTTTCTGTGATTCATTCAAATATTCTTTTATCCATCTGAAAAGAACATGTGTTGAGTTTCCACTACATATTTACACCGCTGGATGTTAGAGTCAAAAAAATACATAGGATTTCTGATCTCATGGCACACAAAACGGAATGAATACAAAAAAGAAAGAATCCAAAGAAAGTTCATGGCCATTTCTTTTTTTATTTCATACACATAAACGTGTATAATGTACATGGCGTGCAATATGTAATTCATAGATGTGGTATAATTATAACATGTTATATAGTTATTCCCACTTCTGCATTCTTGCCTAGAGAATCTCATGGACAGAGGAGCCTGGTGGGCTACAGTTGATGGGGTTGCAAAGAGTTTGACACAATAGAGTTGACTGTCAGTTTCACACTTTCATAATTACTAAAACTGATACAGTTTCACACTTTCACTTTCATTATTACTGAATTTAAAGATATCTGAATTGTAGAATTTTCCAGGCCGGTAAATGTGGATAGGATGATTGCTACTGTAGTAGAACCATGAACAATACATCAATGGTGAAGATATTTCTAAGATCTTTGGGGAAATAATATAATTCCACAAGGCTTTTGCTGATTTTTTAGAATTTTGATACCTTATATGCTGATGACATAAAATAAATGACAAAAATAGATTTCTTCAAATCAGTAGAAACGGACTCACTGCCAAGTCATCTGTGAAAGCCCTTTTCCTATGAAGTTTTGGAAACACTTATACCGTTTGATTTTGTCACAGCCATAAAGATCTCTAGGATGTAAAGAAAAATAGAGATTGGAATAAGTTGTGATTATTTATTTGCTATGTCTTATTTTGTGTACTGCAAGCATCAGACAATTATTATTTTGGAACTAACAGTGTATATTGTTTCTTTCTGTTTTAGGTAAGCACATTAATTATTCCCGGTATAATCAGAGAGCATCAAGGTAAATCTATGTTTCATAAGAATGATCAGTATGTAAATATATATGAAGTTTTAGAAAAAAATGGTTAAGACCAAGTTTCTTTTTGGAACTCAATACTGAAAATACCTTAGAAAACAGAAAATCTAAATGTTGTTTTTTGGTTTGTTTTATTCTGATATCAGAGATATAAACTAACCAATAAAAGTGTGTCCCATATGGAGTGTTAAAAATGTTTATTACTTTCTAATGCTATTAGGTTATTTCTCATATTTTAAAGAGAAATGCAAACCAGAATATTTTACACACAAAACATTATATAAGCACATTTGTTGTCAATATGCAAATTAATGTATTGATTACACATATTTGATTTAAAAATAAACTGAAATATAACAAAGAAGTGATTTTTAAATATATGAATATGCAATACTTATTTTAAAGGATATATATTTTATGCTTTAAACTTTTATCTAGGAAAAATAGAGTAATATGAATCAATTTTATTTGTCACTCTGAATATTAGTTATCAGCTAACATTAGAAAGTAATTTCTCCTGAAAATAAATTATTTTTCTAGGAGGAATGTGCTATGGTCCATAAAATTCATATTATTTTTTCTATAATTACTTAACTCATAGTTAAGCATGCTGTTTTGGTAGTCACAACTGAAAAATCCAAATTTAATAATAGTTACAGGGTAATATAAGTAATATCAATTTCTAGAAATACATGTAATGTTTATATTATATATTATAGGAAACTTGTTCCATTTCCAATTTTAATTTCAAAATGAAATAAGAGTGTTTATAATTATTTGCAATTTAGCTTGTTTCTCTAACTTTTTGCACTGAAGGCCAAGAGAATTCAAGTTTGTAGGAGCATATTCTTTGCAGTATAATCAGGCGTTCTTAGGGACACAAGACCAAATTATTTGTTTCTGTAACAAAGATAACAAATTGATAGTTCAGGAATCTACATTTCTTTAGAATTTATTGCTTTTGAGCCCAGCATCTCTGGAAGGGGAGGTGAAGTCTCATTATCTCAGGAAAGGACAAAGTATTTTTACTTTGAAGAAATACCATCATTGTTTATTATAGTATATCAAAATGAAAAGATCTAAGTTATGCAGCAAAGGTGTTCTCCTTCTTCTAAACAAACGTGAACCCAAGTAGTGAGGCTAAAATTTACTTTTATTATTAAATAATTATGTTGGATTGAGAAGCATAGAAGTATTGTTTGGCTAGTGTTTTGCTCCTCATTTACCATTTTACCCTTCCGATAATGTGAGTTGTTGGGACTCTGATAAAACATATGCTTTTCGTTTTAATTAGAATCTAATATTTAATAAGTTAAATTGAGACTTGTTTCTATTAACATAGATAAATGTCTACAATGTTAGAAAGTATGAGAAACTTTCTAAATGCTTCCTATTTGTGTTTCTCTGGAAAGGTTTAGCAACATCTGTTTGAGTGAGTATTGCACTTAATATTTAAAATCATACATTTAAGTAAAAAAATATTTTTCCTCATCTCAAAATGTATCAGGAAGGGAGAAAAAGTTCAAAATTTTTGCAAATGTGACCACTGTTTATAATGATAATCAGATATAGATAATTTTATAGAAATATGCATCAAAACTACACTATGGCCTCAAAACAAAATATTTTGACTTACTGTTAACATATTCAGAAACATAAAATTCAAGTGCATAATCTCATATTTTTGATTAAACAAATCTTAAACAGAAAATATTTTAAACTTTTTTCATAAAATTAGCATAGTTTTCTGTTTAACTGAAGAATTAGAAATATAATTTAAACTTTTTCTGATGATTGTGAATTATGCCATGTGTCAGGGTCCATTGTAGTAAACGTTTTAATAGAACATAATAAGAGTGAAAGATATAGGTAGATGTACTTTCACCAAAACAAAGAAAATAAGTAACAAAAGCAAAAAACAAAAATATGAAATGTTCTTAACTATGCCAAAATATTCTTAACTATGTAATTTTCATTTCGCATTTCCTCTAAAATAAAAAGCACAACAAAGTTTTTTGCATTTATTGTTAGTTGGATTCCAACTAATTGGTTCTTTACTTAATGTTAGTATTCCAGAGTACATGATATATGTTCTTTGTCCGTTTGAGGCTATACTTTGAATATAAACACCCAACAATGACATTATGAGTTCAAGATTGATAGTTATTTGATTTAGCAACATCTGTTGTTGTCTGATACATGCCAAGCAGATGCTCTTCCTTGAAATTCAACATGCAATTTGATTTACTCACATGACATGTAGCCTTGACAGAAGAATACTACTGCTATTTATGCACAGGTATTATAATTAGCAATTGTATGCAGCTTTAGTTAAGCAAATGTCTATGGACTGGGTCAAACATCATTAACTTTAATAAGAACAACAATGGGCAAACACTTTGAATCACTTGCTCCATAGACTGATGTAAAGTTCTTTTATGTTTCAAGGCATCTAGAGTCATTTTTCTAATTAGCAGTCCTTCCTTTTAATGCTCTTGGAGAATTAATGAAAACACAACAATATATGTCATCAAAATGATATTCTTTCCTATGTCTGTCATTGTATTTCATATCTGTCACATATACAGAGTTGTAAAGAGAAAAATACCCAGAGACAAACACTACTGTTAATTTAATTCTCTATTCACGTTTTGTAATATGCAGCAACACAATAAAAACTGCTGTAATTGTAACTGAATTACATTGCTTCATAGTTTATGTGGGGACACAAAGGGATTTAGGATAAATATAAGAAGTGATCATGCTGAGTATTAAAGAGGTCTGAACAAGGCTTTTCTGACAGAATATCTGTAAAAATCAAACAAAAGTATATTTGTCCTAAAAAATATGAAACATATAATACCATGCCAGTGATTATGTGTATTGTAATTCTAAGGAAACCTAATGTCCTGTAATGGAATATGCATCAGATTCCCCTTTTCCAAGGAAGTTTCTTGCTCAGTGTTAACAATCCAGTGATATCTTGTGAACTTTTCTATGCAAATATGAATAATTTCAGACTATCAGAGCCTCTAATGCACTACTCCTTAAAGGGACATCCTTAATTGCTTTTATAGTCTCAATTTTATTTTAACCTCCATTACCTGTAATATCTTCTTTGAAGCTTGAAATTAACTTTTCTTTCTTCACCATTTTATCCTTTCCTATTTTGGTAAGCCATGATTTAACTTTTCTACTAAAGTTCTAGGGGGTTTCATGCAACATAGACATGATTAATGTAATATGAAAAAGTACATCTTTATTATATTATTCTATTAGTCACATTCACTGAAAGAGAAATACATCCTTTTCTATGGAGATCATTCAGAGATGTGCCGTCTTTTGCATATGTAAGCAAAATTAATGGTACTGCAATAGTAGAATATATACATTATGCTGTTTACTTGGTAATAAAAGATTTTGAGCCATCTCAACTAGGTTCTTACTAACTCAACCTTTTTGTGATCAACAGATAAACATCTATTAAGAAACTGACCTGAAAATAAAAGCTGTGATCTTAGTCTACTCAGAATGGTACTCTAAACAATTAAGCTAACCAACCCAATCTAGGCTATAATTTAGGAGAGAGAATGAGATCAGATAACAAAGCTAAAGTTACCTTTTAGATTTTATTTTTCTACCTAAATGTTTCTCTGGAATAGATTGAATATGTCACCCCATCCTTAAAGTTAACATGTTGTTCTTTAAGTATATTCTCATCCCAGCTCAGTAATGAGGCAATACCAATATACATTTTCCTGTTCTAAAATTAAAATAAGGCAATTTAGCCTTTGTTTTGGTTCTTATAAGATGGTGGGAGGTTTAATTTTAAATGACACAAACCATCATACTTATTATGGAAAGGAAATCAAACATAATTGTAACAAAAATGATTAAGTATTTTAAAGTTTCAAGGGGACAATAAATAAAAATGTCATAATACTCATGATCATCCTGACATCACTGCTATAGACCTCAAATGTTGAAGCTCTTATGTGAATAAGCAATGAATGGTCAAATTTAGTCCAAGTCACTGGCTGTGGCCTGAGTGGAGAAGCTGTGTCCCATTTCCCTTAGTGATTCTCTTTTACCTGGCACGTTTTTAGACACTTATGAATATTTTTGTTGTTGCTATTGGCACATACATTTATTAGATTATTTTACAAAGAAAAAAATCTATATTGACATATGCCAGGTTTCATATAATCTAAGCATAATAAAATTTAATAAACTGTTTATTACAATTCATCTATCTTAAAGTCCTTACACGAGGCAAGGGAAAGTAGGTAGTCAGGCTGGTTCAAAGATACCTACCTTCCTACTTACCTACCCATCTACAAACATAGATGGATAGAAAGACAAAAAAAAAAAAGCTTTCTTTAAAAATAATTGTTCCTTATCATAGTCTTTTAGATTACTAGAGATTTTAGAAATGTAACCATTAGTATTGATACATTTTTTAAATAAGAAGTTAATCAGTAAATATTCAGTGTGCAATCTTTTTTTTTTTTTTCTTTTTTCTTTCTGATTCTGGAAGCTATGTCAGGTTCTTAAGATATACAAAGGAGATAGCATGAAATTTGTTATCAAAAAGTCATGATCTATTGTAGAACAAAAAATAAGCATGTGAGTTTTTTTTTTTTTTATAAGAAGAAATGTAGGAAATATTGTCCAGTTGGGGCAAATAACTTCTAAATGAACCAGAATATTTTGGGGGGCAAATAAATAACTTCTAAATGAACCAGAATATTTTGGGGGGCAAATAACTTCTAAATGAACAAGAATATTTTGGGGGGCAAATAACTTCTAAATGAACAAGAATATTTTGGGGGGCAAATAACTTCTAAATGAACAAGAATATTTTGTTTTAAAAACCATATCTCCAAACTTGTAACTTTGAACTACTTGGTTTATCGGTATAACACTAACAATTGAATAAATGCATCAGTTCAGTCACGCAGTCGTGTCCGACTCTTTGCAGCCCAATGGACTGCTGCATGCCAAGTCTCCCTGTCCATCACTAATTCCTGGAGTTAGTCACACTCATCTCCATCGAGTCAGTGATGCCATCCAACCACCTCATTTTCACCTCACCTTCACCTCCCGCCTCCAATCTTTCCCAGCATCAGGGTCTTTTCTTTTTTTTTTAAGTTTATAGTTTATATTTATTTTATTCCATGGTTTATGATGGGGTTTAATTTTCTGTTCATTTTCCAACTTCTAGAAATTTATAGATTACTGACCTACAGGTTATCTTTCTTTCTAATATCTGAATTTAAAGTTATGAATTTTTATTTTATTTTATTAATATAAATTTTTTATTTGAATTGGAGGCTAATTACTTTGCAATATTGTAGTGGTTTTGCCATACAATGACATTAATCCGCCACGGGTGTACATGTGTTTCCCATCCTGAAACCCCCTCCCACCTCCCTCCCCTTCCCATTCCTCTAGGTCACCCCAGTGTACCAGCCCTGAGCACCCTGTCTCATGCATCGAATGTGGACTGGCAATTCATTTCACATATAATAATATACACATTTCAATGCCATTCTCCCAAATCATCTCACCCTCGCCCTCTCCCACAGAGTCCAAAAGACTGTTCTATACATCTGTGTCTTTTTTACTTTCTTGCATACAGGGTTATCATTACCATCTTTCTAAATTCCATATGTATGCATTAGTATACAGGGTCTTTTCCAGTGAGTCAATTTTTCGCATCACATAGCCAAAGCACTGGAGTTTCAGCTTTAGCATCAGTACTTCCAATGAATATTCAGGATTGATTTCCTTTAGGATAGGACTGGTTGGATCTCCTTGCAGACCAAGAGACTCTCAACAGTCTTTTATAACACCACAGTTCAAAAGCATCAGTTTTTTGGCGCTTAGATTTCTTTATAGTCCAACTCTCACAATCATACATGACAACTGGAAAAACCACAGCTTTGACTAGACAGCCCTTTGTTGGCAAAGTAATGTCTCTGCTTTTTATTATGCTGTCCAAGTTGGTCATAACTTTTCTTCCAAAGAGCAAGTATCTTTTGATTTCATGGCTGCAGTCACCATCTGCAGGGATTTTGGAGCCCCCCAAAATAAAATCTGTCACTGTTTCCATTGTTTTCCCATCTATTTGCAATGAAGTGATTGGACCGGATGCCATGATGTTATTTTCTGAATGTTGAGCTTTAAGCCAAATATTTTATTCTGCACTTTCACTTTCGTCAGAGGCTGTTTAGTTTTTCTTAATTTTCTGCCATAAGAGTGGTGTCCTCTGCATATCTGAGATTATTGATATTTCTCCCAGCAATCTTGAATTCAGCTTGTGCTTCATCCAGCCAAGCGTTTATCATGATGTACTCTGCATATAAGTTAAATAAGCAGCGTGACAATATGCAGCCTTGACGTACTCCTTTCTCAATTTGGAACCAGTCTGTTGTTCCATGTCCAGTTCTAACTGTTGCTTGACTTGCATACAGGTTTCTCAGGAGGCAGGTCAGGCGGTCTGGTATTCCCATCTCTTTCAGAATTTTTCACAGTTAGTTGAGGTCCATACAGTCAAAGGCTCTGGCATAGTCAATAAAGCAGAAGTAGTTTTTTTTTTTTTTTTCTTTCTTTTCTGGAACTCTCTTGCTTTTTTGATGAACCAACTGATATTGGTAATTTGATCTCTGGTTTCTCTGCCTTTTATAAATCCAGCATGAACATCTGGAAGTTCACAGTTCATGTACTTTGAAGCCTGGCTTAGAGAATTTTGAACATTACTTTGCTAGAGTGTGAGATGAGTACAATTATGCGGTAGTTTGAACATTCTTTGGTATTGCCTTTCTTTGAAATTGGAATTAAAGCTGACTTCTTCTAGTCCTGTGGAACTAGGACTCAGCCACTGCTGAGTTTTCTAAATTTGCTGACATACTGAGTGCAGCACTTTCACAGCATCATTTTGAAGATTTGAAATAGCTCAACTGGAATTCCATCACTTCCACTAGCTTTGTTCATAGTGTTGTTTCCTAAACTCACTTGACTTCACATTCCAGGATGTCTGGCTCTAGGTGAGTGATCACACCATCGTGGTTATCTGGATCATAAATATATTTTTTGTATAGTTCTTCCTTGTATTCTCGCCACCTCTTAGTATCTTCTCCTTTTGTTAGGTGCACATTTTTGTCCTTTACTGTGCCCATCTTGCATGAAATGTTCCCTTGGTATCTCTAATTTTTTTGAAGAGATTTATAGTCTTTTCCATTGTATTTTCCTCTATTTCTTTGAGTTCATCACTGAGGAAGGCTTTCTTATTTCTCCTTGCTATTCTTTGAAACTCTGCATTCAAACAGGTATATCTTTTCTTTTCTCCTTTGCCTTTAACTTCTCTCCTTTTCACAGCTATTTGTTTAAGTCCTTCTCAGACAACTATTTTGCCTTTTTTCATTTCTTTTCATCGGGTATGGTCTTGATCACTGCCTCCTGTACAATGTCACGAACCTCTGTCAATAGTTCTTCAGGCACTCTGTCTATCTGATCTAATCTCTTGAATCTATTTGTCACTTCCACTGTATAATCATGAGGGATTTGATTTAGGTCATACCTGAATAGTGTGGTCGTTTCCCAACTTTCTTCAATTTAAGTATGAATTTGGCAATAAAGAGTTCATGATCTGAGCCACAGTCAGCTCCTGGTCTGGTTTTTTCTGACTGTATAGAGCTTTTCAATAGTTGGCTGCATAAATATGATCAATCTGATTTTGATTTGACCATCATGTGATGTCCATGTGTAGAGTCATCTCTTGTGTTGCTGGAAGAGGGTGTTTGCTATAACCAGTACATTCTCTAGGCAAAAACTCTGTTCACCTTTATCCTGCTTCATTTAGTACCCCAATACCAAATTTACCTGTTACTCCAGGTATCTCTTGACTCTCTACTTTCACATTCTGGTCCCCTATAATGAGAAGAACATCTTTTTTGGGTGTTAGTTCTAGGAGGTCTTGTAGGTTATCATAGAACTGCTCAGCCTCTTTAGCATTACTGGTTGGGGCATAGACTTGGATTACTGTGATATTGAATGATTTGCCTTGGAAACAAACAGAGATCATTCTGTCATTTTTGAGGTTGCGTAGGCAAATTCAAAATTAAATAGAATTTTTTTGTTTAACACTATTTGCAGTATATATTTTACCTAAACCCATTCTTCTTCCATTATTTTTCAGGCTCATATTGAAGAATACCTGTTTTCTGTTACTTCTTGAAGGTTTTGTCATCATTACTCATGCATTGTTCTCTAAAAATATACAAGCATATAGAGAAATAAACTGCTCTGGTTATTCTAAATTTAAGAGAATGCTCTTTGAATTATCTTATAGGATCATAAGTGTTAGATGATAATATAATGGTTAAGGGTTTTTTTTAAATATTAACATTTGAATTTCAATTTTCTCCTATTTCTACATGAAGAAATTTAAGAAAAGTTTTCCATAAAAATCTTGATCTTACAGCTGCTGATAGTTAGCTTTAATACTTATAGTGTCAGAACGATTTCAAATTAATTCATTTTTAAAATTTTAGAATGTTCATCATTGAATATTAAGAAATTTTGTATACATTCTGGGATTCATATACTGAAACAATGCGAAAATATTATTTTTGTCTACTTACATGTCTCTCTATTAAATATAAAAACTCTGATATAAATTATTCTTAAGCCAAGTGCATAATCAGTAAGAATCTATTCCTATCCATATGTTCATTCTCAGCTAAAAACATACCCTCTGTGTTCCAGATTAAATTATTCAGTCATCTTGCATCAGGAATTTTGGGCTGTAAGTAATACTAGAATTGAATCATTGTCCTTATTTTTAAAACATGACAACTATGACTATCATTGACTCTATATTTCAATATTTTGACTTTTAGTTTGCTCTTTTAGTTTCGCAGTTTTATAGATAATATTGGGGTTTTCTTGGTGACTCAATTGGTACAGAATCTCCCTGCAATGCAGAAGACATAAGAGATGTGGGTTTTATCCCTCAATCGGGAAGATCCCTTAGAGAAGGAAATGGAAACCCACTCCAGTATTCTTACCTGGGAAATCCCATGGTCAGAGGAGCCTGGCGGGCTATGTCAACGGGGTAGCAAAATTCGAACACGACTTAACCACTAAATTATTACCATAGAGAGCATCAAGGATGCTTTCCAGAAACCTTTCCCTTTCATTTAATAAAAATATTTAATGACAGCTAGAATAATAAAACCCTGAAGAAGGGAATGGCTGGCTAATTCAGTATTCTTGCCTGGAGAACTCCATGGACAGAGTCTGGTGGGGTACAGTCTATGGAGTCGCAGAGTCAGACAAAGCTGAGCAACTAACACACACACACACACACATACACACAGACTAATAAAAAATAAATATTGAGAAAGAAGTGTATACATTATATGTATCCCAGTTTCAAACACTGTGGAGATTATTGCCACTGAGTCAAATATCATTTCTCACGTGAGCACACCATCTATTTCTCACTGAGCCAAATACTATCTCCCATTGTAAGTTCTGATTCGAATATTCTTTTAATGATAGTGAGTGCACAACCTTCTTAATTATTTGGAAAGACAAACACATAACTATATGATAATTCAGTGAAGTTTTCTGCCATTATAAGAATCAACTTTTCTTCAGATTTCCATAACATGTACTTCATTTCCTTTCAAGCCCTCAAACAAAACATCTTTTAAATCCCTATTTCCACCAACATTCTATTTTAAATAGTCTAGTTTATTTCTATCAAATGTTTCAAATGTCTTTCAGCTTCTACCTGTTAGTAGGTTCTAAAGTCACTTTGCCATTTTCAGGTATTTTGTATAGCACACTAGTTTTAGTTATCAAAATTTGTATCAGTTACTTGCGACTACTATAATAAATCACCACAATCAACGCATACACCAAATATATATATATTCTCCCACAGTTCTGGAAGCCAGAAGTTTGAAATTAGTATGACTAAGCCAAAACCAAAGTGTCTGGAGGGCTATGCTCCCTTTGCAGGCTTTAGAAATGAACACATTCCTTGCCCCTTCCAACTTCTGGTAGCGGCTGGCTTTCCTCGTGCTGCACTTGTGGTCACATACCCTCCTCTTCTTTTCTGTGTTTCAAATCTCACTCTGTTGTCTCTCATAAAGATATTACAGTGGCATTTAAGGCCCATAGAGATAATCCAGGTTAATCTCTCCATCTCAAGATCTTCAATTTAGTCACATCATCAACCCCCCCGCCTTTATTTTTCTTATTAAGAAATTTACAAGGTGACTTTAGGACAACTATCTCCAGGAGGTACTTTCAGTTTACACGGGTACCATCTTAGAATTCTGCTTACCAGTTCCTGCTACTAAGAAAGTTGTATGTATCTTTTAAATTACTTCAGGACTATTTATATTTTTATTATATTACTGAATATAACATAAATTATATATTATGAGTATATTTAAAGCCCAACGTTAGGCAATAATATAGATTAAGCATAGTAGAAGCTTTTAATTTCCTTGGCCAGTTCCAACTGAATGCTAGTGGCTCAATTAAGAAGCAGCTTCTGGATGCTTGGGGCTGGTGCACTGGGACGACCCAGAAGGATGGTGCCGGGAGGGAGGAGGAAGGGGGTTGCAGGATGGGGAACATGTGTATACCTGTGGTGGATTCATGTTGATGTATGGCAAAACAAATACAATATTGTAAAGTAATAACCTCCAATTAAAATAAATAAATTTAAAAAAAAGAAGCAACTTCAAGTCCACATCCAAGCTTAACAGGAAATGGTGTTGTATGTGGGAGTTGTTGCAAAATCATGTCATATTTGCCTTTCATAGTCAACTGTAGTAATATCAGATACCCTATGATCATTGGAAAAATAAGCAATAAGAAGTAAATATATATGTAAACAGTGTCACCCCCTTCAAGTTAATGTATTATTTTATTCTTTATATAATATTGCAGATTCATTTCATAAGAGTAATGTTGGATTTTCTTATCAGCTAGTTCCGACTCTTCCACTTACTAGGTCTCTGACTTCGTGTTTCTTCTTTAGCTATTGTGAAAATCTACTATTATATGACTAACTTTTTGTTACTGAGGTCAAGCATTATTATTTTTGCTGCCATTTATCCTGATTCATTAAGATATTAATAACCATGAAATCTGATTTGTGTTTAAGTTGAAGTTCTGTAGAGAGGTTGGACAATAAGTCTGTGATTAAAACTCAGTATAAGCAGAGAAAAAACATTGAGCTGTAGAGTTAAATAACAGTTAACTTGATTTTCAATTTGGAGGAAATGCTACATTATTTGGCAAATTTCCTAGTACAATTTTAAATATATGAAGAGAAATTAGAGAAAACAATTCAGTACAGGTTGTTTTCTTTATGCCCACTGAATTTGGAAAGAGCTTGCATAATGTAAGAAGGTTCTACTTCAGTGAGTAAAAAATGCAAAATGCATTGCAAAACAGAACATGTATTTTTATTAATAATTAATATTAATTTTCTCAATCATACACACTAAAATATGCCAACAATGCTATTGTCCCTGGAGACATATATGAAATATCCATATGTTTATTCATTTTCATTTTATGCATGATATGCTTAATTAGTATGTATGATTAATTAAAGGACATTGTTACAGATATAAAGTTTAACTGATTTATAACTGAGTGAACACACTACTTTTGAAATTTCATAGATAGAAGTTCCACAAATTTTCATCAAATGTCTACTTTTAAGGAAACCCAATTATATATTTTTGTGGAAAACTTATTTTAATAATATTGTTTGTGTTTAATAAATGAATAATGCACATGCAAATAAAGTAGATTTTATCATTTCTTTACAAAAATGATTTTTGCAAGAATATATATAAATACACTAGTTATTTTATGTATATAATGCAAATTTTGGATTTCCATAGCCAACAAATATGAAGGAAACTAATGTTTTTAAACACTTATTCTTTGTCTTGTACTGTGACATAGATATTCTATTTGCCATTTCAATATGTTTCTGCAGTTATCTTACTAAGTACACCAAACAATCCCAGTTTTCTACTTGAATCATGCTTATAAATAATTGGACATTTGGGTGTTTGCATGGATTCATTTTCTGTTGTACCTTCATAAGCCACCTCTAGCTTAGGTCTTAGGAGAAAGCAATGGCAACCCACTTCAGTACTCTTGCCTGGAAAATTCCATGGATGGAGGAGCATAGCAGGCTGCAGTCCATGGAGTTGCGAAGAGTCGGATATGACTGAGTGACTTCACTTTCACTTTTCACTTTCATGCATTGGAGAGAGAATTGGCAATCCACTCCAGTGTTCTTGCCTGGAAAATCCCAGGGATGGCAGAGCCTGGTGGGCTGCCGTCTGTGGAGTCACACAGAGTCAGACACGAGTGAAGTGACTTAGCAGCAGCAGCTTAGGTCATATGGGAAAAAGTAATACAAATTAGTTTGATTTTCTTAATATATTCTTTCAAATGAATACATTAAAGAAAAAAAAAATCATAGTTATTTTAGGCAAATTTGAACTAGAAACTTTTAGACACACCAGTTAGTAAATTGTTATTCAGTCGTTTAGTCGTGTCTGACTTTTTGCAACCCCATGGACTACAACCTGCCAGGCTTCCCTGTCTTCCTAGTAATGCACATGGTTTTGTGGTTTTATTTTATATTTTTTAAATTATTTTACTAAAAGCATCTTACTTCCATATTATTGTAGATGGGGAGATGAATAACATGATTGCCCATTGCAGAAAAGTTTTTGGTGTGATTTAGTCTTCCCAGAACAGCATATTAAACCTAGACAATATTACTTTTGCCAACAAAGGTCTGTCAAGGCTGTGGCTTTTCCAGTAGTCATGTATGGATGTGAGAGTTGGACCATAAAGAAAGCTGCACACTGAAGAATTGATGCTTTTGAACTGTGGTGTTGGAGAAGACTCTGGAGAGTCCCTTGGATGGCAAGGACATCCAACCAGTCCATCCTAAAGGAAATCAGTCCTGGATGTTCATTGCAAGGACAGATGTTGAAGCTGAAACTCCAATACTTTGGCCACCTGATGTGAAGAGCTGATTCATTTGAAAAGATCTTGAGGCTGGGAAAGATTGAAGGCAGGAGGAGAAGGGGACAACAGAAGATGAGATGGTTGGATGGCATCATCGACTCAATGGGCATGAGTTTGAGTAAACTCTGGGAGTTGTTGATGGACAGGGAGGCCTGGAGTGTTGCAGTCCATGAGGTGGCAAAGAGTTGGACATGACTGAGCAACTGAACTGAGCTGAGGCTTCCCAGGTGGCACTAGGGATAAAGAATCTGCCTGCCAAAGCAGAAGATGCAAGAGACACAGGTTAGATCGCTGGGTCGGCAAAAATCTCCTGGAGTAAGAAATGGCAACCCACTCCAGTACTTTTGGCTGGAGAATTCCATGGACAGAGAAACATGGCAGTGTATAGTCCATGAGGTCAGAGAGTCAGACACAACTGAGAAGTTGAACACATCATCGTCATTAGTATGCTAAGCTCTGATGGTTTAGATTGGGTATTTCCAGTTTCTAGTGAGAATATGGGACTTCCCAGGTGGTGCTGCTGGTAAAGAAAGTGAAAGTGTGAAAGTGAAAGTCGTTCAGTCATGTTCGACTCTTTGCAACCCCATGGATTGTACAGTACATGGAATTCTCCAGGCCAGGATACTAGATTGAGTAGCCTTTCCCTTTTCCAGGGGATCTTCCCAACCCAGGGATGGAACCCAGATCTGCCCACATTATAGGCGAACCCACATGCCATTGCAGGAGAAGTGGGTTGGATCTCTGGGTTGAGATCTCTTGGAAGACGGGATGGCAACCTACTCAGTATTCTTGCCTGGAGAATCCTGTGGATGGAAGAGCCTGGTGGATTATGGTCTATAGGGTTGAACAGAGTTGGACACAACTAAAGTGACAGCACAGTGAAAATATGTCCTATTTCATTAAAAATGCTATGGAGCATAACCTATCTTCCAAAATGATTGACTATCTACCATGAAGGTACCTAACATACCACATACTTTAATGCTGCTACTGCTGCTAAGTCACTTCAGCTGTGTCCAACTCTGTGCGACCCCATAGATGGCAGCCCACGAGGCTCCCCCATCCCTGGGATTCTCCAGGCAAGAACACGGGAGTGGGTTACCATTTCCTTCTCCAATGCATGAAAGTGAAAAGTGAAAGGGAACCTGGTCAGTCGTGTCTGACCCTTAGCAACCCCATAAACTGCAGCTTTCCAGGCTCCTCCGTCCATGGAATTTTCCAGGCAAGAGTACTGGAGTGGGGTGCCATTGCCTTCTCCAATACTTTCCTATGTTAATTACTAAAATTATTCAGTAATCTACTTTGCCTAACATAATCAATTTTCTATTAGCAGAGTGAAAAATGAAAGTAATTGTCTGGAAAAAGCCAATGTAAAATTCACTCTGCTTCAAAATATCTAGAAAATTGAAAAAAAAAATGAAGTCTTTTAAGACAGGTATCTACATGCTTATTTGTGTTTTCTGCTTAACTTTGGGTATATCTCAAGCATATTTGATTCTATTTTTTCCCTTAACTCTAGGAAATCCATTATATAATTTAACTAAGACAACTATAATAAAAGGCCTCTTCTCAAGAAATTAACATTTTTTCCCCTAGAAGAACTGTGTATCCATATATGAAAACTTTCTAGATCTTAGTTATCTGTATCCCATTTTTACACTCTTTATCAGCAGCTACTTATGACTATATGTTTATTAACATCATTTGCATTTAAGCGTGATGATTTAAGTCACTCTTTTATGTTTGCATCTTTGTTTATTGAAGTAAAGCACTCTTTAGTCTTTGCTTGCATTAACAGTTGTAAGCTTATAATTTTCACTGAAAGTAATTCCTTTCTATAAATGAATATTTTGGAAATGGAAAGTAATTAAAGACTAACAAAAGTAAGCAAATGGATTTTTAAAGCTCCTAATTATTGTTTGAAGCACAATGGACATTTAAGATAACCCATCTTCTGCAAAAAATTTAAAACCAAGTAGCTAATTTAGATATTCAGTAAGGCCATAGAATTCATTCACATTGACAGATGAGGAACTGAGGAATTCTGGCAGACAGTTTAGAAAATTTATGGAAGATCATTAAAAAAATGAAACAGCAGAAATTATATAAAATATTATTTTTCTACATGCTTATAGGGTGATAGTCAAGTACCAAGTACATAATTAAAGAGTACTCTGATGAACCACTCCTACTAATGAGGAGTCCTCCTGCAAGGGTGTGGATCCAGGAGAAGTAGCGATAGCCATTCTTCAAAGGATGCTAGTTAGCAAATTATCTTCACAGGACACTGAATGAGGGCTTGTGGGTTTGGGAAAAAGCCTCTTTTGTTAAAGTCAGTTTGTGTTTTGCTATACTTAAAAGAGAGCATCTCTGAAGTAGCCTCCAATATGTAGTAGCCTCCAATATGTAGTGAGTTAATTTCATATCAATCATAGAAGAAGGAAGGCAGCATCAAGGATGAAGTCTGAGTATGTCTGACTTCTAGATTCATCATTTGTATATGAACTAGGGCAAGATATATAAGCTAATATTATTTTCCCTTATAAAAAAAAGATTAATAATTAAACATAACAGATGATTGGAACATGAAAGTATAATTATTTAGATATAAGAGACTTAATATAAAGTAGTCAATAAAATGACAACTGTATATATTTAAATATGTATACACATGCATGTAATTTGTTACTGGCAAGGAAAAAAACTTTTTTCCAAAATATATATCTAATTGTTCACTTATCTGAAAATTTTTCTCTAACTCCAATTACAAATATCCTTAGTAAAAGAAATAATATGACTGAAAATTATAATAAACTAATTTTTTTCGTTTCTCTTTTCCTGGAGAGGAAAGCATTGGAGTATAGGAAGGTACTGCATCTATCATGGGACAAGACATGACTATAGAGCAAAAATGGAAGCAGTAGTTAAATAGAGTTTTGTTTATCTATATGTAGATAATCATGACGCATAGTTTTAGCCCAATTAAAAAACAAAACATTATTTATTGGTTTGTCAAATAAAAAATACATTTACTATATTGTTAAGTAATTCAGTTCAGTTTAGTTCAGTCACTCAGTTGTGCCTGACTCTTTGCAACCCCATGAATTGCAGCACGCCAGGCCTCCCTGTCCATCACCAACTCCCAGAGTTCACTCAAACTCACGTCCATTGAGTCAGTGATTCCATCCAGCCATCTCATCCTCTTTTGTCCCCTTCTCCTCCTGCCTCCAATCCCTCCCAGCATCAGAGTCTTTTCCAATGAGTCAACTCTTCGCATGAGGTGGCCAAAGTACTGGAGTTTCAGCTTTAGCATCATTCCTTCCAAAGAACACCTAGGACTGATCTCCTTTAGAATGGACTGGTTGGATCTCCTTGCAGTCCAAGGGACCCTCAAGAGTCTTCTCCAACACCACAGTTCAAAAGCATCAGTTCTTTGGTGCTCAGCTTTCTTCATAGTCCAACTTTCACATCCATACATGACCACATGAAAAACCATAGCCTTGACTAGACAGACCTTTGTTGGCAAAGTAATGTCTCTGCTTTTGAATGTGCTATCTAGATTGGTCATAACTTTTCTTCCAAGGAGTAAGCGTCTTTTAATTTCATAGCTGCAATCACCATCTGCAGTGATTTTGGAGCCCCCAAAATTAAAGTCTGACACTGTTTCCACTGTTTCCCCATCTGTTTGCCATGAAGTGATGGGAATTAGAGACAGATATAATTTGACCAGCTATTCAGTTATAGGTGTCCAGGTATAGAATCCCAGCCAGGTTATAAGCAAATCATTAAATCTTTTTCTAATATAGGTAGTTAATGCTATAAATTCCCTCCAAATGAACCCACCTGCCAATGCAGGAGACAAAAGAGATGCAGATTTGATCCCTGGGTCAGGAAGATGCCAGCAACCCCCTCCAGTATTTTTACCTGGAAAATCCCATGGACAGAGGAGCCTGGCAGGCTACAGTCCATAGTGTCACAAAGAGTCATACATGACTGAAGAGACTTAGCGCAATGCTATAAATTCCCTCCGAACTACGCTTTAGCAGCATCTCAAACATTGTCATGTATTTTTATTTTTATTCAATTTATTTAGATGTATGTTAGTTTCTGGGCTTCCTAGGTGGTACAGTGATAAAGAATTCACTTGCCAATGCAGGAAACTCAAGAGACGCTGGCTCAGTCCGGTAGTCAGAAAGGTCCTCATGAGAAGAAAATGGCAACCCACTCTGGTATTCTTGCCTGGGAAATCCCATGGGCAGAGGAGATTGGCAGGCTAAAGTCTACTGAGTCTCTGAGTTGGACACGACTAAGTAACTGAGCACATACATGTTAGTTTCTAATATTTGGGTATTAACAAGAAAATACTGTTTTTCAACTTAATTTCATTATTCAAAGATACACTTTACCTGACTTAAATACTTATAAATTTATGAAAGTTTGTTTTCTGGTCAAGTATATATCCTATCTTGGTAAATGATTTTGTGTGCACTTGGGAAGAAAGTATAATAATCTGCATTTGGATGGAAAGTTCCAAATTTGTCAGTTAGATAAATTTGATTGATAAAGTTGTTCACATGTACTATATCCTTATTGATATTATGTCCACTTGTTAATCAAATTTTGATAAAGGGGTTATCTTAGTCTGTTCAAGTTGCTATAACAGACTGGCATAGATTGGGTAACATATAGACAACAGGAAATTTTTCTCATAGCTCTGGAGGCTGGGGAGTCTAATATCAAGATACTGGCAGATTTGGTGAACCTATTTTGAGTTTCATAGTGACCGTCCTTTTTGTGTGTATTCTCACATTGCATAAGGAGCAAGGGAGCTCTATGGGGTTTCTTTCATATGAACACTAATCCTAATTGTGAAGTCTCCTTCCTCAGAAACTAATCACCTCCCAAAGGCCCTGATTCCTAAGCCATCACATTAGGGGTTAGAAATCCAACATATGAATTGGGGTGGGAACACAAACATCGAGTGTATAACAGGAGTTTTAAAAATTCAGGTTATGATTGTGGATTTGTTTATCCTTGTAGTTCCATCAATTTTTGTTTCATGTATTTGAATTTATGCTAGTATATGCAGATATTGTTAGGGTTCTATATCCTCGTGGTGCAATGCAGGAGACCTGGGTTCGATCCCTGGTTCGGGAAGATCCGCTGGAGAAGGAAACGGCAATCTACTCCAGTGCTATGGCTTGGAAAATCCCATGGACAGAGGAGCCTGGTAGGTTACAGTCCATGGGGTTGCAAAGAGTCAGACATGACTGAGCGACTTCACTTTCACTTTCACTTTCACCTTCATATCCTCGTGACTAATGAACACTTTTATTATTGAGAAATGATATTTTTCTTTCCTGATAATATTTATTATCTGAAATCTATTTTATCTAACATTAATACAGTCAATTCATTATTATTGCTTTCTTATAACTTTTTTCATTTTAAAACTCTTTGAGGCTTATAGAAAAGATTATAAAGTACTACAGAGAGCCTCCATCTACCCCATAATGCATAATTTCTTACTATTAATAAACCAATGTGGTGGTTTATTTGCTATGTTGTGTTCAACTCTTGTGACCCCATGGATTGTAACCGACCAGGCTCCTTTGTGTATGGGATTTCCCAAGCAAGAATACTGGAGTGGGTTGCCATTTCTTTCTCCTGGGGATTTTCCCAATAATAAAAGGTTATTATTAACTGTAGTCCATACTTTGTTCAGATTCTTAGTTTTATCTTAATGTCATTTTTCTCTGCCAGCATCCCACGCAGGACACCTCATTACACTTGGCAGTTAGATTTCCTTGGGCTTTTCTTATCTGTGATAATTTCCATCTTTCTTTTATTAGTGTTAGAATGCTGTGTCTTATATCATTACTTTTAACTTATTTGTGTCATTTTATTTAAAGTTTATGTTCCTTCTAGTTAGGTCTTACTTTTTTTTCCCCACTTGACAATCTTTGATTTTAATTAAGGGCAATTTTGACTTTTTAAATTATTTAAAGACATTTAAATAAATGTAATTATTGATCTGGTAACCTTTAAGTTACCATCTTGCTGTTTGTTTTCTCTTATTTAAATTTTAATTTGTTCTCCCTTTTGTGCTTTAAGTTGAATGTTTCTTTGATTTTATTTTTTCTATTTTTGGCTAATTATCAATAGCTCTTTTTTAAATTTTTTAGCAATTGCTTTAGTCTTTATAGTCTAAATCTTTAACTTTTCACAGTGTACATGCAAATGGTATTATGCCACTTCAACCAGAGTAAAAGAACATTGCAGTTTTATTTTTTTCTCCTTTTGCAACCCTTGTGCTATTATTGCCACACAGTTTACTTTTATCATTTATAAAATTCCACAGCATATTATTGTAATTTTTATAAAAACCCAATTATCTTTTCTCTCCAGCACTCTGTTCTGAAAACTATGGCTACATTGGGAGTTAGCCAGGCTACTCCTGGCTTTCTTATCCCTGCAGTGAAACTAGGAAATTCTCTCAATACAGTGAACTGGAGTATTTCAAGTTCTCACTGTGTTTATCCATCTTCAGGGCTCACTATCCTTTATTTGTTGTCCAATGAACAATGGTTTGCAAGCTGCTACTTCGTATATTTTGTTTATTCCAGTGGAAGAGAAAATCCCATCCTTGTTATTGTCTTTTGACCATCTAAAATAAATTGAGCAGAATATATCTTGTGAATATCGGTATTTTACAAGTAATCGAGCAGAAAGTTAGAACCTCACAGAACACACACACATGAATTTAGCTCCTTAAATCCCATGCCTCCTTATACTAGGAATTACAGAAGTATATTTTTAAAAATAAAAAAGACAAGAAATTAATGCTATGTAGTCATAAGATATAAAAGGAAGACTGGGTTTGGGTCTGATAACCTGGATTAAAATCCAGGAATATAGCTTTGTATCTGAACAGAATATTCTCTAGAATAGTTTTTCTCATATGAAAAACTGAATTAATAATGCCAATCTCACAAGATTATACTGAAGACCAAAACACCAAGCACACTATTTACCTCATTACAGAGATTTTTAAATGCTTATTTATTTCTCCATTAAAATGGTTGTGATTTCATGTTAACATGCATAAATTTCAGTGCCTAATATGTTAAGCTACTGGTATGTATAATAATTTGCCATCTTTAAACTCTAAAAATAAACTATCACCCCATTTTGTAGCTAAGAGAATCAAATAACATAGTCATGGCTGAATATACAAAATGATAAGCATTTTCTGTAGGATCTGAACCCTCATTTTTTATCCTTTTTTTTTTTAACTTCTCCCTGCAGTTTAGCTTCCTTTACACAAAGTAATTTCCAAAGATATTTTCATGTTAGAGATATAGATCCAATATCAGAATTTTCAAACACTCTTGACTACCATTTGCTATTTCATGTGCTAAATATTATATCCAAAATTATGTAAAACTTATAAACTACCTCTTCCATAAATCTGCCATTATAATGACTATTCAAAATGCTTCTCTCAGTAAGTGAGCTTAATTTTATACACAAAATTAATATGTTTAACTAAAAGAAAAAAGATAATTTTCTTTAAAATATTACTTTTGGCCATCAACTCTCAAAAAACTATTGATTAAAGTCTGAAAAATTATCAAAATTTACACCCATGAGAAAACAGCTATTGCTTTTTATAGTTTATGATTCAGTATGTTTTGGTTATTCTTTATGATATAATATAAATTTTTGTTATATGCACTACCAATTGACACTGTCAAAAAAGCAGCATTTTTGAGGACTGTCAGATGTTACAACCACTCTTAAAATCACATGCTACTATTTTATGATAGTACTTTAAAACATTTTGTATTAGAAGCATTCTGAATCATTATAGTGAGGATTTTACTTCCCCCCAACAGTAGTATTTTAGGCTTTTTCAGTGTGACATGTTCTTTTAGTCTATTTTGAGTTCATCTCCCTTTCTGTCAAATATTCCTTGGTAAAATATTATAACAGACCATTTTTCATATTATGATCTTTGTAGTTCTAAGTATGATTTCATGTCTCCTATCTGAACTTAAAGACAAACGCCGCTTTCTCCACAACCTCAGAAGCACAGAAATCCATCCTCGTATCACCTTTCAGATTTATATATTTTCCACTGATCAAACTCTCAGCAACATGTCATGTTATTTTTTCATATTTGTCTTCTCAGGAATCTCTCCTATCACCTTTTTCATGTGATTATAGTAGACACGCTAAGTGCCATGTACCAGTTTGATACCTTGCTTGCCCATTCTATTTTGAGAAAATCCTACAATAATTTAGCTCTAGAGAAATAGTAGGGAATCATCATCATATCCACAAACACATATGGACAAATACATATAAATCTTTCTCTTTATACCTTTCTGAGTTCAAAGCCCAGCTTTTCTTTTTTTTTAATTGAAATATAGTTGATTTACAAATATTGCATTAGTTTCAGTTGTAAATCTTAGCTATTTAAGAAATAATTGTGTAACATTTGACAAATTGCTTAACCTTGTGTTTCAATCTTCTTAGTAATAAAATGGGAGTAATTAATGTACTTATCTATGAGTATTGTACTTAGAAGAAAGCCTAATATGTAATAGTTCTCATGTAAACATGAGTTATGATGACTGCTATAGCTAATGCTACTAACATTACCTTTGCATCGCTATCACAGTAAAAGTAAAGATTCATGTAGGGACAAGTATACCAGAAGCAAAGTATTGATTTTGGAGATTTGTGTGACTCATGTCATGATTCTCTCTCATACTAACACTGAATCTAGAGCATCCCTACTAACGTTATTTATTCCCTTCCCATAAGCATGTTCTCTTAGGAAAAACAAAATAATGAAATAATCAGAAGGCAAAATATGATTTTTAACCATGATAATAAATAATATTTATTTTAGAACTTTACACTTAAAAAAAGGTGGATAATAAAACAAGGAAAATAATTAGCTTTATTAAATACATTTATAAGCATTACAAAATTTTACATCTATTGTCTTTTTAAGTCAGCTACCTACCCTTTCAAGGAAATATTATTGTACTATTTTACAAATAAAGTTTTCAAAGTTAATAAAGAGTTGAATTGTTTGTCCAAGACTACATGCACTGTAAGTGTTGGTATTAATTATCAAGTCCAGTCTTTTCTGTTTCCAGAGATAAAGAGATGAAATCTTAAATACAAATATGGAATTTCTGATTGAGAAACACTAACTGATTGGAAAGGTATTTTGAGCAGCTAGCCATTTTTTAAGCACACCTGCAGTTTCTGTTTATAATTGACAACCTTATGTTTCTAGGCCTTTCTCAAGTCTTGTGAAACAGTTAAACCGTAGACAGGGTAGCACACATCTTTTCAGGTCAGAGCAAAGAGAGCTGCCAATTCTTATCTTAAATCCATTGATTCATTCAATAAATTAGTTAATATTCAGTATATGAGACCTTATTTTTCTTTAAGTATGCTATTCACTTAATGCTAAATAGTATTGCTATGGTTATTTAAAATCATACATAAGTTATGGTTTATATCATTGTTTTAGTTTGTGCTAATATAACAAAATACCATCGACTAGGTGGCTTAACAACAGGAATGTATTTGTCATAGTTCTGGAGGATGGGAAGTCTAAGATCAGGATACCCTGATAAGAGCTCTCTTCCTGGCTTCCAATCACAGACATCTGCCTTCTTTCTGTGAGGGTGAGCTTTGGTTTCTTCTTTGTCTTTTAAGGAAACTAATACCATGATAGCATCCCATCCTCATGGACCTCAACTAAACTGAAGTATCTCCCAAAAGCTCTACCTTCAAATATCATTGCACTGAGGGTTAAGGCTTCAACACATGAGTTTGAGGAGGGACATAAGCATTCAGTCCATAACAATCATATTGCTTTTCTGTTTCTAACTCATCAATAAACAAGAAAATTAAAGTGTGTTCCATTGTACTCCCCCTAACTTAATACTGCAATTACTGCAGCCTCCTGTGGGGTCCCATGCTGTCATTCATTGCTCCTTTCCAGGCTGACCTAATTCAGCTCTTGGAATGTATTTTTTACCTCAGGGATTGATGTTTCTTGAAGTAGTTCCTCCTTCCTGTGACATTCATGTTCACTCCCCTTTTATTTAATTCATCTTCAGGTTCCTTCTCAATGATTACTTCCTAGAGAGCCCCCTCTGAATTTTAATATCTCAAAAATTAGATCCTTCTCTTAGTTTTTTCTATTAAACCCCTATTTTTTCATCATAGTATTTGTCAAAATACATAATTACACATTTATTACATTTATCTGCATAATGAATTAAATGCAAATGAGTAAGATGCAATGACTTCTGTTGCAAGGTGCAACAGAAAATCATCCTGGAAGGACAGTACAGCTGGTGGAGGACTGGCAGGGCACAATTCCAAATAAATGTAGACAAGAACACTTCATCAGGGAAAAGCTTGTAATAACAATTTAAAGCTTCCTGAGGCAAGATATGTTCCAATTTAAAACTGTAGGAAAAGGTATCATCAATGAAAAAAGAAAAGTTTTCCATCTGGTAAAGAGATTTCTACCTGGTAAACTCTGTGGGGGAAAGTTAAACATCAGAATCTCAGCTCCAGGCAGAGCCTTGACACATAGAAGGCACCTAGTAAATAATTATTAATAAGGGAATACATAAATAAAAAGTATATATTAACTTAACAAATACAATTATATGGGCTTTAGAATAAAATTGGTATACATTAAAAAAAAAAAGATAACAACTCTGTGATTTCAGGAGGATTTGTTACTATACTTGAAATTCAGATCCCTTGTTGGAAACATAGGTATAAATAACCCTCCTCATCAGAATATCTTGAGAATGAAATATAAACTTTCTGGCTCAGTGTTTGTTTCCATTTCTTTCCTTTCAAAACTTAGTACTGAATTTTACGTGTGAATGATATTCACTGGATATCTTACAATCACAGTTGCCTTGTAAGAGTAGTTCTCTAGTTTTCTTCTAATTGTTAATTATTTTGATTTGTTTATTTTTATTTATTTATGTTTTTGCTCATATACTCATAACTAGACATGGTATTAATTTCTCACTTTCAGTAAATTGTAGAATAATTATAGTTTTTAGTCACCTTTGAAGATAAGAAGTGTTTGCTGGTCATAGCAAACACCCTCTTCCAACAAAAAACTACCCTCTTCCATGTGCAGAGAAGACTCTATATACATGGACATCACCAGATGGTCAACACCGAAATCAGATTGATTATATTCCTTGTAGCCAAAGATGGAGAAGCTCTATACAGTCAGCAAAAACAAGACCAGGAGCTGACTATGGCTCAGATCATGAACTCCTTATTGCCAAATTCAGACTTAAATTGGAGAAAGTGGGGAAAACCACTAGACCATTCAGGTATGACCTAAATCAAATCCATTGCAATTATACAGTGGAAGTGAGAAATAGACTTAAGGGACTAGATCTGATGGACACAGTGCCTGATGAACTATGGACGGAGGTTCATGACATTGTACAGAAAACAGGGAGCAAGACTATCCCCAAGGAAAAGAATGCAAAAAAAGCAAAAATGGTTGTCTGAGGAGGCCTTACAAATAGCTATGAAAAGAAGAGAAGCAAAAAGCAAAGGAGAAAAGGAAAGATATATCCATTTGAGTGCAGAGTTCCAAAGAATAGCAATGACAGAGGAAAGCATTCCTCGGCGATCAATGCAAATAGAGGAAAACAAGAGAATAGGCAAGACTAGAGATCTCTTCAAGAAAATTAAAGATAACAAGGGAACATTTCATGCAAAGATGGGCTCAACAAAGGACAGAAATGGTTTGAATCTAACAGAAGTAGAAGATATTAAGAAGAGGTGTCATGAATACACGGAAGAACAGTACGAAAAGGATCTTCACAACCCAGATAAATATGATGATGCGATCACTCACCTAGAGCCAGACATCCTGGAAAGTGAAATAAAGTGGACCTTAGGAAGCATGACTATGAAGAAGGCCAGAAGGACATGATGGAATTCCAGTTGAACTATTTCACGTCCTAAAAGATGATGCTGTGAAAGTGCTGCACTCAATATGCCAATAAATTTGGAAAACTCAACAGTGGCCACAGGACTGGAAAAGGTCAGTTTTCATCCCAGTCCCATAAAGAGACAATGCCAAAGAATGTTCAAACTACCGCACAATTCTGCTCATCTCACATGCTAGTAAAGTAATGCTCAAAATTCTCCAAGCCAGGCTTCAACAATATGTGAACTGTGAACTTCCAGATGTTCAAGATGGTTTTAGAAAAGGCAGAGGAACCAGAGATCAAATTGCCAACATCCTCTGGATCATGGAAAAAGCAAGATAGTTCCAGAAAAACATCTATTTCTGCTTTATTGACTACACCAAAGCCTTTGACTGTGTGGACCAGAACAAACTGTGGGGTATCTGAACGAGATGGGAATACCAGACCACCTGACCTGCCCCTTGAGAAACCTATATGCAGGTCAGGAAGCAACAGTTAGAACTGGACATGGAAAAACAGACTGATTCCAAATAAGAAAAGGAGTACATCAAGGCTTTATTGTCACCCTGCTTATTAAACTTATATGCAGAGTACATCATGAGAAACCCTTGGCTGGATGAAGCACAGGCTGGAATCAAGATTGCCGGGAGAAATATCATTAACCTCATATATGCAGATGACACCACCCTTATGAGAGAAAGCAAAGAGGAACTAGAGAGCTTCTTGCTGAAGGTGAAAGAGGAGAGTGAAAATGTTGGCTTAAAGCTCAACATTCAGAAAACGAAGATCATGGCATCTGGTCCCATCACTTCATGGGAAATAGATGGGGAAACAGTGAAAACAGTGTCAGACTTTATTTTGGGGGGGCACCAAAATCACTGCAGATGGTGACTGCAGCCATGAAATTAAAAGACGCTTATTCTTGTAAAGAAAGTTATGACCAACCTAGACAGCATATTTAAAAGCAGAGACATTACTTTGCCAATAAAGGGCTGTCTAGTCAAGGCTTTTTTTTTTTCCAGTAGTCATGTATGGATGTGAGAATTGGACTATAAAGAAAGCTGAGCTCTGAAAAATTGATGCTTTTGAACTGTGGTGTTGGAGAAGACTCTTGAGAGTCCCTTGGACTGCAAGGAGATCCAACCAGTCCATCCTAAAGGAGATCAGTCCTGGGTGTTCATTGGAAGGACTGATGTTGAAGCTGAAATGCCAATACTTTGGCCACTGGATGCGAAGAACTGACTCATTTGTAAAGACCCACATGCTGGGAAAGATTGAAGGTGGGAGGAGAAGCGGACGACAGAGGATGAAATGGTTGGATGGCATTTTCATCTTTTGTTGCTTCCTGACCTGCATCACTTAATTGATGGACGTGAGTTTGAGTAAGCTCTAGGAGTTGATGATAGACAGTGAGGCCTGTCGTGGTGCAGTCCATGGGGTCTCAATGAGACTGACGCCACTGAGCGACTGACCTGAAGTGAAATGAAGATGAGGAACAGGAAGCTTTAAGTAGGCATCATTGTGTTGTGATGGATGTTTCTGTTTTAACGTGTCTGTTTCCTGGCACTCTGAGCTCTGGTAAACTACTTGGAGATGCTAGTTTTTTTGTGGTCTGAGAATAACTTACCACTTGAAAGAATAGATGTAAAAGGCATAAATGAGAGACCTTAAGAGTTTGGGAACTAGTCATATTAGTTCCAAATTTCACTCAAACCGATATTTTTAAGTAACTTAACATTTGTAAGAGTGTTCTTCCAACTATGTAACTCGCCGGTTTTCTTGCTCTATTTTCTCATACCCTCCTCTAAAAACATTTTATTTAATAAAGGTGACTAGGAAAATACTCACTTGCAAAGTGATTTTCACCCAAATCTAAAGATATATCCATGTTCTATAAAGAAAAGAAGTAAAACTGAGAAGTCAGAAAAAGGTATATGAAACGAAACAGAGTAGACATTCTCTATATAGGTCAGTCCTCCAACTGTCATAATTATGGTACACAATTAGGGTTTAAAAATTTTATAAATGACACAAATAAAGATATGGAGCAATGTAGGCAAGCAGTGTTTTAATGCTAATATTACAGAAACTACAAGCAGGATTTTCCCTGCTCAAATTGTAATAATTCAAAGTTCTCATTACTGTTGACTTGAAATATATAAAACTGAGAAAAACCCCATCTTCATAAGTATATGTGCACCATCCCTTCTCCCTAGAGCAAGGTTTTCATCTTTTGTTCTTTAGTTAAATTTATGTGTGTTTAACACATTTCTTGCATTTTAGAAATCTTTGAATAGCTCAGTAGAGTAAATCACTATTTGTGAACTACAGCCCTCCAGTAGTTAACCCCACTCTGCTCTAGTTACTCATGCTTATTCATCTTTACACATGTAAAGGCTGTTTTTTCTATTTTTTAAATAGAAGTGGTGGGAAATGACTGAAGCCTCCAGATTTCACTGGCTCTTCAAACAATATTATAGCCTTAAACACTCTTTGGACAGCTGTTTCTTTGCGTGTTGGTCATATCCAAATGAGTCATCTAGGAAACATGGTCTGTGTGGTTTCCTTTGTAAGTAAACAATATATTTCCTATTTTCTGATGTCCAGAGGACAATAACGATGATCTTTTCTGAAGCAGTCATTTAGAGCACAAATAAGCTTGATTAATGTTGGCAGATAGGGAAGAGTCGCAGAGAATCCTTCCTCATGGGTTTCAGGTCTCTGTAAGGACATAAAAAAGAATCTGAGGTCTTACCCATAGCAAAAACAAGTTTACTGAAGAAATAACAGAAAGAGCACCTCAAGGGGGAGGTAGTCAAGCCAAGAGAAGCACCGACACCAGAATGATGAAGTATGGGGTTTTTAAAATAGAGCTTTCACATATTTATCTAGGTGGGTGTGGACTGACAGTTTTGATTGGCAGTTGGAAGTTACATAGCAACAGGTTCCACTGAGCTTGCCTGTCCCATAATTAAGTCTGTTTTAATCAGATGTATGTTATGTATAGAATATTTGAAAGTGAAAGTGAAAGTCGCTCAGTCCTGTCTGACGCTTTGCGACCCCATGGACTATACAGTTCATGGAATTCTCCAGGCCAGAATACTGGAGTGGGTAGCCATTTCCTTCTCCAAGGAATCTTCCCAACCCAGTGATTGAACCCAATTCTCCCACAATGCAGGTGGATTTTATAAACCCTGAATAGGTGCCCTACTGCCTAAGGTCACTTGGGGACACAGCCGTACATCGAGGGCATATGTGCTGGTGTTGGAGAAGTCGCTGTGGCTAGTTTGCATCCACTGTGCACCTAGGGCTCATGTGTTGGAGTTGGAAAAGTCTCTGTGGTTATTTTCCATCATGTCTGTGAGTTCTCCTGGGCTGCACTGGGGCATTTCTGGTTTAGGATTTAGAGATCAGCTTTTATCTATTTCAGCCAGCCCAGTTGCTCATGCCCAACTTCTTACTTAACAATTAATGATTTATATGAGAAATTTATTTATATACTTTAAAATGTCCAATATTGACACATAAATGAAAACTAATTTTTAAATATTTCTGAAGAGGCAAAAGTATGGTTCCAGCAGAACAGATTTTTGGAGATTTCATCAAATTTAGACACAAATGAAAATTTGGCATGTATGAATTTTATTCACATGGCAAGTGGCATGTGCCAAGACATAATCATTTCTAAAAAAAGAAAAAAATCAAGCATGTTTATTTCAGTGTCTTAGTGATCATTACAAATGCTTTTCTCTTAAAAGAAGTAAGGCCCTATGAATCCAGACAGAAATAGGACAAATAACATGTTAAGGAATTGTTACAGCTGAGGGTTATTAACTATAATCAAGGGCCAGCTTTAGAGACAGATCAAGAAGCAGAAGGTTAGTTTGATTTCTAGCCAGATCAAGAGCCCTGTACCATGGAGGCCATCTGGATGCCGGAAAGTTAGTTTAAATTCTAGTCACTAATTTTTATTCAATTTGGGATAAGTCCTTAAATTCTAGGACAAGAAAGTCTTTCTATAAATAAGCTGGAAATCTCCCTTTCTTCAGATCTCTTGTTATTATAGTAAAGTATTCTAAGTGGTATTTCATTTTAGAAATACCACTGTCATAGAATACAAGATACAAATGACAGAGTTCAACCCTAGCAAATCTGAAATCTTCATATTTACTCAGATGTGCACCATATGCTGATCTTTTCTTTTTTTGTATTCTTATTTAAAAATTCATTATCCACTTAGGAAAATACTAAATTTATATCTGTTTAAGCAACCTTTGTGAACTTTTGTTATCTGATTTCTTAAAACACTCCATTGCCTAGGAATGATAATGTTTTCGTAACTCTTGTTATTCAACTGTTAGTATCATATAGAACTTTCTATATCTGTACTGTTCAATACAGTAGCCACTGACTACGTATAGCTATTTAAATTTGAATTTGAAATATATATAATTAAAACTATTAAAAATTAATGTCCTCAGTTGCACTGGCTATATTTCAAGTCTCTAAAAGATACAGATTGCTTCCATCGTCAGAGAAAGTGGTATATGACAACACTAGTCTAGACCACTTGTCAGTAAACTGTGGCCCACTAGTCAAATCCAGCACACTAAATTATGAATAAATTTTAATGGGCATTCAACCATGCCCATTCATTAAGTGCATGCTTAACTCTGCAAAGGCAGTGTATAATATTTGTGATAGATAACAATATCTCCCGCAAAACCTAAAATATTTGCCGTTTGTCTGGCCCTTTGCAAAAGGTGCCTGTTGAATTCTGATCTAGACCATGGTCTAAAATACATTTTTAAGAGCTATGAAAATGAGTAGCTCTTGACCTTTGCTTTCCATTCTTTTAAGTTTTATGTAATTTATGTTTTATGTAAATACGTTTCAAGGTCTCTGGTCTCTGTCTTCTCCTCCTTTGGGCTCTCCTTGCAGAGTGATAGCCTTAAGTGCCTTTTCAGATCCAGGTAGGAAAATGGTTGCAAGGAATGGCTACTTTTGTTGTTTATGTCAAATTGAAGTCATAAATTCTGTAGATACAGGGAATGCTGGGTATTACAATGGCTAAGCCTACCGTTACAGCCACAAAATATATCATAAATCAGTTTGGATTGGAAATATTTACACGTCTCTATTTTCATGTCTGTCTTATAATATGTAACAAATTCAGTTCACGATGTTCCTCAGTAATTTCAAGTTCATTTTGTATTTACAGATTCAATTGCACTTTATATGCAAATGACTCATTATACTTTAGAAAAGCAGTATGTTAATTTGATTAATTTCTTACCTTATTTAAATCTTATGAAATATCACCTGCCATTCAATCTACACATCAGCTATAACAAAAACAACAAACATTACAAAGAGCTGAAGCATTAAATTTCTGTTAATCAGAAGACAGATATGACAGGATTCACTTTATGCACATATGACTATTGGATATACTGGGGATTTAAAACTCTTTACTATCAATTCCTCCGTGGGCCCTAAATAGCAAACTCCCTGTAATAAAATTGTTCATCTAAAATAGACACCTGAGAACGCTGATTCCATTTTCCATGTGGTTTGTAGTAGTTTGTGAATTAGGCAATTTCTGTTTGCAAGTCAGAAGTACAATATAATAAAACATTGCTTTGCAAGTATCTTTTGTGGTAACTCCTTGCATCTAACATGATTCCATCCCCTTTGAAGGAATTTGTTTCCACTTGTCATTGCCTCTGGTCATGGGGAATGACAAGGATCATTATGTTGTTTACCGCTGTGATCCTTGGTGCTGTATGTTCCCCTGGTAGGATGCCATTATTTCTTCTTTTCAAACCAGCTTCTTTCTGTCCACTGACTCTCAGCTTTAGGGAAAGGGGAAATGTACAGCATGACACTGCAGGTGAGAATTTATTCCTGAAAGCCACAGAAGGGAAATTAATGGTTAGGTGGAAAAGGAACCCTCAAATAGAGTAACCTTATCGGCTCAATTGTCCATTACATACTAACTCTGTGTTTGAAAGTGAATTCTTAATCATTCAGTCGTGTCCAACTCTGTGCCTCACAGACTGTAGCCTGCCAGGCTCCTTTGTCCCTGGAATTCTCCAGTCAGTAATACTGGGAAAACAGCCATTTCCTTCTCTAGGGAATCTTCCTGACCCAGAATCGAACTCGAGTCTCCTGCATTACAGGCAGATTCTTTACCCTCTAAGCCACCAGGGAAGACCAGAAGGAATAATATTTTAGGGTTGTGGACTGGTGTCCTCATGTGGTCCTCGAAGCATTACTAAACAGTTTATGAAAAAGAGTAAAACTTGGGGACTCTTGTTTGTCACAGCAGTGACATGGGCAGCTGTACTACATGAGAAGGGATAGAGTGGTGGGGGAGCCTTGGACCAGTAGGAAGCTCTGGGGTATTTAGAAAGCAAAATTTGGAAAGGAAACAAAGACGCTTTTTGTTTAAGAATTTGACTGATAGGAGGGAAACCCAGGTTTGAAGAAAAATGATAAGAATATGAGAAAAGTTGCAGAGAAGAGAGAATTAAAGTAATATTCAAATGTGAGAAAGCATAACGCTAACCTGGGATTCATAAGGAAAGGAAGAATTCTCCTTTGGAAGACTAAATAATCCAATAAAAGAGTAAAATAAATTATGGTATTGGCTTGATAAGTCCTTAGCAGACACATATTCTTTTTGTTTTTTAATTGATGTTGATGTTTAAGATGGGCCTTTTTTGATACTTTTAATTGCTCTATTGTGTTCTTTTTTTCTTTAATCCAAAGTGAAATTTATTCTTTCCAAGTTTTGGAACTATTCTTATTTCTTGTTGATTACATCACGTTTTATACAAGATACTCTTCTGAGGTAAACACTACTTTCTTTTTGTTTTCACTGAATTTCTTAGTAAGGAGTTTTGTAGCTTTTTCACAGAAGAAAATTGTAGTGACCTTGAGTAAACTAGAAGTATGTAAGAAGACACCTGATATTTCAGAGATTTGTTTTCTGCACAACAAAGTAGGGGAAAGATTTAATAAATATGAGATATTTATACAGCCAGCTTAGTAGAATATTATTAATGACTTTAGACTATGGTATGTATTTTAATTGATGTTTATAAATAGCTTTACTCCCTGTGGTTTTGTAATATAACATTTACCAAACTTCTTTTTTGATGGAATTTACATATGGCACATCAGGATGATTAAAAGCCAGCAGTCTTTTCACAGCATGACAAAAAATAGGATTTGATTTATCTTTATGCCTTGCCTACCACTTGCTGTGACTATACTTTTGAAATTTTAATATTCTCATTTCTCATAAGGAGTTTGTTATGTAAAATATTATGTAAATAACCTTTTATACTTCCAAGAATTGTTTTTGAATTTTTACTTAATACAATAATTGTCTGATGAGAGAACGAGCATGCTTGGTCCTCACAATTTGTAATGTTTTCTCAAGAGATAATGTTTTGAATTAAACAGAATTATACATATTCTAGCATATTGGAGTATTGAAATCACTAATACCAAGGTTTTTTAACAAGCATTTAAAAGGTTTTAAAGTATTCAGTGTATATGGAATTACCTACCTTTGCATATATTAGCATTGCTAGAACATTGTTAAAAATTAGGAGATTAACAGAATTGAATTTGCTATCCAGTTAGCAAATGCAATTCAGAATTCTATTGCTGTGATATATAAAGTAGAATATATTGGGTTGGCCAAAAAGTTTATTCAGGTTTCTCTGTACTTTTTTGGAAAACCCAATATGTCATTATATATGTGGTTACAAAGGCAGATTGATGATAATATGTGTGTGTCTGTGTGTGAGAGAGAAAGAGATAGTAAAATGTTACTATTAATATAACAAGAAAATGCTTTTCCTTCTATAAATATAATCATCATACTATATAGTGAATATTTTAAAGTGTCAGGATTATAACAAGTTAAATTGAGTGATATTCTAATTTTGGTAAAGAAGACTGCAAACTTAATTTAATGACTTCATCCCCTGATTCCATATAAAACAATGCTAGCTACTGTGAAGTAAGAACTCATTATGTGTGAGAAATTTAGCATCATTTTATTCTAGCCTTATCAGAATCTTGAATTAGAAGCGACATTTATACTCCATACTTGTGATAAATTTAGACTCAGAGGTTTGATTACTGTGATAACGGTCACAGATAGCAAGTGGCAGTGTCAAGATTTGAACCCAGCTACCCTTGACAAAAGCGTGATTCAAACAGAAGTCTACACTGCTTTATTTAAAAGTTGTATCATTATTTTATTTATTAACATAAATCAAGATATGTAAGATTTATTTGAATACTGCAGTTTTAATTAGTCCTTCCAATAGGTCCTCTTTGGGTATGGAGTTATGAGATGATTATTTAGTCTTGGAGAGAAGGTGTAGGAAGTTGTTCTTTCAAGTACCAAGAGACACAATTCTAAGAACTCTCACCTATGTAGTCTTTTAATAGCACACCACTTCATTTCCAGTGTCGGAAACACTTTCATTTTCATGGTTCCCTTTTGATCCTATTGACCTTGTCAACAACTCTCTGAAGAGAGAGTCTCATTAGATTCATGATACAGGTGCAGACGCTGAGGCTCCTTGTACAAGGGTACATGGGTGTGAAAGGATTGTGCTGACACTTAGCTCCAGGTCTTGAAAGTAGCTGTGCCCTTTCTACTTCCCCACAGTTGCTTATATGAATGAAAGTGGAAAACGTCTGCTTTGTTCATGCTTGCTTTAATGCTTGGGGAAAAAAAAAATATCACTTAGGACTTTGAGATGCTGGTAAAAATTTTGGAGATTAAAACCCATAGGTCTGAAGGTCAGGGTCAGATGACAGACACTGTTGTATGAAATTTTTCTTAAGAATACTATTGTCAGGAAATTGTGGGTGCAATTTCTAGTCTTTTCTAATAAACTCATAGCGCTAAAATTGCTCCACATCACTGCTTCTGTAGATGCGATTCTGTTGGATATACTTGGGTTTCTGCCACGTTGGTCTGATGTAGAAGAGAAAGGGGTGATAGTTGCGATTCAGGGATGGCTGTCTAATCAGCTACACTGACCTTTAAGTACAATAATGCTATAAAGTAAATACATTAGATTACAGAGGAGGAGGCAGAGGAATTTGAAATGTATGCTTTACAAGACAGAATATATTTGTAAGTAGGAAAAGCTTTTTAATACAACACTCTGATTATGAGTTGCTTTGCCTTATTTTAGATAGGGAAGTCTGGATTTAATAGCTCTATGATGAATTCATAAGGGCTTCCCTCATAGCTCAGTTGGTAAAGAAATTGCCTGCAATGCAGGAGACCTGGGTTCAGTCTCTGAGTTGGAAAGATCTCCTGGAGAAGGGAAAAGCTGGGAGATTTTCCCAATATTTTCAATGTAATTTTTCTTCAATATTTTCAATTCAGTTCAATCAATTATGGATTCATAAGCATCATATTCTTGGTTTAAATGATACTTAAGCTTTCGTAATAACTACTATTTAGATCAAAATTATTAAAGTTACATTAACAAAAACAAACAACAAAACACAGCTTTGTGAGATTCTTCCAGTTGTGAATTGTGGTTTCACACCTTTGCTAAGTATGCTGACACATAACAATGCCATAGATCGGTGTGAGTAAGATTGATCATACTGACACATAAGTCAACATCACTTGAAAAGTCACAGTGCCCTAATGTTATCAGTAAAGCAATATTTTAAGATGACACTAAATTTTTGCAACAATTTCTCATTTTTAAGAATTGCTATGAAATGTTTCAGGAATATATGAAACCTTTGAAATTTTAACTTTCCTCAGTTCTGTTTGTTTCCCCACTCCTCATGATAAAAACTATACAGGAATTTATTTTCATTTCTATCCCTCGTTCCCCACCCCTTGACTTACTTGTGTTCATTCTCCAGCTGTATCATTCCCTACTCCATTCCATGTTAGTATATTTATCTATAACTCTGTTTTGTTCAAAGTCTACCAGGTAATTTAATCAAATCTTTATAAATAATCCATTCATTCTCTTGTTGATTACTGATATGTTTTTGTTAAAATATTCATCCATTCATCAGTTTTTTCTTTCAAATAGAAATGAGAGGTAAAAATGAAACAAATCAGATAAGAAAGGAGGATAAATTAAAGATGACCAATGGTTTTGACTTGAGCATCTAGATGGATGCCAGCACTATCTTCTAAAATTGGGGGAAAGAGACAAAGTAAAGTGTAATAAAGAGATGTTGAATATTAAGTTTGAATTACCTCTGTGACTTCAAGGTAGAAATGTTACTAAGAAAGTTCAATGTATAAGTCTAGCGTGAGAAAGAAAAACCACTAAGGGTAATAATATCTGATTTGTGAAAGAGTTCAGATTATCTCAGGAGAGAGTAAAAGAAAGACCAGCCTGGAACTGGGATCTTCATCGTGCTAAATCTATCCTTCCATTAAGTGTGATTTTTATGAAATTTTTACTCTCAAGTTGCATATTATAACTTTTCATATTATTCATATTATCACTAAAGCCAAATGAAATCCAATATGAGTATATTAATTTTCATCAAAATCTGTAGGATAAAGGTGATTAAAACCATAATAGGTTATCACCTGTAGCAAATAAGGCACACCCAAATCTCTTCTGGTTTCCCAATATTTATACACCAGAGCCTATTACCAGCAGTCCACTTGGTACTTTGATTATTTTAGGTTCTGGATTTTTTGTAGGTTTTTGATGGACACAGAAGTGAACAGAGATTACTACAATATTTTATTGACATCTCTAAGAACAGATCATTTTCATATCAAACTGGAGGCTATTTAAAGCATATTGACTCTAAAATAGGTTAGAAATGACAAATATGATCATGCATACAGTCATTCTCAACTTTATGCCAGTGGAAATAAGATCAACATCTACAGCACAGTAATTTTTGAGTCTAGACCTGGGTTCAGAATACTACACTGTACATCAAACAGAGGTTAGTCCAAACTAGTATATTCAGTGTAAGGATGAGTCCCATTTATCACCCCCAAACAATGAATAAATTCCATGTACAATTGTCAAATAATTATTTTATTGAAAGCATTTAATGTGAAGATACTGTATTAGTCTGTAGGGGTACTATAGCAAAATACCCCAGACTGAGTGATTTAAACAACAGAAATTCATTTTCTCACATTTCTGGAGGCTGTAAGTTTAGGATGATGGTATCAGCACATTTGAGTTTTTCTGAGGCCTCTCTCCTGAGCTTGCAGATGTCTGTCTAAACCCTGTGTCCTCACATGGGCTTGTATTGGTGCACACACTCCTGGTGTCTCTTCCTCTTAAAAGAATACCAGTTCTATAGGATTAGAACACAGTTTTCTGATCCATTTAAATGTATCGATCTTCATAGAGGCCCTATATCAAGTTATAGTTATATTTGGGGTTAGGACTGCAACACAGATTTTGGAGTGATACAATTCATTTCATAATAAATATTACATCCAAGTAAATGATTATTAAAACATAATCTTTCCCTCAAATACTCACCAGCCAATTTAGCAAAAGTGTATGTATTTATATATTCATAATATGCATTGTGTGTATGGACACATATACACACATTTATATATATATATATATATGTGCATTCAAAAACTTATAGAAGGCATTATACGAATTTTTTGTGATATGTATAAATTTTTCTCAGAGTTTAGGTATATATCACTAACAGAGAAATGACAGTAGGGACTAGAGCAGGATTTAGAAAGGAACAATAAGAGAGCAATTTTTTAAAAGTGACTGGAGGCAGTCAAGCAGGATGGTAGGTGTTATGTTTGAGAGGGAGACAGAATAGGTTTTAATTTTGGCTCCACTTAATGTATAATCTAGATCAGTTAATTCTTCCTATAATTAGTAATAGTAATTATAGCAACCTAAATTCTTAATGAAATTAGCTGCTGCTACTGCTAACTCGCTTCAGTGGTGTCCGACTCTGTGCAACCCCATAGACGGCAGCACATTAGGCTCCTCTGTCCCTGAGATTCTTTAGGCAAGAACACTGGAGTGGGTTGCCATTTCCTTCTCCAATGCATGAAAGTGAAAAGTGAAAGTGAAGCCGCTCAGTCGTGCCCGACTCTTAGCGACCCCATGGACTGCACCCTACCAGGCCTCTCCGTCCATGGGATTTTCCAGGCAAGAGTACTGGAGTGGGTTGCCATTGCCTTCTCTGAAAAGGCCCCTAAATATCCCTTACTATTATCTGAGGGTTTAAGGGGAAATAAAAAGTGGGCAAAGAGAAGGACAAGCAGTAGTATACACAGTTAATATTTTCTTAGTAATTTAGAAAATCAACCTCTCCAAATATTCTATTAAAGTATAGTAGTAGCTTTCACTTAATTGCTCTTCACTAACATAATGTATCTTTTCCTAGAATGACTTACTGCCTTTCTCTTCCTGTGAATTGATTGGATTATGACAGCCCATAAATTTTACTGGTCTTAAAAATGGAAAAAATTAAGATGCTCTGACATATCTCTCCCAGATTTCAGAGCTGTCTCTCACTGATTGAACCAAAAAAAGCAACAACAACAAACAACACTTAACCTTGCCCTAGAATGTGGGCACAGTAGGAGAACAGTACCAAAGAAACACGAAGAGGAAAACAACTTCTTACTGCCAGAATTCTCTAATCTATCCTCCATCAAGGAGTTCACCTTAAAGTTCAGTTCAGTCGCTCAGCCATGTCCGATTCTTTGAGACCCCATGGACTGCAGTGCAACAGGCCTCACTGTCCATCACCAATTCCCAGAGTTTACTCAAACTCAGGTCCATCAAGTCAGTGATGCCATACAACCATCTCATCCTCTGTTGTCCCCTTCTCCTCCTGCCCTCAATCTTTCCCAGCATCAGAGTCTTTTCAAATGAGTCAGCTCTTTGCAGCAGGTGGCCAAAGTATTGGAGTTTCAGCTTCAACATCAGTCCTTCCAATAAGCATTCAGGACTGATTTCCTTTAGGATGGACTGGTTGGATCTCCTTGCAGTCCAAGGGACTCTCAAGAGTCTTCAAAAACAACACAGTTCAAAAGCATCAGTTCTTTGGCAATCAGCTTTCTTTACAGTCCAACTCTTACATCCATACAGGACTCCTGGAAAAACCATAGCCCTGACTAAATGGCCCTTTGTTAGCAAAGTAATGTCTCTGCTTTTTAACATGCTATCTAGGTTGGTCATAACTTTCCTTCCAAAGAACAAGTGTCTTAATTTCTTGGCTGCAGTAACCATCTGCAGTGATTTTGAAGCCCTAAATAAATTAATTAATTAAATAAAATCTGTCACTGTTTCCTGTTTCCGCATCTATTTTCCCTGAAGTGATGGAACCGGATGCCTTGATCTTAGTTTTCTGAATGTTGAGCTTTAAGCCAATTTTTTCACTCTCCTCTTTCACTTTCATCAAGGGGCTCTTTAGTTCCTCTTTACTTTCTGCAACAAGGGAGGTTTCATCTGCATATCTGAAGTTTTTGATATTTGTCCCAGCAATCTTGATGCCAGCTTGTGCTTCATCCAACCAAGCATTTCTCATGATGTACTCTGCATATAAGTTAAATAAGCAGGATGACAATACACAGCCTTGATGTACTCCTTTTCCTATTTAGAACCAGTCTGTTGTTCCATGTCCAGTTTCAACTGTTGCTTCTTGACTTGCATACAGATTTCTCAAGAGGCAGGTCAGGTGGACTGGTATTCCCATCTCTTTCAAAATTTTCTGGGAGAAATATTAATAACCTCATATGCAGATGACACCACCCTTGTGGCAGAAAGTGAAGAAGAACTAAAGGGCCTCTTGATGAAAGTTAAAGAGGAGAGTGAAAAAGTTGGCTTAAAGCTCAACATTCAGGAAACTATCATGGCATCTGGTCCCATCACTTCATGGCAAATAGATGGGAACATAGTGGAAACAGTGGCGGACTTTATTTTTCTGAGCTCCAAAATCACTGCAGATGGTGACTGCAGCCATGAAATTAAAAGATGCTTACTCCTTGGAAGGAACGTTATGACCAACCTAGACAGCACATTAAAAAGAAGAGACATTACGTTGTCAACAAAGGTCCGTCTAGTCAAGGTTATGGTTTTTCCAGTGGTCATGTATGGATGTGAGAGTTGAACTATAAAGAAAGCTGAGTGCCAAAGAATTGATGCTTTTGAACTGTGTTGTTGGAGAAGACTCTTGAGAGTCCTTTGGACTGCAAGGAGATCCAACCAGTCCATCCTAAAGATCAGTCCTGGGTGTTCATTGGAAGGACTGTTGTTGAAGCTGAAACTCCAATAGTTTGGCCACCTCTGCAAAGAGCTGACTCATTTGAAAAGACCCTGATGCTGGAAAAAATTGAGGGCAGGAGGAGAATGGGATGACAGATGATGGGATGGTTGGATGGCATCACAGACTCGATGGACATGGGTTTGGGTAGACTCTGAAAGCTGGTAATGGACAGGGAGGCCTGGCGTGTTGCGGTTCATGGAGTCAAAAAGAGTCAGACATAGCTGAGTGACTGAACTGAGCTGAAGACAGGCAAAGGCTTTGGCATAGTCAATAAAGCAGAAATAGATGTTTTTCTGCAATTCTCCTGCTTTTCCAGTGATCCAACAGATGTTGGCAATTGGATCTCTGGTTCCTCTGCCTTTTCTAAAACCACCTTGAACATCTAGAAGTTCACGGTTCAGGTATTGTTGAAGACTTGGCTTGGAAAATTTTGAGCATTACTTTACCAGCATGTGAGATGAGTGCAATTGTGCGGTAGTTTGTCATTTAACCTTATCATTAATGCAGTTTATTTTTATAAAATTCCAAGCACTAGTGATTATATTCCAGGCAGTGTGCTGAATAGTATTATAGTTCCGTTAGCATGAAATCTAAAAGTGTGGAAGCCCAAGCAAAAGATCAAAGAGATGCATGAAAATGGGACAAGTGATGCAATAAATCTACTACCAGAGTAGAATTTCAAGATTGGACATAATAGACAATGGATCACTTTTATGAAGTGTCAAAAAATAAAGAAAGGAGGCGATAAAGGGAGTTAAGGGAAGAAGATAGGGAGCATCTTTTGTATTCACCCATTCAATCTCATATTACTTAGATGCTTTGCAACTTGTAAAAGATCTTTTTGTCATATCTAGGGTGAATACATCTAATATTGGCAGAACAGCCTTGGACAGAAATATCATCACTGTTACCTATCCTGAATATCCATAATTGTTGCTTGGGTTCAGACTATGAAACCTAATACTTTCCAAGACATCATTTATTTCCTTTCCAACTTCCTTAAAAAAAAAAAAAAAAAAAGAGCTGAGGTCTTTTTATCAACTAAGTTGGATGAACAAGAATCAGGAACTCTGTCTTAGACTCTCAACATACCAAACATCTAAATCTTAGAATGAAAATGTGTAGATAAGAATGCCTTCTAGTTTCAGTTCAGTTTTTTTTTTTTTGTTTCTGTCCAGTTTCCTAGCACAAGAACAGATGACCACATATGGAGAAATTCACACTTCTTAGGGGAAGATCTTATTTTCTTTGAATTAAGTAGTGCATACTACAGAGAGTAGTAATGTGGTTAACTGAAATATACCTGACTATGGCAGCTCATAACACAGGAATAGCTCTTAAGAATGTCCTAAATTCTATTACTTCATTGCCTTTTGCTCAACTCACTGGGATATATAGATTTTTACATACCTATGAGGGTGATCTGATAAGGATGCTCTTCAAAATTCTAGTATCATGCTGAGCAAATCTTGGGTAGGCCTGTTGTTTGTCAATCTTAACATCTCTTTAATTTTTTAAGGCAATTAATCACCTACAGAGAAACTAAGGTTTGCCTGGAATTTTTACATTTTGAGTTGCTTCTTTGATAGCATCATCCAGATTTTATTTAAATGGGACTTCAAATGAACAATTAAAACGGCTAATCATACCACCTCCCTCTCTTTCCACTTGATGACAGATGTAGGAGGCATTTCTGCCTTCTTTGTTTTTCATCCTTCCCAGTTTATTCTTTTGTTTTAAAAGCTGACCAGAAGAAAGATATTCCGAAGATATGCAACATAGCATTTGTTAACACTGGAATGTGTCCATAGAAATAAAAGAGGATACAGCTATCATTAAGTTATATGAAGAAAAGATTAATTGGATAAAAAGACTAAAAAAGGATAGAAAATATAGTAAACTGAGCTGCAGATTATCAACTGCAATTTACTCAAATAAAGAATCTAGTTGTCCAGAATCCTAAATGATAGCCACCTCATTGAGGTTAGTCCCTGTTAATGTCTATCTTCTTTGCTGGGGAAGCATGGATCATTCAATCAAAAGGAAAGAAGTGAGTCAAAGGAAACTGAGAAAATAAATGGAGCATTATATAATTTAAGGAGTAGTCAGTGAAAAAACGAAGGCAATGGCAGCCCATTCCAGTACTCTTGCCTGGAAAATCCCATGGATGGAGGAGCCTAGTAGGCTGTAGTCCATGGGGTCGCTAAAGTTGGACACGACTGAGTGACTTCACTTTCACTTTTCACTTTCATGCGTTGGAGAAGGACATGGCAACCCACTCCACTGTTCTTGCCTTGAGAATCCTAGGGACAGGGGAGCTGGTGGGCTGCCATCTATAGGGCTGCACAGAGTCGGACACGACAGAAGCAACTTAGCAGCAGCAGTGGAAAAAATTATGAGACATAAAATTAAAGACTCTATTTATACTAAGCAGAGAAAAATATATCAAACACTATCTTTTTCTATCACAGAGTTTTATATTTGATATTGTCCAACAAACTTTTGTTTTTTATTTTGTAAGCTTTTTGTGGTTAAAGTGAAAACAAGGAGATTTCATTTTTTCTTAATTTTAAAATAAGTCTTGAAGTAGGGATTCAAAGTTTTAAACATAATATATTTTGTTGAGTATGTATTAGTTTGATAAATATGTATAAAGTAAATTGAGCATTTTTTAATATAAAATTTCATTTGAAAAATAGTTTTTTCAAACTAGTGAAAGTAGATCTGCAATTTACTATCCAGCAAATGGGTAGTTCTTTGCAAATATTTGTTCTGTTCTAAGTACTTGGAAATTTTGGCATGGTGATTTCATAAAATTCAAGCTGCTATTTATGATTGTTAGAATTATACAGTGCAATGGATGGCAGCAATTAACCAAGAAAATATGAAGTGAATTATCCAAATAATTAAATCAGAATCTAAGCAGTAATTACATATTGAAAATCCACTTGCAATATTTAATAATTCAGCAAGACTTGCTTTATTTTTTGTCATAGGATGCTGTCTGATATTGTGGAAAGAAAATTGACCTCCCAATTAGGGATCCTGATTCTACTGTCAATTCCAAAACTAACCTATTTAGTGTCTGATTTTCTCATAAGTTATTTGGCTTTAAAACAGAAGGATTTGATGAATTATTAGGTCCATTCCAGGTCAAAAAATGTTATAAGTCTTTGTAACACTTATTAAAAAAAAATAATAACAGGCACAAAGTTGAAACTCCACTTTGTCCAATGTGCGAAGTATCATTTAAGGTGACATAAGGTCTACACTTCTGAGTACTGATGAGAAGAGCTGACTCATTGGAAGAGACCCTGATGCTGGGAAAAATTGAAGGCAAAAGAAGAGAGAGGCAGAGGATGAAATGAATAGATAGTGTCACTGACTCAACGGACATAAATCTGAGCAAACTCCAGGAGATAATGAAGGACAGGGAAGCCTGGTGTGCTGCAGCCTATAGGGTCACGAAGAACTGGACATGACTTAGTGACTGAACAATAACAGCAAGGGCTTCCCAGGTGGCTCAGATGGTGAAGAATACGTCTATGGTGCAGGAGACATGGGTTTGATCCCTGGGTGAGGAACATCCTCTGGAGAAGGGAATGGCTACCCATTCCAGTATTCTTGCCTGGACAACTCCATGGAGAGAGGAGCCTGGCACACTACAGTCCATGGGGTCACAAAGAGTGGACACAACTGAGTAATTAACTCTTTTCTTTTTCTTTCAAGGTATTATTGACATACTTTATGATTAAGACAGTCAATATTTAGACAAATATTGAAAATAGCAGCAAAGATCTTAGCATGGAGATCATAAGTCATCTCCACAATCATAGAATTTACTTTTAGAATAAATTAGCCTAGATAGGTAAGGCAACAATCACCCATATCATTCAGTAACAAGACCAAGGCTGGTCTGGATATCTCACTTGGACAAACCACTATTCTGCATTTGTCTGAAACCGTATGGAAGTCACTGGCCATTATGTTATGGAGTATGTTAAATGGAGTCAGTGAAATGATATATCTGAATTTTTTGTTTTAATATATTTAGGTTTTAAAACTATTAACTTGATTCAGTTATCAGAAAACATTTTTAAGTATGTTAGAAATTTAGGTATTTGAATCTATTTTTTCAACTGTACATTTTATGAAACCTACAGATCAGATGAATCTAAAACATACTTGTCTTTTAAAACAATACCAAAAGAGCAAAATGTCTCATTGTTTAAAATATTATTAACACATTGAAATGATATTTTTGTTATGATGGATTAAATAAGACATATTTTTTTTTAAAGACCCATTCTTCCATTCAGTGGCTGGGCAAGGGAGGAGAACTTTATGTGGATAATTGCTGCACATTATGAACATAACAGAGAATGTAGTGTCATGCTTTGTTTATGAACTACATTTCAGTTATCAGAGTTGAGTTGCATCCAGCCTTGTCTCTGGCTCTTGTTACATTAACTGAGTAGAGTTATTTTACTTTGTAAGAGTTAGTTTCTTTATCTGTAAAATGGTTCCTACTTAATAGTGTTTTAGAATGACTAGAGAAATAATGAACTTTATAGAGGACTTCCATAGTGCTTACCAGACAATAAGTGCCCAGTAACTGAATTCAGAATTATTATGACAGAAAGTATTTGCTGTGAAGGGAAAGAAGGATAGGAGATTAAGTTTGGATGACATAAATTAATGCATATTGTCTTCCATCATATTCTCTGAATAGAAGAGAATTTACTCTCTCATTACGCTGCTGAGATGATGAAATCCCTGGAGTTTCTGTATTTTTTTCCCAGCAAATTGGCTCATTTCCATTTGTTTGTGTTTTGTGTTTTAACAAATATCCAAGAATAAACTTCTAGAGTCTGGTAGGGGTGTGCTTATTGATTGAGGCTTTATGCATCCCTTTTTAAGTTAGACCAAATAGCTTATCTTTGTTCCACAGAATAGCATACAGTATAGAGTACATAAGAGTGTTGACTGTTACAGAGAAAGCCTCTAATTCTGCTTTGCAAGATTAGGACACTGTTGAAAATGAACAGTTTGTCTAACCACAAACCAGGGAAAACAGAGGCCCCCGAAACAGGTGTCTTCCCACTGGCTCTGCTACTGCTCTATGGCCTGCCCGAAGGGCGCAGCCACTCATTCATGGTCCAGCCCCTCCTCCGCTCTCAGGAGTGGTGCTGCAGCATGGCTGATAACTTTCTATATTGAGAAGAGAAGTGGACTGTCCCATAGTATATTTGTGTCTCTCCTGTGGGAGAACCTACCAAGAGAGGCCCCTATTATTTACCTACAACCAATATATAGATCATACAATGAATTGGAGAATTTCAGACCTTTTCTATGAAAGTTGAGAGTTAGTTACTTAGTCGTATCTGACTCTTCTGTGATGCCATGGACTGTAGACTAGCAGTCTCCTCTGTCTATGGAAATCTCCAGGCAAGAATACTGGAGTGGTTTGCCATTTCCTTCTCCAGGGGATCTTCCAGACCTAGGGATGGAACCAAGATCTCCTGCCTTGTGGGCAGACTCTTTACCAACTGAGCCACCAGGGAAACCACAGTATCCTATTTTAGTTTAAAAAGGATCATAATGGACACTTTTAAGATTTTGGAGGAAGACTTAATAAACAAACCACCATCTGTCTCTGCCCCTTTGAAACACTTTAGACAGTGTGTTGTATAAGACTGGGTCTCAGACCTTCTCTGTGGTACTATTAAACACATACCATCTTTTTAAGTCACAGGTGATTTGGACTTCAAGTTGCTGGCAGCTTGCTTGGAACACTCATTTAATCCTCACATAGATCTGAAGGCTCTACTGATTTCACCTTCTTTTACTGGGCTTGAGTGATTTCATGTTATGACCTCAGAGATAGCATGGCATAGTTTAAGATGTTTAGCTAATATAAAACTGTTTTAGCCTGTAGCTTTGCCTAAGGGCAAATGTGTGCCACCCTAGCCAACATGAAGGGGAAATTTTCAGCAGTGAAAGCTCGACAGTCTAATTAATTATTTAGAGGTTTCAAGGGGGAGAAAGAAGTCTGGAGTCTCCGAGTTCCCATTTGCAATGCATTAAACAATCAGAATAATAATAAGAAAAAGCAGAGAAAGACAGTCCTGGCTGGAATGTGTAGGATGTAATTTAAGGGCCAAAATTAGAAATAACCTAGGATCTTAAAGACAATTTTAAGGCTGAAGATTACAGAAAGGCTAATCCTTCTAGAATTGCAATACTATTTTTTTCCCTCCTTTTGTCTTTATTTTTGTATCTTGAAATGCCTGCAGAACTTTACTTCCTTGCCTCCTAAATTGCCTTCATATATTAGAAGTCTTTGGCTGAGCATATAATTAAAGAGTCCAAATGTGAACACCGGGGAGAAAGGTGTCTAATAAAGTAAGTGGCAAATATGAATTAGTTAAAAGTAGGTCACGTCATACATTGTAATAGCCTTCATTGACATCTCTCCTAACTTAGGAGGTAAAAGTAATGAAAGGACATTACATGCTTAAGTTTGAGAAAGGCATTTGTTTAGTACTACATAATAGACACCTATAAATTAGTTGGATAAATACCTGAAAGAAAACTTGGTCATAAAAGTAAGCATAATCAATAAATGCAAGCCCTCTAAGTAGAGATCTGCGGGAAGTCTCAAGGGGCCCATATTAGCACATGTTAAGTATTTGGCTAATGACACACTCACATCTGTGGAATTCATTTTCTGATACCAGAATCAAATTAGTCAGGAAACACGCAGAAGGGCAAAGCAACCTGCAGAGTTAACAGTAGTGAAATGAAAGTCACAATGAATATAAACTAATATTAAGATAGAGAATACACAAAAGACAAATGTAACAGGAGTGCCTGGTCTGATAAATACTGAATTGGAGACACATGCATGATACAAGTGCTAGTTAATTTTGAACTGCTCTTGAACTTAAAAACAGTTATGTGCATAAAAGGGATAACAAGGACTATTTATATATACACATATTCATATAACAGTTTTTCCATGTAGTTTATAGTAAGTGAATAATCAGTAGAAGAACATTAAGGAATAAGAACATAGACTTGATTAAAGAAGAAACACAAGTGACTAATAAACATGTGTACTATTCATACTCTTTAGTTATTAAAGAAATTTAAACTGATTTATTTTTATTAAAAATGAGAAAAGAAAAATGATGATAATAATAATAGCAACACATATATCACTTATATATTAACTTATTTAATAATCCCCACAGACTGTTGTTTAGTCACGACGTAGTGTTCAACTCTTTGCAACCCCATAGATAGTAGCCCACTAGGCTCCTCTGTCCATGGGATTTTCCAGATAAGAATATTGGAGTGGTTTGCCATTTCTTCTCCAACCACAGACTTTGGAGGTAGTTATTGCCATAGACTTCTACAGATGAGGTAGGGAGTGGTGAAGGAGTAACTTAAGGTCACAAAAGTATGGTGACTTTAGGATTTGAACCCAAGTGGTATGCTCCCAGCATTTGTGCTTTAATTAATTACTTTGTACCACAACTTTATCTGGAACTTCCCAGATGGCTCCAGTGGTAAAGAATCTGCCTGCCCATGCAGGAGATATAAAAGATGTGGGTTAGATCCCTAGGTCAGGAAGACACCCTGGAGAAGAAAATGACAACTCATTCCAGTATTTTTGCCTAGAAAATACAATGGATGGAGAAGCCTGGCAGCTACAGTCAAAGAATTGGACACAACTAAGCAAGTAAGAACACACATGCACACTACCACTGTCCAATATTTCTGGGGTTGAAGAGGTACAGGTTGCATTGTATATTTTAGATTCAAAGACAGTAAGCTATGAATTGATTTTGATCTAGTTCAGGAAAGCTCATAAAAGACTCTGATACTTGGGAGATTCAAAAGTTTAGGTCTGTGATACGTTCATTGAGATCAGTGGTTCTCCGTATGTTGTCTCCATAGCAGCACATGACAGCACCTTAGAATCTGCTGCAAGTACAAATTCTCAAAATCTAACCTATACATATTGAATGAGAAATTTGATATTAAGTCCTCTGGGTGATTCCAATGTGCTGGGTAACCCATGCTCTTTGCTATTGGTAAATTAGATTATCACAAATCAAATAAACTTATTCTTAAAATTCCCTAAACTCATATACAAGATTTTTAAAGCAGCTAATTGTATTGCTAAATCCAAAAAGCCTCTTTTCACCAAAAGTTTCCATTATTATGAAGCAAAAGATAAAATTTCTTAACTTGACCTAGAAAATCTTGCTTTCTCATTCCTCTACCTTCCTCTCTAGGCTCATCTTGAACTAAGCTCCCCTTGGAACTCTTTGTCCTGGCCACAGGCTGGTCAGTCCCTTGTGATAATGTCATTTCACTCCACAAGTCTTTGTACATGCTTTTCCCAAAGCTAAATAATAATATTTTTATCTTCTTCTCTACTAAAATCTGTAAGTCTTAGACTTGAATTTAATGATTATTTCCTTAAAAATCCTTCACTGATGGATGTGATTAACAAACCCTTATTTTATAGCTGTGATAATGTCACTTTTGAAGCCTGTACTGTGTTTGAATTTTGTAATTACTGATATGATTAATATCTGTCCCTTCTGCTGGACTGTGAGTTTGGAATGTACCATAAGTGGCCTTCTTTCCTATAAGAAGGAAAAGGCCTTTGTTCAATGAATCAAAGGAATGCATGTATTACTTCCATTTTACTTCTTTTAATTCCAAGTGTTTTACATATAATTATTGATTTGGTAAAAGGAATCCTAAATTAATTAAAATGTTTTTGTGATTATACATGTGTATCTTTTTTTCACAGAAATGAAATATTTCAAATTTGCAGTATCATTCTTAAATTGTAAATAAAGATATATTGTAATTACTATTTAAAATTTTTATCATTCATGCTACTTCTTCAGTTTATCTGAGTCAGTCTGTGGGATAAGCAGTGTAAAATTTATGGATTAAAAAATGTAGTGCTTAGAATTCTAAAAATTTGAAAGCGCAAAGAACTTTGAATATTAACTCTCCAGACATTTTAGTTATAAGTGATGGAACTAAGATCTAAATGTGATAATTGATTCATTAGAGATCAAACAATTAGGAAGTAAAGCTAAAATTAGAAATCATTTCTACAGTGTTTGTTGCCATTAAAAAAACAAATTGGATACTGTTGTATTTTATCATATATCAAAATCCACAAATCTTATAATTAAATCACTCTGAAAACCTTTTAAGAAGACATAAATTATGTAGGTCAATCTCAGTGGAATGGGATGTTACAACTATTTGTTCCTTTAGAGATGCATCTTGGTTTTAACTTTTGGTACGGGGAGGGAAATGGAAGGGGGGTCCATGATGGCGAACATGCATATACCCGTGGCAGATTCATGTTGATGTATGGCAAAACCAATACAATATTGTAATTAGCCTCCAATTAAAATAAATAAATTTATATTAAAATTATATTTTTGAGTACATATGCTTGCTTACATATGTTAACATTATGTTCTTATAAATGTAACTTCTTATTTTCTATAATGAAGGTAAAATTATTCACAAACATAATAATAAATGACACTAGGAGTAGCTAAGTCAGTAGACAGGTGAACATGAAGAAGGAAGCATAGTTGCCCTTCTACGAAAGAGCTGGAGTCAGAACTGGAAAGTTAATCATGATGCTTTTGATGATAGTAATTAATTACTGAGCATCTACCATATATCAGATACTTTAGACATTTCATTGCGTTGTTTTAAAAAATAGAGGCAGATAATATTCTTTCTATCTGTAGATATATGATTTTCGCATAGTTATGTAATTGTTCAGTGCTTCAGGGATGTCTGATTTTGAGAAAAACTGATTTGAGACACTTTGCTACACATACTATGTGCTGTTACCTGGGAAAGTTACTTAGAATTATTTGATTCTGCTTAACTGATATTTGTGAAATCTGTAAAGCTTTCTAATGTTCTTAAATAAGGCAGTGGTTCTCAAACCAAGAATCCCAGGAAAACATTTTCAAAATGCCTTCTCAGGAGCCAGAGATTCTGATTCAGGACTAATGTGGAACCTAGTAATCTGTATTTATATATCCACATTAAGAAGTGAAGGTGGCCCCAGTACTAAGTGGCCTTAGTGACTAAGAAAACCATTAAAACTAAACTCTTAAAGCTATTAGAACATTAACAATAAGTACTATAAAAATTTCACTCCCTAGCTCTAGGAGTAAGCATCCAAAACTATCCCCGACAGGCATGAAACAAATTATTCAGTCAGCTACTATATCAGAAAAGAACCAAAGTACTCTCTCAGAGTTAAAAGAGCTCATGGTATATGTTGGAATAAAAACTCAGTGTAGTAAATAGATAGTACATTGATCTACTGCTTGTACTTCAAAATTAATATTATCTGTGTTCCAGGATGTTGTGTATTATCTTTGAGATTTTATTGAATGAGATTTTTAAACATGGATGCTAGAAATTGGATATAGTTCAGATGAGCTTCATATATTTAAAATTTATCGTCATGTATAGACGTAGAGGGGTGAAAAATTGTCATGTTTCTGTTAAAATGTGTGTCTACATAAAAGGGCATACAGGATTTTTTGTTCTTTTTTAACTTTTTAAAAATTTATTATTATTACTTTTTACTTTACAATATTGTATTGGTTTTGCCACACATCAACATGAATCTGCCACGGGGTATACACGTGTTCCCAATCCCGAACCCCCCTCTTACCTGCAACCCCCACACCATCCCTCCAGGTCATCCCAGTGCACCAGCCCCAAGCATCCTGCACCCTGCATGGAACCTAGACTAGCAATTCGTTTCTTTTATGGTATTATTTAAATTTAATTTGTTTTAAAGCTGACATTAGCTTATTCTGACTCTGTGTGGATGTGCATGTTCAGTGGCTTGGTAGTGTCCTACTCTTTCCTACCCACGGACTGCAGCCTGCCAGGTTCCTCTGTCCAAGGAATTTTCCAGGTAAGAATACTGAAGTGGGTTGCCCTTTTTCCTCCAGGATATCTTCCCGAACCAGGGATCAAACCCTCTTATCCTGAGTCTTCTGTATTGGCATGCAGATTTTTTTTAACCACTGCATCATCTAGGAAGCCCTTATTCTGACTCTGCTGCTGCTGCTGCTAAGTCGCTTCAGTCGTGTCCGACTCTATTTGTCTTTAAAAATATAATTCAAATTATTGTATTGCTCCACTTAAAATTGAGTGATTTTATTTAAATATATATGTATGCCATTGCCTTCATACTTAGTGTGTGTGTACATGGTCTTAAATAATTGCTAGTTGATGCTTTTCAGAAATTTAAAATGATCCGTGCTTCTTCCATCACACTCCTGTTGTCTTGGTTAGCATTTACAATGCAAGGTAGTACTTCCCTTCCCACCCCCCACCACCCCGCCAAGGACATAGATGCTTTTATTCTTGATTTAAAATAGCTACCTTGGTCTGGATACTGACAAAAATAGCCACAAAGATATACGGTAGCATTTCTTGTCTTTCAATGTGATTCAAGTTGATTTAATTTAAATATACTTTATGTAACCAAAAGTAATTATGTTGTAAGATGATACACATGAAAATGGGAAAGAAATGAAACTTATTCTGAAATCTAGTGTTATTTTTATTTGCACCCTAAGTCTAAATTGCACTTTTAAATTGTTCCATATGTTTCCAAGGAAAAGCTTAATAAATTATATAAAACATAGAAATAGCTTATAATTTCCTATTGAATGCACTTTCAGGTTGTCATTTGCTTCACAATCTCTTTCAAATCAAATCTCCAAAGCTACATGTAGGACAAGATTCATATATTATCATCTCAATTATTCTTTATTAACAATAATAATAACTATATTTATACACATTGGCTATAGATCAGATTTCAATGTTCATTTTAGAAGTCTAAAAGAGATTTTCACTATGTTCTTTTTTTTTAATTGGTGTATAGTTGATTTACAATTTTGTATTATTTTCAGGTATATAGCAAAGTGAATATCAGTCTGTTTTAGATTCTTTTCGATATAGGTCTGCAGAGTATTGAGTAGAGTTCCTTGTGCTATACAGCAGGTCCTTATTAGTTATCTATTCTATATATTATATATATATGTATATATACATATACAGGCATTGTGTATATATATATATACATATCTTGTATATATACACATACACATATATTATATATATGTCAATTCAAATCATCCAATGTATCCCTGATATTTCCATCTTCAAAATATTTATCTTTAAGATTTAAATATTCTAAGGTTAATATTTTTATACATGTATAGATTTTTATATTTAACTAAAGCCCAGAGGTAGTCCTAACATTTAAATAACTTGTTTTGCCTAGATACATTTTATATATATATATAAGTATATCATATTTATTCTATATATCTTAAAAATACAACCTTGAACACTATATTGTAAACTTTTAAATGTTTATGGATTTATTTTAATGTTACTATTCATAATGTTTTAAGGAAAATTAAAAGAGCTATGTAAGATAAATAAATTGTAAAGTTCTAGGCAGTTTAGAGTGGTAGCAGTAGTTACTTAAATATTGAAACTTAACTCCCATAATTTTAATGTACGTCAACTCAGTTGAGATAGAGCATAGATTACTCTAGGTCAGCAGAGAAACTATTTCACAATTGTAGCTCTCTGAATAACTTTGTATTCTCTCATTAAGAACAACAGTACAGAAAATCATGTACTGATCATTTTACAATGCACATAATATCAGTGCATGCTTAAGCAACAATATGCTGATTTACAAATCAGGACAGGCATCAAAATTACTGAACTTAGAAAATAATTCACAGTGTCAATGTGAATAAATTTTTAGATTTTGAGAATATATTTAGTCCAATAAAATAAGGTTCTTTATTCATGAACAAATTTGAAAGGTATTCAAGCAGGACTCCTAAACCATTTGCTCTGAATTATTGGCTTTATTATTTTAATACAATTTTCATGTCACTTTGTGGTAACCTTGTGACTATGTAACAAAAACTAGAAAAAATCAGCACGGGGCAGAATAGAGTTACAAATCAACAAGTACATTTTTTTTTCCTTTTAGTGAAGATAGAGGAAAATCATGTTACAATCAGATTTGCTTTAATGCTTCAAAAATTACCTATAAACATTAGCTGAGGTGACAAAAATAAATTGAAGTTAACAACATATATATGTATACATGCATAAATGTATTTATATGTGTGCAGGTATGCTTAATTGTAACTAAGATTAAAACTATGTCCACTACTTATGAATTTGAAGAGAACAGAGAGATCAGTGAAATGATATAGGAATAAAATACATGCTCAGTAGCTTCAGTCGTGTCAGACTCTACATAATCTTATGGACTATAGCCTCCCTAACTCCTCTGCCTATGGGATTCCTCTAAAATTACATAGGTATAAAAACAAAATAAGCAACTTATGACTATTGAAAGTATAGACTGTCAACTTTTCAAAATAATAGAAAAGCTTAAGTTGGTGTATACCATATTGATTTTATTCCTTTAATTCTTCTTTCCACTTTTGAACATGGATGTCTTAGAAACACCAAAGATAGTTAAATATAATTGTCGCTGATGTAGAACCCAATTTGTGGTTCTGTTTAAAAATTAAACAGAAAATACATCTCTGCCATGGTTTCCATAAGGGTAAGATCACACATATGCTTCCTTGGTGGCTCACAGTAAAGAATCCACCTGCAATGCAGGAGACTCAGGAGATGAGGATTCAATCCCTGGTCTAGGACGAGCTCCTGGAAGAAGGCATGGCAACTCACTCTAGTATTTTTGCCTGGGGAATCCCACAGTCAGAAGGGCCTGGCAGTCTACAGTCTATGGGGTCTCAAAGATTCGGACACGACTGAAGCTACTTAGCATGCATACATCTAAGTATTCCACTGTAACAACAATAGTTTTGCAGTTTAAAAAATTAATTTATTTTTAATTGAGCATAATTTCTTTACAATATTGGTTTGACTTCAGCCATACATCAACATGAATTTCCCACAGGTGTACACATGTGTTTGAAACTAGTGTTTTGACACATATAATTATTCACTTAGTTTTAGGAAACTCAATCCCCATTACTTAGAGAAAAAAAAAGCAGCAGGTAAACATATGCTCATTTTGCTACTTGAAGGCATTTGAGAGCACTTAATCTAATATTGAGTCTGCTCCTCATCCTATATCCCATGTTCACTGCCCACAAGACTTAGCTTTCATAAGAAATTATTTTACTGTTTTTATGATGATAATAGTTAATTGATGTTACTAATAAATCAACTTCTTGCTTAATCTCATAGAAATAAATCTTTATGTGTAAACACAAAGCCAGTCTTGAGACAAAGCATTTGATGACTAAGAAAAAGGAGCAGATGGAGTTCTTTAAGATATTTTTCATATTTACTTGTCTGCTCATAAAGCCAGTCCTAGTTATACCTTAGAAACAGAGACAACATTTTCCATGTGTGTGTGACAGAGAGAGAGGGCTAGAGGAATGATTGTGTTTTCTTTGTTTATAATTTCACAGTACTGTTATTAGTAATTTCTAACTAGTTACATGCTATTTGTTAGATAGAATCAAATTATTATAAGAAATGTAAATATATCTGAAGGAGGAAACCTCAGTCTATTGCTTTGCATCTAAATTTTGTACCTTAAGGTAAAAATGAACTAATTTCATGGTTTGCAGCAAATAATAGCTAATAGAGAATAAAAAACAAATAGTGATAATGATGTTGATTCTACCATACAAAATCTAGAATGAATCTCCTTTTCAAAATGACATTTGAAATATCTACCTGTATACTTAATATAATAATGCTTTTTTCTAACCAGATTTATTTTTATTTAATATAAACTTATTTATTTTAATTGATGGCTAATTTATACATTATGAATTAATTTAAAATTCTGCTTACATTTAAATCTACAGTTCTGATAATCTCATCAGTTTTACAAAGGAATATTTTCTAATATATCTTATATTTTGAATATTTGCATATTATATCCTGGCAGCTTCATGGTAATAATAATTTGAATATATATAGAGTATCCCTTTATATTACTTTTCAATTTGGAGAAGTGTTATTGAAAAGCTATCCCAATATTTAGTATGTATGAGGCCCCATGCAGGGTACAGATGGCATTTTAACCCCATCCATATGGTGAAAGCATTTCCTTCATTTGGAAGTTACAGGCATCAAAACAATCATGGAAAGAAGTGGTCTTTAAATTTTACTTTTATGAAAATAAACCAAATCTCATGTATAAAATATTTGTCAAAAATAAATTTTATTCAAAAGATAGTAAGCCATACCCACTTGTAAAGGCCAAGGAAAAGACAGATAATTATGCATGTAATTATATGAAAGTTAGATTGAATTACGTTTGTTTGGGTAATGTTATTTTGTTTATGCATATACTTTCTTGATTATTGTAAAATAACTTTCGAATATCTTGTCTGCTTTCTGACACCATCAGATTTTACTTATTTGTTATGCTGTTATATACAGCATATTATAACATATAAACATAGTATATAACACACATAAACATGTTCATGAACATATCTAATATATACATGCTAAATATAAGCATACATCAATATTAAAAAACATAGATCATGGCATCTGGTCCCATAATTTCACAGCAAATGGAAGGGGAATATGTGGAAGCAGTCACAAATTTCCTGTTCTTGGATGGTGACTGCATGAAATTAGAAGACAGTTGATTCTTGGCAGAAAAGTTATTATAAACCTAGACAGTGTGTTAAAAAGCAAAGACATCACTTTGCTGATGAAGTTCTGTATAGTCAAGGCTATGGTCTTTCCAGTAGTCGTGCGCAGGTGTGAGAGCTGGACCATAAAGAAGGCTGAGCGCTGAAGATTTGCTACTTTCAAACTGTGATATTGGAGAAGACTCTTGAGTGTCTCTTCGACTGCAAGGAACTCAAATCAGTCAATCCTAAAGGAAATCAACCGTGAATATTCATTGGAAGGACTGATGCTGAAGCTGAAGCTCCAATACTTTGTGCAATTGATGTGAAGAGCTGACTCATTGAGAAAGATTCTGATTGCTGGGACAGATTGAAGGCAGGAGGAGAAGTGGGCAGGAGAGGATGAGACGGTTAGACAGCATTACCGACTCAGTGGACATGAATCTCAGCATATTCCAGGAGATAGTGAGGGACAGGAAAGCCTGGCATGCTGCAGTCTATGGGGTTGCAAAGAGTCAGACACAATTTTGTGACTGAACAACACATAAGTATTTTATCTAAATCTTAATCAGTAATGGTTTTAATATGTAAAGTTATTTTTTATATTTTGTTTTTATGTACAAGTCATCTACCTTGATAAAATATTCTGCAAATTTTCCTACTTAAGATCTAAATATAAATGACCTGTCTCCTTGAGTTTCTATTTTATTAGAATGCAGTATATATTTTATGGTGAAATGAACTATCAATGTTTTATTAAGTTCATAAGTTAATATATATTAACACACTCATAAGCCACAACTATTTCTGTGAGACTGAGGATTGGTGAGGAATTTTATAGTAAGTGTGGTTTTAGCCAAGCTTCTTTTCTTGTAATGGGAGCATTAAGCATCAGAACACACAGCTTTCTAGAAAATTCTTTTTTTATTACCTGGACTGTGGCTCTCCAACAACAATTGAAACTTCACTGCTTTTGCTTTGAAAACAAGCCAAGTGTTGTTGAGAGATAGACTGAGGGAAACTCCATTCAGTGATGGCAATATTTTGAATGATAATATTAATTCAAATAGGAAATTTAAAGAAGGAAGAAATTTTCAGATTAGGGTTTTACATCTAAGAGAAATTTTACCCCAAATGCCTTCTAATATGCATCCTTAAGGATGAATATAAACATGCCCATGTTGACAGCTGAAATAACTGGAAAAAGAAGTTATTTGAGTCCTGTTTCCAGTTTTAAGACTTAACTCACTCTTCTACTAGTTCTGAAATGCATAAAATTATTTATGGATTAAGAGGGGGCTTCCCTGGTGGCTCAGCAATAAAGAATCTGCCTGAAATCCAGGAGCCTGAAGAGACACAAGTTTGATCCCTGAATCAAGAATAGCCTCTGGAGGAGGGCATGGCAACCCACTCCAGTATTCTTGCCTGGAGAATCCCATAGACAAAGCAACCTGGGGAGATTCAGTCCATAGTGTCACAAAGAACTGGACACAACTGAAGTGGTTTAGCATGCATGCATGGATTAGGAGAATGTAGAAAAAAAACCTTACAGAAAAAAATAAATCCTGGGAATGTCTTCACGCTTTCCTTGAAACATTCCTACATGCCCGTGGTTGCTTTCAACGCTAAACTGATGAACCATGAGCGGATTACAGTTTTATCAACAGCCTGATTCTGCTCAAGCAGCAGGTGCACTGGCTTGATGACCAGTAAGGCCACTGGTGCCACAGAACGTGAGTTTCTGGCAGTAGTCATTTTGTGTTAACACCATTATTGATGGTGATCCAAGCATGATACAATTTGCCAACGAATCGTTTGAGGTACTAGATATTGTTTTAAAAGCATAGAGAAAAGGAAGAATGAATTAAAAAACACACACACACATTCAAGCGCTTGGCTTATTTCTTATATTATGACTGCCAAATACAGCCAACGCAGCCATGAGAGCTGCTGCTACTCCAGAAGCAGAAGCGCTGGGTAGAGGAAGCTGGAAGGACTGAAAAGTCAACGCCGAAACTGAAAGCAGACTGCTAACTCAAATTCTGAACTGTGCAAGAACAAGATGTTTTCCTTTTCTTCTTTCACAATGAGGCATTTCTTTTATTTCCTCCTGTTTAAATCAAAGATCAATGTTCTCAACTCTCAGTCATCAAATTGCTATGGTTTGTTTATGTATTTAGACCATATTTATATGTGTATAAGGTTATTTTCTTCAGATTTTAAAAAATGAAAGAAACTTAGCAATATCACTGCCATGTGCATATTTGAATTTTGTTACATTATTAGGTTCTCGTGAAAATATAAACTATTTAGTTTAAAATGTATATTGTTTTTTCATTCTATTACAATCCTTGCCTAGAATAGTAGCGTCTGCATGAAGGATTCTTCAAAGGGGAAATCAAGTGTTTTGACTGAACAAGTCTTAATGCACTGATGTTATCTCTTTGCAATTTTTTCATTCATTCAATAATATATTTATTTTATATTTATTCATGTTTAGGCTTTTAAGATGCTAGGTGGCAATCCAGTGTGTGACTAAACAAGTTTTTTTTTTTTTAATCACCTTAATGTCCATTTATGTTCTTTCTTTCCTTTTTTTTTCTAACTATTTGAGAGTATGCAATAATCTTTAAATCAAAATTCCAAATTAAGGTAACCATCAGTCCCTTGCTACAATATTTTTTTATATGCAGTGTAATTTGCTCAACTAGAGGATGTTAAATTACTTAGAATAATAAATATTATTATATTTTCATCAATATCAGAAATAATCTCAGTTAATACAGATTAAATGCATTTCTTAGCTAAGGAAATCCTCACTTTAAAAAAAATCAGCTTGACAGGACATGTAATTTCAGTCCAGGGGTATACAAACAGACTGATTTGATCCTGCATAATAGTAAGACCCTGAATTATACAAAATTGTTTAGGAGTTCAAAACAAGAGGAAACTCATATGTTTTTGAGTGCCTTTTATTTACCAACTACTGTTGTGGGCAACGGGGATACAGTCAAGAAAAAAAAAAATCTGTCCATCTTTTCACCACTCAATTAAAACGTATTATTCCTATACTTTTTGTGTACAGATATTGTGTTGAGTGCTAAAATGTTAAAGGCAAATAATATATAGGCACTTATAGCTCATCTAATTTAAGACCTTGCTCAAATTTACTAAATGTCTTGCTTCTACTTACTAGGCCAGCTTTACTATTTTAAAGAAATAGCACTTCTTGGATTATAAGCAGAAAATGATTAAGAAAGAATAAAACCATTTGGTTAGGAGGTGATAATAATAACAAAATCTGAAGATAATTTCATAAAACACTTCTGATTCTAAGTGAAAGGATAGTTTCAGTAGGGCTAAAGACATTACCATATATTTATGTCAACCTTGGTACTTGAAGCTGGATAACATTCAGTATGCACAGATAAAATTGTACCTTAAATACTATAGATGGTTTGAGAGGGAGTATGGAATTAAAGGGATTCCCTTATAGCTCAGTTGGTAAAGAATCCACCTGCAATGCAGGAGACCCTGGTTCGATTCCTGGACTGGGAAGATCTTCTGAAAAAGGGATAGGCTACCCACTCCAGTATTCTTTGGCTTACCTTGTGGTTTAGCTGGGTTCAATCCCTGGTTGGGAAGACCTCCAGGAGAAGGGAAAGGCTACCCACTCCAGTATTCTGGCCTGGAGAATTCCATGGACTGTATAGCCCTTGGAGTCGCAAAAGAGACAGGACTAAGTGACTTTCACTCACTCACTCACTTCATGGAACTAAAAACATCTAGATGTGAATCTATCAGTCTTATGAAACTTCTCATGACTATTAACTGTGAAATCAGAATAATAATGCCTACTTCAACTCTGAAGACATGCATTCATTGTTTAGCATAATTCTAAATCGTTGCAGAATTTTAATAATCACTAGTTTTCTTATTAATTTCCTAGCAAGATTAATTTCTCTCCACCTTTTACAGCTTTTTCTAAAATACACATCACTCATCTTTTTCCTCTATTCACTTTTTGGGAACTAAATGGTAACAAATGAATAAACAGACAATAAAATGGGGTTACTATAGTTTATTCCTGTTCTAATACAAACCATCGATAAATCCTAGAGAGTTGTTCATATGTAATTATGCCACAGCCTCTATTTTATTCTTCACTGTGAAGTTATCCGATGTGCAAAAATATCTAATTTGTGACTTAATAACATTTATTCCAATAAAGTTATTGTGCACAAAAGGAAATGATGTCCTTACAACTTCTAATCAGTTTCCTTGAAGTGTGATCGCAGTACTATTCTGTAACATTTGGTTTCTGTCGTCTTTCTCAATTTATAAATTGAAACTGATTCTACAAGATCATCATGGGAAAATAGATGCTATTTATTTGAAAATTATTAGGTAGCACAACTCTGCCAGAATGTTAAAGTCACCTAGCAAATGGCCTTAATAAATTATTAAAAACATGAAATTCTGTTGGGGTTAAGAGAAGGACAGTATCACATAAAATTAACTTAAACATTAGCGAGTCTGGCAGAGTACCTGCAGTAAAATCTGCTTATCTAATATTGATTTTCAGAAGCTGAGCGAGAAGACTTGGTATGAAATAAAAATTTGATATGAAATAAAAAACCTACCTTCCCACACCACCATTTCGGATTGTTTAAGACTTAGAGAATAGTTCCATATATTGCAAGAACAGGGACTTTTTGTGGGGAAAAACAATTTGCTTAAAACTTGAGACCAAAACTAAACTGTTCAGTTAATGCTGCTTAATTATAATGAGACAAAATAAATAAAAGGAGGAAAACACTGGAGTATTCTAAAGATGGGAAATTATGCATTCCATAGGTAGCTATTCTCAGGTAACATTTTTAGAATGGAGCCATGTCTTTAAAATCTACCTTAAGTTTCAGTTAAACCAAAAATAGTAAATATTTTAAAGCAAAGCATGACAAATTTAATCAAGTAAGATTGTTATAAGACTGAAATAGGAGTGTAGTAGGACTTTTTGCATTGATAAAAATACATGATTTATTATTCTTGACTCAGTGGACATAAGTTTTAGCAAACTCTGGGAGATGGTGAGGGTCAGGGAGGCCTGACATGCTGCAGTCCATGGGGATGCAAAGAGTTGGACATGACTGAGTGAATAACAGCAATTATATTTGAAGACTTCGATAGCAGTGTATTAGTGCTTCAAAAGAAGAGGGAAACCACTTGTTTTGTTCCTCCCTTGAAGTTCCAGAAAAAAAGTTAATTTTTATATATGGAGACAATATAATTAATAATAGTTTTATTTTTCAAACTTGGGGAGAATCAGTGGCTACTACTCATTTTTAAGGCTTATGTCATGATGTGAAGGATGTTTTTTAGTTCTACAATAGAACTGAAACCAGGACATAGGGACAAGATTGAAATCTCTCAGAGAAAATACAACAGAGTAATTTTTTTCATAAAGTTGGACCACAATGAAGGCTGAGGGCCAAAGAATTGATACGTTCAAACTAAGATGCTAGAGAAGACTCTTGAGAGTCCCTTGGACTGCAAGGAGAGCAAACCAGTCAATCTCAAAGGAACTCAACCCTGAATACTCATTGGAAAGGCTGATGCTAAAGCTGAAACTCCAATACTTTGGCCACCTGATGCAAAAGCCGACTCATTTGGAAAGACTCTGATGCTGGGAAGGATTGAAAGCAAAAGGCACATATATATGGAATTTAGAAAGATGGCAATGACGACCCTGTATGCAAGACAGGAAAAAGGACACAGCTGTGTATAACGGACTTTTGGACTCAGAGGGAGAGGGAGAGGGTGGGATGATTTGGGAGAATGGTATTCTATCATGTATACTATCATGTAAGAATTGAATCGCCAGTCTATGTCTGACGCAGGATACAGCATGCTTGGGGCTGGTGCATGGGGATGACCCACAGAGATGTTATGCGAGGGAGGTGGGAGGGGGGTTCATGTTTGGGAACACATGTAAGAATTAAAGATTTTTAAATTAAAAAAATAAAAAAAAAGAAAGCAAAAGGCAAAGGATGCAGGAGAGGATGAGATGGTTAGATAGCATCACTGACTCAGTTGTCATGAATCTCAGCATACTCTGGCAGATAGTGGGAGACAGAGGAGCCTGGTGTGCTAAAGTACAGTGGGTCACAAAGAGTTGGACAAAAGTTAGCAACAACAACTTGAATAACAAGGACATAAGGACACAACTTGAATAACAACAATAATATAGATGCTTAAATAATTCCTGGTCCATATAGTGACTTTTTTTTTTAATTAGGGATAGTTGTTTTACAATGTTGTGTTAGTTTCTGAATTATAACAGTTGAATCAGCTATATATGTATATACATGCATTGCCTCCCTGTTGGAATTCTCTGCACCCCTACCACATCCTACCCATCTAGCTCACCACACAGTGCTACGTTGAGCAGCTTGCACTATATAGCAGGTTCCCACTAGCTATTTCGCACATAGTAGTATATATATGTCAATCCCAATCTCTCAGTTCATCCAGTAATTCTGTCCCCCACCCCATGTCTATGTGTCTGCATCTCTATTTCTCCATGCAAATAGGTCATAAGTACCATTTTTCTGGATTCAACAAATATGCCTTAATATGAAATATATACTTTTCTATTTCTGACTTACTTCACTCTGTATGGTGGACTTCAGATCCATCCACAACTCTAAAAATGACCCATTTTTTCTCCTTTTTATGGCTTGTAATAGTTCATTGTACATCTTCTTTATCCATTTGTCTTTCAATGGACATTTAGGTTGCTCCCATATCCTGACTATTATAAACAGTGCTTCAGTGAACATTAGGGTGCATGTGTCTTTTTGAATTAAGGTTTCTCAGGGTATATGCAAATAAAACCATAAACAAGATGTAAAGGCATCCCACGTACGGGAGAAAATATTTGCAAATGAGGCAACTAATAAGGATTAATCTCCAAACCCACTCCACAATTATAGGTCATGCAGCTCAATATCAAAAAAAAAAAAAAAAGAAGGGAAAAAAAAAAAACAATAAAAAATAGGCAGAAAACCTAAATAGACCTTTCTCCAAATAAGACTACAGATGTACAGGGGGCACACAAAAAGATGCCCAACATCATTAATTAATAGAGAAATGAAAATCAAAATGAGATATCATATCACACTACTCAGAATGGCCATCATCAAAAAAAAATCTATAAACAATAAATGTGAGAGAAGATGTGGAGAAATGGAAACTCTCTTGCAATGTTGGTGGGAATGTAAATTGATACAGCCACTATAGAGAAAGATATACAGGTTCTTTAAAAAGCTAACAATAGAACTAACATGTAACTCTGCAATCCCAATACTGGTCATATACCTGAGCAAAGTAGTTTTTAATAAAAGAGTTTGTATAGCTAAGATTTATTTCCAGTTCTATTGATGTATATGTACAGTCTGGAATGATCCTCTTGAACCCAGCCCCTAATCTATAAAGGACCAGTAGAAGTCACAGTAAGGAGTTGTAGCGGCAGTTCTCTGGGGAACTTAAAAAAAGGAAGCAGAATTCCAAGGTTTGATTCAAGGTCTTCGGTTACATATGGAACCACAGATTTGTTCCAAGAATATCTGAACAATATTGTCCCCTCAATTCCTTTAGCAACATTGGATTTGTTCAAAGCTGTTAACTGAATCTTTCATATAAGTAACATGTAAAGAATGATATGTCATATTTTTAGTGTCTTTATTGTAAATATATATATAGCATAATATTTAACAGTTTAATCATTGTAACTGTGCAATTCTGTGGCATGAATTATGTTCATGTTCATAAGCGTGCTTTCCGAAAACAGTTGGACTTTAATAATAATTAGAGGATAGAAATCTTGGAGATGATATATGCCTCTAGGAAATGAGAAGTTGTGGAGGACAGTTTAGCATGAGTATTCCCATGGCCAACCTTATCAAAGTTGACTCACATAGTAACTTCACAAATCAGTGAAGTTAACTCAGATAAACATCTCTATCACTACACAATTCTATCCTTAAATTGATACTCCTACAAACCTACCTCAACATGGAAATTATCTCCTACAATCTTTTGCTTGATTTTACAAGTTCATAGACTCTTTATTCTATACGTTAGCTGTATAATGGTAGATATATGATGATTTCATCTTCAGGACATCAGATCACATATTTATATGCATTGCTCACTGGAAATAGTTCTAATATGCATGTTTATATGTGTGTCTATAAATAAGGAAATATATTGATGGATTCTTTAAAAAAGTTGCATGTAAATATTTAGATATTATAAATTACAGGAATAGAAATTCAAAATATGTTAGAGGTGTACTGATATATGAGTTCATGATTGAAACATGAAAACTAACTTGGCATGTAAACACAGTATTGATGAGAAATTTGCAGAAACTAGTGCCTGTGACTGGAGATCTATTATGTAAGAGGATATTGAAACACCCCAGGCAAAAATGTATGGGCAGCAAAAGATATACGTATATGCCTCTGGTCAATAAGTGGTTAAGAAATAGTTCACCTAAGAAATACCTGTCTGCTAAATATGGACTTTGAGATTTGTGGACTACATATGTTGAATGATTATTCCATTGATTAGCATTGAGCGATATAAAAACAAAAACTTAAAAATTCTACACAGATGCAAGATATATAGCTCAAAATTCACATATATGTAGACCTAATTTATGGCAATCAGGATACATCTGGGAATTTTAGAGGCTGGACAAGGACTCACTAGCCATTGTGAACAAAACAATTAGCTGGGTTATGGTGTTCTTAGTTGTAGATGGTATCATGCCAATTTCTTCATACTTCATGAAGCTATTATGTTTATGCTCAATGAATAGAACTGTTTATAACGGCTCATAGAGTTGTTTGGCTTCATAAATTGTTCATGTGTCTGCCAACCTGTTTGTCTAGGGAAAAATACTTTGAAATATAACTGAAAGCACATTTTAGGCTATTTGCATTAACTATCTTTAAGACAAGTTTAGAATATTTTAAGAGACTGACATTTAGAGTGCATAATCTTTCATGTAAGAAGTTTCATCTTTGTCTCCTGAGGCTTCTGTTTATATATGAAGAAAACTGCAATGTGACATTTGCTAATAATGTCTACTGAAAGAATGTTACATCTTCAGGGTACTTCTTAGACTTATAAATTATGGCAATTATTAATGAAATAAATGAATCCATTTTAAAGCACAGAACTGTTTATTTTTAGAGTTAACTCATTACATTTGATGTATGTTAACTCTTCTACCCTATAAAAAAGTCTAGATTAATAAAAAAATGATATCTCTTTGTGAATCATATCTCTAATCTCCCTAAAAGGAAAAAAATGAAGATTTTAAATGACTACTTATTAGCTGTGTAAACATGGAAAAAGACAATCTCTTCTTAGGTCTAAGACAATGATAATCAAGTTAAATACATTTTTAGAATTATTTTATGCTTTATTTTTATTTATTTCCCAAACATCTTTATTTTATTTATTTATTTTATCTTATTTTTTCTGTTTATACTTGTTTGGTTTAGGAATTGAACTCGTTTATAAGTACTTAAATGTCTACCAAAATGTCAAATATAGAATATGACTCAAAGCAATTGCTAGCTGGCAAACCATCTCTCCCCATGCCTCATTTGGGCTGTGTAATAACTTTGGAGTGCCAATAAGACACCAGTACATTTTAAAAATTATTGCTTAATATTTCATTTTGTTAACTAATCTAAATTATTGCTTGATAAAATATTCCAACTTGTAATTTTGCAAATGGTCTATAAAGTTTTCAAATACATAGCACATTTTTTTTTACATTTAGTTTTATGAATATGTTTCAAAACAGATTCCACATAACATCTCATCAAAACATGTGTTAGTAATAAAAGAACAAAATAAGAAGTGATGCATTTTACTTAAATGCCTCATGGCAAATGATATATTTTCAGACTTAAAAGCTGAGAACTAATTTGAGTCTATCAAATTCATTTGAAGTATATTTTAAGTTATGAAAAAAAAAACTCTCATCTTTTCACCCACTCTAAAAATAATTTATCTATTAACTATTTATTTGGTTTTAACCTGACAGCATACTTTAAATCTTATTTGAAGTAAGTCCCAGACACTCTAAGGGCAAGTGAAAGATGAATCATTTTGTGAAGTAAAAAGTAAGCAACTAGAATCCTATTTTAAAATATCAACTATATAAATGGGGAATTATAAAATAATAATTTAATCTCTGAATCGTTCCTTTTCATTGTAAAAGTTGACTTGAATTTAAATAATTATTTCTCATATTTTAAGTTGAGTGTATATAACCTGATCTCCCATTTTTGGGTCAATGTGAAAATATATTAAACAAAACATTTTCTCTAAAAAAAACAGAAACTTATTAACAAATCAAATTATCTCATACTGAAATGCTTCTTTAATTTATTTTTGGGTGTAATGATTGAGGAGAATATGGACTTTTACTTTAAAATTCTTCTCAGAAGTGTTCTAATACTTACATGAAGTCAAGTGGACCTGAGGAAGCACTGCTGTTAATAAAGCTAGTGGATGCGATGAAATTCCAGAACTATTCAAAACTCTAAAGGACAATGCCATCAAGGTGTTCCACTCAGTATGTCAGCAAATGTGAAAGACCCAGCAGCGACCACAGGGCTGGAAAATGTCAATCCTCTTCCCAATTCCCAGAAATGGTAGCAATTAAGAATGTGCTAACCATCAGACAGTTTCACTCATTTTCTGTGCTAGTAAGGTCATGCTTAAAATCTTGCATGCTCGACTTCAGCATTATGTGAATCAAGAACTTCCAGATGTCCAAGCTGGGTTTAGAAACGGAAGAGGAACCAGAAATCAGATTGCCAACATTCTCTGGATCATAAAGAAAGCTAGGAAATTCCAGAGAAACATCTACCTCTTTCATCAGCTACACCAAATCCTTTGACTGTGTGAATCATAATAAACTGTTGAAAGCTCTTGAAGAGATTGGAATACCAGACCCTTTTACCTGTCTCCTGAGAAATCTGTACACAGGCCAAGGAGCAACAGCTAGAACCTGTATGGAACAACTGAGTGGTTCAAGATTAAGAAAAGAGTATGACAGGGCTGTCTGCTGTCACTTTGTTTGTTTAATCTATATGTTGAGCAGCTTATGAAAAATGCCAGGCTGGATGAGTTACAAGCTGGAATCAAGATAGGCGGGAGAAACATCAATAACCTCAGATATGCAGATAATACCACTCTAATGGCAGAAAGAGATGAGGAACTAACAGCCTCTTGATGAGGGTGAAGAAGAAGGGTGAAATAGCTGGCTTAAAACGAAATATTAAAAAAAAAAAAAAAAAAAAAAAACAACTAAGATCGAGGCATCCAGCCCCATGCTTCATAGCAAATAGAGGGGGTAAATGTGGAAGTAGTGACAGGCTGTAAAATCACTGTGGATGGTGACTGCAGCTATGAAATCAGGAGACATTTGCTTCTTGGCAGGAAAGGTGTGACAAACCTAGACATTGTTCTGAAAAGCAGAGACATTACTCTGCCAACAAAGGTCCGTATAGTCAAGGCTATGGTCTTCCCAGTTGTTACATACAGTTGTGAGAACTGGATGGTAAGAAGGTAGAATGCTAAAGAATTAATGCCTTTGAACGGTGGTGCTGGAGAAGACTTCTGAGAGTCCCTTGGGCAGCAAGGAGATCAAGCCAGTCAATGTCAAGGAAATCAACCCTGAATTCTCATTGGAAGCACTGATGATGAAGCTAAAGCTCCCCATATTTTTGTCATCTGATGTGAATAGCTGACTCATTGAATAAGTTCTTGATGCTGGGAAAGGTTGAGGGCGGAAGGAGAAGAGGGTGTCAGAGGATGAGATAGCTGGTTGGCATCACCATTGCAATAGACAAGAACTTGGGCAAAATTCAGGAAATGGTGAGGGACTAGGGGGCCTCGCATGCTGCAGTCCATGAGGTTGCAAAGAGTTGGATACAACTGGGGGACTGAGCAACAATACTTACACAGAACAAGAAACTTGCAGAATATATTACTCAGTTAGTCCCAACTTCAAACAAGTAAAATGTCTTGCTGAACACTAATTCTGCTTTGAAGAAGACAGTGATCCAAAAATGTAGTCTCTGAAACTGGATATTCAGCATGCTTGCTAAGCTAAGACTTTAAACTGCTAACAAGCTATATGGAAAATCAAGTATAAAATCACCTAACCTTAGTGATTCAAAATTTGGAAAAGCTTCTAAATATATTAGAATCTGAAAGTTTTGATTTTTTTTAAATTTAGGTTGAAATTGATTACAAATTTTTGGTACTTTAAAATGATCTATGCAGCATCATTTGATAATGTAGTTAATTGCTATTGAAAATGACAAGGATGCTATTGGGGATTCTGTACACTGGTTTTAGTGGTTTCCTTTGTATTAGGAAGAACAGGCAAAATCAATCTGTTGCTAGTTTCAAGAACATAGATGGTTTTCACAAACAACTTTTTTTTAATTTTAACATAATGAACACTATAACATTTTAAGTGAGTCTGTTTTCCTCTTTGAATTGGCTCCTAGAAAGCTTATAGCCCTGAGTCTGAGTGAACTCCGGGAGTTGGTGATGGACAGGGAGGCTTGGTGTGCTGCGATTCATAGGGTCGCAAAGAGTCGGACACAACTGAGTGACTGAATTGAACTGAACTATGTTTCCCATTTTAGGGGGTTAAATGTACACTCTTTATAGTCAAGTAGACCTGGGTTTGAATCCAGTGTGTCACATTCTCTCCCTGAGCTTCAACTTCTCTGTTGTGTAAAGGAGATAATTATTTCACAGGTAGTAATCATTGATTTTTAAATGGACTGACATTTTTGAAGCATATAAAGTAATGCTTGATAGTTGGAAATATTGAAAGCATATTATTGATGGGTGCACACCTCATCAGAATGCTGCATGATTGTGCATGTTATAAATAAGGACTGTTGGAGTTGAGCAATATAGGACACGTCATCAATATACCTAACCCGATTCTATTTTTCTTATGGTATTTTCACCTTTTCCCTTTAGTATATTTTTTGTAGTTCTTTTAAAGTATCAAATTTGCTATATTGTCTGCATTTTGATGCTGATCTTAAATTATTTTGATAGTACCATGCAAGTAATTAAATAAATAAAAATTGAGAAAAATTTCCCCTAAAACTAGATTGTATACTGTACATCTTCTTTAGAGAAAAATATCTCATTTTTTGAAAACTGTCTCTTTTCTTTGTGTCTATCGTGAAATTGTTTGTTAGTACGTATTGTTTTCGGGGAGAAGAGAATGAAGGCTGTGGGCAGAAAGCACGTTTTTAGAATTTACTGGTACTGATTAAAACCACAGTATACATAATCAAAAATCACTCTAGTCAGGTGTAAGAGTGATGCAAGAAAGCTTTTACAGTTTAACATGCATGAAATATTGAAATATAGAGTAGAGGTAAGGAGAGGAAGCAAAGAAAGTAACAGTGATGAGGATAATATATGTGCAAATATTACATTCTGACAGCCCTTACTAGAATTTTGAGGAGATTGAACTACTTTCTGTAGGCACTGTGAAGTTATTACTACTTTCTTGTTTGGTTGGTATTAATAAAAGTTCTAGTTTTGAGATAGTTAGAGATACAAATGAAATGTTAGAAAAAATACAGAGAAATCCCATATACCCTTTATCCAGTGAGATGAGGTGAGGTGAGGTGAGGTGAAGTTGCTCAGTCATGTCCGACTCTTTGTGACCCCGTGACTAGTAGAACACAAATAATAAACACCTTGCATAGCTAGGGTATGATATCACAATGAGGATATTAACATGATACAGTCAAGACTCAAAACCATTCTATCACCACATGGATCCCTGGTGTGTCTGTTTTATAGCCACACCTACCTCCTCTCTGTTCCTATTCCTGATCGCTGGCTATCACTAACAAATATAAATGGATTCATATAGTATGTAACTTTAGAATTTAGTTAGTTTTTTTTTTTTTTTGGCCTAGTTCCTATGGATCCATACAAGTTGCTGCATAACTCAATGATTTGCTCCTTTTGATCACTGACTAGCATTCTATGGTAACATATACTGCAATGTACTTATTCATTCAACCATTAAAGGATATCTGGGGCATCTTTCTCTGTTAGAATTATTTCGCTTAACCCAATACCCTCCAGGTCCATCCATTATGCAAACTCATTACATCTCCTTTATCCATTAATAGCTCATCGGACACTTAAGTTGCTTCCATATCTTAGCTATTGTAAATAGCTGAACAAAGGGGTACATATATCTTTTTGAATTAGTGATTTTTTTTTATCTTTGAACAAATACCCAGATATAGAATTGCTATATTGTATAGGCCTTCTTTTTTTTTTTAAGAACTTCCTTAACTATTTTCCTTGGTGGCTATGAATATTTACATTCCCTCCAGCATTGCTTGAGGGTTCTGTTTCCTCCACATCCTTGCCAATACTTTTTCTTTTTTTTTTTTTATCATTTTGATAACAGCTATTCTGATAGAGGGCTTCCCCAGCCTGCAATGCAGGAGACGTGGATTCAGTCCCTGGGTTGTGAAGTTCCCTAGAGGAGAGCACAGCAACCTAGTCCAGTACTCTTGCCAGGAAAATCACATGGATAGAGTATTATTCTGTTAGGTGTGAGTTGGTATCCCATTAAGATTTTGAGTTATATTTCCCATTGATGTTGAGTACTTTTTCATGTGCTTATCCACCATCTCTATACCATCTTTGGAAAAACGTCTACTCAGGTCCTCTGTCCATTTTTAAATCAGTTTTCTTTTCTTTTTTTTTTTAAATAAAGAGTTATATGAGTTCTTTATTTACTGTGATCATCAACCCCTTATTGGAGATATCGTTTGCAAATATCTTCTCCGATTCAGTAGATTGCCTTTTCATTTTTTGGTGGTTTCCTTCACTGTGAAAAAAGTTTTTAGTTTGACTTAGTCCCTTTTATTTGTTTTTGTTTTTATTGCACTTTTCTTGGGGAATTTTTGTAATTCTAAAAGTAGCCTTAATAAACATGGGTTAATAGCTGATACATATGAAATAGCTACCACAGAAAATATCAATCATACAGAGAAAATATATTATAAAGAAAAAAGGTAATAAGTTTGTGAAACACATAAGATTAACATAAAAAATCAAAAAAGGAGTAACATAATTCTTTAAGGAGCTTAACCAAAAGGTTTCATCAATGCACAATAGAATACTATATTTAGTTTCACTTTTGTAGACACAAAACAACTAATATCTAAATTATGCTATTAAAGTTCTCCATGCTCTAACATGGCCATCCCTGGTGGCTCAGATGGTAAAGAATCCACCTGACAATGCAGGAGACCTGGGTTCAATGCCTGGGTTGGGAAGATCTCCTGGAGAAAGGAATGGCAACCCACTTCAGTATTCTTGCCTGGGCAATTCCATGGACAGAGGAAACTGGCAGACTACAGTCCATGGGGTTACAAAGAGTGGGACATGACTGAGTAACTTTCATTTTCACTTTCATGCTCTAATGTGAATTCTTTCCTGGTGTATGGGATTTTTTGTGAGCACAAATTTAGGTAGCTTTTTTAAAAAACTGATTTTGAGACTTAGAGTATTGAAAAATACAGAAACTAACACAATGATTGGATATACTGTACATTATTAGATATGGTTGCCTTATTATCTAATGGAAAAATATAGAATTCTGGGTTCTTTCATTACAGATAGAATCTATTTTCACAAATCCAAAAATCAATAAAACTTGTTTTGGGAGAGTAAATGGTTACTTGATAATTTATCTGCTACACCATCTTCCAGTAATAGTATTACGGAGATTATGTGTAAGCCTAGTCATGTGGAGTATTACTGAAAAGTAAGATTTGCAGTTCAGAAAAGGTAAAGGAAAATTTTAAAGAACTATCTGTTTTCAATAATTGTGCATTTAGTTTAGAAGTTTCTGTTGATCACAAATCTCTATATTCAATACCTCTTGAATATTTTTCACTTGAATGTCTCACAGACAGCTCAAAGTTTCAAAGCATGCCCTTTTCCCATGCTCCTTGTATTAGGAAATGGCACTACCACAATTGATGTCATTAAATTTTGATTATCCTAGATATCCCCCTTCACAATTACTGACTTCTTTTATTAATTACAAAGACCTATAGATTTTCCCCTTCTAAGTATCTTTTTTTTTAAATATTTATTTATTTATTTTTAATTTTTTATTTTTTTTAAATTTTAAAATCTAAATGCACAATTATTGAAAAGAGAGGCTATTCATTCCAGATTATCCCATGTTTATAGTGTGCCATAGTTACTGAGCCAGGTGCGGCGAGTCAGTGGTGAACTAGACACCTTTCCTGAAACTGTTTGCAGTCTCCTGGGTAATGAGGTACACTGTTTAGAGGTACAATTAGAAATTGTTGCAAGCTGAAAAATATGGTTGAATTGTCTAGGTAAAAAATGCACATGCGTTCCCAAAAATAAATAAACATAAAATAAACGTAATAAAAAAAAATAAACTCAACTAATATCAGAGATTTTAACTTGTAAAAAAAAAAAAGCTAAAATCAGAGAAACATAATTAGATATAGGAAATAGAGAAAACATGCATTAAAAAGCAAGAGCTAGTTTGTGTAGAAACACAATAAATTCAGTTTGAACCATGGGAAAAAAAAAAATAAAATAAAAGGGAATGTAAGTTAAAAAAAAAAAACAAACTGATTTCTACTGAAAAAAATAAATAAATAAAGAACTATCTGAGAATTTTTTAATTTTGCTGTAATAATAAGCAAATATTAACACCATGATCATTGTTTTTCTTATCCTTGTTAACTATGCAAAACCAATGGTAAAATATGGGCTGCTGCTGCTGCTGCTAAGTCACTTCAGTTGTGTCTGACTCTGTGTGACCCCATAGATGGCAACTCACCAGGCTCCTCCATCCCTGGGATTCTCCAGGCAAGAACACTGGAGTGGGTTGCCATTTCCTTCTAAAATGCATGCAAGTGAAAAGTGAAAGTAAAATCTCTCGCTCATATCTGACTCTTCAAGACACCATGGACTGCAGAGTACCAGGTTCCTCCATCCATGGGATTTTCTAGGCAAGAGTACTGGAGTGGGTTGCCATTGCCTTCTGGAACTGCTAAGAGGCTACTCTAGAAAACATCAGTATCAGTTCAGTCTCAGTCCTATCCAACTCTTTGTGACCCCATGAATCACAGCACACCAGACCTCCCTGTCCATAACCACCTCCCGGAGTTCACTCAAATTCACGTCCATCAAGTTGGTGATGCCATCCAACCATCTCATCCTCTGTCATCCCCTTCTCCTCCTGCCCTCAATCCCTCCCAGCATCAGAGTCTTTTCCAATGAGTCAACTCTTCACATCAGATGGCCAAAGTACTGGCGTTTCAGCTTTAGCATCATTGCTTCCAAATAACACCCAAGGCTGATCTCCTTTAGAATGGACTGGTTGGATCTCCTTGCAGTCCAATAGTTTCTGTTTATTGCACACAAGGTTGCTATTTGAATTTGTTACTCTCTGTACTTTTATTTGTAACATTCTGAAGTAATGATTCCACACAAAGATCTGTATTTAACATAAAATTCTAACAATTTTACCATTGAATCTGTGAAGAATATTAACCTTATAAATTATCTATATGAATGTACTTTGAAGATGTTAATAATTCAGGCCAGGTTGTATCATTTTATATAATTTCTCTTCTCAAATGGCTTTCATCAGTTATAAAGCTTAGTAAAATAAAATTATGTGCTTGGATTCTTACACTTAAGAAAATTTGCAATATAATCTTCTAAACAGTATATTTTCTTATGAAATTTTGTAAGTACTCATTTAGGGAAATGATAATTTGAGATGTGTGTGATGTATATAAACATTAATGAAAAAAATAGAATTATAAAAGTAACAAAGTGGTGGCTTAAAATTAATTGTTTTATTATTAATGGTAATTCAGTTCAGTTCAGTCGCTCAATCGTGTCTGACTCTTTGCGACCCCATGAACTGCAGCACGCCAGGCCTCCCTGTCCATCACCAACTCCGGGAGTTCACCCAAACCCATGTCCATTGAGTCGGTGATGCCATCCAACCATCTCATCCTCTGTCATTCCCTTCTCCTCCTGCCCTCAATCTGTTCCAGTATCAGGGTCTTTTCAAATGAGTCAGCTCTTTGCAGCAGGTGGCCAAACTATTGGAGTTTCAGCTTCAACATCAGTCCTTCCGGGGAACACCCAGGACTGATCTCCATTAGACTGGACTGACTGGATCTCCTTGCAGTCCAAGGGACTCTCAAGAGTCTTCTCCAACACCACAGTTCAAAAGCATCAATTCTACAGTGCTCAGGTTTCTTTATAGTTCAATTCTCACATCCAAACATGACCACTGGAAAAACCATAGCCTTGACTAGCTGGACCTTTGTTGACAAAGTAATGTCTCTGCTTTTAAATATGCTGTCTAGGTTGGTCATAACTTTCTTTCCAAGGAGTTAACATCTTTTACTTTCATGGCTGCAATCACTATCTGCAGTGATTTTGGAGCCCTAAAAAATAAAGTCTACAAATAGCTCATGAAGCTCAATTAAAAACAACAACAACAACAACAACAACAAAAAAAACACTCCCCAGTCAAAAAATGAGCAAGAGACCTACAGAAAAATTTCTCCAAAGAAGTCATACACATGGCCAAAAAAGTGCATGAAAAGATGCTCAATATCACTAATTATTCAGTTCAGTTCAGTTCAGTCTCTCAGTCGTGTCCAACTCTTTGTGACCCCATGAACCGCAGCACGCCAGGCCTCCCTGTCCATCACCAACTCCCGGAATTTACTTAAACTCACGTCCATTGAGTCGGTGATGCCCTCCATCCATCTCATCCTCTGTTGTACCATTCTCCTCTTGACCCCAATCCCTCCCAGCATCAGGGTCTTTTCCAATGAGTCAACTCTTCACATGAGGTGGCCAAAGTATTGGAGTTTCAGCTTTAGCATCATTCCTTCCAATGAATACCCAGGGCTGATCTCCTTTAGAATGGACTAGTTGAATTTCCTTGCAGTCCAAGGGACTCTCAAGAGTCTTCTCCAACACCACAGTTCAAAAGCATCAATTCTTCAGCTCTCAGCTTTCATCACAGTCCAACTCTCACATCCATACATGACCACTGGAAAAACCATAGCTTTGACTAGATGACCTTTGTTGGTAAAGTAATATCTTTGCTTTTGAATGTGCTATCTAGGTTGTTCATAACTTTCCTTCCAAGGAGTAAGCGTCTTTTAATTTCATGGCTGCAATCACCATCTGCAGTGATGTTGGAGCAAAAAAAATGAAGTTTGACACTGTTTCCACTGTTTCTCCATCTATTTGTCATTAAGAGATGGGACCAGATGCTATGATCTTCGTGTTCTGAATGTTGAGCTTTAGGCAAACATTTTCACTCTCTTCTTTCACTTTCATCAAGAGGCTCTTTAGTTCCTTTTCACTTTCTGCCATAAGGGTGGTGTCATCTGCATATCTGTGGTTATTGATATTTCTCCTGGCAATCTTGATTCCAGCTTGTGCTTCTTCCAGCCCAGCGTTTCTCATGATGTACTCTGCATATGAGTTAAATAAGCAGGGTGACAATATACAGCCTTGACGTCCTCCTCTTCCTATTTGGAACCAGTCTGTTGCTCCATGTCCAGTTCTAGCTGTGCTTCCTGACCTGCATATACTTTTCTCAAGAGTCAGGTCAGGTGGTCTGGTATTCCCATCTCTTTCAGAATTTTCCACAGTTTATTGTGATCCATACATCAGAGGCTTTGGCATAGTCAATAAAGCAGAAATAGATGTTTTTTCTGGAACTCTCTTGAAATACAAATTGAAACTACAATGAGGTGTCACCTCTCACCAGAAAGAATTACCACTCTCATAAACTCTGCAAGCAATAAATGGTGGAGAGAATGTGGAGAAAAACAAAACCCTCCTACCCCATTGGTAATGTAAATTGGTGCAGTCACTAGGTAGAGCAGTATGGAGATTCCATAAAAAACTAAAAGCAGAACTACAATATCATCCAGTAAAATAACTTAAAATCTACGCATACAGACACATATATTTGAGTACATGTGCATAATGCTCTGAGTGTATCTAAATTAGTGACTTTAGTAAATGAAACTTTAGTAAAAATGACTCATTGTCAGAAGTGAGAAAGTTCTTATTCTTAGGCAAAAATGTAGTTTAATTCAAGACTCAAATGTTAGTAACAATAAATGTAGAAAAATGTATGTTTTTAGTGACTGTAGTTCTTTTTATGATAATCAGTATGATATAATGAAAGACACTGGATTATAAATCTCTTGAATTATAATACAAGTCATGACCTTGTGCAAATATGTGATCTTGGGAAGGTAATTTTTCTTATACATCTTTGTCCATTGAATGAAGTAGCCAGATTAGCATCTAGACCTAAAATGTCTACAAATAAACCGTGACATTCACAGTGGCTTGCTGACAACCTACAAGTTCATCTGCTCTTGTTCCCTGCTTTACCCTTTTTAGAATTTTCATCATTATAAATCATTTTACTGTTGCAGTCTTTATGACATCTCTACTGACAATGTCTAGTCCCCATCATCTCTCACCATATTACTGATATTTAATACCAATTGAGAGTCTTTTTTGTGATTTACGTAGGAGGTAAGTACTGGTTCTAAAATTTAGACTCTGCTGTTTCTAGCTGTCCATAGTCAGATGGGCTATTCCAGATTATGCTCTAATGAATCTATCCATGAAATATTCACTTTATCATTTTGTTCTTTGCTCCACTTCACCTAGTTTCCTCACCTATTTGGGGTCAGAGCACCCTTTCCCTTGAATCTTAAGCAAAGACTGTATTTCTCATCCTCAGTTCTGGCAAGGGTTTTAGTTTGGGACATTTCCTTACTCTTTATCCATGGTGACTGGAATTTGGATCTTGATGCTCACTGTTGTCACTCAAAGCCTTATCATAAACAAAGGATAGGTTGGCATTAGCAACAGTTTATCTCCCTATCTAATTATACATCTTTGGTTGGGGTACTGCTAAGGCAGCAGAAATTTGGCTTCTAGCTTTGTGGATTTTAATCTGCCAGTGTACTTTGCCTGTAGCAACTTGGTTTATTCTCTCCATTTCAGGTCCACTTATTATCAATCCATTACACTGTTCCATTTCTATAAAATAATACATAGTCACAAGATTGTGTTCCTGTTGTCGCTAGGGCAGGATCATCCACAAAAAATATTCCCTGGAGGAATCATGTACAGATCCACAATCTGTCTAACCTCCCATGACATTGCTAACCTTTAAGAACTTAGTGGTTTCATTTCTTTCAGCAGTACAGAAATATTCAAATATGAATCTATTTTCAACAAAAATGTGCAAAAGAAAATATATGCTCAGCCTGAAATCTTTTATTGCATGATATATTTCTTTAGCTATGCATCTCTGGTGGATATTTAATATTTTGTATGTTAGCAGCCCCATCTATGCATTGGGAATTTTTGTTTCTCACTCATTCCAGGTGTTTCTGATGAAATTAATTAATGCACTGTACACTCTCTAATCACTCGAGGACACAACTGACCACACCCTAGCCAATCACAAAATTCATCCTTTTCTCCAGAAGAAGATTTATTAACAAAAATTGAGTCCCTCACTGAGATTAAATGGACCCTAAGGGAGTAAGAATCTCTTCTTTTTTTTAAAATCACCTTCTGTAAGGATATTTAACTCTTTGTTAGTTAATGGCCCTCTTTCCCTGACAGTGCCAACCTAAGTATGAAATGTAGCTGGTAATGAAGAAAGATGTGTATGTCTAGATGAAGCCAGTCTTTAAATGAGACTACTCCTGTAATTTCCGTTTTATGTACCAATAGGAAGTTTGTTTTGTTTGCTTAATCTAGTTTCAGTTAGAATCCTCTAAGCAAGAGAATTTAACTTGCCAGAAAACTACTCTTTAGAAATGATTGCTAATAGTTTGGAAATATAATAGTTTGGTAAATTTTCTTTCAGGATAAAATAAGATGGTATGGGATATATCCTTTAATATGATTTAGCATTTATTATTTGTAATTGCATGCTTGATAATAGTATGGAAAATTATAACTTATCAGAACTGTATAAATATAACCTATTTGTGTACCGGATAGGTTTCTCCACAGAAAATATGATTTAAGATGACACTTGTAGGATAGAAACACGTTCAACTGCTGAGTATAGGAAAGGAAGGACTCCTGTGAGTGGAAGCATACGACAAACGTATTCTTAAAACAACATGCACAAGTATGTGAGATGAGAATTTTCAGGAAGCTGCAAGTAAGTCAACATAGCATGAGTTTAGAACTAAATATGACACTCAGCATGTGAGCAGATGTTAGACTAGGAAGACATTTCTAACCTATCTGAACCTTACTTCCATTTTGGACATGGAGATGATAATGGTATCTTTCCTGTAGAGTTTTGTGAGTCTTAATATAAGTTGTGGAACGTGCTCAACCAAATGCTCAGTAAATGGCATTGCATTTATAGAGATAATGAATTATGTTAATCTCCTAGTATATCCCCCAGATGTCAATTTTGTTTTAACCACAATTTTTATATTATGAAAAAAAAACCTAGTTATGTAAGCAATGCATTTGTATCTTTTCAATAAAATGATAATTTCTTGGAGAAAATCAACTCTATTACCATATCATTTGCCTGAGGAGCTAAGCAAGACTGGCCTCTAGTGGTATGATCTTAAAACTGCAGACATATGGTCCTCATAGCTGAGAAAGGGTTCAAAGTAGTGAAGATTACACTCTCTGACATAAATCACAGCAGGATCCTCTATGACCCACCTCCCAGAATATTGGAAATAAAAGCAAAAATAAACAAATGGGGCCTAATTAAAATTAAAAGCTTCTGCACAACAACAGAAACTATAAGCAAGGTGAAAAGACAGACTTCAGAATGGGAGAAAAGAATAGTAAATGAAGCAACTGACAAAGAATTAATCTCAAAAATATACAAGCAACTCCTGCAGCACAATTCCAGAAAAATAAACGACCCAATCAAAAAATGGGCCAAAGAACTAAACATGCATTTCTCCAAAGAAGACATATAGATGGCTAACAAACACATGATACTCAATATCACTCATTATCAGAGAAATGCAAATCAAGACCACAATGAGGTACCATTCACATCAGTCAGAATGGCTGCTATCAAAAAATCTGTAAGCAATAAATGCTGGAGAGAGTGTGGAGAAAAGGGAACCCTCTTACACTGTTGGTGGGAATGCAAACTAGTACAGCCATTATGGAGAACAGTGTGGAGATTCCTTAAAAAACTGGAAATAGAACTGCCATACAACCCAGCAATCCCACTGCTGGGCATACACACCAAGGAATCCAGAATTGAAAGAGACATGTGTATCCCAATGTTCATCACAGCGCTGTTTACAATAGCCAGAACATGGAAGCAACCTAGATGTCCATCATCAGACGAATGGACAAGAAAGCAGTGGTACATACACACAATGGAGTATTACTCAGCCATTAAAAAGACTACATTTGAATCAGTTCTAATGAGGTGGATGAAACTGGAGCCTATTATACAGAGTGAAGTAACCCAGAAAGAAAAGCTCCAATACAGTATAATAACACATATATATGGAATTTAGAAATATGGTAATGATAACCCTGTATGCAAGATAGCAAAAGAGAAACAAATGTATATAGAACAGCCTTTTGGACTCTGTGGGAGAGGGCAAGGGTGGGGTGATTTGGGAGAATGGCATTGAAACATGTATCATATGTGAAACGAATTGCCAGTCCAAGTTCGATGCATGATATAGGATGCTCAAGGCTGGTGCACTGGGATGACCCAGAGAGATGAGATTAGGGGGGAGATGGGAAGGGGTTCAGGATGGGGAACACATGTACACCCGTGGTGGATTCATGTCAATGTGTGGCAAAACCGAGACAATATTGTAAAGTAATTAGCCTCCAATTAAATAAATTTATATTAAAAAAAGAAAACAAAGCAGTGAAAATTAAAACTACATGACAGCTTTATGTAAGAACTAAGAACATCTGACAATTACTGGAAACTTCAAATCTGAATTTTTGCCATATAAGTTCTCTCAAAGTCCTGAAACTGATATATATTATATATTTAAAGATGAGCTACAGTATTTTCCAAAAGCCACCTTTAAAATTCTGAGATCTCATATGATGCCCACATATCTATACATGTTTGTTGATGTAGTATGTTTTCTGTCTCTTGGAATAGTGCCTTCTATGTAAAATTATAAAGTGCACTGTAGTTCTTTTTTTTTATTCACATGGATTTAATATTCTAAGTTTTCAAATTAATGAGTTGGCAGTCTTTATTTTAATTCTCACATTTTCATTCATAATTATACTTTCTCTTCACATCAAATTTTTGAAAATATTTGATCTCTATTCATGTGAAAAATTTCCTTCATTGTATTTTATGTCCCTTAGCTTTCACCAAGAGCCACCAAGAAGTGATAACAACAATAACAGATAATTGTGAACAACATTCTATTGTTAGTAAACTGAAATAAAGACCATTGTAACAGAAGTCTTCTAGATGTGGAGTCTAGGGAAAAGTCATTTGTCTCTATCAATGAAATGGCTAATAAACTTCCTATATAGACACTGAAGTCTGTTTAATACATCTGAATATTTTTTTGTTTCTCCAGTTTTGCTGACTTACAATGGATTTTTCAGTTTACACTGTGGATTTTTATAATTTAAAAACTGCTTATAAATTTGCATTCTTTTTAGGTGCATTTTATATATTTTAAATATCTTAAATTTGGTGCTTCTGTGATGGCTCAGATGGTAAAGAATCCTCCTGCAATGCAGGAGACATGGTTTTGATCCCTGGGTTGGAAAGATTTCCTGGAGGAGGACATGACAACCCACGTCAGTATTCTTGCCTGGAGAATCCCCATGGACAGAGGAGCCTGGCGGGCTACAGTCCATGCGTTCAGACAAGACTGACTAAGCCCAACATACACACAGCACACAGCATTGAAGCTGTGAAGTCTATTTTATGGTTGTTTTGTTGTTGTTTTTTTAAATATAAATTTCTTAACTATCCGAAATAATTCTTTATAAACAGTTCTGTGTAAAGTCAGATGAATAGAAAACATTTCTTCAAAAACAATATATATTCTGTGTAGAAAATATGTGTTCATTTAATTTTCCAAATCAGGACCTCTGTTCCACTTCAGCATTCTCAACAATTATTGGATTATATAAACCTTCCTTTTTGACGTTGCCTCATTTTTCCCATTATAACTTTCATGTGCTGAGAAGAAATTAGCATAATTAGACGTGCTGGTGATTATGTAATAGTTTCAAAATAAAAGTAAAAGTGAAAAGTATATTCTAAACGTTTATCAAAAGATACACCACTCAGCCCCAACCAACTCTCTACCATAGCATCACATGGATTATGTACAGTCTCGTTTTGAGATGAGGCATTGAATCCTAGATAGAAAAGAATCTGCCTGCAATGGCTCAGATGGAAAAGAATCTTCCTGCAATGCAGGGGACCTGAGTTCAACGCCTGGGTCAGGAATATTCCTTGGAGGAGGAAATAAAACCCACTTGAGTATTCTTGTCTGAAGAAGTCCATGAACTGAAGAGCCTGGCAGGCTACAGTTCATGGGGTCACAAAGAGCTGGACATGACTGAGAGACTACTATTTCCTTTAAAACAGGTTTTCATACTGATATGATAGAGATGCTTGGATATGAGAGCTAAAAGAGGTTAAAATTAGGGCAAAGGCCATACAGTTTTATTTGTTGTTGTCGTTGTTGTTTTTTACAACATAAATAGATCAACACTCAAGTACTTTTGTTTAACAGCCCTTCTAGAAAGTAAATTTATATGCAGTTCAAGCACTTGAAACAATAATTTATTCATCAGTATCACTTTCTCTGTCTATTCTTCATGAAATGGCATTATGATATTTTGCAGTGGGATATGATTGTGCAACCTGATATTACTTGTATGTGCAGATAAAAGGGGAACTATTATATTCTTATTCTTTTGCATACTATGAATTTAAATTTCAATTAAGTCAGATTAGATATTCTGTTCTATGCCATCTGTATTTAACATTAGTGGTGATTAGTATCTAATTTCGATTGCTATTGATATTAGTTTTTTACCCTCCCATCTGTGAATACAAAGTCAAGCTAGTCACACATTTCTTTCTTTCTTTTTTTTTTCTTTGTATTTTGAGTTTATAGGGATTAAAATCTCTTAAAATATAAGTGTGAAATATTTCAAATTAAGAAACATTAAAGCACAGTCTCGTATGTTGAAGCTTATAGCTGGTAAAAGTTTTAAGCTAACTTTAAGTTGTGCCTTATTTTCTCCTTTAAATGAATGAATAGAAGATTTTCTAGAACCTTAAATTCTATGCTAATATCTGAAACAACCATTTATAAGATATTTATATTAATTAATTTAGCAAATAGATTTTAATCATGAACCCAATGTATAGTGCTTAAAACCTAATTGTATAAAAATACAAAGCTTCCCTACAAACCTTCATTATTCCTCATTTTCTTTGCAAGCTATGGGATCTCAGGCATCCATTGACTGTAAGACACTTTCCATACTGCTCTTCCTTATCTCTCCCACATTTATTTGGTTCCACTGTCACTGCCTCAGTTTAGAGCCTTGTCATCTCTCACTTTTCTGCCTGCAACATCCTCCTAGATGGCATATCTGATTAGCAAATTTACTCTTCACAGCTAAATCAACTTATCTCAAATGTAAATTTAGTCAGTGTAGTCCATGCCTCTCCATTGCTTAGTGATAGAATCCTGTTTGTGAAAAATAGAATAAGATAGCTATTGATTTATTCCAGGTAATTATGCTTACTTTGATTTTGAGAGCATAATGGTAAAATTCTCAAAGTTATTGAAACAATGCCATAAACCAAAGGATGTAGAAAGTAAATATGGAAGTGGCTATTGATATTAATTAGATTTGACTACTTCCAAAAAACCAGTGCAGATATTGTATAAATATCATTATAATTAACAGCATTTAGACTAGACATGCGTATATTATAAAAAAAGTGTTCAAAATTCCTGGTTGTCCCTCTTTCTGTGTGAGGCAGTGGACAGGTTGCTGGTAGTCAGGAGACTGGCTGATTGACTCTCATTCGTTTTTCCTCTTAACTAAATGATGAGTCCCTTCCCTTTTGACTGCCTTAGTTTCTACATTTGTCAAATGGGGATAATAATGCCTAATGGAGGAAGTGAGAAAGATGTATCATATCACTATGAATCTAGTAATAACTGGAATCATAATCACTTAATGCTGGCAGTGTGTTTTCAGACATTTCAGGTCTTTTGATTGTCACTAAATGGTCGTTGTTAAAACTTTATCAGATGCTAGTGTTCTGCACTTAATTATTCAATTGTGTCTGACTCTTTGAGACCCCCACAGATTGTATATAGCCCATTGGGGATCTTCTGTCCATGAGAGTTTCCCAGAAAGAATTCTGGAGAAGGTTGTCATTTCCTCCTGCAGGGGATCTTCCAGAACCCAGATATCAAACCTATTTCCCTGTCATTGCAGGCAGATTCTTTACTGCAGAACCACCAGGGAAGCCCCATCAGATGCTAGGCACCTTTTAAATATTTTGTAACTCTCTCATTGGGTTTCCCCGGTGGCTCAGCTGGTAAAGAATATGCCTGTAATGCAGGAGACCTGGGGTCGATCCATAGGTGGGGAAGGTTCCCTGGAGAAGCGAAAGGGTACCCGCTCCAGTATTCTGGCCTGGAGAATATAGGCATGGAAAATATTCTAGCCTGGACTATATAGTCCATGCAGTCACAAACAGTTGGACTAGCTCATTACAAAATGAAAGATAATACAATTTCAATCCACATAAGACTTTTCTAATCAGTACATATGAGATTTTATATTAATATATAAGATCTATAATAAAAGGCATATTACTCAAAATTTTACAGTTACTGAAATTGTTAAAGAAGAAACATAAAATAAGAGGCAGTTTCCTAATAAAGCACATTTAAAATAATTGATGGCCTTGTACAAAAAAGGGGAGGGACTCAGTATAGATCTCTGACTGAAATAAATATGATTATATGTGTCTGTATGTGTACATATACATACTGTAGTATATGTACATGTTCAATATTTATAGAGTAGGAGGTTATCAAACAGATTTCTTGATCGACAAATACCTTAAATTAGTAAATATTTCTACTTAACTAAATTATTGTTGGTGGCTTTCACATCAAAATTTCCAAGACAGCAAAGAATGAGTTCCATAATATTTTTCAGGTTATACCAGTTCTTTGAAATTTAGATCATTCATATAATTTAAAACTGGGAAACTTTGAAGTTTAGGCTATTTATTAACTCATTTAATCATTTTGTTGTTTTCCGCAATGCCATTAACCTAAAATTTAGATGCAATTTCCCATATTATATACAAAAGAACATTGTCTTCACTAGAAACTATCAAATTGTCATATACCACTTATGTTTTAATATTAACTTTGTTTCATTTAGGAAAAAGAAAAAAGAACTTTTTTGATGCATCTTAGTTTGAGAGAAACTGTGGGTGGTAGTTTAAAAGATGGTTAGAAAATTATCCCCTAAAGACATTTTAGGTTAAACAACATTTAGAAAGAGATTGGAACTAACCCAAAGGTATTGGAATGAAGGGGTGATGTGGGTGGTAAAGGTGGCTTGTGGCTAGAAACTAATTAGCATTGAATAAATTACTAATCAAATTTCCTTTTTCAAATATAGATATGATTTATTCCAGGGAGGGTCTTAGTGTAATTGACCTAAATATTGACCTATTTTTGCTATCTTTTCTGCTTTCAAATAAAAGACTTCTGATAAGTGGAAGTTTGTCAAGTGACTTTTCTAAGGTTAATTTATTAACAAATTTCTGTTTTTGCTAAATAATAATGTATGACAAATCTATCTACAAAATTTTTCAAAATACTGTCTACATTTTTGTTTATGAGAGTCTTGAGTTAGTATATTTTATTTGTGATAATTGAGTGATTTGGGGCTTCCCTGGTAGCTCAACTGGTAAAGAATCCACCTGCAATGCTGGAGCCCCTGGTTCGATTCCTGGCTCAGGAAGATCCCCTGGAGAAGGGATAGGCTACCCTCTCCAGTATTCATGGGCTTCCGTGGCTTAGACGGTAAAGAATACGCCTGCAATAGCTGGAGACTTGGGTTTGATCCCTGGGTTAGGAAGACCCGCTGGAGGAGGGCATGGCAACCCACTCCAGTATCCTTGCCTGGAGAATCCCCATGGACAAAGTCCCATGGGGTTGCAAAGAGTCGGACACAACTGAGCAACTAAGCAAAACACAGTACTTGTAAGTATTTTAGAAAAAGATTTGTCAAATGCTAAGTGCTCAGAATGTTAGGTATTATTACTTAAATGCAGATTCATTTCAATACATAAAGGTGTATTTTTCTATACATAAAAATTTTTAAAAAGCAGTATATTACATATCCAACAAGGTTTCAGGATTTTTTGCTCTTACATGTTGAGACTATTGAACTTTAATTATCATTATATGAAATATTTCTATTGATTGCTTTTTAAATTATTTCTTTTCACAGTGCTTGTTAGAAACATGTCTGCTATTATAAACAGTGCTGCAATGAACATTGGGGTACACGTGTCTCTTTCAATTCTGGTTTCCTCAGTGTGTATGCCCAGCAGTGGGATTGCTGGAAGCAACCTAGATGTCCATCAGCAGACGAATGGATAAGAAAGTTGTGGTACATATACACTATGGAGTATTACTCAGCCATTAAAAAGAATACATTTGAATCAGTTCTAATGAGGTGGATGAAACTGGAGCCTATTATACAGAGTGAAGTAACCCAGAAAGAAAAACACCAATACAGTATACTAAGACATATATATGGAATTTAGAAAGATGGTAATGATAACCCTATATGCTAGACAGCAAAAGAGGTACAGATGTAAAGAACAGACTTTTGGACTCTGTGGGAGAGGGAGAGGGTGGGATGATTTGGGAGAATGGCACTGAAACATGTATACTATCATGTAAGAAACGAATTGCTAGTGTAGGTTCGATACAGGATACAGGATGCTTGGGGCTGGTGCACTGGGATGACCCAGAGAGATGATTTGAGGAGGGTGGTGGGAGGGGGGTTCAGGGTTGGGAACTCATGTACACCCATGGTGGATTCATGTCAATGTATGGCAAAACCAATACAGTAAAGTAAAAAAATAAAATTTAAATTAAAAAAAAAAACACATCTGCTTTTCTACAATAATTTTCTGGATATTTTTTCAAAATATTTTCACTGCATTCTTTCATTCATTAGACCAACAAGCAAAAGTGATTCTGTATTGAATACTAGGTCTTTGAACAAATGTTTATAACATCCCTTTAGGAAATAAGCAGAATGAATCATATGAGTAAAAATAATTATCTCTGGTTATAATTACTAAGCAGATATATACAAGAACTAGAGCAAATCCTTCTTGAATAAGTCAGAATTTCTTCAAGGAAAAGGAAAGTTCTTATGAGTAAGTAGAAATTTAGGAAGCAGAAGAAGCAAGTGGTATGAATAGGAAGAAAGCATGTTGCAAGAATTCTGGTCACTTAAAGAGCATTTTTTTTTCCTTTTATATTTGCAGCAGAATCATAAACAATCATTTGTTAAATTACTTTTCATTTAAGAAGGCTTTGGAATTGAACTCTGTAACACTTGAGAGCTTGTCCAATAATTCTCAGAGAAGGATAAACTTGCTTACATGTGGAAAAGCTGGGATATCATGCCTTTATTTCCCAGTGATTTGATAATTATCTTTACAATTTTGAGACAAAAATGGAGACAAATAAAGACACTGTTAGATACTGAAAATGCTTAGTGAGCTTCATGAGTATTTAGGCTTCAAAGAAATGTGAATTGAAGGTTTTAAGGTAGTCTGGTTAACACATGTACACCCGTGGTGGATTCATTACAATGTATGGCAAAACCAATACAATATTGTAACGTAATTAGCCTCCAATTAAAATAAATAAATTTATATTAAAAAAGATTAATTTTAAACCATGGTATTTAATTTGTGGTAGTTATTTCAGAGTCCCTCAACAATATTTTGAGAAAAAAATAAGCAGAATTAAATAAAATTAAACAAAGTATGAGAAGTAATAATGAGCTAGAAATAATTAGATAAACAAATCAAAAATGTTCAAGCAGGTGATAAATGACTGACTTAGTAAGTTGGTAAACAGAGACTTTTTAAGACCTCTTATTACAAAGGTAGTGTGAAAGTACTGTCTTAATCAACTTGGGCTGCAATAACAAAATACCATAGACAGGGGTGGTGGCTTAAACAGCAGAAAGTTATTTTCTCACAGTCTTGAATCTAGAAGTTCAAAATCAGGACGCTAAGATGGTCAGGTTCTGGAAAGCTCTCTTATTGATTGGCAAGTAGCTGCCTTTTCTGTGTTTTCACCTGGCAGAGAGAGAGAGGACATCCAGCATGGCCATCCCACCCTTCTGAGTGCATGCAAACCTAATTAATTCTCAACGGTTCATTGCCAAACATAGCCACATTAGGGGAAGGGCTTCAACATATGAATTTGAGTGTGACACAGTTCAGTCCATAGCAAGCACTTAGTTTAAGATTATCAGCACGTGAGCTAGTTACCTTGAGAAGTCTTTGGACTCAAGATGGAGGGCTAGTAGAGTGAATTAGATCACAGCTGTGTCGGTGATCATTGCAGAGTAATTTCTCTAACTTCTCTGTGCTTATTTCCTCATTTGTAAAATAAAGGAAATAATGATACCTACCAAAAAAGAAAATGCTTAGGATGGTAAGAAATGAAGTGCTTAGCTGTTTAGATAGTGCCTGGAATATAGGAAATGCTAACTAAATGTTTGTATTTATGTTTTCTGTATATGTTAACAAAAGTAATTAAAATAAATGCCTAAAACTTACGAGAACTTTAACCAGAACACTTTCAAAGTCCTTACCAACTTAAGGGATTCCTTGGCGGTCTGAACCTGAATGTCTCCTATACCACAGAAACAACTATTATAAAAGCTCTAACATGTCTCAGCTTTGTGTGGTTTTACAGATTTGGGACTTCCTTTCATTAATTAAATCTCCATTCATTTAGTCAACCAGTTTTGTATAAGTAGTTTTTGAAAATTACTAGATTTTTATTGAAGTTAAAATATAAGCACAACAGTATATTGGCCAGCAAAGCTAATTTAACCTGATTCACAAAGTTGTGTTTAGAACTGAACTTTTAAGTTAAGGATTCCTTTTTAGAAATGACTTTTCTGCAGAAGCAATAGTGAGGGGCCAACATAGAGAGAAAGTTAAAACAGTATTTTTGCATATCTCAACTGATTTAAATATCATCATACAAACAGTAAAAAATATACAAAAAAAAGCATTCAAGATACAGTAAAAACTGAGCAAAGGATTACATATCATAATCGTTCCAGAAGACCGAACCTAAATTTTTTAAAATGTCATTAGTTAGTTAGTTAGTTATTTCAGTCACTCAGTCATGTCCAACCCTTTGTGACCCCATGAATTGCAGCATGCCAGGCCTCCCTGTCCATCACCATTCCTGGAGTTCACTCAAACCCATGTCCAGTGAAGCAGTGATGCCATCCAGCCACCTCATCCTCTGTCGTCCCCTTCTCCTCCTGCCCCCAAACCCTCCCAGCATCAGGGTCTTTTCCAATGAGCCAACTCTTCGCATGAGGTAGCCAAAGTATTGGAGTTTTAGCTTTAGCATCAGTCCCTCCAATAAGCACTCAGGACTGATCTCCTTTAGAATGGACTGGTTGAATCTCCTTGCAGTCCAAGGGACTCTCAAGAGTCTTCTCCAACACCACAGTTCAAAAGCATCAGTTCTTCGGCGCTCAGCTTTCTTCACAGTCCAACTCTCACATCTATACATGACCACTGGAAAATCCATAGCCTTGACTAGATGGAGCTTTGTTGGCAAAGTAATATCTCTGCTTTTCAATATGTTATCTAGGTTGTTCATAACTTTCCTTCCAAGGAGTAAGCGTCTTTTAATTTCATGGCTACAATCACCACCTGAAGTGATTTTGGAGCCCCCCAAAATAAAGTCTGACACTGTTTCCACTGTTTCCCCATCTATTTCCCATGAAGTGATGTGACCATTCCAGCTTGTGCTTCTTCCAGCCCAGTGTTTCTCATGATGTACTCTGCATATAAATTAAATAAGCAGAGTGACAACATACAGCTTTGATGTCCTCCTTTTCCTATTTAGAACCAGTCTGTTGTTCCATGTCCAGTTGTAACTGTTGCTTCCTGACCTGCATATAGATTACTCAAGAGGCAGGTCAGGTGGTCTGGTGTTCCCATCACTTTCATAATTTTCCAGTTTATTGTGGTACACACAAAGGCTTTGGCATAGTCAAATTAGAATTATAAATAAAAATGTTTATGCAAACTAGTACAGCCACTATGGAAAACAGTGTGGAGATTCCTTTAAAAATTGCAAATAGAACTGCCTTATGACCCAGCAATCCCACTGCTGGGCATACACACCGAGGAAACCAGAATTGAAAGAGACACATGTACCCCAATGTTCATCGCAGCACTGTTTATAATAGCCAGGACATGGAAACAACCTAGATGTCCATCAGCAGATGAATGGATAAGAAAGCTGTGGTACATATACACAATGGAGTATTACTCAGCCGTTAAAAAGAATACATTTGAATCAGTTCTGATGAGATGGATGAAACTGGAGCCAATTATACAGAGTGAAGTAAGCCAGAAAGAAAAACACCAATACAGTATACTAACACATATATATGGAATTTAGAAGGATGGCAATGATGACCCTGTATGCAAGACAGCAAAAAAGACACAGTTGTGTATAGTGGACTTTTGGACTCAGAGGGAGAGGAAGAGGGTGGGATGATTTGGGAGAATGGCATTGAAGCATGTATGCTATCATGTAAGAATCGAATCACCAGTCTATGTCTGATGCAGGATACAGCATGCTTGGGGCTGGTGCACGGGGATGACCCAGAGGGATGTTGTGGGGAGGGAGGTGGGAGGCGGTTTCATGTTTGGGATCGCATGTACACCTGTGGTGGATTCATGTCAATGTATGGCAAAACCAATACAGTATTGTAAAGTAAAATAAAGTAAAAATTAAAATTAAAATAAAATAAAAATAAAATAGTTAACAAAAAATATTTATGTTATAATAGATAGTTATTAAAATGTGGAAATAAATGAGACAGAGTATAAACTTTTAAATAATGCTTTAAGTGAGAACAAAATATTTTGAAATGGGTAATATTTCAATTATTTCCATATATTAAGAATCCTTTGAAATCAATGTGTTACTTTTTTTTTCCCAACCACAGACATTTATTTTATTTAAGCTCTTTAAGATTCCACCTTTCTTAAAGGGCTCCAGAAATCAGATGAGGCTCCATGAGCTAATGCCATCTTTATCAAGTACTGGCAAAGATTTTAGCGGAGAAAGCCTTGGTTTGTTGAATGAAAAAGGTATCACAGAACTGAGTAACCGATAATATTTAGATCTTGAGTTGTTAGCCTTGATCTGCTTCTAGCCAATTGATCTCTTGAAATAAGTGAGTTGTACAATAAGATATTAGTTCTTCTATGATTTTTTCTTGCATTCCTCTAGATCTCACACATTCTTACTTTGTTTCATAGATCACTCTCTTTTTTTCCTTTGGAATAAGCCAATGTGTATAAGGGAAATGAAAAGAAAATTAATAATTGTAAAATAGCTTGGTTTTAAGTTTTGGTACACATTTTGAATACATTTTCATAGAACATATTGCTTTAAAGTTAGGGTTAAAGCAAAATTTTCCATTAGGATAATGAGCTGAGCCTTATGATCTTGTAACATGAATACAAAAAAATACACCTTATTTATCCTCCAGGGCTATTGTAAAAATTAGATAAGAAAATATATGTGTAAAAGCTGTTGGTAAATATTTAGCCATGTGAACACAAATGTTACCATTCATTTAATGGATACGATACTACTTAGTGAAGCCTTGTTATGTTTCTTCTAGGAATTTTTCTCTGCAATTTAATGTGTGATTTTGTGTACCGGGGAGCCACCACTAATTAAAGTGTGGTTGATGTTCATGCTGTTCACATTTGTCCAGTTTTTTACCCATCACCTACTGATGGTAATTCATGAGCATTTAAAATGTACAGCAACAGTCTGCTACAGCATGGCCTGTCTCACATCCCTCTAGCTCATGCTGAGCTTTCACAATGGAGCCTGCTGAGACAAAACAGTTTCACAGTTTTCTTAGGGCGAATTGCTTTCCATTTATTAAAGATAAACCAAATGCTAATCAATTCATAGAAAAAGCCTAGATTTTTAAAAAACACAGTATAGGCACACAGAATTTCTATGTAAAATCATATGTATCATTTTTATTTTCTATGTAAAATCAAATGAAAATATGAATGATACAATGTAAGATAAAAGGATAATCACAAACACACTATTTCATAACAAAACTATTTTCCCATTTAGATTTCAATAGAAAAGATGACATGAAAAATAAGTACAGTTACAAATATCTCAAAAAACTTGTATTGGAGTATAGTTGATTTACAATGTTGTGTTAATTTCTGTTATACAGTAAAGTGAATCAGTTATACATCAAAGATCTCAATTTTTACAATATCTGAGAATAAAATTCATTTTTGGAAGTACAAATAACAATTAAAATAAGGCAAATATAATTATTTCAAATCTACAATTATTAATAAAACTAGAAGAAGTACAGGTATATCTCCCAATGTAGCTAAAAGCTGCAATGTGACTAAAGCTTTGGCTTTAGTCAATGTGACTAAAGCTTAGTAAAAAACATCTTAAAAATTTAAATGTAGGAGCATTTTGAAAATCCAGTGCTAGCTTTATCTCTGAATAATTATTTCATTACAAAAGGGAAAATTTACCCAGGACACTGTAGCAGGCAAGTACCCCAAAATAGTCTGTCTTCACAATTTTGTTTATACACCTAATGGTTTTCCATAACATCAGGAATTAACTTTCAGCCTTTATATAGTCAATGTGAATTGGCCCTATGAAAGTTAGGAGTTTGCCACATGAACATTCCAGTATATGGGAAGCAAAATGAAGAATGGATAGCACGTGGGAATCACTGTAATAAAATGGTTTGGGTACTATACACGTGAAATCCTAGTTTTATATCGGCCAATCTTGCTGAGATTTAGTTTTCTAATCTGTAAAATGAGCATAGTAATACTTATCTCACTGGGAATCTGTAAGGACTAAAAACATTTCTTCTATAAAGTAGCTGAGATAGTGCCTGGAAGAAATGTGTTGTCAATAGAAGATACTAGGTGATTATCTCTGGAAAAAGGATGTTCAACATAAACCGAAGCCAGTTGTCAAAAATGAAGCTACTCATGTCAGACACTGTTAATCCATCAAGAAAAAACTGAGAACACAAGGAAAAAAATTATTTACCCCAGTAAAACTAGGGTGTATTCCTAAGAAGTGAATTCTTTCATGATTTTAAGCTAGGTGTCACTTCATCCACACACAAATGAAGTATCTTAGGTAGAGAATTTAGATCTTACTGTCTTAGGAAAACTGCTCTGATACAACTTGCACTGAACATCTATTAAAGTAAGATGACACTATTGGAATTACTTATGAGTCACAATAAATAGTCATCCTCTCTGATCCTTGAAACTGCAGACCTGCTTTCCTTGCTTTTCCTTCAAATGGCTGCCCCTATTCCACCAGTTTCTTGGCCTTTCATGAAGTGCCTCTTCTGAGAAATATCCACAATGACAACAAGAAATAGCATGCCTGAAAAACCGTGTGAATTAATCTAAATTTAATGGCAAAATTTAATAGTAATTTGGAAAATCTAAGACTACCTCATTTCAGAAATAAAATCTGTCCTAGTAAATAATGCACCCTTCACCTATTGTGATTTCCTCAAAATAGGACTAAAAACACAAATTCAGATAACAGAAAGATAACAAATGTGTTAAAAATCTGACCACTCTGATGGTACATAGAAAAAATTATTCTAAATCTCTGAAGTTTTAATTTCACTAGTTCTGGAAGGTGACCTACGTGTGGTTAAGGATGCAGAGATGATGTCTAAAAAGCATGTTTGCTAGTTGATTGGAGGGAGAATGCTCACCCCACACTGACAGTTAAGTTTATGATACCAGTGTTGCAGGAGAGAGGACTGCAAGCAAGCAGCAATAAGAGCCAGCAGATCTGCATTAACACTTTATATATTGAATTTAATAATGTATTCTTCATGCTAAATAACTTTCTGAAACTTATTTCATCTGATTTGAGATTTGATTTGAGAACTGCCAATATGTTAGGCAATCTGCTGCAAAATTGTCTGTTTTCATTTAAGTACCTCTGCATCATCTTTAGCTGTACTGTGTACTGATTTTTTTTTTTTTAATGCAGCCCTACTCAGCAAATCAGAGAGCTTAAACTTATGTTTCCAGTAGCAACAGTATGCTAGAGGGATTACTTTAGCTACATTTGAGGCCAAAGGAAAGGCAAATGTCAGCATTAGGGCAGACACTATGCCGTGTGTAAATAGTGCACCTGCACAAACAACCAATTAGATTAGATTGTAAAAGCAGAACACTGAGTGGGAAATTTAGGGGCTTTCCAGGTGGCACTAGTGGTAAAGAGCCTGCAGGAGATATGAGACTCGGGTTCAGTCCCTGGATTGGGAAGATGCCCTGGAGGAGAGCATGGGTAACCCACTCCAATATTGTTGCCTGGAGAATCCCATGGACAGAGGAGCCTGGCAGGCTACAATCCATAGGGTGGCAAAAAGTCAGACTTAGCACACACCAGGCACCAGTGGGAGGTAACTGCCCACCTGGTGGGATTTCCAGTCTTGGAAATGCCTGTCCGTTCCACCTACTGCTGGTTGATGCATTAAATACCTCACTGGTAAATGTTCATTCTTTTTAGTCTTATATTCCCCAAAATGCTATCCTATTAAGTACAAACACCTCAGGGAGGGTTAAAAGGCCATAAATTATGTTAGACACAATTTAGTATGAACAGACTCACCAGAGCTGGTCCTGAGAGGTTTTGATTAGGGAAGCAGTAAGGAAAATCATAACTAAGAGAAACATGTTTGTGTGTCAGTGCATGGGTGCATGTGTGTGTGGGAGGTATGTAATGAATGTTTCATTTTAATTACTTACTATTTTGTTTCCATAACTGCCCAGAAGTGAGAGCTGAAACCTCATTTGGGAGCTCCCATGTATCCTGAGTTTTCATGCCATAATATATGGGTTCTTGATTCTAAAAGCTGAATTATTGAGATGAAATGGCTTTGAGTTGAATCATTTCACTCTGGAAAGTAGTTGTGGTCCAGCTGAAAGCATAATAAAGTAATAGCCAGTTCCACTGTTGCCTCACTGCAGGATCATTTAACTGTAACCAATCTATGATCATGCTTCTGCCATGTGACTTCCATATTGCAAAATTGCTCCTCCTTAGGAATCAGGACCATGTGCTTTGCCCATATCCTATGCTGGTTTATCACTGGTCTGGATCCTTGGCTGAACTTGGTGTATAGATATGACAATAACATCTGAATGTACGCATTGCAAAGATAAAGAATATTTTTTAACATTGACATATATTTGTAATTTTATTTTTGCTTCTGTTAAAAAAAAGTTAAATTATTTTTAAATGCATCGCAGCTATTTAAAAAATAAAAACAAGAACAATTATAATCATCAGGAAAATCCTAACTAAATTATATAAAACTTAGTGGAATTAAGGTGAATATAAAGAAGGAGTAAGGCCATAAAGTTGAATGTACGTTACTGTAAGAAGTTAATAAAATGTAGAAATGAAAATAAACAGCATATTTAAAGGCAAATGTCAGGAAGCTAACCTGGGTTCAAGAACAGGATTAGAAAATATGAGTGTTACTCCAAGGTTAGGGATAAGAAAAAAAGAAACATGGCACAAAGTATATCTTATGAGACAGTGTCATGAACGGTTATTTAAGAACAGACTCATAAAGTGTATGTTTCGTTTAGATCAGAGTAAATTTGACATGAAGCTATTAGCTTAGTGGTCACTGAAAGTTCACATAAAAAGGAGCCTTTCTGTAAAGCTTACAGAATCCCCGTTAAAACACTTTTAGAATAGGTGCAGTCAACCAGAGAACTGGAAATTTACCTAGGGAAATATATTTTGCTAGTTACATCCGTACTGAAGTAGCCTGTGACATATCCCCAAAGATAATGATTTAGTACGAAAAATAATTGGTCATAAATATCAAGGAGTAAAGTCTCAAGGCAACTAGCATAGAAGCTATAAGAAGGTAAATGTTTCATTGTGCTTGACCACAGTGAACTCACTACTTAAACAATCAAATTTTCAGATTGAAAGCAAGAAAATCACTAGGACAGATAAATGGACTAGAAAAATAAACACATGGTATGTTAGAGTGAATTGAAAGAATATTTGAAAGAAAGATTTGCAAAGAAAACAATTTTATTTACTGGGCACCGTGACAATAAAACAGCTAATTATACAAATTCCATTTTAAGTAAGAATGAAAATTTTCAGAAATGTTGTAGATGAATGTGTGGGGGAAAGAATTAAAGGAAAAACACTAAGGAAAATAATGGGTGAAAAGGTCTGGAGGGTAGGTGATAAGGAACTATTTGCTATGCGCAAAAAGAATAAACGTTATGAAGTAGAAATTAGCCTGTTGACAAAGAGTCCTAAAGGAAGCTAAAGTAATTGGTCTTCAACAAAAATAAATTTAAAATTAACTGAAATATTTTCATACTATAAACAAAAGAGAACTAGGAAGAACTTTTGGATTGCAATGCTTTTTAGTGAATATCAAATTGAAATATTCGGGGATTCAAATTTTGTTTCGCTTGTACTGTTGTTTCTGGTGAGTTAGTTGATTGGTATTTTGGAATTCTTAATGTAGGATGATTCTAACTTTATCTTTTGTGAGGAAAACATGAGTTTACGGCAAAGCAGTAGCACTGTTTTTGCCTACTAATGCTTTAGAGTAAGTCACTTGCCTGAAAATTAAAAGGGACAGTGGGACACTTGCCCCTGCTTTTCTAGTTTAGAGATTTTGAATCTGTTACTCATCTGAGCAGTCAGATATTTTGCTTTGCCTTTAATTCCAATGAAACTAAACCTTTCCTGATGCTAAAATTCTGTACATTATACAAATCTGCAAAAATTAAAAAGAATTGAAGATGATCCATTTTTTTTTAATGTATGTACTTTTGGAAGTTTGGACAAGTAGGAGTGTATTTAAAATGCAAATATTATACTGAGATACTAAAATAATTTGCATTCTGAGACTGTAGTTTATATATAATTGCATTACATTAAAGCACAGTTGGGTTTATCGTGTGATATAAATTTGGTTTATTTCTTACAGATTTTTGGTGACTAGGATTTTGTTTTGATCTTGTAGTATATACAGAAATTTTGCAACCATCTCTTATAATTTGTGAGGCTTTAGCAGCAACATTTGTAAACACAAGGGGATGTTTTCACTTTTTAGTAGGGGAAGAGCAGATGGTTGGGATTAAGGGAATCACTCCTTCGTGTTTAATAATGCAGCAGGGAAGGCAGTGGCAAGCTAACTTTGCACCAAGAGAGAATAATTTTTCAGAGCATCAGCTGCATCTTTTCTAGCTAGACTAGAGCTCCTTCAGATGTGTACCATCTGCAAGGGAGTGAATCACACCAAAAGATCTAATAATACTTGTAAAGTACACTTTGTTCCCAGTGAATTCTATATAGAGAAAATAATCTCTGTATTTGATGGAAAGGAATGGTGAGGAGAAATGTGCATGTAAGTAGAGGACTTGTGGATAGTAATTCAATAAGACAATAGAAAAGGCATAGACAAAGCAATCAAACATACAGGAAATCAAATTTTTTTAAAAAAATTAGGTAATGCTTTGGATCTGTTGCAACATATATGATAGAAACAATCAATAGAGAAAAATGATTTTAAGAGATGTTATTTAAATATAGTTTAAATGTGTTTCGAGCCATCCAAAAACATTTTTTTTAGAAAAGAGTAAATTTATAGTGTGATTAAAATTATAAATTAATTGTACACTGAATATGACAGAATAGAAAACAAAATAATAGTAAACTATATTATTATGTAATGCAAATACCAATACAAGAGAAAATTATAAAGGGTTTTTAATGATCCCATAGATGTTTACTGTAATTGATCCTTATTACAAAGAATTTGATATACTGAAGATCAAGTGAGTCTCTCAACACCTACAGTTTCACATCCTCTACTAAGAAACATACAGCAAAATTGAGCCATTTAATGACTGACTCAGTTTAGTTGTCCAATACCAGATTCTAAGAAGGTGAAAGTTGCTCAGTCGTGTCCGACTCTTTGCAATCCCATGGACTAAATAGTCCGTGGAGTTCTCCGGGCCAGAATACTAGAGTGGGTAGCCTGTCCCTTCTCCCAGGGATCTTCCCAACCCAGGGATCGAACCAGGTCTCTTGCATTGCAAGTGAATTCTTTACCAACTGAGCCACAAGGGAAGCTAGATTCTAAGAAAGTTACTTTCAAAACATCATTGATACGAATAGAATAAAAAATCTATAACCACAAAATTAGTAACCAAACAGATATTTGTTCTGAAGGAATCACAAATTGGAGGATGAAGTTTAACTCTTTTTCTTAATTTTTGGTCAGCAATACTTTTCTGCTGCGATTCATGGGGTCGCAAAGAGTCGGACACGACTGAGCGACTAAACTGAACTGAACTGAACTTTTATATTGAGGCCTTCATTTAAAAAATAAAAGGCATGTGTTGTGGTGAGTTTGATAGTATCATAGCCATTGATTTAGGCATGACTATAACTAGAGAAACTACCTTAATAAGAATTTTATAAGTCCTACATTTGAAAGGGACTTCATATAGCCTGTACTCCATCTGCTTGCAAGCGCTTTACCAGTGGCCTGTGTCATATAGTGCCTTGGTTTGAAGGAATATTTTTTTTCCTATCATTTGAACATAGCTCTTACATTTTTCAGGGCTGTATCTCAATATACAGACTAAGCTTAGCTTTTTAAAAATAAGATTCTCTTTGTCTGAAAGTGTAGACAGTAGAATAAAAAGAAAATTAAAATCAGCCTCCTTTTTACCTCTTGAGTAACAGTCCTGCCAACTGAAATTCCAGAGCCTTAGTTCTTCATCTATAAAATGAACAGAGTGGATCAGATGATTATTAATATACTAATCATTTAAAAATTTAATACATAGATTTATTCTTGGCCTTTGTGAGGGATTTTTATAGAATCATAGACCAGTTGGTATGAACAAAGGAATTGTTCAAAGTGATCTAAAGATTAAAATATGTGAGAGGCATTTAGTATAGACAGAATAAACAACTGTGCATATATAAGATTGTGGGTGCTACTGTAATTAATAAAATAATTAAATGGTTTCTAGAATATCTTATATAATAATGAACGAATTTAGATATCTTTCAAATTTATGATGTTCAAATAGCGATTTGTACACCCTAAAAGGCTTTGAATCTTTACATTATGGAGTGCTAAGCAGGAAGGAATTAATGAGAGAATGTATATCATCTATTAACTGGGTCAAGGACTCTTTCCAATACTTGAAATAGTTCTCACTGTCACCCCTTTCCTAATACGAACAGAGGGAAGCACAACCACAATAGAGATTTATTTCTGTTAATCATTAGACAAATTAATATAGGTTAATTGAAGATTAACACTGGAGTTGTATCAGCCAAATAGAGTGGAGGGAAAAAAAGGTAAAGCAGATTATAGTTAAATATCCGAAGGCTCTATTTCAAATCCTGGCCATAACTGGTTACCTGTTTGTTCATGCAAACTCAGAAAAACAGTGATTATAGTATCAGACTTCTCAGCTCTGTTCTTTAAAATATACCACCTTTGAAATAGTTTCATTATTAACCTAAAAAGAGTAGAAAGGTAATTACAAATTGCATAAAAATTGCATAGATACATAAAGATCTTTCATCTGTTCAGCTCAAAGGTTCATAATGTTAACATATAAGTTTTTGTTTTGGACAAAATTAAGAACAATAAAATATGAAAATTCTAAGGATAATTAAGCAAGATGATTTAACTTATTTACTTAAATGAAAATATAGAAATAGAACTCACAGGAAATTTTTAAAAATACGATGTTACATTTTTCATACTTTGAAATGGAGGCAGTAGGGAGTTGTTTTGTTGCTCAAAAGTGACTGGCAGAAATGTGAATTAATAAAATTAGAAACATTTTCAAAAATCAGAAAGAAAGCACAAGAGCCAATGGTGTGTGAGTGTGTGTGTGTTTGCACTAAAAAAATTATATGAAAGAGATATACTTTTGTATTAAGAAGACAGTTGTGGTATAAGTAATATGTTACTAGAAATGTAAAATAATAGAGATCATAGAATACCACAAGTTATTCTGTGATTAGGGAGATATTTTGTGTTTTCATAAACAAAGTATATTAAAAAAAAAAAGTTTGCCTCTTAAAATGCAATGACAAAGAGCCTAGCCTTTAAATTCTGTTGTATTTGAAATATTATAACCTGAGGCTGTAGGTTCATACATTAGCCATGCTTAAAGTATGCTTGTTACTACTTGGCACCGTCAGTTTTAATGCAGCTTTTGTTGGCTTTAAACACTGAAACAAATAGAAAACAATCAGGCTCTAGTGACTTGGAACCTGGATAGCAGCCCAGCTTTCATTTATTAGGACCCTGGGAAAATAAATTTAAAAGGAGAAAATTTTCAACTCTGCTTTCGGGTTACATTTAACAAGTACTTCTCCCAAGGATTTCCAAGCCTTTTTTACTTCTATTCATTCTGCTGATTGATTATATAAATTATAATAGGAACTAATGCATTTAAGGACTGAGTGTCTGTTCATATCATTCTTGGGATTGAATAGAGCAGCAGTATTTATAGATGACTTATAAATCGTACAGATTTATCTATTAGTGTAGCAGCTGCAGCTAGATAGGATAGTATGTTCTCTAATGTTCACCTTCAGACATCTTTGTGTTTTTAATAGTATATTCACTGATCTACTTTGTCCACAGAAAATTATTCTGAGAATTCTAATATTGTGCAATTGAAGGACAAAGTTAGAATGGCAAGCAGTATATTAAACTAAACTGAATTATTTCCATAGTTCTATCAATATTTGGCATATCCTTAATCTTACCACTTTGTGAGTAGTCTTTCAGTGAATAGACTGTGAGAAATTAGTCACACTGGGAATATAATTGTAAATTAACTACCATGCATAGTATCAGATGGGCTTTCCAGGTGGTGCTAGCGGTAAAGAAATTGCCTGCCAATGTAGGAGACAGAACGCGGTTTCTGATCCCTGAGTCCGGAAGGTCCCCTGGAGAAGGGCATGGCAACGCATTCTAGTTTTCTTGCCTGGAGAATCCCATGGACAGAGGAGCCTGGCCGGCTATAGTCCATAGGGTCGCAGAGCCGGACATGACCGAAGCGACTTAGGACACATGCCCTCACACACACAGTATTATATAGTATTCCTGTAAGGTGGATGAGCACCATAAGAATTGTCCTGTTTTAAACGCTTCAGATTCTGGGTTATAAGATGAAAGTGAAAGTGGAGAGTGAAAAAGTTGGCTTAAAGCTCAACATTCAGAAAACGAAGATTATGTCATCTGGTCCCATCATTTCAGGGGAAATAGATGGGGAAACAGTGGAAACAGTGACAGACTTTATTTTGGGGGGCTCCAAAATCACTGCAGATGGTGATTGCAGCCATGAAATTAAAAGACACTTACTCCTTGGAAGAAAAGTTATGACCAACCTAGATAGTATATTCAAAAGCAGAGACATTACTTTGCCAACTAAGGTCCATCTAGTCAAGGCTATGGTTTTTCCAGTGGTCATGTATGGATGTGAGAGTTGGACTGTGAAGAAGGCTAAGCACCGAAGAACTGATGCTTTTGAACTGTGGTGTTGGAGAAGACTCTTGAGAGTCCCTTGGACTGCAAGGAGATCCAACCAGGCCATTCTGAAGATCAGCCCTGGGATTTCTTTGGAAGGAATGATGCTAAAGCTAAAACTCCAGTACTTTGGCCACCTCATGCGAAGAGTTGACTCATTGGAAAAGACTCTGATGCTGGGAGGGATTGGGGGCAGGAGGAGAAGGGGACAACAGAGGATGAGATGGCTGGATGGCATCACTGACTTGATGGATGTGAGTCTGGGTGAACTCCGAGATTTGGTGATGGACAGGGAGGCCTGGCGTGCTGTGATTCATGGGCTCGCAAAGAGTCGGACACGACTGAGCGACTGAGCTGAACTGAACTGAATGTAATATAAAACTAGTGATGAAAATAGAGCCTCATAAAATTCTTGAATCTTCTCTGTGAGGAGGGACCATATAGTAGAAGTTGAACACTTCTTAGATATATCATTTCAATATGTCATTTCGTCTAGTAACTTCTCTTCTCTAGAACTGAAATATGTTTATCTCACTCATAATTTTAAAATGTCATATTTAAACATAATGCATAGTAATCCTTGTCTTCAAAGATGAGGCTTCAAGTATTAACTTGTTTTGTTTTGTTTTTTTTAATTTTTTTTAAGCCAGGAAGCTCTGGTAAATGAAAAAAAATCACATTTCTGTGAAAGAATTTTGTAAATTATTAAAGTAAATTCAAAACATAAAAGTAATTTTAAAATATGCTTTTGTATTTCTAAACTATATTATCACCACATCAAGTTATCTGTTGCATTTTCTTCAACCTAAAGTAAATTAGGGAGCTATTTAAATTAATTGCTGTTTGATTTCTTATGAGATTATTATTTTATATTTTTGTTTTTCACATATTTATTTACTTATCTACAAAATACATACCACTCATTTTTGACCCACATGTATCTCCATGACTCTGTCTTTCTGTTGGTTTATTTATATATTTTATTACTTTATTATTTGACCACAAAAGTCCAATAAGTAACACGCTTGAGATCTTTTATGAAACATAGCTCCAGCTTGATCTTGTCACTAAGGAACCAAATGACTAATTTACAAATCAGGAATGAATTATTTTCAGTAAAATTCAGATCATGGGTTCCTATGTAAGGAGTTTGCAAGTCACCATTCCATCTTAATAAGTAAAAATTTGAACAAACTGAAAAATCAACAACTCTTCTTAGATTCATCAGAGAGGGGAATACACAGGGCAGCGTTCTCAAGTTTAGAGGACAAGCAAATTAAGGATTTTGAGACTTATCCAAGTAGATAATCACAAGTAGAAATTGACTTGAAAAATTGCTGACAGGATAGGAAAACCTGAACTGTAATTGTCGAAATACTGAAGCTTAGTGTGTACAAATCTAAGAGTTAAAAAATTCTAGGGACCTCAACCATAAGGAGGCCCTTATAATATTGTGGGTTTTTACCGCCTGCCCCTGAGAAGCTTGAAGAGATTTCCACAGGAAATATCAGAGAAGAGTCCCCCAGGCAAACAGAAAAAAGTACTCTCTCCCCACCTCCTCCCCATCACCCACACAGGGGAAGTGAAGGAAGCAATGTTGAAATATATTGGACACTTAACAAGGCCTACCCTCAGTACTTAAGGATAGCCAAACCTGCTCGTGTATGATCAGAGCCTAGCTGACCCAACTCCAGCCCTCTTCCTGTCCCACTGAAACCAGGAGAAACAGACAACAATGAAAACAAACCCTGAGAAATTGGTAAAGTTTACATTTCAGGGGCACAGGATCCCTACTGACTGGATGACTGAGACTTAATCATAGGAATACTGAATGTTTCCCCTCGCTGTGTATCTTCAGTTCAGTTCAGTTCAGTTCAGTCGCTCAGTCATGTCCAACTCTTTGCGACCCCATGAATCACAGCATGCCAGGCCTCCGTGTCCATCACCAACTGCCAGAGTTCACTCAGACTCAGCTTATTAAAAGCCTGATTGCATTAATTCCTTTTTGCATAGTATTAATACATTATGCTCAGCTATCAAGGAAATATCACAGGACATGACAAAAAGTGAAAAAAGCACAATTTAGACAGAGCAAGCATCAGAATTAGACACAACAAGGATATTGGATAGATCAGACCTGGAATTTGTAGCAACAGTTATTGATATGCTAAGTGTGCCAATGAATAAACTAAATGGCAAGCAGCAGCAGATGGTCACTGGAAGCAGAGTGAAAATGTTAAGAAAGAGTCAAAAAGAAATACTAGAGATAAAAACCACTATAATAGAAATGAAGAATGCCTTTGATGGACTGAACACAGATGAGTAAAGAATCACTGAGCTTGAGGATGTCTCAATAAAATCCTGAAAAATGAAAAGCAAAGAGAAAAAAGATTTAAAATATAGAATTTCCAAGGACTGTGGGACAACTACAAAAGGTATAATATGAATTTAATGAGAATACCAGCAGGAGAAGAAACAGAGAAAGGAAAAGAATATTTGAAATAATAGTGACAGAGAATTTCCTCAGATTAAATTAATGTCAGATACCAAACTACATGGGCTTCCTAGATAGCACAGTGGGTAAAGAATTTGTCTGCCAAAGTAGGAGACATAGGAGATGTGGGTTCAGTCCCTGGGTCTGGAAGATCCCTTGGAGGAGAGCATGGCAACCCACTCCAGAATTCTTGCCTGGGAAATCTCATGGACAGAGGAGCGTGGAGGGCTACAGTTCACAGGGTCTCAAAGAATCAGACACGACCGAAGTGACTGAGCACGTGCTGCTGCTGCTGCTGCTGCTGCTAAGTTGCATCAGTCGTGTCCAACTCTGTGCGACCCCATAGACGGCAGCCCACCAGGCTCCCTGTCCCTGGGATTCTCCATGCAAGAACACTGGAGTGGGTTGCCATTTCCTTCTCCAATGCATGAAAGTGAAAAGCGAAAGTGAAGTCGCTCTGTCATGTCCAACTCTTTGTGACCCCATGGACTGTAGCCTACCAGGCTCCTCTGTCCATGGGATTTTCCAGGCAAGAGCACTGGAGTGGGGTGCCATTGCCTTCTCCTGACTGAGCACGTATACACGCACAAAACTACATATCCAGGAACCTTAGAGAATACCATGCAGGATAGATGCTTAAAGTACACCTAGAAAAATAATCTTTAAACCACAGAAAATAAAAGATAAAGATAACATCGTGGGGAAGCCAGAGGGGAAAATTACTTTACCTATAGAGGAACAAAGATAAGAGTTCTATCTGATTTACCTTCAGAAAATATTCAAGCAAGAAGAGCATGAAATATTTAAAGTGTTGAGATAAACATCCCACCAAGCTAGACTTTTGTACCTCGTAAAATTATTTTACTCAGCCGTTAAAAAGAATGCATTTGAATCAGTTCTGACGAGATGGGTGAAACTGGAGCCAATTATACAGAGTGAAGTAAGCCAGAAAGAAAAACACCAATACAGTATACTAACACATATATATGGAATTTAGGAAGATGGCAATGACGACCCTGTATGCAAGACAGGAAAAAAGACACAGATGTGTATAACGGACTTTTGGACTCAGAGGGAGAGGGAGAGGGTGGGATGATTTGGGAGAATGGGAATTCTAACAGGTATACTATCATGTAAGAATTGAATCGCCAGTCCATGTCTGACGTAGGGTGCAGCATGCTTGGGGCTGGTGCATGGGGATGACCCAGAGAGATGTTGTGGGGAGGGAGGTGGGAGGGGGGTTCATGTTTGGGAACGCATGTAAGAATTAAAGATTTTAAAATTTAAAAAATAAAAAAAAATTTAAAAAAAAAGTGAAAGTGAAATAAACACTTTTCCCAACAAACCAAAATTGAAGAAATTTGTCATCAGCAATTTTCCCTTACAAGAATATTAAAAGGTCATTAGAGAGACATAAAATAATATAATACAGAAATTAACATTTACAGGAGGTAAAAGCTCGTAAGAAAAGAATAAGTTGAAGGTAAAATAGAATATCTTTTTTCTTTTTAACTGATCTAACATGTAACAATTTGTTAAGAATAATAACATTTTTAACTATGCATGCTTATGTATGTGTATATATTTATACACAGATATGTACGCATATGTGTGCTTATGTATAAGTGCAGTGAACTATACAAGGGACTCGAAGAGGGCAAGAAGATCAGTCGTTGTTAGGGGTGAGAGGTTAGAGAGATAAAAGGGTGAGAGGTTAGTGAGATAAAATGGCAGAACATAGAGGAATTTTAGGGCAGTGAAAGTTTTTCATGTGATACTATAATGATGGTTATATGTTATTTTACATTAGTCAAATCCATAGAATCTGCAAATATCAAGAGTGAACCCTAAGGTAAGTTATGAACTTTGGGTGATTATAATGTGTCAATATAGGTCCATCCTTGGCAAGAAAAATGTCTCATTTTGGTAATTGATGTTGATATCAGGAAAGGCTATTCATGTGTGAAGATACTGGGTATATGGGACAGCTCTCTACCTCCCTTTCAATTTTGAGGTAAAAATAAAACTTCTCTAAAAAAGAGAGTCTTACAAAAAATCCAATAGTATAGATATTTCATATTTTGTCAATAATACTTTAAGATAAAACTATTAATATATTAATAGCCCCTCAAAATATATGATTGACAACATATACTTTTTAAAAAATTTTGCAGCATTGTTAAGGTATAATTGATTCACAAAATATACAAATTTCCTGTTACAAATTGAATTTTTGATATATATTATATATATTTTATATATATATGGGCTTTCCTGGTGGCTTAGACAGTAAAGAATCTGCTTGCAATGTAGGAGACCTGGGTTCGATACCTGGATAAGGAAAATCTTGCATAGAAGGGAATGTCAACCCACTCTGGTATTCTTGCTTGGAGAATCCCCATGGACAGAGAAACCTGACTGGCTATGGTCCAGGGGTTGCAAAGAGTCAGACACAACTAACAGAATGAAGCACACAGCATATATGTATATGTATATCTATATATCTCTCTATATACCTATCAAACCATCACCCCAATCATGGTAATAAGCATATCTATCAATTAAGAAAGTTTTCTCATACCTGTTGTTGTTCAGTCACCTAGTCATGTTAGACTCCTTGCAAAGTCATGTTAGACTCTTAAGCAAAGATAGACTCTTTGTGACCCCATATCCAATTTTTTGCAACCTCATACCTACCTTTTTAAAACTGTGGTAATAACAGTTACTGGGAAATATATCCTGTTTGAAAACTTTAAGTACATAATACTGGTGATGAGATGGTAAGAGTGTGAGTGTGTGTTAGTGACTCAGTCGTGTCTGGCTCTTGGCAACCCCATGGATTGGCGCCCACCAGGCTCCTCCATCTATGGGATTTTCCAGGCAAGAATAGTGAAGTGGGTTGCCCTTCCATTCTCCAGTGGATCTTCCCAACCTAGGGATGGAAGCCAGATCTCCTGCATTGCAGGCAGACTATTTGTTTTCTGAGCAACTAGAGAATAATGAATTGGTCTGCAATGCCTTATTTTATAAGGCATATAGACCATCAAGACAGTAGTGAGATTCACATGCTTTGAGACGCTCTTCTCAGCCTGGATTTCACCCCTGCTTCTCTGATAGCTGCTCCTTGACCATCATGGTTGAGTTCACACTGTGATGTTTTATCTGCTTCTGTGTCTTTACCTAATCAGTCTCAGGTCAGTTCAGTTGCTTAGTCACCTCTGACTCTTTGTGACCCCAATGGACTTCACTATACCAGGTTTCACAGTCCATAACCAACTCATAGTGCTTGCTCAAACTCATGTTGATTGAGTCGGTAATGCCTTCCAACCATCTCATCCTCTGCCATTTCCTTCTCCTCCTGCCTTCACTCTTTCCCAGCATCCGAGTCTTTTCAAATGAGTCAGTTCTTCACATCAGGTGGCAAAAGTATCGGAACTTCTGCTTCAGCATCGGTCCTTCCAATGAATATTTAGGACTGATTTCCTTCAGGACTGACTGGTTTGATCTCTTTGCAGTCCAAGGGATCTCAAGAGTCTTCTCCAACGCCACAGTCAAAAAGCATCGATGATTCAGTGATAAGCCTTCTTTATGGTCCAGCTCTCACATCCATACATGATTACTGATAAAACCATAGCTTTGACTAGATGGATTTTTGTTGGCAAAGTGATGTCTCTGCTTTTTAATATGCTGTCTAGGTTGGTCATAGCTTTTCTTCCAAAGAGTAAACATCTTTTCATTTTATGGCTGTAGTCACCATCTGCAGTGATTTTAGAACCCAAAAGAATAAAGTCTGCCACTGTTTGCCATTCTATTTGCCATGAAGTGATGCGATCAGATGCTGTGGTCTTCGTTTTTTGAATGCTGAGTTTAAGCCAGCTTTTTCACTCTCCTCTTTCACTTTTATCAAGAGGCTCTTTAGTTCCTTTTCCCTTTCTGCCATAAGTGTGGTGTCATCTGCATATCTGAGGTTATTGATATTTCCCTTGGCAATCTTTAGTCCAGTTTGTGTTTCATCCAGTCCAGCATTTCACATGATGTGCTCTGCGCATAAGTTAAATAAGCAGGGTGACAATATACAGCCTTGACATGCTCGTTTCCCAACTGGGAACCAGTCTATTGTTCCATGTCTGGTTCTAACTGTTGCTTCTTGACCTGCATACAGATTTCTCAGGAAGCAGGTCAGGTCATCTGCTATTCCCGTCTCTTTAAGAGTTTTCCACAGTTTGCTGTGACCAACACAGTCAAAGGTTTTGGCATAGTCAATAAAGCAGAAGTAGATATTTCTCTGGAACTCTCCTACTTTTTATATGAGTCAATGGATGTTGGAAATTTGATTTATGGTTCCTCTGCCATTTCTAAATTTAGCTTGAATATCTGGAAGTTCTCAGTTCATGTACTGTTGAAGTCTTGCTTAAATTTTTAGGATTACTTTTCTAGTGTGTGAGTTAAATACAATTGTGCAGTTGTTTGAACACTCTTTGGTATTGCCTTTCTTTGGGATTGAAATGAAAACTGACATTTTCCAGTCCTGTGGCCACTGCTGATTATTCCAAATTTGCTGGCATATTTAGTGTAGCACTTTCACAGCATCATCTTTTAGGATTTGAAATGACTCAACTGGAATTCCATCACCTCCACTAGTTTCATTTACAGTGATGCTTCCTAAGGCCCACTTGACTTCACTTTTCAGAATGTCTGGCTCTAGGTGAGTGATCGCACCATCATGGTTATCTGGGTCATTAAGATCTTTTTTTGTATAGTTTTTCTGAGTATTTTTCCACCTCTTCTAATCATTTTAGGTTTGTGCTTAGTCACTCAGTTATGTCTGACTCTTTGCAACACAGTGGACTTGTACCCCACCAGGCTCCTCTGTCCATGGGATTCTCTGGGAAAGAATACTGGAGTGGGTTGCCATGCCCTCCTCCAAGGGATCTTTCCACCCCAGGGATCAAACCTAGGTCTCCCGCATTGCAAGATTATCATCTGAGCCACCAGGAAAGTGCAGTCTAGGTTTAAATATATTAAAAATGTACACACCAATTTATGTACATATCTTATATTTTATATATATATTTTAAAATATATTAGTGAAAGTTGGTATATATATATTATCAGCTGGTATATATGTATTTTAATATATACATTTATTTAAAATACATGTAAAAATCTATAAAATCATGTACCAATTTAAAATATATATATCAATCTTATATATATGCCCAGTCTAGGTTTAAATATATTTTAAATGTATATACTGATTTTATATATATATATATATATATATATATATATATATATACATACTGATACCCACTTCCTAAGATGAGCATTGGATGGGTCAATTTATAATTTTATAATAGTTATAAATTATTATTTTTAATGGTAATTAATAATAATTTTATATAATTTATAATTGACTCATCTAATTCTCATCTTGGGAAATGCATATTGGTATATAGAAATATCCTACACATGTGGCTAGAATGATTAGATGTAAAGTCAAAGGTAGTAGGTTATCCATATTCTACTCTGAATTGAGAAGAGTGTTCCCTACTGAAGAGACAGATGGTGTCCTATGGCCTCCATGACCTGACTTAAGATTCCAACCTTCTCATGTGAAATCCAACTGCATTCTTAAGGCATTTATAGCTTTACAACCAAGTCCTCTATTTTTCCTTAAGTTAGGTCATTTTGGTTTACCTTAATTGAAACCAGACATGTTTTGATTAACATAATGATAATGAAAAGTTTAATAACTAATTTTTTTCCATGTGCATTTAGTAGTTAAGAGGACTGAATTATAGAATGGTGAAATTTTGTTTAAGGAAAGAAAAGAGTAATGATTTAAAATCACATCTTTTGATAATTTTTTAATATTATGCTATGTCTTTGGACCAAAAGAGGAGAGTGAAAAAGTTGGCTTAAAACTCAATATTCAGAAAACTAAGATCATGGCATCTGGTTCCATCACTTCATGGCAAATAGATGGGGAAGCAATGGAAACAGTAACAGACTTTTTTATTTCGGGGGGCTCCAAAATCACTGCAGATGGTGACTGCAGCCATGAAATTAAAAGATACTTGCTCCTTGGAAGAAAAGTGATGACCAACCTAGATAGCATATTAAAAAGCAGAGACATTACTTTGCCAATAAAGGTCCATCTAGTCAAAGCTATGGTTTTGCCAATAGTCATTTATGGTGTAAGAGTTGGACTATAAAGAAATCTGAGTGCCAAAGAATTTGTGCTTTTGAACTGTGGTGATGTAGAAGACTCTTGAGGATCCTTCGGGCAGCAAGGAGATCCAACCAGTCAATCCTGAAAGAAATCAGTGCTGAATATTCATTGGAAGGACTGATGCTGAAGTTGAAACTCCAATACTTTGGCCACTGATGCCAAGAACTGACCCATTTGGAAAGACCCTAATGCTGGGAAAGATTGAAGGCATGAGGAAGGGATGATAGAACATGAGATGTTTGGATGGCATCACTGACTCAATGGCTATGAGTTTGAGTAAACTCCAGGAGTTGGTGATGGACATGGAGGCCTGACGTCCTGCAGTTCATGGGGTCTCAAAGAGTCGGACACAACTGAGCAACTGAACTGAACTTGGACCAAAAAAGTGATCTAAAAGAAGTCATTAGAGACGAACAATTGAAAATTTGTTGAAAAACATGTTGTCCAGTTCCATTAAAGTGCAGAATAGTGTAGAATCATTCTATTTTTACATGCTAGCAGCAAGTAATTTACTATTAAAAAGAATATGCTTCAATGGTATATACTTCATTTTCTGTTATAAAGATTCAGATATAGGAGATCTATTTTATAATATTTTCATTTTTTTCCTTTAAAATACTTTGATTTGTTCATCTTTTGAATATACTCTTAGTGTATAAACTGGAATAGACCAGAAATCCTCCACATTTGCTGTATATGATTATTATAGCCTTATATTGCCCAGGATTCTAGTGGTATATTAGATAATATCATGTTTTTGGAGAGAGGAGAAAGTAAATAATTTTTATGACATTTCGAGAAAGTTTTACAAGATTGTCAAGAGGTTAAAATTTACTCTATACAAGAAGTAACTCAAGACAGAAAGCTTGTAAAATTCTCAAATCCATGTGGTACTTGAAAGGTTAGTTACCATCTTAAACTTATCTAAATCTGCTTAGTACCACAATAATGCTATGCAATAATGCAAGAAAACTGTGCCTTAAATGTGCTTTTCTAGATAGGTGCATATCTTAAATGCTATTTATTAATGCAAGTGTGTATATACTGTACATATCTTTTTTTTTTTTGCAAGTCACATTTTTATTCCACATCCTTCTTCTATGCTTTATCTGTGTAACACCAATATTTTAGTTTCTAACTCTTGAGAGATTGTATGATAGTGGAAAACAAATTATCAAAGCAATTAACGATGTTTTTCATATCTACAGGAGCTAGAAATCTCTGCTTTTAAAATTAATTATTAGTTTCAACTTCTGAAATGTAGACAGTGCTACAGGTACTCAATCAAACTGTTAGAATGTGCTATTTTGAATCATAATGAAATTTTTTTTTTTGTCAGAAGTGTATCTTAATATATTTAGCTATCTGAAACATTTATCAGACTTCAATTAAAAAATTATTTAAAAGCAGCACAGCTGATTAGAGGATATTTTTCCCTCTTTAAAATTAAAAAAAAATCTACAAATCTAATGACTATCTGCCATAAATTCAAATAATAGTATGTTTCATGCTATATTTAACATCCCTTAAAACCATCTGTAGTTATTTACTTGGGCAAATATGTCTAAATATTAAGCAATTTTAAACATTTAATTATTTGCAGGTATGGGTTTGGAATAAATTAAAATTATAAATTCTTCACTTTGAAAATTATTTAAATGATTTATCCTATCATTTTAGACTATATGCTAGATCTAGCAAGGTTGATATCTTAGCCTGATTCTCTCAGGTGTCTTAGGAGACACATTTTAGGAGACTTAAGACTGACACTGTGGTTGATATTTGTAAATGTGGACGCTGGGCTAGTTTTTTTTTTTAAAGCACCAGAATCTACATTCTGAAAGACACTTTAAAAAACTCAGATCCTATTTGGTTTCAGCATTCAGCATTCAGGCTGGGCTTTAATCTTTCTTTAGAAACTCTCACAGACCTCAGATCTTCCTATCAAGCCAAAACCAGATTTTTTGTGTGTTTATTATATGTGTGTTAAATTGCTTCAGTTGTGTCTGACTTTGTGAGACCCTGTGGACTGTAGCCTTCCAGGTCCTCTGTCCATTTGAATCTCCAGGCAGGAATACTAGAGTGGGTTCCCAGGCCCTTCTCCAGGGAATCTTCCACCTAGGGACTGAAGCTGCATCTCATATGTCTCCTGCATGGGTAGGTGAATTCTTTACCACTAGCACCACCAGAGATGGAGATGGATTTCTGCATTCAAGAGATGCAGAAACTTGAAGCAGTCCTGAAATTTACCCAAAGATAAACACCCTTTTTAAGCCTCTTCCAGGATACTATTTCATGAATATCCAGAATTAATACTATCTTGAAGTTCTTAAACAACACTTATTTCTCCATTTTGGTCACTAATTTTCATGTTCTAGTGTAAAACATTTAATATACCATATTTGGAGCAAAATTCCCTTAGTTTCAGTAATAACTTAGTTTTTAAAAAGGGTACTAGATATTACTGCTTGATAACTAGAAAACTTGCACTCTAGCACTGGTTATATGTCTATTGGTTATCTTTTAAAATATGTTTATTTGCATAAATAAGTATTATGCATGTGCCTGATTTTCTATTTTAGGTGCTGATGATTCAGTAGAAAAAATAATTTACAAATTCTGCCATCTAATGAATTTACATCTTAGCAATTATCCTTGTGGAAATTGCTTAATTTCCATATTTGTATGTAGCTATCTCTTTCATGAATACATATACTTATGTAAGTAGATAGATAGTACATATAGATATTAATCCAAGGCATTATATATACTGAGAACCTCTATAATATGCAAGGAAATTATTTTATTGTTAGTTTTAAATCAGCAATAATAAAATCAATTAAATTAACTAATCAAATCATTCCTAACACTTTAGAAACCTAATGAGCTTCCTATTTCAAATGCTGAGTTGCACAATACATAACTATTGTCTCTAGATTTGTTATTGTGTATAGCAATGACCTTTCTTTACTGTCATGTTGCATTTAGGGAAGACACCTGATTTGTTATCCACCTTAAGACTATTTTTGGCAATGTAACCTATTAATTTTCTTTTCTTTTATCCTTTGAGTCCTTACCTCTTAGAATTACTTGCTGTAAAAGTTATATTTGTTATACAGCAAAGGTTAGCAATTACTGTGACTAGAGGCCACTATTAGTACTTAGGTATCTTTAAGGGCTAAATTATAACATTGTATTATGGTTAGAATTACAGTCTTTTTACCTGAGATGGATCTTAAGGATCATCTTGTTCTATCCTGTAATTTCACAGAGTTTTTAATCATCTAGCACAAGGTCATATAGTCACTTGGTAGCAGAGCTGGAACTATGTCCAAATCTCTTATGTTCTTCATGACCATACAACTCATCATTTATATGAGCTAGTATTGCCTTCTTTCATATTTCTTCCTGCTCCTAATGTTAACAGTGTACTACTTTGGAATAGCATGTAATGCATTTTAACCATTTCTACACCAACAGTTCAACCCACTCCAGTACTCTTGCCTGGAAAATCTCGTGGACGGAGGAGCCTGGTGGGCTACAGTCCTGGTGGGGTTGCGAGGAGTTGGACACGACTGAGCAATTTCACTTTCACTTTTATGCATTGGGGAAGGAAATGGCAACCCACTCCAGTACTCTTGCCTGGAGAATCCCAGGGACAGAGGAGCCTGGTGGGCTGCCGTCTATGGGATCGCACAGAGTTGGACACGACTGAAGCGACTTAGCAGCAGCAGCATCAGCAGCAGCCAGCCCAACAGTTATTTTCTGTCAAAATTATATTTCCTGAAAAAGTCACATGCTTAAAAAAATTAGCTTAGCAACATAATTATTGGGCTTCCCTGGTGGCTCAGTGGTAAAGAATCCCTCTGCCATTGTAGGAGATGCAAGTTGTATCCCTGAGTCATGAAGATCCCCTGGAGAAGGAAATGGCAAACCATTCCAGTAGTCTCGCTGGTATAAGCCCATGGACAGAGGAGCCTGGCGGGCTACAGTCCACGGGTGTCACAAAGAGCTGAACTCAAGTTAGCAACTAAACACAAAACAGAATTATTATCAGATATGATAATAGAGGCTAGGTGGTTCAGATGGTAAAGGATACACCTGAGATGCTGGAGACGTGGGTTCCATCCCTCGGTTTGGAAGATGTCCTGAAGGAGGGCATGTCAAAGCACTCCAGTATTCTTGCCTGAAGAATCTCCACGGACAGAGAAGCCTGGCTGGCTACAGTCCATGGGCTTGCAGAGTCAGACGCAACTGAGCACAGCAACACACGAAAATAGAGCAATGTTGATTGCAGATAAGCAGGAATCTGGTGGATGTGAAAAGGCAAACTAACCGCGAAATTTATGACTATTTCATGAAGCTTATGACTGAAACTCTCATATATCATTGTTTTATTCTAATGCACACCTAGATTTATCTGAACTTAACACAGGACAATAAAATTTTATTTTTTAATATGACTAGAGATAAATGATTACATTAAATTTTGTCTTACGAATTTTGTGGACAGCTCCGAAAATTTTAAAAAAGGTTTGTTTCCCCAGATAGAATGAAATAAAAATAATTTCATTCAGAAGTATTTTAGTAAAATCATGAAAGTAATAGTAATATTTAAGACGATGCAGTCCTAATGGACAATACAGCTTACTTGGTAAAGTTTTCTATTTTCAAATAAAAATTAGTCCTTGGTAGCTCTTGACATGATATCGCTTGCCATTTTAAGCATCCTTATATGCTTGAATGCCAACATATATACTGCTTCTTCATATTAATGAAGAATTCTAGACCCAAAAGTAGCTTTGACAATCATAGATTAATTTAGACATTTTCAGATAAACTAGTTAAGGTCCTAAGGGATAAGTAGAACTATGCTCTGTGAACTCCATTAGAGCAGGAAAAATATTGTTTATATATAAATAATATTACATATATATACATATATGTATATACATATATACATATATACATATATATATACATATATATATATGTAATTTGCCCTCAAATGAGATACAGGAGACATGAGATTCTGTGAAAGTGATGACTTTCTATACTGAATATTTGGAAATGTTATTCTTAAAATATGAGTTTTTATTGTTTGTGCGAGTGTGTGTGCTCAGTCCTGTCCAACCCTTAGCCAGCCAGGCTCCTCTGTCCATGGGATTTCCCAGGCAAGAATGCTGGAGTGGGTTGCCATTTCTTCCTCCAGAGGATCTTCCCAAACCAGGGATTGAACCTGCGTCCCTTGTGTCCCTGGCATTGGCAGGCAGCTTCTTTACCATTAGCACCACCTGGGAAGCCCATGACTTTTTATTAGAAGGGTATTTATTTTTAGAGTATTGAAAATAACCCATTCTTTTGCAGCCGTGGCACATTAACTTATGTAAGTTGTTCTCAAAATATCAGAGTTTTGCAACATCACATATGATAGAATATTTCTTAATTCTGTAGGATGTTTTATTATTTTCATTATTTAAAAAATTCCAATTGTAGATCAAATCACAGAACTATTTAATATCATCATATTTTTAGACAAGAAAATATTCAATTTTTTCTTCTTTAGGTTAATGTATACTAATTTAAGAATTTATTCCCAGGTTAATGTGTATTTGACTCAGTTTGATTTACTTGTTTTTTTATTTATTTTTTATCTAGCTCATATCCTTATGTGATTTCTCTACTTCTTTTGAATTTTTGTGTATTCATTTATTATGCATTAAACTCAGCAATTTTCATGAGGCTGTTGTTCATATTACTTCATATTCTATCTTTAATTGTGTTAATTTTTCCATTTCTGTTTTCTTTAGTTGCTATCCTCATTATCTTCTATTTATGTATTTAAATTTATTTAAACAGAATTGTGACTTAAAATGGATGCAAAGTCAGCTGAAATCTTAGCCTTAAAAAAATTAAAACTGTCAAATTAAAACTGTCAGCAGGGAACAACTTCAAACACACTTTCTTTTCAATGGCTACTATTGTAATTCAAACTTTCACTTAGAATTGAAAGCAATTATGATTAAAGGCTTTCAATTTTGATTTTTCATTAAAAAGTAGCAATATAAGTCTCTTAATGCTATAAAGGTAAATTTGTTTAAGAGTGTACAGTTGTGGATTTAAATAAAATGTGGTTACTTAAAACCCTTTTAATTTATGTTCCATCACTCCCTGCTGTTAGAACCTGTTTCAGAACTTAATTATCTTGATGACTATGACAAAATTCTGTGACAAATTACCCAGGAAATATAAGAACATAATTTAGGACAAAAAGGTTTTAAATTAACTGGCTTTTGCTCAATGGAGTTCTGTTAGACAATTTTTGTTTTGTAACTGAATATTGATTGAGAGAGAAATGGAAAAGATTACAGGAATCATCATTCATTTTTGCAAAATAAGTTGTAGTTTCCACATACCATATCAAATAACAAATCATATAGCACCATCTCAAATTTTGGGGCATTGCTTTTTTCCAAACTTGCTATTTTAGAAAGAATTTTAGCTTTGTGTTCACTGAACACCAAACAGAGCATGAGTCTCTCTTAGCTTGGTTGCTGAACATGTGATTTAAATAGGTTTTGTATATTAGAATGCCCTTTTTTTATTCTCATGGACCAAATTAATCTGAGCTCAATTGTAGAACTCTATAAAGTACTGCGGCGGAGGTGTCAGCAACACTAGCATCAAGATCAGCAAAGGCACTGTTAAATGTGACATTTTGCAATTAATTCTAGCAAAGGTGTTCAGTCACATCATCCCTTCAGTATAATTTGCATTTGACCCTTGATAATACCCACTTTCTTACATTTCAAGTTCATTGTTTTTAAGAAACGATTTTCTTCAGAACCTCCTAGACTTCTGGTCTTAACTTGGAGTGCTTTTTGCTTTTGCAGTTGTCTTTTCTTTGCACTGATTCATTTAAGCAGAGTTAAGCAAAAATATCTTTAAGCACCAGGTTTATTGTCTACTGTATCACTAGTGATAGTACTTCATTTATATTGGTAATGCTCTCTACTTTATTAGGTTATAAATTTCTTAATGCCAAAAACAATGTTTTTCATGTTTATATCCTTAGCACCTAGCATGATATCTGTCACATAATGGGTCGAAAATATATGTTTAATCCCTGAATACATGAAGGAGTAGAAGTCTCCCATCTTTGAGACTGAATCATGCTTAAAGTCAGTTCCCATTGCCACATCTCTTCCACTAGCAGTATTGGCAGTACTTCTCTTGAGAGGATGGGAGATGTGGTCTGTATTTCCTATCTTTGAGCACTTGCTCAACTACTTAACTTTGCAAGCACAATATTTTTAAATGACTTCTTTTCATTTTTCCCAGAAGTTCTCAGCCTATAAAAATCTTTGTTTTTCATCATTTCTAAGAACAAATTAACACGTCAGCTCACAGGACTTTGTCAGCCTTCTTGTGTACTGCTACTGCTGCTGCTACTGCTGCTGCTAAGTCACTCCAGTCGTGTCCAACTCTGTGCGACCCCATAGACGGCAGCCCACCAGGCTCCCCCGTCCCTGGGATTCTCCAGGCAAGAACACTGGAGTGGGTCGCCATTTCCTTCTCCAATGCATGAAAGTGAAAAGTGAAAGTGAAAAGTTAAAGTGAAGTTGCTTAGTCATGTCCGACCCTCAGCAACCCCATGGGCTACAGCCTACCAGGCTCCTCCGTCCATGGGATTTTCCAGGCAGGAGTACTGGAGTGGGGTGCCACTGCCTTCTCATTTCTTGTGTGGTTCCCTCAGAAACTCACTTGCTGTTACTGAATTGAAAAAATAAAGTAAAAAACCATGGGGTTGTGGAAAAAGGGGTTGTGCACAGTTGTTAGTCACTAATCTCTTTTCATGGGTTCAGCACCTGTCTTCCCAGCAGATCAATTTCCATTTTATTAACATTTTCTGTTTCTTCTCTTCTTTGTTGTGGTCTGATTTCCTTCCACTTTGAGGAGTTGAATTTCAAGCAATATACTTGAGACATATTTTAAAAGTTCCCTGAATATTTCGAAATGGGGTTTTCCAAATTAATCAGCACAACAAAAAGTAGACTAGACTTCTTAAGAACTTTCTTCTCATCTGTTAACTTTTTTGCTCTTTTTAATCCTTCCTCTTAAAATAAAATTCTGCTATTGAAAGTATTTAAGGCTGTCATTTGCTTTCTCTCTCTCTCTCTCTCTCTCTCTCTTTTTCTTTTCTTTTTTTTTTTTTTTTTTTTGCATTTTAGTTAGGGTACGGTATAGATTTAGAAAATATTTTCTTAAACCATTTTCTCCAATTAAAGAATTTAGAATATTGCTATAAATATTCAAGATGGGTTATTTTACTTATGCTTCTCTGATTTCCTTCCTTTAATTTATTTAATTATTATCTGTAAGAGATAAAGGGTAAATAACATACTCCTTTTTATTTATTTATTTTTAATTGACGAATAATTGCTCTACAGAATTTTGTTGTTTTCTCTGAAACCTCAACATGAATCAGCCATATGTATATATATCTCCCCTCCCTTTTGAACCTCCCTCCCATCTCCTTCCCTATCCCACCCCTCTAGGTTGATACAGAGCCCCTGTTTGAAATTTCCTGAAACATACAGCAAATTCCCTTTGGCTATCTATTTTACATATGGTACTGAAGAAATTTGCAGGACAGCAGTGGAGAAAGACATAAAGAATAAGCTTATGGACATGGGGAGAGGAGAGTGTGAGATGTATGGAGAGAGTAATATGGAAGCAAACATACTCCTTGTACATGATTCATTTAATGCTTTAATATATTATACTTTAAAATATTTAATCTTCATAATCACTCAATGAGATAGGCAAAGAAGATGACAGTATTTTCACTGGAGGATCTGATGCTCACAGAAGTGAATAACATGTCTGTGCTGAGGTCCTAAGGCTTGATTTCATCTTGTGTCAGATTTGATGCCTTTTTCACCTACCTCCTAATCTATCCACCACCAAATATTTTCATTTCTGTCACATATCCAGTGTCATTCATAAAGACCGCTACTATCAAACAAACATTGTGAATCTTACATCAAGAACAGAGTGTTAGTTTCTCCTTAAGAAATCTCTGTGTGTGTGTATGCAATATCTCGCAATAACATAAACTTTGAACCTTGCAATTACTATATGATAATGAAAGAGGTATCAATGAAAAATAAACTTAAATAAGTATCTTATCATTTATACTTTGAGAAAGTTTAGTGGGTATTTTACCCGATACTTTAGATCAGTTTCATATGATGGCAAAGATCAAAGCTAGCATCTTTTCATTGTGATGTTAATTAATTTCTGCCTTGATTCTACTGTTCTTATATATTCTCCTAAAGTAATCCATCATCATGCTGAGGCAAGTGTAATTCAATCTATCACTGTTGGATTCTGATAGAGGGCTTAGGGGGAATGCAAGTCATCTCCCCAGCAGTAATCAAACAGCTGTGATACATGCCACTTTATGCTTATATCATCATATAATAGATGGCTTTCCTCTTCATGGAAGCTTGCCTCAAAATTTTCAGACAGATGGACCCTGATGCAAAGGTTTCATTTTGTGGAATTTAAGGCTGTGAACTAGTTATTGACAAATACTACATCATCAGTTCCAGTTGAAGACACAGCCTAATAAGTAGAACATTGGCACTAATCCTTATTTAATCAGCCTTAAAATGGTAATTTCAAATTGATGAGGGCACAGGGAATAGATTTTGTACTCATAAAGTGCTTCTAAAAATACCAATAATGTGTGTATACAACCCAAGGATGAAATTAAAGAGTCCCCAGCAACTATAATAAGAAGAATAAACTATAAAGAGCATGAAAAAAGTATGACTGAAAGACCTTATAAAAACACAGAGAGGAAAATTTCTTCCTGTCTCTCCAGTAACATGTATTCATATTTGTAGTCTGAAATTTAATCTAGGGAACAAATATTCATAGAATTAAAAGAGAAGGATTTTTAAAATGTGAGTATAAGTATCATTAAGAACTTCTGTCACGCTGAAGACAGTATAATCATATAAACAAGCTCAAATGTTGAAAGGGATTTTAGAGCTCGTATGATCCAAATCAGTTATTTAATAGATAAGCAGGCTAAGTAAGGTTAAATTATACAGATAGCAACTTTCTAAGCAAATACTAGAATCCAGGCCTCCAAATGCTCTGTTTTCTGTTTCTGTCCGGTCTCTGCAAACATATGTGCCAGGGTCCAGCCCCCGCAGGATCCAGGGGAACCTGAAGGAAAAACGGCATCCGCAATTGATTTAGAGAGAGATAAGGAAAGAATATTGTAGACCAGAATTGAAAGAGACACATGTACACCAATGTTCATTGCAGCACTGTTTATAATAGCCAGGACATGGAAACAACCTAGATGTCCATCAGCAGATGAATGGATAAGAAAGCTGTGGTACATATACACAATGGAGTATTACTCAGCCATTAAAAAGAATACATTTGAATCAGTTCTGATGAGATGGATGAAACTGGAGCCGATTATACAGAGTGAAGTAAGCCAGAAAGAAAAACACCAATACAGTATACTAACACATATATATGGAATTTAGAAAGATGGCAATGACGACCCTGTATGCAAGACAGCAAAAAAGACACAGATGTGTATAGCGGACTTTTGGACTCAGAGGGAGAGGGAGAGGGTGGGATGATTTGGGAGAATGGCATTGAAACATGTATACTATCATGTAAGAATCAAATCACCAGTCTATGTCCGATGCAGGATACAGCATGCTTGGGGCTGGTGCACGAGGGTGACCCAGAGGGATGTTGTGGGGAGGGAGGTGGGGGGGGGGTTCATGTTTGGGATTGCATGTACATCCGTGGTGGATTCATTTCAATGTATGGCAAAACCAATAGAGTATTGTAAAGTAAAATAAAGTAAAAATAAAAATTTAAAAACAAAAACAAAAAAAAGAAAATAGAGGAGAGAAAGAGGCTGATATTTTTTGGTTTACACAGAAAGCCAATAAAACTTCGAGACAAGAAGTTTGCCCTGTTCACGGAGACCACAGGTGCCTTCCCGGTCTCCTGAGGGAGTGAAGACGCAGAACGTCTTCCCGTTCAGGTCTTAGAAACCCGGGCAGATAAGTGAACGCAGGGAGCCTCTATGCTCCAAGAGATCAGCCTGAAAAAGAAAGTAAGAGAGAAAAAAAAGAGAGAAAAGGAAAACACAGGGTGACCAAGCTTCTTCAAGTGAGGCCCTTTGTTTTTATTTTTAAAAGGGTCTTTTATAATTTTACTTGTACACAGAGGGAAATGAAAGATGCAAAGTCATACAGAGTCAGCCCAAACATTACATCTGTTTTGTCTTTATCGAAACCAGGATTTTTCTGCAAACCTTTCCCATAAACAATATTGTGTACATTATCTTCTGTCCTTGGAGGCCTGTGAACATTTTATGACCCTCTTTTGATAAAGGCTTCTCAACCAGAAAACTTATTTTCCCCTGAAATATTTTTTCTATTTCTAATCTATGTCAGCCTCAAAAAGTATTAAACAAGTTACATTTCTCATGGAGTAAAAGTTACAAGAAAGAACCAATTGTCTCAAAAGTCTGATGTAGTTAAATTCAAGGCTACAGTTGTTTTTCTTACACTCCAACTATGTTAACTAACGCACTCCCAGGTGCACAGTGGATAAGAGATATGGGAACTTAGCAACAAGCATTGGCCCAATAATGAAATCCTACATTAGCACTACTCTAATAACTTTTAACTCTTTGAAAGGCTCTATGTTTTAGGCTTTCTGTGCCTCTCACAGTTGGGAGTCTGTAAATAATCACATGTGTAGCTGCAAGAGTCTGGATAAATCTGCCAAGCAAGCTAAAATGCTAACAGATTGGAAATATTCCTCTCATGTCCAGGAGACTTATTAGCTATAGCCCTAAGTTAATTTTCTCCAGAGAAAGGTGGTCAGGAATAGACACCTGTTAATGTCAGAGGAGTTGGTAAAAGTCACGAAATAGTAAAACAGACAGATTCTGGTTTGGGGGTAGGTGCTCAAGAAAGCCTAGGGAGCCCGTTGAGTTCTGAAGCCTTGCTTAACAGTTCTCTTCCACATGACCTTGTCATGGGTGGGATCTCCCGTGGTGGCTCCCGGCACATATGCTCATTAACAAAGAACCAGCTTGGATCTCTCTTGTGAGTACTCATAGCCCCATCTCCTAATTCTGAGTAAAACTAATGCAGAAAATTTGATTATTTATAAACCTTTCAGTTTTTAAAAAATCTTCTCCATGACCAGCTCTTCAGGTCATGTTGTTGCCACTCCCCTTAATGTTTTGTTACACCTGATTTCAGCAAAGGATATATGCACAATAATACATGATCACCTCACCTGTATTGAAATTTAAGGAGAATTCTTTCCAATTCTTTCTTGAGTAACAAACCTTGAAGATAAAGCCTCATGGCCCCAGGATAAGTCTAATTGTGAAACTTTAATAGTTAAGGAAGAATTGAACAAGAAGGTCAGTGAGAAAGACATACCTTCCTTCCTTTGCTTTCAGAGACTTTTTAGAAATGGTTTTTTCTTAGGCACAATTGGACATTTTTCTTCAATAATAATAGCAACAGTCACAAATGCAATATAGACTGAACATGGTACTAAGAGCATTGCAGATATCAGCTTTCTCTTCTTTACACAGTCTATATATATATGAAGAAAGCGTGGAGATGTTAAATAACTCACTGATTATCTTAAAGCTATTGAGTATCAGATTAGGATTTGAACTCTTCATGCATGCTCAGTCCCTCAGTTGTGTCTGACTCTGTGTACTGTAGCCTGCCAAGCTCCTCTGCCCATAGGATTATTGTTCAGTTGCTAAATCGTGTCCAACTCTGTGACCTTATGAACAGCAGATGCCAGTCTTCCCTGTCTTTTACAATTTCCTGGAGTCTGCTCAAACTCATATCCATTGAGTCAGTGACGTCATCCAACCATCTCATCCTCTGTTACCCACTTGTCCTTCTACCCTCAGTCTTTCCCACCATCAGGGTCTTTTCCAATGAATTGGCTCTTTGTATCAGGTGGCCAAAGTATTGGAACTGCAGCTTCAGCATCAAACCTTCCAATGAATATTCAGAGTTGATTTCCTTTAGGATCAGACTCTCAGGAGTCTTCTCCAGCACCACAGTTTGAAAGCATCAATTATTTGGTGCTCAGCCTTCTTCATGGTCCAACTCTCACATCTCTACATGACTACTGGGAAAACCATAGCTTTGACTATATGGAACTTTGTCAGAAAAGTGATGTCTTTGCTTTTTAATATAATGTCTTGGTTTGTCATAGGTTTTCTTCCAAGGAGCAAGTGTCTTTTAATGTCAGGGTTGCAGTCACCATCCACAGTGATTTTTGAGGCCCAAGAAAATAAAATCTTTCACTGTTTCCACTTTTCCCCCATCTATTTGCATGAAGTGATGGGATTGGATACCATGATCTTCATTTTTTAAATGCTAAGTTTTAAGAAAGTTTTCTCACTCTTATCTTTCATTCTCATCAAGAGCCTCTTTAATTCCTTTTTGTTTTCTGCCATTAGAGTCATATCACCTGCATATCTGAGAATATTGATATTTCTCCAGAAAATCTTGATTCCATATTGTGAGTCATCCAGCCTGGCATTTTTCATGATGTACTCAACATAGAAGTTAAATATGCAAGATGACAATTTGCAGCCTTGACATACTCCTTTCCGATTTGGAACAAGTCCCTTGTTCTATGTCTGGTTCTAACTGCTGCTTCTTGGCCTGAGTACAGGTTTATCAAGAGGTAAGTAAGATGGTTTGATATTCTCATCTGTTAAAGAATTTTCCACAGTTTGTTGTGATCCTCACAGTTGTTAGCTTTAGTGTAGTCATTGAAGGAGAAGATTTTTTTTGGGGGGGGTGGACTTCCCTTGATTTTTCTATGATCCAGCATGTTGGCAATTTGATTTCTGGTTCTTCTGCCTCTTCAAAACCCAGCTTGTACATCTAGAACTTCTTAGTTCATATACTGTTGTAGCCTAGCTTGAAGGTTATTGAATATCACCTTGCTCACATGTCAAACGAGTGCAGTTGTGTGGTAGTTTGACCATTCTTTGGCCTTGTCTTTCTTTGGGATTGGAATGGAAATTGATATTTCCAGTCCTGTAGTCACTGCTCAATTTTCCAAAGTTGCTGACATATTGAATATAGCACTTCAAGAGCATCCTATTTGAGGATTTGAAATAGCTCAGCTGAAATTGCATCATCTCCATTAGCTTTGTTCATAGAGACCCACTTGACTTCACATTCCAGAATGTTTGGCTTTAGGTGAATGACCACACCATCTTAGTTATCTGGGTCATTGATATCTTTTTGTATAGTTATTTTGTGTATCCTTGACACCTCTTCTTAGCCTATTCTGCTTCCTTTAAGTCCTTGCCATTTCTGTCCTTTATTGTGCCCATCTTTGAATGAAACATTCCCTTGGTTTCTCCAATCTTCTTGAATAGATCTCTGGTCTTTCCCATTCTATTGTTTTCTTTTATTTCTTTACATTGTTCACTTAAGAAGGCTTGCCATCTCTCTTTGCTATTCACTTGAACCCTGTATTTAGTTAGTTAAAGCATTCCCTTTCTCTTTTGCCTTTTGTTTCTCATCTTTTCTATCTATTTGTAAGCCCTGCTCAAGCAACTGTTTTGCCTTCCTGTATTTCATTTTCTTAAGAATGATTTTGGTCACCACTTCCTGATACCTTCAGAAATACTGAAGTGGTTTCCATTCCTTCTCCAGGGGATCTTCCCAACCTGAGACTCAAACCCACTTTTCCTGTATTGGCAGGTGGATTATTTGCTAGTACCACATGTGAAGCATAATTTTTTCTCATGACTCAGTGGTAAAGAATTTGCTTGCCAACGCAGGAGAGGCAGGTTTGATCCCTGGGTTGGGAAGATCCCTTGGAGAATGAAATGGGAACCTACTGCAATATATTGGACTGGGAAATCCCATGGACAGAGGCAGCTGGTGGGCTACAGTTCATGTCAATGAAGAGTCTGACACAATTTGGAGACTAAACAACAACAACCTTAAATTTTTGAACTCTTATTAGTGTAAATGTCTCCTCCCAATAATCCTAATGCAATATTTGCTTTCCTAGACTACCCTCTGTATACTAGAATTCTCTCCAGCACACTCACTCTCTGTTTTTACATTTCCCATTTACCAACAACTGAAAACTAATATATACATAACAAAATCCTATAGCACACATCTTAGTATCTATAGAATCATGATTTAATGTAACTCACTTTTGAAATAATATGAAATAAACACTTATATATGCACACATTGGAATGTTGAAATAGTATTAAAATTTTGTGACCAGGAATCACATTGAAATATGTGAATTAAAGGAATCAACCTTTTGGTTTTCCTGGGCTTCCGTGGTGGCTCAGACAGTAAACAATCCACCTGCAATGTTGGAAACCTGGGTTTGATCCCTGGGTTGGGAAGATCCCCTGGAGAAGGGAAGGGCTACCCACCCCAATATTCTTGCCTGGAGAATTCCATGGACAGAGGAGCCTGTTAGTCTACAGTTCATGGGGTTGCAAAGAGTCAGACATGACTGAGCAACTTTCACTATCCCTTTAGTTTTCTTATTATAATACATTAATTTAATTATAGTGAATAGTGAGGTCACGCAGTTTTGTCCAACTCTTTGTGACCCCATGGACTGTAGCCTACCAGGCTTCTCCATCCATGGGATTCTCCAGGCAAGAATACTGGAGTGGGTTACCATTTCCTTCTCCAGGGGATCTTCCCGACCCAGGGATCGAACCTGGTCTCCCACATTGGAGGCAGACACTTTAACCGCTGAGCCACCAGGGAAGCCCCTGTAATAGAACACACTATTTTAATAACTAATGTACATATATAGTATGTTTGTATATTTTATAATATTTAGAGACATTTGATTTCTTCTAGTCATTGTCTTAAACGATAAGAGGCAAAAATGAAATCTGAAGGTTTATGGAGCAGAAGAAGGAGATGATATGCACAGTGTGAAGCAGGTTGGGACAAGTGCCTTGAGGGTACTGCAGGGTCCTATAGGCAATCAGAGAATGAGACTACTCATTTCTTACTGGGGTGATCAACAAAGGTTTCATGAAAGAGCTAGAGAGCCAGAGATGAATGTATGTATAGATTTTTGAAAAGATGAAGTGAAAGAACTGATTTTAGGCAAACACAGTGTAACAGGTTCATGTTGAAGGTTATATGAAACATACTGATTTTTCTGAATATCTTTGGGGAATAGAGTGTGAATGAGCTAGAGAAAAAAACTGAATCTGCATAATTGGAAGTAGGGAATATTGAAGAAATTTGATCTTGGATATAGTATTTTCATGTCATTGGCAGAAAGAAAGTATAATGACTGAATATGAGAGAAATTAAGATGGAGAGACCAATGAGAAGGCAATAATAGCAAACAATATAGTAAAGAGTGTTATTGAGCTTTTTTTGCAGTGGCTACTTTATGCATATGATTTAAGTTATTCAACACCTCTAAAAATTGGGAATCAATGTATTAAAAACTTCAGAGCAGTTAGATAATTTGTCTAAGCTCATACAAACCTTAAAAAAGAGGAATCTTTTTAGAGGCTTAAGAAAATGAAGAGTAGTTAACATATGATGGGTGAATGATCATTGGTAAGCAATTGTTTCACTGGGGTGAAGACTATAAACAGAACAAAGAATGCAAAAATAAAATTATATTTTCATAAACAAATGACAAGATGACATAGTAAGCTAAGGGATTCTTGTGTGTTCATGAAGACATGGGAATGAATGACTTGATAGTTGGAGGTGCAGGAATGGGAAAATAGGCTAATTAAGCAAGGGTAACAATGAAGTTGAAAGGAAGTGAAAGATTATGAGAGATCCCCAGAGAATTTAGAGTTTTGAAAAATTATTAATACTTGAGCAACTATAAGTTTATTTGAAACAAATGTTCTCTCAATTTATAAATTCATAATAAGATTAATTGCCAACATCCACTGGATCATCGAAAAAGCAAGAGAGTTTCAGAAAAAAACATCTATTTATGCTTTATTGACTAGGCCAAAGCCTTTGACTGTGTGGATCACAATAAACTGTGGAAAATTCTGAAAGAGATGGGAATACCAGACCACCTAACCTGCCTCTTGAGAAATGTGTATGCGGTCAGGAAGCAACAGTTAGAGCTGGACATGGAACAACAGACTGATTCCAAATAGGAAAAGGAGTACATCAAAGCTGTATATTGTCACCCTGCTTATTTAACTTATATGCAGAGCACATCATGAGTGACGCTGGGCTGAAAGAAGCCGAAGTTAGAATCAAAATTGCTGGGAGAAATATCAATAACCTCAGATATACAGATGACACCACCCTTATGTCAGAAAGTGAAAAGGAGCTAAAAAGCCTCTTGATGAAAGTGAAAGAGGAGAGTGAAAAAGCTGGCTTAAAGCTCAACATTCAGAAAACTAAGATCATGGCATCCAGTCCCATCACTTCATGGTAAATAGATGGGGAAACAGTAGAAACACTGTCAGACTTTATTTTGGGGGGCTCCAATATCACTGCACATGTGATTGCAGCCATGAAATAAAAAGACACTTACTTCTTGGGAGGAATGTCATGACCAACCTAGACAGCATATTAAAAAGCAGAGACATTACTTTGCCAACAAAGGTCCATCTAGTAAAGGCTATGGTTTTTCCAGTAGTCATGTATGGATGTGAGAGTTCGACTATAAAGAAAGCTGAGCATAGAAGAATTGATGCTTTTGAACTGTGGTGTTGGAGAAGACTCTTGAGAATCCCTTGGACTGCAAGGAGATCCAACCAGTCCATCCTAAAGGAGATCAGTCCTGGGTGTTCACTGGAGGGACTGATGTTGAAGCTGAAACTCCAGAAGTTTGGCCACCTGATGCAAAGAGCTGACTCATTTGGAAAGACCCTGTTTCTGGGAAAGATTGAGGCAGGAGGAGAAGGGGATGACAGAGGATGAGATAGTTGGATGACGTCACTGACTCAATGGACATGAGTCTGGGTAAACTCCAGGACTTGGTGATGGACAGGGAGGCCAGGCGTGCAGTGGTTCATGGGGTCGCAAAGAGTCAGACACGACTGAGTGACTAAACTAAACTGATTGATATTAATATTTAAAATGACACACAGTAGAGTTATTGTTTTAGCTATTACACATAAAGCTGCCTAACACTACCTAATATTTCAGTGCTCTATTTTTAAACTGTTGGATGTAATGAATCTATTCTTATGTTAACTGATTAATGTTAATTTGCAGTTTCTCTTTTTTATCAATCATCTGATAAAACCTTCTATTAAAAATAAGATTTATATTTTTAAAGCTGTATATACTCACATGTTACCAAGTAATATATTTTGGATAAATATATTAGACTGAAAGGTATAGTCTCTTGAGTAGGACCACCTATTTATTAAGTTCTAGTTGGGTAGTTATTAATAGGCGTATCTATTGTAAATCACCACTCTGCTCTAAAAGTCTGAATTTACTCATGTTAAATTGCTTTCTGGTTAAGAATATGGAACGTTTGATTTTGTTTGCCTTTTATTTATTTGAACATTGTAGGGAATGTTAAGAAAAATATTGACTGGTTTTTAAAACTACAGTGGTCATAAGTCAATTAGATTTGCTGTATTTAGTTAATTCAGAACAGACACAAGCAAATGGCATTGTAAAATACATGGGATAAAGAATCCAAACATAGCAGCCATTTCAGCCTAAAAAGTCAAGGTAGTTCAGTTGTAGGTTATTATTTAAGAGACTTCAAGGCTAATCAAACTAATTATACACTGTAGAATACTCTCTAGGATAATTGAAGTTCTGTCTTATCACTAAGACTTCTCTTGTCTTGTTGCTTTGTTAGTAGTTAAATTTAATTTGAAGTTACTTTAGGATAAGTGATAATCTAGTCAACAAAAAAGCCCCAAATGAGAGGGGGAAAGATCAAACAAAATGTGTATTCAATAGCTTTGTTAGTGTCACTTTCTTCAGCTTGCCTGAGTTTGAAAAACAAGTAAAATTCAAGTAAATTAACTTCATATTTTCAATACTACTTACCTAAATTATAATCTAAATGTTTATTTCCTTATTCTTAATTTCAATTGATTTTTTAATTTTGTTTCATTTTCATTGACCCTGCATCCCAATGTCCTTCATGCTTTTCTAATAGTTTGTCCTCAGCCACTTTCTATCTCTGCTCTAGCAGAATGCCCAGTTTGTCTCACAGACTCATGTGAGAAATCCTCTCCCTGTCTCACCAGATAGACTTGCTCTAGATTCCAATAGGTGTAATAGATGATTTCCTAACTTGTGTTTCATAAATATTAACTTATTGAATTTCTGTAGTCTGAGAGGCAGTAGGAAGTTGACAGGCACCTAGTGTGGTAGTTCTCAATAAACATTGTTGAATGTATGTTGAATACAAAAAGGGATTATAATATATTTAAGTTTACTTCTTCAGTTAAAAGGTCATACTTTGATCTGATCCTTAAGTGGGAAGAACAGCTCACGATAGATTAAGGCAATAACTTTTGGTATTTTGGTTTAAATATTTGTACCTAATGCATATGTGTTTCCTCGGTCACTCAGTCATGTCCGATTCTTTGCAACCCTGTGTACTGTAGCCCACCAGCATCCTCTGTCCATGGAATTCTCTAGGCAAGAACACTGGAGTAGATTGCTATTTCCTCTTCCAGAGTATCTTCCCTACCCAGGGATCGAATCCATGTCTGCTGTGTCTCCTGCATTGCAGGTTAATTCTTTACTGCTCAGCCACAGGGAAAGCCCTTTGCACCTAATACATCTCTGCAAAATGGGAAAGACTGTTTCTTTAAATTATGACCAAAATATACTCGACCTATTGATAACTAAATAAACAATATCTTATGTAATTTGAAAATAAATAGAAAGAGACACATGTACCCCAATGTTCATCGCAGCACTGTTTATAATAGCCAGGACATGGAAACAACCTAGATGTCCATCAGCAGATGAATGGATAAGAAAGCTGTGGTACATATACACAATGGAGTATTACTCAGCCGTTAAAAAGAATTCATTTGAATCAGTTCTGATGAGATGGATGAAACTGGAGCCAATTATACAGAGTGAAGTAAGCCAGAAAGAAAAACACCAATACAGTATACTAACACATATATATGGAATTTAGGAAGATGGCAATGACGACCCTGTATGCAAGACAGGAAAAAAGACACAGATGTGTATAACGGACTTTTGGACTCAGAGGGAGAGGGAGAGGGTGGGATGATTTGGGAGAATGGGAATTCTAACATGTATACTGTTATGTAAGAATTGAATCGCCAGTCCATGTCTGACGTAGGGTGCAGCTTGCTTGGGGCTGGTGCATGGGGATGACCCAGAGAGATGTGGGGAGGGAGGTGGGAGGGGGGTTCATGTTTGGGAACGCATGTAAGAATTAAAGATTTTAAAATTTAAAAAATAAAAAAAAGAAAAAAAAGAAAATAAATAGTAGGCTGTATAATGAAAAAATGCATAATTTTGGAGAAATGTGGTGCTGTTATGGCTACAGTTATAAAGAGAGTCCCAACAGTAGTTCGTATATATGGAAAAATAGAAACTCCCAGTTTACTTCCTCATTTGAAGTATTAAATAACTGGTTTTGAGAAATATGACATAGAATCAAATAGGAGATAAAGACCAACAAGTAGGGTCAACAATAGGTAATCACTTCCAAAAATTTAGGAGTATTGTCAAAATGTTCATTTATTCATAAAAATTTAAAAAAAAAAAAAAGTAAATGTGCCTACTGTATTACCAGGATTTTTATTGCTTGGGATACAGCTACTCAGCACAAAATAAACTGCTTGTTCTCAATTCCTATGTTCTTGTGCTAAAAACACTTCCAAAGTAAAAATTATGTTCATCTCTTAACAAACCAGCTCATTTTATAGCTTTATTGTACCTGTAGTATTACTGGTGAAGTGAAAAAAGTGACAGTCACTCAGTTGTGTCTGACTCTTTGTGACCCCGTGGACTATACAGTCCATGGAATTCTCTAGGCCAGAATACTGGAGTGAATAGCCTTTCCCTTCTCCAGGAGATCTTCCCAACCCGGGGACTGAACCCAAGTCTTCCACATTGCAGTCAGATTCTTTACCAGCTGAGTCACAAGGGAAGCCCAAGAATACTGGAGTGGGTAGCTTATCCTTTCTCCAGCAGATCTTCCTCACCCAGGAATCAAACCGGGGTCTCCTGCATTGCAGGTGGATTCTCTACCAACTGAGCTATCAAAGAAGCCCATTACCAGTGATTTTTTTTTTCTTTAATTTTTATAGAACTTGGCACAGCAATAGGCACAAGATACATTGTTAAAAATAAGTGTCAGCTGAATCTGAAGCCTTGGGTATTTAGAGCTTGAAATTTGAATATTAACACTATCTGTCTAATTGCTTTCAAGCTAAAATAACTTTTTTGAAAAAAAAGAGTGAGAAAATATATAACCCTGTTTTATAATCAAATCTATTTGGAGATCATGTCTGCACCTCTTAAGAGTTATTCTGCAGCAGTCCTGGTACAAACTGAGGTTCTAAGCTGACAATTATAAGAATGTATTTTGATTAAAAAAAAAATCATTGTAATCAAGTTTTATTTTCCAGAAGGAGAATTAAAGTAATAGAAGCAGCAATCATAGAGGCAAAAATAATGTTTTTAAAAAGGTCACTATATGTAAGAAGAAGCTCCAGAAGGGAATCACATACATTATCTGAATAATTTTTTCCACTTATTTATGACATGCTTAATGCCAAACGTCTGATTTAATTATAATTATTCTGCTATGATAGACATGATATGTGTCTATACATATATACACACACACTCAGACTCACGTGCATCAAGTCAGTGATTCCATCCAGCCATCTCATCCTCTGTCGTCCCCTTCTCCTCCTGCCCCCAATCCCTCCCAGCATCAGAGTCTTTTCCAATGAGTCAACTCTTCGCATGAGGTGGCCAAAGTACCGGAGTTTCAGCTTTAGCATCATTCCTTCCAAAGAAATCCCAGGGCTGATCTCCTTCGGAATGAACTGGTTGGATCTGCTTGCAGTCCAAGGGACTCTCAAGAGTCTTCTCCAACACCACAGTTCAAAAGCATCAATTCTTCAGTGCTCAGCCTTCTTCACAGTCCAACTCTCACATCCATACATGACCATAGGAGAAACCATAGCCTTGACTAGACGGACCTTAGTCAGCAAAGTAATGTCTCTGCTTTGGAATATACTACCTAGGTTGGTCATAACTTTTGATGATGGACAGGGAGGCCTGGCGTGCTGCGATTCACGGGGTCGCAAAGAGTAGGACACGACTGAGTGACTGAACTGAACTGATACTTATTCTTTTGGGCAGAGCTCTAAAGAACTAAAGAGACTCATCTACTTTGTAGATATTTATTTATTTCTAACAAAATGTCTAAACCTTAAAATACTAAGTAAGAGTTATCATAAACATCTTACTGTAAAAGGTCTTTGAATACAAAGTGCTAGTGGTCTTTATTATGATGTTATTTGAATTCAAAGTATTTAAACATAGTTCACTACTTATGCTTCTGTGTAATTATAAAATGTTTCTTTTGGCAACTTAATTTTTAGTTAATCTTTAGAACAAGTAATGATGTCAGAGAAAAGATTATATTAAAGAGTTGATATTAACAGATGTAATAGTCAATTGATTAAAATAAAAGCAAAGCAGGATAATGAGGCAACTCTTTTTAGTGCCTGTAAAGTATCAAGCATCCTTACAATTGCTTTATATGTTTTAATTCATTTGATTCATGTGAAATGTGATGGAAGTTAAGGCACAAGAATACTGAAGGATCATCATCAAGCTCACACAGCTAGGAAGAAATATTTAAATCAAAAATATTGCCCCTTCAACTGCTGTTAACAACTCCATTATGGCAACCAGGAATAAATGTGTTAATTATACCTTTACATTGTTTTAAGAATTTTTAATTTGTTACAGTTATTAAGGTGACATATTAAAATATCAATGTAGCAAAGATTTTTAAATATTTTGAATTGATTATGACAAATTTTATGTTTGATTTTCAGTACGATAATTAAATACAAATGATCCCTGACTTATAATGAATTAGCTTGAAATTTTTGACTTTATGATGGGTATGACTCACATACAGTAGAAACTGTACTTTGAATTCTGAATGATCTTTACCCAGGCTAGCAACATGTGATACAATACTGTCTCATGATGCTGGGCATTGGCAATGAGTCACAACTTCCAGTCAGCCACACAATCACAAGTATAAATAATGTATACACTTACAAATCATTCTGTACCCAAATATTGTTTTTCACTTTTAGTATAGTATCAATAAATTACAAGAGACATCAATACTCTATTATAAAACAAGATTTGTATCAAGCAATTTTGTCCAACTGTAGACTAGTGTTTAAGTGTTTGAGCACATTTAAGGTAGGCTCAACTAAGCTCTGCTTGTATTAACATCCAAGTAGACAGCTGCTGCTGCTGCTAAGTCACTTCAGTCATGTCCGACTCTGTGCGACCCCATAGATGGCAGCCCACCAGGCTCCCCGATCCCTGGGATTCTCCAGGCAAGAACACTGGAGTGGGTTGCCATTTCCTTTTCCAATGCGTGAAAGTGAAAAGTGAAAGTGAAGTCGCTCAGTCGTGTCCGACTCTTAGCGACCCCATGGACTGCAGCCTACCAGGCTCCTCCATTCATGGGATTTTCCAGGCAAGAGTACTGGAGTGGGGTGCCATTTCCTTCTCCACTAAGTAGACTAGGTGTTTTAAATACATTTTCCACTTAAAATATTTTCAAGTATTGATGAGTTTTTTCATGATAACCCCATCATAAGTCAAAGGAGATCTGTATAGATTTTTCATTTGTATCACCCATCCTCAAGAGTGTTGAAACATGAGAAAATATCCTATACTCCTTTCTCTGGTATCACAGTGAAACATGAAACAATTGTAGATCTCTGGGTTCCATTCATTACTCACTTTAGAATTAACAAATATAACTGACCACGTAGATGGAAACTTTATTTGGTGGCATAAGAATAATCACATAATAAAATTAAAAGAGATGAGAATATCTATTAGTAGTTAAAAGAGAGAATATCCAGGGCATTAAGGAAATTCATAAATAATGCTTTTCAACATTCACTTCATGATTGGAATATAGAAAAAATGGTTTACTTCAGTAAAATGTTAGAATGTTTGATCACTGCTTTGTCATACATAATACAAAATATTTTTTCAATGAAAACATACATTTGTCTCATTCATGATGATATGATGGTGGTGATGCTACCAAAATGTCTTCATTACCTATAAAATCATTCTTTTGGTAACTTTCCCAAATACTGCCAATTATTTATTAATAACAAACCTCAGCAAATCACACACACACACTCACACACGAGATTTCAATTTGCGAAGAATTAATTGAGTGCCTAACCTATAATAGAATGTGAAAAGGAATACATAAATGAATAAGGCCATGCTTGGCTCAAGATGGACTCAAAAAAATATGTTGAGTAAGTTAGGTTTATAACACAAGTTAGTGAATTTAGTATTTAAAAACTATAATGTCAAATTTTTTTATACACTGTGAACAAAATAAAATATTACACATGAAGATCAGAAAGTCATAGTCTATTGCAATTTAGCTTTGAATTTAACAGGTTTAATATGAGGCATATTTATTGAAGAATAATAACTATAATATAGGAAAAAGTGGAAAAACTAGCTGTATTGGCAACACATTTTTATTATCTTTTTAGTTAAATCTCAGTAAGTGTATTAATCACACACACATATATATTTACAATAAAGTAGCCAACTTATTAAATTGACATAAAGTTTTTGAAAAGATTCTTAATTTGCAGTATGACCAGTCATCCTGATGATTACATGTTTAAGTATAGTCCTAATTGATCATGGAGCCTTTTGCTATAAATTACTGAGAGGGAATACAGATTTCACAGGCTGATTGTGGCTTAATGGCAAATTTCACAGTCTGAATAGAAAAAGGATATAAACATGCAGGAATAAGGTATTTTCATGGATTCATGACGTGAAAAGTTCCTTTCCAATTTCCAGTGCATACAGATATACTGATAAATCAAATATGAGAATATAAAGGGAATATTAAGGGATGAGGAAATAAAAAAGCATGCTATCAGTTGTATCTATCCAGAAATTTTATTTTAAAATAGACAGATATATATAGAATTTAATGTTGAAAATTTTGTAACATATTAACCCATAAATAAAAATATACTGTACAGTTTAATTAAATAAAATGCTAAGTAAATATAAGTGATTTAGAACTAGTTATTAACTTTTAGTTAATATATCCTATGTCAATGTAGTACTTCCCACCCAATAAGCCTTTGATATTTAAAAGAATCAGTTCATTGCAAGGATGAAACACTTCATAAAAGTTCAATGTCCTTCCTTTTCATACAACACTTAGGTTCTTGTATCTGATTCATAAATACCTGAACATTAATAGATTTATATTAACAGTTATATATTATTATATATATAAACAGTTATAACAGACATATGTTAACAGTTATAATCCATAACTTTGGATTTTGGTCAATTTCATAAGTTTTAATGATTAAAATGCCAGTGTTTAAGAAACAAAATTTTTATTCTTTTTGAGTTTTAGTGTGGAATAATGTTTAGTGCAATTTAAAATTTCTTCTTTATGACTAGTGTTGTGTATCATTAAAATTACTAAAAAAAAAAAGAAAAGAAAAAGCTAAATGATTGCTAATTCAGAACTAGACTATATAAAAAGGAAAGTTGGATTGTCTTACCACATTATTTAGTAAGATAAAATAATTAACATAGAATTGTGTTAATAAATTTTATTAATACCAGAGTATTAGTAACATAGTGTTTAGTCTGAGTTGGACATGTCAGCATTTCAAAACAGCCGAGCAGTCAAGTGTCAGGCATGCTATATAAATTCATTAAGACTGAATATTTTTTGTCCTTAAATGGTACTACTTTCATATTTTAAGAAAAATAATTTTAACATTTCCATTAAGAAATACTGTAATGGATTGAAAAGGAACTTGTTCAGCTTAACGGTCCCAATTGGTTTACATTATGAATAAAGCAAAAGAGAAAAAAAGCAATTGTTTTACTTATATTTTACTTCCCTTCACTTTAGAATGTTTTTCTTGTAAATTTATGTATAGTTTTCTACACCAATTTCAGAGTTTATTAATGCCACCAAAGTTCAGGTATTGTAGGATATACTAGTATCTTACTTATGATCGCTTACTTTGCTCTGTGTCTATATACTGCCAGATAACTACAAACATGCAAACTTCTCATGTGAAAAAGAGTTGACTTTGTGCATGTACAAAGTATCTGGGTACAAATCTGTGTGGCTTTGTGGCTACCTAGCCACTTTTTTATTTTATTTTGCTTTTATTGTGTGTTGGTGTCCTTATAGTAGGTCTTTTCTCTTTTCTTTTCTTTTTTAGTTTCTAGGTGAACTTAATGTCTTTCATGTATATGTTAAGATGGCTACGTTCAATTCTGAAATATAGTCATAACCTCTAATAGCCATTGATGAATTGTCTTTTGGCTAAATGAGGTGTGTGGCATTGCTTTTGACACTTAGGATAGCTGTTCAAAAGTTCTGCTGAGTGAACATCTGCACCTCATTCACTGACTTCCCTGGTGGCTCAGATGATAAAGCATCTGTCTATGATGCAAGAGACCCGGGTTCGATCCCTGGGTTGGGAAGATCCCTTGGAGTAGGAAATGGCAATCCACTCCAGTACCATTGCCTGGAAAATCCCATGGACATAGGAGCCTGGTAGGCTACAGTCCATGGGGTCACAAAGAGTCGGACACGACTGAGCGACTTCAGATTCATTCACTGTTAATTTATAGACATTGATATATCTCATGTTCCTTATGTAATTCTATTTCATATCTGTTATTTGTTTACATCTTTGACCCAGATGTCTTTGTGCCTCTGGATATTCTCTTTAATACCTATTTTAAAAGAGAGAAAGAGAGAAGAAAGTCTTTGATTTCATAAAGTCAGTAGTCACTAGAAAATGTTTCTGCTTCAATGAACTTTTGTGATGTTGTAAATTTTTCTGGTCTTTTCAGCCACTTCCACATTACAAAATTTGAATAACCCTCAACTATACAATGTACTAGAATAATAATTATTTATTCCCTCAAAAACAGGGCAGCATTGACTAATCAACATAGATTGTATTAATTATATGTATTATAAATACTCATAAATTTTATTTATTACCTTAAACATGTAAATATCTTTTTTTTTAGTGCAGAAAACGTATGCAGTGCAAACTAGAAACAGAAGTAATGATGACATTTTTCTAGACTAAGATAATTTCTTTAAACTCATGGGATTTCATTTGCAACACCAATTCTGTATCCACCTGATATTGTCCTCTGGATTCAAAGTTTTCTAAGTTCCCAAAAGACTTTAATATTTACAACAGTCACATGCTGAAAAGATTGACTTTATATAATTTATAAATTTATACAACTTAAAGCATCATTTAATTGTTTTCTATCTCACTTCAGACCTTATAAAAAGAGATACTGTTATAAAATATAATCTCAAGGAAATCATTGACTCATCAGATTTTTGAAAATCCACTAAAAAATGTAATGTAGAAGGGAGAGGTCTGAGCTACCACTCTGGAAAGGGCAGGCTGACTTTTAAGTAATAGCTAATTAATTAGAGTTGATCGTGTGAAGTTATGAAGGCAACGCCAAAGAAAGCTCAAACTACAGCACAATTGCACTCATCTAACAGACTAGTAAAGTGATGCTCAAAATTCTCCAAGCCAGGCTTCAGCAATATGTGAACCGTGAACTTCCAGGTGTTCAAACTGGTTTTAGAAAAGGCAGAGGAACCAGAGATCAAATGGCCAACATCCGCTGGATCATTGAAAAAGCAAGAGAGTTAGAGAAAAACATGTATTTCTGCTTTATTGACTATGCCAAAGCCTTTGACTGTGTGGATCACAATAAACCGTGGAAAATTCTGAAAAGAGATGGGAGCACCAGACCACCTGACCTGCCTCTTGAGAAACCTATACGCAGGTCAGGAAGCAACAGTTAGAACTGGATATGGAACGACAGACTGGATCCAAATAAGAAAAAGAGGACATCAAGGCTGTATATCGTCACCCTGCTTATTTACTTATATGCAGAGTACATCATGAGAAATGCTGGGCTGGATGAAGTCCAAGCTGGAATCAAGATTGCTGGGAGAAATATCAATAACCTCAGATATGCAGATGACACCACCCTTATAGCACAAAGCAAAGAAGAACTAAAGAACCTCTTGATGAAAGTGAAAGAGGAGAGTGAAAATGTTGGCTTAAAGCTCAACATTCAGAAAACTAAGAGCATGGCATCACGTCCCATCACTTCATGGCAAATAGATGGGGAAACAGTAGAAACATTGGCTGACTTCATTTTTCTGGGCTCCAAAATCACTGCAGATGGTGATTGTAGCCATGCTATTAAAAGATGCTTACTCCTTGGAAGGAATGTTTTGAACAACCTAGACAGCATATTCAAAAGCTGAGACATTACTTTGTCAACAAAGGTCCGTCTAGTCAAGGCTATGGTTTTTCCAGTGGTCATGTATGGATGTGAGAGTTGGACTGTGAAGAAAGCTGAGCGCCGAAGAATTGATGCTTTTAAACTGTAATGTTGGAGAAGACTCTTGAGAGTCCCTTGGACTGCAAGGCGATCCAACGAGTCCATCCTAAAGGAGATCAATCCTGGGTGTTCATTGGAAGGACTGATGTTGAAGCTGAAGCGCCAATATTTTTGCCACCTGATATGAAGAGCTGACTCATTTGAAAAGACCCTGATGCTGGGAAAGATTGAGGGTAAGAGGAGAAGGTGACAACAGAGGATGAGATGGTTGGATGGCATTACCAAGTCTATGGATATGGGTTTGGGTGGACTCTGGGAGTTGGTGATGGACAGGGAAGCCTGGCGTGCTGCAGTTCATGGGGTAGCAGAGTCGGACATGACTGAGTGACTGAACTGAACTGAACTGATGCTGAGTGGGAGTGTGCTCAGTTAAGTTGTGGTATATCAGGCCCTTATTACTGAACTGATCTAAATTTAAAAATAATATTTGGCAATCTTTATTAATGATACACACTATAATCAGAAATGCTATATCAATATTGGAATAAAAGCAGTTTACAAGAACAGAGGACTACTTTTTAAGTTAAATTTATTAAAGCAGTCATAATATTAATATCCAAATTAGCCAATTTAATTCTGTCTTTTCAAAGCAAAATATTAATCATGATATAAAATCAGTTTACATAAATTCAGATGATACAGACACACAAAAACAGAAATATTGTTTCCATTGTTTCTGTTAAATAAAGCTATCAGAAAACAAGTAACTTCTACAAAGATAACTCTGGTTACATATAGTGGTTATAACATTGCATGTTTTGTTTTTAAATTTGATGTTTCTGAATATCTTATCATTGTGCCAGATGATTTTTATGTATTAAATCCTTAAGTAATTGATATTGTTCTCACTCTTCTATAGATGTGGACACAAAATCTAGCAAATATGAAATGAGAGAGTACATCTGTGTGATCTAGATCTCAGTGGGTTTTTCCAACATACGCACTATTTCAAAATTACATAATTTAATCATTTAAACTCCAAAAATTATAATTAATTTATATGTCTGCCTTAATAAATAATGTCATTAAAATAGAATTTATTAACAGTTGTTAATATTTATGTTAACATCTAAGTGATTTCAGTGAACAATATTAAAATCAATTTTAAAAATATGAATGTTTAAATACATGAAAAATATAAATATAAATAAAATTATTTCCATAAATAAAAATTCAAAAATTGTCTAGTGTTTATGTATGTTTATTGAAAATGGAGTATATGTAGGATAGAAAATAAGGAAAATCAATATTTGGGGAAACAAATATTCATTATTATAAATAAATAAAGTGTTATAGAAAAATGAATCAAAGTATCTAAAATCTTTGGCATTAGAGGTTTAAAGTTTCTGAAGCAACTGATTCTAGAATCAGAACTCATACATCCATATTCCTAGCTATTATTAAAAATAAGAATCCACCTCAAAAAATAGAGAGAGAGAGAGAGAGGCACTTTGAGAAACCCAAAAGACAAAGCAGCGAATGTTGCCTATTTTGTCATGTCTCTCATTGCCTTCAGGTTGCCTTGTCAAGAGAATGTTATTTGAGTTAATTTCTTTAAATTTTTTAAGATAATAAGATTTTATTGTTATAAAAGTGATTGCCAAATCCAAAACTCTATTAGTGTCCAAATTTCTCATTTTATTCCCAAAATAAAGACCCAGATTCGATTACACACTTCTGTGTCATCCTGTGCAGTGGTGTCCTCTGACAGAGCCAGTTCACTCATCTGTTCAGATTGGCCCTTTTATTATGCATTGAAACTATCTGTTGCCATTTACCAAAGTGTGGTATGAATCCTAGCCACACATTAAATTGCACCTGTTACTGCTTAACACAGTGGTTAAAAGTATGGAATCCAGTAATTATGGCTGAGTTCTAATCCACTTATTGGTCGTTAATTATAGATAATTTACTTAACCTCTCTCTGCCTTAACGTCCTGTTTGATAGAATGATGATAGTAATAGTATCATACAAGTGCTTGGCACATTTTAAGTACTCTAAAGATAGCTAGTAATGATTATTTTCTCATACATATATCTTCATCTCATTCTAACAATATTAACTGAACAAAGATTAACTCAACATCAGAGGGCCAGACACCATGTTAAATTATAAATGGTAAGAAAAACAAAACATATGCTAGAGCTTTAAAATCCTTAATATATAACAGGAAAACAAAAATGCCCCTGAAAAGGAAAAATACAATTTGATAAATCCTATTCCAGAATACATGCATAGCATAGGGTGTATAGAGAAGACTATTAAAATTGCAGGCACTATCACCGTACCTGTTACTTCAGCACGGAAGGCACCATGAGGATCAATCATCAGTAGATATAAATATAGGGCCTCCCAGGTGGCACAGTGGTAAATAATACACTTGCTTATTCAGGAGCCTCAGGAGACACAGATTCAGGAGACCTGGGTTGTATCCTTGGGTTGGGAAGATTTCCTGAATAATCTCTTGAACAGTGGAACCTGGCAGGGTACAGTTCAAGGGGTCACAGAGTCAGACAGGTCTGAGCAACAACTCGCACACATGGATGTAAATATGAGTATCATTTCAGACAGTATATCTCTTCAGATCAAAGAAACATACACGTCACCAGCACCAAGATTTATAGATATTTACTTGTTGGAAATGGATTCTTTAGGGGAAACAATGCTATGGGAACTTAAACTGTCAACAAAGAAAGCAAGGGAAGGGAGAGAGGAGTGGAAAGAGGAAAGAAGAAAAGAAATTATCCTTTTAAATCAAGTACACTGCCCTCATTTTACCAGTATTCTTGCCATGTCACTCAAGAAATCCTCTGGTCAGTACAGATCACTGTCTATCAGTTAGATAAGCACTTCATATTTGTTATCATAGGTTGTATTCAGTTTGGGTCTTTTGAGTATAAGCTCTCTGAGGGAAGAAACTGGCTTATCTGAATCTGACCCTTCAGCGTCATTTCAAGAGTTGGTGTGAAAGGACTTCTGAGAATTAAGATGCCCTGAAGATTATTTATTCCTTGCCTATGGTTTTTTAGAAATGTTTTTCTTTTACACTCAAGAGTTGAAACTTAAAATTATTTTTCATCCTTTAGAAGAAAGATTTAAATAATGTGATCGTGCATCTTATCTTTAAGGAAGAATTCCACTGCCTCTGTCCTCAGTGCATGTCAATGAGTAACTTAAAAATCAACATCTGATGTAATCAACATCTCTTACATAAGAGCAAAGAGAATTTGTAACTAAATCTCCTAAATCCCAGATTGTCAGAAACACTAAAAAGGCAAACACAAACCAAACCATCTACTGATAAAAATCATTTTACAACTATACAAAACCAGAATACAAAGTATGATTAAATGTCTTTTCATGAAACTGATAGTTATGCTCAAATGTATGAACAGATACTATGTATATGATGCCAAAGCTTTAAGCTGTTGGCAAGCAGAGTTGATTCTTATCCAATAGCCTAGTATTCTCTCTCTTGTCAAGTCCATGGGTACCAGAGTGATGAATTCACATGGAAAGAAATTAAAGAGATGATATCAGGATGAAAAAACTAGAAATACTTATATCATGTACTGTTTTAAAACAAAGAACATAAAAGAGTCAATGTAATCAAATAAACAAGACAGTTTTGTTATTTGACTTCTTTGTTACTATATATTATGATTTTGTATTTATATATTTATAAAAATTATATGATTTTCATATTAAATTCTTAAAGCAAGCAATAAACACACACACACAGACATGTATCTATGAATAAGGATGATATAAAGGCATAAATTGGGACTACTACAAAAACTTGATGAGATTCTTTTAACAAATATCCATAATTTCAAATACAAAATTATGAATGTTTCTTCATATTGCTACTGTCAGTTCTCTCAGTGCCAGCCAGAAATTTTGCTGAAGTATTAAACTTAACAGGATAATATTTTTAAACAAAGAAAAACTCAACTTTAAATATTTGCACAGTCCTTAAAACATAATCTTGTTAATAATGGACATGAGTTTGAGTAAACTCCAGGAACTGATGGTGGACTGGGAAGCCTGGAGTGCTGCTAGGGTTGCAAAGAGTCGGACATGACTGAGTGACTGAATTGAACTGAACTGAACAATGAGTTTGATATAATCTGGATTATGACACAAACTCTCAGTTCTGGGGGTATGACTATGACTGAAAATTTAAAATATCATAAAATGTATTTAGCCCCACCTCTTCCTATAGCTGGCATATTTTTGTGGCTGTGCTGATGAACAGTTTGTAACTTTGACAGTCAAATACCTCTACAATTTGAAAGAATGCCATTTCATATGGGAATCCTTTTGTTTGTTTTTTGAGTTCTAATTGTTATTTTCAGGTGACATGTACTTTGCAATGATTTCCATTTTGAAATAAGATGATCTTTGTCACTTTTTAAAAAATAAAGTCCAAAGAATGTCCTTTCAAAATAATGTTCTTCAACAGTGAGAGGAATCTTCTAATAATGGTGCTGTGGTCAAGCACAAGTACATAAACTGTCTTCTGTTGTGACAGCAGTATGCAGTGGTTTTCTAGTAACATTGTAATGAAATAAGTATTTCTCAGATTATCAAAACTATGTTTTATAATTAGATATTTTAAAAAAGGAGTGAGAATGAATTATGCTTCATAAATATCTTATATAAACCAGTATATGAAGCTATTTTCAAGTTCTGAGTTTTTTTGCGTAAAATATAATAATGTCTGTTTATGAATGAAATATTTTAAAAGAAATGGGGAACAAATAATTTTAAAGACACATCATATTCCTGTGTTAATAATCTATAAACAAGCTACCTGTCAAAATTGATAACTGAAAATTTGAATTAAATTTTTGTTAAATTTATTTTGTCTAGTACCTATAATAGAAAGTAATTTATACTTGAAATGTATTATGTCTTTATACATGCTCTCTTGGTTCTTTACTCTGCAGTTACTTTGTTGTAACAGTGAAAGCCTGTAATAAAATAGACGCAAGTGTGCTTTGAGATGATATTAATTTCCACTAAATCCTATTGCTTCAAGTCTTTTTTATTTTCTTTCTCATGGAAATCTGAGAAAATCCTATGATTTGGATAATGAACATAGACTTTCCAGTTTAAAAAAAAAATCCATCAAATGTGTTTGACACATCAAGCAATCACAAAACCAGCACTGGCCTGAGTATTATGACAACTTATCAGCCTGAATGAAGTACTGTACCTACCAAGGCATTTTCAGGCTTTGTAGATAACAAGGTGAAACGTGAGCAAACACTGCGCAACAGAAGCACAAAGAATTCCCCATTGGCATTCCGTTGCTTGCTTCTTCTCTAACGGTTACTTTGGTTTTAAAAAATAGAAGTATGTAAGTAAAAATTGTCAAATGAAAAATATGAACACATATAAAACTATGAACTTAGAAATTCAAACAATTGCTTGAAAGTGAAAGTGAAGGTGAAAGTGAAGTCGCTCAGTCGTGTCTGACTCTTTGCAACCCCATGGACTGTAGCCTTCCAGGCTCCTCCATCCATGGAATTTTCCAGGCAAGCATACTGGAGTGGGTTGCCATTTCCTTCTCTAGGGGATCTTCCCCACCCAGGGATTGAACCTGGGTCTCCTGCATTGTAGGCAACGCTTTACTGTCTGAGCCACTTACTTTAATGAAAGATAGCCTATTTTCATATGGTCACATATGGGTAAAAACCTAAGTCTTAATTCTCACAAATAGATTTTATTGATAGATATCCCCCCACCACTGAGAATAATAATGATTTGTGACTTTTCTTTTGGAAGGAAGAATAGCATAACAATAGTTTACCATATAACCAAGACTATATATTCTGTCCTTAAATATGAAGCTGGTATCTAGCATTTCTTTTTAATACACAAAATGTAAATTCTGCATATAATTTTAATCTTATTTTCTGTTCCAAACTAATTTATTATCTCCAAATTAAAGGTATGTTGTAAAGTGTACATTTTAAAAATAGGATTTTTTTTTTTTTTTTGTATTTTGTGGTATTTTAGTTCATTTAAACTTGCTGGTATCAAGTATGTATGTTCTTATATTTTTCTATGCAGTTATCATTTGCAATTCTTCTACACATTTTTAGCTGGTTTTTGTAGTTCATTCTTCCTCTGAAAATGTACTATTCTTTAACCATCTTTCCCTTTCCACAAATGTTAGCTTAAACCTACTGATTTTGTTTTCTTTGACTATTTAAGCTTACATACTTAGGCTGGTGACTCTAACTGTTCCTACACTCCACTTCTTTCTCTACTAGAGAATCATTCACACTTCCCACTTCTTTCTGCAATCAATTTACTTGTTTGTAACCACCACTGCTCAGTTATTACAATATTAATGTGTTGTAAACAACTCCAAGACTCAGGTAGCTGTGTATTTATTTCATGAGTGTAGGATTTCTATGGTTCTTCTGGACTCATTTGGGATGGACTTCTGACCTTGAGTTGTGGTTACGTCTGACTCTCATTTTGGGTCCAGACTGAAAAGCCAATGTGTTGGTTACTAGAACAAGTGCTTTTTATGGTGACTGGCAAGAGTAGAAGAGGGCAAGATAATATACAAACACATTTAAAGTTTCTGGTGTGACAACATGGCTTATGTCTGCCTGTATTTCAGTGGTCAAAGCAAATCATACGGCTACACCCAAAATCAATGGGACAGTGAAACATATTCTACAACAATGAAGTTATAGCATGGGCTGGCAATGTAGGCAGAATTGAGGACAAAATGTCATCAACCACAACTAGTAAAAAGATGTTTTTATTTCTTTTCAATGCATATATTAACTGCACACTGCTCAACACTTAGCACCTGAGTTGGCTTAATCTTAAGGTATCGTAGGGCTTCCCTTGTGTCTCAGTTGGTGAAGAATCCGCCTGCAATGTGGGAGACCTGAGTTTGATCCCTGGGTTGGGAAGATCCCCTGGAGAAGGGAAAGGCTACCCACTCCAGTGTTCTGAGTCGGGCACAACTGAGCGACTTTCACTTCACTTCACTATGGTATCGGGCATTAACTTTGTTGATGTGGGAGGACTTTTTAGGTTTACAAGGTTAATTCAAAAACTTTTTTGAAAATTTTCTGTCTTTAATTATGTTTGCTAAAGACCCTTGACTCATTTTATTTAAATAAAAAGATGTTATTTTAACCATATAAGAACATCAGTACTAAGTAGTCTTCTTCAAAATGTAAAAGAAACAGACTATAAGCAAAGAAACTGAAAGATTCAGGCACACAATAAAAAGTGTGAAGTCCCTGGGCTAAGAATGGACAAAGGTACTTAGCTGTGTGAAGACAGGGTGAGATTAGAGGGCAGATGAAATGTTAGGGAAACACCACATATATGATCTTATGTTGAGTTCTTGCTTTGTTTTTGTAGGAACTTATTTTGTATGCCCGTAAACAGGAAAATTTTGAAAATACAACACCGAATGTCAATTTAAGTAATATAATTACCTAGCAACTTTAATTTAAAAGACATTTCCATTCACAGTTCTCTTTTAAGCTTTAAAGTGTTATTTCAAGTGTTTTATTTTATGAATAGTCTAAAGATATAATATTTAAAAGTTTCTTAATAGTCTCATTTTTCTTTTAAGATAACTAATTATGGAATCATTGTGGATTATTTGGAGATACACTCTCTACTAGGTAGGACTTCCCTGGTGGCTCAGAAGGTAAAGCGTCTGTCTGCAATGCAAGAGACCCGGGTTCGATCCCTGGGTTGGGAAGATTCCCTGGAGAAGGAAACGGCAACCCACTCCAGCACTCTTGCCTTGAAAATCCAGTGGACGGAGGAGCTTGGTGCAGGCTACTGTCCACGGGGTCACAAAGAGTTGGACACGACTGAGCGACTTCACTTTCACTTTTCTCTACTAGGAAAAGAGTTCTATGTATTGTCTTATTTTCAGACTGCTTTTTCTTGTTATTTATAAGAGTGTTTGAATAGCTGATGTATTTAGTGGTTGTAGTAGCTAGCCATCAGCAATGTTGGCTTAAGGTCAGCTACTTTAAAACCCAAAATTCTTATTTTGCATAATTCTTCAATATGTAATAGGCATATTTGAAAATAGGGCAATTCATGTAGCTATGTAGAAGTTTACTTTGTAACAGATGTTCACGGTAGTTTGAGAAGCCGCTATGCTTGATTACATATCCACAGTATGTATGTGGATATATACTACCTACACTTAGGTTATTTGGCAACGATTTTGAACTTGAACAATTTCTATTGAAAATTCAGTTAGTTTAAAAAATCCACCCATGTAATGATATCATTAAATCAAGCCAGATGTTTGTAGACCTAGAACTTAATGGGTTGGCTTCCATAATATAGAATGCATTTATAGACACTCACCTTTGTATTATACCCCTGCCTTGTATGTAGGGACACATTAAGAATAAATCCTACAAACTGGTCTTTAAATTTACTTTAGAGAGTTATAGAGATTTTAATCTACTACTTTATTTGCATCATTCTCCACCTCTAAAGAGTAATTATAAAAATATTTCTGTCTCATGAACATCATTTATTGTGAGCCCATGTAATACACTGAGGAAGTAGATGAGTGTCACAATTAGAGAGATGTGGCTTCAAATATCTGCTTAATATCGGATAACTTTCTAGCTTATCTAAGCTTCAGTTTCCTTATCTGTGAAATTATACAATAATATTCCAAAATGATAGAACCAAATTAAAAATTTTTTTGATGTATGGCAAAACCAATACAATATTGTAAAGTAATTAACCTCCAAATTTAAATGTTTAACCCATGTATATTATTGTGGCTTTTAGTAAACATAAATATCAGTTTTATAACAGATGCTTAGAGATCAAATGTATATTGCTCATTGGATTATATATAAACATGAATAGTATAGTAGTATTTTACACTGTGTATACATTGGAGATTTGCAATTCCAGTATGCTTTTTAGTTGAATTGAAAGGTCATAAGAAAGGAAGAAGATTAAATGATATCAGAGCGACAGCCCACCTTATGACAATAATTGCAAACATCCTATTTAATATGAATATAGTTGATCTATCAACTCACTGTTAGTCATCACTGATGCCCTTTAGTAGCAGGTAGTACTGAAAATGTTGAATTAAACAGTTTAATTTACAATGAAATTAAATGACTCTCAGTAGAATAAATCAAATGTCTCACCCATGAAGGTTAATTATCTTTCTTTTGATAAAGAGAAAAAGACATCCATGACTGAGTAATGTCTTCTCCCACTTAGAAAAAAATGGAAGCTATTTCTAGGTAGATATTTATATCCATTATTTAATTTTTAATATTTTCTTATAATTATACCTGATTTTCTAAAAATATTGTCAATAAAACAGCAATTACTTTGTCAGTTCATGTTGACAGCAGAAACATCAGTTGAAAAAATATCACTTACTAACTCAATATCTGTAAATTGCAGGAACTGTAATTATTACTATGAATATCTTTTTTCCCCTAACTTTTAGCATTGTGAAATCTATTGTTAATGATGCCACATTTTTTTGCTTTCTTTTCCTAAAAGCAGTTAGATACACATAAAAGAGAAGTTAAAATTGCCTGATAGCATATGAAGTCAGTGCACATAGCTTGGCTTCAATCACTGAGGGCAGAAAAGAAACCGGTTACTGTGGATGAATATTTAACTGTCTTAGCTCAAGGATCTGGTCCTTCAAGTAGCTTGCACAGCCTCTCGGGTCAAACTGGAGAAGTTTTCATTGAAGAGTGCATAAGAATTTTAGTTAAATTGCTTTCATTAGTATTAGTAAGAGACTCAAAGAAAAGCCTGCATTGCACTTTAAAATAGTAGCTCTAAACTAAAACCTTCATTAAAATTATTTTTGGTAAATATACCTTCATTATTTTGTAAGTGTTTAGAAATATTGTGTCTGGCTCTTGCAGTCAACATTACTCAGGTCAGTAAAGTGACCTTCCTATTACCGAATGTAACTCAGTCCCAAGAACAATGAAGCCTTCTAGATGCTGGCTTTGTAATTTCTTTCTGCTTCCTTACAGAAACCATTTCACCTTCATTACAGAAATGCACATTAAAGACCACTAATTTGGAATGGGTCTTGATTGTTTCTTTCTATAAAGTTCCAATTGTGTGTGTGTATGTACACACACTACTGAATTTCCTGTAGATATGTAGAAATGTAAATGATCATATAAGAAAATAGAAAAAGTCTATTTGAATCAAAATGATTTAGCCAACTTAGTGTTCTATATTGTGAGCCTATGAAATGACCAACTATACAGCTACAACATATGAAATATAATTTATCCAGAGGTGCTCAAATAAAGAAAATTGTGGCTTTTTCTGCAATAAAATTCTGATACTCATTACTTAAAAATTGATAACAAAAAATAAAATGAGATAAAAAAAAAACCCAACAGCAGAACGAAACAAAAAACTACCCCCAAAAAAAGAATGTACAGCAAAGAAAATGCCACCCTCCCGGTCCAGAATTTCATTTCTTATTTTTGTTGAAATAAAAGTTTTTATTGAAGATATAAACTAGTTAGAGAATTTGGACTATTGTGTGCAGTCAACAGTTATAGCAAATTGATTTCATATTGGTATGACTCTTACTGGATTCCCTGGATTTTCTTATCCTGATGTAGTTCTCTGCTTTATTTCAAAATAAAACACTTGCAAACGCTTCCCCGTGTGCTGGAGTTGTTTGAATGTTCGGCTGAACAGTATGAATCGGTAGTAATAAAAGCATCAGCAGGATTCATTTGCAGCCTCCTGCCGGGAGACACTTTACCTTAGCAGCTCAAATTATATTGAATCGTAATGAATGAAGAAGTGGATCCCTGCCAGGGAATAGTTTGTAACTTGGAAAAGTAGATATAATTACATAATAATTCTGCCTTTGCAGAAGGTGGCTCTGCTTTAGAAGTACCTGATGTTATTTACAGCTGTTACTTGCAGCTCTGTTTAGTCATCATGTTGGTATATCAATCAAACCCAAGAATTTTATGTTCTTTTTATTTCTACTTTACTGCTAAACAAAAATGTAGTGGCATCTATTTCACTCCTGCAATCGATCTAGGATTTCAGAATCTTAACTCCTAATACTCCATTGCAGTTTTTATTTACTAATCATAGCTAACTATGATACAGGAGTATTTTTATAGTTTCTCATTCTTTCTTCTCTTTTTCCGTATACACATTTGATTGCTAAATATATATATATACATACATATTCTGAGAAATATGTATACACACACACACACACACACACACATATATATATATATGCAAGTATCCTATAGCAAGAAAAAGCAAAGTTCAAAACACTGTTGCATAGGAATACTTTAGCTAAATTCACAGTGTCTTTTAAATGTATGTCTACATTTTTCTGTTCCTTGACTTTTTTTCTGATTTTTTTTTTCCCAAATACAAGTGGCTACCATGAGTGTTCTATAGTATGGCATAAATTAAAGACCAAACACAGACATAAATCAGAGACTTGGTTTGAGGAACCAAAGATTACTCTAGGCTCATTTGTTAAGATAAACAATGCTCAACAGTGGTTGTAGGACAAGAAAAACAAGAAAGAACAAAGAGTTTCCAACACAGTCTTTGAATAAATGAATGAATTTCCATTCTGACACATGACTGATCATCTTTAATTGTGTAACTTGTTGCATGAAAATGACTTTCCTTACAGCCTCTTCTGTCTGGCACACACTGACTTTTCATTCAAGATTCAGTTCAAGAATCTCTTTTGTTGGAATTCTTACTTGTAATCTCTACATTGTAGGAACAACCTTTTCTAAGAAGAGTGGTTCTTAAATGTTCATATGCATAAAACTTACCTGAGTAGTTCATTTAAAAAATATATATTCCAAAGATCCATGCCCAGTCGCTAATTCAAAACATATGAGATGAAGTCAAAGAATCTGCATTTTTGACTGAGTCAAGTGATATGTACACAGTCCAGGGCTATACGAAACCCTACATTAGGAGGAAATGTAAAGTTTATATTAAGAATTACCTTATAATTCAGTAGGCACAGTGTATGTGGCATTAAAAGTAGATTTCTGAAGAAATAAAATTAAGCATTAGCCTCTTCAAATCTGTAAATGCCAGGTACGTTTTCATCTTTGATTACATTTCTCCATATAATCCTCTACCCACAGAACAGTGAGTAGGCTTAGTTGCTCAGTCATACGTAGCTCTTTGTGACCTTATGGACTGTAGCCTGCCAGGCTCCTCTGTCCATGCCTCTTCTCTCCAGGCAAGAATACTGAAGTGGGTTGCCATTCCTTCTCCAGGGGATCTTCCTGGCCCAGGAATCAAACCTGAGTCTACTGTATTGTAGAAAGATTATTTACTGACTGAGCCATGAGAGAATACTGGAGTGGGTTGCTATTTCCTACTCCAGAGTGAGCAATCAGAGAAATCTTTTAAAATATCAACTGAATCTCTTTTTAATTGCTCATAACCACCAAAATCATATTCACTATAAGGATTTTTGCCCCCACTATTCCCTAGGTAGGGAATCACTCTTTGCTCAGTCTCTTCATTTTTGGTCTCAGTCCCAACATAATTCATTCAGAGAGGCATTCCTGAACACCCTGTTTAAAGCATCTCCTACCACCTCCCTCCAGACTGTTTGCATTCTATGCCACAGTATTCTCAGCACCTAGGACAGCAGCTGACACACAAGAGCTCAATAAACAGCATTCAATGAGTGGATTACATATTGTAGAAGCTCTATTCTGTTATCTATTATCTGTCTATTACAAAAATCCACGGATTACAGAATGTTATGGTTAAATTATTGATATTTGTGTGTTGAAATAAGTCTTTCAACAATTATAAAAAGGTAAACTGGGCCATAGGGGCTTCCACAAGTCAAATAACTATTTCTGCAGTTCAATCTAACAGTGCAGTTATATGAAAATACAGATAAGGGAAATCAAGAGGTGAGCAGAAAATTAAGAAGACAGTCTCTCTCCAAACTTAACTTTTCATTAAAATAGCTACTTGGGTATACTTGATTGACTAATTATTTAAAGCAATAAAATGCTAACAATCATTTAGAATTTCAGTGTATTTTCAAATTTTATTATTAATAGAAATTAATTTTAAAATCAACAAAAAGTAGGGAGATTTTAAACTATCATTACTTACTAAAATATATACCTCTGGTAAATGTTGTCCAGTTAAATCTCAAGAGATAATAGTGGTGCTGTTCCAATTCTATACAAATTTTATTTTGTTATTATTTACCAAATGTCAACAGATTGACTGGAACATAGTCCTTTAGTTCTAAGACTTAGACTTTGTCTCATAACTTCGATTTTGTTATGCTTTGCTTTTTGTCTTATGTTTTGATTTTTATTTGTCATGTAAACAATATTTAAGTGCCTTCCAGTGTGAAATAAGCAAATGAGTGGTAGTGCCAAAATCAGGATCATTTGATGAGCTGGTTTGTGACCAAATACTTTTATGGAAGAGAATGTTAGTTGGCTTAAATAAGCAAAGCTTTTTGACTGGTTCTCTAAAATATGGCTAATTTTCTCTGACACCATATGGTTTGTTACTTAGCCATAAGTGCAGAAATTATAAAAGCTAAATTTAGGCTGTGACCATGACAGCAATACATTCAGAGATTCCCATGAGGTAAATGCCTTACTTTTATAACTCCCATTATGGTACACTTTTGTGAGTATTTTGGAAATTTTCCAGTGCCTACAATAAGCACTGAGTACACAGTTAATATTTTTAGAGTCACGATGGAGGGAAAACTTTTCTTCATGAAATGTTAACTTGAAATTTCATCTCTTGAAAGTATAATGTTATCTTTGCATGTAAAATTAATGTGAGTTATACCATTCTGGACAAAAATCTAATAGAAAATAGAATAAATTGAGTTTTGTCTTTCTTGAAAGGTTACTGTTAATTTGGATGGTAGTGCTTAGAAATCTAGTCTAGAACTTCAACAAATCAGTGTAGTAAACTATTGGCAAGTACGTATGCTATTGGCCAAATCTGTTGACAACTATAGTAATTTCCATAGCCAGGGACAACGTCAATATCAATATATGCAATTAATTCAGTTTTCTTTGAAAAGTAAATCTTGATTAATCATATTTATTGTTGAGCAATATTTGTGGTTCATTGTTACCTTGAGTTAACTTTTTTCTGTTGTTACCTATGATCTTTTAAACTAATTTTATTTCACATTTTCCCATATAACTATTATGTTTCTGTTATGGTTGACTATTGAAAGTGATGGGACCGGATTCCATGAATTAGTTTTCTGAATGATGAGCTTTAAGCCAACTTTTTCACTCTCCTTTTTCACTTTCATCAAGAGGCTTTTTAGTTCCTCTTCACTTTCTGCCATAAGGGTGGTATCATCTGCATATCTGAGGTTATTGATATTTCTCCCTCCAATCTTGATTCCAGCTTGTTTTTCTTCCAGTCCAACGTTTCTCATGATGTACTCTGCATATAAGTTAAATAAGTAGGTGACAATATACAGCCTGACGTCCTCCTTTTCCTATTTAGAACCAGTCTGTTGTTTCATGTCCAGTTGTAACTGTTGCTTCCTGACCTGCATACAGATTTCTCAAGAGGCAGGTCAGGTGGTCTAGTATTCCCATCTCGAGAAGGGGACGACAGAGCATGAGATGGCTGGATGGCATCACTGACTCGATGGACCTGAGTCTGAGTGAACTCCAGGAGTTGGTGATGGACAGGGAAGCCTGGCGTGCAACGATTCATGGGGTCGCAGAGTCGGACACGACTGAGTGACTGAACTGAACTGAACTGCTGACGCCCATGCAAAAAAAAAAAAAAAAAAGAAAGAAAGAAAAGTTGTGGAAGTGTTTTGGAATTAACTCTTCCAGTTCAAATTCCAGGGATCTATAGGTGAGAGGCAAAATCTCCTTTGCCTGAAACTGCTATTAGGGGCTTCTTGAGTCACACAGCTAAGAATCAAGATGAAGCAGAGATATCAGAAATGTAGGAGAGAAGAAAGAACTAGATGTAAACCTACCTATTTTCAGTAAAGTATCAAAAATGCACTACTATCTTCTCATAGATCAAGTTGCTTATAAAGGGACTATCTTACATAATATTTAAAAAGAGCTGCAAATATGAATTTAAAGTTTTCTTATTTCCAATACATATGTATGTTATGAGGTTGGTAGAATAAGCAAAACACTGAGTTCAAGACCTCTGAGGATTTCTTTTTATTTTAAATATTGCTTTTAAAGTTATTTATTTATTTATTTTTTCCATTCAGTTCAGTTGCTCAGTCATGTCCAACTCTTTGTGACACCGTGAATTGCAGCACGCCAGGCCTCCCTGTACATCACCAACTCCCGGAGTTAACCCACACATGTCCATTGAGTTGGTGATGCCATCCAGCCATCTCATCCTCTGTCGTCCCCTTCTCCTCCTGCCCCCAATGCCTCCCAGCATCAGAGTCTTTTCCAGTGAGTCAACTTTTCAAATCAGGTGGTCAAAGTATTGGAGCAGCAGCTTTAGCATCAGTCCTTCCAATGAACACCCAGGACTGATCTCCTTTAGAATGGACTGGTTGGATCTCCCTGCAGTCCAAGGGACTCTCAAGAGTCTTCTCCAACACCACAGTTCAAAAGCATCAATTCTTCAGCACTCAGCTTTCTTCACAGTCCAAATCTCACATCCATACATGACCACTGGAAAAACCATAGCCTTAACTAGGTGGACCTTTGTTGGCAAAGTAATGTCTCTGCTTTTGAATATGCTATCTAGGTTGTTCATAACTTTCCTTCCAAAGAGTAAGCATCTTTTAATTTCATGGCTGCAATCACCATCTGCAGTGATTTTGGAGCAAAAAAAAAATGAAGTTTGCCACTCTTTCCACTGTTTCCCCATCTCTTTCTCATGAAGTGATGGCACCAGATGCCATGATCTTCATTTTCTGAATGTTGAGCTTATAGCCAACTTTTTCACTCTCCTCTTTCACTTTCATCAAGAGGCTTTTTAGTTCCTCTTCACTTTCTGTCATAAGGGTGGTATCATCTGCATATCTGAGATTATTGATATTTCTCCCGGCAGTCTTGATTCCAGCTTGTGCTTCTTCCAGCCCAGCATTTCTCACGATGTACTCTGCATATAAGTTAAATAAGCAGGGTGACAATATACAGCTTTTCCTTTTCCTATATGGAAACAGTCTGTTGTAAAAGGAAGTTGCACCTAGTTATTGACTGTAATAATGTGAGGTTAAAATAGCTTCCCAAGAAGAAAAGAAAAATGTCTTTGTAGCAACCTATGTCATAAATGTTGAAATACTGCTGTCAAACCAAATTTGGCTTAGTGCATTTTTACATTTCTGGGGTATTTTTGCAAACCATTGTTTGCTGGGGATAATTACTGCATGGACCTCTTAAAAAAAAGATTTATCTTTGGATAATACAATTTTATCCATATGGGTTTGAGTATGTCTATCAGGGATGTATACCTAACAAATTATTCATATGCTATATAAAATTAATCATCTTGGATATAAATTTATAATTTCAAGCTGCTAACTTTCTGATTGGACTTCCCTGGTGGTGAGTGGGAAAGAATCTGCCTGTCTTTGCAGGAGATGTGGGTTCAGTTTCTGGTTTGGGAAGATCCCCTGGAAAAGGAAATGGAAACCCACTCCAGTATTCTTGCTTGGTGAACCCCACGGACAGAGGAGCTTGGTGGGCTATGGTCCATGAGGTCTCAAAGAATTGGGCATGACTTAGTGACTGAAGAGCAACAACAACAAATTTTTGATCAGACAAAGGCAGATTTCATCACAGAAACTGTATAAGTAATTTAGAAATTATTTAGATACTCTGTTTATCCATTTAATTTTGAAATAAAAGATTCAAACACTTTTTGAATGTTTTGAAGATTTTATTTAAATTTTTTTCAAGTAAGTATTGATAAGAAAATAAGGCCTGAAGAAAGCTCCTAGTCCAGTAGAATCAAGTCTATTTAAAGATTCCAAACCTTCTAACAGTCATGTGTTTTGCGCTATATTCTGTTGATCATATATACGAGCAAGATAATATATCATCACATAAATAACATTTCTATAGAACAAAATTCTTGTGACAAAAAAAAAATGACTGTTTAATGAAATAAATTCCCTTAAATATTTTTGTTAGCAATTAAGGAATGTTTAGTGGGTTTTGATTTGTAACTATCACTATTATCTATTAATTGAATATGTAGATACTACAGATGTCTCCTGAGAACTCAATTTAAGTCAGAGAGAATATTCTTTAGAAAATTTCAATTTGAAAGGAAAGCTATAATTTAAACATTTATATAAAATGCATAAATTTCAAATTACATTGAAAGAGTATTATATTATGAATAAGGACATTTGCTCTAATTCTGGGCTTATTCCAAAAATTATAATATTTTATTTCTGTATTTCAGACATTCCGATACCAAATAACTACCTCCACAAAATAGATGCAGCTCATGATATGAAAACATTCAAAATATGTTTTCAAACATTGAATGGTATTTGGCCAAAGTTATGATGTTCAGGACAAGAGGAATTTTCTTTCTATTACATACAATTTTTCCATGTTTCAGTAGAAATACTTAACATTTATGTCTTAAGAAATTCACAGAATGTCAATGTTTTAAATCTATTGCAAATCAAAGATATTTGCACTACACTTTGTGTAAAGAATATATTTCAGATAATTTTTACTGACCTGATTCTTTATGAAGATTTTTTTAATAGATAGAACTTGAAAAGAGTACTGAATGCTTCTTAAATTTGATGTATGTACCATAAGTATTCCATATATATTTTCCTTTCATGAAACTTTATTTCTGTCTAAAGAACAGTAATTTTTTCTTTAATCTCATAATATCAGCAACCCATAGTCATGTATGTAAAATACATGGAAGACAGATATTGTTTTCTTTACTGTAATTTACAAGATATTTCCACCCAGTGTAAATTTAGAAAATAGGTTTGAAAAGGAGAGAAGAGAGGAGTGGAACACTTTTTAAAGCAGGAATATTTGTGATTCTAAACATAGAAGTTACAGCATAATTCCTTTTAAAAAGTAAATAAGAAACTAAAAATTATTTTAAATTTAAGATTTGAAGACAAATTGATAGCTTGCTTTAAAAAGTTCATATCGAAGAAGTTAAATATTAACAGTTTCTTTTAGTTTTTCTACTTTGATACACAATATAATAGAAGGCAATATGTGAATGTCCTCAAAGCATTCAAAATTAGAGATGTGTTTAAATAGTTTACAGTAATCAGATATTTTGGAAGATAGATTTATACATCATAATTACCTAAACAATACATCACACATTGGATTTACATGCTTGCTTTAATATGTTACACTACACGTGAAGCTCAGGGCCAAAATTTTCCAGGTACAGGAAAAGGTATTGACCACATGAAAACACTTTTTATACATGCCATTTACATTCTCAGGTATCAAATACAGTTAATTTGTAGACTCCTTTACACACTTGATTTGTCTTAGTTTCTTCACAGTATCATTTAACATGATGCTTATTTTTGTGCTTTCTAGAAACTGAAAAATAGGTCTATAATTTTTCTTCAAATTTAAGTTCTTATTAACAAATAAACATTTTGATACTATTAGATTAATAATTTTGAGTAAACAAATTTTCTTTGTATATATATATATATACATATATATATATATATATATATATATAATTGAAAACTGATCATTTCCAGTCCTGTGGCCACTGCTGAGTTTTCCAAATTTGCTGACATATTGAGTACAGCACTTTCACAGCATCATCTTTTAGGATTTGAAATAGCTCAACTAGAATCCCTTCACCTCCACTAGCTTTGTTTGTAATAATGCTTCCTAAGACCTGCTTGACTTCACATTCCAGGATGGTGAATGATCACACCATCATGATTATCTGGGTCGTGAAGATATTTTTTTGTATAGTTCTGTGTATTCTTGCCATAGAAAGAGGAGAGTGAAAAAGTTAGCTTAGAACTCAACATTAAGAAAACTAAGATCAATCCGGTCCCATAACTTCATGGCAAATGCATGGGAAAATAGTAGAAACAGGGACAGACTTTATCTTGAGGGGCTCAAAATGACTGCAGATGGTAACTGTAGCCATGATATTAAAAGATGCTTGCTCCTTGGAAGAAAAGTTATGACCAACCTAGACAGCATATTAAAAAGCAGAGACATTACTTCGTCAACAAAGGTCCATCTAGTCAAGGCTATGGTTTTTCCAGTGGTCATGTATGGATGTGAGAGTTGGACTATAAAGAAACCCGAGCGCCGAAGAATTGATGCTTTTGAACTGTGGTGTTGGAGAAGACTCTTGAGAGTCCCTAGGACTGCAAGGAGATCCAATCAGTCCATCCTAAAGGAAATCAGTCCTGAATATTCATTAGAAGGACTGATATTGAAGCTGAAACTCCGTAATTTGGCCACCTGATGTGAACAGCTGATTCATTTGGAAAGACCCTGATGCTGGGAAAGATTGAAGGCAGGAGGAGAAGGAGATGACGGAGGATAAGATGGTTGAATGGCATCTTCAACTCAATGGACATGAATTTGAGTAAGCTCCAGGAGTTGGTGGAGAGGGAGGCCTGGCATGCTGCAGTCCATGAGGTCGCAAAGAGTCATACATGACTGAGGGACTGACCTGAACTGAACTGAATATTGAATACGGAATCTTTCTTCCTGACCTCCAGATTTCCTTATGGTCCAAAGCTTTAGGAAATAAGGCATTTGAAATAAAATAGTAGTGCAGTATCCAAGTTACCTTTTGCCTATTAATTTATTTATTAAGTAATTCAAATAATATCTAATGAGCACATATCAGGCCATACCTCAACTGCTCATAGGATATTTTCCCTCAGTTCCCTCCATGCCTCCATGCTGCTCAAAGGTACTCTGCATTTGTCATGTGCTCCCATAGTATCCTGTGCATTTCACTGTTAGATAACTTATTACTAGGTATTTCAGTCATATGTTTGCTTCTCTGTTTTCTTTCCACTAGACTGTATAACCTAAATCTCATTTTTGTATCTCTACTATTATACAGTCAGTTCAGTTCAGTTCATTTCAGTTGCTCAGTCGTGTCTGACTCTTTGCAGCTCCATGAACCACAGCACGCCAGGCCTGCCAGTCCATCACCAAATCCCAGAGTTTACTCAAACTCATGTTGATTGAGTCAGTGATGCCATCCAACCATCTCATCCTCTGTCATCCCCTTCTCTTCCCACCTTCAATCTTTCCCAGAATCAAGGTCTTTTCAAATAAGTGAGCTCTTTGCATCAGGTGGCCAACTTAATGGAGTTTCAGTTTCAACATCAGTCTTTCCAAGGAACACCCAGGGCTGATCTCCTTTAGGATGGACTGTTTGGATCTCCTTGCAGTCCAAGGGACTCTCAAGAGTCTTCTCCAACACCACAGTTCAAAAGCATCAATTCTTCGGCGCTCAGGTTTCTTTATAGTCCAACTCTCACATCCAAACATGACTACTGGAAAAACCATAGCCTTGACTAGATGGACCTTTGTTGACAAAGTAATGTCTCTGCATTTTAATATGCTGTCTAGGTTGGTCATAACTTTCCTTTCAAGGAGTAATCGTATTTTAATTTCATGGCTGCAATGATTTTGCAATCATCTGAAGTGATTTTGAAGCCCAAAAAAACAAAGTCAACCAATGTTTCCACTGTTTTCCCATCTATTTTCGATGAAGTGATGAGACCAGATGCCATGATCTTAGTTTTCTGAATGTTGAGCTTTAAGCCAACTTTTTCACTCTCCTCTTTCACTTTCATCAAGAGGCTCTTTAGTTCTTCACTTTCTGCCATAAGGGTGGTGTCATCTGCATATCTGAAGTTATTGATATTTCCCCCGGCAATCTTGATTTCAGCTTGGACTTCATCCAGTCCAGCATTTCTCATGATGTACTCTGCATATAAGTTAAATAAGCAGGGTGACAATATACAGCTTTGTCATATCCCTTTTCCTATTTGGAACCAGTCCGTTGTTCCATGTCCAGTTCTAACTGTTACTTCCTGACCTGCATATAGGTTTCTCAAGAGGCAGGTCAGGTGGTCTGGTGTTCCCGTCTCTTTCAGAATTTTCCACAGTTTATTGTGATCTACATAGTCAAAGGCTTTGGCATAGTCAATCAAGCAGAAATAGATGATTTTCTGGAACTCTCTTGCTTTTTCCATGATCCAGTGGATGTTGGCGATCTGATCTCTGGTTCCTCTGCCTTTTCTAAAACCAGCTTGAACATCTGGAATTTCAAGGTTCACGTATTGCTGAAGCCTGGCTCGGAGAATTTTGAGCATTACTTTACTAGCGTGTGAGATGAATGCAATTATGCGGTAGTTTGAACATTCTTTGGCATTGCCTTTCTTTGGGATTGGAATGAAAACTGACCTTTTCCAGTCCTGTGGCCTCTGCTGAGTTTTCCAAATTTGCTGACATATTTAGTGCAGCACTTTTAGAACATCATCTTTTAGTATTTGAAATAGCTCAACTGGAATACCATCACCTCTGCTAGCTTTGTTGGTAGTGATGCTTCCTAAGAGTACTTGACTTCACATTCTGATCCAATCCAATTACAGCCTCTCAAATGTTTGTTGAATGAAAGAGCAAAGGACAATCCTTGCTCTAAGAAGTGGATACAGGCTTATAAATCTTTGCAAAATAAGATTCAAAACCCCAAAGAGTGTTATTTTGGAGATTATGAGAGAGTATATTATGGGAGGGGACTTCCTCGGTGTCTTGAAGGTAAACTATCTGCCTGCAATGTGGGAAATCTGTGTTCGATCCCTGGGTTAGGAAGATCTCCTAAAGAAGGGAATGGCTACCCATTCCAGTATTCTTCCCTGGGAAATCCCGTGGACAGTGGAGCTTGGAGAGCTACTGTCCATGGGATCACATAGAGTCGGATATGACTGACTAACACTTTGACACTTTCCTTTCGGTATTACAGAAGATTTTATAATATTTGTATAGAGAAAGTGACATTTAGGTGATTGTTAAATCATAATCAGATATTTTCCAGAGTTGAAGAGGAGGGGTCAATATAGTTATAAGGAGGCCACAATGTATAGGAAAGCATGACATTTTTAGAGAACAAGGGAACTGACATATCTGGAGAATAGGACTGGTGGGCTGGAGAAGTATGTTGAGACCAGATTGTGAAAGGACCCAGACATTACCCTAAATAACTTAGATGCTTTCCTAAAGGTAGCAGGGTGTCAGTGGAGGTTACCCAGTCCAGAAAAGAGAACATTCTGTTAGCACCATAGAGGGTAAATGAATGGAAAGGAATTGTTGGAAAAGAGAAAGTTTAGAATTGTTATAGAAATCCAAGAGGAAATTTATTAAGGTCTGAAGTGAGATTTTTATACTGAGTCTAACAGATACTCAGCAGTTTAAGGAAATCTTCAAGCTAAATTTCTACTTAGCTTCAGCAGGTAGGTCTATGCCATCCTAGTCTTTGCCTAATCTACTTTGCTTTATGCTTATTTTCTACACCCAGCCAAACATTTGAACAGTCACACTAAGGAGGTAATATTGTTAGCCTGAGTTCAGAGTCCTGACACTGATTCAAGCTATTAAAAATAAGCTTTATAATGTACAGCATGTTTGAATTTAAATTAGAATTTACACTGCAGAAGTAAATGTTGTCAACATATTTTTAAAATATATTACACTGAAATAAACTGGTAGTAGAAAATGCTATGTTTTTCCAATTCAGTTGTCATCCACTATATGTGTCTTTCCTGCCCAACCCTCCTATCTCTAGCAACACATAGCACATAGAACTGCAGTAAAAAAACTTCATAATAGAATGGTTTCCAGAATAAGTTTCCCAATAAGATGGTTTTCATGTGAAAGAGGGAATAATTAGAGCTGGGCATTTTCCGAAAAGAATAAAATCAGGTCGAAGCAGCTTACTGTTTTAGTCTTAGGTCATTATTTTCCAAAATTCTACTGTTAGTAGAGGAGGAAAAGAACCTTGAGGTAATATGTAGTTGAATTACATCTAATATTTTAAAGAAGATATTTTTGTTGAATCTGTGAAGGATAGAAATATCAGTTCTGGTGGCTTGAGTATAGGTGTAAATGAGGTGTGTGCATTTGATAGAGTTCTGGAGCTTTCCTTCTTTTTGACCTTGAAAAGAGAACTTTGAAATTCACTTCACAGAGCTCAGATGGAAGAAGATACATAAAAAAAGAGAGAGAGAAAGAAGTCATTCATGCGTTTGGCAAAGATTAATGGAAGTCTGCTACTGTTTGCATTGCAGAGTTGTATGGGGAGTGTCTTCTCATACTTGACTACAGAGGATTTCCTAATATTACTCTCTGATAGCTGGCTAAATTAGTTATTCACCAGTGAAATCATTCAAAGATAGAATATAGAATAAGGCTAAAACTGGGGAAAAATAAAGGTATTATTTGAGCCATAAGTCTAAGAGGTAGTTTTTTACTACTAAAATTAGCAACTATAATATTAAAGAATTACATAAGAAAAACACTAAGATAAAACTACTGAAGTAAATAAAAATATGAACTTCATAGCAAGGGGGAAAAATAGAATGAAAAATTTAAAGAATAATTAATGAAAAACTGTTGTCCTTTCTCATTACCTTGATGAATAGGGTAAAAGAATAAGACTTAAATTATGATGGTAAAATGTTTAGGAAAAAAATCAAGCATCTGTTACTTGCTTAGACAACCTAACTTTATAAGATATAGCTGTTCAAAGTTTCATATAACTTTACTTCTCAAGATACTGCCTGGAAATGCTGTTAATGAGGCAGTAGTAATAATGAAATACCTCCCAGAAAGATGATTCATTATTCAGTGCAGTACAGTCAAGCAAGTTTTCAAGTTGTGTAATTGTGATAGCAGCAGAAAGTGACAAAGATAGAAGAAATTGTACCCTTTTTTTACAGGGTACAATTTAAATACAGTGTTTGAGAAATGATTGGGAAAGACATTTTCCCTGAAATTAGAACCAACTCATCTGCCTTGCTTTCTTTTTCACAGTATTTCATCATAATGTTTTCCCTTGTTGAATTTAAATGACTGTGACATTCTTCTTCCTACCTTGGCATATTTTTCAAGGAGATATGGTCTTAGATATATTAGTAAATTTTAAATATGTTCTAAAGATTGGTTTTAATTGTCAAAATGATTATAATACTGATCATTCATGGGTCAATTTCTTGGAAGATCTTTCTTCTGCAAACTAATGTTGACCATAAAAACAAAATTGTGACTTTGAATTATATTGTATTTGTTTAATGTAGCATGTACATTTCCCTGGCTCAGAGTGGGCTGCTTCACAAAACTGTATAAAACTGGCTTACTTTTTAAATTCTCCAGCACAGGATGGTACACTGCATGCATAATTCAACTTGTTGAAACATCCTGGAAAATTTTTCTTTATTGTTGAAATTGTAGCAACAAGTAGAAATTAATTACTTGTTATAACACAAAGAGCTTTTATGCTATATTCCAAATGTTGTTTTATACTGAAGTCTTGATTTGCAAATGTGAGTGAAAGATTGACTTTAAATATCCAGAGATGATTAGCTGCCAGCTCTAATCAAATTGAGAAGTAATTAGCAAATCAAAACTTGATTAGCTCTTTGCTTGATTTACTAAAATTATAGTTTATGCAGTTTAAATAATGGGGGAGGGGAGTTTTCTATACTCCAGATACAGGAGAGTCTACTATGCTAGGGCAGGAGGGGTGCATGCATGCTAAGTAATTTTAGTCATGTCCAACTCTTTGCGACTCTACAGACTATAGCATGCCAGGCTTCTTTGTCTATGGGATTCTCCAGGCAAGATTACTGGAGTGAGTCACCACGCTCTCCCCCAGGGGATCTTCCTGACCGAGGGATCGAACCCTTATACTGCTGTATCTCCTGCAATGGCAGGTGGATTCTTTACCACTAGTGTAACCTGGGTAGCCCTATGTTAAGGCAGGAGAGGTATTCTGTACTTAAAGTACTTTCTAAACCTGACCATAGTTTTCTGTTCCTTTATAATACTACAGTGCTATACGTTAGTATTTTGCTTTTATTTTTCTGGGAATGAAGCTTTTCATAATTGTTACATATAGTACAATGGTCTCTCTATATATATGTACACACACACACACACACACACATGCTGTGTTGTGCTTAGTTGCTCAGTTGTGTCCAAATCTTTGCGACCCTATAAACTGTAGCCCGTCAGGCTCCTCTGTCCATGGGGATTCTCCAGGAGAGAATACTGGAATGGGTTACCATGCCCTCCTCCAGGGGATCTTCCCAACCAAGGGGTCAAACGTAGGTCTCCTGCATTGCAGGCAGATTTTTTACCATCTGAGTCAACAGGGAAGCCCATAAATACTGGTAGCCTATCCTTTCTCCAGGGGATCTTTCCGACTCAGGACTCTAAACAGGGTCTCCTGCATTACAGGTGGATTCTTTAACAGCTGAGCTTCCAGGAAAGCACATAGACATATATGTAAAGCTTATATATATATATATATATGTATATATATATATATATATGATCATTTAAGGAACATTTTCAGGATCACTTTAAATATGTGTAGAATCATTGTTTAGTAATGGATACATCGAGTATATTATATTTTTTTTTCAATTCCTAGATATGAAAGCCTTACAAAGTATACTGATCCATGACTAAATGATTGGGTATTTTAGATTCAGGTAAAGAAAAACAATAGGCTTCCCAGGTGGTGCATTGATAAAGAATTCACCTGCCAGTGCAAGAGACACAAGAGACATGGGTTCAATTCTTGGGTCAGGAAAATTCTCTGGAGTAGGAAACGGCAACCCACCCAAGTATTCTTGCCTGGAAAATTTCTTGGATAGAGGAGTCTGGTGGGCGCAAATAGTTGGACATGATATCACACACAGTAATAATATAATAATAAAGGAAAACTGTACACCACTGTTAGTCAATGGGGACTGCAATTAGAAAATAGCAAAGGCTGGGTGGTCTAAACAAGAGAATCATACTTTCCTACATTTCTGGTGCCTGGAAATCTAAGATCACAGTGACAGGAAGATTGGTGTCTGGTGTGGAATTTCTCCTTGGGTTATAGATGGTCACCTTCTTTTGTGTCTTCATGGAGTCTTTCTTCTGTGTGCAAGAAAGTGGTGGGGGGTGGACACTGGTTTCTCTTCCTCTTCTTAGGACACAAGTTCTGTCATGTTAGGGCCCCACTTTTATCACCTCATTTAACCCTTATTGCCTACTATCTCCAGAATCATTGCAGATGGTGATTGCAGATGGTGAAATTAAAAGATGCTTATTCCTTGGAAGAAAAGTTATGACCAACCTAGATAGCATATTGAAAAGCAGAGACATTCCTTTGCCAACAAAAGTCCATCTAGTCAAGGCTATAGTTTTTCCAGTGGTCATGTATGGATGTGAGAGTTGGACTGTAAAGAAAGCTGAGAGCTGAAGAATTGATGCTTTTGAACTGTGGTGTTGAAGACTCTTGGGAGTCCCTGGACTGAAAGGAGATCCAACCAGTCCATTCTGAAGGAGATCAGCCCTGGGATTTCTTTGGAAGGAATGATGCTAAAGCTGAAACTCTGATACTTTGGCCACCTGATGTGAAAAGTTGACTCATTGGAAAAGACTCTGATGCTGGGAGGGATTGGGGGCAGGAGGAGAAGGGGACGGCAGACAATGAGATGGCTGGATGCGTCACTGACTCCATGGATGCGAGTCTGAGTGAACTCCGGGAGTTGGTGATGGACAGGGAGGCCTGGCGTACTGCTATTCATGGGGTCGCAAAGAGTCAGACACGACTGAGGGACTGAACTGAACTGAACTGAACTGAACCTACTGTCTCATTGGATCTGTCTCTAAATGCAATTGTATTAGTGGTTAAGACTTCAATATGTGAATGTGGGGAACACATTTAAATTCATAACTACCCCTGATCAATGTCTCTATACATAACAAACTTATTAGAAAAAAATAAATGGCAGAAAAGAAGAAAATCATTACTGGCTGGGAACATCACTGCCAACCACAGCTGTGGGGCCATGAGAGACACAGAAACAAATTTTACAGCCTAAAGTGTCCTTGCACTTCTGCAGAAAGCAGGCAGAGCTAAAGACGTCTTTCTAGAGTTGACCCTTAAAGAATGGGGGTTATTGTCACAGATACCAAGCATTTTTTTTAATTTTTTAAAAATTTTTTAATATAAATTTATTTATTTTAATTGGAGGTTTATTATTTTACAATATTGTATTGCTTTTGCCATACATCAACATGAATCTGCCACAGCTATACACATGTTCCCCATCCTGAATCCCCCTCCCTTCTCCCTCCTCGTACCATCCCTCTGGGTCATCCCAGTGCACCAGCCCCAAGCATCCAGTATCATGCATCGAACCTGGACTGGTGATTCATTTCATATATAATATTATACATGTTTCAATGTATGATTTAGGATGATTTGGGATGATTTGGGAGAATGGCATTGAAACATGTGTAATATCAGTTTTTTAATTGATGAGTAGTATTTCGTAGTAATCTGGTATCCTTTAACTATATCTATACATATATATATATTTTCCTAAATGTGTGTACTTTTTTAAAAAAAATTAATTTTTTTTAATTTTTGTTTTTACTTTTTTAAAAAAATATAAATTTATTTATTAATATCAAGCTTTTGTTCAACAGTTAACATGGTGACTCCTAGCCAAAATTAATCGAGGAACTGACTTGCACTCATTTTCTGTATTTTCATAAATTTGAAGTCTCAATAACTGTCAAACCAGCAGCACATCATTGTCTGTCAGCTATTGTTTGGTAGTTTGGTGATTCAGTAATTCATCCCTCCCTAGATAAAGCCACTAGTCTTACCTAGTGGCTCAGACGGTAAAGCATCTGTCTGCAATGCAGGAGACCCGGGTTCGATCTCTGGGTTGGGAAGATCCCCTGGAGAAGGAAATGGCAGCCCACTCCAGTATTCTTGCCTGGAAAATCCCATGGACCGCGGAGCCTGGCAGGTTACGGTGCACGGGGTTGCAAAGAGTGAGACACGACTGAGCGGTTTCACTTTCACGTTCACTTTAGGTAAAGCCAGAAGTTTCAAAATGTTTATATATTCAGAAAAACTTTTTTCTGGTTCCCTAGGGATACTAGCCCAATTATATAATGATATTACTCATGAAGATTGTTTTAAGCATTCTATTTGTAAAGATACTTAATAATCCTAATGGGAGAGGGTGGGATGATTTGGGAGAATGCACTGAAACATGTATACTATCATGTAAGAAACGAATCACCAGTCTAGGTTCGATGCAGGATACAGGATGCTTGCGGCTGGTGCACTGGGATGACCCAGAGAGATGGTATGGGGAGGGAGGTGGGAGGGGGGTTCTGGATTGGGAACACATGTACACCTGTGGCGGACTCATGTTGATGTATGGCAAAACCAATACAGTATTGTAAAGTAAGATAAAGTAAAATTAAAAAAAATAATAATCCTAATGGTTAAAAAGCTATTTCTGTGTTTTCAAAATATAAATTATAAACAAATTCCACTATAAAATGTTCTAGGGGACATATGTAGGCATCATTCTTTATAGTTACATTAAAATTCTGATACGTGGTAAATTAAAACTGTGTCTAATTTTATTTGATATTTAAGGGTTCTATCTTTTTCCCCATCTCATCTGTTTTTCTGTTCTTTCAAGTAAGGCATTTAAAACACAAATCAGCTTTAGAAATATGACAGAATTGTTGAAGCAGTTACAGGGTGAGCCTGTTTTGTTGTGTTTCATGTTGTTGTGCTTCACAGATACCTTCACAGATAAGGTTTGTGGCAACCCTGCGTCTAGCAAGTCTATCAGTGCCATTTTTCTAATAGCATTTGCTTGTTCCTTGTCTCAGTCTCACATTTTGGTGATTCTCATATCAACATTTTTTATTATTATTATATTTGTTATGGTGATCTGTGATGAGTGATCATTGATGTTACTCTTGTAATTGTTTAGGGACAACCTGAATTGCATCCATATAGGACAATACACTTGCTCAATAAATGTATGAGTTCTGATTGTTCCAATAATCAGTCATTTCCCATCTCTCCTTCTCTTCTGGCATCCCTATTCCCTCAGACATAATATAGAAATGAGGCCAATTAATAACCTTACAATGACCTATAAGTCAAAAGCTAGAAGTGATTAAGCTTAGGAAGGAAGGCATGTCAAAAGCAAAAATATGCTGAAGGCTCAGCCTTTTGCACCAGGTAGCCAAGTTGTGAATGCAAGGGAAAAGTTCTTGAAAGAAATGAAAAGTGAAACTCCAGTGAACACACAGATGATAAAAAAATGAAACTGTTATTGTTGATATGGGGAAAGTTTTAGTTGTCTGATTAGATCATCAAACCAGTCACAACATTCCCTTAAGTCAAAATGTAATCCAGAGCAAGACCCTAGCTCTTCAATTCTATGAAGTCTAACAGAAGTGAGGAAGAAGTGGAAGAAAAGTTTAAACTAGCAGAGCTTGGTTCATGAGGTTTAAGAAAAGTAATCAAGCCATCTCCATAATGTAAAAACACAAGGTAAAGCAGCAAGTATAGATATAGAAGCTCCAGCAAGTTAGCAAGAAGATCTAGCCAAGATAATTAGTGGCAGTGGCTACATTAAAAAGCAGATTTTCAATGTAAACTAAATAGACTCATATTGGAAAAGGACATCATCTAGTTCTCTCAGGAGAAGCCAATGCCTAGCTTCAAAGCATCAAAAGACAGGCTGACTCTTTATTAGGTTTTTTATAACAGCAGGTCCTTCCTGGGTTTAATTCAATCTACTTTTATAATTTCCTTACTATTCCATACATATCTACTCCTTCATTTATTCTGAATTTCTATTCATTCCATTTATTGATTGATTTAATATACAATTGAAATAATTTATTTCTTGCTCATCAAACAATCATTTCTTAGAGATCTTGTCTGAACTTGAATACAGACTTCTGCCCATGTTTCCACAGTGTAATTTAGGTAATTGACAGAGACAAAGCCAGTTCACAAAGTTAATTAAAATTTTCCATCTCTTCACTTTCAATTAGTTTCATTGATATGACATATTTTCTCCTATTTATGCCTCACCATTATCATTAGGCAATACACGAGTTATGCTAGTCTGTCAAATAAATAGTAATTATTAAAGTAATCTTTAAGTAGATACTATCTTGATATTTTAATTGTCCTCTTGTCTATGAATAGCTGAGTGTTTTATAATTATTTACTTCATTTATGTAGCAATTTTAATTGGTTCTTGAAGGTGTTTTATGTTTTTTCTTTCATATCTGGAAATCAGAAAAGGGTAATGTAAAGCCAAGGAAGTAAGGAATAGTAATTTAATATCTCTTACTACAATGTAGTAAATAAAATATTAGTTTAAGAGTATAGGTTCCTTAGGGCTTCCCTGGTAGCTCAGCTGGTAAAGAATCTGCCTGTAATGTGGAGGACCTGGGTTCAATCCCCGGGTTGGGAAGATCCTCTGGAAGAGCATGACAACCCACTCCAATATTCTTGCCTAGAGAATCCCCATAAACTGGCAGGCTATAATCCATGGGGTCACAAAGAGTCAGACATGACTGAGCAACTAAGCACAGCGTAGGATCCTTAAATTAATCCTGATTCTTTATGTCCTCCTTACTGTATAAAGATCACTTATTATATGGGACAGATAAGTATATTGGATTTGTTTGAACCTATAAGAAATTTTATACGAGTGTTATTAAGGAAATATCTATAGGCTAATGTTATATTCACTCTAAGGAGAAGTCTAATACCTCTTAGACATTGAACATTTTCTATAATACTGAGATTTTCCCTAAATGGCTTTTTTTTACATACATACATACAAACACAATTATAAAAATATTTTTTCTTTTGATTTTTTTTCTGAAATTTTCTTTTGTAAAAGCCATGTAATAGTCATAAAAGTGAATAGTCTGTCAAGAATGTAGTTTAGTTTCTTATATTTTTACTCATAAATTCACATTCATAAAAGCTCTCAACTTCTTCTCCCTCCCACAGTAGAATTCTTGTCATGTAACAAAGCAGAAATACCTTACTATTTTGGTGATTTATGTATTTACATATTCCACTTGCCCTCTGTTCAGAAGGAGAAGTTAATCAAGCTGGCTGGAAGAATTATTTTTTATAGTATAAGATTTTTCTTTATGGAAATTGTGATCATTTAAAATAAAATGTATATGTTGTAAAGCAATAGTAAAACCAATTTAGAAAATAAGTATATTACAAAAAGTGTTATTTGAATTTAGAATACTTGACTAACTCCTAAGAGAAGAGATTAGCATTATTTTTTTTTTCTATAATGGTGATCTCAACCCAAATCTGTACTTTCTGAGACCACTTCTATCTTCTTAAGAGTTCGTTCTAGTTATTTAAGAGTAAATAATTATATGTGCTCATTGGTTAGTGTAATCTTTTTGTAGAGTCCTTGAAATGTTCATTCTAAATTAATTATTTTATAGAACAGAAATGTTAACAAGTAGGCATGTAGTATGTCTGTGAAGTGCATTGCTTTTGAATTTTTATATGCATTCTGTTTTTCAGGAACTTCTACTTTCCTTGTTTTGAAATATGTGAAGAAAAATATATTCTCAAAGCTAGCAATATTAAGTTGTATTTCATCATTATTTAACTCTGGATGTCACTGTTTTAAAATGTCTTTAGCTCAATAAGTATATTTACTTGTTACCTTAAAGGGAAAGGGGATTTATTCTAAGGCTATGTATCTCGTAGAATTAAAGGAAAAGCTTAACAATGAATTTACCAGACCAATCCTAAGATCACCAAGTGAAGTCGCTCAGTCTTCATGGTCACTTGTGTCCGACTCTTTGCGACCCGTGGACTATAGCCCACCAAGGGAACCATTAATTCTGTTGTGTTGAGTTCTGCCATTGATGTGACTTGGCTATGGGCTGATTCACACTTTGTGTCTCATGGTTTGAATTCTGAAAGCTGGTTGACTCAGTTCAGTTATAGATTGGTTCTTATTTGGGCAGATCCTAGTCAACTGCAGTTAAATACATTATTATGGAGTTTATATAATAGATATATCCGGAGACATAAATTTAGAAATAAACATTATATAGATGCTCTTTTTTAAATTTATAAGAGTATAAGCCCATCACCTGGACTTCCCAGGTGGTGCTAGTGGTAAAGAACCTGTTTGCCAGTGTAGGATACATAAGAGAGATGGGTTCAGTTCCTGGGTGAGGAAGATCCCCTGGAGGAGGGCATGCCAGCCCACTCCAGTATTGTTGCCTGGAGAATTCCCATGGACAGAGGAGCCTGGTGGACTATAGTCCATAGGGTCGCAAAGACTCAGACACTACTGAAGCAACTGAGCACGTATGCATGCGTGGAATCACCTAAGGAATAATGTCTGTTAGAGAACTACTCAAACATTGGAACAGCTTAACTTCAAGAGGTTTATAAAACAAGGCTAAGGCAGCAAGCAAGACTCAAAAGGAGCAAGTAGTAACTTAGGAGGAAATATGAAGGTACTAGCCCCAAAAGCCAAGCAAAGAAAGCATTTTAAGTGCTTAAAGAGTGATTAATGTTGTTAAATGTTGATGTAGTTTAAGAAAGACTTAGACAATTGAACATTAGATTTAGCATCCCAAAAGTCACTCATGACCTTGATAAGAGAAACTCAGTGACTTTGTGGGGGCAAGTGTCTTATTGGAGCCAACTTAAGAGACTGAGAGTGGATAAATTGGTGATTGGATGACTAGGTAACTATTTGGAATAGTTCTGCAGTAAATGAAAGCAGAAAAACTAGGTGTTCACTGGAGGGGAGTTGGTCGAGAGATAGATTTATTTCATGCATGCATGCTAAGTTGCTTGAATCATGTCCAGCTCTTTGTGACCTCGTGGACTATAGCGCACAGGGCTCCTCTGTCCATGGAATTCTCTAAGCAAGAATACTTGAATGGGTTACCATAGGAATCTCTTATCTCCCCTGCACTTTCAGGTGGGTTCTTTACCACTAACACCACCTGGGAAGCTCTAGGTCAAGAGGAGAAATAAGACCATGGCTGTTTGTCAATAAGGAATATCTAATAAAATAATAATAAAAAAACTGATTAAGTAGTGGTAAAAGGTGACAGTTAATGGAGTAATGTTCTTGAGTTAACAGGAGGATATAAGAACAAATATATAGCAGGAATATCAGATTTAAAAAGAAATATAGAAAATTCATGCATTCTAATAACTTAACAGAAGATACGGAAGTATATATGGGCAAAATAGTGAATAGATGTGCTGATGAGAATTTACTATAGTCCCTTTTTTTAAAAAAAATTGAGCTATAGTTAATATAGCTCATATACAACTGTGTCAGTTTTAGGTGTACAGCAAAGTGATTCGGTTATGTATATATTATTTTTGAGACTGTTTTCCATTATAGGCATTATAAGATATGAAATATAGCTTTCTGTGTTATACAGTAAATCCTTGGGCTTTATTTTATACATAGCGATATGTACTGGTCATCGCATGTTACTATTTCCCCCCCCCATTCCCTTTTGGTAGCCATAAGTTTGTTTTCTATGTCTGCGAGTCTATTTGTTTTGTAAATTAATTAATTTCTATAATTTTTTGCATTCCACATAAAAGTGATATCATATATTTGTCTTTCTATGTCTGACTTACTTCACTCAGTATGATAATCTCTAGGTTCACTCATGTTTCTGAAAATGGCTATATTTCATTCTGTTTATGGTTGATTAATATCCCATCATATATGTGCATCTATATGTATGTCCCATCTTCTTCATCCACTCACCTGTTGATGGACACAAGGTGCTTCTGTGTCTTAACTATTGTAAAAAGTGCTGCTATGAGCTTTGGGGCATGTATATCTTTTTCAATTAGAATTTTTGTCTTTTCTGGATATGGTCAAGAGTGGGGTTGCTGGGGCAATATAGTACCTTTAGTTTTAATTTTTAAAGGAAACTTCACACTGTTTTCCTTAGTGGCTGCATCATACATTCCCTCCAACAGTATAGGAGGATTCTGTTTTTTTCTCACCCTCACTTATAATTTTGATTTGTAGTCTTTTTGATAATAATCATTCTGACAATTTGCATTTATCTAATATTTAGTGATATTGAGCATCACTAAATATTGGCCACCGGTTTGTCTTCTTTGGAGAAATGTCTATTTAGTAGTTCTGCCCATTTTATAATTGAGCTGTTTGTTTTTTTAAATGTTGAGTTGTATGAGCTGTTTATATATTTTGGAAATTAAGCTCTTCTGTTATTAAGTCATAGTGTTCACAGATATTTTCTCCCAGGCTATAAGTTGTTTTTTGTTTGTTTGTTTATTATTTTCTGTGGTGTGCCAAAGTTTATAAGCTTATGTTTCATTTATTTATTTTTGCTTTTATTATTTTTTTCCCCTTGGGAGACTGACCTAAGAAAATATTGCTAAGATTTATGTCACATAAAGTTTTGTCTCTGCTCTCTTCTAGAAGTTTTATGGTATCATGTCTTATATTTGTCTTTTGTCCATTTTGAATTTACTTTGTGTATGTGAGGAAGTATTCTATCTTCATTGATCTACATAAGGCTGCCCAGCTTTCCTAACACCATTTACTGAAGAGACTTTTTTCTCCATTGTGTCTTCTTGCCTCTTTTTTTCAAAAGTTAATTGACCATAATTCTCTTCTGAGTGTTCATTTTTCTCAGTGAAATTAAGAAGTATGGCTATCAGCTAGGAAAGGTTAAAGGAAGTAATAAAGAGGTTTGATGAGTGAGTAGAAGGTCTAGAGAGTCATCTAGGCTTGCAAAATGAATATCCTAGAGAAATACAGGAATTCTGCTTAGCAATAAAAACTTCAGATTAGTGGCCAAGAATTTAAAATTATATCAGACAGCCTCTGGTTTTTCCCCCCACTCCCAGGATTTTTTTTTTTTTTTGTCACTCCCTTGAAATACTACATACTGTCTTTAAAGTTAGTTAATCTTTCATGCACATATCCCAAGTCTAACTGTCACACATAGTGGCTTTTTGTAATTCTTATATTCTCTAAATTATAGCCAAAGTGTTTTAAACCTAATCGTTAATGGTTGACGACTTTAGTGATAAATGAGAGAAAATCTGGCATGTAGAATTGAAAAAAAAAAATCTTAGCAATCATTAAGTCCATTCACAGTAACTGACATTGAAAAAAAATAATGATAGTATACGTTAATGAACTGCCTAAAATCACAGTTAGTTCAGATTATTATAGAGTGGTGAGGAAATTCTTATGCTTTATTATAAACATCACATTTCATACTGGTTCCCTCTCTCAAAATTATCAATAATCTTTTATCAATCAAAATGAGAATCAGGAATAGATTTTAGTAATTTATCTGAGTCACATCTCTCTAATTGTTACCTTATTATAAGAACAATCGTTGTTTACTTAGTGGCTTCCCTGGTGGCTCAGATGGTAAAGAACATGCTTGCAATGTAGGAGACCCAGGTTCAGTCCCTGGGACGGGAAGACCCCCTGGAGAAGGGAATAGCTATCCACTTCAGTATTCTTGTCTGGAGAATTCCATGGACAGAGGAGCCTGGTGAACTCAGTCTATGGGGTCGCGAAGAGTCAGACATAGCTGAACAACTAACACTTTACTGTTTAGTGTCTATTCACTGCAGGCACTGCATTAAGCACTTTGTAAGAACTACTTTATGCAATTCTAACAGTTACCCTATCAAGGGAGAACTACAGATGGAAATTGTGAAACTTGCCCAATATAAGTCACTTATTTAAACCATATAGTTAGTAAAAGAATTGTGAATTCAAACCTAGAGCCTTGTTCTTAACCAGATGAAGACAGTGACTCTCAAACTTTGAAGTGCATCAGAATCATCAGAGGTGCTTATAAAACACAGTTTGTTAGACTCTATTCTCTGAGTTCTTCAGTCAGTAGATCTGAGGTGAAGCCTAAGAAAATTTATTTCTAACAATTTATTCCTTTATGCTGATGCTGCTGATCTAGAGACCCCATTTTGACAACCACTGTTAGAGTTTATCTTCCTTTTACAGAAGATGTGCTGTGCTGTGCTTAGTTGCTCAGTTGTGTAAGATTCTTTGCGACCCCGTGAACTGTAGCCCACCAGGCTTCTCTGTCCATGGAGATTCTCTAGGCAAAAATACTGGAGTGGGTTGCCATGCCTTCCTGCAGGGGATCTTCCCAACCCAGAGATTGAAACCAGGTCTCCCGCATTGCAGGCAGATTCTTTACCAGCTGAGCTACCAGGAAAACTCTGTACAAAAGATACCTCCCTTATATTGCTTCAAGGGTCCTTCTTTTTATTCTCCTCTTCATTATCCTGTTTCAAGCCTTTAATCTCTTACTACAGTCTCCTTCACACCTTGAAACATGGATATTCTGAAAACATATATCTAACACTGGAGTACATGGATTTTTAAATAAATGTATTTACATCATTAATAGCAAGTATGATCTTAACAAATTTGTGGGTAAGATTATTTAAATTTCTTTGTGGTTATATATTGTGGTATAAATATATTTTTGTTCTCTAAAAATTATAAAAGAAAAAGATATAGCATAGCTAAAACTCCCATAGATTGATCTATGTACCCTTATCAATCACCATTGCTTATTTGTAGAGATTTAAAATATTTAGGCAAAATAGACCAACTGTTAAAATTTCTTCCTATATGAGTATTCTATGTTCTATATTTTTCCGTTGTATTCAAACCGCACATCTTAACTAAATCAGTTACTCTTGAGTGTGATTTTCAGTGGTTCATGGCTCAGCTCAAGAATTTTTAGTGAATTCCAAATGACTAATAAAGTATATACAAACTGAACACCTTGAATCTAGAGATTTACAATCAATTAATCTGTCCAGTCTTGTCTCCCAATTCTGTCTCCCTATGTTCAAAATATGTTTGCACTACTTCTGAATATGTACAAAATCTACTATTAAACCAGCATTCATACAATTCCTAGAATATTTTTTACTATTTTGGAATTCTACCACTGCCCCTGGCCTTAGATTAAAGGCATCTTCTCTATGAAGGCATTCCTAAATTCCTAGATAGTTGTATACTTTCTCCTGTTTAGAACTTTTATAGAAAATTTTGGTACTTTTTTCAGCAAACTATTTAAGGTGACACAGATATATGGATAACATAAACATAGATGGGTTTTAAAACTCATATCTGAATAACTATCTCCACTTTTAATTTCTCAGCCTAAATATTTTCAGTAAAATTGGGATGGTAATTATGTTGCTGCATAGAGTGAATTGTAGAAATAAATCAAGTAATGAATTTACTAGATCATTGTATACTCCTACAAAATATTGTCAGTAATGTTAGTTCTAGTAATAGGTAGGAATCTTACATTTTTAAGTTATAGAGATCTAACCCACACTACCACGCGTAGAAGTGGAATGCAATATTTTACTTTCTTGAAAGACCAGGAATGGATTACAGTTAGGCATATCTAGACCCAAGGTTACAAATTATGTCATTATTGTTTTTTCTCTAAGTCTCCTGGAGTCTTTAATACGCTTCTTTCTGTCTGAGGGCTTTTACTCATATATATATTGACAGATGGACTTCCCTGATGGCTCAGTGGTAAATAATCTACCTGTCAATGTGGGAGATTCAAGTTCAATTCCTGGGTCAGAAAGATCACCTGGAGTAAGAAATGGCAACCCACTCCAGTATTCTTGCCTGGGAAATCCCATGAACAGAGGAGCCTTGTGGGCTACAGCTCATGGGGTTGCAAAAGAGTGAGACAAGACTTAATGACTAAACAACAACAGTATTGAAAGATATTTACACTCTTAGAAATAAATGTGTTGGAACAAATATTTGCATATATTCCTTTCTCTCCATATATAAGTTAATAGTTTGTGTCTGTGTTTGTATATATTTATCTTTCTTGATTCCAGTTTTTTAAAAAAATTGATTTCTATTGTGATCTTTATGTCATTTTGGTAGTTTCTGGTGGACCCTGCTTGAATCTCTTGCCCAGATTTGGCTGTACTGTGGAGAATATGGTCCTAGAATTTCCTTTCCTGGATCTTAAGCCCACCTCTGGAAAATATAATGAACAGGCTTATCATAACTGTAGTTGGTAAAAGTGGTGACATCCTCCAGGAAGATATTTTGGCATACTAGACCATGCCTAGTACTCTTTCTTCCTTTCTAATATAATGTTAATATCTGGTACCCAAACACTAACTGTGTGTTTGTTTTGAATTATCAGTTATTCTTCTCCTAATATTCTATAACTTGAGGATGTAGGCTATGTGTGGCTAATCTTTTTTGTCTCACATAATAATACAGTGCTCAAGAAAAAATTTCTATAAAATCTCTCGGATAAACTTGACTTAACAGCAAAAGTAATTCAGAACAACATACAAATGAATCTCTCTCTCTGTGTGTCACACACACACACACACACACACACACACACACACACAGAGGCACAGAGAAATCACCAAAAATGTAAGGGAAAAGTCATTTCAGGAATGCATGCAATTGAAATTTTATTTCCTCCCATAGTTCATAATTCTAGAGCAAGTTTCCTAAAACATTTTGTAAGATTTACATTTATACCAAAAAATTCAGTGTGTATTGGAACTAAAACTTGACAGGTATCAAAAGCATGATCCCTCCAGGCTAGTGCTCCTCAAAGTTTGATGTTCATTCGTGTCACTCAGGATCTTGTTAAAATGCAGTTTTTGTTTAAAATGATCCAGGGTAGGGTCTAAAATTGGTGTATCTAGCAAGTTGCAAGTTGAAATTGATAGAGCTCATGTGTAGACCTCACTCTGAGTAGCGTGGTTTAGACTAGAGCACAAAATGACAATCACATCTAGCTGCAGACATATTTTTGTGTAGTCAGCATAAAATTTCAACTTTTGAAAATGGATTTAAATACCTCCCTGTGGACTAAAATGTTCTCATTTATCCATTCCATACTTTGTTACTTAGAAGTCTATTCCTTCTCAACTGTAAATTATCAGTTTTCCACAAAGAAATATTTAGAGTTTAGATGCCTATTCATTGCCTTTTTTCAAGTCAAATGATTCCGTTGATTAATCTGACTGATTAATCTAAACAGGAGAGGTCCTGGGTGAGAGATGCCCTTTCAGGGATTATAAAATGTGAAAGATTCCTGTATTCTTGTTCAAAATATTTGAGTAGGCTGAGATCTTATTCTAATCATTTCTAGTGTTTTCTATCCTTTCTAATATGGATGAAATATATAGTATGTTGGTGGGAGGTAGGGAGGCAGTGGGGAGATGAGGTGATAGTTTGCTGGATTTTAATTTTTAGAGAACAGCAGACAGTCTGCAACCTTTCAGACTTTCTCTTTAAGAACTTGCCATGTCCAGATCAAAGGAATTTATTAGGCTTTTAGCGCTTCTGTTTTTTTATAGCTCAAAATGAACAAATTTTCAAGTACAAAAGAAATGCTTTAAAAGAGCTCTTTTAGTCTTTATTTGAAATCTCCTGCTCTCCTTCGGTTCACAGATGTGTCCTACACTGAATGGAGGAATCAGACTACTACACTTTGATCATTTCACTATCTTGTTTGATTAGTGTTTTCAAACTATGGAGTTTATCAGCAGGGGGCAGGTTGATCCCTGTGGCTTATAATGGGCAAAGTATGGGGGGAACATAGATTTTTAGAAATCGTTTAAGATCAATCAGTTTCCTCCTTCTTCAAGGTTTAAAAATAACATCATGACAGATAGACTTTGACACAGAATAAGATCAGATACTTCCAAAGGGAAAACTGACCAGCATGTATGGTACACTTTCCCCTCTTTTTCTCTTTAAAATTATGACTTCCAGTCCTTAGATGATTACAAACTATAATCAACTCCTTTTTAAAAAGAAAGTGAGAGGTACAACTACTCAATTTTAAATTTCATTTACTGTGCAAACATCATTTTCAAAATGAAGGTTAGGGTTATTAAATGAAATTTTAAGAATTCAGCCCTTTGAAAGTAGTGAACTTTAGAGCATGCAGTAATTTTAGGGTTACTTTTATGTGAACTTGCATTATTCATCCTCCACTTAGGAACTGTTAATTTGCATTTCCATAGCTTGTAATTCAGGAGAAACAGCTTTTCCTATGATAATAAATTAACATTAAAATATAGGCTTTCTTTGGTGTTTTGAAGATATTCTTAGTGGCAATACTGTGAAGATTGTCAGCTGCTGACCTTTCACTATGGCTGTCAACATATTAGATTAAGGATTGATTTCACTATAGATCTTGGGGATGTGTCTAATTATAGATTTTTAAAAATTTGGGGTAAATGAGATCATGTGGGAGTTTGAGTTTAATTTAACTAGTTTTTAATTTGAAATGCAACTATGGGCACAGGGAATTAGAAGAAAAAAGATGCTGCTTAAGCCAGATTCTCAATGTACACATTTGCCTTGAGCATACCCCTGCTTCCTAAAGTTCTACTGTGAGGCATCCAGTGGGAGCTTCATTGATAGATCCCTTAGTTGACCAATCCCTAGATTCTTCATGACACAAAATGTCTCTATGTCTTCGTTGTTACCCTTGTTGTATAAAGAAGGGGGAAATTCTGGACAATCTATTTCATCCTAAAAAGTAACTGACTGCTAGCTCAGATGACTAAATGAAGAGAATTTTAGGAAAGACAATCACAAGCTGTTTTTCAAGACAAAATGAAGATAATATCAAAGCTTATAATAGATTTTTGAATTATTTTTAGGCATCACAATTCCATTTTTTTATGTTTTAGCAAAATGATCAGTATCGATATTTAATTTCAGATGAAGTAAACATGTAATATGTTTAGTTCAGTCTCTCATTCATGTCTGACTGTTTATGACCCCATGGACTGCAACATGCCAGGCTTCCCTGTCCATCACCAACTCCTGGAACTTACTCAAACTTACCAACTCCACTGAGTTGGTGATGTCATCCAACCATCTCATCCTCTGTCATCCCCTTCTCCTACCTTCAATCTTTCCCAGCATCAGAGTCTTTCCAATGAGTCAGTTCTTCACATTAGGTGGCCAAAATATCGGAGCTTCAGCATCAATTCTTCTAATAAATATTCAGTACTGATTCCTTTTGGGATTGACTGGTTTGACCTTGCAGGGACTCTCAAGAGTCTATTCCGACACCATAATTCAAAAGCATTAGTTCATCTGTGCTCAGCTTTGTGTATGGTCCAACATGCATACATGACTACTGGAAAAGCCATAGCTTTGACTAGAAGGACCTCTGTTGGCAAAGTCTCTGCTTTTTAATATACTGTCTAGGTTGGTCATAGCTTTTCTTCCAAGGAATAAGTGTCTTTTTATTTTATGGCTGCAGTCACCATCTGCAGTGATTTTGGAGCCCAAGAAAATAAAGTCTCTCACTGTTTCCATTGTTTCCCCATCTATTTGTCATGAAATCATGGGGCCGGATGTCACGATCTTAGTTTTCTGAATGTTGAGTTTTAAGCTGGCTTTTTCACTCTCCTTTTCCATTTTCATCAAGATGCTTTTTAGTTCCTCTTCGCTTCCTGCCATAAGGTTGGTGTCATCTGCATATCTGAGGTTATTGATATTACTCCTGGCAATCTTGATTCCAGCTTTTGCTTCATTCAGCCTGGCATTTCACACAATGTACTCTGCATATAAGTTGAATAAGTAAGGTGACAATATACAGCCTGGATGTAGTCCTTTCCCAATTTTGAACCAGTCTTTTTTTCCATGTTTGGTTTTAACTGTTGTTTCTTTACCTGCATACAGGCTTCTCAGAAGGCAGGTAAGGTGGTCTGGTACCCCCACCACTTGAAGAATTTTCCACAGTTTGTTGTGATCCACACAGTCAAAGGCTTTAATGTAGCAAATGAAGCAGAAGCAAATGCACTTCTTGTAATATACTGTTGTCTTGAACTGAAAGCAAAATGGCATTTTATGTTATTAATTCTCTCTTGTCATTAAATATAGAATAGGTAACTTTATTATTTATATGTTTCTTTATCTTTACTCCAAAAAGACTTAATATGTTTGAGTTTTTTGGTGACATTATCAATCTGTGACAAATCCCTATGTCATTTCATGTCCCTATGTCATGTCATCTTCAAATTGAGATTGTTAACTACAACACATGCAGTTTGATAGAGTTTGATGTCTGTTCACTTATTAATTACTGATTAACAATTACATTTTAACTATTTGAGGCAGTTTTTTAACTTCAAAGTGCTGAAATATAGGTTTTTTGTGTGTAAGGGATACTAGATATGCCAAGAATAGGACAATGATAGAAAAAACAGAATAGTAAAAACTGAAACAATTTCAAGAGATTTCGTTTGGTCAAGGATTTATCTCTTCTCCATCCTCATAATTGCTACTTCACTCCCAATTGCTGTGCAGCTGTAATATCACTGAAATGGTCTTATTGTCTCAAATAGTCCCTCCCATTCTGTTTCCAACATATCCTTGAAATTGAGTCCAGTGTTTTCTTCATAAAATGCAAATCCTCCTATGCCACACCCCTCCCTCTCATTTTTAAATAGCTCTCCAGCTGTTCCCTGCCCACCTTTCTGTGTAATCTCTACACTTTCACCATCCTTCCCAGATGGAGTGTTGTCAGGACCCTGCAAGTGGCATTTTCCATGGCTTTGCACATGCTGTTCTTTACCTAAGGACTTTGTGTTCATTCTTCAAGAATCTGACTAATCATCTTGCCATCTGGGAGGTATTTTTTGACACCTTTTCTCCCCACATCCTTCAAGGGTGGTGAGCGTTTCTCCTCTCTAGTTCCATTGAATATCAGTTTTAATTACTTGTTTCTCCATTAAAATATGAATATTGTGAGAGCCAGAACCTTGTTCTATTTCAGAAAAATCCACAGGCCTCCTCCACTACTAAATTCCAATGATTTCCTAGTTCCTTCATTCCCATACTTGAACTTTCTCCCATTTCTGCACTCTTTAACTTGGACAATGGCACTAAGATCACCTCATTGCCCTGACCAGATACTTAGCGTATGCAACGAAAACATAATTCATGAAAGCGGTAAGTATAGTGGTAAGTGTTAGAAGCTATGTATGGATTAGAATTCAGACTGACCCTTACTAATGCTGTGGTCTTGGGTAATTTCCTTAATCACTCTTTGTTCCTGCATTTCTTCTGCTCTACAATGGGAGTGGTAACAGTACCTACCAAATAGGACTGTTGTGAAGATTATCCCATACTCCCCTGAATTTCAATAAAGTTGCAAACGAGCACACACAAGGCATGTTGACTGGATTCTCTTTAAATTTATGTCCACTAGCTTAGAAGGTTTCCAGGAATCATACTGTATTCCCAGTCTGTTCCTTCTTCCAGCTGGGTGATCATGCTGTACCTCTCTCTTCTCTTCACCTTCAACACCTCTCTCACTCTTACTTTCATCTAATGACTCTGTTTCTATTTTGCTGAGAAAAATAGAAGGAATCAGAACTGAACCTTGCATACTCTGTCACCTATACTTCTATCCACCTATCAAACTCTGAGCATTTTCTCTGGCTGTCATTACTAGCTATCAGGGCAAAAACCAACACCTCCATTATGTACAGACCTCATCTTCTCTCATCTGTGCTGCTGCAAAGCCTCAGCAATTGTTCTTTGTCTTTCTACATCAGCATAAAAGTTTTCATCTTCCCACTTAATCTTTCCTATTTGCATAACAGCATGCTCTTGTTTCTCTCCACTTAAAAAACTATTTGCCCCAATTCCTTTGTAGCTACTGCTTCACTCTCTCCTCTGTTTGTTTACAACGAAACTCCCCAGATGAGTTGTCAGTACTGTTCATTCCCATGCTTTCATGCTAGCTTGAACTCACTGCAACCAAGCTCCCATTGCAACCACTCCATCAAGACTGTTCTAGACAATGTCAGTGGTAAATTTTGAATTTTCACCTTAATTAAATAGCAGTATTTTCCACAGTAAATCACTGACTCTTATTTTTCTCTTTTTTTGGTCACTAAGTAGTGTTTGACTCTTTGTGACCCCCATGGACTTGGGGTTTGCCAGGCTTCTCTCTCCATGGGATTTTCCAGGCAACAATACTGGAGTTAGTTGCCATTTCTTTCTCTAGTGAATCTGCCCAGACCATGGATCAAACCAGTATCTCCTGCATTGGCAGGCATATTCTTTACTGCTAAGTCACCAGGAAAATGAATGATTCTTACTGGAAATGTTTTATTCAGTTGCCTGCCTGTAACCCACCCTTCTGATCTCCCCTCCTTCCTCATAGGATGCTCCTTATCTTTTTGACTGTGTCTGCTTAACTTCCTAACATCTAAATTTTCAGCCACTGGGCCCCTTCCCTCTTCTGCCTTCAGTTCAATTCAGTTCAGTTCAGTCATTCAGTCACGTCCAACTCTTTGCAACCCCATGAATCACAGCACACGAGGCCTCCCTGTCCATCACCAACTCCCAGAGTTTATTCATACCCATGTCCATCAAGTCGGTGATGCCATTGAGCCATCTCATCCTCTGTCATCCCCTTCTCCTCCTGCCTCCAATCCCTTCCAGCATCAGGGTCTTTTCCAATCAGTCAACTCTTCGCATGAAGCGGCCAAAATATTGGAGTTTCAGCTTCAGCATCAGTCTTTCCAATGAACATCCAGGATGGGTCTCCTTTAGGATGGACTGGTTGGATCTCCTTGTAGTCCAAAGGACTCGCAGAGTCTTCTCCAGCACCACAGTTCAAAAGCATCAATTCTTCAGTGCTCAGCTTTCTTCACAGTCCAAATCTCACATTCATACATGACCACTGGAAAAACCATAGCCTTGACTAGACAGACCTTTGTTGGCAAAGTAATATCTCTGCTTTTAAATATGCTATCTATGTTGGTCATAACTTTCCTTCCAAGGAGTAAGTGTCTTTTAATTTCATGGCTACAATCAACATCTGCAGTGATTTTGGAGCCCAGAAAAATGAAGCCAGCCAATGTTTCCACTGTTTCCCCATCTATTTGCCATGAAATGATGGGACCAGATGCCATGATCTTAGTTTTCTGAATGTTGAGCTTTAAGCCAACTTTTTCACTCTCCTCTTTCACTTTCATCAAGAGGCTCTTTAGTTCTTCTTCACTTTCTGCCATAAGGGTGGTGTCATCTGCATATCTGAGGTTATTGATATTTCTTCCGGCAATCTTGATTCCAGCTTGGGCTTCCTCCAGCCCAGCATTTCTCATGATGTACTCTGCATAGAAGTTAAATAAGCAGGGTGACAATATACAGCCTTGATGTACTCCTTTTCTTATTTGGAACCAGTCTGTTGTTCCATGTCCAGTTCTGACTGTTGCTTCCTGACCTATATACAGGTTTCTCAAGAGGCAGGTCAGGTGGTCTGGTATTCCCATCTCTTGAAGAATTTTCCACAGTTTGTTGTGATCCACACAGTCAAAGGCTTTGGAATAGTTCATAAAGCAGAAATAGATGTTTTTCTGGAACTCTCTTGCTTTTTCCATGACCCAGCAGATGTTGGCAATTTGATCTCTGGTTCCTCTGCCTTTTCTAAAACCAGCTTGGACATCAGGAAGTTCATGGTTCATGTATTGCTGAAGCCTGGCTTGGAGAATTTTGAGCATTACTTTACTAGCGTGTGAGATGAGTGCAATTGTGCAGTAGTTTGAGCATTCTTTGGCATTGACTTTCTTTGAGATTAGAACTAAAACTCATCTTTTCCAGTTCTGGTGTGGCATTTAGTTATTGAAATTGTTTAGTCCATGCTTTTAAATATCATCCATAAACATGATTTTCAACTTTGTATCTTCAGTCGAGAGCCTCTCCTTTGATCTTCAGAATCACATATTCACCCAATGTCTGCTTCTGGTCTAAAGGCACTTCCAAATCAGCATGTGTCAAATTCACGTTTTTCCTTTTTTCTAAGATGTTCTTCTTTCATATTCTTCTACTTTACAGATAATGACAGTTCCATCATTTCAGTTTCTCAGGACAAAGGACATGGAGTTATCTTTACAGCTCATTAAATCACACCAACTTCATATGCATTAACACAATTCCTAATGGTTCTACCGTCATTATATACCCTGAGTCAATCCAATGCATACAGCCATCCCACACAAATAACCTGGCACAATTCAGTTCAGTTCATTCATTCAGTCATGTCCGACTCTTTGCTACCCCATGAACCACAGCACACCAGGCCTCCTTGTCCATCACCAACTCCAAGAGTTCACTCAGACTCACGTCCATTGAGTCAGTGATGCCATCCAAACATCTCATCCTCTGTCGTTCCCTTCACCTCCTGCCTTCAATGTTTCCCAGCCTCAGGGTCTTTTCAAATGAGTCAGCTCTTCACATCAGGTGGCCAAAGTATTAGAGTTTCAGCTTCAACAGCAATCCTACTGATGAACTCCCAGGACTGATCTGCTTTATGATGGACTGGTTAGACCTTTTTTCAGTCCAAGGGACTCTCAAGTGGCTTCTCCAACACCACAGTTCAAAAGCATCAATTCTTCGGTACTCAGCTTTCTTTATGGCCTAGTTCTCACATCCATACATAACTACTGGCAAAACCATAGCCTTGACTACATGGACCTTTGTTGACAAAATGATGTCTCTGCTTTTTAATATGTTGTCTAGGTTCGTCACTACTTTCCTTCCAAGGAGTAAGCGTCTTTTAATTTCATGGCTGCAATCACCATCTGCAGTGATTTTGGAGCCCCCCGAAATAAAGTCAGCCACTGTTTCCACTGTTTCCCCATCTATTTGCCATGAAGTGATAGGACCGGATGATATGATCTTAGTTTTCTGAATGTTGAGTTTTAAGACAACATTTTCACTCTCCTCTTTCACTTTCACAAGAGGATCTTTAGTTCTTCTTCACTTTCTGCCATAAGGGTGGTGTAATCTGCATATCTGAGGTAATCACCATCTTTTTTTAATAACACTTCCCTTGCTTACTATCAATCTGCAGAATCTTAAATTGTACCTGGTATGTCTCATTCAATACTTGTAAATAATAAGTGAAATAGAAGCTCTTATTATTTTCAAGTGTCTTTTCCATGTTTCTTTTATCAAACAAGTATTTCTTATTTGAAGGCTGCTTAACAGCAACTGACATGTATATCCTTTGTAATTATAAAGTCTTTCTTTTTGTCACACATTAAATGACCATTTCTAAAATCTTAAAATTTTAAATTAAAAATATTAAAATCTCCAATTTTACTAAGTATAATTTAGATAATTTGAAAAACATTTAAACATTGTAATATCTTGAAATCATACTATCTTACAGAAGATGGCTATGAGCTTGTTCTTAATATGTATTGTTTTGTTATTACACATTAAAAGTTAGTTGCTATTTAAAATAGATTTCCAATAACAGCTAATTTTGTTTTTAATTTGGGTCTTTCAAATAAAAGTGCAGGGTAGAAATTTAGCTTTGATATCTAGGCTGTGCTATCTCATTACTTTACTGCCAACAGTTGTGATGAAAATAGCAATATTGTATTTCCAAGTGATCTTGTTCTTTTCAGTAAAGTCTTTTGTGTCTTTAAAAGTGTCCTTTATTTTTATTAAATTTTTGTAGTTCTCATTCTCACCAGGGGTTATTATTCTTTGCTACTCCCCACACTAATCCTAGTCTTCTCAATTAAGTCTCAATTATAAAATCTTTACCCTCAACTAATGATATGGAAGCTTTTGCTTTGTTATCCTCTTTGAGAAAACAAACCAGACCATCTCACTGTTGAACTGTTTTAACTTTGATCATGCTATCTATAATGATGTCCTAAAACCACAACATACAGCCCTTCCATCTCTTACCATATTTAGACACATTACTTAGGTTTTCTTGTATATTCTGCAGAAACCCAAAGAGTTATATATATATACAAGCTTCCCAGGTGGCTCAGTGGTAAAGAATCTGCCTGCAAATGAAGGAGAAGCAGAAGATGCGTTTGATCCCTGAGTTGGGAAGATTCCCTTGACAAGAAAATGACAACCCATTCCAGTATTCTTGCCTGAGAAATCCCTTGGAGTCTGGCAGGTACAGTCCATGGGGTTGCAAAGAGTCAGACACAACAGCACACGTGCACACATATAAAATATGTGTGTATGTGTATGGCTAAGGGGATAGCATAGTTTTCCATGCTGACTTCTATTATTATCATTCTAAAATAAAACTGTCATTTCTTTTTTTAATAAAGGACTAGTGCTAATTATAGTTGGTAAATGAAAACACAGGAGATTGTAAGGTAAGCAAGGGGGAATAACAAGACCCCTCTGCTCTTACAGCAAAAGAGTTTAGCTTAGACCTCTTGTTTCCTCATGAAAATTATTACAATGGGAACAAACAGGGAGTACAACTCACTAAATCTCTCCAAAAAGCAAAACTTGGAAGAATGCACTTTAGATCAACAATAAAAATATAATGTGAACCACATATATAATTTAAAATTTTCCAGTAGCAACATTTAAAAAGTATGTTTAAAAGGCAACATTAATTATACTAAAATACTGAGTTCAACATATCTAAAATGCTATCATTTCAACCTATAATCAATATTCCTGAGGTATTTTTTATTTTTCAGGTACTAAGTTTTTGAAGTCTATGATTTTTTATTTTTTGTAAGTATTTTCTATCTACAGTAACTTTACTTCAGACTAGCCACATTTCAAGTGTTCAGCTGTCATTGGTGCATAGTGGTTGTCATATTGGACAGTGTAGCTCAAGGTAACATACATATAAGTAAAGAACACTCTTTCCTTGAAGAAAACAGTTTGTGTATCTAGAGACATCATCCAAGAAAGTCCAGCCAAATCTAGATGGATATTCCTCCTTGAATTTTCTCACAGTGGGGCACAGTCCCTGCTCAGGGAATATTCTGATTTTAGGAGCTACTACTTATCTTCTAATATTCTTTCCCCAAAGGCCTTAAATCTACTCAAAGCAGACAGAATAGATGTGTGGGAAAAGGATGTTATCTGTCAAAACTACTTACTATCTAAGTAGTATTAATTCTTATTTTTTAAATCTCAATTTCCTAACCCAAAAAATGGGATTCACAAAATTACTTTCCTCATAGAATTGCAGTGGAAATTAAATGATATCAAGAGAGTAAGAAGTGCTTCCCTGGTAGATCAGCTGGTAAAGAATCTACATGCAATGCAAGACACCCAGGTTAGATTCCTGGGTCGGGAAGATCCGCTGGAGAAGGGATAGGCTACCCACTCCACTATTCTTGGCCTTCTCTGGTGGCTCAGTTGGTAAAGAGTCTGCCTGCAATGCTGGAGACCTGGATTCTATCCTTTGGTTAGGAAGATCCCCTGGAGAAAGGGAATGGCCGGAGACCTGGGTTCAATCCCTGGGTTGGGAAAATATCCTGGAGGAAGGGCTACCCACTCCAGTATTCTGGCTTGGAGAATTTCATGGACTGTATAGTCCATGGGGTCACAGAGTTGGACACGACTGAGTCACTTTCACTTACACTTTTTTTGAGAGTAACAGATAAGCACAGCATCTTTGTCAATAGTTTTTGCCAATAAATGTTAACTGAGTTATCTATCCTTTCATATTTCAAGACTAATTTCCTAAAATTATATATTAACAATATTGGTCACCTGATGTGAAGAAATGACTCATTTGAAAAGATCCTGATGCTGGGAAAGATTGAAGGCAGAAGAAAAAGGTGACAACAGAGCATGGGATGGTTGGATGGCATCACGGACTCAATGGACCTGAGTTTGAGTAAACTCCTGGAGTTGGTGATGGACAGGGAGGCCTGGTGTGCTGTAGTCCATGGGGTCTCAAAGACTCAGACACGACCGAGTGACTGAACTGACTGACTGATACATTAACAATGTTGTCTCATAGTGGACGTTCAAAAGACATTTGCTAATGGGAAAGTGCCTATCAATTAAAGGTCATTTTTACTACCAGTTTTGATTATTTTGATGTTTTATGAATCTTAGAAAATCACCACTTGTGTGATAATGGTGGACAGTGGTTAAGGTGTTTTTTTCTTTTTTTTTTTTTTTTCTCCTTTTCTTGGCTTCCTGCTTTTCTTCTTTCTGATAGCACAATCAGAAAATAAGATATCAAGCCCCGATCTTTACCAACATCTGCCCTGAAACTGGGAATGACTGGTCATGTTTACCTACTGCCCAAACAAAAAGTTCAATAAACCTAGTGTTTAAACATAATAAATTAGATTACTGTTTTTCAAATAAACAGTGTGGTTATAACTCAATCTACTTGAGTATAAATGCACATGCCACCCAGCTTATGTGCTTTGATTCTGTGCAAAGCTTCTGGTTATTCTCGTTGTCACAATAGTCAAATACATTTATTTCCACAGGAAGAAATAGATGTGGATTTCACAGATGACAGACTTGGCTCAACTTTTCCCTTGGTAGTAAAAGCTCAATTTCCATTTTTATTGTTTTAAAGAGGGAAATAATTTCACCTGATAAAATGTAAATGTGGCTAGCATATACTCTGTCTCCACCGTTAAAGAACTTGTTGATTCCAGACTTGTTTACTGTACCAATTTCTACGCTCACCTTTATTTCCTATTATTTTATCTCAACATTTTTAGTATTCTCCTTGTGCTAAAGAAAGTTTCTTTCTTCAATAATTGATAAGATAAAGAAACCTAAGACTTCACAACTAGTTCATTTTTAACTCAGATGGTTTGCAGCAGAAAGCACATTCTTTCCCTGAGGCCAAAACAATTATCTGTGACATCATAAAGAAGTTGAACCGGCACATGTGAAAATTGCCTGATGTATTTCACTCAGTGAAAAGAAAAGAGCAGTGAAAAGGTTAAAGGTCTTTTTGTAAGTGGTATTAGGAGATATTAAGCATAAAGAACATGTAGTTACAATGCAGAGATGTAACTTAAAAAAAAATAAGCACAATTTTACTTGTATTCTTGAAATCTGAGCAATGGTCAGTCAAAAAGCAATTTTTATTGTCACAGAAGAATGCCTGTCTTTTAGAGCAATTTCAGAGAACAAAGAAGCATGCAATCAACAGTAATATGCAAAAAACAGTCATGATAGACAAAAGAATACTACATGCAGGATGTTCATGCATCCCTGGGCTAGCACATTGTCAGCCTATAGATAAGATCAACACAATTAACAAGCAGACAACAGAGTGCAAAGTAAGCAGCATCAACCGAACACAGCAGCACCTAAGGTAGGGCCAAAAGCGCAGAATACTCTTTCTGTTATATAGATTGTGTTCTTGTTAGGTCTGTACTTATATGATGGAGGAAGATGGTATTTTGGAAATATTGCTCTGGGAGAAAAGATTTCTGCACTCTTAGCTGCACTACCAGATGTAATATCACTAAACTCAAATTATTTTCTTGAGCTTCAGTTTCCTCATCTCCAAAATGAGAGAACTTGATTGGATGCTCTCTGAGGTCTTTTCCAGCACAAACGTGCCCTAATTCTAATGCCGTTGTAAACCTACTTCTGGTACCCACGGAAAGGACCTAGAACCTACCAGTCTGACCTTGGTGAACAGTGAAGGATAAAGAGCAGTAATCTTCAGGTGATTTCTCAGGTTCACATGTGAATTACTTCTTATTAAAAACAAATCTATATATTTTTTGTTGTTCAGGAGGGAATAACTAAGTAGAAATAAACTAGGTTAACATATATTTGTTTTAATCTATCAAAAAGTAAAAAGCATGCCTTAAATTGTCTTGCTTTTTCCAGCCTCAAGTGTCCCAAATACAGTGCTTTTTCTAAGGTTCTGTCATACTTGGTGTTCGTTAGCCACAATTTTCAAATCTCTGCTTCTTCTGCTGATGGCATTTTATTATTTTATTCTTCCCATTCACCAAACTCTATCCATCTGCAACCTCCCTTCATTCCTTCATAGGCCAGATCAGATCCAAGTCAACCAAATTCATTTCTCAGCAAGCTGCAAGACTATAAATCAACAGTAGTTAAGCTCAGTGTGAAACACCAACATGAAAAAAGAAAAAAAAGAGTTGAATGTGATAGCATATATGATTTGAAGTTGTGTGGTGTTAAGTCTGATGCAGAGTCATATCTGATAAAGAAGAGAGATAAGGAAGTTGCTTGTCAGGAGAGCAAAGACATGAAGAGAGCAGCACATTAGGGTGACTACTGTGGTCACCTCTCTTAGGGGCCTGTTTTTCCTGCATTATTGCTCTGCTCTGACTGTTCCCAAGCTGAGTTACTTGGACTTTCTCATTCATAAGGGCTTCCTTCATAGGTCAATTTGTAAAGGATCCACCTACAATGTGGGAGACTCCAGTTTGATTCTTGGGTCAGGAAGATCTGCTGGAGAAGGGGTAGGCTACCCACTCCAGCATTCTTGAGCTTCCCTTGTGGCTCAGCTGAGAAAGAATCCACCTGCAATGTGGGAGACCTGGGTTCGATTTCTGGGTTAGGAAGATCCCCAGGAGAAGGGAAAGAGGGTACCCACTTCCGTATTTTGGCTTGGAGAATGCCGTGGACTGTATAGTCCATGGGGTCTCAAAGAGTCTGACATGACTGAGTGGCTTTCACTTTCTCTTTCTCATCCACATACTAATATCCTCTCACCCTAGGTATACCAGTCCAACAAAGAAAAGTCTTAGTGTGATTCGTGTGTGTGTGTGTGTGTGTGTGTCTGTGATTCAGTGATCTTTTTGCTGGACAACCCCACTTAGGCTAAGTGTTTGGAAGATTTGGCCTTTCTTAGCCAAACTGAGCAGTAGAGTGCTTTTTTGAAACAAAAAGAGCTGCCAGTCCCTGGAGCTGAATAATGATTCTCCCACAGAAGGAGAACTTTTGACCATCAGTGTTCCCATTAAATTGCATGGTTTTTCTTCTTTACACTTACAATAAATCTCCTCTCACGTGAAGCAACATGACTGAATCTCTATAACTTGTGACTGCAAAAACTAAAATAATACATTTTTGTTGTTTGATTTCAAAGCTTTTCTATCTTGGGATGACAGTAGGGGAGAAATTGACTGTATATTATTTCCTACTCTGATAATGGTCACTGAGAGATTGTTACAGGTGAGCAGAGGACCTGTTTTCTTACAATGCATCGATTCAATTCCTTAAGATTTTCTACTGCTCCTCTGTGTGTAAAGCAGTTACTCCTTTTTCAACATTATACGTGGTAAATAGTTGATAAGTGAATAAAGTTAGAAATGAAAACTGGATTGGTCTAGTCACTGCATCCTATAATCTTTAAACCAAGAAGACCTTATCTAATCTGACATCATGTTCTACTTTTTCTTTTTCCTCCTATAAATCTGCACCAACCACACAGGTTGTTTTCCTACTTCTTGAATACTTCAAATGATTCACTTCCTCATGACCTTTGCTTTTGCTATTCCCTATCCATGAACATCTTCCCTCATATATACTCTCTCAGTTTATTCAAATCTCTGATTAAAATTTTTCTCCTCATATATGCAGTCTTTGATCACTCTTCTGAAGTAGTGCTATCATTACCCTTTATCCCCTAATAGTTCCTTCTATTTTTTCATGGTTCTTAGTCCTATAGAACATTAGTCTATGGTGATTCATTTTATTTTATTATTTTAAAAATATGCCTTCAAAGTAAGATTTCATGAGTACAGAACTTGTCTCTCCTGGTCACTGGAGAACTGACAAAAACCACTGTAGCATCTGTCATAGAGTAGGTATTCAATAAATGCTTATTGAATGAATGAAGCAAAAATTAGCATAGGAAAATAACTTGAAATTCTCATAAAGTTCATCAAAGGTAAGTCAGGAGAGAAAAAAAAAACAGGCAAATAAAATCTGCATGACTCTAAAATTTACTTCTAGGTATTTTTTAATGAGTCTGATTACACTGATACTCAGGAGCTGGGTGAAAATAAGCCTTGGCTTTCTGGTTACTTAAATAGCAGTATCTCTTAAAGTAACATATTATTTAAATCAATATCCCTTTATAGGAGAAACGATAAACTATTCCCTTGAGTTTCTGATAACTTTTATGAATCTAAAAGTATTACAATTGAAACCATTCATTTAGCCACTAGATCAACTGATTTTTAAATCCTCTAGAATTATGCCATAAATATAAAAATGTTATAAAATACCTTTTCTTTTTTGATATGTTAACAGAAGTGGTTATGTATATGAAGCAGTGTTTAAACAATCTTAGTGATGGGTTATTTGGAAAATGTACCGATTTTTCTTCTTTATTTAATCTAAATTGAATAAGATTTTCTAAGTAAGCACTAATGGCAGTTTAAAAGCCTGGTAAAAACAGAATGAGTGCAGAGTGTTATAAAACCTCCTGCTTTTTCCCTTGACTGAATATAAGAACTGTGTTAATGCAATATTTCTTGCCTGCCTGTTTATCAAACCATGGTAGGGTCAGGCTTTCTGGGACTAAACTGGTAGCCTCTGAGTATAAAGAATGTCAGGTAAACGGATGTAAATTGTCTGTGTCCTGACCTGAGGGCTCAGACACAGCATCAAGGGACAAGTGTTCCACAAACCCAGCCCATTAACCAAAAAAGCCCTCTGCCTGTATAGGAACAGAAGGTTACCAACAACATGCAAGTTAAAAACCTCACTGTCACTTAGTCACAATTTCTCTTCCATGTGTAAAAGAATGCATTCTGTGAGCCAACATTATTCAGCTTGCAAATTCTGTCTGCTCAGTTCTAAGACTAAAGTTCCACCTAAAAGGTCTGATTAGGAAGGAAAAATAGAGTAGTCTCCAGGGGCATACTAATTTCAGGCTTATGTGAGTGTTCCCATAGATAAATTTACCAAGGTTACAATGTGCTTGCTTGGCAATTTATCTAGATTACTGAGAAGAGAGTGTTATAGGAAAAAAACTTTCTCTCAAAGCTAAAATAATCATTTCTATCCATTAGGTATGAAGAAGTACCTAAAGACACTCCAATCCAAATAGAATGATAGTGTGATAAAGATATCGGTACTGATCTCTCTGAAGGACCTATATTTAGGATGTTAGTAGGAAAAAAAAAAAAGAAGGGAGGAAGGGAGGGAGGGGAGTGGGATGCAAGACTGAGACTCAAAGAGAGAAAGAGATGAAAGAAAAATAGTACACTACCTACTCTAGCTCACCAGCTCATTTAAGCCCAAATCAATCTTGCTAAACCTTGTACTTTCTTTGAGATGTGTAGAATATAGGGAAAAAGATGCTGAACAGAAATGCTCAGTATTTTATTTGAATTAAGACCTTTGTGGTAGGATTGTGATTGAAAGATTTATTTTCAGAAAACCTGTAAATAAAAAGGAGTCTGGAATGCTATCTACCTGAGATTCATTCAAGTTGTTTATGTATGAGCTACCTTCACTCTGTTTCTCAGGGTCACATGTTTATTTAATGAACTCATGATAAGAGCCAGGCACTCTATTAAGTTGGGAATATAACAGTCAATGAAAATAGAAAGGGTTCTTATGCTCTGAAAGATTACATATTAACAGAAAAGGCATAGATTAATAAAAATATAACACCCACACAGAAAGGCACCAAGTTATTGTAAACATAGACACACAAGTATAAATAAAGGTAACTATATATATAAAATTTAAAAGACATTATCAGTGTGATGATGGAAAAGTCCTCTCTTTTATGACAAGTATATACTTAGTCTGGAGGAACGAGTAATGATTTTTAAAGATGTGGTATTTGATTGTAATTATGTGAGGAGGTGTTAACCAACCTTATGTGGCAATCATTTTGCAATATATATGTGTATCAAATATCATGTTGTGCATTTAAAATATATGCAATATTAGTCGATTTTAACTCAGAAAGATATCTGAACAGCATAGAGGAGTGTAGAGGCGATAAACAGAAAGGCATCAGGAGCAGTCAGTACAGAGGCATAGCAGAGAGAGAAAGTGACCAAGATAGCACAGAGGCCTGCGGCCCCAAGGGAAGCATCGCAGACGGCTGGCTGAGGCACACTTGCATCATTCAGAGCCTTTTCTTTCCCATTACCTGTAAAACACTAGAAGAATAATGTAAAGCAAATAAAATTCTGGATGGTTTCCCATAGTGATTTTAAAGTCGATGACATTCTAGGGTTATTACCATCTACCGTCTTAAGTACCTAAAACAAATGATAATTAAAAAACACTGGTTTGCCAAGAATAATTTAGAATAAGATAATCTGAATTTTTAAAAATTTTACCTTTCTGAGATGAGGTCAGAAATGCATGTCCTCAAATGATTAATGAAAACTATATTGAATAGGTAAACATTTTATAAAATGTAGCTAAATATTTTAATTACTACATCCAAATTAATATTTTTGAGAGTTCTCTATTGTGTGTTTGGTTCAAATAGTCTTGTAGAAATTATTTTTATTTTGTGTTTTGACTGTCTAAAGAATGAATTATTAGGCTTTACATTTGAGCTATGATATAATTGACTAAATAGAAATCTTTTAAAATTTCTATGGTATCTTGCAATGTCATCAGAAATGTAAATAAAACAGAGAAGAAAAATTGCTATAGAAATGTTTGGACTCTAAAGAGCTGTTTGCTTTTATATCTGATTTAGCTTTCTTGCTGTAGCTTCTTGGTTTTTGAAGTATTAAAGTGAGATCATTTAAATAGATGAAGACAATATCATTAATTTGTTTGTGATGAACATGGTTGTCATGTGAGCAATAAATATGTCCAAGTGTAATACTACCAGGATTTTTAGTAGTAATTTTTAAGTGATTTGTATTGATTTGCCTGCAAAGTTCATCATAAAATCTTTATAACCATATTAATATCCTTCTTGTTGAAAACAGCACTACTTTTGTGTCATTTATGTAAATAGAATGATGAACATCATAAGGGACATTTCATATTTAAGTGTTTATAAATAGTAAAAAGATTTTTGTCCTTTATGTCTATAAGTAAGCAGTTATATTTTGAGTACCTTTTTGAATTAGTTACCATTCTTAAACTTTTCTGTGAATACAGCAAAAGTCCACATATCTACACAGCTGAGTTTTATTTACATTTTACTAAATATTTGCTAATATTTGACTAATGTTTAGTTATTTGTCTCAGTCTTAACTACACCTATTACTTGAATAATTAAAAGTATTCACACTCCAGCTTTCCCTTTATGTTGTTATGACAAATCAAATTCTAACAAATCTGATACTGATGATAATTTTAAAAGTTATCAAGATATGGATGTTCCCAGTTTCCTTTTAAGGTTATATTTAGCTCTTCTATGGGGCTTCCCTGATAGCAAAGTGGATAAAGAATCTGCCTGCAATGCAGGAGACCCTGGTTCTATCCCTGGGTTGGGAAGATTCCCTGGAGAAGGGAAAGGCTACCCATTCCAGTATTCTGGGCTGGAGAATTCATGGACTGTATAGTCCATGGGGTCGCAAAAAGTCAGACATGACTGAGCAACTTTCACTTTCACTTTAGCTCTTCTACATCAGAACATTTAAACTTTAATAACATTTTACAAAATTTCAGAGATGATATGGTTTTGCAAATTTCAAACTTCCACTAGTCATAAAATCCATGCATACTGTTAACTATAGCTATTTTAACTTCTTGGGAAAATGCTTTCATTTTTCAAAATATACTTTTTAAATAAGAAATTTAGATATAAAAAGAAAAACAGAGTAATGAATATAAGCATTGTTTTGTGTTTATACCACAGCCTAGAAAACTGATTTTTAGAAGCCAAGTGATACACTTGTATACTGTTGTATCTATTCTATTTTCATGCCCACACATATACATCATGCACTTCTCTATTTTATACCTCTCTCCTGCTATTTTTTCTAATGCTGTGTATAGAATAGTTATTAATAACATTTTTCGTGTGGTAATGAAGATGAAGAAATAGACAAGTCAGAGTGTCTGTGTGGTACAAGTTAGCAAAGGATTTCACATGAAGTTCTGGGGAAAACTATCCACACTGCAGATATTCTTTGATCTCAGATGGTATAAATGTGTGACCATAAAGTTGTATAAATTTTACCATAGAACTGTAGAGGTAAAAACAACCTTATAATTAAAAGAGTAAATTTTTTTGTTGTATGCATGCATGTTTTGTTTGGAGGGTGGAAAATGGAAGGGAGAATAAATAAGTTGCACAGCTTGAGTTTGACAAAATAATCCCTGCATATTTTAACTATCATCAGATTTTCAGCATGTACAGGCTGATTAGAGAGACCATCCTTTTTTAAAAAAGATCCAATATCATTTGACGTTTGGCATTCATTTGCATCAGTGTAGAGAGCACTCACCAGGCTGCTCATGGCTATTGACACCACAGCAGAGACCTCACTTTGGTACCTTCCTGATTCCCTTCCCAACTGACAGGTCTATTGCATTAGGCCTCCATGCTAAGTCTTAAGACAAAGCCCATTAGTTCCATGGAACTTCTGTCCTTTATAATAAATAGGCTTACATTCCCCTTAGAATCAATTAGTTTTACATCATAGAAATCTAAACTCTGAGGGTGTAACGATCATTTTGTCTATTTTCCTCTCAAACCCCCATAGAAAGCTTAAATTGTGTTTGACATAAAATCCCTGCTTCCCACTATCTATATTATTTATGAAACTCTTGATAATAATATCTCCCTAGGAACGCATGTCTATTGTTTAAAAGTGTAATCCTATCTTGCAATGAAAAGTTTGAATCCTCTTCTTTTACTTTAACTTGTCTTACATTATTTATTTATTAAAAATATAATTTAGATTATTGCAACATGGACAGAGTAGTGAAATTTAGAAGTCAGTTGTTAATATCATCTGAAATCTAATTTCTCAGTCACATAGGACCTTCTGTCTTGAGTGCCCTACTGACTATTACATACAACTTCCTTATATCAATTTGATATTTATTTTCTTCCCATAGAATCCATTATAATCTATTCATAAAAAACATATATCATTCCTCCTCCCATGACAATCCTTCCACTAAATTCTTCTTTCCAAGCATCTTTTTTTTAATATAAATTTATTTATTTTAATTGGAGGTTAATTATTTTACAATATTGTATTGGTTTTGCCATACATCATCATTAATCCACCACAGGTATACACATGTTCCCCATCCTGAACCCCCCTCCCTCCTCCCTCCCCCTACCATCCCTCTAGGTCCTCTCAGTGCACCAGCACCAAGCATCCAGTATCATGCATTGAACCTGGACTGGCAATTCGTTTCATATATGATATTATACATGTTTCAATGCCATTCTCCCAAATCATCCCACCCTCTCCCTCTCTCCAGGGACAATAATTACCCTGCCCAGGCACACATAGGACACTTCCAACAATGTATAGACTTTTCTATACATCTGTGTCTTTTCTGCTGTCTCTCATACAGGGTCATCATTACCATCTTTCTAAATTCCATATATATGCTTTAGTATAATGTATTGGTGTTTTTCTTTCTGGCTTACTTCACTCTGTATAAGTGGCTCCAGTTTCATCCACCTCATTAGAACTGATTAAAATGTATTCTTTTTAATGGCTGAGTAATACTCCATTGTGTAGAGGTACCACCACTTTCTTATCCATTCATCTGCTGATGGACATCTAGGTTGCTTCCATGTCCTGGCTATTATAAACAGTGCTGCAGTGAACACTGGGGTACACATGTCTCTTTCAATTCTGGTTTCCTCGGTATGTATGCCCAGCAGTGGAATTGCTGGGTCATAACGCAGTTCTATTTCCATTTTTTTAAGGAATCTCCACACTGTTTTCCATAGTGGCTGTACTAGTTTGCATTCCCACCAATAGTGTAAGAGGGTTCCCTTTTCTCCACACCCTCTCCAGCATTTATTGCTTGTAGCCTTTTGGATCACAGCCGTTCTGAATGGCGTGAGGTGGTACCTGATTGTGGTTTTGATTTGCATTTCTCTGAAAATGAGTGATGTTAAGCATTTTTTCATGTGTCTGTTAGCCATCTGTATGTCTCCTTTGGAGAAATGTCTATTTAGTTCTTTGGCCTATTTTTTGATTGGGTCATTTATTTTTCTGGAATTGAGCTGCAGGAGTTGCTTGTATATTTTTGAGATTAGTTGTTTGTCAGTTGCTTCATTTGCTATTTTTTTCTCCCATTCCGAAGGCTGTCTTTTCACCTTGTTTATAGTTTCCTTTGTTGTGCAGAAGTTTTAAAATTTAATCAAGCATCTTATCTTTCCAAGTTAGCCATCTTCATTTGCTTTAACATGCCCGTGTCATCTTGTTCATCATTGAACACTATCCTCCTTTGCCCCCTTTATTTTATTCTTTTTATATTCATGTAATTGCATTTCCTTTTGTTATCTGTTGTTGTTTTTCTAAATTTATGTCTCCCCGTTTATTTTTGTTATTTTAAAAGTGTGGCATCCTAGATTATCTATTATCTTTCAGGTGTTGTCTGCACAATGAACAATGGCATGGGACTATAATTACCCTGCCCAGGCACACATAGGACACTTCCAACAATGTAACCTAAAACTGAATGAACTTTTTTCAGTTTTATCACACTGTTTATAGATATTTACTTTATTGCTCATTAAAATACTTATGTTAAACTGCCTTCTACCTATAGTATATATTTATTTAGTTGTGTGTGTCTGTGTATTTAACCAGAGGAATCATTTGACAAGTTTTGGTACTGTCATCTGATTAGATTCAACCAACTGCTTGATAAGTCAGAAAGATACATGTATTTTTTGCTTCTTTTTTTTAAATTATTTCCAACTTTGAGTCATTTTTAATGTTTACCCAAATCCTCTCTCTATAATGTCCTTTATTTCTCCAGATGCAATGAGAACTGGTTAGTACTAAAAGATATACATAACAGTATAGAGAAGCTATTTTACATGATAGTGAATGAGGAAACAGCCTCAAATTACAGAAAAAAATGTTTACTGAAAATATATCGTACTATATTAAGGTAAGCTAGGAGTGGAATAAAAACTAAAAGAAACACAGTGGATTCCTAGGCTTAAGTGTTTTATACATATTATAGGAAAATACGTAAAATAAGGGATCATGTTTGAGGAAATATAGTTGAACAAATACAAAGCAAATTGAGAAGGGCAAAATGTAACCTTAATGGTAAAATATTGAAACTAAGGAGATATTGTGAATGGAATATGAATAGCTACACAAAGCATCCTCTAAGAGTTTATATTTGCATATCTTAGAAGAAATGTTCAAGGACAGACTTCCTAGAAGGTTACTAGAACTAGACAAGCATCATCTGATTAACCATATTTCTGATGATTATGGTGGGAATTCATGAATTTTCTGATAGGTCTGATACCTGACTTCTGCATTCTTTCTATCTTTGATATCCTATGAAAATAAAGGACATGATAAAGTTTTTTAAAAAGCATTGCTTTCTTTACCTTCTATCTTTGATCTTCTATGAAAGTAAAGGGTAGAGCTAAAAAAAAAAAAAATCATTGCTTTCTTTACCTACAACTGTGCTTATATATCTCAAAGAAATCAGAAAGCCTAACTTCAAAGGAAATTAACAAAAATGAAAGAATAATGAGGTAGTATGTTAAACAATGATTTGCCACACTACCTGGAATTGACAAGAAAGAAGTTATGTTTCTCAGAGATCAGAGATTTGTGCTGGCCAAGAGTCAGATGAGGTTTTCTTTGTTTTTTTTTTTTTTTTTTTTTTTTGAGAGATGGGAATTGAGTGGTGATTTGAAGGCCAAGAATAGGAGAAAGATTGATGTTCCAGGGGAGACATTCAATAGATGGTAAGCCATGGAAACATAAAGCAACAAGAGAGTGAAGGGGATGAGAAAGCCATCTGCATGGCATCTCACCTTAGTTCAAGACCTTATTCCCTCTAAGGGACTTTGCTACCCAGAAGTTGTAAAGATCCCAGGCTATTCTAGAATGGTACCTTTCAACTTGTACTGGTTCATGGTTTCAGTTTCATGCTGATTGCCAACTAGTCTCCATACCTTTAGTTTCCCATTGATACTAATCATTAGGGTCCTTACCTTTTATTCATCCAACACACCATGTCAGAGAAATCTTCTATTAGAAATACTGCTTATTTAAGAATTCAAAATGACAGTCAGTAGTTCATGCCTGTCCCAGATAGCCTGATAGTAAATTTCATCCATAATAATGTTGCTAGTAATTATTTACTGAAGATTTAACATGTATAAGGTACTGAACAAACATCTTCCATGCATCATCTTGTTTACTTCTCATAAAAAAAAAAAAAAACTAAGAAATTGTCAACTTCAGTTTGGCACAAACTTTCTAGTATTTAGTAGTATGATGTCTGGATCAGTTCCTTCATTTGATTACTAATTCAACAAGCATTTATTAAATGTGTATTATGTATTGGGCACTAGTATAGGATGATGTACTTCAACTGGGACAATTTTGCCCTCTTGGGGACATTTGGCAATGTTCAGGGGTATTTTTGCTTGTTACACTTGAGGGGAGTGGCTACTGACAACTGTTGGGTAGAATTCAGGAATGCTACTAAATCTGCTCTACACAGAGCAGCCCTCACTCTAAAAGATTATCTGGAAGCACATGTCCCATCCCTTAAGGTTGAGATATCATGGTGTAAGGTTAACAGATGTAATGCCCAACGAATCAGGCACATCTCTGCCCTCGTAGACCTTCTGTTATTAGTTTGGAAGACAGATATAAAATCAATAACCACTAAATTAAATACATAGTTATTAAATGTGATAAATCAATGGAAAATAATATATAGGGTGCTACAAAAGAATAAAACTGGAGGAGTTAATTTAGTTTCTGTTTCAGGGAAGTGCCAGGGAAACCTTTTAAAAAGCAATATTTAAACTGAAATCTAATGGAAAAGTAAGAATTCACAAAGCTACACATATGCAGAAGATCTGAAGAGGGAAGAAGCATTACTCACTTGAAAAATAGGAGAAAAGCCAGTGTGAACAGACCAGAGTGAACTGGCTACGCATGGAGATGAGAGAGGAGTTCGTCTCTGATTTTCTTCTGTGTATCTTTTCTCTCAGAATAAGTTTGCAGATTTCTCTGAGGAGAACATGACAAGTACAGTATTTGTTTTCTATCCTGTGGAGTGCTTAGAACAATATTAAGACACGATAGATGCACAATAACTTCTTGCTAACTTGACTTGAGCATTTTTCCTAGGAATCTAGTTTCTAGATCGTATTATGCCTATTTCCACTTTAGGGGAATTGTAACGCCTGTGACAAACTTTCCCATTAATTCAGGGATTGCTTCCCATTGCGGACTCAGCCTGAGCACTGCCATTTGTCAGGCAGTCACTGTGTCTGCAGGCCGCCTGGGGCTGCACTGAAGTTTTTATGCAACTAGTATTAGTAAATCACTTGTTGTCAGCTGGCCTTATTTTAGAATATGAATAAAAACCATAGATTCTGTTCTTTTTGAAGAATTCTTACTAAGTGCCATTTTCCTTTCTAAGTATTTGGAAATTGTTTAAATATTAGGGCAAATAGTCACTTTGCTTAAAGAAAGATTCAGATGATTTATAAGATCCTGAATTATTACAATACATTTTTTACTAGGAGCAAGCTAACATAAATACTCATAAAATATTTTAAGATATAATAAAGAAAAGAAAAACCGTTTGCGATCTGAGATTTTCTTGTGAAAATTTTCAGTTATTACTGACATTGGAGAATGAAATTTCTTCAAAAGTTCTTTTTAAGACACAGGGAGATGTTCTAAAAAGACTCATTTCAAATACTCCCAAATTTATTATTATATTTTGTAAAGGAAATGAAGGTGTCAGTTTATTTTATTTTTTTACTCAAGTAAAGAATAGTGTTTATTACAAGGAAAAAAGCTCTCACAGAATCAAAGGACATGAAATCAAGTGCAGTTGAGCATAGATCAGTGAAATACACAAATTCTTCACATTAAAAAAAAAGATTGGTACATGCTTTTTATAATTTTAAATAAAAGAATCATCTTGGGCTAAACTGGAATTTTGATTAAGCTTCTTCTAGAGAAAAGATACAAGTCTGATCTTTAAAATTTCATAAAAGGAATGACCTACTTTATTGTAATAAGTAAATAAAACACCTCCTTGAACAGCTATAGGGCTTCCCCGGTGGCTCAGCTGGTAAAGAACCCGCCTGCCAGTGCAAAAGTTGCAAGAGACATGAGTTCAATCCCTGGGTGGGGCAGATCCCTGGAGAGGGAATAGCAACCCACTGCATTATTCTTGCCTGGAAAATTAAGCCTGATGAGCTACAGTCCATGGGGTGTAAAGAGTCAGACATGACTGAGAGCACACACATACACATGAACAGCTATATATCCCATATATAGTTGATCTCCAGTAACTTAAGTATGCTGTTTTAATATCTTGTTACATTACTTTCTTCAGTGTTTCTTAGTGTATTTAGCATATAGTTAGTGGTCTCTGTGCTCCATAAATATTTGTTGTATGATAGGATAAGTAAATAATTATTAAAGGCCTAATTTTGTCACACACCCTGAAATATAAACTGACAAATTACATGTGTATATATATGTATGCAAATATGCATACAGTCTTTTTAATAAAACTGCTTTAGACTATATTTATATTTAGAGAAATTTTTAAAATCTCTATCACTTTGCTCTTTCTTAGTTTACTTGATTCTTTAATTGCTTGCTTTCTGGAGTTAGCCTGATATTCTTGCAAGGCTGCAAAAAATGGTGCAAACTTATCCAAAGGTCAGTTCAAGCTCGTATTCCTTTGGCCTCTTGCCACCCAAGGGATAAGTTTCCTGTAGAGGACTATATAATCACTTCAGAGAATATTGGTGTTTGAAGGAGCAAAAAGGACTAAAATACATGAAAAATTCATGGTCCTTCATTGGTATGCATGCTGTTAGTCAATTTTCATCAGACAGTAAATGAGAAGAACCTGAAGTCTTGTTTGTGTTAACAGAGCTCTTTTATATGCTGGACAGCCCCTGTAAATAAACACTCAGCATGTCATGAAAAATTCTACCACTGCATACAAGAATAGACTTTGTCACATTGGGGCCTAAATATAGGCAGTGATTCTCATGACTGACCACTATTAATAAAAAATTACATTAATAACAAAACGCATGGAAGAGAAGATGCATCATGAGATGAAGTTACCATATAGGGTCCAGAGGCAGATGTGAGATTTACAGTTCATTAGGCATGCTGATTACATTCAGAATTAAATTAATATAGAGAGATAAGAAGAATATCAGTTTTTGCAAGTATATTTTGGAAAGCACTTTCTGCCTAATCGTTGAGCTAAGTGCTGCAGGTGAGGTTGAAGAATTTTCCATCTATAACAAAATTTAATGAACGTATTGAATTGCAGTACAGAGTCAGCAGCTTACCTTAAATGTGCAGCTTTCTCTAGATGATAATCATCTTTAAGTCATATATATGTGAATGAGAGACAGTGTGTGATTTATGGTATTAAAAGAGCATAGCATGTTATAGCTGAAAGTGACCTTAGAAATCTAAAATTGTCTGTTTCATTTTGCAGATGATGAAACTGACACCGGTAGAGTCAAATGATTTCTCAAGTTTTCATGATAAATTTCTAAAACTTTTTCTTTTTTTTTTTCATATTATTTCCCCATGGCTCAGACGGTAAAGAATCTGCCTACAATGCAGGAGAACTGGGTTAGATCCCTAGGTTGGGAAGATCCCCTGGAGGAGGGCATGGCAACCCACTCCAGTATTCTTGCCTGTAGAATTCCCATGGGCAGAGGAGGCTGGTGGACTACAGTTATGGGGCTGCAAAGAGTCAGAAACAACTGAATGACTAAGCAGAGCATAATCAACCTATTTAGCTTCCTATAATCACAGGGAGGGGGGGTTCATGTTTGGGAACGCATGTAAGAATTAAAGATTTTAAAATTTAAAAAAAAATAAAAAAATTAAAATTAAAAAAAAAAATAAATAACACACTTTTACTTATAGAATTCCGTATTATGTTCTATTCCATTGGTTCTTATTTATCATTTAATTTTCAGGTTAAAATCATTACAAAACTGTAACAATGTGCTTATGCAAATGCATGATCTATTTCATATAGATGGCTTGTTTTGGAAGTAAAGGGAAACGAGCTAAAGGGCTTAACATGTACTTTGCAATATACAAGAGACAGTCATTTTTATTTAGCTGTTGATCTGTTGCTTTTAGCCATGAAGCAAGGAATGTGCTTTGGTTTGCTTTTTTCACAGCTTCATTCTTCATATGTCTCATAGTGACACAAATAGAGAGACTGACAACAGATTTATTACCTAAAGCTCAGTTGAAAAATTAAATGATACAACTAGAAGTCATAGTCTGATTGAGCATCCACTTGCCAGTATAAAATCCAGAGCACTAAAAAATCCATAACAATAAAGTGGCAAACTATTTGGAAAAAAAGAAAGATTGGGAATAAATCACTAGTTTGATCAGTCTTGAGTAACTGAATAAAACAGGTAAATAATTCTTTGAAAATCTGTCCACCTTTAAAATCTTTGCCTTTGTAAATACAGGAAAGTCTAGTTCTTTCCACTAATCTGTTAGGCTATCTCTCCACATTTTTACAATGTGATAGAATTTTTAATAGGAATTTTCCTTATTTCCTGGATTATTCAAAAGATAACCAAAGGATTTGATTATTTTTGAGCATTACTGCAAGCTTGTTTCATCAGTGTCGTGTATGAAGATATTCACCGAACTGAAGTTAGAGGCCAGAATATTTAATTTACATATTTTCAGATTACATTGCATATAAAGAATACAGAATTTAAGATAGCTAAAAACAATCATTTGTACAGTAAATTGGCAATAATAATATTTTTTATTTTTTAATATAAATTAAAAAATGTTTTATTGACTTCTAATAATTTCTGAAATAAGCTTGACTGGAAAGCTTCCTTTTTAAAATATTGAGCCAAATTAGCATTCTGTATTTAGTAAAAAGACGGTCTGAAGTTCCACTTTATTAAATTCAGTTTTGCATATTTTTCTTTAGTATTGTTTCAAGCAGAACATTTAATGACTTTTGTGTCCTTTGTTTGTTTAATTTCCACAATTATGGTAGGATAAGAAAATAAAAGTAAGTTCAAGTCTGGGAAATTTTGGTTGGTGAGAACAACATGCTCAAAGATAAAATTAATCTCATGTCTTATTGAATATGGGCCAATACTTTTTCTCCTTGTTTTATGATTAAGTTTTTAAAGTTATTTAGAAAGGGTTGCAGGATTCATTATCTCAGCATATTTATACAGTGAAGGTAGAATAATATGAACAGAATAAAAATATTTTTACTGTGAGTGCCACTTAGGTAATAAATACATATGATCTCATAAGTATATCTTAGAAGGTGCTTCATCCTAAATCATTGAACTTTTTTTTTCCAAGGTGAAGGAGTTGGGAGGGTATCTGGAAGGCAAACAGTTTTGACAGTTTGCTATTCCATCTAAAATCATCAAAGTTCCCTAATGTATTTATTCAGAATTATCCTCACACAACATTGTCCTTTATGGTTGTCTGATTTGCTTATGTGATACTTTCTCTGCCTTAGGTTAAAAAGAGAAGGATGGAATAGAGTTGTGTGTGTCTTTTTTGATGAATAGAACTGTTAGTGGAAATCTAATCAATTTAGACATAAAATATTGATTGATCTTGCTCTACTTATTCTCATGAATTATCTTAAAATTATAACCTCGTATATTTTCAAGATTATATGAAAAGCAAAATATAAAGCCTGAATTTGCTCTCCAAATTATGACTGATTTTGCTTTCTGATGCTGAAAGTCAAATTATTTTATTGAATAATTATAGTAATATTTAATATGACAAAAATCCTCAGAATTTCTAGGATAATAATGAACCAACCTGGTACCAAGAGGAAACTAACTTTTTGTGCTTTTAACTATGTTCTTGATTCTCTCAAGTATATAAAAAAACAGTTGAAATGTTGGTAAAATCCAAATACCCTAATTGTTTATCTTCCTCTTTACTTCTCCAAGATGGTATTCATTTTTTTTTCAATTTATTATTTTATATTGCAGTATGAACTTGGGCAAACTCTGGGAGATGGTGAGGGACAGAGAGACCTGGCAAGCCGCAGTCTGTGGGTTCTCAGAGTCAGACATGATTGGGAGACTGAAGAACAACAATAGCCATTAAGCAATGTTGTGTTCATTTCAGGTGGACAGCAAAGGAACTCAGTGATACATATACATGTATTGATTATGGTTTCCAGGGAGGTAACGGGGGGGGAAGGGATAGTTAGGGAGTTTGAGATTGAAATGCACACACTGCTATATTTAAAATGGATAACTGGCGAGGACCTTCTGTATAGCACAGGGAAATCTGATCAATATTATGTGGCAGCCTGGATGGGATGGGAGTTTGGAGGAAAATGGATATATGCATATGCTGTTGTTGTTATGTCCAACTCTTTGTGACCGCATGAACTGCAGCACACCAGGCTTCCCTGTCCTTCACTGTCTCCCAGTTTGCTCAGACTCATGTCCATTTAGTCTGTAAGGTCATCTAACCATCTCATCCTGTCATCCCACCTTATCCTCTTGCTTTCAATATTTCCCAGCATCAGGGTCTTTTCCAGTGTATATTGCATGTATATGTAAGATGTGACTTTTAAGAAAATAAGCCCTTTAGTTAAGCTGTCACTATGATTATTCAATTTATATTATTAGTAGGTCTAGATCTGTGTGCCTTTGTGTATGTTTCTGTCTGTGCATGTAGCAGAGAGCTACCTTCTTCAGTAACACGTAGGAATCATTTCTCCTAAATATAATGGAAAGAGTATGATGCAGTGTGTCCACACTTATTCACAGACCAGCACTAATATTTGCCAGGCATATAAGAAGAGACAAATGGAAGCCCACATACAATTGATCTTAATATTCAAAATTTTTCAAATCATGATAATAAACTATAAATTAAAACATTATGAATTAACTACCTTGATAAATATATTGGCCTAGTGATCTGGAAGAATGGATTTGAATTTAGGATATTTGGATTCCTTTGACTACCTCATTTAGCATGCGATGCAGATATAGCTGGCCCCAGGTCCCTATCTAATAACTTTTCTACCACAGACTACTCATTTTGTTAAGAAGAGTCTTTGCTTGAAACTCTGGATGCCCCAGATCCTATATCAGTTCTGTACCCATACACTTAAAAGACAATTGCCTATTAGTTTAGCAGTGGGCAAACCAGAAGAAAGACACTGTATGTTTTGAAATGACTCAATGTTATTTGAACAGCTAGTTCCAGGATCTTCCGTACTTGGAAAATAGTCTGGAGACTTGTGATTCAAAATGGCTCCCTAATCCCTCAGAAGAAATGGAGTAGCCATCATGGTCAACAAAACAGTCTGAACGCAGTACTTGGATGCAATTTCAAAAATGACAGAATGACCTCTGTTTGTCTCCAAGGCAAACCATTCAATATCGCAGTTATCCAAGTCGTTGCCCCAACCAGTAATGCTGAAGAAACTGAAGTAAAATGGTTTTATGAAGACCTACAAGACCTTTTAGAACTAACACCCCAAAAAGATGTCTTTTTCATTCTAGGGGACTGGAATGCAAGAGTAGGAAGTCAAGAAACACCTGGAGTAACAGGCAAATTTGGCCTTGGAATGTGGAATGAAGCAGGGCAAAGACTAATAGAGTTTTGCCAAGAAAATGCACTGGTCATAGCAAACACCCTCTTCCAAATACACAAGAGAAGACTCTACACATGGACATCACCAGATGGTCAATACCGAAATCAGATTGATTATATCCTTTGTACCCAAAGATGGAGAAGCTCTATACAGTCAACAAAGAGTCAAGACCAGGAGCTGACTGTGGCTCAGATCATGAACTCCTTATTGCCAAATTCAGACTCAAATTGAAGAAAGTAGGGAAAACCGCTAGACCATTGAGGTATGACCTAAATCCAATCCTTTATGATTATACAGTGGAAGTGAGAAATAGATTTAAGGGCCTAGATCTGATAGATAGAGTGGCTGATGAACTATGGAATGAGGTTCGTGACATTGTACAGGAGACAGGGATCAAGACCATCCCCATGGAAAAGAAATGCAAAAAAGCAAAATGGCTGTCTGGGGAGGCCTTACATATACCTGTGAAAAGAAGAGAGACAAAAAGCAAAAGAGAAAAGGAAAGATATAAGCATCTGAATGCAGAGTTCCAGAAAATAGAAAGAAGAGATATGAAAGCCTTCTTCAGTGATCAATGCAAAGAAATAGAGGAAAACAACAGAATGGGAAAGACTAGAGATCTCGTCAAGAAAATTAGGGATACCAAGGGAACATTTCATGCAAAGATAGGCTCGATAAAGGACAGAAATGGTATGGACCTAGCAAAAGCAGAAGATATTAAGAAGAGGTGACAAGAATACATGGAAGAACTGTACAAAAAAGATCTTCACAACCCAGATAATCATGATGATGTGATCACCAATCTAGAGCCAGATCTCTTGGAATGTGAAGTCAAGTGGGCCTTAGAAAGCATCACTATGAACAAAGCTAGTGGAGGTGATGGAATTCCAGTTGAGCTGTTTCAAATCCTGAAAGATGATGCTGTGAAAGTGCTGCACTCAATATGCCAGCAAATTTGGAAAACTCAGCAGTGGCCACCGGACTGGAAAAGGTCAGTTTTCACTCCAATTCCAAAGAGGGGCAGTGCAAAAGAATACTCACAGTACCGCACAATTGCACTCATCTCACATGCTAGTAAATTGATGCTTAAAATTCTCTAAGCCAGGCTTCAGCAATACGTGAACCGTGAACTCCCTGATGTTCAAGCTGGTTTTAGAAAAGGCAGAGGAACCAGAGATCAAACTGCCAACATCCGCTGGATCATGAAAAAAGTAAGAGAGTTCCAGAAAAACATCAATTTCTGCTTTATTGACTATGCCAATACCTTTGACTGTGTGGATCACAATAAACTGTGGAGAATTCTGAAAGAGATGGGAATACCAGACTACTCGACCTGCCTCTTGAGAAATCTGTGTGCAGGTCAGGAAGCAACAGTTAGAACTAGACATGGAACGACAGACTGGTTCCAAATAGGAAAAGAAGTATGTCAAGGCTGTATATTGTCACCCTGATTATTTAACTTATATGCAGAGCACATCATGAGATACGTTGGACTGGAAGAAACACAAGCTGGAATCAAGATTGCCGGGAGAAATATCAATAACCTCAGATATGCAGATAACACCACTTCTACGGCAGGAAGTGAAGAGGAACTAAAAAGCATCCTGATGAAAGTCAAAGGGGAGAGTGAAGAAGTTGGCTTAAAGCTCAACATTCAGAAAACGAAGATCATGGCATCCAGTCCCATCACTTCATGGGAAATAGATGGGGAAACAGTGGAAACAGTGTCAGACTTTATTTTTGGGGGCTCCAAAATCACTGCAGATGGTGACTGCAGCCATGAAATAAAAAGACGCTTGCTCCTTGGAAGAAAAGTTATGACCAACCTGGATAGTATATTCAAAAGCAGAGACATTACTTTGCCGACTAAGGTCCATCCAGTCAAGGCTATATTTTTTCCTGTGGTCATGTGTGGATGTGAGAGTTGGACTGTGAAGAAGGCTGAGCGCCAAAGAATTGATGTTTTTGAACTGTGGTGTTGGAGGAGACTCTTGAGAGTCCCTTGGACTGAAAGGAGATCCAACCAGTCCATTCTGAAGGAGATCAACCCTGGGATTTCTTTGGAAGGAATGATGCTAAAGCTGAACCTCCAGTACTTTGGCCACCTCATGCGAGGAGTTGACTCATTGGAAAAGACTCTGATGCTGGGAGGGTTGGGAGCAGGAGGAGAAGGGGACGACCCAGGATGAGATGGCTGGATGGCATCACAGACTCGATGGACGTGAGTCTGAGTGAACTCCGGGAGATGGTGATGGACAGGGAGGCCTGGCGTGCTGCGATTCATGGGATCGCAAAGAGTTGGACATGACTGAGTGACTGAACTGAACTGATAAGTGAAATCAGTAAAACAAGGAATGTTGCTACAAATGTGGAATCTCTGGCTGCACCTCAGAACTAATCAGAATCTTTGTTTTAAAGCATCCAGTGATTCCTGTGTGCATAAGGGTTTGAGAACCATCTAAAAAATGGCAGTGACATTGTCATAATGCTAGCTGGGCATATCTCCTGTGACTCTCATACTTTTCTCTCTGTGATATCACTAACTTCCAAATCTAGGCTGTAACATACATAAAGATATATCTTAGTCACCACTGTAGCAACTGGCTATTTTGTTTCTTTTGTTTTTTAAATAAAATTTCAGACCAAAGACTTATTCTAATAGAGTAAATATATTGTACACTTCGAACATCCTGTCTCACGCTGACAGGAAATAACAATTGTAAATGGAGGCCTCAATTTTAAATAATCAAATGACTTTTTTTGGCTGTGAAGATTTAAACAAATGTATTATTATTTGTTTTCTCCTTAAAGGCATGAGCTCAAGTTCTGTTTTATACATATAAATACATACACGATGTTACATGAAGTATACAAGCAGCTGTTGAAAACAGCCCAAATGCTAGCTGCATAAATGCACAAACTATAGCACAGTGCCTTATGTTTAGCATTTACTGTGTTTCCAACATTGAAGACTACACTTAAAGTTTTGTCATTGGTGTTTTTTTTTTTTTTTTTTTTAGTTTTACCTCAAGTCTTTCTTTACATTCTGCCAACATTAATCATGTACATATTGAAAAAATAATATAATGGCCAGTTTTTGTTGCAGTTACCTTATAAGTACTATTAAAATAAAAATACTAGCTGGTATCCTTAAAATGTTAATAAATTTAGAAATTAAATATTTAGAAATTTATTTTCAACATGTATCTTTAAGGATTATGTGATTGATGGCACTATTTTTGATAATGAATATTGACTTCTAAATCAAGAAGAATTACTGTTATAGGGCAAGCAATATTGAGGCTTAAAAATTGTTAATGAACTATGGTAATTAATTACTTAAAATATTAAAATCTCTAAATCACTTATGTTCATTTAATATAATCAAGTATGGTACCAAAAATTTGCTTAGAAAATTTTAATTTGCTATCAAATATCTAGTTAAAATGTAATATTTGTTAAAAATAAATCTCAACTGAATTAAAATAGTGTATGTCATACAACTAAATAGATATAGATATAGATATAGATAGATAGATATTTACATTTACTAGGCCAAATGAATTTTAGCCTCATTAATTATGATTACTGACCACACACTACAATATTCAAAATGATTTGTAGCTAGGAAACTTAAAGAATGTGGTTATAATAGGTCAAATATAATTGATCCAGGCAGTGTTTGTTATATTCATAATTGTTAATAATCATCTTTAACTTTATGTAAGTTAGGAAACACAGAAAGAAATGAAAGATTGTGGAGATAAATTATTATGATGAAAAAGAAGTAATTTAAAATGTGATAAGGGAAAATGTGATAGAATGGATTTTTGTTTTATGTAAGAATGAAAAATTTGTTAGAAATAGTTTAATTCAAAAGAAAATAAAGGAAATTGGAATTTTTACATTCTTAGAAGTAAATATGTGTATAAGTGTTGTGATTGATTAATAAGTAGCACATCAAATATTTTTATTCTACTCCTTGAAAGAGGAAGACATTCCACTGTAGAATAAATCTATGCACCAGCTGAGAATACAAAATTAAAATGTGTAAATCACTTAGATATCCATGTTTCTTCTGCCATTAACAGTCTAGAGTTCCTCAGCTTGATTTTACAGAAAGCTAGCCATTCCAAAACACAGGGACTCATAGTCCATAGACACTAGGTACATGTACATTCACTCAAAACTCAATAATAAGATAAATATTCCATTCAAAAAGATGTAGAAGACTTGGACAATCACCTCATTAAAAACAATAAATGATGGCAAAGAGGGAAATGAATAGATGCTTCATATCATTTGACATTAGGAAATGCAAATTAAAACCACAGTGAGGTTCCATTACATACCTATTATAATAAGAGAAGAACTATGAGCATACCAGGTGTATGTGAGGATGACAGAACTGCACATGGAACAATAGACTGGCTCAAAATTGGGAAAGTAGTTTGTCAGGCTGTATATTTTCACCCTGCTTATAAACTTTATGCAGACTACATCATGTGAAATGCCAGGTTGGATCGATCACATGCTAGAATCAAGATTGACAGGAGAAATATCAACAATCTCAGATATGTAGATGATACCACTCTAATGGCAGAAAGTGAAGAGGAACTAAAGAACCTCTTAATGAGGGTGAAAGAAGAGAGTGAAAAATCTGGCTTAAAACCAGTATTCAGTGTTAGTATATAGAAATGCAAGTGATTTCTGAGTATTGATTTTGTATCCTGCAACTTTGCTAAATTCACTCATTATCTCTAATAATTTTCTGATGCTATATTTAGGGTTTTCTCTAGGGTTTTCATGTAATCTGCAAACATGAAAGCTTTACGTCTTTTCCAATCTGGATTATTTTTATTTATTTTTCTTCTCTGATTGCTGTAGCTAGGACTTCCAAAACTATTTTGAAAAATAGTGGTGAAAGTGGACACCCTGGCCTTGTCCCTGATCTTAGGGGGAATGCTTTCAGTTTTTTACCATTAAGAATAATGTTTGCTGTAGGCTTATCATCTATGCCCTTTACTATGTTGAGGTAGGTTCCTTCTATGCCCAATTTTTGAAGAGTTTTAGTCATAAATGGGTGCTGAATTTTGTCAAAAGCTTTTTCTGCATCTGCTGAGATTATCATATGGTTGTTATCTTTCAATTTATTAATATTGTGTATTACATTGATTGATTTGTGTATATTGAAGAATCTCTGCATCCCTGGAATAAACCCAACTTGATCATAGTGTATGAGCTTTTTGATGTGTTGCTGAATTCTGTTTGCTAAAATTTCAGTAAGGGTTTTTGCATCTATGTTCATCAGTGATTTTGGCCTGTAGTTTTATTTTTAGTGTGTTGTCTTTGCCTGGTTTTTGTATCAGGGTGATGGTGGCCTTGTCGAATGAGTTTGGAAGTGTTCTTTCCTCTGCAATTTTTTGAAAGAGTTTCGAAGGATAGGCATTAGCTCTTCTCTAAACATTTGATAGAATTCTCCTGTGAAGCCATCTGGTCCTGGGCTTTTGTTCTTTTGGGAGATTTTTGATCACAGTTTCAATTTCAGTGCCTGTAATGGGATTATTCATAATTTCTATTTCTCTCTGGTTCAGTCTTGGAAGATTGAACTTTTCTAAGAATCTGTCCGTTTCTTCCAGGTTGTCCATTTGTTATCCATTTATTGCCAGAGAAATTAAGTAATCAATCCCATTCACCATTGCAACACAAAGAATGAAATATCTAGGAATAAACTTACAAAAGAGACAAAAGAACTGTACACAGAAAATTATAAGACACTGATGAAAGAAATCAAAGATGACATAAACAGATGAAGAGATATTCCATGTTCCTGGGCAGGAAGAATCAATATTGTGAAAATAACTATATTACCAATACAATCTAAAGATTCAATGTGATCCTTATCAAATTGCCAATGGCATTTTTCACAGAACTAGAACAAAAAATTTCACAATTCATATGGGAACACAAAAGACCCTAAACAGCCAAAGCAGTCTTGAGAAAGAAGAGTGGAGCTGGAGGAGTCAACCTTCCTGACTTCAGGTTATACTACAAAGTTACAGTCATCAAGACAGTATGGCACTGGCACAAAAAAACAGAAATATAGACCAATGGAACAAGGTAGAAAGCCCAGAAATAAACCCATGCACCTATGGGTAACTTATTTTTTTACAAAGAAGGCAAGAATATACAATAGGGCAAAGAGAACCTCTTCAATAAATGGTGCTGGGAAAATTGGGCAACTACATGTAAAAGAATTAGGTTGGAACATTCCTAACACCATACACAAAGATCAACTCAAAATGGATTGAAAACCTAAATGTAATACCAGAAACTGTAAAACTCTTAGAGGAAAACATAAGCAGAAAACATTCTATGACATAAATCAAAGCAAGATCCTCTGTGACCCACCTCCTAGAGTAATGAAAATAAAAACAAAAGTAAATAAGTGGGACCTGATTAAACTTAGAAACTTTTGCACAGCAAAAGAAACTATAAGCAAGATGAAAAGACAACACTCAGAATGGGAGAAAATAATAGCAAATGAAGTAACTGACAAAGGATCAATTTCCAAAACATTCAAGCAGCTCATACAACTCAATACCAACAAAAAACCCAATCAGAAAGTGGGAAAAAGACCTAAATGGACATTTCTCCAAAGAAGACATATAGATGGCTAACAAACACATGAAAAGATGCTCAACATCGCTCATTATTAGAGAAATGCAAATAAAAACTACAATGAGATATCACCTCACACCAGTCAGAATGGCCATCATGGAAGGGTCTACAACCAATGAATGATGGAGAGGGTGTGGAGAAAGGGGAATGCTCTTGCACTGTTGGTGGGAATAATACAGCCACTATAGAAGACACTATGGAGATTCCTCAAAAATCTAGATTCCTAAAAAACAACCATACGTCCCAGAAATCGTACTCTTAGGCATATACCCTGTGGAAACCAAGATTTTAAAAGACACAGGTATCCCACTGTCCATTGCACTACTTAGAGTGGCTAGAACATGGAAGCAACCTAGATGTTCACTAACAGATGAATGGATGAAGAAGTTGTGGTACATACATACAAAGGAATATTACTCAGTCATAAAAAAGAACACATTTGAGTCAGTTCTAATGAGATGGATGAACCTAGAGCCTATTATACAGAGTGAAGTAAGTCAGAAAGAGAAAGATAGTGTATTCTAACACATATATAAGGAATCTAGAAAAATGGTACTGAAGAATTTATTTACAAGGCAGCAATGGAGAAAAAGACATAGAGAATAGACTTATAGACATAAGGAGAGGAGAGGAGAGGAGAGGGTAAGATGTATGGAAAAAGTAACATGGAAACTTACATTATAGTATGTAAAATAGATAACCAATGGGGATTTGCTGTATGGCTCAGGAAACTCAAACAGGGGCTCTGTATCAATCTAGAGGGGTGGGAAGTGGAGGGATATGGGAGGGAGATTCAAAAAGGAGGGGATATATGCATACCTATGGTTAATTCATGTTGAGGCTTGACAGAAAGCAAAATTCTGTAAAGCAATTATCCTTCAATTAAAAATATAAATAAATAAATTAAAAGAAAATAAAAGAAAGAAAGGAGGAACCATGAAAATAAATCTACTTGATTGGGTGGTAGGAAAAAAAAATAAAACATCTAACATCATGGCATCCAGTCCCATCACTTCATAGCAAATAGAAGGGGAGAAAGTAGAAGCAGTGGCAGATTTTATTTTCTTGGGCTCCAAATCACTGTGGACTGTGACTGCACCCATAAAATCAAAAGACGCTTGCTTCTGGAAAGAAAAGTTATGACAAACCTAGATAGCATATTAAAAAATAGAAATATCACTTTGCCAAAAATAGCCCATATAGTCAAAGCTATGGTTTTTCCAATAGTCATGTAGGGATGTGAGAAAGTCACTCAGTCATGTCCGACTGTTTGCAACCAAATTGACTATAGAGTCCATGGAATCCTCTAGGCCAAAATACTGGAATGGTTAACCTTTCCCTTCTCCAAGGGATCTTTCCAACCCAAGGACTGAACCCAGGTCTCCAGCATTGCAGGTGGATTCTTTACCAGCTGAGCCATAAGGGAAGCCCTTGGTTGTGGGAGCTGGATCATAAAGAAGACTGAGTGCTGAAGAATTAATGCTTTTGAATGTTTCTGATGCTGGAGAAGATCCTTAAGGGTCCCTTGGACTGCAAGGAGATAAAACCTGTCAATCCTAAAGGAAAATAAACCCTAAATATTCATTGCAAGGACTGAAGTGGAAGATCTAATATTTTGGCCACCTGATGTGAAGAGCTGACTCATTGGAAAATACCTTAATGTTGGGAAAGACTGAAGGTTGGAGGAGAAGGCGACAACAAAGGATAAGATGGCTGGGTGACATCACTGACCCAGTGAACATGAATTTAAGAAAACTCCAAGAGATAGTGGAGGACAAAGGAGCCTGGTTTTGCAGTCCTTGGGATCACGAAGAGTCGGACATGACTGAGCAACTGAACGATGACAATGAGGAACTGGGACTCAAAGTACTGCTGGAAATGAAAAATGTTACAACTACTTCCGTAAACTATTTAGAAGTTTATAAAATTAAAACACTCTTATCATAAGATCCAAGATTTCCTCTCCTAGGAATTTACCCAAGAGAAATGAAAATATATGTTTGTCAAGGCTTGTATGAAAATGTTCACATTAACTATAATTTTATTAACTCTCAATTGTAAACAACCCAAATCTGCATCAACAAGTGAATGGATAAAAAATTGTGACATTGTGCTGTGCTTAGTCACTCAGTTGTGTCTGACTCTTTGTGACCACATAGACTGTAGCCTGCCAGGATCCTTTGACCATGGGGATTCTCTGGACAAGAATACAGGACTGGGTTACCATACCCTCCTCCAGGTATCTTCCTAACCCAGTCACTGAACCCAGGTCTCCCACATTGCAGGCAGAAGTGGGTAGCCTATCACTACTCCAGGGGAACTTCCTGACCTAGAAATCAAACTGGGGTCTCCTGCATTGCAGGTGGATTCTTTACCAGTTGAGCTACAAAAGAAACTCAAAATTGTGCTTAGTTCAGTTCAGTTCAGTCGCTCAGTCATGTCTGACTTTTTGCGACCCAAGAATCGCATCACACCACTCATACAAAAACTACTACTCCTGTTCCCCATCTTGAACCCCTCTCCCTCCTCCCTCCCCGTACCATCCCTCTGGGACGTGTATACCTGTGGTGGATTCATATTGATGTATGGCAAAACCAATACAATATTGTAAAGTAATTAACCTCCAATTAAAATAAATAAATTTATATTAAAAAATAAAATAAATACTACTAAGAAATACAAAGTAAACATCTGTCAGTGTGTGCAGCAACATGGATAAACCTCATTCTTACTGAGTAAAAAAATTCTGACCAAAAAAAGTCACATATTGTATCATTCAATTTATAAAATTCTAGAAAAAGAAAATTAAACTATAATGACAAAAATGTTAATGTTGCCTAGGAATGAAGATATGTGTAGGGAAAAGCAGGAGGGTGATATCAAATTGAAGGCTATTGTGATCTATAGCACAATAGATCATATTGTGTGACCTATCGCATGCAACATTTATACTTCAAGCTATTTTAGAAAATACAGCAAACATAGAATAATGAAAGGGTGAGCACCAGTCACCCTTTCATTATGTTTTGAGCACCAGTCACAAAACAATAAAACAGCTCAACATTTTATATTTATGTGTGTGTGTGTGTGTATGCACGTGTGTGCGTGTGGAGAGAGGGAGAGAGAAGGAGAGATGGAAAGTGAAGTATAAAATGATGTTAGGGTCAAGGCATCATAGAGAACAGATAAGATGAAGTACTTCAGGACAGCTGACTGGAGCAGAGGTTATCAAGAGTTATTGAGGGCAGAATAAATAGGTACAGAAAGACAGGTTGAGGATAGATTGGAAAACAATATGGATTTTTCATTGAAAATAAGGAATTTCTAGGTCATGACATTTGATATAGATTTGATAGAAAAAAATAAAGATACTGAAAATGACCAGATCATTTATGAGGCAATTATAAAGGTGCAGGAAGAGCCAATAAAATCCAACTGTGCTTAAAGGCAGGGTCTGTGCAGAACATGATGAATACAGCATGATTCTTCCCAAAGACACACATATGAAATACAAGTATGAAGTAATTTATGGAGTTATGAGAAGGTTGGTAAGACGGAGGCAATAGGAGTAGGGAAACAGAGCAGGTTCTGAAAAATAACTGAAAAGTTCAACATGTGGATATGATTGGATTTGGACAGGAAAAGAAGTCACAATGTGTGAGATTCTATGCTGATAATTTTCAAGAGTGATACTAGGGAAATATGATAGACAGTTGATTAGGAAAAAGTCACTTCATGATTTTCTACTATAGGAAATATGATAGTACAACTTTCTCAGGATTGGAGCTGATGAATTAAAGATTTGAATTAGAGACTTCTATCCCAGAGAGCAGATTAGAAAAGGATGCTTCCTCTCCCTGGCAAGCAGGTGCACACTGTTGGGTGTAGGCCTTGGCAAGAGGATAGCAGCTTTGGAAGAAGCAAAGAAAAGATTTCCTTAGATTCCACACAGCCAGCTCTAGGGTCATGTCTTGGCCAGTTAGATGCAGGCTGAAATTTAGCCAGACATATTTATACAGTGCACATTTTGCATTATATATTAAGGTCATTGGATCAACAAGTTTTATAAAGTCTTGATTTTAATGTACTAAAAGTGTTGAAGTCACTAAAGAAAAAAAAAAATCCAGGTATAGAAAATATTGAGAAAAAGAGTGAGCGTGTTATAATTTTTAGACTATGTTTTAATTTTAATCCCTATTTTATAGATATTTTAATCCCTAGTCTTTTATTTTTTGGAGAAGGGAATGACATATCATTCCCGTATTTTTGGCTGAAGAATTCCATGCACAGAGGAGCCTGGCGGAGTACAGTCCATGGGATTGCAAAGAGTAGGGCATGACTGAGTGACTAACACATTTTTCTTTTTAATTAGTTCAACCTTCAGTTTAAATCTTTTTCTTGCTTCATTGAATTTTTTATTTTGGAGTATGATCAATTTAAACATGAGTTGAACTACAGCATCCTGTTTATTTATTTATTTTTTTAAGATTTAAAATGTATTATTTTTTATTTTATTTTATTTTTTTTAATTTTAAAGCATCCTGTTTATACACAATCAGTGTTCAGTAACTTACTCTTTGGTTACTCATGACAAGCTATTTTCTATTCCAAGGTCCAGAGGCCATTAGGGTTTCTTATCAGATAAGAAATGTTCGGTGTGTAATCCTATTTTAGTACTTATTCCAGTTCTAGTTTATTCTCCCTAATGTAAGCTCATTAGTTTATTCCATGGTGCAAATTGAAAGGATACCTTCACCTTCTCCCAGTCGCTTTTCTATCAGTTCTAAACTCCACAGGAAAATTGCAAAGAAAGGAAACTATTTTCTTGAGAAATAGGTATAAGTATAGACCTAATAGACTTTTATTTGTTTTTTGGAAATTCTGAAGTAAATATTTCTATGTCCTTTTAAGTATATCAGTTCAGTTCAGTCGCTCAGTCGTGTCCGACTCTTTGCGACCCCATGAATCACAGCATGCCAGGCTTCCTGTCCATCACCAACTCCCAAAGTTCACTCAGACTCACGTCCATTGAGTCCGTGATGCCATCCAGCCATCTCATCCTGTGTCGTCCCCTTCTCCTCCTGCCCCCAACCCCTCCCAGCATCAGAGTCGTTTCCAATGAGTCAACTCTTCGCATGAGGTGGCCAAAGCACTGGAGTTTCAGCTTCAGCATCATTCCTTCTATAGTGTTTTTTAAAAAGATATCAGATCTGTCTTCAGACTAAGGAGCAGTTTGTCTTTATCAACTATTATGATGATAACAACAGTGATTTAAATAAAATATAAAGCAACATATTCTCTGTTATGGACTGACCTATATCCCTCACTCCCTGAATTTATGTTAGATCCTTTAGTCCCTAACATGACTGTATTTGGAGATGGGCCCTTTAAAAAGACAATTAAGATTAAATAAGATTATAAAGGTGGGTTCTTAATCCAGTATGACCAAATTCTCCTTAAATTAATAGGGAAGGACTCCAGGGAGGCTTGCACACAGCAAAAAGTCTATGTGAGCACACAACAAAAAGCAGCTATTGACAAGCCAAGGAGAGTGGGCTCAGGAAAAACCCTGCCAACACCATGTTCTTAAATTATTGTCTCTAGAACTGTGAAAAACATAAAATTTTGTTGTTTAGTCCATTCTCTCCTCAAAGACGTTCAAAATAATTACTTTAATAGTTATTGTTTCATGGTGATGCTTCTTTAATTTCCAAAAAAGTGAGAATTTTTTATTATTTATGTATATAATATATATAGATATAGCTGTATATATATAGCATATATCCTTTGCCTATTAACATTAGCTATATTAACACATTTCTATCAATTTTGTATTAACATTTCACTTCAGTTGATAGAGAAATTTTCAAAATTATGCATGTATATGACATATGCCTTGCCATTTTGAAGTTAGGAAGATAATATCAAAGGTATACTAAATAGTAAGTTAAAGAGTCTTCTTAGGCCAAGGATATTAATCCTGTTTTTGATTCTAGGTCCTTTCATTCTTCTTTTCTTGGGCTTCCTTTGTTTTGAAGTGTGTAGCACATAATATTTCCCCCAAAAATACATACTAAAAATTGAATTAGCAAAAAAATTATCATTTTGCCCTTTAGTATAAAGAAATATGTTGCCTTCTTATTTATACTTTTCTTGACATAATTTACTTCAGGCCTTCATCATAACTTGTTTGAACTATTACAAAATCTTCATGAGTAGTCTAATTTTCTTCATTCATTTTACTAATGACAAAATCGCTTTCTTCATTTCAGTTCAGTTCAGTCACTCAGTCGAGTCTGACTCTTTGCGACCCAGTGAATTGCAGCACGCCAGGCCTCCCTGTCCATCACCAACTCCCTGAGTTCACTTAAACTCACGTCCATTGAGTCGGTGACGCTATCAAGCCATCTCATCCTCTGTCGTCCCCTTCTCCTCCTGCCCCCAATCCCTCCCAGTATCAGAGTCTTTTTCCAAAGAATCAACTCTTCGTATGAGGTGGCCAAAGTACTGGAGTTTCAGCTTTAGCATCAGTCCTTCCAATGAACACCCAGGACTGATTTCCTTCAGAATGGACTGGTTGGATGTCCTTGCAGTCCAAGGGACTCTCAAGAGTCTTCTCCAACACCACAGTTTGAAAGCATCATTTCTTCGGTGCTCAGCTTTCTTCACAGTCCAACTCTCACATCCATACATGACTACTGGAAAAACCATAGCCTTGACTAGACAGACCTTTTTTGACAAAGTAATGTCTCTGCTTTTTTAATATGCTGTCTAGGTTGGTCATAACTTTCCTTCCAAGGAGTGAGCGTCTTTTAATTTCATGGCTGCAATCACAATCTGCAATGATTTTGGAGCCCCCCAAAATAAAGTCTGACACTGTTTCCACTGTTTCCCCAACTGTTTGCCATGAAGTGATGGGACCGGATGCTAATATTTTACTAAGGAAAAAGCATTTTAAAAAATTAATAGTAAATTAGCTGTTCCTAGAATCTGCAAATTACAGTTCAATTAGTTGGCATAATATATATGGTCCTTCATTTTATCTTTTGGCTCTGAACTCTCTCACAGGTTCCTCATGTACTTCAGACTCAGAGTGAAAGAGTGTAACACTCCATGTTCAAATACTTCTTATTTGCCTGTGCTGTTTTGAGGTTTGAAGTACGCTCCTACCTGACTTGTACTTATTAAGATACTACTTATTTTTCAAATTTGAACTCTCATAACAATCTCCTTCTGATAGGATTCTCCCATCATCATTGTGAATATAAATTGCTTCTCACATTTGATCTAATCCATCCTTCCCTGGATTACAGTAAGGAATCCGCTTGCAATTCAGGTGACCTAGGTTCATTCCCTGGATCAGGAAGATCTCCTGGAGAAGGGAATGACAACTCATTCCAGTATTCTTGCCTGGAAAATTCCATGGACAGAGGAGCTTGGTGAGCTACAGTTCATGGGGTCGCAAAGAGTCACACATGACTGAGTGACTAATAACAACATCAATCCCAGATTATAACAGTTATAACTGTCACATACCACATTGCACTATTAATTGCAGTTTCTTTGGTGAACTTAAATTTCAGAGAACTGTCTTGTTTCTGTGAAATAATAGTAAGAAATGGATTGTATATGTTCATTAATTTGACTCCAGATTTTAAAATTATTTGTAATTTAAAGCACATTGCATATAAAATAATTGAAATATGGTTTCATATTAAGACATAAGCTACGCTTTATGTATGTTTTATAAAAACATGTTAGCACATAGTATTCACTTTATTTAGTGATTGGAACTCCTAGTGATTAAAATTTAAGCATGAAACGCTTTTGTTAGTTGGTCAGTACGTTTTTTGGTCCTTGGTATTTATGAAGAGATGGGAAGACCAGACCGCCTGACCTGCCTCTTGAGAAACCTGTATGCAGGTCAGGAACCAACAGTTAGAACTCGACATGGAACAACAGACTGGTCCCAAATTGGGAAAGGAGGCTGCTTATTTAACTTATATGCAGAGTATATCATGAGAAACATTGGGCTGGAGGAAGCACAAGCTGGAATCAAGATTGCCAGGAGAAATATCAATAACCTCAGATATGCAGATGACACCACCCTTATGGCAAAAAGCAAAGAAGAACCAAAGAGTCTCTTGATAAAAGTGACAGAGAAAAATGAAAAAGTTGGCTTAAAGCTCAACATTCAAAGACACAGATGGTATAACGACTTTGGACTCAGAGGGAGAGGGAGAGGGGGACGATTGGGAGAATGGGAATTCTAACATGTATACGTCATGTAAGAATGAATGCAGTCCATGTCTGACGTAGGGTGCAGCTTGCTTGGGCAGGTGCATGGGATGACCAGAGAGATGCTGTGGGGAGGGAGGGGGGGGGGGTTCATGTTGGGAAGCATGTAAGAATTTAAGATTTAAAATTAAAAAAAAAAAAAAAAAAAAAAAAAAAAAAAAAAATAAAATTAAAAAAAAAAATAATAAAGCTCAACATTCAGAGGACTAAGATCATGGTATCCAATCCCATCACTTCATGACAAATAGATGGGAAAACAGTGGAAACAGTGGCTGACTTTGTTTTTCTGGGCTCCAAAATCACTGCAGATGGTGACTGCAGCCATGAAATTCAAAGACACTTACTACTTGGAAGGAAAGTTATGACCAACCTAGACAGCATATTAAAAAGCAGAGACATCACTTTGCCAACAAAGGTCTGTCTAGTCAAGGCTACGGTTTCTCCAGTGGTCATGTATGGATGTGAGAGATGGACTGTGAAGAAGGCTGAGTGCCAAAGAATTGATGCTTTTGAACTGTGGTGTTGGAGAAGACTCTTGAGAGTCCCTTGGACTGCAAGGACATCCAACCAGTCCATCCTAAAGCAAATCAGTCTTGAATACTCATTGGAAGGACTGATGCTAAAGCTGAAACTCCAATACTTTGGCCACCTCATGCGAAGAGTTGACTCAGTGGAAAAGACCCTGATGCTGGGAGGGATTAGGGGCAGGAGGAGAAGGGGACGACAGAGAATGAGATGGCTGGATGGCATCACCGACTAGATGGACATGATTTTGAGTGAACTCCGGGAGTCGGTGATGGACAGGGAGGTCTGGTGTGCTGCAATTCATGGGGTGGCAAAGAGTCGGACTCGACTGAGCGACTGAACTAAACTGAACTGAACTGATATTTACAAAATTTAATATCGTATTTATTCTTTAAGTTTTCTTTAGATTTATTAAAAGTGCAGTATCTACAAAAGTATTGGTAATCAATAAGAATTATTATAACATCTTGTGCATGTCTGTATTGGAGTGTAATGTTGCGTAGGTACCAAGTGATGACCACGGTGGCCTATAAACTCTAGACTACATGTTCAAAAATATTTCACCTTATCTTAAAAATAAAGAAATAGGTATTGTGGTTCAAGTGTTACATCTCTATGAAACATTTACACAAACAGAGTAGTATTATTAAAGTTGTGATTATGTTACAAGTTGGATATCTGAAACACCACCTAAACTTGATAGAGCCCTATTTATTGTCACAAGAACTACTTTATTGTCTAAGTTTCTGATTGCAGGTATGAAGCAGCTCCATTTAGCTACTCTGCACATAATATGAACAATATTGCAGCTAGATTATATCTGTCATAGATGAAAGCAATATATTTTTCTCCTAGTAATTCATTCATGGTTTTCTAGATCCATAATTCCCTAGGGAGTGTCATGAATCTACATAATGTTCACAGATGCTAGATAATGCAATTGTATATGTGATTTAACTGACAGATGTATAAAATCTCACGCAGCTAGATAACCTCCCAATGACTGTACAGCTGTAAATCTTGAAAAATGACAGTTATTCCAGCTGAGGTAGACATACAAGATAATGAAAATAATCTAATTCCAGTTTATTATCATGTTTTAATTGCATGAATGTTAAAGATCTTATTAATAGTAAAAAAAAAAAGATCTGCCTTTGAATATTTGTAAAATAGCACATAGAAACAATGAATAAAGAAAAAGAATTTTGCTTTTGTTGTGCCTCTTTAGTGAGGATTCTAAACTGTGTAATTCTTGATGTAGTGTATCAGTTATTTATATGGCAGTAGATAGAACTTTTTTATAATCTTCCTCTTTCCCTAATGATATCAAAGGAGACTGGGGTATGGAATAGGTGAGGAGCATATGTATAGATGCAAATTATTTGTAATGTTCTATTTCTTGGATTGCTGTTGTATTCTTCTTGTTTATTTTGTAATACTTTTTAACACTTATGGTGTGTGTGCATAATTTTTTATAGCTCAAATATTATATTTAAAGCTTATTTAAGAGGGAAAATAAATGAGACGGATTTCTTTGCTCCTTCATCCTACATTAGTTGTTGAAGTTAATGTGTGTTCTCACCAAGGAACCAGGGAGGAATTGGAAGGTTACAACCAGCCAGTTAGTTGTATCTTTGAGTTGCTTGATCACTGATTCAATAACTTAAAGATCACCTACAGACAGATTTGATTCATCATTCTCACTGATCAGAGCTCATGACCTCCCCTAGCCTAATTATCTACCAAAACACGTAATGGCTTAAGGAATAATCATTTTACTATATCGTGATTTTGAGGAAGAAGAATTTAAGCAGGTCACTATCAGGGAATTCTATTTTTTATGGCATCAGAGAAAGTAACCCACTGATATTCAGCTGCAGAAGGCCTGATCTGTAGAGTTCAAGAAAGTGTCATTCACAACTGACATGCCTAGTACCTTTTGGCTTCTGCTGCATGAATGTCTTAGGGCAGTAAGATTCTTAAGTGAAGTCTCAGGCCACCAAACAAAATGGAAGCTGCAGGGCCTATCTTCCAAAGTCATGTAACATCTCCTTGGCTGCACTATACTAGGCAAAGATTACCTTAATTCAAAGAATCAGGGCAAGACCCATATCTCAGTGATAAGAGTATCAAAAAATTTGCAGCCATGTATTTAAACCACCATACTCACACATACATAGCATTCTGTTTTGTGCCATCATTTTATTAATTTTACATATCTGTGTACTTTTTCAGTCATGTTTCCTAGAGGTCTCTGCATGTCAGATTCTAAACTGGTAATTCTACAAGGACCCATAAAAAAGCTCTGTAAAAAATGTGCCCTCTACTTTATTTATTTTCTTTAAATGTTATTGCCACCATTCAAGGCTCTTTCATCTGTGTAAATTGGTAAATTGGTCTCTGATACAGTTCAATGGTAAAGAAGCTGCTTGCCAATGCAAGAGACGCAGGAGACATGGGTTCAATACCTGGGTCTAGTAGATCTCCTGGAGAAGGAAATGACAACCTATTCCCATTCTTGCCTGGGAAATCACATGGTCAGAAGAGCCTCACAGGCTATAGTCCATAGGGTCACAAAGAGTTGGACATGCCTGAGATGTAGGAAGTGCTAAATGCTATAACACAGATGTATGTCTTTCACTACATAGATAGATGGATTGATAGATAGATAGATAGGTAGATGAGACATAGATGAGAGATAGAAGGAAGGAAGGAAAGATCATCTCTCTCTCCCAGTTTGTGTAGATGCTGCTGGAAACAAAGTCATGGCCTAAGCTTATGATGTGGCTAGCTCAGAGTTGTGCCTCCTGTCACTTTACCAAATGTGCCTTTATTCTTGAAATTCCTCTCCAGTGTCACAGGCACTCCCTATTTGTTTTGTTTTTATGTGTCTATTTCCATAGACTTCCAACCAAAAGCTGCTAGCCGATCTGGATTGCAGTCAGGAATACAGCTAATTCACTGTGCATCATTTATTTTTGTCCTTTTCTTCTTTACTTTCTCATACTTGTACTGCTGGCTCTTTCTTTCAGACTATTTTGGTTCAGCTTTTATTGCTGTTATCCTCACTTTCTTCTTATGTGGTTTAAAACTAATAGGCTTAAAATTAAAAAATATATATATATAAAAAATTTAAAAAAATTAAAAAAATAAAAAAATAAAAAATTAATACAACTACAAACGCAGATCTCCATATTCTCATGATCTGATTACCACAAATTATCAATTCATGATCTGTCCAGTTTTATCTTTTGATTATCTATCCAGTTTTATTTTTTATCCTGAAAATATAAAAGAAGATGTGTTTGTTTTCCAAGCAAACAATGACATTCTATCATTTTTTCATTCATCCATGAACTTAAATACTTCTATAAAGTTAATTCAATCAATGATTTATATGCCTGAATTGATGTTAATATGGGAAAGATAGGATAAATGTTTGATGCTTTTTGTTTGTTCTTGACAGTTTTAAAATCACCAGTTAGTATTCTGGCATCTTCCAGACAAGTTTGTCTCCTTCTTTCTTTGTTTTGAGGATCAGTATGTGTTCATAAATTTAAGCATATCTTATGTCTTGTAATCCACTGATGTGCTTACTCAAATAGTCTCATATTTGACCAGTGAGTGCCTCTTCCATTCTTTTCATATAACATCAGTAGGCTTTTATGGCTTTCCAGTTTTCCAGGCTGTACATTTCTTCATCCTAAAAGCTACTTATCCAAGAGGTCTCATTTTCTTTTATGGAAATGTATTTACAGAGCTCAGTTATTGTACTAGAGTTGCTCATTGCTGCTTGAATTTCTATTGTTTATGGCTCTCTTCTGTGACAGTACACATAAAAACATACAGGCATAGACACATGCATGTGTATATTTTAAGACAGATACATTATATCTGTGTTTTAATACTTCTGAATCAAATTTTGGGCCATAAAGACTTTACAGTACATAGATGAGTGTGTAAATGCCTCTGTGTTTTTATGTGTATCATGTTCATTTCCAATAATCAAGACCATCTCCAAGAAAAAGAAATGCAAAAAGGCAAAATGGCTGCCTTACAAATAGCTGTGAAAAGAAGAGAAGCCAAAACAAAGAAGAAAAGGAAAGATATACCCAGTTGAATGCAGAGTTCCAAAGAATAGCAAGGAGAGATAAGGAAGCCTTTCTCAGGGATCAATGCAAAGAAATAGAGGAAAACAATAGAATGGGAGAGACTAGAGATCTCTTCAAGAAAATTAGAGATACCAAGGGAACATTTCATGCAAAGATGGGCTCAATAAAGAACAGAAATCATAGGGACCTAACAGAAGCAGAAGATATTAAGAAGAGGTGGCAAGAATACACAGAAGAACTGTACAAAAAAGATCTTCATGACCCAGATAATCACAATGGTGTGATCACTCACCTGGAGCCAGACATCCTGGAATATGTGGGCCTTAGAAAGCATCACTACAAACAAAGCTAGTGGAGGTGATGGAATTCCAGTTGAGTTATTTCAAATGCTCAAAGATGATGCTATGAAAGTGTTGTACTCAATATGCCAGCAAATTTGGAAAACTCAGCAGTGGCCACAGGACTTGAATAGGTCAGTTTTCATTCCAATCCCAAAGAAAGGCAATGCCAAAGGATGCTCAAACTGTAGCACAATTGCACCCATCTCACACGCTAGTAAATTGATGCCTAAAATTCTTTAAGCCAGGCTTCAGTAATACGTGAACCGTAAACTTCCTGATGTTCAAGCTGGTTTTAGAAAAGGCAAAGGAACCAGAGATCAAATTGCCAACATCCACTGGATCATCATAAAAGCAAGAGAGTTCCAGAAAAACATCTATTTCTGATTTATTGACTATGCCAAAGCCTTTGATTGTGTGGATCACAATAAACTGTGGAAAAAAAAGAGATAGGAATAATAGATCACCTGACCTGCCTCTTGAGAAACCTATATGCAGGTCAGGAAGCAACAGTTAGAACTGGATATGGAACAACAGACTGGTTCCAAATAGGAAAATGAGTATGACAAAGCTGTATATTGTCACCCTGCTAATTTAACTTCTATGCAGAGTACATCAAGAGAAATGCTGGACTGGAGGAAGCACAAGCTGGAATCAAGATTGCTGGAAGAAATATTAATAACCTCAGATATGCAGATGACATCACCCTTATGGCAGAAAGTGAAGAGGAACTAAAAAGCCTCTTGATGAAAGTAAAGAAGAGTGAGAAAGTTGGCTTAAAGCTCAACATTCAGAAAACTAAGATCATGACATCTGGTCCAATCACTTCATGGTAAATAGATGGGGAAACAGTGGAAATAGTGGCTGACTGTACTTTTGGGGTCTCGAAAATCACTGCAGATGGTGATTGCAGCCATGAAATTAAAAGACACTTACTCCTTGGAAGGACAATTATGACCAACCTAGACAGCATATTAAAAAGCAGAATGCAGGATGCTTGGGGCTGGTACACTGGGATGACCTGGAGGGATGGTGTGGGGGTGGGGGATGTGGTAGGGGGATTCGGGATTGGGAACACATGTACACCTCTGGTGGATGCATGTTGATGTGTGGCAAAACCAATACAATATTTTAAAGTAAAAATAAATAAATAAATAATAAATTTAAAAAATAAACAAATAAAAAGCAGAAACATTATTTTGCCAACAAAGGTCCAGTCTAGCCAAGGCTATGGTTTTTCCAGTATTCATGTATGGATGTGAGAGTTGGACAGCTGAGAGTGGAAAGCTGTCTATAAAGAAAGCTGAGTTCAGAAGAACTGATGCTTTTGAACTGTGGTGTTGGAGAAGACTCTTGAGAGTCCCTTGGACTGCAAAGAGATCCAACCAGTCCATCCTAAAGGAGATCAGGCCTGAGTGTAATAGGTCAGTTTTCATTCCAGTCGCAAAGAAGAGCAATGCCAAAGAATGTTCAAACTACAGCATAATTGTGTTCATCTCACATACTCGTAATGTAATGCTCAGAATGCTCCAAGCTAAGCTTCAACAGTTTGTGAACTGAGAACTTCCAGGCACGCAAGCTGGACTTCGGAAAAACAGTGGAACCAGAGATCAAATTGCCAACATTCACTGGATAATATGAAAAAAAAAACCAACAAGGGAATTCTAGAACAACATCTACTTCTGCTTCATTGCCTTTGACTGAGAGACTCACCACAAAGTGTGGAAAATTCTTCAAGAGATAGGAATACCAGACCACGTTACCTGTCTCCTGAGAAAGCTGTATGCAGGTCAAGAAACAACAGTTAGAATGAGACATGGAACAGTGGGCTGGTTCAAAATTGAGAAAGGAGTGTGTCAAGGTTGTATACTGTCACCCTGCTAATTTAATTTCTAATCAGAGTACATTTTTTTGAAATTCCAGGTTAGATGTGGTACAAGCTGGAATCAAGGTTCTCTGGAAAAATACCAGTAACCTCAGATATGTAGGTGACACCACCTTAATGGCAGAAACTCAAGAGGAACTAAAGAGCTTCTTGATGAAGGTAAAAGAAGAGAGTGAAAAAACTGGTTTAAAACTCAACATTCAGAAAACTAACATCACAGCCTCTGGTCCCATAACTTCATGGCAGATAGATGGAGAAAAATGGAAACAGTGACAGATTTTATTTTCTTGGACTCCAATATCTGCAGAGGGTACTGCAGCCATCAAATTAAAAGACACTTTTTCCTTGAAAGAAAAGTTATGACAAATTTAGACAGCATATTAAAAAGCAGAGACATCACTTTGCCAACAAAGATCCATATAGTCAAAGCTGTATTTTTTCCAGTAGTCATATATGAATGTGAGAATTGGGCCACCGAGAAGGCTGAGTGCAGATGAATCCATGTCTTCGAACTATGGTACTAGAGAAGACTCTTGAGAATACCTTGGACAGCAGGGCGATCAAGCCAGCTGATCCTAAAGGAAATCAACCCTGAATGTTTACTGAAGGACAGATGCTGAAGTTAAAGCTCCAATAGTTTGGCCACCTGGTGGAAAGAACTGACTCACTGGAAAAGACCCTGAGGCAGGGAATGATTGAGGGTGGCAGGAGAAGCGGACGACAGAGGATGAGATGGTTGGATGGCATCATCGACTCGATGGGCATGAGTTTCAGCAAACTCTGGAAGATACTGAAGGACAGGAAAGCCTGAGGTGCTACAGTTCATGGGGTCACAAATAGTCGAACATAATTGAACAACTGAACAACAACAGCAACCATAGAGATTCTACTTACTGGTATTAATACTACCTTTCTTTCCTTGACACCATAAATGTGACACTATTTACATTCAAGTCAATGAATGAAAAGTCAGAAGAGAGAAGACAAAACACTTTTGTCATAATCTTACCTCAAAACCCAAAGAGCTACACATCATTCAGACAATTTAAGGATTCGTGTTAGGAAAAGTGAACATTTAGGACTCCTTCAATTATCCTACATTTTTCTCCACTCTGCTTTTTGATGACTAATATTCCTTTAATTAAATTCAGTCATAGTTTCAGTAAATAGAGATTAAATACCTATATGCACATACCCAGTCCATATACAATATATCTAAAATGCAGTCAGTAAGAGAATAATCAGTTTACCGATACAAATGACTTACAAAGTCTTTCCTGTTTTCAAATGGGGTAAAGGACCACAACCTGCAGATGAGGCAGATTCCTACTGAGCAATGCGGAAGAGAAAGGAGGGTCTGATGGTTCAGAATACACTGTATGTAGTTCCTGATCCTCAGTTCCTACGGTGGCCTTACTGCCCAGTTACACATGAAACCCAGTTACAAGAGGCCTTATTCCCTGGTGGCTCAGCAGTAAAATACCTACCTGCCAATGCAGGAGATCTGAGTTCAGTCCCTGGGTTGGAAAAACCCTCTGGAGAAGGAAATGGCAACCCACACCAATATTCTTGCCTGGAGAACCCCATGGACAGAGGAGCCTGGCGAGCCACAGTTCATAAGGTCTCCTAGTGTTGGACATGACTGAAGTGACTTCACACATAGGGCCATTCAGCAAGCATTTCATTGGAGGAAGGTTATCTTACTCTATTCTCCAGATGAGATACAGCATAAGAATGTGGAGTTAAGCAACTCTAACTGTGTCTAATACGGGATCTATTTATATGGCAATTATGTGTTCTAGTTACACTGGATCATTTTCTTTTGTATTTTAACGTGAAGTAGAAAATTGCCTCAGTGGTTTCTTATCTACTTTACATGGGGATTTTTTTTTTCAAAGCAAAATGACTCAGTATTAGATAAATTGGAAAAGTTCCTTAACCACTTTTATATGTTTTTTATAGAGCACTTAAATGTGGTAAACTTGAAAATTATTTTGACTCTTCTCAAAGCAGAAACAAGGATAGAGGACATGAAAAATAACATCATTGTGTAGTAAAAAATGGACAAAGATTTTGTTGTTTTCATCTTTTATTTTTTCAGAGTTAATAGATGTGCTTGATAGATAGCAGGTATTCCATCTTTATTTATTCAAAAATCATCCTGAGTTCCTAGCACACACTGAGTTCTATATAAGAAAATGGATTCTTATTAGTGAACAGAGAAAACCAAGCTCTCAGTAAAGAGACAGAAAGGACATAGATCATTTATATACCAGGCCAATAATGACACAATAAAAATAGCAGTTTCTATAATGTTAGTCAGGACTTTCCAGGTGGTGATAGTCGTAAATAACCCACTTGACAGTGAAGAAGATATAAGAGACAGGGGCTCGATCTCTGGGTCAGGAAGATCCCCTGGAGGAGAGCAAGGCAACCCACTCCAGTATTCTTGCCTGGAGAATCCCCGTGGACAGAGGAGCCTGGCGGGCTAGAGTCCACAGGATCGCAAGGAGTCTTACATGACTGACTTGACTTAGCATATGCACATACTGTTAGTATGCTGCCAGACTCTGCTCTGAGGGTTGTGCTGTGCTGTGCTTAGGTGCTCTTTGCAACCCCCTGGACTGTAGCCTGCCAGGTTCCTCTGTCCATGGGGATTCCCCAGGCAAGAATACTGGAGTGGGTTGCCATGCCCTCCTCCAGGGGGCCTTCCGAACCCAGGAATCAATCCCAGATCTCCCGCATTATGGGTGGATTTTTTTTTTTTTTACTGTCTGAGCCATGCGGGAAGCCCATTCTGAGTGCTTTATGGATATAGATTCATTTATATTTTTATTATAATTATACAAGTCAGTACTGTTACTCTTATCCTATATTGGAGATGAAGAGTTTGTGGCACAGGAGGTGGTATACTATGTTCAAGTTCACATGAGTAAGTGATGAAGCTGGTGCTTTGGACTGGGTGTTGACTGCTTCTAGAGGGTAGATATGTCACATGAACATGATAAAAGACACTGTGTAGGCAATTGTAATAGAAAATTTATCACCTGGCAGAAACCTATTTCTACATTTCCATTTCTTTCATGATGATTCCTTGATTTGTCTACTTATAGAAAGAGTCAACTGCTGATCATAAGCTCTTTGGGGGCTTCATTATGTGTTCTCTTGAACTTCACATGGGTGAGACATTTAACTAGACCTTGTTCCACAAAACTCCATGCTATTTGTGAGTTTGGCTCATTGAATATTTGTTAACAGTCTGAGAAATTTGTAATTTGACCTCCAATCCTCACATTCAAAAGGCCAAAAGAAGAGAAGCTCTTCGGAGTCTAATTTAACTTTGAAAAATGTGTTCTACAGTTTCATATTCCCCTCACATTTTATGTTTGATTATTTATGGTGAACCCCTTCTCATTCATATAATTTGCTCATCGTGGCATATGATTTAGAAAAAGTGTTCATGAAATATGTATACTGTTAGCATGACCTCAGATTAATCTGTTTTAAAATGTTGCTTAAAACTATACTCACACAAATAAATCCCTTTCATAGATTCTTTGTCTTTTTATTTTCCTTAGTAAATCTAATAATATGATTAGAGTTGCTCAGATAATCTTCCATCTCAAGGTTTTATTCATTTCTGATTCATTGTGTCTATTATTAAACCCAGCTGTTGATGTTTTTGAACAAACTGATTTCTGAATTAACTCTACATTGTGTTCTATAATAACCCCACTTCAGTATTATCATGGGTTGCTCCCAATTTACTTTTAGATAATTAAAGCCTCTCTTTATTCCTATCCAAGTTGCCTGTTTTATTTCCCAGAACACAAGGATGTGATTTTATTCATGTTGCTCTAGGGGTCTAAAGTTGATAATCATTTTTCTACATCTGCCCTCATCAGTGTCTGCTTGCAAAATATGCTGCTATATCCCCTTCCTTTGGTTCCTCTCATTAGCATTCACATTCCCACTGATAACGGTGTGTTTTTCTACCACAAGCCATTCCTTGTTGTTTTCCTATAAAGTCAATACCTTGCATTAAAACTGTCCTAATTTCCCTAGCATATTACATATTTTCCTTGTGCGGACTTTTTTTGTGAATTATGTACCTATGACTGCATCTGCTTCAGAATTGATGGCATCTATTACTGAAATATGAAAAAAATGTATTTATTGCTCAATACCTGAATAAGCAATTCACAAGTTGGTATAGGGAGAGAAGAAAATCTAGGTCATCATAAAACACTGCTTATATCTCTTTAATTTTCATGAAAAAACCCCGAAACCTATTAAAATTTGTGTATTATTTGTTAAAACAGAACCAAGAATAAGTAGTCTAGATAACTGTCATAACCAATACATTCTAGTGGATATTCATTCATTTATGTATATATATTTGAATGTATACTTATGTAAGCACAGGTATATTTTATATTCTATATATCTTTGCAGGTTTACTTGATATTTTATATGCTTTATAAATATTTAATTATGATCCCTCCTGCATATCAACCCCTAAAATGACAAAATGAAATAGTAAAATTTTCAAAGAAATTGTGGAATTGCTCATTCTCTATAGTTATGATTTGGAGCTGATATTTTAAATTAAGGTTTTTAGATTTTATACATTACTGTTATTTTCTTTGCTCACCAAAATGCGAACTTCCTTGGAAGACTATGTTTTTGTATAGTTTTACTGTGAAATAGGCATTGAAAAATAAGTTGATATTGTTAGGAAATTTCCATAAAGGTGAAAGTCATTATCCACATTATATGTATGTATGTATATTTTTGTTTTTTTGTATATGTTTTTTATATGACTTTCTTATTTGCCTTTTCTTAACCTGAAGAATAACATCTACACCAAAGGCAATATAACTGGAAAAAAAAAAGGCACATTTTGATATTGTATAAATTAATTTAATGTTATGTAGTCATATAAAAATACTTCAATTTTATCTCCTGGAGATATGTAAACCCCTATACTTTTCACAATTTTTATCAAGCAAAAAAAAGTATAAAATACCTTTTAAAGAATTTTTTTCTTTTTCACATCTATATTAATCTAACAGCATGTACTTGAAAAGAATTAAAGTTAAAATATTTGTAATCTGGATTTTCCTCTAACTTTCCTATGCTTTTCACCCCTGTGGACAGTATCATGAGTACCATAATAGCTGGATGTGAAGGGTTTTTTGAAAGCTTCTCTGTTTTACAAAAAAGGACTTTGGAAAACACTTGCTTGCAAATGTAGGCCTCCTATCACTTGCTGGTAGGGGTATAAGATAGTTATAGTTATTTTTCTGCCTTTAAAATTTCAGAAATTTGATTCTAAGTCTGTGAATAGAATTTGGGTGGCGTTACTTGAGATGCGGATTTGATCCCTGTGTTAAGAAGATCCCCTGGAGAAAGAGACAACTCACTCCAGTATTCTTGCCTGGGAAATCCCATGGACAGAGGAGCCTGGAGGGCTACAATCCATGGCGTCACAAAGAGTCAGACATGATTGAGTGACTGAATACACACACAGACATCTGATGTCCAGAGACTTTTCCATGTATTTTTTGAAGTGTCATATATTTCCTGTACTATAAGCATCTCAAATCTCCTTAGTACATAGGAAGAATATATATACATATATAGAGAGCCTTATATATTCATCATGAAGATAGTTAAATGCGAAAATACAATCTTAAGCAATTTTCATTAACGTTATTGAGGTTATAGAAATGACAGGAGAAGACTGAATATTATAGATAGACCTGCCCAAAGACACATAGGTTGCTAGTGGATGAATTAAAAAATAATCAATAAATAAGGTCAAATATGTGCAACAGTTTGTTGGGACAGTCTTTTTGTTTGTTTGTTTTGCAACAGCTTTCTCTAGCTTTGGATTCTAATGCCTAATGCAGTTATCAATTTTCATGTAAAAATTTCTCAATAAGTTTAACTCGGTGATTTTAATATTAGAAATAGAAAATTATTCATAACATTTGTTCATAATATGCAGTAAAAATTTAGCTTCCCACATTACCATGATCTTTAAAAAAAGTGTTATAATGTTTCCAAACATTTGATATTTTTCACTTAATTTTGGCATTTTGGTTTATAACTTTACCAGTTTTTCCAGTTTTCACTAAGTTGATGAATTAAAGCCTCATGTCCTAAACTAACTGGCAGTGTATTCACCTGTTCCTAATTTTTGACAATATCTCTTGGCATTCAAGCAGGTTAAAATGGTTTCTATCCTCTTCTCTAAATAGCAGTGAAAAATGCAAACTTTGAGCCAGTGGCACTCTATTACACTCTTTGAGTGTTTTGTTGCCTTACATACAAGGTTTTCCTTATAGTTTATTTCTCCCTAAGAGACAGCACTTTGTTAATATGGCTGTGTACAATTTTCTGACAAGTGCTGAACCTACGATAACAAAAAATGGTTCTTATTTGTGATATGTCAAATTACTGTTCTGAGAGAAGACCTTTTAGGTTGCATTCAGCCTTTAATTTGACTGAATTTAAATGGCATAAAATGCCTTTTAGTTGGGCCTTGGCTGGCATATCATATATCTCATTTCAATGAAAAACATTCACATGCAAATACAGTTTGTTTGGAGTGAGGACAAATGTGACTATCATGACTGATGAAGGCTTTTGATCACAGTTCTACAAACTGAAACCTTGAAAAAGAAGAGGCTATTTGGACTAGCATCTGCAATCCCATGAATTATTTAGTTCACTTTATTCATAAATCTCTTTGAAGAGGAGGTTTTATGAGGTTTTGAGGAGGAGTAGTCATAGTGGTGTTGCCAGTGTCAATGCATGCTGTAACTGCCTGCATGCATATGAACACTTCCTTTAAACATTGAAAGTATTCTAGAGCCTGTAAAGTGTGTTATCTGAGTACTCAAGCCAAGATGATCTTTTAGAAATGGAATCCAATGTCCAACCCTTCCTTACTCCATCCACCACTGGGTCTATTGGAAGAGAAAGTTGACTTAGCATAATATACCTCTTTAAGTGGCTCACAGGTCAAAGCATCTGCCTGCAATGCTGGAGACCTGGGTTCAATCCCTGGATCAGGAAGATCCCCTGGAGAAGGAAATGGCAACCCACTCCAGTATTCTTGCCTGGAAAATCCCATGGATGGAGGAGCCTGGTGGGCTACAGTCCACGGGGTTGCAAAGAGTCGGACACGACTGAGCGACTTCACTTCACTTTAGCATAATATGGATCAGTTCACATAGATGATGTGTATGTAGAAGTGAGTGGTGCCCATTAACAGAACACCCAGTTTCCACTCCTGCTTTGTAGCAGGGCAAGCTAAAAACCTTCCTTCCACTAACACCATGATTGTCTGCTCCTTAATACTTTTGCATGGATGTAGCTGCCTGGAAAATCCTCTCTCCTTTCTTTTTAGATTTCCAACCAGCTTTCTGTAGCTGATTGTTCTAAAACCTAATCCACTATTAGTAGTTTTATACTAAATCAACTACTAGTAGTTTTATACTTACATTCCTTCCAATGACTTGTTTACATATCTGTTTCCCTGAGGACAAGGATCTTATATTAAACACATTCTTCGTTTCAGAGCAATAGGATCCCTGTAATTTACAGGGCATGCTCAATAAGTGGATGTTAGATTATCTTGAATTACCCTCACACTGTATCTCCTAAATGGAACAACAGATGTGTCTTATATTGCTCCCAGTTTGTATAAAGGACTATAACTTCAAAATTATTTTTATATTTGAAATATTGAGGGAAGTTTAATATTGGTTATGTTCTAAGAAAAACATCTTATTTAGGGATCTTCTTTTCACTTTCAGCTGGCACAGGGAGCTCATGTTTAGACCTAGTTTTCAGAGAGTAAGTTGAAAGGCTCGGTTGTAATTTGCTCATTTCAATTTTTAAGCAGTGCTTTACAGTTTTAAAATTAATGAACAGTTTCCGTTTATACAGTTGAATAAATGTCTCTTCCCCTCTATTCAGAGTGCACCATATTTGATAATCAATGCTGCAAAGGAGGTTAGACCACATAATCTTTAAAGGTATCATCTATCTCTGAGATTCTCTGCTTCTCTGAAATCATCCTAAGTGGAATTTTAGGGATAACAGAAGTGGATTCAAATACAAACAACCTAAATTAATTTACTTACAGTTTGACCATTTTAAAATCCTGTGAACTGATTTTATCTTCTCTTTAAAATATATTTCCCTATAAACTGTTGGGACTGTTCAACATTTTTATTAATATGTACATATAAAACTATTTGTGAAATAATGAAAATAGCATCATGACAGGAATATTTATTTCCGGGGCAGATGGATTACGTTCCATGGATAAGAAAAATCATTACATGGGTACCAAAAGTCAGGATGTATGATGTGAGGGGAAAGCTCCTGTACTGGGAATTGGAAGATTCAGAAACTTCTAGATTCCCCTCCAAATAGTTAATTAGTTCTGAGAAAATCTTATACTGTCTCTCAGACCTTCATTTCCACATCTACAATTAGGAATTAACTGGGTCTGACCTCAAGAGTTTCTTTGTGAATTACTTTTATAACTGGGAGATGTGCTAATGTCACCTTTCCAAAACTTAGGATAAAATATTGTATGTAAAAGAAGTTTTCTTATTTTAAGAATTCATTTTCAATTTGATTTAATGAAGCTGTTGTTTTAGGTTTCTTGTCTTTCCTAACTTACATTTTAAACTCCAGTTGGTGTGTTTGAATATATCTGTCATTCAAGGAGATCACATAACTTTTCAGTGTTAAAATTATCACTTTTTCATTGTGAATGTGACCATTACAGACTTTGAAGTAAAATGTACCAGCTTTAAAAAAAAAAAAAACTGTTAATAACTATGATATTCTTTAACTATTAAGTATCTTATTAAATATAATCAGTTTAATATCATTATGATTATCTTATAGACATATATTTAAACTTTATGACTAATATTTAATATGTAAAATGAGCATATTATCCACCAACTGAGCATTATCTTACAATTCCAAACTAGCAGCTAACCTATCTGTAGCACAGTTTGATGTAATCTCCCCACTTGTTCTTAGTAGCAATCTGTGGCAGGTACCAGGAAAATGAGGATTCAGAACACATTTCTGTGTACTTGACTTCATCAAAATGTATTTTGTTCTTCTTTTCAGAGAAAAGGCTCATTTCAAAGGGCAGTAATTTTAAACTGCCTGAAAGTGTGAAAGTGTTAACCACTCAGTCATGTCTGACTCTTTGCAACCCTATGGACTGTAGCCCACCAGGCTTCTCTTTCCATAGAATTCTCCAGGCAAGAATACTGGAGTGGGTAACCATTCCCTTCTCCAGAGGGTCTTCCAAACCCAGGAACTGAACTTGTGTCTTCTGCAGGGCAGGCTGATTCTTTCTGATCTGATCCACCTGGGAATCCCCAAACTACTTAATCAAAGTATAAAGTAAGAACAGTTTTCTTAAGTGTTCTTGAAATCTAGATCACTGTTTTTTATTTCTAAGCTTTTTTACTAGTCTTTCTCCTAGCATTTTGCACTACACTAAACATGACTATTCATGATGTTCTAAGGTATTTGCAACCTGATTTGCTTCTATCATGGCTCAGTTGTTAAACAATTTGCCTGTAATGCAGGAGATCTGGGTTTGATCCCTGGGTTGGGAAGATCCCCTGGAGAAGGGAAAGACTACCCATTCCAGTATTCTGGTCTGGAGAATTCCATTGATTGTATAGTCGATGGGGTTGCAGAGATTCAGACATGACTGAGCGACTGTCACTTTCACTTTTGGAGAAAGGAATGGCAAGCCACTCCAGTATGCTTGCCAGGAGAATTCCATGAACAGAGGAGCCTGGATGGGCTACAGTCTCTGGGGCTGCAAAGAGTTGGACCCAAATGAGCAACTAATACTTGCTTCTATATGTGAAATACAAAGTAGCTTGATTAGTATGTTGTAATTATGTATTTTGTAATTCAGTTCAGTTCAGTCTCTCAGTCGTGTCCGACTCTTTGTGACCCCATGAATCGCAGCATGCCAGGCCTCCCATCCATCACCATCTCCCGGAGTTCACTCAGATTCATGTCCATCGAGTCAGTGATGCCACCCAGCCATCTCATCCTCTGTCGTCCCCTTCTCCTCCTGACCCTAATCCTTCCCAGCATCAGAGTCTTTTCCAATGAGTCAGTTCTTCACATGACATGGCCAAAGTACTGGAGTTTCAGCTTTGGCATCATTCCTTCCAAAGAAATCCCAGAGCTGATCTCCTTCAGAATGGGCTGGTTGGATCTCCTTGCAGTCCAAGGGACTCTCAAGAGTCTTCTTCAACACCACAGTTCAAAAGCATCAATTCTTCGGTGCTCAGTCTTCTTCACAGTCCAAATCTCACATCCATACATGACTACTGGAAAAACCATAGCCTTGATTAGACGGACCTTTCTTGGCAAAGTAATGTCTCTGCTTTTGAATATGCTATCTAGGTTGGTCATAACTTTCCTTCCAAGGAGTAAGCGTCTTTTAATTTCATGGCTGCAGTCACCATCTGCAGTGGTTTTGGAGCCCAAAAAATAAAGTCTGACACTGTTTCCCCTGTTTCCCCATCTATTTCCCATGAAGTGATGGGACCAGATGCCATGATCTTCATTTCCTGAATGTTGAGCATTAAGCCAACTCTCCTCTTTAACTTTCATTAAGAGGCTTTTTAGTTCCTCTTCACTTTCTGCCATAAGGGTGGTGTCATCTACATACCTGAGGTTATTGATATTTCTCCAATTACAGGGTTTTAATTTCTATATAACCCCCTCTGCCATTTTGCTAAGACATTTAAATAACACTGTTAAAACAAACTTAGTCCCAAGATAATCTTGTGGCCAGAGTTAAGCATAAAGTAAAGTTTATCCAAAACTGATCTGAAACAGATCGTGCAAAATACATCAAATAGATTTTCTGAAACTAAACTCCTAAGACCATTTTTCCATTTTATCTCCATCAGTTCAGTTCAGTTCAGTCACTCAGGTTGTCCGACTCTTTGCGACCCCATGAATCACAGCACGCCAGGCCTCCCTGTCCATCACCAAATCCCAGAGTTCACTCAGACTCATGTCCATCGAGTAGGGATGCCATCCAGCCATCTCATCCTCTGTCGTCCCCTTCTCCTTCTGCCCCCAATCCCTCCCAGCATCAGAGTCTTTTCCAATGACTCAACACTTCACATGAGGTGGCCAAAGTACTGGAGTTTCAGCTTTAGCATCATTTCTTCCAAAGAAATCCCAGGATTGATCTGCTTCAGAATGGACTGGTTGGATCTCCTTGGAGTCCAAGGGACTCTCAAGAGTCTTCTTCAACACCACAGTTCAAAAGCATCAATTCTTCAGTGCTCAGCCTTCTTCACAGTCCAACTCTCACATCCATACATGACCACAGGAAAAACTATAGCCTTGACTAGATGGACCTTAGTCAGCAAAGTAATGTCTCTGCTTTTGAATATGCTATCTAGGTTGGTCATAACTTTCCTTCCAAGGAGTAAGTGTCTTTTAATTTCATGGCTGCAATCACCATCTGCAGTGATTTTGGAGCCCCCCAAAATAAACTCTGACACTGTTTCCACTGTTTCTCCATCTATTTCCCATGAAGTGATGGGACTGGATGCCATGATCTTCATTTTCTGAATGTTGAGCTTTAAGCCAACTTTTTCACTCTCCTCTTTTACTTTCATCAAGAGGCTTTTTAGTGCCTCTTCACTTTCTGCCATAAGGGTGGTGTAATCTGCATACCTGAGGTTATTGATATTTCTCTGGGAAATCTTGATTCCAGCTTGTGTTTCTTCCAGCCCAGTGTTTCTCATGATGTACTCTTCATATAAGTTAAATAAGCAAGGTGACAATATACAGTCTTGATGTACTCCTTTTCCTATTTGGAACCAGTCTGTTTTTCCATGTGCAGTTCTAACTATTGCTTCCTGACCTGCATACACATTTCTCAAGAGGCAGGTCAGGTGGTCTGGTATTCCCATCTCTTTCAGAATTGTCTATAGTTTATTGTGATCCACACAATCAAAGGCTTTGGCATAGTCAGTAAAGCAGAAATAAATGTTTTTCTGGAACTCTCTAGCTTTTTCCATGATCCAGTGGACGTTGGCAATTTGATCTCTGGTTCCTTTGCCTTTTCTAAAACCAGCTTGAACATCAGGAAGTTCACGGTTCACATATTGTTCAAGCCTAGCTTGGAGAATTTTAAGCATTACTTCACTACTGTGTGAGATGAGTGCTATTGTGAGGCAGTTTGAGCATTCTTTGGCATTGCCTTCCTCTGGAATTGGAATGAAAACTGACCTTTTCCAGTCCTGTGGCCACTGCTGAGTTTTCCAAATTTGCTGGCATATTGAGTGCAGCACTTTCAATAGCATCATCCTTCAGGACTTGAAATAAATCTACTGGAATTCCATCACCTCCACTAGCTTTGTTCATAGTGATGCTTTCTAAGGCCCACTTGACTTCACATTCCAAGATGTCTGGTTCTAGATGAGTGATCACACCATCGTGATTATCCAGGTCGTGAAGATCCTTTTTGTACAGTTCTTCTGTGTATTCTTGCCATCTCTTCTTAATATCTTCTGCTTTTGTTAGGTCCATAACATTTCCGTCCTTTATCGAGCCCATCTTTGCATGAAATGTTCCCTTGGTATCTCTAATTTTCTTGTAGAGATCTCTAGTCTTTCCCATTCTGTTCTTTTCCTCTATTTCTTTGCATTGATCACTGAAGAAGGCTTTCATATCTCTTCTTGCTTTTCTTTGGAACTCTGTATTCAGATGCTTATATCTTTTTTTTTTTTTTTTCCTCTTTGGCTTTTTGCTTCTCTTCTTTTCACAGCTATTTCTAAGGCTTCCCCAGACAGCCATTTTGCTTTTTTGCATTTCTTTTCCATGGGGATGGTCTTGATCTCTGTCTCCTGTACAATGTCACGAACTCATTCCATAGTTCATCAGCCACTCTGTCGATCAGATCTAGGCCCTTAAATCTATTTCTTACTTCCACTGTATAATCATAAGGGATTTGATTTAGGTCATACCTGAATGGTCTAGCAGTTTTCCCTGCTTTCTTCAATTTAAGTCTGAATTTGGTAATAAGGAGTTCATGATCTGAGCCACAGTCAGTTCCTGGTTTTGTTTTTGTTGACTGTATAGAGCTCCTCTATCTTTTGCTGCAGAGAATATAATCAATCTGATTATGATCCAATTAATACTACCTATGAGCATTTTCCCAACTCAGGCAAACTATGTTTAGAAGATGTTTTCCTCCAAACATTGAAATAATTATCACTATAATACTCCATTCATAGAGTATTTGTCAGATGAAAATATGTATAATTCAGATATCAGTCTTTATTTGCAATTAATATTCGTGTATGCTGCTGCTGCTAAGTTGTTTCAGTCATGTCCGACTCTGTGCGACCCCATGGACGGCAGCCCACCAGGCTCCCCTGTCCCTGGGATTCTCCAGGCAAGAACACTGGAGTGGGTTGCCATGTTCTTCTTCAATGCATGAAAGTGAAAAGTGAAAGTGAATTTGCTAAGTCGTGTCTGACTAGTAGCAACCCCATGGACTGCAGCCTACCAGGCTCCTCCATCCATGGGATTTTCCAGGCAAGAGTACTGGAGTGGGGTGCCATTGCCTTCTCCAAATATTTATGTATATTAAGACTATATTTGACACAGAAATCTGGACATGTTGAGTTTTTTTTTGTTGTTGTTTGTTTACATAATAATTTTAAAGTAAATTTTACAATACACTTTTAAAACTATCTCAAATTCCTGAAGTGGTCTGCATTGATGGTACATTTTGTTTCCATTCTTTGTGTGTCTTAAAATAGAGTTTTGAGACTCTCATAATATCTCTGAGGAATGTTACCTGTGTCACTCTTATTCTGGTGGATTTAAAATAAGATATGGTCAAAGTAGATCCTTAATTGCTCAACATTGGTTTTTACATATTAAATCAAATATTAACCACATTTCAAAAGAAACCACATTTCAAAAGGAACCACAGTCCTTACTCTAAATTTCATGTTATAATTAGCATTAGTATATCAACGTAGAATGATAGTATCTATTGGCCCATCTATTAACCAAGAGAGTAATAGCACCTAATGAATTTTCATGCAAAATAAATTACACAGAAGAGGCTTACTATATCAATATAAAATAAGAGTGTTAAATAAAAGGCAAAAGCAGAGAAACATAGGAAGAGAAGTTACCATTGATATTCTCCTTAAAACATGCATGCTGCTGCTGCTGCTGCTGCTGCTGCTTCTGCTGCTAAGTTTCTTCAGTCGTGTCTGACTCTGTGCAACCCTATAGACGGCTGCCCACAAGGCTTCCCCGTCCCTGGGATTCTCCAGGCAAGGATACTGGATTGGGCTGCCATTTCCTTCTCCAATGCATGAAAGTGAAAAGTGAAATTGAAGTCGCTCAGTTGTATCCGACTCTTAGAGACCCCATAGATTGCAGCCTACCAGGCTCCTCTGCGTGGGATTTTCCAGGCAAGGGTACTGGAGCGGGTTACCATTGCCTTCTCCATAAACAGGCATGAGCATGTGCCAAATTGCCTCAATTCTGTCCAACTCTTTGCGACCTTATGCACTGTAGCCCACCTGGTTCTTCTGTCAGTACTGCCAGTAAACAGTATTCTCCAGGCAAGAATACTAGAGTGGGTTGCCATACCTCTGTCCAGGGGATTTTTGCAAACCAAGGAATCCAACCTGAATTTCTTTCATCACCTACACTGGCAGGTGGGTTGTTTACTACTAGCGTGACCTGGGAAGCCATAAAACACACTGGGACAAAATATCGATGTACCAGTATTTATTTATCAACATAACAGTACCACCTATTTACTGTTCAATCAATAATGAAGTTATCTTGTCACTCATTATGACTGTAAGTAAAATAGCATCTATTTGTCTGAAGACCTTAATTGTATAATATTACAGTAAAAACTACAAGAGAGCCTATCTGAAGAATTTGAAACTGATGTTTCTAAATGGTCACATTCCCTTCCCTTGTTATAAACAAGTGATGTACAATAAATAGACTTCTAAGTGCTTCTTAAATTAGTATGGCTTAAAATGTATTAAGAATATATGGTCAGTGTATGTATTCCAGGTCTGAGCTATTATAGTGTGGATGACTTAATTTTAGGGAATCATGCTTCTTTCTGAAGTATGAGTCAGGATGAGATCATGGAAGCAACAATGTCTGATGCACAACATTCTGGGGGTCACCTTTCACCTTGCTTGAGCTCCTCATTGGGATGATTCATCAGAGGTTAAAACCAAGTATTTCTTGATCATATGCTTATGCATGGAGAAGCTTGACTTGGCCAGCCCACTGAAATAATTGCCCTTGGATCCCTTGGAAACTGAACAAGTTACCTGCTCTTATGCTGAGGCTGATTAGATAGATTCTCTTAAATTATTGCTAATCACGTTCTCTATTTTCACAGCTTTTCCAGAATTAACCCAGTATCTAGTAATTAGGAGTTAGGGTACAGTGAGTTCATGTTTACTTCATGACCATTTTCTTGAATGCTATAGGCCAAATCAGTACATGGTGCTGAGTTTCACATCACTCTGTATTTATATACCTTCTCAAAAATACCTCATGAAAACATCTGATTATTTCTGTCATTTTTTTTTTCTGTTCCCACTCCTTGACCCATTTCCTGTCACTACTCTGCTGAAGTCCAAGCTGTAAACTCTTGAGGTCCATGTAAATTCCAAGTGGTATAAATTATCTCCCTTACATCAATGAATCCCAGTCATTTAAGATAATGATTTCATTGGTATCAGTCAATAAATGTTTTCTTGGATGCTACTTTCATTCTCTGATTGAAAATTGTTCTCAACACTAGCACAGAGTCCAGTTATTTTTCTAAATAAAAAGTGATAGATATCAATATAGAACTGAGTAAACTGTTATATATGCATAGGATTATACAAAGTGATTACATAATATTGTATTCTGTGTACACACACACACATATACACACAGGACTTCTCTGGTGGCTCAGCTAGTAAAGAACCTGCCTGCCAATGTAGTAGACACAAGCGGCACAGGTCTGATCCTTGGGCCAGGAAGATCCCCTGGAGAAGGAAATGGCAACCTGCTCTAGTATTCTTGCCTGGAAAATTCCATAGACAGAGAAGCATGGCAGGCTACAGTTCCTGGGGCTATGAAGAGTTGGACACGAATAAGCACACACACATGCAAACAGAAGCACACACACACAGATTATATATATATATATATATATATAAACACAGACACACATGGAGAGACTGTTTGTGTCCTATTATTTTTCTCATGTCACCGTCTGCCTTGGAATGTGAACTCTTATTGGTAAATGTCATAACGTTATTGGTTCTACATGAGAATTGGAGAACATTGATGGCTCCAAAAGTATCCAACATTATACAGTTGCTTTATCATTTTACCATTACTATTTATGGATAAAAAAAGGATCATTTACTTCAGTTCAGTTAAGTCGCTCAGTCATGTCTGACTCTTTGTGACCCCATGGAGTACAGAATGTCAGACCTTCTTGTCCATCACCAAATGTCACAGATGACTCAAATTTGTGTTCATTGAATCAGTGATGCCATCCAACCATCTCACCCTCTGTCATCCCCTTCTCCTCCTGCCTTCAATCTTTCTCAGCATCAGGATCTTTTCCAGTGAGTCAGTTCTTCGCATCAGGTGGCCAAGTATTGGAGTTTCTGCTTCAGCATCAGTCCTTCCAATGAATATTCAGACTAATTTCCTTTAGGAAGGACTGGTTGGATCTCCTTGCAGTCCAAGGGATTCTCAAAAGTCTTCTTCAACACCATAGTTCAAAAGCATCAATTCTTCGCCGCTCAGCTTTCTTTATAGTCCTACTCTTACATACATACATGACTACTAGAAAAACCATAGCTTCGACTAGATAGATCTTTGTTGGCAAACTCATATCTCTGCTTTTTAATATGCTGTCTAGGTTGGTCATAACTTTTCTTCCAAGGAGCAAGCACCTTTTAATTTCATGGCTGCAGTCACCATCTGCAGTGAATTTGAAGTCCCAAAAATATGTTTAAACTAATAAAATAGAATATATTTTTAAATTATTGAGCAGAAAGTCTCTAATTAATACAGCAAATTAATAGAAAAAAACTGAAGATATAATTACAACATCTAGAAAATAAGAAATATGGCCAATCTCACTGATGTTAGAATTTAGTTTTCTAAGTCTTTTTATAAAACATGTCTTAAATCTAGTAGTTTTCATGTACTTAGCAACAATCTAAAGAATGTATCCTAAATTTACCCATTAAGATTAGCTTCTGAGGATTTGGGGACTAATAGAAGACTAATCCTCAGTGCTATATTTTATTCCAGTTATAGATTTAGGATGTTTATAAAATAGCTTCCTGGTTTAGTAACAGACATAAAATATAACTTCAAAGGATGCCCATGTACTTTATATATTGAGAACCTTTTATTCTGGTACTGCCTCAAAGGTTTCATAATAATATATGACTGATACATCTAACGGTTTGAAGTTATTTTTTAGTATCTTTTAGAGGCATGAGTTTGAGTCCAGTTTTTGTTTTTTACAAAGTCTTGAAATCCTCTTCCTATGTTTATCAAGGTAAAAGTCATAAGCCTCTGGGCAGTATGGAGTATAGCAAAAGAAAAATAAATTTATAAATTGGTAGTGAGTCATGAAGTTTAAAGAGACTCTTGACAGCAAAAGAAATAAATATAAGAGAAAGTAGTATAAATATTTAATGTGTAAACTATCAGTGCTAGAATCATAAAAACTGCGGATAAAAAGTCTTAATACAAAATAAGAGTTATTTTGATACATATAATTAATTCAGCATTATAGACTGAGAAAACATGGAAAAGAAATAATTATATAGATCACTTAATTCTCAAAATACACATGAATAATGTACTTAGAAGCTTAAAATAAGCTTCTGCTTCATTTCTGTAGAAGCAAAATGGTTATTTCACAGAGGAAATTACTGTGTCCCACATTTTGGAGACTGTTTCATAAACCAAAGTTATTTTGATGTTGCATGTTTGCCTTGCATATAACTGTAAAATGTTACTTACATGATGAAATGATCTCATTGAATACAAATATTGATATATAGTCAGTGCTGTTCTGTTTTATATACACTACTGCATGTAATCATATTATATCAATATTGATGTCAAGAAATAAAGCTAGATTTTAAACTTATTTTATTATCAGAAGTTTCAATCATCTACAAAAATAAAAAACATCATAAACATTATGCATTTCAAGATTATATTAAAAGGAATCTCAACAACTGATCTATTTTGATAATTTTGAGAAAAGGTAATCACTTAAAAATAAAGTTATTATGACATTAAAATTTTCATTAATGAAATTTCACTTGATGAAAACGAAAGAGGAGAGTGAAAAAGTTGGCTTAAAACACAACATTCAGAATTAGAAAGGCTATGACCAAACTTTAGTTCAGTTCAGTTCAGTCACTCAGTTGTGTTCAACTCTTTGTGACCCCATGAACTGCAGCATGCCAGGCCTCCCTGTCCATCACCAACTCCCGGAGTCCACCCAAACCAATGTCCATCGAGTTGGTGACCCCATCCAACCATCTCATTCTCTGTCGTCCCCTTCTCCTTCTGCCTTCAATCTTTCCCGGTATCAGGGTCTTTTGAAATGAGTCAGCTCTTCGCATAAGGTGGCTGAAGTATTGGAGATTCAGCTTCAACATTAGTCCTTTCAAAGAACATTCAGAACTGATCTCCTTTTGGATGGACTGGTTGGATTTCCTTGCAGTCCAAGGGACTCTCAAGAGTCTTCTCCAACACCACAGTTCAAAAGCATCAATTCTTTGGTGCTCAGCTTTCTTTAGAGTCCAACTCTCACATCCATACATGACCACTGGAAAGACCATAGCCTTAGCTAGATGGACCATTGTTGGCGAAATAATGTCTCTGCTTTTGAATATGCTGTCTAGGTTGGTCATAACTTTCCTTCCAAGGAGTAAGTGTCTTTTAATTTCATGGCTGCAATCATATCTGCAGTGATTTTGGAGCCCAGAAAAATAAAGTCAGCTACTGTTTCCACGTTTCCCAATCTATTTGCAATTAAGTGATGGGATCGGATGCCATGATCATCTTAGTTTTATAAATGTTGATCTTTAAGCTAACCTTTTCACTCTCCTCTTTCACTTTCATCAAGAGGCTCTTTAGTTCCTCTTCACTTTCTGCCATAAGAGTGGTGTCATCTGCATATATGAGGTTATTGATACTTCTCCCAACAATCTTGATTCCAGCTTGTGTTTCCTCCAGCCCAGCATTTCTCATGATGTACTCTGCCTAGAAGTTAAATTAGCAGGGTGACAATATACAGCCTTGATGTAATCCTTTTCCTATTTAGAACCAGTCTGTTGTTCCATGTCCAGTTCTAACTGTTACTTCCTGACGTGCATATGGGTTTCTCAAGAGGCAGGTTAGGTGGTCTGGTATTCCCATCTCTTTCAGAATTTTCCACAGTTTATTGTGATCCACAGAGTCAAAGGCTTTGGCATAGTCAATAAAGCAGAAATAGATGTTTTCCTGGAACTCCCTTGCTTTTTCGATGATCCAGCGGATGTTGGCAATTTGATCTCTGGTTCCTCTGCCTTTTCTAAAATCAGCTTGAACATCTGAAAGTTCACGGTTCACATATTGCTGAAGCCTGGCTTGGAGAATTTTAAGCATTACTTCACTACTGTGTGAGATGAGTGCTATTGCGCGATAGTTTGAGCATTCTTTCAGTTTGCCTTTCTTTGGGACTGGAATGAAGACTGACTTTTCCCAGTCCTGTGGCCACTGCTGAGTTTTCCAAAATTGTTGGCATATTGAGTGCAGCACTTTCACAGCATCGTTTTTCAGGAATTGAAATAGCTCAACTGGAATTCCATCACCTCCACTAGCTTTGTTTGTAGTGATGCTTCCTAAGGCCCACTTGATTTCACATTCCAGGATGTCTGGCTCCAAGTGAGTGATCACTCCATCTCAATATCTGGGTCAGAAAGATCTTTTCTGTACAGTTCTTCTGTGTATTCTTGCCACCTCTTCTTATTATCTTCTGCTCCTGTTAGGTTCCTACCATTTCTGTTCTTTATCTTTGCATGAAATGTTCCCTTGGTATCTTTAATTTTCTTGAGGAGATCTCTAGTCTTTCCCATTCTATTGTTTTCCTCTATTTCTTTGCACTGATCACTGAGGAAGGGTTTCTTATCTCTCCTTGCTATTCTTTGGAACTTTGCACTCAAATGGGTATATCTTTCCTTTTCTCCTTTGCTTTTCGCTTTCCTTCTTTTCACAGCTATTTGTAAGGCTGTATTAAAAAGCAGAGACATGACTTTGCCCATAAAAGTCCATCTAGTCAAAGCTATGGTTTTTCTAGTAGTCATGTATGGATGTGAGAGTTGGACTCTAAAGAAAGCTGAGCACTGAACAATTGATGCTTTTGAACTATGGTTTTGGAGAAGACTCTTGAGAATTCCTTGGACCACAAGGAGATCCAACCAGTCCACCCTAAAGGAAATCAGTCCTGAATATTCATTAGAAGGACTGATGCTAAAGCTGAAACTCCAGTACTTTGGCCACCTGATGCAAAGAACTGACTCATAGGAAAAGTCCCTGACTCTGGGAAAGATTGAAGGCAGGAGGAGAAAGGGATGACAGAGAGTGAGATGGTTGGATAGCATCACCGACAAGATGGACATGAGTTTGCATAAGCTCTGGGAGTTAATGATGGATATGGAGCCCTGGCGTGCTGCAGTCCATGGGGTAGCAAAGACTCAGACCTGATTGAGCGAATGAATGAACTGATTACACTTAAGTATTCACAACAGTTCTTAAATACTGTGAACTGTCAAGTGTTCAAATAGGGATCCAAAGTAATCTGTATGTGTCATTTGTTCATTTTTTCTCTTAAGTTGCCCCTTAAATTGGTATTTTTATCTCTAATATCTTTTCCCTAAATGAACAAATACTAAAATGTCTTGCATGTGGTTTCCATATTCAAGGTTAGACTAACTGCATTGACTTAATGCATTTTTTTGTTCCTTGTGTGCACTGGACATTGGAAGTTCTATGTAGAGTCACAATTGTATCCAGATTTGGTTATATTGCAAAAAATATTTCTTAAATGGTATTGTGTACTTCCAAGAGTCTGATAGTCTCCATTTTAATGATGTTAACTTTATGTATTACTATGTATCTGCCTAAAGCATACATAAAAACTTTTTTAAGATTGTAGAATGGTGGTTTTTGAGTTATATTATTTCCTCTTTATTTACTGACTGGGAGAGTAGTGTGAGGAGAAGTTTCCACTCATTAAATATTTGATTACTCTTGAATATATCTCTTTTAGCAAGCATTTCTTTCTCAAGCATCATTTTTACACATTTTTCCACTGTGAAATGTGTGTAGTTATTGAGAAAGAAAAACTTGTGACAGCAATTAGATAAAGTCACACTTTTTCAAGTTTTCAGATTCTATTGCGTCTTAGAAGAAAATTCTCATGTTTAGATGATGTTAGTTGATAGCTAAAAAAAATGTTATTTTAAATAAATCTCAAGTGATTAGTATAAAAATGTGTTAACTTTGTCCTGGATAGTGAAGAAGGGAGAGATGTGGGTGGATATCTAGCTCTGAAATGCAATTATTTTAATTTCTATATCTTTAAAAGACTATAATAAGGTGGTAAGTGTCTGATAAATCAGATATAGTAGTTTTTAAATCAGTGTGATTTCCTCTTTTGTAAAAAGGAATAAAACTCACCTGTTATTGGTTCACATTACATTGCTATACTATATCTAATTATCGCATTTTGATATAGTGGATTTTGGGGGCTTCCCCAGTGGCTCAGCTGATAAGGAACCTGTCTACCAAAGCAAAAGATGCAAGAGACGTGGGTTCAGTCCCTGGGTCAGACATATCCTCTGGAGAAAGAAATAGCAACCTGCTCCAGTATTCTTGCAGGGGAAATTCCATGGACAGAGGAGTCTGGCGGGCTGCAGTCCATAGGGTGGCAAAGAGTCGGACACAACTGAGCGCATGCACACACACACAGTGGATTTTAAAATATGATGCTCAGCATACTGTTTTCGGTTGTAATTTTACTACCAAATAGATTTGTGAGCTAGAAAAAGCCACGTCTCTTCTTCCCAGTTTTGTAATATTTTGGATCTCTTAGTTTTCACTTGGAAGTAATGTAATATATTCTCTCTTATTTTTGTAGTTTGCTCATATGTCCATAAGAGGAACTTTCTTATTTTAAAAATTATACTGTGCAGTGTCTTTCAATGGCAATGGGATTTTGTTTGTTTTGTTTTGTCTAATTATATCTTGGGCAGGGAAAAACATAATGTATCTGAGTATGAAGTTACAGATGTCAAGAACCTCTGTCTCCTTGGACAGTCAAAGCACTTGCTAAGTTTATTGCTTCTCTATTAAGAAACAATTCCCTAACTATAAATTTGTTTATGAAAGGAAGAATAAAAGAAAAAAAACACTGGGTAAAATACTATGGTATTTTTTAAAGGCTACATAATATTAGAATAAAAAGATCCATAATATTTTAGCATTTTTTTCTGTGAATAAATTCCAGTAATATCTTTGCTATTTACTAAATGTTTTATTGCTAAGTAACCTTTCGTAAAACACTTCTAAAGGCAAGTACTAATCTAGTATGTTCTATATTATTCAGACATTGCAAACACTAACAAACATATCACCATTTTTTATGACATTAATCTTAAAATTAGAGTAGAAATTAAAGAATAAGGAAAATGTGACTAGGTCATACAAATTTTGAGGTAAGTAAAATTCATCTCATGTCCTCTGAGAATGCCCATTGCCCTACTTCTTGTTCCTATGACTCATTTTGAGAATCACTGTTTTAGATTCACCAATTTTCTGCAGAATTATTAGTGATATCTTTCAAATAGACAGTTGATTAATTCAATGACTAATTAATTTGTGACAATGAATTAATTGTATTTTTACTTTTTGATCATCTGTATTGGGGATTTTGAAGATAAACCTCATTAATATAATGCCTAATATTCATTAACTATTCAGCATCTATATGTAAATAACTCTGATGTTTCAATCATTATCACATGATTTTTCTTCAAAAAATACATAAACAAATTTTCTCATTATTAATATAATTATTAGCAGTTACAAATTTAATATTATAACTAATCATCTCTGAAAAACAATGTGAACAACCATAATGTTATAGTTATAACTTGCTTTTATCATAAAGGTGAAGAAATGTTAATGTTATATCTAAAATTTTCTCTGGTAAAAGTACCTTTGCTTCCTTTCTTTTCATTTTAACTGTGAACCACTAAAATTGTATTTTTAAAATAATTTTCAGTCACTTTTGGGTAGTGTAGTATGTGCACTTTACAATTGACTTATAATTGGACTGTGCTGACAATGGAAAATCTTACAAGTATTGAACATGACATTTATGACAGTCTTGCTGTCATCTTGGCTTCTTTTATTGAATATGCAGAGAATTATAATTGGGCTAACAAGCCTGGTAGCCTGGCCCCTTTCCAATTATATTAACCAGCCTAGTCTAGTATTAGCTGCCTGACCACACACAGAAACAAACATTGAGCTTTTGTTTTTCTTTCCTTTTTATTTTGTTACCTAACCAATAATCTAAGAATAAAACCACCTGCTTTCCTGTAATGTTTGACAAAACTTTAAATAATTTATCTTGGTCCCACTGAGAAATGTAAAGATGCCTTCTCTATTTTTATGTCACTAATTTTTAATAAAAAGCTGATTTTTTGTGAAAGATTAGTTGTATCTGTTAACATATTTGGTACTGTTGCCTCAAAAATTTCTAAAGGCTTTTGGCAATTTTACTTTAAATTTGTGCTAAGAATGTTAAGTGATGAATTTGAATGTGATATAAAATTTCTTTTTGCATGAACAATTCAATATACTGATACATTGAAATATTTTGTTTGAAATTTAGTCAAAGAATTTTTTTTTATAATCTAACAGTAAGTCCTTCAGCTTTGTGTAATCTTTGAAACAACACAATTTAATTGAAAAGCAAATATTAAAAAAAGTTAAATGAAATAGCTTGTGGTTTAAAAGGTCTGAGACCATCTTAGTGTAGCAGTTATTTGGAGCACTAGATTCTGTACTTTTGTTTGCTTCATTTGCTGGCTTCCTCTTATTTTAGAGCATATAATATAGTTCCATATTTTTATCCCAACTTCCTCTACAGTTCCATCAGTAATATTTAAAGTATTCTTCTTTGTCAGTGGTTAACTGGATAGAAATATTTATATGAAAACAACCTGGGAATCTGTCCAATGGAAGCAAAACACCAGTATGGTATATACGGGATATGACACAGATTGTGTTTTGCAGCTTTGTTATTAGCAGCAAAAACAAGCAAAAAACCTAAAGGCAACCTGATTTACTATAAATAGGGAAATAGTCCTATACTTCATATACATTATAGGAAAATATGTAACTATTAAAATTAGTGAATTAAAACTCTGTGTGTTAATCTGAAAAAATGTGCAAAAAGCAGACTGCAAAGAATTATGTATAATATGATCTTGTTCTTGGAAACAAAATACACAAAGTATATATGTTATATTTTTTGTAAGAATAGCAAAAGTGAAAGTCTCTGAGTTGTGTCCGACTCTTTGCAAACCCATGGACTATAGAGTCTATGGAATTCTCATGGCTAGAATACTGGAGTACATAGCCTTTCCCTTCTCCAGGGCATCTTCCTAACCCAAGGATCGAACCTAGGTCTCCTGCATTGCAGGCATGAATCTTTACCAACTGAGCTATTAGGGAAGCCAAAAATAGTGAGGTTTTTGGTAACTAAGTAAGCATTGAATAAATGCAAATGGTCTGCCCTTGCTTTTTATCCAAATGTTATGAGTTGCACTTTAACTGTTAAATAACATGAAATATATCTAAACTATACTGGTATTTTAATTGAATTATTAACTAAAGTTTAGTTAAAAAGGACAGAGAAAGAAAGATACACAGTTCTTAAAAAGAATTCTGTGTCTTGCAGCATTGCTACTTACAATCTGTGGCTCTTATCTAGTTTACTCTTTCTTTTCCAAAGACTTTAATCATATATTAACAAAATATAACCAACTGTCATTTTCTTCATTATAAGTCCTAGTCATCTGAAGTGTGTTCATCATGTAATCATAAATGTATCATTTAAGACTTTAAGTAATAGTGATAACAAATCTCTTTTTCTTGTTAGACACTATCTAATATACTAATATGCTTGTTCTCTTCTTGTGCAATCTTTTCTTGGTACCAGCGGCTGCTTCAAAGAATAAAGTTAAAGGTGAGCTACTGAGCGACTTTCTATTCTGCATGATTCACCATGTTTGTTTTCTGCTCAGTCTTCTGCATCCTCTTAAATAATAGAGCCAATTCTGTTCATGACAATACCAGTTCTGTGTGTAGATATTTGTAAATTTCTACAAATATGTATTATTTTAATTATTTAGTTTCTGATATGTGCCTGTGCTTGCATGATTGTGTACTTATTTTCTTGTTTTATTTTCCACTTTATTCCGAGTGGAATAAGGTGCTTTTATGCCCAACATTTTGCCTGTTGACTTTAGTTTCCTTGATAAAATTGTGAATTGGAAAAATACAGCATAAAGTAAAGCTGATGGAAAGTCTCAGAATTGAACATGCCTTTATAGAATTATGTGAAAAGAAAATTTTATCCTTTAAAAATTGAATATTATAAACTCCAATTTTCTATTTATGGCTTTTCTTCTATTTCCTAGTTATATAAAGTTTTCATTTGCTAGAATCCTGAAAATACATTTTCATGAGAGAGGATGTGCTTGCCTAATACCAGAATGTCTCCCTGAGAGAAAAATAATTTTGGCTTGATGTATCAAAGTCTTTATGAGTTTTAAATAATTCAAATGTATATATATATGTCATAAGTTTATAACTTGTATGTTTCAATTTTATGTTCTCTATAACAATCTATACATTTAAAAAATGTTTTCTCCTTCCTATATTTCTAATATATAATATTTTTCCTCTTTCATTTATTTTTATTTAGCAACACTGTAATAACTTTATTAGTCATACATTTGTTATTTTAAGTTTTCTCATCCACACAATGTGAAAACAAATAATTCAAAAAGTTGTTGCTAGGATTAAGTAAAATATGTAAAACAACTCATAAATTTCCTGATGATACAAGCATTTAAACCATGCAAGCTTCTTCTGTCTATTCTTTGTGAGGAATTTCTGACTCTTCATCATTCCATATTGCCCTGCCTAATATTTTCTCCTGTGTTCTCAGGAGGAATGACCAGAGGGTTTTGTCTCTTTCTTATCTTGTTGTATTCAGACTTTTTTTTTAATTTTAGTTGTAGGCTAATTACTTTACAATATTGTAGTGGTTTTTGCCATACATTGACATGAATCAGCCATGAATGTACATATGTTCCCCATCCAGAACCCCCCTCCCACCCCTTTGCATCCCATCCCTCTGGGTCATCCCGCTGCACCAGCCCTAAATACCCTGTCTCATGCACCTGGACTGGCGATCTGTTTCACATATGATAATATACATGTTTCAATGTATTCTCTCAGATCATCCTACTCTTGCCTTCTCCCACAGAGTCCAAAAGACTGTTCTATACATCTGTGTCTCTTTTGCTATCTCACATATAGGGTTATCATTACTATCTTTCTAAATTTCAAATACATGCGTTAGAATACTGTATTGGTGTTTTTCTTTCTGACTTACTTCACTCTGTATGATAGGCTACAGTTTCATTTACCTCATTAGAACTAATTCAAATGTGTTCTTTTTAATGGCTGAGAAATATTCCACTGTGTATATGTACCACAGCTTTCTTATCCATTTGTCTGCTGATGAACATCTAGGTCTCCTTCCATGTCCTGGCTATTATAAACAGTGCTGCAATGAACATTGGGGTACACGTGTCTCTTTCAATTCTGGTTTCCTCGGTTTATGTGCCTAGCAGTGGGATTGCTGGGTCATATGGCAGTTCTATTTCCAGTTTTTTAAGGAATCTCCACACTGTTCTCCATAGTGGCTGTACTAGTTTGCATTCCCATCAACAGTGTAACAGGGTTCCCTTTTTTCCTCACCCTCTCCAGCATTTGTTGTTTGTAGATTTTTGGATAGCAGCCATTCTGACCATTGTGAAATGGTACCTCATTGTGGTTTTGATTTGCATTTCTCTGATAATGAGTGATGTTGAGCATCTTTTCATGTGTTTGTTAGCCATCTGTATGCCTTTTTTGGAGAATTGTCTGTTTAGTTCTTTGGCCCACTTTTTGATTGGCTGGTTTATTTTTCTGGAATTGAGCCTCAGGAGTTGCTTGTATATTTTTGAGATTAATTCTTTGTCAGTTGCTTCATTTGTTATTATCTTCTCCCATTGTAAAGGCTGTCTGTTCACTTTGCTTAGAGTTTCCTTCGTTGTGCAAAAGCTGTTAAGTTTAATTAGGTCCCATTCATTTATTTCTGTTTTTATTCCCATTACTCTGGGAGGTGGGTCATAGAGGAGTCTGCTGTGATTTATGTCAGAGAGTGTTTTACCTATGTTTTCCTCTAGGAGTTTTATAGTTTCTGGTCTTATGTTTAGATCTTTAATCCATTTTGAGTTTATTTTTGTGTGTGGTGTTAGAAAGTGTTCTTGTTTCATTCTTTTACAAATGGCTAACCAGTTTTCCCAGCACCGCTTGTTACAGAGATTGTCTTTTCTCCATTGTATATTCTTTCCTCCTTTGTCAAAGATAAAGTGTCCATAGGTGCGTGGATTTATCTCTGGGCTTTCTATTTTGTTCCATTGATCTATATTTCTGTCTTTGTGTCAGTACCATACTGTCTTGATGAGTGTAGACTGTAGCTTTATAGTATAGCCTGAAGTCAGGCAGGTTGGTTCCTCCTGTTCCATTATTCTTTCTCAAGATTGCTTTGGCTATTCACGGCTTTTTGTACTTCCATACAAAAAATTGTGAAATTATTTGTTCCAGTTCTGTGAAAAATACCATTGGTAGCTTGATTGGAATTGCATAGAATCTATAAATTGCTTTGGGTATACTCATTTTCACCATATTGATTCTTCTGATCCTTCGGTATGGTATATTTCTCTGTCTATTTGTGTCCTCTTTGATTTCTTTCATCAGTGTTTTATAGTTTTCTATATATAGGTCTTTTGTTTCTTTAGGTAGATTTATTGCTAAGTATTTTATTCTTTTTGTGCAATGGTGAATGGAATTATTTCCTGTATTTCTCTTTCTTTTTTCTCGTTATTATATGGGAATGCAAGGGATTTCTGTGTGTTAATTTTATATCCTGCAACTTTACTATATTCATTGATTAGGTCTAGTAATTTTCTGGTGGAGTCTTTAGGGTTTTCTATGTAGAGGATCATGTCATCTGCAAACAGTGAGAATTTTAGTTCTTCTTTTCCAATTTGGTTTCCTTTTACTTCTTTTTCTGCTCTGATTGTTGTGGCCAAAACTTCCAAAACTATGTTGAATAGTAGTGGTGAGAGTGGGCACCTTTGTCTTGTTCCTGAGTTTAGAAGAAATCCTTTCAGTTTTTCACCATTGAGGAAAATGTTTGCTGTGGGTTTGTCATATATAGCTTTTATTATGTTAAGGTATGTTCCTTCTATTCCTGCTTTCTGGTGTGCATGTGTGTGTGTGTATGTTTTTTGTTTTGTTTTTGTTTTTTCAATCATAAATGGATGCTGAATTTTGTCAACAGCTTTCTCTGCATCTATTGAGATAATCATATGGTTTATCTTTCAATTTGTTAATGTAGTGTATTACATTGATTGATTTGCAGATACTAAAGAATCTTTGCATCCCTGGGATAAAGCCCATTTGGTCATGATGTATGATCTTTTTAATATGTTTTTGGATTCTGTTTGTTAGAATTTTGTTAAGGACTTTTGCATCTATGTTCATCAGTGATACTGGCCTGTAGTTTTCTGTTTTTGTGGCATCTTTGTCCGGTTTTGGTATTAGGGTGATGGTGGCTTTATAGAATGAGTTTGGAAGTTTACTTTCCTCTGCAATTTTCTGAAAGAGTTTGAGTAGGATAGGTGTTAGCTCTTCTCTAAATTTTTGGTAGTTTTCAGCTGTGAAGCCGTCTGGTCCTGGGCTTTTGTTTGCTAGAAGATTTCTGGTTACAGTTTTGATTTCTGGGCTTGTGATGGGTCTGTTAAGATTTTCTATCTCTTCCTGGTTCAGTTTTGGAAAGTTATACCTTTCTAAAAGTTTGTCCATTTCTTCCAAATTGTCCATTTTATTGGCATATAGTTGCTGATAATAATTTATTATGATCCTTTGTATTTACGTGTTGTCTATTGTGATTTATCCATTTTCATTTCTAATTTTGTTGATTGATTTTCCCTCTTTGTTTCTTGATGAGTCTGACTAATGTTTTGTCAATTTTATTTATCTTCTCAAAGAATTAGCTTTTAGCTTTGTTGATTTTTGTTATGATCTCTTTTGTTTCTTTTGCATTTATTTCTGTTCAATTTTTAAGATTTGTTTTCTTTTACTAACCCTGTGATTCTTCATTTCTTCCTTTTCTAGTTGCTTTAGATGTAGAGTTAGGCTATTTATTTGACTTTTTTCTTGTTTCCTGAAGTAAGCCTGTATTGCTATGAACCTTCCCTTAGCAATGCTTTTATGGTGTCCCATAGGTTTTGGGTTGTTGTGTCTTCATTTTCATTCATTTCTATGCATATTTTGATTTCTGTTTTTATTTCTTCTGTAATTTGCTGGTTATTCAGAAGCATGTTGTTTAGCCTCCATATGTTAGAATTTTTAATAGTTTTTTTTTTCCTGTAATTGATATCTAATTTTACTGTCTTGTGGTCAGAAAAGATGCTTGGAATGATTTCAATTTTTTTTGAATTTACCAAGGCTAGATTTATGGCCCAGAATGTGATCTATCCTGGAGAAGGTTTTGTGTGCACGTGAGAAAAAGGTGAAATTCATTGTTTTGGGGTGAAATGTCCTATAGCTATCAATTAGGTCTAACTGGTCCATTGTATCATTTAAAGTGTGTGTTTCCTTGTTAATTTTCTGTTTAGTTGATCTATCCATAGGTGTGAGTGGCATATTAAAGTCTCCCGCTATTATTGTGTTATTGTTAATTTCCTCTTTCATACTTGTCAACATTTGCCTTACATATTGTGGTGCTGCTATGTTGGGTGCATATATATTTATAATTGTTATATCTTCTTGGATTGATCCTGTGATCATTATGTAGTATCCATCTTTGTCTCTTTTCACAGCCTTTATTTTAAAGTCTATTTATTTTGATATGAGTATTGATACTCCTGCTTTCTTTTGGTCTCCATTTGTGTGAAGAATCTTTTTCCAGCCCTTCACTTTTAGTCTGTATGTGTCCCTTGTTTTGAGGTGGGTCTCTTGTAGACAGAATATATAGGGGTCTTGTTTTTGTATCCATTCAGCCAGTCTTTTTCTTTTGGTTGGAGCATTCAAACCATTTAAATTTAAGGTAATTATTGATAAGTATGATCCTGTTGCCATTTACTTTGTTGTTTTGGATTCGAGTTTATACACTCTTTCTGTGTTTCCTGTCCAGAGATGATCCTTTGGCTTTAGTTGAAGAGCTGTTTGGTGGTGCTGAATTCTCTCAGCTTTTGCTTGTCTGTAAAAATTTTGAATTCTCTTTCATATCTGAATGAGATCCTTGCTGGGTACAGTAATCTGGGTGGTAGGTTTTTCTCTTTCATCACTTGAAGTATGTCTTGCCATTCCCTCTGGCCTGAAGAGTTTCTATTGAAAGATCAGCTGTTTTCCTTATAGGAATCTCCTTGTGTGTTATTTGTTGTTTTTCCCTTGCTGCTTTTAATATTTGTTCTTTGTGTTTGATCTTTGTTAATTTGATTAATATGTGTCTTAAGGTGTTTTGCCTTGGGTTTATCCTGTTTGGGACTCTCTCTGTTTCTTGGACTTGGGTGACTGTTTCCTTCCCCATTTTGGGGAAGTTTTCAATTATTATCTCCTCAAGTATTTTCTCATGGCCTTTCTTTTTGTCTCCTTCTTCTTGGACTCCTATGATTCGAATGTTGGGGTGTTTAACATTGTCCCCAAGGTCCCTGAAGTTTTCCTCATTTCTTTTAATTCTTTTTCCTTTTTTCCTCTCTGCTTCATTTATTTCTATCATTCTATCTTCTATCTCACTTATCCTATCTTCTGCCAATGTTATTCTACTGTTGGTTCCCTCCAGAGTGCTTTTGCTATCATTTATTGCATTGTTTATTATTGATTAACTCTTTTTTATTTCTTCTAGGTCCTTGTTAAAAATTTCCTGCATCTTCTCAATCCTTGTCTCCAGGCTATTTATCAGTAATTCCATTTTTTTTTTTTCAAGATTTTAGATCATTCTTAGGCAATGGCAACCCACTCCAGTACTCTTGCCTGGGAAATCCCATGGACGGAGGAGCCTGGTAGGCTGTAGTCCATGGGGTCGTGAAGAGTTGGACAGGACTGAGCAATGTCACTTTCACTTTTCACTTTCATGCACTGGAGAAGGAAATGGCAACCCACTCCAATATGCTTGCCTGTAGAATCCCAGGTACGGGAGCCTGGTGGGCTGCCTTCCATGGGGTCGCACAGAGTCGGACACGACTGACATGACTTAGCATAGCATAGCATACTATCATTATTCTGAATTCTTTTTCAGGTAGACTCCCTATCTTCTCCTCTTTTGTTTGGTTTGGTGAGCATTTATCATGTTTCTTTACCTGCTGGGTATTTCTCTGCCTTTTCATTTTGTTTAGATTGCTATTTTGGGGGTGGCTTTTCTGTATTCTGGCAGTTTGTGGTTCTTCTTTATTGTGAAGGTTCCTCCCTGTGGGTGGGGTTGGATGAGTGGCTTGTCAAGTTTTCCTGGTCAGGGAAGCTTGTGTTGGTGTTCTGGTGGGTGGAGCTGGATTTCTTCTCTGTAGAGTGCAATGAAGTGTCCATTAGTAAGTTTTTAGATGTCTATGGGTTTGGTGTGACTTTGTGCAGCCTGTATATTGAAGCTTCCTGTATATTGAAGCTCAGGGCTATATTCCTGCATTGCTGGAGAATTTGTGTGGTATATGTCTTGCTCTGGAACTTGTTGGCCCTTGGGTGGTACTTGGTTTCAGTGTAGGTATGGAGGCTTTTGGATGATCTCTTATGGATTAATGTTCCCTGGAGTCAGGAGTTCTCTAGTGTTCTCAGGTTTAGGGCTTAAGCCTCCTGCCTCTGGTTTTCAGTCTTATACTTACAATAGCCTCAAGACTTCTCCATCCATACAGCACTGATGATAAAACATCTAGGTTAATGGTGAACAGATTCTCCACAGTGAGGGACACCTGGAGAGGTACAGAGTTACATGGAGAAGAGAAGAGGGAGGAGGGAGATAGAGGTGACCAGGAGGAGAAAAAGGGGGATCAAAAGGAGAGAGACAGATCTAGATAGTAATCAGTTCTCTAAGTGTTCTCCACAGCGCAGACACACACAGAAATTCACAAAATTGGGTAGAGAAGAGAAGAGGGAGGGAGGAGATAGAGGTGACCTGGGGGAGAAAAAGGAGAGTCAAAAGGGGGAGATAGTAATCAAGCCAGTAATCACACTCCTAAGTAAAAATGGGTCCTGAAGATTGGATTCTTAAAGGTACAAAATTGATAACAAATACCAATAAGTAAAGATTAAAAATCTAGAGTAGAGGTTAAACTCAAAAATACAATATTTTTTTAAAAAATCACAAAAATTATAAAATATATATGTGAAGTTTGCTTTAAAAATAAGGTCCTTTTTTTGCAAGGTAATAGTAGGTTATAAAAATGAAAATTAAAGGAGTAATAGAGGACTTAAAATTTTTAAAAAATTTAAATGATAATAGTAAAAATATATCTAGGAATTACTCTGGAGTTGTTGTGGGCAGTGTGGGGTCAGTTCAGTTTCAGATAGTTCCTTCTTCCAGCTTATACTTTTCAAGATCCACAGGCCCCTTCCAGTGTAGTTGGTGCTAACTACAGGGTTTTAATCTGTTGCACCTGTCACTTCCAAAGTGTTTCCCTCTGTTTATTTTGGCTTCTTCTGTTTGCAGGTCTCTTCAGTGTCTAATTTCTGCCCTGACACAAGGGGGCGAAGGTGATCACTTACTTAGGTTCACTTGTTTAGTCATGCTGTGGGGAGGGAGGAACACTGCAAACAAATATCACTGTGAGGGGAGTGCTTTCAGTGTCTCAGCAACACTGGGTTTGCCTCCGCTCATGAAGTGTGTGCTTTCCCAATCTACACTGCTCAGGCTTCAGGTTGCTCTGCATGTGAACTGTCTAAAATGGGCCCTGGGTTGCATGCACTTCCCAGGTCTAAGCATTTCAGGTTCAGGTTCTTAGGTACTCCCGAAAGGTGCAGACTCGGTTGCAGTTCTCTCCTCTCTCTCTCTTTCTCTCTTCTCTCCTCTCTCTCTCTCTGGCTGTTCTACAGTTTGGGTTGCTATCTCACGTTAGCTCCCTCAGATTGCCCCCAGGGCATTCAGGCCCGGTCCTTACCCTAAGCAATGAGGCCCGCTCCTCCCTGTTCAGCCCTGGCTCACCAGTGGCCTATGCTAGCATCTGGGCTACTTCTCTGCTGGGAGTTGCTGTTAGGCACATAATCTGAGGGTTTTATTTATTTATTTATATATTTTCCCCTCCCAGTTATGTTGCCCTCTAAGATTACACAACTCCCCACAGACCTGCCAGTGAGAGGGTTTCCTGGTGCTTGGAAACTTCTCTTTAAAGACTCCCTTCCCAGGACAGGTCTCCATCCCTAACTTTTTTGTCTCTCTTTTTATCTTTTACATTTTGTCCTACCTCCTTTCGGAGACAATGGGCTGCCTTTCGGGATGCCTGATGTTCTCTGCCAGCATTTACAATTTGTTGTGGAATTTGCTCAGTGTTCAAATGTTCTTTCAATGAATTTGTCAGGGAGAAAGTTGTCTCCGCCTCCTATTCCTCTGCCATCTTAGGATCGTCCCTCCCATATTCAGATCTACCACAAGGCCACCCATCTGTATTATCCCTTCCTCTCTCTCAGGTACTAATTTTACAGCTAGTTTTAGTACTGTGCATAGATTTATCTTTGGAGTGTCAACTGATCCCTAATTATAAGGCTAGCGCTTCCCTGATAGCTTAGTTAATATGCAAATACTATTTTCTTAGGAATTAATTTATCTTATAGAACACTAAAAATGTAACAGATGAGATGGCAATTTTTTTAAACCCACTATTTAATCCTCCACACTTATCCTAGTCACTTTTTCAACAAATGTACTGAAATTAGCCAGTTCTTGATATAGTAATTTTCTATGGACAAAAGAAATGCATTCACAAAACAAGACATTACTTGATAATGAATATACATTTATGAAATATATTACATAATAAGAGATTAAGATCTACATTTTAGAAATGAAGAGTTAAAAATGATGTAAAATATAGTACATTAATTGTGGAATATAGAATTTGAGTATAAAGGGAGTTAGCAAGATGTATATATTGAGTTGGAGTCCTTGTTCTTGGAGAATGCTTTATGTGAGAAGTGGAGCTTAAACTGATTCTTGAAGGAAGGGTAGAATATATGTACAAAAAATAGCATATAGAACAGGAAAATAGGAATTTGAAAGCATAAGTATAGAGGCAGGAATGAGTATCATTTATTTCATATAGTGAGGACATCTTTTAAAAGAATAAGAACTGTTTTTATGCGAGTGGAGGAAATTAAATTTGATGATGGAGTGATCATGAATTATAGCTTCTCATAATAATATCTGTATTCACTTTATAATTCTTAAAAATGATAGGCAATAATTACAATACACAGGAAACCAATTCACCACTGAAAAATTACAGCCATACATTGTAAGTGTCTGCCAAGTCACATTAGGACTCAGACTGACTAGGATTTTGCATTATAAACATATTTAAGTGTTAGTTGCTCAATCGTGTCCAACTCTGTGTGATCCTATGGACTGTAGCTGGCCAGGATTCTCTGTCCATGGAATTTTACAGTGAGAATACTGGAGTGGGTTGCCATTCCCTTCTCCAGGGGATATTCTAAATACAGGAATAGAAACATGGTCTCCTGCATTGTAGGCAGATTCGTTACCATCTGAGCCACTAAGGAAGCCCATTGTGCCCCATTTAGGACATCTACATTGTCATTGCCTTGTCCCACACCTATCCACTTTATCTGAATTTCTCTCTCTCTCTCTTTTTTTTTTAATATCTGTACTAAATTGCAAGGGGATCTAAGACATAGTTTACCTTATGTCTGCATTTTTGCATCTACAAGATGTTACAGAGACAAGAAATAACTCTAAATGAACTATGCCTTGAGAAGAAAATTGAAGTTTTATTTCTAATGATTGAAACACATGTGTATTAGATAGATAACACAGAGAACTACCCAATGCTTTTACTGTCCAATTTCTATGTCAAAGCAAATGGTCTTCAAACAGAAAAAAAAAAAAAAAAAAAGTGGATAATAGGAATAAAAACCCAGGATAATACAAGAGTAGTTTGCTTAAAAATACTAAATTTTTCCTGGTCTACACAGAATACATTCTAGGGAATCTGAGGAAGTTTTGTAGAGGTTTACATTTCATTCATTCACTCCTATGGAATCATCCAAATGTGGGGAACTCCTGCAATATTGGACAGAGACATGTACTCTATTATTTTTTAAGGACAATGGATCATATTTGAGAAAACATAGACTGGTAAGTTTTACATTAACTTCCCAATAGAATTATTAAAGCCTTTAACCAACAATTTGTGAGTGCTTAGATTAAAAGAATTCACTAGGATTGAGTTAGCTGTTACTAGTCATGGCATACAAAATTTCCCTAACTTTCCCCATCTCCTTATTTTTTGGGGGAGGGCATTAAACATTATACCAGTGTCTGAAGGCAATAGTATAGTATTCAAATAGTATACTATTAGAATTTCATCAAAACATGTATCAACTCATTCCTTATTTTTCAGAAAATGCCATTCTGAAATTCACTAAGTATTCTTTAGTGGTCAAATCCAATGGTGGTTCCTCAGTCCCCAGAGTAATCATTGTTTTTCTGCTGAATATAATGTTTTTTATTTTTCATTTCCTTTGGTTTCAGTGTCTCTGTTACAGACTTAATTTTCTTTTTAACTCCTCTTTGCTTCTTTTCTTTCTTTTTTTTTTTTTCTTTTTCCTTCTTCTTTTCTATCTTGTTCTGGAATATAGGTTTCATTCAGGTTTTATCTTTGATCCCTGAAGAAATCACTTCTTGCAGTGTTGCAAGTCTCCACATCCTTTTTTGGAAGGTGATATTTACTTTCTACACTTAAAAAGCAACCATTTTCTGCATGATTATGCACCCACAGCTAACCTCTCTCACTGTTGTTGACTGTTAAAAGAAAGACAAATGATTCAGATTCTTCCTCTAGAAACTTACAACGGAGAAGAAACAAAGGGGAGAGGGAAAACCAAAAGGAGCAAGAGTAAGGAAGAGAGATGGGAAATAAATTTTGTCATACTTTATAGCCATGAAATGTTTATGTAGACCAAACAAGAAGATGAGTTAATTCTGAGAAATAAAAGAGAATGATGCAGGAATGTAAAAAGAGGATAAGAAAGTGCCCTCATGGTGTTTAAGTCCCTTGTTCTAATAGAAGGTTCTTTTTATTCTTACCCTTTAGGTCTCTGACACATCTCTCTTTTCATTAAGATATTTCAATAGGTTTCTCTTGCTTGTAATCAAAAGACAACTCATTAAGACAACTGTTTTCTTTCTCTGTAGTTTTCTGTGTTGATTTCAGTTATCACTTTTCAAGACTTGCTCTTACTACTAAGCTCCTACTTATTCCTGTCACCCTGTTGAACATTTCTAACTGAATATTAAAAGCTGAAACTCATTTTTTTTGGTACATCAGAACCCTCATGATTTTATTTTTCTTCCAATGAACAAATATTTAATTCATTAATTTAAAAGACTGGAAATATCTTGACTCCTTCATTTTAATGTTACCTATAACCAATTGATTATCAAATTATCCTAAGTTTAAGAATAAAATTATTGTCCTAATTTTATTATGGGAATAGAAGCATTTCCATGGATCCTTTTTTTCAAAACACTCATTCCTCAAAACTTGCCTGGAATAGTTCTAACATTTCTTGATTGAATTCTCAACACTCCTACCTTCAAATCACAGTGAATTCATATATCACCATTATAATCTATCCTACATTCAGATATCAATAAGATCATCAAGGCTTTACCACTTAGAGAGAGAAAAAGGTAACTTAGAGTATTTCTAATTCTTTAATATAAAATGATTTTATTTAACTCTATTACAAATGTGTAGACTAAATGTAACAAAATGACTTATACTGTTCCAGAATTACACACAATTTCTAAATGGTTTTAATCTAGTAAACATACATTTAGTGTCCAGCCTAATTTCTGGGCTTCAGTTTTGATTCAAAACAATGACTTTAATGGGGAATAGCATTTTATGGCATCACTAAGATACTAGCCATTAGCTATTTCAATCAAATAATCATACATTAGTGCTCAAATAAAAATTAGCACAAATTATTCTGACATTATATAAGCATTTAAAGATAATACAGAATATTCAGCAATCTAAACTGAGATATATGTGGTCTAGAGAAAAATCAATAATGCAATTTACTGTATTTAAATAATAGCCATACAAAATATTACTAAATAAGTCATTTATTTAGTTGTGGATATAAAATCTGCTGTTAAACCAAAATATTACATTTAGTGTCCAAGATTTCCCATCACATTTTTCAAGTGTACATTGAAAGACAAATATGAGTTTAAAACTGAGGCATTGCTTTGAACTATTGTTAGATTTTATCTTAAATAAGACACATATTTCAGTTTGTACTATATATTAAGAAGCTCCACTTTGCAATCTGAATTGCATAGATCAAATCCTGGTTTTTCAACTTACCTGATTTCAATACCTGAACAATTTGATTACATTCACTCAACATTCAGTTGTTGTGACATTTATATGTGATTATGTATAAAAATATATTAACTTATGGAATGGCATATGATAAACACTCAATACATTTTATCTCATTATTGTTATTATCATGATTGTTATTTAAATAATATCTGTAGAAAATGAAAAACCATGTAAAGACAAGTCTCAACTAAAATGTTTCTCTGAACGTGAACTGTAGTTAATTTTTATGGTGTCATTCAGATATTTATATTTATTCTAATACAAAGTAAACATACAATTTAATGTGAAGCATCCAGTAAGTATATGTATTTTTCTTTCTTCATATTTAATTAAAATCCAAAGTATATAAATGATATCATTAAAGAATTTCAACTCAATATCAAAAGAAAGAAAAATTGCAAAAACTGTGTCCCAGAGAAGCTTATATAATGTTTCAAATGTAGAAATTACTTGCTTTTACTATCAGTGAAGAAACTGAAGAATAAGGTTCTATATAATGTTTTTTTGGAAAACATCTAAGCTCGTTTTTCTTGAAGCTATGTTTGACTTTAATTTTTAAAAAAATGCAAGGATTTATTCAAACTCTTGTGTAACAGCTACAAAATCTTCATCCAAAATAACTCAAGAAACAGTTATTGAAGCTTATATTTCTTTATCCCTAAGGGTAATCTAAGGAAATATGATGGACATGTTAGAAATATGTAAGGAAATTTAAAACATGTTATGTCTCGATAACATACACAAGGGTCCCAGGTTGAAGACCCTGAGATGGTACCTTTTATAAAATTAAGATTGTTTCATTTTTTTAATGTCAATTTTATTGAAGTATAGTAGATTTACAAACATATTAGTTTCTACTGTTTCAGCAAAATGACTCAGTTATACATATAAACACATGCATTATTTTTCATGTTATTTTCCATTATGCTTTAACACAGGGTATTGAATAGTCCCCTGTGCTATGCAGTAGGATCCTGCTGTTCACTTATTTATATATAATACTGTGCATCTGCTAATCCCAAAGTCCCAATCAATGCCTCCCTCACCTCCCCCGCTAGCAACCACAAGTCTGTTCTCTGTGTCTGTGAGTCCGTTTCTATCTCATAGGTAAGTTCATTTGTGTCACATTTTAGATTCACGTATAAATGATATCATATGCTATCTGCCTCTCTCTTTCTGACATACTTCAGTTAGTATGATAATATCTAGGACTATCCATGTTGCTGGAAATGGCATTATTTCTTTTACTATGGCTGAGGATTATTCAACTTTGTTTCTATATCTTGAACTATTGTAAATACTGCTACAATGAATACTCGGGTGCATGTATCTTGTGGAATTAGAGTTTTCTCCAAGTATATGTCCAGGAGTGGGATTGCAGCATCGTATGGCAACTCTAAGTTTAGTTTTTTGAAGAACCCCCATACTGTTCTCCATAGTCAATGCACCAATTTAAATTTCCATCTCCAGTGCAAGTGGATTCCCTTTTCTCTGCACCCTTCCCAGCATTTGTTATTTGTGGACATTTTAGTGGTTGACATTCTGACTGGTGTGAGATGATATCTCATTGTAGTTTTGATTTGCATTTCTCTAATAATTAGCAACGTTGAGCATTAAGATTGTTTCCTTAATCCATTTCTAGTTTATCTCACTTTATGAAAATTGCTAAAGTCATCACTATATATGATAAATCACTAACATTTTTAAAGATATAAATTATTAATGCAATTTTTCTCTAGATGACAACAATAATTACAACTGCAAATATGTTTCCTATATGCCAGGCATTACACTAAACATTTGCTATGTGTTTTCTAATTTAGTCCTCCTAAAACTATTTGAGATAGGTGCTTTTATTATCCTCATTTATAAAAGTGAGGAAAATAAAACAAAGGGTTAAGAAATATGTTTACGCTAACAAAATGATTAAGAGGCTGGGAAACAATTCCAAATCTGACATACTGACTACTGAGTTCAAGCTCTTAATTTTTTAAAACATCTAAAGATGTCAGGTTAATCAATACAACAGTACATCTAATCCTATTCATTTGTTTAAGTGCATTTATCTAGGTTCCATCCACCCAGGTAGGGCTGGGGATGAAATGGCACTAAAGCAGAATAGTGGTGAGCTGTTATCAGGGGAAAAAAATGAATCGGACTTACCTTCTTGGGTATATTGGTGAAGAAAATATTCTCCCAGTACACTTTTAGTTGTTTTTCATTCTTACTATTCTTTCTTTTGGTTTTCTCATTCACTCACCTCATGTTAACCTCACTTATTTCTTCATGGGAAAGTGAGAAGGTAATTAGTTTTTCAATAAGATGAATAATGTTCTAGGAAAGCTTTAGGCATAACTAATTTAAAATGTTTTACTCAGAAGAGGGTAGCAGGGTTAGAAAGTATATTCATGAAATTTTATTATAAGCCAGTGGGTCACAATACAGATAATTTTACTTGTTTTTAAACTGAAGTTTTATTTGACCTTGTTTCTGGTTTTTACTTCTCAGTGTACAAGGGTTTTGACTATATTGGCTTTGTGGAGTTTCTCGGTATTTTGTTTCTGTTGTTCAGTCTCCCAGTCTGACTTTTTGCGACCCCATGGACTGCAGCATGCCAAGCCTCCCTGTCCCTCACCATTCCCTAGAGTTTGCCCAAGTTCATGTTCACTGCATCAGTGATGCCATCCAGCTATCTCATCCTCTTACGTCCTCTTCTCATTCTGTTCTTGATCTTTCCCAGCATCAGGGACTTTTCCAATGAGTCATCTGTTCACAACAGATGGCCAAAATACTGCAGCTTCAGCATCAGTCCTTCCAGTGAGTATTCAGGATTGATTTCCCTTAAGATTATTGGCTTGGTCTTGCTGTCCAGGTGACTTTTAGGATTCTTCTCCAGCACCACAGTTCAAAGGCATCAGCTCTTTGGTGTTCTGCCTTTCCTTATGGTCCAGTTTTCACAACCATGTGTTACCACTGGGAAGATCATAGCCTTAACTACATTGACCTTTGTCAACAAAGTACTTGCTCTGCTCTTCAACATACTGTATAGATTTGTCATCACTTTCCTGCCAAGAAGCAATTGTTTTCTGATTTTGGAGCCCAAGAAGAGGAAATCTGTATTCTCAGTATTTACTTTTTATAATTGCCCCTCTTCAGGTTGCACATTACAAACTAGTATGGTTCAGGATGGAAAGAAAATTTTATTTTCAAATTTAAAAGAATGTTATTTTTACTTGATTTTATGAAGCTTCTTTATCCCCCTCTCCTTTCTTCTTAAAATTCAAATACAGTCTTGAGTTTTCTTGTGGAAATGTGGATAAACTTAACTCGTTTGTCACCAAAACATGGTACAGTTTTGTACAGCAATTACTTTGTACACCATTACTTTAAGTTTATAGCCTCATTTTCATTATAAATAAATCATTGTAATACTTTTTATTCTATCTAAATACATCTCATCCGAAAGGCAAGATCTTCTGGGATGCTATTCAGTTGGCTCGTGTCATTCTATTATGTTAGTAAAATTGGCATTTACTTATTCTAGAGCTGTTGTATGGTGGTTTAGAAAGTCTGTCATTAAAACCCCAAGGTTTGTGGCTTCTTACAAGTTTCTAAACAGAAACAATCTGTAATAAGGAGAAATACACTAATCAGTGTATAACAGTGAGACATTTCGGGGCATTTTCAGAACGAGTGCTATAAGGCTAATGGCTAAATTACACTAAAAATAAATTCAAGTATATTTTTCAAATCAGATAGAGTTATTATTATAGGATTTTAATGGAAAAAAAATCCTTTCACTTGACAGCATACTGTAACATATTTATCAGGAGCAAAGTGTAATGTTAAAGGCTTTGAAGGTTATCAGAATACCTGGGTTTTAGTATCTCCTCTTCTACTTATCTCATACCAGTAAAACAGGGATAAAAATATTAGTATTACCTATGTTATAGAGTTACAACGATCAAAAGAGTATATGAAAGTATCTTTAAAACAAACAATTAATATATAAGGTAATTTATTTTACTTTTTTATTTTAAATTTTTGTTAGAGTCTGATTGATTTAAAATTTTATGTTAATTTCTGCTGTATAGTAAAATGAATCAACTATACATATATCCACTCTTTTATATTATTTTCTCATAGAGGTTATTACAGAGTATTGAGTAGAGTTCCATGTGATCTACAATGGTGCTATAAAATTGTGGTTTAGTCTCTAAGTCATGTCCAACTCTTTGCAGCCCCATGGACAGTAGCCCACTTTCCAGGCAAGAATATTGGAGCCGATTACCATTTCCTTCTCCAGAGGACCTTCCCCACCCAGAGATCGAACCTGGGTCTCCTGCATTGCAGGAAGATTCTTTACCAACTGAGCCTCCAGGGAAGCTATGCTATGCAATAGGTCCTTATTAATTATCTATTTTATATATAATAGTGTGTCTATGGGTTTTCTATGTGGTGCTAGTAGTAAAGAACCCACCTGCAAATGCAAGAGACACAAGAGCCCTGGGTTTGATCCCTGGGTTGGGAAGATCCTCTGAAAGAGGGTGCAGCAACTCACTCCAGTATTCTTGCCTGGAGAATCTTGTGTACAGAGGAGCCTGACGGGCTATGCTTCATAGGGTGACAAAGAGATGGACATGACTGAAGAGACTTAGCACACACACATATATAATAGTGTGTATATGTAAAGGGCTTCCCAAGTGGCACTAGTGGTAAAGAATCCACCTGTCAATGCAGGAGATGCAACAAACTCAGGTTCGATCCTTGGGGTGGGAAGATCCCATGGAATAGGAAATGGCAATCTGCTCCAGTATTCTTGCCTGGAAAATTCCATAGACAGAGGAGCCTGGCAGGCTATAGTCCATGGAGCCACAAAGAGGCAGACATGACTGAGCACACACATATGTAAAACTCAGTCTTCCAATTTATCTTCCCTCTTTCCTCTCTGGTAACCATAAGATTGTTTTCCACATCTGTGACTCTATTTTTGTTTTGTAAATAAGTTCATTTGTACCATTTTTTTAAGATTCCACATATAAGTGATAATATGTCTTTGTCTCACATACTTCATCCAGTATGAAAGTTCTTTGTTGCTGTTTAGTTGCTAAGTCATGTCTGACTCTTTTGCAACCGCATGGACTATAGCCAGCTAAGCTCCTCTGTCCATGAGAATTTCCCAGGCAATAATTTCCTCCTCCTGAGGATCTTCCCTGACCCAGAGATTGAACCTGCATCTCCTTCATTGGCAGGCAGATTCTTCACTACTGAGCTACCAGGGAAGCCTATGACAATCTCTAGGGTTATCCATGTTCCTGCATTATTTTGTTCTTCGTTAAGGTTGAGTAATATTTCATTGTATATAACTGCTACATCTCCCTTATCATTCCTCTGTTAATGGACTTTAGATTGTTTCCATGCCCTGACTGTTATAAATAGTTCTCCAGTGAACACTGTAGTGTACGTATCTTTTCAAATTATGATTTTCCCCAGATATATGCCCAGGAGTGGGATGGCTTTGGTGTCACAGCAATGGTGACATACCATGGGATCATATGGTAGCTCTATTTTTAGCTTTTTAAGGAACTTCCCTACTGTTCTTCATAAGTACAAAGTGAAATTGTTCAGTTGTATCTGACTCTGTGATCCCATAGACTGTAGCCTACCAGGCTCCTCCATCCATGGAATTTTCCTGGCAAGAGTACTGGAGTGAGTTGCCATTTCCTTCTCCAGGGAATTTTCCCAACCCAGGGATTGAACCTGGGTCTCCCACATTGCAGGCAGAGCTTTACTGTCTGAACTACCAGGGAAAACTACATTCCCACCAACAGTATAGGAGGAATACCTTTTCTTCACACCCTCTCTAGAATTTATTGTCTGTAGATTTTTCATGATAAGCAACCTGACCAGTGTGAGATGATACCTTATTGTAGTGTTGCTTCACATTTCTCCAATAATTTTTAATGCTGAGCACATTTTTACTTACCTTTTGTCCATGTATATGATTTCTTTAGAAACTGCCTATTTAGATCTTCCATACATTTTTTGATTGGAGGGTTTTTTTTTTTTTCTGATATTGAGCTGTGTAAGCTATTTGTATGTTTGGGAGATTAATCCCTTTTTGGTCACTTTATTTGCATGTATTTTCTCCCATTCTGTGGGTTGTCTTTTCATTTTGTTTAGATTACATCTTCTTTCCTTAAAATAATTCTTATCTATATTTTTCATTCTTATAATTGAAATGCTTCAGTTAGAAATAACTCAGGGAGGAGAAAACATTATTAAAAAAAAATAAAACTTTTGAAGAATAACATGCTAAAAGTCATATAAGAACCTGCACATCTTAATTGCATATTCTAGTTATTATTATTGTTTAACACAACCAGAATAAACCTACTTATGCATAGATTCTTGACTATAAGGCAACATGAGGTTATTTTAGTAACATCAAAGTAGAATAAGATGTGTGGCATAAGCTAATTTGCTCACTATTTATGTACTTTTCCACCCTGGGTAAATAAAAGCCATCTGCTATCCCTGGTAGCTCAAACGGTAAAGCGTCTGCCTGCAATGTGGGAGACCCAGGTTCAATCCCTGGGTTGGAAAGATCCCCTGGAGAAGGAAATGGCGGCAACCCACTCCAGTACTCTTGCCTGGAAAATTCCAAGGGCGGAGGAGCCTGGTAGGCTACAGTCTATGCGATCACAAAGAGTCAGACATAACTGAGCGACTTCACTTTGTACTTCTATACTATCAGAGTAGGATTCCAAATTTTTGTAATTTGTTTTCTTCAAAATAGGATAATCATCTGATGGACATTGGGTTCACTTAATAAACACTCTTTTTAGATACAAGGCAGGAATACTGTTTAACTTGAACAATTATCGGATAGTGCATAATTATCTTCTATCTTAGCCAAAAGTCATCTTGCGAAAGATGGTCAAATCACTTGGCTGCCTAACCAGATTATAAAAATCCTAGTAATGTATTCTCAATGGCACGTGAACTAGTTTCTGATAGCATATTCAAATGGATACTGTGCAATAGGCAAATACCTGTGTATCTGAATACACCTTCCCCTAAAAATACAGATATTTTTATGTAATCTGATGTTTCACTCATTGTAAACTAGAAATTTATCTTCAAATAAAATGTTATGCTTCATGCATGAAACAGTTTCTTCCTTATACAACTAGGGGATAAATTTAGATTTAGGTGAAATATAGCTAAAGAGAGATAAATTTTAAAACTCCTTCAAAGCCTTTTGGAAAGTATTAACAAAAACTTTGAGGTTTTTCACATGCAAATCTTATTTAATATGTCTATCATAACCAAGAGATCATTTCAGCATTATATTTGACTTCATATTTATTAGAGCAAATTATTTAATGAATATTTTAAACAAAATATGTTAAACAAGAAAACAAAATATATTAAACAAAATATGTTTAATATTTCTTGTATAGCTATTTAAATCATCATTCAGTTCAGTTCAGTTCAGTTCAGTCGCTCAGTCGTGTCCGAATCTTTGCGACCCCATGAAATGTAGCACGCCAGGCCTCCCTGTCCATCACCAACTCCCGGAGTTCACTCAGACTCACGTCCATCAAGTCAGTGATGCCATCCAGCCATCTCATCCTCTGTCGTCCCCTTCTTCTCCTGCCCCCAATCCCTCCCAGCATCAAAGTCTTTTCCAATGAGTCAACTCTTCACATGAGGTGGCCAAAGTACTGGAGTTTCAGCTTTAGCATCATTCCTTCCAAAGAAATCCCAGGGCTGATCTCCTTTAGGATGGACTGGTTAATTCACCTCAACTAGTTTTTTTTTTTTTTTTTTTTTTTTTTTTTTTTTAGTAAAAAGGCAAATTGAGAGAAGTCAAGTTTTAAAAGGTCCTAGCAAGTTTTAGGAGATTTCTTAAAAACAAAAACAAATATTCTCACAGCCAATAGAGATATACTGAAATAAAATGTATATTCCTTATAAACTGCGGTTGTTCTGTTTAAAAATGTAGCAACGTATGAAAATGTATTTAGTGACACATTCATTCAATCACATTTAAATATTCTTCTATTCATTTCCAAAATATTTGCTGAATGTGTGTGTAAATTACTAGTTAAAAATAATGATAGCATATTTTATATATAAAGTAAAATCTAAAATATTAAGACATGTTCAAACATGAATATATCTGTAGGATTTAGTTTCAAAAGATTACACTGATTTTTGCAAAAACTTCTCCCCAAAAGATAAACATCACAATTTTGCCCTAGAGTATTTTGTTTATAATTGACTTCCACATAACATAATTGAATGGAAGATTGCATTATCAGTTTACATATTTTGTTATTAAACTTTGACTAGTACTGATTTACATACAAAAGCAATTTTGAAAGAATAAGATCATGTTGTTTTTGTTGTCAAAAATTTCTCTGTGGCCTTAAAAGAAACTATCATCTTGAAATAGGTTACAATATGGCCACTAAGTTTTAAGATGTCAATCATATTATCACTTCTAAAATGGGCAGAGAAATGACTACACTACTGTGGGTTAAACACATTAAACAGGATTCATTTACTTTTAAAATTATATAACTGCCTCACTTCATCAGTATTTTGTACAAATATATATGACAGATCCAAAATTAACTTGGACATATAATTGAGAAAGAGGAAAAGTAAGGGGAAATAATAAAATGGCTGGAAAATGAATAAGATGACAATAAAATTATTGAAAATATATATAAAATGCAAGTTGCATTCATTGTGGGAAACACAGTGTCAGAGAATGTTCTTATCTTGAAGATAATAAGACTACTTTAATTTTAAATGTCAAAGCACTTATATTTACAGGTGAGGAAGCACTGAGAATAGGTAAAATCAAACAATTGCCTCAATATGAATAAAAAATTAGATATCTCATAAGAGAATCTATTAGTGGTAATTTTTAAAAAATGTGACACCCAAGCCTGCATTCAAAACAATTATCAATTAATGTATTTCAATTATTAAGAGTCATGAGCACAGGGCAGATGAGATCTCTGATATGAGATGAAGACATTTAATTCTTACTCTTTCAAATAGATTTAGCTTAATTGGATAATTTTACCTTGGAAACAGCTCTGCTACCTATAGATAAAGTATCCCTACTCACTTTAATTTATGGAATGTTTTACTCTTCCAATAGATAAACAATTTGTTGTGGTTGCATGCTTTATCCCAATGAGAGCTGTACTAACAAGCTGACTAGTTTAGTCCAATAGCTTAAGTCATAAATTAGGTCTAATAAATGTTTTCTGACAATGTGGACATCAAATAATTCACTTTTTTTTTCACACTAATTCCAAAGGTTTACTTCTGTGGGTATTTTTTCAATGTACAGTGACTTTTCTTTATATTTGTTAAGAGACTAATTTTTCTCCACTTGGGTTCTTACCATACCAATATCACTGTCTTTTTATTCTCTCTCTTCATTTTTGCTTCTCCCCTGAAACTATAAGGAATAGGAGGCCTTAATTATCTTGCATTGTCTGGCTGTTTACCAAGGTTTTCTAGTGTTTCCAAATTTCCATAACAATTCACATCACTATGTATGGACAAGTCCCTACTGTATCCAGTATCTTATGTAATGGAAAAGGACTGAATCATTTTGCTGTACACCAGAAGCTAACACAGTATAAATCAATTATACTTCAATTAAAAAAGAAAAAAACCTTTAACAAAAGAAATTTCAATTCTGTAAGTCAGCTGTCTTCGTTCCATTAATTGCTCTTCTCCTGTAGCAGGCATTTGCTCCATGGTTCATTTCAGTTCAGTCACTCAGTCGTGTCCGACTATTTGTGACCCCATGGACTGCAGCACACCAGGCTTCCCTGTCCATCACCAACTCCCGGAGCTTGCTCAAACTCATGTCCATTGAGTCAGTGATGCCATCCAACCCTACCACTAAATACTTGAAGCCAACTGCCTTCTGGCTTTCTTAAGTAGTTCTGTAGTTTCCCAGCTCAGATTAATTCCTCATATCTAATATTGATATGTATGTTTATTTTTAAACCATATTCTCTACATTCAGAGTTCAACTCTACATGCACTTGATCTAGAAACTGATAGCTTATGGTGAACAGTGTCGGATTTGTGATCTCTGAAGGAGAAAATTTAGCTTTGGGACCAGGGACCAGGCTTGATCACTCAAGGGCTTTTGTGTGGCAGTGTTTTATTAAAGTTTAAAAAGAGACAGAGAAAGCTTCTGACATAGACATCAGAAGGAGAAGAGAGATTGCCCCCTCACTAGTCTTAGCAAGGGAATTATATATTTTTAAAACTGGTTATTACAATAAATCAAAAGACTATCTTAAGGTTGTAAAGATCTTACTAGACCCACTCCCATAATATACAATTTACGGTAATAGGATTAGTCAGAAGGTTCTCAAGGAGAAACATGTCCTCAAGCAGGATCCATTTTTGTTGTATAATCCTTACTAAGACTAAAGAATGTAGAAAAAAAGTTTGTCCTTTCCTCCTCCTTGAGAATTCCAGACCATCTCTCCTCCTTGGGGACCCTGGACTTCTTATCAACCTACCTAGGAACTGACTCTCTCATCCCCCACTTTTCTTTTAGGAGATTTATATTGCCAAGGGAAAGGGGCATCGTTTTCATTTCATAACTACTTCCTGCTGTGATGGGGCACTGTCCCTAATTTGTTGAGGCAATATATTCTCCTAATCCTCATATTGAGGGTCTCTGATTCAGGGGCACCAAGTAATAGTTGGGGGAGGTTGTGGCCTTCATAGGAGCTTGAACAACCATTTGTAACCTAAAAGCTTTCAGACCGTTAGAAACAAACCACATTATGTAGTTACAGATGTAAGGCAAAATAGTCATTAAGCCAAGTTAAAACATAATCAAAATTAAAAGTCACATTATGTCCATAGTTACATCAGTCCATTTCAGGATTGCTAGATGTCATCAGATCAAGAAGAGATGTCATATAATATTGTTGTTGGTGAAGGTTTTTGCAGAGTTGAAGGAAGTCCCTTCCTTGAAGCAGAGAAAACCACCATGGGAAATCTTCAATTGATAAGGGTGGGGAGCACTCCACAGACGCAGCAATTAGACTGATTGTGGAGGCTGGGTCAGGGGTCACCTCCCAGAGTACTCATAATGTCTGTTACAAAGCTGAAAGCTGGGTCACATGTTAGCTAATTCTAAGGCTTCAGGATCTATGACAATATCTGTACACAAAAACAGTCTGTCATAGATACAGCCCCTTCTTCTTAGGGGGCAGTTCGAGCCCTCATTAAAGCTATGGGTCAAACTTTAAACCAACTGTCTTGTGTTTCCTGAGTTAGCTTACAAGGGTGCCTTTTAATAATGTCATTAGCCTTTTCAACTTTTTCTGAAGATTGGGGTCTCCAGGAACAGTGTAAGTGATATTTTATTCCTAGAGCTTTCAACACTCCTTGAGTTACAGTAGCTTTAAAGATGGAGCATTGTTGCTATGAACTTTAAAGTTTAAGGTCTCCTCCTTACATCATGAGAAGTCAGTACAGTAAGATTTCACCCATTCCTTAACCTCAGGCTTTATTGAATACTGCTTTTGATGTGAAAATAGGTGAGGGTCTTTGAGCTTGTTAAAGACAGGAACAGTATTTTGTGCTTCACCCACACTTTTTTTCATCAGTCCACACTCTAGGATTTAAATTAAAAAGAGTGGGTTCCATATTTGTGAAAACAGAGACCTGCACCTTGCTCAGTATATCACTCCCCAGAAGGGGTGAGGGAAATTCTGGCATGATTAGAAACTCATGAAAAAATAGGAAAATAGCACATAGTCCCAGTTGCAGCTTAAAGGGTGAGTGAAATAATAGTATTTGGCTCATCCAGACAGCCCCATAATGGTAGGAATGCAGACCAGGGGCTTCAGTGAGCACAGAGAAAGTTGCCCCTAGTGTCCAGAGAAATCTACTGATTGCCCCCCTCCCACCACAGCTATTAATACTCAGGGTTCCTCTGGTGTAATTTGGACAGGGGCTTGTATGGGGGCCCCCAGGAACCTTTAGTCCTGATTGTCTTGAGAGTTCAAACCCTGGGGCCTACGCCTCAGAGGGCAGTCTCTTCTCCAGTGTGGTCCTAGCAGACTGAACATGGATGCTGAGGCAGCCCGTTTGAGATGCCCCTCCTTCCCACAGTAATAACAAGTCCGTCCCTTTTCTCCTAGGTCCTTCTGGACATTTTTCCTCAGGCTGTTTCAGAGTAGATCTAACAGCCATTCTGGGGCTTCAGTCTTTTGCCTGGTTCTTTTTTGCCTCCTATTTTCCTGCTCATATTCTCTACCATATTATACCATCTAAGCCAGTTGCAACAGTTTTTTAAAGACTGACTTTATCCAAATGCCTTTTTTTCATAACTTACAGCAGATATCTGGAGCTGACTAAGTGAGAAATCTATCTTTTACTATCATTCCTCCCTCTACACTTTCAGAATCAGCATCATTAAACTTGCAGAGAGACTCCCATAGTCTATCTAGAAATTTACCAGGAGTTTCCTTCTCTTCCTGTTCTATGTCAATCAGTTTAGAATAGTCTAAAGTTTTACTGTGTGCTTGCTTGAGTCCTTCAAGAATACATCTGACAAACAGGCTCTGTTATGGGAACTTCTTGCCTCCAAGTAGGGAGGAGGCCTATTTCGTGTTCCCTCATTCCACTTGCCTTCAAGCCTTTCATCTCCAAAAGTAGTAGCTTCCCTAAAATTCAAGCTCTTGAGTCAGGAGTCAGCATCTGTCCCAAGACAAACAATACATCTCTCCAAGTAAGCTCATAAAATAAACTTAGTCCTGTGAAGGTTTCTCTGTACTTTTTGGATCCTTTAAATAATCTGGACTGCAATTGGGACTGTTTGAATTTCTACCAAGACTGAGACAACCCTTCCTGGAAGGGTGTCCTAATTGCTCAGCCTGTTCAGTTGGGAGCCCCAGATACAGGGGCAAAGTAAGAGAACAGGAGGCAGCTGAATGTTTCACACCCAAATCTTCACCCTTAGGACATAAGTCTGGCATGTCTTGCAGAGAGAGAAAGAACAATTCATATGTCACTTCTACCCATTTCTCTTGTTTTCTACAGAACTGGTCTAATAAGAAAACAGTATTATAATTGAGATCTTTCAACAGGCCAGTGTTTCCCATCTTGCAAAGAATACTGTGGCCATTCAGTATCACAAAAGAAGATCAGATGTGTCTTTTTTAAACTCTGGGGATCAAACATCCCAGTTTTTTAAAATACATTTTGAAGAAACTGTTCTGGAACTGCTAGCTCCCATCTATAAGAAAGAAAAAAAGTGGCATCCACAGCATGGCTTCTTTCCATTGGAGTCATCCCTCCTTGCTCTAGATGGGGTGTAGACAGACTTTCCACTGAAGCTTTCCTTCCCTGGTCAAACTTAGTCTGTCCCTACTGATGCAGGCACCTTACTCATCCCTCCTGTTTCTACCACCAAGGTAGGGTGGAGATGCACGAGGGATAGACCTGATGGCATCCTGAAATGATTTAATTCCATAACACCACGACCTTAGTCTAATTTTTGCTCTTCCTTTGGTGCCACCTGGAATGCATCAGAGTAGCCTTCCAGAATGCCTCCCAAGCTCAGACTACTAAGGGAAGCATCCGTGTTCCACAGGCCTGTGCACACTCTTGAGTACAGTCTTGACTGCAGTAGAAGCATTGAGTTATAAAGGGATGAGCAACAACCAAGATGTCCTTTTTGAGTGTCACCACACCAGTATAGCAAGAGGTGGTGGAGGGTTGACCAGCGAGGAAAGAGTGATTTTTATCCTCAAGCTATTAGGGCCAATTCTTCAGTTCATTTCCACAGATTCCACAGAAAGAATATCTAAGGACTTCAGACAAAAAACGTCAGAGAGCCTCCTCTGGTCCACTAAGAACTAGTGTTACCAAAGGAACAAGCCCGCTGTACTTCTAATCTGGGATTCTTGACCTAGAAACCTTGTGCTTGCTAGCAGCAGTTCCATACATATAGTTTGGAGGCACAGCTATGGCAAGGACTCACTTTTGGGACTCTGGCCCCTGAGGCAGGCAGCCAAGAGAGTGACTTCTAGCCTGAGAGATGTCCCTGGAGCTAGAGCTCCTCCTTGCTCCCAAATGTGCTCTTAGCAAGCCTGGGTTCCCTATGACTACCACGTTTGGGGTCTAAGTAAAAGTACACAGCAATAGCACGTATCACAAGTCCCTTGGAAGTCTATGATTTGACAGATTAGATTAGTAGTTCTAATTCCCCATGCAATTATGAAATGGTCAGAGACCAGGCAAATCTGACTGAGAAAGGAAAGTTCAGTCCATACACTCACCCATTTCTGGCCGCTCCCCTCACAGGGACGTTGGGTGTCTCTTGGCATTGGCAAGCTCGGATAAACTCTTGACAAAGCTTCTGCTATTGGGACTGCCTTCAGTCATTACAAGGCACTTTGAAACAGCAGAGCAAGGCTTAATGGTTACTTCGAGCAGGGTGTATCATTCCTTCACACAAGCACACTGTAGAATTAGTAAAGTAAAGCAGAAAATGTGTATGCTGAGAAAGCAGAGAGGCTAGAGCTCTTGAGTGTTCTTATCTTGTCCTGAAGATCCCAGATGAGCCCCTAAGATGATAGCTTACGGGGAACAGTATAGGATTTGTGACCTCAGAAGAAGGTTTAACTTTGGGACAAGGGACCACGCTTGATCACTCAAGAGCATTTGTGTAGCCATGTTTTATTAAAATACAAAAAGGGACAGAGAAAGCTTCTGACAGACATCTGAAGGGGGATGGAGAGTGCACTGCCCCCCGGCCCTCTAGTCTTAGTAAGGGAATTACATACTTTGTACATCGGTTATTACAATAAATCAAAAGACTGTCTCAAGGTTGTAAAGATCTTATTAGACTCACTTCCAGAAAATATACTTTAAGATAAACAGGATTAGTCAGAAGGTTCTCAAGAAGGAGAAACATGTCTTCAAGCAGGACACATTATTGTTATATAACCCTTACTAAGACTAAGGAATGTAGGAAAAAAACCCTCTGTCCTTTCCTCCTCCGTGAGAATTCCAGACCCTTCTTTCCTCCTCCTCCTTCTCCTCAGGGACCCCGGACTTCTTATCAACCTACCTAGGAAATGACTCTCTCAAAACTATTCCAGAAGAGTCCAAATAAGCATCAGTAAATTGTCCAGGGAAAAAATTTGTCTTCCCCTTTCTACAAGTTGACAGAAACTTTGTGTCTTCATATGCCTTTCATATAGCTACTTACTGAGATACCTAATGTCACTTAGCATGACTTAATTGAATGTTGCTGTGAGCTTTGTTCAATTCTGAAATATAGATTAATAGAGCCATGAGCAAAGAGTTGAAATTCTTCAAGCATGTGGCTTAAGCATCTTGGAAGTTTAGACTTTTTTTTTTTAAATTTTCAGTACAAGGAGATCATTTCAGCCAAGATGTACCCTGTTTCTATTTTTAAAATTTCTTCATATGATTGATAAGTGCCTAGTACAAAGTAACCTATTCCTGTCTCAGATAATTTATTTTCTCTTGGAGAAAAAAAAAATGAGCCACTCTTATTATTTGATTGTCAAATAACAAATTATCTCACATATGGAAAATTCTCCTACCTGTGCCAGGACCACTTGTACTATTCAAACTGAGATTTAAAAATCTACTTGTTACTCGCCTTATTTGAGTTATATGTTTTACTCTTTCACTTACTTAGGAAATACAACTGAAGCTAAAGTATATATAATTTACTCTCCTTGAAAAGTTATCCTGTAGCTCATAAAGACAACTGGAAACTAGTATTTCATAAATCATTTGAATTTTAAGGAATCATGTAGAGGATTTCTGAATTCAAAACACTTCTTTCTACAAATTATTACTTCCTTAAAACTTCTTGAGGGATATAAGATACATATTTTTTCTAATAAGTTGATTATCTATTTTGTGTTAAGCGCAGGTCTAGCCGGTAGGAACACAAAGGGCTTTGTCTAGGAATATCTAATACTCTCTCATTTCCTATTCCTAGATTATAGAATACAAGAGCACACACTGATATTTCAAGAATTTTAAAATGAGCACACTGTTATTTTATTTTCCTTGTTAAACGCTTGGCTTATTGATCTGCTAGCATGATGACAGTGGCATCCAGTGGTTCCTACACCAGATCACAGGCGCTTGCCTGTATAGGTATTTTACTTCCAGCCAATGAATTTCACCTGATAAAGCAAATTATGCATGTTATGCATATATATCTTTCTATACACACTAACCTTTTTGGAACCTTGTATTAAAAGCCACTATAAAGAAACATTCTCAATGGGTCACTTGAATAATATGATCTGATTGTATCTGTCTCTCCATGCTATAAAGCCCATTGTGAACCTTTAAGAAATAGATGAAAATATAAGTTGAATTCGTATTTTTAAATTAAATATCATTAACTTAAATTATAACTGTATTGCAGTTTTTATTGATACTTTATTGATAACATTCAAGTGAGCGTATGCGCATTGCATAGCTGTTTCAGTCATGTCTGATTCTTTGTGACCATATAGACTGTAGCCCTTCAGGCTTCTCTGTCCCTAGGGTTCTCCAGGCAAGAATACTGGATTGGGTTTCCATGGAACCTTCTAGGGGATCTTCCTAACCGAGGGATTGAACCTGTGTCTCTTATGACTCTTGCACTGGGAGGCAGTTTCTTTATCACTAGCACCACCTGGGAAGCCCATTCAAGAGAGTAATTAATTAGAACTTTAAATCCTAGTAATTACTTAGGATTAAAACACATAATCTGTGACATCATGAAAACTATTTTTGGAGAACAGATCTGAAATTTATCTTTTCCACATTAAGAAGTACTTAAGTCCCAATACAGTTCTAGAGTTTCAATCAGCAACCCTGTGACAGCCTCGAATCCAAAGATAAAGGTCATCTACAGAACACAGATAAAGCTTCGTGATAGGTGCTTGTTGGAGCAGTTCTAAAAGTTTCTGTGCAGCACCATCATTCCACAATATTTTCTTTAAAAGATAATATATTTCTGCATGAGATTTTTCTCCTCTGTCTGCTTTTATGTGCCTCATTAATTTTGTTCTACTTGCTATGTGATTGCATTTTTTTTTCTTTCTTTTTCTGAGTCTACCAGTTTCTGCAAAGTTATAACCTGAGCAACGCACATTACTCTCTGGGTGGTTTATGTAAATAATAATAATAAAAACTCCTGAAGCTTTATCCCTGTTCCCAGTGGTATCCCACTGACCTCTTTTCAGCTTGAAAAGGTTCTATCTATGGCTGATTTTTTGTATTTTCCCCCACTGGCAATTTTCAGCCTACTGTGCTTCTTCATCTGATTTCTTGACTCTTTCTTGATTTAAGAATTAATTATTGAAATGCATCAGATACACTCTGAAAATGTCAGTATATTTGGTTGGATTTACTAAGAAGCACAGCTTTTTGGCCAACATGATATTGGAACTGAATTTCAAGTAGTGCTTTTCTTCACACATCGCTTTCACAGGCAACACAAAACATAACGCAGATGATCTGTACCATCTCTGAAAAGGTTTGTGTTGTAGAAAGCCGTTTGTCTCTATCACTTTAAAGCAGAATATTTACCTTTGCATTTTAGTGCCTTTTTTCTCATTGAAACTTTAATAAACACTTTGTATAGAACTACAAGAGACTCACAGAAGCTGTCCATCCTCCAAACCAGCCTGTAGCTAATTTAATCTGTCCAATTCAGATGGTTATTGATCCTGGTATAAAAGGAATCCACAATCTTTCTTGTATTTGGTGGAATACTCTACAAGCCTGTTTTCACAAACTCAGACATAAGGATGCATACACTGAATAGCACAACGAGGCAGCTTGAGAGTGAAAGCAGTTTAAACACAAAGATTAAACTCACCTGAAGAGAAATTCAAATGCATTTATTAAAACAGTCTCAGTGTGGGTTTAAGAAGGGAAGGGCTGCTTTAATTTACAAGACATAATTTTAAAAGAATATTAATAAGATAATGTTTTAAAGAGCTTATACTTCATACTTATTTATTAACTTCTAAAATAATTATTAGGCACATGGCTACCCACTCTAGTATTCTTGCCTAGAGAATCTCACAAACAGGAGTCTGATGGACTACAGTCCATGTGGTTGCACAGTCTGACACGAATAAGCACAACCCCCAAGTTAACTGTAGGCCAAACTCTGTTTCAGGTGTTTCATTTTCACTGGTGTATATTACAAAGGAGAAAAAAATTTCTATCCTTACAGAACATATGTTCTGGTGGAGATGGTGGGTAGACAAGCGACAACACAGCAGAATAAGGAAATAGTACAATTGTGTTTGAAGGTGATTAGTACTATAAAGAAAACAGAGGCAATGAGGTTTAGATGTGCCTGGAGGTGGAAGGATTGCTATTTTTTTGAATTAATTTTTATTAAACCACAGTTGCTTTTCAATGTTGTGATAAGCATTGCTATTTTAACATGAAGTAGTGAGGAGAAAGCTTTACTGAGAAGATGACAGCTGAACAAACTGAAGACAGTGAGGGATCAGGCAGTGAGGATATTGAGGGAAGAGGATCACGTGTCAAGGGAAAGACCAGAGCAGAACAGTTCAGGATGTGTTACATACTTAAGAGCAAGGAAACTGGTGTGGGTAGAGCAGACTGAGGCAGAGAAAGGAAGTGAGATGTTGAAGGAGTAGAGGACATTAGATTGCCCGCTGGACCTGTTCACAAAGGATTTTGGTCTGCTATGGACCAAGCTTATGGTTGGTTTATGGACTCAACTTTTAAAGCAAATTTTAATGGGAAAGCATTAGAAGTGAACAGTGACATGTTCTGCCTTATGTATTTAAAAGATAAGCCTGGTTACTACATTGGGGTGGAGATAATAATGTAATATTACAGGAAAGTATTGGTGGTGGCTTTTATCAAGTGTTAGCATGAAGGTGCACAAGAAGTCGCAGTTGGTTTAAAAAGATAGCCAGTAAAATGTTCTCATAGTTTGGAGGCAGAATATTAGAGAAATTAAAGAGTCAAGATGTCTACAAGGCTTTGATCTATGCCACAGGGAGGATGACTTTCTGATTTGCTGAGGTGGAACAATTACAAGAAATAATGTACAAATATGTATATGGAAAAGTTTATAGTTGGTATCCTATTTTTCACAGCTGAGGTAAATAGCCAATATATGCTATAGACATTATTCATATATATATGTATGTATAATATATATGCATGATAGTCATAATGATACACAATTATATAATACTTCATAATATTAATAATCCAAAATATTTCCCAACTGATAGGGAAATATATGTTGTTTCCTCTCTCCTCCTCCTTTATACAAAGTGCTTCAATAAAAGTGCTTTAAATATTTCAATTTTTTATTTCTAGGAGTACCAAGAAGTTAGGCTGCTGGGTTAAATTATACAGCTATTTGTAAAATCTGTTTTTACATTATTACAAATTACTTTCATATGAGATTGTGAATATTCACTTTTTTACCAACACATATTCACAAATGCAAGAGTTTCCACTCCCATGAATCTTAGCTAATATCAGATAGAATCACTTTTTTAAAAGTATTTTGTCTAACTTGATAGCTAAATATTACATTCTTGCTTCTATAGTATCCATGTGTACCTGATATAATTTACTGGAATTCTCCAAGCGTTTTTGAACCATCTTTCTGAAAGTAAATAATGATTACTCAACATGTGCTTCTAGCAAATTAAATTTTAAAATATCCTTTTTTTAAAAAAGTATTTCAAAGAAACAACAATATTTGTTAGAGTGCTAAGAACTTAATAGATTTTTTTCAAATTTAATATAATATTTACAACTGATATCAGAAGGTTTTATATTCATAGATTAAGAAGTTGAAAGAATGACAAATTATACATTCTGCTCAACTATATATTTATTGTTAGTTTACATTGGCTGATTTTTAAAAACATAATCATTTTTAATAATAATGATAAGAAAGTTATATAAATAATTTTAGATGAAATTCTGTGAATTAAAATTAGAGAGTCTTCTCTATTTTCTTTTTAAGGATTCCTCACATTTATCTGGGGCTTCTCTATCTTTCTCTGACTCAGAGGCTAACTGGTTCCCTAGTTCTCTCCTACTAACAGACTTTTCTTCTCGTGGGTATGTCTTACCGCCCATCCTCACCCCTATCATGTTTCTCTCCATTTTTTTTTTTTTTTACGTCCAAATTTAACTTCTTAGGATCTAAGCCTTTAATATCTGAATGAACCAGAATAACTTAATTTCCTCTAATTTTTTAACATATATATTTTCCCTGTGTTGTTACATTGAACAGCCTAACTACTGCCTAGTTTAGGAGCAGGGATCAAGGTGAAGAAGAAACCTAAATCGATTAGGAGATGCATGAAAGAAATATAATAATAATATTTCAAGTCTATGCCACCTTATTACAATAACTACCTGAAGTATTTCAAGCAAAATCCTATACTTATCTGATCCTTAAATGTTTATCAAGAATTTTTACTTATATTTTAAAAATTATAATTCACTTAACCTTGTGAGATAACAGTTTTATAGATGAGGAATGCATGACTAAAAGATTTTAAGTAATTTATTTTAGGGTTATCTATGAGTAGATACCTAACACATTACAGAAATGCAGATCTTTGTTATTTCATGACAAATAATTTTTTACCTACAATTTCTTAGATGTTTGTATATTAATAGAAATAAGTTTTCCTCCCTCCATTTAAAAGGAAATGGTGAATAGACACTTATAGTAAATAATGAGAGGTTGATAGATTGCTGGATAAAATGGAGGAGCAATCAGCGGGAATAAGAGGGTGAGGGGCATAGGGACAATTCCGAAACATCAGTCTTCCGAGATGTTCCAGTGATTATAGCTGAGCAAATGATGTTAAACACTAATGATATCAGCAGTGCAATAAAAAGTATAAATCACTAGCCCTAGATGTAATGTGAAGACTTTCATCATTTGAAATATAATGATATCTTCAGATTTATGAAAACTTTGGACATTGTTAGATTCACAAACATTCAATCTCTGTTAATAAGATCATCAAAATAGCATAATCAGTGTCATGTTTATTTCTTTTTGTATATTACATAGTATGTGGGAAGGTTTTCTGATACATTATGTGCTCTAGGATGACATTAGTATGGACCCAATATAAGCAGATATAGCAATTGATATATTAAAAACTTTGATGTAAATGGGTTTCCTCCATTAGCTGTAATACCATGTGAATCAAAGAAATGCATTTTTTTTAATTTTTTATTTATTTTTATTTTATTTTTTTTAGGATGACATTAGTAGGGACCCAATATAAGCAGATATAGCAATTGATATATTAAAAACTTTGATGTAAATGGGTTTCCTCCATTAGCTGTACTAGCATGTGAATCAAAGAAATGCAATTTTTAAAATAATTTTACTATGATATCCAATATCCTTTCAATGTGTCTTTAAAAATTCATGTGTATGAAATTGTTTTATAAGTTGAGAACTCTTTTTTTTTTCTTTTTCTGTTGAAGCATGTCTCCATTAGTAGAAAAAGAAGACTCTTTATGAAACTCTTTAGAGATTTTTTCTTTCTCTATAAAACTCTTCAGGAACATTCCTATTCTACACTTCAAAGCTTTTCTCTTGTCATACTGTCCTTAATAGGTCTCAATATTGTTAGGTTTTAAAATAAAAGCATGGAAAATTCATTGTATTCTTCTTTTAATCAACTTTATCTCATTTATGTCTAGACAGCCATTAAAAAAAAAAAAATAAGCACACAGCACTGCCAAAAGAAAATGAAGCAGGCAAAATAGCTTAAATTGTCCTTGTCTCTTCTTTCTAGTCAATTTATTTTTCTACCCAGGTTTCTGATGGGTATCTGCGTTTGTGCAGGAACTCTGTCTGTATCTACTCCAGCTGAATACTCACTTATCTGAGTCTAATAACATCAGGGCTATAGATGCAAATGGGATGAGGAGACTAGGAGAGAGAGAGATTGTGATAGGCATACTACACATGGCTCAGTTTTACTTGATCTGAAAAACCTTCTCGGGCTGGTTACTCAGCCTTTCAGCAGCTGTCCTCAGTTCAGTTCAGTTCAGTCGCTCAGTCGTGTCCGACTCTTTGCGACCTCATGAATCGCAGCACGCCAGGCCTCCCTGTCCATCAACAACTCCCGGAGTTCACTCAGACTCACGTCCATCAAGTCAGTGATGCCATCCAGCCATCTCATCCTCTGTTGTCCCCTTCTTCTCCTGCCCCCAATCCCGCCCAGCATCAAAGTCTTTTCCAGTGAGTCAACTCTTCGCATGAGGTGGCCAAAGTACTGGAGTTTCAGCTTTAGCATCATTCCTTCCAAAGAAATCCCAGGGCTGATCTCCTTCAGAATGGACTGGTTGGATCTCCTTGCAGTCCAAGGGACTCTCAAGAGTCTTCTCCAACACCACAGTTCAAACGCATCAATTCTTTAGCACTCAACTTTCTTCACAGTCCAACTCTCACATCCATACATGACCACTGGAAAAACCATAGCCTTGACAGACTTTTGTTGGCAAAGTAACGTCTCTGCTTTTGAATATACGATCTAGGTTGGTCATAACTTTCCTTCCAAGGAGTAAGCGTCTTTTAATTTCATGGCTGCAATCACCATCTGCAGTGATTTTGGAGCCCCCAAAATAAACTCTGACACTGTTTCCACTGTTTCCCCATCTATTTCCCATGGAGTGATGGGACCAGATGCCATGATCTTCGTTTTCTGAATGTTGAGCTTTAAGCCAATTTTTTCACTCTCCTCTTTTACTTTCATCAAGAGGCTTTTTAGTTCCTCTTCACTTTCTGCCTTAAGGGTGGTGTCACTTGCATATCTGAGGTTATTGATATTTCTCCCAGCAATCTTGATTCCAGCTTGTGTTTCTTCCAGTCCAGCGTTTCTCATGATGTACTCTGCATATAAGTTAAATAAGCAGGGTGACAATATACAGCCTTGACGTACTCCTTTTCCTATTTGAAACCAGTCTGTTGTTCCATGTCCAGTTCTAACTGTTGCTTCCTGACCTGCATACAGATTTCTCAAGAGGCAGGTCAGGTGGTCTGGTATTCCCATCTCTTTCCGAATTGTCCACAGTTTATTGTGATCCACACAGTCAAAGGCTTTGGCATAGTCAATAAAGCAGAAATAGATGTTTTTCTGGAACTCTCTTGCTTTTTCGATGATCCAGCGGAAGTTGGCAATTTAATCTCTGGTTCCTCTGCCTTTTCGAAAACCAGCTTGAACATCTGGAAGTTCACGGTTCACATATTGCTGAAGCCTGGCTTGGACAATTTTTAGCATCTCAAGTCCTTCCCAATTGGGTGGCGTTCTTTTATGCACTCTCAGGATCCCCTGTCCTTCCTCTCTCATAACACTTACCACAATTGATTTCTCTATTTATATGTTCCTTTAGCTTCAAAAACTGCAAGAAATGCTACTAGGCTCTAATGCAGTGCCTAGTAATCCTTAAGTATTCACTATATGTCTTCAGAATAAATGACTTATGAGGATATTCAAGTAGCACACATAAATAAATCCAAGCATAAAATGTGCTATAAATATAAGGCTAAAAGTATCAATAATGAAAACAATAATAGCTAACCCTTATTGAACACTTACTACATGCAGATGCTTTCCTAACCACTTTCAGGTATGATCTCATTTTATCTTTATTACAACCATAGAAGACAGAGAATTGCTATGAGCTTCAGTATTATGAAAATAATTTGCATGATAATTGTTCTTCTCATATCTCCACTTTCCTAGTATAACCTATTTATTTTTCCTACTTATCTTCCTATTATTAAATGCTTTAATGAAGTGCAGATCAATTTTGTTATAAATTGCCAACCTAAGAAAGAGTATTACCTGCTCTAAAATAAGACACAATTTAAGATATATCTGCATCTTAGAACACTTTGTAGAAAATGACATTAAAAAAAATGTTGGCAGGGAAGTACATGCAGTAAGTAAAAGAATAGACACATTTTGTGTATTTCTGTATGATGCTCCGGAAAGAAGTCACAAAACCACCACAAAGCCACTATCATTAAACTGAGAATGTTTTTATATGCAGATGTTCAGAAATCCAGTTGGGATTAAAATAAAGTAAATGTATCATGATTCCATCATTCCATTTTTTTCAGTTCCAAATGCAAACATTTACTTATACTTAAATTATTTCTGTTTGTACAGTTAGAAGGATTGAAGATACATTTGATATCAGTTTTTTACTGCTGTTGTTAATATTTATTTGTTCATTTATGGTATTTGTTTTAAAATCTAACTGTTCTATTTTCTATTTATTAATGATCAAGAGTGAATTGCAAACCTGTTTCTTTAAGGTGATTTTTTTTTTCTCCACACACTACTCTTGCCATCCTCTACTAGATATGATTGTAAGCACTTTTAAAACTATGTTCTGAGAAATTTACTGAACTATCTTATGACACTTTCTGTGTTCTCTTCCTTTTAATATCAAAGTTCAACCTTAATCATACATTTTTATTTTGCTGAAAATATCTAGTGATTTTCTTGCTAACTCCATATATTTTGGGATGTGTTTTCATACTGAGTGAGTTCTTTTTGACTCCTGGGTTAGCATTTTCTGAAACATGAGTGCCATCTTCTCTGCTACTTAATTTTGTGAGGTCATCCCCTAACCTTTTTAAAATTGTCTACTTGTCCTTCTGTCTTTAATCCTGCACATGTAAACCTGGGAATAAAGCTAAATTGTTAGAGCATACAGACTAAACATACACTCTTCCTCTTTTTGTATTTTCTTCCTTTTTTCTATTTGGAGTGTTATTTGTATCACCATTCTATGCTAATTTTTGGGGGGTTTGTTTTGTTCTTAATCTGTTTATTGTATGTTGGAGTATAACAGTGTTGTGTAGCTTCAGATATACAACAAAGTGATTCAGGTATACATATGCATCGCAGGCCATGTCTCCTGCACTGGAGGCAGGTTCTTTACCATATGAGCTACAGGGAAGTCCCATACATATACAGGTATCTGTTATTTTTCAAATCCCTTACCCAATTAAGTTGCTACAGAATATTGAGCAGAGTTCTCTGAAACACTCTTCCTCTTGATTTCTTGCCACATTTGAAACATTTTGTAATTCACTGAAGATTACTTTGAGTTACAGCATTAGGCATTATGGCAAATATATTCAATATTCAATTTTTATGTTCTTAAAATATACTTGTAATACATATGAAAAATAGAATGAGAAACATTTTTATTATTTCTTTTTCCGGTGGTAAGAAGAACTAGATCTTTCAGTTGGACAGTTTTATAGTTTAATAAATCTATTTTATTAAGCCTATTTTAAAGTTTTATTAACCTGTTTTAAGGTTGAAAAAATGTCAAATGCAGTGGTGCAAGATAATTAGAGTTTTGGACACTGCTCTGATGTTGTTGTGACACTAAGAGAAAAAAAAAAAATTGGACAATTATTTTATCTCCTAATCTACTAAGCTACTTTTCCCCCATGCTATCAGCATGATTATCTATAGGAAAACAAACATTAAACTTCAAACAACTCATAATTTAATAAGCTGAGTATAAAGTTGATTCATGACATGTAAACATTTACAACTCTCTTTCTCAGAAGACTTATTACAAAATTAGATATAAATATTGAATTTGGAGTTCAAAAAAAGAGAGAAATTCAATATTAACTAAAATAAGGGCAATATATCTTTTAAAAAAGTAATTAAGAATTCTTGAGAAAGATTAAATTTGGAAAGGTAAACTACGGAGATTCAGTCAGAACTAAGAAACTCCACAGCTGAGGCAAGAAGGGAGTAGAGCCAGTGAGTGTGAAAAGCCATCTAAATTTCACCCTCACTTTAAAACCCCTGGCCCTAACATCTAACCCTAACCCTGTCCCTAGTCAATGAACCTAAAACTCAGGGAAGGAGCATGTCTGGGGAGGAAAAAGATGAAATATGCCTGATCATAAAGTGAGCCAGTTGTAAACTGAGCTTCATTTTTCCAAAAGAAAGTAGTTTTCAAATGTTTCAGTATTTTTAACGTTAATCTCTTAAAGATATTCTTGTCATGGTTAGATACATTCTTGTAGCAGTTACTTATCAGTGTAATAATCCATATATATAAATTAGTATATTTTTAAAGTCCATTAATAAATGGTACTTTATGTATAATTTGCATAGTTCAAAGATGTCTCAGTCAAAGTTCTCCAGTATAATTTATCTTGGATGTCAGAGTCTTGTTGTCACTGAAGCTACCTGAGTCACCTAGAATGATTTTCTTAGAGCACAGCTTCACATTTATCCAAGTTATTTAAGATATTATAAAATGTTTTGATTTGATCCTAACACTGGAAATTTTAGTGCATGTCTAAAATATCTGTTATTCATAATTTACACAAGGTAATCACTTAATATGGGCTTCCTTTGTGGCTCAGCTGGTAAAGAATCCATTGCAATGGAGGAGACCTGAGTTCGATCCCCAGGTTAGGAAGATTCCTTGGAGAAGGGAGATGCTACCCACTTCAGTATTCTGGTCTGAAGAATTTCATGGACTATACAATCCATGGGGTTGCAAAGAGTTGGACATGACTGAGAAGCTTTCAAAATCACTTAATATATTTCTTAAAGCCACTTTTAAAGAACAGACAACCATCCCTTGCAATTCTCGTCATATGCTTATGATTAAGTCCATGTTAATTTCTACTTTTAGTGTTCTATCCATAAAGTTTGTGTCAGGTGATTTCTACAAGAGTTCAAAATTAGCACTAAATGAGGTTATTTGGTAAACATGTAAAGCCTTTATAAGAACTGCTATCCCAGTGTGTGAGTATGAATATTGCTCATTTGTGTTCAACTCTTTGTGACCCCATGGAATTCTCCAGGCCAGAATACTGAAGTGGGTAGCCTTTCTTATCTCCAAGGAGTCTTCCCAACCTAGGGATGGAACCCAGATCTTCTGCACTGCAGGCAGATTCTTTACCAGCTGAGCCACAAGGGAAGCCCAAGAATACTGGAATGGATAGCCTATCTCTTCTTCAGCAGATCTTCCTGACTCAGGAATGGAACTGGCACTTCCTGCATTGCAGGAGGATTCTTTTCAACTGAGCTATTAGGGAAGCCCACAGTAACTTTTCTTTTTTTTTTTTTTAAACTGAGGTATAATTGGATATGGGCTTCCCCAGTGGCTCAGTGGTAAAGAATTTGCTTGCCAATGCAGGAGATGCTGGTTCAATTCCTGGATCAGGAAGATCCCCTGGAGAAAGAAATGGTAACCTTCTTCAGTATTCTTGCTTAAGAAATCCCATGGATAGAGGAGCCTGGTTGTCTACAGTCCATAGGGTCACAAAAGAGTCGTACATGACTTAGTAACTAAACAACAAAAACAATAATCAGAGGCACAATGTTACATATGTCAGATGGATAACATAATGACTCTGTTTTTAAAGTTTACACTCTATTTATAGTTATTATAAAATATTGGCTCTATTTTCTTTATTATACAATACATCCTTGTAGCTTATTTATTTTATACATAGTAGTTTGTACCTCTTAATCCTCTACCCCTATCTTGATCCCACCCAACACCCTCCCCACTGGTAACCGCAAGCTTGTTCTTTGTATCTGTGAGCCTGTTAACAGAGGAGTGCACAGTGTGTTGAAAAATCATAAGGGACTTTGTAGTACCCCATGGTTGGTAACAGGAAAGTTGTTATCAACCTTCAGTCTTAAAGTGAACTAGAGAAGATAGTAATTTCCAAGATAAGAAAGAAACAGTACAGGGAGGTCCACCTTTAAAGGTGAGAACTAGCTGGATACGACTCTATAGGAAGTGAGATTCTGACCTCTCTCTCCTTTCTTTGCTCTGATTTCCTGGAAGGGTCCAGTATTTGTCTAACTTAAATAGAAGCCAGAGCCTAAAATCCCAACCTGTAAGCCAGCCTCCCAGAGAACAAACAGGATAAGGGTAGAATGTGGGCTAAAGATTTAGGTGTGGATCTCTCACAGGGAAAATTTAATCCCTCTTCCTCTAGAATGTGTGTATGTGGCGCTCTATTTCTTTTCCATGGGGATGGACTTGCTCCCTATCTCCTGTACAATGTCACGAACTTCAGTCCATAGTTCATCAGGCACTCTATCTATCAGATATAGTCCATTAAATCTATTTTTCACTTTCACTGTATAAGGGATATGATTTAGGTCATACCTAAATGGTCTAGTTTTTTTCCCTACTTTCTTCAGTTTAAGTCTGAATTTGGCAATAAGTTCATGATCTGAGCCACAGTCAGCTCCCAGTCTTGTTTTTGCTGACAGTATAGAGCTTCTCCATTTTTGGCTGCAAAGAATATCAATCTGATTTCGATGTTGACCATCTGGTGACGTCCATGTGTAGAGTCTTCTCTTGTGTTGTTGGAAGAGGGTGTTTGCTATGACCAGTGCATTCTCTTGGCAAAACGCTATTAGCCTTTGCCCTGCTTCACTCAGTATTCCAAGGCCAAACTGTGCTTCTTAACGTCCTATTTTGCATTCCAGACCCCTATAATGAAAAGAACATCTTTTTTGGGTGATAGTTCTAAAAGGTCTTGTAGGTCTTCATAGAACCGTTCAACTTCAGCTTCTTCAGTGTTACTGGTTAGGGCATAGACTTGGATTACTGTGATATTGAATGGTTTGCCTTGGAAATGAACAGAGATCATTCTGTCGTTTTTGAGATTGCATCCAAGTACTGCATTTCGGACTCTTTCATTGACCATGGTGGCTACTTCATTTCTTATAAGGGATTCCTGCCCACAGTAGTATATAGAATGGTCATCTGAGTTAAATTCACCAATTCCAGTCCATTTTAGTTCGGTGATTCCTAGAATGTTGACACTCACTCTTGGCATCTCCTGTTTGACCACTTCCAATGTGCCCTGATTCATGGCCCTAACATGCGAGATTCCTATGCAATATTGTTCTTTATAGCATCATACCTTGCTTCTATCACCAAGTACATCCACAATTGGGTACTGTTTTTGCTTTGGCTCCATCCCTTCATTCTTTCTGGAGTTATTTCTCCACTGATCTCCAGCAGCATATTGGGCACCTACTGACCTGGGGAGTTCCTCTTTCAGTATCCTATCATTTTAATTTTCATACTGTTCATGGGGTTCCAAACAGTGTATTCTAAAGAAGATCAATCCTGGATGTTCATTGGAAGGACTGATGCTAAAGCTGAAACTCCAATACTTTGGCCACCTCATGAGAAGAGTTGACTTATTGGAAAAGACCCTGATGCTGGAAGGGATTGGAGGCAGGAGGAGAAGGGGATGACAGAGGACTGTCCACCAACTCGATAGATATAAGTTTGAGTAAACTTCGGGATTTGGTGATGGACAGGGAGGCCTGGCATGCTGTGATTCATCGGGTCACAAAGTCGGACATGACTGAATGACTTAACTGACATGCTGACTGACTGATGTGCCTCTGTGATAACAAAGTACCTGAGGCTGTTCCCAAGTTCATTGATACTTGGGATTTGAATTCTTGCTATATTAAATTTTTGAATCCAGAAAGAGAAAAGGGAAAGAATTACCTGGGGAGAGAGCATCCATTCTTTTGCCTCTTGTCTAGTAAGCCACTCTACAGTATAACCACCTGACTTCAAACACTAAAGTAATGCTCAAAATTCTCCAAGCCAGGCTTCAGCAATATGGGAACTGTGAAGTTCCTGATGTTCAAGCTGGTTATAGAAAAGGCAGAGGAACCAGAGATCAAATTGCCAACATCCGCTGGATCATGGGAAAAGCAAGAGAGTTCCAGAAAAACATCTATTTCTGCTTTATTGACTATGACAAAGCCTTTGACTGTGTGAATCACAATAAACTGTGGGAAATTCTGAAAGAGATGGGAATAATAGACCACCTAACCTGCCTCTTGAGAAATCTGTATGCAGGCTAAGAAGCAACAGCTAGAACTGGACATGGAACAACAGACTGGTTCCAAATAGGAAAAGGAGTACGTCAAGGCTGTATATTGTCACCCTGCTTATTTAACTTATATGCAGAGTACATCATGAGAAACGCTGGGCTGGAAGAAACACAAGCTGGAATCAAGATTGCCAGGAGAAATTTCAATAACCTCAGATATGCAGATGACACCACCCTTACAGCAGAAAGTGAAGAGGAACTAAAAAGCCTCTTGATGAAAGTGAAAGTGGAGAGTGAAAAAGTTGGCTTAAAGCTCAACATTCAGAAAATGAAGATCATGGCATCTGGTTCCATCACTCCATGGGAAATTGATGGGGAAACAGTATCAGACTTTATTTTTGGGGGCTCCAAAATCACTGCAGATGGTGATTGCAGCAATGAAATTAAAAGACACTTACTCCTTGGAAGAAAAGTTATGACCAACCTAGATAGCATATTCAAGAGCAGAGACATTACATTGCCGACTAAGGTCCATCTAGTCAAGGCTATGGTTTTTCCTGTGGTCATGTATGGATGTGAGAGTTGGACTGTGAAGAAGGCTGAGCACCGAAGAATTGATGCTTTTGAACTGTGGTGTTGGAGAAGACTCTTGAGAGTCCCTTGGACTGCAAGGAGATCCAACCAGTCCATTCTGAAGGAGATCAACCCTGGGATTTCTTTGGAAGGAATGATGCTAAAGCTGCAACTCCGGTACTTTGGCCACCTCATGCGAAGAGTTGACTCATTGGAAAAGACTCTGATGCTGGGAGGGATTGGGGGCAGGAGGAGAAGGGGACGACAGAGGATGAGATGGCTGGATGGCATCACTGACTCGATGGACGTGACTCTGAGTGAACTCTGGGAGTTGGTGATGGACAGGGAGGCCTGGCGTGCTGCAATTCACGGAGTCGCAAAGAGTCGGACACAACTGAGCTGAACTGAACTGAACTGAACTTCAAACGCTAAAGCCAGATTGCCCCACCTCTGGAAAGGAAAAGAGTCTTGGATGTTTTATTCTTTAAGAAATCAATTGGTTCAAAAGTAATTGCGGTTTTGCATTGCTGAACTTTGCTGTTGATATTGGAATACACTCAAAGAAATGTGGTTATGTTATATACAAATTTAATGCACGTTTCTCACTTTATGGATTATTTTGCTAATAAGGTTACTTGTTATTTATATTTATTTTATATTATAAAATGATATTATCAGCTCACTTCAGTCACTCAGTCGTGTCCAGCTCTTTGTGACCCCTTGATCTTCAGCACACCAGGCCTCCCTGTTCATCACCAACTCCCAGAGTTCACCCAAACCCATGTCCATTGATTGGTGATGCCATCCAGCCATCTCATCCTCTGTCATCCCCTTTTCCTCCTGCCCCCAGCATCAGAGTATTTTCACATGAGGTGGCCAAAGTACTGGAGTGGCAGCTTTGGCATCATTCCTTCCAAAGAAATCCCAGGGCTGATCTCCTTCAGAATGGATTGGTTGGAGCTCCTTGCAGTCCAAGGGACTCTCAAGAGTCTTCTCCAACACCACAGTTCAAAAGCATCTATTTTTTGGCACTCAGCTTTCTTCACAGTCCAACTCTCACATCCATACATGACTACTGGAAAAACCATAGCCTTGACTAGACGGACCTTAGTCGGCAAAGTAATGTCTCTGCTTTTGAATATGCTATCTAGGTTGGTCATAACTTTTCTCCCAAGGAGTAAGCATCTTTTAATTTCATGGCTGCAGTCACCATCTGCAGTGATTTTGGAGCCCCCCAAAAATAAAGTCTGACACTGTTTCCACTGTTTCCCCATCTATTTCCCATGAAGTGATGGGACCAGTTGCCATGATCTTCGTTTTCTGAATGTTGAGCTTTAAGCCAACTTTTTCATTCTCCTCTTTCACTTTCATCAAGAGGCGTTTTAGTTTCTCTTCACTTTTTGCCATAAGAGTGATGTTATCTGCATATCTGAGATTATTGATATTTCTCCCAGCAATCTTGATTCCTGCTTGTGCTTCTTCCAGCCCAGGGTTTCTCATGATGTACTCTGCATATAAGTTAAGTAAGCAGGGTGACAATATACAGCCTTGATATACTCCTTTCCTATTTGGAACCAGTCTGTTGTTCCACAGCATAAGAAGGGACTTATTGGTTTTGAAGCCTGATATATATATATATATATATATATCAGGGTTAGGGTTAGGGTTAGGGTTAGGGTTAGGGTTAGAGAGAGAGAGAGAGAGGGAGATATTTAGATATATCTAGATATCTATCTATATAGAGATCTACCTATCTATCTATCTATCTCTCTATATATATTTATATATATCACAGCCTAAGAAGGGACTTATTGGTTTAGAAGCCTAAAAAATCCAAGCTAAACCTAGCTTTAGACATAACTGTTCACATAAGTGTTCAAATAATACCATTATCATTGTAGCTCTCTTTTTTGAAAATATTTTAATTATTTTATTTTTATTTTTGGCTGTTTTGGTTCTTCATTTCTGTGCAGGCTTATCTCTAGCTGTGAGAGATGGGGTTGCTGTCTAGTTACCATGTGCAGGCTTCTCCTTATGGTGGCTTCTTTGGGTGTATGGACTTCAGCAGCTGCCGGTCCTTGGCCTGGTAGTTGTGGCTCCTGGAGTCTAAAGCACTGGCTCAACAGTTGTGGTGCATGGACTGAGCTGCTCCCCTGCACATGGGGTTTTACTGGATCAGAGATCAAGCTGTGGCCCCTGTATTGTCAGGCAGATTCTTCACCAGTGAACCATCAGGGAAGGCTTGTATCTTTTTCTTGGCAAATTTTAGCTCTACTTTTTGCTAACTTCACTTTATTCCTAGATGATCTCTGACCATAGTAGGGAATGACGGATTCTTATAGTTCCAGGTTACATGGTTGTCTCTCCCAAAGTCAGAAAGTCAAAATGAGACAAAGTCAGATTCATGCCTGTGCGTGCACTCTTTCCCCTCTCTCTTTCTCTCTCTTTTTCCTTATCTTCCACACACCTTCCCTCCTTCCCTCCTTCTCTTTGTGTGTTTCGATAAATCTCTGAAGGGAGAAGAAAGAAGGGAAAGTCGCTAGACCATTCAGGTGTGACCAAAATAAAATCCTTAATGATTATACAGTGGAAGTGACAAATAGATTCACGGGATTAGATCTGATACAGAGTGCCTGAAGAGCCATAGACAGAGGTTACTAACATTGTACAGGAGGCAGTGATCAAAACTATCCCTGAGAAGAAGAAATGCAAAAAGGCAAAATGGTCACCTGAGGAGGACTTACAAATAGCTGAGAAAAGAAGAGAAGCAAAAGGTAAAGGAGAAAAGGAAAGATGCATTCATTTGAATGGAGAGCTCCAAAGAACAGCAAGGAGAGAGAAAAAAGCCTTCCTCAGTGATCAGTGCAAAGAAATAGGGGAAAACAATAGAATGGGGAAGACTAGAGTTCTCTTCAAGAAAATTAGAGATACCAAGGGACCATTTCATGCAAAGATGGGCACAATTAAGAAAAGAAGCTGTTATGTGTGGACCTAATAGAAGCAGAAGATATTAAAGAGAGGTGTCAAGTATACACAAAACTATGCAAAAATGGTCTTAATGACCCAGATAACCATGATGGTGTGATCACACAACTAGAGCCAGACATCCTAGAGTGCAAAGTCAAGTGGGCCTTAGAAAGCATCAGTATGAACACAGCTAGTGGAGGTGATAGAATTCTAGCTGAGTTATTTCAAGTCCCAAAAGATGATGCTGTGAAAGTGCTGCACTCAATATGCCAGCAAATTTGGAAGACTCAGCAGTGGCCACAGGACTAGAAAAGGTCAGTTTTTATTCTAATCCCACAGAAAGGCAATGCCAAAGAATGTTCAAACTGCCACACAATTGCACTTATCTCTCATGCTGCCAAAGTAATATTCAAAATTCTCCAAGTTAGGCTTCAACAGTTCATGAACTGAGAACCCCCAGGTGTTCAAGATGGATTTAGAACAGGCAGAGGAACCAGAGATTGAATTGCCAACATCCGTTGGATCACAGAAAAAGCAAGATAATTACAGGAAAACATTTACTTCTGCTTCATTGACTACACTAAAATCTTTGACTGTGGGGATCACAACAAACTGGATAATTCTTAAAGAGTTGGGGATACCAAACCACCTTAGCTGCCTCCTGAGAAATCTGTATGCAGGTCAAGAAGCAATAGATAGAATCGGACATGGAACAATGAACTGGTTGCAAATAGGGAAAGGAGTGTGTCAAGGCTGTATATTGTCACCCTGCTTATTTAACTTTTATGCAAAGTACATTATGTGAATTTCCAGGCAGGATGAAGAGTAAGCTGCAATCAGGATTTCTGAGAGAAATATCAATAACTTCAGATATGCAGATGACACCACTTTCATGGCAGAAAGCAAAGAGGAATTAAAGAGCCTCTTGATGAGAGTGAACGAGGAGAGTGAAAAGGCTGGCTTAAAACTCAATATTCAAAAGAGAAGATCTTGGCATATGGGCCCATAACTTCATGGCAAATAGATGGGGAAACAATGAAAACAATGAGAGTTTTGTGTTTTTTTGGCTCCAAAATTACTGCAGATGGTGACTGAAGCCATGAAATTAAAAGACGCTTGCTCCTTGGACCCTAGACAGCCTATTAAAAAGCAGAGACATTACTTCATCCACAAAGGTCCATATAGTCAAATGTATGGTTTTACCAGTAGTCAAGTATGGATGTGAGAGTTGGACCATAAAGAAAGCTGAGCACCAAAGAATTGATGCTTTTGAACTATGGTGTTGGAGAAGACTCTTGAGAGTCCCTTGGACTGCAAGGAGCTCAAACCAGTCAATCCTAAAGAAAATAAAATCTGAATATTCAATGGAAAGAGTGATGCTGAAGCTGAAGCTCCAATACTTTGGCCACCTGATGCAAAGAACTGACTCATTTGATAAGACTCTGATGCTGGGAAAGTTTGAAGACAGGAGGAAAAGGGGATGACAGAGGATGAGATGGTTGGGTGGCATCACCGACTCAATGGACATGAATTTGAGCAAGCCTCAGGAGTTAGTAATAGACACAGAAACCGGGTGTGCTGCAGTCCATGGGGTCTCAAAGCATTTGACACGACATAGCAACTGAACTAAAGGCATATTTTGGCCACTTTGGGCCATGTGTCTTCTCTAGAACTAACTACCACTTCAGAAGAATTGGGATTGTTTGCTTTGGAAGGAATCAGAATCAAATGATTGCCTTTTGACACTCCCAAGCCCTATCTTTTTTGATGAATTTCTGTATCTGAAAGTAAAGGATGCTAGGGAGAACAGAAATTGGTAAATGTCCACTGCAAGTCTTTTGGAGATATTTCCCTGAAGCATTATTTTTAATGAAGAAAAGAAGGCAATAGTAAGACACTGAGCAGTATGTAGAACTTGAGGCAATTAAAGAAATAGAGAGTAAAACCTGGAGTATTAGAGTTAGTCATTAAATATTAGTGAGAATAAATATTTCATAAATATCTCTCAGTTATTTTTATAGAAAGCTACAAAAGTATGTTTTATTGCTTCTAACAGTCTTCTTTCCAGAAAATTTTAAATGTCTTTGCAGAAATAAACTTGTGTTACTAAGTAGCCACTTCAACTGCAAGAGGAAGTTAATGTTTTGATTTTAAGCTTTGCTTTAAAATTAGAAAAATAATTTCCCTCAGTCTTTGAAAGGAACTGTTAATTTAGCATGATAATTGAACAAACTGAGACTTATGTTTCAACTCAGCATGTGATGTTTCTTGTTTATAAATTTGTTTTTAAGGATTTATGAAGGAGCTGATTAATTTTGATAAAATCTTCTAGATCTCTAAAGATAGGAGGGTGAATATTTCCATGAGTCCTTCAACTTCTTATTTTGAAATGACATGTTTTTAATGACTTGTAACAATTGGGGTATTTATTTTGTTCTTTTAAAAATAGATTTCAGTGAATTTTTTAACGTGAAAAACAGCAAGGTATGCAATTATATTCATTATGGTTTGGCAATAAGATATAAAAAGCAATTTCTAAATGACAAGATTGTTACAAGATACATAATATTTGAAAGCATTCCATGTGGAATAGACATGAATAATTTATTCAACTACATCGATCACAATAATTCTATTTCATATTTTATTTATCCAAGTATGATATTTGTAAAAAAGAGTCATGTGATAATTGCTTGACATTTTGATCTTGGCATTATGTCTTACATTTATTTTTCAGATATATAGACACTATATTAAATATGAAAACTATCAGACTAATGTGAAATAGTTGCTATTATCTCAAATTGTCTTAGCATAAATATATTATAAAGTTTTTTAGTCTTCTGTTATTTTGATCCATTTGAACATTATTGAATAGTTCCCTGTGATAGAAAATGGATTTCTGTTTTATTCTTAAATTCTTTAACTCTGTGATTTTAAGAACTTTTTTAAAGGTTGTTATTCCCAAAAGTTGGAAGTGTAAAATATGGAAAAATTTTATATAATTGAATCTCCTGCACATTAGAAAGAGAAGGATACCATGGTTTTAATAAAAATGTCATTTCAGATAAATCATTGATTTATGTTTGGGTTATATGAGCTCAAGAGAGGAAGATTATCTTCAGTGGAAATTGCTGAATATTAGCTGTTTATGGCCTCATAAAATATTAAGTAAATGATAGTCTCCACTAATAGAATTTGCCATGTGCTTAGACTTAAATACAACAACAATTAGAAGAAGATTAATATTTATAATATTCTTGAAATATTATATGAAAGTAACTAAAGATAAAACTTTGACTTGTATATGTGTATTTCTTCATCCTTTTCTGTACTCCTGCATTCAATTTTTTTTTTTAATTAAGCAGCTACTACATGAAAGGCAAATTGTGCTAAGTCATTGGAGTATAAAAGTAGAGAAACAGTCCATATGTTTCAGGAACTACAGTTGAAGTGGCACAAAGACCTTGATTTTGACTTTATGAAGCAAATAATATGATCAATGAGATAGATAATTAAATAAATAATTCAAATACAGTGTGATACATTTTAGAGATTTATAGTCATTGGATGTTATACAAACAAAAGTAGAGGCATTTTTCATAGACTGGAGTAAGTGCCTGAATAAGAGGAGCGACGAGTAAGCTTTGAAAGATTGATAGAAGTTGAGACAAATGCCAAAGGAAAGGGCTAAAGAAGACACATGCAGTAGGAAGAGTCATAGTGCTGTAGATTCTGGTGACTTTGATTTTTTTTTTAAATATATATAATGACGTAAGTATATGGAACAGAGAGTAGAATGAAAGGAAAAGAGGCTGGAGAGTGAAGGACCATTCAGATACTAACGGAGGATTTTCAATTTAATCTTCATGATCCATTGTTGTCATTGTTGTTCAGTCTCTAGGTTATGTCATACTCTTTGTGACCCTATGGACTGCAGCGCACCAGGCTTTCCTGTCCTTCACTATCTCCCGGAGTTTGCTCAAACGCATGTCCATTGAGTCAGTGATGCTATCTAACCATGTCATTGGACTCTTTTACAATTTTTGTCTCTTCGCATCAGGTAGCCAAAGTACTGGAGCTTTAGATTCAGCACCAATCATTCCAATCAATATTCAGGGTTGAAATCCTTTAGGATTGATGAGTTTGATCTCCTCATTGTCCAAGGGACTCTCAAAAGTCTTCTCCAGCATCACAGCTCAAAATCATCAATTATTGGTCATTTAGCTGTCTTAATGGCCCAACTATCATATCCATACATGACTTTCAGAAAAGCCATAGCTCTGACTATTCGGACATTTGTTGGAAAAGTGATGTCTTTGCTTTTTAATATGCTCTCCAGGTTTGTCATAGATTTCCTCCCAAGAAGCAAGTCTCATTTAATTTTGTCACTGCAGTCACCATCCATGGTGATTTTGGAGCCCAAGAAAATAAATCTGTCACTGCTTCCACTTTTTCCCCTTCTATTTGCCATGAAGTGATGGAACAAAATGTTATGGTTTTAGCTTTTTGAATGTTGAGTTTTAAGCCAGTTTTTTCAATGATTAATTTTTTAATTAGTAAATGACTTATTTAAATTGCTTCCCTGGTGGTTCAGATGGTAAAAAATCTGTCTGCAATGCAGGAGACCCAGGTTTGATCCCTGGGTCAGGAAGATATCCAGGAGAAGGGAATTGCTGCCCACTCCAGTAATTTTGCCTGGAGAATTCCATGGACAGAGGAGCCTGGCAGGCTACAGTCCATGGAGTTGCAAAGAGTCAGACACAACTGAATGACTAACACTATTCAAATTGATGTTTTAAAAGGATTTCTAGGTAATAGAGGCTTGCTTTATCCTAGACCAACCAAATTTAGTAAGTGGAAGTTTTATTTCACCAGGGTGTGGGAAGGATGTAAACTACTGCAAACCAACAGATGGAGAAGTATAAAGTTGAGTTGCTTTATTTGTTTTTTAATTACTGCAAATATATTACTGGCTTGGCAGTACTCACTTAGAGACAAAGGGAGGTGGAAAAACAATAATGGACAGGGATATATATATATACTGAAGAGTGTTTTCTTGGTAGCGCAGAGTTCAGTAAATTAGCGCCAGGTTGATACTGTCACATAATTTGCTGGTAGGAGTACAACAGAGCAGCTTGTAAGAACAGATGAGCCAGGGCACAAATAAAGCAATGAACATAAATCAGAGAAACTTAATTTAGCATTGGACATCTAGATGGTGGTCAGTGAGCTGATCATTATTACCATACTGCCATGCACAGAGGAGACTCAAAAAATATTTGTTGATGGTAATTATAAACTCAGAAAGAAACATGACTAGCATTTCCCACCCCCATTTAGGGAAGAATTTAAATGTTTATTGTGATTAGTCAAAGGTGCTTTGTGGAGAACTATTTTGATGATTATCTAGACTGTAAGGTACTTCAAAATATCATGTGTTTCATTTGAAAACAGAGGCAAATTTATTTATGCATTTTATTTCCAACAGAATGTCTTATCAGTGTGTGTTTCTGATGATTTAATATTTAGTTTGGTTTTATTTGAAAAAGAGGTTTATGTATACAATCCATTGAATTTAAAGATAAACATTGCTAAATATGAGTGAGACTTTCAATGTACCAATAGTCTCACCTAGGATTAATCTCTTTGACTACTATGTTGCCAATTTAACTTGTCAATCTCACATTAGTTCCTCATTTTTTTGTGTGCACTGCAAGTCTCAATATTCTTGCTTGACTATTGAACATTTTGCCCATGTGTTTCTTTATTTTGCCCAAAAGAAAAAAAAGGAAAAAATATAAATATCATTTTAATGCATGATCCTGAGCATGAAAAGAGTAGAGTAGAGGTGGGTCCAAAAGTTAAAATAAATCATTTATGTATGGTAAACTCAAACCTAATTAAATTTACCTTAATAATAAGAAATAAAGAACATTATTAAATATGTAGCTCAGCCTATTATTTGGGACAGATTCTCAGTCGCTGTTTGACTTGAAACTCAAATCAAGGCTGATTTCATTTTCATTTTTATTTTTTAAGTTTAAGAAAAAAAAATAACAATTGAAACAATTACAATAAATGCTCCGACTTTAATCTTCTTCATTATTGTTAGAAATTTTTATCTGAATATAAAGGCACTGTTTGAATTCCTCTTTTACAGTTGTTCATTCCTGCCTAACTCTCTTCTTCATTATCCCAACTTTCCTCAAGTATAACCATTTAAAATTCAAGTTAAACAAAAAAAGAGAAAGAAAGAAAGAAACATAAAATTTAAACCATTTGATTGTGGTGAAATACAGTATACTATAATAACACACAACACAAAAAAGTAACTTATGCTATTTTATAAGCAATTATAATCACTCTTACATATACATTTAGAAATACTGATCTCCAGAATTTTTCTAGTCTCTATTCTATTGTTGCAAATGGCAATTAATTGTGGCATCAAGGAAGGGATAAATAGGTAAGTGGAAGGATTTATATTCTGTTTATTCATAAGTTCACATAACACTTCTGTTTATATTCCACTAGCCATGACTATATCTGCACATTTATACCTGCAAGAGAATCCCAAAATATGGTGTTTATGCTAGGACTCACATGCTGAGATAAAGTTGGAGAAGGGAAAGCAGATATTGAGAAATGATTAGCAGTCTCTACCACATATATTGCCTTGGGAATATTGTGTCCTCCCTCTACTTTGATGTTTATTTTCTAGTTTTTAAACAGCAGAATTGCAAACTCTTTTTCCCGTGGACTTTCTCTAAACTCTATTATAAATATCTCCTATGAGAATAAAAGATTTATTGTAAATAAATGTTCATGGTAAATATAAAAACTTTAAAATAACATATAGATTTATGAGAAAGCGACCCAAATACTTTTTTCTGAGTGTGTTACTATTTCATAAAATATTATAAAGACCTTTTGTGATTTATACTAGAATTTTTTTATAATTTCATTTTTTTATAAAAGAATCATCCATATATTATGTCAGATTTGTGAGAAATACAAAGTTTTCTGAACTCTCACTGCTCTGAAAGAAATGCTTTTCTAAAAATAAAATGTACATGTTGGGAAAATGTTCAAATCAACGTGCTAGTAGTTATGTTCAAAATTCCATTACTGTTAATGAGATTTGCAGGCATAACTTGCACTGCAAGTTTCTCTGAAATTTTTCCCAGCTGTGTCCTTAAAAGATGCCTACTTCTTCTCTTCCTTCTTTTTTAATTCATTTTATCAGAGCAGTTGCTTTTCAGCTTATCCATTTGTGTGTCAGTGGCATTTATCCTACATAAAATGTTGGACTTAAATGTAAAAGAAAATACTGTGTGTCCAGTACATGTATATGAGTCACAAACAATTCATTGACATGAACTTTAGCACCTTAGCATAGTTCTGATATGGAACTACTGCATAATTCATTACAAAAGAACATGAAGCATTCAGAAGTCAGTGTTCATTCAGGGATGTGCTAAAATATTAGCAGCACAAGGAAATATGCTTTTTCTATACATAATTTACACAAAGCAGCTGATACATTTTATGGTTCCTAATAGAGTTATTTTGTTCCCTTTACAGTTTTTTGGAAATATTTTAAAAGTAATACATTAAGAGAAAGTATATTAAAACAAATTTTCATGGCATATCTTATTATTTTCTGTTTTATATGCATTTCCTTGGAAGGCATTTAGTAGTGATTAAATTCATATTTCTTAAAAATATTTTAAAAATGTGTGATATAGTCACATGATCTAAAATGAAACACTGTAAAAGGTATACAGTCTTTAGGATTTGTTAACATGAATTTTAGCTTATCATCTTTTTCTTGTACCACATGGACTTGCTACTTCCTAAGAAAGAGAAAATTGATTTATATCATGCACAAGTCCTGCTGGCAATATTTTATATTATCAGAGTTCATGCCTTTGGCCATTATTTTAACTTGGTTCTTTACAAAGCAGGAGCAAAAGTAGGAATAAGAATCATCTACAGAAACATTTACAAAACCCATCTCACCACCATCACATTCCCAAACTCTGCCTTACTGAGCCACACGTTTTTAGCATAATTAGACATTTTGTGTTCTTTTGGTTTGGCACATAAATAGGGCTGGGAACTTATTTTCTAGAAACTCTAAAACATGTTTATATTTTCCTTAAAAAAATAATTACCAAATCCTTAAAAGGCAAAATATATATATTTTATCTTCAAGTGTTAGTGGAAACACAACCAAAGTAAAAGCAATTAGTTCTATGAATAAAAACTGTTAATCCTGTAAAATAAAATCTTGCAGAAAAGACATTATGTTAGTAACAGCATAATGAGTTCAGCAACATCATTCTGCTGTCTTCCAAACATATCAGGTTTCTGACTCTTCTGAACTCTGCTCTCAAGGAACTTAAAATCTTCAAAGGCTTTCTGATGATCACCAAAAATATAAGTCAAACAATGGAAAGTAATCTATATGGCCAGATAAGAATCTGAGAATGGTTGCTAAATAAATTAAATGTTAGATAAAAGCAATGCACCAAGAATTTAAATTATATATCCTAGTAGAAAGGAAAAATAACATTTGCCCATTGGTGGAATTCTCCAGGAAAGGACTCTGAGAGGACTCTGAGATAGACATTTGCATGCAAAGGAAGCAGGATTGGCCAGAAGTCAAACTTGAAATGCAGTCACAGCAAGTCTCAGCCAATCCATCCAGGGGTATAGAGCTAGGACAACTTTTAAAAGTTGTCCTTTTTGTAGTCCTTCATGTGCTTGTGGTTGGGGTGTGTGTGTGTGACATCAGTGAGTTAGCTTCTTTTGACAGAAGACAATTCCAATCAAATGACTCAGTTGAGAGTTGCTTAGTTATCCAGTTGGTGCGGAACGAGTGTCTCAGGTGTGATGTGGGATCTGGTGTGTGTGTTAATCACTCAATCATGTTCGACTCTCTGTGACTCCATGGACTATAGCCCACCAGGCCCCTCTGTCCATGGGATTCACCAGGCAAGAATACTGGAGTAGATTGCCATTTCCTTCTCCAGGGTATCTGGGATCTGGGGGAGGCCCATCAGTATCTGTTCTCCCTAGTTTACTTTAAGATAGGGAGATGCTGGGCTTCTCTGGTAGCTCAGTTGGTAAAGTATCTGCTTGCACTGCAGGAGATCCAGGTTTAATCCTTGGCTTGGGAAGATTCCCTGGAAAGGGAATGCCTATCTGCTACAGTATTCTTGCCTGGAGAATTCCATGGCTAGAGGAATCTGGTGGGCCATGAAGTGGCAGAGTCAGACATCGCTGAGCGACTAATACAGGGAGTTATAAGTGAATAACCTTGGTTTATTATGCAAGAGGGCATCAGAAGGCAGACACACTGAAACCATACTCAGAAAACTAGTCAATCTAATCATACTAGGACCACAGCCTTGTCTAACTCAACGAAACTAAGCCATGCCCGTGGGGCAACACAAGACGGGTGGGTCATGGTGGAGAGGTCTGACAGAATGTGGTCCACTGGAGAAGGGAATGGCAAACCACTTCAGTATTCTTTCCTTGAGAACCCTATGAACAGTATGAAAAGGCAAAATGATAGGATACTGAAAGAGGTACTCCCCAGGTCAATAGGTGCCCAATATGCTATTGGAGATCAGTGAAGAAATAACTCCAAAAAGAATGAAAGGATGGAGCCAAAGCAAAAACAATACCCAGCTGTGGATGTGACTGGTAATAGAAACAAGGTCTGATGCTGTAAAGAGCAATATTGCATAGGAACCTGGAATGTCCGGTCCATGAATGAGGTAAATTGGAAGTGGTCAAACAGGAGATGTCAAGAGTGAACGTCGGTATTCTAGGAATCAGCGAACCAAAATGGACTGGAATGGGTGAATTTAACTCAGATGACCATTCTATATACGACTGTGGGCAGGAATCCCTCAGAAGAAATGGAGTAGACCTCGTGGTCAACAAAAGAGTCCAAAATGCAGTACTTGGATGCAATCTCAAAAATGACAGAATGATATCTGTTCATTTCCAAGGCAAACCATTCAATATCACAGTAATCCAAGTCTATGCCCCAACCAGTAATGCTGAAGAAGCTGAATTTGAACAGTTCTATGAAGACCTACAAGACCTTTTAGAACTGACAGCCAAAAAAGATGTCCTTTTCATTATAGGGGACTGGAATGCAAAAGTAGGAAGCCAAGAAACACCTGGAGTAACAGGCAAATTTGGCCTTGGAATGCAGAATGAAGCAGGGCAAAGACTAATAGAGTTTTGCCAAGAGAATGCACTGGTCATAGCAAACACCCTCTTCCAACAACACAAGAGAAGACTCTACACATGGACTTCACCAGATGGTCAACACCGAAATCAGATTGATTATATTCTCTACAGCCAAAGATGGAGAAGCTCTATACAGTCAACAAAAACAAGACCAGGAGCTGACTGTGGATCAGATCATGAACTCCTCATTACCAAATTCAGAATTAAATTGAAGAAAGTAGGGAAAACCGCTAGACCATTCAGGTATGACCTAAGTCAAATCCCTTATGATTATACAGTGGAAGTGAGAAATAGATTTAAGGGTCTAGATCTGATAGAATGCCTGATGAACTATGGAATGAGGTTCATGACACTGTACAGGAGACAGGGATCAAGACCATCCCCATGGAAAAGAAATGCAAAAAAGCAAAATGGCTGTCTGGGGAAGCCTTACTAATAGCTATGAAAAGAAGAGAGGTGAAAAGCCAAGGAGAAAAGGAAATGTATAAGCATCTGAATGCAGAGTTCCAAAGAATAGCAAGAAGAGATATGAAATCCTTCTTCAGTGATCAGTGCAAAGAAATAGAAGAAAAGAACAGAATGGCAAAGACTAGAGATCTCTTCAAGAAAATTAGAGACATCAAGGGAACATTTCATGCAAAGATGGGCTCCATAAAGGACAGAAATGTTATGGACCTAACAGAAACAGAACACATTAAGAAGAGATGGCAAGAATACACAGAAGAAATGTACAGAAAAGATCTTCACGACCCGGATAATCACGATGATGTGATCACTCACCTAGAGCCAGACATCCTGGAATGTGAAGTCAAGTGGGCCTTGGAAAGCATCACTATGAACAAAGCTACTGAAGGTGATGGAATTCCAGTGAAGCTATTTCAAATCCTGAAAGCTGATGCTGTGAAAGTGCTACACTCAATATGCCAGCAAATTTGGAAAACTCAGCAGTGGCCACAGGACTGGAAAAGGTCAGTTTTCATTCCAATCCCAAAGAAAGGCAATGCCAAAGAATGCTCAAACTACTGCACAATTGCACTCATCTCACATGCTAGTAAAATAATGCTCAAAATTCTCCAAGGCTGGCTTCAGCAATATGTGAACCGTGAACTTCCAGATGTTCAAGTTAGTTTTAGAAAAGGCAGAGGAACCAGAGATCAAATTGTCAACATCCGCTGGATCATGGAAAAAGCAAGAGAGTTTTAGAATAACATCTATTTCTGCTTTATTGACTATGCCAAAGCCTTTGATTGTGTGGATCACAATAAACTGTGGAAACTTCTGAGAGAGATGGGAATACCAGAACATCTAACTTGCCCCTTGAGAAATCTGTATGCAGGTCAGGAAGCAACAGTGAGAACTGGACATGGAACAACAGACTGGTTCCAAATAGGAAAAGGAGTACGTCAAGGCTGCATATTGTCACCCTGTTTATTTAACTTATATGCAGAGTACATCATGAGAAACATGGGGCTGGAAGAAGCACAAGCTGGAATCAAGATTGCCGGGAGAAATATCAATAACCTCAGATATGCAGATGACACCACCCTTATGGCAGAAAGTGAAGAGGAACTAGAAAGCCTCTTGATGAAAGTGAAAGAAGAGAGTGAAAAAGTTGGCTTAAAGCTCAACATTCAGAAAACAAAGATCATGGCATCTGGTCCCATCACTTCATGACAAATAGATGGGGAAACAGTGTCAGACTATTTTTTTGGACTCCAAAATCACTGCAGATGGTGATTGCAGCCATGAAATTAAAAGACGCTTACTCCTTGGAAGAAATGTTATGAGCAACCTAGATAGCATATTCAGAAGCAGAGACATTACTTTGCCAACTAAGGTCCGTCTAGTCAAGGCTATGGTTTTTCCAGTAGTCATGTATGGATGTGAGAGTTGGACTGTGAAGAAAGCTGAGCCCTGAAGAATAGATACTTTTGAACTGTGGTGTTGAAGAAGACTCTTGAGAGTCCCTTGGACTGCAAGGAGATCCAACCAATCCATTTTGAAGGAGATCAGCCCTGGGATTTCTTTGGAAGGAATGATGCTAAAGCTGAAACTCCAATACTTTGGCCACCTCATGTGAAGAGTTGACTCATTGGAAAAGACTTTGATGCTGGGAGGGACTGGGGGCAGGAGGAGAAGGGGACGACAGAGGATGAGATGGCTGGATGGCATCACCGATTCAATGGACATGAGTCTGAGTGAACTCCGGGAGTTGGTGATGGACAGTGAGGCCTGGCGTGCTGCGATTCATGGGGTCACAAAGAGTCAGACACCTCTGAGCGAGTGAACTGAACCGAACCAAACCAAACCTTGCTTTTGAAGAATTACACAGTGAAAGGAGGAAGGCATCTTGAAATGGGTTGGAAAGATAGTTCAAATAACTAGTGTGTAATTAAAAAATTTAACACTCAAAATCGTTTACATGTGCCAGTGAACCCAGAAACAAGTAATAGATGATGGAAGAAGAAAATTTGTAGTCCAGTAGGAAACCCCACTTCATAAAGCAGATGGGTTGGAAAGTCTGTGACAAATGAAAAGAGCATCCTGTTAACAAACAAAGAGATGCCCTGAAGGCCCTTCACTGTTTGGCACCAGTTATATATCTTCTCCACTGTTGCTTTTTTGACACCACTCCAAATTTTTTTCTTAAGCACTCATTATTTACTGGAATGAACACTAATTTCACAAACAAGATATTTCTCATGCTGCATTTCTACCTCCTTTTCCCTGTTTCGAGTCCTCCCATCTTTCAAGTCCTATCTCATTCCACGTTTTCCCCCAAGCCTTCACTTCTATCCTCCTTTCTTGAAACTCTCCTGCATTTCCTAGTCATGGAGTGCATGTTCCAGTCTCTTTTCCTTATCCTTTCCTCTCATGTCCTTGACTATGATCTTTTTCTCATTTCTTTCTTTCTATAAATTCATAATCCAGTCACATCAGACTGGAGAATAACAGTTTCTATCCAAAACTTTTCTTCAAAGAGCTTTACATTTGTTTTCTCTGTCCATACCTCTATCTTTGCAGATATTTCTTGGTGATCTTAGTCACTACACCCTTTTTCACAATTATTCTCTTTTGCCTTCCTTTCTCTACTATGCATTATCTGACTTGTCTTGCAAGAATTCTGTCCTCCTTTATTATATTTTAATAAGCATATTCTATGATTATGTAATTTTGATATAAATAGAGGGAAGTAACGAAAGAATAAAAAAATTTATCATCTAGGGATATCTGTTATCGTTATGTTGTTACTGTTGTTTCAGTAGATAAGTCGTGTATGACTCTTTAAAACCCCGTGGATTGCAGCACACCAGGCTTCCTTGTCCTTCACTATCTCCTAGAGTTTGTTCAAGTTCGTGTCCATTGAGTTGGTGATGCTATCTAATCATTTCATTCTCTGCTGCCCTTTTCTCCTTTTGCCGTCAATCTTTCCCAGAATCAGGGGCTTTTCCAATGAATTGGCTCTTGTTATCAAGTGGCCAAAGTATTAGAGCTTTAGCTTCAGCATCGGTCCTTCAGTGAATATTCAGGATTGATTTCCTTTGACTGGGTTGATCTCTTTGATGTCCAAGGGACTCTCAAGAGTCTCCTTCAGCAACATAGTTTGAAAGCATCAGTTCTTCAGTGCTCAGCCATTTTTATGCTCCAACTCTCATATCTGTACATGACTACTGGAAAGACCATAGCTTTGACTATATGGATCTTTGTCAGCAAAGTGATTTCTTTGCTTTTTAATACACTGTCTAATCATTATGTTAGCGTGTTTCTTTTCCTCTTTCTGCGTTATGTTAAAAGTACAATCCCAATTTTATGCCTAATTTGTATTTTTTGGCTAAATTATTTAATTATTTTTCATATACTAAAAGTGCTTGTGAACGTCATTTTTCTAGAAGAAAGTTAATGTGTTTGGAGATACACTATACAGTATTCCATTCTATTCTGAAATATAATTTAAAATGAAATAATAGGCTTGAAAAATTCAGGTAATCAGTTTAAAACTATTAATGATTATCAGTAATAAATGGAGTCATCAAAAGATAGGAAGTTTGAAACTACAAATAGAAAGACATTATGAATAAGCATGCTGTGATAAGGAAAAAGTAGATAAAGAATTTGTTAAGCAGCTAGATTATAACTTAATAGGAACAAAAAGGAATAACTTTGTATACATAAAATTGAGCAAGATGATCTGTGCTCAAAGTCAAATCTTTGGTACCAAGAGGTACTTGTTATACAACCAAACCTAAAGTTAGCATTTGAAAGACTTAACTACTTAATGAGGATTGTTTTCCTGTGTGACATATTTATTTGTTTCCATATTCCTTATTCGTTGAGAGAAGTATCAAAGCACCACAAATAGGGTCATTTCCAGAAAAGAATGTGAAAATGACTCTTGTTCCTCTTAAACAATTTTCAAGCCCAGAAATGATTAATAATAGTTCCTTACATTTGTATAGCAAAAGTGTTATAAAATCACTTTCATATTAATTATCACCTTTTATGCTCACAACAAAACTGAAGCAGGGTATTATAATTATTCTCTTTATAAATGGATGAACCAATGTCAGAGAAGTTAAATGATTTACTGAAGATGGCACTGTTAGCAAAGGGCATCCAAACCTTAACCTGATTCATTCTCTTTTGTTGTTGTTATGTTTCTCTACTAATGTTAGGGAGGTGGATTTTGTTGAGTTGACAAAAAATGTCATATTTTTTCTAACAAAGAAATTTCAGTCTTAAATTCTTCATAGCTGTTTCCTTCTTGTTTGTTTGGTATATGTCCTGGTATATAGGAAATAATATATTACTAAACTCAATGAGGTACATTAGTGCGTATGAAGTTTTTCTCTGAAACAAAGCTGTTATACTTTAGTCTTCTGGCAATTGCTACTGAAAATAAGTCATAATCCTCCTTCCTCTTCTGAGAATTACCCAGTTGGATGATGCTAAAGTTTTAAAATTATTCTTAAAATATTAAACATTTCTGGTATCTGACTAATTGAGGGTTCATTAATGTTGCCTATGAGGTGATAAAGACATCAGTTTCAGATATTTGTATTTCTACTTCAGGATTTATTTTAATCTTCACAGTCCCAATTGTGATTAACTGTCCTTCAGATTTTTCCAAAAGTTGAGTCCTAAACTTATCCATCATGTCTATCATCTTCTTTCCCATTATTTTAATTCAGTCGTCACATTATTTCTACATTCTTGGAAGCTTTTGATTATTTTTTCTAATTCTTTTAATTTGGTTTCTAGTGTTAAGATGCTGTTGATTACCTTTAAGTCAGATTTTAGTTCTTCAGTTACTTTTTAAAATTTCCTTGCAATTCTTTCTTATTTTATATATTTTCTTTTCATCCTCTGGTTTTCATTTTTCATATCACTCTATTTATCATTCTTCTGTTTCACTGAGACCATCTTCTTGTTTCTTGTTTAGTATGTTGCTAAAATTTTTCATCTATGGAAGAGTTATTATTCATGATAAGACACTATCTATGTTTTTGCTTTGTTCATTCATTCATGAATAGGAAATTTTATCCAATGTGTGCTTTGTGCTTTCCATTAGAGTTCTCAGATTGCCTTTGATTCCATTTTCTTTCAGCATGAATATTGGATGAATATCCTTTTTATCCAGACAAGATGGGAAAAGATACATACAGTTCCTGAACCAGTTGATGGTATCTAGTTGGCATATAAGTATTAATACATTAGACCTGTTAGGTTAAGATGTGGTCTTCTTCAACTCTTACCGTCTTTTTGCTTGATACTCTGAATGTTGGAAGTACTATTATGTACTAATAGTACAAAATAATAAAGGACATTTCTGAATTGTGTCTATTTTATTTTAAAATGTTGGGGTTTCCTTCCTGATTTTGCAAGCAACTACCAATACCCCATCTAACCAGCTGTATAAATATTGTACCTAGAGCATCTATGTTGTAGGTATGGTAAACATACAAGTTATTGTCCAAAAAAGGAAGATCTGAGAGTGAAAAAGCCTCTATTAATATCCATGCCAGGGAACCAACATGTACTAGAATTATCCCAGGCAAACTGGGGAGTATATTCACCCTATTTCTAGGATGTTTCAGTTGGATCTAGAAGAAGAGGCCCTACTCTAAGAATGAAGTAGCTAGGTTCTGGTAGTGCTCTGTGACATGAAATGGGAGTTGCCTTGTAGTAGAAGAATGGATACTAAGTATTCAGTGTCTCAAACACTGTACTTTGGGAGCAAAGAAACTCTTTGGAAGTTTCAGTTTTGTAATTCTAGAGGTTTGCTCCTATAATTGCATGAGATTGGAAGCTAGCAATTAATTATCTCAGCTCAGTTTTCTTAATCTAGTAATTCATAGATGTTTTCCTGAAATGCTTGTGATATATTGATGAGTCCCACTGTCTAGTTTTACCTTGAATATTCATTGTGTATGTGTGTGGTTCTGTAATTAATTTTTGGCTTGATGAAAGAAATTGAATTCAGCTGTGCCAGCAAGATTTTATATAAATTTCAGTTTCTGCTTCATTCAGTTTGGTAATATCTTTATGTGTTAAAATCTACTCCATACTTTCTTTACGTATTACATTTAAATGTGTTCCTTTTTTCCCATGATTTTTGCTGCAGATTAGCAATTCTTAGAGAATATGGAGCAACCAATCGATTCAATACATATTTATGTGTATATTCATTCTATATAAATATTAATATATTTAGCATATCATAGTTTTTTACTTGCTTGGAAAGTCAACCCTCTACACCAATAAATAGGTGTCAAATGTTTTACTGCTAGTAACAAAGTATGTACCTTAAAGTGAAAATTCACTAAGTATCATATTTACTTCTGTTAGTGGCCACCTTTAAATTTAATCTAATGATTTAAATATATTGTCTGATTCATCTTGATATACTCTTAACTTCTTAATGGCTGACTGTGTTAATGCTGAGCATGAGCCAGTAGGGCACTGCTTTCAATGTATAAATAACCCGGATGGCTGCTTCAAAGGTACTTAGTGAAAAGATTAAAGTCTGCTTAAGCAAGAGAGGTTTCAAAATGTAAAATCATGATCTAGCTCTAAATCATATGCTTAATTGTATACTAAGATGCACCCATGCCTATTTTTATTGATGAGGAGGAATGACGGTTTCAAAGTAGCCAGAATATTAGTTTTCTGTCAATAAATTTGTTGCAGCTGGTGGGACTATGATGACCTTTTATTTCATCAACTGATGTGTAATCTTCTCTGTCGCAGATGTCATTTCATCCAGGAGAAAGGGGCAACTTACAACGTGACCTTGTAGCACTTCCGCTTTCCCCCAAACTTGAAAGTGGCATTACAGAAACAGTTTTAACACTTGCATGCACAGAAAAACCTCTGGCCTCATTTCAAAACAAATTAGAAGATAGTCCCACTTGCCTTTCCCTCTTTATTCCTGTTGCCTCCAGAAGTCTCACCAAAAATAAAACATATAAGACGTTGGTAATAGACCTGTATGGTTTAAAAAAGTGGTCAAAACAGATGTTATTTTTAGAATCCTAAACTGATATATCTTTTCTAGTCTTTCACTTTTAGTTTTTTTATTAAAAACAGTTTTGTGTAATGCAAGGTGTAAAGTCTTAAATTTTTATTACATTGATCATAATTTATTATTGTCCAGAGGATCATGAATCTTTTTTTTTTTGGTTTGTTTTCAGTGCTTCTTTCTTGTATAGCTTCTATGATTATTCATCAATTAAAATTTATGCTTATTCATTTACCATGAGAAAGCTCATCAACAAGTGGTTTTCAGGTAATATGGAGATATGTTATCACTGAGGTAAATAAATCTATTTAATATGTCATTTGAACCCTTAAATCCTCATTATTGAGAAGTGAAACATAGGATGCTAGCTGTTTAGTATTTGACTAACATGCCATAATAACTGGTTTCATTCAAGGTCACAAGAGAAAAAATGTGTTTGTGGCTTTTCTTCTTTTTTCTTTTCTTTTCCTAACTTGGAGCAACCGGTATTTAGCCAAACTTCTTGGCCAAGTTGTTAATATATATCAAAACAATCACTATAAATTTTAACATGCATATTTTAAAATTATCTTAGTTCCTAGATTGAACACTATTTCTAGATATCTACTTGCTATGGAAACTAAGAGGTTATTTATAAACACATATATAGTATATTGTATATTGAGTTCAGTTCAGTCGCTCAGTTGTGTCTGCCTCTTTGCGACCCCATGAATCGCAGCACGCCAGGCCTCCCTGTCCATCATCAACTCCCGGAGTTCACTCAGACTCACATCCATCAAGTCAGTGACGCCATCCAGCCATCTCATCCTCTGTCATCCCCTTTTCCTCCTGCCCCCAATCCCTCCCAATATCAGAGTCTTTTCCAGTGAGTCAACTCTTCACATGAGGTGGCCAAAGTACTGGAGTTTCAGCTTTAGCATCATTCTTGCAAAGAAAGCCCAGGGCTGATCTCCTTCAGAATGTATTGGTTGGATCTCCTTGCAGTCCAAGGGACTCTCAAGAGTCTTATCCAACACCACAGTTCAAAAGCATCAATTCTTCAGTGCTCAGCTTTCTTCACAGTCCAACTCTCACATCCATATAAGACAACTGGAAAAACAATGGCCTTGACTAGACAGACCTTTGTTGGCAAAGTAATGTCGCTGCTTTTGAATATGCTATCTAGGTTGGTCATAAATTTTCTTCCAAGGAGTAAGCGTCTTTTAATTTCATGGCTGCAGTCACCATCTGCAGTGATTTTGGAACCCCCAAAATAAAGTCTGACACTGCTTCCACTGTTTCCCCATCTATTTCCCATGACGTGATGGGACCAGATGCCATGATCTTCATTTTCTGAAAGTTGAGCTTTAAGCCAACTTTTTCACTCTTCTCTTTCACTTTCATCAAGAGGCTTTTTAGTTCCTCTTCACTTTCTGCCATAAGGGTGGTGTCACTTGCACATCTGAGGTTATTGATATTTCTCCCAGTAGACTTGATTCCAGCTTGTGCTTCTTCCAGCCCAGCATTTCTCATGATGTACTCTGCATAGAAGTTAAATAATCAGGGTGACAATATACAGCCTTGACGTGCTCCCTTTCTTATTTGGAACCACTCTGTTGTTCCATGTTCAGTTCTAACTGTTGCTACCTGACCTGCAGACAGATTTCTCAATAGGCAGGTCGGGTGGTCTGGTATTCCCATCTCTTTCAGAACTGTTCAGTTTGTTGTGATCCACACAATCAAAGGCTTTGGCATAGTCATTAAAACAGAAATAGATGTTTTTCTGGAACTCTCTTGCTTTTTCCATGATCCAGCAGATGTTGGCAGTTTTACCTCTGGTTCCTCTGCCTTTTGTAAAACCAGCTTGAACATCTGGAAGTTCACGGTTCACGTATTGCTGAAGCGTGACTTGGAGAATTTTGAGCATTGCTTTACTAGTGTGTGAGATGAGTGCCTTTCTTTGGGATTGGAATGAAAACTGACATTTTCCAGTCCTGTTTCCACTGCTGAGTTTTCCAAATTTGCTGGAATATTGAGTGCAGCACTTTCACAGCATCATCTTTCAGGATTTGAAATAGCTCAACTGGAATACCATCACCTCCACTAGCTTTGTTCCTAGTGATGCTTTCTAAGGCCCACTTGACTTCACATTCCAGGATATTTGGCTCTAGGTGAGTGATCACACCATCGTGATTATCTTGGTCTTGAAGATCTTTTTTGTACAGTTCTTCTGTGTATTCTTGCCACCTCTTCTTAATATCTTCTGCTTCTGTTAGGTCCGTGCCATCTTTCCTTTATTTAGTAAATAATCTTCCAATTTCCATGTATATGTGTATGAGTATATATGTATTTGAATGTGTATATATATACATATAAACTGTTTTTCTGGTCCAGTTATATAACACTGATTATTATAAAAGTTATGTAAAAAAACTTTACTAGGACAGTGATATATGTTCTGTGCTTAATCTTTTCTTCTAGATATTTTATATATAAATTTGATATTTCACATGTTATTAAGAACTGCATCTTTATTTCATTTTAATAGACAACAATGCTTGGTTTTGTTTGCTTTTATCCTATAAGTTAAAAAAAAAAAAAAGCAGCATTTTGTGACACCTACATTGCAGTGCCCAGACTACAATGAAAAGAGGAGGGAGAGAGAGAGAGGAAAAAAAAAAAAGTAGCAATTAGCTTTGTTTGATATTTTGCTGTTACAACATAAAATATTGATGGCTCAATTAAAAATATGAGTTCAAATGAAAAGTATTTGCTCACTGGAAATTCATATGTGATTCATGAAAAGACAGCTTTTCTACAGCCTCTTTCAATGGGATGTTGTAGAAAGAGGATACTGGACTAGGAAGCTGGAAACTCGGGCCTCAGCCAGCTCTCCCAGTACCTAGTTGTGCCATGGTGGCAATCACTGCACCTCTGGAGGCCTGAGTGTTCTCGTTTGGAATATGACAAAATAAAACTGCACAATCTCTAATGTCACTGCTAGACGAAAACCCAATGTTATGTGCTTATTTGGAAAAGAGGCTAAGCTTTCAAGTTCTCTTCACACTGTTGTACAGACCACTAAAATTGAAGCTCCAAATATAATAATTTTATACGGTAGTAAGATGAAACATGAACACTGCTTTATGATTGTTGTTCTAGAAATATGTGAAAATCACAGCCAGGTAAAAGTAGCAAGAGTATGGCAGATAATGGGAAACATATCTGTAGTATCTTTTCTAATTCTTTATTTTCCACTAAATGATATTATTCCCTTTCTGTTGATACTCTCATTCAAAACCAGTAAATGGCTTTCCACTCCTCTAAATCTAGGTATGTTTTTTCATACACTTTGATAATTTGTTGCATAGCAAGGGCAGGGATACAGTGTTCTTAATTGTGCAATGAAGTAAAGTACTGTTTGGACTTCAGGTCTGTGATAAATATGCTCCATTATAGATGTCATTTACAATATGTTACTCTATGGCTCTGCTAACCCTTTTCTCATACAGAGTAAGACAGTCCTGTGATTTTTATGAATTAGAAAACAATAATTCTTCTAGTGAAGGTGTGTGAGCCCTGAAAGTAAGCACTTTATCAATCTAAATTAGACCCTAAGCATTTTGTTCAGTGAAGCATAGATTACAGTTCATTGGTTCAGTAACATTAAATAATTATCATGTTAGAATAATCGCACTTCCTGAACTTCTTAAACTCATTGGTCAGTCCATGAATCAATCCATATCGTTCTTTAGAGAAGTGAGATAAAAATTAATGCTTATATGGATGCATTAGCAGAATATGTTTTAACTACCTTAAGTTTGAATGAGCTGAAAATATTCTCCAGGGATGTTCTAGAATTTAGTATTTTTGTGTTGTCTGGCTAGGGGAAACATAGCTTATAAAGATTATAACTTTATAGCTTATTTAAAAAAAAACATGGTTTATAAAGCACTGTAAGTTATTTGAGTAAAATATATATCTGCCTGAATTTTTCATACTTATATTTTTAGTCTGGCCTCAGGTTTGGATTCTACACATAGATGTTACATGCTTTTAAAATTATGTATATTTTTGAAGGAAATGTTTGGGGAAAATGAAGAAGAGAGGTAGATGAGGATGAACAAAAGAATCAAAAAAGGCTCTTCCTTGTCCAGTAAATATTCAAAAGAATTGGAGAACGGGTCAGAAATTTATGCCATGCTGATAGAATTATGTCCTAAAGCATTTTTTTCCTCCAAAATGAAATATCTCTTTCTTCATATTCCATCTATCTGAATAGTGGATCTATAATGAGCTGAAGAAGGGATTTTGATCTTTCCTAAGAGTGTTTTGTTAATGATCAGAAAGAACTAGTTCAATTTCTTTCCAAGTTGAACCAGAATGTCAAAAATCAAGAAAGGTGCAGTTTTTCAGCAAGGGGGTAGTAAAGGCACTAAACCTTTACAAGCTGGTATAGTATTGCATTTTATTTTTTGGTATATGTGTAAAATATATTGATAAAAGGATCTGTGCACCTCTGACAGTATTGGAGGCAAGTGGAAATGTCATGGTGAGAGAATGAAGTTGAGGTTAGCAGGATCATTCCTAACCAAAGCATTTATGAAACATAAAACAAGTTGGACCAGTTTTAAACCTGTGCAAGTAAAGCACGTATATTCATATGGAAAAAGAGAAATTTCATAGTGTTAACTGAACTTTTTTCTTCACTAAATCTCTTTCCAATCATTTTTTGGTTTGATATTTTGCCTTTGTTAAAAATTTCTTTAGTTTAGTTAAATCTATATTTAAGTGACCTATGTGGAAAGTAAGTGTATGTTATCTTTGTCTCATATGAATATGTGTTTATCTAAGGAAAATTAATGGAATATCTAAGTTCTTAAATTTAAACCATGAATGAAGACACAGATTTTCTTTCAGAAACAAAGGACATTGTATATTTCTAATTCAGTTTCCTATCTTTTAGTACTGGTGACTAAGTCGATACTTAGCAACTAAGTATAGCCCCAGGTATATTTACCTACATCTTTCCCCCCTTTGGTATCCAGTGGACTGGCATTTGTTGTCGTTTAGTCATTAAGCCATGTCTGACTCTTCTGTGACTCCATGGAATGTAGCCCACCAGACTCATCTGTCCTTGGGATTTTCCAGGCAACAATATTGGAGTGGGTTGCTAGTTCCTTCTCTAGGGTATCTTCCCAAATGAGAGATTGAACCATGTCTCCTGCATAGGCAGATTCTTTACCACTGAGCCACCAGGGTAGCCAATTTTTTTTTTGGGGGGGGAGGGGGGTGGTCATACTGCCCAGTATGCAGATCTTACTTCCGCAACCAGGAATCAAACCCACGTTCCTTTTATTGGAAGCATGAAGTCTTAACCTCTGGACCACCAGGGAAGGGACCACTGGCATATCCAGTGGTTAAATAAGAAACTTAGTTTCAGAGAGGAGGATACTTAGGGAGACCTTAAAATACAAGGTGCTATTGAATGTCAACAAGTATCTACCTGCATTCCACTTCTATCTTGTCTAGTGTGTGCATACATGCTTAGTCTATCAGTCATGTCTTTGTAACCCCATGGACTGTAGCCCACAAGGCTCTTCTGTCCTTGGGATTTTCCAGGCAAGAATACTGGAGTGGGTTGCCAGTTCCTTCTCCAGGGGATCTTCCTGATGCAGGGATTGAACACACATCTCCTGCATCACCTGGTATTTCAGGTGGATTCCTTACTGATGAGTCATTGGGGAAGTCATCTTGGTCTAGTCTAGAGTCCAGATTTCCATTTTTCTCTTACTTTTGATGAATGCCGTCTTTATTGTTTGGCAGTTGAGGTCTCCTTTTGATCTGTTTTCATTCCCAGTTTTATTCATTCTTCATCCCAAATTTTCATCTTTGTTTTTGTTTCCATCTAAACATGTGCTTTTTTTGTTGGATGAATCTCTCATAAATATATTTATTAGGCAATGCTATGACACATAGACCCCAGGTTGTAAGATGACTTAAACACATATTCAAGGTACTTTTTCTCTTGTTCACTTATTGATCTAAGCTGAGTGTTCCTGATCTGAGGTGTGGTCCTTCTCAAAAAAGGTTGAGAGAAACAGAAGAAACTGACCACCAAGGGCTTTGTCATCTTCTGAAAAAAAAAAAAAGAAAAGAAAAAGAAACTTCTTAGATTGTCATCTCAGTCAGCTGTAAAGAGAAAGGGAAGAAGGAAAGGAGAACGCAGCAGAATGCTGTAAGACTTTCTAGTGGATCAAGCCTACAAAATAAATCCATTGGTGTCACAATTCTTTGCTATTTACCCATTTGGTCACATTTAATTGAAAACTAGGATGGGCAATGCAGTCCTCTGTAAGAACAGAAAGGGAGGAAGAACAATAATTTCTCTGCATAAGAAATGACACTAAGTGCTACTTTTAGTCCACTTAATTCTGCCAAAAAAAAACCCTACCTCCCAAATCTATATTTTCAGATGAGAAAAATGATCATTAAAGTCTTTTGTTTCTGTATAAAATATAACAATATATTTTTTAACCTTAAAGGTTAAATATGCTTATGTGTTAATTACTTCAGTTCAGTTCAGTCACTCAGTCTTGTCTGACTCTTTGTGACCCCATGAACCACAGCACACTAGGCCTCCCTGTCCATCACTAACTCCGGGAGTCTACCCAAACCCATGTCCATCAAGTGGGTGGTGCCATCCAACAATCTCATCCTCTGTCGTCCCCTTCTCCTCCTGCCCTCAATCTTTCCCAGAATCAGGGTCTTTTCCAATGAGTCAGCTCTTCACATCAGGTGGCCAAAGTATTGGAGTTTCAGCTTCAACATCAGTCCTTTCGATGAACACCCAGGACTGATCGGCTTTAGGATGGACTGGTTGGATTTCTCTGTAGTTCAAGGGACTCTCAAGAGTCTTCTCCAACACCACAGTCCAAAAGCATCAATTCTTCTGTGCTCAGCTTTCTTTATACTTCAACTCTCACATCCATACATGACTACTGAAAAAAGCATAACCTTGACTAGATGGACCTTTGTTGGCAAACTCATGTCTCTGCTTTTGAATATGCTATCTACGTTGGTCATAACTTTCCTTCCAAGGAGTAAGTGTCTTTTAATTTCATGGCTGCAATCACCATCTGCAGTGATTTTGGAGCCCCCTCCAAAATAAAAATCAGCTACTGTTTCCACTGTTTCCCCATCTATTTCCCATGGAGTGAAGGGACCAGATGCCATGATCATCGTTTTCTGAATGTTGAGCTTTAAGCCAACTTTTTTACTCTCCTCTTTTACTTTCATCAAGAGGCGTTTTAGTTCCGCTTCACTTTCTGCCATAAGGGTGGTGTCATCTGCATATCTGAGGTTATTGATATTTCTCCCAGCAATCTTGATTCCAGCTTGTGCTTCCTCCAGCCCAGCATTCCTCATAATGTACTCTGCATATAAGTTAAATAAGCAGGGTGACAATATACAGCCTTGACGTATTCCCTTTCCTATTTGGAACCAGTCTGTTGTTCCATTTCTGGTTCTAACTGTTGCTTCTTAACCTGCATACAGGTTTCTCAAGAGGCAGGTCGGGTGGTCCGGTATTTCCACCTCTTTCAGAATTGTCCACAGTTTATTGTGATCCACACAGTCAAAGGCTTTGGCATAATCAGTAAAGCAGAAATAGGTGTTTTTCTGAAACTCTCTTGCTTTTGGAATTTAATTAGCAATTCACTTTTTGTATCCAGCTGTATTGTTTTCAGGTGCATTTATTATGAGATTTGTCCAGCCATATAGAATATCTTTCAGAAAAAGACTGGAGACTGCTGTGTATGGATTTAATGTCCTTGATTTTCCCATACTTTAAGTTAAATGAATGTTAGGATCCATTTCAATATTGATCATTTTTGATACCTAACATTAAAGAAGATGCATTGTTCATGGTAAGCACTAAAATGACATGTATGAATATGTATCAAATGAGCAAAATACTAAAAATTGATAAAATGCAGTTTATTTTATGTAATAGCTATATTCTTAACATCAATAAACTGGATATTTCCCTTTTAAAGGAATGACATTATACCTAGCCAAAAAAAGCATTGCATTAGTTTCTGAGGTGATACTTCTTGTTTTGAAAATTACCTTGTATTTGTGGAACCTGTCTTTGATTATCCTTGGTATGTAGCTTTGCAGTCTCATTGCATTCTTTATCTGTGTTTATCAGCCTTACACCACTCTTTTTGTTACATCTTTTTACCTTCTCCAAAAAAGAGAAAGAAATTTTATGTCTCCATTTGAAAATATATCAGAGAATCTATTAATAAGAACAAACTTGATAGACATTGCCTATCAACAAACAAATGTATAGTCTCCTAGTTTGGATGGACAAAAGAAAATATCATTCAGTTGATTTTGTATGCATATGGATATTTTAAATTAATGTGAGTAGCCTGAAGACATTTTATACAGTGTCATTCATGGTGAAGTTTCTTGTCAAAGAAAGAAGAAATTAATAACAGAAAAGCAACTATTTTCACTAGTTTAAAGAAGATTTTATAAATCATTTATATATGTTCATATGGATATCATATAAAAAACAGCATACATGAAGATTCATTTTACTATAAAGATATTGAGGAAGTGATTTTCACTTTTAAAAACAGATCCGATATACATTTTATTTAATGCCCATTCTTTGTTATCTTCAGTTGCAAAAATAACACCTTTATGAAAGATTTGTACCAATCTTTTGAAACCAGACAGGATACTGATTTTTTTATACTATGAAAAAATAAAGTTTTGTTTAAAACTTAATTTTTAATCTTTATTTTCCTGAAAGACAATGAAGACTGCCATTCTAATAGATCATCTTATTAAAGTCAGACATAGATCATGTCATACAGTAACTTTAGATTGCATTAGAAACTGCTGTCAGGACTAAGAAGACCATGGAAAACCTTGGAAAGTAGCTGAGTTGTATAGTTTAAATTTGATATTCAATAGGGCTTCCCTGGTGGCTTGGATGTAAACAATATGCCTGCAACGAGGAAACCCTGGTTCTATCCTTGGGTCAGGACGGTCCTCTGGAGAAGGGAATGGAACCTACTCCAGTATTCTTGTCTAGACAATGTCATGGACAGAGGAGCCTGGCAGGCCACACAGACCATGGGGGTAACAAAGAGTTGGGAATGATTGAGAGACTAACACCCAACAGGCCTACCAGCCTTAGTATTATAAATCTTCATGGTATTCGAAAATGATTTAAGAAGCTTCTATTCAATTTTTCTGCATGTTTTGTTAAATTATTGCCACTCAATCGAACTCAAAAAATATATTATGTACACACATATAATTTTATACCTGCACCTAAGCACAGACACGCACCCCCATAAAAATGAAGATAAATCCTTCACTATAGAAATTCCACCATGTGATTCGAATAAACCTACATCAAAACTAAGTATAAACAAAATAATATAAAGTAAAAATAAAAATTAAAAAAAAGAAATAAATAGCATGTTTAACAGTCATGTACTTTTGGAGGATAGGGCAAGGCTTCCCTAGTGGCTCTGATGGTAAAGAATATGCCTGCAAAGCAAGAGACCCAAGTTCGATCCCTGGGTTGGGAAGATTATCTGGAGAAGGGAATGGCAACCAACTAAAGTATTTTTGCCTGGAGAAGCCCATGGACAGAGTAGCCTGGCAGGCTATAGTCCCATGGGGTTGCAAAGAGTTGGACACAACTGAGCGACTAACACATTCACTTTCACACTATATAGAGCAGTAAGGAAGTTTAGTGCCAAATATTGTTGAGACCCAAAACTTCAAATGCTTATTCACTGAAATTGCTTTGTAAACTTTGTAATTGTTTCAAATCTTAAAGAGGAGTACCTTTACATTTTTGCAAAACAATTAAAATCATCGTATATAAAAGGTTTTTTACAATATAATAGTATAATAGCTTTACTACAGTTGCTATTGATTATATCAATTCAAGGAATAATAATATATTAGCACCTGGCTCAGGTCTTGAATAGGTTGTTTTAAAAATTTGCCTAGTATTCAACAGACTGTGATGATTATTTTATAGCTTTATAAACCTGAAAAATAAAATCCATTCAGAATGCTTTATTAAGATAATCATTTTCATTCAGAATTTTATAAACGGTTTTTTTCTGTTTATCTATGCTGACTTCTGTTCTTTAACACCGAGATATTATTGCTTCTTCCAAATTCATCTCTGTAATATAGATTCAGTGATACACTACGTGAATTTGTCTATTACGTGATTACTAGAAGTTGGTCTTCCATTATTTCAGTTATATGCAGTCTGATACAATAAACTTACTCACTGACATGCAAAACGAATTATGCTCTCATTTATGAGAAAAGCATGCTCCAACACACAGTTACTATTCAGATAAATCCATTCATGTCTACATGTTATTAGGTACTAAATTACCTTTAAAATAATTCAGTAATTTAAAAAGTAGAAGATTTTTATTAAAGGATTTTTAAAGCAAAAGAAGAAATGTAATTTTAGTACAGGCAACCATTTCTAACATGAATTCACTGATCTAGAAAATTACTTTAATGCACATATCAATATACAAGCCAGTTGCTTATATTTCAGTAATTTTTAAAAAAAATCTATGAACTCCTTTTTGCATGTAATGAAAATATATGAGAGCTTTTCATAGTAAAATAATAATTATGTATTCATTATTTCATCTCAGTAAAATAAAAATACAAGCTTTTACTTAATTAAAAATTAGTAAATATTTTTAAATTGCAAAAGAATCACTCTAGGTTTACTGTAATTTTCCTATATTAAAAATATTAAATATGTTGATAGAAAAATACATCTTCCACTTTTTTATGATAAAAAGACTTGGTAGCCACTTAAGACATGAAAATAGGGACATTGCAAATTTCAGAACACAGGAGAGAAAGAAAGTCATGGGAAAAATGAGAACAAATGCTCTTTTATTAAATATCTCTACTTGGATGTCTCAAATTCACGTACAATACTAAACTCAATCACTTTTATTTTTAATATTTTATAACTTCATGCCTATCATAATGTTTGCCATACAGTGGACACTGAATAAATTGGTTCTGAATGGACAGTTGAATAGAAAATTATTTCATAAAAGACCTAGTTTGAAATTTGTATCATGTCATTCCTTGTTTACTTGTAGCTGTTCACATATGATTTATCTTAATTTATATTGATGATGACAATAATATACACCTTTATATTAATTGTACTCTTTAATTATAAAGAAATACATTTTTGTGCATTACAGAATACTGTTTCAACAAAAATGGTAAATTATTTTTAACAAAATATTTGATTTCTAATATCTTATATAAACACTTATTGGTAATTGTTTTAACATTCTGATCATTGTGATTTTATCTATTTAACTGAAGATTTCCACATTGAAATGTAAATATGAATCACAAATAACTATACTTGTATAGTAAGTGTTTGAAATCCAGACTGTATCTCTGATATGCCTAAAAGTTCTGCTAAATGATATGATTTGATTTGATATGGTTTTTGAATCACAATTTAATTCATTCCTGGTTTTTTTGTTTTGTTTTTTCTGTTATATATCGTTATACATTATTTATTCATGTTTCCTTTTAAACCATCTCAAACTCATTGCTTCTTATATTTCCCAAATGTATATAAATGTGCATATATTTCTTTCTCTTTCATATACTTATGCAAATTTTTCATTTGATATTTCATCATTGTCATTTTCATAAGGAAATGTTGTTTTTGACATTCTTCTTATAACATTCCCGTGTATCCATTGGATACATTGTGTATCCAAACACATCCAAATGTATCCAGTTGCCTGGAACATATTTGCTATATTTTAAACTCATATTTTCATGGTTGACTCTTCTCTCACATTTGCTCATATTCCTCTGCTATTCCTTGTATCTTCTAACTCTATCTCATTTCAATATGACTAATTTAAGATGAAATTTAATTTATAAAATGCCATTCTACAATTTATGTTATTTAGTGTAAGTGTCTAAACTCAGTGTTCAGTAAGAATTTTATCTCAAAATATCTAACTTATAGGCAAACTGATTTTTAGAATGGTTTTATAAATGCCCCAGTCTGGGCATTTATATATACCCAGCCAGTCTGGGTCATGAAGAGATGATGAACAATCTTTGTGAAGCAAACTTTGAAATCAAAGTGGATGAACTCACCAATGTTATATCCTATCTCATTTTAGTATGCATCCCCTATAGTTGCATACACAGGATTGTGTGTTTCTATCATATATGTAAAGAAAATCAGATAGAAGTTGTACATATGTTAGAATTGTTAGTCATTGAGAAACTGCATTTCCTTACATTTTCTGTTAGAGTTCTGTTTTTTGCTTTTTGTTTTTTTTTAAGATCTGTCTATTTACTTTTGGCTGTGTTGGGTCTCTGTTGCTGTGTGCAGGCTTTCTATAGCTGTAGCAAGTGTGGGGCTTCTCTTCACTGCGATGCATGGGCTGCTCATTGTGGTGGCCTCTTTTGTTGACGAGCAGGGGTTCTAGGCCTGTGAGCTCAGTAATTGTGGCACACAGGCCCAGTTGCTTCACGGCATGTGGAATCTTCCTAGATAAGGGATTGAACCTGTGTCTGCTGCATTCGCAGGTGAACTCTCAACTACTGCACCACTAGAGAAATCCATATTTCTTTACTCATTTCTTAAGAATGAAAGGAATTAGTACACTGCTGCTGCTGCTGCTAAGTCGCTTCAGTCGTGTCCGACTCTGTGTGACCCCATAGACGGCAGCCCACCAGGCTCCCCCGTCCCTGGGATTCTCCAGGCAAGAACGCTGGAGTGGGTTGCCATTTCCTTCTCCAATGCATGAAAGTGAAAAGTGAAAGTGAAGTCACTCAGTCGTGTCCAATCCTCAGTGACCCCATGGACTGCAGGCTTCCAGGCTCCTCCATCCATGGGATTTTCCAGGCAAGGGTACTGGAGTGGGGTGCAATTGCCCTCTCCGGGTTAATAACGATTAGGCTGGTAAAGATGTAAATAACAAAGTAACATCTAATGGACTGATAGCATTTGACTCACACAAAAGGCTGAGCCAGTCCTGCCTGCCTGTGAATGTTTGAGAGTTTCCTGTGGAGGCATGGACCAGCAGTGGCCTGCTGTGGGGACAGGAGCTCTGGAAGCAGCGGTCTTGGGAGGCACAGTGTGTTGGCATAAGTCCTCTTGGAGAAGGTTACCATTAGCTCCCTCATAGAGACTGCAGAATCAGGACTGGGCTGCCTCACACCAAACTACAAGGAGGGAGCATAGCCCCATTGATCAGCAGAAACATGGATTGAAGATTTACTGAGCATGGTCTTATCCACCAGAGCAAGACCCAGTTATCCCCATAGTCAGTCCCACCCATCAGGAAGCTTGCACAAGCCTCTTATCCTTATCCATCAGAAGAGAGACAGAAGAAACAAGAATTACAGTCCTATGGCCTCCAGAATGAAAACCATGATCACAGAGAACAGTAAAAATAATTGCATGGATCACAGCCTTGTATAACTCAGTGAAGCCATGAGCCATGCCATGCAGGGCCACCAAGACAAATGGGGCATGGTGGAGAGTTCTGACAAAATGTGGTCCACTGGAGAAAGGAAAGGCAAACTGCTTCAGTATTCTTGCCTTGAGGACCCCATGAATAATATGAAAAGGCAAAAAGATATGAAACTGGAAGATCAGCCTCCCAGGTCAATTAATGTCCAAATGCTACTAGGGAAGAACAGAGAAATAGCTCCACAAAGAATGGAGTCTAAACCAAAGCAGAAATGAACCCAGTTGTGGAAGTATCTTGTGGTGAAAGTAATATCTGATGATATAAAGAACAGTATTGCATAGGAACCTAAAATATGTGGTCCAAGAATCAAGGTGAATTGGATGTGGTCAAACAGGAGACAGCAAGAATGAACACTAATATTTTAGGAATCAGTGAACTAAAATGGATGGGAATGGGCAATTTAGTTCAGATGATCATTATATCTACTACTGTGGGCAAAAATCCCTTAGAAGGAATGGTGTAGGCAAGCCCTCATAGTCAACAAAACAGTCTGAAATGCAGTACTTAGGTACAATATCAAAAAAGGACAGAATTATATTGGCTCTTTCCAGGGCAAACCATCCAACAACACAGTCATCATAATAATCCAAGTCTATACCCCAACCACTAATGCTGAAGAAACTGAAGTTGAATGCTTATATAAAGACCTACAAGGTTTTCTATAACTAACAACATCTATAACATCCATAATGAAAAGATGTCCTTTTCATTACAGGGGATTGGAATGCAAAGGTAGGAAGTCAAGAGATACCTGGAGTAACAAGCAAGTTTGGCCTTGGGGTACAAAATGAAGCAGGGTAAAGGCTAATAGAGTTCTGAAAGAGGATGCACTGGCCATAGCAAATACTCTCTTCCAAAAACAGGAGATGAGTCTACACAAGGACATCGCCAGATGGTCAATATTGAAATCAGATTGATTATATCCTTTGCAGCCAAAGATAAAGAAGCTTTATCAAAGTCAGCTAAACAAGACCTGGACCTGACTGTAGCTCAGATTGTGAGCTCCCTAAAGGAAAATTCAGACTTAAATGGAAGAAAGTAAAGAAAACTACTAGATCATTCAGTTCAGTTCAGTCATTCAGTCATGTCCAACTCTGCAAATTGCAAATGAATTGCAACATGCCAGGCCTCCCTGTCCATCACCAACTCCCTGAGTTCACTCAAGCTCACGTCAATCCAGTCAGTGATGCCATCCAACCATATCATCCTCTCTCGTCCCCTTTTCCTACCGCCCCCAATCCCTCCCAGCATTAGAATCTTTTCCAATGAGTTAACTCTTCACATCAGGTGGCCAAAGTACTGGAGTTTCAGCTTTAGCATCACTCCTTCCAAAGAAATCCCAGAGCTGATCTCCTTCAGAATGGACTTTTTGGATCTGCTTGCAGTTCAAGGGACTCTCAAGAGTCTTCTCCAACACCACAGTTCAAAAGCATCAATTCTTCGGTGTTCAGCCTTCTTCACAGTCCAACTCTCACATCCATACATGACTACTGGAAAAACCATAGCCTTGACTAGACGGACCTTAGTCGGCAAAGTAATGTCTCTTCTTTTGAATATGCTATCTAGGTTGGTCATAACTTTCCTTCCAAGGAGCAAGCATTTTTTAATTTCATGGCTGCAGTCACCATCTGCAATGATTTTAGAGCCCCCAAAAATAAAGTCTGACACTATTTCCACTGTTTCCGCATCCATTTCCCATGAAGTGATGGGACCAGATGCCATGATCTTCATTTTCTGAATGTTGAGCATTAAGCCAACTTTTTCACTCTCCTCTTTCACTTTCATCAAGAAGCTTTTTAGTTCCTCTTCACTTTCTACCATAAGGGTGGTGTCATCTACATATCTGAGGTTATTGATATTTCCCCCGGCAATGTTGATTTCAGCTTGTGTTTCTTCCAGTCCAGCGTTTCTCAGGATGTACTCTGTATATAAGTTAAATAAGCAGGGTAACAGTATACAGCCTTGATGTCCTCCTCTTCCTATTTGGAAGCAGTCTGTTGTTCCATGTCCATTTCTAACTGTTGCTTCCTGACCTGCATACAGATTACTCAAGAGGCAGGTCAGGTGGTCTGGGATTCCCATCTCTTTCAGAATTTTCCACAGTTTATTGTGATCCACCTAGTCAAAGGATTTGGCATAGTCATTAAAGCAGAAATAGACATTTTTTTCTGGAACTCCCTTGCTTTTTCCATGATCCAGCAGATGTTGGCAATTTGATCTCTGCTTCCTCTGCCTTTTCTAAAATCAGCTTGAACATCTGGAAGTTCGCAGTTCCCATATTGCTGAAGCCTGGCTTGGAGAATTTTGCACATTACTTTACTAGCGTGTGAGATGAGTGTAATTGTGTGGTAGTTTGAGCATTCTTTGGCACTGCCTTTCTTTGGGATTGGAATGAAAACTGACCTTTTCCAGTCCTGTGGCCACTGCTGAGTTTTCCAAATTTGCTGGCATATTGAGTGCAGCACTTTCACAGCATCATCTTTCAGGATTTGAAACAGCTCAACTGGAATTCCATCACCTCCACTAGCTTTGATGTAGTGATGCTTTCTAAGGCCCACTTGACTTCACATTCCAGGATGTCTGGCTCTAGGTGAGTGATTACACCATCATGATTATCTTGGTTGGGAAGATCTTTTTTGTACTGTTCTTCTGTCTATTCTTGCCACTTCTTCTTAATATCTTCTGCTTCTGTTAGGTCCAAACCATTTATGTCCTTTATCGAGCACACCTTTGCATGAAATATTCCCTTGGTGTCTAATTTTCTTGAAGAGATCTCTAGTCTTTCCCATTCTGTTCTTTTCCTCTATTTCTTTGCATTGTTTGCTGAGGAAGGCTTTCTTATCTCTTCTTGCTATTCTTTGGAACTCTGCATTGAGATGCTTATATCTTTCCTTTTCTCTTTTGCTTTTCGCTTCTCTTTTTTTCACAGCTATTTGTAAGGCCTCCTCAGACAGCCATTTTGCTTTTGTGCATTTCTTTTCCATGGGCATGGTCTTGATTCCTGTCTCCTGTACAATGTCACGAACCTCATTCCATAGTTCATCAGGCACTCTATTAGATCTAGGCCCTCAAATATATTTCTCAAATCTATTTCTCTAGGTCAAACCTAAATGGTCTAGTGGTTTTCCCTACTTTCTTCAATATAAGTCTGAACTTGGCAATAAGGAGCTCATGATCTGAGCCACAGTCAACTCCTGGTCTTGTTTTTGTTGACTGTGTAGAGCTTCTTCATCTTTTGCTGCAGAGAATATAATCAGTCTGATTTTGGTGTTGACCATCTGTTGACGTCCATGTGTAGAGTCTTCTCTTGTGTTGTTGGAAGAGGGTGTTTGTTATGACCAGTGCGTTCTCTTGGCAAAACTCTATTAGCCTTTGCCCTGCTTCATTCTATATTGCAAGGCCAATTTGCCTGTTACTCCAGGTGTTTGTTGACTTCCTACTTTTGCATTCCAGTCCCCTATAATGAAAAGGACATCTTTTGAGGGTGTTAGTTCTAAAAGGTCTCGTAGGTCTTCATAGAACCATTCTACTTCAGCTTCTTCAGCATTACTGGTTGGGGCATAGACTTGGATTACCGTGATATTAAATGGTTTGCCTTAGAAACGAACAGAGATCATTCTGTCATTTTTGAGATTGCATCCAAGTACTGCATTTCGGACTCTTTTGTTGACCATGATGGCTACTCCATTTCTTCTAAGGGATTCCTACCCACAGTAGTAGAAATAATGTTCATCTGAGTTAAATTCACCCATTCCAGTCCATTTTAGTTAGGTGATTCCTAGAATGCCGATGTTCACTCTTGGCATCTCCTGTTTGACCACTTCCAATTTGCCTTGATTCATGGACTTAACATTCAAGGTTCCTATGCAATATTGTTCTTTATAGCATTGGACCTGCTTCTATCACCAAGTACATCCACAACTGGGTATTGTTTTTGCTTTGGCTCCATCCTTTATTTCTTTCTGGAGTTATTTCTCCACTGATCTCCAGTAGCATATTGGGCACCTACTGACCTGAGGAGTACCTCTTTCAGTATCGTATCATTTTACCTTTTCATACTGTTCATGGGGTTCTCAAGGCAAGAATACTGAAGTGGTTTGCCATTCTCTTCTCCAGTGGACCACATTCTGTCAGACCTCTCCACCATGACCCTCCCATCTTGGTTGGCCCCACAGGGCATGGCTTTGTTTCATTGAGTTAGACAAGGCTGTGGTCCTAGTGTGATTAGATTGGCTAGTTTTCTGTGGTTATGATTTCAGTGTGTCTGCCCTCTGATGCCCTCTTGCAACACCTACCATCTTACTTGGGTTTCTCTTACCTTGGACTTGGGGTATCTCTTCACGGCTGCTCCAGCAAAGCACAGCCACTGCTCCTTACCTTGAATGAGGGGTATCTCTTCACCGCCACCCCTCCTGACCTTTAACATGGAGTAGCTCTTCCAGGCCCTGCTGTGCCCATGCAGCCACCACTCCTTGGATGTGGGGTAGCTCCTCTTGGCCACCACCCCTGACCTCGGACGTGGGGTGGCTGTTCCTGCATTCAGGTATGACCTAAATTGAATCCCTTATGATTATGCAGTGGAAGTGACAGTTTCAAGGGATTAGATTTGATAGAGTACATGAAGAACTACGGACAGATTCATAACATTATATAGGAAGGGGTGACCAAAATTACCCCCAAGAAAAAAAAATGCAAGGAGGCAAAGTGCTTGTCTGAGGAGGCTTTACAAATAGCTGAGAAAAGAAGAGAGGTGAAAAGTAAAGGATAAAGGCAAAGATATACCGAGCTGAATGCAGAGATACAAAAAATGGCAAGGAGAGATAAGAAAGCCTTCTCAGGTGAGCAAAGCAAAGATATTGAGGAAAACAATACAATAGGAAAGACTAGAGATCTCTTCAAGAACATCGGAGATACCAAGGGACAATTTCATGAAAAGATGGGTACAATAAAGGACAAAAACTGCAAGGATTTAACAGAAGCAGAAGATATTAAAAAGAAGTTGCAAGAATAAACAGAAAAACTGTACCCAAAAAGGCCTTAATGACCTGGATAACCACGATGGTGTCGTCATTCACCTAGAGCCAGACATTCTGGAGTGTGAAATCAAGTGGGCCTTAGGAAGCCTTACCAAACAGTGTTAGTGGAGGTGATAGAATTCCAGCTGTTTCAAATCCTAAAAGATGATGCTGTTAAAGTGCTGCACACTATACGCCTACAAATTTGAAGCACTCACCAGTGGCCACAGGACTGGAAAATGTCAGTTTTTATTACAATCCCAAAGAAGGGCAATGCCGAAGAATGTTCAAACTACCACACAATTGCACTCATTTCATATGGAATCAAGGTAAATGATCAAAATCCTTCAAGCTTGGTTTCAACAGTATGTGAATTGAGAACTTCCAGATGTAAAAGCTAGATTTAGAAAAGGCAGAGGAACCAGAGACCAAATTGGCAACATCTACTGCATCATAGAAAAAGCAAGAGAATACCAGAAAGACATCCACTTCTCCTTCATTAACTACACTAAAGCCTTTCACTCTGTGGATCACAACAAATTGTGGGAAATTATCAATGAGATGAGAATACCAGACCACCTGACCTGACTCCTGAGGAACCTGTATGCAGGTCAATAAGCAACAGTTAAAACCGGACATGGAACAACAGACTGGTTCCAAATAAGGAAAGAAATGCATCAAGGCTGTATATTGTCTCCCTGCTCATTTAACTTATATGCAGAGTGAATTTTGTGAAATGCTAGGCTGGATGAATCACAAGCTAGAATCAAGATTGATGGGGAAAATATCAGTAAACTCAGATATGCATATGATACCACCCTAATGGCAAAAAGCAAAGAGGAACTAAAGAGCCTCTTGATGAAGGTGAAAAAGGAGAATGAAAAAGCTGGCTTAAATTTCAACATTCAAAAAACTAAGATCATGGCATCTGGTCCCATCACTTCATGTCAAATAGATGGGGGAAATCGGAAACTATCAGACTTTATTTTCTTGGCCTCCAAAATCACTGCAGTTACTGAAGCCATGAAAATGAAAGACCATTGCTTCTTGCAAGAAAAGGTATGACTGACATAAACAGTGTATTAAAAGGCAGAGACATCACTTTGCTGACAAATATCCATATAATCAAAGTTATGATTTTCCCAGTAGTCATGTACCGATGTGAAACCTGGACAATAAAAAAAGGCTGAATGCCAAAGAATTGATGCTTTTACATCATTCTGCTGGAGAATACTCTTGAGAGTCCTTTGGACAGCAAGGAGATAAACCGGTCAATCCTAAAGGAAATCAACCCTAAATATTCATTGTAAGGACTTATCTAAAGCTGAAGATCTAATACTTTGGCTATCTTATTGAAAGAGCCAAATCATTGGAAAAGACTCTGATGCTGGGAATGATTGAAGGCAGGAGGAGAAGGAGATGACAGAGGATGAGGTGGTTGGATGGCGTCACTGACTCAATGGACATGAGTTTGAGCAAACTCCAGGAGATGAGGAAGGACAAGGAACCCTGGTGTGCTGCAATCCATAGGGTGGCAAAGAGTTGGACACAAACTAGCAACTGAAAAACAAAAACATACAATAGAGAAGAAAGGAAATATTTCATGGCCTTTCACAGCACTTGAGAATGAATGTGGTGTGTGCTTAGTTGCTCAGTCATGTCCGACTCTTTGAGACTCCCATGGACTGCAGCCCACCAGGCTCCTCTGTCCATGGGGATTCTCCAAGCGAGAATGCTTTAGTGGCTTTCCATGACCTCTTCCAGAGTATCTTCCCAACCCAGGGATCACACCCAGATCTTCTGCATTGCAGACAGATTCTTTACCAACTGAGTCACCAAGTAATTTCAAAATAAAGACATTATTTAAGAGAGATTTGCAATTTTAGGTCATGTGTAAATGTTCTAATTAATATTTACTTTTCTGATACTTTGTACTTTTAAGTTGTGTTAATGTTCTCATGCAAAAAAAAATAAGTGTCACCACCAATCTATCACTTTTGTTGGAAGAAGACTATGCTGTCTAGACTTATAACAATAATTTGCTACTGGTGTAAATATATGGCACCTGTTTTGTAGTGCTTGTTTTGAAGTGGTAGAACAATGGTCCTAATTCCTCTCACTCTTAACAGTCAGTCTGGTGTGTCCAAGCAAACATATGTGAAATAATTATTCTACAGAACAGACAGAAGTCAGCTGAGTCTCATTGATGCTATGTAAAATTAATGCTACTAAGTCATATGAAAAAGTAAACAATAAAAGAACAAAAATCTCTCTCCAAACTCTATATTCTTTTGTGCTTGTGCTATGCTTAGTCACTCAGTGGTGTCCAACTCTTTGCAACAAATTGACTGTGGCCCACCAGGCTCCTCTGTCCATGCAGATTTTTCAGGCAAGAATACTGGACTGGGTTGCCATGCCCTACCCCAGGGGTCTTCCCAACCCAGGGATTGAACCCAGATCTCCCACATTGCAGGTGGATTCTTTACCGTCTGACTTTTGTGAAATCTATTGTCAAGTTTCTTGAAAAGTTTTGGTTACATTTAATATCTTCATTTGATCACCTCTCATTCACTTCCTAAAACACTGTCACGCTTTCTGTTTGTATTTTTTAAGTTAACCTCTTCATAGCAAAGCCCGTAAGACATACTGGCTTTTTATAAACTTAATTTTCCTGTGACATATGATATATAAAAATCTCTTTAATTCTTTTTTTTTTAACTTTGGGATATATCACTCTCTTTTTGATAATCAACTACTTTAGTCTTCTTATCCAAGAGCTGCTATTTTGTTCATGTTACCCTGTATCATTTTCCTTGGGTAGTCTCTTTCCACAGTGACTCTGGGCTTGACACTGTGATTTGTTTGAAGCATGAAGAGACTAGAAAAATGTTTGCTGTACTCAATCAAGCAGGAGCTATGAAATCAAGCCCAGTCATCATCAGTCACCACTGCTGACAGCAAGCCTTCCCTCAGAATTAGAGCTCCCCAAAACAGATAATTGGCAACTATAGATATGTTAGGGAGCACAGCTTAAATCAAAAGTACCCAGTGGAGCACTATACAAATTGTCACTTCATAGAACTGTGAATTAACCTCAAAAGTGGTTATTAATATAAGCCATTATGTTTTGGATTGATTTGCTGAAGAGAAAAATTTAACAGATATGCTAAGTTCCCTTTTGTAGCTAAACCTTAATTAGAGGCATCATTATCTATCCTGTACTCTATCTGGACATCCAGGGTCTTTCTCAATTTTTTCCCCTATTTTTCTCTTTCATCTAATACGTTTTTAAGTTGTGCTACTATTTGTAAACCTCAAATTATTTTGATACTTATATGATTGAATATTTCATGAAGTTACATATTTTGATATGCTAGAATTATTAAACCTCAATAATTAGAAGCAGTGGATTTGTTCATTTAAATATGGATTTAAATGCCTCTCTCCCTCTTTAGATTATATATTCCACTTTCTCTTTCAAAACACACAGTATTTCTGACTGCCGTATATGATACAGGTATGAGCCTATTGTTAATTCTTTTATTTTATTTGTTATCTAATTAATTCTGAGCCTCTGAAAGTTTTTTGTAGTCTCCCTTCTAAAAGATTATATAGAGAATGAAAGTATAGTCTATTAGTTGTTGTTGTTGTTGTTTTTCATTATAAAAACCAGAAATTGTGTCATGGTTGTTTCACTCAGATATAAAATCTCCATCATCTCGATTCCTCGTTTAACCAAAGACTGTTTGGACAGCTTGCAAAGAATTCCTCAGTAGGAAATTGACCTCTATAGTGTCTCTGTCTCATGGCTGTGTTTGCCAGCTTTCTTGCCCAGAATTATTCCCACCCACAAAGCGAAGTAATACCCACAAAATCCTTAAAGGAATTTAAAATTAAGCTTCTGATAATTAGAATAAAAGAGGGAAAAACTGTTAAATGTCTGGCATCAAAACTTTTAAGTAAATATCTTTTCTAACTACACCTTTCATAAATGCTACACACAGGAAGCATTTAAAAACTGCCATTTTTTTTTTTTTTTTAGCTACTTACACTTTGCTATTTTGCTCAAAACAACATGCCCTTTCTAAAGTAATCATGGAAACAGATGAAACAAGCCTTTTGTAGAGCAGCCTCTCAATATGGCTTTTGGAGTTGATTGAATGTATTATAGGACATTGTTAATGCTGACTTTATTGAAGCAACTCCCATCAATTACTATACTGAGTTGTGTGCTTAAACATTTAGTTATTTCTTTTTACTTGCTTTTAATGTGCCTTACTCATAGTAATATTCAATCAACAAGGGTAGAATAAATGAAAAATGAATCAACATTGTTATTTTTCTACTCAAATTTCTCCCATAACATTTTATCCCTTTTTCAGTGGGAAATATATCCTGATGTGTTAAAATAAATTGAGGCAATATATAGTTTAAGAGTCTAAGATATAGCTCCACCTCTTTTAAAAAATGTTCTCTCTCTTTATATTAGTGTATTAGTTAGAGAAAACTTGTGTAGAGGCAAAGTAGAATTCTAAATTATAGAATTTGAATATGTGTGAGAAGCATCTAAATCATACAGAATTGATGGGCACTCACTCCACTGGGTCAGTGTAATTGAGTGTGAGGAGATGGAGGGAGAGATGAGGAACAATTACAGGAATTTAATCAAATTGTGTTCTTAAGAAAGTACATTTAAAATTCAACTGAATAAGAATTACCCTTAATAAAGAGTCCTAAGCTTAACCCTTTAATTAGTTTTTCTTGGAAATTGTTATGGTAACTGGGCCTATTATTGCTACTTTTAATATGACATCAAAAATGTAAATTGTTTAGTAAATTACAAGTTACAATTAGGTGGTTTTTCTATTTAGATAAAAAAATTGTTAGAAATCAACAATTTTCCTACCTTATATATTCATATTCTTTTTTTTTTTTTTGGTTTGTATCTTGAAACAACTGGCATATTCAAGGATTAAATGTATAGGTTTAAGGTAAACACTGTTACATAAGAATATAAGGGTCTGTAGGGATTTGGTTAAATGAAATAGCAAATGCACAGAAATAAGCCATGAAAATGGCTCAATCATCAATTCAAACCACAGATGACTGCTGTTTATGGATAAGAGTGTACCCTGCTTTCTCACCAACCCTTCTGCTTCCTATTTGGTATGCTTCCAAATTTCTGCTGTGTTAACATTTGCTCCTGGGAGGAGATGAAGGAAAGAGGTCCATAAGGTTTCCATTGGCCCAGATAGTAGAAACATCTGCTGAATTCACTAGCAGCTTGCTGGTCCAAGTGAGGAGGGAGAGTTGATCCTTATCAACCCTGCCATATGAGTCGATATTTCCTGTGCCCTGGGGCTACACAAGCTTAATCAAGAAAGAATAAGGAAGTACATTACATGTCAGAATTCCTGCATTAAACAAGCATGATATTTTTAAAAGTAACCATGATGACATTATCAATTACATGTTTAGTAGTAATGAAATTCAAATTTTCACAAATAGCTGCTTATTGGATCACTTTACCATTAATTAGATCATTTTGAGTAAGGATGGACTTCATGCTTCAAAACTTTACTTAGAGAGATTTGACCCTTAAACTGGAGGAGATGGTTATTGTTCTCAGTGAGAAAAAGTATGTTGGAATAAATATGTATCATTTTTTTCTTTCATAAGGTCATCCATATAGGTAACTCTAAGATTAGCTGGTCAAAGATTCTAATAATGAGAGTTGGGATTAATGTCCCCAAAGTGAGTTTAATGAATTGTTACTAAATGTAATTATTAATTTTAACACACATATGCATATACTTGCCATTCTGAAAGTATTTTCATTTAAAACTGCATACTTATTCCCATGTTGCTGCCAATACTCTAGTCCCTTGGAAATTTTTACAGTTGCCCATTGAGTCTGTGGCTCATCCTATTGAGTGACCTACATTTGAAAATATTTGATAAATCATTGCAATTCAAATGATTTATTTAAAATTTTGAAAGTATAACACTTTAGATATTTAATGTTGAGCTATTAGATGAATAAGTTATTAAGACTAATGTATACCTGTGTCAAATATATGTGAGTATATATATAATTTATAAATATATGATAGCTTACAGTGAACAATATCAGATTTGTGATCTATGAAGAAGGAGATTTAGCTTCAGGACCAGGGAGCAGGCTTCATACACTCAAAACTTTGTGTGGCAGAAGTTTTATTACACTGAAAAATGACAGAAAGCTTCTGATATAGACATCAGAAGGGAGACAGAGAGTGCCCCACTCTCTGTCTTAACAAGACACTAGTTTTGTCAAGCCTTATACACTTTTACCAGACCCACTTACACAACATACATCTTAAAATAACAAGATTAGAACTAACAACAAAAAGGTCTTACCAGACCCACTCCCACAACATATATCTTAAAATAACAAGATTAGTCAGAAGGTTCTTATTAAGAAGGAGAAGCATGCCCTTGAACAATTATATTGTTTTTATATAATCATTAGTACAGAGCTTAAGGAAAAACATACCCTTGAGCAAGATGAATTGTTTTGCTGTATAATCATTAGCTCTGGGCTTAAAGAAAGTTAGTCTTAAAGACTGCTGTCATAACAATTCATGGAGTTTAAGAAAAAAACACCTTATGTGACTAAGATAAAGCAATGTAGAAAAAAACTTCGTCCTTTTCTCCTCTTTGAGGGTCCCAGACCCCTTTCTCCTCCTCAAGGGTCCTGACTCCTTATCAACCTACTTTCATATAGCATATTATATATATAAAGAGAAAGTGAAGTTGCTCAGTCGTATCCGACTCTTTGCAACCCCGTGGACTGTAGCCCTCCAGGCTCCTCTGTCCATGGGATTCTCCAGGCAAAAATACTGGAGTGGGTGGCCATTTCCTTCTCCAGGGGATCTTCCCGACAGCTACATCTCTAAATTTATCCATCTATTATAACACATATTTTGATTTCATATCTATCAAACATATGACTAGGATTTTGAAATGGAAATCTGTGGTTGCACAAATTGTGTATAGAATTCATGAAGTATGCCAGAGTCTATTTAGCTCCAATCAGATAAATAGAAAGGAAACAAATAGGAATAGTTTTGAGCATGAATCATAAGAGTACTCCTATTGAAGTGCCCTTATTCTGCAGACAGGTATACATACATTTTGACCTTTGTTAACTTGATGTTTTGGTCACAATGCCCACTTTCCTAGAACTACATAATTCTTGGTTTCATATATATATGATAATGCTCATGAGACTCAAGAAGCGATATCTAACATCAGGTTTGCCTAAAGGTCACAAGACAGATGGCACAAGGATGCCAAAAACCAGCAGTGACTTTATGCCCCACTGAAATGCTTCTGCATAGGCAGTCATTCCTTACTAGACTGAATCTGTGTGGGCTTCATAATCTCAAGAAACCTCCAGCTCTGGAATCCCTTCAGCTTTTATGCCTTTTTAGGATTATGCCATCAGTTCCCATTATCTGATACAAGTTCATCTGATCAATATTGATAATCCATTATTGAATAGATAATCTTGAGAGTGAAATGTGGATGCTTAGCCCAGTATGTAGCAACTCATTCATTTTAGACCCAGGATATCCATGAATTCCTTGAATAGCAAAGACAATTCAAGCAGAGTCAACTTTTTAGGATTTACTAAGACTAGAGAAAAGAACAAGAAACATCTGTTAATCTTTTCTTTTCAACACTATAGTAAAGAGGCCATTGGTTTTGTTATGGATATATTTCCCTTTATCATTTTGCAACAATCTCTCCAGAACATTATTCAGAATTAAGGAGTTAGATATTTTAAAATTATACCTCAATTTATTTTATCAAAGTTTAATTTTAATAGTTTCCACTGAACACAATTTAATTTACTATAATTTTTTAATTAACAGATTAAAAATGTAGTAACCTACAGAAAGGGTATTAGAAGATAGTATCAATTTGTTATTTGCCTAATCAAATATATAATTGTTTGAGCTGAGTTATCTGTATAAATCTATACAAAGTATCACCTTTCATTTAAAGTTTTCCCACAGCAGTTTTCACTTGCTATCATAGGGCAATGTTCCCCTAGATCTAATGTGGCAGTACAAAGGACTTGAACATCAAAGCATGTAAACATGGACAAGATGGGTGAAATCAACATTAATGAAATCTTTGTGCATTCAGAAATGATCAAACAGTGAAAAACACACCCTATTAACCACTGTGTTTTTACATTTTTTTCAAAAGGGAGCTGTTCCTTAGGGAATATTCCAAGTTGATTCATAAGTTACTGCATATTGATCAACATTTAAATAATTAAGGTGATATCATTTTGAACACAGTGTTCTTGTGTTCGAAACTATGCACCCACAATGTCCCAGGCAATTTCTTATGCTCATTAGAGAAGGAAAAGTGATATGCTTCTACCTCTGTTATGGAGTTTAAACATGTCTCAGGTTCAGCTGGGCATAAAATTTCAGTTATTGGAAAGGAAAACATTTATTTCTATGATATTAGTCAGAGCAATTATGCTATAAAGTTTATAAAATACAGTATTATACAGGAGAAAATCTCAAATATTTTGTTTCCTCACTTTTGTTGTGTTTTGGGAACTCATTATTTATTTGATAGCATAGTATTGCTATCCACCCAGGGAAATATATTTTTGAAACAAAGAAAGCTCTTTTAACCATAATATTTACATCTGTATAACCCAGATAACTATTGCAGCTTTAAAAACAAACAATGATATGAAAGTCCTTCATTATTAATAAGAGAAACTTCTCAAGGCAATGACATTTTAGGGTGAAAGTAAGAGATAAACTGTCCATCAAAGAGTAGGGGTTCTTTGAAAATATGGGCAACATTCTTGTTTTAGTATAAATTCAAGTCAATAAAATATGGATCTTCATTTACTAAAAAGTTATTTACAGTGTAGAATGAAAAATACCAAGAACTTGGTTACTTTTACAATATATCCCCATGAATTCATGGATTCTTTGCTATTTTCTCAGTAAAATTCTTTATTGTCAATTCAACTCTTAAAGTGGTTCATCTCTGAGATTAAAAACCCTTGATTTAGGGATCATGATTAAGCAGCAGAAAAATCATATCTTCTGAGAGTATATATATTGAGCCATGGCACTTTCTGCAATGGCTTCCTTCAATACAATTGAATGTAGAAAATATATCAGCTTCTTATCATGATATGAAAACCCTTGCATGATTTGTCTTAACCTTCTTTCTACCTTATCTTGGGTCATCTCATCTGTTTCTCTTCATGGTTTGTTTGTTTCTTGGCAACCAATTTGAAATTTTTGAAAATTGAAATTTCAAACTGTCCCTGGCAAACAATTTAAAATTATTGAAGGAATAGCCAACCTTTTTCCTGCTTCTGGCTCAGGAGTTTTATATCAGCTAATTTACTTTTTGAAATGCCAATTCCCTCTCAAGTATTCTTGTCCTCTGCTGCTGCTGCTGCTGCTTAAGTCGCTTCAGTCGTGTCTGACTCTGTGCAACCCCATAGACGGCAGCCCACCAGGCTCCTCCATCCATGGGATTCTCTAGGCAAGAACACTGGAGTGGGTTGCCATTTCCTTCTCCAATGCATGAAAGTGAAAAGTGAAAGCGAAGTCACTCAGTCGTGTCTGACACTTAGCGACCCCATGGTCTGCAACCTACCAGGCTCCTCCATCCATGGGATTTTCCAGGCAAGAGTACTGGAGTGGGTTGCCATTGTCTTCTCTGATTTGCTGTTTGTATTGCAGCTGAAATATCAACACTATTTTCCATTTATATATTTGCATTTTCTTTTCTTCCAGCCTTTACGCTGGAAGTTCTAAAGATAGAATTTTACATCATTTCTACCTTGTTCACAGCTTTTCCCCAACACCTACCATGTGAAGCATTCTCTAGGCACAAAATATATCTTTGTTGAATAAACTAATGTCATGGAAATATATTTCATAAGGCCAAATCCATTACAAATGGAGAGATAGATTTCAGAAAGCAATAATAACAATGTATATGTTTATAATGTAATAAATAATGTTTAACCAAGTAAATTTGAAAATTTCATTGGCTTTATTAGGCAGTTGATGAATGGGGCAGCATCCCATTAGCAACAAGCAGGACACTTTCAGGGAGTAGTACAAAATGGAAGGTTTTTATAAGAAGAAGTGGCACAAGGAAGTTGTTAGCAAAAGTAATTAAAGGATTGTTGTGAGACTAGGCCATCTTCTTTTGGGTGCAAGGGGCCCTGAATAACTTGTATCTGTAAATCATTTCTTATTCTGGGGACTGGCAGGATGGAGAGGGCCCATGTGCCAGATTACTTCATTGGTGCTGAGCAGAAAATTTCAAACTGGGTGATTAAGACTTTCTGAGGAAGGTCAAAACTGCAATTAGGTTAGGTATTAAATTTGAGTTAATATCCTGGGTTTTAGCATAGGTGATGATATATTGGGCCTGCATTTTTTCTATTGAACAATATGTATATAGTTCATATGCCTAATATGAGCTGAATATACATGACTAAATAACTAATGTTTGATATCACATTTTTTCTCACCTGTATCTTGTATCAGTGTCATCTCAAAATTTCTATCATATCTCATAATCCAAAGTTATAATCTAGACATCTATGTCACTCTTTTATATGAGTATCTCTATTGAGTACATCAATGCAATTATTTAATACATGAAAAATATTAAAGTATAGGTAACTTGAAATTCTCCAAGCCAGGCTTCAGCAATACATGAACCGTGAAATTCCTGATGTTCAAGCTGGTTTTAGAAAAGGCAGAGGAAACAGAGATCAAATTGCCAACATCTGCTGGATCATGGAAAAAGCAAGAGAGTTCCAGAAAAACATCTATTTCTGCTTTATTGACTATGCCAAAGCCTATGACTGTGTGGACCACAATAAACTGTGGAAAATTTGGAAAGAGATGGGAATCCCAGACCACCTGACCTGCCTCTTGAGAAATCTGTATGCAGGTCAAGAAGCAACAGTTAGAACTGGACATGGAGCAACAGACTGGTTTCAAATAGGAAAAGGAGTACATCAAGGCTGTATATTGTCACCCTGCTTATTTAACTTATATGCAGAGTACATCATGAGAAATGCTGGACTGGAAGAAACACAAGCTGGAATCAAGATTGCTGGGAGAAATATCAATAACCTCAGATATGCAGATGACACCACCCTTACGGCAGAAAGTGAAGAGAAACTAAAAAGCCTCTTGATGAAAGTGAAAGTGAAGAGTGAAAAAGTTGGCTTTTAGCTCAACATTCAGAAAATGAAGATCATGGCATCTGGTCCCATCACTTCATGGGAAATGGATGGGGAAACAGTGGAAACAGTGTCAGACTTTATCTTTTTTGAGCTCCAAGATCACTGCAGATGGTGACTGCAGCCATGAAAATAAAAGACGCTTACTCCTTGGAAGAAAAGTTATGACCAACCTAGACAGCATATTCAAAAGCAGAGACATTACTTTGCCGACTAAGGTCCGTCTAGTCAAGGCTATGATTTTTCCTGTGGTCATGTATGGATGTGAGAGTTGGACTGTGAAGAAGGCTGAGTCCTAAAGAATTGATGCTTTTGAACTGTAGTGTTGGAGAAGACTCTTGAGAGTCCCTTGGACTGCAAGGAGATCCAACCAGTCCATTCTGAAAAAGATCAGCTCTGGGATTTCTTTGGAAGGAATGATCCTAAAGCTGAAACTCCAGTACTTTGGCCACCTCATGTGAGGAGTTGACTCATTGGAAAAGACTCTGATGCTGGGAGGGATTGGGGGCAGCAGAAGAAGGGGACGACAGAAGATGAGATGGCTGGATGGCATCACTAACTTGATGGACATGAGTCTGAGTGAACTCCGGAAGTTGGTGATGGACAGGGAGGTCTGGCGTGCTGCAAGTCATGGAGTCGCAAAGAGTTGGACACAACTGAGCCACTGAACTAAACTAAACTTGAAATTGTCAATATTATTTGATGCTTTCAGAGTTTGCATAGATGTGATTCAATCTAAAAGAAAGATGTTACCAAAATATATCTACTGAATCTAAGTCAAATCATTAATTAGCAACAATATGTTAATAATTAGAGTTGGTATAGATTTTTTTTTCTTTTTTTAATATAATTTTTTTTTCAACTGAAGGTTAATTACTTTACAATATTGTATTGGTTTTGCCATACATCAACATGAATCCGCCACAGGTATACACGTGTTCCCCATCCTGAACCCCCACCCTCCTCCCTCCCCCTACCATCCCTCTGGGTCGTCTCAGTGCACTAGCCCCAAGCATGCAGTTATCATGCATTGAACCTACACTGGCGATTTGTTTCTTATATGTTATTATACATGTTTCAGTGCCATTCTCTCAAATCATCCCACCCTCGTCCTCTCCCACAGAGTCCAAAATACTGTTCTATGCATCTGTGTCTCTTTTGCTGTCTCACATACAGGGTTATCATTACCATCTTTCTAAATTACATATATATGCGTTAGTATACTGTATTGGTGTTTTTCTTTCTGGCTTACTTCACTCTGTATAATTGGCTTCAGTTTCATCCACCTCATTAGAACTGATTCAAATGTACTCTTTTTAATGGCTGAGTAATAATACATTGTGTGTATATGTACCGCTGCTTTCTTATCCATTCATCTGCTGATGGACATCTAGGTTGCTTCCATGTCCTGGCTATTATCAACAGTGCTGGGATGAACATTGGGGTACACGTGTCTCTTTCTATTCTGGTTTCCTCAGTGTGTATGCCCAGCAGTGGAATTGCTGGGTCATAAGGCAGTTCTATTTCCAGTTTTTTAAGGAATCTCCACACTGTTCTCCATAGTGGCTGTACTAGTTTGCATTCCCACAAACAGTGTCAGAGGGTTCCCTTTTCTCCACACCCTCTCCAGCATTTATTGCTTGTAGACTTTTGGATTGCAGCCATTCTGACTGGAGTGAAATGGTACCTCATTGTGGTTTTGATTTGCATTCCTCTGATGATGAGTGATGTTGAGCATCTTTTCATGTGTTTGTTAGCCATCTGTATGTCTTCTTTGGAGAAATGTCTATTTAGTTCTTTGGCCCATTTTTTAATTAGGTCGTTTATTTTTCTGGAATTGAGCTGCAGAAGTTGCTTGTATATTTTTGAAATTAGTTGTTTGTCAGTTGCTTCATTTGCTATTATTTTCTCCCATTCAGAAGGCTGTCTTTTCACCTTGCTTATAGTTTCCTTTGTTGTGCAGAAGCGTTTAATTAGGTCCCATTTTTTGCTTTTATTTCCAATATTCTGGGAGGTGGGTCATAGAGGATCCTGCTGTGATGTATTTTGGAGAGTGTTTTACCTATGTTCTCCTCTAGGAGTTTTATAGTTTCTGGCCTTATGTTTAGATCTTTAATCCATTTTGAGTTTATTTTTGTGTATGATATTAGAAAGTATTCTAGTTTCATTCTTTTACAAGTGGCTGACCAGTTTTCCCAGCACCGCTTGTTAAAGAAATTGTCTTTAATCCAGTGTATATTCTTGCCTCCTTTGTCAAATATAAGGTGTCCATAGGTGCATGGATTTGTCTCTGGGCTTTCTATTTTTTTCCATTGATCTACATTTCTGTCTTTGTGCCAGTACCATACTGTCTTGATGAATGTGGCTTTGTAGTAGAGCCTGAAGTCAGGCAGATTGATTCCTCCAGTTCCATTCTTCTTTCTCAAGATTGCTTTGGCTATTCAAGGCTTTTTGTATTTCCATAATGTCACAATTTGTATGGAAATACAAAAAACCTCAAATAACCAAAGCAATTTTTTGTTTTAATTAGGGAAAACTAGCATGAAAGCAAGAGAGAAGTCAATATTTTCTCAGTTTACAACTTTTCTCACTATTTATACCTTATTTTGCTAGTTATATTATGTATATTTGAATCTAGGCATATTTGAAATTAAGGTTTGGTATACTGGCTTTATTTGTTTACCTTTTATTTTTCCACTTAACTTGTTCCTAGAAATGTTACTAGGAATTTTTATTTTCCTTAAGATTATAAAATATTTTGAAATGTACTGCAATTAAGTTTTTTGCTTTTAAAAGTATATCAACCTTCTAAAACCTATTGAATAAAACAAAATATATGCATTATTTCTTCCCTTTTTAGTATCAGATTGAAGATTCCCCCAGTGGTTTCAATATTAAATAGTTATGTCCCACCCAATTCCTTTTTTTTTTTTTTTTGTCTCCAGAAGATTGATTATTGTATGCTCAGCATTATATTACTCACCCTGTCTTCAGAAGAGTCTTACCATCTGTGTGTTCCTTTCCAGAATATTTCCTCCAGGTTGACATCTCAATTTAGAATTTAGATATGTGATTGAGGTTCACTGTGAACCAGACTGTGATTGTGGTCATAAATTTCTTTTCTCTGGAAGGCTGCCTCTCAAATGTTCATCAGTTAGCAAGTAAAGCTAGTCAGTTCTAGGTCTTGCTCATTCACCCTGAAAACAGTATTCTAGAAAGACAAAATGACTTTATACACACATGATAATTACCATGAAAGCCTGTTTTGACTTTATAGTAAAACCCTCTTATTCTTTTATATTGCCTTATAAAATATAGAGTTTCCTTTTCATTGAAAAATTATTTCATTTGCATTTTATTCTTCCACATCATAAACTTGAAGATCTATCTCTATAGGAAGAAAAGAATATAAATGTGAACAACTCTAAACTTCACTTTTTCCTTGAAAAATTGTATGTGCTCATTCAAGAAATTATTGTTTGAATTTTGGGGAAAAAAAACTGTTTGTGAATGAACTTATTATGGCTAAATTAATGAAATTTTAAAATAAAAATCAATTTTAGTTGTAAAGCCGGATATATTTTTATTTAATCTAGTTTACAAGGTCCATGGTATGTAAGCAAATTTTGTTTATTGTTCATTTTGGCAGGGTAATAAACAGAAAAATAAGCTAAGATATGAAGAACGGAATTTGTACAGATGCATGTTAAAAAGGTGTTGGGAATTTTTTTAAATTGGATAATGTTTTAAAGCATTATAAAGCAATACAACCAGTAAGCAAGACTATAAAGTGACAATTAAACATGTTTCCCAGAACTTTATAAATATTCTCTGCAGCTCAGACTTTTTTTCTCTACTTAGGATTGTTTAATTTAGGGAAAACCTAAACTTTGTGATGTGGTGTAGCAATATAAAATTAATAAAAGAAACTAGAGAAGCTTACTTTATATAAAAAGAAAACTATGCTGGAAATATGTATAATACAAAGGGCTGAGGTATACAATCACACAAAAACATTTTTAAAATGCAAAGGAAGGCACATGAAATTTTATTTCACCTGTATTGCAAATTGCTCTAGGACTAGCTTTGATCCTGATAATCAAGAATTAACTCTAAATTATAATTATTGTAATAGATGCAGCAGATGGTGACTAGTCTTGATATGTTAGTAGTTAAGTGGATCACCTACTCACAGTCACAGTGTAGGTCAATTGGTAATCATCCTATGGCTATCCCAGAAGTTTTCTGGTCTGCTAAGAGTGTCCAGGAAAACCTATCATCAGAGTCTGGAAGAGAGAAAGGTGAAATTTCTGCAGGAAAATTATGATTCTTTGGTCAGGAGTGTAGGAGCCACTGTAAATCTGAAAGAGCCTTTTGTCATGGATCAGAAGCCAACAAAGGACTGGGGCCAAACTTTGGGTACACAAGAGTTTCTGCTCCACATTTTGGGAGCAGAATGGGTCTCTCACAATGGCCATGGTGAACACAGGATCTAGTCTACAGGATTGTATTCTGAAGCTTCCAATTTGGCACTGTTACACTCTGATACCAGGATGAAAAAGCCCTTCCAACCTTTCCTGGCCTTCCAAGACCCACTGCCCGCCAGCTTTGTTTCTTCCCTGCATTGGTCTGGCAGTTACAAAGGAACACAGGTCTCCAAAGTACTTCCTGTCTCTATGGAAACTGGCAAGCAGCACCAGACTGATGGCCATGTTCCATGGCGGCTGGGCAGAGAGGTGGCACAGAAGGTGGACACCAGGTGTTCTACTCTATAAGGCAAGCTGGATCTGAGAGAACGAAGTCGAGTCAAAGGAAAATAAATTATATGTGGTAGCCAAGGAAAAGAACATACTTAAAGTTTTTTAGACAAATCTAAAAGTTAGAATGAAATGAGGAAAGAAATGACTAGAGAATTCTCAGTGTTTGAAAGAACAGACCAGCATTCCCAAAGTGGAAACATTTTGCACTTAGTTATCAGTCTTAATTTTTGGAGCATTCATTGTACTTCTCCTGAGAATTATAAGCCTACATTAATGACATCTGTGCTTTTCATATCAATATGCTTTAGTATGTGTTTCAGTCCATACAACTACTGAGCTACAACTTTCATCTTAAAAGTTTGTTTAGAATGCCTTCAATAACTTAGTGGAAGTAATAGCATGTTGTGTGCTCATTTAGATATATATTTAGACTCTAATTTTAGCAACAAGAATAATCTTGAACTTTCTAAAATGCGGGTTCTTTGTGTAAACACTCAGAACCAGTTGATAGCACAAATGAGGGAGAGAAAGAAGCACAGTGCTAAGAATAGTTGAGGGGAAGACCCTAAATAATAGTAGGCTATCTTTGTATTTCATTTAAAAATGAGTTACCTATTTCTGTCTTTTCTTATTGAGGTTGATATTTAAGAACCTTTAACCTATTTTGTATCTACTGATCTGTCTGGAAGTTGGGTTTTATAACCAAAATAAGAGAACCTAACATGAGACCTGTATTCTACATTTAAAATAGAGCTCTTGAGAGAATACAAAAAGATTTTAAAAGAAAGCAGAGCATTATGCATGCTATTTGATACAGGTGCCAATACCTTGTAGAATTAAGTAAATGTTTAAAAGGAGTTGACAGTTTTTGCTATATATAAATGTATTCCAAAAGAAAGAATCAAAATATGTAGCATTTTTAATCTCATAACAAGTTTGCACTTTTTTATTGAAAAACTGTACCTTAAATTCTCTTCATATCTTGTTGTTTCCATTTACCCTTTTAAATGTGATTCTTCTTTGACAAAGTTTTGCTCATTTTCAGAAAGGAAAAAATAATGAAGTATGCAGTTCCTATTAAATAACCCACAAAATTTGATCATTTACCCTCAAAAATCATTGGCTGTACCTCCATCTCTGATGTGCAGGGCCTCAACCTCTGCCTGTCTGTCTAGATATATCTCAGGTGATTATTGCCCTTAGTAAGCAAGCACTCATGCACAGTGTGCACTGATCCACTGTTGTGGTCCACATTTAATCTTTAGCACAAGAAAAGAGCTGGAGAAACCCATTGCTTTCACTCATCATTCATTCAAAAGATAGCAAGGCTTGAATAATGCCATTTATGACAGCAGAGCCATGCTTTGGCATCAGTGTTCAAGCATGTATCTTCACCTGTCTGCTCTCTTTCAGCAGTACTGCTGGCTTCAAAGATCTCTCTTCACTGCTACGCTTATTGCTTCTTTATGCTAATGGCACATCACAGCCTGCCACCAAGGTTGAGGTGCCCATATCTTAGAATTTGTCTCTTTGTGTTCTGTGTGATAGTGCGCTAGACTCTTGGTGGTCAGACAAGAAGGCATGCATGAAAGTAAAAGACAACTCTTAACTAACTGAGGTCAGCAGGAGTCAAGTTTCAGGCCACTTGATCTTGAACTTGGTAATTCCTAATCTAGACAAATAACAATTTGAACAAATCTTTTCCTAAGTATATGACATGTGGAAACATTGAAGGAATAATGGGAACTACTTAAAGACAGGGTCAAGAGAGCTATCTTTTCAAAATATTGACTAATCATTCTTCATTAAAGTGTCTTTCACAGAAAATAAATTAGAAAATTATTTACATATCATTACTGAAAGCATCCTAAATGGTTTTCAACCACTGACATGGATAGAGAGGAATAAATTCAATAATCTAACTAAAACTGTCAGTTCAGTGGGGGGAGGGATAAATTAGGAGGTTGGTATTAATATATACACACTACTATATATAAAATTGGTAATGGACAGGAATTTAATATATAGCACAGGGAACTCTACTCAATATTACCTACACGGGAAAAGAATCTGCAAAAGAATATATATATTATATATATAATATATAATAATATATATATAATATATAATGTATGTATGTATTATATGTATATACATATACACAAGGGTATATGTGTATATACACATACACACACACATGCAAGATCTGGAGCTGACTATGGTCAGATCATCAGTTTCTTATAGCAAAATTCAGACTTAAACTGAAGAAAGTGGGAAAACCACTAGGACATTCAGATACAACTTAAATCAAATCCACTATGATTATACAGTGGAGGTGATGCATAGATTTAAGGGATTAGATCTGGTTAACCATGCATGAAGAACTATGGGCAGAGGTTTGTAACATTGTTCAGGAGTCAGAGACCAAAACCATCCCAAAGAAAAATAAATTCAAAAAGGTATAACTGTTGTTTTAAGAAGCTTTACTGATACCTGCGGAAAGAAGAAAAGTGCAAAGCAAGGGAGAAAGGGAAATGTATAATCAACTGAATGCAAAGTTCCAGAGAACAGCAAGGAGGGAAAAGAAGGTCTTTTTTCAATGAACTATGCAAAGAAATAGAGGGGGAAAAAACAAAAACAAAAAAAAAAACAAAAACCAGAAGGGAAAGATTAGAGATCTTTTCAAGAAAATCGGAGATATCAAAGGAAAATTTAATGCAAAAATGGGCACAATAAAGGACAGAAACAATAAAGATCTAACAGAAGCAGAAGAGATCAAGAAGAGATGAAAGGAATACACAGAAGAACTCCACAAGAAAGGTCTTAATGACCCAGATAACCATGAGGGTGTGGTCACTCACCTACAGCCAGACATCCTAGAGTGTGAAGTCAAGTAGGCCTTAGGAAGCAGTGCTGCCAATAAAGCTAGGAGAGGTGATAGAATTCCGCTGAGTTATTTAAAATCCTAAAAGATGATGCTGTGAAAATGCTACACTCAATATGTCAGCAAATTTGGAAAACCCAGCAGAGGCCACAGGACTGGAAAAGGTCAATCTTCATCCATTTCCCATGAAGGGCAGTAATAAAGAATGTTAGACTACCAGACAATTGCACTCACTTCCCATGCTAGTAAGGTTATGCTCAAAATCAGTCAAGTTAGACTTCAGCAGTACTTGAATTGAAAGCTTCCAGATGTGCAAACGGGATTTAGAAAAGGCAGAGGAACCAGGGATCAAATTGCCAACATCCATTGGATCATAGATAAAGCAAGGGGATTCCAGAAAGACATCTATTTCTGTTTTATTGACTCTTCTAAAGCCTTTGACTGTGTGGATCACTACAAACTGTGGAAAACTCTTAAAGAAATGGGAGTATCAGACCACCTGATACTCTCCTGAGAAACCTGTGTGCAGCTTATGAAGAAACAATTAGAACCTTACATAGAACAACTGATTGGTTCAAAATCAGGAACAGAGTATGACAGGGCTGTATATCATCACCCTGTTTATTTAACTTATATGCAGAGTGCATCATGAGAAATGTTGGGTTGGATTCTTCACAAGCTGGAATCAAGATTTCCAGGAGAAATAACAACAACATCAAATAAACAGATGATATCATTCTAATGGCAGAAAGCAGAGAGGAACTAAAGAGCCTCTTGATGGGAATGGAAGAGGTGAGTGAAAAAGCTGGCTTAAAAGTCAATATTAAAAAAACTAAGATCACAGCATCTGGTCCCATCACTTCATGACAAATAAAAGGGGAAAAGGTGGAACCAGTGACTATTTCTCTTCTTGGGTTCTGAAACAACTGTGGATGGTGACTGCAGGGAAAAAATGGAGACACAGACATAGAGAACAGATTTGTGGGACACAATGGGGGAAGGTGAGGGAGGCACAGATTGAAAGGGAAACATTGAAACACAAACACTACCATATGCAGAATAGACAGTGGGAATTTACTGTATGACACAGAGTGGAAAATCCCATGGACCGAGAATCCTGGTGCAGGCTACAGTCCATGGGGTGGCAAAGAGTCGGACACGACTGAGCAACTTCACTTTCATTTTTCACTTTCACAGGGGGCTGAAAACCTAAAGTTGTAGGATGGTGTGGGAAGTGGGAGGGAGTTTCAAGGAGGGGGACAGTATACATATACCTATTGCCAATTCATCTTGATGTAGAGCAGAAACTAACAATATTATAAAGCAATTAAACTCCAATTAAAAATATAATAAGGAAAAACTAAAAACAAAGATATTATATATTTCTTTTATAAGAGCGACTGAGTCAGAATTAAGTTCACTTTATTTTTAAAGTAATTCTAAGGCTAAGCATGTTAGGTTTGAAAACCCAGGGCAAAAGTTGAATATCTGGCTGCTGTACTTTCTAGCCACATGACTATGACACATCGTTGAATCACACTTTGCATCAGATACCTGTCTTCAAGATTGAGATAATGACAAGGTTGACATGAAGATTTAATCCTTGATAATGGAAATGCACTTAGAATAGTGCCTACAATATTGTGAACGCTCAGGGAAGACTTGCTATATTTTTCATATGTTTACTGCTGGCTTAGTGATGGTTGAGCAAACAGATAACATAGGAAGGACACAGAAAACCACTACCCATTCAGGCATGACCTAAATCAAATCCCTTATGATTATACAGTGCAAGTGACAAATAGATTCAAGGGATTAGATCCGATAGGAAGAGTGTCTGAAGAACTGTGGACAGAGGTTTGTGACATTTTACAGGAGGCAGTGATCAAGACCATCTCCAAGAAAAAGAAATGCAAAAAGCAAAATGGTTGTCTGAGGAGGCCTTACAAAGAGCTGTGAAAAGAAAATAAGCAAAAGGCAAAGGAGAAAAGAAAAAAATATACCCATTTGAATACAGAGTTCCAAAGAATAGCAAGGAGAGATAAGAAAGCCTTCCTCAGTGATCAATGCAAAGAAATAGAGGAAAACAATAGAATGAGAAAGACTAGCAATCTCTTCAAGAAAATTAGAGATACCAAGGGAACACTTCATGCAAAGGCGGGCTCAATAAAGGACAGAAATGGTATGGATCTAACAAGCAGAAGATATTAAGAAGAGGTGGCAAGAATACACAGAAGAACTATACAAAAAAAGATCTTCACATCCCAGATAATCACGATGGTGTAATCACTCTCCTAGAGCCAGACATCCTGGAATGTGAAATCAAGTGTGCCTTAGGAAGCACCACCATAAACAAAGCTAGTGGAGGTGATGGAATTCCAGTTTAACTATTTCAAATCCTAAAAGATGATGTTGTGAAAGTGCTGCACTCAATATTCCAGCAAAGTTGGAAAATTCAGCAGTGGCCACTAGACTGGAAAAGGTCAGTTTCATTCCAATCCCAAAGAAAGGCAATGCCAATGAATTCTCAAACTACTGCACAATTGCATGCATCTCACAGGCTAGCAAAGTGATGCTCAAAATTCTACAACTCAGGCTTCAACAGTACGTGAACCATGGTTTTTCCAGTGGTCATATATGGATATGAGAGTTGGAATGTGAAGAAAGCTGAGTGCCAAAGAATTGATGCTTTTGAACTGTGGTGTTGGAGAAGACTCTTGAGAGTCCCTTGGACTGCAAGGAGATCCAACCAGTCCATTCTAGAGGAGATTGGCCCTGGGTGTTCCTTGGAATATGCGAAGAGTTGACTCATTGGAAAAGACTCTGATGCTGGGAGGGATTGGGGGCAGGAGGAAAAGGAGACAACAGAGGATGAAATGGCTGGATGACATCACTGACTCGATGGACATGAGTCTGAGTGAACTCCGGGAGATGGTGATGGACAGAGAGGCCTGGCGTGCTGCAATTCATGGGGTCACAAAAAGTCAGACACAACTCAGCAACTGAACTGAACTGAACTGAGCCATGAACTTCCAGATGTTCAAGCTGGTTTTAGAAAAGGCAGAAGAACCAGAGATCAAATTGCCAACATGAGTTGGATTATCAAAAAACCAAGAGAGTTCCAGAAAAACATCTGCTTTATTGACTATGCCAAAGCCTTTGACTATGTGGAACACAACAAACTGTGGAAAATTCTTCAAGAGATGGGAATACAAGACCACCTGACCTGCCTCTTGAGAAATCTGTATGCAGGTCAGGAAACAACAGTTAGAACTGGACATGGAACAACAGACTGGTTCCAAATAGGAGAAGTAGTACATCAAGGCTGTATATTGTCACCCTGCTTATTTAACCTATATGCAGAGTACATCATGAGAAATGCTGGGCTGGAGGAAGCACAAGCTGGAATCAAGATTGCTGGGAGAAATATCAATAACCTCAGATATACAGATGACACCACCCTTATGGCAGAAAGTGAAGAGGAACTAAAAAGCTTCTTGATGAAAGTGAGAGAGGAGAGTGAAAAAGCTGGCACAGAACTCAACATTCAGAAAACTAAGATCATGGCATCCGGTCCCATCACTTCATGACAAATAGATAGGGAAACAGTGGAAACAGTAGCTGACTTTATTTTTCTGGGCTCCAAAATCCCTGTAGATGGTAACTGCAGCCATGAAATTAAAACATGCTTGCTCCTTGGAAGAAAAGCTATGACCAATCTAGACAGCTTATTAAAAAGCAGAGACATTACTTTGCCAACAAAAGTCCATCTTGTCGTACATATGGTTTTTCCAGTAGTGATGTATGAATGTGAGAGTTGGACTACGAAGGAAGCTGAGTGCCAAAGAATTGATGGTTTTGAACTGTGGTGTTGGAGAAGACTCCAGCGAGTCCCTTGGACTGCAAGGAGATCCAACCAGACCATCCTAAAGCAAATCAGTCCTGAATATGCATTGGAAGGATTGATGCTTAAGCTGAAACTCCAATGCTTTGCCTATCTGATGCAAATAACCGACTCATTTGGAAAGACCCTGATGCTGGGAAAGATTGAAGGTGTGAGGAGAAGGGAACCTTAGAGGATGAGATGGTTGGATGGCATCACTGACTCAATGGACATGAGTTTGCGTAAACTCCAGGAGCTGGTGATGAATGGGGAGGCCTGGCATGCTGCAGTCCATGTGGTCGCAAAGAGTTGGACACGACTGAGTGACTGAACTGAACTGAACTGAACCATCTCATCCTCTGTCACCCCTTTGCTCTCCTGTCCTCAGTCTTTTCAAGAATCAGGGTTTTTTCCACGAGTCCGCTCTTCACATCAGATGGCCAAAGTATTTTGAAAAATACATTGAGGATGAATCCTTAGGCTGGTAACACATTAATTTTTCCAATTGGGAAAATTAGTAACGTCTTTAGAAAGGCTCTCTGAGATGGAATTAAATGACAACTTGTGAACTTTAAGGAAGGAGGGGGTTAAAAGAGAAAAGTAGCAGCAAACTTGATGCTGTCTCCAGGTTATAAAAATAAAAGGCAGTATAAATCTTTGAGAAGTTTGGCTGCCTACAACATTGGTTTTTGAATTGATTTTGGAAACCACATATCCTAAGGGTATTTAGGATTAGTAAATTCTCAACATGAGTTTGCTCTTTTGGGAGAAACTAAATTATTTAACTTGAGGGATTTTAGGATGCAAGATTCCAGGGAACTGAAGTCAGTACTTTAACGTCTGAACCCAAGTGAGGAGAAGATGGAGAGGAGCCATCCTGATGGCATACTTGGAAGGATAAGGTATAGGTGTGCTGGAGTCTGTATAGTCCCTGTCATGTAGAACACCCTGACAAATATTAGTTTCTTTCTTCTATGGGTGTATAAGGAAAGACTGAAATAATTATCAAATAATAATTTCTAGATAAGATATGATATTGAAAGGAAATTAACATAGGCATCTCCCTTATTTGATCTGAAGATGTAGTTCAGCTAGGTATGAATTCAAGGTTATTTTGCTAAAAGAATACTCTTTTCTTTTTTTCTTTTTCATTGTTATCTAACTCACTTTTAAACAAATAGTGATATGACCCAGCAGCCTTTGTGGAAAAATAAGAATAAAACGTTGAACTTTCAGAACAAACCCCAAATGGTTCATTGACTCCATTTCACCATGGAAAAAATCACTTAACCTCCCAGTGTCAATTTACCCATCTGTGAAATGAGAAGGATAATATTTTCTTATGGGATGTTTTGAAAATTATTTTGCAAATGCAGTGGATGAAATTGTTGCAAGCATCACTGCTCTTTTTCCACGTCTTTGAAGACGCAGAAAGTATTATTTATGTACCAGTTGATAGTCAAATCGTCATCTGGGATGAACTATGTATATTTATTAACAGTTGTGCACTTTTTATTACTTAAAGGAACTCCTCCTCCCCTAGACTGCTCAGTTTATGCATTATGTCAATAGCTGGGCACCTGAGCAAAGCATCTTAAAAACAATTTGAACTTCATATTTATGAGCTGCTAATCTGATATCTTTGGTAATTACCCCTTCCTTCTGTTTTAGCTCATGTTTTCTCTGATGCAGTTTTTCACTTCACCTCACTTCACAAGATTGATAGTTTTTCATGTTTCCCTGCTAGAGGTCACCTCTGAGCTGAAGGCAAAACACATCCCATTCTGGCTCCTGTTGACTTTCAAGTCAACTATCAAAGAATTTATTCCAGACATTGCCTAACCTCAATTTAAAAACTCTACCCTAAAGATTACAAGGAGATATCCTGGGGAGTTGCCATAGTGACTCAAAGAGGTTGGCATTGAGGAGACAAAGCTACCGATAGCAGATTTTTATACTTGATAGGCTTAATTATATAATGTGGTCACGAACTTCTGTGCTTGTGTCATTTAGGTCTGGAAAGAAATTTTCCCCTTCAGGCTCTTCTCTTCTCTTACAGTGCCAATCAACAGGCTTCTTGGTAATAAGAATCTTTATGCCAGTAGCTCCAGTATAACTTCAAATGGTGCTTGTAGTAATGACAGAATCATTATAAAATTAAAGAAGAAAAGGAAAATATATTTCCTGGGTGCTATTAAGTTATCATAATATTCTTGCATATGTAAATTGTCCTTGACTTAATGAACTACCCTGCTCACATAATAGTATTTTAACCTGGCTTTAGAAAGTCATTTTTTACCCATGTTGTTAATTGTTTCCAGACTTGGCAGGGTTCATCTCCAGATCATCTTGCTGAAGTGAAATGTATATATTATGTTTCTATGTGCATGAATTTTAACTATTAGAAGTACTTTTACTAAGAAATGTTATTACATGAATTAATGATAAATAATAAATAAGTATGACACTTAAGATAGAAAACTTGAATACATTATAATAATATCCAAATTGCCAATGATCTTTATAGATATTTTTTCCTTGATTGAAAAAGGGATATATATTCATTGGAAAAAAACATCAGAAAACAACAGAAAGAAACAAAAAAGAATATTATCTCTACCTCTTGGGCTAGAGTAATCACTTTAATATTTTGATGGATATTTTATAAGATGAACACTTGTTTTCCCCAACATGTTTTATATTTATAAAAACAACTAAGTCTGCAAGAAACCCTGGTGTAAGAGGATTCTTCTTTTTTTAATTTTTTCTATCAGAGGTCGAATCTAACATTCTAATATCCATATTTTATACACTTTATTCAGAACTATAAAAGCTACAAGGGAAGTATTTAATGTATTTCTTCTGCTACTAAAAAGAGTTATATTCATCCAGAATTATTATTTTCAAAAATAGCCAGGTCTAGCACCATATCGGAGAAGGCAATGACACCACACTCCGGTATTCTTGCTTGGAAAATCCCATGGATGGAGGAGCCTGGTGGGCTGCAGTCCATGGGATCGCGAAGTCGGACATGACTGAGCGACTTCACTTTCACTTTTCACTCTCATGCATTGGAGAAGGAAATGGCAGCCCACTCCGGTGTTCTTGCCTGGAGAATCCCAGGGACAGAAGAGCCTGGTAGGCTGCCATCTCTGGGGTCGCACAGAGTCGGACACGACTGAAGCGACTTACCAGCAGCAGCAGCACCATATAATTAATCAAGGCCAAGGGAAATTAATGATAATCACGTTACTATTTAAATATACATCTTTATGTGTGCCTAGGAGGAGAAGAAGGTTTTCTGGAGCATGTGAAGGAATGTAAAGAAGTCCTACTAGTATATCACACTGTTGTCCTCTAATTAAAGGTTTTCAATTATCTTGCCTTTTTTCTAATGTATAGTTTTGCTGTTGTTTGGTTGGTTTAAATTTTACTTGGGGTGAGAAGTTAAGCCCATGTAACTCTTGGAAAGTTAATCATTTTATAAGTTTCATTTAATCAACCTTTTCTTTAATCCCTTTTTAGGCAGCCAAGGGCAGTTTCCACTCACACAGAATGTAACGGTTGTTGAAGGCGGAACTGCAATTTTGACCTGCAGGGTTGATCAAAATGATAACACCTCCCTCCAGTGGTCAAATCCAGCTCAACAGACTCTGTACTTTGATGACAAGAAAGGTGAATACATTTTCTTTTAAATGTTTTAATCATATTCTAAAATATCCTAATTATAATGAATTTATTTTTCTGAGATGATTCAAATTATTCCTTTTGATTACCAAACTGCTGATGCTTGTATTTAAACATGTTAAATATTAAATACTTTAGTTTGCAAGTCATAAACACTAAAGATAACCTATGTCAACTTTTTAATAAAATAAACAGTTCTAATTCTGTTTCAAAAATAGTTTTATATCTTCTCCTAACAATTATTGTTTCTCCAGATACCACATGCTTTTGTTCTCTTTTAGATGCATTTTATATAGATTGAAAATTTTTTCCTCACTCTTGGCAATAGGATGTGTTATTTTTATTAACTTTAATTAAAATATTTAGAAAATACCATGTAACTTTGGAAAGTTTTTTTTTTATTTTATTCTCATGAATTGAGTTTAAAACTAAGAATTATAAAGATGATATTATTCAATAATAAGTTTAAGTTTCTCCTTGTTTCTAAAATAAACTGAAATTAAGAAGCTGTATTTACACGCTGAGTTGGACTTAACTGGGGTTTCTAACTGGGTGATAGATTTTGATTAAGTGTTTTTAGAGAACTAAATCACATTACATTTTATAATTCTAGCAAACAACTAAAAGCATATACTGAATGTTTAAGCAATTGTCTACTGGTATAAGCACTGGGAGTAAAGTAGTTCAGGAACTGTAATAAAAATATGGATCTATTGCTTTAGATAAATTATATAGGATATAAATATAAATATTTATATCCAAATATTCAACATCATCTTAATATCTTTATTCCTTATGTATGTAGGTAGATAATAGTGAAATAATTTGAAATAGGATCCAATAATTGAAGTGTAGTCAAACTAGTTCAATAAATGTGCCCATTTCACCTAAAATATAAATTCACTATATTTTGTGCATTTCTATACTTTCCCTCTTTGATGTACTTTAAATTTAAAATCAAATACTCTTTTTTTACCTTTAGTATATGAAGGATTGGTTAAAAATCTAATTAATTAATCGAATACATTTTGAGAGTTTCTTTGTACAAGGCATAAGAGTTAGAGAACAGACAGATAAAATCGCTGCCCATAGAGGATATACAGTCCAGTGTGGAAACCAGACAATTAAACAAGCATATGAACAAAATATATTTTAGAGTACATTGACAGGAAACAAGTGTTCTCTTTCTCTCTCTCTCTAGATAGCTGGTTAGCTAAAATAAATAATACATAAACATCTACAGAGAGAGAGGGAGAGAATGAGATTAATACTTAGAAATTGGCACAAGTAATTGTTGAAGCTGGCAAGTCTGAAATCTGCCTGGTAGGACAGTAGACTGGAGACTCAGGGAAGAGTTACATTGCAGCTCAAGTCTGAAGGCAGTCTGGAGGGAAATCTCTTCTTCAGGGAACCTCAGTTGTTTTTTTGTTGGTTTGTTTTTATTTTACTCTGAAGGCCTTATGCTAATTGAATGAGGCCCACCTGCATTTTGCAGGGCGATGTGCTTTACTCAAAGTGTACTGATTGCAATGTAATCTTATCTAAAAATACTTTCACAGCAATAACCGGACTTGTATTTGGCCAAACATCCGGATATTGTGGTCTAGTGAGTTGAAACATAAACTTAACTATGAGAAAGGGTTAGGAATACTAGCATTTCTGTAGAACTTTAATATTTATAAAGGGTTTCTATTTTGCTGTCTGAAAGACAGAACAGTTATCACTAAAGACCATTTTCATAGAGGCATGCGGAAGGGAAGGGTTAAAGTTCTCACAGCTATGTGAGATTTAAAGACCGTATCATGACAAATTTGTGACTTAAATATTGACTAGACTTAAAGCCAATACTGTGATTCCATATTTATGTTTTGATTTGAGTGTTTGATGTGTAATCATTCATGTTTAACAGAGACTTCCAGTCATAGTGTTTTGTTGGTTTTTTTTTGTTTGTTTTTTTGTTTTTTTTTTTTAGTATTTAGGGATATCTTTAAATGTCTGGAAATGGATTTTTAAACATCCATTTGCTAAACAGTTAATATAGCAATATAATATAAATTGAATCCTTATTACTATTATTGATTACCTAATTATTCTGATTAAGATGTTTTTTATTCCATTTTGAAAAATTTTAATACTGCTTTATGAGACTGTAAAGTGACTTTTTTTCCACAAGTTGAGAAATAGCTAAGGAACATCTAAATTTGATATTTTGAAGCCTTTTGAAAAATATGTCATTCAAGAATTAGCAGTTAATTTTATGGATTAATTAGTTGTTTTAAAATGTCACAAGTATAATCCACATAATTTATATTTCAGCTATATTCAATGTAAATAAAAGCTATATAAATAGAAAACAAATCTTAAAGATTTCTTTTGATTTCATTTTTTCTAGCAAAAATATATTTAAGTTTTATCATACTAATATTATGTAAGCCTTATGGCTTGATCATAAATTCCTAGGGCTATGTGGATGGAAAAGGCACATCTATATGTATATGTACATGAACATATGTTCATGTATATGAAAAGAAAATTCTAGTGTTTAGTTCAGTCCTTCATGGTGGTGTTTAAAGGAGTTTTAAATCAAGTGATCTATATTGCTTTCCAGAATGAAGTTCTGTTAGTTAAAAATTCAAATACATAACTAACCAGACATATACAAACATTTAACAACTTCTTTGTGCTCATGGCAGTAATTGATTACAAGTATTTGTAAATAAATATTTCAGACATATGTGCCCAAATATAAAAAGACTCCAGTTTTAACGAAACCTCTCATTTGCCCAATGATATAACACAAAAGAAAATGTTTTGGGAGACAAGAGACTGTTAGGGATGCTCATGGAACAATTAAACATATAGTATACCATTTAATTTATCAACTTGATTATATGTAAATATTTTAACTGGATTTTCCTGGTGGCTCAATGGTAAAGAATCCACCTTCCAGTGCAGAAGATGCAGGTTGGTGCCTGGGTTGGAAAAATTCTCTGGAGAAGGAAACAGCAACCCACTCCAGAATTCTTGCCTGGGAAATCTCATGGACAGAAGGGCCTGGTGGATTACAGTCCATGGAGTCACAAAAGAATCAGACACAACTTAATGACTAAACATAAACAATAACATATTTAATCTAGCATAAAAATATATTAATTTAGCAATATTGCTTTTCTACACCCCTACATTTAATGAAATAATCTTGCTTAGCAGTACTTTTGAAAAAGTATAACATACTGTTAATGAGAAATAAGTTTCAATCAACTGTAATTTTTTAACACTAAGTAAGTAAAGTCGCTCAGTCGTGTCTGACTCTTTGCGACCCCATGGACTGTAGCCTAACAGGCTCCTCCCTCCATGGGATTCTCCAGGCAAGAGTACTGGAGTGACGCTAGGACAGTTATATTTGTTGTGCATTCATCCTGCAGGATTATAATAATGATTTCCACTATGTAACAATGTATTGTATTGCTTTTTAAGATCTTTGAGAATCATGTGTACAGTGACATTACAATTGTGAGGTCAAATCCTCAGGCACAAAACCAAAATCTATATGAAATGTCATTGCCTCCTCTTTTAGTCATTCTATAAAATATTCTCTATAGATTGTCTAAAATAAGCATTGATTCAGAGTATTTCAAGTTAATGCAACTTTTTTGTGGAAAATAGAAAGCAACTTGTAATACAGATTTGCAAAGACTTTGTTTCCAGGAAGCTCCTTTTTTTTTTTTTTTTTTCTGAAGGATAGTCCTGGTGATAAAAACCCATCATGGCATATCTGGGATATTTAGCAATATTCCTGCATCTTTACACTGCTACAAACTACACCTGATCATATGAATTGTTGAAGTGTTCTTTTTTTTTAATATTTGCTTAACAGATTTATGCTGAAAAAAGCCTTTGTGTGTGCATTTATGTGTGTGTATATGTGTATAGTATAATAGCTTTCTATTTCTGTTATTAGACTTTTTCTATTTCTGTTGTGGGTCTACCATCAGTTGCAACAGAATAGTGGAAAGTATTGAATAAAGCAACCTTTCATGAATGACAAACTAACATGCCTGTTCCTTCACAAGTCCTTGATTTGGTTCCTTGTGATACCAAGGGATCACAAGGGATCCTCGATAGTGATGTCCCTCAAATGCAAGGGCTTGAAAATAAAAGTGTTTTTTGAAGATTTCATATCACAATTTCCACATACTGTCTTTTTGTCTGCAGACAAATGTGCTAAATTTTGCCAGTCTAAGTGTAGAAGTTAAGCATGGGTTAGCGTGACTAGAGTAACCCATATGTCTTATGCAAGTGACAACTGCTCAGGAGAACAATAGAGAAAATGAAAGGGCTGTCTGTGTCACTGATTGCACCAGCTTCTACAGGTGGCTGCCACTGTTAATGGCTTTATCCATAGTTCTGTTCTTATTTCTGTCTCATATTTTGTTGCCAGTTGTTCTCAGGAGCTTTCCAGAGTCTTTCAGGCATATGCAGTATCACAGAGTTTTAATTGTGTCTCAAATGATTATAACAGACAGCTGAGGTTGAGAAGCATTGGGTTTAGCAAGTCAGTTCTCGCCAGAGTTCTGTATCCCTGAGCTTTAATTTCTGTACTGACATGGAGTAATTAGAAGGATGGGGAAAGGGACAGAGGGAGGGAAAGGAAGGGAGCAAGTGGGCAAGTTAGTCAGAACAACAACACATGTGCTTCTCATTGATATCGCTGTTGCCACTATAAGACCCAAAAGGCATTCTGAGTAGCCTTTCCTGCTGCACAGGTCTCTGACTATTCTGGCTGTGGGGTTTGAACAAGGATCTCAAGACAGTGACCCATTGGTTCAATTAAAACTAGAAAACCCTTCGTTGTTTACTTGGAATTATTAGCTAAAGAAAAGTATGCTGTGAGTGGACAATTGATGATCTGCTAAAGGAGAATTAAGCTGAACTCCTTTTCTTAGTTTTTCTCAAGGTGGTTGAATGTGAATATTCAGGACTTTCTTCACAAGGGAGATAAATGTCCAGCGTAATTGGCTAAGTGAAGCTAATATTACAATATATATTATTCAGGTAAAATAAAGAGGGCAGTGATCTCAGGCTTTTGCTACTTTGAGAACATTCATTATGTGATATGTAAATATTCCATTTATAACTGGAGAAATTGAGTCAAACGTTCAGGAAAATTTGTCCACAGACGTTCTGCTAATGACTGGTAATGAAGGAATTTGAATCCAGGTGTAGTAACTAGAATGCCCCTGAAAACAAAGGTATCCCAGCACCAGGTCACTTTAAGTATAACCCAAGTGGCTTCTGCCATTGATCTTAGCAGCTGCCTTTTAGTTAAGAACAGCTGCTGCTAAGTCGCTTCAGTCATGTCCAACTCTGTGCGACCCCATAGACAGCAGCCCACGAGGCTCCCCCATCCCTGGGATTCTCCAGGCAAGAACACTGGAGTGGGTTGCCATTTCCTTCTCCAATGCCTGAAAGTGAAAAGTGAAAGTGAAGTCGCTCAGTCGTGTCCGACGCTTAGCGACCCCATGGACTGCAGCCTACCAGCCTCCTCCATCCATGGGATTTTCCAGGCAAGAGTACTGGAGTGGGTTGCCATTGCCTTCTCCAGTTAAGAAGAGCAGTTACTCCCAACAGTACATACAGTAAGACCGAGAGATGCAGTATAGTCAGCATTGCCCAATAGGACTTTCCACAATGATGGCAGTGTTCTAAATCTGTATTGAATAATTCTGTAGCCAGTGTCAGGTGTGGATACTTGTCAATTTTAAAATAATTAAAATTTTGGGTTTTTTTAGTCACACTGGCTATACTTCAAGTACTGAAAAACCATGTGTATTTACTATTTTGGGAAGCACAGCTCTAGACAGTGATTCACTCTTTAGATGCCAAAATAGACCTTGCCCAAGTCCAGCCTTGGCTGCAGAATATGCATTTTTCAACTGAAAAAACCACAAGTCATCATAAAAATGAATCAAATATTAAGTAAATGAAATTTTCCTCTTTAAATTGCACATATTTAATGGGGACATTAAAAGAAAAGAGATGGGAATACAGACCACCTGAATCTGCCTCTTGAGAAACCTGTATGCAGGTCAGAAAGCAACAGTTAGAACTGGACATGGAACAACATACTGGTTCCAAATAGGGGAAGTAGTACATCAAGGCTATATATCGTCATCCTGCTTATTTAACCTATATGCAGAGTGTATCATGAGAAATGCTGGACTGGATGAAGCACAGGCTGGAATCAAGATTGCTGGGAGAAATATCAACAACCTCAGATATACAATGACACCACCCTTATGGCAGAAAGTGAAGAGAAACTAAAGAGCCTTTTGATGAAAGTGAAAGAGGAGAGTGAAAAAGCTGGCTTAAAACTCAACATTCAGAAAACTAAGATCATGACATCTGGTCCCATCAATTCATGCGAAATAGATGGGGAATAACTGTGGGAACCATGACAGACTTTATTTTTGGGGGCTCCAAAATCCTTGCAGATGGTGATTGCAGCCATGAAATTAAGACACTCACTCCTTGGAAGGAAAGTTATGAGCAACCTAGACAGCATATTAAAAAGTGGAGACCTTACTTTGTCAACAAAGGTCCGTCTAGTCAAGGCTATGGTTTTACCAGGGGTCATGTATGGATGTGAGAGTTGGGCTATAAACAGGGCTGAACCCTGAAGAATTGATGCTTTTGAGCTGTGGTATTGGAGAAGACTCTTGAGAGTCCCTTGGACTGCAAGGCGATCCAACCAGTCCGTCCTAAGGGAAATCTGTCCTAGGTGTTCTTTGGAAGGACTGATGTTAAAGCTGAAACTCCAGTATTTTGGCCACCTGATGCGAAGAGCTGACTCATTTGGAAAGACCCTGATGCTGGGAAAGATTGAAGGCAGGAGGAGAGGGGATGACAGGATTAGATGGTTGGATGGCATCACCGACTCAATGGACATGAGTTTGTGTAAACTCTGGGAGTTGGTGATAGACAGGGAGGCCTGGCGTGCTGCGGTTTATGAGGTCCCAAACAGTCAGACATGACTGAGTGACTGAACTGAACTGAATGGGGACATTTGTAGCACAGGAGACACGGAGTCAGATTTGACTTCTAGTTCTGCTTCTGACACCAACCCGCCGAGAAATCAGAGAGGTTTATCAGCACCACCACCAAATTAGATGTATTGGTCTTTGAATCAGAGCTGCATCTTTAATATTTTCTCTATCTACTTTGTTTGCACTTGAAAACCAGAAATCATCAACCTATGAAGTAGATATTTAATTACAATTACATTTCATGTCTGCATAGTTTTTATATGTTTTTTTCCTATAACACTTCAGAGCCAGCACATTTAAATAAAAATAAAAATCAAGAGAAAATTTATAGGTCCTTATGGATAAGAGGGACTTAGATCAAATGTTGTCACATATTCAGGCCCTGGTCTGTTTCTTTTTACATGAAGTTTACTGTTCTGTTATAAACAGTATGTAAGCATTTAGAATAGAGTGGGTATAGGGAGATAGAGGGTCCTTCCCTGGTAGCTTAGCTGGTCAACAATTTGCCTGCAATGCAGAAGACCCCAGTTTGATTCCTGGGTTGGGAAGATACCCTGGGGAAGGGATAGGCTACCCACTCCAGTATTCTTGGGCTTCCCTGGTGGCTCAGATGATAGAGAATCCACCTGCAATGGGGGAGAACTGGGTTCAATCCTTGGGCTTGGAAGATCCCCTTGAGGAGGGCATGGCAACCCACTCTGTATTCTTGCCTAGAGAATCCCCATGGACCAAGGCACCTGGTGGGCTACATGCAAAGAGTTAGAAGCAACTGAGCGACTAAGCATAGCACAGGGAGATAGAGAGTAGGGAGCTGAGTTCACTGAAACCTTACATTAATACTCTGTGATATTTGGCAATAGAAATAAAAAAAAATCAATTAGATCATTGTGTCTGTTTCTCTGCGGGTGTGGAAAAAAACAATTGAAGTAGTACAATCTGATCACTTAATGTTCAGGAAAGAACACTTCAATTCCATTTTATTATTGACAGGAAATGCTTTGTACAAACATCTCCAGGAGTGCATAGTATAGTATATGCATTTAACAGACATATCTCTGTGCGCTTGTATGTGTTTTTATACAAAAATATAAAATGCACACCTGTTTGTGATATTTCTTTTTATAGTAATTTTGCCTTTTTGAATTATACTTCAATGATTCTCAAAAATATCTTGAAGGAAATTTTATTCCTGAATGAGTTAAAATAAATTTTATTAAGGGTATAGCCAAAAAAATATGCTGGTGTTAATTTTCTAATTATTCTGCTGATAATTTTACATTAATACTGGGGAGAGAAGTAACATGAATAAGATATCCTAGAAAAAAAAAAAGATATCCTAGAATAAGCAGTAATAAAGAGAATAAAAATGAGATGAACCTAAAATAATGATACAAGTTCTCCTGGCTCCATGCCAACCAGTGCCATCTGAGTGTCTTTCCCCATTAGTTTCAATCAATATGACAGCCTTGAAAATAGCAAATATTAAACTCTGTAAAGCAGATATTTAAGTGGTCAATTTTACCCTTCCTTTTGCTTTCTTAAATAAAATCAAATATAATGTATAAGTTACAATAAAGATATGAAATCAATGATGACAACTTACAGTTGCACAAGGCAATTTTTAAATAACTTCAGCATAATTAACTCTTCTCCTTGGATCTACAATGACCTATATAGTCAATATTCCCATTTTGTATATGAAGAAACTGAGGTTTGCAGATCTGAATGACTCTAGTAGTAAGCAACAAAATGATGGTAAGACATGAACTTTTTTAAGTGAAGCCAAATTCACTTCATGATATATCATACTATGAGGACTTCATTTTAACTGCTTTTTGAATTTTATCATTTTCTACTTTTCTTATGGAAATGATCACTTCTTTTAGGTCTTTACTCCAAAGTCATCATCTCAATGATAGATCTGAACACATCATCTCTCATAGTTAATCATTTTATTTGTATTAGCAGATGTGCTAGCAAATGCATCCATATTAAATTAGTAGGAATCCAGTTCCCACTAGGAAATAAATGATACACTTGAGTTAATGAAGTATGGAACACACTGTTTACAGATGTGCAGCCATAATTAAGGAAACTCATCAAGATGAAACAGCACCCAGGACCTAGCGACAGTGGGAAGCCAGCCTACCCTTGGGTCTGAAAGGGCGACAGAGAGAACTAAAGCTAAGTTTTGGAAAGAAGGCTTCTGGTTAGAAGCTGAGACTGTTTAGGAAGGAGGGATGTGTGGAAATACATAAATTGACTTCTCTTTCCTCCTGCCCTTTGATCTGACTTCCACGAGCTGAGCCCAGTTGGAAAACACAGGTCAAGGAATCCTAGGTAGTTTAGTCTCCCAGAGCAAAGAGCAGAATAAGTAATGGATCTGAAATGATAACTAGAAAGTAGCCAGCACAATTTACCAAATATAAATAGATATTTCTCCCTCTCCAATTTTCAGTAAAGATAATTTCCATCAAAAACATGTGCCACTCTCGGTTCACAAGTACTTTCCATTGAATTGCTTCATTTTGAGGGAAATAAATTGCAACAATGCAGTACCCTTGCAAAACACATTTTTTCAATGCTGTATTCCTGATTTAACATATATGTTAAAGTGTATGCTGTGATATTTTTTAAAGAAATAACTTGCTTTCACTTAATCTACTAATAATAAAGCCATCACTATAAATTCTCACTAAGCATAAATAAAATTTCAGTTGTATATTATATGATTACTATCTTCAACTCTCTATACTAAAGTCTCAACATCATTAAGAAAAACATAAAAATAATCATGTACACTATCAGTTCAGTTCAGTCACCCATTCGTGTCCGACTCTTTGCGACCACAGGAACTGCAGCACGCAGGCCTCCCTGTCCATCACCAACTCCCGGAGTTTACCCAAACTCATGTCCATTGAGTCGGTGATACCATCCAACCATCTCATCCTCTGTCGTTCCCTTCTCCTTCTGCCCTTAATCTTTCCCAGCATCAGGGTCTTTTCAAATGAGTCAGCTCTTTGCATCAGGTGGCCCAAAGGATTGGAGTTTCAGCTTCAACATCAATCCTTCCAGTGAATACCCAGGACTGATATTCTTTAGGATGGACTAGTTGGAGCTCTTTGGAACTATACACTATAAATTGTACTCATTTTGTGATATCTGTATCTAGATTTTTGGCATTCAAAGCCACAAGTATGTGTGAAAATGTTCAGCAATTTTTAGTTTGAGCATTTTAGAATTCAGCATAATTTTCATACTTATTACTACATTTTAGATAAATTAGGTTCCACTAATATTACTAATTTTTACAGTACTTTGTTTTTGACCACTCTTCACAGCTTGTGGAATCTTAATTCCCAGGCCAGGGATTGAATCCACGTCCTCAGTAGTGAAAGCACAGAGTCCTAACCACTGGACGGTCAGGAAATTCCCTGTAATGATTTTATTTTAAAATAAAGAAAAATTTACTTCAAATAAATCAAGTGCCTCTGTGAAAATAACTACATTCCTAAATTAAGTCCTTTTAGTTTTTGCACGTTGCTGTTCACTAACCTTTTTTTAGCAAAACCTCATAAAAATGGGACTATGTGCTACCTTTTTCTGTATTTTCCAAGTCTCCTGTAAATATGTTATCATAGTTATCATATTTCATATTTAAAAATTACAAATAAAAAACTCAAAAAAGAAAAGTTATTTCTACAACGCTGAAATATTTTATTCCACTTTCTGATGATTAACTTGTATATTTACTTAATCTTTCATTCAATAAATATTTGCTATCTACTGTGTGATAGGCACTGTATTAGGTGGTTTATAGTTATTGTAGCTCATTGATTTTTGAGGAGTCTATTCTATGTTGAACAGAGCTACTTGAAAGATACCTTGACCTGATTGAAATTTGATATCCTTTCTCTACTAATCATGTATGCTTCTGGGAACATATTATATACATATATGTATGTATAATCTTGGTAAGACATACAGAGTCAGCACACAGTCAGCAAACCATACCACTTTTTACGTCATGGAGGTAGAAGTGGGACGATGCCTAAAGCTAGACTGGGTGGATAGCTATCACCATTGTGCCATGTATTTCCATCTCCCAAAACACTTCATAAAATTTAAACAATGACCAACCACTTTCTTGTAATTGCCTTGATGTCTTTTGTGATATTTCAGATCCTCAGTTTTGGGACTCAATAGTCATTAAAGAAAGAAGTCTGCTAGGTAATTGTTCTTAATAGGTAAATATCTAAGCATGTTCTGGCTGTGTGCTTAGTCACTCAGTTATGTCTGACTCTTCGTGATCCTATGGATCACCCACCAAGCTTATATTTAAAAAAGATTTCCAAGTCACAATTTCAGTTCTATTCTGTGATTGTTAGTAAAATAGTGCTGTGTCCCAGGAATTATACTGGGCACTAGGACTACTAAAATAAATAAAACATGGATTTTGCCCTTAAGGAGCAAGTTGTTATTTATGATCCATACATTGGAATGGTGGAGTATATAGAGGAAAAATAAGGGCTTCTGTGATGATTCAGATGGTAAAGAATCCACCCGCAATGCAGGAAACCTGGCTTCAATCCCTGGGTTGGGAAGATTTCCTGGAGGAAGGCATAGCAACCCACTCTAGTATTTTTGCCTGAAGAATCCCCATGGACAGAGATGCCTGGCAGGCTACAGTCCATGGGGTTGCAAAGAGTCAGACACAACTGAGAGACTAAGTACAGCACACCAAAACAAGCTGTCATATATCATCTATATATTGGAACAGTGGAATATATAGAGGGAAAGAACTAGGTAAAGCATTTTAGAGATAGACAAATGCAATTCTCCTTGTTGCATAATAAGCCTCATTGACGAGGATACAACATGCCCAAATAATTGGTAAAAATATCATATATGAACCTAGGAAAAAGATGTGACTTGAAAATACATGCAATTTACTTTTTTGATAAAATTATTTTTTTAAGAAACAACTGTAAATAAACTACAAATACTATGTGCTATTTGTCTAATTTAGGAAGTATTAATGTGCTGTGCATGAACCTGATTTCCTTGTGATATATTGATATGGTCTCTATGTTAAATAGCTTTTTTATGAGGATTAGCACAGAGACTATGGAGAATTTAAGATATTTGTAAGTTTCAAAATAGCATTAGTGTTATAGCTCCTTAGTAAGTATAAGAAAATCTGAACAGGATCAAAAATAATGTCTGTAATATGTATGTTTAATTTTAGTTATGACTACATAATTTTTATTCATACCAATATAATTCTATTTTAAATAAAATGTAGTGTTTAAAGCTTAACTATTCAAAATTTTAGTGCATTTTATCATTATGTGTGTTTTTTTTAATATTTTACATCAGACTTTGAAAGAGTCATACTATTCTATGATGGATCCGCATTGCTGAAATATTGTTCATTTTTTTAATTGAGACTGATGAAAACTTAGGCCTAGAAGTGTGACATAAATGTCATTCTACTCCAAAACTTATAGTTCACTGCATTACTCTGTTCTAGTTTTAAGTTCCTAAGAGAGAGAAATTAATTGGTTTAGCTTATCCTATATTATTCTACTGTGCTTTAAGGTATAACCAGGGGTGTGTGGCCAGAGAGCCCAGGAATCATAATAATTTATATCATTCAATGACATTCAATGACAGGCGCATTCAATGACAGGCCTACTCAATAAGTTCAATATATAGAATATATGCAGAATTCTTTTGTCTTTGTAGCATAATTATATGAAAATAATTGCAGCTTGAAGTACAGAATTAATTTAAAAAAAAACTCATTTCAACATTATTACTTGGATTTTCCTAGTAAGTACAGTCTCTTTTTAATCCCAAGGAGCTTTTTTTATAAGTAATTTGGAAATGTTGGTCTAAGTACCAAAAAGTAGAAGTAAAAACACACAGTATTTCATTAATGATGGAAAAGTGAGTTAGTCCCTCAGACCTATTCAACTCTTTGCAACTCCATGGACTGTAGCCCACCAGGCTCCTCTGTGCATGGAATTCTCCAGGAAGAATACTGAAGTGGGTAGCTATTCCCTTCTCCAGGAGATCTTCCTAATCCAGGAATCAAACCTGGGCTTCTTGTATTGATAGTAATACTAATTAAAATATTATTAAATTATGAATTCGTTGTGGTTAAAAAGTTACTATGATCTTTTCAATTTATTCACTTGGTTTTCTTCAACTATTTTAGTTATTTCCTATATTTATAAATACTGAATATTTCTCCTGCTCCATGACTCTTCAGGTAATATTTTTCTGCTATTCAAACAAAATAATACAATTTAGAAATACTTTTTCCTGAATAAATATTTTAATATATTGTTTGTATTGTGTGAGTATTAAGAGTTATAAATTAGAGTACTCTATTTTCCTTAATTTAGTATGTTTTAGTCCCCGCAGGCTCTTGTAAGTGATCCTTGGAAACCGCAGTAGATGAACATTTTGCTGTGAAATGTAGGAGGCAGTGTTATTTTAGTACTGAGGTGTGGGTGATTGTAAGAATTAAGTCTTCTGGTTTTACAACTATTTATATTGAGGCTAGTAGGTGAACTCAAGTACAAATGGAGAGTGAGGGTGGGGAATGCTAACTGACTGGTATGTACATTCTAAAGTACTCACTTTTACATTTTGGAAAGAATGATTGTAATTTAGAAAGAATGATAGTAGTATGAATATAGATGTTATATGTTGCGTTTGGATTTCGAAACTTTCTTATATGTACAGCCCACCTTGTCTTTTAATGCTGAAAATTGTACGGCATGAGATTGAATGTGCTATTTTCTAAATCATGAATTATGATAAGAAATATCTTCTAGGAACCAGAACTGTGTTCTCCTATGGAGATGATAATTGGCTATTAGTCACATATTTCTTTGTAACTTAAAATCTTACCTCACAAACATTTGCAAACATTACAGATGGGCTGGATACTTGAGGTTTACATGCCTGGTAGTCAGGATAGCCGCGATTGGATTCTAGTTTCATTATGGATTTGTATGTGATCTTGAAACAACCTTGAGAAAATACATAAACCAATCTTGGTTCCAGCTCGTAGGTCTCTTGAGGCCAATGAGTTGTGAGGGGCCACCTGCTTCTATGTACAGTTGTAATGGCAGAAACTCTTTCCAGAGGTTTTCCTTGTGTGTATTTGTGTGTGGTTTGAGGTGTTTGAAAATCGATACTGCAACATCAAACAAAATAAAAAGCCAAACAGAAGTCTGCCAAATGTCATAAGTACTTTCTAACAGGAAATTGAGACCTTAAATACTACCTTCAGACTGAAAGTGACTGTGAATGGGTAAATACCTGAAGCAGGCCTTTTAGTTATTGAGACATAAAGCAGAGATTCTGTATTTAAATGGTATTATTTAGCTTCACCATTTCCTAGGTGCTGTAACTATTTTGAAGGTGAAATGCAATGAAGGTTTCTAATGTGGAGGCTACGGCATTATCCTCAGGGCTTTGGGGAAAAGAATACAAGTAAGGATGAAAGAATGTAGGATAGAAAGAGTTCTTTCCCTGCCCTTCTTGGATCATTTCTGTTATTTTTTTAGTTGATTTACAATGTTATATTAGTTTCAGATGTACAACATAGTGATTCAGTATTTTTATAGATTATCCTTCATTTAAGGTTATAAAATATTGACTATTTTCCCAGTAATGTACAATATATCCTGGTAGCTTACTTATTTACATATATATTTTCTCCACACCATCTCAAAAACTTTTTATTTAATATACACTTATAGTCAACTAACAATGATGTAATAGTTTCAGGTGGACAGCAAAGGGACTCAGCCATACATATACATGTATCATGTCTCCCACAAACTCCCATCCCATTCAGGCTGCCACATAACATCAAGCAGAGTTCCCTATGTAGCTTATTTACCTTAAACGTAATAGTTTGTGTTTCTGCCTCACTTCTTTTTATGTTGAGTGTGAGCTCTTATGGTGTGAGATTTTTATAAAGAGCTGAAAAGGCTATTTCACCTGCAGAGCTGCCACTGAGTCCATGTGACTAAGAGTGGCATGGAGCTAGCGTGAAAACCAGTTCTTGTGCCTCAACACTGGCTGCTACTTGAACTGATGTCTTTGCCTCCTTTTATATACGGATTGGTTTTCTAGCAAATAAAAATGCACATTTCTATTTTGTTTATTACCTCCTGACTAGTTCTAATAGTGGTTTGAACTTCTTTGGGGGTTTCTCATTAATAGTAGCCTGTGTTGTCTACAAATAACTGCTTCTAACTTTTCAACAGCTATAGCTCTACTTTTGTGCCTTAGCTTTTCATATATTGTATGCATCCTTTTAAAATTAGGGAAATAAGAGAAAAAAAATCAGTACTTTTTGTACAATTGTGGGAAGGGAGGCTTTGAGTAAGAAAGGTAAAAGGAGAATGAAAATGATTTTAGCAGCCAAGGTGTAATATGATGATGACCTGAAACAAAAAGAGAGCTAAGGTAGTAGAGAGAAAGAATATATTTGAAAGGTATTCAAGCAAGGAATTGACTAGGCTTGGCCAACCAAAAATTAATTTCTAGTCTTTCAAACCAGGAGCAAAGGCGTTTAATTTTGAGTAGTCACATGATTGATTATATTACTAATCTACCACCATCTATTTATGTCAGAGGAGGTGTGACAGAGAAAATTAATTTTAATTCTCAGCTTCTAAGGGATACTAAGATTATCAATTCCAAATAAATTAATAGACATCCATTTAATATGTCTTTACAATTTGACCTTACAGGCACCTTAAGTAATTAAGATTCAGCCATTCATTCAACAACACATACATGAGGTACTTTTTGCCAGAAGTTGTTCTAGGCTTTTTGAATATAGTAGAGAACAAAACAGGCAAAACTCTGCCCTTGTGTAACTTACATTCAAGTGGGAGAAAAATGACAGTAAGTAAAAGAAGTAAGTACATATGTAGTTTGTCCAAGGGTGATGAATTCTACAGAGAATAAAAGTTGAGAAAAGGGAGAGAGGAAGTGCCATTTTAAATAAGGTGTGAGGGAATGCCTCATTAAGGAAGTAACATCGGAGTAAACACCCAGGAGAGAGTAAAGATCTAGACATGCCACCACTTCTGGGGACAGAGAGTAATGCAGAGGAGCGTCTAGAATGGATGCTCTCTGGATATATTTGGAGAAGAACCCAGCCAGAGTGTGCAGGTCAGAGTGAACACACAGAAGAAGTGAGGGAAGAAGGATAAGGATACAGAAAGTGTGAGCATGTGAGGGCACTGAAGGAGGGCTTTATCTCTGGTTAAAATTAGAAACCATTGAAGATTGTTGAGCAGAGCTAGAAGGTATGAGGTGAGCATATGAACATTTTAACAGTATCACTCTTGCTATTATGGGGAATATAAACTATGATGATAAGGGATGGGATGAGAAGCAGAGACACCAGTTAGGAAACTATTTCAAATAAACCAGGTAAAAGATAAAGTTGACTTAGACCGAAGAGATTGAAATGAATATGATGAGAATAAGTGGAATTCTCTGTGTACTTTTAAAGTATTTTGACTAGCTGGTGACCAGAATGTGGGGTAGAAGAGTGAAAGAGAAGTCATGTATGACTTCAAGAGTTTTGACTTGAACACATAAAATAATTTGAAAAGGAGATGGGCAAGATTACAAAGAATAGGGGTGATGACTACATTGAGATAGGTTCTGATTTGGCCTTGTTATATTTGAGCTTATTACACATACAAGAGTGGTTATATAATAAGCAGTTGGGCATATGAATTTGGAATCCAGTGACTGATTCAAGTTGAAGATCTTAAACACTGAGTATGTATATGTCATCAGAATGGATGGTTTACCAAGAGAGTCTAGGGAAGAGTAGTCCAAGAAATGAACCCTGGAATCCATCACTAACAACAGGTTAAGGAGGTGAGACAAAAAAAAGCATTTGAATCATTAATTTAAATATATATATATATACACATACTTTAAAGTTTACAAAAGAAACTTTCCCTATATTATGGCATTTGGCCTATGGAATGATTCTGAAAAGCACATAGTGATAGGACAGAAATTTGATTAATATTTAATAGTTGCAATTTAATAGTTGCAAACATTCCAACTTTCTTTCACTTCCTTTGATGATCATTTACATTATATACATGCCCAGAAAATAAACTGATGCTACTGTGGTTCTCTGCATATGTCTTGCTTCCATGTTTCTTCACACTTATAAGTGTCTTAGGTGAGGTCCTTTATCATAAGTATGCCCTTCCCTGTTTTATTTACCCTTAAAATCTTGTACTGTATAGCCAGGAAAGAAAGCTTTGTCCTTTTTCCCGGGGAGACAGACATCAGTGACCCTGATAGAGAAATGACATCTACCAGAAGACCCTGGACATCCTCAAATGCTTCTAAGAACACCTGCAATTTATTATGGGATTGAACCATCTTACTTCTTACTCTTTTGTTAGCTTAAGTTTCCCCCATCACTGAAAAAAACCAGTGAGAACAAGAACAACCATAGCAAAGCAAAACATTCCCTCAACATGAATCTTCCCTCAGCCTAATCCAGTTTTCCTATAGGAAGTAGAAAGAAGGGGAGCTGTTTATTTTTGTTGCATACAGAGGGAGTTAGAATATGCTTCCTGAAACTTTCAGAGCAAGGTTCCAGGTGGGGAGCTGGACCATAAGAAATGAACCTCTGTCCTGGAGCCCCGTCAGTACTTCTGAGTCCTCTGTGGTGAAGGCCTTTTATTTTCCCTAAATCAAGCACAAGTCATACTTTTGTAAAGCACAGTAAAAATAGCTTATTATAAAGTAAAAAAGTAAAGCACATAAAATGAAAGTTCTGACTTTTTATTGTTATGTCTTATTAACATGGCATATGAAGAGAGAACAGAATTACAAAGTTGTATGTATGCATTGAGTAAGGGGCTATTAGGGCAGAGAATTATAATGTTTGTAATTTCCTTTGTAACTCTGTAATCAATGCAAAACAAAAAATAATAAAATAAACAGTAATTGTCCATGTTATCAACCTGTATGCACACTTTGACTAAACATCATATATATCAAGTATTTATTTTACTGTGACATATACTTCTTTCTTATTAATTTATCTAATCTCCTTGGATTGGTTTTAGCATTTTTTTCAGGAAATAATGCATAATCTAAACTACTTCCAAGCTTTATATTATCAGAGCTATATATTATCAGCTTTATATTAGTCAGAGTAGAGAAATGAATCTCACAAGAGTATGTTGGCAGGAATGGCAGAGGAGATTTTGAAGCAGTTTCAGTGATCTTAAACCAAAATTAGGCAAATTTTGCTGTTTTTTCAAAATTCATTTTCATTTCTTTATGAGTGGCCAGTTCCAGGATTTAACCTGTAAAGTTATAGTTAAATACATTTTTTGTAAAATATATTTCTTTAGGATCTATGAATATATCTGGATCTTTTTGGTGGAATATATCATACAATTTAAGTATTATATCAGTATTGTAGAATAGCCTGTGATAAGTTTTTGTCAATAAGTAATATCAAGATTATTAGCATATTTTACTGACAACTGTGCTCAGTTTATGAACTATGTCATAAACAATTATAGAAAATCTGTTCTTTTAAGCTTTGGACTTTTGCTTTGTCCTTTGACTTTACCTGCCATTACACAACATGTTGCATTTCTTCCTTGAAACTACTATTAAGATTTTCAAAACACCAAACATATCAGACAAATAAAGAAGGATGGCTGTCTAGCTCACACATAAAAATTTAGAAATGGGCTGATTTCTTATCTGGCAGAAACAAGAGTTTTTGTGTTGTTCAACATTCTTGACAGAAGTTCTCACATCTAAAAACTTTTGTGCCTCAGAGTGCAGTAGAAATGTATAATCAACTTTATCTTGTCTAAGAAAGAGGATAATTTTTCATTTAATGCATTAGCTTTAACATAATTCACAAATTTTTACCATATTGCTAAGAATGCTGGTATTCAGCTGATTTTTCTTTTACTACGTAGCAAGACTTTTTTTGATGAAAGAAGAAGTACATTAGTTCATGGTCTGCATTTGCTCTATAATCACAGTGTTCCAAAATGTTTCCCTGCCTTTGTAGCTTGCCAGTCTTTTTCTACAGAAAACTTGAGCCACAGAACAAATTTGTTGACAGCGATCACACACTCAGAGGTCATTGCAATGTCAAATTGCTGTAAAAGTTTCTAAGCATTTATTCTGAACTTCTGTAGTTATCTCTATGCTGGTAAGTAATAAACAGTTTGTAACTGGCACTTTGAAAAGCACTGTTGTGTATGAAATGGAGATAACAGCTACTTTGCAGAGGTGTGGTTAAGATTACCAATCATCTTGGAATAGCGCCTATCAAGTAGTAGGCATTTGATTGAAAAGAACTATTACATCACATTATACCATATAGTCCATTTTAAACACATCTAAAGTTGCAAAAAATCTATCTGAACTTAAAAACGTGGACAGTCTTATAGAGAAATGTATGTGTCTACCTATACCTATGCACCTATATGTAGATATATAAAAATATAGGTAAAATATTAAGAGTGTTTCCTGTGAGAAAAATGAACAGACTACTAGAGAAGGGTGACAGCATATGCAGAATGATTGCATCAAATTAGGAGGATCAGAAGAAACTCAAAACAGAAGATGGATTTTGAGATTGGCTTAAAAAGATGGCAGAGCAAGCTGCTGCAATTTAAGTCAAAGCTTTCTGTGAGTTTTGTTGTTATCCTCCTTTCCTGCCACATTCTTCTCCACATAGCAGATACTGGGGAAATCACCAGTAGTCTATCTTATCTGAGAGGTTTACAAAGCCCCTGGTGGCTCGGTGGTGAAGACTCTGCCTGACAATGCAGGAGATGCGGGTTCAATCGCTGGGCCAAAAGATAACATGGGGAAGGAAATGGCGACCCACTCTAGTATTCCTGCCTGGGATTTTGCATGGACGGAGGAGCCTGACGGGCTACAGTCCATGGGGTTGCAAAAGAGTTGGACACGACTTAGCGAAAAACTAAACTTAAGTCTAAACTACAAAATACTCATATTGGAGGTATTGTTATGTGCATTTTACATATAAGGATACTGAAGCAGAGACACGTTCAATCACTTCCTTAAATGTGCTATGTAGGCAGTGACATAAGTGTACAATCCTTGGCAGTGTGACCTCACTGTGTGGCTCAGCGCATTCCCCAGAGAGTGCTCTCTCCTGGGGAATAAGTGGGATTGGAGAAAGGAAAGGTTAGAGTGAATTTACACAGGGAAAATAATGGGCAAGGGTTCTTTCCAACACAACTCAAGGTGAGTTCGTGGTATACAAGGTCAGCTGTGAGAGCTGGCTGAGGGAAGGAGGTATAACTGCCCTAGTGCTGGGAAGATCAAGCTGGCACTGCCACATGTGAGGAAGCAGGGCTGCAAATGAAGAACCGAGACTAAAAGCAGGATGGAGCCTCATTTCATTCCTTGGTTAGGTCTAAAAAGTACATGAAAGTAAAAGTCAACTCTAAGTTTCAATTGTTTGAAGTCATGAAACACCTGAAATCATCCCTGAATGTGAGAAGAAAGACTGTATGAGGAAGGAGCAGCTCCGAATCCCTCATATCACACTTCCACTTTGGGTTATCGGCTTGGCTGAGTGGAGGGGCAGCCCTTCATATCTGGAGCAAGGCCAAGTAACTCAGCTGAGAAGAAGTAAGGACTCAAACCACCCAAATCAGAGAGCAGAAAAAGAAAAGAAAACGAACTGTGAGGGGCACTGAGAACTTTGAATTTATGTTGGCAATAAGCTGATCACGTGTATGATTTGGAGGGAGTTGAGGATGGGAGTCAAAATAATCAGTGATAACAGGTCTCAAATTTCTGTGTGTGAGATGCTCTAAATAGGAATAAAGACTTTAGAAGAAGATGAATGCAAGGAGAAAGATTAAATTGATGAAAACAGAGAAAATAATGTTTTTGAAAACCTTTTAAAAGAAAGCGTAATTTTTATTGAAAATTATGATTTGCATACATGAATGTATTATTGTATAAACTGAAATATGCTTGGTTTGAGTGTTTAACAATAGAAAACTAATAAACATTGAAAGTGAAATTACCTTGAGAAAATGTGGTAAAATCACAGCAGAAAACACATGGCATCATCAAAATGTTCAAGCTAATAGGGTTTAATAATGAAAGTATCATTACAGAGGTGTGAGAAGGCTTAAGAGAATCAACAAAAGGCCAATGACTCAGGGACCAACAATGTGAGAAGCTGCCTCTAAACCTGAAAGGGCATGTGATGTAAATTGTAACCAAAATTGCAGCCATTTACAGAGCCAAAAGAAATACCCTACCTTGCCCTTCTTCACCCCTGGCATCTCCTGCCATTGCCTTTCTTTGCATAAACCTAACTGTAAGGCTGAGGACAGAGGCTGAGGACTGGGTGTTTGAGGAACTACATTCCAGAGCGGTCAGTTGCTTAGGCCATGTAGAGTACGGAAGATAAAACTGGTGAAATCAGGCATAACCACAATAAGTAGCAATATTATTCACTGAATAATCTTAAGAAGGACTATCTGTTGGATTCGGAATATATATTTTATTAATGCTTACTAAGGAACTTTATCTTTTTTAAAGTCACTTTTGCAGTTACTTTGAAGTATGGTCAGGTATTAAAGCTTATGTTCAATGCTGTAAATGCCTTTTAGATGTTTTCTTTACTGGTGAGAAAAGTGAACTATATGTAAATGATTTAGAGTATTAGTTATTTTAATTAATAAATATTGTGTTTCACAATCTGAGTCATAAATCTTTGGAAGCAAAATAATAAAGCTAAGAGATTAGTTTTGTAATTGTATCAAGACAGTATAATTACTGACTTTTTGTATTATCACATACTTTTATAGAAAATCAGTAGAATTTAAAAAATCCCTCATTCTGATATGACTCATTTATTATAAATTTTCCAAGTATAGTATCAATCATTTGGAACAATATACAGTACTAGTGAGTTAATCATGGCATATGGGTAAATATTGGCAAGTCTAACTCTTAATATTTTGTGTAAAGTAGCCCCCATACTATTTTATGAACAGACAGATGTAGACTTACTCATTAATTTGCACTTACTTCTGTTAAAATAATGACAAATTGCATGTTCATAGTTGAATCATTAAAATAACAATAACAAAATTAATGGGTTTCTTGACTGTAGGTTTTATTATAGTTTTTTTCCAAATATTTTTCATATCACTTATATTTCATGATTAGCATATATGCATATAGTAGGGATTATTTAAATAGCCAGGAATTGTTAAGGTAAGTGTGAAATACTTCCTCTTTCTCTTAATTGCAACTTGAAAATAATACCCCTACAGGTACCAAATGAGAGTAGAGAAATGAAGGATAGGGTGCAGAGAAGAATAAACACTTCTCTCTCTTTCAATTGAGGGGAATTTCTGGAAGATTTACAATGATATTGGCTCATTGATTACTCAGATGGCAGAAAGATACTCTCAGTGTGTGCTCCTTTATCCAAATGAAAAAGGCTATTAACCCACCTCAAAATGTATATTGGAAGTTTCATTTTTGTTAAAGGGAGAGCTCTGTTTAACCCATTTGGAGAATTGTACCTCTACTTGAAAATGAGCTGCCACTTTTAAAGAAGCATCACTACAATTACACATCGTGAAAGTTCGAATTGAGATAGTGTTGTTAAATTCAGATTGCAAGAAAAATGTAGTCAGTAATCATTGAGTTCTTTGTGTTCTAGAGATTTTGCAGAAAATTCTAATCTCACTAAGTTATCCCAATTGACCCCAAAATGGAAGATCACATAAGCAGGCTAGAAAATGCTTCAAGGATTCTGAAAAGCACCACTAATACTGCCTCTTCCAATGACCTTAAAGTGAGATTATTAAGGAAATCACAGCAGGTTTCGTTGAAATCATTCTCTTTCTTGAATAAAATTGAACATTTAAGTAAATGAACAATCATTTTTGATAACATAATATGAAAATATATGACCATGAAACCTTGATAGCCCTCCAGTAGTGCTTGTGGAAATTTCAATCTCTTACGAATGTTATAGTGGCTGGTAACTCAGTAGAAAATTATAATGGCTGTCTAAATTCTAGTGCATTTCATTTCTAGAACATTTCATAAAATATGCATTTGTATTACTTTTCCATGCGGTTATATACTACATTGGGCAGTGGGCTATGTAGATTCATAGAGAAATATTTTGTCTAAGATCAAAAACTTTGACAAGAAAATTATAAACTTTAGAAATTCAAGTGAGTCTCGGTAAATTAGGCACTTGGGAGATGATTTTATTTGTAGAAAGCTTAATTATTTTCAACTCATTTTATCACTTTAGAAAGTCATTCATTTTATTATATAGGAGTTATTCCAGATGCTACTAAAGGGACAATTGATCAGGGAGGATCACTTGAAATGTTATACTTTATTAAGAAAACAAAAGACCAAAACTAGAGTTGCTATGATTGTCAAAGATTTTTTAAAGGCAAAATATCATGGATTTAGTACTGATTTACATTTTTGCATTAGACTCTTAAAATAAGAGAAATTTGTACTATATTCTCACAAACCTTTTAATGTTCACAAATCTTGCACTACTTGTCCTTAAGAATCATAAATCTAAGAAAAACAGGCTAAACAAAGAGTATCCTATATGCCAATCAAAGATTTCCATGGGACTTTTAATTGGTTAGAGTTTTTAATTAAATGGCCTTGAGAAAATTGGCTATCACACAGAGAAAAAATATACAGGTTAAAAATCATCAATTAATGAGATGAATTGGGATATACTTAAATAGAAAAATGCACTTTCTACTTCTTAATCACATTTCTTTCATATTGTGGTTTGTGTTATTTTAATATACTGGGGGCTTCCCTGGTAGCTCAGATGGTAAAGAATCTGCCTGCAGTGTAGGAGACCTGGCTTTGATTCCTGGGTTAGAAAGATCCCTTGGAGAAGGAAATGGCAACCCATTCCAGTGTTCTTGCCTAGAGAATCCCATGGACAGAAGAGACTGGTGGGCTACAGTCAATGGGGTCACAAAGAGTTGGACAGGACTGAGCAACTAACACTGTTTTACTTTTCACTTTCTTTTCTAATTCACTTGGTGTCCATCAACTATTTTTCTGGAAATAATGATATAACTTTTTCTCATTAGTGTTTACTCATGTCTTGGTCCTCTAATTCACATCCTGAGTTTGGCTTGTAATTACAGTCCCTGAGGCAACATGTGTTAGCTGCTCAGTCATGTCTGACTGTTTGTGACCCCATGGGCTCTGTAACCCACCAGTCTCCTCTGTCCATAGGCTTTTCCAGCAAGTATACTAGAGTAGGTAGCCATTCCCTTCTCCAGGGGCATCTTCCCAACTCAGGGATTGAATCCAGGTCTCCCGCATTGCTGTTGGACTTTTTACCATCTGAGCCACTAGGGAAGACCCCTGAGCCAATAGAACATGGTTAGTCTACAGGACACACAGGGAGCAGAATGCTTACAACAGTGACCTCACTTGCAAGGTTGAGTACTACTTGCTCACTTCTCTCTGTTCCTTTTATTGGAAAAGAAGCTTGGCCTTGGGTATATGGTAATGGAATTAACATTCACAGATGATCTCTGCACATCACCGATGGTACTGAGTTTTCATAGCCAACTGCTTATTTTCAGTTACCTCAGTTTGAGAATACAGAGACCCAGAGAAGTTAAGTAAGTTATGAAAAGTAACAGAACTCTTAACAGGCACAGTCAATATATAACTGTATTAGCCAAGAAATCAAAATGAATTTGCTGGATACGCACACAGTGTATGGGTGTGTGAGTGCTGCAGCACGCAAGGATGCAGGTGTGTGAATAAGAAAGTCACAGTGTGCATGAGTGCTGAGGTGCTTGATCCCACTGTGCGTGTTTGTTAAGTTGTTTCAGTCGCGTCTGACTCTTTGTGATGCTATGGACTGTAGCCCACCAGGCTCGTCTGTCCAAGGGATGCTCCAGGCAAGAATACTGGAGTAGTTGCCATGCCCTCCTCCAGAGGATTTTCCTGACCCAGGGATCAAACCCGAATCTCATGTCTCCTGCATTGGCAGAAGGGTTCCCACTAGCGTCACCTGGGGAAATTCATCCCACTGAGATGATGCAAATTAAAATTAAAGACAATTTAACTCCTTTGAACCTGCAGTGGACAAAGAAACAAAAGCGAGGAAAAAGAGAAAAGCTTTACTCTGCCTACAGCCCTGGTAATTTTGTTGGAGTTGCCTTTTCTTTTTCCTCATATTCTTGTGATTCATGTGTTGATAGACATATTTTGATAGCTTTTAAAAAGCTGCACTTTAAAACTTGAAATGTGTTAGAGGTAGCTACTGTAAGAACAGTTTCTGCTTCATTTTTTTCCCCTGACTTGTTGGCCTTATCCCATTACTCACTGTTTACTCTGAGCTATAGGGAAATAATCAAAGATTGCCTAAAGTAGAGATTATAGGGGCATTTTTCATTTTGGAAACATCAAGAAGCTCTGCTAGGTACTGTGAACCTGTAGGCAAAGCAGAATCACTAAAATTTTTGTGTGAATTCTGAGTGAATTTAGCTTTCCCTGTACATCGAGTGTATTTTAGACATTTATAATGTGTTTTGTTTGTTGTTTTATCTAAGGAACCTTATACACTGTGTTTTATTCTTTTCTTAGCAAAAGAACTTCCAATCTGATTCCTGAGGGGAATTGCAGAGACCTTGTTTGTAGCTATAGCAAGTCTCATATGTATATAGATTCCTTACTCACAAAAGAAAGACTCAGTATAGACTGATTTTACTACAGCATATTATCTTTGTCATCAACTTCTAACTAGTCGATTTTTTCCCTTTAATTAGGGTCTTTCATGTTATTCCTTTTATTTCTACTGAATGTCACTGTTTTCCTAGTAACTCCTGAATAAAGCACTGCATACATTTAAAAACCCTCAATGAAGAAAATATTTCCCTACTACTCTCATACAGACAAATATTTTAAATATCATAATTGCCTACAGATTGTCAGTTCTGAAAAAAAAAAGTTTTAGTTTTGAGAAGCCAAGTGGAATAAAAATGATATTATTGACTTGTAATGAAGGGACTGAAACACACTGATAGTATCTGACCTTTTCTCATCACTTAGCCTTCAGGGGAGAAAGAGAAAACTTCCTTTAAAGAGTATAGTAATTTGTTAGTGAAGTGCATTTTCTCCTAGCGTAGTGAGCTGAGAATAGTCGAAGGAAAAGCCCAGAAGGCATGATTGTAAAAATGACCATTTGTTAATGGTGTAGATGATAATTTATTCCAGTGAAGGAAAAGAGAATTTTGTGGTCACATATGGCTTCAGGTTCTGATGCCCTCTACCTTCTGCTGACTGCTAACAATAATTAGAAATTTTTAGAGGCAAACTGATCAAGGCCTAGACGATCAGGCTGCTTCTTCAAATGTCAATAGTGGAGGTCAGGATTAATTTGTTGCTTTAAAATGTGGAAATTGCTCTCTGTGTTTGAGAGCAGTATGTGGCACCCCTTAACTACATGATAAAAAGGGCCTTGAATTTCACTGTATGTGTGTGACATAAAGGATATCTATTTGGAAAGATTTAATGGGCCTGGAATAGAGGGTAATAGAAATTGAACTGAAGTAATTTTTGTTGTGCACCCAAAGAAAGTGGTCTGGGAAACTTCAAAGAGGATCCCTCCTGCATGTCTGAAGCTGAATAGGCATTTACACATTATATTCCTCTTGCATGAAACTAAGTATCAATCTTTTGACTCCAGAGTTTATACCTGTAAGGATTTTGATATGAGCAAAGGAGCATTGATACAGCTGTGTTAGTGGCTGACCAACTAAAAGCAAGGGAGCAAGTGTAGTTCAGATAACAGGCACACTATTTTACGTGACTTCTAATTAACTTTTTGAGAAAGAAACTGAACTTGTTGATCATGATTATCTTCAGAGAGAGACTATTATCTTCCTCATCCCTGAAAATAAAGGAATGAAAGTTTCAGTTTCCATATGGCATAGTTTAATAAATTAAAAAAAAGAAAAAAGGCAAATGGCAAAAACAACATACTATTCTCTGAATAGGTTAATAAGAAACATTTTGCAGTCTGAGACATGATAAGGAATATGTACAAATCTTCTTTGTTTTAGAATATTCCTCATTCTTCATACAACACAAATACAAATTAACATAGCTAATTACATTTGATTTTATGTCTATTTACTTAAATTTGGGGATCTTTGCTTCATTCAGTGATGTGAACTAATGTCATGAAAATAAAGTGAAGATAAATATGCTATTTAGCTAAATTATGTAATATTTCCTGCTTCTGAAATAGAAACTCATCTAAGCATTTATAATAGTCTTTATCCTTTAGCCTAAAATTCCACTAGGAAAAGAAACTCGGTACAGAAAAATTCCACAGCTTTAATGAAAAATAATTCATGGTGGTAGATTTAAAGTGACAGAATTTGGATACAGTGAAGATAGCAAGTGAAAGAAAGACACTTTTGTACACAATGTTTTTTATTTTTCTTTTGTTTTGTCAAGTGCATGTCAGTTATGTTTTATCATCATTCTCTGGAACTGACTGACGTGCTTCAGCAACCATTTTTGAGGTTCTATACACACGAGACTCCTGGACAAGAGCAAGAAGCATTTCTTAAAAATATCTAAGTGAATTCAGACAAACACTAGGCTATTTAACTAAAACATACTCCACTCTCTCTGTTATGTTAGTATAAATATTTTTAGGGTGTATTTTTACCATAAATATGACTTCTGAAATTGGACTTTATTGAAAGATAACAATTTAAATATGCGGTTAACCTGTCTTTTATTTAACTGAGATACTGTGATAAAAGAAGACTGAAGTAAGTTGTCTTCCTGATGGCTAATTCTTCACATAGTTCCTTCCTCTGGTGCTCTTATAAGCTATATCGTACTGGTATAACATACACCAATATTAATTCATGACTGTTGTTATTAGCACATGCTAAGTCACCTCAGTTGTGTCTGATTCTTTGAGACCCTATGGAGTGTATCCCACCAGGCTCTTCTGTCCATGGGATTCTCCTGGCAAGAATGCTGGAGTGGTTAGCCGTTCCCTTCTCCAGGGGATCTTCCCATCCCAGGGATCAAACTCAGGACTTCTGCATTGCAGGCAGATTCTTTACCAACTGAGTCACCAGGGAAGCCTGTTCAGTTCAGTTCAGTTCAGTCACTCAGTCATGTCCGACTCTTTGCGACCCCATGAATTACAGCACGCCAGACCTCCCTGTCCATCACCAACTCCCAGAGTTTACTCAAACTCATGTGCATCGAGTCAGTGATGCCATCCAACAATCTCATCCTCTTCTCCTCCTGCCCCCAAATCCCTTCCAGCTCTTTTTCAATGAGTCAGCACTTTGCATGAGGTGGCCAAAGTATTGGAGTTTCAGTTTTAGCATCAGTCCTTCCAATGAACACCCAGGGCTGATCTCCTTTAGGATGGACTGGTTGGATCTCTTTGCAGTCCAAGGGACTCTCAAGAGTCTTCTCTAATACCACAGTTCAAAAGCATCAGTTCTTTGGTGCTCAGCTTTCTTCACAGTCCAACTCTCACATCCATACATGACCATTGGAAAAACCATAGCCTTGACTAGACAGACCTCTGTTGGCAAATTAATGTCTCTGCTTTTGAATATGCCATCTAGGTTGGTCATAACTTTCCTTCCAAGGAGTAAGCGTCTTTTAATTTCATGGCTGCAGTCACCATCTGCAGTGATTTTGGAGCCCAAAAAAATAAAGTCTGACACTGTTTCCCCATCTATTTCCCATGAAGTGATGGGACCAGATGCCATGATCTTAGCTTTCTGAATGTTGAGCTTTAAGCCAACTTTTTCACTCTCCTCTTTCACTTTTATCAAGAGGCTTTTCAGTTCCTCTTCACTTTCTGCCATAAGGGTGGTATCATCTGCATATCTGAGGTTATTGATATTTCTCCCGGCAATCTTGATTCCAACTTGTGCTTCTTCCAGTCCAGCGTTTCTCATGATGTACTCTGCATATAAGTTAAATAAGAAGGGCAACAGTATATAGACTTGACGTACTCCTTTTCCTATTTGGAACCAGTCTGTTGTTCCATGTCCAGTTCTAACTGTTGCTTCCTGACCTGCATATAGGTTTCTCGTTATTAGCATACATAAATCAGGTAACAGGTTTGGTCATGTAGATAAGCTTCAAGCTTTATTTTCCTTTCTTTTTTGGCAACTATATTTTTGAATGATTTAATCTATGTGCTTAATCTGAATTTTGAGTGACTGAGGAACCAGTCAGTGAAGCCAAATATCCAGTGTGGGAATCTCATTGCATCACTTAATATATTTGTGAATTTAAATAATGAACTTGAAATTTCTGCATCTTTAAAAGAAAACAGAAATCAAAGTCTTAAATTCATGGATCAAGTGAACGATTGCATGTGGATCAAGACAAGCTACTTAATCTGCAGGTCTCAGCAAAATTGAAAATGTGTGGCCCTCTGTTCAAAATTCATGACCAATTTTAGGTAGCAACAACATGGTTAGCAACCATCAACAGCAGTCTTTTAGCCAAGCATGGAGCCCTTCTGCACTGTGAGACAAAGCTTGGAATTGTGAAGATTAAATGAGTTTATTGGTAAAAAGACATAGACTATTTCCTAGCACATATAAAGCACTCAAAAATATTTTTGATCATTTTCTTCATTTTTTTAATCTTCAGTGCTCTGTTGTTGTTGTTTTTTTTTTAAAGTACCTTAATTTTGTTTTGTTTTGAAATTTTAATGTTATTGTAAGTAAACCAAACTACTATCTTGGAAAATTCAGGCTCTTTGAAATGAAAGGTGCTATTCATCCCAAGGAGATGTAAAGAACAGGAAGAGATGACAGATAAAGCAGAACTCAGCTTCAGTACAATATTTTTTTGGGGGGAGATCTTTCAGGAAAGCAATGTTATCATGGGATGTTGGATTATAGAAAGATTGCTTAGATCAAGAATCTAAGGTCCAGAATATTTTGGGCACAAGCAATGGAAACCCAAGTTGATACAGGTACACAAAACAGAAATATATTGGTAATATAATTTGGAGGATTGTGATGAAATTAGGCCTCAGAATCAACTGTAACCATGGACTTAAACACCACTTGCTCTCTCTTTTTTAATATTGTTGCTTTTTGTGCTTATTGCCTCATGTTCTCAAAATAGTCACTGGTTTGTTGAACATGAAAAAAAAGAGTTCCCAACAACTTTGATGTTTACATCATTTGCCTTCCAAGAGCAGAGAGGAACTTATTTCCCATTTTTGCTTTATGGAAAAGGTTTAAGGAAAGAGGTATGATTCTGTTGTATTTGGTCATCCATCCAAGTACTACACACAAGACTGCTGAATTATGGTTGAGTTTGAGATAATAGCTTTTAAGATATTAAAAGCATGGTTGGTTATTGAGAATTGAAGCTGTGTCCAGAGTATGGCAGCCATTGTGAAGCCAGACATGCTAATTAAGTTCCAAAGAGAAGCTAAAAACTTTTCTGAAGAAAGGAGAAATTAACCTAGAGATTTAAAATAGCAACTGAGTAAAATCTGGGGAAAAAAATGTCAAGTATTTTCATTGTAGCATAGCAGAAAGGAAGGGAAAGTGCTAGGTCAACCAGAGTCTATAGTAATTAAGTTTATCAGAAAGTTCAAAAATTCTTATTAGAAACTTATTACTGTTGATAGATTTTTCTGACTATCCTACTGTCATTGACTCTCCATCTCTGCTGTGCTTCTGTATCACCACGGGGAGATTAAAAAAAAATACAGATGTACAGGGCTTACCTCTTGAGATTCCAATTTGATTGGTGGAGCAGTAGTACTTTAGACATACCCCTGGTGAGTTTGATGTGCAGCCAAGATTGACAACCCCTAGGGTATTTGTCTAAATTACTTCTGATTGTCCTTGTGCAATATTTTTAAATTTGAAATATATAGAATACCTGTCATAGATTTTTTAAAAAGCCTTTGTTTTTCACTCAGTTATAATAATAAAATAAGGATGGTACATATGTGGTACATATACACAATGGAGTATTACTCAGCCTTTAAAAAGAATACATTTGAATCAGTTCTAATGAGGTGGATGAAACTGGAGCCTATTATACAGAGTGAAGTTAACCAGAAAGAAAAACACCAATACAGTATACTAACGCATATATGTGGAATTTAGAAAGATGGTAACAATAACCCTGTATGCAAGACAGCAAAAGAGACACAGATGTATAGAACAGACTTTTGGACTCTGTGGGAGAGGGAGAGGGTGGGATGATTTGGGAGAATGGCATTGAAACATGTATATCATATAAGAAATGAATCGCCAGTCTAGGTTCAATGCAGGATACAGGATGCTTGGGGCTGGTGCACTGGGATGACCCAGAGGGATGGTATGGGGAGGGAGGTGGTGGGGGGGGTGGTTCAGGATGGGTAACACGTGTACACCTGTGGTGGATTCATGTTGATGTATGGCGAAACCAATACAATATTGTAAAGTAAAAAAATAATGATAATAAAATAAAATCTGAAAAAAATAAAATAATAAAAATAAGGATGGGGTTATGAAGGTGAGTGAGGTGACTTGGATGGTACAAAGGTGAATAAACAGTTATTGCTTTTAAAGGACTTATAAGCCACAGCCTGAAAGTAATTGAAAGGCCCCTACAGCAAATCCACTTAGGAATGCTTATTAAAATTTCAGATGCCTTGGACTTAACCTGACCTACTGAATCAAAATCTCTGAGGACAGGCCTCAGACTATGTATTTTACCAAGCTCCTCTCTTGAACATATGTGCTTGAAGGTTTAAGAGCCATGGTCTATTGCCACATGCCTACTTCTCATAGCTATTTTTTTCCTGACCTTTATCTTACAGCTGAGATTTTAGTACCTTAATTAGCATTGCTGCTCACCTGGTGACTATAACTCATTGTGTAGCATAGTGCCTTGGAGGAATAAAAAAATCTCCTTTTGTTTTTTTTGGTCTGACTGGCTATATCAACCTCTTTTTAGTTACTGAAGTAGTGCAATTTCCCTTCTATTTATTTAAAGATAATTATTCTCGATTATATGGAAATTACTATTTTTATATACCATTGTCCCAGTTATAATATTTACAGTAATTATTCTAATGGGCTATATATAGTTTTTTCTTTGCACTTAGGCTTGAAAAAAAAGGGCTAATAATGAATGATGATAAACAATAAAAGCATGTGGTTATTATCCTTCGCCCTTTTTCTGTTTTAACTTTACAACTATTTTCTTTATACTAGCTATTATGTGGTATATGTTATGGAGCTCAATGAATGCACATTGCAACTGGCATACTTACCTCATGTGCGAAATCCAGCTTTCTTTGTAATTGACATTAACATTTCTATCTAATTGACGGGAAATGAGACTGAAAGAGTAAAGGCAATCATATTTTATAGCCTCAAATATGCAAGTCAGGATTATTCATTTTATGGTGAGAAGGAAAACATCAAACTCCTATGTCTGTGCATTGCTCATTCAAGAAAATTACTGAATTCAGTTACCATCTCTTAGATTAAGTAAATGGCTATTAACTCTTTACCAATACTATGAAATAGTTCATTCAGTCAAAAAGAACCATTTAATCTTTACCATTTGGGAGTTGCAAGTAATTATAGGGAATAAAAGGGAAGTAATAAAGGATAGCATCATTTCTTTCCCTTTCTTATTACTCATGGAGACATACGAACTAAAATCAAGATTCTATTAGAAATTGTGCGTTTCAACTTTCTCTTTATTTGTGCGTAATAATCCAGTGCATTTTATGTTTTAGCCTTTTTTCTGTAATTACTTGAAATTTATTCCATGTGTGTCCTTTGTGACAGCCATGTTACTTTAGTTCAATAAATGTTATCAAGCATTCTTTGACTATTCCTATTGCATCAACCTTAATTAGTTTTTGATTATTCTTAATTTCACAGCATTTTCCTTTTAATAAGTTGCATCAAAATGCTTTCATTTCTGTTGCAGCAAGTTTAATTAGTTTTTGAGTCTTGTTTCTGTTTTCCCTTCCATTTTTAGGGGAAAAAAAAAAAGTTGACACCCACTTTCTTTGTTTTTATGAGAATATCCATGACTTACAACTTGGTGTTTGCCAGAACCCCTCACCTAAGACTTTCAGTACAAAGTGATGGTGACTTAGAGCCTTTTTATTTGCATTAGGAATATTCCCATGTACTTACATATTTATAGTTGCTTCTGACTATTAAAAAAAATAGTATACTTGATTTTCTAGTTTAAAAGGACTAAACTTAGTTAAAACAATTCTAGGAATCTCATTGTCCATCAATTTAGTTAAACTCATTAGTGCTTATGTATTCAGTTATATGACATGAAATATCTATATTCTTTGTTCAAAAATGTATTGTGTATTTTGCCTTGGCAAACCAAACTGTTACTTATAGTATTTGTTAGATAACATAACACCCAGAGGTTCCCTGGTGGCTCAGTGATAAAGAATCCACCTGCCAATGCAGGAGACACGGATTTGATGCCTGGTCCAGGAAGAACCCACATGCTGCAGAGTAAGTAAGTCCATGTGCCACAATTATTGAATCTGTGCTCTGGAGCCCGGGAATTGCAACTGCTGAGCCTGTCTGCCTCAATTGCTGAAGCACACTTGCTCTAGAGTCCATGATCCAAAACAAGAGAAGCCAGGTCAGTGAGAATCTCCTGCACCACAGCTAGAGATGAGCCCTCACACTGCAACTAGAGAAACGACAACACAGCAACAAAGTCCCAAAAGTTAACAGCCATAAATAAATAAAATTATTTTAAAAAACGACACCCAAATTACTTTTTGTAACCAAATGCTAAGGAGTCGTGATTTTTTTTTTAATGTCTTGAATATATTTGCTCTTTTTAAATAATATGTATGTAAGTATTAGGCTAGTTCAGACATAATTGCTATTTCAGAACGTGGATTTTAAATCATTTCAGACCTAGACTCAAACACATCTTTATTAACCAAAATAGGAACCATTGCAATCAACACATTTTTGCCAACAAGAAACAAGGTTGTTTATTCTTGTAGCATAAAAGTCTATGCCTTGGAATTTGACCAAATCTTGGAAGGCATCATCTGCCTCCTGCTGGTTGTGGAAGCATTTTCCATGCAAAAAGTTATCAAGATGTTTGAGGAGGTCTTAGTCAGTTGTCAAGATGTCAGGTGAATATGGCAGATGAGGCAAAACTTTGTAGCTCAATTCATTCAACTTTTGAACTGTTGGTTGTGCAACCTATGGTCGGGTGCTGTCATGGAGAAGAATCAGGCCCTTTCTGTTGACCAATGCCAGCTGCAGGTATTGCAGTTTTTGGTGCATCTCACCAATTTGCTGAGACTCTCAGATGTAATGGTTTCACTGGGATTCAGAAAGCTATAGTGGATCAGAATGACAGCAGACCACCAAAGGCCATGACTTTTATTTGGCTCAAATTTAGCTTTGAGAAGTGCATTGGCTATTCTTCTCAGTCCAGCCACTGACTTGGTCATTGCCAGTTGTCATATAAAATCCACTTTTCATCACACATTGCAATCCCATCAAGAAGTGGTTTGTTGTTGCATAGAATAAGAAAAGATGACACTTCAAAATTATGTGTATATATATATATATATATATATATATATGTATGTATATTTGGTCACCTCATGAGGCACTCAGTTATCAAGCTTTTTCACCTTTCAAATTTGCTTCAAGTGACAAATGACCATAGAATGGTAGACATTGAGTTCTTTGGCGACTCCTCATGTAGCTGTAAGAGGATCAGCTTCGATGATTGCTCTCGGTGGGTCATTGTCAACTTACGATGGCTGGCCATTATGTTTCCCATTTTCAAGTCTCGTCTCCTTTGCAAAACTTCTTGAGCCACCATTGTACTGTACATTCATTAGCAGTTCCTGGGTCAAATGCCTTCTTGATGTTGCAAGTTGTCTTCACTGCTTTACAACCCATTTTGAACTCAAATAAGAAAATTGCTCAAATTAGATTTTTGTCTAATGTAATTTCCTTAGGCTTAAATAAATATTTAAAAAACAGCAAGTAATAAGTCATTGGGCTTCCCTGGTGGTTCAGCAGTAAAGAATCTGCCTGCAATGCAGGAGCTGCAGGAGACGAGGGTTCAATCCCTGGGTCGAACATTCTTACTATATATATATATATAGCTTCAGTTTACTGTATATATATATACAGTAAACTGAAGCTGAAACTCCAATATTTTGGCCACCTGATGCAAAGAGTTGACTCATTTGAAAAGACTCTGATGCTGGGAAAGATTGAGGGTAGGAGGAGAAGTAGATGACAGAGGATGAGATGGTTGGATGGCATCACCAACTCAATGGACATGAATTTGAGTAAACTGTGGGAGTTGGTGATGGACAGGGAGGCCTGGGGGGGTGCTGCAGTCCATGTGTTCGCAAAGAGTCAGGTATGACTGAGCAACTAAACTGAACTGAACTGGAGGAAGACATTATACATTCGTACTATATATATTATTAACTCTTTCATATTTTTCATGTGACTTGAATTATGAACTAGGTCACCTCTGGAAATTTAAAATTTTCAAATACTTCCCCCCCCCAAAAAAAAAGTAATAAATAAGAACAAAGTAATTGTGCATACAATCATTCAAATACTATGAACTGTTATGAATTGGTTTGCAATATTCTGTATTGCAATCAATATTATAATAATTTTATCAGTAATAATCAGTATAACATAATTATTGTGTTTCAATATAAGAAAAGTAGATGCTCATTTAGAGGATTGATTAAAGGGAACATTATGATATGCTCTCTTGCTAACATGAAACTCTACAGAGAAAAATTTGACAATTACAAAACAAAAAAATTGAGCTCTGCAGGTAATTGCATCCATTTGGTACATAAGTTTTCCCAAGAGAGGCTAGAATTATTTGTTGGAAGGAGGGAGAGGGGAGTAACATAACAAAATAGAATTACAGAGATGAGGAACAACAAGTCTAGTACCATATGAATTTAGTTTACCTTGCTTAGAAAATATGAATCCTGGTATTTGAAGGAGCTTAAAGTTCATCTAGACATAACTTCTTTCTATTTTTTTTTTAATTTCTGTATTATTCTTCCAAATGCTCCTTCAAATTTTAGCTATATTTCTATTAGAGAAAACTTACTATCTTTAAAGGTAGTTAGTTCATACTGTCTTCAGCTAGTCCTGAAATACTGGTTTGAAGCTAAAATCTGCAATGTTTTCACACTTGAGTCCCAACTTTACCCAGTCAACCCATATTGGTAGTAACTGATCAGGCCAGGGAGATAACAACTAACTGTTCTAGAGCTGTGTGTGCCCCAACTTTTTGCAATCTCAGGGACTTGGTCAGTAGTCAAGGAACCTACCAGGGACTGTAGCCCACCAGGCTCCTCTGTCTATGGAATTTCTCAGGCAAGAATACTGGAATGGGTTGCCATTTCCTACTCCAGGAGATCTTCCCAACGCAGAGATCAAACCTGTATTTCCTGTGTCTCTTGCCTTAGCAGGCAGATTCTTTACCAATGAGCCACATGGGAAGCCCCCTTTTGCTCTAGTATACACTACATAATTAAGGTTCAGAATAACATGATAATTATTTAGATTAATAAACTTTATTAATAACTACATATCAATAGAGATGTTATATAGCAATGGAGATCTATGCCTATAAAATCTTTCCTTGTTTCATAGTTAGGCAGAGAGTCATAGAATCTATTACATCTTCCTCTGACCTCAAAATGTTTCTAATCTCACTAATTTCATTGAAATGCCTTTATTAAGAAGCCCTTATAATTGTGTTAGAAAATTTTCAGGGCATGTGATTTGTAAAATCAACAGTTTCTGTTTTGTAACTAATTTTAATATATGTTTATTTTCTATAATAAATCCTCTATCACACACACACACACACACAATACTGATGTGTTATGTCTTTTACATGTTTTTTAAAAATGTTTAATTGCTTTAATGCACATATTTTTCAATCTTGCAGCTGCTTCAGAGGTTAAAAAAAGTCTACCAAGAAAACATCCACGATGAACCATCCTGATTAGTGCCTCTGCGTATTGCTCCAGAGAAAAACAAATTAGCACTATAAGGAAAATCTGTTCTGGGAAGTCCCACACTGCTGGTGTAATGGCCTATTCCCACAAGAGGATTGAATAGAATAGATCCATTGTGACTTCCCAAATGATCCTGGCTGGCAGCCTCTGGGGATAAGGAACAACAGCTGAGGTGATAGAGAAAATAAAATGTTCTGCTTGAACGCAAGTGATATTTGCCTGCTTTCCCCAACCCTCTTTCAGAAAACCTTGCCCTTTCAGACCAGGACACGGGCTTTTTTTTTGTCAAAGCTTCGTGGCAAAAGCTAGACTTGGATCAATGAGACTTATCTTCTTGGGTCAAATAATTTCCTGTTCATGGTCACTTAAATTCATCTCAAATATAAATTTCTTTCTGAAAGCTCTCCTATATACTAGGCCCCATTACATGTCTTCTTGGCAAGATAAGGGAGCAAGGAAGCCGTGTCCCTATATGCCTTCTTCTGTGCAGGTCCCGCTGAGAAAGGGAGGATAAAGAGAGGATGTCACATACGTTTTAATTCAACTTCCCTTCTGATAATTGAACTCATCCTATTTATTTCCTTCAGTTGTCATGATTTTGCCCTTACTGTTTGCTTTTTGCAGAAGTCAGGATTCAGATTTTCATAAATTGTTAGAGTAGCTACTCTACACAAAAATTATTTAGCATTGATCTCTATACTTTAAATAGCAGATTAAAAACTATAAAAATGTATCATTGTGACCATGCATTCATACAGCAGCTAGTTACAGGTGCTATTTGTAAGAACCACATATAAGTGGTTAACTAATTGTGTACTAGTAGTACCTGTGTACATTTGCAGAGAAAATGGGAAAAGAAAATCATACAACTATGATGAAATGTTTAGTACAGTTATGGCTCTGGAAACTGCCATGACCTTTAAATAACCTAGAAGCATCTTTTTAAAAATGTATTTTGGAAAAACACAGAATAATAACCAAAATATATTGTTCTTTAGATCACATTTATAAAACTGATAAATCTTATGTTGTGTTGAGATAATTTTTGTTTTTTAGCTGACTTTAGGTGCATGAAATCAAAATAATAGCAGAATCTTTGCCTTCTAACTGAAGTTATCTTGATCTCTTAGGATATGATTGATCTCAATTTTGCTCTCTTTCTCTTTTTCCGCCTCTCTTCTTTCAGTGCTTAGTATGAGTCTATAATAGGATATATGGTAATTCTTTAAATTGTCATTATGAAGTAAAAGGTTATTTATAACTTTAAAAAATCATCATGCATTATTTTACTGTTTAGAAAAAAACATGCAATAAAAAGGTTTTTTAAATTTAGTTGAGGCTTTCTAATTTTCTAACCATTCCATTATCTTGACTTTCAAAGATAATACATATATAGTTTGACTTTCTCTCAACAGTTTAATAAATATGAGGAAAGTACCATCACAGAAGTGGGAGAGGGGGTCGAGTTAACTAACTATAAGCAAGATTATCATTAATAGACATTTAAGCTGGCTTTTTGCCCAAACCCAGCAGTGCATTTGAAGGTCACCTCAATCCTCCTGGTAAACAGCAGAAGCTGAAACTCCAGGAGGAACTCTGATGCAAATGTGCTTTATAACTTTCCAAAAATTAGGCTTGAACAAGAGTTCTATTAGAAATATTTTCAGAAAATGGTTCGCTTGTATATGTGTCTCAAAAGTAGTTAATTTAAAAAAAAGGCACTTTTATGTTGTTATGAAATGTAGTCCTGTTCTTGCCCCCTTGCTCATGGATGCATGAATGCATGTTCAATAGTGTCTGACTCTCTGTGACCCATGAAATCTAGCCTGCCAGGTTCTTCTGTCCATGAGATTTCCCAGGCAATACTAGAGTGGGTTGCCATTTCCTTCTCAAGGGGATCTTCCCAACCTAGGGATTGAACCTGTGCCTCTTACATCTCCAGCATTGGCAGGCAGGTTCTTTGCATCACCTGAGAAACCCAGGCCCTATACGTCTGTTTTTTTTTAAATACAGACTCTGAGTATTGACTTTGTGTTAAAATTAGGTTTTACTGGTGACTCTAAAGCCAAGGTCCCAGTTGTGGGAGTAGGGAGACTGGCTGGACAGCACCAGGTCCTGCCACTGTGTCACTGGAAAGGGGAGATTCCAAGTGATGAGGAAATCACAGGCCATTTTTCCCTTAGGAGATAAATGTGTTAATGGAATAAACATCATTATGATAGTATTGTATATTCTGGAAATCATTAAAATGCCAATATCTTATATATGTGTTTGTGTGCATATATATATATATGTTGTTGTTCAGTCACCCAGTGGGTCTGGCTCTTGCGACCCCATGGACTGCAGCACGCCAGACCTTCTGTCCTTCACCATATCCCGAAGTCAGCCCAAGTTCATGCGCTATTGGCTTTTTCTTGGTTTCTTAAATTTTCAGTCATAATAAAATATTTAAAAAATAATACATTTTATTCCACTATTTTTTCTAAATGGTGCTTTTTTTCTTATAGTTTTATTGAGATATAATTGACATATAGCACTGTATAACTTTAAGGTATACAGCATACATGTTTTTACTTACATATACTCTCAAATGATTGACACAATATGTTCCGTCAATACCCATCTTCTCATATAGATACAAAATAAAAAGGGAAAAAAATGTTTCTCATGATGAGAACTAGGGATTTACTCTTCTTAACAACTTTCATATATAACTTACAGCTGTGTTAATAATGTTAATCATGTTGTACATTCTATCTATAGTACTTACTTACAACTGGAAGTTTGTTCCTTTTGGCCAGCTTTATCTAATGCCCTCCCTATACCCCTCAGGCCTCTGGTAAATACAAACCTCATCACTTTTCCTATGAATTTTTGTCTGTTTTTTTGAAGGATAATTGACCTACAACACCATATTAGTCCTGTGCACAGGAGTTATTTGACATTTTGATGTGTTACAAAGTGATCACCACAGTGCGTCTAGTTACCATGTCACCCATACAAAGATAGTACATTATTGTTGACTATTTTCCCCATACTACATTTCATACCCATGACTCATTTATGTTGTAACTGAAAGTTCGTCACTCTTAGTTTTCCACACCTATTTCACTCATTTAATAATGTTTTAAAACAATTCCCCCTACCCAGATTGGAATATAAATTTAGAAAATACACAAAACAACTAGAATAAATTATGAATATTTTTAAAAACTTTATTTAATGAACAACTTCATGTGCTTACCATTTGCCAGATGTAACTTGTTATTCATTTGCTAAGTTGTGTCCAACTCTTTGTGATCCCATGGACTACAACAAGTCAGTCTCATCTCTCCTCCACTATCTCCTGGAGTTTGCTCTAATTCATGTCCATTGAGTCAGTGATGCCATCCAACCATCTTATCCTCTGTTGTTCCCTCCTCCTTTAGCCTTCAGTCTTTCCCAGCATTAGAGTCCTTTCCAGTGAGTCAACTTTTCACATCCAGTGGCCAAAGTATTGATGCTTCAGCTTCAGCAATAATTCTGCTAATATTCAGGGTTGACTTCTTTTAGGACTGATTGGTTTGATCTGCTTGCTGTCCAAGGGACTCTCAAGAGTCTTCTCCAGCATCACAATTTGAAAGCATCAATTCTTTGGCACTCAGCTTTCTTGATTGTCCAACTCTCCCATCTATACATGACGACTGGAAAACCACAGTTTTAACTATATGGACATTTGTCAGCAGAGTGATATCGCTGCTTTGGAATAGGTTTGTCATAACTTTCCTTCTAAGAAGCAAGCGTCTTTTAATTTCATGGCTGCAGTCACTGTTCACAGTCATTTTGGAGCCCAGGAAAATAAAATCTTTCGCTGCTTCCACTTTTTCCCTTTCTATTTGCCATGGAGTGATTGGACCAGATGCCATGATCTTAGTTATTTGAATGTTGAGCTTCAACATTCAAAGCAGCTTTTGCACTCTCCTTTCACTCTCATCAAGAGACTCTTTAGTTCCTTTTCACTTTCTACATTAGAGGGCCAAGCATGGTCTGCTTTATTTAGTCCTCATGATCAACCTAGAAATGAGGTCTTTTATTAAACTATGTTACAGATGACAAAACTGAGCCTCAGAGAATTTTAATAACTTTATTAAATTCACATAGTTGATAGTTTGGCAGAGTCAATATATGAATCCAGGCAGTCTACACTTCTCATAGCCTATTTAGTAAAAATGAATCATATGATCCAGGGAGATGAAAGCAGATTGGGGAATGTAGTCTCTCCCTCCCAGAGACAATTCCACAGAATTGTAGAAGACCCTGCATTTTAGGAGGGCAGCCAGCCATCTGTGTCACAGTCATGCTACTTAAACATGAGCCAATGTTGTTTATGTATAGGGAAATGCTACTGGACAGTTCATTGATTAGATTCAGTCTCAGCAGTATTATGAAAGATCAGTTAAGATTGCATGCTTTCATAGAACCATACGGTTTTAACAATAATCATGCTGTTTTCTATTTGAACAATGACTGTTACTTTGGAAGTATATATACCACTGATTACTGAATTTGTTAACAATCCATTTTCTGAAGAAGTTTAACCCTAAATGAATTTATTTTAATTAAAATCAGCATTCTTGTAAAACATATTTTGAATTTCAAAATAACCTTTTCCCAAAAAAGTACTTCTGGCTTCAAAATTTGGCAACAGTTACACCTTGTTTGTGAATTGATGGAATATATATCACACTCAGTTAAAAATAAACCCTGTTGAAATAGCTTTCTATATTTTTTATCTGGTCAGCTCACTAGGAGCAGTTTTGACTATCAATAATTACACATAATCCAACCCAGCTGAGGTATTTACTTAGCACCAAGATTTCCAAATTAGGGAAATTATTTGTTGTTTAGTTTGGTTTTGTATCTATGGGACAATTTTGGGCCTTAATTTAACAGATGTTCCCTGAGGTAAATTTGTCCAAATTTAGTACATACTATACTCAAGAGAGTATAATAAATTGATTATGTATAGGACTTAGAGATGTTCTCAGGTGTTCTTGCACACAAAGTATCACAAAGAAAACGATTTTACTGATAGATGTTTCAGTTTAGGACACACTACTCATCTTGAACGTACCTGAATGTGTTTTATTTAATCAATTAATCATGGATTTAAATTGCGTTATTTAGTTAGTTATTTTGGCTGTGTGGGGTCTTTATTGCTATGAGAGCGTCTCTCTAGCTGCAGCAGATGGGGGCTGTGCTCCGGCTGCGGTGCTCAGGCTTCTCACTGCGGTGGCTTCTTTTGTTGTGCAGCACTGGCTCTCGGGTGCTCAGGCATCAGCGGTCGCAGCTCCCAGCCTCTAGAACACAGGTTCAGCAGCTGCAGTGCACAGGTCTATTAGTTCCAAGGAGTGTGGGATCTTCCCAGACCAGGGATTGAACCAACTGGTCTTGTGCACGGGCAGGCAGAATCTTTACCACTGAGTCACCAGGGAACCCCCTGAAGGTGTTTTAAGTTCAGGTATACCATCAAGAGCATTAAGGATGACTGAATCTATAATAAGTAATGAAAACTTCATATATTGTACAGTCCATTAGCTCAATGCTTCCCAAGTGTTTCCCTGTCTTGGCTCAGATAGAAAATGACAAAATTTATATGGCACATAGGGGTAAACAGATAAGGCTGCTCGTGGCTGGAAATTATGGGTGACAGGCTCTAGCTTACCCATAGCTTCCAACCACAAGCAGCCCTGTCTGGGGCTGAGGGGATTATCATCACTGTGTTGGTCAGTCACATTAGAACGGGTGGTATTTCCCAACAAAACTCAGGCAAACTCTAGAACAGTGAGGCTGTGTGACTGCTCTCTGTGTTGGTGATTTGATTGTCATTTTCCGGTCATACGGTGCATCAGTCATCGGATATTGCACCCTGTGCCTTATGTGTACCTTTGAATTATTTCAATTCAAATGTGTGTGTCTTTGAATTATTTCGATTTGCAGAGAGTTGAATAATAATGAGTTCTTACTTATTGCATCTTGAAATGCTGAAAGCTCTTTTTTCCCCTTGCCATGTAGCACATGAACTGCACATGCCTCAGACATTCCCATAGTGTCTTGTGTGGTCTGAAGGTTCATCTTAATTACAAGCTTTATTTTAGGGTCCTGAGAAAGCTTTGTGAAAGCAAAGATTCCTTCCAATATGTTCTGCACAAATGTGGCTGCTTGCTGCAAAACACTGGAAACGGAGTATGGTTATTCTGCCTTGCTCATCTGAGTATCAGTGGTCGCATACTGGTTGCTGAGGCTTCCAGCACACTGTAGGACACTTAAAATCCCTTGAAGAAAGGATCTTACTTCTAATTTAATCCAACAGAAAGTAGTCCTCTCTTCAAGAAAACTGGATATAGCAGCATTTCCAATGTAACCCTGGAATACTTACTCCCCTGTAAACTTTTTAATAATTTCAAGCCCATTGTTTTATAGAATACACTAAAACATTTGGATTGTGTTCACAATAACATAATGGTTTGGATTATTTTATGGAAAATTTTATAATCAAATGAGCTATTTCATGTTTGAATTTAGAGTCTAGAGGACAGTTGTGACATTTTATAATTGTTTCTTATGATTAATTGAAATAAGCATAGGGAGGCAAAGATTCTTCCCAGCTGTGATTTCTCTGTTGGTGTGATTTTTCTTAAATTACACACTGTTGTTCTACTATTTGTCTTTTCATGTAAAATAATTTTTCAAATAAGGGGGAAAGTTCAGCCACTTACCATGTCCCCAGGTTGTAAAATAATTCATATCTCTTCCTAGCAACTAGAATAGATTTTATGAACAAGTCTTGTACCACTTTATAAACTCCAAAGGTAACAAAAATACTCCTATCATTCTAGTTTATGATTTTTCATGAATTTAATTTCTACTGTAAGCACAGCTTAATATAAATTTCCTGAAATCTATATTCTGCCATCAAAGGTTTTATCATACAGGCAAATGCAAATTTTAAGTTAGACATCACAACCCAGATACATATTAACAGTATTTGTAAAGACATTCAGATTTTACAAAAATAATAGTAAAAATCAAATCTGTACCTCTGACTATAAGTGAAGTCTCTCAGTCGTGTCCAACTCTTTGTGACCCCATGGACTGTAGCCTACCAGGCTCTTCTGTCCACGGGATTTTCAGGAAAGAGTACTGGAGTGGGTTGCCATTTCCTTCTCCATGGGATCTTCCCAGCCCATGGATTGGACCTGGGTCTACTGCATTACAGGCAGACACTTCACCATCTGAGCCACCAGGGAAGGCTACCTCTGACTATAGAACTCCCAAACCAACCATCTGGTTTGTATAAATTCATGTTTACTTATAGTGGTGTTAGAATTGGTATGAACTGTTTCAAATATGAGCTGATTCGCCAGTTTAAAAAGTAAAAATAAAACAAAAATAATTCTAAAAAAGAGGTTTTAAATGATTTGGTTGCTTCTAGAAAAGTATATATTTTCTAAAACCAAACCTATCTGTCCATTGCCAGTGTCAATCTATACTACAGATTATTTCCACCATTACTTCAAAACTGATCCCTACATTTCTGGGTATGTGCGTTTTTTTAAAAAAAAATTATTTATTTATTCATTGTTTTGGTTACATTGTACAGCTTATGGGATCTTAGTTCCCCAACCAAGGATTGAAGTTGGGGCCATAGCAGTAAAAGTGAAAAGTCCTAGCAACTGGATTACCAGAGAATTCCTGCTTTTATTTATTTGTCAGGATTAGGTTAATCTTCCTAAAACATTTTTTTTTTCAGATTATTTCTTCTGTAAAATCTCCAAAGCCTTTTAAATTGCCTATTTGCTATTCATTTTACTTTTCCAGATTCTTTTTATTTTTAAATCATTCAGGGTCTGTTTCGCACCATTTTTCAAAGAAGAATCTCCTTTGTTCTGCTCTCCTAGGCTTTAGTACCATATGCCTTCAGGGGATAATGGTTATTTTTGCTGTCCACTATTCAAACACCTTTCCTCCAATTTCCTTCAACCCTTATTCCTTTTCTTATTCCCAAGGTGTAGATTCACTTCTCAGTCATAACTTCTAGACGAAACTTCTGTACAGGCTTTGTTTGAGTTTCTACGGGAGTGAAAACTACCCATTTTTTTGTGTGTCAGTTCCTAATTTTAAGTGTTGATGGCCATTTGCTCATTGAAAATATATTTATTGATTAAGTCTAAAGTTTGAGTATACATGGTTGCAGATAAAACAGTAGTGTTCTCTCCTTTCAACATGTTTACAGTCCAGTGACAGAGACAAATAATAAATACTTATCATAAGGAAATGGCAACCCACTCCAGTATCCTTGCCTGGTGAATCCCATGGACAGAGGAGCCTGATGGGCTATATAGTCTATGGAGTCGCAGAGTTGAACACGACTGAAACGATAGCACACACATAGAAACCCTGTCACATAAAACACAATTGTAAATTGTGAGAAGTGTTATCTTGACAAAGAGTCTACTAATGTAGACTAAGGGAGAATTTGGCACAAACAAGATTATCTTAAGAAATTGCCTTTAGCTGAGATAAGAATAAGTAATAGAATTACTAGTTATTATTAGCTAAACTTATAGCATCAGAGTGGCAGAGGGGATAATGAGAATAAACAGAATCAATAGACATTTTGAAAATAGAATTTATAAATTTTGATGAATATAGGAGATGAAGGGAAGAGAGAAATTGAAAATTTCTAGACTGAGGAACTTAGGTGGCTGGGGTGGTATTTAGTGAGATGATAAAGGATGAAAGAGAAGTGTGTCAGAGGTAGAGGGGAGGTTGAATAAGTAAGTGTCTTGTTTTAGTTGTTTCTTAAGTTTGAGATTCTTATAATATATTTCTCATGAAAGTTTCAGGTAGGTTCATGAGTCTAGATGTATGAACTTATCTGCAATACTCCAGTAACCTTCAGAATAACTGGTATTTCTCTCCATGTGTAGTCTTTGTCATCTCCTGTAATAAGGTAGATTTCCATTTCATCTGTCCAGAGTGCATCAAATGCTAACTGTATTTGTTTGCTTATTAAATACACTACCTATCTGTTTGGCCTCTCCAACTTATTTCCTTGAAGATAAAAGATATTGCCTATAACTGCTACAAGTATATAATGGACACTCAGTAAATGTTTGTTTCATGCATGAATGAGTGAATAGATAAACAGACTACAGATTTCAGTGAGACATGCATATTTGTCTTTTCTTTCTCCAAAAGACTGATAGCTAGTTGCAGACAAAGATCTTGTCTTAATCGTCTTCCAGATCCATTACCATGTGTAACACACTAATGGACATTAAATAAATCCCCATTGATTCATGGATATTCAAGTGAGATACACTGGTTCAGTTGAACAGTTCCAGAATCTGTCTGCAAAAAAAAAAGGCCATCTAGTTTACTTTTTTACATTTCATACAAAATATTTAAAGAAAAAGTGTTAATATACAGGGATAAGACAAAGATACAGAAAAGTAAAGGTAATGAACCCTAGGGACTGGCAATGTTAAGGCATAAAGACAAAGAGCAGAAGTTTGTAATAATGTCTGTGCAAAAAATTGCACCTTGTGACATTTTGTTTCAGCTAAAATAATCTAATTACCATTATTCTTTGCACATAAGAACTAAACACTTTTTTCTCTACTTATTTGCTTATAGATGATTTGCACAATGGAGTGCAAATTACTACTCTCCCCAGCACATGGCATACAGCAGTCAATAAACAATGATTACCCTTTTTTTTTTCCTGATTGAATTAGTGAATGCTTACTGCCAGTAATTATTCATTTTCAATCTAAAAAATTAGCAAAAATCCTGGATACAGGTAAGAATTATTATAAAATCCCAACTGGCCAAGTGATTTTAATTTTAAGCAATCTTTCTAAAAAATATTCTTTCTCTGCCAGCATTGTCATTAGAACATTAGCAGTAATTAAAACCATAAGTGGAAGTTCTAGATGACTGGGCAGCTGAAAAAGAGCAATAAAGCATCATAGGCAGGAAGGAATTTACATTTTCTACATAATCAATTGTATAGGTATTCAAAGAAGCTTTGGAGGCCAAGAGAAGCAAAACCCAAAATATACAGAAAGAAAGACATAAAAAATAATGATAATGAATAGGAGGCTTATTTTAAGCTTTTTCATTATTTTAAATATACAACGCAAAATTAAAGGCAATTAAGCAAAATTTGTATCAAAGCCTTAATATTATTAAGCTAAAAACATAAGCTAGATAATTCTCTTACCCTTGAGGTTTATGAAATTACTAGAATGACTTGATTAAAATGGCCTTGACACACATGGTTACTTTTCTTTTATCCCTCTTGTAAACATGTAATACACCCAAAGAGAAAGAAAAGAAAGAAAGAATGAGTTACTTAGAGAAATATGAAATATTTCTTCAGTGCAAGAGAAATTGGAAACTATACAGTGAGATTGAAATAAATACTTGTACAAATTTTTTTAATTATGAGAAAACATACAGTAGTTTATCTAATATTTAGATATTTTAATAGAACATTTTAAAAAGGAGGTATTAGTAAAACAGGTAAATGCTATTGGTAGTTAGAATAGAATAAAATAATGCTTGATATTCTAGTTTTATAAAACAACACAGTATAATTTTCTGAGTCATTGCTCAAAGACTAACTTCTCCAGAAACCAACCTCCTCCTTTAGAGTTGGCAAACTTTAAATAAAATAAATAAATAAATGTAAAAGATACCATTCAGTGGTGATGTCATTAAAGATCTTAGAACCCAGTGAACCTAATAAAGGAAACAGATGCACGCATGGGCAGTTGACTGTAGACTTACCTAGTTTCTAGGATAAAATAAGAAATTATGTTTTATTATAGAAAAACAATGTAAAGCTCTGCAGAAAAGTTACCTGTTTATTTACCTTAGTCATTATATAAGTGTAAAGCAGAAATTTCCTCCCAGATGCCATATTCCACTATTACCCTGAAATTAATTCTAAAATAATACACGTGTATATCATGGCTCTAACTCAGATATCCACCTACAGTCCTGTTTTTGTGGGGTTTCTTGTTGGTTGGTTTGTTTGAGCCCCTTCAGATCAATTCAGTTCAGTTCAGTTGCCCAGTCATGTCTGACTCTGCGACCCCATGGACTGCAGCACTCCAGGCCTCCCTGTCCACCAGGCCTTTGGCCCCTTAACCATGTGAATATATCTTAGTAACTTCCCAGATTGACCCAGACTATTATACTTTTTGAATGTATTATGTAGAATTTACCAAGTATTTTGTAGAAAAAGGGGCGAAGTTTATATCTTATACCCATGAGAAACATTTTATCAGATTCCATCAAAAGTCCTTCCCCTTTCATTCTATCATGAGTTTTTTTCCTGATTTCTAACCTACTCTCCCCTGCCGCTGGGGCTTCCCAGGAGGTGATGGTGGTAAAGAACCTGCCTGCCAATTCAGGAGACATAAGAGATGCGGGTTCCATCATTAGGTTAGGAAGATCCCCTGGAGGAGGGCATGGTAACCCACTCCAGTATTCTTGCCTGGAGAATTCCATGGACAGAGGAGCCTGGCGGGCTACAGTCCATGAGGTCACAAAAAGTCAGACACGACTGAAGCACCTTAGCATACTTCCCTTCCCATTGCCACATCCTCTCCCCCACTATCCAGACTTACACAGTTTTATCTCCTTAAACGCTTTCCTAGTCCATTCAAGTTGCTACCCAATGGATAGAATTTAGTGAAATCACCACCTATAGCTTTCTCAAGCTTGCCCTTGGGTCTCTTTCCACAGCCCTGCTGCTGCTACTGCTGCTAAGTCACTTCAGTCATGTCCGACTCTTAGCGACCCCATGGACTGCAGCCCATCAGGCTCCTCTGTCCATGGGATTTTCCAGGCAAGAGTACTGGAGTGGGGTGCCATTGCCTTCTCTGACCACAGCCCTAGCTGCTGCTAAGCCTTAAAGAAACGTGCTCTGCTCCTCAGAGGAGTCTGACAAATAAGATATGCACATGTCATTACATGATGATTATGTTTCTCTTCTCTTGTTAATTTAAAATTTCATATAAATCCAGAGGGTTCTGATTCAGTGATGCATGGATATCCAGCCTTCCCTTTTCGAAAGAATGAGGGATTTATTCCAAAGGGATTTGGCAATATTTGCCATTTTTTTTCATTCCATAAAGAGTTCAAGGAGTTTAAAACAGTTATCATTTTTTCATTTTTAAGAAGGATTTTAATCTTAAGCAATCATACAGTACTTAAATGCTGATTAAGAGAGAGATCAGTGCAACACATTACATTAATTCAAGCTTATCCTTTAATTTCCTGCTTCTCTTTTACAATTCTTGGAATTGAAATATATTACATTAATAACAGAAATTATTTTCTCTTTGCTATAGTCTAGTTGTCATTGGCAGTGAAAAAAATATAAAGCTGTGTACTTCCACTTAGGTGAACACTATAAAAATGATATCTTTTTAAATGTAAATTTTTAGCCTGTTTATCAGCAATATTTTACATTCATTCCTTTCAGAAATCTGTTACTCCATTTTTCTCCAAATATACAGATGATAAACCAAATATTCTATAGTTATTATATAGGAAAATAGCACACATTTAGTTAACAACTCTGCTATTAAGTCACTCAGTCATGTCTGACTCTTTGCGACCCTATGGACTGTAGCATGCCGGGCTTCCCTGTTCTTCACCATCTCCTGGAGCTTGCTCAAATTCATGTCCATTGAGTCAGTGATGCCATCCAACCATCTTGTCCTCTGTTGTCCACTTCTCTTTCTGCCTTCAATCCTTCCCAGCATCAGGGCCTTTTCTAATAAGCCAGGTCTTCCCATCAGGTGGCCAAAGTATTGGAGCTTCAGCTTCAGCATCAGTCCTTCCAATGAATGGTCAATTGATTTCCTTTAGGATTAACTTGTTTGATCTCTTTCCTGTCCAAGGGACAGGAAATAGTTTCAAAACAGTTCGAAAGCATCCAGGAAACAGTTTCAAAACTGTTCGAAAGCATCAGTTCCTCAGTGCTCAGCCTTCTTTATGATTCAACTCTGAAATTCATACATGACTGCTGGAAAAATCATAGCTTTGACTAGATGGACCTTTGTCAGTAAAGTAATGTCTGTTTTTTAATGTACTCTCTAGATTTGTCATAGCTTTTCTTGCAAGGAGCCAGTGTCTAAATTTCATGGTTGCAGTCACCATCCCCAGTGATTTTGGAGCCCAAGAAAATAAAGTGTCACTGTTCCCATTTTTTCCCTATCTATTTGTCATGAAATGATGGGACTGGATGCCATAATCTTAGGTTTTGGTTTTTTCACTTTTGTTTACTTTAATTATGAGTTTCAAGCAAGCTTTTTCACTCTCCTCTTTCACCTTCATCAAGAGGCTCTTTAGTTCCTCTTCAATTTTTGCCATGAGGGTGGAGTCATCTTCATATTTGAGGTTATTGATATTTCTCCCCACAGTCTTGATTCCACCTTGTGCTTCCTCCAGCCCAGCGTTTCTCATGATGTACTCTGCATAGAAGTTAAGTAAGCAGGGTGACAATTTACAGCCTTGACCTACTCCTTCACCAATTTTGAACCAGTCTGTTGTTCCATTTCCAGTTCTAACTTGCTTCTTGACCTGCATACGTGTTTCACAGGAGGTAGGTAAGATGGTCTGGTATTCCCATCTCTTTAAGAATTTTCTAGTTTGTTGATATCCACTCTGTACTGTTTCATAAAAAAATTATTGGATTTTGGCCAGTTTCTATAAACTTACTGTGAGCATGACTTATTTAAACTAAGGTGATAAAATACTTTCCCTACAGTAATAGATTACCTCAAACTGTATACCAGCAGTCCACAGCCCTTCTGGTATTAGGGGCCGGTTTTGTGGAAGACGGTTTTTATACTGACTGGGGTGGGGGTTGGCGGGGATAGTTTCTGGATGATTCAGTGCATTGCATTTATTGTGCACCTTATTTCTGTTATGATTACATGGTGATAATGCAGTAATGTGAGCGATGGGAGAGCTATAAATACAAATGCAGCTGCAGTCTCCCACCTACTGCTCACTTCCTGCTGCACAGCCCGGTTCCTAATAAACTATAGACTAGTACTGGCCTGTGGCCCCAGAGGTTGGGGATCCCTGCTGTATAACCCATTGTTTCCTCAGGAACATCATAACAGATTTAAGATCTTCTTTTCTATTATGGTCTATATCATTCACTCACTATTGGAAATGTAATCAAGGATTACAGGCATCAACATATGCTTAGCCACGAATTGTTTGGAAAAGGTTAAATGCAAAACTTAAGATGTTGACTTAGGTTTTCCTCCTTCTGTGATGAGATGGGCAAAGCAGTGCTCTGAAGACTTTTTCTGAAGGATGTTGAGGTCAAAGGGCAAAATATACAAGCCAAGTCTTAAGGGTCAAGATTCAAGCCAAACTATGGTAGAAAAGCTCAGGGAATCTAAGACTAACATGTTGATGTTTGGTAGAAACCAGCACAATATTGTTAAGCAATTATCCTTCAATTAAAAATAAAAATAAAAGAAGGGGAAATGTAAAGAACACTTACAGCTGAGTGCTCTGTGCCTAATATAATTTCTTTATTTTCCTTATATCCATACCAGGGTCTCTTGTATAGTGAGTGCCTAGTTTGCTTAAGCGGAGTAAGAGAACAAATTGGGCTTCCCAGGGCCCCTAGTGGTAAAGAACCCACCTGACAATGCAGGAGATATAAGAGACGTCGATACGATACCTGGATCAGGAAGATCCCCAGAGGAGAGCAAGGCAATCCACTTCAGTATGCTTGCCTAGAGAATCCCATGGAAGGGGGAGCCTGGTGGGCTACAATCCATAGGTTCGCAAAGAGTCGGGCACGACTGAAAAGCCCTAGCTTGCACAATGCACATAAGAGAACAAGTCAGTGCTAACAAGATACAGTCAGTTCTTTTAACAGTATTTCCATGCCTTTGGAGCTTAAAAGCATTTTGACACTATTTTAGAGGCTCCTGGCATCAATGTTTTCTTGATCATTAAAATATTTTAATTTTAATTAAATGTAAGTTTTACTACTGGATGGCATCACCAACGTGATGGACCTGAGTTTGAGTAAGCTCTGGGAGTTGGTGATGGACAGGGAAGCCTGGCGTGCTGCAGTCCATGAGGTCGCAAAGAGTCAGACACGACTGAGAGACAAAACTGAACTGATCTTCAGAGATTCAGATTAAAGGAGAATAAAAACCCTTGTTTACTTACACTTGCATTGTCAGCCAAAACAAAACAAAAATGTCTAATTCATTTCCCTTATTCTGGAAATTGTACTAAACTGATAATTAGAAAAGTATTGCCATATTTGTAAAATTCACTCTTTTCATTATAAATGAATTTTTCATTCATTTATCTTTCCATTTTCATTTAACCTAGTCATGAAACATTTTGAAAACATATCTTGTTTCTGTGTTATTTTTATTAATATTTAAGTGAATATTTTATCTAATATATCTTGAACTGGATTGCATATTATGGATCTATAGACATATGAATATTTATAATGAAATGTAGAAACTGTTGCTGCTGCTACTGCTGCTAAGTTGCTTCAGTCATGTCCGACTCTGTGCGACCCCATAGACGGCAGCCCACCAGGCTCCCCCTTCCCTGGGATTCTCCAGGCAAGAACACTGAAGTGGGTTGCCATTTCCTTCTCCAATGCGTACAAGTGAAAAGTGAAAGTGAAGTCATTAAGTTGTTCCGACTCTTCGCGACCCCATGGACTGTAGCCTACCAGGCTCCTCCATCCATGGAATTTTCCAGGCAAGAGTACTGGAGTGGGTTGCCATTGCCTTCTCCAAGAAACTGTTGAATCCTATATAATTTTAAGAGTCTCAGCATATACTAAGACATTATTTATATACTTAATAGCAAGTTCATTCATTCATTCAAAAATATTTCTTGATTATTTGTTGTATTACCATGCTCTCTTCTGGACGCAAGAGGTGTAGAAGTGGAAAGAATAATAAGGTTATTTATTGACCTTATCATTAAATTTGTCCTAATCATTTTACTTAGTTTTATGTTACTAATGAAAAGAAATCTGATTACCCATTGATTTGATATAAACATATTTCAGTTGAAAAATTATAGTCTGGACCCTCACAATATCTATGACTTTAGATATGAGGGATGTGTCTTTCTAAGAGTGAACTATTCTAAGTTGTGAAATGCTTAATTGCATATGCTTGAGTGCTAATTAATAGAGCCTCCATGTCATGATATTGCAGTTGGTGAAATATGCGGTAAGATAGATTGTTCATTAACCCGTCAGGAATTATAACTTTTGTTTGTTCAATTACATTACATTTACCACAATTTTCTTGTTGTAAAATACCATCAGAATGTCCATTATAATTTAGACATAAGCAATTTAATGAACATATTAATGGGCTTAAATTAGTAAAAGTCAATGGCTTTCCAAAGTAAACTAACACTGCAGAATTACTTTCCAAAATGTACAGAACAGGTTTTTTAGTCTCCTACAAAAATAGAAAAAACAGTGAAACCATATTCAGCTCATATATTTCATTCATATATTTTGCTTGTATACTGCCCTGAGGAAGCCCAGATGGCTGAAATGTAGGCAGGTTTCTGCACCTGCAATGATAATAAACTACTCTGTTATTACCCAGTGTACGTGAGCTGAATAAAGTAATACCTTACTTGCTGCTGTATGCAACTGGCAAGTCAACAGTTTATATTGTATTTTTATAGGATTGGCAAATGTGTCTTGCTGGATTTTGCTGAGTTCACTTTACAATAGAATGCCAAAGGCCACTAAAGCATCTTCCTGTTGACACATTAATCATGTGCTGAAGCATGACATGGAGTGTATTATCACCACGATAATATGCAGAAAAGAACAACTAAATGGGCTATTTGATAGGCCAATAAACAAATGGATGCTCCAAAGGAATGACTTGACTGTTATAGTTTTTATCTAATACCAATGAACAAGAAGAATGTATTTGAAGGTCTCAGCCAAAAAGCTTTCCATTTGCAACATTTTTAGTATAAAAATAGAACATGCCTGTTGTATTGTATTTGAGAGGCACAGAAATGATGAAAAGGAATAAGCATCACCCACAATCCCTTCACTATGATACAACCTCTGTTCACATTTTAGTGTTGTTTTTTTCCTTCTTTTTTTTTACATGTAAACATCACTGGGGATTTATATAGGTTATATTATGCTTTTTTTATGTAACAAAACCTTCCCCCTGCATTAAACATTCCTGCAAATCCTTCTTATGAGGAACCCTCCTTCATGCTCAAACACATTCAACTTGTTGACACTTAATTTCTTTCTTCCAATCCAAATTCAATCATAGCTGTCTCAGGGGTGATTCTTCTGACTTCCCTTGCTAGAGCAGTTCCTTATATTAAACGTCCTTAGAGGAAATGAAACATTTTCTTTGTAGTTCTTGCGTCAGTTTTCATGTTATGCTAATTTGCGTGAGTTTTTGAAAAATAAAATCCGAGGGAATTTGGCTGGAATTGTGTTAACCTTTAATTTGGAAAGTATTGTCATATGATATTCATTCTTTCTATTTCAAAAGTGAATTTTCCATTCAGTTTTTTTTCTGTTTCCACTTAAGCCATCCATGAACTAAGTTTTGAAGACACACCCTATTCCTAAAATATTGTTTGTATATATGAGTGAAAGTTTTATTCACTATATCTTGATTATTATCTTGTGAATTTATTGACATTTGTATATTTATTATGAAATATAGAAACGGTTGAATTCTATCTATATTTTAAGAGTTTTTATATAAACTCTTAGATATTAGTTACATACTTATTATCACCTGACCCGCCTCTTGAGAAACCTCTATGCAGGTCAGGAAGCAACAGTTAGAACCGGACATGGCACAACAGACTGGTTACAAATAGGGCAAGTAGTATGTCAAGGTTGTATATTGTCACCCTGCTTATTTAACTTAACATCATGAGAAACGGTGGGTTGGAAGAATCACAAGCTGGAATCAAGACTGCCAGGAGAAATATCAATAACCTCAGATATGCAGATGACACCACCCTTATGGCAGAAAGTGAGGAGGAATTAAAGAGCCTCTTGATGAAAGTGAACGAGGAGAGTGAAAAAGTTGGCTTAAAGCTTAACATTCAGAAAACTAAGATCATGGCATCCAGTCCCATCACTTCATGGCAAATAGATGGGGAAATAGTGGAAACAGTGGCTGACTTTATTTTTCTGGACTCCAAAATCACTGCAGATGGTGATTGCAACCATGAAATTAAAAGACTCTTATTCCTTGAAAGGAAAGTTATGACCAACCTAGACAGCATATTAAAAAGCAGAGACATTACTTTGTCAACACAGGTCGGTTTAGTCAAGGCTATGGTTTTTCTAGTGGTTATGTATGGATGTGACAGTTGGACTATAAAGAAAGCTGAGCACCGAAGAATTGATGCTTTTGAACTGTGGTGTTGGGGAAGACTCTTGAGAGTCCCTTGGACTGCAAGGAGATCCAACCAGTCCATTCTGATGGATATCAGCCCTGGGATTTCTTCGGAGGGAATGATGCTGAAGCTGAAACTCCAATACTTTGGCCAACTTATGAGAAGAGTTGACTCACTGGAAAAGACCCTGATGCTGGGAGGGATTGGGAGCAGGAGGAAAAGGGGACGACAGAGGATGAGATGGCTGGATGACATCACGGACTCGATGGACGTGAGTCTGAGTGAACTCCGGGATTTGGTGATGGACAGGGAGTCCTGACATGCTGCGATTCATGGGGTCGCAAGGAGTCAGACACGACTGAGTGACTGAACTGAATTGAACTGAGGCTTATGTAAATTGAGATTGACTTTAATCATAACAATTTTTTTGCATATTATTTTAATCTACTCTGTTAATTGTCCCATATGAGCGATACAAGACTTTAATCTTATAGAAAGTAAATAGGAGCCACTGGATAGCAAACTATTCTTTATAGATTATTTTGATTATAAGATGAAATGCAATATACATTAGTTAACCTCGATTTGGTTTTTCAGTGACTGAGAACCAGTATTCTTTTCCTGTTTTTTTTTTTTCAGTGTATATTTTTAACCGAGATTAAGTTTTTATTTAATTATTGTAAAAACTAGCCTCAGTTTATTGAAAAAATATATTCTGTGTTAAAAGAAAGAAAAGCATTTTAGAGAAGCCAGAAATCATCAATGAATTATTTTTGATGATGAAAATAATTTTTCAGCTACTTTGTATTTTAAGTTATTTTCAAAGGACCCAATACATAGTGAATCATGTAACAAATATCAGTGTTTGCCCTATCCAGTATCCAATAAAAATTGTTTTATATTGTTATTTATTTCACATTTTATATAGAAAAATAAAATATCCCCAAATGAAGTCCCCTGTTTCCTCATTCCTCATCATGTTATTTTTCATTCTCTCTACAAAATAGTCAAAATTCTTTACATGCTTATCATTTCTTTGTGAATTTTATGTTTTTGCTACATATGTTTGTATCAATAAGCTCTATTACTTTACATCTTTCAAATATCGCAAATAAAAGCACATTATATGTATTTTTCTGAAATTTTACTTTCTCATTTTGTCGTGTTTTTGAGATTTATCCACATTAATTTAGGTTTTACATTCATTAATTTTTACTATTTTTATCCCTATAGAAACAAATACCATAGGTGCCTATAATTATCTATAAAAATAAAAAATAAAAACTTTACACTAAAACAGTATTATAAGGAAGGTTCTTACACATGTGAGAAGAATCTCTATAGCATATTTACTTGTATTTGGGAAATGGTTATTTAAAAAGTGAGACTGTCTTCAGCTTTTCTAGATATTCACTAGTTATTTTCTAAAGCATTTATATCAATTTACAGTCTTTCTAGCAAAGTATAAGAAATCAATGATTCTGTACTTTTGTTATTGTTTGCTTATATTGTTAATTCAATATTGCCAATCACAAAAGTGTATAACTGTTAATTTATATTTTGTAGTCAACTTAACAATAGTCTCTATGTTTTGTGCTTTTGTGTTTTAAGAAAACTGTTACTATCTTGAAGTTACAAAGATATTTTCTACATTTTCTTCTAGAAGAAATATCTCCCTGCAGGCAGTTTATTACTTATTTGCTCATATCTAATTATGTATGGACACCTTGTCTGCATTAACTGCTATTTTAGGTACTTAGGCATTGTTTATGAACATAAGAAAGATTTTGTCTTTTTAGAGCTTGAATTCTGGTGGATGGAGACAGAAAATAAAGGAGATAAACAATTATCTGATGATAATAACACTAAGGGGGAAAAAGACATGGAGAGAGAACATGAAATGGGAAGGAAGGAATTGAAATCTTGGAAATGGTGACAAGAGAAGTCTTTACTGAAGAGGTGGAATTTGAGTAATGATCTGGAGGACATGAAGGAGTTACTGTTTCCCAGTAAAGATCTAACGAGAGAGAAGGTAAAGTGGCTGCTGAAAGAACACAGATAAAGTAGCAAGAGAGAATAAAGCTGAACAAACAATGAGAATATCAAAAGAAGGACTCCTAAAATTCCTCTAAGTGAAAGTTCTTGAAGTGTTTTGAACAAAAGAGTAACATACTCTTGATTTATGTTTTAATGGAATCATTCCAGTTGCCGCATTGAGAACAGATGGAAGAGGGAAGGGTAGAATCAGAGATGTGTTTAGTAACCCAGCAAAGATGTCAGGGTCACTTGGTTCATGGGGAAAAGAGTCAAGGTGAGCAGTGGTGAATCTGGGACATATTTTGAGTATAAAGCTGTTAGCATTTGCTGACAGATTTGAAGCTTTGTAAGTGAAAAACAGAGGCAAAGGAACAGCTCAAAACATTTTTTTTTTGCCAAAGCAAACTGTTAACTGGAGTTGTTAACTGAGATGTGGATGACTGAAAGAGCTGATTGAGGAGGAAATGATTTCAGGAATTCTGCTTTGGACTTATTAATTCTAAGCAGATTTTGAGACATTCAGTAGCAGTGTCAAGTTAGCTGAATAAATAGGTTGTAAATTCAGGAAAATAAGTTCAGTTGGGAGATATAAATATGGAAATTGTCAGCATATTAATGGTGTTGAAGTCATGAGACAAGATTAAATCATTTTATTTGCAGATTGTAGGCATGAACAAAGTAGACCGAATTCTACTCAAGAATCAAGTGCGGAGATACTGAAGTAAACAAGACATGAGGAAGTTGTGGGTAAATAACAAGGGAGTAATCTTGGTTGCAGATGTATCCCCAGAGATCCAAAACAGCACTTGATAATAGACATTCGCTGAGTGAATAGATTAAGAAGCTGACTGTTTCTTAAGCTAGGAAGAGAGGAATGAAGAAAATATGTAATGATGAAAGCATGGTAGGATCAAAGGATTTAAGGCTCTGGCTAAATTAATGGAGTCCCAGAGGGATGCACTCTCTGGGATGAGGAGCTTCCTTGGTAGCTCAGACAGTAAAGCATCTGCCTGCAATGCAGGAGATGCGGGCTCAGCCCCTGGGTTGGAAAGATTCCCCTGGAGAAGGAAATGGCAACCCACTCCAGTACCCTTGCCTGGAAAATCCCATGGACAGAGGAGCATGGTGGGCTACAGTCCATGGGGTCACAAGGAGTTGGACATGACTGAGCGACTTCACTTATTATCAGAGGGATGCACTGGAAAAGTTATCAGAAAGTGGGATGTGTGAAACATATGGAAGGGCTGCATGTATTGCACATTATGGTGAATTGAAGAGCACATCCACAAAGAAGGCCTGAGGAGAATGGAGGACAAGTTTTTCAGAAGGGAGATCAGGGACCAATGAGCGTGATAGGAATGATCATCTATGTGATAATTAGAATCACCAGTTCCCTTCTATCTCAAGACTTAAAAGTTTTACTATGAATGTTAATAATTTCATAAGCTACTCTTATGCATTTGAGGATTTTTCCTCCTTTATATTTGATGGTATGGCTAAAGACAGTGTTTGATTTTCCTATACTTATAAAGACTTTGCATTATTGAAATAAACCCAAATAGGTAAGGATTAATTATCATTTATATATACCCATAGATTCAGTTTGTTAATTTTTCTCTATCTCTTTTTAGTATTCTTTACATTTATGTTCATGAGAGATTACTTTGTAACCTCTTTTTTTAAAGTATAGATTCAGTTTTGGTAAAGAATAGATATACTGTTAGACGTATGTTGAGGGTTCTCAGTGTAGCCTCTGCCTGTTCACTGTCACTTACATGTGTAAATACCTCTGTCTTTCTGAGCTATTTGCCACTGAATTCCTCAAAAGTAGCTACAAATCCAATAATTCCAGTTTTAAATTTCAGTGACTGTATTCTAGCAATTTTTAAGTTACTGTTCTGCTGCTGCTGCTGCTGCTGAGTCGCTTCAGTCGTGTCTGACTCTGTGCGACCCCATAGACGGCAGCCCACCAGGCTCCCCCGTCCCCGGGATTCTCCAGGCAAGAACACTGGAGTGGGTTGCCATTTCCTTCTCTAATAGTTTTTAAATTTTTTTTTCACATTGACCTGTATATTATTTTTTCATTTCTGCCTGTTTTTGTTTTGTGATCTCTTACTTTTTCTTAATGGAAATTATAGTTTCATTTACTATTAGCAGCATCTTATACATACTCATTTCATATTCTTTATTCTACTAAGACACTGTATATATGCAATTTTGTTTTGAATATTCTTTGGAAGTGGGGAATTTTTTTCCTCAACATCCCCCACCCCACAACTTTCCCATCTCCTGTGTTTACCCTCTCCAGTCTTGAGGTGATATCTTATCTCTTATCACTGATCTCCCTGGGCCCTCTGCTTAGAACAACTTTTTTTTTTTTTTTTTTTTTTTAATTAAGGCATTTCAGGGCATGGTGATCTAGTTAGAAAGCCAGCTTGCTCAGTTCTTGATTAAAAGGCTTTGTCTGTGTGTTCACAGTCTGAGACCCGCAGGTTATTTGAAGCCACAGCCCAGATGGTAATAAGTTCTATTTTTAGCTTACTTTAGAGTTGGGGAACCTCACTCCAGGCCTTGGCTTCAAGAATTTTCTATTCCTAGTCCTGTTTGTTTGAGAGCACTTAAATCCCTTTTACTCCATAGGAGCAAGCTTCAGACCTGAAGCTGAGCCACCCTGCAGCTTCGCTAGCACTCTCCACTTTGTTATACGGTCCTTCTCTGCTTATTTTATTTGTAGGGCCAGCTTTTTTTTTTTTTTTAAACTATTATTATGTGCTTGCAATAAATATATGTGTCAAAATATGAATCCCTGCACCGTCTTACCTGGAAACCCTGGTGAATTTGAATCAGTTTTTCCTAATGGGTTATATGTTTGCTGGTAAAATATAAAAATGCAATACTAACAAATAACTTCTTAGTGAGCTATATTGATGAAAAACAGTTTTGAAAATATTGCAGTGGGATGTTGAAAAAAAGGTTGATTTCTGTTGAAAGGAAGATTTATTATAATGATAATAAGAATATAATTTTTTTAGTTGTTATAGAATATCTTTTTTCATGATTTTTATTAGGCTGTGAAGTAGACATAGATGAATCAGGCACATACAAAATATCACTCGTAAGGAACTTAAAGTAAATAAGAGGCTATATTGACAGAAAATTATAATATAAAAATTGATAAATCACAAATTAAAACTACATTAAAAAAATAAGAGAAATAGAGCATCTTAATGAGATTGGGAAACATAGCTTCTGTGCAGAGTTGTTTGATAGAGACAGTTTTTCAAGATAAAGATTTGGAATTGTCAGTTTTGTAGGGAGACACCCCAGACAGAAGGAGCTGTGAGAACAGGGGACCAGAATAGGATAAGTTTGCAGGTGTTCTGGTAACTACTTACAATTAGCTGAGAAGGCATGGATGAGCAGAATAGGTATGGATGAGCAAAAACCAGAATGTATTTATGTTTGTAGAAATACTCTTTTTCTGAACCCACCCAACCTGTACACTGAGACTTCCTTTTGCTGAAGCTAATTCTCTGATCTTTGTCCTCCTCTGCTTATAGCTGCCAGTCTATGCATGGCTTATCCCGATGTTCAAAGTTTCCAAAATAGTTTTCTCAGCTCATTACATTCCTATTTAATTACTTGCTCTCCCTTGCTCTGATTTAAGAATTTTTCACTGCATTATTATTCACTTGTTTTCATGTTCCTTTGCAATTATCACTTACATATTTTATATCTGTACGTTTAATCTCCTCCAAATAAATTGCAAGCTCTTAAAAATCACTACAGGCACTTACTACTTCTTTGGAACTTCCTCTATACATATTCAGTGTTTTGAACAAATGTTTTAATTAATTTTGTATGTGGAAGAAACATATACTAGAAAAAAGAATCCACATCTGAAGTATTTGTTTTTGGTTGTTTTTCTCATTTGTCTCTTATTTCTCTGTGCTTCCTCACAGTAGGACTGTTTTACTCTTTCTCTGCCTGAGTATTTAGATATGTATATGAGCATATATATACACACACACGAATGAGCACAAATATAACATGTTCAAAGAGTTATGTCAAGAAGGGATAATATCTAAGTGGGATAATGTATAACTTTTTATATAACCAAACTATCAGTTCCTTTATTTCTCTTTTAGGTAAAGACAGCATCTTAGGAAGCTAGAAACATAAGGTGTCCTTAAAACCACCAATACAATACTTTTATATATGTATAAAAGGTAACAACTCTATGTCTAAGACAGTGTTTGTGTCTTTGTGCCATCAATCACCTCCTTCTTTTATTAGTCTCAGATAGGAGATAAACAACAAGACTGACAGTTTCGTGTCCTTTGCTGTTTTGTGTCACCATCACAGACAAAGGGTATTATGTCATCATTTAAATCTGTCACATTTGGTGTATTCTTCTATTTGTCTTCAAGGCTGTTTTCCTCATAATCTTCATAAATTATGAAAACCTTTTATTATATATCATTTTGTCAGGGAAATATTTTCCTACAGTATGTTGTTTTCAACTACAGATAATAGCATTTATGTTTCTGCCAAAGCCTCCAGAATATAGAGGTGTTTTGTTTTAAAGAAATAAATAAGTGAATTTCTTAAATAAATGAAAGCCTAAATAAGATGGGGATTTTACTGTTCAAAATTCTATCTTACAATAAAGTTGTAAAAAATTTCTACATTTGTGTAACATGTAAATCAAACAAAAATCTTAATACTTTTGTCATAAACTCACAAAATGTTTAGTGCTACAACAAGAAATACGTTTTAAAATTTTAAATTATGTTTAATTTATGGGAGATGGGATAGTTATTTGAATAATGTATGTTTGTTTAGAAAATGGATATCTGAGCTGTAATAGTGATAAAATGGTAAAGTAGAAAGTATAAGAAGATTTTAATATGATCAATAAGATTATAGTAACTACTTCCTTTTTTTTCTTTCTATTTTCTGGAGTGTCATCTACTTTTGTCCTGCTTCCATATATTACAATGAGATTTTTATGGTGTGTTTATTGCCAAAAAGCAGCCTAAATAAATAAAGTGGCCCTATAATTAGTTAATAACCAATTTCAATAACCATATAATAAAGTACCAAAATATATATTGCTATTTATTCTGTATTTTCTAAAGTTTAATATTTTTAATATAGATGTGTTAATTGATGGAATGAAAAAATTCAGAAAAGTACAAAGAAGCAGGAAAAAAAGTCATCCAAAATTCCAACATTCCATTAGGTACTTTGAAATTTTATTTTATCATGAAATTGATACCATACTGAACATTTAATTTTGCATCCTTTTGTTTTCAATTAGGTTTATATAATTTCTCTTTGTTAAAGGTCTTCATGTGTATAATGTGAAGGCCTTTTTATACACCATCAAAGTTGGTTACCTAATATTGGATATTAAGTTTATTTATACTTTTTTGTTATTATAAATCATGTTATAATGACTAGTTTTTCTACATAAATCTTGGTTAAAACTGAAATGACTTTCACTTGGATGAAGAGACTAGGTCAATATTCCCCTATAATAGACAACTTGTTCTCTTGATTTTCTTCCTTTCTACAACAAAATATTTTCAAATGGTTTTCTTAAGAAAAGGAAACGGATGGTAGTTTACTAAGACCTTGCATATCTAGCAATTTTTTTATAGCAATATCATGTGGGAGATGAATTGTTTGGGTTATACAGTTTTTGTTAAATAACCTTTCATTCTCAAAGTTGTGATGAGATTGCTCTTTTGTTTCAGAGATTTAATTACTTGTAGAATAAAAACACAGGTTAATTTTAGCCACAGAAATTATTCTGCAAGTATAGATACAGTTGTCAGTGCATTATTTTTCTTACTAATTTCTCTCTGCTGGTACAGTCACACATATACACATACCAACAGGAACAAAAAAAGCTATGTGTGTAATTTCCCTTGTTGCTTGTATTGCCTTTTCTTCTGCATTCTGATAGATCTCAAGATGGTCATCTAACATCTTTATTTCCATTTTCACTATATTTATAATAACTCATCTTCCAGAACAGGGGACATAGACATATGGGTTTGATCCCTGGGTCAGAAAGATACCCTGGAGAAGGGTATGGCAGCTCACCCCAGTATTCTTGCCTGAAGAATCCCATAGACAGAGGAGCCTAGCAGCCTACAGTTCATAGGGTCAGAGAGAGTTGGACATTACTTAATGGCTTAGCATCCATGCATGCGTATAACTTGGACTACTGCCTTTACTTTGGACTTGAATTCTTTTTGTATTTTAAATCTATCTTATTGCTTCTCAGTCTTTTGGTGAGGAGCAAATGTATTTTAAATCCATCTTCATCTTCATTTTTTTAATTGTATCCTGTTTTCATTATATTTCATACTTTTCCCCAATAACTTTCTTCCTTTTGTAAAATGTTTGTGTTTTCTTATAGCCTACTGAGGTTTCTTAAGACTTAATATATTTTTTCTGGTTTCTATAACAAATCTTGCAGTAACTCTTTGGCATTATGTCCCTTTCTTTTGATCAATAGTATTTTTCATTGGAATCATATTATTTTTAACAAACTCACAAATTTCAGAAGTTAAAGGCAATAGAATTTTAATTTTCTCTGAAGTACTCAGTACAAAGTTGTTTTTTTTTTTTTTAATCATCTGTGACTTTTTACTCTGTGAGGACTCAGGGATCCACAATTCTTCAGTTTTGGGGTATTTTCCTTTTCCAGTGCTTTGGAAACATCCACTTCAAGCAGAAGGAATATTACCATATGTAAAATAGATAGCCAATGAGAATTTGCTGTATGACTCAGGGAACTCAAACCAGGGCTCTGTAACAACCTGGTGGGGTGCGATGGGGAGGGAGGTGGTAGTGAGATTCAAGAGGGAGGGGACAAATGTATACCTATGGCTGATTTATGTTGATGTTTGGCAGAAATTAACATAATTCTGTAAAGCGTTATCCTTCAATTAAAAAAAAAAAAGGCATAAAAGAAGCTCTGCCAACTTCTTAAAAGCCTCAGTAATGAAGTGAAATATATCACTTCATTCACATTTCATTGGCTTTGCTGTGCTGTGCTTAGCCGCTCATCATGTCTGACTATGACCCATGGACTGTAGCCCACCAGGCTCCTCTGTCCATGGGGATTCTCTAGGCAAGAATACTGGAGTGGGTTGCCAAGCCCTCCTCCAGGGGATCTTCCCAACCCAGGGATCTAACCCAGGTCTCCCCTACTGCAGGCAGATTCTTTACTGTCTGAGCCACCAGGGAAGCACCTTTCCTTGGCTAAATCTAGTCAAATTGTTTTAATCCAAAATAAGAGGTTGCTGAGACAACACCTGCACTGGGCAACTACCTTCTTGATTTAAATATGCAAAGGAGAACACTTTCTTTTGGTATAAAATTAGTCATCTTAGCCTCTGTCATTTCTTCACAGGGAGAGTTCTACCCAGATCCAATGCATGATGCCATTCAACATCTAAGTATTTCTCTTCATTCCCTTCTTATTCTACAACTGGATGGTAGATAAATATGTTATCACCTAACACAGTCCTTAGTCTCTAACTTGCTTAATCAAAGGTAGCCTTGTTGATCTTAGATGGTATCTCAGTTGACCTAATTTTTCTGGGATCTCAGTACCACTGCAGTCTTCCTGCCATATTTATAAAACTCTCCTTGTCTCCATCTTCTTCTTACATTTAACTTGTGAATTCTGAACCTCCTTGTGGTAACACTGCTACTACCAAGTTGGATGTCAGGATATTGCTTTTAGTTTGCCAAACTAGTTATTAAAACATAAGATCTCCAGGACTCAGTGGAAACATAATTCTGGTTGATTAAAAAAGTAGGGCTTACTTAGTAATTGAAGACCATTTTGGTATCTCCAGCAGAGAAATCCCAGAAAGTATTCTCACAGTAAGACTGCTCCAAGTGTGTTGTGGAAGGTAAGGGAATACAGTTTTATAGCGGATTGTATCTAAAACACATATTTTTCTTATTCTCTCCTGCATTGGAAGGCTGTTTTATACACTCTTCCCTTTTATATGGTACTCATTATCTCAGTGAAAGCTCTCCAAGAGAGAGCCAGGATCTTTTCCACAGGGTAGGCTGGTTGTTGGGCAGCCTCAGTCTCCAAAGCCAAGTCAAGCTCAAAGCTGTAAGTCCAGATCTCAGAGCTTCGTAGGAAAGCTGGGGAGTCAGGAAGTATAGGAGTCTTTGAAGCAGTGCGTGTCACACTATGGATCTCCCTCCTGAGAATTAGTAAGAGTAATGTGTGGTTGTACTTTCTCTATGGGTTTCAGAAGGCACCTCCACAGTGTATCTCAATTCAACCCAGCTACAAAGTAGGAGTTCAAGGTTACTGCTGAACCATTGTATTTAATGCAATAAAACACAATGTGCTCTTTTATTATAGATTTCACATATGTCTAATTTGATGTATACTTTTTCTCATCTTTTCAATAAGTAGTGGAATATTACTTGTATGAATTACTGACAAAAACTCTCTTTCCATACTCACTCCTAAAAGCCTTTTATCAAATTAGCTTTCATCAGTCACTCTTCATGTGCCCTAGGCTTCTCAGCTTCAATCATTTTAGTTGTACAATGGATATTTTTCCTACTTTATTTTAAATTGCCTTATTTATTTTATGATTATTTATACACATTGTATATCCCCAGAAGTACATATGCTTATATAAATTACATAAGCTTATATATACAATATAAATTATTGTGTACATATAAAATTATATATATAGTAGACTCTAAACGTGAAAATTTTGTTTGTTTCTTTTTTTCTTTTTTTACTTTATTTTACTTTACAATACTGTATTGGTTTTGCCATACATCAACATGAATCTGCCACGGGTGTACATGTGTTCCCAATCCTGAACCCCCCTCCCACCTCCCTCCCAGTGCACCAGCCCCAAGCATCCTGTATCCTGCATCGAACCTAGACTGGCAATTCATTTCTTATATGATATTATACATGTTTCAATGCCATTCTCCCAAATCATCCCACCCTCTCTCTCTCCCACAAAGTCCACAAGACTGTTCTATACATCTGTGTCTCTTTTGCTGTCTCGCATACAGGGTTATCGTTACCATCTTTCTAAATTCCATATATATGTGTTAGTATACTGTATTGGTTAAACATGTGAAAATTTTCTAAAATATTAAACTTTAGTTGCAGTGACTAAAGTGAAAGTGAAGTTGCTCAGTCGTGTCCGACTCTTTGCACCCCATGGACTGTAGCCTACCAGGCTCCTCTGTCCATGGGATTTTCCAGGCAATAGTCCTAGAGTAGATTATCATTTCCTTCTCCAGGGGATCTTTCCAACCCAGGGATTGAACCTGGGTCTCCTGCATTGTAAACAGACGCTTTACCATCTGAGCCACCAGGGAAGTCTATAGTAAGATAAGTTGTATCTTATTTTTTAGCCACATAATTTATCTACCTTTTGCTAAAACCAATTACAAGCAAAATTTGAATGCCATATATTCTTTACACATTACCAGACTTCTAAATGTTAGCATATTATTGAATACTAATTAGAGATTTTCAAAAACCAGTGTTCATGCTGTTCATGGGGTTCTCAAAGTGAGACTACTGAAGTTGTTTGCCATTCCCAATGGACCACATTTTGTCAGAACTCTCCACTATGATCCATCCATCTTGGGTGGCATGGTTCATAGTTTCACTGAGTTAGACAAGGCTGTGGAACATGTGATCAGTTTGATTAGTTTTCTGTGATTATGGTTCTCACTCTCTCTGCCCTCTGATGGATAAGGGTAAGAGGTTTATGGAAGTTTCCTGATGGGAGTGACTGACTGGATCTTGTTCTGATGGGTGGGGCCATGCTCAGTAAATCTTTAATCCAGTTTTCTGTTGATGGCCAGGGCTGTGTTCCCTCCCTGTTGTTTGACCTGAGGCCAAACTATGGTAGGGATAATGAAGATAATGGCGACCTCCTTCAAAAAGACTTGTGCACACACTGTTGTGTTCGGTGCTCCTGACCCTGCAGCAGGCCACTGTCGACCCACACCTCCACAGGAGATGCCTGGACACTCACAGGCAAGTCTGGCTCAGTCTCTTGCGTGGACATGGAGATACTGTTCCTTTCTCCTGGTGCACACAAGGTATTGTTTGTGCCCTCCAAAAGTCTGTTTCCCCAGTAATGTGGAAGTTCTGTAATCAAATCACACTGGCCTCCAAAGTCAAATTCCTTGGGGATTTTCAGTCCCTTTGCTGGATCCCCAGGTTGGGAAATCTGTTGTGGGTACTAGAACTTTCTTAACAGAGCAATAATTTCTTTGGTATAATTGGTCTGCAGTCTGTGGGTTGTCTCACTCAGTCTCTGTGTGGTCTCTTGGTACTGGTGTGCACAGCGTTTTGTTTGAGCCTTCCTAATGTCTCTGGCCAGGATAGCGTCTGACTCTAAAGGCAATTTCGCCCCTCCGACTGGATGCTATAAAGAACAATATTGCATAGAAACCAGGAATGTCAGGTCCCTGAATCAAAGTAAGTTAGAAGTGGTCAAACAGAAGATGGCAAGAGTGAACATCAACATTTTAGGAATCAGGGGATGAAAATGGACTGGAATGGGTGAATTTAAGTCAGATAACCATTATATCTACTACTGTGGGCAAGAACCCCTTAGAAGAAATGGAGTAGCTCTCATAGTCAACCAAAGAGTTTGAAATCCAGTACTTGGGTGCAATCTCAAAAATGACAGAATGATCTTTTTTTCATTTCCAAAGCAAACTATTCAATATCACAGTAATCCAAGTCTATGCTTAACCACTAATCCCGAAGAAGCTGAAGTTGAACGGTTCTATGAAGACCTACAAGACCTCCTAAAAAGTGAAAAATCACTCAGCTCTGTGTAACTCTTTGTGATCCCATGGACTATACAGTTTATGGAGTTCTCCAGGCCAGAATACTGAAGTGGGTAGCCTTTCCCTTCTCCAGGAGATCTTCCCAACCCAGGGATTGAACCCAGGTCTCCCACATTGCAGGCGGGTTTTTTACCGGCTAAGTCACAAGGGAAGCTCAAGAATACTGGAGTGGGTAGCTTATCCTTCCTCCAGCAGATCTTCCTCACCAAGGAATCAAACCGGGGTCTCCTGCATTGCAGGTGGATTCTCTACCAACTGAGCTATCAGGGAAGCCTGATAGTAAGACCTTCTAGAATGAATGCCAAAAAATGTCCTTTTCAACATAGGGGAAAGAAATGCAAAGTAGAAAATCAAGAGATACCTGGAAAGAGGCACATTTGGCCTTGGAGTACAAAATGAAGCAAGGCAAAGGCTAACAGAGTTTTGCCAAGAGAACACATTGGTCACAGCAAACACCCTCTTCCAACAACACAAGAGATGACTCTACAGATGGACATCACCAGATGGTCAATACTGTTATATTGATTTCATTCTTTGTAGTCAAAGATAGAGAAGCTCTAGACAGTTAGGAAAAATACCAGGAGCTTACTGAGATTCAGATCATGAATTCTTTATTGCCAAATTCAGACTTAAATTGCAGAATGTAGGGAAATAGACTAGACCATTCAGGTATGACCTAAATCAAATCCCTTATGATTATATAGTGAAAGTGACAAATAGATTCGAGGGATTAGATTTGATAGACAGAGTCCCTGAAGAACTATGGACGGACTTTGTGACACTGTACAGAAATAGAGGAAAATAATAGAATAGGAAAGAACAGATATCTCTTCAAGAAAATTAGAAATACCAAGGGAATATTTCATGCAAAGATGGGCACAGTAAAGGACAGAAATGGTATGGACCTAACAGAAGCAGAAGATATTAAGAAGAGGTGGCAAGAATGCACAGAAGACCTACACAAAAAAGAGCATAGATATGTATAACCACGATGGTATAATCACTCTCCTAGACCCAGACATGCTGGAGTGTGAAGCCAAGTGGACTTTAGAAAGCATCACTATGAACAAAATTAGTGGAGGTGATGGAATTCCAGCTGAGCTACTTCAAAACCTAAAAGATGATCCTGTGAAAGTGCTGTACTCAATATCTCAGCAAATTTGAAAAACTCAGCAGTAGCCACAGGATTTGAAAAAGTCAGTTTTCATTCCAATCCCAAATAAAGGCAATCCCAAAGAATGTTCAAACTACTGCACAATTGCACTCATCTCACACATTAGCAAAAATGCTCAAAATTCTCCAAGCTAGGCTTCAACAGTATGTAAACCAAGAACTTCCAGATGTTCAAGCTGGATTTAGAAAAGGCAGATGAACCAAAGATCAAATTGCCAATATTTGTTGGATCATAGAGAAAGCACAACAGCTCGAGAAAATTATCTACTTCTTCTTTACTGACTACACCAAATCCTTTGTGTGGATCACAAAAAACTGTAGAAAATTCTTCAAGAGCTGGAAATATGAGACCACCTTACCTACCTCCTGAGAAATCTGTATGCAGGTCAAGAAGCAACAGTTAGAACTGGACATGGGACAACAGACTGGATCCAAATTGGGAAAGGAGTACATCAAAGCTGTATATTGTCACTCTGCTTATTTAACTTATATGCAGAGTACATCATGAGAAACACTGGGCTGGAAGAAGCACAAGCTGGAATGAAGACTGCTGGAAGAAATGTCAATAATCTCAGATAAGCAGATGATACTACCCTTATGGTAGAAAGCAAAAAGAAACTGAAGAGCCTCTTGATGAAAGTGATAGAGGAGAGTGGAAAAGCTGGCTTGAAACTCAACATTCAAAAAACTAAGATCATGGCATCCAGTCCCATAACTTCATGGCAAACAGATGGGGAAACAGTGACAGACTTTATTTTCTTGGGCTCCAAAATCACTGCAGATGGTAACTGCTGCCTTGAAATTAAAGTTGCTTGTTCCTTGGAAGAAAAATTATGATCAAGCTAGTGAAGAGTGACTAAAAAGCCTCTTGATAAAAGTGAAAGAGGAGAGTGAAAAAGTTGGCTTAAAGGTCAACATTTAGAAAACGAAGATCATGGCATCCAGTCCCATCACTTCATGGGAAATAGATGGGGAAACAGTGGAAACAGTGTCAGACTTTATTTTTTGGGGGCTCCAAAATCACTGCAGATGATGACTGCAGCCATGAAATTAAAAGACGCTTACTCCTTGGAAGAAAAGTTATGACCAACCTAGATAGCATATTTAAAAGCAGAGACATTACTTTGCCAACTAAGGTCCATCTAGTCAAGGCTATGGTTTTTCCAGTGGTCATGTATGGATGTGAGAGTTGCATTGTGAAGAAAGCTGAGTGCTGAAGAATTGATGCTTTTGAACTGTGGTGTTGGAAAAGACTCTTGAGAGTCCCTTGGATTGCAAGGAGATCCAACCAGTCCATTCTAAAGGAGATCAGTCCTGGGTGTTCTTTGGATGGATTGATACTAATGCTGAAACTCCAGTACTTTGGCCACCTCATGGGAAGAGTTGACTCATTGGAAAAGACTTTGATGCTGGGAGGGATTGGGGGCAGGAGGAGAAGGGGACGACAGATGATGAGATGGCTAGATAGCATCACTGATTCGATGGACATGAGTTTGGGTGAACTCTGGGAGTTGGTGATGGACAGGGAGGCCTGGCGTGCTGCAATTCATGGGGTCGCAAAGAGTCGGACACGACTGGGCGACTGAACTGACCTGAAACAGTATATTAAAAAACAAAGACATTACTTTGCCAACAAAGGTCCATCCAGTCAAAGCTATGGTTTTTCCAGTTGTCATGTATAGGTGTAAGAGTTGGACCGTAAAGAAAGCTGAGCGCCAAAGAATTGTTGCCTTTGAAATGGGGTGTTGGAGAAGACTCTTCAGAGTCAGTTGGACTGCAAGATCAAACCAGTCAATCCTAAAGGTAATCAGTCCTGAAAATTCTTTGGAAGGACTGATGCTGAAGCTCCAATATTTTGCCCACCTGATGGGAAGACTTGGATAACTATGATATTGAATGGTTTGCCTTGGAGACGAACAGAGATCATTCTGTCGTTTTTGAGATTGCATTCAAGTACTGCATTTCGGACTCTTTTGTTGACCATGATGGCTACTCCATTTCTTCTGAGGGATTCCTGCCTGCAGTAGTAGATATAATGGTCATCTGAATCAAATTCACCCATTCTAGTCCATTTTAGTTCGCTGATTCCTAGAATGTCTACGTTCACTCTTGCCATCTCTTGTTTGACCACTTCCAATTTGCCTTGATTCATGGACCTGACATTCCAGGTTCTTATGCAATATTGCTCTTTACAGCATCGGACCTTACTTCTATCACCAGTCACATCCACAGCTGGGTATTGTTTTTGCTTTGGCTTCATCCCTTCATTCTTTCTGGAGTTATTTCTCCACTGATCTCCAGTAGCATATTGGGCACCTACTGACCTGGGGAGTTCCTCTTTCAGTATCCTATCATTTTGCCTTTTCATACTGTTCATGGGGTTAAGAATACTGAAGTGGCTTGCCATTCCCTTCTCCAGTGGACCACATTCCGTCAGACCTCTCCACCATGACCCTCCCATCTTGGGTTGCCCCATGGGCATGGCTTGGTTTCACTGAGACTGCAAGGAGATCCAACCAGTCCATTCTGAAGGAGATCAGCCCTGGGATTTCTTTGGAAGGAATTATGCTAAAGGTGAAACTCCAGTACTTTGGCCACCTCATGCGAAGAGTTGACTCATTGGAAAAGACTTTGATGCTGGGAGGGATTGGGGGCAGGAGGAGAAGGGGATGACAGAGGATGGCTGGATGGCATCACTGACTCGATGGATGTGAGTCTGAGTGAACTCTGGGAGATGGTGATGGACATGGAGGCCTGGCATGCTGCGATTCATGGGGTCGCAAAGAGTCAGACACAACTGAGCGACTGAACTGAACTGAACTGATGGGAAGAACTGACTCATTGCAAAAGACCCTGATTCTGGGAAAGACTGAAGGCCGGAGGAGAAGGGGACGACAGAGAATGAGACAGTTGGATGGCATCATTGACTTGATGGAAAAGAGTTTGAGCAAGCTCTGTGAGTTGGTGATGGACAGGGAGCCCTGGTGATCACAAAGTGTTGGACAAACCTGAGCAACTGAACTGAACTGAAAAACTAATTTAGATAACTAAAATAAATAATAATTAAATTATATGATTAAAGACTGAAAAATCAATGCGTTAATTTTAGCTTAGAATGTAGGATGTCACTTTTTAATTCTACATAGTAAATTGTTTTTTACTTTTTACTAGTCTAAGATTTATTATATCTCCTCTGAATGTTGATTTATATAACCAGACATTTTAAAAATAATATTCATGGTCAATATTTATTGGATGATTTTTCAGAGATAATATTTAATTTCTAAAGATTCACATGAACCTTCTTCCCACAAGAAGGGGAAAAAACAATATCAAGCAGAGAAACTGAGACCTCATGAACAGATGCAAGATCAAAGTTAAGTTCTTAAACTTCCAGTAACAAGTGCACATTGGAAATGAAAACTATTAAACATGTCTCATAGAAATATATAGACTAGTATTAATGAAATATTTATTATATTGATGATTTTTGTGATTGTGCCTGAATTTCAAATATATAAGTGATTTTCTTAAATGTACTAGCAGGTTTCTAGATCCTCAACGTTCGTGTACCACAAAATTTATTTCATTAATATTTTCCACAAGAGGGAGGCAAAGCTGAAAATTTAAGCCAAATTTCAAGTTATAGGAGATGAGACTTTGGGATTATTGGACACATGCACAACATAGTCTTGAGTTATTTTCTCCTCGTATTTTACAAATAGCAATGCAAAGCTTTTGCAGGGTATGGGGTCCTGTAAAGTTGAAAAATGAAAAATACTAAAGGCTAGTTTCTGTAATGAAGGTAAATGTTTCCCATTTCCAGTGTACCTTTGTGTATGCATTTCCATAATAGCATGGCATATAATCTTTTTGTCTCTGATAAAAATGCTTGATGAGAGTAATGTCACATGGCCACATATGGTGGTTTTATGGTGGGATGTAAAAAATAAATCTCATATGTCAACAAGGAGACCATTATATTGTAGGCTGTTGGAAAGAATGAGAGCTTACAGAAACTGTTCAGTTCAAATACCACATCATTTTCTTGTTCTCTGAATCCAGGCAAATAGTGAGCTGTATCAAATACTGAAAGATATTTTCTCAAGAAAAATAAGAAATAATGTGACAAATACCTAGAGAAATATTGTTTTGCAGAAGCAAACAAAATATTCACAGACTTTTATTTGGAAGAGACAGGGAAACAAGTTGTATAAGACCTTTGAAAATGTGTATCAGAATTTTGTAGTTGTTAAATTATGATGATTATCTATTAACAATCATCCTTCATAAAACTACCCATATTTTATATATGTTAAGTACAATTGTATGGTATTCATTTTAGGATAAGGCTTCTAGTAAAGCCTTATGAATAAATGAATAAATGGTCTTTATTCACCAGACTACAATGTAGTTGAACATATATCAGCATCTGGGCATTTGGTATTAGTAACAAATCACAGTGGGGAAAAAGTGAAAACAGTGACAGATTGTATTTTCCTGGGCTCCAAAATCACTGCTATTGTGACTTCAGCCACAAAATTAAAAGACACTTGTTCCTTGGAAGAAAAGCTACGACAAACCTAGACAAATGTATTAAAAAGCAGAGACATCACTTTGCCAACAAAGGTCAGTATAGTCAAAGCTATAGTTTTTCCAGTAGTCATGTATGGATGTGAGAGTTAGACCACAAAGAAGGCTGAGTGCCAAATAATTGATGTTTTTGAATCTTGGTGCTGGAAAAGACTCTTGAGGTCAGCAAGGAGATCAAACCAGGCAATCCTAAAGGATATCAACCCTGAATATTCTTTGGAAGGACTGATACTGAAGCTCCAATACTTTGGCTACGGGGATGTGAAGAGTTGACTCATCGGAAAAGACCTTGATGCTGGGAAAGATTGAGGGCAAGAGGAGAAGGGGGTGACAGAGGATGAAATGGTTGGATGGCATCACTGACTCAATGGACTTGACTTTGAGCAAATTCGGGAGATGGTAAAGGACAGTGAGACCTGGTGTGTTGCAGTTCTTTGGGTTGCAAAGACTTGGATACAACTTAGCAGCTGAACAACAACAACAGCAGCAACAATGACATAGTTGATATATGTTTATAAATTATTTGAGTTTTAAGTTGTAAAGAGAATTCTTAAGACAAAATTAGACTTTGGCACTTATTTGCAGAATTTTTTTATTGATATGTTAGTACTAGTGAGTGTATATTTATTTGACTTTTTTCCAAATGCTTCATAAACAAAAATGATTTTTTGGCATTCAGTATGAATTTCATAAACTGAGTTTCTATTATGTTCTTATGTCATCTGACAGATGGTATATTATTATCGCCTCAACTTATTATTATTTTTTTCAGAGCAATACACTATTATTAATAAGAATGAAATACCTCTAATTTTTATCCAGCAAGATGATATTGGAGAAGAGAATCTGATATAATACATTTTATATATTGCAGTTTTATGTACACACGCATATACACAAATATATTAATTGGGATATAGACACAGGTAGAAAGATAGAGTCATTCAACTCATCCAAAATGGATTTTGTCGTTTAGGATTTCACCATAACCAACTAGACATGTGTGTCAACTCTTTCATAATTTTACGCTGCTCTCCTCTAAATACTTACTTTTGTATTTATTTAATGAGAGTGCTCGGAGAAGGCAATAGCACCCCACTCCAGTACTCTTGCCTGGAAAATCCCATGGACAGAGGAGCCTGGTAGGCTGCAGTCCATGGGGTTGTGAACAGTCAGTCGGACACGACTGAAGTGGCTTGGCTTAGCAGCAGCAGCAGCAATGAGAGTGCTGACATCTAGGAGAAACAGAAAACATTTTGAGTGTATGTATACTAACTTTCTAAAGATAGACTTTTGAAAAATATTTGCTTATTTGAGCAGTTCTTTGTTGAATAATTAACATAAATAATAATATTTTCAGCATGGAGGTCAGTCTGAACACAAATACATACTGAGCACAAAGATTAAATCAGTGTGAAATGATTTTAAAATGCAGATTAGTAATTAATTACTAATTTATTAGTAATTAATAAAATTAAGGTATAACTCACTGAAGGCAACTTAATAATCCTCTGAAGCTTTTTAATGGATAAAAGCATACACTGTGTATAATATACCATTGAGTTAGTGATTCCTGGTTACTAAAATCAGAACTTATTTGCCATTGAATAAATATATGAATTCAATTTATGATTGAAAGCACTAACAGTTACTCCTAAGTAAATTTCAGAAATAGGTTTCCTAAAAATCATTATAAGAGATTTCAAAAGTCACTTAGGACATATTCTCATGCAATGAGAGAAAGACATTTAATCATTCCTGGCAGGAGATCCAATAGCCATTAATTAAACAAATTTTTTGACAGAGCTCATATCTCATAAGTTTGCTCAGTACCAATTGTGAAGAACTCAGTAAATAGAAAGACAGTCTCTATATTAAACCCAAATCAACATCTCAGTAGCTTCTAACATTCAATAATTTGAGCAGCATAAATATGATCTCATATTCAGGGGCCAATAACCACTTAGTCTATTCAGTGTTTACTTTCTCAGTAAAAATGTTCTCAGAATGAAATATATATATCTAGTATGTATATTTATGTGTTTATGTATATTTTGAAAAATACTTAATTATCTGAGCTATATATATATATATATATATATATGCTTTGTAACATGAGTGTCCCTAGTGACACTAGTGGTAAAGAATCCACTTGCCAAGCAGGAAATAAAAGAGGAGAGTTTGATCCCTGGGTCAGGAAATACCCTGGAGGAAGACATGGCAACCCACTCCAGTATTCTTGCCTGGAGAATCCCTATGAACAGAGGAGCCGGGCAAGCTACAGTCTATGGGGTCTCAAAGAACCGGTCACAACTGAAGCAACTTAGCATGCATGCAGAATACATACATATATATATATATCATATAGGGTTTATAGATTTAGAACTACTTTTATTCTCTATCAAAATGTACAATAAGGATTGGCCAAGAGATGAAATTAGTACATATTGATAATATATGGGTGAGGTATATGTATCTGTGAGTATTTTCTTTTCCAGAAGTTATCTTAGCAAAAGTTTATTTGGAATTTTCAAGTAACGTGTTCACATTTTAGATGATTCCATCATCGTATAGAGAGTTTGTAGAGTTTTTCTTTCAAAATTGAAGTGGAAGTGTATTATTAGTTAATTTAAAAAGATATATAGAATTTTATTTCAAATTGATGTCAGAAATGAAATAAGTATTGAATATTTTAATTGCCAAATATATATGTATACATATATGTACTTCTGCTGGATCATGGAAAAAGCAAGAGAGTTCCAGAAAAACATCTACTTCTGTTTTATTGACTATGCCAAAGCCTTTGACTGTGTGGATCACAATAAACTGTGGAAAATTCTGAAAGAGATGGGAATAACAGACCACCTGACGTGCCTCTTGAGAAATCTGTATGCAGGTCAGGAAGCAACAGTTAGAACTGGACATGGAACAACAGACTGGTTCCAAATAGGAAAAGGAGTGCATCAAGGCTGTATATTGTCACCCTGCTTATTTAACTAATCTGCAGAGTACATCATGAGAAAACGCTGGGCTGGAAGAAACACAAGCTGGAATCAAGATTGCCGGGAGAAATATCAATCACCTCAGATATGCAGATGACACCACCCTTATGGCAGAAAGTGAAGAGGAACTAAAAGCCTCTTGATGAAAGTGAAAGAGGAGAGTGAAAAAGTTGGATTAAAGCTCAACATTCAGAAAACAAAGATCATGGCATCTGGTCCCATCACTTCATGGGAAATAGATGGGGAAACAGTGGAAACAGTGTCAGACTTTATTTTGGGGGGCTCCAAAATCACTGCAGATGGTGACTGCAGCCATGAAATTAAAAGATGCTTACTCTTTGGAAGAAAAGTTATGACCAACCTAGATGGCATATTCAAAAGCAGAGACATTACTTTGCCGACTAAGGTTCGTCTAGTCAAGGCTATGGTTTTTCCATTAGTCATGTATGGATGTGAGAGTTGGACTGTGAAGACGGCTGAGCGCTGAAGAATTGATGCTTTTGAATTGTGGTGTTGGAGAAGACTCTTGAGAGTCCCTTGGACTGCAAAGAGATCCAACCAGTCTATTCTGAAGGAGATCAGCCCTGGGATTTCTTTGAAAGGAATGAAGCTAAAGCTGAAACTCCAGTACTTTGGCCGCCTCATGCAAAGAGTTGACTCATTGGAAAAGACTTTGATGCTGGGAGGGATTGGGGGCAGGAGGAGAAGGGGACAACAGAGGATGAGATGGCTGGATGGCATCACTGACTCGATGGACTTGAGTCTGAGTGAACTCCAGGGGTTGGTGATGGACAGGGAAGCCTGGCGTGCTGCGATTCATGGGGTCGCAAAGAGTCAGACACGACTGAGCGACTGAACTGAACTGAACTGAACTGAACTGAATTAATATTCATTTATAATTTACATAAACCATCCTGGATAGTTTTTATTCTAAAACATAATTTGTAAATAATATGCAATAGTTCACCTTCCATTTTCTAAAACTAGGAATATGTTTATCACCTTGAGAATTAACAGAAAATGACTATAGTGTTACTTCTATTGATATTTCTCCCTTGCTGAATCTAAGGTAGCATTGAGAAGATATTCATTAAAAATAAATTTATAATTCTTTTTAATAATTTAGTAACTAGGTAGAATGTACCAAACATACTGAAATTATAACTATTTTAGATAAAATATATTATCTATTACTTTCTATCATTTCTGGATGCATTGATTTTTATATAGGTGCTCTAGCATATGTAGACGTAGCGATACATATAAGCCTGCAGTATCAAGGCAGAAAGTATCAACTGCTCACTAGTATCTCTCCTTCCTGTACATACAGCCAGACTGCATTTACCCGTCTCCCTTGAAGTATGGCTGTAGGCCTGCACATGGAATGGGGTGTGTGTGCCATGTGTGCTCCCAGGCCTCTGCCATTAAAATTTTGTACACATGCTTCCCCAGGCTCACTTCCACTCAGAAGACATTCATAGTCTCAAGATGGCAATGTTAGCATGTTACTGATGCTTATAGAGTGTACATCGTAACCCATCAATGGCCTTGAGTAGTCCTTTATTGTTACATGTTAAAAAAAAAAATTCCTATGTTGTAAGCAACTGAAATGCAACATTTAATCCATACTATAAAGTTAGTGGGAATAATGATACCTACATGGTTATCTAGAGATATAAAAGAAGACATAAGTGTGTTTGCTTTCGTTTTACAAAGTTTTCTTGCCATAGGACATTGTGAAAGTAGGAATAAGAAGACAAACTTAGTGAAAGTGAAAGTTGCTCAGTCGTGTCCAACTCTTTGTGACCCCATGGACTATACAGTTCATGGAATTCTCCAGGCCAGAATATTGGAGTGGGTAGTGTTTCCCTTCTCCAGGGATCTTCTCAACCTGGGGATCAAACCCAGGTCTCTTGCATTGCAGACAGATTCTTTTACCAACTGAGCCACAAAAGGAGCCCAAGACAAGCCTACTTACAATCTTAAAGACATAGAATAAGTTTTCAGTGTCTGAATCCATAGGTTTAGAAGATTTACAGGCATAAGCCACTATAGAGTTTAGCATGACAATTCAACTGTCTTAGATTATTTTAAATTTCAGTTACTTAAGTCCTTATATAATTAAGATGTGGTCTTAGAAAAATGAGTTTTGTTTGAATTGTAAAATATCTTTTTATTTTTAAAATTTTGATCCCTATTAATATTATTTTGACAATACAAAATGATAAAGCTAATCTAAAGATTTAACAACTAAAACTCAAAAGCTCAAACTCCTTTTAGGTCAAATTTTGCAAAATGAAAATTTATGATGTCTATGCACTGTGCTGTGCTCAATTGTGTCCAACTCTTTGAAGCCCCATTGACTGTAGCCAGCAAATTTCCTCTATCTATGAAATTTTTCAGGCAAGAATACTATCAGGGATTGCTGTTTCCCTTTCCAGGGGATCTTCTGACCTGGGAATCAAACCCATGTCTCCTACATTGGCAGGCAGATTCTTTACTAATGAGCCATCAGGGAAGCCCAAAGGGTACATATGAGGAATGTACATGAAGTTCAACAATAATCTGAAATGGTATGCATCAGCATATAAATAATGGACCATATAATTTTCATTTTTACTCTTTCATTTTGTTCACAGTCATGTCCAACTCTTTGCAACCTCACGGACTGCAGCACACCAGTCTTCCCTGTCCTTCACTGTCTCCCACAGCTTGCACAAACTCATGTCCATTTAGTCGGTGAAGCCATACTGTCTCTTCCTCTGTTGTCCCCTTCTCCTCTTGCCTTCAATCTTTCCCAGCATCAGGGGCTTTTATAATGAGTTGACTCTTAATATCAGGTGGCCTAAGTGTTGGAGCTTCAGCTTCATCATCAGTCCTTCCAATGAGTATTCAGGATTGATTTCCTTTAAGGTTGACTGGTTTGATCTCCTTGCAGTCCAAGGGACTCTCAAGAGTCTTCTCCAACACCACTGTTCAGAAGCATCAATTCTTCAGTGCTCAGCCTTCTTTATGGTCCAACTCTCACATCCATATACTGCTCTCTCATTAGCTCAACAAATTATTATTGAGCTTCATGCACATCCCTGTCTGGAGGTGGACAGCATGAAAAATTTTATCACGAAAGCAATATGTTAGATAGCTTGAGTGAAAAGTCTGATGTGGAGACTTGCAGAGGGAATATATGCCTTTAGGTAAAGAAGAATGTATTACTCACCATATTTGAACAAAATCTTATGTGTTTCTAAATGGTTAGGCATTTTAAGGAGGGATGGGGAAATAAGCTAGAAAATTAAACGTTTCTGATATTTAGGGCCTTATGTTACATGGCAAACAGTTTTAAAGTCATCTTACAAAAGAGAAAATTGGGTAAGGATATAGGTGTATAGAAGATCCCCTGGAGTAGGAAACGGGAACCTACTCCAGTATTCTTGCCTGGAAAATCCCACGAATAAAGTAGCCTGTCAGGCTACAATCCATGGGGTCACAAAGAGTTGGATACGAATGAGTGCACACACACAGAGATGTGTTAAAGGATGCAGTCTCTTATTCAGGGCTTTAGGAATTTAATACAGTGAAAGAATAGAAAGGGTTCCCTCAGGACATGTCATGAGGAGGACACTGAGGAAAAGCTGCAAGCTTTACAAAGACAAGGAAAAGGAAAGCAGAAACGCCACGGACTCTATAGTCATTCTTCAAACATATTAATACGTTTTCCATACCCAAGTTTATTAATTTGGGGTACATTTTAGTTAGGTATGGCAATATTCTTGCCTTTTTAAATGTTTCATCATAAGAGATTACAAATATGGAGAAGAGAGTAATGAATATTTGTTTTTTATACATTTGAAGTAAGTAAAGCTGTGGTTTAAAAACTGTAATTCTACCACTTGGAAAACATCTTTCAAACAGTGACACAGTTTCCAGATTTATTGCTTGGGTTCTGTTCACATTTCTTTTCTAAAACTCCATTTACTATGGTTTCAGTAAAAATCTAGTCCCAGCTGAAACTTGGTATACCAAATATCAGCTCTGGAGCAATGGCTGTTTTTACCAATTTTCCAGGAGATTGATTTAGATTATTTTATATTGTATGACTGTAAAAGAACAAAACAGAAAAGGATTCAGTATCTTGTGATTTATCCCATCTGTATGTTTAACTCCTTTATTTCTGTCAGTCCATAGTACAATTACAAATGACATATACTGAATGTAATCAGTATGTGCTTATGCTATTAGGAAATAAAACATTTTGGCTATTAACCAAAACACACACACACACACACACACACACACACACACACACATCAATAAGAGTAAGAATTCCTCAATTTCCTTCTTTGTCTTTCCTGTTTACAATTCCTAGAGGCATATTTTGACATCATACATGTCAATACACTAATTTTGAGGTTCGGTAAGAGTTAAGCCCTGAATATATGACCCACTTGAAACTTTATTAGAGCTTATTTGACTTATTTTTCTTTTCTGATTTATTAAGATACAGATTTAATATTAAAAAGCAAACGAACAAACAAAAAAATCCTGGTATACCAAAAGCCTTGGTGTTAAGGCTTGGTCACTGAAGCCTTAATTACTCAGCCAATTCTTACCCTTGGGGACAGTAGATATTCCATCTGGAAAAAACAGGGTTGGCAGATTGCCCAAGCCAATTTAGCTAGTGATCACTTCTAGAGAAATCAGTAGGGGCAAAGCCAGGGTAGGCAGTTAGCACAGGTTTGAGTGGATAATGTGCAGAGGGAACAGGCCTGTTGCAGAAGTTGGGACGCAAAGGTGAGGGCTAGTCCAGACAACCTTAACACAACACAGTCAGAATCATGAGATGGACTATATTATTAGTCAGCAGACAACAGTGAAGCTTGGTATTGAATCAAAGGCTATACACAGCATTCTTAATATTTCTTCCCCTAGGCAGAACTTGGCTTGCACTGAAATATCTAAACTCCCTATAGGAATCAAATGGGGACACCTGGATGGTGAGGACTTGAGCTGAGAACAAGAATGAAGAATGACATATCTATGGTTCTTGAAATCTCATCACACAAGTGATGTATGATTGGAAAGTAACATGTTTAAAAATCGTTCTAAGTATATGCAGTGACTGCTTTGAGTAAAGCCTAGTGTAGGGTGCTATGCTCTTGAAACTATATGCTTGACATTGAGAATTTAAGTAACCAAGTTGACACTTGAAGTGTCTTCATGTGGGACCATGTGTCTCCCAGCTGGACAGGAGGTGGTTGGAAAATATTCTATTTTTAAACTCCTATTTCCCTAAGACACCTAGCATGGTGTCTGGTATATCATGAATTCTCAACAAAAACTTCAGTTGAATCAAATTTGGTAGCATAAACTACACATAGAGTGAGACATTTTATGCTTTATTTCTCTAAATATATGGCTAAGTATGTGTGCTCTTTAATAGCCATGCTGGGGAACTCTCTTGGATTTTTAAGAGATTAATAAACATCATTTTGATGTAGACTTTTTCTGTTAGTACTTTTTCTATAAGATATAGTGAAATATAATAATTAAAATCATTCAATATATAATACTCACTTAATACATGGAATTTTCTAAAATGATGTTAATATATATAATTATAGAACATTATTACATACAAAAGACTGATGACCCACGTATTTAATTTAATCCAATAAAACTTAATGGGCATCTATATATACCATGCTATGTGTAAAAAACTGTAGATAATATAAACATAAATATTTATGGAAATAAATATAAAGAGATAATCCTGATTTGGTAAAGTTTTAGGTTAGATGGATGAATTAGGAAAAATGTAAACACAATGAAGTCATTATTTGCTGCATTTTAATAGTCTCTTAAAAGTGATTATATAATAAAATATGCTTTTTATCATTATTTAAGCACCCTAAAGTTTGATATAAATTATTACTCACTGGGAATCAATTTAAAGATATTTGAAAATGTGACCACCTGGCAAGAAGTTATGTGACCGCCTTTATAAATATCACCTTTATAAACATCACACTAAAGAAAGGAGCACTATTAATACTAGTATACATGAATTTCTATTTGGTTCTTAAATGAATAATGTCAGATAAATTCAATAGTACTAGTGTTATTATGTTGATTTGGTTTAAAACTAATTAATAAACAACTCATTAGCTATGCCAGTAACCTTTGCCAGAAATCAGTATAAAATTTGTCTAAAATTCTTCACATGATCATCTTAGGAATTTTTATTTTACTTGTTATGAATCTCAAATATGCGTGTATGACTGATGAACCATTTAGAACCAATGGTATATTGGGAAAATAATTTTTATCCTGCATTAAGTCCTATTTAATGATTCTTACTCATTGGTTACTGCTTCTTATTTGCGGCTAAAATTAAATTCTCCAGCGGGCAGGGTTTTGAACTCTTAAGTCAACTCACCATTGGGTGGCAGGCACCTAATGACTGATGAGGTTTGACCTCAGAGTAGCTGCTTGGTTCACTGGCTCATTTTAATCTCCATGGTGTGTGAGCAGTTACCTTTCTTTTATTCTACACACTCATTTGCTCTCTTAATTGTTCCTAGGGTAAGTTTTAACAATTTTTTTCAATGAAATATTTGAGCTTTTATTGTTTAAAAAGGATATTTGGATAACCATGTACATTCTGTGTTCCCAAACTTCTATTTTATTAAAGATTGAATTCACTTCAACCAACAATATTATATTACAATTCTTTATTCAGGTTCAGTATCAATATATGGAATTTACTATGTAGAAAGTAGGGTTATTTCTAAGTACCTACAACCTTTTTTGTTCATTTGGAAATCATAAAGTAATATGACAATAACTTCATGGATCATTCATTTAGTATTTCAAATAATTGTTCAGAAAATGTTACTTTGTTTAAAAAAAAGTGTAGCATGTTTCTAGATCTGTTATGCTAAACAGTGTCTAAACATGACACCCTTTTCTTCTTTTTTGGGGCTTTTCTCCCTTAAGGTATCCCGTGGAGATTTATCGAAAAGGACTTCTTAATTCATTTCTTTTTCACTATGCTGTTATCATAAACAGACAGTTTGGCTCTCAACTTCAATTCAATAGTCATTCACTGAAAACCTCCCATGCAGATAGTGATGGTGCAGAGTGCTGAGATGAGCAAGACAAGGATCCTTCTCACAGGGAATCCTTTGAGTTATATGACATCCCTCTTTGGACTTTAAAAGGATTCTCTTAATTCTTTTATAGTTAAAGTGCTGTGATAAAGTGAACTGCAGATGGCATCCTATTTACAAAATTGAAAAGATAAATGCTGCGGATGTAGGATTTGTTTAAAATGTTCAGTCCAATGAAAGTCTCCTCAGGCAGCTCTTTATGTTTTTTGACAAATGAATTATCAAGAATATTTACATGATAAAAAAATATCTTTACTAATTGTGTCACTTTCTTTCTTTTCAGGAATATGTTTTCAGGTTTTGAATATATATTCATATATTCATTTCTCTAAGACATACTCCTTATATTTTCACTCAATTATTATCTCCACTTAACACTCAGCAAACTGGGGTGCACAAGAAGTGATTCACCTAAATTCATATGGTAACCCAAAAAGCTTACATTACAATATAGGTATTCTACTTTCCAGAGCCTAAATTTTAGTCAAGACTGATAGCAATTATAAAACAACTCAAAAAATGATAGGATTTGGTAATCTCAATCAGTTGAGACATTTCAGACGAAATATTTGGTTTCTCATCAGGATTCTAAAGACAAAATATTTTAGCATATCATTGCAGATTTGTTTTAAAATACTTTGTATGTAACATGATATTAAAGTTCTCATCATAATCCAAAGATAGAAATGAATGAGGAATTATTATCCACAGGAAACCTAACCTTATATAACTGCCTTAAGCAGATCTTTGATACTAAAACCTGTGCTTTTTTTACTCCACACAAATAATTTAAATATGAACATTTAATATCTGTATGTATCAGCTTGTATATGTAATTATATTACATGTGTATATAATATATTAGCTAGACTTTGATAATATTATGTAGTTATATAGCTTATATATTTATATATATTATTCAGTTTTATGCATATGTTGGTTAATGTATGCATCACCAGAGTCAAGATGCAAAACAGTTCTATCACCACAATGATCCCCTGTGCTCTGGTTTTATAACCACACTCATGTCCCTTCCACTTCCCTCCACCTCTTACTAACCTTAACCCTGGGTAAGAATTAATATTTTCTCCAGCTCTATAATTTTAGTTATTTCAAGACACTATATAAATAGACTTAATCTTAATTTATTTATAGAGTTTTTGAATGTATCACTTTGTATATTTTCTTAGTAGTTGCTCCAGGTATTGAAATACTATACATATATGACTTATCACAGTCTACCGCTTTTACCACTTCTGATAAAGTATGAAAACATTACTTCTTTAGATCCCTTTGCCCTACCACTTTTTATTTGCTTCGACTAATCCATCTTTACATGTTGAACACTGCATCAGTTGATGGTATAATTTTTGCTCAACTATCAATAACTGGGGAAACACAGAAGAGTAGTCCACATTGTATTTACCCTTTATTCTTTTTTCTGTCACTTGTTCTTTCTTCCTTCTTAATGCTTCACATGTGTTTTTTCTTTTTTGTTTGAAGAACTTTAACTTTTCTTTAAGACAGATCTGCTAGAAGAACATGTTTTTTAGTTTTCCTTCTTCCAAAAATACATTTATTTCCCCCTGGTTCCTGAACGGTGGTTTCACTGGATAAGAATTTATTATCGATATTTTCTTTCAGCACTTGAAAAATGTGCCACTGCCTCTGACCTCCATAATTTCAAATGAGAAATATTAACATATTGTCATTTGAATCGGTTCTTATAGGTAATATGTCGTTCTCTGTGTCTACTCTTAAGGCTTTATTCATTTTCTTTGGATTTCAGAATTTTAATTTAGCTATATCTTGATATAGACTTTTGGTTTATCCTATTCGAATTTACTCTTCCTCTTGATTTGTTTTCCTTTGCCTAAGTTGTGAAGTTTTTGACCATTATTTCTTAAATTATTTCAGCCCCACTCTGTTTCTCATCTTTTGCAACTCATATGGTAACAATGTTGGATACTGTGTCATTTTCCCTCAGGTTTCTAAGATTCTGTTTTTTTTGTTTGTTTGTTTTCCAATCAATTTTCTCTCTCTTGTTTGGATCAGGTGAATTATAGTTCTCTATCCTTAAGTTCACTGATTATATTCTCTGTTGTCACCATTGTACTATTAATCCAAGCCAGCGAGTTTTTATTTTGATTATTGTAGTTTTGACTTCTATAATTTCCTTTTAGTTATTTTTTAAATACTTCTTTACTTTGCTGAGATTTTCTATTTTGTGTTGTTACAAGATAATTAGCAATTGCCTGTTAAAATAAATTTATGACGACTTCTTTAAATTCTTTTTGTCAGATAATTTTAACATCCATTTCAACTCAGTGTTAGCATCTGTTGCTTATTTATTCTCATTAAAGATTTGATTTTCCCAGTATTTGGTGTGACCAGTAATTTTTTTTTTTTTAATCAGGTCCTGGACAGTTTGGCTATTATGTTAGGAGAATCTGGATACTATTTACATGTTCTGTTCTATATAGATTCATCACACAGATGCTAGCTTACATTTGTGGGCTATGGTACCGCTGACAATTTAGTTTTCAGAGACTTTGTGGTGCTATTTGGTCAGTTTGAGCAGACCTGGGAGTTATTTTCCCTGGTAGTTGTACCAGTCTTATCAAAGATCACTTCAAGGGGTGGGTAATTGCTTTAGAATTGTTATAGAATTATCCACTGCCTGTGCTGTCCAACTGATTGCTGTCTCTCAGTAGGAAAGGGAAGGGCTTCCTGATGGCCGCCCAAGGGAGAAAGAGATTACATTCCATGGCAGTCGTACTTCCACTTGAATCCCCTTGGAGGTGGCCTCATCTCTCCCAAAATTCTTGGTGGGAATCCCATTTCATCTGTGATAAAAGCGAGTCCACCTAGGCCACAGAAACTTTCAATATGCTTAGGTTCATTGTTGGTTTCCTAGAAGGAAATGAGCAGTCATAGTTTTCCTAATTTTGTCTGTGCATAGAAGTTAATGATTTTTTTTTTTTTAATAGCTTTTCTTGGTACTGGCAACTCATGAAAGACTGTGAAGGAAAGCCATTTTTATCACCATCAATATCTACCTTATCCAAAGCATCATATATACTAGATCCAATCACTTAATTAAAAAAAAGTTATTTCTGAGAACACTAAGGAGCACAGTTCTACTTTGATTTAAAAACTGATTAAAAATTCAATATATGTAAACATTACTTTAAAACGTTTCAGGAAATAATATTTAGACATACTTATGGCCAGGAAGTCTTGCCTGATAGCTCAGTTGGTAAAGAATCTGCCTGAATGCAGGAGACCCCAGTTCAATTGCTGGGTAAGGAAGATCCGCTGGAGAAGGGATAGGCTACCCACTCCAGTATTCTTGGGCTTCCCTTGTGGCTCAGCTGGTAAAGAATCTGCCTGCAGTGTGGGAGACCTGGGTTCAAGCCCTGGGTTGGGAAGATCCCCTGGAGAAGGGAAAGGCTTATCCTCTCCAGTATTCTGGCCTGGAGAATTCCATGGGCTGTATAGTCCAAGTTTGTTATGTTGTGCTAAAAATATGTGGTCTTACAGTACTGACTTTGTCTACTGTTGTAATTCACATTTTCAATATTTTCTTTTTTCCAGCCTTAAGAGACAATAGAATCGAGCTGGTTCGGGCTTCCTGGCATGAACTGAGTATCAGCGTCAGTGATGTCTCTCTGTCTGATGAAGGACAGTACACCTGTTCTTTATTTACAATGCCTGTCAAAACTTCCAAGGCCTATCTCACTGTCCTGGGTAAGTGCAAGGGACTAACACTATGTAATCCCAAGCCAGAGAGATGTGTACAGATATAGCAACATGATTCAATAACAAATCTACACTTTGAGGATTATCAAAAGGCTTCTTAAAAAGTCACACAGTCATTTCCCCCATTTCTCAAATAGGTACAAAGAGGTGCAAAGGTCTGTATGACTTCCCAAGTGCACACAGCCATTTTGTTTCTTAACCAGGGACAGATAACAGGTTTTTTTGATTTTTCAGCCAAGTTCCTTTGTGTCAAATCAGCTCTTTAGTGGATGTATGGTGATTCTTTTATAAAGCAATAGAATAATGAGCATAATGAAATCAATGTGTCTATGTGTACTCATCCATCTTATCATCAGTTACCTGATGGGCTCCTCCTAATATTTTTTGACTTCCAACTATGACCCCTTTGTATATCTAAATGCATTTAAATGACCCTGACATTTCTATTTGAATTCTTGCTTTTTAACTTTGTACTTTTCTAGATTGCTAAATGAAATGAAATTAAGTTACTTGTGTACACAGTTTGAAACTTCTGTGTTTTTATTCTCTAAGTATTGGGTCATTTTTCTAAAGGTTATGGTGACATCAGAAAGCAATACATTCATAGCGTTTCTGGGGAAATAAAGTTGCAGCTCAGAGCTCTGTGATTCCACAGACATCAGTGGCCCAATCAGCTGAAATTGCTGCAGTTCTTTGAAACACACCTGCGTACTGAACAAGTTAGAGGAATTTAAAGATTGATTTTTTTTTTTTTTTGCCTCAGCTTGCCTTCCGTTCTTTGATAGATAAAGGCATAACACTGTATTTAAAGTGACTAATGCATGCTGGTTTTTTTTTTTTTTTCTTGGTTGAGAATATTAATCTAGCTAGTGAATTTGTTTTATGCATCGGATATGAAATACGCTTCTTTGCAAGTACCACTGAGACGATTGTATAAAAATCTTCACAAGTTTGCCACTAAGGACAAAATATACCCACTAAATGGAGTATTTCAGGATAGCAGATGCCTAAGGTTAATGCATTGTTCTGTAGAGAGCCAACTTGAGACCCCAAGAAATAGGCAGTTGCCTACTTTCAGTTTATTAAATGGTGATGTAACATAATTTTTTTTTTAAAGCAGTATGAAGGTGAACAGAAAAAAATAAATAAAGCTAGCCAGCTAATGAAATATGTTGATTTGTCATTTACCTTTATTGTTCTTGTCGTTCTTTTAGTTTGCATTTCATTTATTAGTGTCTTCCAACATTCTTACATCTTATTCTTTTCAAACTGAATTAAATAGTACAATAAAGAAGCTTTCAGCCTGCTTTTATTATTGAACACTTTTAGAAGAAATTTTAATAAATCTCTATCATGACAGCAGAATATTATTGTCTCCAAAATGTGTAATGTTCTATTATTTAAGTCATCCATGTCTATCTCTGCATATTAGCCATCTGTTTATTCACTAGATGATTTGGACTAGAAAAGGTAATAAGTGGCTAGCATTAACTAGAATTAAAAATAATACATACCATGTTCCACAAAACTATAATTGTATTTCTAATACAAATGACATCAAGAGACAGTCTTTCCCTCAGAAGAATCAGAAAAATAAGTATAGTTGCAATTACTGATGAATCCCTTATTCCAAAATGCATTTTCTAGAAAAATGTACACAGAGGAAAACAATATCTTTTAAACTCTAAGAATTATGAAATCAGGAAAGAAAGGTGCTATTTTGGTTAAATCACAGTTTCCTAAAGGATGAAGAAATAAGGTTTGCAGATTTTTTTTTTTTTTCCTGATGCAAGCAATCTCCCTTCTTAAATACACATGGCGGTAAATCATAGGATACATTGAATATTTGTTTTTAAGATTTGCAATGAGTATTTTTGCTGGTAAGTTTTAATTAAAAAAAACTACTTGGAATTAAGTGCATTTTAAATGCTTTCTGGATAATATACACACATATGCATATTTATACAGACACATACATATGTGTTTGTATGTATGTATGTATGTATGTATATATGTTCTTGTTGTTGTTGAGTCACTAAGTCATGTCTGACTCTTCTGTGACCCCATGGACTGTAGCCCACCAGGATCCTCCTTCATGGGATTCTCCAGGTAACAGTATTGGAGTGGGTTGCCATTTCTTTTTCCAGTATGTGTGTGTGTGTATATATAGTATATATATATATATATATATCATATATAATATCTATATATCTATATTTCAAGTAACTTTTATTATATAGCAGTTTTTTATTATTATATTTTATTTTTCTTGACTGAAGTTATTGTTGAACACCCAGTTTAGCTTGTTTGTGAAAGTAATAGTCATGAAAACAAATCAGCATTGGAGATTAATGTTCCTTTCATCCATTTGCCTAAATTTCAGGTGTTCCTGAGAAACCTCAAATTAGTGGATTTTCATCCCCAGTTATGGAGGGAGACTTGATGCAGCTGACTTGTAAAACATCTGGTAGTAAACCTGCAGCTGATATAAGATGGTTCAAAAACGACAAAGAGATTAAAGGTAAGGATTGGGGGAAAGTCTCCTAATCCATATTAATGTGTTGAAACTAGCATGAAATGTTAGATCCACAGAGTTTTACATTTCCTTTTTCAAATGTAGTCTGTTTCTGATTAAGGGAAATTTGAACCAGATTTACCTTAAATTGGGTAATTTTACAAGGTATGTGAATACCATTTTTCTCTGATGTAAAACAGTTTTAAAATGATATATATCTAGTGGGAAAGTTGGAGAAATAAATGAGTTAATACACAAAAGCCACATAGGTTTGTGCTTGACAATAGTAAGGGCTAAGTATTTGTTAGATGTGGCCATTTTACAACTCATCTATAGTAGATTATAGACAGGGAAATTCCATGAATTATTTCTTCAACTTGTTGGTTGTGAAAATACAAATTTCTGAGAATAAAACTAGCTAAACATTAATAAATTTGTTTTTCAGTAGTTCTCACAGAGGGCAAAAAATGTGCTTGTTTCAGTAAAAGTGCATAGAAATGTAAATGTTAACCATAGCTCTGCTCCTTCGTACCCTTAAACACACACACATGCATACACACACTCTTTTAAGGTGGATTAAGTTTATAGAGGAGATGACTATTAAGGTTAGTAGTGATTTTTCTTTTTTACCCCACATGCAGATATCTTGGACCTGAAATCATATGTCTGTTAAAACCCAAGTATCAGTTCAGTTCAGTCACTTGGTCGTTTCTGACTCTGTTACCCCATGGACGCCAGGCTTCCCTGTCAGTCACCAATTCCTGGAGCTTCTTTTTAAACCCAAGCATAAAAATCATCTGGGCTCCCTGATAGCTCAGCTGGTAAAGAATGCATCTGCAGTGCTGGAGACCCCAGTTGGATTCCTGGGTCGGGAAGATCCACTGGAGATGGGATAGGCTATCCACTCCAGTATTCTTGGGCTTCCCTTGTAGTTCAGTGGTAAAGAATCCGCCTGCAACACAGGAGACCTGGGTTTGATCCCTGGGTTGGGAAGATCCCCTGGGGAAGGGAAAGGCTACTCTCTCCAGTATTCTGGCTTGAGAATTCCATGAACTGTATAGTCCAGGGGGTTGCAAACAGTTGGACATGACCGAGTGACTTTCACTTTAATAAAATCATCTATTATGCGTGTTGAAAATGTTTCCTATTTATATAGCAATATGTATTTTTCTCAGGGTAATCTTCTCAGTTCAGTTCAGCCTCAGTCGAGTAGGACTCTTTGTGACCTCATGGACCGCAGCGCACCGGGCTTCCCTGTCAACCAACTTCCAGAGCATGCTCAAACTCATGTCCATTGAATCAGTGATGTCATCCAACCAGCTTATTCTCAGTAATTCCCTTCTCCTCTTGCCTTTAATCTTTCCCAGCATCAGAGTCTTTTCCAGTGAGTCAGTTCTTCACATCAGGTGGCAAAAATACTGGAGCTTCAGCTTCAGCTTCAGCATCAGTCCTTTCAATGAATATTCAGGACTGATTTTCTTTAGGATGGGCTGGTTTGATCCCCTTACAGTCCAAGGTACTCTCAAAAGTGTTCTCCAGCACCACAGTTCCTTCTAGGAGATAGGTTTATGCAAACCATTCTGATTAACTTGCAATTCATGTATTTTACTTGGACAGGAAGGTCTAACAGATAGAATTGTCTATAGTATTGGGTTGGCCAAAAGGCTTATTCAGGTTTTTCCACAATTCTTGCCTCTTTTCTATTTTAGTTACTCTTTCTCTCTATATATATTTTTTCCCCAAACAAGGAACTATCTGTAATTTATCCATAATCACTGTCTTGGCTTTAAAACTTTTAGTAAATACATTTTATTGGACTAAATTTAGAGAAATACAAGCACCCAATTCACAAGTCAGATACATCACTTTGCTAAATTAAACTTGCTCTTATAGTCTGCCAGGGCTCAGTACCATTCATTCTGATTCTATTCTTAGGGTTTATTTGTTTAGGTATGTGTGTTAAATGTCTGGTCTCAATTAGACCTTTTCTAAATGAACCCTCCAGAGTTATCTTAGTATGACAAGGCTCTAATCCAGCTACTTTTTCTGCATAAGCATTTCTGATGGAAAGCCCTAACCTGGAGGATAAGTTTAAAATCTGATTTCTTTGGCCTATAAGAAAGCTCCAGGCAGTGAATTCTTACAAAACAGATATTTTTCTATGTCAAAGACTCAGTTTATGCTAGAATGTTCTTAAATACTCTCCTTTAGTTAAATTATTACCTACCTGCATCCTTTTCTGAATTCTGACATTAAATTAGTTAGTGAATTAGTCAGCTTCTCCTAATTTCTTACCATTTTATTTGTGTTTTAGATAAATATAGCCTCAGGGAAATCAGAGACTAACATACTAATCATTAATATTGATTGATTGTTTTTAACATTGTAGCCTTATGAGAAATGCATGGTATTTTCATAAAAATATTTTTATAAAATATCTTAATTTTTGACAAATTTGGCATCTGCTCTGAATACTGGATTTGGTCATAGACTAAGTAGAGAGAGGACTTTTGTTTATATATAAAAACATGAAATTTTGATCTTACAAGCACCATAGTCCAAAATCATCTGAATCAAGGCTAGAATGAAAATCAAGACAAAACAGTATAACAGAATCAGCATATGGCTCTAAGCTTGGTTCAGAAGTATTGAAGCTTTCTTTTTCCTATTCTCACCAGTGCATGGCCATTAATGGAGCATTTGTTGTTCCTATACTTGGAGAAGGCAATGGCACCCCACTCCAGTACTCTTGCCTGGAAAATCCCATGGACGGAAGAGCCTGGAAGGCTGCAGTCCATGGGGTCACTGAGGGTCAGACATGACTGACTTCACTTTCACGCACTGGAGAAAGAAATGGCAACCCACTCCAGTGTTCTTGCCTGGAGAATCCCAGTGACAGGAGAGCCTGGTGGGCTACCGTCTATGGGGTCGCACAGAGTCGGACACGACTGAAGTGACTTAGCAGCAGCAGCGTACTTGCATTTGTTTATATAGCTTTTTATTTGTTCACGACTCTTCTTTTGCATGCTTAGTTTGTCTACACGATGATAGAGTGAACTTCCTGAGTCCTCTAAGCTGTTTGAATAGGAGTATATGCAAATTATGCTGTATGCAGTACTTGATACAGAATGTACATTCATCACTACTGCTTGCTCTCTACCTGGGAAATGAAAATATACTCTAAAATCCATCAGCAGACATGTCTCCCTAAAAGGAGTTTTCCATCCTTATCTTGTACTCTTGTCTTTTCAGAAATCAGAATTTGACTTCCTATTACCATATAGCAGTTTTTACTACAATATCACTTGAGACATTTTATAAAGACACTTCCTAGTGTAAAGAATGGGAACAGAGAGGCTAATCAAACCTAGCTAAATTTAATTCAATAAGAAATTGCTAAATATCTCCCAACTAGAATTATGGCACATGAGTGAATATCCAACTAAAGAAAACAAGAACTTTGACCTGGAGATGTTTAAGATGTCTTTGGTATGATAAAACCAGATATGAGGAATATTTTCCTATAAATAGGAATGTGTAGCATCATGTACAATAAATCTCAAAGTAGCTATATTGTTGGGGGATTTATTTGCCATATGTTTTAACTAAACATTGACCAGTTCAACATATTGACACTGTGTTAAATTTCAAATTCTATTTAATAGAGTTATGAGCATTGAAAGTGACTTCTGATTTCAGTTCAGTTCAGTTTAGTCATTCAGTCATGTCCGACTCTTTGCAACCCCATGAATCACTGCAGGCCAGGCTTCCCTGCCCATCACCAACTCCCGGAGTTCACTCAAACTCACGTCCATCAAGTCGGTGATGCCATCCAGCCATCTCATCCTCTGTCGTCCCCTTCTCCTCCTGCCCCCAATCCCTCCCAGCATCAGAGTCTTTTCCAATGAATCAACTCTTCACATGAGGTGGCCAAAGTACTGGAGTTTCAGCTTTAGCATCATTCCTTCCAAAGAAATCCCAGGGCTGATCTCCTTCAGAATGGACTGGTTGGATCTCCTTGCAGGCCAAGGGACTCTCAAGAGTCTTCTCCAACACCACAGTTCAAAAGCATCAATTCTTCGGCACTCAGCTTTCTTCACAGTCCAACTCTCACATCCATACATGACTACTAGAAAAACCATAGCCTTGACTCGATGGACCTTTATTGGCAAAGTAATGTTTCAGCTTTTGAATATGTTGTCTAGATTGGTCATAACTTTCTTTCCGAGGAGTAAGAGTCTTTTAATTTCATGGCTGCAATCACCATCTGCAGTGATTTTGCAGCCCCAAAAAATAAAGTCTGACACTCTTTCCACTGTTTCCCCATCTATTTCCCATGAAGTGATGGGACTTGATACCATGATCTTCGTTTTCTGAATGTTGAGCTTTAAGCCACCTTTTCACTCTCCTCTTTCACTTTCATCAAGAGGATTTTCAGTTCCTCTTCACTTTCTGCCATAAGGGTGGTGTCATCTGAATATCTGAGATTATTGATATTTCTCCCGGCAATCTTGATTCCAGCTTGTGTTTCTTCCAGTCCAGCGTTTCTCATGATGTACTCTGCATAGAAGTTAAATTAGCAGGGTGACAATATACAGCCTTGACGTACTCCTTTTCCTATTTGGAACCAGTCTGTTGTTCCATGTCCAGTTCTAACTGTTGCTTCCTGACCTGCATATAGGTTTCTCAAGAGGCCGGTCAGGTGGTCTGATTTCAGGAGGAGTCATTTTTCTATACATTGTTTTGCCATTATTCTTTATCATATGAGGAAAGTTGTTTCACATTCTTAGCTGATCACATTTTCTTGGCCAGTGTATTTCCATATTAGATTCTAGAGCCGTGGTCCTTAAACTTTAGCAGGTACCATCATTACCTCCAGGGCCTGTTAAATCTCAGGTTATAGGGGTCTGACCCCAGTTTTTCTGATTGAGTATGACTGGGTTGGAAACCAAGAATATATATGTTAAGCAGTGTGTTGAATTTGTGAGTGGTGATGTGTGTTGAATTTGTGAGTGGTGATGATGCTCCTATTTTGGGGCCACATTGCTATAAAGAACATAATGTTCAGTATCATATAGAAGTATCAGTAACATATAGGAGTCTTGCCTCTGTCTTTGAACTTTAGTTTCTCAGCCAGTAAATGAGGATTATAAAACTTGCCTCAAATGCTATTGTAGAGATTCTATACAAACCAACTTGTATGAAAAAACTTGACACTGTATTAAAAACCAGAGACATCTGGTTTGCCAACAAAGCTCCATACAGTTAAAGCTTTGGTTTTTCCAGTAGTCATGTATGGATTTGCAAATTGGACCATAAAGGAGGCTGAGTGCCAAAGAACTGATGCTTTCAAACTATGCTGCTGGAGAAGACTCTTGAGAGAAGGGACTCTTCCTCTGCAAGGGTGGACAGCAAGGAGATCAAACCAGTCAATACTAAATGAAATTAACTCTGAACATTCATTGGAAGGACTAATGTGAAGCTGAAGCTCTAATACTTTGACCATCTGATGCAAAGAGCCAACTCATTGGAAAAGACCCTGATGCTGGGAAAGACTGAGGGTAGGAGGACAAGGGGGCAACAGTGGATGAGATGGTTGGATGGCATCACCAACTCAATGGGCATGAGTCTGAGAAACTCTGGGAGATAGTGAAGGCACAGAGAGACCTGGCATGCTGCAGTGCAGGGGGTCACAGAAAGTTGGACATGACTTAGTGACTGAAGAACAATGATATGTATAAAGTATTTTCATAGTATAAGGAATCACTGCATATAGTTTAGATATTATTGTATTGCTATCATTATTATTACTACCTTGAGCAAACCATGATTGATGAGCTCTAACAATCTCTGAATTAGTCCTTGAAATATAACCAAAACAGAATTACTCCTTTAAGGTATTCATTTTGGGAGGATGGACATGTAAGCATAGAATCTAACAAGTATAGTAATAGAATTATGAACTAGCTAGTTTTTGTACAAAACAAGAAGCAGAAACAAGCCGTACTTTGTGGCAGAGGTAAAGACAAGTGTTTATTGATGCATATTGGTACTCGATCTTAAGGGATGAATGGGATTCACCATATGGCTTGTGGGTAAAAGTAGATGGTAGAGCATTCTAAAAAGAAGAACTGTGTCTTTATGGAGAGTAAAAAGAATTTGATTGTTTGAAGGAACTGAAACTTTCTGTGATACAGACATGAGAGGTAAATGGGAAGATAGGGAACAGTTAATCATGGATATTTTATTCCAGATTAAGGAGTTTGAAGTTTATTTTGAAGGCAGTGATGAGACATTTTCTGCCATATGCTTTGAACAGTGGAATGAACAAGCATAATTTTCTTCTAACTGTTTTTCCTCCCCATAAGTCTGACTCAGAAATCCTTTGGTGCCTCTGGGCAGCTCTGTATGCAAAACTGCAGGGAGTTTCACTGTAGCTTTTAATCTTCTGTGGAGTTTTGAAATCTGAATATTTGTCATTTAGTATAGGGGAAAAAATGTGTATTGCTTTCCTAAATCTGTCAGCATCCTGGGAACTTATATAAACTCTCCATTCCATGTATAAGTTTAGTAAATTGTAATTTGAGAAGTTGTCATCATAAAATCTTAAGATTTTCTTTTCCAGCCAACTAGCTTTTTCATGAATGTGTTAGGCAGAATTCTATCAGAACCTTCAGTGACCCACATTTTGGTATAATCTTTTCCCTTGGAATGTAGAAAGAACTTGTGAATACATGCTGTATCATTGCCTTGATCATGTCACCTTACATGGCAAAAGGGATTTTACAGATATAATTATGGGTCCTTTTTGAGTTCATCAAAGGGAGATTATCAAGGGAAGCCCAACATAATAGGTAAGACCTTTATAAAAGAATGAAAAATCAGACATTCTCCTCCCGGCCTAGAAGACCGCAAATAGTTATGTGTGAACTGATTGTAGGGGCCATGTGACAAAGAACTGTGGGTGACCTCTGGGAGCTGAAAGTTGTTCCTAAATGACAGATAGTAAGAAAATGGAGACCTTGGACATACAACATCAAGAAAGTAAATTTGCCAACAATCAGTAAGTTTGTAGAGGATTTGAAACTTAGATGGGAATCACAGCCTCAGCCAAAACCATGATTTCAACCTGGTGACACTGGGGAGAGGATCACATTAAGTTCTATCTGGACTCATCATCCATAAATATTGTGAGATAATAATATTGTTTTATGACACTAAACTCATCATAATTTATTATGCATCAGTAACAGGAAGCTGATATCTAGAAAGGCAGAATGATTTCTCATAGCCGTATATTTGATAAAGACTGAGCTTGAATATTCTGATTCTAAGACCCAGTACTTGAGTCTGGGAAGAAAGTGGAAGGTTGGAAGAATATTTAAGGGACATTTCAAGTATGAACTAACACGGCCCTAAAATAATGGATGAAATGAATTTTTTAAATGGATGGATTTAAGAGAGAAGACAAATTTCAGGTGAACTTGGTGAATGAATCTGGGAGATGAAGCAAGGATCAGAGACAACAAAATTTGGGTGCCTGAGTGACTTTGTTAGTGCACATGTGGAAATAAGGCATTAGGAGAAATTGCTTCAGAAATAAATGATAATATGTGTATAATTTGAGGTTGAAATAACTATATAAAATCTAACACTTAAGCTTAGTAGGCTTTTGGAGTTAGGTGATTTATTATTAAGAAGGGAAATTTTACAATACAAAGGTCTACCATCTCCTAATACAGGACATTTTTAGTTTTACCCTTTTTAGATAATCACCCTTTGTCTGTGTAGCACATTCCCAACAAAAACCCACTCAGGTCATTCTGATCCTGAGAATCGTGCTATGCTGTAACCTGCCTATCCATCAAAGTTTAACTTTGTGGGGAGTCACTGAAGCTTGTCAGTTCCTGATAGTATTGTCTGCATCTTCAAGTGTTACTTTACTTATTAAACAACATTTGTTTCAAATGTTGGACCATCAAGTTTAAGCTGATTTCAGCTGTGTTTCCCTGTGTGAACAGAAATTTTGATGTACACTTTAAATGTTAATCAAAAATAATGTCACAGCTCATTTTCAAGTTGGCTACATATAGTGTAATTGTACTATAAACTACTAAGTAAATAATTTTTCAGCATTTGGAAACATGAGAGTGAATTTCTGAAAGCTGTGTTTCTCAAAAGGTAGCCTCAAAACAGCTTAGAATTAGAATCACCTGAGGTACAGTAACAAAATGCAGATTCTTGGTCTCAATGAAGACTTTTAAAATCAGAATTCCTGTTGTCAAGCCCAGAAGTGCTAATACTTATGAAGTACCTCTGGCTCACTTGGTAAAGAATCCACCTGCAATGAGGGAAACCTGGGTTCAATCCCTGGGTTGGAAAAATCCCCTGGAGAAGAGAAAGGCTATCCACTCCAGTATTCTGGCCTGGAGAATTCCATGGACTATCCATGGGGTCGCAAAGACTCGAGCATGACTGAGTGACTTTCACTTTACTTCTATTGATCCTTAGACTCACTATAGTTTAAGAATGCATTAGATTAGAAACCAGCTAGCCAAACGTTAATCGATAGTTAAAGAAAGAAAGAGAGGAGACCTAATCCATAAGTTTAGAAAATGATTTGATATTTTGTGTTCTTTATGGATCTATCCTTAGAAGGAGATTCTCTAAAACTAAATAAAAAATGTACGTTAGTGCGTCAACATTCCTGAGAATAACTGTAAACGTTCCATTAGCCAATATCTTAGCAATGTTTTTGGCTGGATGATTTTTAAAATTTGTGTTTCTTGCTTTGAACTCTGTGGACTCTACTTTGAGGAATGGTAGGCTATATATTTAATTTAAATACTCTCTCTGGTATTGTAAAACTAGTTTGGGCCTAATGCTTCATTTAATGTCAGTTGCACAAAACCTTAATTTAAATGAGTGAAATATTAACATATTATACATAGATTGTGAATTCCCTGGAGCTAAACACAAAAGAAAATAAAAGGGAGATATCTGTGTCCCCTGAGTTTAAAGCTCCTGTATCATGCAGGATACAGATTAATTAAAAGTGTTGTCATTTAAGCTTACAGTGTACACCATTCAGTTCAGTTCCTTTCAGTTGCTCACTTGTGTCCAGCTATTTGCGACCCCGTGGACTTCAGCATGCCAGGCCAGGTCCCTGTCCATCGCCAACTCCCAGAGCTTGCTCAAACTCATGTCCATCAAGTCTGTGATGCCATCCAACCATCTTATCCTCTGTTGTCCCCTTCTCCTCCTACCTTCAATCTTTCCCAGCATCAGGGTCTTTCCCAGTGAGTCAGCTCTTTGCATCAGGTGGCCAAAGTATTGGAATTTCAGCTTCAGCATCAGTCCTTCCAATAAATAGTCAAGGTTGATTTCCTTTAGGATTGATTGGTTTGATCTCCCTGCTGTTCATGGGACTCTCAAGAGTCTTCTCCAACACCACAATTCAGAAACATCAATTCTTTGGTTCTCAGCTTTCTTTATAGTCCAACTCTTACATCCATATGTGACTGCTGGAAAAATCATAGCCTTGACTAGATGGACCTTTGTCAGCACAGTAATACCTCTGCTTTTTAATATGCTGTCTAAGTCGTTCATAGCTTTTCTTCCAAGGAGCAAGCATCTTTTAATTTCATGGCTGCAGTCACCACCTGCAGTGACTTTGGAGCCCAAGAAAATAAAGTCTGCCACTGCTTCCATAGATCAATGGATTTTTGAGTTTTTTGTTTGTTTGTTTAAATTTACCACTTTGAAAGTATCCTTACAATTTAAATCTGGATCATTCGGGACCCCATATTAAATCAGAAAAAGAAATAGCATTTGTAATACCTGTAAGTGAGGCATATGTGTGTACATACAACTTTGGGTTTTCTAAACACTGTTGAATATACTAGCTCAAGATTCTCTCAAGATACAATGAGAAACAGAAGACATCCTTATGGAAAGAGATAAAACAATTGTTTAATCTCAGTGTGAATAGCTAATGAAAGCAAATGATAACCAACAATCTTTGAGAAATGTTTCCTTTTTAAAGTTTCTTATTTTTTAAAAGCAACTGTTGAGATATAATTGACAAAAAGCAATCCGCACATATTTTCAGTGTACATTTTAGTATATTTTCACCATGATCAAGATAGTGAACATATTCCTCATCTACAAAAGTTTGTTCATACACATTAATAATTCCTTCCTGCTGATCTTCTCTGTCCACCACTCCCCCCACCTCATCTCACTTCCAGGAAACCACTTTTCTACTTTATGCGATTATAGATTATGTTCTCTAGAATTTTATATAAATCAAGTCATATAGTATACACTCTTCTTTGATTTATTTCTCTCAGGATAAATATTCTGAGATTCATCCACATTGCATATAAAAAAGCTTTTGTGTGTTACTGATAGGTATTCTATTGTATGCATCTGTACTACAATTTGTTTATCCATTTATCTGGTATAGACATTTAGGTTGTTTACAGTTTGGAGCCATTGCAATAAAGCCGCTATGAACATTTAGATATAAGTATTTGTATATAGCTCTACTTTTACTTCTGTTGGGTAAAAATCTAGGAGTAGAATGGCTGAGTCATAGAGCAGACACATGTTTAATTTTTAAAGGTATTTCCAAACTATTTTTCAAAGTGGTTGTACTACTTCATGAAGTTCAAATTCTAAGTTGTATCATTATTATTATTTTTTACTATTATGAATCATTCTTTGGTATATGTAAGATGTTTCTGCCTAATCCAAGATCAGAAAGAATTATTTCCATAAATTTTATATTTTTAGGTTTTATATGTAATTTGAGAGCTTTTATATTTTCAATGCCCTTGTCTTTTACTTCTCTCAGCTATATTATTTCTAGGTCAGTTTCAAGAGATTGACTGATCTCATTATAGATGATATTTTCCCACTTCTTTGAAGGCAGACTTGTTTTTGACTGGATTAGGGACATTAAAATGTTCACTTTTCTGATGCTGAATATTCTTCTAATTCTATAAGAATTCTTAAGTTTTGTTCTGGTTAAGTAACTTAGAAAGAGTTTAATGCTTTCAGAAGTGACTGTGTTAGTTCCTCAGTCATATCCAGCTCTTCGTAACCCCATGGACAATAGCCTGCTAGGCTCCTCTCCATGGAATTCTCCAAGCAAAAATATTAGAGCGGGTACCCATTCCCTTCTCCAAGGGATCTTCCTGACCCAGGGATTGAACCCAGGTCTCCTGCATTGCAGGTATCCATCTTTACTGTCTGAACCACCAGGGAAGCCCTTTCAGAGGATCCTTTAAATTGCTTAGGAGGGACACAGCAGCTTTTATTGTAATAATTACTTAAATCCCATTGTTGTTGCTCAGTTGCTAAGTTGTGTCTAACTCTTTGTGACCACAAGCATTGCAGCACACCAAGATACCCTGTCCTTCAGTATTTCCGGGAGTTTGCTCAAACTCACGTCCATTGAGTTGATGATGACATCCAACCATTTCATCTTCTGTCACCCCTTTCTCCTCATGCCCTCAATCTTTCCCAGAATCAGAGTCTTTCCCAATGAGTTAGCACTTCACATCAGGTGGCCAAAGTGTTGGAGCTTCAGCATCAGTTCTTCCAAAATCTTCTGAGTACTCCAGGTATGAATTATGAGTTGTTTTTTTTTTTTTAATCATGTTAGTTAAAACAGACACTATTTCTCTGTCCTATGTGAGCATCATGTACCATTTCCTCTAATTTTTTTCTGATAGTTCTTGTCCTAGCTTCAAATGCTTTCCTCACACAGATACACTGATCAATAATTACTTTGCCAAATACTGTGAGGGACACAGCAGATGTCTGGAGTCATCTCTTCATGTAGCTCTTTCTTTTTTGATATTCTGTCCCGTAAATTCTTAGAGGCTTCCCAAGGAATGACAACCCACTCTGGTAGTCTTGTATGGAAAATCCCATGGACAGAGGAGCCTGGTAAGCTACAACCCATGGGGTCACAAAAAGTCAGGCATGACTGAGTGAGTGAGCACACAACCCTGTAACCTTTAGCCCTTTGGGCTTCTTAGACGCTCAACTCTATCAGTATAACTCAGGGAGGCTGCCAGGTTATACATGGTTTTCCCTCCACACTTCATTGCCTAGAAAATCTCTCAAGGCATTAAGCAGAGACAAATTTTAAGGTTCATTTCATTCGCCTTCCATCTTCCTGGGGTAACAGTCCATTATGATGATGTTCAATATCTTGGAAACTTGTTTTTTCCAGGTAAGAAGTAAATCCAGCCTTGTTACTCTGCTAGGCTGAAAGGAAATGTTATTTTACCTATGTTTTTAAAATGTTGAGAGTAATACTTTTATTTAAATGGTGTTTTAATTTTGTTTGATTGCTTATTTGTTTTAAGATTATACAGTATAATAACTTTAAGAGGATGAACATGATTAAGTGTAAAATGTATTCATACTCACATTAGCAAAATATTTTAGATTAATAATTCTGATAGTTTTAATGTCAGAAGTTATTTTGAATAAAATAACAACAGAAATTCAGTGCTGGTATATGTTGTTCTGGGAATGGAAAGAGAAGTTCCAGTGTGTATATAATGATATCTTTGACTGGATTTCACTTATTGTTAAGAAGGAGAGTTAAATCAATAACAAAAACTGTTTTATTGTTTATTAATGCTTTTAGTCACTATTTTTAACTTGTGTTAAAGAAAGTGCAACTCTCACTTATCAATGAATTATCAGCCAACAAACAATGTTGAGATACTATGATAACATAAATATTCAGATCTACTAACTTTTTAGCTCACATCTGCTAATGGAGAGACTGTTCACAATCGCCTCAGGTTCTTCTCAAAAGATAATTCATGATTTCTTCATGTGCTAAGAAAGATGCCTCTCCCATTCAAGAGCTTTAGATTTTTCATGAAATACAGTTTCTTATGATTTCGGTGCCATATAAGGAAAGATGGTCTCATTACCATCAGCTTTAGCAAATGATCTTCTTGGGACTCAGGAAGATATTTTATGAAATTTATGAATCAAATCTTTCTAAAAATGATTATTTAATTTTTTTATCAGACAGCATACAAAAGCACACATATCATTTGCTGGCAAAGGCCAATATAGTCAAAGCTATGATTTTTCCAATAGGCATGCATAGATATAGTTGGACCATAAAGAAGGCTGAGCACTGAAGAATCAATGCTTTCAAACTGTGGTGCTGGAGAAGCTCTTGAGAGTCCCTTGGACAGCAAGGAAATCAAACAAGTCAATCCTAAAGAAAATCAACCCTATGTATTCATTGGAAGGACTGATGCTGAAGTTGAAGTTCCAATACTTTGGCCACCTGATGCAAAGAGCTGTCTCATTGGAAAAGATTCTGATGCTGGGAAAGATTGAGGGCAGGGGGACAAGGGAGCAACAGTGGATGAGATGGTTGGATGGCATCATTGACTCAATGAACATCAGTCTGAGCATATTCCAGGGGATATGAAGGACAGGGAAACCTGGCATGCTGCAGTCCATGGGTTCACAAAGAGTTGGACACAACTAAGTGACCAAACAACAACAAAGAATAATGGACATCCTCGAGTGTGAGTCAAATGGGCCTTAGGAAGCATTAATATCAGTGCTAGTGAAGGGGACAGAATTCCAGCTGAGCTATTTAAAATCATGTCAATGTATGGTAAAACCAAAACAGCATTGTAAAGTAAAATTAAAAAATAAATAAATGAAATTTTTTAAAGTAAATAAAATCCTAAAAGATGATACAGTTAAAGTGCTGCACTCAATATGTCAGCAAATTTGAAAATTAGAAGTGGCCACAAGACTGGAAAAGGTCAGTTTTAATTTCAATCCCAAAGAATACTCAAACTTCCATACAGTTGAGCTCATTTCACAAGCTAGTAAGGTAATGGTCAAAATCCTAGGTTTCAACAGTACGTGAACTGAGAACTTCCAGATGTATAAGGTAGATTAAAAAAAGGCAGAGGAACCAGATATTTAATTGCCGACATTCAATGGATCATGGAGAAAGCAAGGAAGTTCCAGAAAAATATCTACTTCTACTTCACTGACTAGGCTAATGCCTTTGACAGTGCGGATCACAACCAACTGAAAAATTCTCAAAGAGATAGTAATACCAGACCACCTTATCTTCCTCCTGAGAAACCTGTATGCAGACCAAGAAGCAACAGAACTGCACATTGAACAACTGAAAGGGGTATAGCAAGGTTGTACATTGCCATCCTGCTTATTTAATTTATATGCAGAGTTCATTATGTGAAATGCCAGACTGGATGAATCACAAGTTAAAATCAAGATTGCTGAGAGAAACACCAACAAACTCATATACGCAGATGATATCACTCTAATGGAAGAAAGTGAAGCGGAACTAAAGAGTCTCTTGATGAGGGTGAAAGAGGAGAATGAAAAGCTGGCTTGAAACTCAACATACGAAAAACTAAGATTATGGTGTGCAGTCACATCTCTTCATGCAAACAGAAGGGGAACTGCAGTTGGTAACTGTAGCCATGCAATTGAAAGACCCTTGCTCCTTGAAAGGAAAACTATGACAAACCTCAACAGCATATTAAAAAGCAGAGACATTACTTTGCTGACAAAGGCTCATACAGCCAAAGCTATGGTTTTTCTAGTAGTCATTTATGAATGTGAGAGTTGGACCAAAAAGAAGGCTGAGGGTCAAAGAACTGATGCTTTTGAATTGGAGCTTCAGCTCAAAAACTTTGGCCACCTGGTGTGAAGAGCCAGTATATTGGAAGACTCTGATGCTGGGAAAGATTGAAGTCAAAAGAAGAAGTGGGGAGGCACAGAGAATGAGGTGATTGGATAACATCACTGACTCAATGGATATGAATTGAGCAAACTCTGGGAGATAGTGGAGGACAGAGGAGTTTAGCATCCTGCTGTCCATGTGGTTGAAAAGAGTCAGACACAACTTAGTGACTGAACAATAACAATAGAATAAAGGAAGAGTAAATGAAAAATAGTACTTTATTTAAGAATACATGAATTGTATTGAACCTTATGAATGTTCCAGTGTGTAGTTAGAATTCAAAAATACCGTGTTCTTCAGAAAACAAGGTAACCCCTGAAAAATAATGGTGGTAGGCAGTAGAGAGAAACTTGTATTCAGAAGGGTGATGTCACATTACAGATGTTTTAGTGATGCAAATGACTCATTTTCAAAATAGGTTGATAAGGAGTATGTTTATTTTTCTTATATTTTCTAAATGCTACAAGATCTCATAAACTGGATTTTTGATAGCTAGAAAATTACATAAGTGTTTCAAAGGAGTCACACTTGCCTGCTACTTATAGAATTTACTTCACTGGATAGAGTTTAAAAAATTTTTGTTATAGAGTTTACTTTAGTTCATGGGCTTTTAAACATTTTTTCTGCCATCTTTTATCATCTTTTGGACCTGCATTAAAACACTATTTTAATAGAAAATAAAAGAAATCTTTCAATCTTCAATAGAAGGAAGGACTTTATAATCTATGCAATTATAGTGCCTACCTTAAGGCATCAGGCTTAGAATTAGGTAATCATTTTTATAACATTTTTCAGTCAGATGGTATTATATTTTTCAGTCAGCTTAAGGATATAGTGCACAAAATATAAAATCTTTTCTTAGAAGAGGTTACAAGTGATAGTTGATTTTTCATGTCTAAACTTTTGTTTAATGGCACTGAGATTCACTCAACCTACTCTCAAGTGAAAGAGGTTATTATAAGGTTTTTCTGGCCACTGTCAAGTGAAAGGAACACAGGGGAACCTATTTATTACTGTAAAGGTTATTCCCTGGATATATAAATAGTTCACTGATTGACTGGCTTCATAGTGACTTAGTTTCTTTGGTCTGTAAGAACACCCTGCTCTCTTCTTCTTCTTCTATTTTGCTCACATTTTCTGTACATCATTAATCATATTCTCTCATTAGATCAGCTAAATCATGGCTTTCCTGAAATTAGCTTTCGTATATATGTGTGCCTATGTTTGTATATGTGTGTGCTCAAGTATGTATTTTTACTTCAGTTTCTTTGAACTCTTCAAGGTTTTAAATCGCGTTGAGATATATGAGAGAGATTCTGAAACAGGCTAGTTAACTACATTGGTTCTGTATGGGAGTAAAGTTTCATACTTTCTACCCTGGATATTATGCACCTGGGAGTCAGGTACTGGGAGTCAGGTACCTCTTCAGGTTTAATTACATATAACTGGGGGTCAGATATGTCTTCAGGTTTAATCATACTTAATTTAATTAGGCTATGCTGCTGCTTCAGTTGTGTCCAACTCTGTGTGACCCCATAGATGGCAGCCTACCAGGCTCCTCCATCCATGGGATTTTCCAGGCAAGAGTACTGGAGTGGGGTGCCATTGCCTTAGGCTACAGAGTATGGCAATTTCTAGGTAAGGAATATCTACAAAAGAAATTACATTGAAGAAGGATTTACTATTAAAAAGCAAAAATCTGATTATGGCAAACATTATGAAGTCAAATTCACCAAGTACAGACACTATAGAGGGTTACAGATTTATTTTTACATGTTGATAAAACTTTTAGATTTAATTACTATAATTCTGTTAAATACAAAATATTAAGGAGTCTCAAATAAAAAAAATTGTGCTCTGGGATTAAATATAAAAAAATGTTTCTATTTCTCTGTACCTTACCTTCTTCTGAGGTTTTATTTGTGAACACTTGATAGGGTATAAACTAAGCCTAAAGTGCCCAAGATAAGTTCCGCAAGTATGCTGAGTATATTATTACCTCAAAGCTCATGAACAAGGCAGGTAAGTCAGAAAGAGGGAAACTATGCTAAAACTGGCAAACTCTGGTTTTCAGCTCATTACATTAGTGGTACAGAAGTAATAAGTAATATTCATATTGCTACTGGATATTCAAAGAATGTGCTAATAAAATTAAGATTTTCTTGAGAACCAGCTAATCTCTTGGGTGGTCACAATTAAGAACTAATTTCCTAATGAGCCATTTTTTTCTAAAATAGTCTGTCTGCCATACTTTTTTCAAAAGAGGTATCTGATAGGGTAAAGATCAGGGAGTGTATCTGATTATTATGAATCTTTAAACTGTTTTTCTCTTTGGTATTTTGAACACACTAAAAGTTCTTTAAAATATTTAAATACCATGGCTACATATCTGTCTCTCTCAACAGACTGGGATTTCTTTCTTTAGGTTTTCACATACAAAATCTAACATGTCATCTAACACATGATATGAGCACAAGGTTTTTATATGGAGAATAAGTGAGTCATTTAGGTTAAATTGCTCTCTGTCTTCACCTTAATAACTTTAAAGGAAGTGACTCTTTTCTCTTCTGAATGCTTTCCTGGACTGAGCAAACCAGTTCTTGATATTCTTGTAAGGTGAACACCACTAAATAGATAATTAAATAAATATAAATATAGAATTAAATATAGAAATAAGCAATCACTTGGGGGAAAGTGATCTAAGACTATATACCTCAATAATCTTCAAGGGAGATGACTGTGGGGATTTTCCTGGAGATTCAGTGGTAAGGATTTTAACTACCAGTGCAGGGGGTACAGATTCTACACCTGGTAGGGAGCTAAGATCCCACATGCCTCACAGCCAGAAAGGCAAAAGGAAATAAAAAATACAACAAATCAGAAGCAATATTGCAACAGATTCAATAAAGACTTTTTAAAAAGTTATACATCAAAAAAAACTTCAAAAATAAAAATTAAATAAAAATTTAAAGAGAAGATAACTCTCCTTCCTGATAATTCTTCTAAACTGAGCAGTATTCTTAGTGATGTTCCAAAGTAATCTTAATAGAAATTTTCTATTCAAATATTTAAATTTTTGGAGCCATCAAGCAATGATTGAACTACATCCAATGTTTTTGAGGGAAAGTGACTCATACCTCATGTTATAGAAGGATTTGCATAAATACAAAAATACTGATAACATAAAAGGTAATATGAATGAATTGATACATGAATATGATACAACCGCTAAATTATTGCAGAAAAATAAGATGAAACCTAAAGTGAAATCAATAAGCACTCTTGTTATAAAGCTTTTCACATTTTCACATTTGCCAGTGGTGAATCACAAGCTTTTATTAGTAGACTTTAGATGGTACAAAAAGAGAGACATGATGAGTTAAGTACTATGTTCACAAACCATTTGTACAAGAGATCTGACATTTCATGGTTCCAAGAGTCAAGAGAATTTCTCTCTGAGTTCATATGTTTTGGACAAAAGTCTATGTATTGAAATAATTTGACAATAAGTTCAGTCGGTAAAGAATCTACCTGCAATGCAGGAATCCATCTCCAATTCAGGAGACCTGCATTTGATTCTTGGGTCCAGAAATCCCTTGGAGAAGGAAATGGCAACCGACTCCAGTATTCTTGCTGGAAAATCCCATGGATGTAGGATCCTGGAAGGCTACAGTCCATGGGATCACAAGAATCAGACATAACTTAGGGACTAACCACCACCAAGTTATATACAATAAATATCATAGAGTGGGTCCTTATATCACCTCTGAATATATACCTGTGGGGTAACATTTATGAGGAATTTGATAAAGACTATAACATTTGACTCATCTGAATAAAGTTAAAGCAATTTTAGAATATTTAGATAAATAAATTATGCCCCCTTTATCAGTCCTCTGTAAATATTATTTTGCTCATCTGAGCTTTTGAAATCTATTAATAAGAACCGAGCATCAATAAAACTCCCTGTCAAGTAAACAAACATTTTGCATTGCTAGTAAATGATACAGCCGCAGCTTTACAAACCAGGATTATGAGTGGCACCTTCTTGTAAAAGTAGACTATCGCAGAAAGGATTTGTAAAAGTCTGTTGCATTCTAGTTGGAGTTGTATGAAGGAAGGTGTATATGTATGTGTGTGTGTGTGTGTGTGTGTATCTGTGTGTGTGTGTGTGTGTGTGTGTGTGTATCTGTGTGTGTCAGTCACTCAGTCGTGTCCGACTCTCTGTGACACTGTGGACTGCAGCCCTCCAGGCTCCTCTGTCCGTGGAATTCTTCAGGCAAGAATACTGGAGTGGGTTGCCATTTCTTTCTCCAGTGTGAATTTTAGTAGTAGTAGTTTAGTCGCTAAGTTGTGTCTGACTCTTGCAACCCCACAAACTGTAGCCTGCCATGTTCCTCTGTCCATGGGATTCTCCAGGCAGGAATACTGGAGTGGGTTGCCATTGCCTTCTCCAGTATGAAGGAATACTCATAGGCATTACTGAAATTTGCTTCAGGAATTTGTTTTGAGGTCTTCTCCAGTGAACAAATGAAAGTGGTTGCCAGACTTTAAAGTTTTACTATATAAGACATGGCCTCAGTATTTTTGGTCTGGAGAAGGTTTGAAGCAGATATAAAACCAAATGCTTACCTTGAATAGTAAAAAAATTAATAAAAGATGATTTGAAAAAAAAATCCTGTTGTACACTCAAGCCATAAGAAAAGAAAAAGTACCAACAATCCCTTCAAGACAAATTAGTTCTAAAATATGCATCTATGTTACTGACATCTATGTTAACTAGGCATAGTTACTTTATGTCATTTTTTTTTAAGTAATGGGAGAGTTGATTGCCTTCTAAAAATGATGCATTCACTTTTATAAATTTGGATCTATACAGCTTCTTTTAAACAAGAATTATATAATATACCCATTTATCCAATATGGTCACTCCAAGTTTTTGGCAATAAAAACAAGTTATCTTATTTTATGCTCACATTGTCTCTCCTGTATGGCAAGAAGACCTTCTTTCAGCTTACTAACAATGGTGTCATTTAAAGCACCATTAATAACAGTGTATGGATTCAGAATAAATTTATTGAAATCTTTTGCTGAAACTGTTATTTGATTCTTCAAAAAACACCTACAAACACAGACTCTGAAAACAACAGCAGAGTTCATATTCCATATAAGCATAGAAATTTGGGGTATACACTAAGATCTTACAACTTTGCTCATGACCCAAAAATTTAAAGCCCAAATAGTTGAGAAGAAGTCACAAAATATACTACAAAATTCCAAGAGCTTTATCCCAGTTATGAGAATGTATGATCCTTCTAGTATTGGCAAGAAGACAGAACTGTATTTAAATCCCTACCTTGTTCCAAGTGTGGCTTATTGGCTTTGCAATCATTTAAAAGGAAACTGGTCGTCTTCAGGTGCAGGTCTGAAAGAAACGGCTAACCTAGGATTCAGGAAAAGATTTCCTTTTATAAAATTGGGATTATATACGTTCTGGATCTGTTTAAAGGAAATCAAAGTCACTAAAGAGCAGAAAGGAAATACATCACAAAAGTTCAGATCACAACGCTCAGGGTGATTGGAACCATTGTGGAGGAAAAGTAACATCCAAAGAAACTTCACCTTAGAAGGATATTCCTTCTAAAAGTCTAGTACAAAGGTGGCTAGAAGCTCCAGATACAGAGGCAGGCAACCTAATATTAGGGGTTCTCAGGTTGTGCTGGTGGTAAAGAACCTACCTATCCATGCAGGAGACATGGGTTCGATCTCTGGATCAAGAAGCTCTCCTGGAGGAGAGCATGGCATCCCACTCAGATATTCTTGTTTGGAGAATCTCAGGGACAGAGGAACCTAGCAGGTCAAGGTTCATAGGGTCACAAAGAGTCAGACACAACTGAAGTGACTTAGCATGCATGCAACCTAATGTTATAAATCTGGGGAAAAAAATGGATCTAGAGATATCTCCTGAGATCTGACTTTTTAAAGAGATTTGAATGTAAAAGTGTCCAGATAACCTTTTGTTTCATTCCCTGGATAACTTGACTCAGGTTTTTTATTTATTTAATTTTTAAATTTGTATTTAAATATAGCTGATTTACAAGGTTGTGTTAGTTTCAAGTTTCAAATATTCAGGGTTGATTTCCTTTAGGATTGACAGGTTTGATCCCCTTATAGTCCCAAGGACTCTTAAGAGTCTTCTCCAGCGCCACAATTCAAAAGCATCAGTTCTTTGGCACTCAGCTTTCTTTATGATCCAGCTCTCTGATACAGATACATACTATAAATATTGATAGAAAATCTTTACTTTAGACTTCACCATGAAAGTTTCAAGAAAATAACTTTCATCGAGAAGCATACGTGAGGAATTTTCAGGCAGATATTTAAAAACAGTTCTTTATAGAAGATTTCTAAAGCATGCAGTGTAAACACAGTAGTATAGTGAGACAATTTGCAACTGTTAAGCTTCTGTGCTCAACAATGACACACAGTGAGGCCAAACAAACTGAAATGTCAGAGTTTGGAGCAGAGAAATTTTTATTGCATGGTCATGCAAGGAGATGAGGTGACTGACGTTCTAAAAAGGCTCAAGCTCCCCTCCAGGATTCAGCAAATGTTAGTCCTTATGTACTCTTGAACTGTGGTGTTGGAGAAGACTCTTGAGAGTCCCTTGAACTTCAAGGATATCTAACCAGTCAATCTCAAAAGAAAATCAATCCTGAATATTCATTGCAAGGACTGAGGCTGAAGCTGAAGCTCCAATACTTTGGCCATCTGATGTGAAGGGCTGACTCATTAGAAAAGACCCTGATTCCAGGAAATTTTGAAGGCAGGAGGAGAAGGGGATGACTGAGGATGAGACGGTTGGATGGCATCGCTAACTTGATGAACATGAGTTTGAGCAAGCTCTGAGAGTTGGTGATGGGCAGGGAAGCCTGGTGTGCTGCAGAGTCGGACATGACTGAGCCACTGAACTGAACTGACTGATGTGCTCTGGGTCATCAGATAGTTAACGTCTTCCATTTGGTTGAGGCAGGTGGGAGTTCACATCTGCAAAAGAATTCAGAAAATTTGCATCAAATACTGTTATCTAGGTACTTCAGAAGGAGAAGGCAATGGCAACCCACTCCAGTACTCTTGCCTGGAAAATCCCATGGATGAAGGAACCTGGTGGGCTGTAGTCCATGGGGTCACTGGGAGTTGGACACGACTGAGGACTTCACTTTCACTTTTCACTTTCATGTATTAGAGAAGGAAATGGCAACCCACTCCAGTGTTCTTGCCTGGAGAATCCCAGGAACGGGGGAGCCTGGTGGGCTGCCGTCTATGGGGTCACACAGAGTCGGACACGACTAAAGTGACTTAGCAGCAGCAGCAGGTACTTTAGAAAGGAGCTAAAGCAGAGGATATAGAGGAAGACTTGCCACTCCACCTCCCCAGGCCCCATGGTATCTTACTGAATTACACAATCACCACCAACCAAAAGCAATCATATTTCCGATTACTTGAGAGCAAGTGCTCACATGTCCATAATCTCCTTTGGAAAAAGATGGAAGGGTGACTTCCAGGATATAATAAAAAGTAATCCTACAAATTCCTGTGTTTAATGTTTGCCCTTTGCTTCACTGGCCATTGAACCAACACATTATATAATACGTGACATGACTATTTTCAAAAATGTAAATAAAAAGGAGAAATATATGTTGAAATAGTGAAGGAATGCTAAGCTTACAAAGAGTGGCAATAAAAAGAGAGAGAGGGAGAAAGATGAGTCAAGTTAGTTCCAGTATTCACTCACCTTTGGTCATGTCACCTACAGTGATGATGCATACATTATGCCCTTGCTCTTGAAAATAGTTCTGTAGGCCAACAGCAGACTTTTAGGCTCTACCTCACCACTATTGAATCAGAATCTGCATTTTAACAAGAGTCAAATATGATTCAGATGCACATTCCATTTTTTGAGAAACACTGTTTTAGATCACAAAACAATGAAGTAATGTTGTGACTTGCCAAAGAAGAAAAAAAACAGAAACTCTCTAAAACAATACAGAGCATGAAACAAGAACATATATGGAATCAACAGATTAACTATGCCACATGAAGAAATTTCTATGAATTCTGTAACTATGTAATACATCAGTTACTTTATAAAGCTAGAAAGCAAAATGAAAATGAATTTTAAGTGCTATTTCCTGTTTGGTGAGGAGGATGTCAGCAGAAATATGGGCAAAGATATTACAACTGGCTCTTCTCAGTACTTTTTCCTGTTTATCTTATGCCTTCTAGTAACCCTATAAGATGTCTCATAAGCTAATATTAAAAGCAACAAATTATACTTTTATTTATTCTGCTTGAATGATGCTCATTAATATTTTGTTATATACAATTGCTATCAGATTTTATGTATCCAATTAATATTACATAAAAATGATATTTTTGTGAAGGAAATAGTTGAAGGAAGCAGATGTGTGGGTTCTTAAAATGCAGCTGTTATTAAAATTAAAGAATATAAATAATATTTTGGAATAATTTCTTACATATTGTGTAACATAATTATAAAAGTATTTTGTCAAGAGATCTAAATTTTCTTAAATTTCTACTGCTTGGAACTTTCAACAAGAAAACATTGGCATAGATTTATAGGCAAGGATACAAAATATAAAAATGAGACAACAATTTGTATAAATTTATGAGACATTGAAAAGTAAGAGAGCTTCATTTTTTTAATATGCCAAAGAACTATAAATACATCTGTATTAGCTTGACATATTTTGACTAAAAGAAGATCATTTCCTCTTTCACTCTAATATTTTTTAACTGAAGTTGAATCTAATTTTCAAATGCAAAAATCTCAGAAATGACTTTGGTTAACAAAAATGAGATATTTCATAGTAGACATGTTGATGGAAAGCCTTATAGCCTATATGATTAATTTATAGTTAAGAAATAGATTTGAGATACTATGCTCTTTCCTCTCTTTCCAAATGTTAGAAATTCTTGCTCTGAAAATCTGCCAAAATCTCATAAAATTTTTTGTGGTAAAAATCTTAACTTAGATATTTCTGAACAAAATCATAAACAGATATTTTCCAAACAAGACATGGGATGTTTATCTAGGCTTATCCTTTATTACGGCTTCCCTGGTGGCTCAAACAGTAAAGAACCTGCCTGCAGTGTGGGAGACCTAGGTCCCATCCCTGCATTGGGAAGATCCCCTGGAGGAGGGAATGGCAACCCATTCCATTACTCTTACCTGGAGAATCCGCATGGGCAGAGGAGCCTGGCAGGCTACAGTCCATGGGGCTGCAAAGAGTCAGACACGGCTGAGCAATTAAGTGCATCCTTTATTAATTTTACTTTATTTTTAAAATCAATAAGATAAAGACATTCTTCTCTGGAAATAAGTAAAACTCAATGGACCATGCAAATATCTTCCTGTCAAATACATAAAATTCAATATCCTTTTCAAGTCAAGTCTTTGCATAGAGCACAACAATAGAAAAGCTGAATTTATGTTAATTTGTTATCATTGATATATTTTTAAATAGCTTTAACATATTTAATACATGCTAGAATCAAATATTTTATGCAAAAGAACTCTTTTCCTAAACATATCATTGTTCATTTGAATTGAAACACTAAGAAATTGGAACAGCTTTCTCCTTCAACTATATTTAAGATCTTGTTAAAATGGTATTTTAACCTTAGACTATCATTTTGATTTCTAATCCATTAAAATTACCCTCTTCTTATCAGCTACTTTAGATTTGAGAAATTTCAAATTAAATGAAAATATTATTAAATCTCTTTTCCATAGAGAACAAATAATCCCTAAGTGCACCATTTAATGTTGAATCTGAATCAGTGCACAATAAGTTTAAATACTGATATGTAAATTCACATCTTGAGGGAAGTGTTCTCATTCAGGCTGAAACAAATTCTTCAGCTAAGTGAAAAGCATTTATCTCAACAGAAATTTCATTGCAAATATATATATAGAAAGATAGATATTTGAATATTCAAAATGTTCACATGACTGTCCTCCTTCTCTACCAAAGATGACAACTTTCTCATTTTAGGTATTTTTTAGCAATTATGTTGACCTCACATTGTTCATGTTAAAAATCATAGCTCAAATGCATTGTACTTCCTTTTAGGCATACCCAGGTGGCTCTTCTCACTGTGCTTGTGGTTCAGAAAATCAAGATTATCTTTTAATAATATCTAAATCTAAAGAAAAGAGACTAATATTGTAAAATGGCCTGATTTTGCTAATGGAGTATTAAAAAGCGGGCCATGACTTGCCCTTTTATTTCTGTATTTAACTTTCAAAATATATATCTGAAGTAGTTTTATTTCTGTTTACTTGAAACGGGTTAAATGTCAAACTAACAAATATTTGCTTCTTATAATTGGATAAAGATAAGGAGAAAGCGCTTCCAGTGGTGTCTTGAGTAAATGAGATCTGTTACATTTCAAAGAGAATTTCACAGAATTTTAAATTTTATATTTTATTTTCAGATGTAAAATATTTAAAGGAAGAGGATGCAAATCGCAAGACGTTCACGGTCAGCAGCACACTGGATTTCCGAGTGGACAGAAGTGATGATGGCGTGGCGGTCATCTGCAGAGTAGACCATGAATCTCTCAATGCTACCCCTCAGGTGGCCATGCAGGTGCTAGAAATACACTGTAAGTAAATGCTATTCCATAACTCTCTATCGTGGTGACAAATCTCCGCATCTACATTTAAAATTATTTTTAAATTACATGGAAATTACAGCAAGTGTACAGCAAAATCTGCAGCCAAATGAAGTAAAACTAACCTCCATAATATTAATCACACCCAAAGGAAAGGAGTCCTTGTACATTCTTGACAAAATAGAAAAACAAGGAGATATCAAAAGGTTAACATTCCTAATTATCTTCCAAATTTTGGCCAGGAAGATCAGAAATTTTGGCAATCAATGAGAGGTGGAAATCTGAGAAAGCCTTGATAAACTTTCTAAATGTAATGTTATTATATGCAAATATGGCTTCACATCTGTTCTTTTAAAATTAGACATATTTTTCTATTTTTAAAAATATGCTAAATCTTTGTGAACACAAGGACATATCTATTATGTTTTTTTTAATCAATATAATTATTGTTCACAAATGATAAGAACATAAATTGGATGACTCTGGTCATCCTGGGCAGTACTGAAATGTTTTGCTGGCCTCATCTTAACTTGTATTATTTTATGTTAGGGCATCAGCATAACAGCCTGATGAACAGTTACTTCTCTCTTTACTCAGTTTATGAATAAGATCACTGAAGATTATAGTGATTGAATCACTTGGCCAAGTTCACACAACTAGCAAATGTTCAACTTACAATCATGTAAGTTGGTAGTTAGCAATATCCTTGGGATATAGCAAGTGATCTATAAATATTTATTAAAATGAAGAGAAATGAACTGAAATATATAACAAAGTTGAAAAGTATAACACAAATAATTATGTTTCTGAATCCTACTACTTGATTTTTTCAAGCAATATCCTTGGGATATAGCAAGTGATCTATAAATATTTATTAAAATGAAGAGAAATGAACTGAAATATATAACAAAGTTGAAAAGTATAACACAAATAATTATGTTTCTGAATCCTACTACTTGATTTTTTCCAATATTAGAGATTTTTTTATGGAGTTTGTTATCTGTGATAAATTACAGTTTGAGTTTAGGATTTGTGTGTGTGTGTGGTATGAAATTACATTAAATCTTAAATGTTGCCTAGGTCCTAGTCTTCTATGTCTCATATTTTGTTTTTGTTTATTTATTTAGTAAGAATACATCAAGTACCTACTATGAAACAGGTGTTCTTTTGGGCACTGGGGTTACAGAGGTGATCAAAAAAGTACAACTTTAACAAAACAAGTTGAGATTGTCTCCAAGTACCAAAATCACCACTATCACTGCTGCTGCTGCTAAGTCACTTCAGTCGTGTCCGACTCTGTATGACCCCATAGACGGCAGCCCACCAGGCTCCCCTGTCCCTGGGATTCTCCAGGCAAGAACACTGGAGTGGGTTGCCATTTCCTTCTCCAATGCATGAAAGTGAAAATTGAAAGTGACGTTGCTCAGTCCTGTCCAACTCTTAGTGATAGCGACCCCATGGACCACAGCCCACCAGGCTCCTCTGTCCATGGGATTTTCCAGGCAAGAGTACTGGAGTGGGGTGCCATTGCCTTCTCCACACCACTGTCACAAACAGCAACAAATTCCAGTTCCCTTATAGCATCTGTTCTAGGTGGAAGTGACAGAAAAGCAAAATAAATACAACATATAGAATGATAAGCATTAAGTGTGAGGGAAAAAACAAAGCAGGAAAGTGGTGAGTGAAATTAGAATGGAAGTCAAGGATAGCAAATGTGTTTGTATTAGTATGTAACATATATATGATGTATTTATATATAAATATATAATTTGTCACATATAATATCACATCAAATTATATCATTATATACTATATCATAATATGATATAGTTTTAACACATTTAAATATAGTATTAGAAATATTTATATGAATATATTATATGATATATAAAATTTATTTATATATAATATATACATAAATACATTTAAATATTTTAACTGAATTAGTATGTTTAAATTTTAAATAAATACATATACAAAAAGTAACAGAGAAGGCGAGTAAAAATGTCCTGGAACGTGTGTGTTGTTTTTATGTTTCTAGAAATAGCAAGGATATCAGTGAGACCAGATTAGAGAGTAAAGTAGAGAGTATCATGAGAAAAGATCAGAGAAGTATCAGGAGGACGAGATGTTTTTTAATTTGTAACAGAGAAAATATCAATCAGATCATTATTTTTAATTATTGCTCACATTACTTTATTTATTCTTAGTTTCAGTTCAGTTCAGTTCAGTTCAGTCGTTCAGTCTTGTCCGACTCTTTGCAACCCCATGAATTGCAGCACGCCAGGCCTCCCTGACCATCACCAACTCCCGGAGTTTACCCAAACTTATGTCCACCGAGTCAGTGATGCCATCCAGCCATCTCATCCTTGTCGTCCCCTTCTCCTCCTGGCCCCAATCCCTCCCAGAATCAGGGTCTCTTCCAATGAATCAACTCTTCTCATGAGGTGGCCAAAGTATTGGAGTTTCAGCTTCAGCATCAGTCCTTCCAATGATCACCCAGGACTGATCTCCTTTAGAATGGACTGGTTGGATCTCCTTTCAGTCCAAGGGACTCTCAAGAGTCTTCTCCAACATCACAGTTCAAAAGCGTCAATTCTTCGGTGCTCAGTTTTCTTCACAGTCCAACTCTCACATCCATACATGACCAGTGTGAAAACCATAGCCTTGATTAGAGGGACCTTAGTTGGCAAAGTAATGTCTCTGCTTTTGAATATGCTATCTAGGTTGGTTATAACTTTCCTTCCAAGGAGGAGTAAGCATCTTTTAAATTCATGGCTGCAATCACCATCTGCAGTGATTTTGGAACCCCCAAAAATAAAGTCTGACACTGTTTCCCCATCTATTTCCCATGAAGTGATGGGACCAGATGCCATGATCTTAGTTTTATGAATGTTGAGCTTAATAGTTATTAACTTATTAAAAATTTAAGACTACTTTCACAAATATTAGTTTCGTTAATTTTCTTCCTGTTCTCATTAAAATGGAATTGAAGAAAAGCATATTTTAGACCAAAAATTGAAGTTATTTCCAAATTTCAAATTTATTTTCAGTGAGACCTTGTGACAATTACTGAAAGTGCTTGAGCTTTGGTTATAAATTAGAGAATATCTGTTAGGACCAAGCTAGACAACTGAAGTTTATGGCATTCAGTAAGCCTTAGATAAATATGAATTGTCTTTTTTCTTAGTTAGTTCAGGCTGCTGTAAAAAAAAATGCCATTGTCTGGGTGGTTTATAAGAAATAGAAATTTATTTCCCATAATCCTGAGGACCAAAAATTGAAGATCAAGGAGCAGGCACATTCAGTGTCTGGTGAGGACCCTGACCTTGTCTCTTAGTAGACCATCTTCTATTAGGCACATGGCAGAAGAATCTCTGGGATCTCTTTTGTAAGGATGCTAATCCCAATCATGAGCATCCAAAGTCCTTACCTTCTAATAACATCATATTGGTTATTAGGTTTCCACATGTAAACTTTCAGTTCATTTCAGTTCAGTTGCTCAGTCATGTCCAACACTTTGTGACTCCATGGACTGCAGCACATCAGACTTCCTTGTCCATCACCAACTACTGGGGCTTACTCAAACTCATGTCCATCGAGTAGGTAATGCCATCCAATCATCTCACCCTCTGTTGTCCCCTTCTCCCACCTTCAATCTTTTCCAGCATCAAGGTCTTTTCAAATGAGTCAGTTCTTCCCAACAGGTGGCCAAAGTATTGGAGTTTCAGCTTCAGCATCAATCTTTCCAATGAGTGTTTAGGACTGATTTCCTTTAGGATGGACTGGTTGGATCTCCCTGCAATCCAAGGGACTCTCAAGAGTCTTCTCCAACACACAGTTCAAAAGCATCAATTCTTTGGCACTCAGCTTTCTTTATAGTCCAACTCTCACATCCCTACAAGACTACTGGAAAAACCATAGCTTTGACCGGATGAAACTTTGTCTGTAAAGCAGTCTCTGCTTTTTAATATGCTGTCTAGGTTGGTCATAGCTTTTCTTCCAAGGAGCAAGGGTCTTTTAATTTCATTGCTGCAATCACCATCTGCAGGGATTTTGGAACCACAAAAATTAAATTCTTTCATTTAGTTTCCATTATTTCCCCATCTATTTGCCATGGTGATGGGACTGGATGCCATCATCTTAGTTTTCTGAATGTTTAGTTTTAAGCCAACATTTTCACTCTCCTCTTCCACTTTCATCAAGAGGCTCTTTAGTTCTTCACTTTCTGCCATAAGCATGCTGTCATCTTCATATCTAGGGTTATTGATATTTCTCCCAGCAATCTTCATTCCAGCTTGTGCTTCATCCAGCCTGGCATTTCTCATGATGTACTCTGCATATAAGTTAAATAAGCAAGGTGACAATATACAGCTTTGATGTGCTCCTTTCCTGATTTGGAACCAGTCTCTTGTGCTGTGGCCAGTTCTAACTGTTGCTTCTTGACCTGCATACAGATTTCTCAGGAGGCAGGTCAGTGGTCTGGTATTCACATCTCTTTAGGAATTTTCCATAGTTTGTTGTGATCCACACAGTCAAAGGCTTTGACACAGTTGGTAAAGGAGAAATAGATATTTTTTGTGGAATTCTTGTGATTTTTTTATGATCCAATGGATGTTGGCAATATAATTTCTGGTTCCTCTGCCTTTTCTAAACCCAGCTTGAACATCTGGAAGTTTATGGTTCACATACTGTTGAAGCCTGGCTTGGAGAATTTTGAGCATTTTTGTTAGTGTGTGAGATGAGTGCAATTGTGCAGCTGTTTGAACATTCTCTGGCGTTGCCTTTCTTTGGGATTGGAATAAAAACTGACCTTTTCCAGTCCTGTGGTCATTGCTAAGTTTTCCAGATTTGCTGCCATATTGAGTGCAGCACTTGCACAGCATCATCTTTTAGGATTGAAATTAGCTCAACTGGAATTCCATCACCTCCATTCAGTTCAGTTCAGTTCAGTTCAGTTCAGTTCAGTTGCTCAGTCTTGTCTGACTCTTTGAGGCCCCATGAGTTGCAGCACGCCAGGCCTCCCTGTCCATCACCAACTCCTGGAGTTCACTCAAACTTATGTCCATTGAGTCAGTGATGCCATCCAGCCATCTCATCCTCATCCTCCCCTTCTCCTCCTGCCCCCAATCCCTCCCAGCATCAGAGTCTTTTCCAATGAGTCAACTCTTCGGATGAGGTGGCCAAAGTATTGGAGTTTCAGCTTCAGCATCATTCCCTCCAAAGAACACCCAGGACTGATCTCTTTTAGCATGGACTGGTTGGATCTCCTTGCAGTCCAAGGGACTCTCAAGAGTCTTCTCCAACACCACAGTTCAAAAGCATCAATTCTTTGACACTGAGCTTTTTTCATAGTCCAATTCTCACATCCATACATGACTACTGGAAAAACCATAGCCTTGACTAGATGGACCTTTGTTGGCAATGTAATGTCTCTGCTTTTGAATATGCTACCTAGGTTGGTCATAACTTTTCTTCCAAGGAATAAGCGTCTTTTAGTTTCCTGGCTGCAGTCACCAACTGCAGTGATTCTGGAGCCCCAAAAAATAAACTCTGACACTATTTCCACTGTTTCCCCGTCTATTTGCCATAAAGTGAGGGACCAGATGCCATATCTTCGTTTTCTGAATGTTGAGCTTTAAGCCAATTTTTTCACTTTCCTCTTTCACTTTCACCAAGAGTCTTTTTAAGTCCTGTTCACTTTCTTCCATAATGGTGGTGTCATCTGCATATCTGAGGTTATTGATATTTCACCTGGCAATGCTGATTCCAGCCTGTGCTTCTTCTAGCCCAGTGTTTCTCATGATGTACTCTGCATATAAGATAAATAAGCAGGGAAACAATAGACAGCCTTGACGTACTTCTTTTCCTATTTGGAACCAGTCTGTTGTTCCATGTTCCATTCTAACTATTGCTTCCTGACCTGCATATAGGTTTCTCAAGAGGCAGGTCAGGTGGTCTGGTATAGCTTTGTTTATCGTGATGCTTCCTAAGACCCACTTCATACTCCAGGATGTCTGACTCTAGGTGAGTGATTACACCATTGTTGTTTTCTGGTTCATGAAAATCTTCTTGTATATTTCTTCTGTGTATTCCTTCGACCTCTTAATTTTTCTGCTTCTGTTCAGTCCATACCATTTCTGTCCTTCATTGTTCCCATCTTTGCATGATGTTCCCTTGGTGTTTTAATTTTCTTGAAGAGATCTCTACCTAGTCTTTCCCTCTATTTCTTTACATTGATCCTTGAGGAAGACTTTCTTATCTCTCCTTGCTATTCTTTGGATCTCTGCATTCAAATGGGTATATCTTTCTTTTTCTCCTTTGCTTTTAACTTATTTTCTCAGCTATTTATAAGGCCTCATCAGACAACCATTTTGCCTTTTTGTGTTTCTTGGGGATAGTCTTGATCACTGCCTCCTGTACATGTCACGAACCTCCGTCCATAGTTCTTCAAGCATTCTGTCTATCAAATCTCATCCTTTGAATCCATTTGTCATTTCCACAGTATAATCATAGGGATTTTATTTAGGCCATATCTGAATCGTCTAGTGGCGTTCCCTACTTTCTTCTATTTAAGTCTGAATTTTGCAATAAAGAGTTCATGATCTGAGCCGCAGTCAGCTCCCAGTCCTATTTTTGCTGACTGTATGGGACTTTGAGGAAACATTAGCATTCATTCTCTAGCGCCTTCATTTTTCTATGTCTTCTTATTTAATCAATATATCATTCAAAATATGAAATGTTACATACTCAGTATATCAAGAATACCCTGATGATCAGTATTTTAATTTTAACTTTATTTTTACCTTTATACAAAGCCAAATAAGACTGTTTTAAAATATTTGTGATTATTAGGCTAGCTGCAATTTTCAACGCATAGTAAAAGAAAAATAATAAAAATTGTCTTAAAGAATGTTAAAGATCACCAGCCAGAGATCACCAGAAACCTACCAACAGTCTAGCAAAATCATACAGAAGACGATTTGAATCTTTGGTTGTACATAAGAAAGAGTTAGGAGAGATTTGTTAGAGAATTTAGGTTTGTTCTAAATATTCTGAGGATTTCCCTGGTGGCTCAGATGGTAAAGAGTCTGCCTGCAATGCAAGAGACCTAGGTTTGATCCCTGATTTAGGAAGATAATCTGGAGAAGGAAATGGTAACCCACTCCAGTATTCTTGCCTGGAGAATCCCATGGATGGAGAAGCCTGGTAGGCTACAGTCCACGGGGTCACAAAGAGCCGAATACAACTGAGCAACAAACACTTTCAGTATTCTGAAGAGGGTTCTGAATTAGATTCTGGCAGAATTGGGGACAATTCAGTAATGTGTATGCTGATAATTTTTACCTACAAAGCACAAATATTAAAGCAGAACTAGACATGCTATTATAAAGACATGAGGTTAATCATGCTAATTTCTATAATTGCTAAACATATTAGTCTCTGTCCTCTTTTAGAGCTGGTCATAGAATAAACTTGCCTTTTCTTTTTCCACCCCCCCCCCAAGCATAGAGTGACTTTATCTTATTATTTTTTAGATTCTAGAGAATTGTTTGGAGAAGGCAGTGGCACCCCACTCCAGTACTCTTGCCTGGGAAATCCCATGGACAGAGGAGCCTGGTAGGCTGCAGTCCATGGGGTCGCTAAGAGTCGGACACGACTGAGCGACTTCACTTTCACTTTTCACTTTCATGCATTGGAGAAGGAAATGGCAACCCAATCCAGTGTTCTTGCCTGGAGAATCCCAGGGATGGGGAAGCCTGGTGGGCTGCCGTCTGTGGGGTCACACAGAGTCGGACACGACTGAAGTGACTTAGCAGCAGCAGAGAATTGTTTATGACTGTTGGGATTATTCAAGGTGAGCTGTAAGATGCCAGTTGTTAGCTTCCAAAGTCCTTTTCACTTTCTTGGGGGTCCAAAATGGAACTATTACATAAAAATGCCCAGAAAGTATATACTTTCTGGGCATTTTTAGCTGTTTATCACATTTCAGTGTGCATTATTAAGCAAACTTCATCTTCATGGAGGAACACAATTGAATTGCCTAATTTTTATGAAGTTTTACATGACAAATATTATACTTGATGGCCAATTAAAAATAAAAACTCATCTGTCATGGTTTAATATGTAAATGGTTAGAAGGCAGAGACCAGATCTATTTAAATTATTTTTTCTAGCATCTCACATACTATCATTCAAGTATGTGAAGTTAATTAAAACTATCTGATGATAATACCAAATGTTCCTCTAGGGATGCAGACCATTCCTCAGGGATGAATGAAGAATGAAAAGTGAAGAGGGACATCTAATACCAATTTGCATCAAAATTAAAGCAAACTGATCAAATTGGGTGTGGTCTTCCTAAACACCTATGAATAGTGATTAAAGGATCTCAGTGAATACGTCCAGAGACAATAGATTATGATGCTATAAAGTCCCCATATGCAGTATGCATGATGTGGAAATTCTGTGGATGCAAGTGGGGGAAACTAGAAAGAAGAATTGGAAAAGTAAAAAGATGATGAGTCTAGACTTTGTGGGACATAAATTTAGAAATTCCGTAAATTTTACAATGTTCCCGATTATGACTAATTGCTAAGACTGGCCTGAATAGAGGAACAGCTTTTGGATTCCTAGAGCAGAAGAGATGCCATTGTTTTGTGTGGCAACTGACAAGAGTAAGTATATATTCCTGCACTTGGGAAGTTATGACTGTACCTGAAATAAAAATTTTGTGTTATTGTGGAAAGGTAAGTTTGATGAAAAATAAGACAAGCATTAAACACATAGCGCTAAGGAGCATAATGAGAACACATTGGACGAGGAATTATGTTCCTAGAGCTAAATGTTTTGATTCTGTAACACTACGACATACAGTTTAGTAGGACTCAGCCTATAAAATATGTCACAGGAACATTCATTGCTTTATAAAATATTAATCTTAGATTTTAATGTCATAGATGGAAAAGAATTTCTTTAAACTTGAAATTTAAGAAAATATAGACTTTTCACTGTGTACCACAAGTGATTTCAGATTTCAAACAATAGGTAATAGCATGTGATGCACCTGAGCAGTGGAAAAAGTCACTCTTTTTTAAATGGAATTTCCAATTCATCTTACTATTTTATATAAATCCCTTTAAAACAATAATATTTTATTTTCCTGATTCAATTGTTAGATGAATAGATTGTATGAGTCGTATTTTGTTTAATTCTCAGTAGGAATATGTTATCTCCACTAACAGAAAGAATTATGTAAAAGCACGGAAAATAAGAAAATAACTAAACATTCAATTTCTGTGTGTGATATTGACACAATTATGTAAAAATCAACTGTTATTGAAAATGAAAACACAAGAGACAGATTAGTAGAATATTTCAGGATAATGAGTGTTTTGATAAAACATTTTAGTACTGTGACACTGAACTGCCGATTGGATAAATAAGAGCCCAGGTTTTAAGTGTTATGTGTATGTGTGTTGTAAAGTATAAATATACATAATCATTGAGCCATGAAATCTCACGCTATCAATAATATTTGTTTAGTATTTTTATTGTGTAACATTGCCATGATTTGCCTATACAAGAAGTAACTATTCACACATACACAGACATCAACTTTTAAAACAGTACCTAGTTTAAGTTATAGAAGACCCCCTGCTTGTGAGCCTAAATAAATTCAGTGTGAGAATTTGTGAGAAACCTAGTAAGAAAAAAAAGAGAGGAAGGGAGGGAGGAAGGGATGGAGAGAGTGACTTAGGAAGATTCAGTGCTGAAACTGTGTGTTTAAATGAGATCAATTAGGTTAATGACTAAAAATAAGAAACCCATTATGTACTTTTAATAGCCAAAAAGCTCCTGGATTCATTTCCATAATAATTTAAGGAGTTAAATGGTCAAATTACAGTCCTGATCTTTACCTTCTTGAGGTTCTTATTTCCATTCTTGTTAACATGCAAATAAATAATACAATTAATCCTTTTTCTTTTTAACATGTTATATTAAAATTTTGTATTTCTAAAGAGTTTCCTTTCTTATTTTGGTCTTTTAGAGAGAATTGCTTTGTTCCTAGAGGAACTGAAGTCTTGACTATATATATCTACTATTTTCCGGGACCATCTCTTGTACTTGATCATTTCTACTTTGATTCTACTTGTCTCAATAAAATAGAATAAAAAATAAAATTCTGTTTATAGTAGGAGAGATTGAATACAAATGAGCTTGGAAGCTTTGATTATTTTTTGTCTGTAACTTTATTTCTGAGGAGAGCATGGCAACCCAGTCCGGTATTCTTGTATGGAAAAGACCATGGACAGAGGAACCTGGTGGGCTACAGTCCATGGGGTTGTAAAGAGTCAGGCATGACTGAAAGTTTATTAGACATAAAGGTGAATGTTACAAGTTGCATTTTAAAGTAGCATCTCTCACTCCTCTGGCATCTTAATCTATAAAGTGTTGGTTTTCTAATTATCTTATCTACCACAAATTTTCTATGGTACAAAAGCACAGATATAAATGGAGAACTGTTAAAGGTGAAATGAAAATTATCTTTAGATTAAGTTTTCCACATAAAATAAAGTTGTTTTGATTAACAAAATGCCAATTTATGCATGAAGGTGCTTTGGAAGTGTGTTTAATAGAACAAGCTCATAAAACATATACATGCTAGAATCATAAAATGATCTATGTGTGTGTATGTGTGTCACTTAGAAAAAAATACACTTAATTGTATTATTAAAATTGGCCTAATGTAAAACCTCTATTTTTCAACTTTTTCAGGGAAAATGCATTCATTTAGTATATCACCCATAGTAATATATTATCAGCACATGCTGGTCATGAGTTAATTTTCTATATATGTAATGGGAATGTTTTATTTAGTCCCTGCAGTACCAAAATGTTAAAAGTAACTGGATCACCAAATATTTTAAGTGATCTAGGTGGCAGGAATTCAAGTGTTACTGTAAAATTTATATTATTAATAGAATTAACATTTCTTGTGTTACTAAAGCCCAGTGAAGAAGAATGTATATATTTGTGAGTAAAGATTCCATAATTTAAAAACATAACAAATTCACAGGTCAAAATAATATAGTCTCAAGTGGTCTTTCTTGGATCAAGCTTATCATAAAATAGGTATGTAAAAAACATTTTATAAGTTTTACTATTATTTTAAGCATAGAAATTAATTTCATAAAAATATGTCAAAAAGGGTCCCCAAATGATATGATCCAGGTATAGTATAGATGTTGGTGTATGTTTTGAAGACAACTTTAAGTCATTTTAATATAGAATAAAAATTGGATAATAAAATGAGACAGAAATGATTTTGGCAAGTAAAAACTAATATTGAGAAAATAAATATAAATCATTAATACCTTGTATTTTAAACTTTCAATTTAATAACTAATTCCATTTTATAAATCTCTTTTCCTTTACCTTTTTCTTTTTTTATTGAATTATGGCTGATTTGGGTTTCCCTGGTGGCTCAGATGATAAAGAATCCATCTGAGCTGTGGGTTTGATCCTTGGGTTGGGAAGATCCCCTGGAGAAGAGCATGGCGACCCACTCCAGTATACTTGCCTGGAGAATCCCCATGGACAGAGGATCCAGCGGGCTACACAGTCCACTGGGTTGCAAAGAGCTGGACACGACTGAGAGACTAAGCATAGCATGATTGATTCATCATATTGGGTTCATTTCTATTGTACAGCAAAATAATTCCGTTATACATATATACATATATATTTTCTTTTTCATATTTTTATTAGGGTTTATATAGGATATTGAATATAGTTATCTGTGCTGTACAGTAGGTTCTTTTAGTTTATTCATTCTCTGTATGATAGCTTGCATCTGGTAATTCCAAACTCCCTATTCATCCCTTCCCTAGCCCCCATTCCCTTGGCAACCACAGATCTGTTCTCTATGTCTGTAAGCCTGTTTCTGTTTTGCAGATAAGTTCATTTGTGTTGTATTTTAGATCCCACACATAAGTGTTATCAACTGGAAGATTAGGATTGACATATATACACTTTATGTTTAAAATGGATTATCTACTGGGAAGCTGCTGCACAGCACAGGGAGCTCAACTCAGTGCTCTGTGAAGACCGAGACGGGATGGAAGAGTGGGAGTGGGGTCCACTAGAGAGGGGATCCATGTGTACATACAGCTATAGAGAGGGGATCCATGTGTACATAGAGCTGATTCACTTCACCTTACAGCAGAAACACAACACCGCAAAGCAGTTATTCATGGAAAAAATAGATATGTCTATTTTTAAAAGATAAAGCGGCTTATTTTTTTAAGAGGCTGCCTATTCAAGGTCCCAGTACTTTCAGATTATGCTAGCCCTATTTTCTGAATGAACTATAATACACACAGAGATATTTTTTAGAGAAAAACATATGGTTAGAAAACTAGTATAATCTATGGATATATTCAGCTTTATTGTATTAGCTGTTAATATATCAGCAGAGATGGTTTTTACTATCTGGGTTCATAGACTTTTTTTTCTTTCTTTTAAATCAATAGGCTTTATTCTTTTAGCTTTTGTTTAACAGAAAGATGGATTGAAAAGCAAAGTTCTCATATACACTGGTATCCCATCTCCTCACAGTTTCTCCTATTGTTAATCTTTTGCATTATTATAGTAAAATTTTTACAGCTGATGAACTAATATTAATAGACTATTGTTAACTAAAATTTATAATTTACTTTATTGTTCATTCTTTATGTTGTATAGTTCTTGACCAATGAATAAGGCCATATAGCCTTATTTATAATATCATAGAAAATAATTTCACTGTCCTTAAACCCCTGTGATTTACTTCTTGATTTCTCTTTTGTGCTCCCAAATTCCCTGATAATCACTGATATTTTATTTGACAGTGGCTTTGCTTTTTTCTAGGATTTAACTTAGTTGGAATGATATAGGATATAACCTTTTCAGACTGTCCTCTTTCATTTAGCAATATGCATTTAAGATTCCAATATATCTTCTTGTGACTTGATAGCACATTTCTTTTTACTGCTGAACAATATTTCACTGTCTGTATGTACCTGTTGCTGCGAAGTCACTTCAGTCGTGTCCGACTCTGTGCGACCCCATAGACGGCAGCCCACCAGGCTCCCCCATCCCTGGGACTCTCCAGGCAAGAACACTGGAGTGGGTTGCCATTTCCTTCTCCAATGCATGAAAGCGAAAAGTGAAAGTGAAGTGAAGTCGCTCACTCGTCTCCGACTCTTAGCGACCCGATGGACTGCAGCCTACCAGGCCCCTCCATCCATGGGATTTTCCAGGCAAGAGTACTGGAGTGGGGTGCCATTGCCTTCTCCGTCTGTATGTACCAGTGTTTCTTCATCCATTTGCCTACTAAAGGATATCTTGAAAAAGTGAAAGTGAAGTCGCTCAGTCGTGTCCGACTCTTTGCAACCCCATGAACTATAGCCTACCAGGTTTCTCTGTCCATGGGATTTTCCAGGCAAGGATACTGGAGTGGGTTGCTATTTCCTTCTGCAGGAGATCTTCCCAACCCAGGGATCAGTTACTTCTAATTTCTGGCAATTATGAAAATAACTACTGTATATATTCATAAGTAACATAAACATAAATTTTTGACTCCTTTGAGTAAAGTTATTTGAATTTTAATTAAAACACATTTTAGTGAAAGGGAAATAAATTAGGTGAATATAAAAAGTAATATGTTTGTCTTGTACTACATATATATTATTATGGGAAGGCATGTTAGTTCTCAGGAAGCTGCAAACTATCACCTAAAGTGGCTGAACCATTTTGCATTCCCACCAGCAGTGAATGAGAGCTCCTGTTACTCTAACTACTCATCAGCATTTGGTGGTGTCACTCTTTTGGATTTTGTCCACTCTGTATAGTGTGTGGGTTTCCCAGATGACTCTGTGGGTGAAAGAATCCACCTGCAATGCAGGAGATGTCAGTTCAGTTTCTGGGTCAGGAAGATCCCTTGGAGGAAGGCACAGCAACCCACTCTAGTATTCTTGCCTGAAGAATCCCATGGACATGAGGAGACTTGCAGGCTAGAGTCCATAGGGACCCAGAGTTAAACACTACTGACTAGCCTGAGCACACACACACAGGCAAATAATGTGTAGTGGTATCTCACTGTTGTTTAAATTTGCAATTCCATAATGACATTTGATGCTGAGCACCTTTTCATATGCTTATTTTCCTTTTGTGTATATATTTGTTGAGGTGTCTGCTTAGATCTTTGATGATTTTTTTTTTAAAAATTGGGTTGTTTTGTCTTTCTTTTTGTTGAGTTTTAAGAGTTTTTTGTACATCTTGGAGAGCAGTCATGTCACATCTTTTCAAATTACTAAAATCTTTGTTAAAAGTAGAAAATCCATTCCACTGGATCAATATCTTTACTTTGATTCAAATACTGAATCACTCTAATAAAATAGGGGGTATCTTTACATCTCAAGTTCACAACAATTTAAAATTTTTGAATAATAATTTAAAAGCTAATATTTTGTCCATTAATCTGTCTCTTGAAAGTAATTGTGCTTCTTTATAAATGAGAACTGGTAGCTCAGCTGGTAAAAATCTGCCTGCAATTCAGAAGACCCTGGTTCAATTCCTGGGTTGGCAAGATCCCCTGGAGAAGGGATAGGCCACCCACTCCGGTATTCTTGGGCTTCCTTTGTGGCTCAAATGGTAAAGAATCTGCCTGCAATGCAGGAGTTCTGGGTTCAATGGCTGGGTTGGGAAGATTCCCTGGAGGAGGGAAAGACAATCCATTCGAGTATTCTCGCCTGGAGAATCCCCATGGACAGAGGAGCCTGACAGGCTACAATCCATGGGGTCCAAAGAGCTGGACACAACTGAGCGACTATGCACATACACAGAAATGAGCCCTAGAATCTTTCAGATAAGTAAAATTAGTAATACTTTAAAAATGTGTGTTTTACAACATCTTTAATTTTAAAGACGAATGCTAAAGTATATTTTTCCTATAGAAAAAAGCTTAGGGAAGAAACATTACCCTTTAAAGTATCTGCATATTTTGCTTGTCAATAACTACTGAAAAATAATTTGTAGATGAATGACTCTATCCCTATATTTTATATACTTCTGCAAAACTTCCTCACTTGATTGCATTTTGAAAGAAGTAAGAAGTAACTCATTCATATATTCATCTAACCTTTAAAGAACTCTTCCAAGCATTTTGTTAGGATCTGACAACACCCAATTGAATAGGTTAAGGTCTTAGATTTTGATATTCAAAATGTGATGAATGAAGAAGATGTGAAAAAATATATATTTTACTAAGTACAGTGTTTTATAATAGCAGTATATATCCTGAAATAACTTAAATCTAATTATTTACTGTTCCCTGTCATTCATCTGTGTGTATATATAGTAACATATGGTAAACATATGTTTTCCATATTATATGCAATAAATATTATATTACTGTATGCATAAATTTACAGTTAGTAAATATGATATTGTTAGAGTTGGCTTAGTTCGATAGTTCGAAGACATCTTAAAAACAACATGGAAATTATTACTTTGCAAAAATCTGAGTTTAACATATAGTATAAAGCAAGTGTAAATTAGTGATGGTAATAATAATACATTTCTACTAGCTCCCTAATTTTTTAATGTTTAATTGGTATAGTACAATACATGATATCAGTAATTTTAAAACAGAACATCATACACATCCACAAAGTATTGAAGAAAATGATAAAATATGTCATTCCCTTTTGTGAAGAAGTGGAGCAGGATGAAATGCAGCTCACATTGCACCTAGGCTGGAAAATAGAGAGATTATTTCCAAAGCAAGCATGGAATTACTGTACAAGTAAACTTTGTTTAAAATATATTCCCTATCTTTTTGAAATGAAAAAGTACAACCAAGAAGAAAATCTACAAATAACCTAAATATGCTGTTGCTGCTAAATCACGTCAGTCGTGTCTGACTCTGTGCGACCCCACAGATGGCAGCCCACCAGGCTCCCCCGTCCCTGGGATTCTCCAGGCAAGAACACTGGAGTGGGCTGCCATTTCCTTCTCCAGTGCATGAATGTGAAAAGTGAAAGTGAAGTCGCTCAGTGGAGCCCGACTCGGAGACCCCATGGACTGCAGCCTACCAGGCTCCTCCCTCCCTAAGATTTTCCTGGCAAGAGTACTGGAGTGGGCTGCCATTGCCTTATCTGAACCTAAATATGGACAGGGACAAAAAAAAATTTCTTGGCCACACCATGCAGCATGTGGTATGTTAGTTCCCGTGACCAGGGATAAACACATGTGCCCTGCAGTGGAAGCATGTAGTCCTAACCATTGGACCGCCAGGAAAATCACTGTAATTCTTTATACTAACTTGGTAAAGACATGCATTGAAAGGCTTGGACTACTAGTCATATCTGGATTATAAAAAAGATGAATGGAATAATATATGCATAAGTTTGAATACTATTTTAGAATATTACTATCTATTGTGCATTGTGCTGCTACTGAAAATTTCCCATTTAATATAAAAATAAAAGAAAAATATGTTTACATTGGGGTTGTAATTATTAAATATTTTGAATAAATCCTGGAAACATGATTCTTAAAATTAAATCAGTTTTTGAGATGACTACAGTTTTTTTTTGTTGTTGTTGTTGTTATTTTGTTGGCTAATAGATTTCTGAGTAAGAATAGGAGTTCTATACTAATTTAAAGATGTTTCTAAAATGTTATTGATAATCTGATAACAGTATTGAATCAGCTCCTTATGGACACAATAAAGTGAGCAATGAAAATATAATAGGAATCGTAATGATAGAGATATTTGTTTTTAAGTAAAAATCTCATTAATGCCCAAGTGATTTCGTGTCTTTAAAGAAGAATATTTAAGAGTCACGTTTGGGATAGTAATTACATTATTGTAGTTTTGCTGTGGTAAAAATGTAATTTTGAGTACATAGAAAAGTTGAAATACTGACATTTCATGGAATTATAAACTAGAATTTTGACTGATTCTATAAAAGAAAAGCCTCTTCATAATTGAGTACTTCCCTTGTCAAAGTCAGTTGAGGAGAGAAAAGTCATTTACTTATGTGGTATATACATTAAAAACAAATTGTCATTTGTATAGTTATGGAAAGTTGTTATCTAATATTATCTAATGTAGAAAATTTATACCAGGAAAATAATCAGCAGTGTACAATTAAATTAAATGTGTGCTAAGAATAAAAGCCAATCTAAGTTTTGTGACATGAACATTTAAGATTAATTCTATATACAAATGCAGAGCTCAATAACATTTCAAATAATCACTTTTAAAAATATTTTAAAATTAATGTATTAAACTGATAAGGAAATAAATTTAATGTGTTTCTTCATTTAATAATTTATTTATTAAGCACAGATTCTGTATAAAGCACTATGCTACACACTGAGGATACAGCAATGCTTTTTAAAAATTGCACATGGGTGAAAAAGAGAAAATGCAACAGAGATATCTGACCTAATATAAGGGTAATAAATGTTTGTCCACAGTAAATGATGTTTGGGTTAAGGTTTAAAAGAGTTCAAAAGGCAAACAATCCTCCCCAAATGAAGCATTTCACACAATTTGTATAAAGTTAGGATGAAACATGTTCATTAAAGTACATGGAAGAAAATATAATTACCTGGAATTCAAAGAATGAATGGAGTGTTACAAGGTATGAGAGTAAAGACCTGCGTAGATCGAGAGAGGACTTAAAGGTCATGCTGATAATTTTGCTTTTCATCTTGAGTGAAGACTTTACATTAAAATTGATATCATCAGGTGTATGTTTGAGAAAACAATTTTGTTTAGTTCCAGAAGTACAATTTAGAGGTATAAAAAGTTGACACAGGAGGAGACTATTCCCTGTTATGGTAGACTAGATGAAAGAAATGTTGTGGAGCTATAAAAATGAAATGAGTAAATTTCAAAATTAATTAAGAGATAAGTTAACCAGACAATGGGGTCTCAAAGAGTAAGACATGACTCAGTGCCTAAGCACAGCACAGCACATTCTACGACTTGATTTTGCTAACTTAAAGATTATTTAGTGATCTTCCTAAAAGTTTAATGATTATTTAGTGATCTTGCTAAACATATTATCTGCTTTTACATTTGCCTATAATACAAATTCTGTATTTTGTATCTAGAGGGAATGCTGAACCATGCTTCAAGAGACTGTATGTTATACAAATTCTCACCTCTAATAAACTGTGCTGTGCTGTGCTTAGTCATGTTTGAATCTTTGCAACCACGCCAACTGTAGTCCACCAGGCTCCTCTGTCCATGGGGATTCTCCAGACAAGAATACTGGAGTAAGTTGCCTTTCTCTCCTCCAGGGGATCTTCCCAAATCAGGGACTGAACCGAGGTCTTCCACATTGCAGGTGGATTCTTTACCATCTGAGCCATGAAGGAAGCCCCAGAATACTGATTGGGTTGCTTCTCCAGGGGATCTTCTCCATCCAGGAATTGACCCAGGGTCTCCTGCATTGCAGGAAGATTCTTTGCCAGCTGAACTACTGGGGAAGTTCCTCTAATAAACTACTTAGAATTAAGAGAAATGAAATTATATTCTGTTTTCCTCTCTTCTAGCAACTCCTTGCTACTATGTATTTTACCTCACAGAGGCAGATACTGGGGGGACTCCCATATCCTTTTGATATACACCATTCCTGTGCACTGAGTAGACCAGGGGTCCCAGGAAAATAACACCCCCAGAAATCCTCAAACAATCTATAATGAGTATTGGTCAATATTCCCTAAATACTCCTCTCCCTTATCCATCAAGTGGAATGACTTTTCAGCCTTCCCAAATCTGTCTGAGTTCCACAGCAGGACTGAATGGCAAATGCCTATGGTGTAATCAGCTCAGTAACACACGCTTGATCTACTTCCTTCTATTCCTGTCTTTCTAATGCACCCTGAGGTCACTCCCCATAAAAGAAATATCTCAGGGTATGTTTATAAGAATTCTATATTTGTCAGGATTCTACAGAGAAACAGTACACAGTTCGAGATGTGTAGGCTGAATTGGTTAGTTAGAGAACCAGAATAGCTGGTGACTTAGTTCTGATTTTGAGTGGCCGTGGCATGCAGTTGCTTGAAGAAGGGCTTCAGTTCCCAACCAGGTATTGAGGTTGGGTCACAATGAAAAGAGTACAGAACCCTAGCCAGTAGAACAGTAGTCAGTGAAAAGGCCCTGACCCTTTGACTTAGCAGAAAAAAGAATTCCCAAGAAGAGGAAAAGTAGTGAAATAAGTGAAATATTTATTAGGGGGAGAAAGAGTACAGGTGTGTGAATAGACACATGGTGGACTCAGAGAGACAGTTGTGCCTTCGTGGTGGTTTCAGTCACTTTATGGGGACTGTTTTTCCTGGGTTTCCTTTTCCAGTCATTTTGATTTGCCTGGTTGTGAGTCTACATTTGCTGTATCTTAGGAACCTCCCACTTATGGGTACTCATCTCTTAGCCAAGATGGATTCTAATGAAGAGGCTTATGGGTAGTTGACATCACTATGAGGTGATACCTGCTCCCTTTTTGACCTCCAAGGAGCTTTTCTGCACTTGTGTAGTCATGGAGGTCACCTTGACTTTGAGAATGAGGAATGGTCTTTTGTCTCCTGCTTAGGCAGGGCCCAGCCTCCTCCATCATCCTGCTTTTATAGAGTTTCTGCTATTATGGATTTCTGTCCACAAGGGAGAAACTGTTCTGCCTGGATCCCACCTATCCCCTGCCTCAGTTCCAGTGTGAGTCCAAAGGTCTGGAGAAACCAGAAGAGATGACGCTGTAGTTCTAGTCTGAGAGTCAGTAGGCTCAAGGCCCAAGAAGAGCAGCTATTTCACCCTGATCTGCAGAAAGAAAAAGACTGATGCACAAGCTCAAATGCTGTCAGGAAGAATTCTCTCTTATTTGTGGGAGGGTCAGCCTTAAAACTGATCATTTAAAGAACTAAGATAATGGCATCCAGTTCCATCACTTCATGACAAATAGATAGGGAAGCAATGGAAACAGTGAAAAGCTTTATTTTCTTGGGCTCCAAAATCACTGCAGTTAGTGACTGCAGCCAGGAATTTAAAAGATGCTTACTCCTTGGAAGAAAAGCTATTACCAACCTAGACAGCATATTAAAAAGCAGAGATATTACTGTGCTGACAAAGGTCCATCTAGTCAAAGCTATGGATTTTCCAGCAGTCATGTACAGATGTAAGAGTTGGGCCATAAAGAAGTCTGAGCACTGAAGAATTGATGCTTTTGAATTGTGGTGCTAGAGAAGACTGTTGAGAGTCTCTTGGACTGTAAGGAGATCAAACCAGTTAATCCTAGGAAATCAACCCTGAATATTCATTGGAAGGACTGATGCTAAAGTTGAAACTCCAGTACTTTTGCCACCAAAATATGTGGTGGCCAAATACTTTGTGAAGAGCCGACTCATTGGAAAAGACCTTGATGCTGGAAAAGATTGAGAGCAAGAGGAGAAGCCGGCAACAGAGGATGAGATATTTGGATGGCATCATGGACTCAATCCAGTGGTCATAACTTTGAGCAAACTCTGGGAAATAGTGAAGGACAGGAAAGTCTGGTGTGGTGCAGTCCATGGGGGTCACAAAGTGCCAGACCTAACTAAGCGACTAAACAACAATAGCACTTTTGTTCTATTCTGGCCTTAATTTTATCAGATAAACTTTACCCATATTATGGAGAGAAATCTGTTTTACTCAGTCTACAGATTGAAATGTTAATTGCTTCCCAAAACACTCACTAGAACACTCAGAATAATGAATGTTTCATCAAATATCTGGATACACCATGGTATCAAGTAGATATGTGAAATTAATCATCACAGATACACACAGAGGTACACTTTGCCAACAAAGACCTTTTAGTCAAAGCTATGGTTTTTCCAGTAGTCATGTATTGATGTGAGAGTTGAACAATAAAGAAGGCTGAGCACCAAAGAAGTTGTTTTTGTGCTGTGGTGTTGAGAAGACTCTTGAGAGTCCCCTGGACTGCAAGGAAATCAAATCTGTTAATCCTAAAGGAAATCAATCCTGAATAGTTTTGGAAGGACTGATGATGAAGCTGAAGCTCCAGTATTTTGGCCACCTGATGTGAAGAGTTGACTCCTTAGAAAAGACCCCAATGCTGGGAAAGATTCAAGGCAGAAGGAAAAGGAGAAGGGGAAGACAGAGGATGAGATCAGTTCAATTCAGTCGCTCAGTCATGTCTGATTCTTTGTGACCCCATGGGCTGCAGAACACCAGGCTTCCCTGTCCATGGCCGACTCCCAGAGCTTACTCAAACTCATGTCCATCAAGTCGGTGACACCATCCAACCATCTCATCCTCTGTCGTCCCTTTCTTCTCCCACCTTCAATTTTTCTCAGCATCAAGGTCTTTTCAAATGAGTCAGCTCTTCGCATCAGGTGGCCAAAGGATTAGAGTTTCAGCTTTAGAGTCAGTGCTTTCAATGAATGTTCAGGACTGATTCCCTTTAGGATGGACTGGCTGGATCTCCTTGCAATCCAAGGGACTCTCAAGAGTCATCTCCAACACCACAGTACAAAAGCATCAGTTCTTCAGTGCTCAGCTCTCTTTATGGTCCAACTTTCATATCTAAGCATGGGTTTGACTAGATTGACCTTTGTTGTCAAAGTAATGTCTGCACTTTTTAATATGCTGTCCAGGTCGGTCATAGCTTTTCTTCCACAAATCAACTGTCTTTTAATTTCATGGCTGCAGTCACTGTCTGCAGTGATGACTGCAGAGGATGAGATGGTTGGATGCAAGTGACTGCAGAAGATGAGATGGTTGGATGGTATCACTGACTCAGTGGGCATGAGTTTGAGCAAGCTCTGGAAGATAATGAAGAACAGGGAATCCTAGCACACTGCAGTCCAAGGGGTCATAAAGAATCAGACACCCCTGATTGAACAGCAACAAAAGATACACATGCTAACAACTCTCTTTCCAAGGATCACACTTTTCTGATCTGTAACATTTTTCTCTGGAACTGAAGCTTTATTTTTATGTCAAAATGAAACTGAATTTTGTATGTGTTGCTGCTGCTGCTGCTGCTAAGTCACTTCAGTTGTGTCTGACTCTGTGCGACCCCATAGACAGCAGACCATCAGGCTCCCTGTCCCTGGGATTCTCCAGGCAAGAACACTGGAGTGGGGTGCCGTTTCCTTCTCCAGTGCATGAAAGTGAAAAGTCAAAGTGAAGTCACTCAGTTGTGTTCAAATCTTAGTGACCCCATGGACTGTAGCCCACCAGGCTCCTCTATCCATGGGATTCTCCAGGCAAGAGTACTGGAGTGGGCTGCCATTGCTTTCTCCTTATATATGTTACATATGGTCAAAGTTTAAAATATGATAGCCCTCATTTTCTCAGAATCATTCTGGTTCATATTTGTTTCTCTGTATAATTAAACTGATATTTCCTCTTCACTTTTAAAAGTGTTCTACTTGGGCAAAATTATATGATCATCATGGTAACTGGTTCCATTAATATGATGATGGTAATAAAAATTTGAGTATATTTCAATTCTTTATTAAATTATTTTTCTGCTGCTGCTGCTGTTAAGTCACTTCAGTCTTGTCTGACTCTACTGTTTAAAAATATGACAATATACATCATATTTATTTGAAGTAATTTTTCTTCCTGGTTTATTTTATGCTACAGTATTTTACCATGGTATACATGGAATGCCTATTTATAAATGGGATATTATTGTTGATTGTCTTCAATGTATTTTTTTCTTTAGAGGATTTAGAAAAAAATGTATTTGAAAAGTATAAATAATTTATAAGTATGATATAAGGCCTTCCATGGGATCTTCTTTACTGTCCTCAGTTCAGTTCAGTCACACAGTCGTGTCCAACTGTTTGCAGTCCCATGGACTGAAGCACACTAAGCTTCTCTGTCCATCACCAACTCCTGGAGCTTGCTCAAACTCATGTAAATTGAGTCGATAATGCTGTTCAACCATCTCATCTTCTGTCATCCCCTTCTCCTCCCACCTTCAATCTTTCCCAGTATCAGGATCTTTTCAAATGAGTCAGTTCTTTGCATCAGGTGGCCAAAGTATTGGAGCTTCAGCTTCAGTATCAGTCCTTCCAATGAATATTTAGGACTAATTTCCCTTACAATTGACTGGTTTATCTTGCTGTCCAAGGGACTGTCAAGAGTCTTCTCCAACACCACAGTTCAAAAGCATCAATTCTTTGGCGCTCAGCTTTCTTTATGGTCCAACTCTCACATCCATACATGACTGCTGGAAAAACCATAGCTTTGACTAGATGGACCTTTGTCTGTAATGTCTCTGCCTTTTAATATGCTGTCCAGGTTGGTCATAGCTTTTCTTTCAAGGAGCAAGGGTCTTTTAATTTCATGGCTGCAGTCACCATCTGCAGTGATTTTGGAGCCCAAGAAAATAAAGTCTGTCACTGTTTCCATTGTTTCTCCATTCATTTGCCAGGGAGTAATGGGACCAGATGCCATGTTCTTAGTTTTTTGAATGTTGAGTTTTAAGTCAGCTTTTTCACTCTCCTCTTTCACTTTCCTCTTTCTTTTTATAATTTCAGTTCATTGTTCTCTAAGGACAAATCTGAATACTTTCCTGAATTAGACAAATAACCTAAACAGTACCCAATTGATTGATACTTATTTAATTGCCATCAAAGTCAGAGTATGAATATAACCTAAAGATAGTTCACAACTAAGGGAAGGGTGAGAATAGCTGTGACTTCATGGAGCATTCATAGCTTATTTTGTTTATTGTTGAAGATATGGAAACAAAAGGAGAGAGTTCCATGCTGACTGGGAGCCACACAAAGCTAGGGCCAGCAATGTCTCATAAAGGAATGAACCTGTTTACACTTTTTTCTAGTTTATTTTCCTTTTTATCTATGTAGTATGATTGATTCCATAATGTAATTATGATGTAAAAACAGTGACTGATTGGTTAAAGGACATTACATGACATAACTCGGTGGGTATGAGTTTGAATAAGCTCTGAGAATTGATGATGGACAGGGAAGCCTGGCATGCTGCAGTCCATGTGGTCGCTAAGAGTCAGACACTACTGAGCAATTGAAATGACTGACATGGCATAAAAGTTATAAATATAAATGTCTCAAGGTATTTTTGTATCTTCTTGCACCAAGGATGATTTTATTGTTAAATGGAAATAACTTTCTAACAATTATGTTATAGCATATACAACAACATTTTAATATTTATTGATGTTCTAAGTAGCTATTTCAGATAATTTGCTAACTGTGCTTTATTTATTTTTAAAATTTTTTAAATATAAATTTATTTATTTTACTTGGAGGTTAATTACTTTACAATATTGTATTGGTTTTGTAATACATCAACAAGAAGCAAACAGTGTGTGATAAGGGGGGCATTACTGCATTTTCAAAAAGATTCTGCATAATTCTTGTGAGACAGTGGTCTCAAGTTCTTTTAGGGTTTCTTATTGTGAGTCCTTGGTATTCCTGCAACAATGAGAGTGTTGTTATTCAAATGTACATAAATGCATTCAGTCCATAATAATAGTATTCATAGCCATCTATAATAGTTGAAGAAACAATTGTATGAAATGCTTGATATTCATCTGAACTACTTTTGCAATTTCACCTTTAAATTCAGATTTCAGAAATAATACAGCAGTGGCCCTCATAAGATACTCAGATATTTTTGTAAGTTTTTCCTGGACAAGATGGTAGCTTCTTAAACTTCAGACCCTGTTTCACTAAGAGACCTTTTATAAATATATACAATTATAAGAAATGGCTTGAACATATACCCTGATATATAATTATTAAATATATAGCTTTACATGTGTTTAATGACCTTTCTTAATATTCCTTTTTTTTTTTCTAGATACACCATCAGTTAAGATTATACCATCTACTCCTTTTCCACAAGAAGGACAGCCTTTAATTTTGACTTGTGAATCCAAAGGAAAACCACTGTAAGTGATTTAATGAGCAATAAAAATTTTTACTTTTTATCCTATCTTGCTTTGATTGCAGGATTTAACTGCAAAAATCCACAATTTATGTCTTTTCTTGCTGGGCAAAATGATCTCAGAAAAGAAATCCCCCTGAACCATGTCTTCATTAAGTATCTGTGGAAGATTGGTCTTGTATTTTATCATTTAGTGAAATTTCTGGGAAGATTTCCAACTGAGATTCCCCCCCCCTTTTTCCCCCACTATTTCAATTTGAAAGGAGTATAGACTTCATCAATCACTGTTTTCACATCATCAGATTGATAGAAGTCACATATGCTGAACTTAATTCTCTCATGAAAAGCTCTGAAAACATTGAATCCTCAAAATATGTCCATGTTTTAGTTACATGGAAAATCATTTTCATAAGAGAAATCAAATCTACACTTTTAATGTAACCCCATGAGACATAATTTGTTGATGTGTTATAATTGGAGGTAATGTGAATGAAAGGGTCACAGACTAAATATTTTCAATTAAAAAGAGATTTCACTTTTAGCATAATGAGTTCTAACATCGCTTTGACTCTAAAATTTTATGTTTGACATTTATGTTTATAGAAAGTTAACTCTTGGAAATATATCAATAGAAAAAATATTAGAAAATTCAAGTATGGGATGTCAAATAAGGATTATTTCTTTGGAAACTGCTTTGATCACTCTATGGTAACACTCTACTTGGAACTGAAAGTCATTTATTTGATCTAAGATATTTCCATTGATTTGCATTTCTGTTTAAATTATAATGGGAGGTATTTTATTGTTCTCTGTATATAACTATAGGCTTCCCAGGTGGTAAAGAATCCACCTGCCAATACATGGAATGCTGGTTCCATCCCTGATTCAGGAAGATCCCTTGGAGAAGGAAATGGCTAACCACTCCAGTGTTCTTGCCTGGGAAATCCCATGGACAGAGAAGCCTAGCAGGCTACCGTCCATGAGGTCTCAAAGAGTCAGAAACAACTTAGTGACTAAACAACAACAAGAAACATATATAACTGTATGGGATAGTTTTTGTGCAAATCAAACTTATTTACTAAAAATTTTTTTCTAATAACATTTATATTTAAGTGTAGATTTCATAGTAACACATGCGAAACTTTTCTAAAGTAATTTTAATACAGAAGCCTGAAATTTCAGCTTCCTGAATTTTATTGTCTTATATTTTTTAACACACTATGTGAATTCATGCTTTTGTTGTCACAGAATTGATATTTTAGAACTGTTCTCTCTTCCAGTAATTATTTTCTAGAGATTAAAAATATACTGACAAAGAGCATTTTGCCAATTTAACCATTTTTTCTTTAAAGAAACATTTAAGGCATTTTATGCCTTAAAAGTGAGGAATTTTTTTCAAAGTAGCTCTACTCTATATATCCTGTGCAATTCACTTTCATAGTTTTTACCACTGATAAGCTTAAATTGCTTATACAAAACACTTTTCAACTATCAACTAGTATGCTCTCTAAATGTGACTGCATTTCAGTATTACAGCTATAGCAGACTTTTAGCTATAAGTTCAGTATTTTAGGGGCTTCCCTCATAGCTCAGTTGGTAAAGAATCTGCCTGAAATGCGGGAGACCTGGGTTTGATCCCTGGGTTGGGATGATTCCCTGGAGAAGGGGAAGGTTACCCACCCCAGTATTCTGGCCTGGAGAATTCCATGGACTGTAAGAGTCAGACTTGACTGTGACTTTCACTTAATCATTCAGTACTTTAACTGAATGTGTAATCAACTCTAGTCTGCTTTCAGTTCATTCGCTCAGTCGTGTCCGACTCTTTGCGACCCCATGAATTGCAGCACGCCAGGCCTCCCTGTCCATCACCAACTCTCGGAGTTCACCCAGACTCGCGTCCATCGAGTCAGTGATGCCATCCAGCCATCTCATCCTCTGTCATCCCCTTCTTCTCCTGCCCCCAATCCCGCCCAGCATCAAAGTCTTTTCCAATGAGTCAACTCTTCCCATGAGGTGACCAAAGTACTGGAGTTTCAGCTTTAGCATCATTCCTTCCAAAGAAATCCCAGGGCTGATCTCCTTCAGAATGGACTGGTTGAATCTCCTTGCAGTCCAAGGGACTCTCAAGAATCTTCTCCAACACCACAGTTCAAAAGAATCATTCTTCGGCACTCAGCCTTCTTCGCAGTCCACCTCTCACAACCATACATGACTACTGGAAAAACCATAGCCTTGACTAGACGGACCGTAGTCGGCAAAGTAATGGCTCTGCTTTTGAAGATACTATCTAGGTTGCTCATAACCTTTCTTCCAAGGAGTAAGCGTCTTTTAATTTCATGGCTGCAATCACCATCTGCAGTGATTTTGGAGCCCCCAAAAATAAAGTCTGAAACTGTTTCCACTGTTTCCCTATCTATTTCCCATGGTGTGATGGGACCAGATGCCATGATCTTCATTTTCTGAATGTTGAGCTTTAAGCCAACTTTTTCACTCTCCTCTTTTACTTTCATCAAGAGGCTTTTTAGTTCCTCTTCACTTTCTGCCATAAGGGTGGTGTCATCTGCATATCTGAGGTTATTGATATTTCTCCTAGCAATCTTGATTCTAGCTTGTGTTTCTTCCAGTCCAGCATTTCTCATGATGTACTCTGCATATAAGTTAAATAAGCAGGGTGACAATATACAGCCTTGACGTACTTCTTTTCCTATTTGGAACCAGTCTGTTGTTCAATGTCCAGTTCTAACTGTTGCTTCCTGGCCTGCATACAGATTTCGCAAGAGGCAGGTCAGGTGGTCTGGTATTCCCATCTCTTTCAGAATTGTCCACAGTTTATTGTGATCCACACAGTCAAAGGCTTTGGCTTAGTCAAGAAAGCAGAAATAGATGTTTTTCTGGAACTCTCTTGCTTTTTCCATGATCCAGCGGATGTTGACAATTTGATCTTTGGTTCCTCTACCTTTTCTAAAACCAGCTTGATCATCAGGAAGTTCACGGTTCACGTATTGCTGAAGCCTGGCTTGGAGAATTTTGAGCATTACTTTACTAGCGTGTGAGATGAGTGCAATTGTGCGGTAGTTTGAGCATTCTTTTGCATTGTCTTTCTTTGGCATTGAAATGAAAACTGACCTTTTCCAGTCTTGTGGCCACTGCTGAGTTTTCCAAATTTTCTGGCATATTGAATGTAGTACTTTCACAGCATCATCTTTCAGGATATGAAATAGCTCCACTGAATTCCATCACCTAGTCTGCTTTAGACATAATGAAATCCAATTTCTTTACTCCCAATTCTGTATTTGTCATACCAGAGGTTCTTTCCTAACTTTCCCTTCCATTTCCTCTCTTGTTCCTTTTGATTTTTTCCCCCATCTCTCCCTCTTCCCTTCTCCCTGTCTCTCTCTTTTGCTTCTTTTTCTCCTGTAACCTCAGAGGTCAGCATTTGGAGATATGAAGAAGAAACATAATCAGGGTCAGGACATAGCAAAGGAGTTTGACTTTTACCTTCTCTCCATAGTTCTGCCCCAAAATACATATGTGTACATGTAAAATATGTGTACAACTTACACAATTAAATGAGGTGAAGATGGGAAGTATAATATATAGAATGCTTGAGAATTAATACGTTCCAGCTCAAATAGCACATAGTTACCTGTCAATGATCTTCTCTTTAATTCTATATCCACTTTCACTATCTTTTTTTTTCAGTGAATACTTATGTTGTGATCTATGTAATTAGTTATGTAAATAATCCATTTTCCTCAGCTCAGATATGGCTGAATGAAAGTGCCTTATTGTGAGTCTCTGTTTCAGTTACCTGGAAATAAGCTTGGATATGCAATAATCCTTTGCACTGCAGATGAATGAAAAACAGTAATCTCATATATTTATTTTATTTAAAAATACGAAGGCCCCAGAAGTTTAAGAAATAGAAAATGTCATCTTTCTCAGAAAGATCCAGATTAATATCACTTTGCTATCAGCAATGGAAATAAGAAGGCTTCTTATTTTACATAAAGGAAAACTAAAGCTCAGTGTTAATCAATTTTCCCAATCCATCCAGATTTTAAATGGATGTCAGGATTTAAACCTAAGTTCATGGCATTTACCTAGTGTCCAAGTTTGAATGCTGATCAAAACCTAATTGTCATTATAAGCAACAAGAACCAAACAGTAACCTTTCCTTGCTATCAATACCCAGGTTAGAGATCTTCTTTAGAAATAAAAGAATGATGTTATAAGTTAAAAAAAAAAAGAACAAACAAAAAAACTTAGTTCAATCATTGCCCAAAGATTACATTTCTTCAGCTGTTTTCCGCTACTTCAACTGCTGAGTCTAAATTGTCACTTATGTTAGTCAATGTCACTTATGTTAGTCAAAGTCACTTTTGAAAAATTAGGATTGGTCCTACAATAATGAGCAGCACTGACGCTAAAGCTCTAGATGCTTGAGAACTGGCTCATCTCAAAACACACTTCACTGTTGCTATTTTTTTTTGTATCAGACTTTCTTCTGTATTTATGCTCATTCTGGAAACTTGCCAAATTCATACCAAGCTGACCATTTCTAGCACAGTTTACAGTCATATAAAAAATTCTCTAATTAGTATAGTATCTTCTGAGCAATTAGCTCCTAAGCTCCGTATGGGTTAAAATGATTATTATATTCAGTCTTTATCATTATAGATCATACTGTTTTATCCTATATGCTATGGTCCAAAAGTAAATGTACACTGACTTATTCACTTGTATTATATTCTTCTTCCCAACTCTCTTTTTACCATCTTCTTTCCTTGTAGACCTTCAGGCCATTGACATTAAAGATATAGCCAAATTCTCTGACTCCCTTTTGCCTTTAGGCCACTACTTCTCTTGTGTCCCAATTATGTTAAAATCCACCCTTCTGCATTTTCAAAGTAACTATCATTTCCTACAAATGAAGACATTAGCATTTTTAAAGACAGTCTCATTGGTAGCCTCTCTAGTTTACATTCCATCTCCAGCAATGCCAGATGAGGCAGATAGGGCCAAAACAATAAGAGAATACTCTTTCTGATTATGAAGAAAACAAATCTCACAAGAGCAAATAGAACAGAAAGGAAACTGAAATGGATTAATCACGGAGTTATTATAGTCAAAGCTATGGTTTTTCTAGTAGTTACGTATGGATTTAAGAGTTGGACCATAAAGAAGCCTAAGTGCCAAAGAAGAACTGATGCTTTAGAATTGTGGTGCTGGAGAAGACTCTTGAGAGTCCCTAGAAGTGCAAGGAGATCAAACCATTCAATCCGAAAGGAAACCAACCCTGAGTATTCATTGGAAGGATTGTTACTGAAGCTGAAGCTCCAATACTGTGGCCACCTGATGTGAAGAGCTGACCCATGGGAAAAGATTCTAATGCTGGGAAAGACTGAAGGCAAAAGGAGGAGGGGGCAGCAGAGGATTAGATGGATAGACAGCATTACCAACTCAGTTGTAATGAATCTGAACGAACTGCGGAAGACAGTGGAGAACAGAGGAGCCTGGTGTGTTTCAGTTCGTGGGGTCACATAGGGACAGATACAACTTGGTGACAGAACAATAACAACAACAATCAGGGAGTTAGGTGATGGGAAGGCAAAGAAAATGAGAAGCCAACCCATTTCAGAAAATGAATCATGAAAAATTGAAAAGGGCTGAGAAAAGAATGCCGCATCAAACAGAAGTTTTAAGATTAAAAAAAAAAAAAAGAGGCTGTTCATATTTTAGATAGGATTGAAAGAGCCTGTAAAGAGTATGAGTAAAAATGAAGTTGTAATATCACATTTACCCAAGGGTCAGGTTAGAATTTCCTATTTTATTCTGTTAATCACAGTCAAAGTTCTCCATTACACCTGATTCCTCATTCTGTTATTTTGGATTCACTGAGAAGCAACACTGTGCCTTAGCTTCTAAGCTTCTAATTGACTCCTGAAGTACCTAATTTCTGTTATTATTACCATTTATCTGATCCCCCTTTAATGAGCAGGTGAGAATCAGGAATGGACAATAAATCTATGATTTCTTCCCATTTTATTGCTGACTTCAATAATTTCTTTAGCCCATGAACAAATCTTTATTGTTTCTTAAAAATATTTGACCAATATATGATTTCCTAAAGAATGAATCAATTAATGATTATTATGCAAGTTAATAGACAAAAAACTCACTGCTGCTTTTTGTATAAGTCACAAAACGATGGTGTGACTCATCTCATACTGAGACTCATGTTCCTAACCTGGCCTCCTGTATGCTAACGCTGTTTTCTTTGTTCTAAATGTGAGGGCCCCAGTGACTGTTTATGAACAATCATGCCTTATTTGCCTGCTTTGGACTGAAGCCTTTTGCTATTTTGCTGTGGAACAGCTGTATAACTTGGGCCAGGATCAAATTGTTCCACTTGACATTACTATAGAGGCATTCTATTCTTTCTTTAAAAGAGAGATTACTGTACATGTCTGTCTTTTATTTTAATTTTAGTTTAAAGTGAGGACCAAGCTAATGCCAGCTACTTTTCTTTCAAGTCCCTAGAGTTTTTGCAACCTCTTCTTTCTTTGGCTGAATTCCCAGACAGCTTTCAGGCAGCACTGTTCTCCATTTATAGAAGTACAGGTGGAAAAAAAGGTGGTATATTATAATAAAATTATGACTTTAAATGGCGTGGGGTTGCCCTCTACATGCTATAGCTAAATAATCATCATTCATTTTAATCAAATGTCTAAAACACTCTAATAAGTAGGCCAAATAAATGTATATTTGGTATTTATTCTATAAAAGAAAATAATTATAACTATTGATAAATTTTTCCATACCTCCAGCATTATGTTCATGTTATATTTATTGTTTTACCTCTGGTAACCACAATTTTTTTATGTTCTTGATATGACTGTAGTTTATGTAATTGCATTGCACATACCATTGCTATTCTGTAGAAGAGGAAAGATTTTAATCCTTAAGAAGATAGATCACATGTTATAGTGAGGTGTTTTAAGGGAACACTTAGAGGAACACATCCGCTTTCAAAATGATCTAGAATTTAAGAAAGAATCTGTTAAGAACAAACTGGTGCATTGTCCTGTTAGCATAACAGAGATTTAAAAATGCATTGTACATTAAGGCAAAACAGTTTTATATCATCTGTTTTTTTTTTTTCTTCAGTCTAATATGTACCTTTTTACAAATCACAGATTATTTCCTGTCACATAATCCAATCACAGTCCAAAGAACTGAGGAAAACAACCAGGAGTTAAAGAAAGCAATTTATGCCAAGTGAAATGTTCTACCCCAAACAGAACAAAATTTGAATTTGTCAACTGAAAAACAGTGCAGAAGGCTGCAAATAATAAAATAGTTTATTTGGGATCTTAGAAATTACAATTCAGTAGACAGAGACTCTGGTTAAACCAAAAGAGTGTTCAGGTGAAGAGAAAAAATCAGGGGCTTGTAAAGCCAAAAAGCCATGAGGTTGTTAAAAGTTGCCTGCTGAGAATTGTAACTGTTTCTGACGTAAATCAGGAAATATTTGTATGTAAGGAAACACGTATTATTTTAGGATAGTCGAATAAGTAGATAGGCTGCTACAAGTTATTTTAGGATATGGATCTAATAATTATCTTGAGTTTCTAGCTGATGATCTGTATACATTAACTAGGACAATAACAGATCAAAAGGTTAGATCCCATTCAGGCTGAGATATGTAAAAGTCACATTTCTTAATAGCCTCCTGGCTCCACTTTAGGGAACTCTATCAGCAATTCAGGCTCCATTTTCATTTTTATTTCCCAAATTTTGAGAAAAGATGATGATCTATAGTGACAACAATTTAATATGATTTGACCTAATGCCTAATAGATGTTAATTACACAATAATTGTCTCTCTCCTTCCATCTGTACTATAGAAAGCCTACTAAATAATCATCTAGGTCTCTGTTTATGTTCAGATATAATGCCTAAGTTATCATGCTCTGGGGTAGAAAAAACTGTGTGAGTGGTAGAAAGAGAAATAGAAGTAACTTTGAATTATAAATCTGTAGATATCTGTGGCCTGACTGGTCTTGAAAAAGTCACATAATCAAATCAATTTTTTTTAGTTAATAAACTTTACTTTTGGGGGTCACAGTAAAACTGAGTGGAAAGTGCAGCTTATCCCTGTGACCTTCATCCCCATTCATGTACAACCTGTCCTACTATTGACATCCCTCATGGCAGTGGTACGTTTATTACAGTGAATCTATATGAACCTATCATTTTTACCCCAAAGCCCATAGTTTGCCAATGTAAATATACCAAGTATTTTTAATTCTCTAAAATTAGAAAATAAAACCTTATAAACAAATTGCACATATATTTCCATATTTAAAACACTTTCAGCCTCCAAGTAATTTCATAATAAGTAATAGCCATGAGGATGATAAGTTATTATTTTGTCAAAAAGTACATAGTGTACCTCATCAACTTTTAAACTTTGAAGTCTTGCTTACGTATTTAATATATATGCTGATACTGGGCTACTATGGCAACCCTGGCAACAGAGTTATTATCTCACACTTCTTCCATGGTTCTGAAATTCAAGGTAATAAGCAGAATAAACACATTCTTTGATGATGATCTGTGACTTTTCAAAGCATGTTTGAACAGCAAAGGAATCCAAACTAAAGTCATGGCAAAACTGGCAGGCAGCATGGCAGTTTTGTTGAGGTTTAATAATAATAATCATGATAATAATAATGAGCTATAGAAAAGAAAGACAGAGGCATCAATAGTTGTTAAGGAATAAAATGTGGCTAGAAATGAGAAAGTCCTGGGACATAGGAATAGCCCCTCCATACTGTTATGGTAGAAAAAACACTTAGAAAAATTGGAAAGGACTAGAATGGGTAGAGAATGAGTTCTGCTTCCCCAAAGTGGAAAGGTCAATGCTATGAAGAAGTTCAGCTGGGATGAAAGAGGTTAACCATTAGCTAGTTTGGCAGAAAGCTAAAGAAGAGATCTGGAAGGTTTTAAGAAACAAAGACTAAGTGATTAACACGGTTCATGAGTGGTTGATAATCCAGGGTTTGCAATGTGTAAAGCCTCGTTCTAGCATAAGTTTCCCAGTTCCCTTATGCTAGTCTTATTTTAACCACAAAATTACCCTGTTGTAAAAGGTTTACAAAGACCCTTAGACTGTTTTCATTTTATTGATAAGGACAGTGGGCCTTGTGGAGGTTACATGACCTTTTCTAGTCACACAGTAAATAAATGATAGAATGCGGATTACAAAACACTTTAAGAAATTTTAACATCACTGATGGTTGCATTTTCTTATTTTCACAGTATTTTCACTTCTGTCATGTTGGCTTTTCAGGATAACCCAGAGAAGTTGACAAGGATGAGAAAGTTCTTATAAACTTTAGGAATGCCTATGTTTTAGTTAATTATAGAAGATTATCAGTTATGAATGAAACCTGCATTGGCATATCCAAATATTATATAAAGAATTTCTACATATATCTAAATAGTTCTGCCTAGATTTTATGCTTATGTACATAATAATTATTCCATTATTAAATATATTTGTTTTTAAAAAGCTAATTATATTATGCTCTTAATTTTATATATTTGAGATGATTAGGCCTGCACATTGTAACTACAAAACAATATCAATGCAAACATAATACCAGTGTATTGGACTACAATGCACAGCCTCAGGGGTTGACTATAATAAGCAGGAAGCTCAAAGAGAACACTCCCCCAAAGCGTGTCTTTCTTGCTAAAAGCAATGCTTAATATGTCACCAAAATAATTTGTGGAATAAACATAATGAGGGACTCATCTACAAACTCTCGTAAAGTCAGCCCTTCATTGATAAATGTTACAGAGAATTTAAATCATTTCCCCCCCACTTACTGTCCTGATATCTAGAGAGGTATAAACTTGTCTCAATTAATTAATTAAAAATTAAAGGCAGTATAATCAGTTTTTTTGTAAAGTGTTTTAAAAGAATAATACTGGGCAATTAGTTCTAAGTGCTCATAATTTTATATATATATATATATATATCCATGTGCTATCCTTTCATATGAATTACTTTTCTGAGGCCCATATGGTCTTTTGCTTCCATCTCATGGCTTCAAAATTTAATCACACATTGACACTCTGGAAACACATAAGTGGTTATCTTGGAAATGAGACCGAATATATTTGTTTTTGTTTTTGAAACAAGAAGCTGACTCCTGGTAATCTCCACTGCTGTTATTTAGGCTGGGCATCTGTGGTGTGCTGGGCACTCAATCATTTTCAATTAAATGAGCCTATGTCTCATGAAAGTCACAGGAGAGCTTGCAGAATCATGATTATAGATCCATAGAGGAAATGTACTTTTGAACATTTCCAGGTAAGCAATTTTCTTGCAACAAAAACCCAATTATTTTGAGGGATTATGTAAATGTTCAGTGGAAAACTCCAACACCAAAGAATCCTCTCTATTTTTAAGACCCCATTGTGGAGCGATGTCGTCATTTACTTGATTAAATTTTTGAGCTCATGGACTTTAAAATCTGTTTTTTTGATATATTAATTATGAGATTTCATCTAAGCATGTTACCCTTTATTTAAAGCTCTGTAAACACTGCTTTTGTGTTTATATAAAACAGTCATCAAAATGGTAATTGTAGAAAAGGTATAGAAACAAAAATCACTCTTAATGTATAGAAGTTGAAATATTATACTTTATCCTTGATTGAGAAGCATGTTAACCCATTGCTCAACAAGTCCCATTCAATAAGAATTGCTTTTTCTTTTTGCATTTTTTCCATAATATTATTTGTTTCATAAAGCTATAGTTATTAATAATATCCTTCTAGTGATCACCAGTTAGCTTACTCTGAAGTGCATTACTTTGTGCTTGTGGTAAATCTCTTGACTATAATTTTTGCAAATAAATGTAGAGAACAAAATGTGAATTAATTCAGAATCACTGCATATATTTAGTATTATTTCAATTAATGGTGCAACTGAGAAAATTTTTATACTGTGAAAAGCCATTTATTTGAATGACCTAAATAAATTTTCTTGCATTACATGTGTTTTAACACAGTATGGTATATAGTGACTCACTTTTCTAGATATAACTTTATCATTCAGGAACCTCTAAACTTCAAAGTTTGAAAAAAATTTAAACAGCAAGTTCCCAAACTGTAGAAAGTGAACATGTACAAATGCCTCCAATTAGAATGAAGAGAATCTGTCAGTGATTGTTGATAGCCTTGAAAGCCAAACTCTTTCAAATACAAAGTACCAGAAATCTCTGGGAAATTTTAAGGAAAGGAGAAAGGAGAGAGAGAGATAAAATTAAAAAAAGGCAGGAGAAAAGGACAGACTCTTGTGACTTGTGATCAGCAGGTTCTTCTAAAATGGTGAGCTGTGATGGACTTCAGCACCACCCCTGAAAATTACAGGTACACAGATGAACATAGTGAGGTGACCATAAGGCAACAAGATTAAAACTATAATAGTTTTGAGTTTAGGGACAAAGGGGCTTTCCCAGGTGCCTCTAGTGGTAAAAAATCCACCTGCCAATGCAGGGGATGCAAGAAATGAGGGTTGCAGGGACAGAAGAGCCTGGTGGGCTACAGTCCGTGGGGTTGCAGAGACATGACTGAGCAACTGAGTACATTACATACTGCACATAGGCACAAAACGACCTAGAGACCATAGGAGCTCACAGTAGGGCACAAATTCGAAGTTTCAAAAAGTGACATTAATGAGTCATCAGATTAATTTTAACTGCCACCCCCCACTTTTAAATTCTGACAGGTGTACACTTGAAACTAAGAACATTGTGAATTAAATATACTTCAGATTTAAAAACTGAATTGCATTATGTCCGACGTTCTGCAATCCCATGGATTGTAGACTTCCAGGCTTCTTTGTCCATGGAACTTTCCAGGCAAGAATACTGGAGTGGGTTGCCATTTCCTACTCCAGGGGATCTTCTTGACCCAGGGATCAAACTCATGTCTCTTGTGTTTCCTGCATTGGCAGGTGGATTCTTTACCACTGGTGCCACCAGGGAAGCTTACAAATCCTTTTTAAAAGCCAAAATACGATGGAAAAATAATATTGAGCCGGCCAAAAAGTTTGTTTGCGTTTTTCCATAAGCTATTACAGAAAAATATGAACGAAATAGAATAGGAAAAGAACATGCTTTTATTTCTTGTACGTATGCTTATGCATCATGTAAAGTTGTAAAATATATTTTTTCCTGTAGGATTTGAAAAATGTTAAGTTAACCCTAACTGGTGAAACTGGGTCTTGGGGACATTCAGGAAAAGAACAAGCTAAATCCTGATCACTTTAGCTCCTCTAAAACTATCAGTACACAAAAATGTGTGTTCTAACTGAAGAGATCTTAGCTCCAAAAAACCAACTGAATGGCACTAAGTATGTTGTGATTAATAATGCAGAAAAATTCCATCCTTTGAGAAGGATTTCATTCAAATGATTAAAATATACTTGCAAATGTTTTCATCTTAAATTTCAATTATCTCCAGCATTTACTTACATGGAGGATTTAATTCCCCAGTTACCAGATAAATGATGTGCACTTTTACTTTTCCAAGACCATTGGTTTTAATATTAGCAAAGAAATAAGTCATGGAGCAGAAGCAGTTCTGTAATGGTGACACAGTGTTTAACATAAGTATTAGATCTTATAAGGTCAATTAACACAATTTTATAGTAGTGAAAGTAATGGATTGTAAAGTAACTCTTATATGAAAAATAGGATCTTCTTATTGGAACATGCCCTTTAATCTGAATGATTTTCATACGTCTGGCTGAATAGAATGCTTATAGATACATTTCATATGGTATCAAATTGATTTTATAATGTACACAGGTTGAGAAAGTGACAGATTCTGAGAAATTCAGACTCATAAGTTCTTGATTTAAACAACCTGAAAATGTTCCAAAGTCTGTCTTAGTCAAAGGAAGTTTCTAGGAATTACTAATTTTCAAAGACATTGAATATTTTCTGAAGAAAATATTTAAAAAATATCATAGTGATTTTAAGCTTAATATACATACACAGAGGGGCTTATTATTGTTTGGATGAGGGAATGAATGTTTACTTAAGATTTCTTGATCTTTTAACCAGGAATTAATATTCTGTGTTTACCAAAGCGGGGGAAAAAATGTTAAGTGTAGATAAAGGATCGGTAATTGTTTTGCTTTAGCACAAAGTCCTTGAGAGATTAGCTTAAGCATTTGTCACAAATTTGAATATTTTTCCTTCAGTGCTAAAATCTGTCACTTCTTCAGGATCATAGCAATCTTATCTTTTCTGGGGATAATCTTTTATTTGTTGTGCCACAAATTGTCTGGAATTATACAGTTTATACTGTGAATTCTCTGTTTCTCAAAAGTGTTACAATAATTATCAGTGAACACTACCTTATCAGTAAAAAGTGGTCCAGGATTTCACAGGCACTCTAAAAAAATGCCATTATTTTTAAGTTGTCTAAAGAGCACTTACCTTTTGCATATAGGTTATTTTCTATTTCTACAGCAAGCCTCTAAACTTGTAGGCAAGAAGTACCTTAAAAAATCAGAATTAAGTAGCATGTGCTCAGATTAATCAGGATGGAAGAAATCCATTTTATATTTTCTCTTGAGATTTTAAGTCTAATGGTGAAGTTAACATTGATGATATTGTCCCATTTACATTGAATCTTTAATGTAATGATACTCCTCCTACTTGACACTATACTAGTACAATCATTGATTTCCAGAATTTACATGAGTAGATACATTCAGAACCAGACTTTCAACTTGCAATTTAATGAAACAAGCAGGCTGGATTTTCTGCTTCAAACCAACTTCATTCGTCACTGCATTAAACACCTTTGACCCTATCAGGCAGAAGTACCGATGATGGTATTTGAGAGGGGACTTCATTGTTGATCCTTTCAACAGGAATCACTGGGATTCTCAAACTGCCATAGAAGGGAAAAAATTGCTTTTCATAGAAAAGAATTTTTCAAGTATGGGAAATATCGTGTTTATTCTGAGCAAGAATTTAGGGTTATAGTAAGGATATAGCAAGAGATTGAAGAACACACCCAGAGATGTCTAAAATCAAGAGTAGAGACCAATGAAGAAGAAAGCTACAGAACCCTTTTACTCTTTCTCCCTCTCTCTCTCTCTCACACACACACACAAATACACAAGGACATATTTATTAAATGAGATGCAAATAACTTCAACAAGCTAGAAGTACAATGGAAATTTACATATTTTAAGGAGAAGCAGTTAAATAATTTTCTTTAACTGTGTAATTTCAAGTCTTTTTTTTTTTTTTTTCATTTTTTCCCCTCTTCGCTTACTGTACTAATCCAGGCCTAAATATTTGAAATGTTAGGACAGAGCCAACTTAACAGTTGATGATACCAGCTGTATCAAAATATAGATTTTGAAAAAATAAATATTTAAAATATTATGTTAAAGAGTTAGAAAAGACAGAAATGTGTAGATATAATCATATTTTAATCATTTATGATAATTCTTGAGGCATATTTCCACCTATCTGAAAAACAAAACTATTTTTTTAGTCATGAAATTCTCAAAGAGCCAGTAATGAAATTTAGTTTGCTTTAAAATCGCCTTTCATTGCTCTTCGTGTGCATTCTTCCATGATAATTTCAAGAACAGTATTTTTAAAACAAGCCATTCACCTTTTCATTCTTTTTTCTTTTTCAATTAGTTTAGATGTTCTGACAGGGAAGATAGAAAAGTTGGGTTCATTAGGGCTGATAATTAACCAGTTAACTACCACGGATGGGAAAGGAAAAAAAGTATTAATAGCATAGTAATACTAATGAAAAACAGGTAAAATTAGCAAGGGATCAGAAAATAAAGGTAAACGGTGGGCTCACTATTTAGGATTGGAGGCTTTGATGATGAGCTGAATAGTGAGCTGAAAAATGGGAGGTTGAGATTGAAAAAAACTGAAATAAACAAGAAAGTGAAGAAATGATAATGACAAAGTTTAGTGCGGGGTTATGGCTGAGTAGTGCTAACAAAAGATTATTGGAAATGAGAAGTTTGGGGAACTGAGAGGTCAAGATATTGGATGTGATTTAAATGTAAGTATGTAGGTCAATGAATATTTAAAGAAATTCTTTTTCATTCCTATGATATTAGTTTCTTTTGACTTCTCTCAGACATACTGCACATCATTCTCTTTTCTCATTTCCTAAATAAAAGTATTCTAATGCATCTGGTAAATCTGCTCTCTTGTGTTCTTTCCTCAGCTTGGACGCTTGCTTGGCTCCAATCTCTCTATAAAAAACTCCAGTCCTGCCCTATGCTCAAATTTCCAATTTCTCATTCCCTTATTGCTGGATAGATATGCATTTCTTAACTTTCTTCTAGCACTGAATTTAGCTTTTCTCATATGATGCTAGTGATAGAGAATCCTTTTGCCAAAGCAGGAGACATAAGAGACCCAGGTTCAATCCTTGGGCCAGGAAGATACCCTAGAAAAGGAAACAGCAACCCACCCTAGTATTCATGGGTGGAAAATTCCATGGACATGGAGCCCCTGGCAGGATGCAGTCCATGTGTTCACAAAGAGTCAGCCAGGACTTACAACTAAACAACAAAATAACAAATGAAATCATAGACTTTTCCTTTCTGCTCTAAGTGTTTGTTTCCAATCTGGTTTGTTTTGCTAGTTTGTCATTTATTTGATTAGTTGGGCTGTCTTGCATTGTTATTTTTTTTCCTATTTAGGACTAGAATTGTTCTTATGATACAGATTAGACTCCATAAAGAGAGTTTCTCCTCTCTTTTCATTCAGTTATTTAGTTGCTCAGTTGTGTCTGACTCTTTGAGTCCCCATGGACTGCAGAACACCAGACTGCCCTGTCCACCACCAACTCCCAGAACTTGTTCAAACTCATGTCCATGAAGTCGGTGATAGCACCCAACCATCTCATTCTCTGTTATCGCCTTCCCCTGCCTTCAATCTTTCCCAGAATCAGGGTTTTTCCAATGAGCCGATTCTTTGCATCATGTGGCCAAAGTATTGGAGCTTCAGCTTCAGCATCAGGCTTTCCAATGAATGTTCAGGACCAATTTCCTTGAGGATTGACTGGTTAGATCTCCTTGCAGTCCAAGGGACTCTCAAGAGTCTTCTCCAACACCACAGTTTAAAAGCATCAATTCTTTGGCACTCAGCTTTCTTTATGGTCCAACTCTCACATCCATAAATGACTACTGGAAAAACCATAGCTTTGACTAGATGGACCTTTGTCAGCAAAGTAAAGTCTATGCTTTTTAATATGCTGTCTAGGTTGGTCATAGCTTTTTTTCTAAGGAGCAGGCATCTTTTAATTTCATGGCTACAATTACCATCTGCAGCTATTTTGGAGCCCCCCCAAAATAAAGTCTGTCACTGTTTTCATTGTTTTCCCATCTATTTGTCATGAAATGATGGAACTGGATGCTATGATCTTAGTTTTTTGAATGTTGAGTTTTAAGTCAGCTTTTTCACTTTCCTCTTTCACTTTCATCAGGAAGCTCTTCAGTTCCTCTTTGCTTTCTGACATAAGGGTGGTGTCATCTCCGTAACTAAGGTTATTGCTATTTCTCCTGGCAATCTTGATTCCAGGTTGTGCTAGATCCAGCCCAGCATTTCACATGATATACTCTGCATATAAGTTAAATAAGTCGGGTGACTATATACAACCTCGACATACTCCTTTCCCCATTTGAAACCAATCCATTGTTTCATGTCTGGTTCTAACTGTTGCTTCTTGACCTGCATGTAGCTTTCTCAGGAGGCAGATCAGGTGGTCTGGCATTCCCATCTCCTTAGGAATTTCCCACAGTTTGTTGTGATCTACGCAGTCAAAGACTTTGTCATAGTCAATAAAGCAGAAATAGATGTTTCTGGAACTCTCTTGCTTTTTTGACGATTGACTGGATGTGGGCAATTTGATCTCTGGTTCCTCACCCTTTTCTAAATCCAGCTTGAATATCTGGAAGTTCATGGTTCACATGCTATTGAATCTTGGCTTGGAGAATTTTGACTATTACTTTGCTGGCATGTGAAACGAGTGCAATTGTGGAGTAGTTTGAGCAATCTTTGGCATTGCCTTTCTTTGGGATTGGAATGAAAATTGATCTTTTCCAGTCCTGTGACCACTGCTGAGTTTTTCAAATTTGCTGACATATAGAGTGCAGCACTTTAATGGCATTATCTTTTAGGTCTTGAAATAGCTCAGCTGAAATTCCATCACCTCCACTAAATTTGTTTTTAGTGATGCTCCCTAAAGCCCACTTAACATCAGACTCCTGGATATCTGGCTCTAGGGGAGTGATCACACCATTGTGGTTATCTGGGTCATTAACATCTTTTTTGCATAGTTCTTCTGTGTATTCTTGCCACCTTTTCTTAATATTTTCGGCTTCTGTTAGATCCATTCTGTTTCTGTCCTTTATTGTGCCCATCTTTGTATGAAATGCTTCCTTGGTATGTCTAATTTTCTTGACAAGATCTCTAGTCTTTTTTATTCTATTGTTTTCCTCTATTTCTTTGCATTGATCATTGAGAAAGGCTTTCTTATCTCTCTTGATATTCTTTGGGACTCTGCATTCAGATGGATATATCCTTCCTTTTCTTATTTGCTGTTAGCTTCTCTTCTCTTGTCAGCTATTTGTAAGGCCTCCTCAGACAACCATTTTGCCTTTTTGCATTTCTTTTTCTTGAGGATGCTTTTGATCACCACCTCCTGTATGTCAAGAACCTCTTTCTGTAGTTCTTCAGGCACTCTGTCTATCAAATCTAATCCCTTGAATCTATTTCTCACTTCCACTGTATAACTGTAAGGGATTTGATTTAGGTCATACCTGTTTGGTCTAGTGTTTTTCCTTACTTTCTTCAATTTAAGTCTGATTTTGCAATAAAGCATTCGTGATCTGAGCCACAGTCAGCTCCCGGTCTTATTTTTTCTGACTGTATAGAGCTTCTCCATCTTCAGCTGCAAAGAATATAATCAATCAGAATTCAGTACTGACCCTCTGGTGATGTCCATGTGTAAAGTCATCTCTTGTGCTGTTGGAAGAGGGTGTTTGCTATGACCAGTGTGTTCTCTTGGCAAAATTATGTTAGCCTTTGCCCTGATTCATTTTGTACTCCTAGGTCAAACTTGCCTGTTACTCCAGGCATCTCTTGACTTCCTACTTTTGCTTTCCAGTCTCCTATAATGAAAAGGACATCTTTTTTGGGTGTTAGTTCTAGAAAGTCTTGTAAGTCTTCATAAAACTATTCAACTTCAGCTTCTTCAGCATTAGTGGTTGGGGCATAGATTTGGATTTCTCTTATATTGCATGGTTTGCCTTGGAAATGAACAGAGCTCATTCTGTCATTTATGAGATTGCACCCAAGTACTGCATTTTGGACTCTTCTGTTGACTTTGAGGGCTGCTCCATTTCTTCTAAGGGATTCTTACCCACAGTAGTAGATATAATGGTCATCTGAATTAAATTCACCCTTTCCAGTCCATTTTAGTTCACTGATTTCTCAAATGTCTTTTCATTTACACCATATATTTTCTGGTTCCAAAAAGTTATGTTTATTTTCCCAAGGGCTCTCCTATTTTATCCCATTATTGTGTGTTTTCTTTCATTATTATTCCAAAATTATGTAAAACTTTGTTTTCTATCTTCAGAACTCTGTATACTGGCTCTGTATTGAATTTTTCTTTTTCTGATATTTCACACTGGTATTTTTAAAGAAATTAATAATTTTATCAGATACATTATTTAATAACATAGATATCTCCTATCAGAAATATTTACTTCCTAAAAGCCTTAACAAAGTATTTTTATTTTTAATTAATATCTGGATTTTTCACATGATACCCAAAGCCAGGGTTGAGTGCCAGGCTAACTAACGTACCATTCTAAATGTATTGTGTTTTTAACCTGCACATTTCTATTCCAAACTTTTCTGTTTCTTTGCTTTTTTTCACCCTCCTCTTTATGATCAGAATTTTCTCTACCATATTTCATTTTCTCTCTCATGTTAGTGGCACCATCAGTCTTCTGGTCTAATACTAAAATAATACTTTTTCATGTTTAGCTTTATATCATATTAACTTTGTCTTGGACTAAGCTTCTTAGCATATTTGATCCTATTCCTTAATATCAACTTACATCTTGGCTTTTGATTTTATTACTTCCAACTCAGTCATTACATCAAGCACTTTTAATTTTGCCCTTTCTTAATTTGTTATCTTAGCCTATAACAATATCACCTATTAACTCTATACTCTTTCCTGGAATTCATGATACTTAAATTCATCTCTTCAACAATATGGCCCCTGGAAGGCAAATATAACTAGGATTCTGACTGCTCTTGAGTTGGCATCTTCCATTTTTAACACTTAAAATCCTGCTATAATTTAAGACATGAATCAAGAGCTATATCTTTCATAAAGCCTGTTGCAGTACAGTGCTGTTAATACAGATATGATGAATCTTTATTGTGTTTTATAACTCATTTATGCCACTTACTATAACCTGCCAAATAGTATGCTTGAGTATATATATCTTATATAAACTACTAAAATATAAATCATAGAGAACAGATATTATTTTATTTTCCTTATATCCCTCATAATTCCTGGTTTAAAACTTGCACTGATTTGTTTATGGATCCTTATTAGATAATAATTGTGCAAACTTATGAAGCAACTAGTCAAAAATATGTAGGAAAATTTAAATTAACAACAACAAAAATATTCATTGATTTCGTATGTGTGTTAGTATGTAAGTGTAAGAATAGGATATTTTCTGGTAATTAAACCCTTCAAGACTCATTGAAGATTACTATAAGCATGTCTGAAGTTTTGTTTTGCCTTAAGCAAAACCATATCTATAAAGACAGACACGTAAGTGTTTAATCGATCATGTTTTTAAATAAACCTCAATTGTGACAAGTAAAACATTCAAAGTTAAGTTGGCTAATAGTAAAAGTTGTTTGATGTTTTAAGAATTGCTCCCATGAAAAGTATAAAATCAATATCAGGAAAAAAGAGAAAACTAATTCCATTATGATTAAGTTGCACAACAATCAAATCTGAGGAAAAATCACAGCTTGATGTATTCTCCGAAGGCCTAGATCTATATTTTACAATAATTAAGAATATGCCTTTGAATAAATATAAAAAGTTACTTACAAACTATGTCAGAAATATCTTGTTTGATCCTCAGTAACAAAATAACTCTTTATGTATCTTTAACTTTGAAATGATCAACATAATGAATAACTCCAAAGTAATCCTTTTCAGTCTCTTAGTTTATATACCATGTCCTTTGCCTAAAACTAAGACTCATTATAAAATTATAGCTTGAATTAGTTTCACAGCTTCAAGAAAGGCTACTCCTTGAACTTCCTTTGTTTTTATATTTTAAATTTTAAAAAAGGAGGAAGCAACCCCAGCTTCTGTTTTCATATTTTCTTTTTGTTTTTCTCTTCACTTGGTTGACATAGTTTGACTGTGGTTTATGTATGTAATCTCCATGTACCCAACACAGATTATCTGGGCTAGATTTTTCTTAGAATACTCCCTATAGGAACCCAATAAAATTAAAATTCTAAACTTGAACCCAATTTCGAACCCACTTGTTGATTAATTTGCATTTAATTTCTCTCCTTCCAGTTCTCTAAAAACTTGATAGCATGATGCTATGGTTTTGATAACAGACTCTGTGGTATAATTTCTTGACTAAAAAGTTTATTTAAAACAGAAAAAAAAAGAATCAAGATGTTTATATAACTCTCACTACCTTCTTTTTCATTAGGGTAAAAATATGATAAGAATTAGAGGGTTAAAAATAAAACCCAGATTATGGAAGCTTCAATCACATTTACTGCTACCTGTGGAATTTCTAAACTGAAATAAAAGCATCAGTCATCTTCACGTGCCATAAAAGTGCATAAGGTCCCAAGTTATTAACTATGCATTCATGTTTTGTCTTATATTAAAGGAAGTACAAGATATATGTAATTATAGTATGCAACTTCTTTCCTTTTCTTTGAACCAGAACAAGACATTTGAATGCCATTACAGTGACTTTTGTTTGTTTGTTTGTTTTTGCTTTCACCTAGAAAAAGTAAGTTAATTTTTATAGGATTAATTTTAAAATTAGAACCCAACATGCACTATGCTTTTGGAGGAAAAGTCACTGCAGAATTCAAGGGGGATGTAGCCATTCGGGAAAAAGAAGACATCAGAGCATATATTCATTCCAAAATCAGGAGATATTTTACTACTATCCACTTTTTAAATTTTTGTTTTTTATTTTACTGGGTCTTCATTACTGCATGGGCTTTCTCTAGTTGTGGTGAGTGCAGAGAATCACCTTTTAGTTGCAATGTGTGGGACTCCTCCTGTTGCAGGACATGGGGTTTAGGGTGCACAGACTTCAGAAGTCGGGGCACATGGACTCAGTAGTTGTGGCTCCTGGGCTCTAGAGAACAAGCTTAATAGCCGTGGTGCAGGGTGCTTAGCTGCTCTGCTCCATGGCATATGGAATCTTCCTGGATCAGAAACTGAACCCATGTCTCCTGCACTGGCCTGCAGACTCTACCACTGAGTTACCAAGGAAGACTCCACCCTCCATCCAAATTTGTAAGGATATTAAAATTCTTTCCTTAGAAGATCTGTATTATGGGACGGATATTTCTATAACTGAACTGCTTATTCTTTATTCTTCTTGAGCATTAAAGGGAAAAATGAGAGCTTTGAAGGCAAAACTCATCAATAGTCTCAGCAATAGGTATTCTCATCAATACCTGGGGAGTGAATGAGTTCATGTACTGTTGGGAGAGTTAGAGGGATTGTTACTGTGGCATAACTTTACAGAATAAATATCTGAATGACTACCTCAAGAGTTTGGGTGGATATTAGTAATCATGTTTATATCAAGGTCAAATTTTAAATAAACCAATAGTCTGAGAAAGTTGTAGCAATTCCTTCCAACACTAATTTATAAATAAGGAATTGTTAAAGATATGAGATTCTCCTATTCAGTTCAGTTCAGTTCAGTCCCTCAGTCATGTCCGACTCTTTGCGACCCCATGAATTGCAGCATGCCAGGCCTCCCTGTTCATCATCAACTCCCGGAGTTCACCCAAACTCATGTGCATTGAATCGGTGATGCCATCCAGCCATCTCATCCTCTGTCGTCCCCTTCTCCTCCTGCCCCCAATCCCTCCCAGCATCAGGGTCTTTTCCAATGAGTCAACTCTTCACATCAGGTGGCCAAAGTATTGCAGCTTCAGCCTCTGCATCAGTCTTTCCAATGAACACCCAGGACTGGTCTCCTTTAGGATGGACTGGTTGGATCTCCTTGCACTCCAAGGGACTCTCAAGAGTTTTCTCCAACACTGCAGTTCAAAAGCATCAGTTCTTCAGCGCTCAGTTTTCTTCACAGTCCAACTCTCACATCCATTCATGACCACAAGAAAAACCATAGCCTTGACTAGACTGACCTTTGTTGGCAAAGTAATGTCTCTGCTTTTCAATATGCTATATAGGTTGGTCATAACTTTCCTTCCAAGGAGTGTCTTAATTTCATGGCTTCAATCACCATCTGCAGTGATTTTGGAGCCCATAAAAATAAAGTCTGACATTGTTTCCATTGTTTCCCCATGTATTTGCCATGAAGTGTTAGGACCTGATGCTATGCTCTTAGTTTTCTGAATGTTGAGCTTTAAGCCAACTTTTTCACTCTCCTCTTTCACTTTTATCAAGAGGCTTTTTAGTTCTTCTTCACTTTCTGCCATAAGGGTGGTGTCATCTGCATATCTGAGGTAATTGATATTTCTCCTGGCAATCCTAAATATCTAGAAAACAAAATAGTGAATTAATAAAAGATTTTTTTAAGTCTGTTGAGGTAAAAGCAAGTTAATAAGACTTTAGAATACAATATAGTAAATATACAATCATATTTGGTTCCTTTTTAAAAAAAAATTAATTTTCTTGCTGTTTTTCTTCTTGCCCTAGGAAGAAACTGCTACACAGCTATCTTTAGGGGTAGAAGAAAAACAAACATCTTTTCAGCCTTATAGATTTGGTAGACAGAACATAGTTCTAATTTTATCTCATATGAAAAATTTCAACTTTTAATTGAAAGTTAATTGCTTTGAAAGGGGCAACTCTCCAGATTGAGGATGTTAATATTCTTGCTGTGGGGTTATACGTGTGGAGTTACACAGTGTTATCTGATGCCTGATGCTCTGTCACCGTCCTGTGACTCCTGGTGTCTGGCTCCTATTCTTTCTCAGCCTTATCCCAGAGTAACTATAGACTAGAACCACTTTTTAAATGATCTCCTTTGGTTGCCTGAACAGCAGGGAAGATTTTTATTCCTTTGCAGCAAGAAACTCAATCATTTCTAGGTTCCAATTAGAGAAAGCCTAGGGGTCCTTTTTATTAAGATGAAACACAAATTGTATCAAGACTTGCTAAATCACGTAATATTTTTATGGTGATATTAAGTAGCTTGACCATTTTAAGTACTAATTCAAATATGTGTAGGCTATTTTTAATTGATGCATAAACTCTAACCTCCATTTTGTTAAAATTTCATTTTATGGTGTTAACTTTCTTTTGCCACCTTGAAGATTTATGATACAGTGTATGATAGAGAATCCTGTAATGTTCGGTGTCAGCAGTGACTTATACTGCTAGAATCTCCTGGAACTATTTGTCCAGGTGTTTGTTCATTATTTCCTAAAAGGGAGAATTATCTTTTTTAGAAGAAAAATTTTAAATAGCAACAATGAATAATTTTTCTAGATCTTTATTTTATACACAAATTTAAAATATATATCTAAATTTAATTACATATTTATAGACCGATATGTTTTAGATGTGACTTCAAGCTTACAAACATTAACAGACAAAAATTATGACAGTTTGGATTTGGGGAGTATAATTTGTTTATGGAAATGCATAGGTATGTGTGTACAATTATCAGTGTGTTTAAAAATCCTAACTTATACATTAAGAAAACATTGCCTCTTAATATAAAATAGTTCTGTTGAGCAGTATTTTAAAGATTAATTTTCTAAAATTCAAATTATCCTTAATGTAACCGTTATTTTAATGTTGGTCTTATGTGGCTTTGTAGAAAGGACACAGTTTTAATTATTTGTTATATGCAGTAAGTCATAATTTTATTGTGCCAGCTTACTTCTTCAAAGAATGTTAAGGATGAGAATGGTTCAAGATTATCCCATTTGTCAGTTTTAAAATAAGAATTAGTAAATTAAAACAGCAACAATAAAATGTGGGATATATGAAGAAAGTTGAGATGTATTAAGGTTTGACTTTTATTAAAGATGCTATCAGAATAAGTTGTCTATATAACTGGATGATGACATAAATTAGTGTATTATTCTAACATTTTTGGAGAAGTTTTTACTAAAAGAGTAAGTGATTTTTCATCATATTGCTGATCTGCTTATTTTGATACAATTTACAATATTTATTATTAATTGTTTTACAACTTTTGTATTTTTTGTGAAAGTTTGCAGAATGAAAAAATATTCTTCATCTTAGAAAAGCTGCCAGGGTCATAGGCACCACTATCAAGACCTATGTTCTATTAATAAATATATTCGCAACAACAAAACAGAAGTTCAGTTTTTCACCAAAATAAATAATTAAAGCTTTTTTGAAAATAACTTCCAATGGTAAGATAAAATCATGTTTAAAGTTGAAAATTTTAACATAGAAGAACTAGGAAAATATTCATCATGTTAGAATACAAGGGATAGTGGACAAAGCATTGATTGTGCAGTCAGACCAGGGTTTGAGTGCATCTCTAATGTTCTATATTAGTATCTGCATTACATTTTTTAAAAAACTTTGTTCTTATGAGGATTATAGAAACTACGTAAAGTAATTAGGATAACTACCATTATCAAACATAGTGATAGATACTAATAATTATTTCTATGATTAGTAATTATGTAAGAATGAAATCTTTGAAGACAGAGATTCATGATTCATTTAACCTTTCTTCCCAAAAGCAGGTTTTGAGAATTCTTTGCAAGTATTTGATTAAAGGAGAACTGTCCATTTTTATGAGCTCAGGTTTTCTAGATTCCACGCATAAATGAAGTAATATAGCAGCTGTCTTTCTCTCTCTGACTTTTTCACTTAGTATAATCCCCCTAAGTTTCATCCATATTGTTACAAGGGTCGGAATTTATTTCTTTATGAATGACTGAATGATATTCCATTCCTTGTAATTTATTTTCTTTCTTTTTGTAACTACTCAAGTATCTTTTATTTTGCACTTAGGGGCCTCCCTGTCCCCTGTAATTTCTTTATTCACTCACTTGTCAGTGGATAGTTCGGTTGGGTCTATGACTTAGCTATTGTGAGTAGTGCTAAAATGAATATAAGTACAGATACCTCTTTAAAATAGTGATTTCTTTTCCTTTGGATATATACCAACAAATAGAATCAGTGGGTCATATGGTAGTTCTATCTTTAATTTTTTGATGAATCTCCTGTTTTGTTGCTTAGTCACTAAGTGTTGTCCATCTTCTTTTGCAATCCCATAAACTATAGCCCACCAGGCTCCTCTGCACCCGGGATTTCCCAGGCAAGAATACTGGAGTGGTTTGCCACTTCCTTCCCCAGAAGATCTTTCTGACCAGGGACTGAACCCACATCTCCTGCATTGGCAGGCAGATTCTTTACCAATGAACCACCAGGGAAGCCCCTGAGGAACCCCCTTACTAACTGTTATAGTGGCTGCACCAATTTATATTCCCACTAATGATTTAGGAGGGTTTCCTTTTCCCATAGCCTCCTCAACAGTTATTATTTATTTTATGAAGATAGCCATTCTAGTAGATGTAAGTGTTATCTCCGTCAGGCTTTGATTTGCATTTCCCTGGTTATTAATGATGATTCACATTTCTCCATGTACCTGTTGTCCATTTGTATGCTTTCTTTGGAAAAATATCTCCCGATTCTCTATTTTTAATCAGGTCATTTTTTGTTATTGACTTGTGTAAGTTATTTATTTATTTTGAATATTTACTCTTTATCCTATTTACCTACACATAATAGTTGCAAATAACTTCCCTCTTTCCATAGTTTGCTTTTCATTTTTTAAGTGGTTTCTTTTGCTATGCTGGAGATTTTTAATTTAAAGTGTTCCTATATGTTCATTTTTTAATTTTTGTTGCCCTTGCTTTTGGTGTTAAATCCAAGAAAAATCATCACCAAGATCAATGTCAAGGAGCTTCTTTCCTGTTTTAGGTTTCCAGTTTTACATTCAAGTGTTTAACACATTTTGAGTTGACTTTTATGATGTAAAACAGAGGCCCAGTTTTACTTTTTGCATGTGGCTATTCAGTTTTTCCAGCCCCATTTACTGAAGAGACTGCCCTTTTTGCGTAGTATATTCCTGCTTCCTTTGTAAACAATTGAATGACCATATATGTGTGAGTTTATTTTTGAATTTTCTATTCCATTGATCTATGGGTCTGTATTTTTGCCAATATCATACTATTTTAATTACTATCTCTTTGAAATATCATTTGAAATCAGGAAGTGTGAAACCTCTAGCTTTTTTCCCCTTTCTCAAGATTACTTGCCTATTTGAGGCTTTTTGTTTTTCTGTACATATTTTAGGATTGTCATTTTTATATGAAAAGTTGCCATTAGAACTTTGATAAAGATTACATTAAATTTGCAGATTGCTTAGGGTACTGTGGACTTTTAATATTAATTCTTTCAATCTATGAACACAGATTATTTTTCTATTTATTTGTCCTCTTCAGTTTCTTTCATTAATATCTTATAGTTTTCAGTGCACAGATCTTTCACTTTCTTGGTCAGGTTTTCTTTGTAAGTATTTTATTCTTTTTGATGCAGTTGTAAAATAGGTTGTTTTCTTAATTTCTGTTTCCAATGTTTCATTGATAGTGTTTATAAATTTAATTGATTTTTGTATATTAATTTTATATTTGTAACTTTAAATTCATTTATTAGTTTCAGCAGTTCTTTCAGTGGAATTATTAGAGTTTCCTGTGTTTACTTGCTAAGTCATGTCTAAGTCTTTGTGACCCCATTATAGCCCACCAGAGTCCTCTGTGCATGAGATTCTCCAGGCAAGAATCCTGGAGTGGGTTATGTTTCCTTCTCTAATATATGTTCTCATGTCATCTTCAAATGAAGACAGTTTTACTTCTTCATTTTACTTCTTCATTTTCAACTTGATTGTTTTCCTGCTTAAGTGCTATGGCTAGGAATCCCAGTACAATGTTGAATAAAAGTGGCTGGAGGCATGGGTAGGGGTAGGGGAAATGGGTGAAGATGGTTTAAAGGTACAAAATTCCAATTATAAGATAAGTTCTGAGGATATAATGTATAGTATGCTGACCATAATTAATAATATTTGATCATAAAAGGTATTAAGAGAGTAGATCTTAAAAGTTCTCATCAAAAGAAAAAAATATAACTATGTGAGGTGATGGGTATTAAGTAAATTGATTGTGGCAATCACGTTTCAACATTCATATATATATCAAATCAGTATTCTGTGCACTTTAAACTAGTTTAATGTTATATGTCAATTATATCTCAATAAAACTAAGGGAAATAAAAAGAGAACTTTCAGGAAAAAAAGCCTCTAGGGAGATGAGAAAACATCTAGATGAGAAAACACCCCTAGAAATGTAAGAGGGAGAAGTTTCAGGTGGTTTCAGGCAAAGCTGTGCCATTATGGCGGCCCCAAATGCAAAGGTATAATTCCAGGTATTTCTGTGGAAGGCTGCTCCAATAGCCCAAAGACAGTCTTCCAGAAGCCAGTAGGTATGAGCCATTTAGCCACAGAATCTGGTCCCAGGACCTGTTGTCTATTGGTGACTACTCTAATGACTCTACTAATTAGTTCCTTAATACATGTCTCCTTCGTTAAGGAGAAAAGAATTAAATTATAATTGTTATATCTCCAAATCTTCTGAGTGAGTGTATTATGGTTCTTTTGGCATCTTATAGAAGTTAGCAGGGCTTCCCTGGTGGCTCAGATGGTAAAGAATCTGCCTGCAATGTGGGACACCTGGGTTCTATCCCTGGATTGCGAAGATCCCCCGGAGAAGAGCATGGCAACCCATTCCAGTGTTCTTACCTGGAAAATCCCCATGTACAGAGGAGCCTGGTGTGTCCATGGGGTCACAAAGAGTCAACACGACTGATTGACTAAGTATAGCACAGAACAGAAATTAGCAAGCCCATGGCTATCCACCAAATGGGTGTTAAATATAAACTGTTTGATTTATTTGAGTCACACAATATGTAACATTTCGTGTATGTATTTCTTTCTTTTTTTAAAAAAATCTATATGTATGTTTAAATCCAATAGGCCAGAACCTGTTTTGTGGACAAAGGATGGTGGAGAATTACCAGATCCTGACCGAATGGTTGTGAGTGGTAGGGAGCTAAACATTCTTTTCCTCAACAAAACGGATAATGGTACATACCGATGTGAAGCTACAAATACTATTGGCCAAAGCAGTGCAGAGTACGTTCTCATTGTACATGGTGAGTACCTTTTTGACATTATTATACATGTAAGAATGAATGACCTGAAAAACTGCTAAAATTTATCTAAATCTTTAGGATAATAAACAAATGTAAACAGGTTTTCATTTTCTTTCAGAAGAACTTCTCATAAGTGTAAATATCTCCAAAAGTCACAATTAATATGTTTCAAATTAAATAATAACATAAAATGAAAGCATATATTAGGAAATAAAAAGCTGTTTTGTAAATGATTTTTTAATTGCAAATATACTGTGTATTATTTGATGGTGACTAGTAAGTCATATTAATGGTTTTCTTTATGCTTTACAAATAAATGCTTTTAATAATAAATCAGAATCATGAAAACTTTCCTTAAGTTAATTTTGGTAGAATTATCATAAGAGTATATTTTATAATCACTATTAGTAGTTTTACAAAGAATGATAGTATGTCATCGAGATGCAGCAAAGACAGAGCTATACAGTACTAATGACAACTGCACTAATTTCTTATGCATAATAATTAAAACACCCACAAACATTTTTTTCTCCTCTCATTAGTCTCATATTTTGAGTAAATATAGCAAAATGGCAAAAAGACATGCCAATTCCCAAGATTAGAGAGAATTTCTATTTTCTGTAAACTCCAAAAGTCAGGACAAATTGTTCATGAAGTAGCTTTAACATATTGTTATGAAGATGAACTTTTATGAAATTGGTAAATATCACAATAAATGAAGTTAGTCTTTTTTTTTTTTAATTTCAAGACTTCTCAGAGTTTATTTACAGGGTATAATGTGAATCTCAAATAGAAAAAAAAGCATTATAGAAAGTAAGATTTTTCTCATATATTTCACCAAGAAAACATTTTCTAAGACTAATATGTTCTACATAATATTACAGTATTTGAATGAGTATTGTGTAAAATCTATACAAAGCTGAAATAATTCTAGTGGATCTTAGAAGTTACAGAGTACAGTTATTTGAAATGTTACTCATGAATATAAGTATAAAATAACTGTAAGAAACATGGATTAATTCTATAACATTCCAAAAAGAGGAATTTGGGGGATAAGTTCCAATTCTTTGTAAAATGATTTAATTTTAGGGGAAAAATAACCCTGTTTGTTTTTCCAAAGATACTTATGTTGTTATGATACAGGCCTCAATAATATATTAAATCAATTTACAAAACTTTCTTATTTTCAAATTGCTTTAGTGTCTACCATTTCTCAGTTCTTAGCAACAATTTGCTCTTGAAGGTAAACAACAGCTTGTGCTGAATAGACTTTCCACATATAAACATCTTGAAAACAGTGGAGCTGAGAGAGTAATTTATGGTATCTCATGAATTGTGCAAATTTCAGTTTTGGGGAAAGTTCAGCCTGATCAAGTTAGACTGATAAATTGGAATTAAATGTGGTAACCCCCTGTAGACAAACCCTGCCAGGCTCACTGCCAGAGAGAACGTAACAACCCTGAGTGTGGCAAGAAGTTAGATCCTTAGAGCAGGATCCAGGAGTCACTTACAGTTCATGCTGACCTGGAGGTTTAGATACTACAGTCATGGAAGTGAAGTCTGATTCACCCTCAACTTGAAGTGCTTGATTCACTTAACAATTTTTGGGAAACTTGGGGCATGTCGCATAGTATGTCACATTGTCGAAATGTGACACATTGTCGAAAACAATATGCCATAAAATATAGACAGTTAGAAGGGAAGTGACAGAAGAAATAATATACTTTGATTTAAAAAGTCATTCTTTTTTTTTTAAGTAATTAAAATGGGGAACAATTCATGTTTTCTCAGTGTTTGCAAGCTAGCCAACAGTATGATTTCCTAAAGAGCCAAGCTACCTTTAGGTAGTTGGCAGTTGACATATCTCTAATAAATATTTCTCTGAGCACTTTGTAAGAAGTCATTTTTGGCTTTGCTTTTTGAACTACAGTTCATAAAAGGCACCCCATAGATTAGTGCTATTCATGCTGCTAGATAAATGCTGTGAAGTTCAACCCTGGTTTACCTAGGATTATTGACACAAGTGACGAGAGGCTCGATGAAACAGTGAAGCCACAATGCACTGTGTTTTAAAAGGGCTCCAATTGGGTTCATTACAAAATAAAGTTTAGTTTTTTTTCTCTCCTTTGCACACAGGGTATAATGCCTCATTAGTCACTGGTTGTATAAATATAAAAAGCTACTCTCTTCTATTAATGGCTTGGCTGTTTCAAAACCCGACTAAATGATGAAATTTGAGTGACATTTCGATCTATAATGAATGCTGTATGCATTTCGGAATGGAGTGATAAGTGATCGTTTGTGAGAACTTTACCCTTTTATCTTTTACACCAAGTTTGATTTTGCATCAGCTGTGATAATTTAATATAGCTCTAGCACAGAAGGGCCTTTCATGAGCTGAGACCATCTTTGACTCTACCACAGTTACCTAAGTTCTATTGATTCTTAACTTGATGAAGGTCGGAGCACTTTGCTGTGAAATCATCTGCTATCTAGATGCCATCCTAATAGATTTTATTCTTTGAGTGTCAGTGCAAGAGGATTATTTAAATGTTTTCACATTTAATCGTTAACAGCACTGACATTTTGTGTCATCAACACTGGAGGGTCCCCACCCCCCTCACTCCTTATAATGACCCCTTTGGAAATTAAAGCATTAGAACTACAGACAGTAATTTGAAACTACCAGTCTGAATCTCATTCTCAGTGAAAAGCCTAACAAAATTCAGTATATAAATACCTGTAAGATAAAACATTGCGCTTTTGAAACATTTGTACTGTAGAGATCCCATTAGGAAAAAAAAATAGCATTTTTCATTAACAAGCTCAGCAGTGGAAACATTAATCTGTTAAATTGCTAGCCATTGTTATACTATTAATTCCTGTGACCACAATAGTTTTGTGTTTTCTGCTGCTATGTAAAAATATTGAAGTTAGTCTCATATTGTTTTGTTATCATGCTATTTATTTCTTTTGAATGGTTAATTACTCCCATATTAATGGTCCCATATTAATGGTATGTTGTTCTATTGCTGTTCTTGCTACTTGAAGAACTCAGATCAACAGAAATATTCCTTCATTAACCAAATAAATATTTAACATTTATCCACTGAATGCAAATGCACTATAGGAGCAAAAGTGAATAGCACTCAAGGACTTTAAACATGGAAAATAAGCATTCAAGTAAATATAGTACAAAAATCAAAGAGCTCTAGGAGGATGAATATACAATTGTGTAAATGTCAGGGTTTGTGACAACATGGCCCCAGTGTCTGGAATTAATTTAAAAAAAAAGTAACAGTACTCCGGGATTATTCATAAACAAATGGCATACAACATAAATAGAAGTGTCTACCGGTGTCAGTTACATAGATATAATAAATTAGAGTTTTACTATTATAATATTGCTAGTGGAACCAGAAATCAAATTGCCAACATCCACTGTATCCCAAAAAGCAAGACAATTACAGAAAAACATCTACTTCTGCTTTGTTGATTACGCCAAAGCCTTTGAGTGTGTAGATCACAACAAAATGTGTGTGGAAAATTCTTCAAGAGATGGGAATACCAGACCACCTTACCTGCCTCCTGAGAAATCTGTATGCAGGTCAAGAAGCAACAGTTAGAAGCGAACATGGAACAACATACTGGTTCCAAATTGGGAAAGGAATACGTCAAGGCTATATATTGTCACTCTGTTTATTTAACTTATATGCAGAGTACATAATGAGAAATACCAGAGTGATTGAAGCCCAGACTGGAATAAAGATTGCCAAGAGAAATATCAGTAACCTCAGATACTCAGATACCACCCTTATGGCAAAAAGTGAAAGGAACTGAAGAACCTCTTGATGAAAGTGAAAGAGGAAAGTGAAAGAGGAGTGTGGCTTAAAACTCAACGTTCAGAAAACTAAGATCATGCCATCTGGTCCCATCACTTCATGGCAAATAGATGGAGAAACCATGGAAACAATGACCAACTTTATTTTTGGGGGGCTCCAAAATCCCTGCAGATGGTTACTGCAGCCATGAAATTAAAAGACATTTGTTCCTTGGAAGAAAAGCTATGATCAACCTAAATAGCTTATTAAAAAGCAGAGACATTACTTTACTGATAAATGTCCATCTAGTCAAAGCTATGGTTTTACCAGTAGTCATGTATGTATATGAGAGTTGGACTATAAAGAAAGCTGAGCACTGAAGAATTGATGCTTTTGAACTGTGGTGTTGGAGAAGACTCTTAAGAGTCCCTTGGACTGCAAGGAGATCCAACCAGTCCACCCTATAGGAAATCAGTCCTGAATATTCATTGGAAGGACTGATGCTGAAGCTGAAATTCCAATCCTTTGGCCACTTGATGCGAAGAACTGACTCACTGGAAAAGACCCTGATGTTGGGAAAGATTGAAGGCAGGAGGAGAAGGGGATGACAGAGGATGAGATGATTGGATGGCATCACCAACTCAATGGGCATGAGTTTGAGTTAGCTCCAGAAGTTGCTGATGGACAGGGGAGCCTGGCATGCTGCTGTCCATGGGGTTGCAAGGAGTTGGACACAATTGAGCAACTGAACTGACTGACTGACTGAGTAGTCTTATGATACCAAAGGCAATCTCAATCCAATCCTCTGGTATAAAATTTACCCAAGAGTTGTATACAGTTTACCATCCATTATCTTCCCTGAGTGATACCGAGAGCATAAATTAAATTATCTATTAAAGAATGGGGAAATTCTATATTCTTATTAACTAAGCAATAGAAGAGATCATAAAAACATCAACACTACAGCAAATTAGTAATATAGAGAGAGCAGAGTGCAAGTTATAATTATTCTTGTTCCTATGATGCAACATCAAATTCAGAAAGTATAGATAAAATATTCTTTCTTCAAAGAGAGACTACCCAGACCTGCATCTTTTTGTATAGATACAGAGATCATAGAAGATACCCATTCATCACATAAAGAACGGCTGTCAATAATTGCAATTGGTCTGATACCAGTCTTATTTTATGCTTGGAAGCAATTTAAATTCTTATATTTATTTGTCATCCACTGATTTAAAAATATTCTTTTGGAAGTGTCAGAAATATGCAGTACCTGGAACAGTTTGAAAGAATATCTCTGAAGAGTGAAAAACACAAATTGCCACATCCTTCCAAGTCCTAAACTACTTCCTCCTTAATTATTCCAGTGTCTTTGACCTCCCTTCACATTCATGCTAGAGAAATGCATAACCAACATCTTAGAATACAAATGAAAGATGGACAGAGATGTTGGAACTCTTTAATTAGCATCTCTAGTCTCAAAACCCTTCCCAGAATTCAGGAAGAAATACAGTAATATAAGTAGAAAACAACAACAACAACAACATGAGTAACTTATTTCTTCTTCTGCCAGTAGCTGCACTAACTATGGCAGGTCCACATTGTAGAGGGGAGTAACAGGGATTCCAGTTTGAGTTTCAGCGGAGAACCCACTCCACCTGGGACCCAACTCAATGCTGTCTCATATAGTCATGGCAGAGTTGAGATGCACTATTCCAGAAAGTTTTTCAAGATATTCCCCATCTGTCTTTGAATTTACTTTTCACATTACCATAGTCACTCCTATATGAAATTTAAAACTATTTTGCCACTGTTTTTGTTCCATCACTTCATTGTTTATCGACTTATGTAAATAAACTTTTATAACAATTCATTACTTCTTCATTATCTTAACTCTTGCTATTCTTATTTTAAGTAAAAATTGCTCACCTTGCACTTTCCCACTTTTTAGTTTTCTCTCTATATACATATTTTGCTTTTTCTAGCAACTTTCATCTTTATGACAAGTAAAACTTTCCATAACTAGTATTATTATCATAGTAGAAACTGAAATAGTGTAAAAAGCTTTTTTATGTAATCTCAACCAGTTTACTGACAGTTGCTGGCTTTGTATCCCTAAAACATCACTTGACAGTTACAATTTGTTTTACATACTTGTTCATGTAATCTATTGAAATAAATATCGGTGAAAAATGTGATATTGATTTTTGTTTGTTTCCAGGATAGTCTACCTCAGAATAACACATATGTAGAATAAGATCCATCACACTTTATCATTAGCTAGTAAGAACAATTATAACAAAATGTTTCAAGTTTTTAATTTTTATAGTAAGAGAGAATATTACTGCTAGAAATATCTGTGTGTTTTGGTTTAGTGAAAGGCATCAAGCTATTAAATATGCCTTTACAACTTAAAAAAATCAATGCTATTTTCATTTCACTCTGCTTTTATTGTTAATAATAAATGTCAGAAATGCAGAGAGACAGAAAGTTGTACATCAAGATTTTGCAGATTTTGGCATCAAGACAAACTTTGAAGCTATGTTGTTTATTTAGATTCTGTTTCTTTCAGAAACTATAGGTAAATGCAAGTTCACTTCCCATTTTAGGTGCTAATTCTTCCTTTTAGTCAATTTGCTTATCATGGGAGAGAGACAAATTGAGTCATGGAGTGTAGCCTTTCTTTCACTTTAACAAACATTTCCAAGCCATCTGTTATCTCCTTCAAATATTTAAAAAATGTGCAAAGTATATATTCAATTGCTCTATTGTTATTAGTATGTGATTTTAAAGTTAGCAAAATAAATAATACATATATAGATGCATGCAGTACTAATTATGAAACAGATTAAGACTACTATAAAGTAATATCTTAAATTTGTTTTTAAATTTGTCTTATTCTGAGAAGTCAATGGCACCCCATTCCAGTACTCCTGCCTGGAAAATCCCGTGGATGGAGGAGCCTGGTGGGCTGCAGTCCATGGGGTCACTGAGGGTCGGACACGACTGAGTGACTTCACTTTCACTTTTCAATTCCATGCATTAGAGAAGGAAATGGCAACCCACTGTAGTGTTTTTGCCTGGAGAATCCCAGGGATGGGGGAGCCTGGTGGGCTGCTGTCTATGGGGTCGCACAGAGTCGAACACCCTGAAGTGACTTAGCTTAGCTTAGCTTAGCTTAGAACTGAGCAAGTGTACATACTTTACTAGTCTTATGCTTCACACATTCCTGCTATGATTATCAATGTTTTGAGAGTTAATAACTCTTATCAATTAAAATTAAAAGGCACCTCAGTTCTTCATAGTAAATATGTAGCTAGACTAAAAATTCAGCAGTCACACCTACATTTACTGATATAATTATCCAGCAACAAACATTTAGAAACATTGAGAATCTGCATGATTTTTTTTTTTGAACTTAACTGTGCTGTTAGGAAGGGTGATACAGATCTGAATGAAAGTAAGAGAGTGAATCTTTGAGCTCAGATGAATGGGTAGGGAGCAGGAAAGAGAAGACTGGATTATGGACAGATGTAGAGCCTAGCAAACATTCAAAAGGGATTCAGCTAAAATCTGTTTCCTCATATAGAAACAGACCTGCCAGTTGGTAAATTAATTCTGTGTGCTCATAATGAGCATTTTCCTTTGGAGAAATTTTCTTTAGAAGTATAGATGGAAAAATATACAGTGTCGGAAGCAAAGGGTAGAAAAAGATATCCATATGGAACAACAAACAGTGCACTAATGGAAGAGCCCCATGGTTGCTGCTCTCATCTTCAGTTGAGAGTTTCCAGACAGTAAACTAGTCGGATGAGTCTTAAAACAGTACCTTCTTTAATCGCTGAGATAAAGCATAGCATCTCTGGACATGAATAAGCAGGGAGAACTGTGATGCCTGTGGGAAAGGCGTACCTCTGACTGGATGAATATGCTGTTGAACTCTACAGAGAGAAGTGGAATGGATCAAATAGTGGAATCAAGGGCACTGCTTTCATTATAAAGCTTTTTGAAAGGTGGATTTGTGCAAGCATACTCAACATGGAGCTGAGGCTAAATTCCATCTCTTTAAGATGAACATAAAGTGAACAAAGTTTCACTTTTCAAGACAAAAATTCATTCAGAGACACCACTCTGCAGTATCAATGAATGTGTCTGTGGTACCTAGATGGGTCACTGATTAAACTGTCTATGAGGAAAACCGTCATTCCTGTCTGAAGGGATGAAAGACTTCACCACCCAACAAATGCAACATTTAAAATATTTTCTCTTGCACTCTTTATACATGATTTTTTCCGTCAATTGCAGTAAGGTAAGCCGAACAGAAGTATTATACCTGTGGCATTTAGGCTTTCTAGATTTTTTATGTGCAAAAAAGCCTAGATTATAGCTTTGTAAAGTGTATAGAACTCTTCTCCCTGAGTATCTATGCATTCATTCATTAGCAAATTCAAGCAGTATTCAATGGTCTGTGGGGGACATTTTTGGCATTCCTTTTTAGAAGCAATGGCATTTTAAACTAGAGGAAGGTATTACATAAAACCTACTTTGTAGCTTCTTACAAAAATGTAGTTTTTACAAATATTGTAACAACAGATCATGTACTTATTCCAGAATCTAAGAATTATTCTCTAATTTTCTCTGCCTCTCTTTCCCGTTCTACAGCATATCCTGCTGACACTATTTCATGACCATCTTCCGAGTATGTCTCCTTCTTTCCACCATCCTCTCTCGCCTAGGCTATTGTAACATTGCTAATGGGTTCCTTGCTTCCCCTGCACCAATCTAGTTCCCACCTGGATGAAATGTATAAATATTTTATATTCATAGTCTTCAGTCTTATCCTATTTAAATTTTTCCAAAAGCATTTCATACACTTAGTATAAAACCCAAACCTTATTATAGCTTATCAGTCCCGGATTTACTTGTTATTGTTCAGTTGCTAAGTCATATCTGACTATTTGTGACCCTATGGACTGCAGCACACCATGCTACCCTGTCCTTCACAGTCTCCTGGAGCTTGCTCAAATTCATGGCCACGGAGTTGATGATGCTATGTAACCATCTCATCCTCTGATGTCACCTTCTCCTTTCGCCTTCAATCCTTCCCAGCATCAGGATCTTTTCCAATGAGTTGGCTCTTTTCATCAGGTGGCCAAAGTATTGGGGTTTCAGCTTCAGCATCAGTCCTTTCGATGAATATTCAGGGTTGATTTCCTTTAGAATTGACTGGTTTGATCTTGCAGTCCAAGGGACTCTCAAGAATCTTCCCCAGCACCACATTTCAAAAGCATCAATTCTTCAGTGCTCAGCCTTCTTTATGGTCCAACTCTCACATCTGTACATGACTGCTGGAAAAACCATATCTTTGACTAGATGGACCTTTGCTGGCAAAATGATGTCTCTGCTTTTTAATAACTGTCAAGGTTTTTCATAGCTTTCCTTCCAAGAAGCAAGAGTCTTTCAATTTCGTTGCTGCAGTTACCATCTGCAGTGATTTTGACTCCCAAGAAAATAAACTCTGTTGCTGCTTCCACTTTTTCCCCTTCTATTTGCCATGAAATGATGGGACCAGTTGCCATGATCTTGGATTTTTGAATTTTGAGTTTCAAGCCAGTTTTTGTACTCTCTTCTTTCACCCATATCAAGAGTCTCCTTATTTCCTCTTTATTTTCTGCCATAAGAGTGGTGTCATCTGAATATCTGAAGTTGATATTTCTTCTGGCAATGTTGATTTCAGCTTGTGATTACATACATCAAAAGATTTTATTATTAATATACTTGCACAAAAAATATTTAGTAAATAGCTCTTTTTAGTTTTGTTAAATTGTAACTATAATAATAATATTTTTGAAACATTCCCCAGTCTCCTTTAATTTTCATTTAAATAAGCTTCTATATTGCAATATTGAATATTATATTTCAATGTGTTTTATTCAGTTCAGTTCAGTTCAGTCACTCAGTTGTGTCCAACTCTTTGTGACCCCATGAACTGCAGCATGCCAGGCCTCCCTGTCCATCATCAACTCACAGAATTTACCCAAACTCATGTCATTGAATCAGTGATACCATTTGACCATCTTACCTTCTGTCGTCCCCTTCTCCTCCTGCCCTCAATCTTTCCCAGCATCAGGGTCTTTTCAAATGAGTCAGCTCTTTGCATCAGGTGGGCAAAGTATTGGAGTTTCAGCTTCAGGATCAGTCCTTCCAATGAACACCCAGGACTGATCTCCTTTAGGATGGACTGGTTGGATCTCCTTGCAGTCCAAGGGACTCTCAAGAGTCTTCTCCAACACAACAGTTCAAAAGCATCAATTCTTTGGCACTCACCTTTCTTTATAGTCCAATTCTCACATCCATACATGACTACTGGAAAAACCACAGCCTTGACTAGATGGGCCTTTGTTGACAAAGTAATGTCTCTGCTTCTTAATATGCTGTCTAGGTTGGTCATAAATTTCCTTCCAAGGAGTAAGTGTCTTTTAATTTGATGGCTGCCATCTGCAATGATTTTGAAGGCCCCCAAAATAAAGTCAGCCACTGTTTCCACTGTTTCTCCATCTATTTTCCATGAAGTGATGGGACTGGATGCCATTATCTTCGTTTTCTGAATGTTGAGCTTTGAGCCAACTTTTTCACTCTCTTCTTTCACTTTCATCAAGAGGCTCTTTAGTTCTTCTTCACTTTCTGCCATAAGGGTGGTGTCATCTGCACATCTGAGGTTATTGATATTTCTCCTGACAATCTTGATTCCAGCTTGTGCTTTTTCCAGCCCAGCATTTCTCATGATGTATTCTGCATATAATTTAAATAAGCAGGGGTACAATATATACAGCCCTGATGTAATCCTTTTCTATTTGGAACTGGTCTGTTGTTCCATGTCCAGTTCTAACTGTTACTTCCTGACCTGTATATAGGTTTCTCAAGAGGCAGGTCAGGTGGTCTGGTATTCTCATCTCTTTCAGAATTTTTCACAGTTTATTGTGATCCATACCATCAAAGGCTTTAGCATAGTCAATAAAGCAGAAATAGATGTTTTTAGGAACTCTCTAGCTTTTTTGATGATCCAGCTGATTTTGGCAAAATTTGATCTCTGATTTCTCTGCCTTTTCTAAAACCAGCTTGAACACCTGGAAGTTTACGGTTCACATATTGCTGAAACCTAGCTTGGAGAATTTTGAGCATTGCTTTACTAGTGTGAGCTGCTGCTGCTGCTAAGTCGTTTCAGTCATGTCCAACTCTGTGTGACCCCATAGACGGCAGCCCACCAGGTTCTGCCATCCCCAGGATTAGCTTGTGAGATGAGTGAAATTTGCGTAGTTTGAGCATTCTTTGGAATTGCCTTTCTTTGGGATTGGAATGAAAACTGACTTTTTCCTGTCCTGTGGCCACTGCTTAGTTTTCCATCTTATTCATTTTATTACCTTGTAAGCATTGATCAGACAACAAACAGATGTGTGAAAATTAGAATTCACCAAAATTAATGCTGTGTGATAAACTCCAATTTAATGACAGCTTTTTTCAACTTATACTAGTTGGTAACATAGTAGAGTAGCACAACTTAGTTACACCTTAAGGATATTTGGTTCAAGATCCAGAACCCATAGTTATTCTTTCATGGAATCTGTGTATTAAATAGGAAGAGGAATCAAGATAAAATTAGAAATATTTCTACACGATGAGAAATATATATAGTAACGTGTGTGTGTGTGTGTGTGTGTGTTAGTTGCTGTTTTGTCTGACTCTTTGTGACCCCATGGACTGTAGTCTGCCAGTCTCCTCTGTCCATGGGTTTCTACAGGCAAGAATAATGGTGTGGGTTGTCATTCCCTTCTCCAAGGGATCTTCCTGACCCAACAATCAAACCTGGGTCTCCTGCATTGCAGGGAGATTTTTTGCCATCTGAGCCAACAGAGGTGCAGCTCTCTCTCTCTTTATATATATATATACACACACACACATATATATATATATACTATATAATATATATAAGTTAGTATGAGTTACAGAAATAGTTTGCATAAGAGCAAATGAACATTTCTAAACAGGCCCAAGCAGAGAAAGTTTGAGAGATTTTAGTCATAAGCATGACATATTTAAATAGGAGAGTCTTGATGTGAAGAGTGATTTTTGTCTCCTGAAAGTTCACTTATTTTAACATTTCTTAGTATCCCATTCATGTTCTCATTACTTTTTCAAAGCGCACATAAGATTATCTTGAAGTTGGGAGAGATATAATTTACAATATGAAGCTAACTTATATGCAGAGCACATCATGAGAAATGCTGGGCTGGAAGAAGCACAAGCTGGAATCAAGATTTCTGGGAGAAGTATCAACAACCTCAGATATGCAGATGATACCACCCTTATGGCAGAAAGTGAAGAAGAACTAAAGAACCTTTGATGAAAATGACAGAGGAGTGTGAGAAATTTGGCTTAAAGCTCAACATTCAGAAAACTAAGATCATGGTATACGGTCCCATCACTGCATGGCAAATAGATGGGGAAACAGTGTCAGACTTTATTTTCGTGGGCTCCAAAATCACTGTAGATGGTGATTGCAGCCATGAAATTAGAAGACACTTACTCCTTGGAAGGAAAGTTATGACCAACCTAGGCAGCATATTAAAAAGCAGAGACATTACTTTATCAACAAAGGTCCATCTAGTCAAGGCTATGGCTTTTCCAATGGTCATGTATGGATGTGAGAGTTGGACTATAAAGAAAGCTGAGCGCAGAAGGATTGATGCTTTTGAACTGTGTTATTGGAGAAGACTCTTGAGAGTCCCTTGGACTGCAAAGAGTTCCAACCAGTCCATCCTAAATGAGATCAGTCCTGGGTGTTCATTGGAAGGACTGATGTTGAAGATGAAACTCCAGTACTTTGGCCACCTGACGTGAAGAGCTGACTCACTGGAGAAGACCCTGATGGTGGGAAAGATTGAGGGCAGTAGGAGAAGACGACAGAAGATGAGATGGGTGAATGGCATCACTGACTCCATGGACATGGGTTTGGGTGGACTCTGAGAGTTGGTAATGGACAGGGAGGCTTGGCATTTTGTGGTTCATGGGGTCGCAAAGAGTTGGACATGACTCAGTGACTGAACTGAACTGAACTTCCTTGCATTTTTAAGTCTGTACCATCTTTAAAGACTGAATGAATCTCCTAAAGTCACACAAAATTTTTTCACATCTACAAATTTCCTGAGTGAATATATTTGCTTTTAGGAAATCAACTGTTACTCATCACTAATAAAGAAACTTGGTCCAAAATGACTTATATAAAAGACCAGATCTGAACTCTGTTTTTTGGATGAAGAAGCACAGGTGTAAAAGGATTAAACTGTAGGCAAAATGTCTCTATTATTTTGTCACAGAACCTAAATAAAAATGAAAACATCTTGATTTTTCAAGCACTACTTTTTTACTACATCACACTACTCCTTGTTGTATATTTATATTTGATTTAAGTTTTTTCTTCTAGTGGGAAACATTACTAGTCTCCCAAAGGAAACTGACATCCTTACAGAACTTAAAAAGTATTTGATCAAATCATCTGATTTACTTTTTGGTAAAGTAATTTTCCTGGAGAAGGAAATGGCAACCCACTCCAGTATTCTTGCCTGGAAAATCCCATGGACAGAAAAGCCTGGTGGGCTATATAGTTTATGGGGCCACAAAGAGTTGGACACAACTGAGAGACTGAGAACAAAGTACTTTTAGGAAGAACTCCCAGTATGGAAATAGGTGGGGCTAAATAATGTAGAATCATACATTTCAAAGGAGTTTTTCCTCCATTTTAAATTTCACTTTCCTTTGTCAGCTTGAAATGTAAAAGAATATTTTTAAAGAGAAAAAAGCATACTTTTTTTTCAATAACAGACTGATATTATTCATCAACTTTTCTTGTAATTACATGACTGTAGGTTGCCACCTATAGTTTAAAATTGCAGTAGTTTTCATTTTTCAGCCTTTTTAAAAATTATTATATAAGGATTTCATTCAGTATGTGAAGCCAGTTGAAGCTATCAGAGGAGTGAAAAGGGAGGCATTCAAATCTAATTTTTGAAAGGGTTCCTTTTTATGAAGCAGATGAGGTTAGCGTATGGCTCTGGAGGAGGAGGCAAGCTCTGGCTTGTTGAGGCCTTGTCAACCTGATGTTAGTCGTTTAAGTAAGAGCCTTGGTGCTGTTATCCATTCTTATACTCTAATCCAAATAGGCTGTTATAAGTAGCTGAACATAATGGGAACAGATAAATGTCTTCTGCACAGGCAAGAAAAGCAAATACAGTAAATTTTTCCTCTTACAGTTGCTTCCAATGGCACTGTAATTATTGGTAAAGTTTAAGATGCCTTATTATTTTTAAAATTAGAGAATGTGAATAATTTCTATCAGAAAGATATTTCTTACATTAATATGTAAAGTTCTGGCCAACAGTATTCCGCTAATGATATTCTGTATCTCCAATAATAAACCTTGGTTTGGATTCACTCTTGATTATCCCAGGACCATCTAGGGGAGTTAGTGACAGAAAGTGGGAAGGAAGTAGACACATGGAATCCAGACTAAATGGTAGCAGTTTTTCCCCCTATTGAATACTAGTCCTTGGAGAGGAAACAAGCAGCTTGGGCTTCTGGGACTCTTTAGACTTAATTTTGCTTCAAAAATCCAATCTGAATGGGCCAGAATGCCATTTTTAAAAAGAGAAACTGCCACAAAACAAAACAGGTTGACAAGTTAGAAATTATTGTACACTGCATTTGTAGAGAACAGAATATACCTTTAACCTGAAAAGCTCGTTATTGGGAAAAAGGTGCTGTAATACTCAGGAGTTTATTGTATACAGTGCTTGTTGGAAGTGATTTCATTTTGACAAGGTTATACAGGATCTGTTGTGCTCTAATAAGCTCCAATAACAAAATATAGTTGAATTTTTTGAATTCCTTCATTAGAATGTGAAAAAGGACCCTTTTTCTATTATTTTGAATTGAGTATGATGATTTAGAGCTCTGACACTTTTAAAAACATTGAAAAACTGCATTTGGAATGTAATATTCTTCAGTATGCTGCATTTTAATTTTTTAGACTGGAAGATTCTTAGCAAAAATTCCTAAAAATAACTTCATGAATGGTAAAAGGAGAAGGGATAATTTTTTGCAGAGATCCACCATGTATAAGGCTCAATTACTGATCCATATCTTTAAAATTGATGTCATTTCCTATGTACTGACAACATTGCTATTACCACCAAAAGATGTATTATTTATAAGTTATCAGTCAAATTCAAAGCCTAGAGCTAAGTACCCTAAGGAAGCACTGAAATATACCATAGATTTGATACCTATTTCCTCTGTTATCTTATCATCTTTTATACTCATAAATAAAAAACAAAAAACTAGTAATGCATTAATTGCCAAGTAAATGTGATAGCTTCCCAGATTTCAACCACTAATTTCATAAAGAGCTATGGTATGTATTCTGTTTACTGTGAACTTTATTATTAATAAGAGAATAGTTGAGTGTATTAATGACTATGTTAATTAAAGTAAATTTTAAAATTTTACCTTAATATTACTCATGTATTTTGATAGATGTTCTCCACTGAAGGAAAGATAGAGCTATATAGCTAGCGAGAGGCACATAACTCTGGGTGGGGTCACAATAGTGTGGTCATGACTGTAAACAATATTGTTATGGCAATACACCAGGGTCCTCTGTCCATGGGATTTTCCAGGCAAGAATACTGGAGTGGGTTGCCATGCCCTCCTCTAAGGGATCTTCCCAAACCAGGAACTGAAGCCAGGTCTCCCTCATTGCAGGCAGATTCTTTACCATTTGAGCCACCAGAGAAGCCCATAATTTTATGGTAGAGGGGTATAGGTAACAAAATGCAGGAACACTAGATAAACTCAGAAAGCACGAAAAGTGTTCAGAAAAAGGAAATCAGTTGGGGTTTAGTTGATCAAGGAAGTCTTTAAAGAGCAGGTAGGAATAAGGCTGAAAGTTGAGAGTAGCATTTCACTAGGCACATCAGAAAAGGGATGGCTGCTTTAAGATGAACGTGAAGTCACTCTGACTCTTTGCAACCCCATACTGTAGCCTACCAGGCTCCTCTGTCCATGGGATTTTGCAGGCATTTCCTTCTCCAGGGAATCTTCCTGACCCAGGGCTCAAACCCAGGTCTCCCACCTTGTAGACAGATGCTCTACCGTCTGAGCCACCAGGGAAGTCCTAACTTTAAGATGAGACTGTGTGATACCGATGGGGTGGATCAGAGTAAATTTGTACCAAGGCAAAGTTGTATTTTTAAAAGCAAGAACATGCTGATTTCTAAAGATTGAGCTTACAGTTTATTAGAAACATAGGTACATAAATATATGTGTCATGATAATATGTAAAACAAGCATGTGTAGAGGTGCATGTAAAGAGCTTGAAGGCACATTGAGGGAAGATATGACACATGACAGAGAAAAGTAATGAGAAACAGGATGTAACTCTGAGAACATGAAACAAAGAGAACAGAAGAATAGAGTCTAAAATCTGGGGAAATGACTTGTGTTAGGGCAGATGGCTTGTATCCTAGGCTTTGGCTTTTCTGTTTACGCTAACTGGTGTTATAAGAAATAAAGAAAAGAAGCCAAGCATACATGTGCTGAAGAACTCTAGCCCCTGTTGTTCCAGAAAACTTTAACACTGAGGCAGCTCAAGTGAGTATAGTTCGGAGTTCACATGAGAATCATAGAGGTTAAGCAGGAGACGTGATGGACAGTGAACTATCATAGCAAAGTTTAGCCATGGTCCCTGGGAACACAGAATTTGCTTTCCTGATTCAATAGCTTTTTTGTATGAGCAGAAATTGTGTTTCTGAAAATGAATAGGTTCTTATAGAAGTAACCCACAGTATTTACACTGCATTTATTTGTACTCAATAGTCACTCATATGAATAACTTTTGCAGCCAACTCAGACTTTGCCTTCATAATATACATTTGTGCAATTGACTAGATTTGAGGTTTTGTCTGACATTATTGAAATATTCCTGAATTTTCCTTATATGTTAGGGTAACACTTTATATAGGTTACAAGTAAGATGAAAATTGTAATTTATTTTAATTTACCTCTTATGTGTAGGTAAAACTATAGGCAAATATTTTCATGTCTTAGACCTTTATTTTTCTCAGCTCCCCATCAATACAAATTCTCAAATTTTTTCTTAAAAGGAAATTCCTGATTTTATTATGGCTACTATAGTTTTCTAAAACAGTAACATTTTATTAACAAATAATAAATAATGAACCATGGACCTCTATAAATTCATTTAAATAGCTTATTTAAACCACAAAATTATTTTAGCAAGTTTTATCCATGATAGTATATAGTAAATGAGTAGTTTCTAAGATTTAATCTGCTAGGAAAAGATTTAAACACATAATCACAATTTTAGAGAAATCGGTGTTACATATTTGTGTATATTGTGATAATAATTTTTTTTAACAACTTAAGCTATTATTGTTTCATATTCAAATTTCTTACTAACTAGAAGATGTTTTATTATTTCTGATTTTGAAGAACTTTATTGGAATTTCTCTTTTGGGTTTTAGGTCTATATACTAATTTCTCTGATCAGATCTAAACTAAAATAAACAAAATCTAATTATTTTCACTTTGCTCATTTCTGAAGATAGCTTTTTTCATCCACTACATATTTTATCAGTTGTTAGGTCATCATTTATATACTACTATCTAGAAAATATATTACATAATACACTGAATTTCTTTCATAAATTATAAATGCTGAACTTCTTAGCCACTTATTTTCCCAGGCAAATAAACAATATTCAATTAGATTAACATGCTCTCCAAGGAAAATGACAATGAAAAATTTGAGCCAGTCTTTGTATTGTAGGAAACAGAGATGAAATATCATGTAGTTAATTGACTGATCTATTAGATAGCTCCCATTTCTGAATGTTAATATCCATAAATTACTTACCATTGATTTTTTTTCTGTTTTTTATTTATAGCTATTTTTGTGTCCCATTTAAATACTCTTAAATCATAGGATGTGAACATGTAAGGCAAAATCTTCTAAATTGATGTCATATTTAGCATATTACTTATAATATTAATATGACTGCAGATTATGTGGCTTTATGAACAGAATTAATAAATTGATGTTGAACCAGGATTAAGTTACTTTTATTATGTATGGGCACATTTATAATTCTTCTGCATATGAATCAGTGTATTTTTATTCTACACAATGTATTTTTTTCAACAAGAAGAGATAAAAAATGAATGTGCTGTAGAAAAGGAGAAAGCGATCTTCATTTTTTATCCTGTGCTATATTTGGTTGAGTATGCTTTATATTAATAGCATAATGGTATTAAAATATACGATTCTAGACACCTCAAGAATAAGGTAAATGACTATTACTTGTGTTTCCAATTTTGTTTTTCCTAATGGGAATATAGCTTCATTCTCATTGAAGTGAAGTGAAGTGAAGTCGCTCAGTCATACTCGACTCTTTGCAACCCCATGGACTGTAGCTTACAAGGCTCCTCTGTCCATGGAATTTTCCAGGCAAAAGTACTGGAGTGGGTTGCCATTTCCTTCTCCAGTGGATCTTCCCGATTCAGGGATCTAACCCAGGTCTCCTGCATTGCAGGCAGATGCTTTACCGTCTGAGCAACCAGGGAAGCCCCTTCATTCTCATTATCAATGTTTTTATCAATGTTTAAATAAAAGGCCAAAACCTTTAAAATAATTGCTGAATGATGCCAAATGTTGGTGCTTACATGTAGGGGTAAAAACTAGAGAGGTAGGTGTTTGAACTTAGTAAGACAGCTCAGAATTTTACTAATTTCTGCTTTGACAAGAGCTATAGTCAGGCAGATAAATCATCTTGAGATGGAAATAACGTTAGAGAAATTTGTCTCTGCAGTATGATTATATATTTAAGAAAATTCTTTCTATGATACAGCATATGTTTGTGTAATTTTCAAAGCAAGGAAACTATCTAAAAATCTTCTCATCCATTAAGTGGGGATAGTAATAGACAACCTGCAATTTTGCTTTGATCATTTACCGCTGATCACAGTGAGTTACTCAGTGGTCCCTCCTAGCCTTTCACCCTTTCTTGGAAAGTCTCAAGTCAGGTGAAAATGGAGGGAGTTCCTAAGGAGATGCGGTGTGCATGAAACTCAGGTCAGGCTCACACAGCTTTCAGAGCCACAGAATATGTAGGCAAAGACAGTTTTGTTGTTTGTTTGTTGTTGTTGCTTAATCACTAAGCCTTGTGAGACTCTTTGTGGCCCCATGAACTATAACCCACCAGCCTCCTCTGTCTGCGGAATTTCCAGGGGAGAATTGTGGAGAGGATTGCCATTTTCTTCTCCAGGGGATCTTCTTGACCCAGGATTCAAACCTGCATCTCCTGCACTGGCGGGTGGATTCTTTACCTCTGAGTCACCAGGAAAGTCCTCATTTTGTTAGCAAGGATATTTACTGAAAGAAGTTTTAGGTTGTAGTAGTTTTAGGTTGTCTTGAAAAAGTATGCTTCAGAAAATAAAAAGTTTCTGTAAGTAGTAAGGAGAGAGAACTTTTTGTGATCAGCCGTAATGAAATATTTTAGTTTTATATTAACTAGTCAAAAAGTGGACTTTTCTAGATCCCCTAAAATAAATTATATGCTTATAATGCTATGAACAAATTCATTTAGTAAATTTTTACTGACCTTCTAAACTGTGCTACGTACCAAAAATAAAGCAGGCAAAATTCTTCCATTCAAAGCTTCATTGCCCAGTGCTGAAACTGACATGAATAAAATCATAGCAATAGAAAGTTTAGGTAAAAGAAATATCACTCTATTCTCTTGATCTTTCTGAGAATTCTAACTAATTCCAGATAATCTTACATGGTTGAGTTGTAGTTGATTCTGATTAAAATCCTGAAATTGAATATTAAGATTAAATGTTTGCTGTTTCACAATAAAGTTGAAATAATTGAATGGACAGTGTGGTGAGAAGAAAGAACAGAATGAAGAAGCCCTCAATTTTCTCTTTTTTTTCAAGAACAAAAATGTTTCCAAACAAGTTAGCTGAAATAATGTTCAGTTCAGTTCACTTCAGTCACTCAGTCTTGTCCGACTCTTTGCGACCCCATGAATCACAGCAGGCCAGGCTTCCCTGTCCATTACCAACTCCCGGAGTTCACTCAAACTCAGGTCCACTGAGTCAGAGATGCCATCCAGACATCTCATACTAGTCATCCTCTTCTCCTGCCCCCAATCCCTCCCAGCATCAGAGTCTTTTCCAATTGGACAGCTCTTTGCATGAGGTGGCCAAAGTATTGGACTTTCAGCTTTAGCATCAGTCCTTCAAATGAACACTCAGGATTGGTCTCATTAGAAAGGACTGGTTGGATCTCCTTGAAGTCCAAGCGACTCTCAAGAGTCTGCTCCAACACAACAGTTCAAAAGCATCAATTCTTTGGCAATCAGCTTTCTTCAAGTCCAACTCTCACATCCATACATGACCACAGGAAAAACCAAAGCCTTGACTAGACGGACCTTTGTTGGCAAAGCAATGTCTCTGCTTTTCAATATGCTAGTTAGGTTAGTCACAACTTTCCTTCCAAGGATAAACATGTTTAATTTCATGGCTGCAGTCACCATCTGCAGTGATTTTGGAGCCCCCAAAAATAAAGTCTGACACTGTTTCCACTGTTTCCCCATCTATTTGCCATAAAGTGAGGGACCAGATGCCATGATCTTAGTTTTCTGAATGTTGAGCTTTAAGCCAATTTTTTCATTCTCCTCTTTCACTTCCATCAAGAGGCTTTTTAGTTCCTCTTTACTTCCTGCCATAAGGGTGGTGTCATCTGCATGTCTGAGGTTATTGATATTTCTCCTGGCAATCTTGATTCCAGCCTGTGCTTCTTCCAGCCCAGCGTTTCTCATGATGTACTCTGCATAGAAGTTAATTAAGCAGGGTGACAATACAGCCTTGATGTACTCCTTTTCCTATTTGGAAGCAGTCTGTTGTTCCATGTCCAGTTCTAACTGTTGCTTCCTGACCTGCATACAGGTTTCTCAAGAGGCAGGTCAGGTGGTCTGGTATTCCCATCTCTTTCAGAATTTTCCACAGTTTATTGTGATCCACACAGTCAAAGGCTTTGGCATAGTCAATAAAGCAGAAATAGATATTTTCTGGAACTCTCTTGCTTTTTCGATTATCTAGCAGTTGTTGGCAATTTGATCTCTGGTTCCTCTCCCTTTTCTAAAACCAGCTTGAACATCAGAAAGTTCACGGTTCACATATTGCTGAAGCCTGGCTTGGAGAATTTTGAGCATTACTCTGTTAGCATGTGAGATGAGTGCAATTGTGCAGTAGTTTGAGAATTCTTTGGCATTGCCTTTCTTTGGAATTAGAATGAAAACTGATCTTTTCCAGTCCTGTGGCCACTGCTGAGTTTTCCAAATTTGCTGGCATATTGAGTATAGCACTTTCACAGCATCATCTTTCAGGATTTGAAACAGCTCAACTGGAATTCCATCACTTCCACTAGCTTTGTTCATAGTGATGCTTTCTAAGGCCCACTTGACTTCACATTCCAGGATGTCTGGCTCTAGGTGAGTGATCACATCATCGTGATTATCTGGGTCATGAAGATCTTTTTTGTACAGTTCTCCTGTGTATTCTTGCCACCTCTTCTTAATATCTTCTGCTTCTGTTAGGTCCATACCATTTATGTCTTTATTGAGTCCATCTTTGCATGAAATATTTCCTTGGTATCTCTAATTTTCTTGAAGAGATCTCTAGTCTTTCCCATTCTATTGTTTTCCTCTATTTCTTTGCATTGATCACTGAGGAAGGCTTTCTTGTCTCTCCTTGCTATTCTGTGGCACTCTGCATTCAGATGCTTATATCTTTCCTTTTCTCCTTTGCTTTTCATTTCTCCTCCTTTCACAGCTATTTGTAACGCCTCCTCAGACAACCACTTTGCTTTTTTGCATTTCTTTTTTCGGTGGGGATGGTCTTGATCCCTGTCTCCTGTACAATGTCACGAAGCTCTGTCCATAGTTCATCAGGCACTCTGTCGATCAGATCTAGTCCCTTAAATCTATTTCTCACTTCCACTGTATAATCATAAGGGATTTGATTTATGTCATACGTGAATGGTCTAGTGGTTTTCCCCACTTTCTTCAATTTAAGTCTGAATTTGGCAATAAGGAGTTCATGAGCTGAGCCACAGTCAGCTCCTGGTCTTGATTTTTGCTGACTGTAAGAGCTTCTTCATCTTTGACTGCAAAGAATATAATCAATCTGATATCGGTGTTGACCATCTGGTGATGTCCATGTGTAGAGTTTTCTCTTGTGTTGTTGGAAGAGGGTGTTTGCTATGACCAGTGCGTTCTCTTGGCAAAACTCTATTAGCCTTTGTCCTGCTACATTCTGTACTCCAAGGCCAAATTTGCCTGTTACACCAGGTGTTTCTTGACTTCCTACTTTTGCATTCCAGTCCCCTATAATGAAAAGGACATCTTTTTTGGGTGTTAGTTCTAAAAGGCCTTTTAGGTTTTCAAAGAATGGTTCAAGTTCAGCTTCTTCAGCATTACTGGTTGGGGCTTAGGCTTGGATCACCATTATATTGAATGGTTTGCCTTGGAAATGAACAGAGATCATTCTGTCGTTTTTGAGATTGCATCCAAGTACTGAATTTTGGACTCTTTATTGACCATGATGGCTAATCCATTTCTCCTAAGGGATTCCTGCCTGCAGTAGTAGATATAATGGTCATCTGAGTTAAATTCACCCATTCCAGTCCATTTTAGTTTGCTGATTCCTAGAATCTCGACATTCACTTTTGCTTCTCATGTTTGACCACTTCCAACTTGCCTTGATTCATGTACCTAACGTTCCAGGTTCCTTTGCAGTATGGCTCTTTATAGCATCGGACCTTGCTTCTATCACTAGTTGTATCCACAGCTGGGTATTGTTTTTGCTTTGGCTCCATCCCTTAATTATTTCTGGAATTATTTCTCCACTGATCTCTTGTACATACTGGGCACTTGCCAACCTGGGGAGTTCCTCTTTCAGTATCCTATCATTTTGCCTTTTCATACTGTTCAATAATGAAATAATGGTACTAGTGATAAAAATATGTAAAAGTGACAGATTTGTTATTTGACAAGTCATTTTCTTGACCCAACTGTCATATCAGCCAAGGTGCTTCCCATCAGTTGTTCTCATCCAGTTTCTTTTTAGGTGCATATGAAGTCAGATATGCAGATGACACCACCCTTATGGCAGAAAGTGAAGAGGAACTAAAAAGTCTCTTGATGAAAGTGAAAGAGGAGAATGAAAAAGTTGGCTTAAAGCTCAACATTCAGAAAACTAAGATCATGGCATCAGGTCCCATCACTTCATGGGAAATAGATGGGGGAACAGTGGAAACAGTGTCAGACTTTATTTTTGGGGGCTCCAAAATCACTGCAGATGGCGATTGCAGCTATGAAATTAAAAGATGCTTACTCTTTGGAAGGAAAGTTATGACCAATCTAGATAGCATATTCAAAACAGAGATATTACTTTGCCAACAAAGGTCCATCTAGTCAAGGCTGTGGTTTTTCCAGTGGTCATGTATGAATGTGAAAGTTGGACTGTGAAAAAAGCTGAGCACCGAAGAACTGATGCTTTTGAAGTATGGTGTTGGAGAAGACTCTTGAGAGTCGCTTGGACTGCAAGGAGATCCAACCAGTCCATTCTAAAAGAGATCAGTTCTGGGTGTTCATTGGAAAGACTGATGCTAAAGCTGAAACTCCATTACTTTGGGCACCTCATGCGAAGACTTGACTCATTGGAAAAGACTCTGATGCTGGGAGGGATTGAGGGCAGGAAGGGGACGACAGAGGATGAGATGGCTGGATGGCATCACCAACTTAATGGACCTGAGTCTGAGTGAACTCTGGGAGTTGGTGATGGACAGGGAGGCCTGGCGTGCTGCAATTCATAGGGTCACAAAGAGTCAGACATGATTGAATGACTGAACTGAACTGAACTGAACTGAAGTCAAGGGGAGAAGATTAGAGAAAATGATGATCAGATAAGCAACAGCCAGATTTTGGGTCTATAATTGCTAGTGGTGGACATTATAAAAGACTCTAGGGCAGATGTCTTAAAATAGGTTAGCAATTATTAAAACTACCCACAGTTTTTATATTTTTTAATATTAGCATGTGGTTGGAAGCCCTTATATATCATGCATCTTCATATGGAAAATAGAATATTGCTTGTTTTATAAAAGAATGCTCAAGAAAATATATAGATTGTCTCCAAAACTAATCAGAGTTAGTTATTGCCCATCTTTGTTAATACACAGTAAGGTAAAGAAATCTAAACAATGTGATATTTCTTGCTATACAAATAAATAAATAAAAACACCAAATACTGTTATTTGCATCTGAGAATCAAATGATATAGATGCTTTTGAAAAACTGCTTTTCAGAGCCAATGAAATTTTCTTCACTCCAGTGTCTGATAGCAAATAATCTAATATTTTATAATCTGTGATAGTTTTGTAATATCAAGTTCTTTCCACTGAGTTTTAAGGGACTAATATTATTGTACATTCTTATATTTGATAGCCCTGTAAGATATTTCCCTTTACACTAATTAAATACATATATTTGGAGATCCTAATGAGAAAATGATTTTGCTAACTGACAAAAAGTGTATTATTTTCTAATTTTAATATTTGTAAAAGTTCAAATTACACTCTTTTTTTTTTTAATTTAGAAAATGTCTTTCATTTATCTCTAGCATGCTACCCTATTTAGGAGGCTTATAATGAAAATAAGAAGGTATAGCAGAAATTAGTAAACAAGAGATGAACATGCATGTATACATAATATTTATTCATTCATAATGTTGTTCAAGTCAATTCTACTTTATGATCATGGTAATTGCACTCCAGGCAATACCCATTTTCTCTAGTGACTGATGTAGCACCATTGGATTTTCAGAAGATTATTTTCTTAATTTGACTGGCCAGGAAGTATTTTCCCTGTTGAAAAACAGGTGTAAACATCAATACCAAAGATAAGAGAGTAATCTCATGCTGTTTTCTGATGTCTCCAGCTTAGACAATTCAGCAGGTTAAAGTCTGAGGATTGAGTAAGGCTATTTATCAGAAGTAAGGAACTAGAAAAATTCTGGTGTGACTCACAGAGTTTAACTGAGGGAATGACAAGAAGCCTTTTAATAGCAAAATAATCTGTCAAATGCTCTGAATATATAGGGGCTGTGTAACAAACATGTGAAATCAAACCCCAGTACAGTAATTACAGGTAATTTGTGAACTGTTTCTCATTTTCTCACTGTGTAAATTATATGCCTATACACCTGAGACAAGAGTTGACTCTTAGGATCTTACTGAAATTCTCATTGCTTGACACTGGCTATATTGTTTCAGTGTTTATGCTGCTTTTCCAAATTTCAGCTGCTTTTGAGTGAAAGGAAGGAAAATCTTGTAAACTCTGAGCTATTTTTTCAGTTTATTATGTCCTCTGTACTTGAATCTACTGTCAACTTTTGCCAGTTTGACTATTTATGGACTAGGGGTTGAATGTTATGGTTCAAATCTATGTTCAATAACTTCTCCTAGGCATGCCAAATAATATGAATCATAAACATTTCAGATATTGAGTTCCATGCTAGTTGACCCAATACTTGTTAAAGACTCCTATGTACTGAAAAATTGTTAGAGGCGTTACCAGCTAACCAGGGTAAGAACTGCAAGATTCTAAGCTGTACATTAACACCATTTCTGAGAAAAGGAAAAGCAAAATAATAGTAATAATAATAACAGTTGGCTTCTTTTTTGTTTGTGTCTAAAGATTGCTTTCACCCTATTTCCTATCATTGTTTGCCTAAAAATATCAAAAAGTATTTAACATGCATATACTCACCCATCGTTAATGTTTATTTAATCTTATATGGTGGTGTTATTTGTGTATATTTTCTGTTGTGTTGTTTCTTTGTTTACTTCTTTGGCAAAGCATGTCAATTTTTGTTTTACCTATCTGTATTTTGCTACTGCATGTCAAACATTTTAAAGGACTCAGTGAACAAATGAATTCTTGTCATTTTAAATTTCACTCAAAATATTGCAAGCAATCTGCTTATCTTCAAACATTGCTCTCGGTTTTTGCTTTGTGTAAGAGCATGAAAAATAAATGAACAAAAAATGACAAGAACCGTGTGGTACAAGGAGCTTTGTACCAGATAATCTGTTTAAGCCTGTTAAATTTAAACCTAAATAAGATATATGTATTTATAATTTGAATCATTTATGTTTCTGTTTTGTTTGCATGATATGATTTTGTTTTATATTTTGTTTTTTTCCACTCACCAGATGTTCCCAACACTTTGCTTCCCACTACTATCATCCCCTCCCTTACCACTGCAACAGTCACAACCACTGTAGCCATAACAACCTGCCCAACCACATCTGCAACAACCAGCAACATAAGAGGTACGGTATGCTTCTTTGTTATGGCCTAGAAAACACGTTAAATAGAAATTTATAGGGCTTACTTTTTTAAAGAGTAGAGGAATTGAGATCCAATTTTACTTAATTATAAGGAATAATTAAATCAAGTCAGTTACTGTCAGTTAGGGTTATTGTAATACAATATAAGACAAGATGGTATATTTTAATTTTTCTTAGTGTCATATGATTCACGAAAATGTTCAGAATATAGGTAAAAAATATATGAAGCTCTGAAACATTGACAATTTAAAATGTGAACATGGGAGCTTTTTTTTTTTTTTTTTTTTTTTGGTACTTTACCTTATAAAAACAAGCAAAGAGATAAGATGTTCAAAAATGCAGAGGTAGTTTTTGCTTTTTTATGACCCTACTTTAGTGTTAATGATTTTTTATTTCTCTGCAACTAGATTAAAAAGCCTGCAGTGTTGAGTTTGTTCTAAAATTAGCATGACAGGGGTCATTATAAGTTATTTACCACATAGAACTTTTAGGTATATGTTTAATATATCATCCTAAAGTGATTAGCTGAGTGGAGCTACTTCTTGTAATTAGAGAGTGTTCCAGAAGCAAATGTTCTAGGCTTATCCAGGATGACAGGAATTGACAGTTGGCTCTAGGAATAATTTCTGGTGTCTGATTACTAATAAGATGTTTTTCTGAAGCACAGCAAGCAAAAAGATATTGAAGGAATTCTTAAGGGCCAAAACAAACAAACAAACAAACAAACAAACCAAGAAATCATTATATCATGGTTCAAAAACATAAAAAAATATTTCTGAGTAGTTAAGTCGTTGTTAGATAATGAAGAAATGAAAAGTTTTTTGAGATTTTTGAGCACATTATAGAAATACACGATTTAAACTTTATTTCTGTGTTCAGAGACAATGTGTCCTATTTAAGTCTGTCGTTTACTCTTACACATGCTTATACATGTTTTATGTCATGTTGGCTGTACTAATATGTGTTAAATGTAGCAACTTAATTTGAGCTCATAAGGACTTTACAAAAATATATATCTAAAGTTTCATCAGGGATACACTTAACATTGTTTTCACTTATAAAGACTATTCAATTAGACTTCTGTGTTTCTTAGAATTTTTATTAATTCTCAGTATTATGTTGAGTTGCTGCTAGCATTTACTTAGTGTTTGTAGTATTTTTTCTCTTGTTCCAGAAAAATATTTTAGTATCTGGTAAGTGTTCATTAGGTTTATTCTGTTATGCAGGGTACAAGATTGATAGCTAAAACTTGATGGTGATAACAATAAAAATCATTAAAAATACCTAGTATTACTAAAAAAAACCTGTATTTGATTTAAATCTAAAGGTAGAAGAGTTTAAAGATCATTCTTATAACAATGTGTATGAAATGGGTGGAAAAATACTAAAAATGGAGAAAAAACACTTTATGATAATATATGAAATGTAAAATATCTAATGTTCTACTTTGCTTTACTTATTGTTTTTCTAAAGATTTTTACAAACAGTAATTAAGATGAAATGTAGCTATTGCTTACCCACAAAATCTCAATGGTAATGTTAAGTTCTAAGTGTACAAAGAAATCACTTTGATGGAAAAGGCTATGTTGGTTTAATTTTTTTTTAAAGACATACTTAAAAAAAGTCTAATTAATTTCTTCAATGAGTATTTGTTAAATATCTGTTATATATATTATAGAAACAGCACTATGCCAAGGCTAAAATTATGGATATTTAACATATTGTATCTTAAAACACTAGCAAATTAATGCATTTTCCCCTAAATAATCAGTACCTGGGCTTAATTAGTTAAGGCATTCATATCTTTTGTGAGTATACGTACATTAGGCCAAATTAAGAGAAAATATTTTATTTCAAAGTGAAGTGCTTAACAACAATGTTTTATATTTATTCACATGTATCTTAAGTGAATCTTACCGGTTCCATTTTAATCAGCCTGCTAAAATGAAATCAGTTTTCTGCTTTTTCAAGTAAATTCATTTTTTAAAGCTTTCCTAAGGTGTTTTATGAACTTTACACCATGAAATTTAAAAATTATAAAAAAAAAACTGTTTTTCCTTCAAAGGAACACATGAATAAATAAACCTCAAAGAAGACAAACAAACACATAGATACACACCATTCCCTCTTTCTTTAGTTAACAGTTGAAACATATCATTTTTCAAATGGTATCAAGATATGTGAAAAGAAAACATTTTATGAGTTAGGCAATTCATAGCATCTATTTTATACAGAAAAAAATAGTAACACTGACATCAAATGTTAGTATAAGTCTATTTTCCGTGCTAACTTCAGCAAACCACTGGGAACTGAAGAAAGTCACCAAGCATGATTAATGTTCTAGTCCATATTTGAGGGAGTTGGGAATTTTGTCAATATATAAATATTTTATGATTTTTGCACTCTGCTGCTTATAAATTATATGATATTCACTCAGCCGTGCATTACCTATTAAATTAGAGCTTTCAGATGCAATTATATTTTAGTGGAATTCACTTATTTATGAAATGGCAAAAGATGTTACAAAATTATCATTTAAAAGATATCATAATAAAAATATGTTGTCTAAGAAAAGCTAAGGACTAAATATTTCCAGCTTGCCAATTTTTTTAAAGTTTATCTGCTTCATCCCTGTCTTTCATTTAGTAATCTTAACTAAACTAACTATATTTAATCTTATTAGCTTTAAATATCATTTCTTCAGATTTCATAAATATAACATTTATCTCTATCTGTACAGACATATTTAATAAGTTACCACAAATAAATCACCATTCATATCTCCATTTCTACTCTTTCACCACCCTTGCCGTTGCTGGGTTTTCTTCTCTATGATAACATCCAGTTTAAAAATGAAGAATCGTTCTGCAGCTGCATTAAAAATCAAAATAAAATAGAACAAAATAAGCTACTCAACTTGTCAGTTGTAACCTCGAGAATTTGCACATCTCTTCAGTTTGTACATGAAATGCACCCTCGTGTGCAGGAAGAAGGGCTTCAACCATAAGGAAGAAAGCTGGCAATTAGCAGTATCTTGTTACAAATAAGTGTGCTAAAAGAGAGAAAGGAGCAAACCTTACCAAACATGGGAAAGACAGAGAATAAGTGAGTCCCGGAGATGTCTTTAGGTGTGAGCTGTGGTTCTTCTGTTTACACAGTCTTTGGTCATAGATGTTGAACCAAATTTAGTACTTGCATTTTCATCAGAAAAATGAGAAACACTCGATTCTGATTGTCTTGAGGACTGGATAATATTTAGAGTTCTGGCAACATAATCAGCACTCAATGTATGACAATTATTGCTTAGTTCTTTTAAGTAAAATGAATATATTCACGTTTGCATCATACAATTAATGAAATTGTGTATTTTTCCTATAGTAATTCTAGTTTTGACAAAATTATCTGGTGTTAGTGCACCGATTGCATTTTAATTTCAAACCTACTTTTAATTAGTTAAAATCAAATAATAAAATGGCACTAGAACATATGGAATTTACCTATCCTTGAATATAACAATTAAGAAATTGTCTAAGAAGTTCATAATATTTTTGATTTATATCATATATCTAAAATCTGAACATTTTATAGATCTCTCAAATATTTTTCATTAGAAAACATCATTGCTATAGCACATTTTCTGCTTATAGAACTTGCAACTTTTTAAAGCTAGTGGCCTGATTAATGCTATCAACTAATTTAGAAGATATATATCTATATATCTGTATCTGTATCTATCTACCTATCCATCTATCCATACATACTTTTTTATGAATTTCGGGTTTTCTTATCACTTTAATAAATTTTTAATGAGATAAACTTTGATGAGTTAAATATGATCACTTACAAAATACTTCCAAATGACCTGATGTGATTTCTAGAATTAATATAATTTTTGCCATGGTATGCTTACTTTGAAAGCATTTTTAATTTTTTAAACTAATTTCTTTACTTATTCACTTATTTTTAGCTGAGCTGGATCTTCCTTGCCAAGCAGGCTTTTCTCTAGTTCCAGCAAGCAGGGCCTACACTTTAGTTGCAGTGCAAGGGCTTTTAATTGCGGTGGCTTCTCTTGTTGCAGAGCATGGGCTCTGGGGCATGTGAACTTCTGTAGTTGCAGTGGGCTCGGTAGTTGCAGTTCCCAGCCTCTGAGCACAGGCTCAGTAGTTGTGGCACATAGGCTTGGTGCTCCACAACCTGTCGGATCTTCCTGGATCAGGGATGGAACCTGCGTCTCCTGTATTGGCAGTCAGAACCTTCACTACTGAGCCACCAGGGAAGCCCTAAAATTTTTTATCATATTGTATATTTTCAATTTTATATAAACTATCTCATAATCTAGGCATCTTTAACAGCACCCTCATTTACAGGTCATGATATAAAGATTTGAAAATTCAGGAAACATGTATGAGACATAGTGAGATAAATCAGTGATTATATCTATTTATTATGATTTTTAAAAGTAGAATTCAAAATTGAAGCCTTTATGCTTACCAAGACAGAAAAACTCCTAAATGCCTACTTATCTGTCTCTGCCTCTTTAAGACTGTAAGTAAACTACAAGTGCAGAAATGAAATGACATATATGGAGAAAAGGTATAAAATATCTAATATACTCCCTGTCCTGTTCAAATACTTCATGCATTTCAATGTTTTAGATAGAAAAAAAAAATCCTAAAAGTGATGATGACGTTGTTTATACAATCCATGTAAAAATCCAAATGAATTATTGGTTCAAGTATTGATTTATTTTACATCAGACTTAAAAATGGAAAAATAATTTTTTGTTAATAAAACTGTATAATTTTGCTTATAATTACAACCAATTTGTTAACTATAACGAGGTAATTGGACTGGACCTTACTGCAGAATGGGCTTCCCTGGTGGCTCAGAGGTTAAAGCGTCTGCCCGCTATATAGGAGACCTTGGTTCGATACCTGGGTTGGGAAGATTCCCCTGGAGAAGAAAACTGCAACGGACTCCAGTATTCTTGCCTGGAGAATCCCATGGACGGAGGAACCTGATGGGATACAGTCCACAGGGTTGCAAAGAGTCGGACACGACTGAGCAAGTTCACTTTTGCTTTCTTTACTTCAGAATGACACTGCAAATTTTTTTCTTTAAAAATACATTTTTTTAAAATTTACCAAATCAACTATTATCAAATTACCTACAACCAGAAAAGTATGACCAATATAAAAAAATTTAGAGATGAGTTACTGTTTTGGTCCCAGCCTATTGATAGTGATGCTTTTGGCTATGACTGCTTGAGAAACTTGCCTCAGCTCCTGTAGCGTTTAGGAGCACCTACAGGCATTTCCTGATACTGAGGCCAGTAGCGTTGGACCAGCCCTTGTTCTTAATATGGTCATTGGATGCCCCTCAGCAAAAAAAAACCAACAGAGAATATTGAGGAACAAAATTACTACTCACAGATTCTGAAGGACCACCTAGAGAAATCACGGTTAGAAAGACACAGCAGACTTGGTCTCTGGCTTTATTAGAGTTCAAAGGTGGGGTGTCTAGAGTTTTGTGGACTCACATCATTATTGTTGAATTTGAATTGTTAAGAATGGGAATTAGGCATAGGAAGGGAGAGCCAGTTTCTCAAGGTGATCAGTTGTCTGGGTTACCCAGGACTTTCTGAAAGTAAGAAGTTCACAGGTGGGGCAGCCTAGTTCCTTACCTGGTTGTTTTGCTAGGCTGACAATACATTTATTCAAGATGGATTTCTTTTGAAGTGTATATCTCTGCAATCAAAAGCTCAGTTTCAAGCATTAACTTAATGTAGGGTTTCTCTGGTGGCTCAGAAGGTAAAGAATCTGCCTGCAATGTGGGATACCTGGGTTCGATCCCTGGGTTGGGAAGAACTCCTGGAGAAGGGCATGGCGACCCACTCCAGTATTCTTGCCTGGGAAATCCAATGGAAAGAGAAGCCTGGTGGACTATAGTCCATGGGATTGAGAAGAGTCAGACACGATTGAGACTAAGCACACAACACAACTTAATATAAATTCTTCACAATTAAATTACATATTAATTTAGTTAGTTATGTCTGAAAATGTAATATCAAGTAAAATATTTTAGATTATTCAAGTAGAATTGAATGAATTTAGCATACATCTACAGTGATTATAGCTCCACTCTAGGATAAAAGGCTGATAATTTTTAGTCCATATGCTGCCCTTATAATTTAAAAATCATACAAATCATACAAAAATTGACTATTTAAATATTTATAAATCTAGGAACATGTTTGGCCATTAAATATAATCCTATTAAGTGTGTTCCCAAAATATTGCTGCTTGAAAGATCTCCCTTTGCTAAAGATTTCTTGAAGCAATCTTAGTTACTTGTGGAAAAAAAAAATCATATGCATGAAGCTAAGCTGTGTTCAATGAAAATAAATTGCTTAAGTATTTACTTTATGCCAGTATAGAGAAATTGAGATGAATTTTAACATTCAACTCATATTTAATGTGGGCATTTTTAGTGAACTATAATTGCCTAAAATGTTGTTTGTGACATAATAGTTTTGTATGCAGATTCCTTTACTTCAATTGTTGTTTTATTTCTCTAGTTTCAAAACAAAATATGCTAACATAAAATAAACACAAATTGCATACCTGAGCACATCAAACCACTGTCTGAAGCATCTATTTAACTATGTAAAGTTAAAAAGCAATAATGATCTGACTTGTGCTTCTAAAGTCTATTTCTTTTATGTCAAAAAAATCTAGTCTATATTTTGTTTTTATTTGGTTTCGCTAATGTGTGCCCTCCTCGCTCTTTTGGCATAGATACTTAAAAAACAGAATACAACGTGATAAAGAAACATTTTTCAGAATACAAGAAAAAAGAATCCTAGCACTGAGAAAGAATGAGTGGAGTAAAATCATTAAAGCTCTGATTTGTCAGAATAAATGCATTCAAATAGAGCATTTGCAATGGTAAAATATATCATCTTGACACAGTTAAATCCCTAAGTGTGCAAATCAAGAAATTGTTTATGAGCTTGTATTATGAGTGTTTAGCTATTTAAAATGTTTCTGATTTTATTGATGGTAATAAAACACAATTTGCATGGTGTTGTGAGCTTTTAAAAATTAAGTGTCAATATGTTGGGCTTTTCTAAGCTTGGAAAAAATTAAGTAATAGTTCAGTCTCCAGATGGTCCATATAGAGGGACCTGCTTATCTGCAAAAAGACAGGGTTCCACATTTAGACTGCTGCTGCTTCTAAGTTGCTTGTCGTGTCTGACTCTGTGCAACCCCATATACAGCAGCCCACCAGGCTCCTCTGTCCCTGGCATTCTCCAGGCAAGAATACTGGAGTGGGTTGCCATTTCCTTCTCCCATGCATGCATACATGCTAAGTCGCTTCAGTTGTGTCCGACTCTGTTCCACCCTATGGACAGCAGCCCACCAGGCTCCTCATTTCCACAGGATTCTCTATGTAAGAATACCGGAGTGGGTGGCCATTTCCTTCTCCAACCAAGTAGCTAAATTTCCACTAATCTTTTACAAAACAATAATATTATATAAAGTTGACTCTGTTTCAAAATTAAATATGTGAAACATAGTTCTTATTGGAAATAAGATATTTAAAATGCTTCTTGCTTGAAAAGAATAAGCACAGTATATACTTTGGAAAGAATAAAGACAATGTACGCTCACTGTCAATCTTGTTACAGGTACCAATATTGATAATACTGAAGGTAGTGACTACAGGCCAGACATGGGTGGGAGTGTTGACTCGGGGTCCTGGTCTCTTTGTCAGCTACGATCTATGCATTGGAATAGCAAAAGTGTTTCAGATTAGGTTATTCCGAGAGAGCCCAAGATGCTAAAGTTATTATTTCTATTCCAGTAGATATTCCTTGGAGTAAGAATCCCTTGTAATGTATAACCATTTCTGAATCTAAATGGAGCATTTGCCTTGGACTTGAATGAAGTTGAACTCTGAAAAAGTTTGAAAATCTTTAAATATTTTCTTATTTTTTAGGCAGTGAGGAAAATATTTGAAGAAACTGGTATTCATATTTTTCCCCATACCACCTAGTAAGGGAAGCAGAACACTTATGCTCTGTTCTATTTTCCAAGGGCATTCTGTTGGCTTGTACAATTTAAAACATCAAATATTTTTGAGAGTTTCATTTTAAGCTTATTTATTTCTTTGGCTTTAATCAATTTAAGCAGAAATCTTTGTACCATTAGTTTATATTTCTTTTGAATAAACAGTTCTATTAATATTGTTTCTACTTCTATGACTGTGGGAGTGTCTTCACTGATTTTATGGTAATCTAGATTTACTATAATTTAATAATGTATTCATTTCCTGCAAAACAACCTCTAAGAAAGAAAATGTTCCATGGTAGAATATGTGCCCTTTTCTTGAATTCATTTTATATAATATGCAAGTACATATAAATATTAATTTTAAAATTTCCACAATTATTATATTCCAGAAAGCACATCACATAAAATATTAAGACTAAATGAGTTACTTATTATTAGGAGGATAATTTGTCTTTTATTTAAAAATTTGGCCTGCATATGTGAATAAATGTATTTCTAGAACATCTCTGAAATTATTTTTAAAATCATTAATAAACGAAACAGGTTGTATCTTTCTTACTAGCCAATGAATTAAATTTATGAGTTGTGCCTTTGAAGCTGAAAAGATTGCCAGCATTGCCTTTGCTTCTTTGACACTCCACATGAAACACAGTTAATAACCTCCTGTGTAAGCTTGGAGAAACACTGAATTGATACTAATTATACCAACTTTGGGATAGAAGGTGACCTTGACTTCAGCTGGGACTTTCTGCCAGGACAGTAAATAAGAGCAAATGCCACAAAGCATGATTTCTGAAAAAGGTCTAACACAGTCTATTAAATATAAGTTCAGGAAATTGCAATAAGTACTGGGATAATTGTAATATTTTAAAACATCTCTTGCTTCAATAGTAAGTAGTTTCTTATTTCTTTAGATTTTAAATAATCTCCCATGAGTTTTCTGTACTCATTTAAATTGATCAGAAAATTATGATCAGAAAATTAAAAGCTACTTGATGCAAAGTATATGTATGGTGATTGCAGGGCAAGGAGACAGATTTTTCCAAATGGCTTCTCAAATACATACATAATATTTATACAATTTTAGTATCAGAATTGCTTATGCTGAAGTTGTGATAACACTGACTCTTAACGAAAGGCATATCTTTATAAAATTATTAAGAAAAATGACTAAGAAAAAGCATTGTCCCAGTTAGGTGCACAGGTTTAAATTATTGCCAGGAAACCTGTCGAGACCAATGATATGTAGCAGTTTCACATAAAAATCTGAGTTAATAGTGTTAAAAAAGAGTCAATAAAGTTACTATAAATGCTAAGAGATGAGTAAAAACAGAAATTAAACTTTCTTTACCAATACTGTTTAAAGAATTACATTAGTGTAAAGGTAATTCTGTTCAAAGTGTTCAATAAAATAAACGGGAGTACCCAATTTAAAACCAGTTATTTTTCACTTTAGAAAAAGAGATGAACTCAGATATTCCCAGGCCCTTTTATTTTACCCATTAGTAAGCAAGGGATGCTAATCAATGAAAGATTAAGTAGGAAAGGAGAAATGAATTTTGAATTAACGTGAAGAATTGCATTAGATTCCCAGAGAAACATTTTTTTTTTTTTCAAAAGCATTTGAACCATTTTTGATGTGTAAAACCAAGATTTTGTAGTAAAGAAGCATGGTGCTCTTCAAGGATAGTCGGTGTCAAACTAGGAAAATTAAGATGGTCTTAATAATTTTATTTCCCTTGAAGCCATGTTTTCTAAATACTGATTATAAGATTCTTATTTTTTACTCATTAGATTGTGTGTGACTCAGGATATCAACAGGAACCGACGGCAGTCCTGAAAGGTAGCTAAAGGGTTTTTAACGAGGACACTTTCACAGAAATATAGGCAGAATTTGGAGAACCCATAAAGGAGAAGCACAACCAAACTAGTAATAGCAAAATGCTGCTAACCAGCCCTGGGCCTGAAAGACCAAAGAGAACAGGTTATCCTGGTCAGAGAAGAACTGGAGCCAGAAAAGGGGTTGTATTTGCAAAGAGAGGTAGTCAAAGGATACAGCACAGGGATCAATTTCAGATCTCCCTCTCTTCTCCTGTCTTCTAGTAACTGTCCATTAATTGAATCCTTCTGAAATATCAGAGATTAAGTAATTTAAGTGGAGCAGTGCAAGGAAGTTGGATTTCTAGAGCACAGTTGAACGCCAATTAAAAAAAAAAAGACTGAAGGATGGATTTGGGGACCAAATATAGCATAAAGAGTGGAAACATATTTAGAACATCATCTAATTTGCTTAAAATAATGTATGTAATTTGTCCACTAAGGGTGATTAAATGTCAGATTTTATTTTAGGTTTGGATTTCTCTCACAGGCATACACAGTACGAGTATATGATAGAAAACAAGTGATGGGGCTAGAAATGATGGTGAAACAGCAGCCTTCCCAATTAATTTTAATATGTGATTTTCCTCTCCAGCCTAAAGGTAGAAAGAGACAATGCTTTAGATGATAGAAGGCAGATTATGAAGCTTGATAGAGTTGGCTTTGTTATTAGACACAAAGAAATCTAAAAATAGATGTGTGTATTATTTAAATAACTTACTTCAAAAGAGAAAATCATTTTTAATCTTGATGTAAAGAGTATCCATTTAATTCATTGAGTAAGCAGCGAGAGATTCCTCATTTGAAATAGTCTCAAAGTTATGTGTATGGATGCAGACTATTTCTTTTGTTTGAATTAAGAACCTTGAAAACATTAGTTGCAAGAGGAAAAATTCTAAAAACGAGCCAGCCATAAATTAATAATAAGCTGATACAGATATGTCTTATTAACTTTCTATTTAAGGTATTTTTGTGTCACATAGAAAAATAATTTTCTGTCCTGAGATAATAGCTTTTCAGAATAGAAAATCATTTTCTTGAGAGAAGAATTTAGAAAGAGTGATCACAGTTTTTAATATATAATGTTATGTATCTCCCTTTGATGTCTTTAAAGTATGTGTACATTATTAATTAAGTTAAGTTGGTAGATTGGAAACATGTAAAATAAAAACAATTCAGCTTGTTTTTACTCTAAACTATACTTGTTTGCCCAGGCTATAGCTGTGTCCCTTGGCATTTTACCACAAACAAGCCAGAACGTTTTGTTCAGAGTAGGATATTAGAATAGTTTTCCAAAGGGACCAAGAATGACAGTCTAATTTTTCTGGTATTTCTAGTTATTCTATCACCGAGTTTTGAGATTTAGTTGGCTGGCAATCGAGCATTGCATCTCAAAATGCTGCTTTAGGGAACCAAAAATGAATCTTCATATTTCTCACTCTTACAACTTAAATCCAGATATATTCCATCTTAATTCCAAGTTGGAAAAAAATGATATGTACATAAGAAGGAAGTTCTAAGGGATCAGTTTGCTACTTTATATTCCTACTTCTGGGCTTCACTGGTGGCGCAATGGTAGAGAATCCTCCTGCCAATGCAGGAGATGCAAGAGACGCCGTTCAATCTCTGGGTCTGGAGCTACACCTGTGGGGTTGCAGAGAGTCAGACATGACTGAGCACACATTTTTGTATTTCTAATTTCTCTATATCAGTGTAGGAATTTTCCTTGATAATTCATCAATGTGGGGTTTTTAAAGTAATGATTTCAAAGAAATGATTCTTTACTAAAAACTGAAAATAGTGCACGACCCAATGTTGATTACTAGGTTAACAAAATATGCCACATCTGGACTCAATATGAGATGGTAAAAGTAACTTCTGAGCACAGAATATTTTTCTGTCCCCCTGACTTGACCTCTGGACATGCGATCTCAGGCAAGTAAATTCATTTCTTCTTATCCTAGTGGGCACTGTCAGAGAAGGCAATGGCACCACACTCCACTACTTTTGCCTGGAAAATCCCATGGATGGAGGAGTCTGGTAGGCTGCAGTCCATGGAGTCACTAGAGTTGGACACGACTGAGTGACTTCACTTTCACTTATCACTTTCAAGCATTGGAGAAGGAAATGGCAACCCACTCCAGGGTTCTTGCCTGGAGAATCCCAGGGACGGGGAAGCCTGGTGGGCTGTCATCTATGGGGTCGCACAGAGGTGGACACGACTGAAGCGACTTAGCAGTAGTGGGCATTGTGAATTCTAAGGTGTTTCTTAAGTTGAGTCCTCCACCACTATTTCAGGAACCAGTATAATTTCTGGTATTTTAAAATGAGAACTTGTAGATAAAATCCCTTTGTCATTCGAAATACTGTCAGTAACGTACTTAACATAACTCTTCACTTCCAACTTATTTCTGTTTGAATGTTCTGAAAAGCTAAAAGATTAGAGATGAATTATCAGACTCTGACCTTAGTTCAGGAAACTAAGATCATGGCACCTGGTGCCATCACTTCATGGCAAATAGATGGGGAAACAGTGGAAACAGTGACTGACTTTATTTTTATTTTTTACTTATTTATTTTTTTTTGGGGGGGGGCTCCAAAATCATTGCAGATGGTGATCGCATCCATGAAATTAAAAGACGCTTTCTCCTTGGAAGGAAATTTATGAGCAACCTAGACAGCATATTAAATAGCAGAGACATTGCTTTGTCCACAAAGGTCCGTCTAGTCAAGGCTATGGTTTTTCCAGTAGTCATGTAAGGATGTGAGAGTTAGATTATAAAGAAAGCTGAGCACAGAAGAATTGATGCTTTTGAACGGTGGTGTTGGAGAAGACTATTGAGAGTCCTTGGACTGCAAGGAGATCCAACCAGTCCATCTTAAAGTAGAACAGTCCTGGGTGTTCGTTGGAAGGACTGATGTTGAAGCTGAAACTCCAATATTTTGGCCACCTGATACGAAGAGATGACTCATTTAAAAAGACCCTGATGCTGGGAAAGATTGAGGGCAGGAGGAGAAGGGGATGACAGAGGATGGGATGGTTGGATGGCTTCACTGACTCAATGGACATGGGTTTGGGTGGACTCCAGGAGTTGGTGGTAGACAGGGAGGCCTGGTGTGCTGCAGTTTATGGGGTTGCAAAGAGTCAGACACGACTGAGTGACTAAACTGGACTGAACGGACCTCAGTATTTGGTCTTTTAGCCACAGTTTCCTAGCCATATGCCCATCTCTACTCCCATCACTTCAATTTACACACTCATTTCCTTCCAGTATTTTCTCAGAAACTTTATATATACCTGAACATTGTCCTATCTGTAAAATTTCTAACATCATGTTATATCAGTAAAATAAATATTGAGTTCTAGCTGTAATGTCCATAAAACTAATGTATACGGTCCATTTTCACAGTTCTTCAACTGATTACAGGTCTCTCATGATCAATCACTTTGTAGCCAAAATCCACAGCTTAGACAGACTTTCTGATGCTCCTTCCTATTTTGGTTTGACATCCATGTTCATTGAATTAAAATGATTATTGAAAAATGATAAAAATCATGGCTTCTGGACTCACATTATCTGGGCTCTTTTTTCCACTTTGCTGTCCCAGGTATGTGGCCTTCCTTAAACTCTCCGTGCCTCCATTTCCCAATCTAAAAAGCATGGTAAATTATAATAGTATCAACCTTATAATGTAGTTTTTAAAATTAAATATGTTTATACACACAGCTGAGCGACTTCACTTTCACTTTTTACTTTCATGCATTGGAGAAGAAAATGGCAACCCACTCCAAGTGTTCTTGCCTGGAGAATCCCAGGAACGGGGAAGCCTGGTGGGCTGCCATCTATGGGCTCGCACAGAGTTGGACACAACTGAAGTGACTTAACAGAAGCAGCAGCAGCATACACTTAATATATTTCAAAAGTGCTTTACTCATAACAAATACTCAGTAAGTGTTATATTTTATAATGTTTATTATCAATTTTCTTCCAATTAACTAACTAAACAATATAGGACAAAAATGGCTGCACCTTTGTGAATGGCAATGAGATTAACTGGCAGTTGCTAAGTGAAGGCTATAATGTGTGGTCAATAGATCATCCTTTAAATCATGTAAATCCTCTTCAAATTCTAAAACTTAAGGATTTGTCATGTGATTAAAGTGAATAAGATAAAGCAGAGTCCCAGTGCAATTGCTTAGTATTTAGTTCAACCTATCAATTGTCAAATCAGAAACATTTTTTAAATAAAAGTAATTTAATTTATAATTGGCTTTCTAACAACACATTAACAGGCATTTAAATATTCTTCAGTAGCAGAAACATCTAAGTTGGATCCCTGGTCCATGGTATGTGAGTTATACCTTAAGTTCCAATTTCCTTATCTCTAAAATGATTACATTATTTACTCATAAGTTTATTGAGTATTGATTTTCTGGTATTGTTACAATATGGATGATTTGCTAAATATTGAGGATGTATCATTACAATTTGTGTTGAAGTTATATACTATTAATCATTTTTAGAATTCAGGCTTATTAATTTCTAATGATACCATTTTCATGTTAAAATATTTTATTACTATAATTAGTACAACTTAATATTCATCTTTGATATATTGACCTAATGAAGCCACTTAGCATAAAACACCCCATTAATGAATTCAGTTGATTAAAATATATTTAACATCCTCCAGTAAATTAAAGAACTCTATAAAATGTTTGGGAAATTACCTAAACACATTCAAGATTTAGCAGACTTACTTCTCATTGATTATTTAAATTTCAATTTTTTCTTATATTTCTAGTAATTCTAAAACATTCTTCTTTGTTTCTTACTTTAAACAATTTTATCACAGATAAATTAGTTTAAAAACTGTTAAAATTAAGGAAAAGGTTGATCTTTATTTCAGATACTTGAGACAAACTGCTACATTTTATAAATATTATCATAGAAATTTTTTAAAGTATATATATGTTTAATATTTATTAAAAATTGTTTATGTGAAACCATTTTGCATTTTCTTCATCACTTTTCTATTATTATTATCTTACTATGTGAATGATTCTAATTCCACAACTTTTTTGATTTTTTGACCTTCTTCATGTAAAAGGACAATTTTTTTTGAAACACTTATACCTGTATAGAATTCTTGTTACTATTCTTTCAGGAATACACAGATAACAGACATGCTCAGTCACTTCAATCCTGACCAAATCTTTACAACCCTATGGATGGTACCCTGTCAGGCTCCTCTGTGCATGGGATTCTCCAGGCAAGAATACTGGAGTGGGTTGCCATTCCCTTCTTCAGGGGATCTCCCACCCCGGGACTGAACACACCTCTCTTTTGTCTCTTGCAATGACAGATGGGTTTATACCACTAGTGCCACAATATTCTGAGATAAAATTCTTCTTCATAAAATTTAGCAACTACACTTTATATGTTAGTTTCTGTACATCCTTACCTCAACCTGACAGGACCTAATTTTTAAATCTGAACAAAACATTATTGGGTTTAGTTATTTTACTGGCTTTTCCTAAATACCTAGTTTTAGCAATGTATTAGTTAAAACAAGATAAAGGATTCCTTCTGAAAATCCTGTCCTCACGCTGTTGATCATTCCCACTATTCTTAATCTCTCCTTTACCCCATCCTAGTCCTGAAAGCCTCATTTTATTATCAAGGTGGAGCTGTAATTGTTTTATCTTTTCCATAAATGACCTTTCTAGAGTCTATCCAAGGCCTAGGCTGTCATGTTCTTCTCTCAGTGCAATTTGACTTCAAAATGAAAGTGTTCTTTGAAATTACAACTAACGGCTTAAGTGTTCAAAAACTGAAGGGAAAATCTTTCAAAGTTTGATCAATGAGACACAAAGAAGATAAAACAACATAAATATAATTGCCTGAATAAAGAATTAATTTAAGCCTCCAAGATGAACCTTCAGTGAAAGCTCATTGTATTATTTGCATAACTAAAACTTTTTTGTTATTAAAATCATTAAATTTTACATCTTCTTGACTATATAGCCATAATCTGTAAACCAGGGGTCATAATTATAAATGTGAGAACTGTCTAGATATGATAGAGTACTGCAAATGTATCTTTCTCATCACTGTTCTATTTTTTAAAAACTTCTTTCAAACTGCCATTGGCCAGGAATCAATCATTAATATTTTTAATTGGGAAAAGAAAAACATTAATATTCTAAGAAAATCCCAAATAAAATATATTATTTTTTAATGGTATTTTTTAAAAAAATTAGTGAATTAACTTTTGCCTCCATAGTATTTTGTTGATATAAGTCATCTATATAATATTGAAGTTATGATTTAATAATTTAAAATGTAGTGAAGGTGATGTTTTCACACTCCTTAAGCCATTCATCGTTAGTTTTGTTTTTTGCTTTTCATGTACTTTTAAAAATAGTCATCAAAGCCCATAATCTGGGTCTTTACTTTGATCAGTAGGAGAACTAGTATATCAATGAATCCAGGGAAATCAAGCCCTTAGAAAAAAACAAATATATAATTTTTCATCAATTTACTTTTTATATATTTTTTGAACCTTTATTTTACCATAAGCATTCAGTAATGACAAGTAGTATATGAGGTCTACCTTTCACTGAAAAAAACACATAACTTGAATGAAGGGAAGGGTGAAATGAATATTAAATGAAGAAGCTTCTTAACCTAGTGATCTCACCAGATAAAGATAGGATAAGCATAATTAATTATGAAATGGTAGTAGAGAAGCATACATGTGCAATTCTTGCAGGTGATACGTACATGTTTCACTTCTGTTTTGAGGTACTCCTGTTTTCATAGAGATAAAACAAATAGAATGACAATTTAGATTTTGTTATTTCTGCAGCTAATTTTCTAAATTTTGACACTTTTTAATGACATTTCTGGCAAGTGCAATTTGACCTTCTCTGAGAACCTAAGGAATAATGTTTCCTCAGTTCTTCCAACAATGTTTTTATCTGGAAGATATGTGTCTTCAAATGCAATTAGGCTTTGGAAATGTAAAAGACGAGGGGAAGAGTAGAATGTGCAAAGCAACCTTTTATAGATACAGTGTTACACACTCAATTTGGCTAGCATTAAGCATAAAAAGGAACACTGGTGAAAGATAAGCCTTCAAATATTTATCCATGCATTTATTGATTCAATAAGCAGTTATTCTATGACCAGGAAGGAGCAAATTATAAGAAATTGTGTAGGTCATGCTTAAAAGTTTAGAGTTTACTCAAGAGCAATCATTTAAAATGAAGAAAGTTTAGATTAGATTTTTGAAAGATCAGTCTGAAGAGTGTGATGGTACGTGATTGAGGAAAACAGAAAAGGCAGGAAGCCATTGAAAAAATCCAGGTAATTAAAAATGAGGACTTAGAGAAGAGCAGGTGCCAAAGGCATGGAGGAGAGGGAAAGGGCAAGAGATTTGGGAAAGTAAAACTGACAGATTTTGTAAGTGATGAGGTAAAAAGTTTTATGTAAAAGGGTAGGAAATACAAAAATGGCTCCCAGGATTTCAACTTGGATTCCGGCGTATTTGGTGTACTTTATCAGAGTAAAGAATAAAAGATTGGTGTTTTAGGGGGAAATGAGACATGTTCCATTAGATGTTCCATGAGAAATGTTCTCATTTAAATGAGATATGTTCCATGTTTTTACATGTAAACATGTAATTTAAAAAATACCTTACCAAGAGCTAAGTGAAGTTGTTTAACTATTAACTAGAACATAAGATATAAATTATCCAGGCTAGAAATACAGATTTCAGACTTTTCTATAGGTGAAGTGTAAGTTTTTGATTAACTATAACTTTTATTAAAATTATATTCTATTAAATGTGTAAATTAAAAAGAGAAGAATGCTAAAGTTTATACTCTGATATTTAAAAAGCAAAATGAACAACACCAAAAAAAAAAAAAATCTAAAGGTTATGTTAAGAAAGGCAAAGATGCAAAGTTGTGGCCAGAGTGGTAAGATGATATCTGGTGAGCCTAGCTGTGAAATTCTTAGAACTATCAGGGAGGCCCATAGTGGCAAATCACTCGGAGAAGCCAAGTGTTACAGCACATGAAAAGTGTTTTTTTATTTTTATTTTTTACTGGGAGAGTTTGATGAGTTTTGAAAAAGCAGTTTTAATGAAATGGTTGCATAAAAGTCAGATAATAGAATTTGAGAAGTGAATGGGAGGTAAAAGGTAGAGAAAGTCAGCGTAATCTATCAGGAGCATTGTCTGAGAAGAAAAGTAGAGATACAAAGCAGATAGAAGGCAGCATGAAGTCAATTACCATTTTTGAAGAATAATATAAATATAGCACTTCTTTTTAATGGTTAAGAATAGAGCTAGGAAAAAAAGAGAGGTTGAAAAAAATGTTTTTAAACAGATAAGCAGATAAAATAAATCCCCAAATATTGAAAATGTCATGATTTTATATATTTGTAGATCTATCTATAAAATCTAACATTATTTTAAAATATAATATACTTTACATAAGTTATATCTGACTGTAAGCATTACTGTTGATCACATAAGACCCTCTGTACAATGAGACTGAGGAAAGAGGATAATAATAAATGGTAGATACCAATTTGCCAACAATGGGAAGTGTGTTCAGGAAATAGAGTTCTTACTTAATGGCCTGTGCTTTATCTGTAAAGTAGGAGAGACAATTTACCAAGATGGATAAAAAAATTTGCATAGAAGGGATCTTTAAGAAAGCAGTGAAGTTTTGAAATGAATGCCTTAGAAATTAAAAAAAAAAATACATTGGAGGGGAACACATTGAAGTTTCTGGGAAACATGTCTTCCTTCTTTCCACAAATAATTATCATCTACTCCTATCAGACACTATGCTAAACTTTGGGGACTGAATAAAAATAAGGTAGAGTCAGTGTCTTTTTTTTTTCCTGGCCACACTGCAGGGCTTGTGGGTTCTCAGTTCCGCACCCAGGGATTGAACCCAGGTCACAACCCTGAAAGCCCAGAGTCCTAACCACTAGGCTGCCAGAAGAGCCTCTGTAAATGTCCTCATAAATGCTATTTAAAAGATGTACAGCACCCTCTTGCTTTGCTCCAAGAAAGATTACCTCATAGGTAATCATCCTCAGGAAGTGATATTTGCTGGATATGAAGGATTTGTGGAAGATGTGATGTTGAGGAATGAAAAGACAAGGATGAAGACGAGTATTTCGAGAATAGGATGTAGCCGGTACATAAGTCCTGAAGTGAAGAGGAAGGTAGCTATTTAAAAAAATCCAGAAAGGGTACCACTGGGACTGGAATACAGATTGTCAAAAAAATAGAATGAAAGTAAGTGGTAGTTAGTTGGGTTAGATCCTGCAGAGCCTTAAACTTATTTTCAGGATTTGAGCTTGTATCCTAAGAAAAACAGAAGAAAATAAAAAATGAAGAAAGAAGTAGGAATGGAAGGGAAGATAGGAGGGAAAGAAGAAGGAAAAAGGAAACTAATGAGTTTTAGGCAAAGAATAATATTGATACTGTAATCAGATATGTATATTTCTGGCTACAGGGGAACAAATTTATGAGATGGGCAAGAGAGGACAGTGGGAGAAATGTTAAGGACCTATTCTAATGAGAGGTGACAGTGGTTTAGACAAGGCTGTTAGAACTACTGACAGAAAGGTAGAATAATTTAACATGTAAATCTGCAGTTTTTCTAATTCTTTGGTTCTATGGACTAAAGAACAGGATGTCACAGCTAGGTTACCAAACATATAAGTTTTTAGAGAAACACCATTAATAGATGGCGGAAATATTTACTGAGATAAGTAACACTGGTAATGTAGAATTGTGAGCTTGTTTTAAGTATATTAAGCTTGCATATTTGATATTTCTAAATAGAGGCATGATATTGAACACATGATTAAATATACAGATTTGGAATCAAGAGTAGTTATCAGGTGTATGTGTGTGCATGCTGTCGGTTTAATCATGTCCGACTCTTTGCAACCCCATGGACTGTGGCCCACCAGGGGGTTCTCTAGGGAGGAATACTGGAGTGGGTTTCTATGCCTTCCTCCAGCAGATCTTCCCCACCCAGGAATCAAACTGGTCTCTCTTACATCTCCTGCATTAACAGGTGGGTTCTTTAGCACTAGCACCACCTGAGAAGCCCATTGGGTGTATAGAATCAGTTAAAGCTGAGCTTGGGATCATGTAGAAAGAGTATATAATGAGCAGAAAATTCAGTGTTCAACTGAGATTGGATTCCATGAACTTGTAGTAGTTCAAAATGACAATTTTTTATTGTTATTCCTGGATTTCTGAATAGGTCATGTTTTAAATGAATGTACAGATTCTTTATTGAAGAAGCAAAGGCACCAAAATTATGCAAGCAAAGTAAAAGGAAGAAATCAAGGGTTCTAATGAGTGATGATTTTTAATAAAAAGTAGAATAATAGACTAAACAAACAGATGGACTTAATAAGAGGAGTAGAGAGTGAAAGTAAAGGAGTATAACATCTCAAAATTAAGAGCTTGTTGGCAAACAAAAACTATTAGAATTAAAAATCTGAGGTGGAAAACATCTAGGTATTCCAGAGGGTGGCCATGTGAATGGTTTTCCCAGCTGCTATTCAGTCAGAATGAGAAAGGTTTTAAAGCAATGAAATAATAGTTAAATTAGAATTTAATATTTAATACTAGGATATGCAAGTCTGGAGCTATGAGTTTGTAAGCCATTGGTATAGAGCTGTGGACTTCTGAATGTCTCTTTCAGCTCGATATGGGAATTTCCCAAGGTCATTATAGGATTTCTATTAGAAAATTTAATTGTGAACTTGATAGAAAAATTGTTCAAGAAAACTGGAAGTTTTATCACTGAGTTAGGAAGAGTTATGATGGATGGCAGCAGGAGTCACCAAGAAGGAGAGAAAGAATCTAAAATATTGATGGACCTTGAATTGCTTATTTAATCCAGGACACTTTTATCTTAATGGCAGTGTACCTGGGACAATTAACTATTAATCACGTAAGCATGGATACAAAGATATAAAAACATAAGGAGTCAATTTCATCAGCTTGTATTTGCCTGATGTGCTGCTTCCACAGCTTATACCTTTCGAATAAACAAGTTCTCGAGTCCCCAAGAATTCATGGAATATTTATGAATTAATATAGTAGAGTCTATTCTTTGGGCTTTCCTTACATTTTGACACTGCACTATTTGTTAACACACATTTTTCACAGAGTAGAAAGATGTATTAATTTTATTATTTCCTTAAGTACAATCATTATTCCATTTTACTTCCTGGAGGTGATACACAAGTCACCTTGATTCAACTTCACTCTCCTACTTGGAGATCATCCTTCAAAACTACATGATCTCCATGCTCTCTTAAGACTACAAATCAGATTCTCCTGGGGAACTTCCTAAAGTTAAATTTTAGCTTTATTTTTAACATATAGACCTGTGGTTGACTCATAGAAACTATGATTTTTAAAACTATCTGCAGCAGAAAGATTTAGGAACTACTAGTTCAAAGTTGGTTCATAATTGGGATACTTTAAAATAATGTTTCAGTATTCTCATTTTATTCTCAAAGTTTAGGTTCCCATTAAACTTAATACAATATTGTAAAGTAATTAGCCTCCAATTAAAATAAATAAATTTATATTAAAAAAAATTTGTAGATGTCTTGTTCTCTCCTCCATCTACTGCCTACAGCAGGTTTTTACCTCAAATTTATAATGCTATCATTGTTTAGTGCAAGAAAATTGAAATGTTATTTGAAAACAAAAGGTTGAAAGCAATATATTAGTCTTTATTTATTTATCCTGTCTGTCTCAGACCATTGTAAAAAGACATTCTTCCATTTAAAAAATGTTTGTTTAGCCAACAGCTTTAGAAGATAGAGACAATATCTCCCTCTTGGCAGACAGCTGGTTTACTGGCCAGCTCAGTCAAGATGATGTCTGCTTCAGGGCAAATGGCAGATGTGGGCCAGTCTTCTTGCAGTCCATCACAAAAGACTGAGGGTATCTGACCTCAGCTGATAAATGCGTACTGTGTGCCACAGCACTCAGGAATCCACCGCGCACTGTAGCCACGGCACTTAAGTGGAAGAGAAATCAGGGCACGCTGCAGTGCTTGCAAGCTGCTGAATGACAATACATTCCTTTGTCTCTAACCCAAGAGCCTCAGATCTTCTGCTAGCATCTATGAGGCTGTGACAAGTTAACTTGTTAGCTTGTGAGAAGGATAAAACCTGAGAACATTCATAGTTCTCGACACAACCATAATTAAAAAGTGAGAACACTACGTTGTAGAATTTTTGTGACTGTAATATTGCTATGAGTATACTGAAATAATAAATGTAAAGTGTTTAGAATAATGCCTGTTATATGTGGAATAATATCAACAACACCTTATCGACTAATAATACTAGTATTAATAGCTGCAGAACTACCTCCACTCTCCGAATCACTCACAGATACATGGCAAAAACTCACTAAAATTTCATGTTTTAAGTAATGAACCCTAACTTAAATCTCTCTTGTCACATTATATTGGGACAAACTCCAGTAACTACTAAGACCAGTCCAGAGTAAGTTAGTAGGAACTGTGCCAGAGTGAGGAGAAAAACTTTCTTCAGAAGGGAGCAGCCTGTGTTTTCTGCTGATTGTTGCTATGCAGGAAAACTGTAAGTCAAGTGCTGTCAAATTATGACTTTAAAAGATAGTGCATAATATTAAAGTGTACAATCTTTATGGATAAATTTACTTACATGTATATTTGAACCCAGCCAGGTTCAAAATAAAATATGTCTATGGGCCAAGATGCTTAAAAGCTCAACATTCAGAAAACTAAGATCATGGCATCTGGTCCCATCACTTCATGGGAAATAGATGGGGAAACAGTAGAAACAGTGTCAGACTTTATTTTGGGGGGCTCCAAAATCACTGCAGATGGTGATTGCAGCCATGAAATTAAAATACTCTTACACCTTGGAGGGAAAGTTATGACCAACCCAGATAGCATATTAAAAAGCAGAGACATTACTTTGCCAGCAAAGGTCTGTCTAGTCAAGGCTATGGTTTTTCCAGTAGTCATGTATGGATGTGAGAGTTGGACTGTGAAGAAAGCTGAGTGCCGAAGAATTGATGCTTTTGAACTGTGGTGTTGGAGAAGACTCTTCAGAGTCCCATAGACTGCAAGGAGATCCAACCAGTCCATTCTAAAGGAGATCAGTCCCGGGTGTTCTTTGGAAGGAATGAAACTCCAGGACTTTGGCCACTTCATGCAAGGAGTTGACTCTTGGAAAAGACCCTGATGCTGGGAGGGATTGCAGGCAGGAGGAGAAGGGGATGACAGAGGATAAGATGACTGGATGGCATGAGTTTAAGTGAACTCCAGGAGTTGGTGATGGACAGGGAGGCCTGGCGTGCTGCAATTCATGGGGTCGCAGAGTCGGACATGACTGAGTGACTGAACTGAACTGAACTGATGGGCCAGATGCAGACCATGTATCCTTTTCTCTGGCAAGAAGCAAACTCACAGAAAAAGATGAGATTTGTTGTTACCAGAGGCAGGGTTGAGGTGGAAGGGAAAACAGATGAAGGCAGTCAAAAGGTACGAACTTCCAGCTGTAAACAAAGAAGTACTAGGGATATAATATCCTGCAATGAAGGAGGCCTGGAGTCAATCCCTGGGTCGGGAAAATCCCTTGTAGAAGGGAACAGCTACCCACTCCAGTATTCTGGTCTGGAGAATTCCATGGACTGTATAGTCCATTGGGTTGCAAAGAATTGGACACCATTGAGCGACTCTCTCATTCCATTATTCATAAAGCTTGAGAGTAAATCTTGAGTTTTTCTCACAAGGAAAAATTGTATATTATTTTCTAGTTCTTTAATGTTTTATCTATATGAGATGAAGAGTGGTCCTTAATCTTATTGTGATCCTCTTTTCATGATGCACATAAGTCAAACTATTATGCTGTACACTTTTAATTTATATAGTGCGCGCTCAGTCGCTCAGCTCTAGCTGATTCTTTGCAGCCCCATGAACTATAACCCACTAGACTTCTCTGTCCCAGGGATTTTCCAGGCCAGAATAGTGGAGCGGGTTGCCATTTCCTACTTCAGGGGATCTTCCCTACTCAAGAATTGAACCCAATCTCTAGAATCTCCTGCACTGACAAGAGGATTATTTTCACCTCTGAGCCACCTGGGAAGCTCTAAATTTACATAGTGCTGTATGTCAATTATATCTCAATAAAACTGGAAGAAGGAAAAAAAAAAAAGAATGACAAGGAATACCCAAATTCTCTTATAATTGCACTAGATAGGAAGGAAGATTATAGTTAATGAATGATAGAATTGATGGAGAATTTTGCAAAAGGCGAAACAGAACAAAACAGAAATAAAAGCCCAAAATGTTCCTTTATAGTTTTTTAAGTGTCAAAATAAGTAAGATTCTAGAAAAAAAATGGCATATGATTTACACATTGCTATTTACATGGTACTTGCTTTTTATCACAGTAGATACTGAAACCCCAGATTCACAAAGTAATGGCACCACAGAGAGGAATGTGGAGCGACCTAATATTGAAACCCTGATCTGTCACTGGCTAGCAGTTCATGTGGTGTTCAACAAATACTGCTCTGACTCTCTGACAAATCTAAAATGTTCCACAGTGCTCTTGTGAGGTCACTGTGGTGCCATGGGGTGCTTCAGCTCACAGTTAGGGAACAAAACCATGGCACTATGCCATACTCCAATGTACAGAGATAAAGGGATGCAAGATGAATGCCATGCTTCATGAAGAGTTAAATCTTTATCTAACATTCGCCTGGAGTTGAATCTGCAGGTTAATTTTATCCTATTCATAAAATAAGCCTAGTCTAATTCTTAGCAAAATAATAATAAAGAGAAAAAAAATATCCTTGCTGTTGGCTATTTCTGCAGTAGCCACGTTTTCCCCCTAATTCCAAATTTTATTTCTTCTCTCTCATACTCCACAAAGCATTTAGAGACATCTTCATAAAATGTAAATTTATGCAAAACCCATCAGTATCTCACCAATGCCCTTGGACTGACACAGTCCCTCTCAGGGCATTTTCTACCCCACAGGAACACGCTCCACTGACCAGAATAGACCACCTTTCTTGGTCCTTGAGATGCGAAAGGATCTTAATTTTCTTCCAAAAGTCTCTCTCATGCCCAAGCCACATGCTTTCCTCTGCAAAGAACATCCTTCTTCTTCCATCTTGCTAACTCCTAATAAAAGCAGGAATCATTTCTTGCTTCATCTACTGTCACCTTTTCTCCCAGCACCACAATCAGGACAGTACCTGGTGTATTTATTGTAATAGGACTCCAGGAGCAGTCATAAATGGTTTCTACTTATAGCTTTTCTAAAGCTTTTGCTTTTAATAACCTGTTATCAATGTTTGGCTCAGTACCAAATCATGTAATCTTCCCAGAAGTATTTCAGTATCAAATTTTGCAAATTTTTGAAAACACTACTCTCTGGTTAACTAACATAATATAAGGAATTAATGTGGGATGTCGCTTTGTCAAAATGTGTCCCCTGAAGTGGTCAATCACAAGCCTTAGTGCGTTGACACAAAAATTTTCATTTATGATGACAGAATTGTCAGTGTGTTGGCAGGAATCAGAGGAAAGATTCTGAATTTAGAAGTATATACCTCATCTCATTACATGGGTAGTCCTTTCCCTACTAACAGGGAAACTCTGCCTGACCTGATGAAGTTGTGAAGAAGCACTTGACCTCTTGAATATTTAATTTTTATTTTAGAGAGTAATGGATGAGAAAAGGATGAGATTTTAGAATCTTGAAGGCAAGTATATCTTTAGTCTTGAAAGTTTTTTCCGCTAGGAGTAAGCTGCCAATTGTAACAAGTGAGGATTTGGTAGGGATTCAGGTGACTTCTACCTGGAGGCAACCTTAAACCTATTGAAATCATGAGCAGAATGTTTTGAGGACCATTCTGCTTTAGGAATTCCTCTGGTGGTAACTTTCCACCACAGTGAGTTTTACTAATTTGAGAATATGAACAGACCCCTTTGCTCTGCTTCTCCTGTCCTCCTCCTGCTACACGCTTTATCCCCTAAATCTTTTTATCTTTGTCAGAGCAGAGGAACAGGCTGAGCATCACAACTTCCCAGATTCCAGCAGTTTATTAGTATTTATTTAAACTATGCCTATATTCAAAAACTAAATATAATGCATATTGTAAATAATAACAACAGTTATACTAGATGGTAAAAATAATAATAAGTGAGGATGTACTTGGGTAGGGGGAATAAAGGAAAGGAAGAATAAAGTGACACTGAGAGTAATGTTAACAGGCTCCTCTTTCGATGATCCAAGGGCTTCCCTGATGGCTCAGATGGTCAAGAATCTGCCTGCAATGCAAGAGACTCAGTTTCAATCCCTGGGTGGGAAAGATCCCCTGGAGAAAGGAATAGCAACCCACGCCAGTATTTTTGCCTGGAGAATTCCATGGACAGAGGAGTCTGGTGGGCTAGGGTCAGAAAGAGTTGGACACAGCTGAGTGACTAACACTTTCACTAACACTTTTCATGCTCAGAATTCTACACACTGTTAAATCAAAATCATGGAATAAAAACTTAAACTGAGTCTCCTGCTAAGTCGCTTCAGTCGTGTCCGACTCTGTGTGACCCCATAGACGGCAGCCCACCAGGCTCCCCCGTCCCTGGGATTCTCCAGGCAAGAACACGAGTGGGTTGCCATTTCCTTCTCCAATGCATGAAAGTGAAAAGTGAAAGTGAAGTCGCTCAGTCTTGTCTGACTAATCTTAGACCCCATGGACTGCAGCCTACCAGGCTCCTCCGACCACGGGATTTTCCAAGCAAAGAAACAAATCTAGTTACACAGTTTGTTCTATTGCATCAGGCTGTGAAGTACAAGACCTGACTCTTATTGCCTAATCCACACTTTTCTTTTACCAAGCAAATGACACTTTTCTGAAAGAGTAAATGAAAGAGAATTTAGCAGACTATCAGTTTTGGGTAATGAGTTGAACCTCTCTAGCTTACACACTATCAAACCCAAGGAAATGTTTAAGTTGCTACAAAGAATTTTTGTCTTCTCTAAGACTTTGAAATTTCATGTCCTGTTTAATAAGTGTGGGAAAAATAATGAACGACCATGACATTTTTATACCAACTGCAAAAAAAGATATTTTTATCTTACATTTTAAGTGAATAATGTCTTGCTCTTTCTACTGAACATCTCCTGCAAATTAATCTCAGACAGACCAAGACAGAGTTAAGAGGAAAATGTGAGCTGTAGCTGAAGAAATCAGAAACAGATTTTTTCTGACATGGCCTTATGATTTGTAACTTGAAAGTTCCAGTTCATCATATCATGAAATTCCAGCTAACCATGGCATTCTAAAACATCATGTGTAGCATAATTTTAGACTTGAGATTCAATTTTGTTTTTCCCAATTGAGGATATTTCAAAAAGCAGTATGCCAAAATATAAAAATTAGTATCTTTCCTTGTCAAATGAAACTTAACTTTGTAGGCTGGGAACAAAAGAGATGGGCAGCTTTTTCTCACATTCCTATCAGAAGCGAAACAAACAGGGTGTTAGTTTTCTCTTCAGTTACATATCCATTGAAAAGGAAAATAGGACACTAAATCTTTAGTTTAGAGAGTACATTTGAACATTATGCATATCTGATTACAAGCTGTGCAAAAAAATGTCAATCATTGTAGAATCATTATACTAGATTGTGTGATTTTGAAACATGAACTGGAGTTCTCATCATTACATTCTCTCTGTATAAATGTAATTTTCAAACAAAAAATACTAACCTTATGCGATGCTTAATCCAATTCTTGGGTGAGGTGGAAGTAGTCAGTGTATAATCTGTGCACACTAAAATGACAATTTCAAAAATCCTTGGTAACCCCAGAGGATTTAAAGGGCTAAATTTTAATTTTCCATCTTGATCCATAATAATTAAAAAGCAAACAGGTTCATTTTGATGTTTTTCTAGTTCAAGGACAATTTGGCTCTAAATTAACCCAGATGAATTTTATGTAATTTGATTAATAAGGTTATCTTCTCATAAATTTATGAGGATTATACCTTGAAAATGCTATTAATTTTAATCTTTTATTTCAGTTTTCAATTATATGGAGTATCATCTACCAATGTTAAATTACCTTGAATCTTCTCAATACATAAATGCATTTGAAATAAAATGTCCCTTATTTTCCCCAAATATTCCCTTCTGTATGAGAAAAAGAACCATTAGTACAGCAATACAGGATATTTGGCAGTAATGATTTTCACTGTAGATATATATGTAATGATGTTTATTACATATTAAAGGATAAAAGCTTGAATTCTAGCAGATTAAGAAAGGCAGACCTGATGCTGTATTTTTTGTATTCTTCCTTGTATTTGAATGATCAAAAGGAAAATGGTGTATCTGCTATAGATATTTGCCTCACTGATGACATTACCTGCATACATGGATAGCAGAAAACATTTGTTTCTCAAGACCCTGATCTTCAATTATCTCAGAACTTTAGGGCAGAAAACCTGTTTTTAAGGCTTTGACAAATTTATTTATTTCGTTAGTTTTCTATTTTTTTTTCTTTGACATAAGAAGTTAATTGTATTTTTGAAGCTTGTGCACTCTACTTCTGATAGATTGTTAATTGTATTTTTTTAAAGGGGAGATTTAAATGATATTTTGTTATAACTCCAAATTGTGTTTATGTGACTTATTTTGATAAGGTATAGCCTACTTTGGCATTTTCATCATAGGAAGTAGTTGACAATATAACTATTTAATTACAAAAGCTGGTGCTCCTTTTACACAACATAGAAGCTAATATTTTTTTTTTTCAAGAGCTGTTCACAAACATTCTTTTTAATTGTCACATGAAGATTCTGAGACAAGTTCTTAACTGGATTTTATTTATATTACTTTTGAATTTTACATTTTCTCATTTATATTTTATATTTAGGTAGTGCCCTAAGTGATGGACTTGTTACTTGTTGGTTATCTTGGTAAAAGATTGCTTGAGACTTGTGAACTTTGCTCCTCCTGTTAAGACCACCTGGAAAATTTCTCATTAGCCACTGCCCTATATAATCTTTTCAACCCTTTAATTTGAATTCAGGTAGCAACAATACATGAAATAAAGATGGTCACTTCAAATTGACAGTAGTAGGAAGAAGAGGAGCTTCCCAGGTGGTGCAGTGGTAAAGAATCCTCCCGCCAATGCAGGAGATGTAAGACACAGGTTCAATCCCTGGGTCAGGAAGATCCCCAGAAGCAAAAAATGGCAACCTGCTCCAGTATTCTTCTCTGGAAAATTTATGGACAGAAGAGCCTGGTGGGCTACCATTCATGGGGTTGCAAAGAGTTGGACACAACTGTGCAACTGAGCACACATAAACATGGATTGCAAAGATAATTATCTAGAAATTGTGTATGTAGCATTACCTGTTGTAGAAACATATATTTGACCTTGACAGGTCAAATAATATTAACTATATACATAAGCTGAATAATAGCAAAAATATAATTGATTGACATATAAAAAATTCTGCCTTAAAAATAAGGGGTATTTTTTATATATGACTAATTTTTTAATCAATTACCTATGGAGTAGCAAAGAAAACAGCAATCAGTAAAAGATAATGTAACAGCAGTATTATAAATTATTTTCTCTGTCATGAACTCAATAATCCCAGAATATAATGACAATGAAAGAAAATATTTAAGTGGCAATATAAACAATATTTAGAAATAAACTCATGAGTCAAACATAAAGAAAAAACCTTTGATTAAAATTTAACTTGAAGACAGAAAATCTATAAAATACATAAGGACTGTCTGAAATGTTATTCACAGGAAAAATCATAGTGCTGAACATGGTTGGGAGAGAGAAAGAAAGGGAGGGAGGAAGGGAGGAAGAAAGGGGAAATAAAAACAAGCAGATATAAATCTTTAAAAACTGTATATAACCAGAATATTTTAATGTAAAAATCTAGAAGAGAGGAAATAAAGATAAAAGCAGAAATTAACTAACTAGAAAGCAAACTACAGAATTGGTAAGGTCAGCAAAGAAATCAGTAAAGATTTCAAATGCTTAGTTAATCTTTCTAGAAAAAAGAAAAGATCAACAACATAAAAGATTAATCAAGAGAGTAAAGATTTCCAATAAAGAAGAGATTAAAATATTAAAGGCATACCATAACTCTAGGCAGAAGGATTCGAAAACCTATATGTAATAGATATGTTTCTGCTGCTGCTGCTGCTGTGTCGCTTCAGTCGTGTCCGACTCTGTGCGACCCCATAGACGGCAGCCCACGAGGCTCCCTGTCCCTGGGATTCTCCAGGCAAGAACACTGGAGTGGGTTGCCATTTCCTTCTCCAATGCATGAAAGCGAAAAGTGAAAGTGAAGTCACTCAGTCGTGTCCAACTCTAGTGACCCCATGGACTGCAGCCTACTAGGCTCCTCCGTCCGTGGTATTTTCCAGGCAAGGGTACTGGAGTGGGTTGCCATTACCTTCTCCAAGATATGTTTCTAGGAAGATATAATTTATAAAAATATATTTATAAATAGGCAAAATTACAGATACTGTGTAAGGATATGCTTTATATCACAGCTCTGCTAACTATATCAAATCTTAAATAGGTGCTATTTTAAAAGTTTTCCATTTTTTTAATATAATGACATCAAAACATCAGTAGTTAAAAGTCTTATAAAGATATAGCAGGGGGAAAAAAGAACACTGGAAGTTACTTTGTTTAATTGAATGATAATTGCTTTACAATGGCGTATTAGTTTATGCTATACTACAGCCTAAATCAACTATAAGTAAATAAATATCCCTTCCTTCTTGAGCCTGCCTCCTATTCACCCCCTTCCCAGCCCTCTAGGTCATCACAGCACACAGAGCTGAGCCCCCTGTGCTATATAGCAGCTTCTCACTAGCTATTGTACACAAGGTAGTGAGCACATGTCAAAGCTACTCTTTCAGTTCTTCCCATCCCTTCCTTCCTCCATTGTGACTATCATGGAAATCACTTTTAACTTACAAATACTGATGGAAAAAATCCTAAATGAAATACTAGCAAATATAATACAATAACATGTTAAAAAAATCATGCTTTATCAAAATTAATTTATCAATAATTAAACTATGGTTTAATATTAAATTATACATTATTTATATAATTTTATATATAATTTATGTATAATTAACCACTTTTATAGAATTTATGTAATTAACCACATTAATAAGTATAGTGAGAGATTTTGAAAAGTGGAAGATTACAAACTCAAATTCAAAATTCAATAGCTTAGAAAACATAGCAAAAAATTTCCAGCCTTTTAATTGTAACAAAATCGCTGCATAAAAGCTTAGAAAAAAATATTAATGCTCTATACATTTTAGAGGAACTCAAATGTAGAATTGAATAAATAAAAAGATATGCTTTAATGTTGATTAGAAATATAAAAAGTTGTACTATATAAATGCATGCACATATTATTTCTTATTTTTAGCTGTGACTGTATAAAAGACATACCAATCAGAATTCTGTTAAAAGACATACACTCTTCAAATAACTACAACTCATACTAAAATGAAATATGTAAGTGCTGAAGTTTTCTCCATGTTCAAGTGTTGATAGATCAATTTTAATATTAAATAACTTGTCTCTTAAGCATGAAGATATATATATTTATTAATAAATTCAAATTTACTACAAATATGTCTTATAATTTAATACGATTAAATATATAGTATGTTTGGTACTGTATAGTGTCTTTATTACACAGTGAAATGAAATGCATATTGTAGCCGAATAACATAAAAGATCCTGGAAGCCATCTTGTTCAATATATTTGATTTAATACATACTCAAGTCCCTTTCGCCTGTTATAGCTGTGGTCTCATACAATGAATTACAACATTAAAGAAAAGCTAATAATTTCATTATTAGGTAAAACAAATCATTTTGTGATTACCTTGTAATTTCCTTAATATGTAACAAACTCATGTCACTCTATGGGTAGACATCAGTTCTCAACTTTTGTTATGTCATAAAATGTCATAATTTATATCATATTGGCATAGAAAAAATAGAAGTAATATATAAAACATGTTATGAAACTATTCCTTATACATTTGTGCAAACACCTACTATTTTATATACTGTATATTTCATATTTAATAACTAATAAGTAACTTTTATGAGATAAACTGTCATAATTATTTTCTTTGTAGCAATCTATCATTTAAAATTTTTGTATGCAAACATTTGGGTACACGTGTGTCTTTCAATTCTTGGTTTCTTCCATGTGTATGCCCAGCAGTGGGATTGTTGGGTCATAGGGCAGTTCTATTTCCAGGTTTTTCTTTGTTTTTGTTTTAAATATAAATTTATTTATTTTAATTGGAGGTTAATTACTTTACAATATTGTATTGGTTTTGCCATACATCAGCATGAATACCACAGGTATTCACGTGTTTCCCATCTTGAACCCCCCTCCCTCCTTCCTCCCCGTACCATCCCTCTGGGTCGTCTCAGTGCACCAGCCCCAAGCATCCAGTATCATCTATCGAACCTGGACTGGCGATTCGTTTCATATAGGGAATCTCCAGACTGTTCTCCATAGTGGCTGTACTAGTTTGCATTCCCACCAACAGTGTAAGAGGGTTCCCTTTCCTCCACACCCTCTCCAGCATTTATTGCTTGTAGACTTTTGGATTCCAGCCATTCTGACTGAAGTGAAATAGTACCTCATTGTGGTTTTGATTTGCATTTCTCTGATAATGAGCCATGTTGAGCATCTTTTCATGTGTTTGTTAGCCATCTGTATGTCTTCTTTGGAGAAATGTCTATTTAGTTCTTTGGCCCATTTTTTGATTAGGTCATTTATTTTTCTGGAATTGAGCTGCAGGAGTTGCTTGTATATTTTTGAGATTAGCTGTTTGTCAGTTGCTTCATTTGCTATTATTTTCTCCCATTCAGAAGGCTGTCTTTTCACCTTGCTTATAGTTTCCTTTGTTGTGCAGAAGTTTTAAGTTTAATTAGGTCCCATTTGTTTATTTTTACTTTTATTTCCAGTATGCTGGGAGGTGGGTCATAGAGGATCCTGCTGTGATTTATGTCGCCCTTCCAGGTTTGATGCAGGATTCAGGATGCTTGGGGCTGGTGCACTGGGATGACCCAGAGGGATGGTACGGGGAGGGAGGTGGGAGGGGGGTTCAAGATGGGGAACATGTGTACACCCGTGCTGGATTCATATTGATGTATGGCAGAACCAATACAATATTGTAAAGTAAAAAAAAAAAATAATAATAATAACAAATGATAAATGGTTAAAAAACATAAATAAATAAATGAAACTGAGCAAGGAGAAAATAAAGTTGAATATTAAGTAAAAAAAAAAAGAAAAAAGAAAAAAGAAATGACTTAATCAGAATAGAAGACCAGATCTCACTTAGGAAGAGATAATAGAGGATATACACATAAGACAATTGTTTAGGGAACCTAACTTCAACATTCTCTTAGTTCTTTGAGACCTGTAGAATTCTTGAGTAAATCACTAAATGCTTGTTTCACTTGTTTGTTTCTCAGAGTATAAATAAATGGGTTTAACATGGGGGAAATGGAAGTCGTAAGTATTACTACTTCCTCATTGATAGTCATTTCATCTTTTGATGAAAGTTTGATATAGACAAACATGCAGCTGCCATAGGTGATAGAAACCACAACAAAGTGGGAAGAACAGGTGGAAAAAGCTTTTGTCTTTTGCTAGGCAGAGGGGAATCTTAGAACTGTTCTGATGATACATATGTAGGACAGAACAACACATGTAAGAGTCATGATAAATATCAACACATAGCAAACAAGAGTTATCTCTTCCATGAACCATGGATCTGAGCATGAGATCTTCAGGAGTGGATAAACGTCACAAAAAAACGTGATCAATGACAGAGTCACAGAATTCCAGATTCAGTCCCAAGCAAAACGGTGGAAAAACAATTAAGAAAGTGGTTATCCAACAGCAGAAGAAAACCATTTTGCACAATCTGTGGTTCATGATGGTCATGTAATGCAGGGGTTTGCAGATGGCTACGTAACGATCATAGGACAGGGTGACCAAGAGAAAGAATTCTGTTACACCAAACATTGATGTAAAAACTAGTTGGAACAGGCGAGCGTTATAAGTAATGGTCCTGTTTCCTGTTAATATACTGTACAAGAATCTAGGAATGCAGGCAGAAATGAATGAGATTTCTAAGAAGGAAAAATTTTGGAGAAAAAAGTACATTGCAGTTTTAAGGTGAGAATCCACTAATATGAGGGTTATGATGACCAGGTTTCCAATTATATTCAACATGTATGTGATGAGTAGAAATATAAAAGTCAAAATCTGCATTTGTAGGTTATCTGTTAATCCCTGGAGGATGAAACTGAATACTGATGTCTGGTTTCTCATTTCTGGGTCCTGACTTCTATAGTCTTCCTGTAAAACTGAGGGAGGTACAATCTGAGAAGACAGTGAGAAAATGTTTTGCAGTAGCTTTTGTTTAGAAAAGCTAAACAATATTATCTTACATGTATTATCTTACAATATTATTATCTTACATTATTATTATAAGTGAGTATTTTTAACTTAATTCAGAGCTGTAAGCCCTGTTGATATATGCCTTGATAGGTTAGAAACTTGGCGTTCAGTTTTGACACAAAATATGGTGAGATATGCAGTTTATATTGTAATTTACTGTACATGCAAACACACACAAATATATATACTTACACAGCTTTTCAGTAAAATACTAACCATCAGATGCCCTGTTTTCTGATATTATATATGTAATCTATGAAGATATCAACCACTATGCTGTATATCTGAAACTAATATCAACTATACTACAATTTTTAAAATAAATAAATGCAAATATGATCACAAAAAACAAAAAAAAATAAAATTTTTGTAGATAATACATAAGAGAAAATTATGTACACATTTTGTCATTTTACAGCAAAAACTTATTTAAAGATAGAGGTTAATGACAGATAAGTAAAAATTTCTGGTGAATGAGGAAAAAATATAATTAAATGATGGTATGGTAATGTTAATATAGCTACCAGTTGTAACTCCCACTTCTTTCTCTGAAGCCTAAAAGCTAGCATGTTTTGTTAATCACAACCTACCAAATTATTCTCATCAGCCTAGAGCTACAAATGTGAGGAGATGTAAAAAACTTAAATTTACCCTTTTATTGTCCCTTCAAATAATTTCTAAAATCTTAACATTCTGAATTGTCCTGGCACTTTATGATAATGTTAACAATTAGGAGAATCATTATGTTTTATTCTTATTTAATGATGATTAATATGTCTTTACTATATAATCAAGATAAAATAATACAGTTCCCCCAAATTGTTCTTTTTTATAATAAAGAAAACAGAAATTACCAAGGATGCAATTAGGGATTTAAATAAATTCAAATGTAACAAAAGGATTTATTTTAAAACTTTCACCTTTATCTACTGAAGAGACAAATTTGGAATGGGAATATTTAGATAGAAAAAGAAGTTACTGTTTTTTCATAATAAAATCAATTCAAAAGAAATGTACAGTAATTCTTTTCTAACCACAGTTTATCAAACACTATTTTGATTACTTTCAGCTAACCTGCAGGCCTCTTTCTGTCCCCTAAAGTTAAGGTGGGCTCACATCACTCTAAACAGGCTGAAAGACAAATTGTTTTGCAAACTTGTACCTAAATAAGACTTCAGTTTGCAGTAACACATAAAAAGAAGAATTTTAGAATAGCATAAGTAAAACACAACCAAGAAAAGATATCTATTTGTGTCCTCAGGTTCTTATGATTTGATCAAATGAATATCATTCCCTAATCCTATTCTAAATATGCTTTGCCAATTAACTACATGACATCTCAACATTGTCTTTTGATTTCTCAAAGAAAAGTTGTAAAATATGTTTTGCTGTTGTTCAGTCTCTAAGTAGATTCCAACTCTTTGCAAACCCATGTACTATAGCACACCAGGCTTCCCTGTTCCCCACTATTTCCCGGAATTTACTCCAACTCATGTCCATTGAGTCGGTGATGTTATCTAACAATTTTGTTTTCTGCTGCCCCTCCTCTCCTTTTGCCTTCAATCTTTCCCAGCATCAGAGTCTTTTCCAATCAGTTGGCTCTCCACATCATGTGGTCAAAGTATTAGAACTCCAGAGATAATCCTTTCAATGAATATTCAGGGTTGATTTCTTTTAGGATTGACTGGTTTGATCTCCTGCTGCCCAAGGGACTCTCAGGAGTCTTCTCCAACACCACAGTTTGAAAGTATCAATTCTTCTACTCACAGACTTCATGGTCCACCTCTCACATTCTCACATGACTGCGGGAAAAACCATAGCTTTGACAATGCAGACATTTGTTGGCAAAGTGATGTCTCTGCTTTTTAACACATTATGTTTGTCACAGATTTTCTTCCAAGGAGCAAGGGTCTTTTAATTCCATGGCTGCAATCAGTCTGCAGTGGGTAAAGAATCTGCCTGCAATTCAGAGAGCCAGGAGACTAGAGTTCAATCCCTGGATCAAAAAGATACCCTGAAAGAGGAAATGGCAGCTTGCTCCAGTGTATATATATATATATATATATATATATATATATATACACACACACACACACTCTTTTGTGAGAGTCAGTATTCATCATGTGGCCAAGTCTCTTACATTACTAGAGAAAATCCCATAATTCAAGAAGACAATTATCTTGGATGGGTTTTTAGCTCTTTTTTAATACCTTTGAGAGAATTCCTTGCATTTCTGCTTCACTTCTGAAAGAAATGTAGTGGCTATCTTCCAGGATTACAGTTCTAAAAGTTTGTTCACCACTTTTAAAGAACAGTGTTTATCTAAAAGCTGTTAGGTTTTAGAACTACCAGCTCTTCTTTAATGTCAGCCCCAATTTCAAAGTTTTTCTGAAATAGGAATCTGTATTAAGGACAATGATGAATTCAAAGTGAAAGTTGCTCAGTCCTGTCTGACTCATTTGACCCCATGGACTACACAGTCCGTGAAATTCTCTAGGCCAGAAGACTAGAGTGGGTAGCCTTTCCCTTCCCCAGGAGATCTTTCCAACCCAGGGATTGAACCCAGGTCTCCCGTATTGCAGGCAGATTCTTTACCAGCTGAGACAACAGAGAAGCCCACAAATACTGGAGTGGGTAGCCTATTCCTTCTCCAGAGGTTCTTCCTGACCCAGGAATCCAAGTGGGGACTCCTGCAATGCAGGCTGATTCTTTACCAGCTGAGCTACCAGGGAAGTCAGTCTAATTTAATTCTTTCCTTCCGTTAATTTCTCACTAAGTCTTGGGTGACCCAAAGAGGTAAATTCATAGGCATACCCCATATTCTAATTCTCTCTTGTCTATTCTTCTGTTTCAATTGTTGCTGTGCTGCTAAGTCGCTTCAGTCATGTCCAACTCTGTGCAAACCCATAGATGGCAGCCCACCAGGCTCCCCTGTCCCTGGGATTCTCCAGGCGAGAACACTGGAGTGGGTTGCCATTTCCTTCTCCAATGCATGAAAGTGAAAAGTGAAAGTGAAGTCACTCAGTCGTGTCCAGCTGTTTGCAAACCCATGCACTGCAGCCTACCAGGCTCCTCCATCCACGGGATTTCCCAAGCAAGAGTACTGGAGTGGGGTGCCATTGCCTTCTCCATTTGTTTCAGTTGCAGTTGGCCCTAATTTTTCTCACCAGCCCTAAACTCTACTTGCAGCTTGCCAATGTAAACTTCACACAGCTTGATAAACTAAATCACATTAGTATGTGAATGGGACACTTTTCACCTTAGAATCTTCTTTTTCCCAAATAGCAGCAGTAAGTTGCAGCCTTTGGGGAGCAATGCCCTATTTTCATTACCTGCTGGACCCTATGGTGTTAGATTAGCCCCTTTAACAGGTCTAAACCTTACTGTATTGATTCTCACCTATTTTCACTTACAGCAGGACAAACCACGTCTCTAACTTTATCACCTCAATGTATATTCATATTTGAAATTTATTATTTTTTTCTTATCCTGGCTTAGAGCATCATTAATTTTATTTTCTACTCCTGGAATATACATTGGATTCTCATATCGAACAGTAGTTGAAATAAAGGAAAATTACATTCCTTCCAAAATATACTTTATAAAACATTATAGAACCTACAGGTAAATTATCTGAGACCAGAGGTCTACTTAAATTAGAACATTATTAGTAATTGAAAGCAATTATATATTGCTCAGATATTAATACATTGACACTGCAATTGCCCGTGTTATGGGATAATAAATCTGTAACAGCACAAATCAAAATTGGCTTGATTAGATACCAGCAAAACTTGGATCATGTTAAGCACTTTGCAAATATTTCTCTTAATAAACATATCTGGGCTTGCTTCAGTAATATTGCAAAATTGACTATTTATTTAGGAGTAATTATAAAAATAAATGATGCACTATTAGTTTCAGTATTCTTAACACTGGTCAGGACATTAGTCTCCACTAGGAGCTTAAGCAAGCATATTCACCTAAATTTTATCTTTATCTTTAAGATGTTTATACAAATGAATGTACTGTATCTTCCTTCAGTCTTCATCTGATAAACTCTTCCTTCATCTTTAAAAGCAGATTGTGGGATAATAATGATGAGGAATATAGTAAACTAATTTGCTTATTTGGGGCATGGCAGGTAGGTGTCAGATCTCAAGTTTATAAAGTAATTCATTATTTAAATTAAAAAATATATATAACAAATATAATTTACATTACACAACTATTATATGACAAGATTTTGTTTATTTCCCTCAATTTTTTTTTTAATATCTCAGCCTTGCAATAACAGTAGAACTAAACATCAGGAGTATAGGAATAAATGTTTACTTATTCATAAGGAGCTTAGGGACTAAAAATAAAGGAGACAAGATAATTTAAACAGACAAATGCAATATAACGTAGCATAAAACAAGTTTGAAAATATTTCTTAGCAAACCAAAACAGTGATTATTTTTGAAAGATATGCATATCTCATGTAAAATAAAATAACAATGATAGTGATAATTGAATAACTATCAGTTCATTTCAGCCGCTCTGCCATGTCCAACCCTTTGCGACCCCATGGACTATAGCACACCAGGCCTCCTTGTCCATCACCAGTTCTGGAGCTTGCTCACACTCATGTCCATTGAGTCGGTGATGTCATCCAACATCTCATCCTCTGTCATCCCCTTCTCCTCCTGCCTTCAATCTTTCCCAAACTCAGGGTCTTTTACAATAAGTCATTTCTTTGCATCAGGTGGCCAAAGTATTGGTTTCAACTTTAGCATCAGTCCTTCCAAAGAATATTCAGTACTGATTTCCTTTAGAATTGTCTGGTTTGATCTGTGTGCAGTCCCAGGGACCCTCAAGAGCCTTCTCTAACACTATAGTTTAAAAGTATCAATTCTGCCCCAAGCAAGCTGCACCCTACTTGCTTGGGGCAGGTGCATGGGGATGACCCAGAGAGATGTTGTGGGGAGGGAGGTGGGAGGGGGGTTCATGTTTGGGAACGCATGTAAGAATTTAAGATTTTAAAATTTAAAAAAAAAAATAAATAAAAAAAATAAAAAACAAAAAAAAAAAAACCTAGAGGGATGGGATGGGGTGGGAGACTAGAGGAGAGAAATGTATACCTGTGGTTGACTCATGTTGATATATGGCACAGACCAATAAAATATTGCAATGCAAAAAAAAAAAAAAAAAAAATTGAGAAATGGGGCCCCCCCCAAAAAAATAAATAAATAAAATCTACTCTTAAATTTTAAATATATAAATTAATGAGAATTGAAGTTAATCAGTAGCTCTATGCTGCTCCCCATCAGTGACATTCTTAGGTCACTTTGAGATCTTGGGTGTCAGTCTTTTTTTTGTTTGTTTTTGTTTCTCTTTGTCTTGTTTCTTTACTTTCTTCTTTTTTAAAGTATAGTTTTGAAGTCTTGTTGATTTATAATATTTTTAGTTTCATTTCTACAGCAAAGTGATTCAAATATATACATAATTTTTCAGATTCTCTTTCATTATAGGTTATTACAAGATATTGAATATAGTTTCCTGTGCTATACAATAAACCCTTGTTATCTGTTTTAAAAAAAATAAATAAATAAATAAAAAATAAAAGTATCAATTCTTCTGTGCTCAGCTTTCTTTATAGTCCAGCTCTAACATCCATACATGACTACTGGAAAAATAATATCTTTGACTAGACAGAACTTTGTCTGTAAAGTAATATCTCTGCTTTTTAATATGCTGTCTAGATTGGCCATAGCTTTTCTTCCAAAAAGCAAGCATCATTTAATTTCATGCCTGCAGTCACCATCTATGCTGATTTTGGAGCCCAAGAAAATAAAGTCTCTCACTGTTTCCATTGTTTTCCCATCTCTTTGCCACGAAGTGATGGGGCCGGATGCCATGATCTTAGTTTTTTGAATGTTGAGTTTTAAGCCAGATTTTTCACTCTCCTCTTTTGCCTTCATCAAGAGACTCTTCATTTCCTCTTTGCTTTTTGTCATTAGGGTGGTGTCATCTGCATATGTGAGGTTATTAATATTTCTGCTGGAAATCTTGATTCCAGCTTATGCTTCATCCAGTCTGGCATTTCACATTATGTACTCTGCATAGAAGTTAAATAAGCACAGTGACAATATACAGACTTGATGTACTCCTTGCCCAATTTGGAACCAGTCCTTTGTTCCATGTCTGGTTCTAACTCTTGCTTCTTGACCTGTATACAGGTTTTTCAGGAAGCAGGTAAGATGATCTGGTATTCCCATCTGTTGAAGAATATTCCATGGTTTGTTGTGATCCATACAGTCAAAGGCTTTGGTGTAGTCAATAAAGCAGAAGAAGATGTTTCTCTGAACTTATATTTTTTTCTATGATCCAATGGGTGTTGGCAATTTAATCTTTGATTCCTCTGCCTTTTCTAAATCCAGTTTAAATACCTGGAAGCTCTTGGTTCATATACTGTTGAAGCCTGGCTTGGAGAATTTTGAGAATAATTTTGCTAGCATATGAGATAAATACAATTGTGCGGTGCAACTGAACATACTTTGGCATTGCTTTTTCTTTGGGATTGGAATGAAACCTGACCTTTCCCAATCCTGTGGCCACTGCTGAGCTTTCCAAACTTGCTGGCATATTAAGTGCAGCACTTTCACAGCATCATCTTTTAGGAATTGCAATAGCTCAGCTGGAATTCCATCACCTCCACTAGCTTTGTTCATTGTGATGCTTCCTAAGGCCCATTTTCCTTTGCAATCTAGGATGTCTGGCTCTAGATGAGTAATCGCATCATCATGGTTATCTGTGTCATTAAGATTTCTTTTTGCAAATAACAATAGCCATCATTAACTGAGTATTTATTATGTATCAGTGAATGTTCTGTTTTATAAATTTAGAAATATTTTCCAAAAAGTTAAGAATTAAAATCAATGCCATTCTCCCAAATCATCCCACCCTCGCCTTCTCCCACAGAGCCCAAAAGACTGACACAGAGGGATGGTACGGGGAGGGAGGAGGGAGGGGAGTTCAGGATGGGGAACACGTGTATACCTGTGGTGGATTCATGTTGGTGTATGGCAGAACCAATACAATATTGTAACGTAATTAACCTCCAATTAAAATAAATAAATTTATATTAAAAGAAAGAATTAAAATCAAGTTCTTTCAACAAGACCAAGTCTGTGATTCAAATCCAGGTCTGCCTAACTCCCGAATTTCTTTGCCCTTTCTCATTACTTTGCATTTTTGCGTCTGATATTTGAACGTGTACGAATGAGAACTAGAGCAGAATTTTGTTGTAGGAAAAAAAAAAAAAAAACCCAACAAACCAAGAGCTGGGACACCTGAAAGTTTAACCACAATCATGTTATTTCCTTGCTGTATCTCTGTAGGTAAGTCATGCTTTTCACTGAGCTTGATAAATAAGAGATAGTCATACTTGCATCCACTGTTTCATGTTTTTATTTTCCTTTTTTTTTTTTGGTATGCAGACCAATAGAAACCATGGTGTAAACAATAAAGTCCTACAGAAATAGAGGTCTTCCACAACTTCAGCTAAAATCACTCTCCTACAGACATATTTTCCTTGGCTTTTTTTTTTTTTTTTTACTTTACAATATTGTATTGGTTTTGCCATACATCAGCATGAATCTGCTACGGATGTACACATGTTCCCCATCCTGAACCCCCCTCCCTCCTCCCTCCCCATACCATCCCTCTGGGTCATCCCAGTGCACCAGCCCCAAGCATCCTGTATCATGCATCGAATCTGAACTGGAGTTTGGTTTCACATATGATATTATACATGTTTCAATGCCATTCTCCCAAATCATCCCACCCTCGCCCTCTCCCACAGAGTCCATAAGACTGTTCTATACATCTGTGTTTCCTTGGCAGTTTATTGACCATTCCATGCTTTATTGGGTTATGCTACTGGGTATGTCTTTTCCCTGCCTTGCCATCTAGAACACTTCTACTTATGCTTCAAAACCTCCTGAAGATGTCAGTATCTCTAATATACCTCTTCTGTTCTCATACTGTGTGTTTTCATAGCACCACTTAAAAGAGAGAATTAGAGCACTTAACGACTCTGTATTGTTGTGATTGCTCTTGGTCTGCCAGATTCTGCCACTAGACTATGTATCTTTAATGACTTAATGCATCCTTAGTGGTAGAAAAAAATGCTCCTTAAATTTTTGTTTGTTGATGTTAAATCTAAATATTAAAATTATAAACATTATTTGAAATATATACATTCTTACAATTAATGGTTATGCAAGGACCTAGTCTCAGAGCTTGTAAACAATGAGAATATCTTGCAAGAGAAGAAAAGGGCCCCTGACTTATTCTTCTCAACAGAATTAGATTTGTAATCCTCAAATATACAAGCCAAAAGAATGAACAGAATTCTGACTCTCTTTTCTGAAACAAACAAAAATAATGAATTAATAATAATTAAAAGGATTGTGTTGTTGTTACTGTTTGTTGTTTAATCACTAAGTCCTGTCTGACTCTTTTGCAACACCAAGGAATATAGCCCATCAGGTTCCTCTGTCCATGGGATTTCCCAGGCAAGAATACTGCAGTGATTTGTCACTTCCTACTTCAGAGGATCTTCCCAATCCAGGGATCAAACTTGTGTTTCTTGCATCTCCTGGATGGGCAAGCAAATTCTTTACCACATAACCACCAGGGCAGCCCAAAAAGATTGATCATCATTCATTTCTAAATGTGTTAAGAAATTTTTCAGTTTGATAGTCCAATGTAGTGCATTCACCTTGCTCTTCACATTTCACTCTTTTTTTTTTTTTCAAAGCTAGCTTATTCTCAGATTTTCTTGAACAACACAGATATTTATATGCAGTATACTTCTTTCTGTTGAGTATAAAGTGTCTTCCCAATAATGCATATCACATATTGGAATGGAAGAATATATCCCACGATATGTGATTTATAATTGAAGGCAAAATGAGAAAACAAAACAAAAAGAAACCTCACATCCACAGCAGAGAGATGATAATTTATCATCTATCTTTTCTGTGTGTTTATCATAATTATTTTAGGACACACCTTTTCAACGCATAGCTGCTCTTCATTAGATCCATATTGTCATAGGAAGTAGGATTCTCCTTTTGAGTGTGGCCACCAGCAGCAAAACATCCATTTGCCTATAATTGATTTTCAGGTTTATTTAAAATGCTCCATGAAGCGTAGCATATTGAAATGACTCATCATGTTTATTGGAATATCTTGAGGATAAAAGTTATCTTTGAATGATATTAGCATATTAAATGTAGTATAAAAAGATAGTTCTTTAAAAATATTTTAAAATAGTTTTACTATTCATCTTTTAATTTTTTCCACAATTTTTAAACTACTGCTCTTTATGAGAATATGAGTAGTCAATTCCAAATGCATCGGTAGTAGGGTCTAAGTGAACTAGTAGGCAGCCTTTAAGAATAGATAAGAAAATGACAGTTGACTTGTTCTCTTATAAGCATCCCAATGCAGTTCAGTAAATATTCATATTATCTTATTATTGCCTAGAGATTCAAAAGACCTGGGATACAGGTTATACCATCTAACTTACTTAAGAAAATTCGGATATCTCTTTTCTTTGAGAAAGAACTCACAATCTATTTTGAAAAGTTAACATCTAACTGCCAGGTTATATAATGCAATGAATTATCTTTCCTAGAGATACTGAGTAACACACAGTTAGATTTCATTTCATTAACTGCATATAAAAGTGTATATTTTACATTCTGTTTTCAGCAGAAAAATAAGATTTTATAATTGACTTATATAAATGATTGTAGAGAAGCAACATATGAAACTACATGTGGAGAATAAAGGGTGACGGCATTATTTGAGTTAACATAACTCCTTTGTGTAAAATTATATGCTTACTACAAAGGTAGACTCATGTATTCATTTAACTTTATTTGAGTTGTCAATATTATGAACAATAGAAAATGAGTAAGACATTGTTAATTACTTTCAAATAGCTTCCAATCTAGTAAAGAGAACTGTGGCTAGAAATTGCCATAAAAATTATTTTAAACTATCAAGAAGCACAAAAGGGTTGGCAAATTTCATCATGCAAAAGAGGTTCAGCTATTTTCCAAAAAAGTGTTTCTCTAAGTATATTTTCTTCTTTTATCCTTCTTTTCTTAAAAGAAAGAGAGCCAGGAAATGAGGCTTACATCCTGCATATTTTACTTCTTCCTTTTTCATTGTATATCTTAAACTCCTGGTACTTGCAAATCTATTAAATAGTTTGAAAACAACTGCTATGAAGGAAAGAACATGAGGTTTGAAGCCTAACAATTTAGGTTATAGCTAAATGAGTAAATCATGGAATTTTGTTAATTGTCTGTATGCTCCTTTGTAAATTGGGGCAATAATACTTCACTTAACCTGTATTAAATTATAGAATGCATCTATAGTAGCTAGACTACTGTTCTACTATATTAACAGCTGTTCTTACAGCTTGAGTTCTACTCTGGGGAAAAAGGATTAATTGAGTGCTTACAACTACAGTGGGAGATAGATTAGGATACAATGAATTGTGGGATCCATGGTGAAAACCATGAAAAAAGAACTAGAAGGTGAAATCCCCCTTATGCCAGCTCCACTGGAAAATAAAAGCTTTGATACTGAGCAGAGAGGAAATAAACCTGCAGAGTATGAGTTCAGAAACATTCTTGTGATAGGTCTTAAATGCCATGCCAAGAAGACAGATATTTAACATCCTAGGCAATGGAGAATTATTGAATATTTTTGGATGGTGAAGTGCCATGATCATAATTTTGCTTTAAGCACATTAAAATTATACTTGGCTTTTGAACAAAAGAGAGTGAGAAAAGTCTAGAGGCTGAAAGACAATTTAAGAGATGTTTGTCCAAGACAAGAAAAAGGAGGACATAACAGAAAGTGGAATATAACAGAAAGGAGGAAGTCGATAATATGGGAATTTGAATAATTTAATGTTATTATTTGCAGAGAACAAAGAAAAATGAATATATATATATTTTTAATGTAGTGAGAAGTAGAAGAGATTTTGTATTGTAAGATAATAGGATTTATTTTGGGAAAATATTTAAATAGTGCTTGACATTTTTTTCTGAGCACTTTCATCTCTTTTCTTGGGCCAAAGACAGTGGGATCAGGGGAAAGGTTCTTTGTCTCAACTTATCAACTGATCAATGAGTAAAGGAAGGTTAAGAAGATAACTGACTTGGCCTTGTTCCCACAGCTAATAACAAAGACTTTAAATTTCTGGCTCCTAGACCACAACTCTATTCACTACTCTGGATTATATATTAACATTCCAGGGAACATCTCAAGAGAAAATGGTTAGCATTATACTGACATTTGAAACTTCTATTTGTACACAGGTGAAGCAAATTATTATGTGAGCCACCAACACAGAGTCTTCAGCCATAAGGATAACATTGTCAAGAGAATGGGTAATAAAGGAGAAATTGTTTAATCCCTGAGGAATATGAATTCTTAGAAAGTAGGTGGAGGAGAAAGACAAAAGAAATTCAATCTGGTTGACAAAAGGCAATTTAAAATAAGGCAGATATCTGTAGGTTAAGGAAGGAGAAAACTTTTAAAAGAAAATAAAATAGAGTGGTTTAGTGGAAAAGGATTAGGAAATGCCACTTCTTTGGGTCAAGTTATTTGAAAAATATGTTTGAGAGAATGCTTTTATTTCTCTAATGGGAGATGAAAGGAAAATTAAGGTTCTACTGTAATAGCCTGAAACCTGGAAACAGAGAATGGCTATGCTGGGATATAATAACAGCTGTTTGAGTTTTGGTGTTTTTGTTGGTCAGTTGCTAAGTTGTGTCTGACTCTTTCTGCCCCATGGACTGCAGCACACCAGGCTCTTCCATTATCTCCCAGGGTTTGCTCAAATTCATGCTCATTAAATCAATGATGCTATTAACTGTTCTCATGCTCTGCCACCCCCTTCTCCTTTTGCCTTTAGTCTTTCCCAGCATCAGGGCTTTTGGATTGACTGGTTTGACCTCTTTGCTGTCCAAGGGACCCTCAAGAGTCTTCTCCAAAACCACAGTTCAAAAGCATCAGTTCTTCAACACTCAGCCATCATTGTGGTCCAGCTCTCATAGCCATGCATGATTACTGGAGAAACCATAGCTTGGTCTATCCAAATCTTTGTTGGCAAAATAATGTCTCTGCTTTTTAATATGCTGTCTAGGTTTGTCACAGCTTTTCTTCCGAGGAGCAAGCATCTTTTAATTTCATGGGTATAGTCACCATCTGCAGTGATTTGAGAGCCCAAGAAACTAAAATCTATTATTGCTTCAACTTTTTCTACTTTATTTGCCAGGAAGTGATGGAACAAGATGCTATGATCTTAGTTTTCTAATGCTGAGTTTCAAGCTAGCTTTTTCATTCTCCTCTTTCAACCTCATCAAAAGTGTCTTTAGTTCCTTTTCACTTTCTGCCATTAAAGTGGTATAAACTGTGCATCTGAGATTGTTGGTATTTCTCTTGGCAATCTGAATTCCAGCTTATGATTCATCAAGCCCAGCATTTCATGTGATGTGGTATGCATATAAGTTAAATAAACAGGGTGACAATATACAGTCTTGTCACATGCCTTTCCCAATTTTGAATCAGTCAGTTGTTTCACGTCCAGCTCTGTTGCTTCCTGACCGATATACAGGTTTCTTTGGAGACAGTAAGGCAGTCTGTTACTCCCCTCTTTAAGGACTTTCCACAGTTTGCTGTGATCCACACAGCCAGAGGCTTTACTGTTATCAATAAAGCAGAAGTATATGTTTTTCTGGAACACCCTTGCCTTCTCCATGATCCAGCGAAAGTTGGCAATTTGATCTCTGGTTCCTCTTCCTCTTTGAAATCCAGCTTATACATCTGAAGTTTTTGGTTGACATACTGTTGAAGCCTAGCTTGAAAGATTTTGAGTACAACTTAGCTAGCATGTGAAATAAACACAACTCTATGATAGTTTGAACTTTCATTGTCATTGCCATTCTTTGGGATTGGAATGATAACTGACCATTTTTAGCCCTGTGGTCACTGCTGAATTTTTCAAATCTGCTGAAATATTGAGTGCAGCACTTTATTTATTTATTTTTTTGATTTTTGTTTTTACTTTTACTTTTTTTTAAATTTTATTTTTACTTTATTTTACTTTACAATACTGTATTGGTTTTGCCATACATTGACATGAATCTGCCACGGGTGTATATGAGCCCCCAGCAGCATCATCTTTTAGGATTTGAAATAGCTCAGCTGGAATTCTGTCACCTCTTAGCTTTTTCAGGAAATCATAATGTTATATGAGAATTATGTGTGTGTGTGGTGGTGAGGGGGAGGAGATTCATTGACAAGAAGAGTGTGTGCATGAGTGTTAAGTTGCTTCAATCATGTCCAACTCTTTGTGACTCTATGGACCATAGTCCGCTTGGCTCTTCTGTCCATGGCATTCTCCAGGCAAGAATACTGGAGTCAGTTGCTGTGTCCTCCTTCAAGGGAATCTTCCTGATCCAGGGATTGAACCTGCATCTCTTACATCTTCTGCATTTGCAAGTGGCTTCTTTACCACTAGCATCACTTTGGAAGCCCCAACAGGAATAAACTTAAACAATTTATTAACTTAGATGTTTTCTCTTCTCTATATGTGAAAAAATAATCGTTCTTCTATTGTTACTGGGTTTGACTAAATGCATAGTTTTGGGGTGGATTTTGATTAAAATTCACAAATGAAGTGAGCAACATATAGACACTGTGAAACTTCTCAAAGAAATCTCAAATATGCTTTTCATCTAATTTGAGATAGAGAAGGCCATTTTTCTTCTTGCTAAAACTGTTGGTAATTTGTCTTCCAGTTATCAAACAAATACATAAAGTTTAAAAACAGCTGGTATTTCAAAAAGGACATCCATGTTATGGCTAGAACAGACATTAAGCATTTAGTAAACAGTGCTATAAAATATAAACTAGGCTTTTAAAGGATAAAAGATTCTTCCTTGTTTTAACAATTGATACAATAAAATATAGCAGACAGCAATACCTAAAAAGAAACTTTTTAATGCATTTCAGATATGCCTTTCTTTATGTAGCTATAAAGTATATTGATAGCTTTAAAGAAATTAAACTCAATGAACTATATATATAAGCTTGTAGTAAGAGCAGAAGATGGAATTGCTTCAACTCCTTCCTTATAACTATAAATGATAAGAATTTGTTATTGTATAATTCACATGATAATTTAGATGTGACTGAAGGATGATATTATGATTGATTGCTGGTTTGGAACTACACATTGATATGAAGCTTACATGCAGCTGATTTTATATTTCAAACTTAGAATTTGTAGGAACTGGGCAATTAAACCTATTCAAATATTTTGTGAACCATTTGTTCAGAGCTGACTATGATATATATGAGAGAGACTTTTTTCACTCAAATCACTTTAAAACCAACTCTGCCTTTCTCATTATCTGTATATTACCTCATCTCTTATTTTCCTGAAAATACTGAGGTTCTTTTAAAAAAAAGATTTATTTTCTTTATATTTAAGGCCATATTACATCAATCTTTTTATTTAATCTTATCTCTGCTTTAAAACTAAAAACCTCTTCCCCTCCAAAATCATTCTTTTAATGACCCCTTCATTTGTTAAATCCTGTGGCCATCTCATTTTTCTCTCCACTCTCACAGTGAACAAAGTTAGTAGAGGTGATGGTATTCCAGCTGAGCTATTTCAAATCCTAAAAGATGATGCTGTGAATGTGCTGCACTCAATAGGCCAACAAATTTGGAAAACACAGCAGTGGCCATAGGGCTGGAAAAGGCCAGTTTTCATTCCAATCCCAAAGAAAGGCAATGCCAAAAAATGTTCAAAGTACAACACAATTGCACTGATCTCACACACGGGCAAAGTAATGCTCAAAATTCTCCAAGCTAGGATCCAACAGTACATGAACGAAGAACTCCCAGATGTTAAAGCTGGATTTAGAAAAGTCAGAGGAAACAGAAATCAAGTGGCCAACATCTGTTAGGTCATAGAAAAAGCAAGAGAGTTCAGAAAAATATTTACTTCTGTGTCATTGACTACTCTAAAGGCTTTGACTGTGTGGATCACAACAATCTGTGGAAAATTCTTCAAGAGATGAGAATACCAGATCACCTTACCTGCCTCGTATAAATACTGCATGCAGATCAAGAAACAACAGTGAGAACCAGACACGGAACAATGGACTGGTTCCAAATTGGGAAAGGAGTACATCAAGGCTGATATTGTCACCCTGCTTATTTAACTTATATGCTCAGCACATCATGAGAAATGCTGGACTGGATTTATCACAAGCTGTAATCAAGATTGCTGGGAGAAATATCAATAACCTCAGATATGCAGATGACCCTACCCTTATGGCAGAGAGTAAAGAGGAACTGAAGAGCCTCTTGATGAAGCTGAAAAAGGAAGATCATGGCATCTGGTACCATCATTTCATGGCAAATAGATGGGGAAACAATGGAAACAGTGAGAGACTATATTTTTTGGGGATCCAAAATCCCTGCAGATGGTGACAGCAGCCATGAAATTAAAAGATGATTGCTCCTTGGAAGAAAAGGTATAACCAACTTAGACAGCGTATCAAAAAGCAGAGACATTACTTTTATGACAAAGGTCTGTCTAGTCAAAGCTATGGTTTTTCCAGTAATCATGTATGAATGTCAGAGTTGGACCATAAAGAAAGCTGAGCACTGAAGAATTGATGCTTTCGAACTGCGGTGTTGGAGAAGACTCTTGAGAGTCCCCTGAACTGCATGAAGATCCAACCAGTCCATCCTAAAGGAAATCAGTCCTGAATATTCCTTGGAAGGACTATTGCTTGAAGCTGAAGTTCCAATATTTTGGCCACATGATGGGAAGAACTGACTTATTGGAAAAGCCCCTGATGCTGAGAAAGATTGAAGGCAGGAAGAGAAGGGGATGACAGAGGATTAAATGGTTAGATGACATCATTGACTCGATGGATATGAGTTTGAGCAAGCTCCAAGAGTGGATGACAGCCCAGGAAGCCTGGTGTGCTGCAGTCCTTGGGGTCGCAAAGAGCTGGACTCAACTGAGTGGCTGAACTGAAACTCAGGGGTACGTGACAGATATGGAGACCACTCCACAAAAGCATCTCACCCATCAGAGTAATCCAAGACTCCTATGGTCCCAGATTTGATGATGCTTATGTTACAATACTTACTAAACTTTTCTCTCCCAGTGTCTAATGCGATTAAGTGACTGAACATCAGCAACAAAATATGTAAAAACTTTCCGAAGTTTGTACGCATGTTTCAGATTGTTCTTTGGATTTGTTGTTCGGTCACATCAGGTGGCCAAAGTATTAGAGCTTCAGCTTCAGCATTAGTCCTTCCAATGAGTATTCATGATTGATTCCCTTTGTTATGAACTGGTTTGATGTCTTTGCTGTCCAAGTGACTCTCCAGAGTCTTCTCCAGCACTGCAATTTGAAAACATAAATTCTTCACACTCTGTCTTCTTCATAGTCCAACTCTCATATCTGTACATGAGTACTGGAAAGATCAAAACCTTGATGATCTTTTCAATTACTGCCTTGTCATGTCAATGAAGGTATAAGCCATGCTGCTCAGGACCCAAGGCTGGTCACAGTGGAGAGTTCTGGCAAAATGTGGTCCACTGGAGGAGGGAATAGCAAGCCACTCCAGCATTCCTAGGAACTGTATAAAGAAAGACTTGATACATTGTGTCTGTATCCACTGAAAATTTGTCGCCCACTCATTTTAGCTTCCTTATAATCAGCTATGCATCACTATTTCTCATCCTCAGTTCTCTAAAGAATCCACTGGGCTTTTTATAGTTAGTATCTTTTACCATTCATTTGATAACTTTTGACAAACACTTTCATTTTGTACCTTTTTTCTGAATAGTGTTATAAGCATCTTCCTGGATTTTTTAGTAAGATTCAATCACTGTATTCAAATGTCTTCTTACTCCCTTTCACTAAATCTCTTCTGCTTCTCTCTCTTCTGTCTCTCCTTTAGTTTCAACATTATGACAATAAAACATCTTTTTCTTTAGTTTAAATCTCTCTCCATTGTGTTTAACAACCACATCTCTGGTTAAAGTCTCCAGAACTCAAGGCATGGCCAAAATTGATGTCAAATTATTTCTCTATCAGTTCAATCCAATTTATAAATTCCTCTTCTAGTTTTGTGACCGTGGGAAAGTTATGTCTATATCCTTATCTGTAAAATGGGAATAGAATAGTACTTACTCATAAATTACTGTCAGGATTAAAGGAGTCACTGCATGGATCAGTTATGGACATAGTAGAGAAGGTACTATATTTTAAAAAATTCCCTTTTGCTTTCTTTGCCACTGGTTCAAATATGCAATATTCAGTTCTTTCTAGCATCAACCTTCACCATTCTTTGCCAAAGTCCTAGTTATTATTATTTTCTTCATTATTTTTTTCCTATTTTCACTATTTATACTCTTAATTTATCTCTATGCATTTAGCTATTGCCCCTCTCTGCATGAACTGCCTAGCTTATCTTTTTATGTTTCTTATATATTTAATAGACAAGTCTTATGTTGATGAGAGTTATTGTCTTTCAATAATATTGCCTATACATTTTTGGTACAACTAGATATTTGTTAATTTTCATTATCTCTAACAAGTAGTTAACATAATGGTTTAATGTCAGTCTGCCATATCCACCTTTGCTACTTTTTTAAACACAAATATGTAACCATACTGATGACACATAACATGAAAATGTGAGTACAAGTAGAAAAGTTGGCAGTGTTTATTGCAGGCTATATTTATTACAGCCTATATTAAGCATTGGCTGTCATGGGTGTGTCAGGGGAAAATTTAATCATGGTTTTTCTCCATGTGATATTTAACATTTCAGAGGGGACAGCAATACATTTTAGACAGAGAGAGACAGCACTATAATGAGAGATGAATGGAAATATGATTAGGGACTTTTTTTTATATAAATAAAGGTACCAAAAATGAATTGAATAAGGCATTAAGAGAGATGGAATTTCTGTAGTTAGATTTTGTAAAATGACATGCATAATATATAAGCACATCTCAAAAGGTTAGATTTTAAATGAACAGTGAATAATTATGAAGTTCTTAGAAATGTATTTTAGTTATTTCTTTTTAAGATTAAACAAATTACATTCTTTACTGAAATACCTTTAAGCATAAAACTAAAGTAAAATATACCATAGGCCAAACATACACTTCCAGAGACTACTAGAAAGTAATAACTTAGGGCTAAGATTTCTATTAGGTTGAGGGTTTTTTTTTCCTATTGTGAATAAAAAGAAAGTTCATTTTCAGAAAAATAAACTTTATGCTGTTTTTGCAACTTCTTAACATGTGTTAAATCTACTGAGTGAGGTCTTTTAGCTACAAGTAACTTCTAGGAAATGAGAACTATCAAGAGAGCCTGGAACTCTGGGAATAAGGAGATTCAGTTGGCCTCTTAGGAGTTATCAGAGAAACCCTATGCCCTCACTCAGTAGAAGCTCTTGTTGAAGCTCTTGCTGACCCAATGATAGTTTATTCTGACTCAAAACCTACCTAAACCTAGCTTCTTTGGACCTTGCCCTTCAAACTAACTAATCCTTATGTGAGATACCTCCTTTGAAACTTATCCTGTTTTCAATTATAGTTATTCTCACTACCTCCTCAGCATAACATTCTCCTTCTAAATGTTCTCAATAATACATGTCTTACAATTCTAAATTCTGTGACTTTTTTCAAAGCTAGAGTAAGAAAGTAGAGCAACGTGATCTGACTCTTTGTGACCTCTGTGGGACTACATGCTGACTCTGTGGACTACATGTAGCCTGCCAGGCTCCTCTGTCCATGGAATTCTCCAGGCCAAGAGTAGTGTAGTGGGTTTCCATTTCCTTCTCCAGGGGAGCTTCCCAACTCAAGGATGAAACCTGGGGTTCCTGCATTGCAGGCAGATTTTTTACCTAAAAGTATGTGGTTAGTAAATTGCCTAGGTGACATTCAGTCCACGCCTATTTGATATTTCCATCATACTCTCCTGCCTCTAGTGATAGATATTTGGAAATTAGTATCAGAATGAACATTTAGAAGAAAAATATGGAAGGTAGAACAGCAGTGTGGAAATTGTTCTCTGCTCTCCTCCATAGTTGTCAGTGCTTCCACAAGTTCCTGTTAGTCTTTCTATCACTGTTTGAAGATAATGTAAGTGTGCTTGCATGCACAGCAAATGCAAACTTATTATTTCCATAGGAAGTCATTTTGGGGAAGGGGGAGGATACCTAATAAGTCTGGGTACTGTTCTCGGTGATTTCAGTTGATTGGCTGACTTGTTCTACCAGTCTTCCTAGAACTCGAAGATAATTATATTGGTCTTTAATCTCTAGAACCTCCCTTTTCCTTTTTCATTTATAAAGGTAGAGATCCCAAAGGCTCCTTTCTAGTTTCCAGGCATTCTTAGTCATTAAGAGTTATAAATGTACTCACAATCCAATTCTCAACTACCCTGGAATATGTCACCATGTGCTACTAAACTGGGCTATAAACTCAGATATTCCTTGAAACTGCCTTCTCATTTTGTTTTCATAAAATTGTCTTTGTTGTACCTTCCCATCTATCAGAAATGAAATGGGAAGACCCACTCCAGTATTCTGGCCCGAAGAATTCCTTGGACTGTATAGTCCACTGGGTCGCAGAGTTGGACATGACTAAGGGACTTTCACTCACTCACTCATACAGTAAATACTATTTTTGTCCTCAGTTTACCCTTAAGGAGACTCAGAGGCAAAAAGCTTGCATTTGTCCTACATCACAGATTAAAAGTGTCAAAGTCAGATTCTAACTCAGAAAGTTCAAGGCTAGTACCCACATTCTCCACTCTTATGCTTTTCTTCCCAGCCTCATTTTCTTCCTCAAAGTTCAACTTAAGGCAAAGAATGCAATTCAGTTCAGTTCGGTAAATACTCATTAAGGCCAATTATATTAAAAAAAATTAATCCAGTTTTATATAATTCCATTCTATGGTTTATGTAGCTAGTTAACCTAGGTTATGTAGTTTTTCTTTCCTCCTTTAGTTTTCCTATATACACCTTAGTTAATATTTTGTTTGTATCTGATCTTTATAAGCATATTTTCTCAAGCATAGTAGTATTTTCAATTGTGATCTTTTATTCTTAAAATATGTAACCTGTATGCCATTTGCATAAATTAAGAATTAAGGGCCTTAATAACTGATAGCTTATTGTACTATTTTTTATTATCCTTCATAGACCTTCTGCCTCTATTAAGCAAATTTACATAGATAATTGGTTCTGGACTACCACAGATTTGGCCCCATAGGGAATATTTGGAAATGTCTGGGGAGAGTTTTTATTATAACCACTTGGGAAATACTGGTATCTATTGAGTAGAGGCCAAGGATACTGCCAGCCATTCTATTATCACAGACTAGCACTCCACAATAAAAAATTACCCACCTCAAAATAATTTAGATTGGAAAATCCTGAGTCCTAGACTATTCCCGAGGCCTTTAAGGTTAGCATAAGAACTAGGAATGGACTTTTTTTTTTTTTTTAAATCTCAGGCAAATATCTGTGGTTTGATTTTCTTTATTTATACCCTACTCCAGAATACCCCCACCCCAAATCCCCTCACCATTTCTACTGTTTATCAGTATTTTTAACTAGAAACCAATATACTAGGTTTTCTTCCTTTAAAACAGTGACTGACACATCTGTGAAATTTTCAACCAAAAGTTTGCTTAGCCCAATGCTTTTACTATACTACTGCTATTGTTTTCTAAAGTAAATATCCAGACTTTATTCATTTATCAAAATTTCAGCATCTTCTGATGCAACTAAATATTTATCTAGTATCTTAATTTTCAGTCCCTTTAGATATAGTCTTCTGTCATCAAGAACAAGTTTCTGGCTGCTATGATATTGAGTTTGCCTTTTTCAAATAGTTTGAGCACAATTGTGGTTTAATAAAATAAACATAGCTCCATTATTTCTTAATATCTTCCTTAACAAGTGTAAGATTAGACATCTCAGAAACTCCCATTGGGCAGCACTTAAGAAGTGACTAATATTTCTGTCTGCCTAAGTCAAGTAGTCCCAAATGTAAGTAATTTACAGGAAGGCATTAGGGACTGTTACAATAGACATATTGCAATATGTCACTGGAAATCAGCATCTCCCCACATGTTTGATCAACAGCCAGATGGAAGCTTTTATCACATTTATTTAATCTGAAATACACATGGTAATTACACTGGACCTTTGATTCAAGGCCTTGTTAGTGTCTCAAGAGAAGTTAGAAAATGAGTTTGTCAGTTGCAAACTGATTTAGTCATGACCCTCTGGGTAGAATTTAACATCTATCACTGCCTAGACTAAAGTATTGCTACAAATCACATTGTACCTCAAGGAAGTAAGATAAAGTAAGAGCTTTGTTAACATATGTAACATGAGGAAAGGACTCCTGATCAGTCCAGAATGTCACTTATCCACCTTTCACTCATGTTACTCCAATTTGTCTCCCTCCACTGAGTAGTAAGTAGTAAGAATACAATGTATTATAAACTATATGGCCAATGTCTTAACAAAAAATTAAAGCACAAACCAAGGTATGTTGAAGTAAAATGCGCTCACATTTCTAACCCTAAGCCCAGGATCCTGAATATGTGTAACACTAAAACTTAGCGAACATAAATGGATATGAGGTTTCCTTTGTATTGCTATAGGAAAAGGAAGATATCCCAAAACCCACTTCTCAGAATTTTTCAGCTGAGACAATTCTAGACAGAAAAGCTTTAATCCTGAATGAGTTAATCCTGACTATTCTACTTCAGTATATTTACATAGCACAAAACCATGAATAAGTAACACAGAACCATGTCACTATGTATAAAAAACATTGAAATATATAACTTTAAAAAGTAGATGGAAGTTACTGGAGGGTGGGAGTAATGGAAGACTTCAGATTAACATTACATTTTTCTTTATATTTGGAAATTCATATTATGGTTATGTTATTTTATCTTGAAAGTCAGGAAAAGGAATTTTAAAAAAGAAATACACACACAAACAGAGTCTTTCAAAAGTCTTCACAGAAAATATGGCACTTTCTAATAAATTTCAGATGTTTTTCAAGGGAAAAATGTAATTAAGACTTTGAAATTCATAAAGAGATGATTATTAAAAAATAATGTTTCTATCTATATATGATGATATAGCTAATTAAAATGAGAAATAGCTAATTGAATCATATGTACATTCTGAAATGAATTAAAAGATTGTATAGCTTGATCAAAACTCTATTAATGGTTATTACTATTGTCCTAATAAACTTTCATAGGAGGTTTTTTTAATCTATTTATTTATTTTATTATTATTATTATTATTTTAATTTTAAAATCTTTAATTCTTACCTGTGTTCCCAAACATGAACCCCCCTCCCACCTCCCTCCCCATAACATCTCTCTGGGTCATCCCCATGCACCAGCCCCAAGCATGCTGTATCCTGCGTCAGACATAGACTGGCGATTCGTTTCTTACATGATAGTATACATGTTAGAATGCCATTCTCCCAAATCATCCCACCCTCTCCCTCTCCCTCTGAGTCCAAAAGTCCGTTATACACATCTGTGTCTTTTTTGCTGTCTTGCATACAGGGTCGCCATTGCCATCTTTCTAAATTCCATATATATGTGTTAGTATACTGTATTGGTGTTTTTCTTTCTGGCTTACTTAATTCTAATTAAAATGCTAACTAAAAAACAAAATCATCCTATCAGCAGTTTATCTTTTTTTTTTTTTTCATTGTTCGCCAATATTGTATACACCACAAGGATTTTGTGATCCTCTCACATCTCAGTTCAAAATGTCTTTAAGTTTGGTCATTCATTTCTATTGAAATCACTACTATCATCTCAAATTAGGGTAGATCTTGAAAAGTATCAATTATATAAACAAGACTAACACATATTGGGAGAAGGCAATGGCACCCCACTCGAGTACTCTTGCCTGGAAAATCTCATGGATGGAGGAGCCTGGTGGGCTTCAGTCCATGGGGTTGCTAAGAGTCGGACACGACTGAGCGACTTCATTTTGACTTTTCACTTTCATGCATTGGAGAAGGAAATGGCAACCCACCCCAGTATTCTTGCCTAGAGAATCCCAGGGATGGGGGAGCCCGTTGGGCTGCCGTCTATGGGGTCGCACAGAGTCGGACACGACGGAAGCGATTTAGCAGCAGCAGCAACATATATTGACTCTGTGCTGGGCACTATACTAAGAACTTTCCAATTCAAAACCTGTTTCACTTTCACAATATTTCTATAATACAAGACAGATGATCAGTAAAAATAATAGTTAAAGAAGAGTAAATCAAGTTTCAGTGAGAATAAAGTAGGTAAGTTGTTAAAGATCATTCAATCCATACTTGACTGAATCCAGTTTGAGCTTCTCTGACTATAAGAGAATATGTAATTGAAACAGTGATTCATTTAGTGTCATATTTTTATTGCATCTTTGGTAAAGAACTCTCTTAAGACTCATTTTTTCCTTTTTTATACTTACAGTAACATAAAATCTTACAGGTAATATATACTGAAAATTCTTTTCATATATAAAGTTAAAAAGCATTGATGAGTCAGTGAACAAAATGAAGAAACAAATATTGACATTCTGTTGTTGAGCAGTCTGTAGCCTTACCAGATGACCTTGAGAAAATAACTTAGTTCTTTGCTGTTTCTTGATATCTTGCTGTTTTCTTGTTATCTTGGAAGGCAAGTTTGAATCTTGCTGAATGACAAATTCTGGTAAAAGAATGCAGAATAAATTATTTTATATGGAGATGTCAGGAAGAAGGAAATGAAACAGCATTCTACTTATTATAGAAACAAACAATTATGCTAAATTTGGAAGAATAATTATCGCTATATTAGATTTATAGTCACATTAAAATATGCTTTATTTTAGGTTATATATTTACGATTAAGTAAGTGTTAGTTGCTCAGTTGTGCCCGACTCTTTGCGACCCCATGGACTGCAGCCCACCAGGCTCCTCTGTCCATGAGATTTCCCAGGTAAGGATACTGGAGTGAGTTGCCATTTCCTTCTCCAGGGGATTTTCCCAACCCAGAGATGAAACCCAGGTCTCCTGCACTGCAGGCAGATTTATGATTAGGTTATATGTTTAACGATAATGTCCAGGAAGTGATGGCTGCATGGGCACAGGAGGGCCTAGAGGAGCCATCCCATGTTGTAGGTCAGGAAGGGCAGTGGTGAGGAGATTCCCCTCATCCAAGGTAAGGAGCAGTGGCTGTGCTTTGCTGGAACAGCCGTGAAGAGATATCCTATGCCCAAGGTAAGAGAAACCCAAGTAAAATGGTAGGTATTGCAAGAGGGCATCAAAGGGAAGACACACTGAAACCAGCCTTGTCTAACTCAGTGAAACTGAGCCATACCTGTGGGGCAACCCAAGACGGGTGGGTCATGGTGGAGAGGTCTGACAGAATGTGGTCCACTGGAGAATGGAATGGCAAACCACTTCAGTATTCTTGCTTTGAGAACCCCATGAACAGTATGAAAAGTCAAAATTATAGGATACTGAAAGAGGAACTCCCCAGGTCATTAGGTGCCCAATATGCTACCGGAGATCAGTGGAGAAATAACTCTAGAAAGAATGAAGGGATGGAGCCAACAACAAAAAAATACCCAGCTGTGGATGGGACCGGTGATAGAAGCAAGGTCTGACGCTGTAAAAAGCAATATTGCATAAGAACCTGGAATGTCAGGTCCATGAATCAAGGCAAATTGGAAGTGGTCAAACAAGAGATGGCAAGAGTAAACGTCAACATTCTAGGAATCAGCAAACTAAAATGGACTAGAATGGGTGAATTTAACTCAGGTGACCATTATATCTACTACTGCAGGCAGGAATCCCTCAGAAGAAATGGAGTAGCCATCATGTCAACAAAAGAGTCCAAAATGCAGTACTTGGATGCAATCTCAAAAACAACAGAATGATCTCTGTTTGTCTCCAAGGCAAACCATTCAATATCACGGTAATCCAAGTCTATGCCCCACCAGTAATGCTGAAGAAACTGAAGTTGAACGGTTCTATGAAGACCTACAACACCTTTTAGAACAAACACCCAGAAAAGATGTCCTTTTCATTATAGGGGACTGGAATGCAAAAGTAGGAAGTCAACAAACACCTGGAGTAACAGGCAAATTTGGCCTTGGAATGTGGAAAGAAGCAGGGCAAAGACGAAAAGAGTTTTGCCAAGAAAATGCACTGGTCATAGCAAACACCTTCTTCTAACAACACAAGAGAAGACTCTACACATGGACATCATCAGATGGTCAACGCTGAAATCAGATTGATTAAATTCTTTGCAGCCCAAGGTGGAGAAGCTCTATTCAGTCAACAAAAACAAGACCAGGAGCTGACTGTGGCTCAGATCATGAACTCCTTATTACCAAATTCAGACTTAAATTGAAGAAAGTAGGGAAAACTGCTAGGCCATTCAGGTATGACCTAAATCAAATCCCTTATGATTCTACAGTGGAAGTGAGAAATAGATTTAAGGGCCTAGATCTGATAGATAGAGTGCCTGATGAACTATGGAATGAGGTTCATGACATTGTACAGGAGACAGGGATCAAAACCATCCCCATGGAAAAGAAATGCAAAAAAGCAAAACGGCTGTCTGGGGAGGCCTTACAAATAGCTGTGAAAAGAAGAGAAGGGAAAAGCAAAAGAGAAAAGGAAATATATAAGCATCTGAATGCAGAGTTCCAAAGAATAGCAAGAGAGATAAGAAAGCCTTCTTCAGCGATCAATGCAAAGAAATAGAGGAAAACAACAGAATGGGAAAGACTAGAGATCTCTTTAAGAAAATTAGAGATACCAAGGGAATGGTTCATGCAAAGATGGGCTTGATAAAGGACAGAAATGGTATGGCCCTAAAAGAAGCAGAAGATATTAAGAAGAGGTGGCAAGAATACACAGAAGAACTGTAAAAAAAAGATGTTCACAAGCCAGATAATCATGAAGATGTGATCACTCATCTAGTGCCAGACATCCTGGAATGTGAAGTCAAGTGGGCCTTAGAAATCATCACTACAAATAAAGCTAGTGGAAGTGATGGAATTCCAGTTGAGCTGTTTCAAATCCTAAAAGATGATGCTGTGAAAGTGCTGCACTCAATATGCCAGCCAATTTGGAAAACTCAGCAGTGGCCACAGTACTGGAAAAGGTCAGTTTTCATTCCAATCCCAAAGAAAGGCAATGCCAAGGAATGCTCAAACTACCGCACAATTGCACTCATCTCACATGCTAGTAAAGTAATGCTCAAAATTCCCCAAGCCAGGCTTCAGCAATATGTGAACCGTGAACTCCCTGATGTTCAAGCTGGTTTTCAAAAAGGCAGAGGAACAAGAGATCAAATTGCCAACATCCACTGGATCATGGAAAAAGCAAGAGAGTTCCAGAAAAATATCGATTTCTGCTTTCTTGACTATGCCAAAGCCTTTGACTGTGTGGGTCACAATAAACTATGGAAAATTCTGAAAGAGATGGGAATACCAGACCACCTAACCTGCCTCTTGAGAAACCCGTATGCAGGTCAGTAAGCAACAGTTAGAACTGGACATGGAACAACAGACTGGTTCCAAATAGAAAAAGGAATACGCCAAGGCTGTATATTGTCACCCTGCTTATTTAACTTATATGCAGAGTACATCATGAGAAATGCTGGACTGGAAGAAGCACAAGCTGGAATCAAGATTGCTGGGAGAAATATCAATAACCTCAGATATGCAGATGACACCACCCTTAAGTGAAGAGGAACTAAAAAGCCTCTTGATAAAAGTGAAAGAGGAGAGTGAAAAAGTTGACTTAAACTCGACATTCAGAAAACGAAGATCATGGCATCCAGTCCCGTCACTTCATGGGAAATAGATGGGGAAACAGTGGAAACAGAGTCAGACTTTATTTTGGGGGGCTCCAAAATCACTGCAAATGGTGACTGCAGCCATGAAATTAAAAGACACTGACTCCTTGGAAGGAAAGTTATGACCAACCTAGATAGCATATTCAAAAGCAGAGACATTATTTTGCCTACTAAGGTCCATCTAGCCAAGGGTATGGTTTTTCCAGTAGTTATGTATGGATGTGAGAGTTGGACTGTGAAGAAAGCTGAGTGCCAAAAAATTGATGCTTTTGACCTGTGGTGTTGGAGAAGACTGTTGAGAGTCCCTTGGACTGCAAGGAGATCCAACCAGTCCTTTCTGAAGGAGATCAGCCCTGGGATTTCTTTGGAAGGCTACTGCTAAGTCACTTCAGTCGTGTCCGACTCTGTGTGACCCCATAGAAGGCAGCACTCCAGGCTCTGCCATCCCTGGGATTCTCCAGGCAAGAACACTGGAGTGGGTTGCCATTTCCTTCTCCATTGGGAAGAATGATGCTAAAGCTGAAACTCCAGTACTTTGGCCACCTCATGCGAAGAGTTGACTCATTGGAAAAGAGTCTGATGCTGGGAGGGATTGGGGGCAGGAGGAGAAGGGGACGACAGAGGATGAAATGGCTGGATGGCATTACCGACTCGATGGACATGAGTCTGGGTAAACTCCAGGAGCTGGTGATGGTCAGGGAGGCCTGGCGTGCTGCTCTTCATGGGGTCACAAAGAGTCAGACTCGACTGAGTGACTGAGCTGAACTATATGTTTAATGATAATGAAGAGCCTAATCTCTTCCTCTAAATTGTGTGGGTATTGCTTAAGTAGAGGAAAGATATCAACTTCTGTCATTAAAATTCTAAGAATTTCTTATGTTTTAGGTACCACTTTGAAAATAGTTTAGAAATCTACTCTTATGACCCTAAGAATTAATTTATAACATAAAGTAAAGATATTTTAATGTTTCCATCTAAATTTTTCTTCAGCTTAGTTTAAATGACTTCAGCGAATTCATCTCAGAGCTTTCAGTGAGGTTTTCATTTGCATGCTTCGACCACAAGTGCTGTGAAATAATTGTTAAAATGAATATTTACATTTTATGCATAACAGGGATTTAGACCTAGTATTTTTAACAATAATGTAGGATGAATTTACATATAATCATACTTCATATTAACTTGTAAGAGCACAATTATTTTATGGGCATATTTGCTACTCATTTAATATTTAAGTTAATTTTCTCTAAAGAATCTGTTAGTTTGTTTAGTTAGTTTTGTTTTGCACACTTGTTTCTTAAGTTAAAAATAAATCATGACCCATTAATTCATAAAATTGGAAATTTCATGTATGCTCAAACTGAAGGCGTTATCATAACTTAAGCATGGCATGTTTTTTATTCATTTCTTCTTATTCACTTTGGGAACAGTGGAGCTTATTTCTTATCCACAAACATGAAAACAACTATTTCTGCCATTACATCAGTGTCTAGATCTGCAAGCTAACAATCTGATTATGAAATTATTATTGATAGTAAGGATAGAGCAACTCCTGACAGTTTTAAAGTATATAAATTACGTACGATGGAGCCAGATCTCTGAGAGTTAACTACACTGAAGTTTTTTAGTGATATTTTTCTCAAAATTCATGTTAGAAGAAATTACTAAGTTTGATGTAGCCCTCATTCAATTCTGTTCTATTTAAGTAAGTCTACTTACTCAATAGATCCAATAATAATAAGTGACATTCTGAATTGCTTTTGATAATATAGCATTTGAGATATATTTGAGTATTTTTTAAAACTGTAACTCACCAATTAAATTAAGAAACTGATTTTTTCTTCTAAATCAATAGACTGAACACTAAACATATTTCTCTATATTACCTTTTGGATCTAAGTAGTTTATGTGTAATCTTGCCAAATTTAGCCACCATTTACAACACTGGCCATTTTGGAAAATAAATTCAGAGTTATGGGATGAGAATAAAACTCAGTGATGCATGATCTTTGACATTTTCTTCCAGTTCTTCATGAAGTGATTTCAGAAGAGAACACAACACAGACCGTGGAATTTCTAGAAAAGAATCCCATTGAAACATGGGAAATGTGTTCACAATAAAATTTCTGTTTAGATAACCATGTCAGGCAGACAATTTTCAGTACTTATTAGTCACGATATATCCTCTTGATAGCACTTCTCCTCTTGTGAAGATTCTTTCATACAAGTCTAATTCAGCTTGCATTAAGTTCTGTTTTCCATTTGGAGCTTATTACCCAAGTTATAATGAAAACAACATTTATCTACTAAATCTACTAAATTTAGTATAAGATTAGTAACTATATGATAAGATTGACTTGTGGATAAAATTAATTCATATTTTATAAATTTAAAGTAATGTTTTTAATAAATAGTAATGATAATTATTGTCTTTTATGGGACAGGTGTTTACTAAGAACTAGTGCTACCTCATAAAATTCACACGAAAGTTCTGTGTGATTCATACTACTGTTATGTTTGTTATGTACCTTATATATGGAGCAGAGAGAGGTTTGGTAATATATTAGTCACACAGAGAATGTATAAAGGACCAATAAGGAGAGATTTACTATCTATTTGACATGATTTAGTATATTAAAGAATAAGGTAAGATTCCAATAAGCTTAAGATATTAATACTTAGAATATGCACAAGCCTTTCCCAGTGTTATGTGATGGTCTCTCCTAAATGGTGAATATAGAGGACTAGTTTATATTGTTCTGACTATATATTCATTTTTCTAACCAAGAAACTGGTTCAACAGTCAATATGACTTTTAATTGTCACTAGAATGGTCAATCAAAAATTATAACATGAGATGTTTTGACTGGACTGAATATTAATATTGACATACACATTTTAGAGCTGTTGGTTCTAAAGGGAAATTATTTAGTAGCAATGATGTTTCCAGTGTATTGGCCCATAAAAATAAACATGTTAAAATATTTTTAATCCACCATTTTATAGATTTATTATTCCATCACAATTATTCTTGCATATGGATAGATAAAAAAACAATTGGCACAGAATAAACTTTTTAGAATATTATTGAACATTATATTCTCACTGTCAAACATTTATTCTTTATATTTTTGTAAGTATTAAAAAAAATAAACCTGTCATATTAGGGTTGTTTCCTCTGGAAGCATATTTCACATAATCATCAGCAGGTTAGCTGCCTTTTTGGTTGTTGTTAGTTTAGTTGAAGAGGAAATGTAATTGCCAAGATTTACTTTTCTGCAGAAATCATTGCATATAATTTATTTAACCTCTAGTCTGCTTAAAAATAGGCTTCCCAGGTGATTTAGTGGGTAAAGAATCTGCCTTCAATGCAGGAGACTTAAGGGAAATGGGTTCAGTCCTTGGGTCAGGAAGATTCCATGCAGGAGGGCATGGCAACTCATTCCAGTATTCTTTCCTGGAGAATCTAACGGACAGAGGAGCCTGGCAAGCTACAGTCCATAAGATTACAAAGAGCAGGACACAGCTGAAGCGACTTGGCAGGCATGAAAAATACTTTTTCATCCTCTTAGATTTGCAGAGAGTGTGTGTGTTAGTCGCTCAGTTGTGTCCGACTCTTTGCAACCCCATGGACTGTAGCCCACCAGGCTCTTTTGTCCATGGGATTCTCCAGGTAGAGTATATTGTCAAAATAAAAATATGCCAATGTCATATACTAGTCATTTGTCTTCCTTCAAATGGTTGTTCCTATTTACTCACTTTATGCATACAGGCCGACACTAATGGTATGCCAAGAGTTAAGTACTGTTGAGAATGAAGGCAGAACAGTTTCAGGTTAGAAAGATATAGGCAACAACATAAAAAAAAACCCAGCAGTTTCTTCAGATCACATAAATATAAAAGAAATTGGACACTGTAGACCGAATTTGAGTACATTTTTTCCTGAAGAACAATAAAACTACAAAATACAAGCTTTTTTTTTTTTTTACAGCCTCTAACTTTATTTATTAAAGTCTCTAACCTCATTATTTTACTCATATATGGGAAAGTGAAAGTTGCTTATTCATGTCCAACTCTTTGGGACCCCATGGACTATATATAGTGTGTGGAATTATCCAGGCCAGAACTGGAGTGGGTAGCCTTTTCCTTGTCCAGGGGTTCTTCCCAACTGAAGGATCGAACCTGGGTCTCATGCATTGCAGGAAGATTCTTTACCAACGGAGCTACTCACTCGCCTAGAGCCAGACATCCTGGAATGTGAAATCAAGTGGGCTTTAGAAAGCATCACTACGAACAAAGCCTAGTGGTGGTGATGGAATTCCAGTTGAACTATTTCAAATCCTGAAAGATGATGCTGTGAAAGTGCTGCACTCAGTATGCCAGCAAATTTGGAAAAACTCAGCAGTGGCCACAAGACTGGAAAAGGTCAGTTTTCATTCCAATCCCAAAGAAAGGCAATGCCAAAGAATGCTCAAACTACCACACAATTGCACTCATCTCACACACTAGTAAAGTAATGCTTAAAATTCTCCAAGCCAGGCTTCAGCAATACATACACCATGCAATTCCAGATGTTCAAGCTGGTTTTAGGAAAGGCAGCGGAACCAGAGATCAAATTGCCAACACGCGCTGGATCATCGAAAAAGCAAGAGAGTTCCAGAAAAAACATCTATTTCTGCTTTATTGACTATGCCAAATCCTTTGACTCTGTGGATCACAATAAACTGTGGAAAATTCTGAAAGAGATGAGAATACCAGACCACCTGTCCTGCCTCATGAGAAATCCGTATGCAGGTCAGGAAGCAACAGTTAGAACTGGACATGGAACAACAGACTGGTTCCAAATAGGAAATGGAGTACGTCAAGGCTATGTGTATTGTCACTCTGCTTATTTAACTTCTATGCAGAGTACATCATGAAAAATTCTGGGCTGGAGGAAGCACAAGCTGCAATCAAGATTGCTGGGAGAAATATCAATAACCTCAGATACGCAGATGACACCACCCTTTTGGCAGAAAGTGAAGAGGAACTAAAGAGCCTCTTGATGAAAGTGAAAGAGGAGAGTGAAAAAGTTGGCTTAAAGCTCAACATTCAGACAACTAAAATCATGGCATCTGGTCCCATCACTTCATGGGAAATAGATGGGGAAACAGTGGAAATAGTGTCAGACTATTTTGGGGGGCTCCAAAATCGCTGCAGATGGTGACTGCAGCCATGAAATTAAAAGACTCTTACTGCTTGGAAGGAAAGTTATGACCACCCTAGATAGCATATTCAAAAGTAGAGATATTACTTTACCAGCAAAAGTCCGTGTAGTCATGGGTGTGGTTTTTCCAGTGGTCATGTATGGATGTGAGAGTTGGACTGTGAAGAAAGCTGAGTGCTTAAGAATTGATGCTTTTGAACTGTAGTGCTAGAGAAGACTCTTGAGCATCCTTGGACTGCAAGGAGATCCAACCAGTCCATTCTAAATGAGATTAGTCCTGAGTGTTCATTGGAAGGACTGATGCTAAAGCTGAAACTCCAATACTTTGACCACCTCATGTGAAGAGTTGACTCATTGGAAAAGACTCTGATGCTGGGAGGGATTGGGGGCAGGAGGAGAAGGGGACAACAGAGGATGAGATGGCTGGATGGCATCATCGAGTTGATGGACATGAGTTTGAGTGAACTCCGGGAGTTGGTGATGGACAGGGAGGCCTGGCGTGCTGCGATTCATGGGGTAGCAAAGAATTGCACACGACTGAGTGACTGAACTGAACTGAACTGAACTGAGCTGCCCACTTATTAGATGTGACTTATATGTACAGATTCCGTATTAGCTGATTTTATTAGTGACTCTTTGAGGAAGGCAGAGCAGGTGTACATACTTATAAAAACCTCTTAGAAGGTCAAATTTATGGCTTTGAGTCTGATACTATTTCAGATCTTCTCTGATCTTAAAGAGAAATTATTGTCTTATGAATATAAGTGATACTGTGTATCACATGCCTAATGGATAATATATCAGACTTTTACAAGCCTCAAATAACTCCATATGTACCTCAAAACTTACATTGTTCCCATTTTGATCACTTGCATAACCTTGTAAACCATTCCTCTCCTTCACCTCCATATTTTCTCACTTCTTCTGGCAAGTTCTCTCCCCTTTTGTATGTCACTGCTAAAAGAAGTGAATCATTTTGTGAAGGGCCCTGGTCCTACTAGCTATAGTACTCTGTTGATTGAGAGTCCTCTCTGGATTGTTAAAATTCTTCAGAGTTAAGAATGTTCCTCTTTCAAACTAGTCAAGGAAATATTATCTTGGGTTCACCAGAGCAAAAAGACCTGCGAAGTGAAGAGAATTATGCTAGAACTGACTTTATCCAAAAATATTATCCCATATGGAGAAAATTTCTACTTAAATTTTTAATTCAAGGATAGATGAAGTATTTTACTCAAGCAGACATTTTGTTCGGGCCTAGCACACTATTAACTATTTATAAATACAAGCTAATAAAATCGGTTGTTATGTAATTGGGAAACATGTAAGTCGTAATGAATGAGGGCTGGATCTTGAGGGGGTAATCCTCAGAAGAGGAAATCTATTGCTCAATGTGTGAAATTACTCTACACCTCACTTCTGTACCTCTGACAGTCACACTTCGCTTGCTGAAACATTTTATAGATCGATTATATCTCTAAGCTAAACAACCTTGAAACACCCAATTCAAAATGAAGCAAACAAACAAAGCAATGGCTTTATAATTATGGTCAAAACTTTCTGATAAGGAAGTCTTTGGGCTAGGAATACATAGAAACATGGGATGGCATTTGTTGTTTATGAGCTTTGTATGCAAAGAAATTTATAGCACAATAAACTTTTATGAGGTGAAAGGCTAAGTGTTGGGCTTCCTGGGTTTTTTTTTTTTTTCTTATTATTGAAAACCTGTTGTATGATGTAGCATTAATTTAGAACTCTTGATTTAGAGTCTGAGTACACATTGTTTATAGTTTAAAAAAAGTACATATAAATCACTATACACACAAAGAACAATATATTTTCATGTTTTATAACCTTTAGAGTTTTGTCTTAAGTGTTTCTGTCAGAAACAGTAACTGTACATAAAATTTAAAAATAATAGATGAACTTTGAGTGAATATGGTGATTTATTTTTTGCCAGGGAATTTCCTGTTATATACTGCCAAAAGACAGTATATTTTTTCTTCATAAATTGTGTATAACTATTTTTAGTGTTTTACTATACTGACCCTCTTTTTGAAGCATTACTATTATATTTAAAGCAGGGAAAGTAGAATCTTAAGTGCATGACAATATTCTAGCTTATGTTAGAATCAAATTATCCAATGCATTAGGTACAAATCTAGATTGGTCATTATTTCTAAGCACTCATCTCTAAAATATTTACATAGTAGCAGAATTATTATATTTAAACAAATAATTTAATACCATGAGAGTGGCCATCTATTGGTCAGCAGAACAAACTGGTGTCTAAAGATTTCAGTTTTCTCTGGAATTCAGTGTAAATATTGAATATTATCCACTCTTCACTCAATTTTCTTGGTTTCCAGAACTGTGTAAAAGTGCTCTTCCAACTATGTTATGACTGTGCTGTTGTTGCTCACTCAGGTGTGTCCAACTCTTTGTGACCCATGGGCTGTAGCAAGCCAGGCTTCCCTGTTCTTCACTATCTCCTAGAGTTTGCTTAAACTCATGTCCTTGAGTTGATGAAGCCATCCAACTATCTTATCCTCTGTCACCCCTTTCTCTTCCTGCCATCAATCTTTCCCAACATCAGACTATTTTACAGGGAGTTGGCTCTTCACATTAGGTGGCCAAAGGATTGGAGCTTCAGCATTCGTCCTTCCAATGAACATTCAGGGTTGATGTCCTTTAGGATTGACTGGTTTGATCTCTTTGCTATCCAGGGGACTCTCAAGAATCTTCTCTAACACCACAGTTCAAAAGCATTAATTCTTTGTGGCTCAGCTTTCTTTATGGTCCAATTCTCACACCCATACATGACTACTGGATAAAGCATAGCTTTGACTATACAGAGCTTTATCAGCAAAGTTATGTCTCTGCTTTTTAATCTGCTGTCTAGGTTTGTCATAGCTTTTCTTCCAAGGAGCAAGTGTCTTTTAATTTTAGGGCTGCAGCCACCATCTGCAGTGATTTTGGAGCCCAATAAAATAAAGTCTGTCATTGTTTCCATTTTTTTCCCCGTCTATTAGCCATTAAGTGATGGGACTGGATGCCATAATCTTGGTTTTTTTAAATGCTGAGTTTTAAGCCAGCTTTTTCACTCTCTTATTTAACCTTCATCAAGCGTCTCTTCAGTTCCTCTTAGCTTTTGTAAGACCCAACTTTTATCTTCAAGAAGCCTTATATCTTTTGGAGAAGATAAAACTAAAGCAAGTGAATTAATTCAAGATAAAAAGCTTCTGAATGAAGTAACTCATGGCTGATTGGTATGGAGACTGCTCACTGTTGTTCGGACGACTTCACATACCCAAAGAGAAAGAAGAATATCTCAGTGAATGAAGAACTAGCACCAGCAGGAAGGTCATTTAGCATGGATGGGCAGTGAATTCCTCTTCATGACAGAAGAAAAGAGAATGAAATTATGTGAAAAGATACAATGCCTGGAAAAACTGCTTCAACAAACTCTTGTTCTCAGAATAGGAGTCATCTGACACATCTTACAAACTAATTTTCATAATAATTTCAAAAAACTCTTCAAAAGTTAATCCCAAAACTTGCTTAGGCAAACTGTTCCAGAGTTTATCAATCTTTATGTTAACAATAACTGTGAGTCTCTAAGTCAACATTTTACATGTATTGGATAAAGTAAGCCATTTGCAATACAGAACCTGGCACAGATTAAATATTCAATAAATTATTCTCTCATTTAATCATACATTGTCAGACTCCCATAAGATTCATTTTATCCCATGCTTTCACGTTAAACAAATCTTCTGCTATTCCTATCCCCCCATCTTTCAAACATTCAGAAGCTTAGAATGCTTCACTATTACTGCATAGAGTCAAAGTCCTAAAAGAATCTTTGTAAAAACCAAAAAAAGAAACATGTAGTTTCTACACAGAAGTTTATACTTTCCAGCTTCTTCTCCCTCATTTAACTAGTGTTTAGATAGTGCATATATTACAATCTGTCAGATATCCTTCTAAGCCCTTCATGAAAGACAGCACATTTAGTCTTTGACAATCCTAGAAAATAAGAAGTATTCACATTCTAAAGATGAGGTTACATGTACCCCAATGTTCATCGCAGCACTGTTTATAATATCCAGGACATGGAAGCAACCTAGATATTCATCAGCAGATGAATGGATAAGAAAGTTGTGGTACATATACACAGTGGAGTATTACTCAGCCATTAAAAAGAATACATTTGAATCAGTTCTAATGAGGTGGATGAAACTGGAGCCTATTATACAGAGTGAAGTAAGCCAGAAAGAAAACACCAATACAGTACACTAACACATATATATGGAATTTAGAAAGATGCTAATGATAACCCTGTATGTGAGACAGCAAAAGAGACACAGATGTATAGAACAGACTTTTGGACTCTGTGGGAGAGGGAGAGGGTGGGATGATTTGGGAGAATGGCATTGAAACATGTATACTATCATGTAAAAAACAAATCGCCAGTCTATGTTTGATACAGGATACAGGATGCTTGGGGCTGGTGCATGGGGATGATCCAGAGAGATGATATGGGGTGGGAGGTGGGAGGGTGGTTCAGGATTGGGAAATCATATACACCCATGGCTGATTCATGTCAATGTATGGCAAAACCAATACACTATTGTAAAGCAAAATAAAGTAAAAATAAAAATTTAAAAAAATTAAAAAAAATAAAGAAAATCAGGATTTTCTAATTATCCTACCAAAAAAAAAAAAAAAAACTGCTCAGAGCCAATATGATAGTAGAAAGTTCTCTGAGATTTGGTGTAAACGATTTGTAAGTCCCGGATTTTGTGAGCAATATCTACTTGAAAAAATTTCACTGACTTTTCTGTTTCATTTACCACTTTTTTCTATTTGTGTACAACATAGTACAACAGAGTGTCACCCCAATTCTGATTTCATCTGATATTCTTGACATCACTCACTGCATCTTAACCACTATGAAACTGGTGTGTGAGCAGAGAGAGGGCAAGGTTTGTAATGCAACTCACTGCAGCACCTAATACAATGCACAACTGAATTACTTGTAGGTCACAGGGTTTCCCAGGTGGCTCAGTGGTAAAGAATCTGCTGCCAATGCAGGAGATGCAGATGTTAGTTTGATCCCTGTGCCTGGAAGATCCCCTAGAGGAGGAAATGGCAACCCACTCCAGTATTCTTGCTGGGATACCCCATGGACAGAGGAGCCTGGTGAGCTATAATCCATGGGGTCAACAAAAGTAGGACGTGACTGAATGATTGAGCACACATAAGGTGCATGGAGACGACCCACAGAGATGTTATGGGGAGGGAGGTGGGAGGGGGATTCATGTTTGGGAACGCATGTAAGAATTAAATATTTTAAAATTAAAAAAAAAATAGTACTTTACTGTGACCTAGAAGTAATTGATAACATATAAAATCATCATTTCCACAGTTATTGTGATCCACACAGTCAAAGGCTTTGGCATAGTCAATAAAGCAGAAATAGAAAAATAAAAAATAAAAAAATAAATAAACAAAAGTGGTTTATATTGTGAGATATATGTGAGAGTTGGACCATGAAGAAAGCTGAGAGCCAAAGAATTGATACTTTTGAACTGTGGTGTTGGAGAAGACTCTCGAGAGTTCCTGGACTGCAAGAAGATCCAACCACTCAATTCTAAAGGAAATCAGTCCTGACTATTCATTGGAAGGACTGATACTGAAGATGAATCTCCAATATTTTGGCCACTTGGTGGAAAGAACTGACCCTTTGGAAAAGACTCTGGTGCTGGGAAAGACTGAAGGCAAGAGGAGAAGTGAACAACAGAGGATGAGATGGTTGGTTAGCATCACTGACTTGATGGCCATGAATTTGAGCAAGCTCCAAGAGATGATGAAGGACAGGGAAGCCTGACGTAGTGCAGTCCATGGGGTCGCAAAGAGTTGGACACAACTGAGTGACTGAAATGAGCTGAAGTGCCTTTATTGTTCAAATTACTCTTATAATATATTCCAGTATTATATTTTGTTTAAATTTATTCTACTCTGCTTTTGTTTAAGTCTTCACATTTCATGGCTCTGGTGGTTGTTACTAGGAAATTACGTTTGATGACTTTTGCATAAGAGGCATTTGCTTCTCCTCCCTAATTTATCCTTTTCTGGTCACTCTAGCTTTTCCAACTCTATTTTTCAATATTTAATTAAATACCACTCCTGCACTTTGACATTTAAACAATTTCGTAGTTAGTTTTTATTAGATTTTAGTAAAAAAAGAAACATAAAAATTTCTTTACAAATACAAAGAGATGACTTAACATGCTTGTTACAGTGTATGTCCTTAAAGATTTATCAGTCCATCAGCAGATGAATGGATAAGAAAGCTGTGGTACATATACACAATGGAGTATTAGCCAGCCATTAAAAAGAATACATTTGAATCAGTTCTAATGAGGTGGATGAAACTGAAGCCTATTATAGTGAAGTAAGCCAGAAAGAAAAACACCAATGCAGTATACTAACGCATATATATGGAATTTAGAAAGATGGTAACAATAACCCTGTATGCAAGACAGCAAAAGAGACACAGATGTATAGAACAGACTTTTGGACTCTGTGGGAGAGAGTGAGGGTGGGATGATTTGGGGGAATGGCACTGAAACATGTATAATATCATACAAGAAATGAATCACCAGTCCAGGTTCGATACAGGATGCTTGGTGCTGGTGCACTAGGATGACCTGGAGGGATGGTATGGGGAGGGAGATGGAAGGGGGTTTCAGGATGGGGAACATGTGTACACCCATGGTGGGTTCATGTTGATGTATGGCAGAACAAATACAATATTGTGAAGTAATTAACCTGCAATTAAAATAAATTTAAATTTTAAAAAATAAAAAATAAAATAAAATAAAGAATATTAAAATAAATTATAACTGATAATCCAAGTTTGGCTTTGAAAACATTTATTTTACTATATAAGGATGATCATTTGTTTAAAAAATGGTCTCAGAACTTAATTTTAAAATATTTACATAAAAGTTTCATTTCATTACCATTTTATTAAAATGAAAAATCATGTATAATAAAATATGTTTGTAAAATAATTCTAATACTTGGATTAAAAAGTGTGCAGTGTTTTTAATTTCTCCTTGCTTGACCTTAGAAACTTAGGTATTCTTTCTTTAGTGTTTTAACTTCTTATTTATAGGCACAAAACATGACAGATTAGACACATGATGGTAGAAAACCCCAGCAATGATTTTAGAGATATAATTAAATAATTTAGTGCATGCTGTGTGTGTTAAGTCACTTCTGATGTGTCCTGTTCTTTGTGACCCCATGGATTGTAGCCTGCAGGGCTCTTCTGTCCATGGGATACTCTGGGCAGGAATACTTGAGTGGGTTACAAAGCCCTCCTCCAAGGGATCTTCCCAACCTGAGGATCAAACCAGCATCTCTTAAGTCTCCTGCATAGGCAGATGTGTTCTTTACCACTAGCATCACCTGGGAATCCCCACATAGTTTAGTACTTGTCCATATTATGATTGTTAAATAAAACTATACTTTAAGGTTATTTTCTACTCTTCTAAATGTCATAATTACTAATCACAAATATTGTTATTTAACACGATTTTCGCTTTGGAATCCTCTATTGAGAGTCCAGTAACCGTAACTGAACGATTTTATTCTCAAAAAGTTTTTATTTTTTATTTTTTTGATTCTACTGAGCAGCTTGTGGAAGTTTAGTTCCCAACCAAGGATCAAACCAGTACCCCCTGCAGTGGAAGCATGAAGTCCTAACCACTGGACCACCAAGGATTTACTCCTCATAAAGTTTTAATTCCCCAATATTCACATTCTATGCATTGTCTCAAATACAAAAGATTTCTAATACATTGTCAAATCTATTGGAATTTACTGGCTCCCATGTTAACAGGCTAACTCCAGCAAGTCTTAAGGTCAATGCTTGATGATGAATAATGGTCTTTAAAGACACAGAATATTTTTATCTGAATAATAATACATACTCTGAAACCTATACAGAGACTTCAGAGGGTTATACTTCATCTTTTCAGTGCTATGCCAGTAGGAGAGGGACGAGAGAAAGGATGTATAAGAGATTCCCACTGAGACTTAGCCATTTATGTTATATATTATCTCTGCCTTGTTCAAGTGATATTTATCTGGTCCTAAGTCTCAATCACTTGTTTCAGTTGCTAAAAATAGAAATTAAGGATAGACTTTGAGTTCTAACAGTTATGGGGGAAAAATAAAGAACATAACCAAAAGTGTTAGCTTGAAAAACTAGATTTACAAGTAGACATGCAAAGTAGCAGTCTCTATAACTATACTAGCTTTGAAATCTTAAAAATCCTAGGACTATATGTTGATTTATTTTATGAGATGAAGGCTAACGGTTGAAATCTTTCTTTTATAGATTATAAAAATGTATGCAGAACACTGATCAGTAGGGTCAAATATATATAAATATTATGATTTTTCTGCCTTATTTCTATTTATATAAATGCATGTGAAAATATTCAATAATGAACATAATAAATTTTAATTGATCTAAAATGAATTCTAATCTATCAAGTTTTCTTTGTATAAATTGTACAAAAAAGGGTGATGGGTTACATTTTATCTGAAACTTTACTATGAAAGTGAAGATTTTAGGCAAAAGTGTATAAAATCAATGAAATCTTTCACCAAGAGTGATTTACATCTCAAGGCACTTTCTTCAAACCATTCACTAGTTAAAGATGTCATATGATTCATCTAACAGTTACAAAAATCTCTTTTGTAGCTGCAGTGGTCCATGGCATTACAACTGAGCAGGAATGAACACCAGCCTCAGGAAAGAGAATCCCTCTTCTGAACATGTCAACATTAGGAATGAAAATAAGAAAAGAAAATACAATGATGTGTAAACATAATTTTAAAATTCAATATGCATCCCATGAAAAATGAGTGCAATAAGAGAAATGATACATGCATACCAGGAAAAATCATTGTCCCAGATATTTAAATAGAATTATTATACTAAAATGAGAAAAATATTGTCAAACGATCACTTTTTCTTGTCAATCGTATAAAAATAGTTAAAATATTCACTAAGTAAGAACAGAGCGATATTAAATAGATGGTGTGGTTAAACCAAAGTCAGCGAATAACAAACCTTTAGGAAGAAATAAGGAAAAATTGTGATAGAAAGTAAAACCATCTAAACAGATAGCAAGCCTGGAAAACATGATACAGCAAAACATAAAATTAGTAAAATAATTTTTAAAATAGGAAAGAGGGGAAGACATACATGGAACATAAAATATGAAGTTTCTCAGTTCAGTTCAGTCACTCAGTCGTGTCCTACTCTTTGTGACCCTGTGAATCACAGAACACCAGCCCTCCCTGTCCATCACCAACTCCCGGAGTTTACCCAAACTTATGTCCGTCGAGTTTGTGATGCCATCCATCCATCTCATCTTCTGTTGTCCCCTTCTCCTCCTGCCCCCAGTCCCTCCCAGCATCAAAGTCTTTTCCAATGAGTCAACTCTTCGCATGAAGTGGCCAAACTATTGGAATTTCAGCTTCAGCATCAGTCCTTCCAATGAACACCCAGGACTGGTCTCCTTTAAGATGGACTGGTTGGATCTCCTTGCAGTCCAAGGGACTTTCAACAGTCTTCTCCAACACCACAGGTCAAAAGCATCAATTCTTCAGCACTCAGCTTTCTTCACAGTCCAACTCTCACATCCATACATGACCACTGGAAACACCATAGCCTTGACTAGACGGACCTTTGTTGGCAAAGTAATGTCTCTGCTTTTGAATATGCTATCTAGGTTGGTCATAACTTTCCTTCCAATGAGTAAGCGTCTTTTAATTTCATGGCTACAGTCACCATCTGCCGTGATTTTGGAGCCCCCAAAATAAAGTCTGACACTCTTTCCACTGTTTGCCCATCTATCTCCCATGAAGTGATGGGACCAGATGCCATGATCTTAGTTTTCTGAATGTTGAGCTTTAAGCCAACTTTCTCATTCTCCTCTTTCACTTTCATCAAGAAGCTTTTTATTTTCTTTTCACTTTCTGGCATAAGGATAATGTCATCTGCATATCTGAGGTTATTGATATTTCTCCCGGCAATCTTGATTCCAGCTTGTGTTTCTTCCAGTCCGGTGTTTCTCATGATGTACTCTGCATAGAAGGTAAATAAGCAGGGTCACCATACACAGCCTTGATGTACTCCTTTTCCTATTTGGAACCAGTCCGTTGTTCCATGTCCAGTTCTAACTGTTGCTTCCTGACCTGCAACAGATTTCTCAAGAGGCAGCTCAGGTGGTCTGGTATTTCCATCTCTCTCAGAATTTTCCACAGTGTATTGTGATCCACGGAGTCAAAGGCTTTGGTATAGTCAATCAAGCAGAAATAGATGTTTTTCTGAAACTCTCTTGCTTTTTCGATGATCCAGCGAATGTTGACAATTTGATTTCTGATTCCTCTGCCTTTTCTAAAACCAGCTTGAACATCTGGAAGTTCACGGTTCATGTATTGCTGAAGCCTGGCTTGTTGAATTTTGAGGATTACTTTACTAGCATGTGAGATGAGTGTAATTGTGAGTTAGTTTGAGCATTCTTTGACATTGCTGGAGTTTCTACCAGTATATAATTCAATTTTCCAAGAAAGAGAATGGAAAGAACAGTTGTTAATCAAAAATAGAGTGGAAAAAAAAATCATGTCAAAAGCAAATGATCTTAACTGATTTTAATAAAAAAGTATGTTAGCAAGCAAAGCAAACTTCTGACTAGAGACAAAGTACAAAATATATTCACCTAAAAGATCCAAATATAATGGAGCAAATCCCAAATGTTTCAACAGCAATAATGTGAAAAATGCAGGTCACTTAAATAAAGTCAACGATTTCAGATTTATCTTTGAGGAGAAGGAAACAAGATAAATGCAAATGATTTCAGAGTTATTTAGTAGGAAAGGGAGTCAAAACCAATTGTCAAAACACTAACAATTTGTTTTTCATTATTATCAATTCAACAAGATAAAAACCAGGGATTCTTTAGCTGGTTCAGTGTTATTGACAACACACTAATTCTCAGATATTCAAGAATCAAAGATACTGTCATCATGAAATTTTCTTTTGACAAGATGTGCGGTTCATATGATCAAGGGTTGATATGAATTTCTTTTTTTATCTAATTTTAGATCAATGGAAACTGTAAAAGTAACTCTAGATATTGACCTACAGTAAACAATGCCAAAAAGAAGATTGTGGCTAGTCTATTTAAATTTTTGATGCATTTCTGAGATCATCAGAATCAGAATGTAATTGTCATTATTGTTCACAAAGTACTATCTAGATCAGTAGAAAATAATATATGAAACTAAGTAAGTTTGATGGTGAGGAAATAAAAATGAAAAATATAATATTTACAAATGCTAGATATAATGCTTTAGAAAATAGAGTACAAAACCATGAATGGAATAAAAAGAAGGCTTCAGTTTAATGAAAAAGTAGTAACATTTAAAAATATTAAAATCTTTCAAAATACTGAAAATATCATTTTTAATGAGAAATAACATTAACAAAGATATGTAGGTCCTGTATCAGAAACCTATACAATTTACTAAAAGACACTACTAAAGACTTAAATAATTGAAGAGTCATACCATGATCCTGGAAAATGCACTATATAAAAGGAAAATGAAAGTGAAAATGTTAATCTCTCAGTCATGTCCAACTCTTTGGGACTCCATGGACTGTAGCCCACCAAGCCCTTCTGTCCATAAGAGTTCCCAGGCAAGAATATTGGAGTGGGTTGGCATTTCCACCTCCAGGGGATCATCCTGACCTAAGGAGGGAACCTGGGTCTCCTCATAGCAGGCAGATTCTTTACCAACTGAGTTACCAGGGAAGCCCATATAAAAGACATCTACCTGTAAATCAGTACAATTCCAATAAGCAATCTCTTATATTTTTGTTTCTTGCAAAAATATACTGACCTGAGACTTCTCCAGGACAGCAAAATGATTTAAAAAAAAAAAACCGGCAGTATTAGCATAGGATTGCATATATAGATTCAACACATAAAATAGGTAGACATTTAGTTTATGGTAAGTGACAAAGATATTGATGAAAGAAATAATGTGGGATACAACTGTCTGTCAAAGAAGAATTAAAGTCATAGTGTATGCTTCAGCCTCAAATCACAGACCAAAACCCATTTTACATAGATTAAAATAAAATAATAAAAGTCTTAGATGATAACAGCAACTCTTATGTATAATATTATCATTGCAAAAGCATTTCATATCAGGATCCACAAGTCAGACATCATAATACAAAACTTTGATAGATTTGATTACATAAAATTGTAAGATGTATCTATGGATGAAAAGACCATAAAATGGAGGTATATAAAAACAAGCAGCTTAAAAGGTTAATCTTTTTTTATGGAAAGAGCCATTAAAACAGAAATTTTGAATGGAAAATAGATTTCATAAATAGTACAAAATGCAGTAATGTGGGAAATATATATATATAGGCACATTTATGTTAGCTTATAATTTAATAATACTAATATTTAAAACTTCAATATTATATTAGACATTTTTTTCCTTCAATTATAGTATGTGTGTGTATGTGCTCAGTTGTTTCTGACTCTTTGTGACCCCATGGACTGTAGCCCACCAGGATCCTCTGTCCATTGAATTATCCAGACAAAAGTACTGGAGTGGGTTGACATTCCTTTTCCTAGGAGATCTTCCCAACCCAGGGATTGAACCCATATATCTTGCGTATTCTGCACTGGCAGCAGATTCTTTACTGCTGAACTTCCTGGAATATCTGCTGTTAATACTATATGGGAAATCATGTGGTGTTCATGGAGGATGAATTTATACAACATTTATGCAATGTAATTTGGCAGATTATCAAAATTATTTTATTTTATTTTAAAAAAAATTTAAAAATATAAATTTATTTATTTTAATTGGAGGTTAATTATTTTACAATATTGTATTGGTTTTGCTATACATCAACATCAATCCACCACAGGTATACATGTGTTCCCCATCCTGAACCCCCCTCCCACCTTCCTCCCCATGCCATCCCTCTGGGTCATCCCAGTGCACCAGCACCAAGCATCCAGTATCATCTATCGAACCTGGACTGGTGATTCATTTCATATATGATATTATACATGTTTCAATGCCATTCTCCCAAATCATCCCACCCTCACTCTCTCCCACAGAGTCCAAAAGTCTGTTCTATACATCTGTCTCTCTTTTGCTGTCTCACATACAGGGTTATCGTTACCATCTTTCTAAATTCCATATATATGTGTTAGTATCCTGTATTGGTGTTTTTCTTTCCGGCTTACTTCACTCTGTATAATCGGCTCCAGTTTCATTCACCTCATTAGCACTGATTCAACTGTATTCTTTTTAATGGCTGACTAATACTCCATTGTGTATATGTACCACAGCTTTCTTATCCATTCATCTCCTGATGGACATCTAGGTTGCTTTCATGTCCTGGATATTATAAACAGTGCTGCAATGAACATTGGGGTACGTGTGTCTCATTCAATTCTGGTTTCCTCAGTGTGTATGCCCAGCAGTGGGATTGCTGGGTTATAAGGGAGTTCTATTTACAGTTTTTTAAGGAATCTCCACACTGTTCTCCATAGTGGCTGTACTAGTTTGCTTTCCCACCAACAGTATAAGAGGGTTCCCATTTCTCCACACCCTCTCCAGCGTTTATTGCTTGTAGACTTCTGGATTGCAGCCATTCTGACTGGTGTGAAATGGTACCTCGTTGTGGTTTTGATTTGCATTTCTCTGATGATGAGTGATGTTGAGCATCTTTTCATGTGTTTGTTAGCCATCTGTATGTCTTCTTTGGAGAAATATCTATTTAGTTCTTTGGCCCATTTTTTGATTGGGGCATTTATTTTTCTGGAATTGAGCTGCAGGAGTTGCTTGTATATTTTTGAGATTAGTTGTTTGTCAGTTGCTTCATTTGCTATTATTTTCCCCGATTCTGAAGGCTGTCTTTTCACCTAGCTTATAGTTTCTGTTGTTGTGCAGAAACTTTTAAGTTTAATTAGGTCCCATTTGTTTATTTTTGCTTTTATTTCCAATATTCTGGGAGGTGGGTCATAGAGGATCCTGCTGTGATGTACGCCGGAGAGTGTTTTGCCTATGTTCTCCTCTAGGAGTTTTATAGTTTCTGGCCTTATGTTTAGATCTTTAATCCATTTTGAGTTTATTATTGTGTATGATGTTAGAAAGTGTTCTAGTTTCATTCTTTTACAAGTGAGTGACCAATTTTTCCAGCACCACTTGTACGCCACTTTAACAAGTTGAAAAATAAAAGCTTGAAAAAAATAAAATAAAAGTTGAAAAAAAAATAAAAATAAAAGTTGAAAAAAAATATGATTATCTCAATAGATGCAGAGAAAGCCTTTGACAAATTCAACATTCATTTATGATAAAAACTCTCCAGAAAGCAGGAATAGAAGGAACATACCTCAACATAATAAAAGCTATATATGACAAACCCACAGCAAACATTATCCTCAATGGTGAAAAATTGAAAGCATTTCCCCTAAAGTCAGGAACAAGACAAGGGTGCCCACTTTCACCATTACTATTTAACATAGTTTTGGAAGTTTTGGCCACAGCAATCAGAGCAGAAAAAGAAATAAAAGAAATTCAAATTGGAAAACAAGAAGTAAAACTCTCACTGTTTGCAGATGACATGATCCACTACATAGAAAACCTTAAAGACTTCACCAGAAAATTACTAGAGCTAATCAATAAATATAGTAAAGTTGCAGGACATAAAATCAACACACAGAAATCCCTTGCATTCCTATACACTAATAATGAGAAAATAGAAATTAAGGAAACAATTCCATTCATCATTGCAATGAAAGGAATAACATACTTAGGAATATATCTACCTAAAGAAACTAAAGACCTATATATAGAAAACTATAAAACAATGGTGAAAGAAGTCAAAGAGGACACTAATAGATGGAGAAATATACCATGTCCATGGATTGGAAGAATCAATATAGTGAAAATGAGTATACTAACCAAAGCAATTTATAGATTCAATGGATTCCCTATCAAGCTATCAACGGTATTTTTCACAGAGCTAGAACAAATAATTTCACAATTTGTATGGAAATACAAAAAACCTTGACTAGCCAAAGCAATCTTGAGAAAGAAGAATGGAACTGGAGGAATCAACCTGCCTGACTTCAGGCTCTATTACAAAGCCACAGTCATCAAGACAGTATGGTACTGGCACAAAGACAGAAATATAGATCAATGGAACAAAATAGAAAACCCAGAGATAAATCCACACACCTATGGACACCTTATCTTTGACAAAGGAGGCAAGAATATACAATGGACTAAAGACAATCAAAATTAATTTAAAATGTTCACATTCTGTGATCCAGCAATACCAATTCTCAGAACTTACCTTCAGGAAAGAAGACAAGTACAGATGCGCTAGCAAGAGCGATTTCTCAGCTTCCAAAAAGGTGCTCAGTTCTGAGAGATATTCAGCAAATGAAATGGACATAATTTATGATTATTTATATGCAGATAATACCACCCTTATGGCAGAAAGTGAAGAAGAACTAAAGAGCCTCTTGATGAAAATGAAAGAGAAGAGTGAAAAATTTGGCTTAAAGCTCAACATTCAGAAAATCAATATCATGGCATCCAATCCCATCACTTCATGGCAGATAGATGGGGAAATAGTGGAGACAGTGGTTGACTTTATTTTCTTGGCTCCAAAATCACTGCAGGTGGTGATTGCAGCAATGAAATTAAAAGACGCTTACTTCTTGGAAGGAAAGTTATGATGAAAGTAGACAGCGTATTGAAAGCAGAGACATTACTTTGCCAACAAAGGTCCATCTAGTCAAGGCTATGGTTTTTCCAGTGGTCATGTATGGATGTGAGGGTTGGGCTATAAAGAGAGCTGAACACCAAAGAATTGATGCTTTTGAACTGTGCTATTGCAGAAGACTCTTGAGAGTCCCTTGGACTGCAAGGAGATCCAACCAGTCTATCCTAAAGGAGACCAGTCCGGGTGTTCACTGGAAGGACTGATGCTAAAGCTGAAACTCCAATACTTTGGCCACCTCATGTGAAGAGCTGACTCATTTAAAAAGACCCTGATGCTGGAAAAGACTGAGGGCAAGAGGAGAAGGGGACGACAGATGATGAGATGGCTGGATCGCATCATTGACTCGATGGACATGGGTTTGAGTGGACTCCGGGAGTTGGTGATGGACAGGGAGGCCTGGTGTGCTCTGGTTCATGGGGTCACCAAGAATAGAACACAATTGAGCAACTGAATTGAATTTGGGAACTTGAGCAGGAGGTGGAATTTGAAACTGACTCTGATATATCTAAGCTAGGAATGGGGTATTCAGAGGAATAGCAGATTTATTTTTTCCTCCTGTGTATAATAGAGAGCTAAGTTAACAATAGCTGCTGTGACAATTTTACTTTTTTCAGTGTTCAGTGTTTGAAAATAAAGGTTTTACTTTTCTACTCAAGCAGTCTGATGATGCCCGTATTATTAGTTGGGCAACAATTTTCTTCCAGGTGGAGATTCAGTGACCTGTGGCCTGACTTATTCTTGTGGTTCTCTTAATCTCAACTCATACCTCCTGCTATCACTCTGGATGGTTACATGGGGGAGACTTTTATTAGCTGGGCCTTCCTTCACCTGTCTAGAACACAAATCGTATGGTTCAGATGCAACTGCCAGTGAAGTTAGTAAATGTCTAGCTTGGTGCACTGAAAAATAAAGGAAGCAAACTTGTTATCAGCTAGAAATCTCTGCCCATATTAGCCTTCTGATCACCAAATATTTTTTACCTTCTTTTTGTCACATAAACCATTGCCCTATCCTGTCCAAAGAGATAACCTAGAGTCCCATCAAACTTGTGTACCCAACTCAATGACCAAGGTCCTCAAATATGCACAATTATCTTCATCATCTTCAAATGCATTAGCTCAGGGATAAATGAACCAAAACACAAGTTTCAGTGCTCTTTTCCACCCCATGTACAGAATACAGTGATAGAACTGAGTCAGGAAAAGCCCTGTGCTGTGCTTAGTTGCTCAGTTGTGTCCGACTCTGCAACCCCATGGACTGTAGCCCCACCAGACTCCTCTGTCCATGGGATTCTCCAGCCAAGAATACTGGAGTGGGTTGCCATGCCCTCCTCCAGGGGAACTTTCCAACCCAGGAATCAAACCGGAGTCTCCTGCATTGCAAGTGGATTCTTTACCAGCTGAGCTACCAGAAAAGTTCCAGGAAAAGCCCTCCTTAATATAAGTGCTCTCTTTTGGAAATAGAAGAATAATGGGAAACACCAAGTAGTCACTGATCCATAATAATTATGAAAATATTGCAGACTGGCATGAAAAGTTCCCTTTGCCTTGGCAACAGTTATAGTCCCTAAAGAAACTAGCTTCTCTTCTGATCATTCTTTTTGCCTTCCTCCAAGTCTATCTTACAGGAAGTTCAGCCTTGTCAGTCATGCTCTGTGGCCACACTGAAAGTGGGTGTTTGGTCATATGCTCTCATGGGGACTACACAGGTCTTATAGGCCACTTCTTGTTTTCACCACGTTTGGTAGTCTAGACATTTTTGATTGTTCAATTATCAGACTTTTCTTTCTTTTTATTTCTTTTCTAACTAGGTACAGGCTTCTTTGGCACAGTAGTTCCATTAAAAACAAAGTAGACTCCTAATCTATTCGTCAGATTCTTGTACCTATAACCATATTTCAAGACTTTTTGAAAGTGGAATACCAGAGCTAATTTGTTTATTTCCTATCTCCCTCTGAAACTCCCTTGTAGATTGTAGACTGTACGCAGTTCTCCTGAAGCTATGCACACAATGGACCCTGGATGGTAGGCAGTATACTCAATCTGACCTTTGCCACAGAGCTGAGCCTTAGTATGTTTTGTTGCTCAAAACTTCATTTAGTTTTATCTCTTATTATGAAACTTTTATAAATAGTTGATTTTTCCAAACTTTTAAGTACTCATATCTGAGCTTCCTTTGATCTTTTTATTTCTGCTTGAAAACTGGCCATCCTCTACTAGGCTCAGCTCTCTCCTATAATATCTTAACAGAAGCAGAATGTAAAAGTATATCAGTAATCTAATATTTCCAACCACTTCCCTTAAAGCTACAAGTGCAACAGACATTTAATCCTCAATGTTGAGTATTCATCTTCCTCCGTCAATCAATAATACAACACAGCTTGTAACACCCCCCCCCCTTAAAAAATGATCTTTCCTTTAATCAATTACTGTTTGCTCGCCAGGATCTCTTCCTACCCCACTTTTCTCTCCTTCTCAATCTTCTCTGCTGGAAGAAACTTCTGTCAGACTTTAAATATGGGAACTTTTCAGGTCTCCATTTTCAGACTTTTTCTGCTCTCTATCTAGACTCTCTCCCTTAGGGAGTTCATCAGTTTCCTCAGCTTTAAATGATATTTGTATAATGTATTTGTATAAAATAATAATATTTGTATAAGTTGTATAATATTTGTATATTTGTATAATTGTTATAATCTCTAATCCCAGCCTTTCCTATGCATAATTGTATTTTTAAATGATATAGTTGTGTTTGTCACATTTAAAAATACACATACTTTCAGGCGGAGAAGAGGAGAAAGAAAAGGCATATAACTATACAAAGTCATATATGTGTATTTGTTTACTGTCTCTCCCTTAAAATGTAAACTCAGTGGCAATGGTAATTTTTGTGTCAAATTTTATTTCCTCAATATCTGCTGACTAGATGACTGGTGTAATGCACATTAAAAAACAAAACAAAACTTTATTTTAATGTGCTACTTTCCAAAACAACTCATTCTAATGCAGATATGTAGTCTATGTCTAAAATCACACTAAAACAATATTTTTTTTCTCTTTTTTCAAGATCCCAATGCTCTGGCTGGCCAGACTGGCCCTGATCATGCTCTTATAGGAGGAATCGTGGCTGTAGTTGTATTTGTCACTCTGTGTTCTATATTTTTGCTTGGACGATATCTGGCAAGACATAAAGGTAGGTTATATATAATAAGGCATTCTTAAATTTCACAAAAAAAATTCTAAAGACTAGCTTCATCATGAAATGTTATTCTATGTGTGTGTGTGTTTGTGTGTGTGTGTGTGTGAGATGAGGGTTGAAATTGAGAGATCTGAATAATAATTATTTCAGAGAATTCTTAATTATTTTACTCAACGTTAAAGTTGGATTGGCTTAGCAAAATAATACTTAGCCAATAGCCAGAAGTCACAGAGTGAATCACTGGTCAGGAAAATAAAAAAGAAATATGGGAGCCAGTTTGTAGTATATCTCTAGGACTGAAATTCAACTCTAATATTAATCATTTGGTAATGTTTCTGTTTGTAAGTTTATGGACACATATGTGGCCATACTAATGAGGAAAGTATGTGATTTTTTTGCAATGGGTTAGGTAGAAAACTATTGGTATAATCTACTTTTAAATGGAGTTACTAAAATGAATGTTGACACATTTGATGTGATCATTATTAACATCTGAACAAAGGGCCCTGATTGCTACAGATGAGTGGATCACATGGTCTGTAGCCATCATTAAATAAATCAAAGTACTCATTACCCATGCCAGTTTGGCAGTTGCTGCTGGTTAACCTGCACACAGCTTCATCTGCAACATACACCTGAAAACCAAAAGACAGTGTACAACTTTAGAAGGGTGAATTGTATGGTTTCTTACACCTCAGAATATGTTTCAACATATAAGAAATCTGGCATAAGTTTCTTCCTAAATGAATATGACTTTAACACTGGTTATTTTACCACTCTGACAAAACTAACATGGTTTTCTTCCAACACCCACAGGAACATATTTAACAAATGAAGCTAAAGGAGCTGAAGATGCACCAGATGCTGACACAGCCATTATCAATGCTGAGGGCAGCCAAGTCAATGCTGAAGAAAAAAAAGAATATTTCATTTAAAATGCAGGCCAAGATTCTGAATTTTATGTACCAGGCTGGCTGCTGGAGAAAACTGGCTATCATCTTTCAGAATTCATTTCTACCATCTTCTGCTACCTTTATTAACTTCCATATCGTACTGCTATCCGTAGCCAGTGTATGCCAACAATCAGCTGTCAAAAGCATCATTCTTTAATTACCGTACCATCCATAATGCAGGACATTTATTACCGCGTAAATTCCACACCATTGCTCTTTTAACATACAGTGCTTGAATATACAGCCTTAACAATGTTAATCATCTCCTTGGATCATGATATTGAATTGTTTTTGTACATTGAAAAAAAAAAAGTATGCAGAGCTTCTCCCACCCCCTCATTTTTGGCTCCCTTTAAATCAAAGACCTTGTAAATCTGCCACTGGACAGCTTTCACAAGGAACAGGATTAAGTAAAGACCTAACATGCTTAAGTTCAATTCGGATGTTAGAGATTTATGATGTTTTCTACATGTCTATCTTCAAAGACATGTTTTGGAACCATAAGCCCTAAAAAACACAAACTGAAATACATTATTGAAGAAAAGATTCTGGAATATTTGAGATTATACTGATAAAGCTGTATCAGTTTACTACTTAAAAATATAGTATTTGATACAGGAGCCATGAATATGGATTACAGTCATGACATGCTGTCTTATATAATTATATAGATCCTATCATTAGCTTACTTTAGCTTCATCTACCAATAAATTGTTACAAATATTTTACCATTTTGGGAATCACAAAGACTTCATTCATTTCTCTAATTTGATTCTGTAATTTATTTGCTCCATAAAGACTCACCTGCCTAAACAAAACCGAAATATCCATAGGGCACAATTTTGAAACATTTTAGTATCTGTATATAGTGCATATAATAAATCCAATTAAACATTATTTGATACATATTTAACTTTTTTGGCTGTAGGTAATCAGTCATGAGTAAGCATTTTCTAATGTCCATTATATCCCTTTAGATATTACTTAAACCAATATTATAAGTAGATAACATGTATTAGTATTTTTGTCTGTATGTCCTAGCACTGTTCAACAACAAATTTTTCTAGTTCTTGTTAATTTTTGTTATACAATGGAAGCACAATGTTATAAGGAAAGGTAATTTTAAGCTAACAACCAGTGCACAGCCTCAGGTTTTAAATTACAACCACAGTTGAATAATAATCTAAAAATAGACTCTTAGTTTGCTAAAAATTTACAAATTTTAATTTGGCAGTTCCAGAGCTGCTTACCTATGTTGGTTTGCCAAAAAAGAAGTGTTTGAGATATGTTTTCTGTATAAATGAACTAATTCTTTATATTAAATTCCTGTCTATGCATTTTGTGAGGTATAAACATATGAAACAGTGAGTGATAGAGAATTTCTGCCATAATTTTAACTTTCAAGGTGAAAGTCTCTTTCTCTGGATTATTTCTGAAATTTCAATGTATTTAACCGTTAAGAAATGCTGTATTCTTAAATATGACACAGAGTCAATGAAGTCATATCATTTCTCCTAGTAAAATACAATACTACTAGATTAGCTGTCATTAGATTTATTGATACTCTATGCTAAAGATTAAAAATCCAGTTAGATAAAAATTATTTTCCCATTGACAAGAATTGCACCTTTAGGAAGAAAAAGAATATGACAATATGGAAGCTATACTTGTGATGTCTGAAAGCATGATGGCCTATGGTTTTAAGAATAATATCTTGGAATTTATTTTTGGGAAATGAGAATGGTTGAGTATGACATCATGTATTAATATCAAATGAAAGACAAGGGTGCTGTATCTTAGATTATTTATCAGAAAAGTATAAATCTTTTAAGGACGTTAGATTCTTAATTTTTTTTTATTGTTGAAGCATTTATCTTGTTGATTTCTTTCAAAAGAAAAAGGACGATGTCAGTTAAGCAGCACTTTTTCAGAATATACAGAAAATAAATAATATGATGTGGTTGAGTGTTAACATAATAAATCATATACAGTATGACAATTTTAAGGAAATAAGTCTGCATTGATGTGATTGCATGCTTGTTTTTACAGTTCACTCCATACCATCTGTGGAAAAAATGCAATAATATGTTAATATAGTATGGTAGTTTGAGAGAACCAGGTAGGTGCTACTAGACACATTGAAACTAGAATAGGTTTATAAACTGTTCATATCTTTCAATGCATAATCTTTAGAAAGACTCCACAAAGCAAAATTCATTCTGTTAGTACAAAATGGAAAGGTTCTTATTACAGAAGTAAGTTGTATAAACTGCATCATCAATTACTATTTAAAGCCTAATTTCAGGGTGCATTTACAAAATTGCTACTCTCCACCGATGCTGTATTTACATTCCTCTTCATTTCATCTGTATTCTACTTGGCTCCAACTGCTAAACTGTTGCCTAAATAACTCAATCATTATTTATAGCACTATAAAATTAGAAATACAAAATTGGTTGCAATTCAAGACTTTTGACTCTTTTAACCCTTGACAGTAATATAAAAACTCATTGGAAGCCTTTAAAAGAAACTAACTGGTGTATTATGATTTGCGAGCTCTAATCAAATATTTTGACAGTTAAAATAGATATGAATTAGATATCACTTCAGTTACTGAAAGTAAATAGCAATGGAGTTATATTTTCCTATCTTAAAAAGTTATTTGATTTCCACCAATGAAAGAAATTGTAAAAATTCTGTTCATTTCTATAAAAATCAGAAAAAGAGAAATAAATATATAAATGAACCATTTCAATTACCATGACTGAAATGTGCACATTTTATGCCCAGAGAGCCAAATTCGGTCATTGCTTAGTGAGCACCATAGCCACAGAATGTAACGAAAAGAGTGCACACAGACACACACCCCAGTAGAATATGGAACATTATTCTTTACCAAAAGTCGCTATTCTCTGCCAGTGTACTGTTTACAGTGTAAGTTGTCCTCCATCAAAAAAGTGTGAACAGCATTCTTTTTTTTTTTTTTTTTTTTTTTTTGGTTTCCATATTTGAATGTCCTAGATAAAACAATTATCAAAATTAGGGAGAAAAAGAAAGTTTGTGAGTGCAATAGCAAAGATAGAGAGCATGAACAGAGTAGTGTGTGTGTGTGTGTGTGTGTGTGTGTGTGTGTGTGTGTGTGTGTATGAGAGAGAGAAAGAGATTTCAACTTGTTTTCTTTTACCAGAGAATCCAAGAAGCAGTTTAAGGAACCTGATATTGAAGTTTAATCTAGAAACTGGATGATCTCATGTTGATTCAAGATGCTTAATCTTGCATTGAAACCCCACAAATAAAGAAACAAATAGAGAAAGAAAACTAACTTTCCTAAATATGGCAAAGAAGCTAACACCTCATTTATTTTTATTTCTTTGTAAAAATATAAATATCTCAATTAAAAGGACAGGCTCACTTGTAATTATGTACTCATAGTTGTAATGGCATTGAGACTCCATATAGGCCCATGTACAGCAGCTGTTTGATGGTGATGGTTCTTCCATGTAACATAGCAGTTATCGTGTAATTTAGTGCCACTTATTGCAAAGTGTTACCAAGGGGAACATCTAAAATACTTTTTTTTTGGATATACGGATAATTGAATTATAAATATGAAATTTAATGTTACTTTTTTTAAATGTGGAGAAAGTGCAAAACCTCATATTTTACTGCAAATTCCCCATCACATTGCTGATTATTTAGCGCCCTCTAAAAATGCCCACTGTAATCCCTCTTTGCAAATGGTGGTCTGTGACGAATATACAAAACAAAGCAAACAGAAAAACAACTGGCAACTACAGAAGAAATAAATAAAACACTTAATGCGAATTACGGAGTAATGCTTTTTATTAAGTGGCACAAAGTACACACTAAAAACTATGCAAATATAGGTAACTACAGTGTACGTACATGTAAGTATCTTGTACTTGCTGTGTATGGATGTTGGAAACCCATGTAATTATAATATGCATTTTGAATATTGGGAAAGAGGAAATCTTAGTGTAGATAATAGAACTTGTTTTGAAATATACACTGGCAATATTGAAATACACTCAGTGCAATATCTGCAATTCTATTGCTGGATACTTAATGCAAAGGGATTTTAAAGAATTCTTCAACAAGATCTAAGAGGTTGCTAATCTTCACCTCATTAGTTAAAACTACAACTGACATAACAACACATTAAGTTTCTCTTGCTTAATCATTAACATTGCACAATACAATTATCTCACCTAGTTTTTAGCGTTACGGGAGAGAAAGAAATAACCTGAGTTTTCAATTTTGATTCAGAGCTAATGAATTTGGATTTCTTATGCTTTCTTTGAGTGTACGTGTGTTTTAATAGGTTGTGGGACTTTTATTACAAGTACAAATCTACTCAAAGAATATAGGTTACCTTTAATAGTTAGAATCACTATATCTTAATAGAAATTTCTTATGTATTTTATTTTTCAATTCATTATTCTCTTTCTCTCTATTTCAATCCAAACATGCCCTTTGTACTTCACTTATACCCTTCCAAAGGCAATGGATTGAAGGTAGCAAGATTATAAAGAGAGCTAAAGGGGACAACATGTAAAAATGGGTTCTAAACTCATCAGCATTTTTATGTATTGAGATTATTAATATTGAATGCAATAGTTATTGGATAGAGCTGGTAAATTATCTGCCATGCATACTTACAATAATCCTTCTACCTCTCACTTTTAACATGGGCTATGATACTTCGATATAAATAGAAGAAATAATTATTTACAAGATATCCCAGGAAGCACTCTTTTGGGACTATCCTAACAGTCCACTCCCCACCCCCTGGGACATCTCAAAAGCCAACTTTACTTTTAGTGTAACTCAGTGGTGTATGGATCTGCATTTGTTTTCCTTTTTCTGTCATTAACTTTTCCTATAAGCAAACTATAATAACTTTAAAAGGATAGTTCCTCTCATTCCTATTTACTATTTCAATGTGATATAATTGTGCTGATTAAAAAAATTAAGTGGCAACACTTTGCAATCCAACTTGACATTTCATTACTCTTTAGGATAAACAATTTTTTATAAATTAATACTATGCTTTCAAGTAAAAATCATATATATAATTTTATTTTCCCAAAAAGTGTTATTGTGTAAGATAAATATTTAAGTATTTAAGATGGCCTCCTTATTAACAAATCATCCCAGAATAATGAATGCAAAGTATTGCCACAAATACTCACTTTATTTTGTCGGCATAGAAATAATATGAATTCTTCAAATCATATAATTTAATTATTCTGAAAGAAAATGGCATCTTAAAAGCAGATTTTTCTTTAGGAAAAACATGATACAAAAATTATCTCAAAGTATGATGCTCAAAGTAAGATTTTTCTATGTTATGTGGTTATGTTATAGATAATATTTGCTGTATTTTCTACCACCATATATATATATGTATATGTATATACATATATATATATATATATATATTTCACAAGAAATGTATGGTTATTTTGGAGAGAATGGGCCCAAATGTGAAAACGATGTAAAGCAAAACCACTATTTTCCCCTATGAATATACTGTATATTTCAAAAGAAGAAACTTAAAAGATATTTGAAGATTGCAGGGGCAAAAGAAAAACCTACCAGGGCTCAGCACTTAAGCACTTTTCCCACATCCAGGGTCGGAACAGCAGTGATTCCTACATGAACTTTTAAGTGCGGTATGAAATGCCACATTACACTTCTCTTACACACAGTACTGTCAAACCTCAAATGTTTTCTTTCTTCAGATACTTTTCCTGTACATGAAACTAGTGGACACTTTCTCTTTATATTTGCTGATAGTGAAAGTTATATGCAATAAAATATTTGATGGTTGAAAGTAATGTTCACCAGTTGGTTAAAAAAATATGAAATGTAAACTGAATTGTTATCTCTTTATCCTTTTTGCTTTTCTCTGTGTTTCTAATGTATGGAATGAGTCTCATAAATAGAAAGAAAAATAAGTTAGAAAATTTTCAAAACTAGTACTCTTTCTCCTTACAAGTGTATAAAACTCATCTCTTTATGAATTTATTTAACTGTACCTGCTGCAATTGTTGTAGATTCCATGATGGAGTTAAGTAGTAACCCAAGGGTTTATGAGTTCGGGATTACTGACATTTTTTTTTTTTTTTCATACTATGTTCACATCAATATTTGTGAATTGTTTGTTTAGCTTTTCATTCAACCAAAAAATATTCCCTCAACAAAGCTCCATTTTTATCATAAATATTTCAACATAACTAACATCAGAACAAGTCTGCCATGTTAAAAAGAATTTAAAGACTTATCTCTGAAGACGGTACCCAGAAATGCGGGTGTTCCCAGTAACATAGCTTCAAAAATAAAATGTTCTATTTATGTGACATGAAATTCATAGCTTTTGGAAGGGTATATATATGACAGAATAAAAATAAATTCTGTGCTTTGTAAAGAAGATGCACTGAAACAAAGCATATTGCACAGAAGATAGAGAAACACAATGATTGAATCTGCTGTTATCATTAACATTTTCAAAAACCAAAATGCATATTGTAATATTAGGTACATGACACTTGCATGTTGATATGCCTATATACTTACAAGTATTCAATGTGTACTTAGTGGCGCTTAAAATATGTCATGTACTACTCTTATAAACATTCTTACAGGGTTCCCATTTGCACCTCATCTTTCAGTAAAGTCTTGTCAGAAAAAAATTGTCTGATACATATGGAAAAATAAAATTTGAATTTTAGTTATCTGTTGGACATTACTGAATTGTCTATTCATTTAGTTCATTTTCTTAGGCTTGTTAACAGAAAGGTGGAAATTTCTTTTCTCCCGCTGACAGATTATAAAATATACCACGGAACATATTTCTTTATGCCAACACATTATTTTGCATAACTTTTTTCAACTGCATACATTATCCATTCATTTTATACCTCCTCAGTGATGCCCATTTTCTTTGTAAGTTTCAAATGGAAGTTTTTAAAAAGTTAAGCAGTAGTAAAATAAATGTTATATTATTTGTACAACATATAATTGTTACTCTTTGGAATGTGTGAACCTTGTAACATGCTGACTAAGGGTTAAAAAAATGTTGCCGACTTAAGGAAATTTGCTTGAGATTGCCAAAATTCCAAAATTCTGTAGAGATAATTTTACAATCACTTCCATGTGTTTACTAATGTTGACTAGGAACAGAAGCAAAAATACTTACACCCTTTTAATTTTCACACTCTAACCAGTATTATATATTTCAACTACCTAAGATAATGCAATTAATAACATATTCATCCTAAGCTTATGCCAATAAGAATTTGAGATAAGCTTTTAAATTTATGGAGGATTTTCTTTGTGTCTTTGGAAGTTCACTTACCATAAGGTATTTTATAATCTACTTTAAATAACAGATTTTGTTATACAGGGTAAGCCAAAGGCTGTACAAGAATTAGTGTCTGGGTCTGATATTTGTGTTAGACCATGAAATATTCCATTAAAATTTATCTGTAAATACAAGGCAAGATTTTGTATCTGGTTTATTTTATGAAAAAACATTTACTTATTTTAATTAATTTTTCCTAGCAAAAGAAGCCCTGCGATACATGTCAGCAAATGTGATACTGTGTGTAAAAGCAGGTTCAGCACCACAGAAAATGACATCTAAAATAGTACATTCATAGACACAATTCTTTATTTCTTTTAAAGTTACCAAAAATGCCCACTCTTCTTCAGCTCTGCCACCAAATACATATATGACATCCTCATTTCCAGATAAATCAGTTCCATCAATTTTCATAATAGTAAGTCATATTTCAGTCAAAATATTCTTTAGTATTTTTTAAATCAAGGGAACATACTGATAAACTTTAATTAATAATTGTATGGTAGTTTTCCGCTTTGAGAGGGATTTTCATAATGTGATAATCCCAGGATGATGCCAAAAAATAAGTGTATATTTTATTAAAACAAGAATTTCCAGGAAATAGTTTTAAAAGGTTTTCAAACCATACTGTTTTGTGAAATTTAATAATTAAATTTTCCTTCCAAGTAATGACCACTTTCTTTGCTTTGGCATTGCTATGCTGGAAGAAGTGGGAGAATTCTAATCAAAAAAGTAATTATAAAAGGTCTTATGACTTAATCAAACTGAAAAACAAGTAGCCTATTTTTTAAACGTTGTTCATAGTCTCAAATTCAATGGGTATTTCTATGGAGGTTTTCTATTTGACTTTTTAATAGGTCTGATTAATATTAAATCTTGACTATGCTAGAAAATTTAAGAAATTAACTCATCTTCTGAAGAGTGCCTGTAAGAATGACCAGAGTCAATACATTATTAAAAGACCTAAAAACATGTGTCCTGCACATACTTTTAATACTTTAATTCATTTTGTTTTTACTAAACTGGATCCTTACACAGAGGGAGGGTGCATATAATATGAACACATGGCAGATTTAAGGAATACATATTCAGGTAGATTCGAGTTGGTATACAATAATAAAGTAGTGCAGGTTTTTTAAAACTAATATGGTATTTCTGGAAAGCAACATAATATTCCTGGAATGTGGTAATCATTCACTCTACTATTTGAAAATATATTTAGTAAAATGGTTGTAACATGAATATATGAGAGTATATCAGGAAATTTATTTCAATGTGTTGGGAGAAAAAAATAATTAGAAGTCACTGGAAAATTTCTAAAGATAAGGTTTGTGCATTTGGCAATATTACCAAATAAAACATGCTCTAATACCCTTCTGCCAGAGATCAGATAAATTTACTGAAATGGGATCACAAAGGGTCAGCAATCTCACAAACATCTCAGCTCAGTGACAAGGTGTTTTGGAGATCTAAGGACTCCTATTTTAACTACAAAATCCACCAATGACCTCTTCATTTACTTCAAAGTCTTCCCAGGTGGCTCAGTTGTAAAGAATCCATCTGCTATTGTAGGAGATACAGGAGATGGATGGTTTGCTCCCTGGCTTGGGAAGATCCCCTGTAGGAGGAAATGGCAACACTCTATATTCTTGCTTGGAAAATCCCATGGACAGAGAAGCCTGGTGGGCTACAGTCTATGGGGTTACAAAGAGTCAGACATGACTAAGTGACTGAACACACACACAAGCCTATCAAAGTTGCACCTCTTGCTATAAATTATTCATTCTTGTGCTTCAGACTATTTCCTGCTCTTAAGCATCAAATAACACATATATTGTCTCATGTGACACTAAAGTATTTTCTATGCCCTGTAAATAGAAAGAAGGCCTTAGTATTTTAAATCCTATTTTGCTTACAGATTTTCCTGCTAATCTGGTGGAGTCATGTAAAATCAGGCATAGGCAGAGTATTTTGTATAGAAATTAGGGAATATTTTAAGTCTAACTATAGTAGAGCCTAGCCAATCACAGTCCTTAGCATGAGGCAATTGCTGTTCATGTTTACTCCATGCCTTCTTACCAAGCAAAGGTTACCAGGGACCATTAGTGCTCCTGCTCAGCCATTGGTCAGTGCTGCTGTGGGCTCCTCCCTCAAGCGACCTTCAGTGAACAACCTTTAGTGAGGGCATTCAGCAAAAGTTTGGCAAAGTGGTGGTTATCAGGCTGAAAGTGAGTTAAGAGGAAGATTCTGACCTTCTCCCAAGGCCTTTTAGCTCATCCGGCCTTGGGACCAGAGGCAACCTGGGAGGCCAAGGGAACAGGCTGTGCAGGGATCTAGGGCCACACGCTGGACAGCACCAGGTCTTGAAGCAGCTGTGAACATCTCCCCTCACCTCTGCAACCTGATGGATGTAGCCTGTGGGACCTGGCTCCCTCCCTGCCCAAAATTTGGGCCACCTGAGGAGCCTGAGGGTTGGCACCTGGTTCCCTCAGCCATGACAGCTGAGCAGGGTCTGGGGACCTGGCCCTGAGGAAGCCGCCAACTGAGCTCTGCCTCCTCTTAGCCAGTACCAGGACGTTGGAAGGGAAAGTTTGTGCCTTCAGACCTTGCTCTTCTTTCTTGTTGAAACAGATGATAATATTCCTTTGAGAAGAGATTTGTAAGAATATCATTACTTGACCTTTTTCCTGAGAGTTCACATGTCTCCTTTGAGCTGTGAAATTAGCTCATGAAAGAGGCTATCAGAAGTCATCAGTTAGGTTCAGTTCACTCAGTCATGTCTGACTCTTTGCAACCCCATGGACTGCAGCAGGCCAAGCCTCCCTGTCCATCACCAACTGGCAGAGTTTACTCAAACCCATGTCCATTGAGTCAGTGATGCCCTCCACCCATCTCATCCTCTGTCATCCCCTTCTCCTCCTGCCTTCAATCTTTCCCAGCATTAGGGTCTTTTCTAATGAGTCAGTTCTTCGCATTAGGTCGCCAAAGTGTTGGAGTTTCAGCCTCAGCATCAGTCCTTCCAATTAATACTCAGGACTGATTTCCTTTAGGATGGACTGGTTGGATCTCCTAGGTGTCCAAGGGACTCTTAAGAGTCTTCTCCAACACCACAGTTCAAAAGCATCAATTCTTCGGCACTCAGCTTTCTTATGACTACTGGAAAAACCATAGCTTTGACTAGATGGAACTTTGTTGGTAAAGTAATGTCTCTGCTTTCTAATCTGCTGTCTAGGTTGGTCATAACTTTTCTTCCAAGGAGCAAGGGTCTTTTAATTTCATGGCTGCAGTCACCATCTGCAGTGATTTTGGAGCCTCCAAAAAGAAATCATTGTGGTAGTTTAGTTGCTATGTTATGTCCAGTTCTTTTGTGACTCCAGACACGGTAGCTCACCAGACTCCTCTGTCCATAGGATTATCCCAGACAGGAATGCTGTCGTTGATTGACATTTCCTTCTTCAGGAGATTTTCCTAACCCAAGGACTGAATCTACTTTTCCTGTGGCTCCTGCATTGCAGGCAGTTTTTTTTTTTTTTTTCTTTTTTTTTTAACCACTGCACCACCAGGGAGAGGATCATTAGTCAATCCCTAATGATGAGCTGTCTAATTTACTATGCCTGTGTAATGAAGCCGCCATTTAAAACTCCATAAAGTATGGAATTCAGAGAGCTTTCAGGTTGGTGAACATGTGGAGGTGGTAGAAGGGTACAGAGCTTGGAGAAACCATACAAACTCTGTTCTATTTTGCTTATACCTCACTGTATGCATCACTTTCATCTGGCTGTCCCTAAGTATATCCTTTTGTAATAAAATTGTAATGAACTGATAATTTGGTAGGTAAACTGTTTTACTGAGTTCTGTGAACCATTCCCAAGTGGTACATTGGTAAAAAACTCACCTACCAATACAGATGCAAGAGATGTGGATTTAGTCCTTGGGTTGGGAAGGTCCTATGGAGATTGAAATGGCAACTGACTACAGTATTCTTGTCTGGGATAATCCCATGGACAGAGGAGTCTGGCAAGCTACAGTCCATGGGCTTCCCAAGAGTCAGACACAATGTGCTCAGTCACTTTTATCATGTCTGTCACTTTCATCATGTCTGACTCTTTGTGATCCCATGGACTGTAGCCACCAGGCTCCTCTGTCTATGGGATTCTCCAGGCGAGAATATTGGAATGGGTTGCCATGTCTTCCTGCAGGGAATCTTCCTGACTCAGGGAGCAAACCCACATCTTTTGCATCTCCTGCATTACAGGAAGATTCTTTACCCCTGAGCCACCAAGGAAGCCGCTACCTGACTATGATCTGACCTCAAGAACAAAAGTTCTAACACCCAGAAGTTTGCAACAGCCAACAACCATCCCCTCACCCCTTCCTCTTTCCTAGAAAAGGGCTTTGCTGAAAACTTTCTGGGAGCTTGGTGTTTTTAAGGCATGAAACACCCATCCCCTTATGCGTCTCTGCAATAAACCTTTCTCTGTTCCAAACCCTGACATTTTGGTGTTATTTCACCTCTCTGTGCATTGGGCACAGGGACTTGGATTTTAATAACATAACCTTGAAGCGCAGACTAAGATTCTCTGCTTTAACCTTGTAATGTCCGCAGCTGTAGAAACATTCCTCATTCATATTTGTCTTTCTTACACCTAGCCACTACCTGTGATCTGGGGGCTAAAGCACTGGAGTATCCCCCTGTTATATATATATTTGTTCCTGTGACAATATCACCACCTCCCTCCTATGCACACACCTCTTTCTAGCAAGAAACTCTTGGAATCTCCAGACGTGATGGGTCTTTTGGTATGTTAGGTGAAATGGCTGATGGTTGATGGCTCCCAAATGGCTTCGTCTTGGAAGCTGGTTGTCAGGGGAACCAATTACGGGATTATTTTTTTGCCCAGTTTTAGTCCCAACCACTAAATTCCAGACACAGGAGAGGGGTTGGAAGCTGAGTCAATCACTAATGATGAGCTGTCTAATTTACTATGCCTGTGTAATGAAGTCGCCATTTAAAAATCCATAAAGTATGGGATTCAGAGAGCTTTCAGGTTGGTGAACATGTGGAGGTGGTAGGAGGGTACAGAGCTTGGAGAAGCCATACAAACTCTGTTCTATTTTGCTCATACCTTGCCATATGCATCACTTTCATCTGTCTGTCCATAAGTATGTCCTTTCATAATAAAATTGTAATGAACTGATAATTTGGTAGGTAAACTGTTTTACTGAGTTCTGTGAACCATTCTAGCACAAGACTCAAATTGAGGAGAGGCTTGTGGAGACCTCTGATTTGCATCCAAGTCATTCAGAAGCTGTAGGTAAACTGGAGGTGCACTCATTGCAATTGGCATCTGAAGTCAGGGGCAGTCTTGTGAGAATGAGCTTTTAACCTATGGGGTCTTATACAAACTCCATGCAGTTAGTGTCAGAATTGAGCTGAACTGTAGGACATGCATCTAGTATCAGAGAATCGATTGGTGTGGGAATCCCTGCCTCCACCCCACCCAGATTTGTATTACAGCAGTATTTAGTGACTATCTTGCTGCTGTTCCCTTCACCCACACGTGATTCTCTAGATCCATATATCTTATGCTTCCCCAGAGACATAGAAGCAATATAATTTTCCCACTAGAAGATAATTTTGAAAAAAAACCTCCAAACTAGCACCACATTTTAAAAAAGAGTATATGCAGCCATAAGAAGTCACATACATGCTTATTTAGTGCAAGAAACAGATTAAGAGCATATATCTTTCTCTCTTTTTTTTTTTTTTTGTCACTGGGAATACATTCTTCTTTCCCCAACATTGTTTGTAGAATATTACTGTGCTTAGTCGCTCAGCCATGTCTGACTCTTTGCAACCTCATGGACTGTAGCCCACTAGGCTCCTCTGTCCATGGGGATTCTCCAGGCAAGAATACTGGAGTGGGTTTCCATGCCTTTCTGGAATCTTCCCAACCCAAGGATCAAACCCAGTTCTCCCACATTGCAGCCAGATTCTTATCAACTGAGCCACCAGCGAAGCACTTAAAACAGTGTCCCCCTTTCAGAACATATGTCTGCTGTGCTATACGCTGAGAACATAAAAGTGTTCATCTGTCAGAGATAATATCTATATTGCTGGAATCTTAGTGACACCATTGTTAAACTTGTAAGATTTTGAGCTTCTCTTGGTATCTTCACAAATGAATGATTAAAATACAGTGTGATACAAATTGTGTATAATGAGATTGCCTACAATAAGTAGGAACCAAACCAGAGAACGTAATAATTGATGGTGGCAAGAACCCAATGATTTTCTACTAAGAGAGGCATTGGATACTCCAGGAGAGGCTGAAGATACTGGGAAGTGCACAGTGAAAATAAGAACATCTTCCCAATTTATTGTACAAATTGTTTCAGAGCTCTGAAGGCAAAACTACTAAATACCACTGGAAATGATCATATCATAGGTAATCAAAGCCCAACATTACAAAAGCAACAAACTCCATTTATTGAGAAAATAGTCACATTTTGTCAAATATACAAATATGAATATGTTCAAATCCAGACTTATTTAGTTAGCAATCTACTTACATTATAATCTCAGGCAATACTACTAGTAGTTTTCATTGGAAGAACTTGTTCACTGAAGCTGTATTTCAATGCTTTCCTTCATGGCTGGTTTTATGGGTGGTGACCAGACCAGTAGTGGAGTTTGACCCAGGACTTCCAGCTTCAATGGAGCTCCATACTTAAGATTTAATGGCCTGCAGTGGCAACATTGAAGTTCTTAATAATCTTAACTTAGAATTTGTGAAGTCCAGTGGAGTGATGGACCATGCGCGTGGAGCCGGGAGCTTTGGTTCCTGTGTGACTCTGCCTCTCACCACTGCTTTGCCTACCCTGACAGTTTCTCAACTTCCCGCTCCCTAACTCATGCCCAGTGACCACTAAAAGCCATGCCAGGTAGGGCCCCAGGCACAGACATGGGGAGATTAGGATCTGGATGTCCTTGCCCATAAGTGGGATTACAGGGCTGGCTGTGAGGATCTACACTGACCCTTTGAATGTCTGCGTGCCAAGGGAAGACAACATTAAATAGCAAATAAAGATAAGTCTTACAGGTTAAGAGAAAGAGTCCAGGAAAAAGTTTTTTTTTTTTTTTTTCCTTCCCAGTTTTGAACAAAGTATGTCACATCACATTTACATTATGAAATTGGTTCAGTCACTCAGTCACGTCCAACTCTTTGCAACCCAGTGGAATGAAGCACACCAGGCCTCCCTGTCCATCACCAACTTACAGAGCTTACTCAAATTCATGTCCATAGAGTAACTGATGCCATCCAACCATCTCATCCTGTCCATTGTCGACTTTTCCTTCTGCCTTCAGTGTTTCCCTGTATCAGGTTCAAATGAGGCAGGTCTTCATATTAGGTGTCCAAAGTATTGGAGTTTTGGCTTCAGCATCCATCCTTCCAATGGATATTCAGGATTGACCTCTTTTAGGATGGACTGGTTGGATATCCTTGCTGTCCAAGGGACTCTCAAGAGTCTTCTCCAACACCCTAGTTCAAAAGCATCAATTCTTTGGTGCTCAGCTTCTTTATGGTCCAACTGTCACATCCATACATGACTACTGGAAAAACCATAGCCTTGACTAGATGGACCTTTGTTGACAAAGTAATGTCTTTGTTTTTTAATATGTTGTCTAGGTTGGTCATAACTTTCCTTCCAAGGAGTAAGCATCTTTTAATTTCATGGCTGTAGTCACCATCTGCAGTGATTTTGGAGAACAAGAAAATAGTCTCTCACTGTTTCCATTGTTTTCCCATTTATTTGCCATGAAGTAATGGACCGGATGCCATAATTTTAGTTTTCTGAATGCTGAGTTTTAAACCAACATTTTCACTTTCCTCTTTCACTCTCATCAAGAGGCTCTTTAGTTCTCCTTTGCTTTCTGCCATAAGGATGATGTCATCTGCATATCTGAGGTTATTGATATTTCTCCCTGAAATCTTGATTCCATCTTGTGCTTCATGCAGCCCCTTCACTCATTCCTCATTGATCTTGTTGAAATGCAAATCGGATTTCACTTATTCCCTCTGATTGCAGCACTTTAATAATTCCTACTATTGTCAGATAAAATATTATATATTATTCAAAAGAATGTTTAATCTCTATAAGATATCAGGCCATTCCTCTGAGCTGGAGGTGCACTACTGAGCAAACCACTCAACCTTCCTTTATAAAATATATATTCTGAGAAGGAAAACAGAAACTAGTCAAATACAGAAATTAAAATATAATTGCTAACTATTCAGTTCAGTTCAGTTCAGTTCAGTGGCTGAGTCGTGTCCGACTCTTTGCGACCCCATGAATCACAGCACGCCAGGCCTCTCTGTCCATCACCATCTCCTGGAGTTCACTCACACTCAGGTCCATTGAGTCCGTGATGTCATCCAGCCATCTCATCCTCGGTCGTCCCCTTCTCCTCCTGCCCCCAATCCCTCCCAGCATCAGAGTCTTTTCCAATGAGTCAACCCTTTGCATGAGGTGGCCAAAGTACTGGAGCTTCAGCTTCAGCATCATTCCTTCCAAAGAAATCCCAGGGTTGATCTCCTTCAGAATGGACTGGTTGGATCTCCTTGCAGTCCAAGGGACTCTTCAGAGTCTTCTCCAACATCACAGTTCAAAAGCATAAATTCTTCTGTGCTCAGCCTTCTTCACAGTCCAACTCTCACATCCATACATGACCACTGGAAAAACCATAGCCTTGACTAGACGGACCTTAGTCGGCAAAGTAATGTCTCTGCTTTTGAATATACTATCTAGTTTGGTCATAACTTTTCTTCCAAGAAGTAAGCGTCTTTTAATTTCATGGCTGCACTCACCATCTGCAGTGATTTTGGAGCCCCCCAAAATAAAGTCTGACACTGTTTCCACTGTTTCCCCATCTATTTCCCATGAAGTCATGGGACTGGATGCCATGATCTTCGTTTTCTGAATGTTGAGCTTTAAGCCAACTTTTCGCTCTCCTCTTTCACTTTCATCAAGAGGCGTTTTAGCTCCTCTTCACTTTCTGCCATAAGGGTGGTGTCATCTGCATATCTTAGGTTACTGATATTTCTCCTGGCAATCTTGGTTCCAGCTTGTGTTTCTTCCAGTCCGGCGTTTCTCATGGTGTACTCTGCATAGAAGTTAAATAAACAGGATGACAATATACAGCCTTGATGCACTCCTTTTCCTATTTGGAACCAGTCTGTTGTTCCATGTCCAGTTCTAACTATTGCTTCCTGACATGCAGACAGATTTCTCAAGAGGCAGGTCAGGTGGTCTGGTATTCCCATCTCTTTCAGAATTTTTCACGGTTTATTGTGATCCACACAGTCAAAGGCTTTGGCATAGTCAATAAAGCAGAAATAGATGTTTTTCTGGAACTCTCTTGCTTTTTCGATGATCCAGCGAATGTTGACAATTTGATCTCTGGTTCCTCTGCCTTTTCTAAAACCAGCTTGAACATCGGGGAGTTCACGGTTCACAGATTGCTGAAGCCTGGCTTGGAGAATTTTGAGCATTACTCTACCAGCAGGTGAGATGAGTATAATTGTGCAGTAGTTTGAGCATTCTTTGGCATTGCCTTTCTTTAGGATTGGAATGAAAACTGACCTTGTTCAGTTCTGTAGCCACTGCTTAGTTTTCCAAATTTGCTGGCATATTGAGTGCAGCACTTTCACAGCATCATCTTTCAGGATTTGAAATAGCTCAACTGGAATTCCATCACCTCCTCTAGCTTTGTTCATAGTGATGCTTTCTAAGGCCCACTTGACTTCACATTCCAAGATGTCTGGCTCTAGATTAGTGATCACATCATCATGATTATCTGGGTCGTGAAGATCTTTTTTGTACAGTTCTTCCGTGTATTCTTGCCACCTCTTGTTAATATCTTCTGCTTCTGTTAAGTCCATACCATTTCTGTCCTTTATAAAGCCCATCTTTGCATGAAATGTTCCCTTGGTATCTCTAATTTTCTTGAAGAGATCTCTAGTCTTTCCCATTCTGTTGTTTTCCTCTATTTCTTTGCATTGTTCTCTGAGGAAGGCTTTCTTATCTCTTCTTGCTATTTTTTGGAACTCTGCATTGAGATGCTTAAATCTTTCCTTTTCTCCTTTGCTTTTCTCCTCTCTTCTTTTCACAGCTATTTGTAAGGCCTCCCCAGACAGCCATTTTTCTTTTTTGCATTTCTTTTCCATGGGGATGGTCTTGAACTCTGTCTCCTGTACAATGTCACGAACTTCATTCCATAGTAATAAATAGTATATATAAATGCTTTATAGGATAAAACTAGAAAGGCTTACTTGATGAGGTGCTATAATCTGAGGGAGAAAAACTTGAGATGATACTTGGAGTAACTGGAAGTTGTTAACCAGGTGAATGTAAAAGGAACCTAATTGAGGCAAAGAAAACAGCAAATATGAGGAGCTGCCGCAGGGTATTTTGGAAAAAATGTTTTTAAAAATGGCAAAGGAGAATTACTTGATCTTTCATCATTGTTGTATCTTTCCCTGGCATGTTTTCTTGTCATATCAGCATTACATGTTTGAAGTGAAGTGAAAGTCACTCAGTCATGTCCAACTCTTTATGACCCAATGGACTGTAGCCCATCAGGTTCCTCTGTCCATGGTATTTCACAGACAAGAATACTGGAGTGGGTTGCCTTTCCTACTCCAGGGGAGCTTATTAACGCAAGGATTGAACCTGGGCCTCCTGCATTACAGGTAGACTCTTTACCATCTGAGCCACTAGGGAAGCCCATCTAAAGTGAAATGAAAGTTGTTTAGTCATATTCAACTCTTTGCGACCCCATGGACCCCATTTCATGTTTAATCTCACCAACTATATGCATTTCTTTTCCTAAGGGATGCTCTTGACCCCTGTCTCCTGTACAGTGTCACAAACCTCCATTCATAGTTCATCAGACACTCTATCTATCAGATCTAGTCCCTTAAATCTATTTCTCACTTCCACTGTATAGTCATAAGGGATTTGATTTAGGTCATACCTGAATGGCCTAGTGGTTTTCTACACTTTCTTCTATTTCAGTCTGAATTTGGCAATAAGGAGTTCATGATCTGAGCCACAGTCAGCTCCCAGTCTTGTTTTTGCTGACTGTATAGAGCTTCTCCATCTTTGGCTGCTAAGAATATAATCAATCTGATTTTGGTGTTGGCCATCTGGTGATGTCCATGTGTAGAGTCTTCTTTGTTTTGTTGGAAGAGGATGTTTGCTATGAGCAGTGTGTTCTCTTGGCAAAACTCTATTAGCCTTTTCCCTGCATCATTCTGTACTTCAAGGCCAAATTTGCCTGTTACTCAAGGTGTTTTTGACTTTCTACTTTTGCATTCCAGACCACTAAAATGAAAAGGACATCTTTTTGGGGGTGTTAGTTCTAAAAGGTCTTGTAGGTCTTCATAGAACCATTCAAATTCGGCTTCTTCAATATTACTGTTCAGGGCATAGACTTGGATTACCATGATATGGAATGGTTTGCCTTGGAAATGAACAGAGATCATTCTGTCATTTTTAATATTGTATCCAAGTACTGCATATCAGACTCTTTTGTTGATTATGATGGGTACTCCATTTCTTCGAACGGATTCTTGCCCACAGTAGTAGATATAATGGTCATCTGAGTTAAATTCACCCATTCCAGGCCATTTTAGTTTGCTGATTCCTAAAATGTCAGCACTCACTCTTGCCATCTCTTTTGACCACTTCCAATTTGCCTTGATTCATGCACCTAACATTCCAGGTCCCTATGTAATATTGCTCTTTATAACATTGGACTAGCTTCCATCACCAGTCACACCCACAACTGGGTGTCGTTTTTGCTTTGGCTCCATCTCTTCATTCTTTCTGAAGTTATTTCTCCACTGATCTCCAGTACCATACATATTGGGCCCATAACTATCTGGGGAGTTCATATTTCTGTGTCCTATATTTTAGTAATTTTAAACTGTTCCTGGGGTTCTTAAGGCAAGAATATTGAAGTGGCTTGCCATTCCCGTCTCCAGTGGACCACATTTTGTCAGAACTCTCCACCATGACCCTTCCAACTTGAAAGGCCCTACATGGCATGGCTCATAGTTTCATTGAGTTAGACAAGGCTGTGGTTCACATAAGCAAAATAGCTGTCTGAGGATGCCTTACAAATAGCTGTGAAAAAAAGAGAAGCAAAAAGTAAAGCAGAAAAGGAAAGATATACTCATTTGAATGCAGAGTTCCAAAGAACAGCATGGAGAGATAAGAAAGCCTTCCTCAGTGATCAATGAAAAGAAATAGAGGAAAACAATAGAATGGGAAAGACTAGAGATCTCTTCAAGAAAATTAGAGCTACCAAAGGAATATTTCTTGCAAAGATGGGCTCAGTAAAGGATAGAAATTGTATGGACCTAACAGAAGCAGAAGATATTAAGAAGAGGTGGCAAGAATACACAGAAGAACTGTACAAAAATGATCCTCATAACCCAGATAATCACGATGGTGTGATCATTAATCTAGAGCCAGACATCCTGAAATGTGAAATCAAGTGGGCCTTAGGAACCATCACTATGAACAAAGCTAGTGGAAGTGATGGAATTCCAGTTGAGCTATTTCAAATCCTAAAAGATGATGCCGTGAAAGTGCTTCACTCAATACATCAGCAAATTTGGAAAACAGCAGTGGCCACAGGACTGGAAAAGGTCAGTTTTCATTCCAATCCCAAAGAAAGGCAATGCCAAAGAATGCTCAAACTATCGCACAATTGCGCTCATTTCACACTCTAGCAAAGTAATGCTCAAAATTCTCCAAGCCAGGCTTCAGCAATACGTGAACTGTGCACTTTCAGATGTTCAAGCTGGTTTTAGAATAGACAGAGGAACCAGAGATCAACTTTCCAATGTCTGCTGGATCGTTGAAAAAGCAAGAGAGTTCCAGAAAATCATATTTCTGCTTTATTGACTATGCCAAAGCCTTTGACTGTGTGGATCACAATAAATTGTGGAAAATTCTGAAAGAGGTGGCAATACCAGACCACCTAACCTGCCTCTTGAGAAATCTGTATGCAGGTCAGGAAGCAACAGTTAGAACTGGACATGAAACAACAGACTGCTTCCAAACAGGAAAAGGAGGATGTTAACCCTAACCCTAACCCTAACCCTGCTTATTTAACTTATATGCAGAGTACATCATGAGAAATGCTGAGCTGGAAGAAGCACAAACTGGAATCAAGATTGCCAGGAGATAACCTCAGATATGCAGATGACACCTCCCTTTTGGCAGAAAGTGAATAACTAAGAGACTCTTGATGAGAGTGAAGGAGGAGAGTGAAAAAGTTGGCTTAAAACTCAGTATTCAGAAAACTAAAATCATAGCATCCGGTCACATTACTTCATGACAAATAGATGAGGAAACAGTGGAAACAGTGGTAGACTTTATTTTGGGGGGCTCCAAAATCACTACAGATGGTGACTGCAGCCACGAAATTAAGACACTTACTCCTTGAAAGGAAAGTTATGACCAACCTATTGGTCAGCATATTAAAAAGCCCAGAAGTTACTTTGCCAACAAAGGTCTGTCTAGTCAAAGCTATGGTTTTTCCAGTAGTTATGTGTGGATGTAAGAGTTGAACTATAAAGAAATCTGAAAGCTAAAGAATTGATGCTTTCAAACTGTGGTGTTGGAGAAACTTGTGACAGTCCATAGGACTGCAAGGAGATCCAACCAGTCCATCCTAAAGGAGATCAGTCCTGAGTGTTCATTGGAACATTGATGTTGAAGCTGAAATTCCAATACTTCGGCCACCTGGTGCAAAGAACTGACTCTTTTGGAAAGACCCTGATGTTGGGAAAGATTGAAGGCAGGAGGAGAAGGCCACAACAGAGGGTGAGATGGTTGGGTGGCATTACTGACTCAGTGGACATGTGTTTGATTAAACTCTTGGAGTTGGTGAATGCACTGGGAGGCCTGGCGTGCTGCAGTCCATGGGATTGCAGAGTCAGACAGGACAGAGCAACTGAACTGAACTATATGCAATGAATTGTACTGTATAGTGTAGGTAAAACATAAAAAGAAATGCAATAGACTGGGTCCAGCCACAGAAACAAAAATGACTCTATATTTTTTAAATTTGTTAGTGACACAGGTGAGAAGGCAAACAAGGATAGTAAAAGAACCCAGGATTAGCAACATTGGGAAGCTGCTACCTCTCTCAGGCTGGAGAGATACTAAAAATCCCCAAGGCCAGCATCTTCTGCCATGAGTTCTACAGTCGTTGTGAAGCTCTGACACAGAATAGGTTAACTGTGAATTGAAGGGGACTCTGTCTGATGGGTTCTCAAGTCAAGAAGGAAACTAAGGTGTCCCAGAAAAGGAGTGGGAACAGCATATTTTCGCCCCTTCTCTGCTGTTTAACCTTTCATTTAAGCCTTCCGGGTGACATATGCAACCCAGAGAGAAAGGAGGCTTGGAAACCAGAATTTGGTGGGGGAGGGAGAGGAACACTTAGCATAAGTTTTCTAAGAGCAAAGCGTGGGCTTACCAATACCAAATACTTCCTATATTTATACAACTTACCATCTAGTCAAGGAAATTCATCACTTTATAGTGATGAGTATGTCATGTGAGTGTATGTTCCTTGGTTCTTTGTCTCATCACAACAAAGATTTGGAGCGACAGACATTAAAACCCTCTGTGTGTCATAGCTCTTGGGTCTTGGACCAACCACGTTATAGCTCTTAGGCAAATCAGTGTTACAGCTCTATTTTATTTAGAAGATAGCAGGAGAATCCATCCTCGAAGCATGAGGGCATGCCAACCCAAAGACTTGAAGAGAAGAGAGTGGAGAGGCGAGCGGGGGAGGGAGAGAGAGAAGGAGAGAGAGAGAAAGAGCACACGCACGTGCGAAAGAGAGAGAGAAAGTGCTTTAGCTCCTCCTTTTATATATTTTTCCTCCACTTGGGCCTGCCCTATGCAAATTGGACTTAGCCAGGAGTGCTGTTTGTTCTACCTGAAGTCTTCACTCCAGTCTTTGGACCTTCTTTTGTTCTATTTTTGCTGGCTTTTCCCTTCCTTGTCTTTTAGCCACCACCATTTTGGACTCCTTTCGCTATTCTACCTAACTAACATTCCCCCCTCAAGAGATGGGAGGCCCAATTCTTTGGGAAAGGGGCATCGAGATCTTTCTGGCTACTTCCTGCTGAATTGGGATGACGAGGTGTATTGGGCCTCCCCCTATTGCTAATCTCAAGCCTCAGAGTCCTTATAGCGGTGTCCATCTAAGGGTGTGTGATATTTTCCATGATTGGCTGTAGTTTTATATCTTTGTTGAACTGGCACTGCATGTTGTAGCTTGTTGACCTTGGCAGAGACAAAACGGGTTAGACAATTGACAGTACATGGAATAATCATAAGCATCATCAATATGGCATAACAAGGACTAGTAGGGGCATTAGTCAATTTTAAATTCACATTGCCAGGATGGCTCAAGTCCCTCCTTGTTCAGGCATCAGAAGATCTATCTCCTGTCTGTTTTGGAGTACAATCTCTATCAAGCTGTGTTGGGCCTTTAGAGCTATCCTGAGAAATCTTATCCCCAGGAAACAGATTTTGGGGGTGTTCATTAGAATGGTACTCATTGGTAGTCCTGAATAGGTATCTGAGATCTCCCAGAGGCTCACAGGTGTATTGAGTGTCCTCTTCTGTCTTCTACCATGGCTTGACTCATGAGCAGTGAATCCAGGAGTCATGTCCTAGTAGCCTGACTGCTGTGGGGGTAGAAAGTATTACAGGGTAGGGGCCTTTCCATGTGGGCTGGAGTTGAGCCTTTGGGAACCCATCTTTCCAGACTTTAATTAGGACTTGAGTTCCTGGAGCATATAGTGGTGACTCCTTAGAATCTTCTGGGTCCTGGTTCATACCCCGCAAGCGTATATCCTGTTGGAATTGCCCAATGGCCATGGTATAAGACTGGAGGGTCTGAACCTCTGGATCTAGGAAGAGGTCATTGACATAAACGAAAGGTCTCCCATATAGCATCTCATAAGGACTAAGACCAACCTATTCCTTAGGGGCAATGCGGGTGTGGAGGAGAGCTATTAGTAAATCCTCCTTCCATCCCAGGGAGGTCTCCTGGGTTATCTTTTTTATCGCTGATTTTAAGAATTGATTGGATCTTTCTACTTTTCCTGAAGATTGAGGCCTCCAGGCACAATGGAGATAATAAGTAATGCCCAATGCTTTCGAGACCCCTTAGGTGACCTTAGAAGTAAATGATGTCCCATTGTCACTTTGTAATGACCTAGGCATACCAAATCTTGGAATGATTTCATGGAGCTGTTTTTTTACCACCTCCTCAGCCTTCTCAGTCCAAGTGGGAAAGCCTTTAATCCATCCTATGAATGTATCTATCATGACTAATAGGTATTTATACCCTTGAGAAACTGGTATCTGGGTGAAGTTCATCTGCCAGTCCTCTCCTGGTTAGGGCCCATGTCGTTGAACTGGCTGGGCCAGCTGGGGTCTTCGAGCTCCTTGGGGGTTGTTTAATTAACAAGTGGGACAAGAGGAGACCACCTGTCTTATAGTCGTTTGGAAGTCTGTTCCTCTGAAGGACCTTTCTAGTAATCTTTGGAGGGCCTCTTCTCCTAAATGAGTAGTGGCATGTAAGGAGTTAACCAACTTCCATTGGAGGTTACCAGGCAGAAAAAGGAGTCCCTCCTTTTGGAACCACCCCATATGATCTTCTTGAAAGCCCTCGCTCTTAGCTTTAAGAGTCTCACTTTCAGTATATGAAGGAGTTTCTGGCAAATTAGTCTATGGAACTAAGGTGGCAACCCCTTAATAGGTCATGGTTCTGTAATGCTGCTCTCCTAGCTGCCTGATCATCTGCTTGGTTCCCTCATAACACTTCTGTGCTCTCTTTATGGTGTCCTTTACAGTGGGAGACTGAAACCTCAGTGGGCAGATGGACTGCCCCCAGGAGTTGAAGAATCTGATCATCATATTTGATTGGAGACCCTCGGGTGGTCAAGTAGCCCCTTTCTTTCCAAATAGCCACACGTGCATGTAGCACCAGAAAGGCATACTTGGAATCAGTGTAAATGGCTATTCTTTTTCCTTTTCCCAGCTCTAAAGCTCGAGTCAGGGCTATGAGCTTAGCTAATTGGGCTGAAGTACCTGGTGGCAGGGGCTTAGCCTCTATGATCTCAAAATTGGAGACTACTGTATACCTGGCTCTTCTTTTTCCATCCAAGACAAAGCTGCTTCCATCAGTGCACCAGATTTCCTCAGGATTGGCCAGAGAATCTTCTGACAACCCCTCTTGGGGTTTTGTCCAGTGGTCCAAGGTTCCTAGACAAGAGTGAAAGGGGAGAGAGCCCTCGAGGGTAGGTAGGAGGGTGGCTGGGTTAAGAACCCCACAAGAGGGTATAATGAGGCCTGGATTTTCCATCAGCATTACTTGATATCTGAGGATTTTTTGATCAGACATCCATAAATGGCCTCTCCCATTTAGGAGTTGTTTTACTTGGTGGCTGGTAAAAATAGCTGGTTTGCCCTCAAAGGAGAGTTTTAAAGCATCTTCTATCATGATTGCAATAGCTGCAAGATTTCGAAGGCAGGGAGGGCAGCCTCAGGTAGTTGGATCAAGCCTCTTGGATAAGTAAGCTACAGGCTGGGGCTCAGATCCCAATCTTTGAGTTAACACTCCCAAGGCTATTCCCTCTCTTTCATGGACATAAAGTTGGAATGCTTTTTCTGGGTCTGGAAAATTCAAGGCAGGAGCCTGAGTTAAGGCCTGTTTTAGTGTAGCTTCTGCCTTCTTTTGAGGAGTTCCCCACATCAGTAGGATTGAATCATCTCGTCCCTTTAAGCTTTCATATAAGGGCTGGGCAGTTAGACCATAGTTGGGTATCCAGATTCTGCAATATCCAGTTAGCCCCAGGAAAGCTCGCAATTGTTTTCAAGTCTTGGGGGAGGGCAACTGGAGGATTCCTTGTACCCAATCAGAGGACAACCTCCTGGACCCGTGTGTAATCTGAACTCCCAGGTAAGTGACCTTTGTCTCATCCATCTGTGCCTGAGCATGGGAGAATTTATATCTCCTTTCTGCCAAGAAGTTTAGAACCTGAATTGCATGTTGTTGGGCACTTTTCTCATCTGGAGAGCAGATTAGTAGGTCATCTATGTATTGTAATATTTTCCCATTAGGTCCCTGGTCCAGATCTAGGAGATCCTGGCTAAGGGCCTGTCCAAACAGGTGGGGGCTATCTCTGAACCCCTGAGGTAATACTGTCCAAGTCATCTGTTGGTGTTTCTCTCCTGGGGCCTCCCATACAAAGGCAAAAAGATATTGGGATTCTTTAGCCAGTGATATGCAAAAAAATGCATCTTTGAGATCCAAGACTGTAAACCACTTGGCACTGGGTGGGATTTCTCCCAAGATTACATAGGGATTGGGTACTGTGGGATAGAGGGGGAAGAATTGATGCTTTTGAACTGTGGTGTTGGAGAAGACTCTTGAGAGTCCTTTGGACTGCAGGGGAGATCCAACAAGTCCATTCTGAAGGAGATCAGCCCTGGGATTTCTTTGGAAGGAATGATGCTAAAGCTGAAACTCCAGTACTTTGGCCACCTCATGCAGAGAGTTGACTCATTGGAAGACTCTGATGTTGGGAGGGATTGGGGGCAGGAGGAGAAGGGGACGGCAGAGGATGAGATGGCTGGATGGCATCACTAACTCGATGGACATGAATCTGAGTGAACTCTGGGAGTTGTTGATGGACAGGGAGGCCTGGCGTGCTGCGATTCATGGGGTTGCAAAGAGTCGGACATGACTGAGCAACTGAACTAAACTGAACTGACAGCTTCATTTATGATCCAGAGCTCTTGAACCATTGGCCAGATTTCATCTTTTTTCTTTACTGTGAGGATTGGGGTGTTACGTGGTGAACCTGGATAAATAAATTCCTATGCCCACAAGCAAGGAATTTATTTATTAAAGGCTGGAGTCCCATCCGAGCCTCTCTTTTGAGAGGATATTGTTTCCAGTTAGGAAATCGAGTGGGATCTCAGAGGACAATGATGACCAGCTCAGCTTGGTGGGCTCGTCCAGGAATCCCCTGGTCCCACACCTGGAGGTTAATTTTGTCTTCTTTTGTTCTTCAGTAGTAACCAGGAGCTGCAGGGCTCTAGGGGCTGAAAAACTTCCCATCACATGGGTGGTCTCCAGTTTAATGAGTATATCTCTTCCCAGTAAGGGAGTAGGATGCTCAGGGACCACCAGAAACTGGTGGGAAAATATTTGTCCACCCCAGCAACAAAGAAGTGCTCGGGTGAATCTTTTAGTAGTTGCTTTTCCTGTAGCACCCAAAATGGTACAGTTTTGGGAAGAGAAGGCTCCAAAGTAGGAGATCAAGACAGAGTAGGTAGCCCCTGTGTCAACCAATAAATTCTCAGACCTACCTGCCACATCCAATTGCACCCTTGGCTCCAGCCCCGTGATGGTTACCTGTGACAGGCGGGCTGGCTGGAGCGGGCTGCTTCAGTCCTCTTGAACCGTCGAGAGGGTAGGCTTGGCGCTTGACCTTGAGGCTCCTGGGTCCCGAAGGCAGAGTGTCACCCAATGTCCCAGTTGATGGCATTCGTGGCAAGCCATTCTAGAAGACTTGTCATGATTTGGACACTCTTTGGCCCAATGCCCCGCTTGACTACAGATCAGGCATTTGTCTCGTGCCTTGTCCTTCAAGGTTTGCCATGGGGCTTCTCTGGAGGGCCGCCAGAATCTGGGCATGGCTTGTCTCTTTCTTTCTCTCCCTCTCCTGGGCCTTGGCCTCCTTCTCCTGTTCTCTGTTATAAAAGGTATTGGTGGCTGTCTGGACCCTCTCATCTAAAGAGGCAGCAGGGTCCTGCTGTCGTAGCTGTTGTAACTTTATTCTGATATCTAATGTACATTGGAACAAGAATTTGTCCTTTAATATCACCTGTCCCTCGTAAGAGTTTAAGTTCAGATTGGTAAACTTTTGGAGTGCCTCTTTTAGCCTTTCCAGAAGGGCAATGGGGTTCTCATTGGGTTGCTGAGTTATTGTTGAGACTGGGCACAGTCCCACAAGTAATAGGCTTCTTTTTGTTTCCATGGGTGGACTTCCTTAGGGCTGAGTCTTTCTGAAGCTTATCCTACCCAGAACTGTTGCAATCTGAGAGCCAGGCATCCCTGGGTCAGGGTGCAGATCCCCAGGCAGGCTGAGGTGTGACAGCCTCCTATAGATCGAATTCCTGGGCAGGTCGAGGCATGAATATCTCCTGTGACCCCTGGGACTAGCAGATCCCCGAGCAGGTTGAGGCGTGACAACCCTTCGAAGACCAAATCCCTAGGCAGGTCAAGGCATGATGACCTCCTGGGACCCCCAGACTGGAGTTGGGCATCCTCAAGATCTCCAGTGTGACCAGTACTGGGTAGGATTAGGGGGTTGGATATTATAGAGTATTTCCTTCCCAAATCCAGCTTTTTCCTGGTTATCTCTCCAGAAGATTGTAGGTCTGGATGGGGTCAGGAAAAGAGCATGAAACAGGAGGGAAGGGGGCAGAGCACAACCTTTGAAAGAATGACATAGCACAAGGCTATAATGTAAACCAATTAAAATCGGTTGGGTCTAAGACAACAAGTCAAATTCAAGTAAACCTTAATCTCCAATCTATGAGCCAACAGACACACCCAAATGTGTCAGGACAGCTCAAAGACACTGTCAAAAAATGGAGGAGTGGGTGGTTCCCCAAAGGCTGGGATGATCCTCTCACTCATTAGCATATGAATTCATCCCACTTGCAAAACCTAGCCAGGCCACATTCCATGGCCAGTACCTTGTAGAGTGGGCACTTCTCTCTGAATCTTAACAAGTCTACCTCTTATCTATTGTTTGCCTCTCAATGAATTTTTGCAATGAGACCTCAGAGTCTGAGCTTTATTAGATACCCAAAGACATTCTGGGTTTTGGTCAGGCTCAAGTCCCAGTAGAGGGCTGAAGGACGGGAGGAAAAAGCAGTGGGAAAAACGTGCCAAGGAATCCCCTTCATAGCCTGCCAGAAAATTTGTTAAATATCTGACAGGTGCTCACAGTTTTATTGGTTTGATCCTTGGCACAAAGAAGAGTAAGGACAGAAGAGTAAGGACACAAGCTGTTACCAGCTTGTGTAACAGCTACTGGGGCTCAGCAGATAGTGCCTTTGGGGCATGGTGAGGAGTAGCATATTCACAGAGGTTCGAGAAAATAAGAAACGAGAGATTGTAAAGGAATTAAGATTTTGTTAGGCCTGTCCCTCCAGCCATAGGAGTGAGGACCTCTTACCTTAACCAGAGGTCTTCTTGAATCTGAGACTGGGCTGCATGAGCGTTCTGCTGAGTTTGTTTTTCGTTGTCCTGGTTTCCAGCACGATGGGCCTTCCCCTGCACTGGATTTTCTGTTCCGCCTCTACCGCGGGAGCGTCTCTGAGTTGGGCTCGTGCTGTACCTAGGCTCTTCTGCACAGAGGTTGTTTCAGCCAGGTTAAACCTGAGTCATGGCACCATAGATGTCACGTGAGTGTATGTTCCTCAGTTCTTTGTCTCGTCACAACAAAGATTTGGAGCAACGGACATTAAAGCCCTTGGTGCATCACAGCTCTTGGGTCTTGGACAAACTATGTTATAGCTGTTAGGCAAATCAGTGTTACAGCTCTATTTTATTTAGAAGATAGCAGGACAATACATCCTCGAAGCAAGCCAACCCAAAGACTCCAAGAGAAGAGAGTGGAGGAGTGAGCGGGGGAGGGAGAGAGAGAGAGAGGGAGAGAGAGAGAAAGAGCGCACGCAAGCGGGAGAGAAAAAGAGGAAGAAAGCACTTTGGCTCCTCTTTTTTTATGTTTTTTCCTCCACTTGGACCTGCCCTATGCAAATTGGGCTTAGCCAGGAGTGCTGTTTGTTCTATCTGAAATCTTCACTCTGGTCCTTGGACCTTCTTTTGTTCTATTTTTGCAGGCTTTTCCCTTCCTTGTCTTTTAGCCACCACCATTTTAGACTCCTTTTCCCTATTCTACCTACCTAACAAGTAGATAAACCAAAGATGCAAGTAATTTGTGTACTTCAGTCCATGGGGTTGCAAAAGGTCAGACACCACTGAGCAACTGAACTGAACTGAACTGAACTGGACTGGTAAATGCTTGTGTTAGTGCACAGGAGATTTAAATCAACACCCACATAATAGGGGAAAAATAGCTCTAAATTATATATTGATAGATGTTTGAGGTTCAATATTATAAATATTTGATTTCTGTGCTTTTAAATTATTTCATTATTTTGAGTATTCAACATATTCACATATGTTGAATCATTTTTACTTATTTGAAGTTATCCTCGATCAGTTTAAGGAATGAATTTTACTGAATGCCTACTATGTGCTGAGGATTTTTCATTTACTACCATATGAACTCTTGGACTGCAAGGAGATCCAATCAGTCCATCCTAGGGGAGATCAGTCCTGGGTGTTCATTGGAAGGACTGATGTTGATGCTGAAACTCCAATACTTTGGCAACCTGATGAGAAGAGCTGACTCATTTGAAAAGACCCTGATGCTGGGAAAGATTGAGGGCAGGAGGAGAAGGGGATGACAGAGGATGAGGTGGTTGGATAGCATCACTGATTCAATGGACATGAGTTTGGGTGAACTCTGGGAGTTGGTGATGGACAGGGAGGCCTGGTGTGTTGTGGTTTATGGGGTCGCAAAGAGTCGGACATGACTGAGTGACTGAACTGAACCGAACCGAACCATATGAACATGACAAAATCTTATCTATGTTCTTGAGAAGCAGAATTGGTCTACTATAAAGATACTCATGATAAAGATTATTGAATACTGCAACAGAAGCTTAAAGAAAACAGTTAAAACACTGACTGGCCCTTAGCGACAAAGTAAAAGTATACAAGGAGAAGAAGATAGTAAAATATTTTGAAGCTCAGGGAGTAGTACTGGCAAACACACAGGCCAATGAGACCTTGACATATTTTAGCAACAGATCAGTTTGAGTCTGGTGTTTATGGCATTTCTTTGCAGCGGTTGTAAAAAGTGAAACTGATGAGGGAGGTTGGGTTTTATTTGCCTGTAAAAGAGGGTGCATTTCATTCTGTAAAACATGTTGTAAGCCTTTGCTTTTGTCTTTTTTTTTTTTTTTTTTTTAAGTTGTAGAAACATTTTTCTTAACAGAGTCCAATGCTGAAATCTAATGTGCAGGATAATGAAATTGTAACTTTTGTGAATTGACTTGGAGAAGTCTATCTTCCCTTTTTACTACCCTTTGCTTTGCCAACCAGAACTAACTAAATTCTTCAATCATGGGATCTATAGAAAATTATTCCTAGACATTATAGAGTCAACAAATGTATTTAAATAGATAAATGACTTTTTTTTTTTAAACAAAGAAAACACTTATGACAGCAAAGAAGAAAAAAAGAAAAGAGAGATCCATTCATTACTTTGTTTACTAATCCTCAGCTTTTTGCTATATGCTAAGCAAGGGGAACACCAGGTAACCAAGATCCAGTTTCTCCTTTCTATATGTTAAGGAGGGAGACAAAGGTAAACAGATAGTCCCAATTCATGGTACTAAGGGCTATGTTTGGGCTAAGTTCAGTGTAAATCTCACTTCATCCTGAGAAACCAGAAAGACCTCAGGGAAAGTAAAATCTAGATGGACATGAAGAGAGTGAGCGGGAATTCTTCTGGTAGAGAGGTGAGTAAGAGAAGGGAGAACATTTCAGGTTGATGGAGCAGCATATTCAAGGACAGAAATAAAGGCATTAAGAAAAATGTGGAGATTTGGGGGAAATGCTGTTCAGTAAAACTATACAAAGAAGATTGGAGTGGTGAATTCAGAAAAGTAAGCAAAAGCCAAATCAGGAATTTTTGTAAGCCTCATTAAACATTATCTGCTTTACCCTTGGATAAATCCTTTGTCATCAAAGTAGCTCAAGTGTTTGGAGATAGCAAGAGTCTACTAATAGACTGCTAATGACAGGGCCTTGCACATCTGCAGAGGGATTCCAACATTTTAGAAGCAACAATATTTGAGTTTTTTTGCAATAATATTTGTTGTTTTTACATATCAACACATCATAGGGGACAATCTAAAGTGAAACTAGCTCCACCCAAAGTACAGATGGAGAAATGTGGTCAATATTCTCATCCTTCCTCTCTCTGATTCTATTTGCCTAAAAAGCCTCTTGATGAAAGTGGAAGAGGAGAGTGAAAAAGTTGGCTTAAAGCTCAACATTCAGAAAATGAAGATCATGGCATCCGGTCCCATGACTTCATGGGAAATAGACGGGGAATCAGTGGAAACAGTGTCAGACTTTATGTTTTGGGGCTCCAAAATCACCTCAGATGGTGACTGTCAGCCATGAAATTAAAAGACAGCTTTACTCCTTGGAAGAAAAGTTATGACCAACCTAGATAGTCATATTCAAAAGCAGAGACATTATTTTGCCGACTAAGGTCTGTCTAGTCAAGGCTATGGTTTTTCCTGTGGTCATGTATGGATGTGAGAGTTGGACTGTGAAGAAGGCTGAGCGCTGAAGAATCGAAGCTTTTGAACTGTGGTGTTGGAGAAGATTCTTGAGAGTCGCTTGGACTGCAAGGAGATCCAACCAGTCCATTCTGAGGGAGATTAACCCTGGGATTTCTTTGGAAGGAATGATGCTGAAGCTGAAGCTCCAGTACTTTGGCCACCTCATGCGAAGTGTTGACTCATTGGAAAAGACTCTGATGCTGGGAGAGATTGGGGGCAGGAGGAGAAGGGGATGACCGAGGATGAGATGGGTGGATTGCATCACCGACTCGATGGACGTGAGTCTGAGTGAGCTCTGGGAGTTGGTGATGGACAGGGAGGCCTGGCGTGCTGCGATTCATGGTGTCACAAAGAGTCGGACACGACTGAGCGACTGAACTGAACTGACCCATTCATGAAGATACCTTTAACTTCATACTGTTAGTCCATTTACTGTGATCACTTTTATTTATTGAGGTCCTCCTTACTGTTAGTCACTCAGTCCTGTCTGACTGTTTGTGACTCCATGGACTATAGCCCGCTAGGCTCCTCTGTCCATGGAATTCTCCAGGTAAGAATACTGGAGTGGGTTGCCATTTCCTTTTCCAAGGGTTCTTCCTGACCCAAGAATGAAACCCAGGTCTCAGAGTTGCAGGCAGATTCTTTATAGTCTGAGCCACTATGGAAGCTGCCTTTTAGGTCCTCTATTCTTTGTCAAAAAACAAAAGTTAACTTTAAAGAAACTTTTGCTATCTTTGCTCAAAACTGATAGTATTCTTATTAATCCTTAATTCACTTCTTTGTTCTTTGTTGATGCAACTGAAAATGTCAGAAAATGCTAAACATATTACACACAATAGGAAGTGTCCAAGCCCAGGAGAGGAGCATATAATGAGGTTCCTGGGGAAAAGCAGAAATTCTGGATATCTTAAAATCCAGTCTGTATTCAAGAAATATTTATTGAATGAGTGAATGGTCCATTCACATTATTTTCTGTATTTCTGAAGGATGGTACATTCATTTACTCATTTAACAAGAGTTTATTAAATGCTTCCTGTAATCCAGACACTCCTCTAGGCACTGATTACATATTTATATATAGGATTATATTTAAATTAGACTTTTGTTTTGTTGTATGTGGTTAATTATGTAATTTAAAGACCACTTTTTGGAGAAATGTTGTGGGACCAACAAAATAATGATATTAGAGGCATGAAGGTTTGAGGTGTGGGTCCCTAGAGGGTTTGGGTTGCCCAGGGGCCTGGATCCCTGCCCCGACGTGGTCATCCATCTGTCCTATTTGGAGGTCCAGAGCAGAGCTAGGGGCTAGATTCAGAGCTGGATGTTCTTGTATGGTGAGGGGTTGTAGACAGGCTTGGTTTTAGGTCTAATGGTCAAGCTTCAGTCCCTTTCGAATTAAATCCTGTGTATGGATAGTTACCCATCTTCATCATGCCATTGTATGTGGCTCTCAAGTTTCTCAGCATCATTTATTGAAGAGACTGTAACTTTCCCCATTGATATTCTTAACTCCTTTGCCGTAAATTAATTGGCCATATATCTATGGACTTTTTTGGGCTCTCTCTTCTGTTACTTTGATTTATGTTTCTGTTTCTACCCTAATACTATACTATTTTGATTATTAAAGTTTTATGATGTATTTTGAAATCAGGTTGTGGTTCATCTAGCTATTTTTCTTTCTAGAGATTTTTTCGACTGTTTGGGATCTTTTGTTGTTTCATTGTTGTTGTTTAGTCATTAAATCGTGTCTGACTCTTTGTGACCCAATGGACTGCAGCACTCTGTCCTTCACTATCTCAGAAATTTGCTCAAATTCATGTCCATTGAGTCAGTGATGCTATCTAACCATCATATCCTCAGCCATCCCCTTCTCCTTTTGCCTTCAGTCTTTCCCATAGGCCATCCCTGGTGGCTCAGATGGTAAAGAATTCACCTGCAATGTGGGAAACTGGGTTCAATTTATAGGCTGGGAAGATCCTCTGGAGGAGGACATGGCAACCCACTCCAGTATTCTTGTCTGGAGAATCCCCACAGACAGAGGAGCCTGGTGGTCTACGGTCCATGGGGTTGCATAGAGTCAGACACTACTGAGAGACTAAGCATTTCCCAGCATCAAAGGGCCATTTTCTATGGAAAATTATAATGGGATTTTGATGGATAATCAGTCAGTTCAGTTGCTCAGTCGTGTCCGACTCTTTGCGACCCCATGGACTGCAGCCTGCCAGGCTTCCCTATCCATCACTAGCTCCTGGAGCGTACTCAAACTCATATCCCTCATGTTTTTATAGCCATCCAAAATCTCATCCTCTGTCGTTCCCTTTTCCCCTTGCCTTCAATCTTTCCCAGCATCAGGGTCTTTTCAAATGAGTCGGTTCTTCGAATCAAATGGCCAAAGTATTGGAGTTTCAGCTTTAGCATCAGTCCTTCCAATGAACAGTCAAGGCTGATTTCCTTTAGGATGGACTGATTGGATCTCCTTGCAGTCCAATGGACTCTCAAGAAGGAAAGGAGTAAGGAAAGGAAAGGATGAAGAGAAGAAATAGGGGAACTATTCTCTTGCAGTCCAAGGCACTCTGAAGAATGTTCTCTAACATGACAGTTCAAAAGCATCAATTCTTCAGCTCTCAGCTTTCTTTGCTTCCCTGGTGGCTCAGAAGTTAAAGTGTCTGCCCACAATGCGGGAGACCTGGGTTCGATCCCTGGGTCGGGAAGATCCCCTGGAGAAGGAAATGGCAACCCACTCCAGTATTCTTGCCTGGAGAATTCAATGGGCGGAGGAGCCGGGTGGGCTACAGTCCATGGGGTCGCAAAGAGTCGGACACGACTGAGCAACTTCACTTCACTTCAGCTTTCTTTATAGTCCAACTCTCACATCACACATGACTACTGGAAAAACCATAGCTTTGACTGGACCTTTGTTGACAAAGTAATGTCTCTGCTTTTTAATATGCTGTCTAGGCTGGTCACAGCTTTTCTTCCAAGGAGCGAGCCTCTTTTAGTTTCATGGCTGCAGTCACTATCTGCAGTGATTTCAGAACCCCCCAAAATAAAGTCCCTCACTGTTTCTATTGTTCTCCATCTATTTGCTATGAAGTGATGGGACCGGATGCCTGATCTTAGTTTCTGAATGTTGAGTATTAAGCCAACGTTTTCACTCTCCTCTTTCACTTACATCAAGAGGTTCTTTAGTTCTTCCTGGCTTTCTGCCATAAGGGTGGTGTCATCCGCATATCTGAGGTTATTGATATTTCTCCCAGCAATCTTGATTCCAGCTTGTGCTTCATCTAGCCCAGCATTTCACATGATGTACTCTGCATATAAGTTAAATAAGCAGAGCGACAATACTTGACATACTTCTTTCCCGATTTGGAACCTGTCTGTTGTTCCATATCCAGTTCTAAATGTTCATAGGGGATTACATTGTATTTATAGATTGCTCTGGGTACTTTTAATTCCCAAAATGGACATTTTAATAATAAGTCATCTAATCCATAGACCTGAAATATCTTCTTTTTAAATTTTTGTCTTTTTCACATTCTTTCATCAGTGACTTACAGTTTTCAGTGTATAGGTCTTTTACCACCTTGGTTTAAATTATTTTTAGGTACTTTATTCTTTTTGATAAAAATTTAAATGATTGTTTTCTTAATTTCTTTTTCAGATTATTTTTGTTATTAGTGTATAGATATACAGCATATTTGTGTGTAATGATTTTGTATCCTGTGATGTTAATGAGTTTGATTATTAGTTCTAACAGCTTTTTAATGGAGTTTTTAGGGTTTGTTATATATAATATCAGGCCATGTGCAATTAGTGACAGTTTCCCTTTTTTTTAATTTGGATATCTTTTTACTTCTTTCTTACCTATATTGCTGTGGCTAGGAATTCCAATATTATGTTGCATAAAAATGATGACAGTATATTTTCTTGTCTTTTTCCTGATCTTAAAGAGCTTCAGCTTTTCACTGTCTACTACAATATTAGCTGCAGGCTTATCATACTTGATCTTTATTATGTTGAGATACACACCATCTATAGCCTCTTTGTTGAGAGTTGTTATCATAAATGGATTTTGAATTTTCTCAAATCCTTTTTCTGCATCTATTGAGAAGTTCTTTTGATTTGTGGGCTTTGTTTTATTAATGTGAGTCCCTGGAATAATCCCAGTTGATCATGTCCTATGACCCTATTAATGTATTTTTGAATTTGGTTTGCTAATCTTTCATTGAGAAATGTTACATTTATTTTCATCAGAGATGTATATGTATTAGTCGTTCAGTGGTATTTTACTCTTTGTAACTCTATAGACTGTAGTGCTCCAAGTTCCTCTGTCCATGCAATTCTCCAGGCAAAAAAAACTGGAGTGAGTAGCCATTTCCTACTCTAGGGCATTTTCCCAACCCAGGGGTTGAACCTGTGTCTCCTGTATTGTAGGCAGATTTTTTACTGTCTGAGCCACCAAGGAAGGAGATATGGCCTGTAATTTTCTCTTCTGTAATGTCTTTGGTTTGGGTATCGGGGTAATGGTGACCCTGTAGAATGAACTTGGGAGTGTACTATCCTCTTCAATTTTTTGCAATAAATTGGGAAGGCTAGGTATTAGCTCTTCTTTATATGTTTGTTAGAATTCCCCTGTGATGCTATCCTCTCCTGGCCCTGATTATTTTTGGCATGTTGTTTGTATTTTCATTTGTCTCAAGGTATATTTTGATACTTTTTTTGATACTTTTGATTTCTTTTTTGACCCATTGATTGTTCACGACCATGTTATTTAATCTCTACATATTTTCAACTTTTTTAGTTTTCTTGTAATTAATTACTAGTCATTATCATTGAGGTCAGAAAATACACTTTGTATGATATTGACCTTCTTAAATTTATTAAAACTTGATTTGTGGCCTAAAATATATGATCTGTCCTAGAGAATGTCCTATGCATGCTTGAAAACAGTGTGTATTCTGTTGCTTTTAGATGAATGTTCTGTATGTCTGTTAAGTCTGTCTGGCCTAACATGTCCCAGAAAGTCACTGTTTCTTTATTGATTTCTGTATGGATGATTTATCCATTGATGAAAGTTTAGTATATATGTTTCATGCTTCTGACTCTTGAGAACTGTTAAATATTTGGCTACTATGACCATTACATCTCCTCTTCTGACTCTTTATATCATACATTTATATATATGCTCCTAGGTTGAGTTCATAAATACTTACAAATTTTATATCGTCTTCCTTGATTGACCTCTTTATCATTATATTATGTTGCTGTTCAGTTGCTCATCTGTGTCTGACTCTTTGCAACTCCATGGACTGTACTACACCAGGTTTCCCTGTCCTTCATCATCTCCTGGGGCTTGCTCAAACTCATGTCCATTGAGTCGGTGATGCCATCCAACTATCTCATCCTCTGTCATCACCTTCTCCTGTCTTCAACCTTTCCCAGTATCAGGGTCTTTTCCAGTGAGTCGACCCTTCATATCAGGTGGTCGAAGTATTGAAGCTTCAGCTTCAGCATCAGTCTTTCTAATGAATATTCAAGGCTGATCTCTTTTAGGATTGACTGGCTTGATCTCCTTGCAGTCCAAGGGACTCTGCAGAGTCTTCTCCAACACCGCAGTTAGAAAACATCAACTTTTCAGCACTCGGCCTTTTTTTATGGTTCAACTCTGACATCCATACATGACTACAGGAAAAACCATAGCTTTGATTATGCAGACCTTTGTTGGCAAAGCAATGTCTCTGCTTTTTAATATGCTGTCTAGGTTGGTCATAATTTTTCTTCCAAGGAGCAAGCATCTTTTAATTTCATGGCTGCAGTCATCATCTGCAGTGATTTTGGAGCCCAAGAAAATAGTCTTTCACTGTTTCCATTGTTTCCCCATCTATTTTTTATGGAATTACAGGACCAGATGCCATGGTCTTAGTTTTCTGATCATTATATAATGACCTCTTTATCTCTTATTCCAGTTTTTGCCTGAAAATCTATTTTGTCTGATATATGTATAGCTACTCCAGCCAGCTTTTGATTTTCATCTGCATGGAATATCCTTTTCCATTCCTTCACTTCCAGCCCATGTGTCCTTACTTCTGAAGTGAGTCTGTTGTAGACAGCATATAGGCATTTCTTTTGAAAAAAGAAAAAAAAAATCCATTCTGCGACTCTATGTCTTTTCATTGGAGAAACAGTCAATTTGTATTTAAGATAATTAGTCATAGATATGTAGTGATTGCCATTTTGTTGTTTTCTGGCTCTTTTGTAGTTCCTCTATTTCTTCTCTTACTCCTTTCTTTCCTGGTTTGATGATTTTTTGTCATGGTATTCTTAGACTGTGTATATACTCTAGTTCTTTGTTTTGTCATTACCTGGAGGTTTTCAGGGAACAACTTATATTTATAACAAGCTAATTTAAGTTCATAACAATCTATGTTTGAGTTTATTCAAAAGCATTACATATAATTATACAAAGTCAGACATATATGATACATATATTATGATTCCACTTATGTGAATTTCTGAGAGTCAAAACCATAGTGACAGACAGCTAATCAATACTTTTGCAAGGATGAGGTTGGGAAGGGAACATTTTTAAATCATTGAAATATTCTATATTGCTGTGGTCCCCAACCATTTTAGCACCAGGGACCAGTTTCATGGAAGACAAGTTTTCTATGGACTGAGGTGGGGGGATGGTTTTGGGATGACTCACATGGATTACATTTATCATGTACTTTATTTCTATTATTACTACATTAGCTCCACTTCAGATCACCAGGCATTAGATTCTGGAGGTTGAGCACCTCTACTATATTATAACTTTTTATAATTCTATGCTTGCATTTGTCAGTAATTTCAAACTATACATGTAAAATTGGTGAAATTTATTATGCATAAATTGTATCTCAAAGAAGCTAATAAAAATATTAGTGATAGCATAGAATATATGACAAGTCATGCTGGGATGATTTATATCCATGTGGGAAAATAGAGTTTTCCTATATCATACTGTGTTCAAAAATGAATTTTAGGTAGATTAAAGAAGAAGAGATAATATATTGGGGAAAATAATCCAGAGTACTTTTGTTTTAGGCCAAAAATTTTAATGAAAGGGTTAGAGAGCAAAGTGAAAGTGAGAGTTATGGAAATGTGATAAAAGATATGAAGAGAATGTGACAAACATATCACTATCATTTTTTATGCTGATTATTAATAAATAGGTATGTATTATGTTTATTATGCAATATATGATACATCTACATGTAAGAGTTTTAAAAAGGAATAAAAGGAGGCAAATGTGCAAGCAGATAGACAATTTGAAAGCAGCAGTAACAGTTGTTAAGCATAGGCCCATCCATGCTGCTGCTGCTGCTGCTGCTGCTAAGTCGCTTCAGTCGTGTCCTACTCTGTGCGACCACATAGACAGCAGTGCATCAGGCTCCACCGTCCCTGGAATTCTCCAGGCAAGAACACTGGAGCAGGTTGCCAATTCCTTCTCCAAGGCCCATCATAGCCAAAGATAATTATTAGTAATTCAGGCTCAAAACTTGATCTTTCTTGAAGCACAATAAATAATCATGGAACCCTGCTGGATCATGGAAAAAGCAAGAGAGTTCCAGAAAAAACATCCAATTCTGCTTTATTGACTATGCCAAAGCCTTTGACTGTGTGGATCACAATAAACTGTGGAAAACTCTAAAAGAGATGGGAATACCAGACCACCTGATCTGCCTCTCGAGAAATCTGTATGCAGGTCAGGAAGCAACAGTTAGAACTGGACATGGAACAACAGACTGGTTCCAAATAGGAAAAGGAGTGAGTCAAGGCTGTATATTGTCACCCTGCTTATTTAACTTATATGACAGAGTACATCATGAGATATGCTGGACTGGAAGAAACACAAGCTGGAATCAAGATTGCCGGGAGAAATATCAGTAACCTCAGATATGCAGATGATACCACCCTTATAGCAGAAAGTGAAGAGGAGCTAAAAAGCCTCGATGAAAGTGACAGTGAAGAGTGAAAAAGTTGGCTTAAAGCTCAACATTCAGAAAACGAAGATCATGGCATCCAGTCCTGTCACTTCATGGGAAATAGATGGGGAAATAGTGGAAACCGTGTCAGACTTTATTTTGGGGGTCTCCAAAATCACCGCAGATGGTGACTGCAGCCATGAAATTAAAAGACGCTTACTACTTGGAAGAAAAGTTATGACCAACCTAGATAGCGTATTCAAAAGCAGAGACATTACTTTGCTGACTAAGGTCTGTCTAGTCAAGGCTATGGTTTTTCCTGTGGTCATGTATGGATGTGAGAGTTGGACTGTGAAGAAGGCTGAGCATCGAAGAATTGATGCTTTTGAACTGTGGTGTTGGAGAAGACTCCTGAGAGTCCCTTGGATGGCAAGGAGATCCAACCAGTTCATTCTGAAGGAGATCAGCCCTGGGATTTCTTTGGAAGGAATGATGCTAAAGCTGAAACTCCAGTACTTTGGCCACCTCATGCGAAGAGTTGAATCACTGGGAAGACTTTGATGCTGGGAGGGATTGGGGACAGGAGGAGAAGGGGACGACTGAGGATGAGATGGCTGGATGGCATCACTGACTCAATGCACGTGAGTCTGAGTGAACTCTGGATGTTGGTGATGGACAGGGAGGCCTGGCGTGCTGCGATTCATGGGGCCGCAAAGAGTCGGACACGACTGAGCGACTGAACTGAAGTGAATCCTACTACAAGTTAACTGTTGTTTTCAGCAGATGTCTGAAAGCAAAACAGATTTTCTGGGACAAACTGTAGTTTTCAGCTGTCACAAGTGCAATATTTGCAGTCAGATATCACACTGTCTTTCATGGACAAATGGTATCTCTGGTCCTTTCTTTTGAATCTGGGAAGGGGCTTGAGACTGCTCCAAACCAATCAGTATCATGGAAGCCTTACTATGTAAATTCTGAGGCAATGTCATTTCAAGGCCACAATTTCCTCTTGGCCACTCTTGGTACACATGCTTGAAGCCTGAGTCTCCATGTAACAACTCTCAATTACCTTGAAAATGCTATGTTGGAAAATTACATAGAAGTAAAGAAAGACATCTAAGGACTCCTGGCCATTCTCATGCTTGGGCAAGACTTCCTGCCAGAAGAATCCCAATAGAGGTAACGGCATGTGAGTAAGAGAGATTTCAGGTGATTCCAGACTATAGGCTTCAAGCTTTCCCAGCTCAGGTTCTGCTGAGGCACCAGCCCAGTCTCCAGATGGGTGAACAAAATAATTGTCATTTTACATGACTGAGTTTAAGGGTTTTGTATGCAGCATTAGATATCCATAACTTTTATCTAAAAATATAAAGTGGATTGAAAACGTAAATGGAAATACAATCATCAAGTGGGGAAAGACAGTTTGTTTTTAACATGACTTTCATGAAGGAGTGGGCATTTCATGTCTGTGTCTTCAGACAAGATGTAGAATGCAGAGTAGAAGCTTAGATAAAACATCTAGAGGGCTTGCAGATTTGGAAGACAGTAGCTGAAAAGTGATCTCTCTGATGAAGGTATATGTACTGCACCTTTGTGTTTCCAAGTATCTGATAACTCCTGATTCAGAGTGTCTGAAAAAAATGGAAAGGGTAAGGAGTCAAGATCTGGGACAGTGCTGTCTATTCAATTTTTTGAGGAAAACAGCATCATTCCTGGAGCATACCCAGTGGAATTCTTTTAAGAATTGACTAATGGTCACCTGTCACTGTTGCATAACCAGGGTACATGGCTATCATGTAACTGGACAAAATGCAGCTATAACCTACTATGCTTCTATTAGTAAAGAAAAAAGAGAAAATAGATATTGAATAGTTAATACATAGTCTGCCAAATTTGGTGAGAGGAATATTAAAGTCTAGAACTCCTGGAAACAGAAGAAGCCCAAAAGAGAACAGGATAGTCACAAGTCTTCCAACTCCAACCAAGTTCTGATGATTCTGTTTGAAATTCTGAATCCAGTATGCTGGCCAGCTCTACCCTGGAATTTTCTGACTTGAGATAAGAGGAATTCAGATAATTCCTGGGTATCTGTTTCCCTGAAATTGAAAAGGTCCAAAAACACCAGGCTGACCCCCTATGAGCCTTCTAGTTATCCCAGGTTTGCATCCTGCCACGGTAGAGATCCTCATAAGAAAATGACAGCAGTTAAAGTTCAAGGTGCCAAATTCTTAATCTGTCCATTACTCTTAACTCAATACTCCACTTCCTTATCTACACTAAACGTTAAACTTTTGCAAAGAACTTGTCTATGTAGAAGGTTTCAGATTTGTAAAAAGAAATATAATGATCCTTGGCAAAGGTTATGGAATGTGAAAATGGACTTAGTATACAAAAGATATGTTTGAACATATAGAAACCTGCTAAAGAGATTACTAGCCTAATAGATTATTAGAGATTTGGAGTACACAGTTGTTGTTATGGTAAGTAAACTGAAGTAATGAAACATCTCAGTGAAAGAAAACAACATAGTGAAATACAAGGATTGGAGGAAAAGTGAGATAATGCAAAGAAATAAAAAGTTATGTGACAGAATTAATATCTATTTATAAAGGAGAAAATTGTCATTATAGAAGTAAAATTTACATTGGGCATAACAATTATCATGTTAAAATAGGGAAATGGGCTTTCCTGGTGGCACAAATGATAAAGAATCTCCTGCAATGTGGGAGACCTGGGTTCCATCCCTGGGTTGGGAAGATCCCCTGGAGGAGTGTATGGCAACCCACTCCAGTATTCTTGTTTGGAGAATCCCCATGGACAGAGTAGCTTGGTGAGCTGCAGTCCATTAGGTCACAATGAGTCAGACACAACTGAGCAACTAAGCCAAAGCAAAAATAGGGAGATAAAGGAGAGAAAATTAGGCCAAGTGAAATGTAAAAGCATGTAAAAGGTTTTGAAAAAAAAAGTAGTCACTGTATGATAGAGAAGATTTTCTAATGTACACATTATTGCTGACACTTTTAAAGAAACAAAACAAGTGGAATAGGATACATAAAAGCAGAAACAAATGAAAAAGTTTTTCAAAGGGACAGTTTAAAATACTTGCATGAAGTAACTGAAAACTTGATGCTTGAAGCTAAAACCACATCAATTAACACGTGTACTTTAAGAAAATAATAAATAATCTTATGGCATTCAGGAGGAAGATTCAGTTTTTCTGTAAACCAGAATAAATAAGGCTGGTTGGAGAAGACTCTTGAGAGTCCCTTGGACTGCAAGGAGATCCAACTAGTCCATTCTGAAGGAGATCAACCCTGGGATTTCTTTGGAAGGAATGATGCTAAAGCTGAAACTCCAATACTTTGGCCACCTCATGTGAAGAGTTGACTGATTGGAAAAGACTTTGATGCTGGGAGGGATTGGGGGCAGGAGGAGAAGGGGACAACAGATGATGAGATAGCTGGATGGCATCACTGATTCGATGGACGTGAGTCTGAGTGAAATTCGGGAGTTGGTGATGGACAGGGAGGCCTGGCGTGCTGCAATTCATGGGGTCGCAAAGAGTCGGACACGACTGAACGACTGAACTGAACTGGTTTTAATAAAGAGGGAAATATAATGATAACTCAAATAAATGAAATCCCTGCTCTTACAGATGTTGCTCTATTATCCACCTATTCATCTTCATTCTTATTTAACTACCTATTGAGTTGTATTTGCCGACTAATGTCCATCTAGCCAAGGCTACGGTTTTTCCTGTGGTCATGTATGGATGTGAGAGTTGGACTGTGAAGAAGGCTGAGAGCTAAAGAATTGATGCTTTTGAACTGTGGTGTTGGAGAAGACTCTTGAGAGTCCCTTGGACTGCAAGGAGATCCAACCAGTCCATTCTGAAGGAGACCAGCCCTGGGATTTCTTTGGAAGGAATGATGCTAAAGCTGAAACCCCAGTACTTTGGCCACCTCATGTGAAGAGTTGACTCATTGGAAAAGACTCTGATGCTGAGAGGGATTGGGGGCAGGAGGAGAAGGGGACGATCAAGGATGAGATGGCTAGATGTCATCAGTGACTTGATGGACGTGAGTCTGATTGAACTCCAGGTGTTGGTGATGGACAGGGAGGCCTGGTGTGCTGCGATTCATGGGGTCACAAAGAGTCGGACACAACTGAGTGACTGAACTGAACTGAACTGAGAACCCAATTGTAACAAGATACAAATCAGAAAAGTAAGTAGCATTGTTTCAAAATCATCAGGAAAGTAAAGTGTTTTTCAAGAATTTTAGATCAAGATAAACTCTTAATCAAATATGGAAGCAAAAGAGAAATTTGTAAATTTGGGAAATAAGATGCTAATAAAGCAATTTAGACAGCAAGCTTTAGCAAAGATGAATGGGGCAACTTGATAAAATTAGTGAATTTTTGTCTTTATAAAAGCCAATTTAACTACACCACTCTAGTAATTAGGATGACAGAATGTGAAAGGAGACAAATGGGAAACATAGTGGTGATATGTAAATAATTATATGAACCAAAGCCTTGGCTCTGCTTCTTACCAGCTCTGTGACCATGGTTTGACCCTTGTGCTGCTACTTCATATCTATATGAAGTTGGGTCATAGTGGATCAGCCACATATGGTTGTAGCATCATTAGACTAAAATGAATCAGTATTTGCAGAGTTCCCTGGTGGCTCAGAGGTTAAAGCATCTGCCTGGAATGTGGGAGACCTGGGTTTGATCCCTGGGTTGGGAAGATCCCCTGGAGAAGGAAATGGCAACCCACTCCATTACTCTTCCCTGGAGAATCCCATGGAGGAAGGAGCTTGGTAGGCTACAGTCCATGGGGGTGCAAAGAGTCAGACACGACTGAGCAACTTCACTCACTAGATCAGTGCTTGGCATATTTTGTCCCCCAGAAAAGAAGCGTTTAACAAAAATTACAGAATAATGCTTATGAGTTTGGTCTTTAATATTGCCCTGGTTAAAATCTGAGTTCCACACCCAGTTCTTTCTAAAGAGTGTCTAAAATTTCAATTTTACCTTCTCTTACCCTCTTGGAGTCTCAGAAAGAGAAATACACTTAAACTCCCCCACCGATGTGAATATGTATTTCTCCCCAGTTTGGAATAAATAAAATGCCTACAGTAATTCTTTTGTAAACTGCATGCATGTATAAGGGCATTCTGGTTTAATAATGTAGAGATCTTTGTTCTGTATTACATTGAAAGCCCTCCTTCCAAGCCATTTACAATGTTCACTGTATCATTCAAAATCATATAATGTTCTACTGGATATACTATAATTTATTTTAGTGAGACCCTTATTTAAAAAACTGAGAGCTTCAGTTTTTATTTGTCATTTTAAAGAATGTTGTGAATAAGAATCCTGTAATGAAATCTTTAAGTCCATCCATCCATATTTTTTGAATAAATTATTAGAATTGTCTCAAAGGTATTGCTTGACTGTTGATAATTTCTTTAAAAATATTATTCATAAAAGTTATAGTAACTTTTGTTTACCTTAACACAGAGTCTCTGTTTCTACCTCTGCCAGCACCAATATCAGCATTCACATTTAAGCTGAATCATTACTTGATTTTGCTTATCATCTGTTAATAATGGGACTATATAGAATACATGTCAAGACATTGGATTTGAGAATTGGAACCTTTTATATTCAAATCCTGGACTTGCCAATTTCTGGCAATGTGCCCTTATGCAAGTTAACCTCACTGAGACTCAATTTCTCTATCTGTGAAATAGGAAAATTACAGTGCCTTGCTGTATTTTTAGAGTATCACTGATATATTGTATACAGGGTTGCTTGTACATAGTACGTGATTCATAATTGCACCTAATGTAAATATATCCTAGTGTGTGTGGATGTGTATATGAGTGTGTCTTATTTGTAGATAAACAGCATCTTCATGTTTTTTACACTTTTTATTGAGATATGTGTCATAATCCTCTTTTCTTTCTCTCTCTTTCTCTCTTTTTTTTTTTTTTTTTTTGATGTGTGTGTGTGTGAAGAACTAGTAAATCAAACTGACATTCAAGAGATTGGCCTGCTCCCTGCCAGATTTCAGTTTGCTGTGATTTCTTCCTGGTGGCTCCCAGAAAAACTGCTTTGGAGAATCTCTGATTGTCAAATAATGGTTGTCATTTCTACATCTGTGCCTAGCCTGCCCTTTTGTCCATTTCTTACAGGCCAGTATCCCTGCTTCCTCCCTGTAATTCTGCTTTCTCCTGGAGGGCAACTATGAATGTGGCCTTGCTGCCTTCTTTCTCTCTGGTCCCATCTGTAATGTGACTAATGGAAATTAATCCACGTTCCTAGCAGGTGTATGTTATTATTTCCTAGTGTAGAGTTCAGATGCAGGTTTCTCTCTTCGAGGATTGGTTCATGATGAACTTGTATTCCTGTTCATACCTTACTCAAAGTTAAACCAGGAAACATATCCAGACAGTGTTTATAAATATTGTTTTTGTCAACTTATGTCCTTTCCTCCCCAGGGAAACAATTAATTTGGAATGAATCCTTCAGATGTTTTTGGCTAGCTTCCAAGTGTTTAAAAATAGATAAAATTTGTGAAAGCATGTTTGTGTCATGTTTGAGTGCAATTATATGTCCTCTGTTTAACTGAGCACTCTATTTAATGTAAATATTTTATTACTTTTGTTTTTCATTAACAGAACTAGAAAAGAATGTTGTTTTGTTAGAGATTTAGTTCTCTATCCAAAAGTATTTCCAACTGTGGGAACAGTACACTATGAAACAAAATGTGGATTTTAACAAATTGCTAATTAAGATCAGTTACTCTATATTTTTGTGCTGAGTGGGAGACAGAAATACTGAAACCTTATTTAAATATCACAGCTATGATAAAAGTAATATAAATTACTTCTACTTACTTCTGTTTATATACTTTTAATTTTATTGTTTTAGAGGCTATATATGCTTTATGTAAAAAGGGAAAAATCTTCAAATGTAAGAAAAATATAAAATCTGAGCTTTGGAGAATGTGTATATATAATGGAATTTCTTTTGCACCTCTAAAAGCCTAAGCAGAGTCCTGCTTATCAATTCAAATGTTTGTCAAAGCTAACTCTTTATCGTAATCCATTAGTATCTGAATGGAACAAGTAAAACCTGTTGTCTGCCAGTACACTACTGTTGCCCATTATTTTTGGTTATTTTTATTCCAACCTGGACTTATAAAAACACATAATATAGTTAAGTTTCTCTACTGGGTTTCCCTAGTGGCTCAGACAGTAATCTTCCTGTGATGCAGGAGACCCAGGTTCAATCCTTGGGTCACAGAGATCGCCTGGAGAAGGGATTGGCAGCCTATTCCAATATTCTTGCCTGGAGGTTTCCATGGACAGAGGAGCCTGGTGGGCTACAGTGCATGGAGTTGCAGAGTCAAGCATGACTGAGTGGCTAAGCACACACACACTGAAGAGGAAAGTTTACTATGTTCTGGCATTATTTTTAGTTCCTATTAACTTGACCCTCTTCATGAGCTCAAAGTATCCCACCATCTCTCCATCCTCCAAGCAAACCCTTTCCTTTTGGTTGGTTGTTACTAAATCAGTTGAGACATTTTACAGATTTTCTATCTATAAGTTTTGTCTATCTACAAGTTTTGTCTATCTACCAATTGCAGTGGGATTACCCAGGAGCTTTTAAACATGCAGAATCAAATTCTGCATATCAGATTTAATGAGTCAAAAAACACTCAGCCAGAACTGCTTGAATTGTAGCATGTACCTGGTAGGTGTCAAGAGAGTAGCCCAGCATTGGCTTATTATTACTTTTTTAATTTCTCCCATCCCCACCCTCTGCCTCTGGAAACCACCAATCTGTTTTTTGTATCTATGAGCTTGTTTTGTTTTTTAAGTTCCACACATAAGAGAGATGATGTGGTATTTGTCCTTCTATATCTGACTTATTTCACTTAGTAAAATGCTCGTGATCCATCCATCTTGTCACAAATAGCAGGATTTGATTATTTATGGCTGAATAACATTAAGTTGTGTGTATTTATATATACCCTGCTATATATATTAATAAACACATGCAGACACACACCACAGTTTCTTTATCCATTCATCCACTGATGGACACTTGGGTTATTTCCATATCTTACTGTAAGTAATGTTGCGATGAACATGGTAGAGCCTACATTTTTTTGAGTTAGTGTTTTTATTTTCTTCAAGACTTCCCTGGTGGCTCAGATGGTAAAGCCTCTGCCTACAATGCAGGAGACCCAGATAGGATCCCTGAGTGGAGAAAATCCTCTGGAGAAGGAAATAGCAACCCATTCCAGTACTCTTGCCTGGAAAATCCCACAGGAGTAGCCTGGTAGGCTACAGGCCATGGGGTTGCAAAGAGTCAGACATGACTGAGCGACTTGACTTCACTTTACTTCACTTTTATTTTCCTCAGATAAATACCCAGGAGTGGAATTGCTGAATCATATGGTAGTTCTATTTTTAGTTGTTTGAGGAACCTCCTTACTTTTTTCATAATGGCTGCACCAGTTTCCATTCTCACCAACAGTGCACTACAGTGTCCTTTTTTCTACATTCTTCCCAACAGATACTTCTTGACTTTTTGATAGTAGCCTTACATTCTAACAGGTGTAAGGTGGTATAGTTTTGATTTGCATTTCCCTGATGATTACTAATGTTGAGCAGCTTTTCAAAACCTATTGGCCATCTGTTTTTCTTCTTTGGAAAAAGTCTATTCAGATTGTGTGCTCATTTTCAAATTGAATCATTTGGATTTTTGCTATTGAATTGTTAGAGTTCCTTATACAGACAAACCTTGACTTAATTGCATATTGATTTATTGTACTTTGCAGATATTGTATTTTTTACAAATTGAAGGTGTGTGGCAACCTTGCATTGTCAGACATAGTTATCATACTTTAGCAATAAAGTATTTTTAATTAAGATTTGTTCATTGCTTTTTTTATACATAATGCTATTGCACACTTAATAAACTACATTATAGTGTAAACATAGGTTTAGTATACATCAGGAAAGGAAACCATCAATAAAATGAAGCAGCAACCTACTGAATGGGAGAAAATATTTGTAAATCATATATCTGAGAAGTTGCTAATATCAAAAATATACAGGCTTACCTTAGAGATAGTGCAGGTTCATTTCAAGGCCACCACAACAAAGCAAATACTGCATTAAATTGTGGAGAAGGCAATGGCACCCCACTCCAGTACTCTTGCCTGGAGAACCCTATAGACAGAGGAGCCTGGTAGGCTACAGTCCACGGGGTCACAAAGAGTCGGACAGGACTGAGCGACTTCCCTTTCACTTTTCACTTTCATGCATTGGAGAAGGAAATGGCAACCCACTCCAGTGTTTTTGCTTGGAGAATCCCAGGGACAGAGGAGCCTGGTGGGCTGCCATCTATGGGGTCACACAGAATCAGACACGACTGAAGAGACTTGGCAGAAGCAGCAGCAGCAGCATTAAAGTGAGTCACATATGTTTAATTGAATGCACATGCATGAGTTTATTTCTGGGCTCTGTATTCTGTCCTAATGAACTGTGTGTCTGTTTTTACGTCAATGACATATTGTTTTAAATACTGTACCATTGTAATATCATTTAAAATTAGGGAGTATGATCCCTGTAGCTGCCTTGTTCTTTTTCAAGATTGCTTTGACCATTCAGGATTTTGGTGATTCCATACAAATTTGATGGAGATTAAAGTGAATCTGTAGTTTACTTTGGGTAGTATGGTCATTTTAACTATGTTAATTTTTTCAATCATTAAACATTAAATATCTCTCCATTAATTTGGATATTCTTCAATTTGTTTCATTAATATATAGGTCTTTGTTACCTCCTTGGTTAAACTTATTCCTAGGTATTTTGTGGGGTTGGGTTCTGTAATTATAAATGGGATGGTTTTCTTTGTTTCTCTTTCTGATATTTTGTTATTGTTGAAGAGAAACTCAATTTTTTATTGTATGTTGATTTTATATCCTACTTACAACTTAACAAAAAATTTTAATGGAATCTGTAAGGATCTCTCTATATATAATATCACGGCATCTACAGATAGTGACAGTTGCACTTCTTGCTTTCCAATTCAGATTTCTTTTAACTTTTTTTTTTCTCTCACCTAATTGCTCTGGATAGATTTTCAAATACTATATTGAATAAAAATGGTGCTCTACTCTGAATTTTCTTTCTTCTAATCTGCATTTTAATGTCATGATTATAAGCACATTGAAGTTAAAATCAAATTCAGTTCAGTTCAGTTGCTCAGTCGTGTCCGACTCTTTGAGACCCCATGAACCGCAGCACACCAGCCCTTCCTGTCCATCACCAACTCCCGGAACCTACACAAACTCAGGTTCATTGAGTTGGTAATGCCATATAACCATCTCATCCTCTGCCGTCCACTTCTCCTCCTGCCCTCAATCTTTCTCAGCATCAGGGTCTTTTCAAATGAGTCCGCTCTTCGCATGAGGTGGCCAAAGTAATGGAGTTTCAGCTTCAGCATCAGTCCTTCCAATGAATACCCAGGACTGATCTTCTTTAGGATGGTCTGGTTGGATCTCCTTGAAGTCCAAGGAGGCTTGTCCACAGCAGTCCAGTCTCAAGAGGCTTTTCCAACAACACAGTTGACAAGCATCAATTCTTCAGCCCTCAGCTTTTGTTATAGTCCAACTCTGACATGCATACATGACTACTGGAAAAACCTTAACTAGATGGACCTTTGTTGACAAAGTAATGTCTCTGCTTTTTTGTTCTGTGTGGTTTGGTCATAACTTTCCTTCAAAGGAGCAAATGTCTTTTAATTTCATGGATTCACTCACCATCTGCAGTGATTTTGGAGCCCCCAAAAATAAAGTCTGATACTGTTTCCACTGTTTCCTCATCTATTTCTCATGAAGTGATGGGACCAGATGTCACGATCTTCATTTTCTGAATGTTGAGCTTTAAGCCAAATTTTTCACTCTTTTCTTTCACTTTCATCAGGAGGCTCTTTAGCTCTTCTTCACTTTCTGCCATAAGGGTGGTGTCATCTGCATATCTGAGGTTATTGATATTTTCCCCAGCAATCTTGATTCCAGCCTGGGTTTCATCCAGCCCAGGGTTTCTCATGATGTACTCTGCATATAAATTAATTAAGCAGGGTGACAATATATGGCCTTGATGTACTCCTTTTCCTATTTGGAACCAGTCTGTTGCTCCATGTCCAGTTCTAACTGTTGCTTCCTGACCTGCATATAGGTTTTTCAAGAGGCAGGTCAGGTGGTCTGGTATGGCCATCTCTTTCAGAATTTTCCACAGTTTATTGTGGTCCACACGGTCAAAGGCCTTGGCATAGTCAATAAAGCAGAAATATGTTTTTCTGGAACTATCTTCTTTTTCCGATGATCCACTGGATGTTGGCAATTTGATATCTGGTTTTACTTCCTTTTCTAAATTCAGCTTGAACATCTGGAAGTTCTAATTTCATGTACTATTGAAGCATAGCTTGGAGAATTTAGAGCATTACTTTGCTAGTGTGTGAAATGACTGCAGCTGCAATAGTTTGAACATTCTTTTTCATTTTCCTTCTTTGGGACTTGAATAAAAACTGATCTTTTCTAGTCCTGTGGCCATGGCTGAGTTTTCCAAACTTGCTGGTATGTTGAGTGGAGCACTTTCAAAGCATCAGCCTTTAGGATTTGAAATAACTCAATTGGAATTTGATCACCTCCACTAGCTTTGTTCATGGTGATGCTTCCTAAAGCCCACTTGACTTCTCATTCCAGAATGTCTGGCTCTAGGTGAGTGATCACACCATCGTGATTATCTGGATCATGAAGATCTTTTTTATATAGTTCTTCCGTGTATTCTTGCCACCTCTTCTTAATATCTTCTGCTTTTGTTAGGTCCATACCATTTCTGTCCTTTATTGAGCCCATCTTTTCATGAAATGTTCCCTTGGTATCTCTAATTTTCTTGAAGAGATCTCTAGTCTTTCCCATTCTATTGTTTTTCTCTATTTGTTTGCATTGATCACTGAGGAAGGCTTTCTGATCTCGCCTTGCTATTCTTTGGAACTCTACATTCAAATGGGTATATCTTTCCTTTTCTCCTTTGCTTTTGGCTTCCCTTCTTTTCATAGTTATTTGTAAAGTCTCCTAAGACAGCCATTTTGCTTTTTTTGCATTTCTTTTTCTTGGAGATGGTCTTGATCCCTGTCTCCTGTACAATGTATGAACCTCTGCCCATAGTTCATCAGGCAAATATAGCTACCAATATCTAATTATTATCAACTTTTTTGTTTTTATAACTTCTTGCTTCATTTATGTCCCACCTAATATTGAGTTTGGTTTGAGCAAATTTATGAAAAATTCTGTAATAATCAGTTTTTCACAGGTCACCTCTTGTTCCAGCCTTTTTCCCATATCCTTAAATGTTAGCCAGTGTTTTTCTCTGAAGTTTTCTGACACTTTTATAGTAGTTGTGGGACTTCTGTATCTTCTCTTGAAACTGTGCTGCTCTTGTCCCCATCTCCCTATTCTCTTCTTTCGAATACCAACCTTAGGATCACTCCAATATTATGGATTTTGTCTTCATTTTTGTTATACTACATGATATGATTACCTTCATTCTTAAAACTTGAATAATTACTTTGAAGAGCATGATTTCCAAATCTATTTCTGCTCTACATTTATGTCTTGATATCTCTTTTATCTTGAACATTTTGATTAACATTCTATCCTGGACATCCTCAAGGTCAGCGAGTTAAAACTGAATTTAGAGCATTTCTTCCCAAATGAAGTATTTTCTTCCCTTTTGTCTTTTGTGTAAAATGTCGTTTTATTTCTCAATACATTGTAAATTCCTTACAGTTGTTAATCAGTTTAATGTCTTTACCACCTTACAATGTGAAGGCAGGATGCAAAACAATTACCATATAACTCTCATGAATATACAAATTCTAGCATTCAAATGTAAGTTTAGTTCTATTCTACCAAAGTGGTTCTTTGGTATATCTGATGGGGTTCTGTGGATTTGGATTATGATAACAGCATAGTAAAGGTTTAGTTGAACTAAAATCACTCTATAGAATGAACAATATGGAGAATGCCAAATAACTGTCTCAAGTACTTATAGATGACATGTTCCTGAATTTCCATGGCTATTCATCTCTCTCAAACTACGTATCTCTACATCTATTAAAAGCTACTGGAATAAGCCAATAGAATTACAATAGCATCCTTTTTGAGGAGTTAATGGATGCATTCACCAAAAATTATAGATGTAATCTCTATACACTATTTGTGGTACAGGTCCTTTTACTTATTGTACTGTTGTTTCCATATTTATTCATCTTGCTAAGTGCTATACTTACAACGTCTGTGTTGATAGACTTCGACATATCTTTTTCAGGTTGTCATGCAATCTACTGAGAAATTTTGGTTTCTTTAATGGCTCACACCCGTGGCGGATTCATGTTGATGTGTGGCAAAACCAATACAATATTGTAAAGTAAAAAAGTATAAAAATAAAAATAATAAATTTAAAAATAAATAAAATAAAATTCCAGACTTACAAAACATAGGCGATCCATATTAAAGAAAGAGAGAGTTGTAAACAATCACTTTTACTCTATGGTTCACAGGAAGGAAGAGTGTACTTATCACCATATAGAAACACTAATGAAGGAAATGCCTGGATTCCTCAGTCCTGGGAGAGGCTTGCCTCTCCTCATTAATAAGGAACAGAGAATTCCTGACAGATACAAAACAGCACACAGAAAAAGGAAAAAAAAAAAATAAAGTAAATTCAAAATCCAGTAACTCAATTTCTGTACATTATCTATTAAAATATATGTTTATAAGTACAGATACAATGCCTGTCTTATACATTGAAGGGCCTAAAATGCCATGAAGGCTGAGGTCAGTGAAAAAAGAGACCATGTTTTGAACTTGACTTAAAAATTTGTGCTCTGATTGTCTTTGTAGTCTAGTTAAGTAACTTAAACTTTCTTTACTCATAAAAAGTAATTATACATTCTTTTGGGTATGCTAAAGAATAAATGATGTTATTTTACCTTGGTTAGTAGCACAGGCTTTGAGGATTAGTTAGATCTCAGTGGAAAACCTGGTTCTAATAGCTATCACTCATACAATCTTGTGTAGGTTACACTTGAATTTCTGCAGGGTGAAATAGTGATAAGATGCTTTGGCTCATATGGTTATCAAAGCTATTAAACAAGTTAATGCATGTTAAACACCACAATTTTTTTCCTCTTATATTTCTTTTAAAAAATTTATTTATTTTAACTGGAGGATAATTGCTTTACAATATTGTGATTTTTTTTTTCTTGCCATGCATTAGCATGAATTAGTCATAGGTATACATGTATCTGCCCCATCCTGAATCGCTCTTCCAACTCCTTCTCTACCCTATCCCTCTAGGCTGTCCTAGAACACTGACTTTAGGTGCCATGCTTCATGCATCGAATTTGCACTGGTCGTCTGTTTTGCATATGGTAATGTATATGTTTCAATGCTTTTCTTTCAAATCACCCCACCCTTACCTTCTCCCGCTGATTCCAAAAGTCTATTGTTTATGTCTCTGTCTCTTTTGCTGCCCTGCATGTAGGATTGTCGATATTATCTTTCTAAATTCGTATATACAGTATTTGCCTTTCTCTTTTTGACTTACTTCACTCTGTATAATAGACTCCAGGTTCATCCACTTCATTATTAGTGAAGTCGCTCAGTCGTGTCCGACTCTTTGCGAGCCCATGGATTGTAGCCTATTAGGCTCCTCTGTCCATGGGATTTTCCAGGCAAGAGTACTGGAGTGGGTTGCCATTTCCTTCTCCAGAGGATCTTCCTGACCCAGGGATCGAATCTACGTCTCCCACATTGTAGGCTTTACTGTCTGAGCCATCAGGGAAGTTCTAATCCACTTCATTAGAACTGACTCAAATGCATTCCTTCTTATGCTGCTGCTGCTGCTGCTGCTGCTAAGTCACTTCAGTCGTGTCCGACTCTGTGCGACCCCATAGGTGGCAGCCCACCAGGCCCTATCATCCCTGTGATTCTCCAGGCAAGAACACTGGAGTGGGTTGCCATTTCCTTCTCCAATACATTAAAGTGAAAAGTGAAAGTGAAGTTGCTCAGTTGTGTCCAACTCTTTGCAACCCCATGGACTGCAGCCTACCAGACTCCTCCATCCATGAGATTTTCCAGGTAAGAGTATTGGAGTGGCTTGCCATTGCCTTCTCCAGTTCCTTCTTATAGTAGTGTAATATACTATCTTGTCTATATACCACAACTTCTGCATACATTCAGATACAGTGGACATCTAGGTTGCTTCCATTTATCTATAGTGCTTCATTGAACATTGGGGTAAATGTGTCTCTTTCATTTCTGGTTTCCTCAGGGTTTATGCCTAGCAGTGTGATTGCTGGGTCATATGGCATTTCTATTCCCAGTTTTTTAAGGAATTTCCACACGGTTCTCTATAGTGGCTGTACCAGCTTCCATTTCCACAATAGTTTAAGAGGGTTCTCTTTTCTCCACACCCTTTTGAGCATTTATTGCTTGTAGAGTTTTTGATGATGGCCATTCTGAAGGTGTGAGATGATACTTATTGTGGTTTTGATTTGTATTTCTCTAATAAAAAGTGATGTTGAACATCTTTTCATTGTTTATTAGCCATATGTATGTCTTCGGATATATGTCTGTTCAGATCTTTTGCCCACTTTTTGATTGGGTTGCTTGTTTTTTCTGGTATTGAGCTGCATGAGCTGCTGATATATTTTGGAGATTAATTCTTTGTCAGTTGTTTCATTTGTAATTATTTTCTCCCATTTTGAGGGCTGTCTTTTTACCTTGCTTATGGTTTCCTTCATTTTGAAAAATCTTTTAAGTTTAATTAGGTCCCATTTGTTTCTTTTTATTTCCATTGCTATGGGAGGAAGATCATGGAGGATCTTTCAGTGATTTATAGGCAGAGGGTGTTCTGCCTATGTTTTCCTTTAAGAGTTTTATAGTTTCTGGTCTTACATTTAGGTCTTTAATCCATTTTGATTTTATTTTTGTGTATGGTATTAGAAAATGGTCTAGTATTATTTTACAAAACTTAGCATCACTTGTTGAAGAGATTGTCTTTTCTCCATAAAAATTTTTGCCTTATTTATTAAAGATAAGGTGTCCATTCAGTTCAGTTCAGTCACTCAGTCATGTTCGACTCTTTGCGACCCCATGATTCGCAGCGATCAAGGACTCCCTGTCCATCACCCACTCCCAGAATTCACTCAGACTCATGTCCATCGAGTCAGTGATGCCATCCAGCCATCTCATCCTTGGTCGTCCCCTTCTCCTCCTGCCCCCAATCCCTCCCAGCATCAGAGTCTTCCCAATGAGTCAACTCTTCACATGAGGTGGCCAAAGTACTGGAGTTTCAGCTTCAGTATCATTTCTTCCAAAGAAACCCCAGGGCTGATCTCCTTTAGAATGGACTGGTTGGATCTCCTTGCAGTCCAAGGGACTCTCAAGAGTCTTCTCCAACACCACAGTTCAAAAGCATCAATTCTTTGGCGCTCAGCCTTCGTCACATTCCAACTCTCATATCCATACATAACCGCAGGAAAAACCATAGGCTTGATTAGACAGATCTTAGTCAGCAAAGTAATGTCTCTGCTTTTGAATATGCTATCTAGGTTGGTCATAACTTTTCTTCCAAGGAATAAGTGTCTTTTAATTTCATGGCTTCAATCATCATCTGCAGTGATTTTGGAGCCCAAAAAAATAAAGTCTGACACTCTTTCCACTGTTTGCCCATCTATTTCCCATGAAGTGATGGGACCAGATGTCATGATCTTCGTTTTCTGAATGTTGAGCTTTAAGCCAACTTTTTCACTCTCTTCTTTCACTTTCATCAAGAGGCTTTTTAGTTCCTCTTCACTTTCTGTTATAGGGGTGGTGTCATCTGCATATCTGAGGTTACTGATATTTCTCCAGGCCATTTTGATTCCAGCTTGTGTTTCTTCCAGCCCAGCGTTTCTCATGATGTACTCTGCATAGAAGTTAAATAAGTAGGGTGACAATATACACCCTTGACGTACTCCTTTTCCTATTTGGAACCAGTCTGTTGTTCCATGTCCAGTTCTAACTGTTGCTTCCTGACCTGCATATAGGTTTCTCAAGAGGCAGGTCAGGTGGTCTGGTATTCCCATCTCTTTCAGAATTTTCCACAGTTTATTGTGATCCACACAGTCAAAGGCTTTGGCTTAGTCAATCAAGCAGAAATAGATGTTTTTCTGGAACTCTCTGGCTTTTTCCATGATCCAGAGGATGTTGGCAATTTAATCTTTGGTTCCTCTGCCTTTTCTAAAATCAGCTTGAACATCAGGGAGTTCACGGTTCACATATTGCTGAAGCCTGGCTTGAAGAATTTTGAGCATTACTTTACTAGCATGTGAGATGAGTGCAATTATGTGGTAGTTTGAGCATTCTTTGGCATTGCCTTTCTTTGGGATTGGAATGAACACTGACCTTTTCCAGTCCTGTGGCCACTGCTGCGTTTTCCAGATTTGCTGGCATACTGAGTGCAGCACTTTCACAGCATCATCTTTCAGGATTTGAAATAGCTCAAATGGAATTCCATCACCTCCACTAGCTTTGTTCATAGTGATGCTTTCTAAGGCCCACTTGACTTCACATTCCAGGATGTCTGGCACTAGATGAATATCACACGTTTGTGATTATCTGGGTGGTGAAGATCATTTTTTTACAGTTCCTCTATGTATTCTTGCCACTTCTTCTTAATATCTTCTGCTTCTGGTAGGGCAATACCATTTCTGTCCTTTATTGAGCCCATCTTTTCATGAAATGTTCCCTTAGTATCTCTAATTTTCTTGAAGAGATCTCTAGACTTTCCCATTCTGTTCTTTTCCTCTATTTCCTTGCATTGATCACTGAAGAAGGCTTTCTTATCTCTTCTTGCTATTCTTTGGAACTCTGCATTCAGATGCTAATATCTTCCCTTTTCCCTTTTGCTTTTTGACTCTCTTCTTTTCACAGCTATTTGTAAGGCCTCCCCAGACAGCCATTTTCCTTTTTTGCATCTTTCCATGGGGATGGTCTTGATTCCTGTCTCTTGTACAATGTCACAGGTGTGTGCATTTCACCCCAGACTTTGTCTTTTGTTCTGTTGATCTATTTTCTGTCTCTGTACCAGTACCATGCTCTCTTGATGATTGTAATCCTGCATTATAGTCTGAAGTTGGGGAGATTTATTCCTCCTGTTCCATTCTTATTTCTGAAGAGTGATTTGACTATTTGGGATCTTTTGTGTTTCCATACAAATTGCAAAATTATTTGTTTTAGTTCTGTGAAAAATACTGTTGTTAGTTTGATAAGAATTGCATTGACTCTATAGATTGCTTTGGGTAATATACTCATTTTCACTATATTGATTCTTCCAATCCAAGGACATGGTATATTTCTCCATCTATTTGTGTCTTTAACTTTTTTCATCACTGTTTTATAGTTTTCTATATACAGGCCTTTTGTTTCTTTAGGTAAATGTATCCCCCAATAGTTTATTCTTTTTCATTGCAATGGTAAATGGGATTGTTTCCTTCATTTATATTTTTTGATTTTTTCATTGTTAGCCCATAGGAATGCAAGGAATATCTTTGTATTTATTTTATATCCTGTGACTTAGTACATTTATTGATTAACTGTAGTAATTTTCCAGTGGCATCTTTAGTGTTTTCTAGGTAGATGATCATGTCATCTGTAAACAGTGAGAGTTTTGCTTCTTTTCCAATCTGAATTTCTTTTATTTCTTTTTCTTCTCTGATTGCTGTGGCTAGGGCATCCAAAACTATGTCAAATAGTAGTGGTGAGAGTGGGTACCCTTGTTTTGTTCCTGATTTTAGAAGAAATGCTTTCAATTTTTTGTCCTTGAAGATAATGTTTGCTGTGGGTTTGTTACATATGGCTTTTATTATGTTGAGGTGTATTCCTTCTATGCCTACTTTCTGGAGAGTTTTTAATCATAAATAGAGGTTTAATTTTCTCAAAGGTTTTTCTGCAATTATTGAAATTCTTAAATATTATCTATAATTATATTCACTTGTAAAGAAGGTCAGTGTATATTCATTTTTCCCCTTAATTTTTTCTAACAATTTCCTTATACTAGTTGTGCTGTACAGATTAGGTTCAGGAGCTCTGGTTTCATGTATTACTCTGATTACTTCTGGCTGTGTGTCAATACTATTTCTGAACATTATTTTTTTATTTGTGGAATTGAGATCATAATGCTTAGATGATATAAAGTATGTAAAAGTGCTTTGGCAACTCTAAAATGATATAAACAATGTCAATTATTATTAAAATAAATTGAAATGATAATTGGTCATCTACTAATTTTTTATACATTAAAAATTCTGGATGATATAACCATATTCCCTGGAGCTGCAATAGTGTGCTGTATTCATGGTAGAGTAGGCACAAGATAAATAAAGGATAACCTTCCATTGAGTACAACTAGAATTCAATTGACTGAATTCAGATGAAAATATTGCAATCAATGGTTAATTGTTCTGCTTTCAATAATTATCTCCTGTTTTGCCTATATGATAGTTAATTTGATGTGGCAATTTGACTCGTTCTAGATCTGACTGTGAAGGAGTTTATGGATGATACAAATCATTTCAATTGACTGAGTAAAACATGTTGCCTTCCTTGATATTGAGGGGGCCTCATTTTATCAGTTAAAGATTGGAATAAAACAAAAAGACTAAGTAAGATGGGACTCCTCTTGTCTGACTGAATAAGCTGGGACATTGGTCTGTTCCAGCTTTCAGACTCACACTGGAGCACTGGTTCTCCTTGGGTCTTGAGCCTGCTGTGTTTTGGCATCCTAAGCTCCATAATCACATATCATTACAAAGAATTGCCTCGTGCAATTATGGAGCCTAGCAAGTCCCAAGATCTGCAGCCAACAAGCTAGACATGCAGGAAAACCAGAGGTATATGTTCTAGTCCAAAAGCCAGCAATATGTATACACACACACACACACACATACACACACACACACACTGGTTCTGTTTCTCTGGAAACCCTAGCTTAGTACACCCCATTTTTAACCTAGTCATCTATTTTGTCTTCCGTTTAATTCCTTATGTTTCTCTCATATGGTTAGATCTATTAAATAACCCAATCAAAATAAATGGTTTCATAGCTAAATGAGAGAGAACTATTTTACTTGGCAGGTAGGGGACTATAGAAAAATGTGAGGAAAAAAATGTGTGTACCAGTTAGTATGTTTGTCCAAATTTTTTTCCAAAAAAATGCCTGAAGGCCTTATGCCATTCTCATCTCTACTGGTATCTTGTAATTTCTCCTTTCATCTATACCTGTTCAGGAAGTGATGACCTTTTATCTTTAACTTCAAAAGACATATTCTTAACTTAGCTCTATCCCTGAGTAAAAATTACACAGAATCTGCTCAACTAACACTGATGCGAGAAACACTGACGCAAAAGCTGTTAGCTTCTTATTCATATCCTTTTATTATTATGTTTGTTTTCATGGTTCAAAAGATGTCAAATGCAAAGTTTACAGCAGTGGCTGATAGAGATTCTTTGCCATCAGCGAAACAGTTCAGGTGAGTTTTAAAATCTTCATGGTCACATGGAATTCAAAGAAAGTTTCACTTAACTCCCAGCAGCAATGATTAATTTCATTAGGGGGAAAAAATGCCACAAAGTTAGTCTGTCAGTAACAATGTCTAATTTCATTGAAATGCTTTAAATATTATGATATATAAAGCTTGGTTCTCTGTGAATTCTCAAATAGTGGAAATAGAACACAGATTGTGTATTAACAGTTAACTGTATATGAGGTAGGTAAGGATATATAGTTGCATATCAGAATATATTGTCTAGACTTAACCATTAAGCCACATTACAAAGAAGTCTTCCTGGGGGGCTAATATATATAGGAATGCATTTAACACACTTTTTTTTTCCCTTAAATAATACATGATATTTTTGAGCATAAACTGTGCTTAGGGTTTAGAATCACTATCAAAAAAATTAGAGACAATTATATAAAACTAGCAGAAAAAAAATAAGAGAGAGAAAGGAAGCTTTGTGAAAAGGTGTACTTCATTGTACTTTATTCCTACAGTGTTAATCATTAATTGTGTGTGTGTTCATTACACAGAGAAAAGAACAGTGGGCTGAAAATGTCTGAGTGACTTATGTCACTAGAAATGAGAGATTTGGCTGGACGATATCAATATCTCTGGTAGCTCTAGAATTTTAATTGTCTTTCAGTATGTAAAACTTTATTAATACAGAAATATCAGTCTTTGAATTTCCTTACTTATACTGCTGAATTTTGAATTATTATATGGCCAAAAAGTTTACTCTTGAAAGAAAACAAGGATATAAAATAAAGAACAATTATAGGTTGGCTCAATATTTGTTAATAGGTCAGCATTTCATTAATAAACACATTTTACATGAGCTGACATAATGTTATTTGCAGATGCTAAAATTCTATTTGATTATCAGACATTATTACATTTAAAAATCAGAAAAATATTTTAAAGCTTTATAGATTCAAAGATTAAGTAATAGTGTATCTCTCTTCCAGGATCTCATATTAAATTTGGGTTCCAATTTTACTTACTCCTTGGAAGAAAAGTTATGACCAACCTAGATAGCATATTCAAAAGCAGAGACATTACTTTGCCAACTAAGGTCCGTCTAGTCAAGGCTATAGTTTTTCTAGTAGTCATGTATGGATGTGAGAGTTGGACTGTGAAGACGGCTGAGCGCCAAAGAATTGAAGCTTTTGAACTGTGGTGTCGGAGAAGACTCTTGAAAGTCCCTTGGACTGCAAGATCCAACCAGTCTGAAGGAGATCAGCCCTGGGATTTTTTGGAAGGAATGATGCTAAAGCTGAAACTCCAGTACTCTGGCCATCTCATGCGAAGAGTTGACTCATTGGAAACGACTCTGATGCTGGGAGGGATTGGGTGCAAGAAGAGAAGGGGACGACAGAGGATGAGATGTTTGGATGGCGTCACCAACTCGATGGACATGAGCCTGAGTGAACTCCGGGAGTTGGTGATGGACAGGGAGGCCTGGCATGCTGCAATTCATAGGGTCGCAAAGAGTCGGACACAACTGAGCGACTGAACTGAACTGAACTTGGAAGAAAGAGTGAGAGATAAATGGCCAGTTCTTTTTCCATTCCAAATTTTAAGAAAATATTTCATAAAAGAACTTTTGTGTAATTCTAAAAATTTATGTTAATGCATGCCTGTCACATATGTATATGCTGCTGCTGCTAAGTCGCTTCAGTCATGTCCGACTCTGTGTGACCCCAGAGACGGCAGTCCACCAGGCTCCCCTGTCCCTGGGATTCTCTAGGCAAGAACACTGGAGTGGGTTGTCATTTCTTTCTCCAATGCAAGAAAGTGAAAAGTGAAAGTGAAGTCGCTCAGTCGTGTTTGACTCCTAGTGATCCCATGGACTGCAGCCTACCAGGCTTCTCCATCCATGGGATTTTCCAGACAAGAGTACTGGAGTGGGGTGCCATTGCCTTCTCCACATATGTATAAACATTTGGATTAAAATAGGAAGTGCAATGGATTAGGAACGGAAAAGCAGGGATTTTAGATTTCAGAAATAAATATGTGTTGCTTGTGCTTGATGATGCAAAAACTCGGAGGTGTGAGTCCTCCAATTTTTTTTTTTCTTTTTAAAGACTGTTTTGGTTATTTAAGTTTTCTTGCATTTTCATATGGTTTTTAGCATTATCTTGGTAATTTAGGGGAAAAAAGTGTTAGCTAGTATTTTGAAAGGAATACATTGAATCTGTAGATCAATTTGGGGATATTGCCATCTTAATACTGTAAGAATGGGCTGTATTGCCTTTTTTAGAAAAAAAATAATTAACATGATTTGTTTCCATTTTAATTGTTTATATAAGAAAAAGTCACATGTATTTTCACCCACAATAGGTATTGTGTGCCTATGATAGAATTACTGACAGCAATCAAGTGGACAACAAATCTTTCTCCTTCACCTTGTAGGACAAGGCACATGCCCTCTGAAATAAAAATTAAAGAATGGCAAAAAGGTACATCTCACCTTCAGGGTTCACTTTATGAACAGAAAACTCAGGGGCCTAAGGCTTGGGACTTGAAGAGAGTCCTAACACCTTCAGGCGGTATTCCAAGAGAGCAAGGAGAAAATCATCTTGTTGAGTCTTTCTCTTTCTTTCTATGAGCCAAGAGATCCAGGAGACAGCAAAGATATTTACATTTCTGGACACTGAGCATAACCTTCTTGCTTTCAAACAAGAGTTTTCTCAGCAGCAAGTGCTCTGTGCTTATATAAGATAGGAACACTTCATGTTTCATTACAGTTTTGTAGCTTTCCAAGCATTTTCACATAGTGGATCACATATCTCGGGGTTTCAAAGACTAGTAAACTTACAGAAAGAGAAAAATCCGCAATGTCAAAAGAGTATCCAAATTTGTGTTTTATTTAAATAAGGATATTTGAGAGATAAAAATGTTATTATGTACCATCACCATCACTCACAAAGGACATGATCATAGCAAAGTAGTAAGGAGCAGAGGATGCACTTTGCTAGAGCAGTCGTGAAGAGATACCCTACATCCAATGTAAGAGAAACCCAAATAAGATGGTAGGTGTTATGAGAGGGCATCAGAGGGCAGACACACTGAAACCATACTCACAGAAAACTAGCCAATCTGATCACATGGACCACAGTCTTGTCTAAATCAATGAAACTAAGCCATGTCGTGTGGGGCCACCTAAGACAGGAGGGTCATGGTAGAGAAGTCTGACAAAATGTAGTCCACTGGAGAAGGGAATGACAAAGCACTTCAGTATTCTTGCCTTGAGAACCCCATGAACAGTATGAAAAGGCAAAATGATGGGATACTGAAAGGGGAACTCCAAGGGTCGGTAGGTGCCCAATATGCTACTGGAGATCAGTGGAGAAATAACTCCAGAAATAATGAAGGGATGGAACCAAAGCAAAAACAATACCCAGTTGTGGATGTGATTGGTGATAGAAGCAAGGTCCGATGCTGTAAAGAGCAATATTGCATAGGAACCTGGAATGTCAGGTCCATGAATCAAGGCAAATTGGAACTGGTCAAACAGGAGATGGCAAGAGTGAACATTGACATTTTAGGAATCAGCGAACTAAAGTGGACTGAAATGGGTGAATTTAACTCAGATGAACATTGTTTCTACTACTGCGGGCAGGAATCCCTTAGAAGAAATAGAGTAGCCATCATGGTCAACAAAATAGTCCAAACTGCAGTACTTGGATGTAAATCTCAAAAACGACAGAATGATATCTGTTCATTTTCAAGGCAAACCATTCAAATCACAGTAATCCAAGCCTATGCCCAAAACAGTAACACTGAAGAAGCTGAAGTTGAATGGTTCTATGAAGATCTACAAGACCTTTTAGAACTAACACCCAAAAAAGATGTCCTCTTCATTATAGGGGACTGGAATGCAAAAGTAGGAAGTCAAGAAACATTTGGAGTAACAGGCAAATTTGGCCTTAGAGTGTGGAATGAAGCAGGACAAAGGCTAGTAGAGTTTTGCCAAGAGAATGCATTGGTCATAGCAAACACCCTCTTCCAACAATACAAAAGAAGACTCTACACATGGACATCACCAGATGGTCAACACTGAAATCAGATTGATTATATTCTCTGCAGCCAAAGATAGAGAAGCTCTATACAGTCAGCAAAAACAAGACCAAGAGCTGACTGCAGCTCAGAACATGAACTCATTATTGCCAAATTCAGACTTAAATTGAAGAAAGTGGGGAAAACTACTAGACCATTCAGGTATGATGCAAATCAAATCTCTTATGATTATACAGTTGAAGTGAGAAATAGATTTAAGGGACTAGATCTGATAGACAGAGTGCTTGATGAACTATGGAATGAGGTTCATGACATTGTACAGGAGACTGGAATCAAGACCATCCCCATGGAAAAGAAATGCAAAAAAGCAAAATGGCTGTCTGAGGTGGCCTTACAAATAGCTGTGAAATGAAGAGAAGTGAAAAGAAAAGGAGAAAAAGAAAGATATAGGCATCTGAATACAAAGTTCCAAAGAACAGCAAGAAGAGATCAGAAAGTCTTCTTCAGTGACTAATGCAAAGAAATAAAGGAAAACAACAGAATGGGAAAGACTAGCGATCTCTTCAAGAAAATTAGAGATACCAGGGAACATTTCATGCAAAGATGGGCTCGATAAAGGACAGAAGTGGTATGGACTTAACAGAAGCAGAAGATACTAAGAAGAGGTAGCAAGAATACACAGAACTATATAAAAAAATCTTCACGACCCAGATAATCACGATGGTGTAATCACTCACCTAGAGTCAGACATTCTGGAATGTAAAGTCAAGTGGGCCTTAGAAAGCATCACTATGAACAAAGCTAATGGAGGTGATGGAATTCCAGTTGAACTATTTCAAATCCTGAAAGACAATGCTGTGAAAGTGCTACAGGACTGGAAAAGGTCAGTTTTCATTCCAATCCCAAAGAAAGGCAATGCCAAAGAATGCTCAAACTACTGCACAATTGCACTCATCTCACACGCTAGTAAAGTAATGCTCAAAATTCTCCAAGCAAGGCTTCAGCAGTATATGAACCAGGAGCTTCCTGATGTTCAAGCTGGTTTTAGAAAAGGCAGAGGAACCAGAGATCAAATTGCCAACATCTGCTGGATCATGGGAAAAGCAAGAGACTTCCAGAAAAACATCTATTTCTTCTTTATTGACTATTCAAAGCCTTTGACTGTGTGGATCACTACAAACTGTGGAAAATTCGGACACAGATGGGCATACCAGACCACCTGAGCTGCCTCTTGAGAAACTTGTATGCAGGTCAGGAAGCAACAGTTAGAACTGGACATGAAACAACAGACTGGTTCCAAATAGGAAAAGCAGTACGTCAAGGCTGTATATTGTCACCCTGCTTATTTAACTTATATGTAGAATACATCATGAGAAACACTGGACTGGAAGAAGCACAAGCTGGAATAAAGTTGTTGGGAGAAAAATCAACAACCTCAGATATGCAAATGACACCACCCTTATGGCACAAAGTGAAGAGGTACTAAAAAGCCTCTTGATGAAAGTGAAAGTGGAGAGTGAAAAAGTTGGCTTAAAGCTCAACATTCAGAAAACAAAGATCATGGCATCTGGTCCTATCACTTCATGGGAAATAGATGGGGAAACAGTGGAAACAGTGTCAGACTTTATTTTGGGGGCTCCTAAAATCACTGCACATGGTGACTGCAGCCATGAAATTAAAAGACGCTTACTCCTTGGAAGAAAAGTTATGACGAAACTAGACAGCATATTCAAAAGCAGAGACATTACTTTGCCAACAAACGTCCATCTAGTCAAGGCTATGGTTTTTCCAGTAGTCATGTATGGATGTGAGCATTGGAGTGTGAAGAAAGCTGAGTGTCAACGAATTGATGCTTTTGAACTGTGGTGTTGGAGAAAACTCGTGAGAGCCCCTTGTACTGCAAGGAGATCCAATCAGTCCATTCTGAAGGAGATCAGCCCTGGGATTCCTTTGGAAGGAATCATGCTGAAGCTGAAACTCCAGTACTTTGGCGACCTCATGTGAAGAGTTGACTCATTGGAAAATATTCTGATGCTGGGTGGGATTGGGGGCAGGAGAAGAAGGGGACGACAGAGGATGCGATGGCTGGATGGCATCACTGACTCAATGGATGTGAGTCTGAGTGAACTCCGGGAGTTGGTGATGGACAGGGAGTCTTGGCGTGCTGCGATTCATGGAGTCACAAAGAGTCAGACACTACTGATTGGCTGAACTGAACATCTTTTGCAAATTTTTGGCATATTTTGAGAATAGGTATTACCTCTTCTGCCAGGGTCCAGCTCCGGTGGATCCAGGGTAATTCAAAGTGGGGACGGAGTCAGTTGTTTTAGGAATTAATTGCTTAATTAAAGATATACAGGGAGATTAGAAAGAAATAGCATAGTAGGAAAATTAGTTGAGAAAAAGATGCTGAATAATTGGTTTATGTGAGATACCAATAAAATTCCAAGACAAGGAATTTGCACCATCTACGTTGGGCCACCAGTGCCATTTGAATATCGGAAGGTGCCCCTCCTTGGGCTCCTTCTCACATGGAACTTAAAAGCCGGGGAAAGTAAGTAGACATGGTGAGCACCCATGCTCCAGATGGGAATTCAGCCAGAAAAACAGGGGGCAAGAAAGAAATGACATGGGAGAATCAGTCTTTCCAGAAACTGATCCTCTTTCTTTATTTTTTAGGTTTGCTTACATACCTTTTGTTATACATAGAGACAAATGGAAATTTTAAAGTCACGTGGGGGTCAGCAGTCCTGACCTTTATCAAAATCAGGTGCTTCACATAAATGTGTTAAAAAAGTCTTAGGGTTTTAACATCATCTTCTGGCCATGAGGACTGCTTACATTTTATGATCCTTTTTTTCTGATAACCAAAAAACTTATTTTTTCCAAGGGTGTTTTTTCTTAAACCAGGCACCACCCTCTGAAGGTACCAGATAAAGTTGCATTCCTATAGAGTGAAGGTGTAGTGAGTTACACTTAAGAAAGGAATTTATTTAACCTAAGGTTAACATGATTAATCTTAAAGGTTAATACTTATTTCTCCTATATGCTAGTTATATTCATTATAAGGGCAGGGAATATGGAGATTTAGCAGCAAACATAAGCCCAACAAATGAAAACCCTTCACCAATGTTCCCCTTAAGATCTGTTTAGTCTTAAGATAGTGATAAAGTTACATTTTTACATAGCAAGGACACATTGACTTATAACAAAGTACAGTGATCTATAACAAAAGAGAAAATTCATTAACTCAAAAAGTCTAGTATTGCTAACATCAAAAACTACTATATTTACTTTTCTATATTCCAAATACATTGATTAATATATTCCCAGATGCCTAAGGATATGGAGGCCTGGCAGCAACCATTGACTAAACAATGAGAAAAGCCCTATGCTAATTAAGACTTTCAAAATACTCCAAACTCTCTGTGCTGTTTATGGTTGAGAGGTAGTAAACAACCATGTGCGTAGTGGCAGGGGTATGGATAATCCTGTCACACAACCTAGTTCACCAGCAGAGAGTTTGACCTGAGACACCCTTGTCACACCCAGGGCAGGGAATTAGCAGCAATTATTGGCACAACAAATGAAAAACCCTTAACCAATATAATTCCTAACCAACCCACTATACTAATAATTTCTAACTTCCCCAAAGAATCTGCCTTTAGTAAGTCTAAAACATCTTGTGCCTCTCACGACTGGGAGGCTATAAACAATCACATGTGGCCAGAGGAACCCGTACAGGCAGGCTAGATAACCTTCAGAAGAGTTCATAAGTTGAAACACTCTTGTCACTCCCAGGAATTTTTATTGACTTGGAGCTGTAAGTTAACTCCTTCTCTGAGAGAGGTAATGGGGTTCAGCCCCCATAAAGTCAGAGGTATAGGTGAGAGCAGGAAACAGTAAAATAGGTAGACTCTGGTTTTGGGGGTAGATGCTAGGGAACAGGGTGGTTCCTGAGGCTCGATCCACCTTTACGTATGCTGAAGCCTCCTTCCTCATGACCTTTCCCATTGGCGGTGTTCTCCATGCTGGCTCCCTGCACTCTTCTTCATGTGTTTGTTAGAATTCCCCTGTGAAGTCACCTGTTCCTTCTTTGTGTCTACCAAAAATTTTTGTTTCAAAGTCCATTTAATGTATGTCATAGCCATTACATGTCTGTTTATAGTACTGTTTGCCTTTTTAACTTTTTACATCTTTATATTTCAACCTATTTGTTTCTTTAAATGTATCTCTTATATGATAATATATGGTTGAAGTGTCTGAAATGCAGTACTTGGAGGCAATATCAAAACGACAGAATGATCTCTGTTTGTCTCCAAGGCAAACCATTCAATATCACAGTTATCCAAGTCTATGCCCCAACCAGTAATGCTGAAGAACCTGAAGTTGAATGGTTTTATGAAGATCTACAAGATCTTTTAGAACTAACACCCAAAAAAGATGTCCTTTTCATTATAGGGGACTGGAATGCAAAAGTAGGAAGTCAAGAAACACCTGGAATAACAGGCAAATTTGGCCTTGGCATGAGGAATGAAGCAAGACAAAGACTAATAGAGTTTTGCCAAGAAAATGCACTGGTCATAGCAAACACCCTCTTCCAACAACACAAGAGAAGACTCTACACATGGATATCACCAGATGGTCAACACCGAAATCAGATTGATTATATTCTATGCAGCCAAAGATGAAGAAGCTCTTTACAGTCAACAAAAACAAGACTGGGAGCTGACTGTGGCTCAGATCATGAACTCTCTATTACCAATTCAGACTTAAATTGAAGAAAGTAGGGAAAACCGCTAGACCATTCAGGTATGACCTAAATCAAATCCCTTATGATTCTACAGTGGAAGTGAGAAATAGATTTAAGGGCCTACATCTGATAGAGTGCCTGATGAACTATGGAATGAGGTTCGTGACATTGTACAGGAGACAGGGATCAAGACCATCCCCATGGAAAAGAAATGCAAAAAAGCAAAATGGCTGTCTGGGGAGGCCTTACAAATAGCTATGAAAAGAAGAGAGGCGAAAAGCAAAGGAGAAAAGGAAAGATAAAATCATCTGGATGCAGAGTTCCAAAAAGAGCAAGAAGAGATAAAAAAGCCTTCTTCAGCGATCAATGCAAGGAAATAGAGGAAAACAATAGAATGGGAAAGACTAGAGATCTCTTCAAGAAAATTAGAGATACCAAGGGAACATTTCATGCAAAGATGGGCTCAATAAAGGACAGAAATGGTCTGGACCTAACAGAAGCAGCAGATATTAAGGAGAGGTGGCAAGAATACACAGAACAACTGTACAAAAAACATCTTCACGACCCAGATAATCATGATGATGTGATCATTTATCTAGACCCAGACATCTTGGAAAGTGAAGTCAAGTGGGCCTTAGAAAGCATCACTATGAACAAAGCTAGTGGAGGTGATGGAATTCCAGTTGAATCTGTTTTAAATCCTGAAAGGTGATGCTGTGAAAGTGCTGCACTCCATATGTCAGCAAATTTGGAAAACTCAGCAGTGGCCACAGGACTGGAAAGTGTCAGTTTTCATTCCAATCCCAAAGAAAGGCAATGCAAAAGAATGTCCAGACTACCGCACAACTGCATTCATCTCACACGCCAGTAAAGCAATGCTAAAAATTCTCCAAGGCAGGCTTCTTCAATATGTGAACCATGAACTCCCTGATGTTCAAGCTGGTTTTAAAAGAGGCAGAGGAACCAGAGATCAAATTGCCAACATCTGCTGGATCATGGGAAAAGCAAGCGAGTTCCAGAAAAACATCTATTTCTGCTTTATTGACTATGCCAAAGCCTTTGACTGTGTGGATCACTACAAACTGTGGACAATTCTGAAAGAGATGGGAATACCAGACCACCTGACCTGCCTCTTGAGAAATTTGTATGCAGGTCAGGAAGAAACAGTTACAACTGGACATGGAACAACAGACTGGTTCCAAATAGGAAAAGGAGTACGTCAAGGGTGTATATTGACACCCTGCTTATTTAATTTCTATGCAGAGTACATCATGAGAAACGCTGGACTGGAAGAAACACAAGCTGGAATCAAGACTGCTGGGAGAAATATCAATAACCTCAGATATGTAGATGTCACCACCCTTATGGCAGAAAGTGAAGAGGAGCTAAAAAGCCTCTTGATGAAAGTGAAAGAGGAGAGTGAAAAAGTTGGCTTAAAGCTCAACATTCAGAAAACGAAGATCATGGCATCTGGTCCCATCACTTCCTGGTAAATAGATGGGGAAACAGTGGAAACAGTGTCAGACTTTACTTTTTTGGGCTCCAAATTCACTGCAGATGGTGACTGCAGCCATGAAATTAAAAGACACTTACTCCTTGGAAGAAAAGTTATGACCAAAATAGATAGTATATTCAAAAGCAGAGACATTTACTTTGTTGACTAAGGTCCGTCTAGTCAAGGCTATGGTTTTTCCAGTGGTCATGTATGGATGTGAGAGTTGGACTGTGAAGAAGGCTGAGCGCCAAAGAAATGATGCGTTTGAACACTGGTTATGGAGAAGACTCTTGAGAGTCCCTTGGACTGCAAGGAGATCCAACCAGTCCATTCTGAAGGAGATCAACCCTGGGATTTCTTTGGAAGGAATGATGCTAAAGCTGAAGCTCCAGTACTTTGGCCACCTCATGCGAAGAGCTGACTCATTGGAAACGACTCTGATGCTGGGAGGGATTGGGGGCAGGAGGAGAAGGGGACGACCCAGGATGAGATGGCTGGATGGCATCATGGACTCGATGGACGTGAGTCTGAGTGAACTCCGGGAGATGGTGATGGACAGGGAGGCCTGGCGTGCTGCAATTCATGGGATCGCAAACAGTCGGACACGACGGAGCGACTGAAATGAACTGAACTGAGCTGGAGTGAAAGTGTTAGTTGCTCGGTTGTCTTCAACTCTTTGAAACCTCAATGATTGTCACACACCAGGCTCCTCTGTACATGAAATTCTCCAAGCAAGAATACTGGAGTGGGTAGACATTCCTTTCTCCAGGGGATCTTCTTGATCTGGGGTTCAAACTTGAATCTTTGCATTTTAGTTAGATTCTGTACCATCTGAGCCACCAGGAAAACCCCTGAGCCAGTTGGGAAGCCATCAGGGATTATGCAGGTAATCATTTTTAAAATTCACTGTTAATTTCTTTGTCTTTGAGTTGGTGTGTTTAGCTCATTTACATTTAATGTAATTACTGATAAGGAGCTTCTCAGGTGGCTCTAGTGGTAAAGAACCTTCTTGTCAATGCAGAAGATCAGGCTTCAGGAAGATCCTATGGAGGAGAGCATGGCAACCCACTCCAGTGCTCTTGCTTGGGGAATCCCTTGGACAGAGGAGCCTGGCAGGCTACAGTCCATAGGGTCACAAAGAGTTGGACATGAATAAAGTGACTTTTCGCACACACTTACACTGATGAAGTATGATTTATGTCTTCCATTTTGTTATTTTCTTTTTTCCTTTATTTTTCATTTCTGTCTTCTTTTATATTAAAATGATACTTTTTTATACACTAGTTTAATTTTCTTGGTGTTTCTTTTGCTGTATTTTTTCTAGTTATTTTCTTAATGACAACTCCCTGGATTAAAATGGACATTTTATTTCAAAAAATAACAATCACTTGATCTTTAAAAATAATATATTGTGAAAACTCTGAAAATACCACCTCCTTCCAAGATATGTTGTTTTCACTGTTTGATGTTGCTTCTGTTTGTTTATTGACTTTCCTGGACTACTTCTCTGAAGTCTGTATTCTATTGTTCATGAAGTCATTGAAGTCTGTGGTTATTTCAGTTATCATCTAATAATTTGATGGACCATTAATCCTCCCAGCCTTTGCCGAGGAGTTTCTTGTGTGTGCTAAGGTATGTGTCTAATGGTCTGACAGATACTTTACAACTCTTCTCTAGTCTTTGCTTGCTTGAGCAGAACCTTAAGCTCAGTCAGAAGAGAGAGATTAGGGTCATGTTTTCCCTGGGCATGCACAGAACTCTTCAATATTAATGACCTTCTAGATTCTAAGTATTAATATTTTTTGTCAGACTCTTGTTAGTTCCACCTCAGGCAACTTCAAAGTTTAACAATTAGCCCCAATAATTTGCCACAAATACCTTAGGGATGGGACTAATTCCCATGGAGCAAGCTTATAGTGTTAGTTTAAATTAAGATAGATTCTGATAATGAATTTTTCAGCAAGCTGCCCTGCCAGACAGGGCTAATGGTAACAATACTTTGGGGATGTCTTTGTGGCACTGCAAATCTTTTCTTATTTATCTAATAGCTTTTACCATGCTGGACTTCATAGCTACCATAGTTGCAAGGCTATTGGTTTTCAAACCTACAGAAAAGTTGGAGAGGAGTGGGTTTTGAGCAAATTAAAATAATACAATGCAAAAATAAAAACGGCTGTCTGAGTAGGCCTTACAAATAGCTGTGAAAAGAAGAGAAGTGAAAAGCAAAGGAGAAAAGGAAAGATATTCCCATTTGAATGCAGAGTTCCAAAGAATAGCAAGGAGAGATAAGGAAGCCTTCCTCAGTGACCAATGCAAAGAAATAGAGGAAAACAACAGAATAGGGAAGACTAGAGATTTCTTCTATAAAATTAGAGATATCAAGGGAATATTTCATGCAAAGATGGGCTCGATAAAGGACAGAAATATTATGGACCTAACAGAAGCAGAAGTATCAAGATAAAGTAGCAAGAATACACAGAAGAACTGTACAAAAAAGATCTTCACTACCCAGATAATCACGATGGTGTGATCACTCACCTAGAGCCAGACATCCTGGAATGTGAAGTCAAGTGGGCCTTAGAAAGCATCACTATGAACAAAGCTAGTGGAGGTGATGGAATTCCAATGGAGCTATTTTAAATCCTGAAAGATGGTGCTGTGGAAGTACTGCACTCAATATGCCAGCAAATTTGGAAAACTTAGCAGTGGCCACAGAACTGGAAAAGGTCAGTTTTCATTCCAATCCCAAAGAAAGGCAATGCCAAAGAATGCTCAAACTACCACACAATTGCATTCATCTCTCACGCTAGTAAAGTAATGCTCAAGATTCTCCAAGGCAGGCTTCTGCAATATGTGAACTTCCAGACGTTCAAGCTGGATTTAGAAAAGGCAGAGTAACCAGAGATCAAATTGCCAACATCCTCTGGATCATGGAAAAAGCAAGAGAGTTCCAGAAAATCATCTATTTCTGCTTTACTGACTATGCCAAAGCTTTGACTGTGTGGATCACAATAAACCGGAAAATTCTGAAAGAGATGGGCATACCAGACCACCTGAGCTGCCTCTTGAGAAACCAATATGCAGGTCAGAAAGCAGCAGTTAGAACTGGACATGGAACAACAGACTGGTTCTTAACAGGAAAAAGAGTACGTCAAGGCTGTATATTGTCACCCTGCTTATTTAACCTATATGCAGAATATATCATGTGAAACACTAGGCTAGAAGAAGCACAAGCTGGAATCAAGATTGCCGGGAGAAATATCAATAACTTCAGATATGCAGATGTCACCACCCTTATGGCAGAAAGTGAAGAGGAGCTGAAAAGCCTCTTGATGAAAGTGAAAGAGGAAAGTGAAAAAGATGGCTTAAAGCTCAACATTCAGAAAACGAAGATCATGGCATCCGGTCCCATCACTTCATGGGAAATATATGGAAACAGTGGAAACAGTGTCAGACTTTATTTTTGGGGGCTCCAAAATCACTGCAGATGGTGATTGCAGCTATGAAATTAAAAGACTCTTACTCCTTGGAAGGAAAGTTATAACCGACGTAGGTGGCATATTCAAAAGCAGAGATATTACTTTGCCAACAAAGGCCCATCTAGTCAAGGCTATGTTTTTTCCATTGGTCATGTATGGATGTGAGAGTTGCACTGTGAAGAAAACTGAGCGTCAAAGAATTGATGCTTTTGAACTGTGGTGCTGGAGAAGACTCTTGAAAGTCCCTTGGACTACAAGGAGATCCAACCAGTCCATCCTAAAGGAAATCAATCCTGAGTGTTCATTGGAAGGACTGATGCTTAGGCTGAAACTCCAATACTTTGACTACTTCATGTAAAGAGTTGACTCATTGGAAAAGGCTCTGATGCTGGTAGGGATTGGGGGCAGGAGGTCAAGGGGATGACAGCAGATGAGATGGCTGGATGGCATTACCAACTCAATGGACATGAGTTTGGGTGAACCCTGGGAGCTGGTGATGGACAGGGAGGCCTGGCATGCTGTGATTCATGGGGTCACAAAGAGTCAGACATGACTGAGCAACTAAACTGAACTGAACTGAACTGAACTGAAAATAATAGAGGGTGTACCTTTTTTTAAACTGAGATTTGGCTGTTTAATTTCTTTCTATTTTTAAGTAAATGCCTCTGAGATTGTTATAAGTCATTAGTAATTTCCAGAGTTCTCAAGAAGTTTATTTTGACAGTTTTCCTGGGTACTCCTTTTGCTTTTATGGATAAGTGGATTTTCAGAGTCCTTTACTCTGTCATTTTGGACCATTTTTACATTTTGTAGTTTCTGTTTCAAAATTCACTACATTTCTTGGCTCAAGAATATAGATAAGTAGCTACTAAAGTACAGTGGAAAAAATCAGAGTTGAGAGTGACATGAGCATGAAGGAGAGGATATTAGATGGAAAGGAGGACTGAGAGAGATGTCTGAAAATGAAATTCATATATATCTTGACAGAAGTTTTGGTGGCACAACTGTAAGCTATGTCAGAAAATTAATGAGTGCAATTTAAAATTTGCACTTTGTGTATGTATTTTTTTTCAAATTAAAAAACTATAAATAAATACTGAATTCTAATAATGCTGCATGTTCTACAGTATCTAGAGGAAAATTCACTGACATCTGCAGTTAATTTACTTGAAATGTGTCCAAAATAAAAAAGGATCCTTGGATTGATAGAGGAACAGGTGTGTGTGTGCATGCACATGCTCAGTGCCTTAGTCATGTCTGACTCTTTGCAACCCCATGGACTGTAGCACCAGGCTCCTCTGCCTATGGAATTTTACAGGCAAGAATACTGGAAGAGGTTGCCATTTCCCACTCCAAGGGATCTTACTGACCCACAGATCGAATCCATATCTCTTGTGTTTTCTGCATTGGCAGGGAGATTCTTTACCGCTGAACCACCTAGGAAGTCCCAGAGGAATTGATAGGTGTGTGAATAAGAAAGTCAAGTGAAATTTAATCATAAACAGATATTCACTGTAAAAATTTTTCAAAATCTTTAATTTTGAAAAATAAATAGTAAAATACTAGGGTAAACACTTAAAAGTAGAAGATAGGCAATTGGTTTGAAACATATTTTGTTTGTCTAATAATGTCCCCATATAAATGACTATTATTTTCTCAGAGTTAAAAATGTTGGAAATGTTGATAGAAATCTAAAAAGATAGAAGTGAATTCTTTCCAGACTATAGGTAAAATCTTCCAGAAATTTATATCTCCTAAACTGTGAAGAGAGAAATTAGTATCACTTACAGCTCTACATAGGTGACACTTTAGAGGTTTTTTCCTGTAGTAGAATAAAAATATGAAACATGACTTTCCATTTTTCAGTACAATTTCTGTAAAAATAAGAGAAGCGGTAGCTGAATCAGATATCAAACTTTTATGAGGCCAGTGAATACAATGGTTTAGTTCAAACCTCTTAAAATAAAATAGGCTCATAGGAATCCGTGAGGTGAAAATTGTACATGCCAGCATTTACAATCCAGTTAGTGTATATGAGGACCACCTTCATTTTCCCAGCAAATTTATTAGCTAATAGTTTAAAATTTAATGTAAAGTATGTTTTGTCATCCAACCTAGATTGTTTCCCTTTCTTTTGCAGAACTGCTTGGTTGTCATCTAATGTGATTGCACGATAGAAAGCCTGGCTATACACGGTAAAAATGTTAACAGCAGTCATCACCACAGCAGAATCTATTACATAATTGGAAGAGCAGCGTAGTGCCTTTGGAGTTGAGAGGAAGAAATTGAATAGCTGGCTCATCATGCTGTTTAACAGAGCAGGAATCAGGACTGTAGGCAATAAAACACTGACATCACAGGTCATCCAAGCTGTGTGGATCTCTATACCTAAGAGAGCAAATGGAGCCCAGACACACAGGGCTGTTTGAGTGCTTTTTAATCACATTAGGAGATGTCTGTACTGTGTTTATCTTTCTCGCTTTTATGGACAAATAGAAATTCTTAGCAAAATAAATGTGCTGACTCTCTGGCTATAGAAGTAAATAAGAGAAAGAACTTTGTGATAACCAGAAAAGACATTTTAATACTTAGTTTTAATGTGGAACCAGGCCCATAATAATGATCCAGGCAATGTTTGCTGATTAAATAAAGGCATGAATGAATTAATGAATTTTTAACACATCTTTATGAAATGAGTGCCATTTGCAAGGATTTGTTCTGGATTGCTTTCAAGCACAAATATTCATGGTCTCAAGAAACATACAAATTGTCACAGAAGATGAAATATTACAAATATTTATACCACAAGGCAGAAAATCATAAGAGCTATATAAAGGATAAATTTGAGAGCTACTGGAATAAAGCCAGGGTCATCTTAGAAGACTTTGTGAATTCAGTTGCATTTGGAAGGGTACTAAGATATTAATGCAGTATTTGGATGCAATCTATAAAACGGCAGAATGATCTCTATTTGTTTCCAAGGCAAACCATTCAATATCACAGTAATCTAGTCTATGCCCTGAACAGTAATGCTGAAGAAGCTGAGGTTGAAGAGTTCTATAAAGACGTACAACACCTTCTAGAACTAACACCCAAAAAAGATGTCCTTTTCATTATAGGGTACTGGAACGCAAAAGTAGGAAGTCAAGAAACACTTGGAGTAACAAGCAAATTTGGCCTTGGAGTACAGAATGAAGCAGGGCAAAAGCTAATAGAGTTCTGCCAAGCAAACATCCTCTTCCAACAACGCAAGAAAAGACTCTATGGATGGACATCACCAGATGGTCAACACTGAGATCAGGTTAATGATATTCTTTGTAGCCAAAGAGAGAGAAGCTCTATACAGTCAGCAAAAAAAAAAAAAAAAAAAAAAGACTGGGAGCTTACTATGGCTCAGATCATGAACTCTTTATTGCCAAATTCAGACTTAAATTGAAGAAAGTAGGGAAAACCACTAGACCATTCAGATATAACCTAAATCAAATCCCCTATGATTATATAGTGGAAGTGAGAAATAGATTTAAGGGAATAGATCTGAGAGACAGAGTGCCAGATGAACTATGGACTGAAGTTCATGACATTGCTCAGGAGAGAGGAATCAAGATCATCCCCAAGAAAAACAAATGCAAAAGAGCAAAATGGCTGTCTGAGGAGGCCTTACAAATAGCTGTGAAAAGAAGGGAAGAGAAAAGCAAAGGAGAAAAGGAAAGATATACCCATTTGAATGCAGAGTTCCAAAGAATAGCAAGGAGAGATAAGAAAGCCTTCTTAAGCAATCAATGCAAAGAAATAGAGGAAAACAATAGAATGGGAAAGACTAGAGATCTCTTCAAGAAAATTAGAGATACCAAGGGAACATTTCATGCAAAGATGGGCTCAATAAAGGACAGAAATGGTATGGACCTGACAGAAGCAGAAGATATTAAGAAGAGGTGGCAAGAATACACAGAAGAACTGTACAAAAAAGATTTTCATGACCAAGATAATCACGATGGTGTGATCACTCACCTAGAGCCAGACATCCTGGAATGTGAAGTCAAGTGGGCCTTAGAAAGCATCACTACGAACAAAGCTAGTGGAGGTGATGGTATTCCAGTTGAGCTATTTCAAATCCTGAAAGACAATGCTGTGAAAGTGCTGCACTCAATATGCCAGCAAATTTGGAAAACTCAGCAGTGGCCACAGGACTGGAAAAGGTCAGTTTTCATTCGAATTCCAAAGAAAGGCAGTGCCAATGGATGCTCAAACTACCGCACAATTGCCCTCATCTCACACGCTAGTAGAGTAATGCTCAAGATTATCCAAGGCAGGCTTCCGCAATACGTGAACCATGAACTTCCAGATGTTCAAGCTGGTTTTTGAAAAGGCAGAGGAATAAGAGATCAAATTGCCAACATCTGCTGGATCATGGAAAAAGCAAGAGAATTCCAGAAAAAACATCTATTTCTGCTTTATTGACTATGCCAAAGCCTTTGACTGTGTGGATCACAATAAGCTGTGGAAAATTCTGAAAGAGGTGGGCATAACAGACCACCTGACCTGTCTCTTGAGAAATCTATATGCAGGTAAGAAAGCAACAGTTAGAACTAGATATAGAACAACAGACTGGTTCCAAATAGGAAAAGGAGTACGTCAAGGTTGTATATTGTCACCCTGCATATCTAACTTCTATGCAGAGTACATCATCAGAAACGCTGGACTGGAAGAAATACAAGCTGGAATCAAGATTGCCGGGAGAAATATCAATAAGCTCAGATAGGCAGATGACACCATCCTTATGGCAGAAAGTGAAAAAGAACTAAAGAGTGAAAAAGTTGGCTTAAAGCTCAACATTCAGAAAACCAAGATCATGGAATCCAGTCACATCACTTCATGGCAAATAGATAGGGAAACAGTGGAAACAGTGTCAGACTTTATTTTTCTGGGCTCCAAAATCATTGTGGATGGTGATTGCAGCTATGAAATTAAAAGACACTTACACCTTGGAAGAAAAGTTATGACCAACCTAGACAGCATATTAAAAGCAGAGATATTACTTTGCCAACAAAGGTCCATCTAGTCAAGGCTATGGTTTTACCAGTGGTCATGTATGGATGTGAGAGTTGGACTGTGAAGAAGGCTGAGCGCCAAAGAATTGATGCTTTTGAACTGTGGTGTTGGAGAAGACTTATGAGAGTCCCTTGGACTGCAAGGCGATCAAACCAGTCCATTCTAAAGGAGATCACGCCTGGGTGTTCATTGGAAGGACTGATCCTGAAGCTGAAACTCCAATACTTTGGCCACCTCATGCGAAGAGCTGACTCATTTGAAAATACCCTGATAATGGGAAAGATTGGTGGCTGGAGGAGAAGGGGACGACAGAGGATGCAATGGTTGGATGGTGTTACCGACTTGACGGACATGGGTTTGGGTGGATTCCGGGAGTTGGTGATGGACAGGTAGGCTTGGCCTGTTGCGGTTCCTGGGGTTCTTAAGGGTCAGACACGACTGAGTGACTAAACTGAACTGAACTGAAGATATTAATAGGAGAAGTGAGGATGAGAAATTTAGGGAATTAAAGGTAAATTTACATGTATGAATGTTAATTGAATAGACATTAAATATACTTTTCTTTTTATTAACTTTATGTAATTTACATGTAGTTCATAAAAGTCTATAGCTCAATGAGGTTTGACACATATATGTAGTCTTATAACCACAACCACATTTCTATCACATATCAGCAAATTCTCTCATGTTCTACATTAATATCCTATTGCAATTGAAACAAACAACCACAAAAGTAGTGGCTTAAATCAACACAAATGTATTCATTTACACTTCTAGATATTAGAATTTCAAAATGATTCTTACAGAAATGAGGTATTGATAGAGTTGTCTCCTTGTGAAGGCTCGAAAGGAAAATCCCTTCCTTTTCCTTGCCTCTTACAGTTTCTAGAAGTCTCTAGAAGTTTCCTTGGCTTGTGGTCATATCACCCCAATCTTTAATTCTTACATTGGTTCTCTTCCTGTAACTCTTCCGGTGCCCTTGTGACTTATTCTGCATCTTCTCATCACAATTAAAAAAGACCCACCTGGATAAATTCCAGGGTCCATAAATTAAACACATCTACAAAGTTCCTTTTACCATTTGGGATGAGGGGCATTTTTGAGCTTACCACATCCACTTTTGATTCTATCCTTTGCCTGAACCCTTGGACCTGGGAATCACTGATCTACTTTTTATCACTATAGTTTTATCTTTTTTGAAAATCATATAAATGGAATTGTACAGGATCCAGAAGTCTGTTGTTTCTGGATTCTTTTTCTTGGTATGATACTTTTGAGGTTCATCCATACAGTTGAGGTTAAGAGAAGTGTTTTATCATTTTATTGTGAAGTACTTATCATTGCATGAGTTTTTCACAGTTTTACTCATTAAACAGATGGTGATCTTTTGGGTTTTTCCCTGGTTTTGACTTCTATGAATAAAACAGGGATGAATATTTGGTTATCAGTACTGTTGCATACCAAAGCCTTTGACTGTGTGGATCACAATAAACTGTGGAAAATTCTGAAAGAAATGGGAATAACAGACCACCTGACCTGCCTCTTGAGAAATCTGTATGTAGGTCAGGAAGCAACAGCTAGAACTGGACATGGAACAACAGTTCAGTTCAGTTCAGTTCAGTCGCTCAGTCGTGTCCAACTCTTTCTGACCCCATGAATCGCAGCACACCAGGCCTCCCTGTCCATCACCAACTCCCGGAGTTCACTCAGACTCAAGTTCATCGAGTCGGTGATGCCATCCAGCCAACTCACCCTAAGTTGTCCCCTTCTCCTCCTGCCCCTAATCCCTCCCAGCATCAGAGTCTTTTCCAATGAGTCAATTCTTCACATGAGGTGGCCAAAGTACTGGAGTTTCAGCTTTAGCATCATTCCTTCCAAAGAAATCCCAGGGTTGATTTCCTTCAGAATGGACTGGTTGGATCTCCTTGCAGTCCAAGGGACTCCCAAGAGTCTTCTCCAACACCACAGTTCAAAAGCATCAATTCTTCGGTGCTCAGCCTATTTCACAGTCCAACTCTCACATCCATACATGACCACTGGAAAAACCATAGCCTTGACTAGACGAACCTTAGTTGGCAAAGTAATGTCTCCTCTTTTGAATATGCTATCTAGGTTGGTCATAACTTTTCTTCCAAGGAGTAAGCGTCTTTTAATTTCATGGCTGCACTCACCATCTGCAGTGATTTTGGAGCCCCCCAAAATAAAGTCTGACACTGTTTCCACTGTTTCCCCATCTATTTGCCATGAAGTGATGGGACCAGATGCCATGATCTTCATTTTCTGAATGTGGAGCTTTAAGCCAACTTTTTCACTCTCCTCTTTCACTTTCATCAAGAGGCTTTTTAGCTCCTCTTCAATTTCTGACATAAGGGTGGTGTCATCTGCATATCTGAGGTTATTGATATTTCTCCCTGCAATCTTGATTCCAGCTTGTGTTTCTTCCAGCCCAGCGTTTCTGATGATGTACTCTGCATAGAAGTTAAATAATCAGGCTGACAGTATACAGCCTTAATGTACTCCTCTTCCTATTTGGAACCAGTATGTTGTTCCATGTCCAGTTCTAACTGTTGCTTCCTGACCTGCATACAAATTTCTCAAGAGGAAGGTTAGGTGGTCTGGTATTCCCATCTCTTTCAGAATTTTCCACAGTGTATTGTGATCCACACATTCAAAGGCTTTATCACTTCATGGCAAATAGATGGGGAAACAGTGGAAACAGTGACAGACTTTATTTTGGGGGGCTCTAAAATCACTGCAGATAGTTGATTGCAGCCATGAAATTAAAAGACACTTACTCCTTGGAAGAAAAATTATGACCAGATTAAAAAGCTGAGACATTACTTTGCCAACAAAAGTCCTTCAGTTCAAAGCTTTGGTTTTTCCAGTAGTCATGCATGAATGTGAGAGCTGGACTGTAAAGAAAGCTGAGCGCTGAAAAATTTATGCTTTTGAACTGTGGTGTTGGAGAAGACTCTTAAGAGTCCCTTGGATAGTAAAGAGATCCAATCAGTCCTTTCTAAAGGAAATCAGTCCTGGCTACTCATTGGAAGGACTGATGCTAAAGCTGAACTCCAATACTTTGTCCACCTGATGGGAAGAACTGACTCATTGGAAAAGACCCTGATGGTGGGAAAGATGGAAGGCAGAAGAGAAGGGGACAGCAGAGGATCAGATGGTTGGATGGCATCACCAACTCAATGAACATGAGTCTGAGTATACCCTAGGAGTTGTTGATGGACAGGGAGACCTGGCGTGCTTCCATGGGGTCACAAAGAGTCAGAGACAACTGAGCTACTGAAATGAATATGCAGATAATCTGAGTAGCTCTACTGCTGTTTGGTGTCCTTTCCTGGTCCCTTCAACTCTGCAGAATTGTGGAATATAAAAAGGCTACTAAGGCACCTTACTGTGGAGTGCTCAGTTTTGGGTGATAAGTGAGCAGTGTGTGGTTGCAGCTCTCAGGGAAAGAGAAACACCATCAGAGAATGTGTGTCTCCAACAGCAATAAGCAAGATCAGGAAGATGGATACTCTATTTAATTATTAACCAGTGAATCAATAATTTTTAACTCTCATGTAGAAATTGGGTTAGCTTTGCTTTGTTGGCACTTTCTCAAACATGCTTTCCAAAATACAGACAGGTTATTTTAGGCTTAGGTACTATGCAGAAATTTCAAATAGTGCATTGCTGTATTATTTTTTGAAGAGAACATCAGTATTTGATTCTGGTTATTTTGAACTTTTAAGTTTTCATATTAAATGAGATTGAATTGAGCTTAAAACAATAATGAATCAAGTGTTCCTTCTAGTTGATGGATATAATTACCAAAGTTATCTTAGAAGGAGCTTTTGATAATGTTAGCAACCCTCTAGTAGTATAGTTAGTATTCTACCTAGGAAAAGAATAGCACACAAATTATTAAATAAATAAAATTAACATAATAAATTCTTATCAGCGTGAGGCTTGAAGGTTTTAGGTGGGGCTTAAACAAAACCAACTCTTAGGGAGTTATTAGATTGGAAACTACAATACTTAATATTAGTGAGATGTTACAGAAGCATAGAGCATTTAAATAACCATGGTGGTGGACTTTAGAAATAATTTATGAATAAATAAAAAGTGTAACTCCAGATAATTTTTTACTTGAATAGCCTCTATTTTTAAGTATTATCCAAGGCTTCAGTAAATTCTCTATATACATAAATAATATGAAAAAATATCACCTTAAAAGACTTTCTAAAAATTAATTTTCAAATAAGGTAATCATACATAGATCAACTTCTACGGAGGAATGCTATCAAAAGACACATTCATGTATTTGTAGGTATAAACTTGGAATTTCAAAGTTGATCAATACAAACTACTTTAATAATCTCCCTATGCATGAAGGAACAAGAGGTTGCAAATTTCAATGGTAAAAAAATCCACATTGGAGTTTTCATTGTAAGTCTATTGACTATTTCAAGTAAAATATTCAGTTCAGTTCACTTCAGTCGCTCAGTCGTGTGCGACTCTGTGACCCCATGAATCGCAGCACGCCAGGCCTCCCTGTCCATCACCATCTCCCGGAGTTCACTCAGACTCACGTCCATCGAGTCCGTGATGCAATCCAGCCATCTCATCCTCGGTCATCCCCTTCTCCTCCTGCCCCCAATCCCTCCCAGCATCAGAGTCTTTTCCAATGAGTCAACTCTTCTCATGAGGTGGGCAAAGTACTGGAGTTTCAGCTTTAGCATCATTCCTTCCAAAGAAATCCCAGGGTTGATTTCCTTCAGAATGGACTGGTTGGATCTCCTTGCAGTCCAAGGGGTTCTCAAGAGTATTCTCCAACACTTCTCCAACAGTGTTCAAACGCATAAATTCTTCTGCGCTCAGCTTTCTTCACAGGCCAACTCTCACATCCATACCTGATCACAGGAAAAACCATAGCCTTGACTAGAGAGACCTTAGTTAGCAAAGTGTTGTCTCTGCTTTTGAATATACTATCTAGTTTGGTCATAACTTTTCTTCCAAGGAGTAAGCGTCTTTTAATTTCATGGCTGCACTCACCATCTGCAGTGATTTTGGAGCCCCCCAAAATAAAGTCTAACACTGTTTCCACTGTTTCCCCATCTATCTCCCATGAAGTGATGGGACTAGATGCCATGATCTTTGTTTTCTGAATGTTGAGCTTTAAGCCAACTTTTTCACTCTCTTCTTTCACTTTCATCAAGAGGCTTTTTAGCTTCTCTTCACTTTCTGCCATAAGGGTGGTGTCATCTGCATATCTGAGGTTATTGATATTTCTCCCAGCAATCTTGATTCCAGCTTGTGTTTCTTCCAGTCCAGCGTTTCTCATGATGTACTCTGTATAGAAGTTAAATAAGCAGGGTGACAGTATACAGCCTTGATGCACTCCTTTTCCTATTGGAACCAGTCTGTTGTTCCATGTCCAGTTCTAACTGTTGCTTCCTGACCTGCATACAAATTTCTCAAGAGGCGGGTCAGATGGTCTGGTATTCCCATCTCTTTCAGAATTTTCCACAGTTTATTGTGATCCACACAGTCAAAGGTTTTGGCTTAGTCAAGAAAGCAGAAATAGATGTTTTTCTGGAATTCTCTTGCTTTTTCCATGATCCAGCGGATGCTGGCAATTTGATCTCTTATTCCTCTGCCTTTTCTAAAACCAGCTTGAACATCAGGGAGTTCACAGTTCACATATTGCTGAAGCCTGGCTTGGAGAATTTTGAGCATAACTTTACTAGGGTGTGAGATGAGTGCAATTGTGCGGTAGTCTGAGCATTCTTTTCCATTGCCTTTCTTTGGAATTGGAATGAAAACTGACCTTTTCCAGTCCTGTTGCCACTGCTTAGTTTTCCAAATTTGCTGGCATATTGAGTGCAGCACTTTCACATCATCATCTTTCAGGATTTGAAACAGCTCAACTGGAATTCCATCACCTCCACTAGCTTTGTTTGTAGTGATGATTTCTAAAGCCCACTTGACTTCACATTTCAAGATGTCTGGCTCTAGATTAGTGATCACATAATCATGATTATCTGGGTCGTGAGGATCTTTTTTGTACAGTTCTTCCGTGTATTCTTGACACCTCTTCTTAATATCTTCTGCTTCTGTTAGGTCCAGACCATTTCTGTCCTTTATCAAGCCCATCTTTGCATGAAATGTTCCCTTGGTATCTCTAATTTTCTTGAAGAGATCTCTAGTCTTTCCTATTCTGTTGTTTTCCTCTATTTCTTTGCATTGATCGCTGAAGAAGGCTTTTTTATCTCTTCTTGCCATTCTTTGGAACTCTGCGTTCATATGCTCATTATCTTTCCTTTTCTCCTTTGCTTTTCACCTCTTTTCTTTTCACAGCTATTTGTAAGGCCTCCCCAGACAGCCATTTTGCTTTTTTGCATTTCTTTTCCATGGGGTGGTCTTGATCCCTGTCTCCTGTACAGTGTCACAAACCTCATTCCATAGTTCATCAGGCAGTCTATCTATCAGATCTAGGCCCTTAAATCTATTTCTCACTTCCACTGCATAATCATAAGGGATTTGATTTAGGTCATACCTGAATGGTCTAGTGGTTTTCCTTACTTTCTTCAGTTTGAGTCTGAATTTGGTTATAAGGAGTTCATGATCTGAGCCACAGTCAGCTTCTGGTCTTGTTTTTGTTGACTGTTTGGAGCTTGCCCATCTTTGGCTGCATAGAATATAATCAATCTGATTTCGGTGTTGACCATCTGGTGATGTCCATGTGTAGAGTCTTCTCTTGTGTTGTTGGAAGAGGGTGTTTGCTATGACTAGTGCATTTTCTTGGCAAAACTCTATTAGGCTTTGCCCTGCTTCATTCCACATTCCAAGGCCAAATTTACCTGTTACTCCAGGTGTTTCTTGACCTCCTACTTTTGCATTCCATTTCCTTATAATGAAAAGGACATCTTTTTTGGATATTAGTTCTAAAACGTCTTATAGGTCTTCATAAAACCATTTTACTTCAGTTTCTTCAGCATTACTGGTTGGGGCATAGACTTGGATAACTGTGATATTGAATGGTTTGCCTTGGAGATGAACAGAGATCATTCTGTCATTTTTGAGACTGCATCCAAGTACTGCATTTCGGACTCTTTTTTTGACCATGATGGCTACTCCATTTCTTCTGAGGGATTCCTGCCCGCAGTAGTAGATATAATGGTCATCTGAGGTAAATTCACCCATTCCAGTCCATTTCAGTTTGCTGATTCCTAGAATGTCAATATTCACCCTTGCCATCTCTTGTTTGACCACTTCCAATTTGCCTTGATTCATGGACCTGACATTCCAGGTTCCTATGCAATATTGCTCTTGACAGCATTGGATCTTGCTTCTATCATCAGTCACATCCACAAGTGGGTACTGTTTTTGCTTTGGCTCCATCCCTTCATTCTTTCTGGAGTTATTTTTCCACTGATCTCCAGTAGCATATTGGGCACCTAATGACCTGGCGAGTTCCTCTTTTAGTATCCTATCATTTTGCCTTTTCATACTGTTCATGGGGTTCTCAAGGCAAGAATACTGAAGTGGCTTGCCCTTCCCTTCTCCAGTGGACCACATTCTGTCAGACCTCTCCACCATGACCCGCCCATCTTGGTTTGCCCCACAGGCATGGCTTGGTTTCATTGAGTTAGACAAGGCTGTGGTCCTAGTGTGATTAGATTGACTAGTTTTCTGTGAGTATGGTTTCAGTGTGTCTGCCCTCTGATGCCCTCTTGCCATGCCTACCATCTTACTTGGGTTTCTCTTACCTTGGGTGTGGGGTATCTCTTCACAACTGCTCCAGCAAAGCACAGCTGCTGCTCCTTACCTTGGACAAGGGGTATAATAAAATATATAGTAAATAAAAATATAGTAAAATATTAGGATATCTTATTTTAAAAAGTAGATATATCTGAATACCAAAAGTATCATTATCAGAGGTAGGGCTAATATCAGAGACATTTCTCTTGTGCTGGCCTTAGTGAGGCCCTTAGCTGCTTTAGAGGGACATTTTCTCCTCATTTGATACAGTGACACCTTTTTGTGATTTTTAACATATCACAATAGGAAATCCTCTTGCATATTATATATCGGTGATTTTTGTCAACTGAAATTAAAATGCCGAGTGTGACAGTTGTGATTTTCAGTTTTATTTGGGGATTTAGGTGTATAAGCCAGGAGAAAGCCTTCCAGACAGCTCTGAGGAATTGCTCTGAAGAGCCCAGGTGAAGAGCAGCATACCGTCAGCATATACGTGATTTCAGAGAAGCAGTACAAGCATCAAACACATCTTGGTAGACAGTTACTACTGGTCAAGGGCACAGATGCTTTAGTTAACAATTTTAGTACTTTTCTAAGTATGATGAGATGCAAGAAATTGGGTTCATTAAAAATGTATCCTGCAAATATCCAATGGCCTATTTACCAGTTTCTCAGAGCACAGAGTGCCTCATTCCTGATCTCTGCCCTGAGCTTCTTTCAGAGAGTATTGAAGGTCAGTGACTGAAGTGGCTAATGACTCAATCTTACTAGAGCCAGATAGCAAGTGACACTCTTGAGGTGGTAGTTTGATAATACATTTTTTCTTGTAAGTGCTGATTGCTATATCTTTGATAACACTATACATAGCATGCAGTATCAAGAAGGGAAGTCAATCAGGCTCTGCACACCAGGGTTTTCATGGTTGGATAAATAAATGAATGAGTGAATAGCCTTCCACCATTGGAGAGAGCAGTTCCAGTAGGAAACTATCATTACATATGACAACTAAAATGCAGTTAGGTATAAGAGAAGAACTTGAGACATATGCATCGTGAAATGGGCTTTTGACATGTATCCTTTTCTACATGATTGCCTGAATAGGACTTAATACCATGGAGCACCACCAAGCTTTCGCTATAGGAGAACCTCTTCACCATGGTGGCAGCAGCCAACCACATACACCAACAGATGAACTTGTTTGTGTCTCCTGCAGCACTAGGGTTGGGAACATCCAATAGATTTCTCATTTCTAAAAGTTTTTTTTTTTTTTTATTTCTAAGCTTTATTAATGTTTGAGGCTCAACATGATGATAAGATACATTGAAACTGCGTCTGTTATATTTAAATCATTGGCCGACTTCCTTCCTTCTAGTTCATGTGCTACTTTAACAGAACCAGCCAAAAAGCAATCTCACCTTTTAGAACAGTTAAGCAAAGAGTGCATGATTATGCAGCTAGTCAGTAAGAGGAGCGGGGATTAGAACACCTGTCTGGCTTTTAGGAACTTTTCTCTTTGTTGTTATGCAATGCAGGTGCTGGCTATAGCAAATCTCCTAAGTGAAAGTGACTTTAAAGGGGAGAGAGGCCATGGATAGGGAAGAGGGAGAGGAGATGGTGCTCCCCTTTCCAGTGAAACTCATTTATTGGAATCAGTTTGTTGTGAAGGGGAAGGGAAGCTCAAGAGAGAGGGGAATCTGTGTGTACTTACAGCTGACTCATGTTGTACAGCAGCAATCAACACAAAATTGTAAAGCAATCATCCTCTGATTAAAAATAAGTTAAAAAAAGACTTTGTTATCTAGGGTGCATCAGTTGGAAAAAGTCAAATGAACAACTCATTTTAGCATGGTTGATCCATGGAAGTTGGTGATGGTAATTCAAAAAACTAAGATCATGGCATCCAGTCCCATCACTTCATGGCAAACAGATGGGGAAACAGTGGAAAGAGTGGCTGACTTTATTTTTGGGGGCTCTGAAATCACTGCAGATAGTGATTGTAGCCATGAAATAAGAAGACGCTTACTCCTTGGAAAAAAAGTTATGACCAGTCTAGACAGCATATTAAAAAGTAGAAGCATTACTTTGTCAACAAAGGTCCATCTAGTCAAGGCTATGGTTTTTCTAGTGGTCATGTACGGATGTGAGAGTTGGACTATAAAGAAAGCTGAGCACCAAAGAATTGATGCTTTTGAACTGTGGTGTTGGAGAAGACTCTTGAGAGTCGCTTGGGCTGCAAGGAGATCCAACCAGTCCATTCTAAAGGGGAACAGTCCTGGGCGTTTATTGGAAGGACTGATGTTGAAGCTGAAATTCCAATACTTTGGCCACCTGATACTAAGAGCTGGCTCATTTAAAAAGACCCTGATGCTGGGAAAGATTGAGGGCAGGAGGCGAAGAGGATGACAGAGGATGAGATGGTTGGATGGCATCATCGACTCAATGGACATGAGTTTTGGTGAACTCCGGGAGTTGGTGATGGACAGGGAGGCCTGGCGTGCTATGCTTCATGGGGTCGCAAAGAGTTGGACATGACTGAGTGACTGAACTGAACTGAACTGAATGGTAATTCATAGTGCAAGCACGAGGTGATTAGTTGCTTCAAGCGGAAGTAGGTGATGGTTTCATAGGTAATTAGCAGGGAAATATTTAGTGGAGTTTTAGGGACTGCAGTTAAACCAGTCACTAGAATCTTGAAATTATGTTTTTCAGGTTTTACATTTACAGAAATTCTCAGTCCACATGCTTAATGCTATTGCTTATTTTAATCAAATTTCTCAATAAAACAGAGAACATAGCTCATTTATTTCAAAGAGTTCTAAGGTTTCTTGGAGAGAGAAATATAACCGGTACAACCAGTCAAACTAATTAATGAGAAAATCCATGGAAGTTTGCTGGAAATATTGCATTATGTAGTCAAAACAACTGTTTTGTATTCAGTGTGAACTTGGTGAAATATTCTGTGCTGGGGGCTATAAAAAGATGACACAAAATCTCAATGATCACAAGAAGGATTTACATTTATTAGGGAGGCTAGGATATGGGTAAAAATAACTGTTATGCAAAGAATTTGAATTAGTAAATTAAATTACCATTATAGCTAGAATAAATATTTTTAGTAATAGGGAAAAATTAATGAAATGAAAACTCAGTTGTTCAAGGTTAAGGAAGCAAAACTGATTATTAAGGCATTTCAGCAACACGATGATTAGTAGGATGATTCCGTTTTCCAACTACCGGTTTGACCTTAGAGAAATTAAAATCTCAGGCTCCTAACAAGACAAAATATCAGATGAGAAAAGAGCAATTATCAGTGTATGCCCAGTCTCTGGCAACTCTAATGTTTATATGAAAAGTGCATTCTCTAATCCTGTGCAGGGGTGTTTTGTCAGACAGTGATGCTTAGAGGCATTACAAAGCACCAACTACAGTACTTTAAAAAGTTATGCCTTGGTTGACAGGCATCTCACTGAAAATTATAGAAACAAATTTCCATTGTTTGAAAACATGCTCATTAGTATAGGGTAAAAACAAGGGCTATTGGTGACATTATGGCATACTGTCTTCATTGTATCATCAGTTTCTCTGATACCTGTATCCTTTACCAGTTTTAATATCACATAGTTTGTGCTCAGGAATGTGTGTGTGTGTATGTGTGTGCACGCACGCATGTGTGTGTGTTTGTATAGTTAAGAATAATTAAAGAAAACAATTTAGGTGATTCAAATTTTAATACTTAAAGAAGTTCCTCCATTTGAGAACTGCAATTTGGGACAAAAGACAGGAAGCTTTTATAAGATCAGTTCAGTTCAGTCGCTCAGTCATGTCTGACTCATAGGATAAAGAATAATAAAGAGGAAAAAACATCTGATTGGCTAGGGTCAGTCAACCTTGTTTGAGGTGAGACAATACAGGGAAATTAGTATAGAGCCCAGGGCTGCCTTAGTGTTGGGGAATTGACCAACTGGACAGACTGCATTTCTCGTCAGGTAGATCATTTATAAAGAGAGGGAAGTTATCTAAGATTTGGTTTGCTGACATGCCCCACACCCCGCCAGGAGTAACTTCATCTTGGGACTGGAGAGTTATTTCAAGAGTTTCATATATAGTAGCTTAGTGCATGCTATTTAAAGAAAATCTGTCTGAAAAAAAGAAATTGGATTCTGTAAGCAACCAAGTTAGATAGTATATTAAAAAGCAGAGACATTACTTTGACAACAAAGGTCTGTCTAGTCAAGGCTATGGTTTTTCCAGTGGCCATGTGTGGATGTGAGAGTTGGATTATAAAGAAAGTTGAGCACCAAAGAATTGATTCTTTTGAACTGTGGTGCTGGAGAAGACTCTTGAGTCCCTTGGACTGCAAGGAGATCCAACTATTCCATCCTAAAGGAGATCAGTCTTGAGTGTTCATCTTGAGTGTTCATCAGAAGGACTTGCGATTCATAGGATCGCAAAGAGTCGGACACGACTGAGCGACTGAACTGAACTGAACTGACCTGATGCTAAAGCTGAAACTCCAATATTTTGGCCACCTCATGCGAAGAGCTGACTCACTGGAAAAGACTTTGATACTGGGAGGGATTGGGGGCAGGAGGAGTATGGGACAACAGAGGATGAGATGGCTGGATGGCATCACTGACTCAATGCACATGAGTTTGAGTGAACTCCAGGAGTTGGTGATGGACAGGGAGACCTGACGTGGTATGATTCATGGGGTCACAAAGAGTCAGACACAACTGAGCGACTGAACTGAACTGAAACACCAAAAGTCATTTTTTTTTTTCCAGCTCTAACAATATATGGTCTAAACATACTTGTAATTTACAGAATGACTGACTATACAATTTTGATTTCATACATTGTAATTAGTATCTTAGTGCTGTCAAATAGATGACCACAAAATCAGTGGCTTAAGGTGATACAAATTCATTATTTCACATTTTGGGAATGAGACTTTGGGTTTCACGGGGCTAAAATCAAGGTTTGGGCATGTGCTTCATTTCTTTTGGAGACTGTGGGGATGAATCTACTTCCAAGCTCATTCATTTGTTGACAGAACTCCGTTGCATGTGGTGTTAGGACTGAGGCCCCTGTTTCCCTATTGGCTGTCAGGGGTCATTCTTATCTTCTAGAGGCTTCCCCTGTTCCTTGGTTCATGGCCCCCTTCTTCCGTCATCAAGCCAGGAAAGGAGAGTTGAGTCTTTCTTGGCTTCTGACTTATCTCTCCTCTGCCTGTCTTTTGCCACATCACTCTGCTTACAGTTGAGAAAGTTTTCTGCTTTTAGGATTCAAGTGATTGGATTTGCCCATCTGGACAATTCAGGCTGCTCTCCCTACTTGAAAGTCAGTTGATTAGTAACCTCATTCCATCATCAAGGTCCCTTCTCAGCAGTACATTGCCAAGATCAGTGTTTGCCTAAATAACCAGGGAGTCTTATAGAAACCTTTCTGTAACTTTGCTGCCACAGTGATTTATCATTTATCTGGTGATTTTTAGAAGTAAATTTAAGATATAATTTAAATGCCACCACTTAATTCATCGTGCTGATACACTTAAAAAACAATTTCATGATAAACTGATTATAAATGTCTTTTTCCGTGAAGAACTAATCATTCCTGAAACTTATTAATATTTGAAAATCATGGCCTTTAGAAACAGTGAAATTCCATTTGAGCCCAGGTGTTCATAAGAAAATAATATATTATTATCATTCTAATATAATGTAGTATTAATATATTATAATTATATTATTATATGATAAATAAGATATAATTATATTTTATTAAATTATAAATATATTATTTCTGATTCTACTCCCTGAAAATAGTATTTAGTCAAAGTCCCTTTTTTGATTCACACTACTAACTTTGACAAACACATACATCAGCTTTACACTTTGTCCGGTTTGAGAAAGTCACAGAAATTCCTTATGTAAGTCTCACTGCATGCCAGGTTGCTTCAGTTGTGTCCAACTCTTTGTGACTCTGTGGACTGTAGCCCATCAGGCTCCTCTGTCCATAGGATTCTCCAGGCAAGAATACTAGAGTGGGTTGAGATTCCCTTTTTCAGGAGATCTTCCAGACCATGAGATTAATCTCATCTCTCTTGCATCTCCTGCCTCAGCAGGCAGATTCTTTACCACTAGTGCCACCTGGGAAGCCCAGGAACTTTTACTGAACTTATTGATTATTTTACCTGAATGCATTCTAAACTTCAAAATGTTAAATGATTTGTTCAAGGTCAAATGATCGGTACGTAGGAGCATTTACCTGTGTATCTTGTACTTACTTATGTATCAAAATATTTCTTGGTATAGCTCACATGTTAACATAGAAAATGCAATTTTTAAATTTAATATTCACCTGCTCACAGAATTATTGTTAGTCTTATTACCTTTTTTAAAAAAATCAAACTTTCTGTTATTATCTTATTTGCTTATTGTCACTTCTTTCTGTGGCTTGGATACTGTTCAAACAGTAAATATAAATTTATTTTTCAGTCATCAAGTTTAATAAAATGTTCAGCACTGAATGAGACTAAATCTGACAAAGAACAATTAAAATCTCTACAAGTGGCCATGTAACTAGGTATGTAATCCGTTAGAGTGATAAATTTAATGTTTTACTTCAGCTACTCATGCGTTTAGAATGGGATTTCCCTGGTGGCTCAGATGGTAAAGCGTCTGCCTACAATGCGGGAGACCCAGGTTCGATCCCTGGGTCAGAAAGATCCTCTGCAGAAGGAAATGGCAACCCACTCCAGCACTCTTGCCTGGAAAATCCCATGGATGGAGGAGCCTGGTAGGCTACAGTCCATGGGATCGCAAAGAGGTGGACATGACTGAGCATCTTCGCTTCACTTCAATGGTTAAAGAACTCCCTGGCCAATGCAGGAAACATGAGTTCAATTCCTGGGTCTGGGAGACCCCCTGGAGAAGGAGATGGCAACCCACTCCAGTATTCTCACCTGAGAAATCCCATGTACTGAGGAGCCTGGCAGGTTATATCCCATGGGATCTCAAAAGAGTTAGATACTTAGCAACTAAACAGCAGCAACTACAAATGTTAAAATTAAATAGAAGAATCATTCATAGCCTTTCACACATTCATTAAATATGTTAATACAGTTTTATAAAATGTTTCTTTTTCTTAAAATGCCATGATTGCGTGTGTGTGTGTGTGTGTGTGTGTGTGTTTGTTTTGTTTTGTTTTGTTTTCACTAGAAAGTGGCTTATGAGATTTTCTATGAAGCCATTTGGTATTTTATCTGCATCTTTAAAAAAATTAACTGTGATAACGATCTTTCCAGTACTTTTGACTTTTAGCTCTAATTTAGATATTACAAGCTTGTATATTCAAATTGCTTGCAATTTTTATTTTTTCTTTAAAATTTAAAATCATATTACTTCACATCCTTTTCTAGTTCATTCATCCATTTATCTGGTATATATTGGGCAACTGTGTTGTGTTGGAGCCAAAAATGAAAAGAATGACATTCCTGCCTTTGTAACATGTACATTCTAATAGGGAGAGAAATAATAAGCTGATTAAAAAATGCTTTCAGTTTCAGAGAGGTTAAGTGCTATGAACAAAATAAAGCAGAATTAACAGCAAGAGATGCAAGGGGGACAGGTTTGCTCTTTCATAGAGGAAGCTGGGGAGAGGGTGGAGGAGTCAAAGGAAGAATGCAGGGAAGAGCTTCCCAGGCAGCAGGTCGGCAGCTGGGAGTCCCCAGTTGGGAGTGAGTTTGGAGGCATGAAGGAACAAGCAGCGTGGGTCGCTGGACAAAAAAGGAAGAGCACACCCAGCCGGACACTTCATTTGCTGGAGAGCAAATGAGGGCTCCAAATCATATATCTGAATACTTAAAAGTTATACACCAACCTGTGCTCATGGCCTGACCAGCATTCCCACCTCATGACCCTTTCTGCCTCTGGCCAGACCTGGAGCCCGTGAGCCTGATTGAGAGTGCTGATGAGAGGAGGCTGATCAGCGGAGAACTTGAGGCAGCACCCGGACTCTTGCGTGACCAGACTCACCTGGGCCCAAGCAAAGCTGACCTGGCCCAACTTCCTAGTGACAAAATAGGGCAGGCTTTCCTTGCCATTTTTCTGACATGGAGTTTCTAGACTGCTTGAAAAGCTTTCCCTAAATGCCTCACTCCAGGAAAGGCACCACAGTTATCTGGAGTACCTGGCATCTTGGGTGACTTGGGAGATGCTTGGCTTTAACTGTAGTACACTTTGTATTCCCTCTGTCTTGCATCTTTTTCTGGTGTATCCTCCCCAGTCCTTTTAGACAGTTAACTGAACTTGCAAAAAATGTTCCAAAGAGCTTAAAAAAAAAAATTCTTGGGTTTTGATGTTTGTGAAGTACATCACTCACTAACATGCAGGAAGGTCAAGAGGTCATACTGGGCCTTGCCTTGTAGCAGTTTTAAGGCTGCAATGAATATTCAAATATCAGTTTTCATTAAATAGGATGTGTTTGGAGCATTGAATCTAGACTTAGATTTAAAGTCTGTTTTCTAGGGTTTCTCTAATCAAAATGTTTCCTCACTGTGTGCTGGCAAATTGCATGTTTCCTTTCTAGCAATCTCCACTTCATTTACAGTGAGTTGTTTCATTGTATCTTTGGTGATTATAGGTTGTGAATTCCTTGTAGGTGGGACTTCATCTGTGAATATTTTTTTTTTAATTTTGAAGAGGCATTAAACTTAGAAAAATGTTAGAACATGGCACAAAGAAAACTCTTCATTTTCCCCATCTGATGGAGGTAGGTTGTCAAAATCAAGCTCCGTCAATTCTAGATATAATATTGCCCTATGTGATCACAAAATAACCATCACATTCAGGAAATTAACATTTACACAGCACAGCTATTGATACTCAGAAGGACACATGAAATCAAGCTATGTGGAAGTTGCAGTTATACGATCATTGATTCACATTGGAGTTAGCAGCTGAGGAGGACAAGACTATTGAAGGAGAATGGAAGGTTTGTATTGAAATCACTGATGGATAGATAATTAGGATAGAGATAAAATCATGGAGAAACCAGATGAGATGATCTAGAAAACTTGTGGAGTAGTTGGTAACATAATATAATAACATGAGATTCAGGGATGAATGTCTTGTCCTTAGAGAAAAGAAAGTTCTAAAAGTCTAAAAAGAAGTATCATAGAGAGCTCCGTCAGGTCCACTCCCAGAGGAACAGGGCTGTGCAGAGAAGATACAGACACTGCTTGACAGGCCCGCAGGGAAAGCAAGGCCTTCTGGATAAAGTTGGAGTATCTTGAACCAAAAGGCAAGAGTGATGATTCTTTTCCTCCTTAATTAAATTACTGCAATCCCAATTATGCTTTAAAATTATATCTTATGTAGTACTTCTTGCTTTCGGTATTGAAAAATTTTAGGATATCTAGATTGCCTTATTTTCAGGAGTTTTCTGAAGTGAAGAGAAAAAGGGAGAAAGGGGGAAAGATGAGGGTGGGAGAGGCAGATGGAGTTTCTTTATGGAGACAGTACTAAAAAGTAGAAATAATTGCATTTTATTCAAAGTTCTTAAACGCACTATATATTTGGGACATGAAGTCATCCTTGATTTTTTTTTCTCACTTTAACTTCAGATTGTCAATCAAGTCCTGTATTTTCTACCTCAAATATATTCAGTCAGCTTCTCTCCAGCTCTCACCTGCCACCACTCTATTCTAACCAGCATCATCAGCTGCATCCTTACTACTCTTCCTGAATCCAGGTTTAACCATTTCAACTTATTCTTCACATATGAGGCAGCTGAATAAAAACACATCAAATTATGTCACTTCTTAGACTTAAACCCTTCAACTGCTTCTCACTCTCCTTAGGATAAATTTAAACTCTAACATAGACAGTAAATTATTACATGAAATGTCTGCTCACTTCTCCGGTGTCATTTCTTGCCTTTTCTCCATAGCCTCCAACAATTCAGCCACATGGACTTCCTGTCAGCTTTTAATGTATTCCAAACTCTCCACAGTACAGAAATTATCACACATTTTTTTCTTCTCTGTTCCTTTCTCTCTCCAACACATGCATACATGCCTGTCCTCCTCCTGTTCATGGCTAATTCTTTGGCACACTTCTACGTCCTTTTTTGTATATTGCATTATTTAAGAGGTCTTTGCTTACTATTCCTTGAGTTACTGGTTTGTTCTCTACTTCTGCATTCACTCTGTTTTCTTTTAACCTCCTCATCCACACACACACACACACACACACACACACACACACAAATATGCACACACTTGCTACGTGATGTATTATCTACTTGTAAATAAGCTGACAAAAGGCAGAATCTATGTCTATTTCATTAATTAGCAAATATCTCATGCCACATACCTGGTACTTAATAAATGGTTATTGAATGATTGAGTGAATTTAGTCACCTGGGTAGGTGGTGATTAGGAAGTGAAAGAATTTTCAAAATGAAGCAGTACTTGGTATAATGGAAGCAAAAACAGAACAAAACCATGAGACTATTTGGTAGACTTGGTTACTACTATAATGGAATAGAAATAGAAATATGTTTATTCATTTACTTATTTACTAAATTTGAAAGCATACTTATTGAACCCTTCCTGACCATGCTTAAAGCATGTTAATGAGTAAATTTTAAGCCTTTGTCTCATAGTATCATGAATTTTTTTCTGAGACTAAGAAATATTAAAAATATTCATCATAAATAGGTAAATTTAAATGTTTTATCCTAGATTTATAGCTTTGAGATTTGAAATCTGAAGTCCAGAAGTAGATAAATCACTATCAATCTGCACACAAAGAAATGATAAAATTTTACGACAACTAATATTCATTAGCTTGGAGAAGGTAGTGGCAAACCACTCCAGTGTTCTTGCCTGGAGAATCCCAGGGATGGGGGAGCCTGGTGGGCTGCCATCTATGGAGTCGCACAGAGTCGGACACGACTGAAGCGACTTAGCAGCAGCAGCAGCAGCAATATTCATTAGCCAGGAATCCATCAAACCAAATAAAGTGAGTGATGACATTACATACATACAGTTGCATGTGTACCTAGTAAAAGGTACATCTGTCATATTATTGATTAAAAATGCCTGTTAATTTCAGAAGAAAATGAATGATTGCATGGTTATTGAATGGCTAACCTAAATGATTAGAAATCTGGAGAAGCTAGCTTAGGCTTATTCAAGTTTCTCAGATTCCTAAGACCTTGAGAATCAGCCAGGGTCACAAGCAGAGTATCAGGCTCTTACCACTGGAGGGCTGGCTCCTGCACACTCACCTGCTGCCTCACCCTGGGCTTAGCTCCACCTCTAGTCTCCTAGGAACACCTCTTCTTGGTTTTGTTCACCTTTGCTAAATGTGATCTCAAGCTGGTTTTTCTTTGTAAGACCTACTTGCTTTCCTTTTAACTATTTGGGTAAAGGAAGTGGGTTCTTGACTCTCGATGAGGCAGCATAATTCATGCTTACCGTGCAGAGAAAGAGTATGCAGAAACTGGTAACCTTCAAACTAGAATTGTTCAGTGCATACATTATTATTTTAGCATTTTTGATCTTTAAAGTTGTAGTTACTGAATAACTTATTTGCATTGTCACTGATGGTTTCATGGGCATGGAAATATATAGCCAGTATTTATTGGGATTGGACCCTCACCATTAAATTTCCAAGACTGCAGCTGCCAAAATACCAAATCCTCTGGATGTATTGATTTTTCCTCACCATACAAACCCACAGTGAAATATCTGCTAATCTTATACTTTCCTCAACAAATATTCAGAGTAGCTAACACATGCCTAATTTTAAAAATCCCCTAATTGATGAAGGTCATTGGTCAATGATCCAGTCTTGTAAAGTACTAATTGTTCATAGTATAAGAAAGCAAAAGCTCTGTATTAATAATAGCCTAAGTTGGACACATGGGTCTAGCTTTTATGACAGCCAAATGGATAGGAAAGATTATAATGGCACCTAAGCATCTGGTAAAACTAACTGTATCAATGATCTGTGAACCAAGCCATGCTTTTGTGATGGACTGTTACCACTTCAGAGATGTAATTATCGACTATAAGGTCAAACATTTACTTTTTTAAAAGAGCACCTAAGTATAAAATTATGCATTGCCCTATATCATTTTAGGATGTTATTAAGTAGAACCGTATCTCCTTCAAATGTAAAAATTAAATGGAACAGGTATGACTCAAAAAGCATTACCATGTAGTTCTTTTCTGTAGCTTGAGAAGTTACACTTTGCACAGAATTTTCAGTTTGCAAATATTGCTTCTTAATAAAGCATAACAAGTAATTGTTTCAGGTCTGAAGGAACCACATAATAGGCATAAATCAGATAAATGCTCTTTTACCCTGGGGCCCTCTTCAGGGGATATCTATCGATGGAGATCTGTGACAATGGACACACTCCAGTAGCTCATGAATCTTATCTGCTAAATATAGTAGGCAACAGAGTCAAAGATCAATAAAAAGATTAATGGTTTTAATTACCCCTCTGTAACCAGTTGTGGGTAAAATTTTACTTGCCGCTTGCACTGAGGGTAACACACCACAGTCAACTTTCCAGTAAAGCTAATTTGACTTTCTGCTTGGTAAATTGCCCATTGACAATCCTGTAATGAGTCTGCTCCGTGTGTGACTGAATACTGAGCATGCTTCCGCTTTCTAAAATCAGGGGGAAAAGGCCATAAAACTGATGAATGACACATAAACAATTTCCTTGTGAAAAATACTAGGAAATAAGATAATTTCCAGGCAAAAGTTTCCCTGCTTGAGCTGTGTGGAGCAAGCAAAAGAGTACCAAATGACTGTTGTATTTATGGAGCTCTGTGTGAGCAATTCTAATAAATAGTGACAAATGTCTTCTGAAGATATATAGAGGAACTGGCAAATTATTTTCTTTTTGATAAAAGGACAAAGACAACAACTTCAGTCTGTATGATTTGATTATGATAATTGATGTTTAGAGAGAAAACTGCTTCACAGCCCATATATGTATTGAGAGTGAAGAGTGAAAGTGAAGTTGCTCAGTCGTGTCCGACTCTTTGCGACCCCATGGACTGTAGCCTATCAGGCTCCTCAGCCCATGGAATTTTCCAGGCAAGAGTACTGGAGTGGGTTGCCATTTCCTTCTCCAGGGGATCTTCTCAACTCAGGGATCAACCCGGGTCTCCCACACTGCAGGCAGATGCTTTACCATCTGAGCCAGCAAGGAAGCTAAATCTATATTCAAGGGTAAGTGTAGGGGTCCAAAAGGTCTCTATCAGTTATTTTTAACTTATTCCCTGGGTGTGTCATCAGCTTATAGTAATTCCTGGATTAGCAGCTTCTGTATAAGGAATCCAGATACTTCATCATACTAGAAAAATTCCATTAAGGAGACTGAGTAGAATCACAGGTATAAATTTATTTTATAACTTCAATTTTGGTGGTACAAAGGGCAGATATTTCTTTTTTTAAGTCATCTTAAAACTATTTTATCACATTTGTGTGACTATAATTTTATTAGCTGTACTCTTTTCAACATCATTAGAATGTTTTCAATACAGCACTAAATTAGATGATGAAAATCAAATGTTAATAAGCTGCTGAATACAAATGTTTAGGAGTGTCTGTGCTAGGGGTGTGAGTTTAGAAGCCTCAGCAAACCAAAAGTATTGAGAGTCCAGGGAATTAAGCAAATGCGTAAATGTGATTTTTAAAAAATACCATGTTAAAGGAAAATAAACATTCTGCACAGCAATTCTGTTATTACCAAACTGGACTATCTTGGTTATTTGTTCAGTGAAACTACCAGCAGCATACGACACAAGTATAAAACCTGTGAAACTGTTCTTTATTTCTGAGGACAAGAAACTAGTATCTAGAGAGTTATCATCTCTGAAAGCATATGTTTACAAGCAGTTTGGAGTGCAAAATGTTTATGAGAGTTCGAGTCTCATGAAAGGAAGAGAGAAGAAGGATTAGTCAGGGGAATGTCAAATTACTATATAGTGCAATAAAATTCAGTCAAACTGTTGGGAGATGAGCAACATGTATTTTCTGTCAAAGTCATCCAGCTTTTTCTCCCTGGTTTTGCTCAGTCACCAAATCTATGCTACCTGGGAACGTCATGACATTGGTCTAGGTCTGTAGCGGAGACAGAATGTGGAGGACCTAACCTGACAGTGATCTGCTGGCTATGCTTCTTACAGGCGGGCTGCATGTCCTAACTTGGCAGAGGACCTAGAAAACACAACCCTATAGCCCACATACTAGATCCCTGGCAGTCCAGTGATTAATACCACCCAGTGTGCCGCCCGATGTGCTTCTCCCCAGTGTTCAGGGAACAGTGCCATCAGGATTCTTGTGGCTCTTTCATCCTGAAAGGAGACTTAAGAGACAAAGGTGATTGAGACAGCACAGTTCTCACTGGGATAGTTGTATTTGGCACCACAATTGATTTTCTTTGTGCGCTTCCCCACTATGCATTCTAGATTCCCCTTACTCTCAACCACCACCTCTGTCTGCTTTAATACCTTCCTTGGTGATTCTCAACTGTGAGTCTTTTGAGCCCCTTGTCACCATGCCTTTCTCAAGATAGGTTGCTCTACCTGTTTGTTCAGAGTCATATTAGGCAAGAGTACCAAAAGAGCTCACATGTGTTTCTTCCTGCTTCCACTGTGTAGGAGCAGCCCTGCCTCCTGCTGATCATCAGAGTCAATTACAGTACTCTGCAAAGATGGTGATTTTTTTTTTTTTTTTAATTTCCTGGTCTCTGGAAGCAGGAAACATAAAATACCTACATAGCAGTAGTTTCTGCTTACTTTATATTCGCTTACTGTGACCTTCGGCAAAACTTTGTCTCTGTGGGAGACTAGGACCTCTAACACCTGAGCCCAGAGTTGTTGGAACATGAAACATATCATCTGATAGGGAGGCACTGGGAATGACAAGTGAGGCAATTCATGTCGTTCTGCTTGATTCCAGACTGGAGTGGCCCTCCAGTTGGGAACCTAGTGCCATTTAAAGGAGTTTTAATGAATGAGTACAAAACATGTGGGAGAAGAGTACCTCATCCTCACACAGTATTGCCTTCATGATAACTCTAGCTGTGTCATCAGCTGGCCATTTTATTGTTCTGTCAGACAAGCAGCTTCTGGGTAGCATGATATGTGTTCATGGACCTTCCCAGGACCTACTTAGCTATAAGGTGCATCCCTGGTCTCTTTGATGTTATATGAAATCCCATACCATTGGAACAAATGCTCTTGGATCCCTGGGAATTTTGACAGATGCCGAGGGAGTAGGCAAACCCTTACCTGAATTGTGTGGCTGTTCAGGTCACAATAATATCAGGGCCTTCCAGGACTGAAGAGTCAATTTACCACAATTCGGCCATTTGATCTTCTCAAGAAATTAGTGTCTAAACAATAGTAATAATTTTTTTTTAATTTTTATTTTTACATTATTTTACTTTACAATACTGTATTGGTTTTGCCATACATTGACTTGAATACACCACGGGTGTACATGCTTTCCCAAACATGAACCCCCCTCCCACCTCCCTCCCCATAACATCTCTCTGGGTCATCACCGTGCACCAGCCCCAAGCATGCTGTATCCTGCGTCGGACATAGACTGGCGATTCGATTCTTACATGATAGTATACATGTTTCAGTGCCATTCTCCCAAATCATCCCACCCTCTCCCTCTCCCTCTGAGTTGTAAAACAACAACTCCTGTCATTTTTGACACAAGTCAAAAGTAACATGTTTTGGCCCTTGTAGTATCAAGAAAAGGAGGAACTATGATTATAATTTTATACTTCATTATGAATGCATGTTAATATTTATTGATACCACTTAAATAACAAATAAAGTGTAAGCTTTTCAGATTGACTTAAAAAATGGAGTGAGAAGAGAAAATAACACAAGAAAGTAGGAAAAAGACTACAAGAACATGAGTAAAATATAAAGCATAAGATGGTAGAAATAATCACAAATACAGCAACAGTCACAATTCATGCAAATGGAATAAGCTTTCCATGTCCACTGAGTCATCAGGGAAGCTTGTAAATGGAATAATATCTTCATGTAAAAAATATGACAATAAATAGTCTAGATGAGAACAAACATATACCTACAAAGAAACTATGTGCTATTTACAAAAAACATATACGAAAGTGAAAGTGTTAGTCTCTTAGTTATGTCTGACTCTTTGTGACCCCATGGATTGTAGCCTGCCAGGCTCCTCTGTCCACAGGAATTCTCCAGGCAAGAATATTAGAGTGGGTAGCCATTCCCTTCTCCAGGGGATCTTCCCGACCGAAGGATCAAACCTGAGTCTCCTGAACTGTAGACAGATTCTTTACGAGCCACCAGGGAGGCAATTGAGGGCACATAAATATTGAAAGATGAGCAATAAAAACAATATTTCATAAACAATATTAAAATAATGCTTATATAACTATTATGAATATACTATATAGTTTAAGTAAAAAATGGGTAAAAATAATAAAATGTATATTTCCTGAGAAATATTTGCAGGATTAAACATATATGAAATAGTTTCAATATATATAAACTAGATATTGGTAGAACTAACCAGACATTCCCAGTGGGAGAAATCAGCAGCACACCATCAAGTAGAATTGCATTTTTCCAAAAAACTAAGATAGTCTTTGTGAACATACAAAGAAAATTATAACAGAATACATATTGTGAACAAAAGTGAAAGAAAAAAGAAACATATTCCAGGTCAAAATCTTAAATTTTCAATGAAAAATGAAATTTAAAATGTAATCCAAATAATTAAGAACTTTAAAAACATACTAAATCAGGATTTCCCTGGCAGTCCAGGGGTTAATACTCTGCACTTGCAATGCAGTGGGTTCAATTCCTGGTCTGGAGACTAAGATCACACATGTCATGACCCTGTGCAGCCAAAAAACCGTGGAAATAAGAACTAAATCAATCATTTGGAGAATTAAATTTCATAGTTATTTTCTAAGATGAATAATAATGAAATACCACATGACATAATTTTATGCCAATGTTAGCAAAGCTTTGAGAAAAATATCTGACAATTTTTAATCTAAACATTGAATTAAATAACTATAAAAGGAATCATACAATAACCTTCAATACTATGAAAGATATGCGTGTATGAATACTCAAAGCTAATGAGATATGAAAGTAATATAAAGCAAAGAAAAATAAGACAGCTAAAAGTTGGTTCTGAAACTAATTTAATTGAAAACCTTAAGAATACCTTAAAAAACAGGCCATAAATAAGCAATATTAGAATTACAAGTTACGTAAATATGTTTATATTTGTGTATATATATTAAAGAAAGCTTATACAGTTACTAGTTATTAAAAATTACATCTTAAATTTGAAACAGATGAATTAGAATTATTCCTTTAAAAGTCAATCTTTGCTCAAAAAAAAAAAAATAGAAAATCTCTATAAAAAGACTGCTTAATACAATTAAAACTGTTGAATAAAGTATGCTTTTTTTTTTTTTTTACTTCAAATTATCTTAAAAGACTATCAGGCCAAGTTGATTTTATAAATGATTTCTAACAGAAATCAGTAAATATAATTTGAAACTTAATTTTAAAAATTGAAAAAAGTAACTCTTTCAAACTTTATGTGATTATCTTTGCTTTAATATCAAAACTGACAAAGCTAATAGGAGATATGAAAACTAGTCTACTCTCATTGAATACAGATGCAAATACATTTATTATAACAAAGTAAAATACAGCATATAACAAAGCATAGCCTGACCAAGTTGGGTATATTTCTGCTAGTGCAGGGTTGGTTTTTAATTTAAAGAAATTGACATTATAATTAGCCACATCAATACATAAAATGAGCAAAAAGGAATAATCATTTCAACAGTTGTAGTAAAATCATTAAATGAAATTCAGGATTCATTCCTCAGTAAGTTCTCAGCTTAATCATAATAGGAGACTTCTAATTGTTAAATGCCACAGTGTAGAAAAAACATCAGCTTTAATACTGAAGGTTAAGACTTAGTTTCACATTAGATAATTGATACCTGCTATCACTCTATAAGAAAAACTAGAAAGTTTGAAATAAAGTGCTCATTATTGTTGATTATATGACTAGGTATTTTTATCTCAGTTCAGTCAATAAGTCGTGTCTGACTATTTGGGCTCCCATGGACTGCAGCACGACAGGCCTCCCTGTCCATCACCAATTCCCAGAGTTTACTCAAACTCATGTCCATTGGGTTGGTGATGCCATCCAACCATCTCATCTTCTGTCATCCCCTTCTCCTCCCACTTTCAATCTTTCCCAGCATCAGGGTCTTTTCCAGTGAGTCAGTTCTTCCCATCAGGTGGACAAAGTATTGGAGCTTCAGCTTTAGCATCTGTCCTTCCAATGAATATTCAGGACTGATTTCCTTTAGGATGGGCTGGTTGGATCTCCTTGCAGTCTGAGGGACTCTCAAGAGTCTTCTTCAACACCACAGTTCAAAAGCGTCAATTCTTCAGCACTCAGCTTTCTTTATAGTCCAACTGTCACATCCATACATGACTACTGGAAAACCATAGCTTTGACTAGACAGGGTTTTGTTGACAAAGTAATGTCTCTGCTTCTTAATATGTTGTCTAGGTTGGTCATAACTTTCCTTCCAAGGAACAAGGGTTTTTTTGTTGTTGTTGTTGTTGTTGTTTTGTTTTGTTTTTGTTTTTTTTTTTGTTTTGTTTTTTAATTTCATGGCTGCAATCACCATCTGCAGTGATTTTGGAGCCCCCAAAATAAAATCTCTCACTGCATTGTTTCCCCATCTATTTGCCATGAAGCGATGGGACTGGATATCACCATCTTTGATTTTTCAAATGTTTAATTTAAGTCAACGTTTTCACTGTCTTCCTTCATTCTCATCAAGAGACTCTTTAGTTCCTTTTCACTTTCTGCCATAAGGATGGTGTCATCTGCATATCTAAGGTTATTGATATTTTTTCTGGCAATCTTGATTCCAGCTTGTGCTTTATCCAGGCTTGCATTTCACATGATGTACTCTGCATGTAAGTTAAATAAGCAGGATGACAATATACAGCCTTGACATATTCCTTTTTCTATTTGGAACCAGTCTGTTGTTCCATGTCCATTTCTAACTGTTACTTTTCTCAAGAGACAGGCCAGATGGTCTGGTATTCCATCTCTTTAAGAATTTTCCAGAGTTTGTTGTGATCCACACAGTCAACGGCTTTGACATAGTCAATAAACAGAAATAGATGATTTTCTGGAACTCTCTTGTTTTCTCCATGATCCAACAGATATTGGCAATTTGATCTCTGGTTCTTCTGCCTTTTCTAAATCTACCTTGAACATCTGAAATTCATGGTTCATGTATTGTTGAAGCCTGGCTTGGAGAACCTTGAGTATTAGTTTGCTAGTGTGTGAGATGAGTACAACTGTGCAGTGGTTGGAGCATTCTTTGGCATTGCCTCTTTTGGGGATTGGAATGGAAACTGACCTTTTCCAGTCCTGTGGCCACTGCTGAGTTTTCCAAATTTGCTGGCATATTGAATGCAGCACTTTCACAGCATCATCCTTTAGGATTTGAAATAGCTCAACTGGAATTCCATCACCTCCACTAGTTTTGTTTGTAGTGATGCTTCCTAAGACCCACTTGATTTCACATTCCAGGATGTCTGGCTCTAGGTGAGTGAACACACCATCTTGTTTATCTGAGTTATGAAGATCTCTTTTGTATAGTTCTTCTTTGTATTCTTGCCACCTCTTCTTAATATCTTCTGCTTCTGTTAGGTGAGTACCAGGTTTGTATCAAAACATAAATTGCAGATTTACTTTCAGAATTAGTAAAAAGATCTTAGGAAAGTTCAATATAGACACATCAATTGTATTCATTTTTGCATATCCTCAGGAGAATTTTTGAAGGTACGTTTAAAAAATGCCATTTGTAAAAATAACCAACCATAAAATAAAGGATCTTAGACTAAATCTAGCAAAAGCTCTATTTAAAAAGAATTATTATTAAGTCTTCACCGAAAGACATAAATGTATGATATCCAACCTCTAAAAAGGAACTCAATGAGCTCTTGCTCTTGATAAACATGTGTGTTGTAACCCCTTCCCTCATATACCAGGGAAGGTCTGTGTGACTAGTGCATATGGTAACATGCCGTTATGTTTCCTCCAGGTTTGTAGCATAAACGACCTCAGTTTCTGTCTTGGATGATCTTTGCTTTCCCTCTGGGATCCCTTATTCTGGAGGAAGTCAGCAGAAACATTTATGACTAGCCCTAAGAAGAGCTAAAGAGCTTCTTGATGAAAGTGAAAGAGGAGAGTGAAAAAGCTGGCTTAAATCTCAACATTGAAAAAATGAAGATCACGGCATCCAGTCCCATCACTTCAATGCAGATAGATGGGCAAACAATGCAAACAGCAAAAGACTATTTCTTGGACTCCAAAATCACTCCAGATGATGACTGCAGCCATTAAATCAAAAGATGCTTGCTCCTTTGAAGAAAAGCTAATGCAAACCTAGACAGCACATTAAAAAGCAGAGGCATTACTTTGTCAATAAAGGTCCGTCTAGTCAAAGCTATGGTTTTTCCAGTAGTCATGTATGGATGTGACAGTTGGACTATAAAGAAAGCTGAGAGCTGAAGAATTGATGCTTTTGAACTGTGGTGTTGGAGAAGACTCTTGAGAGTCCCTTGGACTGCAAGAAGATCCAACCAGTCCATCTTAAAGGAAATCAGTCCTGAATATTCATTGGAAGGACTGATGCTGAAGCTGAAGCTTCAATAGTCTGTGCACCTGATGGGAAGAACTGACTCATTGGAAAGACCCTGATGCTGTGAAAGACTGAAGGCAGGAGAAAAGGGGATGACAGACAGAGGATGAGATGGTTGGATGGCATCACCGAACCAATGGACATGAGTTTGAGTAAACCCCAGGAATTAGTGGTGGAAAGGGAAGCCTGGTGTGCTACAGTCCATGGGGTTCCAAAGAGTTGGACATGACTGAACAATCAAACTGTTGGATACATAGGACTTTTTGGTGGCTCAGTGGTATGGAAGCTGCCTGTCAATGCAGGAGACATAGATTTGACTCTTGGGTTGGGAAGATCCCCTGGAAAAGAAAATGGAAACCCACTCCAGTTCTCTTTGCTTGGGAGATTCCATGGACAGAGGAGCCTGGCAGGCTACAGTCCAAATCACTTAGCAACTAAACAACAACAATGGATACATAAGGAAATAAAATATCTAGCCAACAGCTAGTTAAGAACTGAGGCCCACCATCAACCTCGTAAGTGATTCTAGAAGCAAATTTTCTGGCCACAGTCAAGTTTTCAGGTAGTTTCTGTTCTGGTTGATAGCTTAAATAAAGCCTAGTAAGAGGCTCTGAGTCAGAAACAGCAGCTAAGCCTCTCTTGATTCCTGATCTTCAGAAATTATATGAGCTAATTATAAGAGTTGTTGCTTTAAGATGCTGAAGTTTTAGTTGTGTTGACTGGGCTTGATCATGCATATGTGGACAACTGGTAGTTGAGTTTCTCAGTTCTGTGTCTGGAACTAGGCTATCTGTTGACATGAATGATGGAATTAATCGTGCCTCTTGCCTCTTATCATGTAGTTGACTAGCTTTAGTTTGTCTGTATGGTGGCGGTCACAAGTTTCCAAGGAATACCACTTGTGCAAAGAGAAATCAGGACTTATCATGCAAGCATTTTGCAAGCTTCTGTTTGCTTCATATTTTTGGAACAGCAGTGTATTAGGGTTCTCAAGAGAAATAGCACCAATGCTCTCTGTGTGAGTCTGTATGTGTCTGTTGATTGACTAGAACTGATTCATGAAATTATGGAGGCTGGCAGGACAGATCTGCACAGTGGGCCAGCAGGCTGAAGACCCAGGGGAAAACATGTTGCAGCTTGCATTTGATATCTCCCTACTGCAGAATTCTCTCTTGCTCAGGGGAAGTCAGTCTTTCATTCGCTTCAGATTTTCAACTTATTGGATGAGACCCACTTACCTTATAGAGGATAAGCTGTTTACTCAAAAACCACTTATTTAAATGTTACTCTCATCCAAAAATGCTCTCACAGAAACATCCAGAATGATGTTTGACCACATTTCTGAGTACCATGCCTCAGCCAGGATGACACAAATTTACTACTACAGTCAAATTAGGAAAAAAAAAAAAACAAAAAACAAAAAACAAAAAAAAAACCCCAAAAAAACCCCTTGATATAGTGAAGGGCAAATTCTTCCTTTCCATGAGAAGAATTAAAAGTCACTTTGCAAAAAAGTACACGGTATAGGAATGGGAAGATGTATGGCTATTTTGGGGTGATATATCATAAAATAGTAAATGATTCACTATTATGGTTATGTCTGTAATGTAGAGCAGATGGGTGAGCAGAGAAGATGCCTATGTCTACTGGTGATGTTTTACCATATATCTGAGTGGTAAATATATGAGCAATTATTATACTTTATACCTTAAGTCTTCATATATGAGTAATTATTATATTTTATACCTTGTGTTCATAGCTATGAGTATTCACACGTAAATATTCATATACATTCATGTTTTTATATTATGACTTATAATAAATTTATATCTGGCACAAAGCTTCTAAAACCACTTGAATTTCATAACTGATGAGATAAAGGCATCTTTTGTTAATGAGGTGACTTTTGGAAACTGCCTAGGAAACCTAAGGTTTGTTGTCAGGGTAACCAGCCACAAAATAAGAGGGTAAAACTTTCAGTCCTCTCTTCACCACCTTCAGGGTGGATAGAGGACCTGCAGAGTAAATCAACTGACCATGGTCAATAATTACACAATTATGCCTATGTAATTAAACCTCCATAAAAATGTAAAAGAACAGGATTTGGAGAATTCCTGGGCTGGTGGAGATTTGAGGAGACTGGTGAACTGGAAGAAGGCATGGCAGCTCTGTGCACTTCCCTCACATCTTACTCTATGCATCTCTTCCATCTGTCTGTTCCAAGTTATATCCTTTTATAATAAACTGATAATCTACTAAGTAAAATGTTTCTCTGAGTTCAGTGAGTGTTCTAGCAAATTAATCAAACTCAAGGGAGGTGATCTTGAAAACTTCCAATTTCTCTCTGGTTGGACAAAAGCACAGATGGCAACCTGGACTTGTAGTTGGCATCTGAAGCTATTGGGCTTCCCTCGTGGCTCTGCTGGTAAAGAATCCACTTGTAGTGTGGGAGACCTGGGTTCAATTCATGGATTAGGAAGATCCTCTGGGGAAGGGAAAGGCTACCCACTTCAGTATTCTGGTCTGGAGAATTCCATGGACTATAGTCATGGGGTTACAAAGAGTCAGACATGACTGAGTGACTTTCACTTTCACTTTTCTGAAGCTTTGACGTGGGGTGGCCTTATATGACTGAACCCTTAACCTTTGGGATCTGAATGTATCTCCAAGTGGAGGAGATCAGAATTGATCCAGTTAACCTATAGGACACCCAGGAAGAATCTGATAAGTTCTTGGTAGTGTGGAGAAAAAATCCTTCACATAATAATTGCTGATAAAGATTGTACATATACACATATGTATACAATTTAAAATCAAAATGTCATCATCTATATCACCCTTTCATTCATTATACTGTAGAAAGTTTGGATCTTAGACTAACCTATTTCAGCTTAAGCTAGTTCAGAATTTGCCACTATGAAGGTAAATCCCGCATATACAGCACATATATTTTTTATACTATTAAAGTAGAGTTTACATCATATGCAGAGATCTTTGTTTTCAAGTAGCATGATTCCACCTCAGTACCTAGAAATAGGTAACTTCAATTAAAAAAAAATACATGTGTGCACATAGTATTATTCTATCTTTTCTTTTTTAAAGTTTTGTTTATGAAATATTGAAGATAATATCTTCACAAAGGCACCATCTTTCCTAATTAGATGGTTGACTCAAAATAGGCACATTTTAAAATAGAGACTTAGTACTCAGAAATTTTGTTTGAACCAGGTGTAAGTGTATAAAACCTAAATTGAATGTAGGTAGACTGTGTGACTGGAGAAGGAAATGGCAACCCACTCCAGTGTTCTTGCCTGGAGAATCCAAGGGACAGAGGAGCCTGGTGGGCTGCCGTCTATGTGGTCGCACAGAGTCGGACACGACTGAAGCGACTTAGTAGCAGCAGCAGCAGCAGCAGCAGCAGACTGTGTGGCACTGATATGGGGATACTTAAGCCCTAAAGCACTGTATTCTTTCTTTTGAGGTAATTGGTGTGCTCCAAAATGTGATTGGATTACCAGAGAACATGCTTATTTTAATAACTAGAGAGTACATGCCATTATGAATGAAACTAGTTGGTAGTGAGATGCTAAGTTTCAAGACTTACAGAAAGAATTAAGCAAATCACTCAGCTTTCAGGGCTGTGACTCCACTATTTTTAAAACCAAATTTATGATCTGATCTTTCTCAAAGTATATGGATTATGATTTTTCATTCATATGAAAAGATTGGCTTTCCAACTTTGTGATAGGCTGCCTTATCACTCATTTCTAATCAGGAAAAGATTTTCACTGTAAAGAGCAAGATATTTCACTTCTAATTTTCTAGCATTTAAAACTCAAATGGTACTTAGGAAACTTTCTGTAGTTATAGATAAGCTACCACTTCTTGGAATCTGTCATTGACTTATTTTTCACACATGCTGTCTCTTCTAAAGCAGTGAGAATTTTTCCAATTCCATGATTCTTTTCATGAAAGATAGATATAAAAGAAACCAAGATGTGCACCTATTTGTGTTTTTCATAGCATAGTGAGAATTTCATGGTATATGTTTTTGTTGGGTAGATGAAATTGCATACCATTCTTATATTTGCTGGGTAATCAGTCAAAACTCTGTTTTCGACTATAATGTTGAGTTTACAATTTATTCTATCTTAGCTAGACAAGACTTTTTTTTTTTTTTTTTAATCTGGAAAGGAAATACATCCTTAAAAAAACTTTAAGTGTATTTTCTTTAAAGAGGAAAATCAAAGTCAGCACTGAGATGCCATTGCCCCGGGGATATTGCAATATGTTTTGGATAAAGAGAAGAATCTAGACAATTAAATACTATGAAATTCAACAAGAGTTCTGAACTCATAACCTTCCTAAGTGTTTGGAATGAGAGGTAGTATTATATAAAAGGGAAGAACCTAGACACCATAGCCTGAGTGGAGTGCCATGTAGGGCTTAAAATAGTCCCTCACATATAACAACCAACCATGCATGTGTTTGCCAAACTGATGTCCAAATGGACTCAAACTTTACTGTGATATGTAAAGCAAAAATACTGAAAGACAGGCAAGTACATGCTTACCAGTCTGTATGAAACATTTATTTTGATATATTTTGCTTTAATATTTACAGTCAAAAATACTCTAAGGAACAGAATAGGCATAAATATGCCACATGAAGGTAATGCCAGGTAATCACCCTAGTCGTAACAGCTGGGATAGTCTGCAATACACTCACCCTACCTGATAATGACTGATTCCCACGCAAAGAGAAGTTTTTATGTTCCTTTTTCATTATTTTATACTACCCAGAAAAAAAAAATTCAACTTAATAGACTTATCTGCTAAATAAACCATTTTGAACACAGACTTAGTGACAAAGATGAACATCTGTTTGAGAAACATTTCTAGAGTAATCTCAGGGGTCAGTGACCAAGGCCAAACTTGCAAAGACAGTATGTGTTCTCTGAACTCTGCCACTCACATGATTTAAAATAATGGAATCATCCACTGAGGAACTATAGTTTTTAATACTATTGGACATGTATCAGGTTCTGTGTAACATTCCAGAATTCTTAAGGGGGATGTCACTGCCAAATCGTGTTTAAAGAAGACTACACAGGGGAGAACAGGCTAGATAGGGCTTTATGGGGTACAATTTTCAGCCCCGCATATATTAAATTCAGGTCACATAGTATCTGGATTACATAACCCTAGAATTTTGTGTGGATAATTTGAGTTGATTATAATGATGTTCTTTTAGTGATATAAATAAAAGTATGAAATAATTCATTGGAATGATAAATTACCTTAACAAGTAGGATTTAAGGTGAGAGCAGTGACTAATGAGCTTGTATCTATGTTGAGACCCAAGCAGAGAATGTCATTATGCCTTTGTTCTGAGGAATCTGTCCTAGAAAGTTAATAAAAATAAAGGCTGTAGTAATTTAACCTATTGCTTTTCCAAAGGCTATTCTGATGAAAAGACTGGATCTGTCCTATTGTAATAAGTGAAGTGAAGTGAAGTCGCTCAGTCGTGTCCGACTCTTTGCAACCCCATGGACTGTAACCTATCAGGCTCCTCTGTCCATGGGATTTTCCAGGCAATAGCACTGGAGTGGATTGCCATTTCCTTCTCCAGCAGATCTTCCCAACCCAGGGATCGAACCCAGGTCTCCCACATTGTAGACAGACACTTTACCGTCTGAGCCACCATTCTGATGAAAAGACTGGATCTGTCCTATTGTAATAAGAGTTCTGTTTAAAGAGTAAAAAAATATATTTATAAGTTATGCCTTGTACCCGAAGGATAATAATTAGTGAAAGAACAAGAATTTTCATTATGAACTGATAGCTCTGGACTAGTAAAATATCGGTTTGAACTAAGATGATTTTTTTTTAAAGTTTCTTTAAAAGAAACTAATTTTTTAAATTATTTTTGTATAGTTGAATGAAGGATATATATTTTTTTTTCTCCATTTTTCCCAAATACTTGTATTTTCAAAATTTTCTACCACAAAGATATTACTTTATAAATAAAATAAACATGAGTTATAAATTACATATAAACTATCTGTTAATGTAACATAGAATTTTTCTGGTGTAATGAACACATATGTAGTACAACCAGATTTTGTATCAAAGACCCATGGAAAAAAACTTTTTCAGGAGTCTATCAGCAAAAGTACAACACAAGCTTTCGGCTGCTACTCCTTGTACCTAAGCTAGTTCTTTTGTTATAAACTCAATAACCTGTGTAATTATAGCCTAAAGGTTTGACTAAATATATTGCTGTGTATGTGTACATGAAATTTGGAGATAGAAATGTGTAAAAGACAAAGTAGAAAATAAGGGAGGCAAAGGACTGTCTTAGCTTGAGTTCCCTGGAGGCAGAGGCTGAGACAAAGACATGGGTGAGGGAGATTTATTGAGGGAGGAAGTACTCTGAGAGATGGAGTGGTGGAAGCAGAACAGGGCAGAGTAATAATGGCATGGCAAAGATGTGCTCTGATCTGGAGGCTAACTTCTGTTTCATCTGATAGGAGACTTTGAAGTACAAATTACAACAGAGTTGGTCTCAACTCGAAGTGTTCATGTGATAGCCTGTGTCAGTCAGTCCTAAGCCTCAGATTGCCTCCCTTCTGCAAGAGATTTCTTCAGATCAAGGGACAGCTGGAACATTTGGCAGCCAATAATCAACAGCTGGATGATTAGTGTACTTGCTCAATTAAGGAATATTAGTGGGCCACTAACATGACTCACTATAAGACATTTCATATTTGAAAAACCTAACATTTGGTTTTATTTAAAAAAATAAACCAAGAAAATAGAATTTTATAGAGAAAATGACATGGACTTCTCACCCACATCTGGATGATGAATTCCAAAACCATCACTTAGCACATCACTAAACTTGCTTAAATGTGTTTTCCCAATTATAAGATATCAATATCAATTAGATGTGTTTCTAAAATATCTTGGAAAGCGCTTGAAACATCCTATGTGCTCAGGAAGTGGTAATTACTTGCCTTGTGACACCAATCATTTGTGTTAACCTTGTTTATTTTTTTAAAATTATGTCTTTTAGAGAGATGGAGAGTTTAAGTTCTTCTATGCACATTATCATAATTGAAGTTTATAAAGATCTTCTGAGGTCAGTCGGTCATGTATTATTATCTTTTATAGATCAGGAATTGCAGATTCAGAGCAGGCATATGGAGCATAAACCGTAGTAGTTAGCCACTGCTGGAGAACAAACTACTGCTACGCATAATAGCCTAAAACATCTCACATTTATTATTTTTTTATTTTTGTGAATCAGGATTCAGAGCCTGGCATTACTGGGTTCACTGATTGATGGTCTTTCACAAGAGTGAAGTAAAAATGTTGGCCCAGCTCTCTTACAAGTGTATAGTCACAGTAGTGGTAGGGGCTGTACATCTGAAGGTTCTAAAGGAGCATGTTTCACTTCCAAGTTCATTCAGTGGCTGTTGGCAGGATTTTGTCTCTCATAGTCTGGTGGACTAAAAGCCCCAGTTTTTTATTGTATGGATCTCTCCAACATTACATATTTTCTCATTAAAGGGAGCAAGAAAGGACATGAGAGAACAAGAGGACCAATAAAAAATATTGACCAGAGGGAAAACTTGGTCTCTTCTAACCCAATCAATGAAATAACATGTGTCACTTTTATTTTATTCTGTTTTTGAAAAGCAAGTCACACTTTACTCTTTTCAGCCCACCATCAATGAGAGATGCTTGTACAAGGGTATAAGTATAGGAAACTTAGATCAAAATGACCCATGTCAGAACTGCCAGGACAAAAACTGAAGTATTGTTATCGTTGTCTATTATGTCAGAAATTGGGCTAATAACATACAACATAATCCACAGAACAACCTTGAAAGACTTTTTTTTTCTCTTTTTGCCTGTGACAAAAAGACAGTTGTGATTAAAAGATTTTACATGGTCATGTTACTGCTGCTCCTGCTGCTGCTAAGTCACGTCAGTCGTGTCCAACTCTGTGCGACCCCATAGACGGCAGCCCACCAGGCTCCTGTCCCTGGGATTCTCCAGGCAAGAATACTGGAGTGGGTTGCTATTTCCTTCTCCAGTGCATGAAAGTGAAAAGTGAACGTGAAGTCGCTCAGTCGTGTCCGACTCTTTGCGACTTCATGGACTACAGCCTAGCAGGCTCCTCCTTCCACGGGATTTCCCAGGCAAGAATACTGGAGTGGGGTGCCATTGCCTTTGCTACTAAGTAGCAAATCTGTACCCAGATTGTAATAATGCGAATAGACTATGAGTGATTGATTTCTCTACTAAATGTCAAGAATGGCATCTGATCCTTTCCTATGCCTTGCAGAGTGGCTTGTTCTACAAAGTCAGCATTAAAAAAATAGTTGTTGAATGAAGAAATGCTAATGAGAGAGATATTCTCCTTTATTTTCTTCATTAATCTTTTGAAATTCCAAAATAAAATTTTCAAGACATGTGCAGAAAGTGGATAAAATATATACTATTCTGCTTGATGAATTGTATTTTCAATGTCCCTTTTAATTCTTTGGCATGTAAAATAGATCTTTTCTCCTTGCAAACAGAGTTGAATTCTGCCCAATGTGTCAATGCTTATGATTGCTTTATTATGCAGGCTTATGCCACTCATAGCTTATCAGATTTTAAATTACCATATAAATTTCTGTAGTTAGACAATATAGGAGACATCTGTTTAAAAAGCATCTAATCTTATTTTCAAAGTTAGATAAGAAACAATCAACACTTTAGAATGAAAGCAATACCCCTAAGCTGGAAAGTGAGAACCTAACAATATTATCTAGACTAATCACCATTAGTGATCACAATCATAATACTTGCAAAATAGAAACACTGGTTTAATTAATTGTAATACCTGCAGGGTGAGGCGATCCAGAATCTGCTGCTTTATGGGGGAGTGGGGGCTGGCAGAACACATCCCGGGTTTCATTGAACAAGTCTATAAATTAACATACACGATAAGCGGAATGCAAATTCCATTCTAATTGTGGATTCCATTCCTTTGTCTATTCTTATGGTTAACAAATGAATTTTCCTTTATTTTTACCTATCCTTCTCAATAAATTTTTCCATAATTTCAAATTCAGTCTTTTTCATCAACACACTCATTTCACCACACGTGGCCAGGTAGGATTATTCATTAACATCTAAGACAGCAACAGGGCAAAATAAATTAAACTACAAAGTAAATTTTATGTTCCATTTGGAATTTTATGATTGGCTAATTCCAGATTCTGTTCCCCAGGCTTGATTCTATTTGACTGCACACAGGGCTTTCTACACTACTATCTAGATAGTCAACTACTTAAAGTAGGGGATGAATCACATTCATTTGTTTTACTCTTATAATATAAATCTTATATCTAAGTCAGGATTCAACATATTAAAACACAGTCTGTCATAAATAAAAGCTTGGCATTGCTAAACTTTCAGCATCCCAGTAATGTGGTAAGTGAATCCAATTAATAACAAGGACATAATAAAAGGACTTTGAAAATTCAGATATTATTATAAAATATAGTCAAAGGTAAGTGGCATTACACAGTGTAAAACAATGCTTAAATAAAAGGCTAATTCTTTTTGCACGAATTCAGCTAATATTTCTATGAGTTTCTCTGTAGCTTGCAGAATTGTTAATTATTCAGTTACAATGGCTAATGAGCATTTTAAAATATTCACCCTTGCTAATAATTAAAGAAATGAGAATTAAGATGATAAAATTTTATTTTCACTCATAAAATTAACATGTTAATGGCAACAATGCAGTGCTAAAGGATATAATCACTTATATGTGCAGACACACACACATCACACATGCATACTTACAGCTAAAAATAACTCAAGTGCTCAGAAATATAGGAATGAAAAAAGTATTTCAGTAGCAACAAACATAAAATAAACTTTACAAATGCTATATGCAATAGTATATTAAGTCAAATATAACCAAATTGAATGAGAGATACCCAAGGCAATGAACTAATATTGAGGGAAATTAAAGACTTAAATAAACGGAAAAATGTATGATGACCATGGTTTGAAATAGAGATAGAAAAAAACAAAGGGAATGAAGAAAACTTGGTAACCGTGTTATCCTCAAGTTGATTGATAGATTCACTGAAATTCCAGTGAATACCTCCACAGATTTGTGTGGGTGTGTGTTTGCGTAGAAGTTGACAAGCTGATTCTAAAATTCATAGGGAAATGTAATTGCCAAGGCATTCTAAAACACAATGAGTGGGATTTACTTTATAATGGATAACGACTTAATGTAAACCTTGACAGGCAAGAATACACTAATAAATGAATGGAAAAAAATAGAGTGCAGAGTCATGAAAATATGTATTTAAGCAAAGGGAAAATATTATATGCTCTTATGGTGAATAGAAACCATTGAAACAAAGATTATTAGTTACATGTGTGTGTGCTAAGTTGCTTTAGTCATGTCCAACCCTTTGTGATCCTATGGACTTTAACATACCAGCCTCCTCTGTCCCTGGTATTCTCCAGGTAAAAATACTGGAGTGGCTTGCCATGCCTTCTTCCATGGGATCTTCCTGACCCAGAGACCCAGGGATCAAAACCCTGTCTCCTGTGGCTCCTGCATTTCAGGCAGATTCTTAACCGCTGAGTTACCAGAAGAAAGAAAGAAAAAATCTGCTCAGTCGTGTCCAACTCTTTGCGACCCTATGGACTATACAGTCCATGGAATTCTCCAGGCCAGAATACTGGGGTGGGTAGGCTTTCCCTTCTCCAGGGGATCTTCCCAACCCAGGTATCGAACCCAGTTCTCCCTCATTGCAGGCAGATTCTTTACCAGCTGAGCCACCAGAGAAGCCTATTAATTACATGAGGAAAAACTTATCACACATTTATCAAAAAAAGGCAAAAATTAAAAAGTTTACCAATGTGGTTTTAGCTACTTAATTTTCATGGTTATTAGAAGAAAACTATCAAAATATCAGATATCATATCTAGATGGCATGGTAATTTTTTTTCTCTTCTCATATCTTTATAACTTTATAAATGATGTGTAATAATCAGAAATATTAGAAAGTTCCCTTAGAAAACATTTATTTTAAGCTAAGTTAAGGATTTTTTTTTTTTTGGAATTTTTATAAAGCTGTGCTTAAATAAGTCATCTGAAAGGAAAATATAAAGTGATTCTTATTAAAAGTAATCAATGTCTCTATTGCTTATAATGGAAGTTCAAGTTATTATTTATCTAAATTGATCATTTTTATTCATAAATCTAAATGCTGACACTGTCTGACACTGTTTCTACTGTTTCCCCATCTATTTCCCATGAAGTGATGGGACCAGATGTTTTTGGGCTCCAAAATCACTGCAGATGGTGACTGCAGCCATGAAATTAAAAGATGATTACTCCTTGGAAGAAAAATTATGATCAACCTAGATAGTACATTCAAAAGCAGAGACATTACTTTGCCAACTAAGGTCCGCCTAGTAAAGGCTATGGTTTTTCCTGCGGTCATGTATGGATGTGAGAGTTGGACTGTGAAGAAGGCTGAGCACCGAAGAATTGATGCTTTTGAACTGTGGTGTTGGAGAAGACTCTTGAGGGTCCCTTGGACTGCAAGGAGATCCAACCAGTCCATTTTGAAGGAGATCAACCCTGGGATTTCTTTGAAAGGAATGATGCTAAAGCTGAAACTCCAGTACTTTGCCCACCTCATGCGAAGAGTTGACTCATTGGAAAAGACTCTGATGCTGGGAGAGATTGGGGGGCAGGAGGAGAAGGGGATGACCCAGGATGAGATGGCTGGATGGCATGATGGACTCGATGGACGTGAGTCTGAGTGAACTCTGGGAGATGGTGATGGACCGGGAGGCCTGGCGTGCTTGGATTCATGGGGTTGCAAAGAGTCGGACACAACTGAGCAACTGAACTGAACTGGACTGATCTAAATGGTATAACCTTGGAAGTAAGTAGTAATCAGCGGGACATTGGAAAGGAAATAAGAAAGAGAAAGAGAACACAATTTTTCATTTCTAGGTAAGGTATGTAGGCCCAGGGTTGCTTTAAGGAAACACTCCTCCCCTACTGTCAACACTGTTGACCAGGGCTGTCCCCAAACCCTACAACCTGATATGGGAATGTAACCCAAGTTTGCAAAATCAATTATTCTACCATCTTCCTCTGATCAAATAACTGGTTTAGGATGAAGGATGAAAGAGTTGGACAAACACAGCTGCTCTCAGTAGTGTTTGGTTTTCATAAACTTATGCAACTCAAGGAGAGAAAAGATACTTCCTCTTTATACTAAGTCTAAAGCTTCTGACATTGATCTTTGTACCATGTGAGGAATCTCCTTAAGGGACCACACAGAGGACAGTATAAATGAAAGAATCCTGATGACATAGATAGAAACCTGTATCTAGACATTTCTGAATTCTCAGTGGTATGTACTACTAAATCTGACATTAAAGTAGTTTAAACTGGTTTTGTCAACTGAAACAGAGTCCCACATTCAGAATTATAAAACTGTCAAGTTCCTCAGCCAAGCATTATGATATCTCAAGAAGAAAAACAACCTGCCATTTTATAGTCTAGAACTTCTTCCATGTAATGAAACTAACAGATAAAAATAGGTGGGAAAATGTGGAGTCACAGTAACTCCTTGTTTATGTAAGATATAAAAATCACAGGGCAAAATGTGTGGACTACAAAAGGTCACGAGCAGTTAGTCTTATCACAATGCCATCTATAAACAGTCCAAGTCTGAACATATATCTGCTGTCTACTGGCACAGTCCCTCTCAGAGCTCTGCTTAAGATTGTTGTTGTTGCTCAGGTGTGTCTGACTGTTTGCATCCTCATGGATTGCCTATGCCAGGCTTCCATGTCTTTCACTATTTTCCAGAGTTTGCTAAAACTCAAGTCCATTACGTGTATGATGCCATCCAACCATCTCATCCTCTGTCGTCCCCTTCTCCTTCTGCCTTCAACCTTTCCCAGCATCTGAATCTTTTCCAAAGCATCGGCTCTTCACATTAGGTGGCCAAAGTACTGGAGCTTCAGCATCAGTCCTTCCAATGAATATCCAGGTTTGAGTTCCTTTAGGATTGGCAGGTTTGATCTCCTTTCTGACTAAAGGACTCTCAAGAGTCTTCTCTGGTACCACAGTTCAAAAGCGTCAATTCTTCAGTGTTCAGCCTTCTTTATGGTCCAACTCTCGCATCTGTATATGACTACTGGGAAAACCATAGCTTTGACTATAAGAACCTTTTTTTGGCAAATAGATGCCTCTGCTTTTTAATTTGCTTTCTAGGTTTGTCATAACTTTTCTTCCAAGGAGTAAGCACCTTGTAATTTTACGGGCGCAGTCACAATCTACAGTGATTTTGGAGCCCAAGAAAATAAAGTCTGTCACAATTTCCATTGTTCCCCTATCTATTTGACATGAAGTGATGGTAGCACATGCTGTGATCTTAGTGTTTTAAATGTTGAGTTTAGAGCCAGCTTTTTTACTTTCCTCTTTCACTTTCATCAACAGGCTCTTTAGTTCCTCTTCACTTTCTGCCAGAAGGGTGGTGTCATCTGCATATCTGAGGTTATTAATATGTCTCCTGGAAATCTTGATTCTGGCTTGAGTGTCAACCAGCCCAGCATTTCATATGATGTACTCTGAATAGAAGGTAAATAAGCAGGGTGACAATATATAGCCTTGACGTACTCCTTTCCCAATTTGGAAACAGTCCATTGTTCCATGTCCGGTTCTAACTGTTGCTTCTTGACATGCATGCATGTTTTTCAGGAGGCATGTAAGGTGGTCTGGTATTCCCATCTATTAAGAATTTTCCACAGTGTGTTGTGATCCATAAAATGTATTTAGTGTAGTCAATGAAGCAGAAGTAGATATTTTTCTGGAACTCACTTGCTCTTTCTATGATCCAACAGATGTTGGCAATTTGATCTCTGGTTCCTCTGCCTTTTCTAAATTGAGCTTGCCTTTTCTAATTCGAGTTTGCCTTTTCTAAATCCAGCGTGTACACCTGGAAATTCTCAGTTCACATACTGCTGAAACCTAGCTTGAAGGATTCTGAGCATTACTTTGCTAGTATGTGAGATGAGTGCAGTTGTGTGATACTTTTTACATTCTTTTGGATTGCTCTTCTTTTGGATTGGAATAAGACCTTTTCCAGTCCTGTGGACACTCCTGAGTTTTCCATATTTCCTGGCATATTGAGTACAGCACTTTCACAGCATCATCTCTCAGGATTTGAAATAGCTCAACTGGAATTCCATCACCTCCACTAGCTTAGTTCATACTAATGTTTCTTAAGGTTCACTGACTTCATACTCTAGGATATCTGGCTATAGGTGAGGTATCACACCATTGCAGTTATCTGGCTCATTAAGACATCTTTTGTATAGTTCTGTGTATTCTTGCCACCTCTTCTTAATATCCTCTGCTTCTGTTGGGTCCATACCATTTCTGTTCATTATTGTGCCCATCTTTGCATGAAATGTTCCCTTGGTATCTCTAATTTTCTTGAAGAGATCTCTAGTCTTTCCCATTCTATTGTTTTCTTCTACTTTTTTTTTTTTGTGTGTGTGTGTGTGTGTGTGTGTGTGTTGATCACTTAAGAAAAGGTATCTCTCCTTGCTATTCTTTGGAACTCTGTAGTCAGATGGGTATATCTTTCTTTTTCTCCTTTGCCTTTTGTTTCTTTTCTTTTCTCAGCTATTTTTAAGTCTTCCTCTGAATGCAGAGTTCCAAAGAATAGCAAGAAGAGATAAGAAAGCCTTCTTCAGCGATCAATGCAAAGAAATAGAGGAAAACAACAGAATGGGAAAGACTAGAGATCTCTTCAAGAAAATTAGAGATACCAGGGAAACATTTCATGCCAAGATGGGCTTGATAAAGGACAGAAATGGTATGGACCTAACAGAAGCAGAAGATATTAAGAAGAGGTGGCAAGAATACACAGAAGAACTGTACAAAAAAGATCTTCACCCCAGATAATCACGATTGTGTGATCACTCATCTAGAGCCAGACATCTTGGAATGTGAAGTCAAGTGGGCCTTAGAAAGCATCACTACGAACAAAGCTAGTGGAGGTGATGGAATTCCAGTGGAGCTGTTTCAAATCCTGAAAGATGATGCTGTGAAAGTGCTACATTCAATATGCCAGCAAATTTGGAAAACTCAGCAGTGGCAACAGGACTGGAAAAGGTCAGTTTTAATTTCAATCCCAAAGAAAGGCAATGCCAAAGAATGCTCAAACTACCACACAATTGTGCTCATCTCACATACTAGTAAAGTAATGCTCAAAATTCTCCAAGTCAGGCTTCAACAATATGTGAACCGTGAACTTCCTGATGTTCAAGTAGGTTTTAGAAAAGGCAGAGGAACCAGAGATCAAATTGCCAACATCTTCTGGATCATGGAAAAAGCAAGAGAGTTCCAGAAAAACATCTATTTCTGCTTTCTTGACTAAGCCAAAGCCTTTGACTGTGTGGATCACAATAAACAGTGGAAAATTCTGAGACAGATGGGAATACCAGACCACCTGACCTGCCTCTTGAGACATCTGTATGCAGGTCAGGAAGCAACAGTTGGAACTGGACATGGAACAACAGGCTGGTTCCAAATAGAAAAAGGAGTACGTCAAGGCTGTATATTGTCACCCTGCTTAATTAACTTCTATGCAGAGTACATCATGAGAAACGCTGGGCTGGAAGAAGCACAAGCTGGAATCAAGATTGCTGGGAGAAATATCAATAACCTCAGATATGCAGATGACACCACCCTTATGGCAGAAAGTGAAGAGGAACTAAAAAGCTTCTTGATGAAAGTGAAAGAGGAGAGTGAAAAAGTTGGCTTAAAGCTCAACATTCAGAAAACGAAGATCGTGGCATCTGGTTCCATCACTTCATGGCAAATAGATGGGGAAACAGTGGAAACTGTGTCAGACTTTATTTTGGGGGGCTCCAAAAACACTGCAGATGGTGACTGCAGCCATGAAGTTAAAAGACGCTTACTCCTTGGAAGAAAAGTTATGACCAAACTAGATAACATATTCAAAAGCAGAGACATTACTTTGCTGACTAAGGTCCATCTAGTCAAGGCTATGGTTTTTCCTGTGGTCATGTATGGATGTGAGAGTTAGACTGTGAAGAAGGCTGAGTACTGAAGAATTGATGCTTTTGAACTGTGGTGTTGGAGAAGACTCTTGAGAGTCCCTTGGACTGCAAGGAGATCCAACCAGTCCTTTCTGAGGGCGATCAGCCCTGGGATTTCTTTGGAAGGAACGATGTTAAAGCTGAAACTCCAGTACTTTAGCCACCTCATGCAAAGAGTTGACTCATTGGTAAAGACTTTGATGCTGGGAGGGATTGGGGGCAGGAGGAGAAGGGGACCAACAGAGGATGAGATGGCTGGATGACATCACTGACTCAATGGACATGAGTCTGAGTGAACTCAGGAAGTTGGTGATCGACAGGGAGGTCTGGTGTGCTGCTCTTCATGGGGTCACAAAGAGTCGGACATGACTGAGCGACTGAACTCAACCGAACAAACAACCATTTTGCCATGTTGAAATTCTTGGGATGTTTTTGGTCACTGGCTGCAATACCATGTTACAAACCTCTGTCCACAGTTCTTTAAGCACTCTATCAGATCTAATCCCTTGAATCTATTTGTCACTTCCACTATATACTCATAAGGGCATTGCTTTATGTCATACCTGAAGGGCCCTTAAGTTGGATATAGCTAAAACACCGATTACCTTACCTCTTACTACTATTTACTTCATTTGCATATGGATTTCTTATTATAATCCTGGTAATGCTAAGTGGGAGGGCTCCAAAATCACTTCAGGTGGTGATTGCAGCCATGAAATTAAAGGACTTTTGCTCCTTGAAAGGAAAGTTATGACCGACCTAGAGAGCATGTTAAAAAGCAGAGACATTACTTTACCACCAAAGGTCCATCTAGTCAAGGCTATGGTTTTGCCAGTAGTCACATATGGATGCGAGAGTTGGACTGTGAAGAAAGTTGAGCACCAAAGAATCTATGCTTTTGAACTGCGGTGTTGGAGAAGACTCTTGAGAGTCCCTTTGGACTGCACGGAGATCTAACCAGTCCATTCTAAAGGAGATCAGTTCTGAGTGTTCATTGGCAGAACTGATGTTGAAGCTGAAACTCCCATACTTTGGTCACCTCATGTGAAGAGTTGACTCAGTGAAAAGAGCCTGATGCTTAGAGGAATATGGTGCAGGAGGAGAAGAGGATGACAGAGAATGAGATGGCTCGATGGCAACACTGACTCAATGGACATGAGTTTGGGTAAACTCCGGGAGTTGGTGATGGACAGGGAGCCCTGGCATGTTGCAAGGGGCCGCAAAGAGTTGGACACAACTGAGCGACTGAATTGAACTAACTGACTGAATACTACATGAGGTCCTCATAACCAGGATAACCAAGAGTAGCATTTAAACAGTATTCTTGGCTGCTCTCACTTGTCAAGAAAGTAAGGAAATAAAATTCTTCCTCCTTATCCTGTTTCTGCTAGAAAGCTATTGAAAGAAACTCCTCTTAATTTTTCCGATCAGGATTATTTGGTATAGCAACAAAAGACTCATGACAACTTACTTCTGTTAGCCTTAGGTGTTTACTTACATATAGCATAACAATTAAGAGCATGGATGCTGGGGTGAAATTTTAAGGTTAGCATATATTGGCCTTACAAATTACTAGCTGTGTGCTTCGGGGGGAAATAATTAAATTATATTATGCCTCAGTTTTCTCATTTCTAAGAAGGGGAAAATAAGAGGGCCTAAATCATACTGATTTTTCAAGTGAACTTATGTTTTTAGAACAGTTTTAGATTTATATAGAAACTTAGACTACAGTACAGAAATTTCCTATATACCCGCAGTTTCCCCTATTATTAGCATATTACAGTGTATTTGTTACAGTAAATAACCCAGTATCTTTATGTCATCATTCAGTTCAGTTCAGTTCAGTCACTCAGTCGTGTCCAATTCTTTACCACCCGATGAATTGCAGCACGCCAGGCTTCCCTGTCCATCACCAACTCCCAGAGTTCACTCAGACTCATGTCCATCGAGTCTGTGATGCCATCCAGCCAGCTCATCCTCTGTCGTCCCCTTCTCCTCCTGCCCCCAATCCCTCCTAGCATCAAAGTATTTTCCAATGAGTCAACTCTTTGCATGAGGTGACCAAAGTACTGGAGTTTCAGCTTTAGCATCATTCCTTCCAAAGAACACATGGGGCTGATCTCCTTTAGAATGGACTAGTTGGCTCTCCTTGCAGTCATAGGACTCTAAAGAGTCTTCTCCAACACCATAGTTTAAAAGCATCAATTCTTCAGCACTCAGCTTTCTTCACAGTCCAACTCTCGCATCCATACATGACCACTGGAAAAACCATAGCCTTGACTAGACAGACCTTTGTTGGCAAGGTAATGTCTCTGCTTTTCAATATGCTATCTAGGTTGGTCATAACTTTTCTTCCAAGGAGTAAGTGTCTTTTAATTTCATGGCTGTAGTCACCATCTGAAGTGATTTTGGAGCCCCCCAAAATAAAGTCTGACACTGTTTCCACTATTTCCCCATCTATTTGCCATGAAGTGTTGGGACCAGATGCCATGATCTTCATTTTCTGAATGTTGAGCTTTAAGCCAACTTTTTCACTCTTCACTTTCACTTTCATCAAGAAGCTTTTTAGTTCCTCTTCGCTTTCTGCCATAAGGGTGGTGTCATCTACATATCTGAGGTTATTGATATTTCTCTGGCAGTCTTGATTCCAGCTTGTGCTTCTTCCAGCCCAGCATTTCTCATGAGGTATTCTGCATATAAGTTAAATAAGCAGGGTGACAATATACAGCCTTGACGTACTCCTTTTTCTATTTGGAACCAGTCTGTTGTTCTATGTCCAGTTCTAACTGTTGCTTCCTGATCTGCATAACTAAAGTCAACACTTTATTTAGATTTCCTGTTATTTACCTAGTATTCTTTTGTTGTTCAGTCGCCTAGTTCTGTCTGACTGTTTGGACTCCTTGGACTGCAGCATGCTAGGCTTTCCTGTCCTTCACCATCTGGCTGTAGCTCAAACTTGTATTCATTGATATGGTGATGCCATCCAACCATCTCATCTTCTGTTGTCCCATTCTCCTCCTGCCTTCAGTCTTACCCAGCATCAGGGTCTTTTACAATGAGTCAGTTTTTTGCATCAGGTGGCGAAATTATTGAAGCTTCAGCCTCAGCATCAGTCCCTCCCATGAATATCCATGATTGAGTTTCTCTAGATTGACTGGTTGGATCTCCTTGCAGTCCAAGAGACTCTCAACAGTCTTCTCCAACACCCCAGTTCAAAAGCATCAATTCTTTGGTGCTCAGCCTTCTTCACAGTCCACCTCTCACATCCATACATGACTACTGGAAAAACCATAGCTTTTACTGTATAGACATTGGATTCCTAACATCTTTTTTCAGTTCTAGGATTGCATTGAGGTTACAACACTACAGTTTTGTGATGTCTCCTTAGACTCCTCTTGATTATATATGTTTTCTTCATTTTGATGGAGCAAATGCTCCATTAATCTTCTTGCTGCTGCTGCTGCTAAGTCGCTTCAGTCTTATCCGACTCTGTGCGACCCCAGAGACAGAAGCCCACCGGGCTCCCCCGTCCCTTGGATTCTCCAGGCAAGAACACTGGAGTGGGTTGCCATTTCCTTCTCCAAAGCATGAAAGTGAAAAGTGAAAGTGAAGTCGCTCAGTCATGTCTGACTCTTAGCGACCCCATGGACTGCAGCCTTCCAGGCTCCTCTGTCCATAGGATTTTCCAGGCAAGAGTACTGGAGTGGGGGTGTCATTGCCTTCTCCAATTAATCTTAGGATGCATAAAATGCAACTTTTATAGATGTTACATTTCTGAAATTGCTTTAATTTTACCTCCCTACTCTTTGAACAGCCTGGTAGGGGACAGGGTTTGTGTTTAAAATTTACTTTTATCTCAGATTTTAGAGGCATTTATCCCAAGGGGTTATTTGGATTGCATTGACTCTATAGATCAGTTTAGGGGAAATGGATGTTTTAATAAGATTGAATTGTCTAATCCAAGAATGCAGTGCCTCTCATGAATTTATATCCTCTTTTTTCAAAGCAAGGTTTTGAAGTTTTCAGTTTAAAGGCCACATTCTTTTCATTAAATTAATTGTAATTAATTTAGTTTGGGAATCTATTGTGAATAGTAGTTTTACTTCATTTTCCAAAATGTGTTGCTAATATATAGATAAATTGCAATGATTTTGTCAAGATTAAATAATTATACTTCAGTATTTAATCTAAACCTTTGTTGTTATAATAATACTTTATTATTGTTAACATCATCATTATTAGGACTGTGTCTTTGGTAGTATACATGCATTTTACTTCAGTGATCTTATGATTCTTAATCTAATGCAGTATAATATGATCTTCATTTTGAGATTTACATGAAGTATAAGAGAAAAAATATTTTTGAAACTTCATCTTATATTAGAGAAATTGAAGGACACTGAGGCACAGAGAAGTTAATAAACTAGAGCAGGATCACTTAGGTGGTAGGTACTGAAAATGAGGGCTTCCCTTGTAGTGCAAATGGTAAAGAATCTGTCTGTCATTGCAGGAGAGGCAAGAGATGCATGTTAGATCCCTGGGTCAGGAAGATCCCCTGGAGAAGGAAATGGCAACCAACTCCAGTATTCTTGCCTTGGAAATCCCATGGACAGAGGAGCCTGGTGGGCTATAGTTCATGGGGTCGCAAAGAGTCCAACATGACTGAGCACGCACTCACTCGACACATTAGTAAAGGTGAATTTACATAGAGGTATGTAAATAAAGAGCTCATGTTCTCATTATTATGCTATATGACATCTAAATGTTACATAAAATATATTAATGTAAGTTTATTTGTAAAAATTAAACTTAGTTATACCAATGCATGTTGTATTCTCTAAGATGAATTTCTAAATTAGTGAAGAGAATTTTTTAATCACACGTGTTATAATTATCAAATTAATACTGTAACTGTTTCTGTAGCACATTGGTTGGGAAGCTGTCCTTTATATGGAATTTGATAAAAAGTGGCCTTTACATATGCTTTTTCTGATAGAGGAGATTTGCAGAACCTCATAAATCAAACTTTACAAAGTTTTGATTAATTGTATGATAATATAATGATAGATAACTCTTCATATGTAAAGATTAACTCCAGTAAACACCAAGGCTAACTTCCTAAGTAGTAACTTAAGATTGCTCCATTTGATAAGTCACAGAATTAGAAATAGGATCATTTGAATAAATGTATCTAATTAATTATATTGGTTGCTAAACATATCCATTTCATCCTTATGTTCTGGAAGTGGGAAAACAGACAGGCCCAGAGCAAAACTCCATTTATCACCTGACATCCAAACCATGGAGTATTCTGAATGCCCAGAGATTATCATCACTTCAGATCCAGCTTCCAGCAACCCCATTTACTTTCTCTAATTCAGTTACATGGTAAATGACTTCAAGTCTCTTAAGAAAAATATATGGGATTTACATACGTGTCAGGATTGTTAGAGTTCTTTGTCAGGGTCACATAGTCCATCTTTGAAAAGGGACTCCTAGTATACAGACTGCAGAAGGCAATGGCACCCCACTCCAGGACTCTTGCCTGGAAAATCCCATGGATGGAGGAGCCTGGTAGGCTGCAGTCCATGGGGTCAAGAAGAGTCAGACACGACTGAGTGACTTCACTTTCATTTTTCATTTTCATGCATTGGAGAAGGAAATGGCAACCCTCTCCAGTGTTCTTGCCTGGAGAATCCCAGGGACAGGGGAGCCTGGTGGGCTGCCGTCTATGGGGTTGCACAGAGTCGAACACGACTGAAGCGACTTAGCAGCAGCAGCAGTAGCAGTGTACAGATTGACTTGGGTCTCGGCATAGGATGAAAATCTTTGACTATTATGGTGACTTATATTAGGCTTTTGTTCACCAGACCTCTGATTTCTGTTTGCTTTGTTTTTGTTTTACTTAAACATATTAAGTAGGGTTTTGAGTCAATTGGTTATCAATCTCAGTTCTAGGCATATCAACATCAGTAAGGAGCTACAAGAGATGTCTCATGGTCATATCACTATAACCACTATTTAGTCTCTACAGTGTTATCATAACCAACTCTACCATCCCAAGACTCCTACTGAGATCAAAGAGCCGTTTCAAAGTATGGATCATCCTCTATGTTTCCTGCCTGCAGTATATAGCATTTCCAGGATGAAAAGCCTTACAGTGGATGAGCTCCATGTATTTCTCAATAACTTAGTGAAGAAGTGATTAAAATTTTAAAACTGTTTATTTAGCAACATTTCAAACATTTACATCACTTGAAATAATATTTGAACACTGTTTGTAAATCTCTTTCTGTTAACATCCCCAATTCAGTCATTATCCTTCTGGCGCATAAGAATTTCTGCATAGCACCAGACTGTAATTTCTGCATAGCACCAAAGTCCTCTGAAAGTCAGTAAACATAAACCCTTCCCTTTTAAGTTCCCATAGAATTACTACATCTGGTTACATTACTTCTAAAGGATGCAAAAATGCATCATCAATGAAGTACTTAGTGTTGTGTGTGCATATAAAATATAGATATATAACCCTACTTCTTCAATTCTACAAGACAGCAAACTATGAAAACAATCTTTTTTTTTTTCTTTTAGTTTGACACCAAATCACATTTGGCAACAAAACTTGACCTACACCAATTTAGCACTGACAGTCTTATTTATCCCACTTTGAGAAATGATATGTTACAGAGAATGGCTGGAGATATTATATAAAATATAATATGTGCAAAATCCATTGAGTCCATGAGTTTCTGATAAGGGATTGTAGATTTGTATTTTATTTCTCTGGATTTACTTTCATCATATTTTCCTACTTTTTATTCTCTTTCACCTACACTAAAAGGTATATATACTTAATGTTATTGTCTGCTATGAATTCTTGTGAAATAAAACTGATGTTATTGATCTTGAAACTTTTATTGGTTGACTGATTTGATTCCAAATGGCACAGAATAATAAATTCATTCTTAAACTTATTAAATTACATTTTTTTAAAGAGCAATGGATATAATTAATTTGCTGAAATTGAATCATATTTTGCTCCTTCAGACACTTACTTTTAAAACATAATTTCAGTACTTTGTTTTTTATCTTATACTTATTTTTAAAACATTTTTGTATGATTTGCTTTAGAGCATTTATAAAAGTATAGACCATGTCTTTTTCTGTTTTGTGTGTGGGGAGGAATCAGTATTTTGAAAGCATAAGCTCTAATATTTTTAAATAATTTTAATTTTTACAAGTATTTATCTTCTTGCTCAAATTGATAAATACAGTATGTAACATGATAAGCCAATGAGAAAATATGACAAATTTGAATGTATTTATATATCTCAATATTATTTCCTCCAGGTTAAGAGTTTTGTTTTCATTGGAAATTACATTTTTCATATTGGAGCCAAGCCAATTGTGCTAGCATCTTTTAAAAATAGTATGCCCAGCAGTGGCGGATTCATGTTAATGTATGGCAAAACCAATACAATATTGTAAAGTAATTAATCTCCAATTAAAACAAATAAATTTATATTAAAAAAATAAAAATAGTAAGTCCCAGAATTTTGTTTCTACACCATTTGATTCCCCTTACTAGACCGATTGAGCTTCCCAGGTGTCTCAGTAGTAAAGAATCTGCCTGCCAATGCAGGAGACACAGGGGATGTGGTTTGGATCCCTGGATTGGGAAGATCCCTTGGAGAAGGGAATGGCAACCCACACCAAAATCCCATAAACAGAGGAACCTGGTGGGCTATAGTCCTGGGGGTCACACAGCATCAGAAATGACTGTGAGCATGCATGCACTAAGCCAGTTCCTAGACTTTAAATGGAAAAGGAATGGAAATAAATGTATTCCCTCTTCTTTGAAAACATCCCCTCTGATTCTTGTTCTTTCCCCAAGACTTTGTATTTCCCCTTGAACAATTGCAGGCAGCAGTGTCCCTGCTGTGGTCACTTCCAAGCACTGACATGTCAGTTCGTCCTGTGGATAGTACTAGTAATGAGTGTGAATATCACCTGATGCTCTCTGCATCACCTCCACCCCTGCTCTCTGAGGCACTGAAGTACACCCGACTCTTCGTTCTGTCTCCTCACCCTGCTTCCTGCTCCTGCCAGCCGTGATGGTGTGAAGCCCCTCTTCCTTGAGGTTATACTTTTCGCTCACCTGGGAAATCCTGCTCACAGCTTGTGAAAGCTAATATAGGCCATGTGATGTTTTCTCTTACATCTGTCTCACAGACAGGAAAATTGCATAATTGATCCCGTAGCATAACACCTTGAAGTGAAACCTGCCAGAGGCCAGTAGTTGCTCTTGTTTCTCCCAAAGCTTCCCTTCATGTGAAGAGTGTGGACCTTGAAGGACCACCATGCTTCCTTCTCAGGAGAGAGATCTGGAGTGACCTAGAGGAAGTAGTTCAATCTTCTGTATATGTTTGTATTTTGGCAAATCCTGTACCCGTCCCCTATCCCATCCAGTATGTAGTAAATGATGAGGTGATGGACTTCCAGTCTATTCTCATGCTATCTTCCCCCCAAAACTTTCTAATTAATTAATATATCTCTCCAAACCCTGCAAATCACTTATTTTTTTCCCCAGGGATGGAGAATTCCAGCTAGTGCAGGGGCTTATAATGTGAACAAATTAAAGCACATCCTTTGCCAGGCCCTCATAGCTCTATCACCCTGTGCTTTTTTGTAAAGCAGCCATTTTATTCTAGACACAGCAGTGCTTTGCTTCACAAGATCTCTGAGTTTTGTTTGCTTTCAGTCTCTGACTTATAATTACTCTTTTCATGTGAGTGTGTGTGTTCTATTAAAAACTGGCGTCGAATAAAAATTTTGTTTCAAAAACTGGACTCAAACAAACCTTCTTCCTGACTATGTTGTTCACCATGTACCATTTGTTCTCAAGCAAGTAAAGCATGCAGAGCATCGCTGAGCACCCAGCACAGTAAGCCTTTATGTGGGTTTGCAGGTGAAAATGGGACTGTGTGGGGTCAAGTGAACAGTTCCCACAATTCTGGCTGTCCAGCATTCAGGACCTGTCAGCTGATGTGCCCCCACTGGGCTCATTTACATTAGGTCTGCAATACTTCACAAGATTAGAAAGATGCTAACTATCTTTAATTTCAGGTGGAGTGATGCTCTCCCTACAAAGTGGATGCTGAACAAGGAGCAATCAGTTTATGACCTAGATTTCAGAGTGAGGGGCCTTTTTACTAACTCCAATCTATTAACAGCACCCGTGGGGGAAAATCCAGCCGAGAAACACCTGAGGCTCAAACATGGGATACGTTGAGACATTTATATCCCAGATTTCATTTTAAAAGATCTGTTATAGAAAGGAATTAGAGGTGAATATACTAGACTCTGAACAGGAGAAGCACCTTCAAAGGGACATCAGCCCTGATAGAAGAAAACACAGAATTAAATATTCTCACCAGGATTTTCTAAAGTATCACCTTTCAGTGAGAGTACAGCCACACAGGGAAAATTTACATTTCTGCTGTCTCCCTAATTTGAGAAGCAAAGAAGAGGTAAAAAAGAAAAGGGTTGGTTTATTTTCCAGTCACAGTAGACTTTGCTACTTCTCAAAACAGGATGTGGAAGGCAGGAGGATGTGTAATAATCTAGGCCTGCTCTGTGGGTCGAGAAACCACATTGCTATGTTAAAAGTTCTGGGGGCATAATCCCATAATTCAGTGGTTTCACTCCAATGCATGTTCCAATTCTTTTTCCACTGAGTTCATTTACAGTCCCAGACAGTTTCTTCCTGTCACTTCCCATTTGTGTCGCTGATGTCCATGTTTTTTCTTTCGTTTAGAGATCGTCCCTGTCACAACCCATCTTCCTTCTGACTCATTGTCATCTTTCCTAGAGCTGTTCCAACCCCTTTTTTTCTGCTGTCTCCCTTAGTTGCCATCACCTAAAGGTTAATGAGGCAGGCCTTCCCTTGGTGAAAAATGCTCTGTGGACTTTCTATTGCTTGGAAATGGGGACGGTCCGCTTCCTGTGTTTGTGGCATACCTCGCTTTCAGGAGTTGTGAGCCCGTTAGCTTTTTCTTTAGTGATCCTCATTTCTTTTTGCTGCTTTACTGTAGCGGAGTTGGTGGTGGGCTGTGTGCTTGTATAAGCAGAGCTAAGAGGTTGGAAGGAAAACCGGAGCTGTAGTTGCTCCATATCATAGTCATTTAACACGTTGTTAAGGCACATTTTAAGAAATAGCCAGTATCGTAGATCTTATCCAACTGTTTCCTTGAGTTTGAAATCCAAATTCTGACTTTTCCTCTCTCTGCCAGGCTTTTAATGAAACCATTAAACTTGTCCTGTTTTGACTGTGAATGTAAGACAATAGTTGTTAATATACACAGTCTCTAGAAGCCTATTAACACTTGTAAAGTAATTTTACTCAAGATAGTTTGCTATAATCCAAACTGATCAATTATATTTAAGATAAAAAAGAATAATACTGAATACTCATTCAAAAAGCAGAGATGCTGTGTGCTAAGTTGCTTCAATCATGTACAACTCTTTGTGACTGCATGGACTGTACCCACCAGGGACCTCTGTCCATGGGATTCTTCACCCAATAATACTGGAGTGGGTTGCCATGTCCTCCTTTAGGGGATCTGCCCGATCCAGAGATCAAACCAACGTTTCATGCATTGGCAGGCGGGTTCTTTATCACTAGTGCCGCCTGGGAAGCCCCCAAAAGCAGACATTATAGGTAGAGAAGAAATTAAAACTCCTTTAAAAGCTTTCTGTAGTGGATATTGTTTCTGGACATAGATTTCATCACTAAGCAATTAAGTCTGTGAGTATGGTATATACACATATATAAGTAAATAGTATCAAAAATGTAATGTGCTCTAACATTTCTAGAATACACTACAGAATTTATATACTATTTACTATATTTTTTTCTTCTGCCATTAATATTAGCATTCCTAGAGAGCTTGTCGTGCATATCCAACATTATGTTCAAAACTAAGCTATATATAATATTTCATTTACACAGATATCCAGATCATTTATTTTAAGGCTTCTGTGTGTATAGATTAAGGGTATGGATCTCAAAACTATATTTTCTGCATTTAAATCCTCGTTTATCCACTTGTTAGCTGTGTTACCTTTGTAAGCTGCTCAACTTCTCTGTGCCTCAGTCTTCTTTTCTCACTTTAAAACAATGAGGATGAAAGTCGTAACTACCAGTTAGGGTTGTTTTGCAATTTAAATGTGTTAAATGTTTCAGTGTATTAGAACACTAAGTCTAGTATTTACAGAGAGTAAGTATTTGTTGTTGGTTAGTCTTTCAGTCATGTCCGACCCTTTTCAATCCCATGGACTGTAGCCCACCAGCCTCCTCTGTTCATGGGACTGGGAATTCTGGATTGGATTGACATTTCCTACTCCAGGGGATCTTCCCAACCCAGGGATCAGGTCTCTTATGTCTCTTGCATTGGCAGGTAGATTATTTACCGCTGAGCCACTAGGGAATCCCAGAGTAAGAGTTTAGTACATGTTAACTATTATCATGTTTATGATTACATCTTCTTTAAGTAAAGCCTAATAATATTTCTCAAGGTCTCATTTCTTCTTTTCTTTTTTTATAATTTATGTATTTTTTATTTGAATGATAATTGCTTTACAGAATTTTGTTGTTTTCTGTCAAACCGCAACATGAATTGGTCATAAGTATATATATGTCCCCTCCCTTTTGAACCTTCCTCCCATCTCCCTCCCCATCCCACCCCTCTAAGTTGATACAGAGCTCCTGTCTGAGTTTTCTGAGGCATGCAGCAAATTCTCGTTAGCTATCTATTTTAATTTCTTTAGCTGCTGCATAAGGCAGAATATTTTCTTATGCTTCATAGTTACTTAAAGACCACATTTACTATTGCTATTTCTTAAGACATAAATGTCATAGATTTGAAAGAATATTAAATTTCTCTTTTTTTATTTTACTTTATTTTACTTTACAATACTGTATTGGTTTTGCCGTACATCAACATGAATCCGCCACAGATGTACACGTGTTCCCAATCCCGAACCTCCCTCCCACCTCCCTCCCAGTACCATCTCTCTGAGTCATCCCAGTGCACCAGCCCCAAGCATCCTGTATCCTGCATCGAGCCTAGACTGGTGATTCGTTGCTTATACGATATTATACATGTTTCAATGCCATTCTCCCAAGTCATCCCACCCTCTCCCTCTCCCACAGAGTCCAAAAGACAGCTCTATACATCTGTGTCTCTTTTGCTGTCTCGCATACAGGGTTATCATTACCACCTTTCTAAATTCCATATATATGTGTTAGTATACTGTATTGGTGTTTTTCTTTCTCGCTTACTTCACTCTGTATAATCGGCTCCAATTTCATCCACCTTACTAGAACTGATTCAAATGTATTCTTTTTGATGGCTGAGCAATACTCCATTGTGTATATGTACCACAGCTTTCTTATCCATTCATCTGATGGACATTTAAATCTTATGTGCATTCTAAGTCAACTCAGTCATGTCTTACTCTTTGTGACCCCATGGACAGCCCACAAGGCTCCTCTCTCCATGGGATTCTCCAGGCAAGAATACTGGAGTAAGTTGCCGTGTCTTCTTCCAAGGTATGCACCTGACCAAAGGATCAAACCCACATCTCTTACATCTTCTGCATTGACAGGCATATTCTTTGCCACTAGCGCCACCTGGGAAAAGCAAATCTTATATAATCCTTCCCTATAGCTTTCTGCAAGCCCATCACTATCTTCTGATGATAAAATTTCTCCAGATGTTATGGGACAGTAATTGTAGTTTGGATAATTAAAAAATAGTAATCATGTATTTACCTGCAAAGTAGAGAATCAGGGTGGAAAGTTGGGGCACCCTGAAAGGATGGCATCACCCCAAAAGGTGTTTATGAATATGTTCTATGATCTGTGTTTTTTTTTAAGTGGGTTAATAATTTTGGAAAGTTGGGTTATAAAATGCCGTTGGGGCTTCAGAAAGGTTCTGTAATAGCAAGAGGCCAAGAGGAAGGGAATTTCATTTTCCGATAATAGCTTTTGTTTGTTCACGTCTCTACCCCTGCCTTTTCAAATCTTTTTAAAATAAGCCTTAAGAAAAAAAAAAAAAAAAAAGAAAGGCGCCAAATGGAAATAGGCTCTTTAATTCTACCTTTTTATAATTCTGAAGCTACCACTGACCCTCCTCACTATGGTCTTCCTTTTTAACATTAATTACCTTGTTATCTGAGAGAGGCAGCAGCCCTCCACTGTCTGCTTAGGAAGAGTGCCAGCAGGGTACCAGTTGGAAGTGAATTACTGTGATTGTTTGGGGCTTTAGAAAGCCCTCTCTGCTGTCTATTCTTCTTAGAGTCCTGGTGGAGTCACTTGGGTATGTTTTCTAATTCAGTATTCCTGCGTCCACTGTCCAGTAAACGTATGTTTATGCTGTATGTATATAACCAATTATACTGTGGCTAGGGGCAATGTCTCTTCTGGATTCTTCACATGCCAATGATTAGAAAACCTTGTGTAGGACTCCTGGGCATGCCCTCAGTCAAGAGGTTGGGGGAAGGTTTAGTCCATTTGCTTACAGGTTTTCCTCATTCACATGATTGGTTATGATCACTACGGTAAGCAGGCATCTCACTTTGTGATCCTCAATACTAATGTTTTCCTACTCAGCAGAGACTAGCACTTATTAGCAAAAAAAATATTAAGATTCAGAACCATAATAAGGATACTGAAGTGAACACACCCAGTCTGTTTATGTTGTTTGATTATTTGACTGCATCCATTTGTCACTTCAGCTTAAGGCCAGTTTGGCCAATTGATTAAATTGACTGGTTCTTTCACTGAAGTGACCAGTCAATGCTAACAAATTGGTTGTGTTTATAGAAACTCATTAGGTTTTATCTCTGGCATTGTGTCTGCAATAGATAGGGAATCAAGAATTTGACACAGGCTTTGCTTTTAACTCTTATGGCATGGAGTGTGAAGAACAGATCACGACTCGAATTTTATATATTTGAGATGGGCAAAATAAACCATTATTGATTTAGGCTACAAGCTAGCCCAAGTTATTAATTATCAAGGCATTCATATTTGTGATTACATTGTGCATTATTGAAAGGTGTTTCTTTTTTGTTTTGTTTTGTTTTAATAAGCACTTGGTGTTACTCTTCTTGCTCTGAGCACCTGGGCAGTCAGTTAATGTGTGACAGGGAAAAAAAGTAATACCTATGGCAAGTGTCATGCAAATTCTCTCTTGGAAGAGAAGAAACTGCTTTCTTGCCAAAAGGAGCAGTGCTGACCATCAACACGATTCTGGTATTTGAGTTTCATTTATTTCAGACTTCTTATTTGCTGTCCCGAGGGCCACATATCTTCAAGGATTCTGCATGTCAGCTGTGTAATTGCTGTAATAATAATCTGGTATAAAAGTCAGTAGCTTTTTATTGCCCAGCAAAATAATTTTCTGACATTTTTGTGTTGTGTCCAAGCAACAGTTTTAGCTACTTAGCTACATTAATCACAAGGAATAATTTATAAGAATAAATTAGTGGGTGAGTCTTAAAACCATCTTTTTGTGCTATTTCATTTTCAAAGTAAAATATACTTGTCTCAGTGCTTGTTGCCAGGCACAATAAGGCATGCTCCAAGCCCAGGGAATGCAATCAGCACCTCTGGAAGAATCCATGGTGTATCTATTAGGAATCTTGGACTGCAAACAAGGGAAACTGAAGCTAACTAAGCAGAGGAAAATTTCATGCAGTAATTTATGGAGCTCACAAGGATAATTGGATGCTGAGAAAGTAGGGCAGAACCTGGATTCCAGGTAGCAGCACATAATGGGCAGTTTCTTTAGGTCACCATTGCGGGAATGAATCTGTGAGCAGCTTTTCTAACCTTTTTCCAATCTTGATTGGTCAGGTCATCAGAAAGGATCCACTAGGGAAAATGTTCCTAGGACAGGATTGGAATGGTTACAGAGAGAACACGAAATGGATTATGGAAAACAAACAAAGAATGTTCTCTCTGTAGGGACATAGGAGAGTGGAAAATTTCAGTGTCATCAGTCTCCAAATGGAGATTGAGATCTCTGGCATTCTGTCACATAAAAACTTATTTCTCACAGAAACAAACAAACAAAAACAACAAAATGAATTGTTCTTAGGTGGGCCATGGTAACTTTGCTCTTTTCTTTAACAGTGAGCTATTTCAAGAAAAAAATGTGTTTTTTCTTGTGGAGAGGGATTTTTGTGTTGCTTATTGTCATATTCACTAATTTAATACAGTACCTGGAACATGTAAATGATTTTTCAGTATTTTTCAGTACTTGCAATAAGCAACCCTTTTAATAATCTTTCTTGGTTATTTTTTGATAGGCCTGGCTTCTTAAAAAATTAAGAAGAAACTACCTTTGTGTATGAAAAACTGAAGTTTTAATTGGATTTATCATGGACAACAATCTTAGTCTCAGGAGAGAAATTGCAACTCTCAGAACATGCTTTCTTGGAAGTTCAACCTCTACTGAGTTTCAGTTATAAGTGAGAGGAAGACCATTCAGCCATCCATCTTCAGGAGCCTAGGACTGTTCATATGATTGAATATGTTCATGTTTAGAGAAGCATGCAGTAATATGTGATACTGGCTAGGCACTGCATCAATAACTTCTATCTCTGGGTCTTGAACATTCCATCTCATTAGAAGAAAGAAGATTCTAGCCCAAAGAAGGGACATATTATTAAACTGCTGCTGCTGCTAAGTCGCTTCAGTTGTGCCTGACTCTGTGCGACCCCATAGACTGCAGCTCACCAGGCTCCCCCGTCCCTGGGATTCTCCAGGCAAGAACACTGGAGTGGGTTGCCATTTCCTTCTCCAAAGCATGAAAGTGAAAAGTGAAAGTGAAGTCTATCAGTCATGTCTGACTCTTAGCGACCCCATGGACTGCAGCCTACCATGCTCCTCTGTCCATGGGATTTTTCCAGGAATGGGGTGCCATTGCCTTCTCCAAATAAACTTCTCAGTTTATTATTAAACTGCTAACTTTCAAATATTCAGAATAGTTTGTTGAAAAAAAAAAATGGCCAAACCTCTTCTGGTATTAGTACATATTAATAGAAGGGTAGCATGAGTGTACTAATACCAGAAGAGGTTTGGCCAGTTCTGGAGTGGGGTGCCATTGCCTTCTCCGAATAAACTTCTTCTCAGCATGAGTGTGGCACTTTTACTGATCTTGGGCAAAGCTGTTGGGGTTATAAGTAGGAGGCTAATGAAAAAGATAAACATGAATCCAGGTGTTGGCTTAGGCTGTCAGATGGATGTTGGAGTTATTTACTATGATAGGGATTATGCAGAGAAGGGCAGGATCAAGGAAGGAGCTGATTACAGTCAGGGTGACTGACCATCCCTTACTTTTTAATAAGTAATCACTGTCAAGTATTCTGATTTCTGTGACAATTTGGACTTAACTGTAAATGTCCAATTAGAGTACCTGTGTTTGTTTATGGCTGTTCCAAGTCTTAGATACCCTGTTTCTGCTGGGATTTGTCCTATTTCTTTTTCAGGGTGAAGTGTTGGTAGTGAGGCAGATCTCATCAAAACCCCTGTGTTTCAGCAGCACTCCAGTGCTGCTTCCATCACACCAGGATATCACAATGCCCTAGTTTAGAATTCACTAATTTAATAATACATTTAGCAGGTCTACATCATATTTTTTTTTATTTAGGTATGGAAATTACTCACAAACAAATGCTTGGCAAAGCAATTGTAATTAGAGAAATACAAAATTTACAGAGGAAAAAAAGTCTTAACTAGAATCTGAAGCTCCATTTTCAGAACATGGTCTAGAATCAATCTGTTGTAAAAACACGACTTTTTTTCAGTATAAATACATTTTTACTCTAGTTATTTTTTTCTCATTCTGTTTTTCAAATCAATTGTTGATGTCTATAGGGCATACTTGGCTTCAAAGAACATCAGAGACAAGTTTATTCATTCTTTGCTGTATTCACTACAAAAGAAAAGTTTATTCAAAATGAAGTTTCAGTGACCTATTTGTGTGTGGGTGTTTGTTTCAGAGAGGCCTTCTCTAAAATCACCACAAACATACATTATTCTAAGATTGAATGGTCCTTCTGTCTATGTGTTGAAGTAAGAATTTAGTCTATCTGTTAGTGCTTATTGTTTCTACCTACCCAGACAGAGACTGAGGACTTCCCTGGTGGCTCAGATGGTAAAGCGTCTGCCTACAATGCGGGAGACCCAGGTTCAATCCCTGGGTCGAGAAGATCTCCTGGAGCAGGAAATGGCAACTTACTCCAGTATTCTTGCCTGGAAAGCTCCATGGACAGAGAAGCCTGGTAGTCTACAGTCCATGGGGTCGCAGAGTTGGACACGACTGAGCAACTTCACTTCCACTTTCACCCAAGACTGAAGTAGATACAGTAAAAGAGTCAACAGAGAAATCAGACTTAACTCTGGCCTTGGAACACATCATAGGTCTCTAGTTGCTGGATCCTTCAACCCAGTACTCTCCACTAATGAAAAGTTTTCACAGTGGTGACATGGTAGCAAGGTCTGGGTTTTCTTCACCTCTATTCTGAGTCATTCTCTTTTTACGGGAGTGTAGCTGCTGCCCTGGTGGCTCAGTAGTAAAGAATCCACCTGGCAATGCAGAGACTCGGGTTTGATTGCTGGGTCTGGAAAATGCCCTGGAAAAGGAAATGGCTACCCATTCCAGTATTCTTGCCTGAGAAATCTCACTGATAGTGGAGCTTAGCAGGCTACAATTCATAGGGTCTCAAAAGAGTCAGACACGACTTAGCAACTAAACAAAACATAGTTGCTTTACAATCTTGTATTAATGGAGTAATAAATTAATGGAGTAATAGTGGAATAATAAATGACTCCATTTTTATTACATTTTTTATTTTTACTACAATCAAAATTAGCTATTGAAAACTAAGGGATGAGGGATGAGTCCTTTTAGATTATTACAGGTAGAACAACCAAAAATTTCTCTCAGAAACCTTGAGAGTAAAAGCAGACAATATTAAAAACTTAAAAAAAAAAAAAAAACTAGTCATAAGCCAGGATTATTCCAGGTAGCTCAGTGGCAAAGTATCCATCTGCTAGTGCAGGAGACACAGGTTTGATCCCTGGGTGGGGCAGATGCCCTGGTGAAGGAAATGGCAACCCACTATAGTATTCTTGCCTTGAAAATACCATGGACAAGAGGAGCCTGGTGGGATACAATCCATGGGGTTGCAAAGAGTTGGACCAGACTGAGCACACACACACCCACCACTCTAAGAAAACTAGTGTGTATTTGGACCTGACTTGTAGGTGATATGTTTTTGAACCACTTGGCTAAGTATTTTTGACAGCCTAATACAGATCACTGTACTTAACCATCGTGTTGATATTGTTCAAATTAAAATAAGTGAGTAATGAGTAAGTGAAATGATAAATATCTAGAATTTATAAAAGCATAGACCTAACAAGTGGGCAGTATCAGACAAGCTCCTTCAAATATGCGATGTTTTATTAAACTGTTGTTAATTCACCTACTCAAATGTACCATCTGTTAGGATGTTACTAGGTCACCTCTATGTAAACATGTACATAGTAGGAAGGACTCTTTATTTTGTAATTTTAATAACTGTGGTCTTTATCCAAATATCTGAGAAATCTTGGTGTAGAGAGAAATACCCTGAGGCAAACACTGACTTTCTCACTTGTGATTATATTAATCATGACAAATCAAAAGCAAAGAACAGTGACCGCTATGAGATATTTTTGGTAAACTATGGTTTATGCTCTGGAGACTGTTCACATAATACCTGCCTTCTGCTGCCTGAATGGTCTCTGCCTCTGACATAACCACTCCAGTGCAGGCTTCCTAACCCCTATCAATAAATTTTAGTTATCTTCAGCCAAAATGATGTCATGGCCCTGCTTTCTCATGCAGAGCTTTTGTTTATTTTCCAAGCTTTGATTTCCTTGGGTGAGCAGAAAGTTCTCCCTGAATAATACAAAGCCTAGCAGAATTTTATTGCCGAATGCTGGAACTTTGTTCAGGGACTCAAAATTTTGCGTTTGAAGATTATATAATGCCAACAAAAATTTAAATAAAGCCAATGTTTTTCTCATCATCTTAATCTGAAATTATAGAAGAAAATTAGGAAATCAAATTATAATAAATATACAACATTTAAAAACATTCTAAATGTATTTCTAAAGCAATGGGATTTTAGGAGAATGTATTAACAAAAATATTTTAGTAAATCTGTTTAATTTGAAAAGCCTAAGAAAGTAAATTTTACTTACTTGGAATTCAACAATTAAAAATCTAGGCATTAGGTTCAGATCTCAGCTATCTGTCATGAGTCTTAGGAGCAGGTTTGGATGAGACAATATTTGAGAAGTGTGCCTATTACCTTCCTGAAGAGTATCTGTAAAGAAGACATTCAACTTTTATTCAATATAAATGATTTAAATTTAATCCCAGGAATACTATCAGGGTCCTTTGAGCTCAAACTTTTGGGGTTTCTTTTTAAGAAATTCTATCTACTGTGAGAATAGATGTGACTTGACTTTTCTTTTTAAAAGATTTCTCTATACAGAAAATTTACATTTTTAATAAAATAATAACCATTTTATCTTGCTATTTCCCCAAGGGTCCATTGGGGTCTTTTATAAAATAATAAGATTTATTATGGAAACTCAGTGATCTACTTTTCCCATACATTCTTTGCACAAGTTCCTTTCAAGAATATGCAAGTGACCTGGAAAGGTACAAAGGGACAGCACCAGAGGTGGTGCCCACTGGGCTCGCTGGGCTCTGGAGAGGACTGAAGTTGGCCCCTGCGTGCACATCTGCTCAGTCACTAAGTTTACCCACCTCTTGTGATGCCATGGATTTCCCAGACAAGAATACTGTAGTGGGTTGCCATTTCCTCCTTGCTCCTTCTGACTCAGGTTTTGAACCCACATCTCCTGCATTACACGTGGATTCTTTACCACTGAGCCACCTGGGAAGCCCAAAGTTGGCCCCTAGGTTTGTGTTACATAAGGAACCCGGGCTTCAGGCTGCAGCATTTAAAATAGGCAAACAAGCCTCCTTTCTGGGAAGGACTGGGGGATGGGAACTGCAGTCTACTGCGTCTGCTCTAACCCCTGAGAGGATAGCCAGATGAGTCCTTCAGAGCCCTTTAGGCACTGTTTCTTTGTTTATATAGGCTTGTAGACACACCCTCTTTGGCCTTCAGAGCTAATAAAGCCAGTTTTTTGAGGGACTATCTCTTAGGTGGAAGCCTGGTAAGTTGTTAACTCCAAACCCTGCACTCCTCAATAAGAAACTGGAAGTTGTGAGTGCCTTACAGTTGAGTGTTGGCAAAATGAAGGTGAGATTTATGGTGATGTTGTGTCCTTGTGTCTCCTACCAGTTTTGATAAGCTTTTTGATATGTACTTTCCTGGACATATAGGAGTCACTCAGATAGTTTCAAGATTTCTTTTGGAGGACATTGTTCCATGTAGCTTAGATTTAGTATGTCTATGGGAGGAGGTGAGTTGAGAAGCCTCCTATGTTGCCATCTTGGACTGGACACTGCCAAGTTATTCTAATAAAGATTATAATACAAGACTATAGTATAATATCACCTTGGAGAAGGCAATGACATCCCACTCCAGTACTCTTGCCTGGAAAATCCTATGGACAGATAGGCCTGGTAGGCTGCAGTCCATGGGGTCACGAAGAGTTGGACGTGACTGATCGACTTCATTTTCACTTTTCACTTTCATGCATTGGAGAAGGAAATGGTAACCCACTCCAGTGTTCTTGCCTGGACAATCCCAGGGACGGGGGAGTCTGGTGGGCTGCAGTCTATGGGGTCGCACAGAGTTGGACACGACTAAAGCAACTTAGCAGCAGCATACTATCATCTGGTAGGATGATATAATAGTGAAACAAATTACAAACTTTCAATCATTTGTCAGTTTTTCTTACTGCCTTGCTAAAAATGTTTCATTCTTCAAAAAGGCTTAAGAGAAGTGCAGTGCCACCTTCTTTGTAGCATTTTTGTTTACTGTTTTCATTAAACAGAGTTAAGAACTACAATTTTTTTTTTAATTTCATCTATATTAACAACGAGTAGAACACAGACATTTCAAAATTATTAGGCAAATGAGAAAACAATAGCAGTCATATAATACCACTCAAGATTCTGATGATGATGGTGAAGCTGAATAGAAATCTCAGAAATATCTTCAGATGACCATAAATTATATGGTTTTTCTCAGAAATTAGTGAACAATATTGAACAAGTGAACCATTATTTCCAAGAACAAAAAAGGAAATATGAGGTCCTTGAGCAGTCCTTCCTTCAACAGAAGGCATTTCATCATGTATATTTTATCATAATGGCATGAGACATACATTTTTCTTTAAAACAACATGTGAGAAGTATTTTTTATTATGTTTGTTTACCAAAAGGTACTTGGTATATTTCACAAGTGGACAAAAGCTGAAGCCTAGAAGGCATACAAAGATTATCGAAAGGGTATTATTGAAATAGAAAATAATTCACTGGCTTCTGTAATTTGTGTTCATATATCTAAAGGGCTTCCCTGATAGCTCAGTTGGTAAAGAATCCACCTGCAATGCAGGAGACCCCGGTTCAATTCCTGGGTTGGGAAGATCCCCTGGAGAAGGGATAGGCTACCCACTCCAGTATTCTTGGGCTTCCCTTGTGGCTCAGCTGGTAAAGAATCTGCCCGCAATGCAGGAGACCTGGGTTCAATCCTGGAGTTGGGAAGATCCCCTGGAGAAGGAAAAGGCCACCCACTCCAGTATTCTGTCCTAGAGAATTCCATGGATTGTATAGTCCATGGGGTTGTAAAGAGTTGGACACCACTGGGTGACTTTCATTTTCATAAATCTAAAAATAAAATGTTTAATTGTTTGGAATGTAGATGATGGACATCCTCCTTTTTAAAAAATTAGGTTAGTCAAAATATTCAAAAGCGTTATGTTTTGGTGATATCAGTGCAAGAAAAAGAACAAAAACAATAACAAACTGGAACCCATAAGAGATGTGCTTGAAATTTGGAATCAGTATTTACAAGATGGATATGTTTCAGGTCCATGCATAAAAATTTGCTGAGTGGTTAGATACATTCAAAGAATGTTGTCCATTTTGGGTGCAATTTTTTTTTTTTTTAATGAGGGATTCAGTTTATAGTGTATTATGTTTAAAATCTTAAAATTTCTAATAGCTGTTTTGTCACTGTATCTTTATTCTTACATTTATAATGAATTTACAAAATGGCATAAACGTATCTATTAAAAAAAACAACTAATTAGACTCGGAGGGTAAGTGATAAGGACAAATTTTTCTGGCATACTGAAGTTAATCTGTTTTAATGAGGCCCAGACTGCTTGAGTATGGATGTTTTTGATGAAAATAAATCTCTGTAATATTAAACCTCCTACCTTTTATCTCCTCTCCCAGATAATATAAAATGGAGAGACATGATTATAGTGTTAACAGACTATGGATTGTGTGACCTACAAAATTTTGATAATTACTAAAATATAAAGGGGTGTTCATGTTACAGAATTCCTAGCTTAAAGTACATAAGTAATTCCTCCTTGTTGAATTAATTAATTATTGGAATATTTAAATTTTCTAATGTGATTGTGGGTATGACAGTAAATAGCCTAAAATGTTTGGTATATGTATATACTATATGTATATATACATATATACATATGCGGGAGACCCAGGTTCCTGGGTCTGGAAGATCCTCTGGAGAAGGAAATGGCACCCCACTCCAGTACTCTTGCCTGGAAAATCCCATGGACGGAGGAGCCTGGTAGGCTACAGTCTATGACGTCACAAAGAGTTGGACACAACTGAGCGACTTCACTCACTCACTCACTCATATACAGTATAACCTGAGATATGTGTAAATAGCAATATTTGAGTTGTCTTCCATATGAACTAGAGTATAACTTACTTTACACATTCTACAGCACTCAGTCCTATTACCCTTACAATAAGAACAGTCTTAGAAAGAAACTGTTTAGACAAGGGGGTGCTAAAACATTTTGGCAGAATTTTTCATGAACTGAGCACAAGAAACTGCATTTTTAATTTTTACACTATCATAATGAGCCAGCATATTCCATGTCATCTGTAAAAAGAAGGATGCTAAAATCATCTCTAGATTCCCTTCCATTCCAGAAAACCTAGACATCAATGACTTAATAGCCCTCTGACCATCCAGGGCTTCTATATGGACTTACAATCTCTTCTAACTTAGCTCTGAACTAAAATGTACTTTGTAATTACAGAAATTCCTAGAGGTGACTGTACTCTACAACTTGAGTGCTTTCTTCTCTCATTCTTGCTCTAGCCAAATCCTTTTCATCTTTCTTTATATGGAATGACAGATTAATGTATTTCCCTTAGGCCATATAATATGAAATTAGAGCCAAATTAGGATGATTCACTATTGTTAACTCTGATACTTAGAATAATTTTCAGCATACAATAAGAGCATAATAAGTATTGCTCAAATGAGTACATGAATTAATAAACCTAATAACAGAATATAATGCCTTAATTTACCTTTTTTTTTTTTTTCTACCAAACCGCCAGAAGAAAAAAGAAAGTTCCTTAAATTGAGGCAGTGAAGTAAAATATCAACTTCTGGGGACATCTGATGACTTGTAAATATTATTCTTTTCCCCCTACAAACTAAATCTATTTCTCATGCTTGCTTGCTTGCTTTCATACCCATACACAAGCAATCGGATTTTCTTGATTTCTGACTCCAATAGAATCAGGTCAGCAGTGAGATAGAAGCAATAAATCTCTTTATCTCTGTTGACTTTTATGGAACTGACATCTCTTAAAATATTTTTCTTGACTTTGGTGCTTTTTTTACAGACTGATTAGGCAGTAGGACATGGTAGTCAATTGAATCTCCCAAAATCTAATATTAAAAGCAGAAACGAAAAGACCTGAGGGGCAACAGAATAAGTGAAGAGGACGAACGAACATCCAATAATTCCTTTCCAAAATTTCGGAAATTGCATTTAAGTGTTAGCCTTTCTGTCTACCCAAGTTACTGTCTTTGTGGCTCTGACATTCTCTGTTTTCTATTATCAAGGCAGCATTCCACTGTCTTATGTAAGTTATAGACTCAGCTCCTGAAAATTAATGATAAATGTATGTATCTAATACCAAGTAAGAAGGAAAACTTTTCTCCATCATGATAGAATAGACAAGTTATCTAAGATAATGGAATGTGCAAAATGAAAGCACAAGCTCTGGGAAATTTTATTTGTATTTTGGGATACGTTTTTTGATTTGGGCGTATTGGCATTTGCAAGAATCAATAATGAGTAAAAGCTTGAGGCATTAAACTGCAGAAGAGCATCACAAGTACCATCTCCTTCAACTTGTAGCAAGTATTGATATAGATGACACCAAGGGCAGCAATTGAATAGTATCCAGATGCTTGAAGACATAATTAGATTTTAAAAAGCCACATGGAGAGTTTTTGCAAAGCATCATATAACTTAGCCAACTCTTCATAAGTAATTTCCAAAGTACCTTTATTTAAATCCCCTGGACAATATAAGAAAGAAAATAAAAAAAATAAACAAATAATGAAAGCTTGTATGCTCCTCCCAGAAGGAAATAAATGTTTTCCCTATCTTAAGAGACAGTCAATATTTGTACAATGATATAAATACTGCAGGCTTTAAGGAAGTCTGATGACTTCATCTTGGAGGCTGATGTCTAAGAGCTTCTAATTTCTTATCCTTTTCATGTAGTTCTTTACTCTGCAGCTCATAGAGAGAGCTTAAGTTGGAGGTTGTCACACCAATTAATAACTTCTTGTTTATTTGCCTGCAAAGCCTGAAAAGTCTTGGAAAAGAACCATTTAATTTCACTTTTTGTATTTTTTTTTCTTTTTTACTATAACAGCTTTCCAAAAATATCCAGTAGCTAACATGAAGAGATGCAATCAAGAAACAGTTGTAGGATGAAAAAAATCAGTCTTCTATATTTTTTATTTAATATTGTAAACTTTGCCCAGCTTCAAATTCAAGCTGAAGAACCAGAAAAGTTAGTCTTTCAAAAGATAAACGAAATTTATATATATATATATATTTTTTTTTTTTCACTATGAAAACACTTTAATGGTGGTGGCTGTACAGCACGTGATGTCAGGACAGGAAAGAACACACACACGGTGAGACAGGCTATCAGAGCGGGCTGTGAGTGAATAAAGAGTTCCTACGGCCTTGGCCTTCCAGCTCCAGCGGCTCTTTATTTATGTGTGTGTGTGTGTATATATATATTCCGCCCCCCACCCACAAGTCCTGGATCTCTCTGGTAGCACAGTGGTTAAGAGGCTGAACCTCCACTGAAAGGGGCCCAGGTTCAATCCCTGGTCAGGGAACTAAGATCTCATATGCCGCAAGGCATGACAAAACAAAAAATCACAAGTTTCTACATTTGTCAATCTACTCATTTTTAGGTAGTCATGGGAATGGGTTTAGCTGATAGACTTTCCCCTTCTGAGATGTCATCATAGAAGATAAAAAATTTTGATGTTTGATAATTTTAGCACTGGGGCTTCCCAGGGGGCACAGTGATTAAAGAATCTACCAGCCAGTGCAGGAGGTGCAAGAGACACGGATTCAATCCCTGGGTCTGGAAGATCCCATGGAGTAGGAAATGGAAACCCACTCCAGTACTTTTGCCTAGAAAATTCCATGAACAGAGGATCCTGGAGGGCTACAGTCCATGGAGTCAGAGTCAGATATGACTGAGTGGCTGGGCATACACGCACACAGTTCAAACACTACAGAAAATAGAATGATGCTAATTACGTGTTCCTTCTTTGTGTATGAGCCACTTACCTTTGGACCAATTTTGTGATATGGTTCTATGACTGGTATAGACATTGGTAAAAGAAAAGTTCTTTCTAGAAAACTTTTAAGATGGAAGTGGTCCAGCTGGGCATATTTAGGTATATTTTTGCCCTGCTTACTGCTCAGTGATACTTTAAGGTGCAATTTAAGTCATTTCAAACATTCCAGCATGTACTGCATTCTAAGTTGCCTTGGCATAGATGCAAGCCTCTACATACACCAATAACCTGCAGCCAAGTTTTTAATCTCATAGATCTTGAAATGGAAGAAGAGATTTGGAATGGAGAACTTTCACTGTCTCTTCCTGTTTCCCAAAGTACTGGATTATTTAGAAGCTGGAGCACTAAAACAATAGTTAAGCATAAAACTATAATTAAAAATGCTATTTGGGCAATTGCTGCCTTGTTTTTGTCCCATTTCCTTACTTTTAAATTGTGATTAACACATGAGTATAAAAAGAGGCAGCATGCAAAATTTTGAACTAATCAATATTTGGTTGCAGTTCACCAGCTAAAACACAGAAATCTATACAATTATTTAAAAATTAAAAATGTTAAAGCTTGTTTATTCAGTTGCTACTTCTTTTGTTGTTCTTTCCTTGCAATTTTCTATTACTATCCTATTTAGTAAATTATTTGCATAGAATGACTTACAATAAAAAATGTGATAATAAACATGGATTAGCATCATACTATATACTCTGTCACCATATTTTGGCATTTATCTGCTTCATAATTGAAAGCTCATATGAGAACTAATGTTAGCACATGCCAGAAAATGAACTATGATCTTAGGGGAAAAAGGTGTATACCCTTTAAATGTTAAATATCAGTTTAAGTTGCAATGTCAAGTTAAGTTACTTGAACTCATATTACAGATGTTAATGTTAAGGTATGGGTAACAAAATTACATGTGCTTTCAAGGTTGTTTTGAGAACTGGGTAATATAAGTATCAAAACATGTTCAAGAAGCATTAATCCAGTGAAAATATATTTAAAGTTATTTTAACTACTTTACTATTAATACTTGCTCCTAGTAGAAATAGAATTTGATGAGATTTCATAATGCTAAAATGTTCCTTACCATCTATTGTACAGTACACATCATCAAGGTGAATATGCAGCTTCCTTTTCTGATAGATGAACTATGTTATATCAGGTTCTTCCCCTAACATTGCTCATGATTGTTGTTAATTTTAGCCTGGTGGCAATTAAGAATCCCGGTTTTCTCACCATCTGCAGAAGAGTTATTCATTAGGTAGGACACCATGAGGAACAGCTAAGTGTCTAAGGATAGATAATTGAAAGTCATTGCAATTCCCTTTAAATACTTTGACCACCTGTGAGGCTCTTTGACAATACAAAATCATTTTTCTGTCAATTTTCAGTTTTCCAATATCTCAAGAAATTGAGAGAATATCAACCTCTTTAATTGTTGAAAAAGAAGTCTCAGAAGATCAGAGCTTTCTTTTTCTCAAGGCAAATGATTAGTTTGCTAAATATAAATAAAAATTCAATTTGCCTGACACTTCAAAATATCTTAAAGTAAATATGCAAATGGAAAATCTCCTTTGCCAGAATTGCATTATAAATTAGGGTGAGCTTTAGAAAAAGAGAAGCAGTGAATTTAAAGTCTTTTTAATAACTTCTTTTTCTTCTGGTCCCCTCCTATCTCTATCAGCCTTTGCTTTCTTTTCTCTCTTTCAACCTTTCTCCCTTTGAAGTTCAGAGATTTTAAAGGTACTATTGTTCTCTCTCATCTTTCCTTTCCTGCAGTTTTTTTCTGTTACCCTTTTGTTAGATGTCTATGGAAAATTGTATTTGCGGGTGACCTTTGAGTGGTTTTTGGCTCCAAGGATGTACTTCTGTTTCCTTAGTCTGGTGATCTGAGAAGTGGGCTTGAAAACCTGGTAAGTGAATACTGATCAACTTTGGTTGGTAGTGATTTTTGTCAGAGTCACTTTAGAATATAATCCAAGTATATATTATTCCACTAAAACCTTTATAATAATGTCTTCATTCTTCAATTTAGAATTAAGTATAAAATCAAAGCATAGAAACCTTAAATTTTTATTTGCAAATCGTAGCCTACCATTTTCCTCAAAAATTGTCCCATGCCTGTTCTCTCTTCTAGCTTCCCTTACGTTAAGGCCATTGGATCTTTTACGCAGTCATCTAATGCATCCAGCATGTTCTCTGTACATTCATGACAGAGGGGAGCCCTGGGTTCGGGCAGAGCGGTGCTGTGTGGTGGTGCGCCCCATCAGTCTAGACCACGTGCTTCATCAGCCATTGATTATATTAACCATAGTACTGCTATTTCATTATTAATCTTGTGGCCAACTATACTTCTAGATATACCCATCCTGTAACTTTCACAAGCAGTTTTTGAATATAAGAATCAAATTGCAACATTCCTACTAAACTTAATCTTTTTTCTTTGGACTGAACATTCTTCCCTGTTGAGGTAATTTTTTATCTGATTCTTTCATTTATCATCTCTCTCAACTGTATGCCATTCAAAATTTGATAAGCTTACTTTCTGACTCCTACCCTAGTCATTAAAGTTTTTGTATAGAACAAGAGCAAAGACAGAATCTTTCATCAAATTAGAAGAAAATTCTAGTCCAGTTGACATTAAACAATATCCTCTATGTATTCTTCTACCAGTTACAAATTTATATCTGATCTTCCAGAATGTTAAGAAAGTCATGTCAAGTATATCAACAAAATTAAAATATTCTATGTGGTAGTTTCCAAATCAGTAATACCGTAAAGTGGCTAAAACCTAACTCAATGTACATGTAATTCTTTAATAAATCCTTTTTTATTTCAAGTTATCTTAATTTTATTTTTAAAATGCATATTAGCTGCTTGTTTAATAATTCTTTCCTTTTCCAGCATTTTATGTGACTATTAGTTTAATCACTTCCACATTAGAGATGTTTAACAGTCTATTAAGGCCAAATTTTACATGGAAATAAATCTCCTATCATAATGTAAATCATCAAGGAAAAGGAATACATATCATAATTAGTTTTCCTAAAATATATCTATGTTAAGTATCTATATATCTATGTTAAGTGAGGATGAGCGAACAAAGTTATTAGAATGGAATGGGTATTTTACAAAATTATGTGTTCATTCCCCCCTTCACAGAATAATTAAATCGGTCAAATGTCTACTGTGTATTCAGTGTTGTACAGTAGAGAAACTGAAGTTAAAGTTTGGCTTTTTTATATCCAGTACCCTTAAAGGACATGAAATCTAGATAAGGAGACAAAAATAACAAACTAGTTATAAGAATACATATATAAATTAATGTTTTACATTCTTACAGTAGAGAGGAGAAAATAGCAGATTAGTATAGTCATTTAAAATCATATCTGTGTACTTTCCCTCACTTGATCAGAAGGTTTTATGTAAATAATTCATAACTATGGTATAATGTCTAAAATGAAAAATGTATTTATGTTCTTCCTTGACAACTGGAGGGCATCAAACAGCTTTTCTGTAAGTTTCCCTACCCACAATGCTACTGCACAAATATGGTTCTCTAGCCAAACAACCCTGCTCATTAAAGGGACTAAATCAATTTCTTACTCATAGCTGAGTATCACGTTTCTGTTCCCTGCCAGTCCATGGAATTATTCAAACAAGCCAATTGCATCCTTGCTTTTGTACTGGAGGCACCTCACCTTCATGATTCTATAAAACTCATCTTCCAGACCACAGCATCTGGTTGTTCACTCTGTTTCTCAGTGCAACACCCGTGGGGGCTCTGAATAGAATGTGAGGGTCATCTTCTCCCAGGCTGTATTTGTGACTAATAAACTACCATTGATCTCATTTGTCCCGAGTTGAGTGTTAATATGTTCAACCACTACCATAACCTTAGGAAAAGAAAAATCCTTTATTAGTGGATGAATACGTGGTGTTTAAAACACTAAACCAGATATTGAAGAATTAGCCTATGAATAATGAAGGCATTAACTTAAATGGAAAATGAAAAGTAAGAAAAAATTCTGAATTAAAAAAAAAAATGGGGATAGGCATGGCCATGGTGTATTCGTGACAAAAGGAGAAGACTGTTCTGGCTAGAGTAGGAGGTCTTTTTGAGAAATAAATATCTTTAATTAGAGATCATGGGCCATGAGAATTATTAAAAGGAACTGGATACAATATGGTTTAAATTAATGAGTCATTTCAAAAGGAAGTACCCTGATGAAAGCCATATTTGAGGAAGATTAGAAATATGGAAGCCAGAAAGTTATAAAATTTCAGGGTTATTAGAAATTCTAGGGACTTCCCTGGTGGCTCAGACAGTAAAGAATCTACCTGCAATGCAGGAGAACTGGGTTCAATCCCTAGGTTGGGAAAATCTCTTGGAGAAGGGAATGGCAACCCACAGTGGTATTCTTGCCTGGAGAATTTCATGGGTAGAGGAGTCTGGCAGGCTACAGTCCATGGGTCGCAAAGAGGCGAACATGACTGAGCTTTCAGGGAACTTTCACTTTCAAGGAACAAAGCATGGAAATGCTAGGTTTCCCAGATGGCACAGAGGTAGTGAACCCACCTGCCAGTGCAGAAGACGCAGGAGATCTTAGCTCTGTGTCCCTTTCAAAGCTTGGGTCTCCTCTCCCAGATTCTTGCCATGTGATTATCCAGCGTAAGTTGAAGTTTGAATGTCTTGCCTGCCTCCCATGCCATTTTTGGGTACCTCTACCTAGTGGAAAGTATTAACTTGAATTTGATGCTTGTACATGTTTGTCCTCTTATGATTACTGAGATCCAAAGAAACAAGTTTAATTACCCTCCCATGGGGACAGAAACTTTTCTGTACTGCAGTTAGGACCCAAACAAGCTAACTGGATGGCCTAACATAATTGAAGCAGAGAGCTGCAAAATGGAATTTGAATTTAGATTTTCCAGTTAGTAGTCTTTCCATTATACTACTGTTGTCACTGACAAAGGCAGGTAAGTGAAAACAGGTATCTATGGATTATTTTACCTTTTGCAATTGAAAAAGCATGATCTAATTTTGTGATGAGAAGCATAAAATGAAATGATTATATATATATTGGCTTTTGTTTTACTTACACGGACTCAGATTTTCTCATCTTTAAGGATTACTGAATTTTAACATCTAGAAAGTGTGTAAGAATAATAAAAGTAATTACTGCTTGTTTTTAAAGTGTAATTAGTTAAAGTTTCTGTCATTTTGTTTCAAAGGGCTGTATATGCTAATTCTTTCAAAAGGGATATTCTTCTCCATAGGGAGTTTTCTGGTAATCATGACTCTGTAAAGCACCTTTGCATTAGTCAAATCCGCACAGGAAATGTGGATTCAGATGCTTTCAAATAGTTTAGATTCCCAAACTATAGAAGCTTATGCCATATAATCTTTTTGAGATTACAACTAGCATAATTATTTTAAAAATGCGACTCAAAACTCAGAAGCTATAGCTTTTTTATGTGAGAGAAATTGACGGCTCTGCATTTTGTGCTCTGTTTTCTCTTAGTGTCATTCTGGTGTTGATAAATGCAGACATTGTTATAAATTGGGTAGCCCTGGCATACGAAAAGGCATCTACCTTTTTGGTTTTCATTTGAAAGATTACAATACAAGTTGAAGCGTCAAATGTATTGTGGTATGTATTCAAGTGTAATTCATCTGATTTCTTTCCGTCTAAACTGGAATCGTAAAGCTGAATATCACATTAAGGTCTGCATTAGTTATTCAGGTGCTAGGCTTTTTTTTACACAGAAATGCCCTGGAGCATTAAATCTTTTTTTATATTCATCTTAGTAACTAGAAAAAGAACTTTGTAGTGGTTGCTTGAAAATGAAAACTGCTGGGAACTGAGGGAGAGGAGATGTATGCAGTTCTTTGTCCTGAATCTCAGCTTGTGGGGCACACAATTCTTCCACGAAGAATGAGTTCTGTGGGATTTTTATACCTTTATTATAAAAAAATAAAAGTTTGAACTTGGGGATATTTCCCCTTTTTTATGACATTGTAATGTTCTGGACAGATAAATTCCAAACTCTAAGGAGCAATCTAAAACCTTTGAAACATAAAAACTGGAAGTAACAATATGTTACAAACAAAAGGAGCTTTGTAAACTCTACAATAAGAAGTCACTTCATCATATTACCTTTCAAATTTCTCTTCAAAGCAGGTGAAACTTCCCAGTCTGAGTATATTGTTAATAAAATACAGCACCAAATCCCATGACAATTTATTGAACTACACTCACCTTCTGTTATTACCAAAAGACTTTTGAAGAAACCTCAAGCCCAGGTGCAGCATGCCCGTGGGTATAGAGGGCTGGGAACTGGAATAAAGGGAAACTTGTGGGAACTAAATGAAAGCTCTGACCAAGGACATGATTTATCTCACTCATAAGTTAATAGTTTCCATGAGCAAATTATAAATCTGACAGGACATATTGAGGTGTCCACTCAGTCCAACATATTGTACCATTCCTGTGATTGTTTATTTCTACTGATGTTTAAGGAAGTGTTCATTTTTCTCTTGGGAGATAAGGGAACTAATCATTAATCTGGAGACAACAGACATATTATCACAGAGTTGGGAAGGAGGCCATTTTCAGAGATACTTCAGCCCTTCAACTACTGATAACTTTGGGAATGGCTAGGAAGCTTCTTCAGTAAACTAACATAAGTGCAAATGATGCTTGCTGTCATTATGTTGAAGATAAAACTTATAGTAGATGTGTAGTGGATACCAGCAATGGAGCTCAAGCAGGAAGGGAGGACAGAGATGATAATTTCAGGTGACATTCCTTGATCTGATTTATTAGGAATAGAAAACACCCTTTTTCAAATTCCCAGATATTATGTAGGATTATGTTAACCTACTTACAGGATCACAATGACTTTAGACCCAGTTGCTCTAGTGGTAAAGAATCTGCCTGAAAATGCAGGAGACACAGGAGACTTGGTTTTGATCCATGGGTTGGGAAGATCCCCAGAGTAGGAAGTGGCAACCTACCTACTCCAGTATTCTTGCCTGGAAAATCCCATGGACAGAGGAGCCTGGTGGGCTACAGTCCATGGGGTTACACAGAATTGGCCATAACTGAGCAACTGAAAATATACACACACAGAAGCATGAGAATAGAATTGGGAAAAGCAGTCAGGAGGCTACTGCAGAAGCCACTTGAAAGAATGCGGTGGCATGAGACAGAAGGGTTGCTGTAGGCATGGAGTCAAATGCATATATTTAGAGTGAATGTAAAGATACATTTAGCATGTTTGTCTGATGGGTCACTATGTGATGTGAGGGAAAGAAAGGGGACAAAGGTGACTGTAAATTGTATGTCTTTAATCTGAGAAATAGGAGAATGGAGGAATTTTATGTGTGATTTTAGACCATTGGAGGAGAAGTAGATTGAGGAAAAGAAAACAGATATTTGGTTTCAGATATGTCAAGTTTGAAATGCCAGTTAGATATCCAAGAGGAGATGTGAGCAGATGGAAGTATGAATATGATATCTGCTGACAGGTAGAGAACAGAGAAATATTTAAGTGTATCAGTAGGAAGATATTTAAAGTCATAAGCATGAATAACAACAGGAGTGAGTATAGATAATAAAAGTAGTTCCTGGAGTATGCTTTGTGGTATAAAGTTTGTGGTAAATACATTATCCTCTAAGTCAAAAACCCTGCCGTGAAAGCCTGTGCCACAACCATGAACACTGACTTCTACATTTCCCCAATGCCAGGCTGATGGTCCTATTACTCTTACCCCCTAACTATCAAAGATGGGTTTTGTTTTCTTAACTGAATAAAATTCTATTCAACAGACTGTTCAAAACTTTAAGAAATAAGCTGGCTTTTGCTCAAGTAAAGCCTCCTAAGCAGAAGTTAACTCTTCATTAGTTGAAAGACTTGGGAGTCCAGTCACATGCTTTTTTAAGACATGACTTAGTGAACAAACTCAACAGCCTCAGACACTTGATGTCTCTCCTGCACAGTGAAATGGGATAGGAGCTGCCTGATGTCATTTCATTGTTCCCAGTTCTTTCTGAGAAGGTTGGGAAGGAACAGGGAAATGAGAAACAGTGTGTCTTCCATCACAATTGATATAAGCAGAAATAAGGCATATCATATGACTAATGTTCTTTCTACCCTTTTGAGTTCATGGCTGAGACCCTTATAACAAAAAACAGATTAATAAGATAAAAATAAACAAAAGTTTCTCTGTACCTCATGTATACATGAAAGATCTTCAGGGAAAAATGAGTAACTCTTCAAGGTGGTTTAGAATTCAGTATGAAATGCCATATTAATATGAAAATACTTTTTAATGGTAGAATTAATGAGTTTTAGGAAAGAAGAATGGGTCTTTAGAAGAAAAGATGGAAGATGTGATAGCCTGTGACAAAGTTTGTCTGGTTGGTGTGATTTCCTCTCCTGTGATAAAAGTCCATCTTCCATGGTGGATAACATTCCTGGATAGGGGATGTGTGCCAAGTGAGCTCCTTTGGAGGCTATGTCTTTTGGGAGACAAGGGGAATTTAGAGAAAGCCTCTCCCTGAATTTGTTGTTTATCAGGTGCCAATAGCTCACGCACACATACATGAAAATCAATATACCGAGGCAGCATATTTTGGGATTCCATGTCCAGCTATGCCTCAGTGGTTATGAGTTACCCTTTATCTGCAGCCTCTGAATGGCTTTACCTGTATGCCCCATAATGAAGTACAGAAAGCCTCTTTTAGCATCACAGTTGGTCCTGACACTTACCCAATGTGCTGTACTGTAGCTGTTTGGCCTTCAGCTTCTCTTCTCCCAGAGGGAAGTGTTTTGAGCTTCTGACCATGAAACATAAGGATTATTTACTTCAAGACATTTGGCATGCTCCTATTGCAGGGTGTGTTTTGTGGTCATGCACTTCTGTTGTTCCAAGGACTGGGATTCCTAGTAAATTTTTCTAGTTCTCAGTTGCTGTATAGCAAAAAACCTAATTGCTTAAAATGCTAACTACTTTATTAAATCCTACAAATATGTGGTTAAAGAATCTGGAAAAGCTTGGCTAGGTGATTCTTTTGCACTAAGACCTCTTCCTTCCCCCAACTCTGACCATTTGAATGTCTACATCCATACCTCAATGTTTTTCTCTTTTGATCTGTGTTCTCTTGGATCTTTCTATCATTCTAATCTCACCAAAAATGTTGCCTCTTTAAAGAGCTGTCTTTGTATTCAAGCTGAAGTACTTAGCTTAATAAAAGAAATTTCTTAAAATGGGGACTAAAGCCAGACTGAAGTGAATTGAAGAGAGAATGGAAAAGCTAGAATTAAAATTTTACATGTGAAGAAAAATTGAGCAAAGAGATCAATGTGTTGGTGGTGGTGGCAAGGTCATTGGCATGATTCCTATGAACATTCTGTATCCCTCCTTCAGGAGAAAGCCTTGACCATTTTATCCATCTCCATATGGTATAAGCAAAATCAGCCTTAGATGTATATTTTCATCTGAATTATTTTCTTTGGTTGAATTTATTGGTCTTTGTTTCCCAACATCTGTTTCTTATCTTCTATTCTTTAATAATAGATGAAGAATAATGGGAAGCATCCAGGAACTGACACTGAGTAGAAATATACCTGACAGTGAGACTCTAAATTCAGTTTCAATATAATCTAAATGTGTCTATTTGAAGAAGTTACTTACCTATAAAATAATATTTTACAAACTCTCATAATGTCCTTTAATTTCCCCAGTTCCATGTGAATATTTGAAGACCATAGTTTACTGTGAATAATTTGCATTTTTAGTTGTGAAATATGGGCATAGATAAACAATTATGCAACCTTCCAGGGAGCTTTTTAATTTAATTATTAGAAATCTACTCACATTATTTGTCTTCAACAGAAGAATAATTAACAGATGTTATATTTTCCACATAGATTTTAATTTTCTGCAAATAAGTTGACATTCTATCTAGGTTAACATCACAGGCATATCAAAATGAATTAATTCCAATAAAATGAAATGAGAACATATTCTCCTTTTAAATAAATAATATACATTTAATATTTTATTGTGTATAAACCTCTAACTTCCTACATCTAGAATAGCATAAAAAACCTGCCATTTTAGTTTCATATAAAAGTTCAACTAAAAAGTTAACCATATGTTCAATTAAGAAACTTATCCCTAATTATGAGTTTCATAACAAAATGATTTTCTCCTGTGAGGAACAGAGACAGACTTTTGTGAAAATGCAGTTTGAAATTTTTTGGCAAACTGCAATTTGAATTTTCCATCAGCATTTCAAAAATAAGTTTGTCAGTATGACAAAGAAAGACAATGCAGCCGCCTACTTTTCCTGACACCTGCTGTGCTTCCCAAATGATGATTCTGGCATTTGTGCTTTGCTATAGCAAAGAAAAGAAATAAAACTAAGGTTCAGATAAGGTCCAATTCTGTGATACAATCTGTAACTTCTGAATGACCAACGTAAGGCCAAAACACATCTACTTTAATATTTTGGCATCTAGCTCATAATTTCTCCCCTAAACTCGATGATGCTCTAGTAGATGGTACATTTCTAAATCAACTATTTTTTTTTATCATATTTATGAACACACAGAGAAATTTGCTCCTGTGAATTCTGAAGAAACTTTTTACGTGCATTAAAAAACAGAAATCAAGAAGTCTTGCTTTTAGAGTAAACATTGATGATGTTATCTCTATGGCAACTTAATCATTAAAAAAAATTGAAGTCTAATTGCTTTACAATGTTGTGTTCAGTTCAGTTCAGTCTCTCAGTTGTGTCTGATTCTTTGCAACCCCATGAACCGCAGCATGCCAGGCCTCCCTGTCCATCACCAACTACCAGAGTTAACACAAACCCATGTCCATCGAGTTGGTGATGCCATCCAGCCATCTCATCCTCTGTCATCCCTTTCTCCTCCTGCCCTCAATCTTTCCCATCATCAGGGTCTTTTCCAATGAGTCAGCTCTTTGCATCAGGTGGCCAAAGTATTGGAGTTTCAGCTTCAACATCAGTCCTTCCAATGAACACCCAGAACTGATCTCCTTTTGGATGGACTGTTTGGATCTTCTTGCAGTCCAAGGGACTGGCAAGAGTCTTCTCCAACACCACAGTTCAAAATCATCAATTCTTCGGTGTCCAGCTTTCTTTATAGTTTAACTCTAACATTGTGTTAGTTGCTGCTATGTAACAAAGGAAATTAGCTATATGTATACATACATCCTCTCCCTCTTGAAGCTCTCTCTTACCCCGCTGCCTGCATCCCATCCCTCTAGGTCCTCACCATGTTGAGCCGAGCTCCCCGTGCTACACAGCAGCTCCCCACCAGCTGTCTATTTCATGCATGGTAGGGTATATGTCAGTACCACTCTCCCATTTCATTCCTCTCCTTCCCTTCTGGATCCCACATATATGCACTAATATGTGATATCTGTTTTTCTTATTTTCTTCACTCTGTATGACAGAGTCCAGGTCCGCCAAATCACTCTTTATATACTAGTGCCACAGCAGGCTTATCATTCAATAATATATATGATAACGGTAAATTGTGCCTTTAAAATGTGAGTATCTAGTTATACTACCTAACTTCACCAATGTAGAAGTGAAAGCTTACATTATTTTAGTAATTTTTGGGGGGCCACACAGTTTTCCTAGAATAATATCAAATCTGACTTTTGGCCATTTCGTGTATTACATGGCAAGACCAATTGCCCATTAGAAACTTATTTTTCAAATTAAAAGGCCACCCGTAGCTTGCATTCTATTTCAGTTGGCCTGGGTAGTGACACAGTCATCTCTGAGTGTGATATGTAGGTAACTAGGGGAATGACTATTTACTGAAGACTTGCCATCTTTGGTCACTGTAGGTCACAGAATGTTAATCTTGATCAGTGGAATAGATACTTGTTTAGATGAGTTGGATCCAGATTAAGGTAGGTAGCCTCCTTAGGATATGTTATACATGGCATGGAATTCTCATATCATCATTTGGGAACCGATACTTTCTTGTTCTTACAGCTTTTACTCAGAGCACGTGTTGCTGCTAAGGAATCAAAACCTCAATAGGACATCTTAGTGTTTCATAAAACACATTTTATGTATGTCTGTGTTTACTTTTCTGAATACCAATATGTCTACAAAGAAAAGCATTTAACATTTCAGACAACTTCCTATCGACCAAAAACTGCAGGTATAAAAACCTCATTTCATACAGACTAGAAAGTATAAATTTCCTTTTTCATTCTTTTTTTTTTCTATATTACTAAAAATTCAGTACTATTTCTGGTCCATATTTTATGTTTTCTGAGATTCTGGGCAGAAAACATATCAAGGCGTATTGTAAATAGTGCTGCAATGATCATTGGCGTGCATCTATCTTTTCAAATTACAGTTTTCTCTGGATATATGCCCAGGAGTGAGATTGCTGGATCATATGGTAGCTCTATTTTTAGCTTTTTAAGGAATCTCCATGCTGTTCTGCACAGTGGCTGTACCAGTTTACATCCCTACCTACAGTGTGGGAGGATTTCTTTTTCTCCACATCCTCTCCAGCACTTATTGTTTGTAAATTTTTTTGATGATGGCCATTCTGAGGGTGTGAGGTAGTTTTGATTGTATGTTTTGATTTGAATGTCTTTAATAATTAGTGATGTTAGCATTGGTTCTATAAAATTAATGGTTTTAAATTAATCCTGTGTCTGCTAGGTTCTAGTTTGATAATTTACTCAAGTTACTTTGACTTTCTAAATTCTTCATTTCCTAATCTTTAAAATTATAATATCTTTTTTTCACTTGTAGTTGTAAACATTAAATATAAAAAAAACTTAAGTTCATTATATTAATAGTTAATTGTATCAATATATTTGTAGATAAAACTATTAATTTCATTAAATATGAAACAGTTAATGTAGTACCCAAGACATATGTCTGTTTATAATCATTATTAATTAATCAATAAGATTTCATTATTGCATGAATCAATGAAATAACTGAGTAAATGAATAATACATGGACTGAATATCTGTATCCCCCCTAAATTCCTATGTTGAAACTCTAATCTGCAATATTATATTTGGAGGTGGGGCCGTTAGGAGGTAATTATGGGGGTAGAACCTTTATGAATAGAATTAATGTCCTTATTAGAAGTGACCCAAAGAGATAATCTCTCTCTCATCTAAGGACGCATCAAAATCTGTGAGAAATAAGATTCTGTTGTTTAAGACACTGTGTATGCAGTTATAGCAGCCAAAACAGAGTAACACAGAAATATTGGGATAATTATGGGATGCTCACAGAAAGAAAGAGAAACCTAGGGAAGCAAGCATAGGAATCATGAGATCCATGAATCTCCCTGGTATTTTCCAGTAGCTTCAAAACAGTCTCTGGAGTGTTTCATCTGCCTCTTGTTCATTTGTTATTCTCAAGATTTTAATTTCTCGAAGGGAGAATGAGTGGCCCACCTGGGTCAGGTGTACTTTGCAAGGATGAAGGATAGATCTTTGACAGCCATTTCTATGAAGAACACAGGGAAGGTGAGAATTCTTCCACAAAGGAAAAGAGGGAGACTGATTTCGAAGAAAATGGATGAGTGAGAATGGCTGGAAAATATCTAACAAATTCATACTATATTGATCCCTTGTATGTTTAAAATATAAAGAGAAAGTCATAGACATAAATATTTTTCTCATAGATACAATTTTAAATTGTCGCTACTTTACATAACTGTACATTGCGCACACGTACATGCACACACACACTATCCTGTTTCTGCAGTGATAGCCTGAAGACCGAATGACAAGTACTTGGCCTTGAGTGAATCCCCTCTCTCCTGTTATGTCATAATATGATGTGATAGTCTATTAACTGAACATAAAGGTATGTTTATCTACCTCTAATGCACTTTACATACATTAGTAGGAGAAAGATCACCGGAAAGGTAAGACTACTAAGATACGTGATTAGACATGTATGTGGGCTCTTGTATGGAAATAAAACCCAAGTTGTAGTTGATTTTCTTCTACATGGTATTGTGGGTCACATGGATTGTGGGTCAATACATCTATTAAACCACCATCCAGTGTAAGACTCCTCCAGAGTCTAGAGAAAGCAAGCAAGAAAGCAACCAACAAACTTCATTTTCCTGATAACCTCATGACTAGGTTTTTGGAAGTTAGTTAATTTTCACCCATCTCTGCATTTATGTAAATTGTTAAGTATAAAATTTGGAAGGTTAGTTGAGGTGGATAATGCCTTTCTTCTGCTCTTTCTGTGTATGGTACCTACCCCAAGTCGTGGAGGTAATGTGTTTTAAGATGTCAGCCTGCAAGTGTGAGGCTTGTGTGCTCATTGATTAATTGATTACACATGAAGATTAAGTAACAGACATGGCTATAAGACAAAGAGTTGCAGAGGTGATAGGGGTTTCCAATATTCTAAACTAAAGCGAAGGCACCTGTGTTCCTAAAGATAACCATCCCAAAAGCTGTTTCTTGATTTCCCTGCCTTACTGATTGTGGCATACAGCAGCTCTCTGGGTCAGATCTATAGTACCGTTCTTACTTTTTCACTGGTGGGTTGACCCAGATTTCCTTTCATGAGTGATTGAAAGCCTTGATCACCTTTTCTGTTTTGTTTTGCCGTAATGTAACCATAATTTTGGACATAGTACAGAAAAGAAAGTGTCCCAATCACTTGAACTTCAGCTGTACTTTATAGGCTCCTATTTTATAGTGGTTATATTATTGTCTTTTATATACTGTTTTATTACTATGAATATTCTATCAAATACTGAAACATTCTTTTGTCCTCATGTTTAATGGGACTTCCCTGGTGGTTCAGATGGCAAAGAGTCTGCCTACAATGCAGGAGACCTGGGTTCGATCCCTGGGTCAGGAAGATTCCCTGGAGAAGGAAATAGCAACCCACTCCAGTACTCTTGCCTGGAAAATCCCATGGACAAAGGAGCTTGGTGCAGGCTACTGTCCATGGGGTCGTAAAGAGTCGGGCATGACTGAGCGACTTCACTTTCACTTTCACTTTAGTGGCATGAGCAATGCTCAGTGACCAACTCTTAGATTTGAAATTAGTGAAACTATTGTTGGATCCCTAATAGAAAGTATGCAGTCCTTTGAGTGGAATAATCTTAAAGTCCATAGAACCTGGTCTCTTGGTGAAAAAATTAGAAATATTATGAAGGTATATATTTGAGTACAAACTTGAAGTCACTAACCATTCCAACCATTGGTTCTCGGATCCATTCATTTTACCTATAGGAGAAACTGCAACATTAATTGGTATCGTATTTCAATCACATCCTACGAGTCAGTATGTCATCACATCATTTGTAAAACTGTCTCTGGATGACAAAGTAGATGGTACTAGAGAATCCCAAAGGCATCAGTCTGTTGCACTACTTTTGCTGTCAAATAAGGGATATGAGTAAGCCAGTACTATGTAAGATAGTGTGTGATGGACAGTATACCATTTGTGCATGCTTAGTCACTCTGTCGTGTCTGACTTTTTGTGACGTTTATGGACTGTACCCTGCCAGGCTCCTCTGTCCATAGGATTTTCTAGGCAAGAATATTGGAGTGAGTTGCCATTTCCTCCCCCAGGGGATCTTTCCTACCCAGGGACTGAACCCTCATCTCCTGTGTCTTCCCTGTTGCAGGCAGATTCTTTACCCGTTGAGCCACAGGAGAAGCTCACAGTATACGATGCATGTGGCAAACCTATTTGTTGAACTGCTGGCAGTTATCTGAAGGGAAGGGAGGCACATTCATTTCTACAATAAAGTCTATTCCAGGGAAGGAAAAGTATAACTTTTAATATAAAAGGGGCTCAGTGTAATAACTTGCTTCTAGACTGGCTTCTTAAAGACATCAAGTTAAATGGGAATCACCAGTTTTATTTACTTGTTGTTTGTTTATTTTCATTGCTGGAAACATACAACCTAGACCACAGCAGTCAAATCAGATTTGGTGGGTAGGAATCCAGTGACAGCCTCTATTCTGACATATTGGGCATTTTTATGAGTCCATTTTTACATCCGTAGATCATTCTTGCACTGGGCTAGATGGCAAGGATACTGATTTTCATCTACAGAATAGATCATCACATCTACTTGATTGCTAAAAGCCTATAATATAGAGAGAATTTTCTGATGGGCTTTTACGAGGAACAAGGGCATCCTTATTGTTTGAGAGTATTCTGAAGAGATCCATTTCATGTTTACCCCTTCCTCTGGTGGGCAAAATGAGGTCCTATACATCAGTAACTTGTTTATACTCTGTTTTTGTTTATCCATTTTTTAAAGCTATTTATTTAATTTTAAATTTTTGGCTGTGCTCAGTCTTCATTGCTACAAGCGGATTTTCCTTAGTTGCGGCAAGCAGGAGTTGCTCTCTAAATTGTGGAGTACGGGCTTCTCTTTGTGGTGGGTTCCCTTTGTGAAGGAGCATGGTCTCTAGGGTGTGCAGGCTCCAGCTGTTGCAGCTCATGGGCTCTAGAGCACAAGCAGAGTAGCTGTGACACATGGGCTTACCTGCCCTGAGGCACGTGGAGTCTTCCCAGAGTAAGAGTCAGTCCGTGCCCCCTGCGTGGGCAGGTTGATTCTTAGCCACTGGACCAGCAGAGAAGTCCCAATATTTTTTTTTTCTTAAGATAAATACCTTGGTTTATACTTACTTTATAAGAATATAGTTTTTCGGTAGGTTAATGTTTTTCTCAAAGTGCTACAATATAAATTTTAATTTTTTAGCTTACACTTTTTTTTTGGTCTTGTTTTCTCCTTTCCTGTTATTATTATTATTTTTTAAAATCTTAGTTCTTCTTATCATTATTGGAGTATAATTGTTTTGCAATGTTGTGTTAATTTCTTTTTGTACAAAAAAGTGTATCAGCTCTGTGTATACATATGTCCCCTCCCTCTTGAGTCTCCCATACAGTTCTGGGGCTTGCTATTTTAAACTTAGTATTCATATCCAAGATGTTCAGGAGATTGAGCGTCTGTAATGGATAGGTAGCTTGGATCTCTCAGAGCATGAATCAGGCCACATATGTTTTTGAGATTCTTTCTCACCTGAAACTTAAACATGTAACAATCATTAACTACAAAGGCTAACTCAGTGAGAGAGAGTGAAATTTCAGCATAATCTCACCCACTTGTGCCTCATTCACTTCCATGGAGATAAATTTCCTGATAACTTTGTATTATTCATAGTTATAAGTTTCTTAAAGATATTTCCTTTGCAAGCTGGACAGTAATTTTAGGGAAGAAAAATAAGATCAACTACTGAAATTTTTCTCATAAGTTAAAAAAAAATACTTTTGCATAACTCACACACACACACACAAAAACCAGTGCATATTCACTGTGATATAAAGTTAAAAATAACAATACAATAAGATCTATTTCAAGGTTTATAGAATTTATTTGTAACACATTTTAATGAAATATTGATAAAATTGATATGACTGAATAGATTTCTATTTCATTTGGAAAATGTAAAAAATAAATATGCAGTGTGAATATTTTATGAATTTAATAACTCTCAATTAGAACATGATCCACATTCTTGGTTCATACTAATTGCCAACTTGACATAGAATTTGTTTTTTTTTTAATTTTATTTGATTTACAATTTTAGTTTTAGATGCACAGCTTCAGATTCTTTTCCATTATTATAGGTTATTATAAGATACGGACTATATTTCCCCGTGCTATACAATAAATCCTTGATTACTTCTTTTATACGTGGCAGCATGTATCTGTCGGAGAAGGCAATAGCACCCCACTCCAGTACTCTTGCCTGGAAAATCCCATGGGTGGAGGAGCCTGATAGGCTGCAGACCATGGGGTCGCTAAGAGTCGGACATGACTGAGCGACTTCACTTTCACTCTTCACTTTCATGCATTGGAGAAGGACATGGCAACCCACTCCAGTGTTCTTGCCTGGAGAATCCCAGGGACGGAGGAGCCTGGTGGGCCGCCATGTATGGGGTCGCACAGAGTCGGACACGACTGAAGCGACTTAGCAGCAGCAGCAGCATGTATCTGTAATCTCATACTCCTAATTTATCCCTCTCACTCCTCCATTCCTTTTCCCCTTTGGTAACCATAAGTTTCTTTTCTATGTCTGTGAGTTTGTTCCTGTTGAACAAATAAGTTCATTTCTGTCTTTTTTAAGATTTCATATAAGTGATAATATGCAATATTTGTATTTCTCTGCCTGATTTACTTCATTTAGTGTGATAATCTCTAGGTCCATCATGTTGCTGCAAATGACAGTATTTCAGTCTTTTTAAGGCTCACTAATATTCCATTGTATATATGTAACACATATTCTTTATCCATCCATCTATTGCTTTCATGGTCTTCGCTGTGGTAAATACAGCTGCTATGAAAATTAGAGTGCATATATCTTTTTGAACTAGAGCTTCTGTCTTTTCTGTATACATGACCAATTTTACACGGGCTTTAAATGTAGTATTTAAAATCTCCCTTTATTCTTAAAAGTCTGAATCTCCTATAGAGCACAACTATTTTTGCCACCTAATTGGTAAAAGAAATAACATGTATAAATCAATATGTGTCTATATCTTGAAGAAGCATTCCAGCAGGTTTCATAAGACCTTTGTGTAAGAAGATTCTGTGACCATCATGTATAAGTTTGTGGGCTTCCCTGGTGACTCAGATGGTAAAGATTCCGCCTGCAAAGCAGGAGACCTGGATTCAGTCCCTGGGTCAGGAAGATCCCTTGGATAAGGGAATGGCATAAAGGACAGAAATGGTATGGACTTAACAGAAGCAGAAGATATTAAGAAGAAGTGGCAAGAATACACAGAATAACTGTACAAAAAAGATCTTCACAACCCAGATAATCATGAAGGTGTGATCACTCACACTCACCTAGAGCTGGACATCCTGAAATGTGAAGTCAGGTGACCCTTAGGAAGCATCACTAGGAACAAAGCTAGTGGAGGCGATGGAATTCCAGTTGAGCTTTTTCAAATCCTGAACGATGATGCTGTGAAAGTGCTGCCCTCAATATGCCAGCAAATTTGGAAAACTCAACAGTGGCCACAGGACTGGAAAAGGTCAGTTTTCATTCCAATCACAAAGAAAGGCAACGCCAAAGAATGCTCCAACTAACTCACAATTGCAGTCATCTCACACGCTAGTAAAGTAATGCTCAAAATTCTCCAAGCCAGGCTTCAGCAATATGTGAAAAGTGAACTTCCAGATGTTCAAGCTGGTTTTACAAAAGGCAGAGGAACCAGAGATCAAATTGCCAACATCTGCTGGATCATCAAAAGAGAAAGAGAGTTCCAGAAAAACATTTATTTCTGCTTTACTGACTATGCCAAAGCCTTTGACTATGCGAATCAAAATAAACTGTGGAAAATTCTTCAAGAGATGGGAATACCAGACCACCTGACCTGCCTCTTGAGAAACATGTATACAGGTCAGGAAGCAACAGTTGGAACTGGACATGGAACAACAGACTGGTTCCAAATAGGAAAAAAAGTACGTCAAGGCTGTATATTGTCACCCTGCTTATTTAACTTATATGCAGAGTACATCATGAGAAACGCTGGGCTAGTGGAAGCACAAGATGGAATCAAGATTGCCAAGATAAATATAAACAGCCTCATATATGCAGATGACACCACCCTTATGGCAGAAAATGAAGAAGAACTAAGGAGCCTCTTGATAAAAGTGAAAGAAGAAAGTGAAAAAGTTGGCTTAAAGCTCCAACATTTTGAAAACTAAGATCATGGCATCAGGTGCCATCACTTCATGGCAAATAGATGGGGACACAGTGGAAACAGTGGCTCACTTTATTTTTGGGGGCTCCAAAATCACTGCAGATGGTGACTGCAGCTATGAAATTAAAAGACACTTGCTCCTTGGAATGAAATTTATGACCAATCTAGACAGCATATTAAAAAGCAGAGAAATTACTTTGTCAACAAAGGTCCATCTAGTCACGGCTATGGTTTTTCCAGTGGTCATGTATGGATGTGAGAGTTGGACTATAAAGAAAGCTGAGCACCAAAGAATCGATGCTTTTGAACTGTGGTGTTGGAGAAGACTGTTGAGAGTCCCTTGGACTGCAAGGAGATCCAACCAGTGCATCCTAAAGGAGATTGGTCCTGGGTGTTTATTGGAGGGACTGATATTGAAGCTGAAACTCCAACACTTTGGCCACCTTATGCAGAGAGCTTACTCATTTCAAAAGACCCTTTTCCTGGGAAAGATTGAGGGCAGGAGGAGAAGGGGACTACAGAGGATGAGGTGGTTGGATGGCATCACTGACTCAATGGAATGGGTTTGTGTGGACTCTGGGAGTTGGTGATGGACAGGAAAGCCTGGTGTGCTGCGGTTCATGGGGTTGCAAAGAGTCAGACACTACTGAGTGACTGAACTGAACTGAACTCACTCGAATATTCTTGCCTGGAGAATTCCATGGACAGAGGAGCATGGGGATCACAAAGAGCTGCATATGACTGGTCAATTAACAATTTCGTAAGTGTTTTTTGAGGATTGTACAAACTGAAGCATAACTTCAATCTCTTGAGGTCTTTGTCTGAAGCCATCACTGTGACTTCATTGTCCTCATACATTTGAAGTGCATTTTTTTTAGTGGTCCAATGTGCCCCTAATGGACAATAAATAGTCTTTTAGATCATTCCAATCAGATCTCCTAGAGTTAACAGGGAAGGGGGAAACCTAAAGATGAACACTAACTTGTCCACACTTGGATGCCTGAGGTTTGCTTCTCTCATACTCTGCAACAATGCGAACTTGGCTATGATGGGTAGTTAGGTAATTTCCAACCAACAAGGTAACACTTATCATCATAAGTTAAATGGATAGAATGAGTTGTTAAGATCCATCAAATAAAATATATGCAGTTCTTTTTGTGAATGGTGTTAAGATTGAGGTTAACACACAGAAAGCACTGCAGACTCTTTAACTTCTAATTGAAAAGACTTCTGAGAGGGGACTGAGCAAATTCGGAATACACGCCCACTTCTACCAAGCTTCATATCTTAAGCTTCAAACACAGAACAATAAAGATATATTATTGTCAATGAAAAGACATAGCTGAAAAGAGAAAAATAGTAATCTTCAGGTACTAAAAGGGGCTTCTTAGCTGTGGCAGTAAAATGGAAGTTGAAGCTGTAGGACTCACTGAGGTACTGGGGCCAGTACAGACCTGAGAGCCTGAGGTGTTAATGTATTTGAGGGATTCAGAGTTGTCATTTTAACCTGGCTACGAGCAGAGCTGTACCTGATTTAAGTTAATAAAGTCAGTAGCTCAGAAAGCAGTGCATACTTACTGAAACTTCCAACCGCTGGTTCCATTGTACCGATGGGAAAGATTGGACCCGGCTATGGCTGTTAGGGAAAGTGAGTCCCGGTTTCACAATACCTGTGCAGCTGGGCTGAGATTCTTTTGGTCAGATGGAAAGGTTTTGTAACTCATCCATGTGGAAGAAGTTTTTAGTGTTTTTTTTAAAGCTTTATTTCTATTTCTTCATTTTAAACCACACAAGCACTGGTAAACAGTGAGAAGGGACTATCTGAGACAAGAGTACCGCTCAGGATACAATGAGGACAGTGACCCGCACTGAGTAGAGTAGGCTGTGCATCCGCTCAGACACCAGCTTTTCAGAGCAGATTTCCTGCCTGCTCTGTACAACAATGCCACACCACCTCATTCTCTCCCTTCCATCATGTGTTATTTTTCTGATTTGTCATTTATTTCCACCTGGCAAATTACACCTTTATACATTTGTTATCTCTCTTCCCTCATTAAAATACAAGCTTCATACATCAGGGTTATTGCTGATTTTGTATGTTGCTATCTGATCAGAATCCAGAAACTTCCTGGCATCCAATATGTATTTGGTAATTATTTGAAATTATCGAATGAAAGTTTGAGCATAATTATATAATAAATATGACAAACATTGCCCAGAAATGCAAACATGAGTTTTAGAATTGTTTGAATTAAAAAAAAAAAGAAAGAAAAGAAAATGTGTAGCTCTCTCTGTCTTCCTATATGTAACTTACTGTGCATTATTTAGTAATAAGAAAGTGGCAAGATTTGGAGAATAGGTACCAAAAGGAACTAAAAATGTGTGAAATAGATATAAAATGAAATAGACTCTTTATTGGCCATTTTCAAGCATTAATCATCAACTCTATGTTCTCATACTGAGAACTGAAGGTAAAAAGAAGAAAACCGAAAGTAAAAAGTAAAAAGAAGCGCAAGATTTTCAGGACAGTGAAAATGCTTGGTATGATTTCATAATGTTGGATACATGTCATTCTGTGTGCTGTGCTTGGTCACTCAGTCGTGCCTGACTCCTTGGGACCCCATGGACTGTAGCCTGCCAGGTTCCTCTGCCAATGGGGATTTTCCAGGCAAGAATACTGGAGTGGGTTGCCATGCCCTCCTCCAGAACATTTGTCCAATGCCATAAAATGTACAATACAAGGAGCAAATAACCTCCTGATCTTCTTCTCATTTATTGTAAACTTAAAACCGCTCTAAAATACTATACATATTATATGTATATGAACAGGTTTTTCTACGGGAAAAAAAATTACTTGGGTTCTAGTATCCAGATTCACATTACAACTTGCTAAGGGCAGAGGATGTTTATTCATCGATGATGCCCGGTTTTGAAGTCAGCTCATCTATTGATGAAACCCACATTTAAATTAATTTATTAAGCACCTATCTGGGTAGAAGTCTACCAACCCCACCTCAGAGATGGATTAGAGCAATATGTGAAGTAGTTCAAGATAGTAGAATATATCAAGAAAATTTCAAAATTTGAGCAATCAAGATCTTTTCCTATTGAAATGTTGTAATCTACAGCAGGAGTAAAGAACATTAACAGAAACAATATGGTATTAAAGCATATCAAAATACCAAGAGGAACATGAATGCATCAATTATCATTATAGGGCTTTCTAGTTGGCGCATTGGTAAACAATCCGGCTGCCAATGGAGGAGATGCAAGACACACCGGTTTGATACCTGGGTCGGGAAGATCCCTTGGAGTAGGAAATGGCAACCCATTCCAGTATTCTTGCCTGGGAAATTCCTTGGGCAGAAGAATCTAGCAGGATTGCAGTCAGACAGAACTGAACACACATACATACACGCACACAAAATTGTCATTGCAGCTCAGGCCCACATTGTACCTGACTCTGTAAAGTGACTGATCAGGATGCCATGATGTCTTTCATCTCCCTCACAGGGCTATCATTCTCTGTTTCTCTGGTTTGATCACCTAAACTATAGCAATTAAGAATATGTCATCATTTTGTCAGAAGACAATTCACCAGTGTCTTTCTTTTCAGTGAATGCATTTGCTCAGTTTAGATGAGCAATGCAGTTGAAACAATACAGTTAATCACAACATAGCTTTTGTAGGCTTGCTCATGATAGGATCTGGTAGGATACAGGTTTAAAAGATGTTTTATTTTTTCACTATTAAATTAAGTTTAATCACAATTCACATGGTATTTGAGTTAATATTCATATTATATCCATATTCATTATTGACACAAAAATGTGTTTAATTACAGTGACTTTCTATGTCCCCTCCTTTTTTCATTTGTTTAATTTTAAGATCTGTTTGATGTGATTGTAACTAAAAATGATGTCTCTGGCTACATTTGTATCTAAAGATCTTCTTACTCCTTCACCACTTAAGAGCATTTTCATTGTGAAAATGTGTGACCCCTTAGTTTTTCTAGTTATTCTTTTACATAAGCCTTATTTGGAGGGTCTCTATTCTTACTTACTTCAAATTAGGAATCACAGTCAATTTATCATTGTCTTCATACGCAATGTTATAAATACCTGAAACACAGTGCAGGGTGGTCTCAGAAATTTCTCTGTTTACTATGAATTCTGAACCTGGAGTTTCACACAATAAAATGGTGAATCTCAGTGTGATCTAAGGTTAACAGTACCAGATTCATCCAGTGAGATTGATGACAATGTCATATCCAGGGTCTCATTATTTCCCTACTGATATGGAGTCTCTGGGGATGGAGAGACTACAGTGATGTTAATGCACACTGTAGTTTAAGAACCAATGATTCCAGGAACTCTAGAACCTTCACGCATAGAAGAATAAGTAAGAAGGGAATAAGCATTTGAAATATGCCTTGAAATTTTTGATTTTTAAAGATATCTACAGAAGAAAAGGAGTGATAAGAAAGACTTCCTCAGCGATCAATGGAAAGAAATAGAGGAAAACAACAGAATGGGAAAAACTAGAGATCTCAAGAAAATTAGAGATACCAAGGGAACATTTCATGCAAAGATGTGCTCAATAAAGGACAGAAATGGTATGGACCTAACAGAAGCAGAAGATATTAAGAAGTGGCAAGAATACACAGAAGAATTGTACAAAAAAGATTTTCATGACCCAGAGAATAATGATGCTGTGATCACTCACACTCACCTGGAGCCAGACATCCTGGAATGTGAAGTCAAGAGGGCCTTAGGAAGTATCACTAGCAACAAAGCTGAAGTAATGGAATTACAGTTGAAATATTTCAAATCCTAAAAGATGATGTTATGAAAGTGCTGCACTCAATACGCCAACAAATTTGGAAAACTCAGCAGTGGCCACAGGACTGGAAAAGGTCAGTTTCATTCCAATCCCAAAGAAGGCAATACCAAATATGCTCAAACTACCACATAATTGCAGTCATCTCACATGCTACCAAAGTAATGCTCGAAATACTCCAAGCCAGGCTTCAGCAATACCTGAACCATGAACTTCCAAATGTTCAAACCGGTTTTAGAAAAGGCAGAGGAGCCAGAGATCAAATTACCAACCTCCGCTGGATCATTGAAAAAGCAAGAGTTTCAGAAAAAAAACATCTATTTCTGCTTATTGACTATGCCAAAGCCTTTGACTGTGTGGACCACAATAAACTGTGGAAAATTCTGAAAGAGATGGGAATACCAGAAAATCTGACCTGCCTCTTGAGAAGGCTGTATGCAGAACAGAAAGCAACAGTTAGAACTGGACATGGAACAGACTGGTTCCAAATATGAAAAAAAAGTACGTCAAGGCTGTATATTGTCACCCTGCTTATTTAACTTATATGCAGAGTATATCATGGGGAACGCTGGGCTGGAGTAAGTACAAGCTGGAATCAAGATTGCCAGGAGAAATATCAATAATCTCAGATATGCAGATGACACCACCCTTATGGCAGAAAGTGAAGAACTAAAGAGTCTCTTGATGAAAGTGAAAGATGAGAGTGAAAAAGTTGGCTTAAAGCTCAACATTCAGAAAATGAAGATCATAGCATTGGTCCCATCACTTCATAGCAAATAGATGGGGAAACAGTAGAAGCAGTGGCTACCTTTACTTTTGGGGGCTCCAAAATCACTGCAGATTGTGATTGCAGGCATGAAATTAAAAGACGCTTACTCCTTGTAAAGAAAGTTGTGACCAACCTAGACAGCATATTAAAAAGCAGAGACATTACTTTATCCATAAAGGTCCATCTAGTCAAGGCTATGGTTTTTCCAGTGGTCATGTATGGATGTGAGAGTTGGACCATAAAGAAAGCTGGATGCCAAAGAATTGATGCTTTTAAGCTGTCATGTTGGAGAAGACTCATGAAAGTCCCTTGGACTTTGAAAGTGGCTTTGAAATATGTCTTGGGAGTTTAACTTTCTCCTAGGGAAATTAAGGCCTTATTTGTTCACATAGAGCTATGGGCATGGAATCTAGTCTTATTAACTGTGACATTATTTATTAAATGCATGTTTTTTCATACACATTATGTAATAGCGGTAGTGAAATGCATAGTTTCTCTTAGCTACATAGGGCTTTCCTAATGTCAAGAAGGATTATTCTGAGGATGTGTCTGTGGTCATAGCCAAACCAAATACATGGAAAATATGAGTACAAACTGTAAATGCATATATTTATTTCTTGAAAGCCTGCCAATGTTCAATTAAAAATATTTATTGTTCAAATACTGCAAACTAAATTCCATGAATGAGGTTGGATTTTGGAAGAAAGAAAAATATAATATGGTGCTGCCTCAAAATGTTACTTTGCAGGAAACTCAGCAAATTTTCTATCTCTGTGCCAAGAATCAGCATAATGTTGACTATAACAAAAATTAAGGAAATCCATCATCTTCCTCCTTCTTTTCCTGTTAATATCTTTTTATAGTTTATATGTAGCAAGAACTATGTTTGGGTAATATTTTGAATCAGCTTTAGCATTGAGCTCAGTAAATTAATAAATATGTAAAAAATCACAGGCAGGAAATAGGAAAATGTATGAGATTTGAACAATTACTTCACTCTTCAACTTTTTTGTCTACTATATACCATGTGCTAAGCTAAGCATTGGGGCAAAGAAATAAGACACAATTCCTGCAAGCAATGATCACCTTCTAATATGACAAAAGATAGTTACAGCTAGGGGAATATTAGAGGAAACGTTGTATAAGAAGAGACATTTCAGGCAAAATTCAAAGGACAAACAGGAACTAAGAAAACACAGTGAGGTAGTACATTCCAATGAGGGCAATAAAATGTATGTAAACACTTTTGCATGTAAACTATGGCACATTTATGAGAATTCTGCTTTAGATATATTCTAAGAATAGTCCTATGACCTACCAAGACGAACCAATACCATTAGAATTTTGTATATTCCTGGGGAAAAAAATTAAAATTAAAGAAATTTGATTGTACAATTAATAGAAAAGCATATGTTTACTATGTTAATTTTTGTATTCAGTAAATACATTTACTAAAATATTAAAATATTTAATTAGAAGCCATGGTCAAGATTTTGTTAACTAGATTGTTAAATTCTAAAAGAGGAATCTGGTGCCACATATTACTAAGTTTATTTAGGAGAAATATTTTATTTCTCTTATTATAAGTTTACTGTATTCTGAGAGTTTTTTAGGAGGAAGAATTATGGAGAGCAAAGCATTATCTTAGCTTTTGTTTTATTTTATATATATATAGAGAGAGAGAGAAAGAGAGAGAGCATGCTCTATACAGAATACTACTTGTCTAATATATGAATCAAGTAAGTTTTTGAACATAAATAGATACATGTTTAATGAATAGAATATGAGAGTTTCCACAGATGTCTAAAATGTGTCATTCAAAGATATGAAAAAGTAGTCTACAGCAGCTACTAAACAGAAAGTGGGAAGTGAAAATCTAGTCAAAGGTGAAAATCAGACCATAGGTAAACAGAAGAAATATATATGATCTGTAAAATTTGCAAATATTTGCAAGGGTATTGTAAGGGTAATGAAGGGTCACTAGCTTCAGAGTTACATTATCAAAAGTGTTCATAACCTTTCTATTTAATATTCTTAGCTTTGCAGACCTGAACAATTATTTTATGATGTATATAAAAATAAAATTGATATATCATTTTTATAGAAGATATAATAACCATTTATATCAGATATATGTTTATATCAAGTATACTTCCCTGGTGGCTCAGACAGTAAAGGATCTGCCTGCAATGCATGAGACCCGGATCTGATCTCTGGGTTAGAAAGATCCCCTGGAGAAGGGCATAGCAACCCACTCCAGTACTCTTGCCTGGAGAATTCCATGGACAGAGCAGCCTGGCAGGCTACAGTTGATGGGGTCGCCAAGAGTTGAACACTACTGAGCAACTAACACTTCACTTCACTTCTTATACAAGTAATTAACAAACATACAATAAGGCTGATATCCTGCTACTCAAGACACTAAGTTTACTCTTTCCCTTTTCCTAAAAGCACCTTCTACAAGCAATGGATTTCACTTGTGAAGACAATATTTCAATGATGGAGTTTTATTTTGTTCACAAGAATAGATACTCATCTTGAAATATAATCAGTCTCATAGCTGGGTTGCATTTGTTTTTATGACCAGGAGGTATCAGAATATCTCCCATTTTGAGAACAGTTTTATAGGAGTATGTCAGAAACACAGAAAGAAAATAAAATAGCAGCTAAGGTTTTGCCCTGCATAGTATCAGCATGTGTTGTGACAGTAAGTTCTATTTACTGTCTTGAATTACATTTCAGCTGCCCCTTGTAACACCTTCATTATTGTCACTAGCATTTAAAAATATTAAATTTATCTAAAAGACTAATTTGAGCCTCTTAAGGTAACCTCTATTTCTATCATTTTTTTCAAGTTAATATCAATACTTTATAAACAAACTTATCCTTTACTTGTAAAGATGTGGTTTATTTTCTTTTAGTCTCTCAGTTAAATAACATGATTATATTCTGTATGTTAATTAAATACACCTTTATTCCTTTTTCTTTTGAAGAAGAAAGTCCTTTCACAAACTGTCCTGTGTAAGATTTGAGTTTAAACCCAATTGAAAATTAGATTAAACGACCAAATAGCTGAAATTAACTTACTTTTCAGCATTCTGGGTTTATCCTGAGTTAGAAACAAATGAAGACATGAGTGTAATGATGAAAGAAATTTCACTGAATTTATATAGTTGGTGTTTCCAAGTGAACATTGTGGGAATACTTTAAATGCTAATTTTTGGTAATGTAAAAGAAAATATGTATTAATTTACACATTTAGCCATTAAATACGTATTTAATATGTGTTAATTTACATATTTAGCTATAAATATGTATTCATTTTTGTATTTAGTTAGTCAAGGAACATTCAACCTTAAAAATGCATATGTTTTTGTGTCTGAAGAAATATGCTAAAGGGTAAAAATCAACTAATTATTTAAAATACTACCCTTTACATTTCAATGTATAATTATTTATAGAGTTACTTATTATATATATATGAAGATAGACTATTAAAATAAAATAAAAAGACAAAGTTACCATATATCTTATTTCCTTTTTTAATTTAAAGGTGATTTTAATCCTTATTTAATTCAAGTTATCAAAAAAATGAGAGGAATGAACTCTAACTAATTTTTGGATACATCCTCTATTTGTTCCCTGGTGTCTCAGACAGTAAAAGCGTCTGCCTACAATGCAGGAGACCTAGGTTCAATACCTGGGGAGAGAAGATCTCCTGGAGAAGGAAATGGCAACCCACTCCAGTATTCTTGCCTGGAAAATCCCATGGATGGTGGAACCTGGTAGGCTACAGTCCGTGGGGTGGCAAAGAGTTAGACACGACTGAACAACTTCATTTTTACTTCTCACTTTCATGCTGAAAGTTTTGAAATAAACTGTGTCATTAAGTATGTAAAATTATCAAATGTAGTGGACACAGTTATTCCTATTTGAAAACAGTGAGGGTCAGAGTTATATGACTTCAAAGACACATAGTTGGTAAGTGATGAGTTAAGATATAATATAAGATATCATGGCTTTTACCACTTCTATACAATATAGTTTTGAAGTTCCAGCCAGAGTGATTAAGCAATGGCAGAAGGGAGGAGTTAAGTAATTAAGTAAGAGCACCAAAGAAAGGAAAAAGTACAGTTTTCTCTGCAGACAACATGAAATTGCATGTAGAAGGCACTAACAATCCCACACACACACGCATTTCAGTGAATAAATAAATTCAGCAGCATTTCAGTATAAAAATTCAATTCAGAAAATGTTATGTTTTTATATACTAACAGTGAACAATTCAAAAGGAAATTGAGAAAACAATCCATTTACAAAATCATCAAAAAGAATAAAACACTTAGAGATAACTTAGCCAAGGGAGTTCTACTGGTACACTGAAACTACAAAATGCTGCTGAAAGAACTAGTCATAAATAAATTGGAAGACATCTGTGTTTATGGACTGACATAACATTGTTAAAATGTTAATATTATGTCTGTGGAACAAATGATATGGTTAAGATGTAAATACCATCAGAAGCAACCCACATTGAATATTCAATGCAATCCCTTTCAAAGTTCAAATATCTTTTTGAGGAAACAGAAAAAAAAAAAAAAATCCTGAATTCCATGCCTTGAAGGACTGCAAATAGACAAAATAATCCTGAAAAAGAACAAAGTTGAAGAACTCACATGATCTGATCATGAGACTTACTTAGAATCTGCTGTACTCAAAAAAGATTGTGGTATTGCCATAAAGGAAGACATATAGACAATGGGATAGAAAAGAGAACTGATAAATCTATATTAAAAAAAAAAAGAAAAGAGAACTGAAAAACTAAACTTATATATATGATCAAATATGTCCAACAAAGTATCAATACCATTCAACAGGGAAAGGTCAGTTTTTCAACAAATGGTCCTTGGAAAACTGGATATCCCTTTGGAAAAGAATAGTTTTGAATTTCTTATCTCATGTCATATATAAAAATTAACCCCAACAGGTCAAAGACCTAAACATAAAAGCTAAATCATAAGTATCTAGCATCTGTGCACTAAGACGTGTCTGACTCTTTAAACCCCTTGGGCTGAGCCCACCAGCCTCCTCTGCCCATGGAATTTTCCAGGCAAGAAATACTGGAGTAGGTTGCCATTTCTTTCTCCAGGGAATCTTCCTTTTCTAGGGATCAAACTCGTGTCTCTTGTGTCTCCTACATTGGCAAGATAATTCTTTACCACTTGTGCCATCTGAGAAGCCCTAAAACAAAAGAGCTAAACATTAAAAGAAAACATATGGTGAAAGATTCATTAGATTTGGTAGTGATTTATTGAGTGTGACATTAAAAGCATAGGCATCAAAAGAAAAAAATAAATGAACTTTAAAAAATGAAAAACTTGTATCAAAGGGCATTGGAGTGAAAATGCAACCCACAAATTTGGAAAAAATTTTTCCAAATAATATATCTAACAAACGATTAATATCCAGAAAATATTAAAAATAAAACTTAAACAAAAGGAATGGGCAGCATTAAAAAATGGACAAAGGACTTGAACAGACATTTCTTCAAAGAAGATTTACAAAGCCAATACACATAAGAGAAGAGGAACATTACTAATCAATATCACTAATCACTAGCAAAATGCAAATCTCAACCTAAATGAGAGACCACTTCATATTCATTATAATGGCTATTGTCAAAAAAAAAATCCTGGGAAATAATAGTGTATGAAAAGACCTGAGGAAATTGGAACCCTTATGCACTGCTGGTGGGAATTTAAAGTGATGAAGTCCTGTGGAAAATGGTATGGTATTTCTTCAAAAAAATTAAACAGAATGACCATAGGACCTAGGAATTCCAAGTATAGGTATAAATGCCAGAGAGATTCAAAGAGTTGAATGCAATTATCAAACAGATATTTGCACACCTTATTCATAGCAGTATTTCCCACAATATTGAATAGGTGAGACTAACCCAAATGTTCACCGAAGGTTGACTGGATAAACAAAATGTGGCATATACATACAATGGAATATAATTCAGCCTTTGTGAAGAATGAAATTTTGATATATGCTACTACGCGGATGAAACTTGAAAACATTATGCTGACTGAAATAGGCCAGAGATAAAAGAATGGATGTTGTATGATTCTACTTGTATATTGCAGTTGTTGTTTGGTCACTCAGTCATGGCTGATTCTTTGCAACCCCATGGATTGCAGCATGCCAGGCGTCCCTGTCCTTCACCATCTCCCAGAATTTGCTCAAACTCATGTCCATCGAGTCAAAGATGCCATCCAACCATCTCATCCTCTGTTGTCCCCTTCTCCTCCTGCCTTCAATCTTTCATAGCATCAGGGTCTTTTCTAATGAGTTAGCACTTCCCAGCAGCTGGCCAAAACATTGGAGCTTCAACTTCAGCATCAGCCTTTTCAATGAATATTCAGGATTGGTTTCCTTTAGAATTGACTGTTTTGATCTTCGTGCAATCCAAGGGACTCTATAAAGAGTCTTGTCCAACACCACAGTTCAAAAGCATCAGTTCTTCAGTGCTCAGCGTTCTTTATGGTCCAACTCTCACATCCATACACGACTCCTGGAAAAACCAGAGCTTTGACTATACAGACATTCGTCAGCAAAGTAATGTCTGTTTTTAGCAGGCTGTCTAGGTTTGCTACAGCTTTTCTTCCTAGGAGCAAGAATCTTTTAATTTCATGGCTGCAGTCACCATCTCCAGTGACTTGGAGACCAAGAAAATAAAATCTGTCACTGTTTCCATTGTTTCCCCATCTATTTGCCAGAAAGTGATGGGAGCAGATGCCATGATCTTCATTTTTTGAATGTTGACTTTTCACTCTCATCTTTTCACTTTCATCAAGAGACTGTTTCTGACTCTTCACTTTCTACCGTAAGGGTGATATCATCTGCATATCAGAGGGTATTGATATTGGTATTGATTCCAACTTGTGCTTCATCCAGCCTGTATTTCACATGATAAACTGTTAAGTTAAATAAGCAGGGTGACAATATACAGCCTTGACATACTCTTTTCCTAATTTGAAACCTGTCCGTTGTTCCATGTTTGGTTCTAACTGTTGCTTCTTGACCTGCATAGATTTCTCAGGAGGCAGATCAGGTGGTCTGGTATTCCCTTCTCCTTAGGAATTTTCCACAGTTTGTTGTGATCCATGCAATCAAAGGCTTTAGTGTAGTCAATGAAGCAGAAGTAGATTTTCTGAAATTCTCTTGCCTTTTCTATGATCCAATTGATGTTGGCAATTTCATTCCTGGTTCCTCTGCCTTTTCTAAATCCATCCTGTACATCTGGAAGTTCTTGGTTCATGTACTGTTTTGAAGCCTAGCTTGGAGTATGTTGAGCATTACTTTGCTAGTGTGTGAAATGAGTGCAATTGTGTGGTAATTTGAACATTCTTTAGCATTGCCTTTCTTTAGGATTGGAATGAAAATTGAAATTTTCCAATCCTGTGGCCACTGCCGAGTTTTCCAAATTTGCTGGCATATTGAGTGCAGAACTCTCATAGCATTATCTTTTAGGATTTGATATAGCTCAACTGGAATTCTATCACCTCCACTAGCATTGTTCTTAGTGATGCTTTCAAGGGCCCACTTGACTTTACACGCTAAGACATCTGACTCTAGGTGAGTGATCACATCATCATGGTTATCTGGGTCACTAAGGTTTTTTCTGTACAGTTCCTTTGTGTATTCTTGCCACTTCTTCTTAATATCTTATGTTTCTCTTAGGTCCATGATGTCTCTGTCCTTTATCGAGCCCATCTTTGCATGAAATATTCCCTTGGTATCTCTGATTTTCTTGAAGAGATCTCTAGTCTTGCCCATTCTATTGTTTTCCACTAGTTCTTTTCATTGCTCACTGAGGAAGGCTTTCTTATCTCTCCTTGCTATTCTTTGGAACTCTGGATTCAGATGGGTACATCTTTCCTTTTCTCCTTTGCCTTTTGCTTCTCTTCTTTTCTCTAATATTTGTAAGGCCTCCTCAGACAACCATTTGCCTTTTTGTATTTCTTTTTCTTGGAGATGTTTTTCTATCACTGTACAATGCTACAAACCTCTGTCCATAGTTCTTCAGGCACTCTATCAAATCTAATCCCTTGAGTCTATTTGCCACTTCCAATATATACTCATAAGGGGTTTGATTTAGGTCTTACATGAATGGTTTTCCCTACTTTCTTCAATTTAAGTATGAATTTGGCAGTATGGTGTTCATGTTCTCAGCCACAGTCAGCTCCCAGTCTTGTTTTTGCTGACTATATAGAACTTCTCTATCTTCAGATGCAAAGAATATAATTAATCTGATTTCAGTATTGACCATCTGGTGATGTCCATGTGTAGAATCTTTTTTTTGTGTTGTTGGAAGAGAGTATTTGCTCTGACCAGTGTGTTCTCTTGGAAAAACTTCGTTATTCCAAAACTTTCTTTGTCCTGCTTCATTTTGTATTCCAAGGTCAAACTTGCCTGTTACTCCAGGTATCTCTTGACTTCCTACTTTTGCATTTTAGTCCCGTATGATGAAAAGTACATCTTTTTTTGGTGTTAGTTCTAGAAGGTCTTGTACATCTTCATAGAACCATTCAACTTCAGTTTCTTTGGCATTAGTGGTTGGGGCATAGACTTGAAATACTGTGATATTGAATGATTTGCCTTGGGAATGAATAGAGTTCATTCTGTCTGTCTACTTATATGTGGTTAATAAAACAACCCAGAGAGATATAGAGGCTTCCCTGGAGCCTTAGTCATAAAGAATGCTCCTGCAATGCAGGAGATGCAGATTGGGCCCTTTGGTTGAAAGGATCCCCTGGAGAAGAAAATGGAAGCCAACTCTCTTGCCTGTGAAATCCCATGGACAGAGGAGCCTGGCTGACTACAGTCCATGGGATTGCAAAGAGTCAGTTACAAATTAGCGACTAAACCATCACCACTATAGAGACATAGAATAGTGTTGGAAACCATACAAGAGGCAGAAGAATAGGGAGTCATTTAATGGGTACAGTTTCAGCTTGGGATGATGAAAGTTATGCACATTAGTAGTGATGATTATTGCATAACAATGTGAATATACTTAATGCCGCCTAACTGTACACTTAGAAATGGTTAAATTGGTAAATTTTATGTTATGAATATTTGTCACAATATTTAAGAATAGGGAAAAATATCTATCTAGATCACTGAATACTTGCAGTTAGGACAAAAAAAGGAAGTTTTGTTAATATTTGTGGTTATATCACTCTTGACCAGTTACGTTCTTGGTCCTTTATGTAGATTTTTTTCGTATAATTTTCATATTAATCTACACTACATACTTTGACTGATTTCAAGGATGTTGAAATTCCCACTTTGACTTAAACTTGCAATATATGTAAGTAGTAGATGCAAAGTTTAAAAAGATGCCTCTCTGGCCCCAAAATTCAGGCCTTGCAAGTATACTTTTGGCAGTATTACAGGAATGTATTTCCTACATTCAACAATAAAAGTGTTTCATCTACTTAATTTTAATTTTGCAGATAAATAGTTTATAGTCATAACAAATTAGTGCTATCATGACCAACTAAATTTTCACAAGCAAAAAGAGGATCACAGTTTGTTTATTACTCTCAGTTTTACTTCAATTGTATGTACATAATAATTATAGAAAACATCATGTGCTAAATTATAACACACATAATAAATGCATTTAGTTGAATATTTTAAAGATTATTGTTATTATAACAGACATAAGAATACTGCAAGATAAGTTTGTCCCTTTATGTTTGCTGGAAGCATATACAGTAATCCCAAACAGAAAGTTACAGAGAAAAGTGTTTATGGTTAAATATTTTGTTCTAATAAATGTGTAGTATACTGAATTTACTAATTGAATACTTGAGCATGATTAAGCAAAGTCAGTCCTGTCACTAGTAATAAATAAATATATCATTAAATTATAGTTGATTGAGAAATATATGTTTAATAATTTAATAATATAACACAGCTTCCCTGGTGGCTCAAGCAGTAAATGTTTTATATTTAATAATATAAAACAGTTCCCTCGGTGCCTCAAATGATAAAGAATCTGCCTACAATGCAGGAGACCACTGTTGAATTGCTGGGTCAGGAAGATACTCTGGAGAAAGAAATGGCAACACACTCCAGTATTCTTGCCTAGAAAATTCCATGGACAGAGGAACCTGGCAGACTGCAGTTCATGGGGTCACAAAGAGTCGGACACGATTGAGTGACGAACATTTTCACTTACATTGATGAACATGGATTTCTAACTGGAGATGTTAGAACATAATCCATGTATGTAAATATGTGTGGACATATATATTTTCATCATAAATCATGCTCCAAATAAGAAACTTCATCTGAATACCCTATTTTCTTAGAAGAGTACGTCAAAATATCAGGAAAAAGAAGAAATTTCTTAAATGTAATCACCTAGGTTGTGTTTTAAGAAATATTTTAAAAGAAGAAATGTCTATCTCAACTAAGGTCCTTTCTTTTCTTTTTTTTAAATTTTGTTAAACATAAATTTTTAAATTTTATTTGGAGGTTAATTACTTTACAATATTGTATTGCTTTTCAAATGTGTTTGATTCAGTCTTTCTCTCAAATTGGAACAGAAGGGTATTTGTAATACATTTTAATTTTTTACCCAAGGGATTATATAGTAATAAGAATTATGTTTCCTTTTGAAAATAAGTAAAAATTTCTGTATTAAGTTCTTGAATGTTCCATACTTTTAAGCTATATGCTTTTTAAAATGTTTCAAATGCACTTACATAAATATAACTGAATATGCATTCTCACATAAAACTTGCTGAAAAACAACTTTAGGATGAATTTTAATGAATTATATTTAGTAAAACCATCATCAACATATCAATAATACAGAACTAGCCTTCACTGTCATTTGAAATTTTAGTTAAGAATCAAAACAAAAGACTTCCCTAGTGGTCCAGAGGAGAAGGGAAAGGCTGCCGACTCCAGTATTCTGGCCTGGAGAATGCCATGGACTGTACGGTTCATGGGGTCATAAAGAGTTGGACATGACTGAGCGGTTTTCATTTTCACTTGGTGGTCCAGTGGTTAGAATTCCACATTTCCATTGCGGGGAACACAAGTATCCTTGGTCAGGGAACTAACATTCCTACATGCCACAAGGTGTAGCAAATAATAAAATACCATTTTTTTTAATTAAAAAGAATCAAAAAAATAAAAGAACATTAAAATTTTTCCCATTGAGATGCATCTGTGGTCATTCTTGTTCTATTATCTCATCCTGCTGGAGACTAGGTATTCTTCATCCAAATGCTAAATTTTCTTAGGGTCTTACTGGTTATTAAACATCATTGTTTCATTTCGTTTAAAAGATTTAAATAACAAGAGGGATTAAGATGACACTAAAATCAATAAAAACAACAAGCAGAAACTTAATTTAGATATAAAACCTACTTTGACAGGCTGGATTACAAGAAAGTTATTAGATAGCATAATAAATTAGTTCTTTAGCACAGAGGTACTCCTAAAATATTGATACTGTGAAATGTTTTTCTAATGGGCATAAATAAAATCTTTTTACTAGATAATGATTTTATTTTCTTTTTTGACTATCCACATATAGAATTGAAATTCTTTTATCTGGAATTTGAGAATAAACATAAGATAAAAATCAATATATTTTCTAAGAAGCAGGATAGACAAAATGGAGAAAAGAACAAAGAACGTGGTAAACACCAGGATATCACTATGATTTGGGAAACAGTGAAGACAAAGTGGGATGTAGAAGAGTAATGGAGAGTTGCTGTTTGACAGACATTAATGTTTTAATATACAAGATGAATGAGTTCTAGAGATCTGCTATACAACATTGTGTCCATAGTTAACATACTCTATTATGCACTTAAAAATGTATTAAGAGAACAGATATCATGTTAAGTGCTCTTACAACAACAATAATGATAATAATCATAGAAGGAGTAGCTAATGAGTGATACACATGGATGAATAAAGTAACCTATTAATGGCCAAAAAAATAGATGAGCAGCACATGAAAAGTAAATGAGACAGATGGCAGAATATGTAGGACAAGGAGGGAAATAAAAGTTTGCTCATATACTGATTATGTTATTTAACTGCCGAATTTTAAACTACTAAGGTATATGGCATGGTATTTGAGCAAATATAATGAACAGTTTATAGTGGTAATATGTCAAAGACATAAATAGAATGGGAATGCTCTGTTAAATAGTAAATGATCCCATTCTTGAGTGTATATTAATTCTTTTTCTCAATTGCATCATATTTTCCCTTTTGTAAATGCTGTCACTATCATTACCCCGGAGAGTACTACCTGCAGAAGAATGAATTATTTTCTTTTTTAACAATACATTATTTTTAGATTACTATGTAAAAGATTTTCTATGATTAAAGCTAGTCAATGTATGCCTATTATATGCTTATATTTACATAAATTCACACAGATGGTCAGACTGATTTTTTGTGTGTGTGTTGCAAGTCCTAATCAAAGTCTTTGTGCATGCTATCAGCCTTGGGAATAGAAGGTTAGACAGAAGTATTAATACAGTGTTGAACTCTTGCCAAGTTCTTCATTCATTTTAAATATCACTAGAGTTGTTTTTAGTCATTAATTTTGTAACAGGAAATTGATCCCTGTTCAAGGTATAATGGAGAGCTTCAGGATTTTGATAACTTTGATGACATTTCTTAAAGTCAATGATGTTAAAGGATCAGGATGTGTTTAATGTACACGTAGACGATGTCTAGTGATACTGTGCATCTCTGTCATTTTCGGTCAGAGGAAAATAATAGGACACTGGGAAATTGCAGTAATCCTTCCTAAGGTTGCGCTGTGGCATTTTTACAGGTCTGTGTGAACACTTGGGCACTTTCTCAGTTCATCATTCGTGAGTTGTTTCACCAGCCCTGTCAACAGTTATTCCTCTAAGGAGTAATCATCTGCATCTTGCAATCCTCTAGGATTACAAAGTCATCCTGCAAATAGCAGATTGACGCTGCTTACTTGAGTCTCAAAATGGCAATATGCTGTCATATAACCCTGAGTTGCCAGATGGAAATAGGGTCCAGTAGTAATTGGGAAGCTCCAAATGTTTGGAATAGTTGTATTCTCTAGTTTAAGCACTTGCCTTGTTTTTCCCTATGTTTTTCCCTATGTTTTTTGAATATTAATAGTTATCACGGGGCATAAAAGATATACATCTTAATGAGCAAAACTAAATAGGCATTCTAATGTTCTTGAACTGACAAGCTAGAGACTGAGATGGGCTCTACACAGATGACATTTTTTTTTTTTTAATGGGAATATAATAGCCTCTGGAGATACTGACCAGGACAGATAGATGTTTCTTCAGGTCTACTTAGACACTAGAGATTTATGATATGAATCTATTAGAATATATTTCATCAGCTCTTTAAATGTGGAACAAAGAAGTGACCTTGATTTGAAAAGTTTTAGAAACACATCAATGTGAAATAGATGATTTGGACATTTTGTTGACACTTGGGAAAATTTTGTTTGGAAAGGAGCATTCTTTTTGCTTCTAACTCAGTAGTCAGAATCAGCAACTTTGACCAAGTGACACAGGACATTAATGTGGGGATTATAATTTGAAGCTGAAATTTAACTGAAAAGCAGTCTCAGCCTGTCTTTCTGTCTCTCTTTCTCTCCGTTTACGTGGTACATTCTATTAATCTTAAATAAATCTATAATTCTTACAAAATAAATGAACTATCACCTGTTACTAATTGCACAATATAATATCATTTTTCTAACCACTGTTTTCTGACTATAGCTCAGTAATAGATCTCTGTGATTAAAAAAATAGCAGCTATAATTGATACCAGGTTTTGTTTTGCTTTTGGAAATATAAGAACAATCATGTATTATTTGATCCATAAAAATGCATGTAACAAATTTGTAAGTTAAAAGCAGAGTAAAACAGTTATCAATGAAACCACAACCATTACTGCTACCTTACTTTTCCCCATTCCATCATCACTGTAGTGAGAATAAATCAATAAGAATTAATTCTCACTGTATTAAGAATTAATTTTTTGAATTGTTTTTAAAATTTGGAGTTTCACTCATATGCTATAAGTATGTAATTATTATATGCATGAATTCTTATACAAGGTACATTAGTTTTATTTACTTGGTGATTTTTAAAAGTGTTTTAATACTTTAAAAAGTTTTTGATATTTTCATTTATCATTCAACATTGTATTTCTAAATTTTATCCATGTTACGCTATGAAGTTTTTAAAATTTGTTACCGCTCTTATATAATATCATTTCAACATAAATACACTGATTTATTTATATATTTTCCTATATTTCGGGGCAATTTACATTTTTGTTGATATAATGTTATTTTGATTATTCTTATATGTGTTTTCTATGGTGTATTTGCAAAAGTTTAGTCTAGAAGCAGAGCCTCTGGTTTTTAGTATTTGCACATATCATTTTATAAGATCATACCAAATTTGCTTCAATATAATTGCATCAGGATTTTCCACTAGAAAATATACACAGTTCCCTATGTTCTATATTCCCACCATTTTTGGTGTTGTCAGACACTGCTAGTCTTATGAATACAAAAGTTTCTTACTTTAGTCTTAATTTGGCATATTCCTAATTAGTAATGAGGATCTTTCATTTGCTTTTCTTGTTTGGTTCATGGTCTAAATAAACTCTTCTTTGGTTTGAATACCATTTGTTTCCCAAAGCCAAAAAGAAATTATTTTTTCTTGTAAAGGTTTTGGAGTTTTTGTTTTCCTTAAGTCTTTATTTGAAATTAACTGTAACGGATGGCATGAGCTAATTTCATTGGTTTATATATATATATATATATGAATGACTAATTGTCCCAGAACCATTAATTAACTAGTCTCTTCTTTCCTCAATTATTTATTAATGACTGTCATGTGTCTTCTATCATATATTTCATGTTCTTCAATTAATGGATGTGTTAAATCTAGTTTGTCTATTCCTGTTTCAGGACCACATTAACTTAAATATGTTAAGTTTTCTAATATAGATTAGAAAAATATATTAGTTTTCTAATAAACCCTGGTATTTGATAAAGATCATCCAAACTTGCTCTTCTTTTTCAGGAACCTTTCAGTTACTCTTGGGCCTTGTAATTCCATACAGATTTTACAAAAATTCTGATAAAAATATAATAATTTAAATAGATCGGTATTAAAAAAATGTGTGTTCTCTGTTTACGCCTCATAATGAACTTTTTAATTTTCTGTGAAAATATCTTTCTGTATTTTAGGTTGACAGAGATGACATTTTAATCACCATTGCAAATGATGTCTGATGTATCAATATTCTGTTTGAATGTGTTCTGTCAATATTTTAGTTTTCCAAAAATGCAATAAATGTTTTTACCTTAATGCTACACTCAGCAACTTTTGTAATACCTCTTTCAATTTTAGTATTTGTATTAATATTTTGGTAGCTTCTACACAATTATATCTTATTTGAATAATGCCAATTCATTTCTTTCCTTCTACTCCTTATAAAGCTATTTTTTTCTTATCTTATTGCATTGGGAATGTTTTTCAATACAAAGTTAAAAAATTGTGTTGTTATCCTTATGTTGCCTATGATTTTATTTTTTTATTTATTTTTTAATTTTTTTTTATTTTTTTAATTTTAAAATCTTTAATTCTTACATGCGTAGAACACTTTTAAACTTTCAACACGAAAAATTATTTTCCTGTGGGTTATTTTTTATTAAATTAAAGATAATTCTAGTTTACTAATAGTTGTTTTCATGGATAAAATTTGAATTAATAACTTGATATGCCTGTATTCACTGAATTACTCATTTGTAATCACATTTATAGATTTTTAGTGATTGACCACCCTTGCAATTCTGAAGAAATCAACCATAGTTATGCTATAGCACCTACATATACACTGCTAGATTAAGTTAACTAATATTTTATTTAGGAGTTTTATATCTATATTTATAAAGAAGTACCCTATACTTTACCCTTCTATCATCTTCTTATCTAAAATTAATAATGAAGATATACAACCTCACAGAACAAATTGGAGAGTATTTCTTCATTTTAATTGTCTCTTCTTAGAATTTAAAAGAAATTAGTCATAAAACGTATTTGTACTGGAATTTGCTTTTTGGAACATTTGGAAAAACTGATTCAATTAGCTTACTTATCTGTTTAAGGAGCGGTTGAAGTTCATTTCTTCCTAATTTAAGACTGGTTATACAGATTTTCTAAGAATGTGCACTTTTTTTTTTCCTCACTAGCAGATAAACTTTTACTTTTTCATCAAAGACTGATATATAAATGAGTGTTATGCTTAGCCGCTCAGTCATGTCTGATTCTGCAACCCCATGGACTGTAGCCCACCAGGTTACTGTGGTCACTGGGATTCTCCAGGCAAGAATACAGGGGTGGGTAGCCATTTCCTTCTCCGGGGGATCTTCCTGACCCCAGGGATCGAATCCAAGTCTCCCTCATTGTAGGCAGATTCTTTACTGTCAGAGCCACCAAGGAAGCCCTATATATACACATATACATACACTAATTTCTTACTATTTTTATTTCTATAATGATCCTTTTTGTTATATTAGATATTTTAAACAGATTCACTTATAAGTATATGCATTTATATTATTTAATAAATTTATCATTATGTTTATTTGCATTTTATTTAAGATTCAACTGACACTGACTTCTTAAAATTTTCTGGGTAGCTTGTTTAAATCTTCATGGGTGGCCAATTTATATAGATATGCTCTATGCTCTTAATAATATTCCTCAATTGTTGGTTTCAGAGTGATATATATGTCTTTTAACTTAGTTTGGTAATTCTTTTGTTCAAATCTTTAAATATATATTTATTTATAAAAGTTAACATATTTTTGTTGTCTTAGCTTCTCAGATTTTGAGAAACGAATGTTGAGAAATCTCACTATAATTCAGTTCAGCTCAGTCACTAAGTCGTGTCCAGCTCTTTGTGACTCCATGAACTGCAGAGTATATCCAAACCCATGTCCATTGAGTCGGTGATGCCATCCAACCATCTCATCCTCTGTCATCCCCTTCGCCTCCTGCCCTCAATCTTTCCCAGCATCAGGGTCTTTTCAAATGAGTCAGCTGTTCTTATCAGGTGGCCAAAGTATTGGAGTTTCAGCTTCAACATCAGTCCTTCCAATGAACACCCAGGACTGATCTCATTTAGGATGGACTGATTGGACCTCCTTGCAGTCTAAGGAACTCTCAAGAGTCTTCTCCAACACCACAGTTCAAAACCATCAATTCTTCGGTGCTCAGCTTTCTTTATAGTCCAACTCTCACATCCATACACGACCACTGGAAAAACCATAGCCTTGACTAGACAGACTTTTGTTGGCAAAGTAATGTCTCTGCTTTTTAATATGCTCTCTAGGTTGGTCATAACTTTCCTTCCAAGGAGAAAGCATCTTTTTATTTCATGGCTGCAGTCACCATCCGCAGTTATTTTGGAGCCCCCCAAAAATTGTCAACCACTGTTCCCACTGTTTCCCCATCTATTTGGCATGAAGTGATGGGACCTGATGCCATGATCTTAGTTTTCTGAGTGTTTGTCAGTTGTTCCCTATAGTTGGTTAGAACTTTTGCCCTGCTTGTCCCTTTTCTAGCTTACAGCATGAGACACAAAATGTCACTTTCTTGGACCAGGAAGATGAGGACTGTAGATAAGTGGGACTGAGAGATGAGGAAGAAGAATCCTGGTCCCAGAAAAATTTGAAGGAAAATTATTTAATATCAGAATTGGAAGTTCAAGTGTATAAAGGGGGGGACTACTTCAGCCATCCCTATTTTAGATTATGTGGCACATGTAGCCCTACTTAATCTAAGACTTCTGTTAGGTGTAAACAAGCACACAATTGCTACATAACCTTAATTAATGGAACATTGTGTAGTGACTCTCACTTTCCTATTTATATAAATTTGAAAATTTGAGGCTGTTTATGTTTTGTTATGTTATTTGTAAATAGCATACTGTGGGATGTTATTTGATTTTCCATTTGGGTTTTCCATGCTTTTGTTTAACCAACAAGTTTAGTCCTTTGATGACTGATATTTCTGACTTATTTCTTCAACTTACTTAGTGTTTAATCATTGCCCCACTTTTTAAGAACTTTATCCCTCCTTTAATTTTATATAACAATTGAAAATATTTCTTTTACCTTGGGACTCTTTCACTGTTTCAACTCTAATCTGTTTTTATAGATTATTCTGTTCATGATTTTACCTTCTGTTTTGTAGCCCAATACATTTGATGTTATTATTATTATACAGATAACTTTTATTTAGATTTTAATAAATTTATAATATCTGGCTGGTTTAAATAACAAAAATTTGTTGTCTCACAGTTTTGGCGCTAGTGATAAAGAACCCACCTTCTAATGCAGAAGACGTAAGAGACATGGGTTGGATCCCTGGGTCAGGAAGATCCACAGGAGGAGGGCACCGAAAACCACTCCAATATTCATGCCTGGAGAATCCCATGAACAGAGTCTGGCAGGCTGTGGTCCACAGGGCTGCAAAAAGTTGACATGACTGAAGTGACTTAGCACATGGTCTTGAAAGCAAGATATCCAAAATCAAAATGTCATTAGGGTTGTCAATAGCTCTTTCATTTTGGGAGCTCTTAAAGGAAAAATCTGTTCTAACCTCTCTCCTTGGCTTTCAGATGGTGTCTTCATGTTCACATGGCACTTGTATTTCATTTTACCCAAACCACTTTTTTATCACTATACTTTCATACATCTTAGACCATTCTTCTGGAATAATATTTTTTCCTTCCCGAAACATATACTTTAAATATTTCTATAGGGGAAGATTATTTGCGGATAACACTGTTGTTTATTAGATATAGCACTATTTTACTCATTATTAATATATAGTTTTGCTATGTAAGCAAATTTAGGTTGATGCCTATTTTTCCTTTCCATTCAATCTCTGGCTTCCATTAGTGTCAAAACATCCGAAATTAATCTGTTGGTCTATCATTTCATTTTTAGTGCTGCTTTTATGTTCTTTCTTTTGTGTTTGTTTTTATCAACTGTCTCTTACAATTTTATCATAACTTACTTATATTGTTTCATGTATATTACGGGTCCTATTTCTATGAATTTATCTCTGATTAGTTTTATTCAGTACTATTAAAACACAAATTTTCCAAATGGAAAAGATTTTTCCTCAAGGAGGATGAATCTTGCTGATTCTAGGTAAAAGGAAATCTATGTGGCATTTAAAAATTCATTTATGTAAAATAATAAAAATCATTTTGGAAAGAACAAAGATGATTTTATATAAGAATGTATTTTTTTCTCCCTCATTTTTTTAAACTAAAAATTGCTGAACTTTCTCCAAAGTTTGCATAGGTGCTAAGTCATCTTACATAGACAGACAAGTAAAGGGGAAAAAAAATGTTAAAAAATGAAAAGAGATACATCAATATATGATACTTGTTTTTCTTTTTCTGACTTACTTCATTCTGTGTGACAAACTGTAAGTTCATCCACATCATTACAAATGATCCAATTTCATTCCTTTTCTATGGTTGAGTAATATTCCAATTGTGTGTATATCAACATCTGCATCCGTTCATTTGTTGATGGGCATTTAGTTTGCTTCCATGTCCTAGCTTATATAAATAGTGCTGCAGTGAACACTGGGGTACATGTATGTTTTTGAACTATGGTTTTCTCAGGGTATATGCTCAGTAGTGGGATTGCTGATGAACCTGTTTTCAGGGAAGTATGTAGAGAAAGGACTTGTGGACACAGTGAGAAAAGGGGAGGATGGGAAGAATTGAGAGACTAGCACTGACATATATACACTACCATGTGTAAAATGGCTAGCCAGTGGGGAGCCGCTGTGTATAGCAGGAGCTCAGTGCCCTGTGATGACCTAGAGGGGTGGAATGGGGGGGTAGGAGGGAGGTTCAAGAGGGGTAGGATATATGTATACATATAGCTGATTCACTTTGTTGTACAGTAGAAACTAATACAATATTGTAAAGCAATTATACTCCAATAGTAAAACAAATACATGAAAAACAATAACAAAAAAGAGATGGTTCCTCTTTCTATGAGCATACACAGGGTTCTTGGCTATTTTTGGCTTATTAACTCTAACGACTTTTTTTCTTCTCTTGGAAAAAAAGTTGTGATAACATGCTATATTGATGTTATAGGAATAAGTATTTTAAATATTAAAATATTCACAGATTTGTACCTCAGATTTTATCTTGAAAATAACAGTGCGCATGTGTACTCAGTCACTTTAGTTGTGTTTGACTCTTTGTGACCCTATGGACTGTAGTCTGCCAGGCTCCTCCATCCATGTGATTCTTCTAGGAAGAATACTGGAGTAGGCTGCCATGACCTCTTCCAGGGGATTTTCCCAACCCAGGGATTGAACCTGCATATCCTGCATTGCAGGCAGATGATTTGCTAAACCAAGTATTTTAAATATTAAAATAGTTAGAGATTTGCAGCTCAAATTTCATTTTGAAAATAATATCTCTATTTAAAATTATTATCCTAAAAGTCCTAGTACCAGTTTGTTCATTCACTTATTCTACAAATATGTATTAAGGTAATAATGTAGGTCATCAATCTACCCCTCTTTTGAATTTTTCTTGACATCTAGAAGAAATGCCAAAATTATAATGGGAATCACTTGAAGTTAGGGGAAGAAAGGAAATGATAGTTTTTTTTTTTTAAGTATTATTTAAAAACGTATAATGGGGGAAATAGTTGTAAACCCATATATAATGGTATACTACAGTTTTAAGCTCTCATTTACTTAGATTTTTTCAGAAGCAAGAAGTATGATAAAGAGAATTCAATGCCATCCTTGAAATATCAGTCTTGTAGTTGTAAATTACTGCAACAAAGTTAACCCTTATCCATAGTCATTTTGGCTGCTGCTTATGGGTTCATGTCCTGCTGCATCCCTATTGTACTCAGTTTAGAAATAACTTAGCTTCCTACTGCAAATCCTTTATAATGAGGACAATTTAATCCTAAACTTCCATTGTAAGCTGTTCTTACAGAGAATTTGTTTCATTGATAATATTTTAGTTGATCTTCTTTAGAAGTAACACTTCATCTTTTGTGATATCTTGGCTAGTTATGAAGGATTACTCTAAGCAATGATTCTTAATCTATTTTTTTCGTTAAATTTATAAACAATCATTGAATATGTTTAATACACCTACATATTAATGTATTTAAGTTAAATTTAATGACAAAATATATTAACTAGGCAGATAGTGTAAAAAATATTTAATACATTTTAGTGTTCATTTAGGACACCAGAGTTTAACTCAGAAATTAATGTATTTATTCTGCTAACGTTTAATGAAGGGATGTGGCTATAAATTACAAATAATAATCAAAATTAGTTTTGTTCATCATTTGTTTTAAAATAAGGGTCTATAGGGCCAGAAAGTTAATGGAAAAAAAAAAAATCCTCTGCTTTCATGAAGTTTACCATCTAAGTAACTAACACTAAATTAAGCAAATTTGAACTAGGCAAAGATATTTCATAGAAAAGAAACTCCTTGACTTAGTTAAATGGAAGGAACAAATTCTCATTTCCAAGTATAAGTTTTGGAGTTAAGACAACTCAACTTGAAATGCCTTTGGGCCAATTTTCTCATTTTTTTAAGTTCCCACCTCTCTTCTCCCTAACTCCTCCTACTACCCGCCGTTTTCTTGTGTTGTGCGGTTATGATATCCCAAGCACAGTCCCCGGCACATACCTCAGCTACTTCCAAAGATTTCATTGACCTCCCCTGCCACACACATTTTCCTTTGAGAAAAGAATAATTCAGAGACTGAGAAATAGAGTAGTGAGTTAAAAATAGGTGAAACAGAACCAGTGTCACCCCGGGCTAATTTTACTTTGCTTCCATGTGGTGGGAAAATTGGGGATAATTGCTTCTTATTATAATTTCTTTTCCTGTCTTCTCTCCAAAAATCAAGTTTTCAAGCAAATACTTGCATTCAAGTGAGAGAATTTCTGGAAGTTCAAGTCTATCATTTCACTCAGGCAGTAACCCTTGACTTGGAATAACAGATCCACTAGAACCTGTGGATTCAACTGCTTCATATGATAAATTAGAGTAGTAAAACCTAAACCACAAGGTCATTAGGAGGATTAAATTAGAAAATATCTACAAAACACCAAGCAAGCAATACAAAAGGTGCCAGCAACTATTAATGTATATTAATTAGATGTGGATAGATCATATTTATTTATAGAAGTGGTCTTGAAACTTTATCTTCATATTTTATGAACATATTTTAAAAGCCAAACTAGAATCATTCATTTTATTTCTAGAATTTTTACTCTTTGTAGAAGAAAACTACAATAGAATAGTTTTATTGAAATGTACAAGATATACATATTTTATACATGAAATTCACAACACTATGCATGATCCTTCCTTATGTAACATTTTTTTTTTCATAAAATCAAATACCTTTATTTTTGCTCCCTTCAGCAGCGCATGAGAAGTGGCTATGACCTCAGCAGTAGGCCTGGAATCTTTGCCCTATTGAGAAGCCAGAATCTCATCTCAACCATTCAGCTGTTTCCTCAGACCGTAAGTGGAAGAGGTGGTGGCCAACCCCAGTGCTGTAACCTGGAGGAGATCAGGGTCAACCTGGCAAGGTTGCTAGCTGCCTGATCTCCAGTCTGGGGCTGGAACTTCTGTTTGCCTGAGTAAAGAGACATCAGTCCTAGGATTTCTTCACATCGTGCCTTGCTTCTGCAATGGCCAGGAGTCTGGTCCTTGAGCTGTCCCCTCATGGTACCCTGGGGCAGGCCCACTGGCTCTTTTGGCTCAAGGATCTCAAGAAGCTATCCTTGGAGGCCCTTGAGGCAATGCCGGAAGCATGGTGGTGCTCAAGTTGTGGCTGACACACTCTAGCTCACATGCTCACACTGCCATCACAGAGGCTGAGTGAGCAGTCACCCAGGGCAGGGGATCCCAGCTCATTCCGTTCCCATGGGACAAGTGACTGGAAGGTAACAACACCAGAGTAAGCCAGTGCCTTCCTGAGTCCGCACCCAGGAATACCTTCCAGTTGTCCAAGCAGCCATAGTTGTAATGATTCCTAAAAATTGTTCCTGGCCTGCAGCCACCGATGCTCCTTCTTGTTGATGTGCCTTTCAACGCTAGTCTCACCTCGACTGATGAGCACAGCCTGCCATACAGTTAAGGCACCCAGGGCAAGTGCCACAGAACTGCACAGGAACCAGAGGTAGACAAGACTCTTGTGAGTCACTCTTTCTTGGAAGGAGAGAATGGGTGGTGGAGTCTGGTGGCAAGTCTAGATGGCAGCATAAGCCTCCTGGAAAAGGTCCCAGCTTCCACAGCTATTGCAGATGCTGCAGTGGTGTGTTCAGGCTGGCATGGGGTTAATGCACTTCTTAAAGATGGAGATTGTTATCCTATCATTCCTGCCCTGGGGTGGGTATCCAGGTGAGGTGGTGATAGCCTGGTAGTAATGGAAGACTGTGAGAATCAGATTCCAGTGACTATGGAAGAAATGCCAGCAGAGCCAGGGCACGGAGTAGATTTGGAGGATGAGAGGCAGGACACACAGATAGGCGATGGCCACAATGGAGCTGGTCAGCACGATCACCAGCACCACAAACACCACCTCATACCAGCGGATCATGTTGTCCACCGGCCAGTAGATAGGCTCAAAGGCAGCGTCCACGGCGGTGTCACTGCCCCCGAAGGAGCTGTAGAGCAGGGAGCGCAGGCAGAGCTTGCCACAGTCCTGGCACTGCATCAGGCCGTGGAGCAGAAGTGGGCAGTGGCACCTGTAACCCAGAAGCAGAAGCAGGCACAGGCAGAGGCAGGCAGGGCCCAGCACAGGCTCCTCTGGCCCCACATGGCTCCTAGGAAAATGCAGGAACGTGAAGGGCCAGCCTGGATCCTGACCCTCCATGCCCCACAGGTGGACAGCTTAGAGGCAGAGACCTAAGGCTGAGGACCTCTGGGCCAGTCACCAGCTGTGGGAAATAGGGAGGCAGCCCCAAGCTCAAGCAGGGTCTCTGGAATTGTCTGTGTGGACAGACCACTGGATGGAGCCCAACCAATGTGCACAAAGCTATCCACATGGCCCTGTGGGCCCGGCCACTGTAGCAGAGGTATCCAGGGTCTCCTGCCTGCCCTGTGCTGTGCTTAGTTGCTCACCCATGTCCGACTATTTGTGACCACAAGGACTGTAGCCCACCAAGCTCCTCTGTCCATGGGGATTCTCCAGGCAAGAATACTGGAGTTGGTTGCCATGCTTTCCTCCAGGGAATCTTCCCAATCCAGGGATCTAACCCAGGCCTCCTGGATCATGGAAGTACTTAAAAAATACTTGCTGAATGAACAAACTGGAGGGATGAAGTGGAAAGGCTGGTCAAATGTCCATCTGTCCCATTTGGTCTCTATCTTGAAGTATCTTAGAGATACAGTACAAGTCGAATCCTATCCCTGGAGATGAATTTCCAAATCTGTGAAATGGGCAAGTTGGCTGAGCTGACCTTCCAGCTCCACACTTCAGGGCAGCCCAGATGGTGTGCTCTGTCTGGTTTGAGGGCATGGCTGTGCAGAGCAGGAACTCCAGCTCACAAGACCTGGGAACAGAGCCCGACGCATAGCCCGCCACCCATAGGGCCAGCCTGCAGACCTGGACCCACTGTCAGCCCATCGCTCTAACATGTTTTATCTGTGTTGACTCAGACAGTAAAAATCTACCTGAAGTGTGGGAGACCTGGGTTCAATCCCTGGGTTGGGAAGATCTCCTGAAGGAGGGCATGACAATGCACTCCAGTATTCTTGACTAGAGAATCCATGGACAGAGGAACCTGGTGGGCAACAGTCCATGGGGGTGTAAAGAGTTGGACAGGATTGAGTGACTAAGCGCAGCACACATCCATGTTTGAAGATGTATTGCTACTGCTACTGCTAAGTCATGTCAGCTGTGTCTGACTCTGTGTGACCCCATAGACGGCAGCCCACCAGGCTCCTGTCCCTGGGATTCTCCAGGCAAGAACACTGGAGTGGGTTGCCATTTCCTTCTCCAATGCATGAAAGTGAAAAGTGAAAGTGAAGTCGTTCAGTCCTGTCCGACTCAGCGATCCCATGACTGTGGCCTACCAGGATCCTCTGTCCATGGGATTTCCCAGGCAAGAGTACTGGAGTGGGTTGCCATTGCCTTCTCCGTGAAGATGTATTAGTAGTTATATAATTTGTATCAACTAGGAACTGCATAGTGATAAGGGCTAATGCTTATTGAATGCTTGCTATGATTATTCAAAATGCTCTATATGTAATCTGTAATTTAATTTAAACGATAATCCTATGTATAGAGATATAGAGGAAAAGAAACTTAAACAAATTTAAATTGCACATTATCAAGAGCTATAAAATAGAGGTGAGAAGACAAAAGTAAACAGCTGACTTTAGAATCTGTAGCCCTTTATAATACTGTTTGCAAAGACAGGTACAATAAAAGACAGAAATGATATGGACCTAACAGGAACAGAAGATATTAAGAAGAGGTGGCAAAAATACACAGAAGAACTATACGAAAAAGATCTTAATGACCCAGATAACCATGATGGTGTGATCACACACCTGGAGCCAGGCATCCTGGAATGTGAACTCAAGAAGGCCTTAGGAAGCATCACTACAAACAAAGCTAGTGGAGGTAATGGAATTCCAGTTGAGCTATTTCAAATCCTAAAAAATGATTCTGTGAAAGTGCTGCACTCAATATGCCAGCAAATTTGGAAAACTCAGCAGTGGCCACAGGACTGGAAAAGGTCAGTTTTCACTCCAATCCCAAAGAAAGGCAATGCCAAGGAATGCTCAAGCTACCTCACAGTTGCACTCATCTCACATGCCAGTAGAGTAATGCTCAAAATTCTCCAAGCCAGGCTTCAACAGTACGTGAACCATGAACTTCAGATGTTCAAGCTGAATTTAGAAAAAGCAGAGGAACCAGAATTCAAATTGCCAGCATCTGTTGGAACATCGAAAAACCAAGAGAGTTCCAGAAAACATCTGCTTTTGCTTTATTGACTACGCCCAAGCTTTTGACTGTGTGGATCACAACAGACTGTGGAAAATTCGTAAAGAGATGGTAATATCAGACCACCTGACTTGCCTCCTGAGAAATCTATATGCAGGTCAAGAAGCAACAGTTAGAACTGGACATGGAACAACAGACAGTTTCAAAATTGGGAAAGGAGTATGTCAAGGCTGTATACTATCACCCTGCTTATTTAACCTATATGCAGAGTACATCAAGAGAAAGTCTTATGGCAGAAAGCAAAGAAGAACTAAAGAGCCTCTTGATGAAAGTGAAAGAGGAGAGTAAAAAGAGTTGTGTCATACTCTTTGTGACACCAAGGACTGCAGTGTGCCAGGCTTCCCTGTCAACCAACTTCCAGACCTTGCTAAGACTCATGTCCATTGAATCAGTGATGTCACCCAACCATCTCATCCTCTGTCACGCCCATCTCCTGCCTGATCTTTCGCATCATCAGAGTCTTTTCAAATGAGTCAGTTCTTTGCAACAAGTGGACAGAGTATTGAAGTTTCAGCTTCAGCATCAGTCCTTCCAATGAATATTCAGGCCTGATTTCTTTTAGGATGGACTGGTTGGATCTCTTTGCAGTCCAAGGACTCTCAAGAGTCTTCTCTGACACCACAGTTCAACAGCATCAATTCTTCCACACTCAGGTTTTTAATAGTCCAACTCTGACATTCATACATGACTACTGGAAAAACCATAGCTTTGACTAGAGGACCTTTGTTGGCAAAGTAATGTCTCTGCTTTTTAATCTGCTGTCTATGTTGGTCGTAGCTTTTCTTCTAAGCAGCAAGCATCTTTTATTTTTTATTTATATTTTTTTAATTTTAAAATCTTTAATTCTTACATGTGTTCCCAAACATGAATCCCCCTCCCACCTCCCTCGCCATAACATCTCTCTGGGTCATCCCCATGCACCAGCCCCAAGCATGCTGTATCCTGTGTCAGACATAGACTGGCGATTCAATTCTTAAATGATAGTATACATGTTAGAATGCCATTCTCCCAAATCATCCCACCCTCTCCCTCTCCCTCTGAGTCCAAAAGTCCATTATACACAGCTGTGTCTTTTTTCCTGTCTTGCATACAGGGTCGTCATTGCCATCTTTCTAAATTCCATATATATGTGTTAGTATACTGTATTGGTGTTTTTCTTTCTGGCTTACTTCACTCTGTATAATCGGCTCCAGTTTCATCCATCTCATCAGAACTGATTCAAATGTATTCTTTTTAATGTCTGAGTAACACTCCATTGTGCATATGTACCACAGCTTTCTATCTTTTAATTTTATGGCTGCTGTCACCATCTGCAGTGACTTTGGACCCCCCCAAAAATAGTCTCTCACTGTTTCCATTGTTTCTCCATCTATTTGCCATGAAGCGATGGGAATGGAGGCCATGATCTTAGTTTTCTGAATATTAAATTTTAAGCCAACTTTTTCACTCTCCTTTTTCACTTTCATCAAGAGGCTCTTTAGTTCTTTGCTTTCTGCCATAAGGATGATGTCATCTGAATATCTGAGGTTATTGATTTTTCTCCTGGCAATCTTGATTCCAGCTTGTGCTTCATTGAGCCCAGCAATATTCATGATGTACTCTCAGTTCAGTTCAGTTCAGTTGCTCAGTCGTGTCCGACTCTATGTGACCCCATGAATCGCAGCACGCCAGGCCTCCCTCTATATCACCAACTCCCAGAGTTCACACAAACTTACGTCCATCAGGTGGGTGATGCCATCCAGCCATCTCATCCTCTGTCGTCCCCTTCTCCTCCTGCCCCCAATCCCTCCCAGCAGCAGAGTCTTTTCCAATGAATCAACTCTTCGCATGAGGTGGCCAAAGTACTGGAGTTTCAGCTTAAGTGTCATTCCTTCCAAAGAACACCCAGGGCTGATCTTCTTCAAAATGGACTGGTTGGATCTCCTTGCAGTCCAAGGGACTCTCAAGAGCCTTCTCCAACACCAGAGTTCAAATGCATCAGTTCTTCAGCACTCAGCTTTCTTCACAGTGCAACTCTCAACATCCATACATGACTTTTGGAAAAACCATAGTCTTCACTAGATGGACCTTTGTTGGCAAAGTCATGTCTCTGCTTCTGAATATGCTGTCTAGGTTGGTCATAACTTTCCTTTCAAGGAGTAAGCATCTTTTAATTTCATGGCTGCAATCACCAACTGCAGTGATTTTGGAGCCCCCCAAAAATGAAGTCTAACACTGTTTCCCCATCTATTTCCAATGAAGTGATGGGACCAGATGCCATGATCTTCGTTTTCTGAATGTTAAACTTTAAGCCAACTTTTTCACTCTCCTCTTTCACTTTCATCAAGAGGCTTTTTAGTTCCTCTTCACTTTCTGCCATAAGGGTGGTGTCACCTGCATATCTGAGGTTATTGATATTTCTCCTGGCAATCTTGATTCCAGCTTGTGCTTCTTCCAGCCCAGCATTTCTCATGATGCACTCTGCATGGAAGTTAAATAAGCAGGGTGACAGTAACAGCCTTGACGTACTCCTTTCCCTATTTGGGACCAGTCTGTTGTTTCATGTTCAGTTCTAAGTGTTGCTTCTTGACTTACAAAAAGGTTTCCCTCCTCCTCAGTGTTTCAGAAGAATTTGAAAAGGATTGGTATTAACTTTCCTTTGAATGTTTGGTATTATTATTATCTGTGAAGCATATGGCACTGAACTTTTTTTTTTTAGAGGTTTTTGAGTACTGATTCACTATACCTACTCAAAATCAGTCTGCTAATAAGATTTTCTGTTTTGTGTTGATTCAGTCTTGTTAAATTGCAGGTTTCTAAGAATTAATTTGTTTATCCTATGTTATCAAATTTTGCTATATAATGGTTCTTTGTTGCCTTTCAGTTGTTCAGTTGTGTCTGACTCTTTGTGACCCCATGGACTGCAGCAAGCCAGACTTTCTTTTCTTTCTCTATCTCCTAGAGTTTACTCTAACTCACGTCCATTGGGTTGATGATGTCATCTAGCCATCTCATCCTCTATCACCCCCTTCTCCTCCTTCCCTCAATCTTCCCCAGCATCAGGATCTTTCCCACTGAATTGGCTCTTTGCATCAGTTGGCCAAAGTATTGGATCTTTAGCATCAGTCCTTCCAACGAATATTCAGAGTTTATTTCCTTTAGGATTGACTGGTTCGATCTCCTTGCTGTCCATTTAATTCTCAAGTCTTCTCCAGCACCACAGTTTGAAAGCATCAGTTCTTTTGTGCTCAGCCTTATTGATGGTCCAACTCTTGCATCTGTACATGACTACTGGAAAAACCATAGCTTTCACTACACAGATCCTAGTTGGCAAATTGATGTCTCTGTTTTTTAATAAGCTCTCTAGGTTACTCATAGCTTCCCTTCCAAGACCAGGCATCTTTTAATTTCATGTTGCAATCACTGTCTGCAGTGATTTTGGAGCCCAAGAACAGTAAATCTGTCACTGCTTACACTTCCTCTGCTATTTGCCATGAAGTGATGGGACCAGATGGCATGATTTTATTTTATGAATGTTGAGTTGCAAGCCAGCTTTTTCACTTATCTCTTTCATCCTCATCAAGAAGTTCTTTAGTTCCACTTCGGTTCCTGCCATTAGAGTGGTATCATCGCACATTTGAGTTTATATATATATATATCCCCATAGAATTCTTGATTCTAGCTTGTAATTCATCCAGCCCAGCATTTTGTATGAAGTACTCTGCATAGAAGTTAAATAATCAGGGTGACAATATACAGCCCTCATACTCTTTTCCCAAAATTGAACCAGTCACTTGTTCCATGTCTGATTCTGTTGCTTCTTGACCCACATAACAGGTTTCTCATGAAACACATAAGGTGGTCTTGTATTCCAGTCTACTTAAGAGTTTTCCGCAGTTAGTTATGATCCACAGAGTCAAAGGCTTTATCATATTCAATGAAGCAGAAGTAGATGTTTTCCTGGAATTCCTTTGCTCTGTCTATGTTCCAACGAATGTTGACAATTTGATTTGTGGTTCCTTTGCCTGTTGTAAATCCAGCTTATATATCTGAAAGTTCTTGTTTCACATACTGTTGAAACCTAGCTTGAAGGATTTTGAGCAAAAACTGCTAGCTTGTGAAATGTGTGCAATTGTGTGGTAGTTTGATCATTTTGGAGCACTTTCCTTCTTTGGGATTGAAATAAAAATTGACCTTTTCCTGTTCTGTGGCCACTGCTGAGTTTTCCAAATTTGCTGGCATATTTAGTACAGCACTTTAGCAGCATCACCTTTTAGGATCTGAAACAGCTCAGCTGTAATCTTGTCACCTCCACTAGCTTTATTCATAGTAATGCTTCCTAAGGCCCACTTCATTTCACAGTACAAGATATCTGGCTTTAGGTGAGTAACCACACCATTGTGGTTATCTTGGTTATTATATAGTTCTGTGTATTCTCACCACCTTGTTTTTATCTTTTCAGCCTTTGTTATGTCCTTACCATTTTTGTCTTTATCATGCCTATCTTTGCATGAAAGTTTCCCTTGATATCTCCAGTTTTCTTGAAGAGATCTCTAGACTTTCCCATTCTATTGTTTTCCTCTATTTCTTTGCATTGTTCACTGAAGAAATCCTCCTTATATCTCTTTACTATTCTCTGGAAATCTGCCTTTAGTTTGGTGTATCTTTCCTTTTCTCCCTTGCTTTCTCTTCTCTTCTTTCCTCAGCTATTTATAAAGTCTCTTCAGACAACCACTTTGCCTTCTTGTATTTCTTTTTCTTTGGGATATTTTTGGCCACTGTCTCCTGTACTATATTACAAACCTCCATCCATAGATCTTCAGGTACTGTGTCTAACAGAACTAATCCCTTTAATCTAATTGTCACCTCCATTGTATAATCATTAGGAATTTGGCTTAGGTTATAGCTGAATGGCCTGGTGGTTTTCCCTACTGTCTTCAATTTAAACCTGAATTTTGCAATAAGAGCTGATGATCTGAGCCACAGTCAGCTCCAGGTCTTATTTTTGCTGACTGTATAGAGTTTCTTCATGTTTGGCTGCAAAGAACATAAGAAATTTGATTTCAGTATTGACCATCTGATAATGTCCAGGTATAGCATTCTCTCTTGCATTGTTGAAAAGGGGTGTTTGCTATGACCAGTGTGTTCACTTGCCAAAAGTCTGTTTGCCTATGCCCTGCTTCATTTCGAACTCTAAGGTCAAACTTCCCTATTATTCCAGGTATATCTTGACTTCCTACTTTTGTATTCCAATTGCTTATGAGGAAAAGGAGTTCTTTTTTTTTTTTTTTTTTTTTGGTGTTTACTCTAGAAAGTGTTGTCGGTCTTCACAGATTTCCCATTCCACTCACCAATTTCCACTTCTTTGGCATTAGTGGGTGAGGCATATTTTCAATGTGATGTTGAATGGTTTGTCTTGGAAAGAACCGAATCATTGTGTCATTTTTGAGATTGCTCCCAAGTACTGCATTTCAGACTCTTTTGTTGACTATGAGCGTTACTACATTTCTTGTAATGGATTTTGTCCACAGTAGTAGATTTAATGGTCATCTGAATTAGATTCACCCATTCCCATCCATTTTAGTTCACTGATTCTTCAAACATTAGCATTCACTTTTGCCATCTGCTGCTTGACCACATCCAATTTACCTTGATTCATGGACCTAAATACTAGGTTCCTATGCAGTAGTGTTCTTTACAGCATTGAAATTTGCATTCACCATCAGGCACATCTACAACTGAGTGCTATTTCTGCTTTAGCCCAGTCACCTCATTCTTTCTGGAGCTATTAGTAATTACTCTCTTCTCTTTCTTAACAGTATATTGGACACCTGCCATCTTGAGGAGCTCATCTCCAAGGTTATGCCTTTTTACTTTTTTTTCATACTGTTCATGGGGTTCTAGTGGCAAGAATCCTATAGTGGATTGCAATTTCCTTCTCCAGTGGACCACACTTTGTCCGAACTCTTCACTATGACCCGTCCATCTTGGTTGGCCCTACAAGGCATGTCTCATAGCTTCATTTCATTTCCTAAGTCCCTTTGCCACAATAAGGCTGTGATATCTAAAGTGAGTCTATTTTACACAGGATAGAGTTTTTTTTTTTTTCCTTAATCTATTGAATCTTTTGAGGAATTTATTTACAATTAAATAATTATTAATAGGTATGTCAGTTTATAGTTTCCCAGGTGGCACTAGTGGTAAAGAACCTGCCTGCCAATGCAGGAGACATGAGATTTTGATTCAATCCCTGGGTTTGGAAGATCCCCTGGAATAGGGCATGGCAACCCACTCTAGTATTCTGGCCTGGAAAATCCTATGGATAGGGGAACCTGGTGGGCTACAGTCCATAGGGTTGCAGAGTCCTCCACAACTGAGGAGATTAGCAATGCTCGCAGGCATGCATGTTATTTTGGTAATTGTTTATCCAGCGTCTTTGTAGTTCCTCTCCTCTTCTTCTTCTTCTTCTTTTTTTTTTTTTTCCTTTGTTGTTTGATAACTTTCTTTAGTGGTATGCTTAGATTCCTTTCTCTTATATAAATTTGTGAAGAGAAAGTTGCTTGATCGTGTCCAACTTTTTCTGACCCCATGAACAATACAGTCCATGGAATTCTCCAGGCCAGAATATTGGAGTGGGTAGCCCTTCCCTTCTCCAGGGGATCTTCATAACCCAGGAAACAAACCCAGGCCTCCCTCATTGCAGGCGAATTGTTTACCAGCTGAGCCACAAGGAAAGCCCCTTATATGTGTTTAGTACAGTTTTTTTTTTTTTGTTTGTTTGTGGTTACTACGAGGCTTACAAATAGCAATTTACATCTCTATCAATCTGCTTTAAATTGAGGACAACTTAAGCTTGATCTTATTTTAAGAGTCAGTATTTTTACTTTACTCTCTGTACTTTATGTTTTCGATGTTACATTTCACATTTTATCATTGTGTGTCCCTTCACTAATTATTATAATTATACTTACTTTTACTTATCTTTTCTTGTAACCTTCATATTAATATCATAAAGAATATTTCATTGCTTTTAATATATTTTTAACTGTTTAATGAGATTTATTTTTTCATTCTTTTCCTTGTTACTAATTAGGATCCTTTCTTTTCAGCTTAAAGAGTTTGCATCAACATTTTTTGTAAAGCTGGTTTAATTGTGATAAACTCCTTTAGATTTTGCTTATCTTAAAAAAAGAAAACAAAAAACTTTCTCTCTCCTTTATTTCAGACTGATAACTTTGCCAGGTAGAGTATTCTTGGCTGGAATTTTTGTTTCCCCTTTCAATATATCATACCCGCTCCCTTTTGATCTTCAAACTTTCTGTTGAAAACTCTGCTGATAGTTTTAGGTAGTAAAATCATTAAAATGTTAATGATTTTAATATTCTCTTCTTGTCTTTAAGTTTTGACATTTTAATCATAACATATCTTGTTGTCAGTCTCTGAATCATTGTTATTTAGGGCTCTCTTGGTTTCCTGTTCTGGATGTCTATTTTCAGTCCCAGGTTAGGGAGGGTTTTAGCTATCATGCATTCTAGTAAGATACTTGTTTCTTTTTCCCTGCTCCTTCTGGGGGCCTTATAATGCAAATGTTAATTTGTTTGAAGACCCTTAAATCTTTTATGCTATCTTCACTTTTTGTTATTTTTCTTCTGTTTGGCACTCTTATATTTTCATCTCTTCACTGAAGTTCTCACTGTGTTCACCCATTTCCCTCCTCAGTTTGGTAAGCATCTTTTATGACTATTACTTTGAGTGCTTATAGTGTGAATTAATTATCTTCATTTCATTAAGGTTTTTACTGAGGTTTTATCTTGTTCTTCCGGTTGGAACACAGTCCTCTATTTCTTCATTTTGCTTGATCTCTGTTAGTTTCTAGACAGTAGACGAAACAATCATCTCTCTCAGTCTTAAAGGACTGGCCTGGTGTAGAAGATGAACATTGCCATTCAACCCTGCTTCAGCCCTTTATTATCTCTCAAACCTTCGTGCATGTCCATGTAGTCTATTAAATTTTTTAATAGCTTTCAATAGTTGAGGAAGTGTGAAGGCCCACCAGTGTCCCTAAAAGAGATCTCAGCACTTAGATTCAGGTTTGGAAACTAGATTCTCAGGCAGTAGCTTTTTAAAGTATGCAAGTAATTATAGTCAGGTGGGATTACAAGTATGGGGCTTCTCAGGTGGTGCTAGTGGTAAAGAACCTGCATGCCAATGCAAGATGTGGGTTTGATCCCTGGGTCAGGGAAATCCCCTGGAGGAGGGCACAATAACCCATTCCAGTATTCTTGCCTGGAGAATCCCATGGACAGAGGAACCTGGTGGGCTATAAGTCCATCAGGTCACAAAGAGTCAGGCATAACTGAAGCAACTTAGTACAGGGACTGTGAGTATAAGCCGCACTGTCCAAAGGATCAGGCAGTGTCCCTCGAGGAGCAGTCACAAAAAAACAGGGCTCCGGATGAACATATAATTTTTTTTTTTTTCTGGGATATAAGAGAAAGCTGGAGTGAGACAAATGGAGAGTGTCAAGATGGTGCCCACAGCTTACACTTTTTGAGAGCAGCTCCATAGCCTACTAAATGTGTGTCAAACCTGAAGTCTTTTCTCAGGCCAAAGCTCCAGGACAAATAAAGGAGTTTCCTTCAGAGAAAGACTAGGGGTTTGCCTTAGTTTATGCAATACCTAAGTATTGTGTGTGGGGGGTGGTGGTGATGCAGCCACAGTCTGGTGGGACCTAGGAATGCAAATGCTATGGCCACCAGTGCCAGGCTATCAAGAGTCATCCTCTGGGTGGCAGCTGCCCAAACTGGGGAACCTGACATAAAAGCTAGGTTATCAGCCATATGTACAGCTCTCTTCCATGACATACTATGCTTTGGATCACAGTATAGGAAGAGTACAAAGACAGGTGTCTGGAAAGGATGATAGCCAGCTGCTAGAATCCTTCCTCTCAGGCCACAGCCACGACGATTAGCTAATAGGCTTCATTCACAGAAAGACTGGGCCCCTGAATTTGTTGCCTTTTGTTGTGCTTTGGGAGTGGTAGCTATTTAAAAACTTTTTCTCTGTTATAGTCATGTAGGACTCACAAATGGAAGCCCCACTAGCCGACAGAGCCAGACAATGTAGAGGTATCCCCTGAAAGAGTCACTAAAATTAGGGTGCCAGACAGGCATATGAGCTTCTTTCTGAGTGACACTAATTATTACAGTCCCTTGGAACCAGCGGCCAAAATCCCCCTGGTCTCCATAGTCAGGCAGCCAAGAGATATTCCCTGCATGGGAACCATGGAGCTCAGAGCACAAGACACATGGGACAGCTCCCTCCCAGGAGATACTGGTGCTTTGGAGCACAGGAAAGTAAACACATGAAGATGCAATCCTCATGAAAATATCTCCATGCCTAGATAATGTTTCAACAGACTCCTAGATGTGTGTGTGTGAAATTAGATGCCTGCCCTTGGCTGATGCTTTACTTATAAGCAGGTGATCATCCTTCCCTTAAAGTCTAGTTGTCTGAGTTGTACTCTGGGATATCTTACTCTGAGCATTGCAAGGACCCTTTAAGAGCTATCTCCCAGATGGCCACTATCTTGTGAGCCCTTTTGGTTTTCAAAATTGGATATTTTGGTGGCTTTCCTCTCAGGTGAAGGTCCCATGTAGAGTTTGAATGCTTTGCTTTTTGGAGATAGCTCTGGGTTTTGAGCTTCTTCCAGTTGTGGGTCTCTGTGCTGTGGGTAGAATTTATGGCATAATTATGTCCCAGCCTCCCCAACCCACTTTGATGTGGCTTTCTTCTTGTTTGCTCAATAGTCCTCACTCAGCCAGCCTTTAGTTTTGTTTTGTTTTGCTTTGTTCTAGGGTAAAATTTTCCAAAAGTAACTGTAGACTCAGTGTATTCATATTGAACCAAAACCGTGGTCAAATTATCAGAATTAGTCTATGCTTAGTTTAACAACTACAACGACAACAAAACTTCTGCTGTATACCTTATATTAAGACCAGCTAAGCCACAAGAGAAACTCATGAGTACTGGAATGGGTAGCCTATCCCTTCTCCAGCGCATCTTCCCAACCCTGGAATCAAACCGAGGTTTCCTGCATTGCAGGTAGATTCTTTACCAACTGAGCTATCAGGGAAGCCCTATACTAAACATAGAGAGTGGTAATTGAATTCTACAAAAACAACCTAGGAAAACTAAAAACAAGAACAGGAAAATATCCACAGGAAAATTTTTTTACCCTGATTAACTCTGATGCAAGTTATTAAAGAATCTGGTTCTAGGGTGTCAAGAAAAAAAAAAAAAATAAGATCATGAAAACTTGTGTTAATTTGCTCTGACAAGTTCATATTGTGTAAAAAAATGATCCTATTTGCTTTATCAATGTGGTGTATACACAAAATATAGTCTCTGCGTTTGCAAATTATTGGCTACTGATAGAGATCTACCAAACAAAAACAAAAAATACGCTTTGTATACTGTGATACCTCTAGTTTTACTTGTCAATGGATTTTAAATTAGAGAATTAAACCAGCCAAATACTAAGAGTGTTTATATCTCACTGTTATTACTAGCAAAGATTTTAAATGGCCCATACATCTATATGTGACACTAAGGGAATATGTCTGTTATGCTGAAAGGTAGGCTGTTTGCATGAAAGTCCCAGTGGCTCAAAGGAACATAGCTTTGGAAGCTCAGATTGTTTTGTGAAAAAATAAAATCCCATGGACGAAGGAGTGTGGTAAGCTACAGTCCATGGGTCACAAAGAGTTGGACACGACTGACTGACTTCACATACATACATACATACATACAAGAAGGGAGGGTAGTATTTTGGTCCTCATTTTTTGGGTATCTGACCATGTGATCTTGGCCTTCTTCCTTCTTATTTAAAAACCAAGTAGATTATTTTTAAGGTTCCCTTCAACTCATCTCATAAAATTCATATCTCTTCAAGCATAAGTTTTCACTATCAGTATTAGATGAGCTAATAAGGCTGCTTCTCTTCATGGAATATCTTTCTTGCAAAAAATATATATATTCTTTATATTTTTATGATTTTTCCTATAAGAGTGAATATGGAAAGTAAATTTATGCACTAGAAGTTTTAGGTATTTGATAACAAAATATATTATTTGGAGACTTATTAGTAGACTTGTAATAAGCAAATAGTGATGAAAAAGGATAATTTCTGTTAAGGAAGTTAGACTCTATGTGGCTGAGTCTCTCACACTACTGTAATTGACTGCAGCTTAAGTAACATTAGATGTATTTTTTATGCTTAGAAGGAAAAATCTCCATGGCCTTCTTCAGATTTGCATGATGTTTTACTAATTAGCATATCAATAAATTAGAACCTCATTTTCCTGAATGCATTTTCTCTTTGGAATCCTACTTATTTGCTTCATATTAAAGATTCTCCCAATTTAAACACAGAACTTGAACTTAAAACAAAAACTGCACTACTCCAACTTTGGAAAGTGTCCAAAAACCTTTAGAGTCACTCAGTCCATTTAACACTTGAAAAGCAAACTTGATTGAAGTCACTATGTGGCCGTGCTCTAAGTGAATAACATTCTCTCTGTGGCCATGCATAATTCTCTCTAGGTTTAATGCCAGTTGTGATTTTGCCTCAGTGGAATACCCCAGAGCATAGATACATGGGACTTGAATCATGCTTACTATTAAAATATTAAAAATATTAAATAATTCTCAATGTATGCAAATGAATAATAATGGGATTGTCACAGAGCCACAAAGAAGGAAAACGAAAACAAACTTCTTAGTAAGGGGAATTTTTGTTTTTGTGAGCATAATACAGTGTTTTAAGCATAGAGGTCATGGAACAGGGCACGGAATTCAATCAGCTGCTCCTTACTCATAGAGCACACAGGAACTCAGGGTATATGTCCAGTAATGATTCTTAGCTAAAAGAAGCAGGTTTTCAGATCTCAATTTCCCCAGCAGAAGCCTCATTTGTGTTTTTCCCCCAACTTTATTGAGGAATAATTGACAAATATAATCATATATATTTAAAGTATACAGTGTGATGATTTGACATACACATACACTGTGGAAAGATAACCAGGCTCAAGAAAATTAGCATATCCATCAGCTTACACAGTTAAATCTCTCTTTTTGTGGTGAGAATACTTAAGGTTTATTCTCAGCATCTCTCAAGTATATAATAGCATATTATTAGCCGTAGTCACCATACTATATACTAGGTCCTCAGTACTTACTGTTCTTAGAACTGAAGGATTGTGCCATTTAAGCTATATATCCCCATTTCTCCCTCTTCCAATCTCCCAGCAATCTATTCTATTCTCAGTTTCTATTACTTGGCTTTTTCTTGCTGTTGTCATTCGTGTGTGTGTGTGTGTGTGTGTGTGTGTGTGCCCAGTCAGGTCTGATTCTTTGTGACCTCATGGACTGTAACCCACCAGGCTCTTCTGTCCATGGAATTTTCTAGGCAAGAATACTGCAGCAGATTGTCATTTCCTCTGCAAGGAATCTTCCCGACCCAGGAATCAAACCTGCATTTTTTTTAAATTTAAATTTATTTATTTTAATTGGAGGCTAATTACTTTACAATATTGTATTGGTTTTGCCATACATCAACATGAATCCGCCGCAGGTGTACACATGTTCCCCATCCTAAACTCCTCCCACTTCCTTCCCCGTACCATCACTCTGGATCATCCCAGTGCTGCGTTTCTTGTGTCTCCTGCATTGCAGGAAAACTCTTTACCAGTGAGCCAGCAAAGAAGCATTGTTTGTATATAAGCAATACCATACAATATTTAGCTTTCTCTGTTTGGCTTATTTTACTTAGCCATAATGCTCTCCAGTTTCATCCATATTGTCACAAATAACAGGATTTTCTATTTCTATTGCTGAATAATATTCCATTTTATATGTACACATTTTCTCTATCCATTCATCCCATGGAGAACATTTAGATTATCTCAGTATCTTGACTACTGTGAAACTTATTTGTGTTTCTATGTAGTTTCACTATAATTTTTAAGTTTTAGAAAAGCTAAGCTAAAATAATCTGTTTCTTAACTTTTATATTTCTAGAAGTCTGCACTAAATATACTAATACATGTTTAATCCTAAATGAAATAATTCATCCTGAAGTATTGAAATCAGAACATCTTGGAGAACAATTAGATTTTTTTAAGATAGTATGCATGCATATATAGCATTCTATTGAGCCAGTGGTTCTCAATCAGAGACCACTTTTCTCCCAGAAAACAGCTGGTTGTTGCAATTTGTTGGGAAAATTCTATATTAATATCTAGAAGCCAAGTATGTTGTTAAATATCCTACTTTTCACAGAACAGCCCCCATGCCAAAGAATTATCTACTCGAGTATATAAATAGTGCTGAAGTTGAAAAACCCTGCAATAGACTATTTCATGAACATATAACTTCCTTTTCTAATTTAAAACATTTAACAATTTGAGACTTTTGAAGTATTACTATTGGGGATGTTACATTCTTCATTATGTATCTATATTTTTAGTATGTAATGTGTGTGTGTGTGTGTGTGTGTGTGTGTGTGTGTGTGTAATGAGAACTAGTCCTTCATATAGAACTGAATCGGAAAGTTCCCAAATATCAAGAAACATTCGCCTTCTAATAAGCAAATCAATGATGGGTGACTCTTCTCCCCTGAGCTGGTGAAGAATTCACTCACATTTCTGGGGAATTGATGCATCTAATTTAACTGAACCTGAAACTCTTTTGTTCATTTAAAATGCAAGATAATCTCGTCAGAGTCTTGACACTGAGAAGCAAGAATAGTATTCTTGCTACATTTTCTGTGTTTTTAGGGAAGCAAATATAGAATGTTCACTCTACAGGGGCCCTTAGAGATCATCTATTCTAATCCTCTTATTTTATAGATGGAGAGAATAATCCTCAAACAAGAGAAGTGTCGATCTGCAGTTGACAACTAGTTAGTAATGAAACTAGCTCTATAGTTATGTTATATATCACTAGAAAAATGAGGTCATGATTTGATGACTTTGTAAAATTGAATCTATGTATATTGAAATGATTTATAATGGAATTTTGCTCAGCTGCAATAGTTTGGAATTGTCCTTCATAACTGGCATGACCTCTTTTGCCATCTAGATGAGATGGAACTTACCACATAATTATTTTTTCCTTCTTCAGGGTGTACTTTCTTTGTGCTAATATTACATTCACACTGGAAACATCATTTTCGAGTCACAATGTACCATATATAATATTCTACTTTAAATCATGTAATGCCTTTAAAGTCATACAAGTCTGTGTCTGTATGTCAGGGAGATTAGGAATGAGTCTCTAAAAATACATTCCTATCCACAAATCCATTAATCTTTTACATTTTTATGGAAAAAGTCTACTTTATGTCCTTGAACAATAGCCCGCATAAAGACTTTTTTTTTTTTTTTTTTTTGCTTTATTGTTAATCTGTTTCTCCTGGGTTTTGTGCCTTCATATATTAATAGGACAATATGGTCAAATTATTCTTCCTGTTTTAATTTCTGCCTCAACTTCAAGATAACTGATGTTGTCTTTAGATAAAAGTTATAAAATTAATAGGAATTGCATATTTTTCTCTCAAGGAAATTATACTATAATCTATGTTTCATGTCAGTTTAAAGAGAAAGACATTGCAGAAGTTTGACCGAGTTATTAAAAAAAAGTACTTTTAGTTCTGTTGAAAGTATCATCTTGACTTATGTCCAGTTGACATACTCTTAAGTAATATTGTGTTATCTGTGCTTTCACTGACATATGTTATAGTTATAGTAAACTGAAGCTTCATATATAGGAAGCTGCAAGGCAATATATACTGACATAATGAACTCTGCTATTTGCATAGCCTCCACTTATATGTAAGTGGTACGTTTCATGATTCAGTAACTAAAACTTAATAGGAAATATCCAATATATTATGTTAATGTTACAGAGGTTTAAGTGAAGGCCCAAACATTTAAGAATCTCATTTACCAAGGAACAAAGTATGATATCCTCAGCAGAGTGTATTGTTATTTTATGACTGTCTCCTGGGCATAAGTAATTTCAGAAGACAGTGTGTGTGCATACGCTTAGTCCTGTCCAATTCTTTGCAGCCCCATGAACTATATAGCCCACCAGACTCCTCTGTCCATGGAATTTTCCAGGCAAAAATATTGGAGTAGGTTGCCATTTCCTTCTCCAGGCAACCTTCCTGACCCAGGCATGGAACTCACATCTCTTGTGTCTCTTGCATTGACAGGTGGGTTCTTTACCAGCTGAGTCACCAGGGAAGCCCAGAAGACACTAATGATTATATGATATTATACAAAATTTCTCTGATATGATATCCTCTTTTCAGATAAAGTCTAAGATATTTCAAAGTTGGCACCCTATTTAGCGGGCTTCTCAGATGGCTCAATGGTAAAAAAAATCCAAGCAGGAAATGTGGGTTTGATCCCTGGATGGGGAAGCTCTCCTGAAGAATCAAATGGCAACCCATTCCAGTATTCTTGCCTGGGAAATCCTATAGACAGAGGAACCTGGTGGGCTACAGTCTATGGAGCCACAAAAGAGTGGAACGTGACTTAGCAACTAAACAATAACAGACCATAGTTGTTGTTGCTGTTGTTGCTCGTTATTTCACACTTAATTATATTCAGCTGAGAGGTTCTCATAATGTCAAACCTATCTTTAGGGACTAAGGATGTCAATATATAGCACTCCTTTCTGTCCTTCCTAAATTAGAAACAAAGTGAAAACTAAGATACAGGAGATATAAAAATTGTTATTAGAAAAAAGTACAAAGATCAGTTTCAATTTGTATCTAAAATGTGTTCTTTTCTTTTCTTCTTCCACACAACCACCTCTTCCTAAATTGTAAATGCCTTGGAAGCACCCATCCCAGGAAAAGGCTGTGTTTATTAAATACAAAGCAGCTTGTTTCAACTCTCTCGCTGGTTGTGGTAGGGGAGAATTAAAGCAAGTGTTTAGAAATTAAAACTTTCAATGCTTTATTTCTACAAAGTCAAGAAATATGAACCAGAAAGTTATTGACAGCATATTCTTAAGAGATATAAAAGATGAGGAGCATACCAAAGAGAAGTATTCTAACACCAGTGGCTTCATATGAAAATGTGACATCAGAGACAAGGAGTGTCCCCACTAACATAACATATTCTAATAAAATTTGTTGCACTTAATTGGTTGACTATTCCCTGATAAGATACTTTTATCCCTGTAGTAGTGACTCATTAATTTTTTATCCCCTCAAAATGAATGAAAAATGTCAATGTGTCCTCTGGGATTCTGTAGCTGTGAGGCAGGAAAAAAATGGTTACCTACTTATGAGGGCCATGGATTTCTAGGGACAAGATAAATGATAAAAAATTGAGTTGATTATTAGGTCGAAAATATTTACATGAGAGTACTGATTTTTCTCTCTGTTTAACATTTGTAAAAAAGAATCAAGATAGGTCTTGACTGAATATCTTAGATATTATTTTTATTAACTTCCATGCTATTTAATTTTGTTAGTAAAAAATGCCTATTATGAAGTACTTTCAGAATTTTGGAATTTTGTGTTCAATTATCTAATGATTCACACTAAGGCAAATTCAGATAGAATGTAGAAGTGTACAGATCACATTCTGTAGATTTTTCCTAAATTAACCAAGCTAAGTACATATAAAAAGAATTCAAATGAGAAGATGAATCTAAATACATGTGTTTTGTTTGAGTAACTTTGATTCATTTTTTTAAAGTTTTATGACAATATGTAATTATAATGTTATTAAACTATCCTAAGGAAGAATGATAGGAAATGATACAGTAGAATATGGAATTCATAGCTTATATTACTATTTTCTCATTCAGCATTTTGATAAAATGCTATCTGTTCAGTTGATAAAACAAAGATAGATATAACAAAAACAAATGTTATAGACCAAGTAAATATATCCCTATTTTAATTGTTTTTAATTGCTTATTTGTACTACTTTGAACATAGGAAAGACATTGAATCCGCCACGGGTGTATTGTAAAGTAAAATAAAGTAAAAACAAAAACAAAAAAAAATTGAAGATGCTATGTTTCTGTATATCATGGCAGTAGTATATGTTACTTAGATTTCAAGGCATTGGCTAACAAATTCCAGTTGACAAGATTGCCATGATTCTAAACTAGACTATCATGGCATCCTGAAATAGACTCTAAATTAATCCACACAAGATGAAAACACTCAGTAGGGACATTATGAACTGATGTCCATTCACAAAGCAAACCTAGGGCCTTCCTTTGGATACCAGGTACATTTTTACTGTTCAAGTAAAGCTTTTCCCAGGATTTATGACCAGAGTCAGGGGAGGGGGGAGAAAGACCTGTATTATAAATTATAAAAGATGGTGAAGTGAAGTGAAGTGAAACCGCTTGGTCGTGTCCGACTCTGTGTGACCCCATAGACGGCAGCCCACCGGGCTCCTCCCTCCATGGGATTCTCCAGGCAAGAGTACTGGAGTGGGTTGCCATTGCCTTCTCCAGATTGAACCCGGGTCTCCTGCATTCCAGGCAGACGCTTTAACCTCTGAGCCACAAGGGAAGCCCATGAGAGATGGTAATAAAGTACAAACATTCATTTTTTCTTCCAGTTTATGTATAGCGATACACATATAAGTACAGATATGGAGATACAGCAAGTTGAATTTCTTTTCCTTCACTTATACATATTTGGTGGATGACTGTAGTCATATCTGATAGACATATTGAGCTTTCATCCCTAGAAGAGAGATCCCATAGCAGGAGTTTAATCCCCAGGAGAAATATAGATAAACTCATGGAGAACCTCAACATCTGCCTCTCTCTCTGTCTCTCTTTGCACTTGGCAAAGATCTCTCTGCCAGTCTTCTGCTCAGGACAGTGAAGGCTCTGACCAGGCTAAAGATGTGGGGGATGGAAAAGCTATGAGCTTATTAGAAAATTATCTAAAATCTAAATACCCAGATATTAACTTTGACGTCGCCTGAGTCTGTCCTCTCTGATTTTCCCCAATACGTTATTCAGGAGCTGTCTGTCAAATTTGAGGCTATTAATAATAAGCAGGCTTTTGTATTAAACAGGTTCCCTAGGAAATTTTGAAAGTGAAAAGGAAAAATAAAGAGAATATTGAAGACTAAAGGGAATATGCTTTTGTTCTATAGCAATACACTTACTCTAAACAGTAATACATTTATCTATACTTATATATTCTATTTCTAAATTAACCTCATCTGATTTATGCTATTTTCTGCCCAAAATGATAATAGAAGCAGAAAGTTATAGTGCAACACATAGTATTTGCTTTACTATTACTCCACCTACTGGAATTGCCCTTCACTGACCGCGAATTTCTGGGACAGAGACTTGATGAAAAATGAGAGAAGGGGAACTGGAATTATGTACAAGCTCTGACAAAACTGTTTTATTTTTGCTGATTTATTTAATAGGATGGTACTTATAAAAATGAGAAAGGTAATTTTATTCGAGCATCAGTTTAGATTGTTCAGTAACAGGATGCATTGTTTTGCTCTGTATTATTTTATGTTTTTCTCAGTTACTAAGCCCAATCATATCATTGGGCTCAGTAGAAATAGTGTTACTTTGTATTAGAGTGCTGAACCATACATTACTTGGGATTCCCTGGTGGCTCAGATGGGAAAGAGTCTGCCTGCAATAGCGGGAGACCTGGGTTCTATCCCTGGGTTGGGAAGATCCCCTGGAGGAGGGTATGGTAAACCACTCCAGTATTTTTGCCTGGAGAATCCACATGGACACAGTCCCATAGGATCGCAAAAAGTCGGACAGGACTGAACAACTAAGCACACATACATTATTCAAATATGTCTTTTGTTATAGAAATAAGATGTAGGTTTTCAATGCTTCAGAAATGTATTTAAGTAAAACAATTCTAGAGAAATACTGAAATATTCTGTGGAGTGTAGTTTAACATATCAAGGTAATTGAAATAATTTTGTTATAGATATAATGTAGATAATTTTTGAGTTTAATACAGATTATATGTTCTAACTTAATGTTTTTCAGATCATTTATATCAGAGCATAGCAATCATCTGTGTATAAATATGACTTGCATTTATTTTTAGATATATTTTATGTAATTTTCAATCTTAGAGTACTTGAAAAATACAATATAATTATAATCAGGATTACATATGATTTTTATATGGAACACTTAATCGAGCAGGTAATTTGTCCATGATCTTAGATATTTTAAAAATAGTATCTTAAAATAGCATCCTAATGCATAGTGTTCTAGTATATTAGCAGTTTTCAGTCACACTAGACTTTGATTCATTTAAAAATAAAGACATAAATTCAGCTGAATTTATTCTTGAAGTGAATTTAAAAGTGACTTCCCTTTACAGTAGTATGGGAACAAATTGATACTAAATTAATGCTGAATAATGTTCCTGTGTGTATGCATTTATATACGTGAACAAATATAATATGTAAGGGCATTGCCAATCCCCATATTTATACTACCTTTTCTTGAATGTACATAAATAAAAAAATAACAGGACAGACAGCTTTATACTAACATCTGATGAGGTTTGGGGTATCTTTCGGCATATTCCATTAACCAGTGACTTTAAGTAGAGATTGTTAACTCTGTATTATAAGTGACTATATAATAAACATTAGATTAAGTGTTTCTATTTTAATATCCAAGGAAAGCAAAATGTTTTCTTAAAATTAGTCATATATTAACTTAAAAAATAATTTTTATGTGTTTTTATTCACAAATATCATGTGGAATATAGCAAATATAAGAGACGGTCTTATGTTTTTGATAAAATATCCTTGCCTGAGCACAAAATGAAATGATCTTTTTCTCTGTAGTACAAAAAAACATGTACTAGAAACAAGTGAATCAACACAGCTGGCTGCTAGCATTGTGATTAGGAATGCACTAGTTTGGATAAAATAAGAACTAGCCTGAATCTTTGCCCAAAGCTTGAACTCAAATGACCCTGAAAGAAGTTAAAATACTTTGCCAAATCTCTTTTTTTTCCCTTCTAATTTCACATGTCCTGTTTTTATAATGAAAGATTGGGATCACCTTATTTCTTGATTACGTTAAAAAAGAAATTCTGGAATAAAAATAACCAAATAGAGCCTCTTGAAGGAGGGTGAAAGAGAAGAGTGAAAATGCTGGCTTAAAATTCACCATTCATAAAACTAAGATCCTGGCATCCAGTCCCATCACTTCATGGCAAATAGAAAGGGAAAAGGTGAAAATAATGACAGATTTTATTTTCTCAGCCTCCAAAATCACTGCAGATGGTGACTGCAGCCATGAAATTAAAAGACACTTACTCCTTGGAAAGAAAGTTATGACAAACCTAGACAGTATACTAAGAAGCAGAGACATCATTTTTCTGACAAAGTTCCATATAATCAGAGCTATGTTTTTTTTTTTTTTTTTTCCCAGTAGTCATGTGCAGATATGAGAGTTGGACCTTAAGGAAAGCTGAACACCAAACAATTGATGCTTTTGAATTGTGGTGCCAGAGAAGACTCTTGAGCATCCCTTGGACAACAAGGAGATCAAACCAGTCAATCCTAAAGGAAATGGACCCTGAATATTCATTGGAAAGACTGATTCTGCAACTGAAGCTCCAATACTTTGGCCACCTGATGCAAGAGCAGGCTCACTGGAAAAGACCCTGATGCTTTGAAAGATTGAAGGCAGAAGGAGGAGAGGGCGACAGACAATGAGATGGTTGTATGGTATCATCAACTCAATGGACATGAATATGAGCAAACTTTGGGAGATAGTGAAGGGCAGTTTGACATGCTGTAGTCCATGGAGTCACAAAGAGTCAGACATGACTTAATGACTAAACAACAACAATACTCAATAAACTGAATAAATTTATAGCTGTCCGTTGTGAAGTATCGGAGAAGGCAATGGCACCCCCACTCCAGTACTCTTGCCTGGAAAATCCCATGGATGGAGGAGCCTGGTAGACTCCAGAGTTGGGCGTGACTGAACGACTTCACTTTCACTTTTCACTTTCATGCATTGGAGAAGGAAATGGCAACCCACTCCAGTATTCTTGCCTAGAGAATCCCAGGGACAGAGGAGCCTAGTGGGCTGCCGTCTATGGGGTCACACAGAGTCGGACACGACTGAAGCGACTTAGCCCCAGCATTGTGCAGTATGGATTAAAGTGTGGGGGAGAATATTAATGAAAAGGAAAGTGTTTTAAGGATGCACATTGTCAGAAATTGCATCCTCAAAAGTATAAGAGTCACAGATAAACACTCTAGATGTATCATACCTCCCACATGTCCTTGCATTCTCAGAAAAATGCAGATATCATTATTATTTTTCTAACACTGCTACTCGCAGTACATTTCTCTTTAGTTAGGTCTGAGTAATAAAGTATAGGCCAGATCGTGACAATTTAGTGTTCTTTCACCTACTGACTAATATCTCAAAATAGAGTAACATGATTTAAAACCAATAAGCAGTTATTGAAATGCAGATTTTATTTAATTATTTATATTTTATATTGGGGTGTAGTTGATTTATAATGTGTTAATTTCAGGGGTACAGTAAAGTGATTTTCATATATATATATATATATATACACATCTTTTTTTTTTAGAGTATATTCCCATAAAGGTTATCATATTGAGTAAAATTTCCTGGGTTATAGTAGGTCATTACTGATTATCTACTTTATTTATAGTAGTGTGTATACATTAACCCCAAAGACTATGAAGGGAAAGTTGGAAGAAGAAGAAAAAGAGTGGAAAAGTGATGATATGAGGAGGGAAAAAGCAGGTAAAGAGTGATAGGTAAGAAGAAAAAAAAATTAGGGAAAAGAAAGAGCAAGTGAAGATTGAGGGAGAGATAGGAAGAAGGTATAAATAGTAGTGATTTATTTCTACAAAGCTTCCTTTGTCTTTCGTTAGTATCTATTTAAGGCTGATCTGAGAAGTCCCTGCTCCTTTACTCTCCACCTCCAGGCATGTAGGGCATGGTTTCTCTCAGAACATTTATGTACACCCTGCCACATACACATCACCGTGTGGAGATGCTTCCACATTCTCTGCACACCTAATTTCTACCATTATTTCACCTTTGTGAGCAATAAATTCAAGCTTGCTGCTGCTGCTGCAGCTAAGTCGCTTCAGTCGTGGCCAACTCTGTGCCACCCCATAGACGGCAGCCCACCAGGCTCCCCCGTCCCTGGGATTCTCCAGGCAAGAATACTGGAGTGGGCTGCCATTTCCTTCTTAAATGTAGGAAAGTGAAAAGTGAAAGTGAAGTTGATCAATCATGTCCGACTCTTAGCGATGCCATGGACTGCAGCCTACCAGGCTTCTCCGTCCATGGGATTTTCCAGGCAAGAGTACTGGAGTGGGATGCCATTGCCTTCTCCAAATTCAAGCTTAGTTACAAATAAATTAGGAAGTTGAAAAAAATAACAGGCATAGCAAATAACTGCTTAACAAAATTAACTCAAGTACTATGTTTATGTTAGAAGATAAATGAAATTTTTTAAAGACCCTTATCCTAAGGAATTGAGATAAAATATTCCTATAGTCTTCAGTCTGTTTAAAAAGCACCTTTAATTCATTGGCCCTTCTTCAAATCCGTTATTGCATTGGTTGGAACTTTCTCTACTGTAAAATTGTTATATAATAGCAAATATGTTCAGTTTCTTTCTAGTCTTGAGTGGAGTTGGCTTGCAATGGCTTGCAGCAGGGTTTAGTTCCCAGCTGGAGACTGAGGCTGAGTTGTGGCCCTGAGAGCACCAGATCCTAGCCAGTAGACCAGTGGTTAGTGACAAGGGCCCTGGCCCTTTGGCTTTGCAGAAGAGAATTTCCACAAAGACAGAAAATAGTGAAGCAAGTAAAGTATTTTTTAAGGGGGGGTAGGGGGTGGGTGAAGTAGAGTATGTGTGGATAGACACAGGGGTGGACTCAGAGTCACTGAGTCACGCCCTCGTGGCAATTTGAATTACTTTTATAGGCATCTCTTCCAGGTTTCCATTAGCCAGTCATTTATATTTGTCTGGTTCACAGTCCATATTTGGTACATCCTAGAATCCTCTCCAGTACTCTTGCCGGGAGAATCCCATGGACGGAGGAGCATGGTGGGCTGCAGTCCACAGGGTCGCTAAGAGTTGGACGTGACTGAGTGACTTCACTTTCACTTTTCACTTCCATGCATTGGAGAAAGAAATGGCAACCCACTCCAGTGTTCTTGCCTGGAGAATCCCAGGGACGGGGTAGCCTGGTGGGCTGCCGTCTATGGGGTGGCACAGAGTCGGACACGACTGAAGTGACTTAGCAGCAGCAGCAGCAGAATCCTCTCAGGTGTGTACTCATGTGTGTACACACATATCTTAGCCAAGATGAATTCTACTGAAAAGGCATATGCATAGAGCATCCCTTGAGATCACTCCTCTTTTGCCCTCCAGGGAGCCTTTCTATGCCTGTGTGGTCTGGGAGGTCTCCTGACTCTGAGAATGAGAAATACATGGTCTTGGGAGGACCCAGCTTCCTCCCTTAATTATCCTGCTATTTTTATCTCCAGTACTTTGGCCACCTCATGCGAAGAGTTGATTCATTGGAAAAGACTCTGATGCTGGGAGGGATTGGGGGCAGGAGGAGAAGGGGACGACAGAGGATGAGATGGCTGGATGGCATCACTGACTCGATGGACATGAGTCTGAGTGAACTCCGGGAGTTGGTGATGGACAGGGAGGCCTGGCGTGCTGCGATTCATGGGGTCGCAACGAGTCAGACATGACTGATCGACTGAACTGAACTGATTCTTATCTTGGAGTTTTGGTTTATGGGGAATGAATCTCTAGTTGCTTTACCCTCTTGGGGGTCCTGACCAGAGTTTCTAAAACTCTTGTAATTTCCTAAATGACTTCTAATTGTAATTTCCTAATTTTCTAAGAGCAATGGAAGTACTTTTATCATAATATTTGGTTTCTGTCTTGAGTTCCTGAAGCAGCTCTAGGAAAATAGACATGAAATACATATTTTTGTTATTCATAACAAATACAAATGCACACCTCAGTTTATGTCAATAAGACTCTTTGAAAGCCCCTAAGTATGATCACTAATGGACAATGATTTAATCAACCATGCCTATATAATGAAACCTCAATTTAAAAACCCTCATCAAAGGGATTTAGGGAGCTTCTGGGTTGATATACAGATGGAGATGTGAGAAGAGTTGCTTGGCCAGGGATGGTATAAAAACAAGTCACTCCTTCCTACATACCCTATCATATGTATCTCTTTACCTGCCTGTTCATTTTTATCCTGTAATATATTCTTGGTTATACACCTCTAATACCAAGTAAAGTGCTTTCCTGAGTTCAGTGAGCCATTCCAGCAAATTATTGAACCTCAGGAGAGGGGTTGTGGGAACTTCCAATTTATCATTGCTTGATCAGAAATACAGATGAAACCTAAAAATTGTGATTGGTGTCTGAGGTTGGGGTAGGGCATTCTTACTGATATCAGGTAGCCTCTGCTGGCCTGCAGTGGCTTAAAGCAGGGTTTCAGTTCCCTGGCATGAGACTGAAGACAGGTCACAGTGGTGAGTGCACAGGTCCTAACCACTAGATCAGTAGTTAGTGGCAAGGGCCCTGGCTTTTCAGCTTTGCTTAAATTAGCATAAAGTAATGGGGAAACATAATAGAAAGTAGTGGAGAAAGTAAAGTATTTATTAGGAGGAAAAGAGTACAATATGTTTGGATAGACACATAGGTGGATTCAGAGAGAGAGTTACTGAGTTGCACCCTCATAGCAGTTTGAAGTACTTTCATGTGGCAACTTTTCTGGGTTTCCTTTGGCCAATCATGTTGATTTGCCTGGTTCAGAGTCCATATCTTAGGATATTCCCATGTATGCGCAGCATTTCTTAGCCAAGATGGGTTCTGCCAAAAAGGCATATGGGTAGAGCATCCCTTGGCATCACTTCCCTTTGACCTCCAAGGAGACTTTCTGTGCATGTGTGATTGGGGAAGTCTCCTGGCTTGGAGAAGGAGAAATATGTGATCTGGAGAGGACCCAACCTCCTCTCTCAATTGTTCTGCTATTCTAATCTTGAAGTTTTGGTCCACAGAGAATGGATCTCTAGTTATTTTACACTGGGGGGCCCATCCACTACTTGCCTCACTATGATACTGAGTTCTTCAGCTGTGGAGTCTTTCCTAACCCCAAACAGTGTCAGAACTGGGGACACCAGTTAGTATCTACAGAGAACTGGAAAAATTTCTTGGTTTGAAAAAAACAACATGTCTGGTGTCAGAAGTGAAGGGTAGTAGAATAAAGAAAACAGGAGGTTCTCCCATTTATCTACCTTGACTTCTTGTCCTAAAGATGCTTTCTTCTCTTTCCCTTCTCCTGAGGTCTCTGAAATGCTAGTTTTGTGGTAAACAATATTTACTCAGCCGCATCACAGAATACATGCAGCCTCATTTTGCTTCAATTCAAACCCAGCTCTCTCTATAGCATTTTTAATTTTGGTTCTTTTTTTTTTTTTAAGCTACTTATTTTCCAGTGGTTCAAAAGTGAATGGTGATCAAAATTCTATGGGCTTTCAACTATTTCTTGCCTGATTATAAAGTGCCCTCTTTCTTTGTGATTCATAGCCTCTACACATGCTACACTCCTTTATACTAGGGCATTCCTACAGATTTTAAAGGGCTTTGAAAATCTTTGATTTCTATTCTTATGAGATACAGGAAGTCTGTGGGGTTAATCCACCTAGCTCCCTAATTTTTCTCATCCTCAGTCATTGCTTGAACAACCTGATCCATAAACTGCATTATTCATCTTGACCCACATTACTACTCCACTGTCAGAAAACAATGCTTCATGAATATTTCCATGTGTCTGCACCAATGGGGCTTTTGGAACAAAGATGGCTGGATCCTTGGTTAAAGAAGTGTTTGAGTAGAAAACGAGTCTTGAAAATTAAAGACAGAATGAAAGTGTTCAGAACACGCCACTACAAAATAGGCCAATTTGATATGTTGACTTTTTTGATCTAAAGGTACTTAGAAAAGCAGCAGGTACCAAAAGAGGCATCTGACCTTCACTTTTCTTCTTGAAACAAGAGATATAATTCCTATCCAAAAGATGCCATCCCTGAACCTGGAGGAAAAGGACATTCTCATCACCAGAGAAGGGGAGTTGAGGCTGAGAAGCATCTGTACAAACACATCTTGTTAAAATGACCCTTATCCTCCTTCGGTCTTCCTAAATATTTTACTTTTTTCACAATTACTATTCTTTCTTCAATCTAGTATATCAGAACTTGGGGGACCTAAGCGCTGTTGGGGTCTTCATTTTCCTGCGAAGTCTTCCATGTACATGTAAAAATAAACTGTGTATGCTTTTCTCCTATTAATCTGTCTCAGTTTAGTTCAGTCCAGTTCAGTTGCTCAGTCGCTCAGTCATGTCTGACTTGCTGCAACCCCATGAACCGCAGCACATCAGGCCTCCTTGTCCATTACCAGCTCCCAGAATTCCCTCAAACTCACATCCATCGAGTCGGTGATGCCATCCAGCCATCTCATCCTCTGTCGTCCCCTTTTCCTCCTGCTCCCAATCCCTCCCAGCATCAGAGTCTTTTCCAATGAGTCAACTCTTCGCATAAGGTGGCCAAAGTATTGGAGTTTCAGCTTTAGCATCAGTCCTTCCAAAGAACACCCAGGACTGATCTCTTTTAGAATGGACTTGTTGGATCTCCTTGCAGTCCATGGGACTCTCAAGAGTCTTCTCCAACATCATAGTTCAAAAGCATCAATTCTTCAGAGCTCAGCTTTCTTCACAGTCCAACTCAACATCCATCCATGACTACTGGAAAAACCATAGCCTTGACTAGACGGACCTTAGTGGGCCAAGTAATGTCTCTGCTTTTGAATATGCTATCTAGGTTGGTCATAACTTTCCTTCCAAGGAGTAAGTCTTTTAATCTCATGGCTGCAATCACCATCTGCAGTGATTTTGGAGCCCAAAAAAATAAAGTCTGACACTGTTTCCACTGTTTCCCTATCTATTTCCCATGAAGTGATGGGACTGGATGCTATGATCTTCATTTTCTGAATGTTGAGCTTTAAGCGAACTTTTTCACTCTCCTCTTTCACTTTCATCAAGAGGCTTTGTAGTTCCTCTTCACTTTCTGCCATAAGGGTGGTGTCATCTGCATATCTGAGGTTATTGATATTTCTCCCAGGAATCTTGATTCCAGCTTGTGTTTCTTCCAGCCTAGCATTTCTCATGATGTCCTCTGCATATAAGTTAAATAAGCAGGGTGACAATATACAGCCTTGACGTACTCCTTTTCCTATTTGGAACCATTAATCTGTCTATGTCAACTTAATTCTCAAGTTCAGCCTGAGACCTCAAGATAGTAGAGAAAAAATATTGCTCTGCCTACAAGACTTACAGAGAGAGAGATTCAGACAACTCGAGTGGACCATTAATTTACATATCAAATGAGAATAAATCTAGTAACCATTACCTCCTTTTCCCAAATAGGGTGATTTTGCTTTCCAAACCAAAAGTCATTCTCTCTCCAGAGACGTTGAGGGTTAAATTGGCCAGCTGACCTCTGTTAAGTTCCAAGATGCATAATTTTAGAGATGCTCTCCTATAGTATTGATGAGAAGGACAAGAAGGATATATTTGACTCGTGCTGCATTCCACCTGGGGAATTAGGGCATAGAAAATTAGCACTATGATTGACATGCGAGTAAATAATCAGTTTGTGTTTTGATCCAGAAAACTTGTGCTTTTGTATCAGGATAAATAAATAAGTTTAGGTGTAAAAACAATACACACTTCTTCTTTAGCTGTGTGGAAATACCCTGGACCTTTATCCCTTCATTCTCTCTATAATCTAGCAGATCAATTCTGATTTCGCATTCTTTTCCTTAAGTTGTATTATTTTTATCTCTTAATTACTTTCTAATTTTCACATAAAATAGAGATCACCAAGAAGACTTCCTGGTTTCCTGCCACTCCTGTGTATCAGTGTGTCTTTTATTTGCATGAATCTCAAAAGGTGAGACTCTTCCTATATTACTCCTTCAACTACCACACCCAATTCATTTTACACCTTATTGACTCTCCATTCTAAATATAACTTGGAATATTTTCTTCTTTTTTTTTTTTTTCTCAACACTTTGGTTCCTGTTCTTGATTTAGTTTAGACCCCTGTTATTACTAGAAGGCAATAGTGAGACACCAACCTTAAAATTGAGCTGATGCTGAATAGAAAGCCTGGAGTGGGAGGGTAAATTGCTCTTTAAAACTGAACTTTTGTTTGTTTGTTTGTTCTAATTACTTTGTAGTTGAATAAGAAATTGTTCTCAATACATTTGTATATTTATCTGTCTTAAATGTGCGATTATAGTTAAAGTGTTATTTGCTCAATCATGTCTGACTCTTTGACACCCCACTGACTGTAGCCCTCCAGGCTCCTTCATCCATGGGATTTTCCAGGGAAGAATACTGGAGTGGATTGCTATTTCCTTCTCCAGGGGATCTTCCCAACCAAGGGATCGAACCCAGGTCTTCCACATTGCAGGCAGACTGTTTATTATCTGAGCCACCAGGAAGCCCAAATGAGTACTTAACACTGCTGCTGCTAAGTAACTTCAGTCATGTCCGACTCTGTGTGACCCCATAGACAGCAGCTCACCAGGCTCCTCCATCCCTGGGATTCTCCAGGCAAGAACACTGGAGTGGGTTGCCATTTCCTTCTCCAAAGCATGAAAGTGAAAAGTGAAAGTGAAGTCGCTCAGTAGTGTCTGACCCTTAGCAGTCCCATGGACTGCAGCCTTCCAGGCTTCTCCGTCCATGGGATTTTCCAGGCAGGAGTACTGGAGTGGGGTGCCATTGCCTTCTCCGACTTAACACTAAATGGACTTTATCAAAATATTCATGTTTATTTTTTTAAGCTCTTGGTTATTTTCTGCTGAAGTAGCAGACTTACTTATGTATTGTGGTTCTGGAATTTTTGATGCCAGTTACTTTAAGAAGATAGTTCTTATTTTACCTTGTTGCTGATTAATTTATCAGACTTTGCTTACTATAAATTAATACGTTTGATAGTTTAAAAAATGTTGACTATATTGCAGACTAACAAAAGATTCCAAACCTGGGGTAATTCATATTTATCCCCCAAATGTATTAAATTGGATATAACAAATTAGTTTTAGAAACCATAAAATACAATACAAAAATTACAATCTTTTTCTAGATGTTTATTTTCACAAATATTGAATTTATTTCAATGGTTCTAAATCCAATAGCAAAAACATAATTATATTTGCGGTTGTATTTTTTATGTGTTTTTGAGGATAAAACTGTATTTTCCAGTATAAATGTATAATCATGACGTATATATGAGCAAATAGAGATCTTTTTATCCTTCTGATTCTCTTGATAGCTCTGGAATACATCTGAAGCTGAGTCTGAAAGTAAGGTCAGGAGAAATAAGTTAAGTGTCTAATATGTATAAGGAGACCTCTTGGACATTCAAGAATGACGGAGAGAGGACAGGAGTTTTAAAGGGAAGACATAAGGGAGGCAAACAAACAAACAAACAAACAAACAAAAAAATGTGTTTGCTATCCTTTCTGGAGAAAAAAAAATCCAGTGTTGGACAATCTAGGAAAAACTTTTAAAGTAGTTCTGTGTGATGGTTCTTTTGAAATTGTTTTATTATTTTAAACAAAACTCTTTTTACCAAAGCAAGTCCTAAGTAAGATCTATTATACACACAATTCTTTGTGTGATTTTTGGGTATTTAGAAAATGACCTAATTCCATATATGAGTGGATAAAGTGAGGGATAGAAATAGCATCTATGGACAGGAGAGACAATCCATAGATGAAATAAATTACACAAAACAAGAGCTCAGAAACTTAGGTGATAAATTCACAGCTGTAATGAAGACTTTAAACTTCTTTGGCTTTAGTCTACTTTGGATAGTACGGTAGGGCAAAGATAAGCCAATTAACATAAGAGGTAGTTATACAGGAATCTAAAGTATACATTTTCAGCTGCCACTATAATCATTCATCTTTCATTCATTTAATAATTCATTTGACTATTATCTACTGAACATTCACTGTGTACAGAGCATTCACTAGATGCTGGCCTAATGGTTGTGAATTAAAAGCTAGTTAAAGCAATACCCTGACACACAAGATCTCACAGGGAAACAAACATGAAGAAAAACAGTTGTAATATGTGATAGGTGCTAAAATATAGACATGTGCAGGGCTAGAAGAGCTCAGGAGAGGAAAAAAATCTAACTTAGAAAAATCAGAGAAGGTTTCAGAGGTATTAGCCTGAATTAAGTAGCAAAGAGTTATTATGAATTCTTAAAAAACAGAAACATAAGAAGGGCAATCCAAAAAGAAGTAATATCATATGCAAAGATATAGAAGAATAAAAAGCAGTAGTACGTTCAAGATAATCTGGAAGTGTCTACAGCAAGTGTGCCCATGACATAAGGAAGCAGGTAACCTTGTCAAGAACCCAGTAGAAATGTGATGCAGGCCACATATATAATAAGTTTTCGAGAAGCCATATTCAAATAGTAAAAGGAAATGGTAAAATCAGTTTTACTAAAGTTTTATTCATCTGACATTTTACAGATATTTTCATCTGAACATGGCATTGGTATAAAATTATTAATGAAATATTTTACATATAAAAAATGTCATTAAAGTTTGAAATGTTACCTATACTTACATTGCATCTCCGTGCAGAGGAGTCACATTTCACATGCCACAGACACATGATGGGAGCGGTCACTTTATCAGATGGTTTGCTTCTAAAGTTAGACTGTTGCAGGACATGGTTCTTGAGTAATGTAGTGAAAGTGAAAGTGAAGTCGCTCAGTGGTGTCCGACTCTTTGCAAGCCTATGGACTGTAGCCCACCACCGGAGTGGGTTGCCATTTCCTTCTCCAGGGGATCTTCCTGACCTGGGGATCGAACCCGGGTCTCTGGTATTGCAGGCAGACACTTTACTATCTGAGCCACCAGGGAATCCCTGAGTAATGTAGAGTTCATTTTAAAAGACATTGCCAGGTTCATTTTAAAAGACATTGTCAGGAGTCTTCCATTATGGACAAACCATTTCTTTTTTTTTTTTTTTTTTGGCTTTATATTTATTGTATGGTTACTACTTAAGTATGTGCAAGTATGAATGTAGTGATACATTTCTCAAGCTTATAGCTCTTCTACATGTATCCACACAGATGCACACCCACATAAACCACTTAAAATATTACATGTTACATACTAATTTAAAATATAAAAACTTTGCTTGTGTACTACAGTGATATTAATTTCAAGGCAATAATGGAATTTTTTTTTTTTAGATTCCACACATAATACACACATGTATGTGTGTGTATTACATTTTCTTTATCTGTTCATCCATGAATGGACACTTAGATTGTTTTCATAACTTAACTATTGTAAATATTGCTGTAATGAACATGGGGATATATATCTTTTTGAATTAGTGTTTTCATTTTCTTTGGGTAAATGTATCTTTATCATATTGAGTCACCATTATTCTTTTATTTGTTACCCTGCAAATTAAAATAGCTTAAAGTGATGTGAATGTGAATTTAAAAACAAACAAGGAATGAATTCCTTTGTCAGATCTTGGTTTTAGGGCAGGTGATTCAGATAGTCCAGGTATATTGAGTGTTTTAGATGCTGTCAAAATGAGAACAAAATATTTTAAAACATGATACAGAACCTGTGAATTCTCTGTGACTTAGTTTAGAGATGGTCCTATTTGAGAAATGTTGCTGTTGCCACATTATAATTTTACTATGATATCTACAAGTTTGCTAGGGAATCATTTAAATCCTCTGGGGGTTTACAAATTCAACTTTAGGCTTTAAAAGGAGAAATGACTGTGAGTGGAGATAGGTATTGTACATGTATGTAAAAAGTATGATTCTAAACCTAGAAGATTTGGGTTGAGAAATATGATAATTTAAATACCCTTATTTACTGTTGGAAAGAAAACAGAATATTATTATTCAAACAATTTTTAATCAAAATAACTTAGATGTGCATAAGCAAATCAATTCCATTATACTATAAGCACCATTTTATTAATAGTCCTCACAAATGAAACTGCCCTATTCTGAGTATAGTCAGCAGATCACTGCAGTTTGAACAGGTCCTTGGCTTATCTGGGGTACTACTCTGAGAAAAAGATATTCACAGCATTCATCCGAATAGACATGACCTGGGGGAACTATTTCTTTATAACATAGTTTGGTTTCCATAGTTTGAGTTGTCTTCATTTCTGATTTTGTCTATAGTAAGTTAGTAATGGTTCTTCATTTTTTCAAATATCTGAATCTTTTCTTATTATTTAAAAAGTCTTATCAGTCCCGCCCTTTATGACATTAATCAGCAAATTATATTTGATCGTGTAGATATTATTCGGTTATAGAAAAGATGTCTGGAAAACTACATTTGTTCTTCTATTGACTTGCTAAATACTTAAAAGTAAGTTAACATATTCTTTTTATGCATATATGTGTGAGCATAGATTTATTGGATGCACATCCATTCAGAAATGATGTATTAACCCTCTAAGAAATTATTTAGGAACATATAAATAACGTGATATTGAAAAATCTTCATGATAAAATGCTAAATATTACAGATCATCATTTTATGAATATGATACTGATTATATATTCGACTAAAACAATTTTCTCAAAGATTTGTTTCTCAAAAACCATACTTAGTTGAGGAAAAAAAAATGATTATAAAGAGCTCAGGATACCAAATGAAACAATATATCCATACGTGCTTTATGGCCTTTTAGTTCCTTAGCATATTAATTTGTGTTTTATGAAAAAAGGGATGGATGCTCAAGTAAGTTTACAAAATCATCAGTTAAATGCAGTTAAATAAGTTACTTTAATATTGACTCTCCATGTCTACTATGTGATGATTTGCTTACATTCTGATAGGAGGATATACCTATAGAGATTTGCAAAGGTTTCTGACCAGGAAACAACTTTTTCTATGACATATTTCTAGATAAGTAACTAAAAATAAGAAAATGTCTTCTTTTTAAGTTATAGTGTTGCAGTCAGATGCTGATAGAAATATTTACTGCATACATCATTTTCTTCAATGCATTTTGTGTTCCAGTCAAAGACAAATTCATGTTGCAACTCTCATTAAATAATGATCTAAAAATACAGCAAAAGTATCTAGTCTTAATAATAAAATGAGCCCATTTGCCATTAGCTGAGAAAAATTTATGCTTTGGACTTGAAATGATTGATCATAGAGCTTCCCTCGGGGTTCAGCTGGTAAAAAATTTGTCTGTAATGCAGGGGACCTGGGTTCGATCCCTGGGTTGAGAAGATACTGTGGAGAAGGAAAAGGCTACCCACTATGGGGTTCTGGACCAGAAAGTTCCATGGATTGTATAGTCCATGGGGTTGTAAAGAGTTGTACACAACTGAGCCACTTTCAATTTCATAAATCTATGAATTTTCATGTTGCAACTCTCATTAAATGATGATCTAATAATATAGCAAATATATCTAGTCTTAAGAATAAAATTAGTCCTTTTGCATTAGTCAGTTCAGTTCAGTCACTCAGCTGTGTCTGACTCTTTGTGACCACATGGACTGCAGCACTCAGGCTTCCCCTTCCATCACCAATTCCTGGAGTTTACTGACTCATGCCCATTTGTTGGTGATGCCATCCAACCATCTCATTCTCTGTCATCCCCTTCTCATCCTGCCTTCAATCTTTCCCAGCATCAGGGTCTTTTCTAATGAGTCATTTCTTCACATCAGGTGGCCAAAGTATTGGAGTTTCAGCTTCAGCATCAGTTCTTCCAATGAATATTCAGGGCTGATTTCCTTTAGGATGGACAGGTTGGATGTCCTTGCAGTCCAAGGGACTCTCAAGAGTCTTCTCCAACACCACAGTTCAAAAGCATCAATTCCTCAGCACTCGGCTTTCTTTATAGTCCAACTATCACATCCATACATGACTACTGGAAAAACCATAGCTTTGACTAGACAGACCTTTGTTGGCAAAGCAGTATCTCTGTTTTTTAATATGCTTTCTAAGTTGGTCATAACTTTTCTTCCAAGGAGCAAATTTCTTTTAATTTCATGGCTGCCATCACCATCTGCAGTGATTTTGGAGTCCCCCAAAAATAAGTCTGTCACTATTTTAAATGTTTCCCCATTTATTTGCATTGAAGTGATGGAACCAGATGCCATGATCTTAGTTTCTGAATGTTGAGTTTTAAGCCAACTTTTCCACTCCCTGTTTCATTTTCATCAAAAGGCTCTTTAGTTTTTTTTCTCTTTCTGCCATACAGATGATGTCACCTGCATATCTGAGGTTATTGATATTTCTTCCGGCAGTTTGATTCCAACTTGTGCTTCTTCCAGCCCAGTGTTTCTCATGATGTACTCTGCATATGTTAAATAAGCAGGGTGACAATATACAGCCTTGATGTACTCCTTTCCCTATTTGGAATCAGTCTGTTGTTCCGTATCCAATTCTAATTGTTGCTTCCTAACCTGCATACAGAATTCTCGGGAGGCAGGTCAGGTGCTCTGTGATTCTCATCTCTTTAAGAATTTGCCAGAGTTTGTTGTGGTCCACATAATCAAAGGCTTTAGCATAGTCAATAAAGCAGAAGTAGATATTTTTCTGGAACTCTTGCTTTTTTCGATGATCCAGTGGATGTTGGCAATTTGATTTCTGGTTCCTCTGTCTCTTCTAAATCCAGCTTGAACATCTGGAAGTTCACGCTTCACGTACTGTTGAAGCCTGGCTTGGAGAATTTTGAGCATTGCTTTGCTAGCGTGTGAGATGAGTGCAATTGCGCGGTAGTTTGAGCATTCCTTGGCATTGCCTTACTTTGGGATTGGAATGAAAAGTGACCTTTTCCAGTCCTATGGCCACTGCTGAGTTTTCCAAAGTTGCTGGCATATTGAGTGCAGCATTTTCACAGCATCATCTTTTAGGATTTGAAATTGCTCCACTGGAATTCCATTACCTCCACTAGCTTTGTTTATAGTGATGCTTCCCAAGGTCCACTTGATATCACATTTTCCAGGATGTCCAGCTCTAGATGAGTGATCACACCATCCTGATTATCTGGATGGTGAAGATCTTTTTTGTACAGTTCTTCTGTGTTTTCTTGCCACCTCTTCTTAATATCTTCTGCTTCTGTTAGGTCCCTACCATTTCTGTCCTGTATTGAGCCCATCTTTTCATGAAATGTTCCCTTGGTATCTCTAATTTTCTTGAAGAAATCTCTGCTGCTGCAGCTGTCGCTTCAGTCATGTCCGACTCTGCAACCCCATAGATGGAAGCCCACCCGGCTCCACTGTCCCTGAGATTCTCCAGGCTAGAACATTGGAATGGGTTTCCATTTCCTTCTCCAATGCATGAAAGTGAAAAGTGAAAGTGAAGTCACTCAGTCATGTCCAATTCTTTGTGACCCCATAGACTGTGCCTACCAGGTTCTTCTGTCAATGGGATTTTCTAGGCAAGAGTACTGGAGTGGCTTGCCATTGCCTTCTCTGTGAAGAGATCTCTAGTCTTTTCCATTCTATAGTCTTCCTCTATTTCTTTGTATTGAGCTATTAACTGAAAAGAAATAATTCTATGGACTCTAAATGTTTGATTTTAATAGGTAACCAACTTTTAGAATAACTGGTATTATTTTATTGGAAATTTTAGCAAATGGATTTATAACTTTCTTTACATTGATTTTTAAGTCATTTAATTTTCTGTCCTTCAATGCATTTCAAATAATTTGTTTTGAGACTGATAGACCAGGAGCATTCATCCATTCATTTGAAATATTTGAAAAACTTTTGTTTTTAAGCATATCCTAGATGCTGAGAATATACAATAAATTTAAAATTTCTTAATATTATAAAGATGAAATAGATGGCATCACTGGCTCAATGGGTATGAGTCTAAGCAAACTCCAGGAGACATTGAAGGACTGGGAAGCCTGGTGTGCTACATCTCATAGGGTTGCAAACAGTTGGACACAACTTAGCAACTAAACAACAAATACTATAAAAGGGTTTTGGGGCACATTATAATAAATAAACATGCAAATAAATATTTCTCATGGTGATAAATGCCTTGGAGAGAGATAAAGCAGAGAAGAATAGGAAATACTAGGGTGAGAGACAGCTTTACAACGTTAAACGAGACTGCCACAGAAATTGCCAATCAAAAGGTAGAATTTATACAAAATGCTGGTAGATAAGAAAACAACCATTTTTGTGCCTATGTAGTGGAAAAATATTTCAGGCAGAAGAAAAAGCAAGCACAAAGGCACTCAGGAGGGAATTTGTCTAGCATGTTCAGTAAGTAGCAGGACATGAACTGAATGAGGGGGAGATAGAAGGTGATGAGGGTCGGAAAAGTAATAAAAAGAAAAACAGATCATGTAGGGTCCCCTAGGTCATTGTAAGAACCTTCACTTTTACTGTAAGTGAAATGGGAAGTGATTGGGGGATTTGGGGCAAAAAAAAAAAAATGATCTGACCTATTTTTAAAGAACACTGAACTGTGTTGAGAAGAGGCAGTAGGGGAGAAAAGAAAAACAGAAATTTAAGTTGGAATCTATTGAAATAATCTAGATAAATAATAATGATAGTGGGAACCAGGGTGTTCATGATAGAGAGAGTGTGCAATGATCAGTTTCTGAGCATGCTTAAAAGTAAAGAGAGTAGTATTTTCTGACAGACTGGCTGTGGGATGTGACCATAGGATTTTAGCTTAATCAGTTAAAGACTGGAGGAGGAGAATGTGGAAAGGAAAGTGTGAGAAGACTATAGGACTTCAAAAAAAAATATCAAATTGGCAACTATAGCATTTAATATGGAGTTCAGAGGAGCGGTCTGAAGTAGGGATACATATCTGGGAGTTGTCAGCATGGAAACAGATCCTAAGTCAATGGGGCTGAATGAGACAACCAAGGAGATGAGTGAAGACAGAGAAGAACTAATCCCTAAGGCCCTTCAAATAGGCAAGACAAGGAATGGGAAAGGATAACCAAGAATAGTAATGGGAAGAAATAGCCAGTAAGGCAGGAAGAAACTAGAAGGATAATATGGAAGCAAAGTTAAGAATATGTCTAGATATGCCAAGTTAGATGGCAAATGAGGATTCACTATTGATAGCTGATTTTGGTGAGAGCAATCTTGAGTAGAGCACTAGCAGTATCACTGCTGAATGCAGTGAGTTCAAAAGTAAATGGAGGCAGGGCAGTAGAGAAGTATTTAGGGAACAAAATATTGAAATGTTTGTTGTAAAAATAGGGCAGGGAAATAAATCACTGTCAGGAGAGGAGATGGATACAAGAAATTTTTATTTTGATTTTTTGTTTGGAAATGGGAGAAATTATCATTGGTGTGGTACTAGACATAGTAAGAGGAATGCAGAAGCTGTGTTTCCATGTAGATGAGAAAGAAGAAAATGCAATGCATTTGAGGAATATTAATTTTAGAACATAACTCATCCATAGTAACAGAAGGGAAGGGTCATGGATGGGTTAGGGAGTTTAGTTACAGCTGGTGGCAAGGCTTTCCTGATTGCTCTTTTTTTTCTTATTCAAATAGAAAGCAAGGACATAGAAGATAGAGTTAAAAGTTTGAAAAAGAAAGAAGAAAAAATAGCTTTCTTGGGAGCATGGGGATATTGACTGAAATTTGGAAATGAATTTTGATTTATTGGCATCACTAAGACCACACTTGATGTTCGTGATTATGAACTTAAAGTCAGAATGGTCACCAGGATGGATTGTTTCTATCTAGCCATGTTCAGGTATAGGGAGCAAGTGTGGAATAAACAGGGTTATTTAACTAGAGATAAGGTTTTAATAAATGAATATGAAAGGAGCAGAGAGTTAAAGGTTGGTGATCTATTTCCCAGGTGTAAATTTAATCATTTAATGATCATTTATTCTAATATTGTTTAAAAGTAATATTGGTGCTTAAAATGCAACAATGCAAAGGTCTGTATGGCATAATAAACAAATTCACATAAAAACTCACTCCAATCCCATATCCCAGAGGTAGCCACTATAAATAGTTTTGTGTCTATCCTTCTAGATGTTTTTCTATGAATACATAAACAGATAGATTTTTTTTAAATACATATTGCTTTACACTATTCATATGGTTCTGGTACTTACTTACTCACTCAACACTATATCATGGTTGCACTCTATGCTGGTCCTTAGAGAACTATCTCATTCCAGAGCTACATAATATGATTGCATTGCTAAACCATAATTTACTTAAATAATCCCTTTTTGATTTAGGTTGTTTCCAGCATTTGCTATTATGGATAATGCAAAATGAACATTCTTCTTCACAGAAGTTGATTAGTGTTTGAATCATTCCTTCAGTGTAGATTACTAGAGGAAGGATTGTTAAGTCAGAGTATGCACTATTTTATAGATTCTAGTAAATAATAGTCACAAAGAACACAGCAATTTATTCCTCTTCTGAGTTCTTATCAGCACTAGATATGAAAAATGGTAATTCACTTATGTATATTCTTCTGAAGTTTGAGTGTTACTTTTTATTAAAATAGTGTTATAAAATAGCTTTTCTTCACCTATTGAGTTAGTTCTTTTCCTTATAAAGATTTTAAATATAAATCTTGAATTTTATATCCTTTAAATAATTGTGACTTGATGCTTTGTGAATATTTTACTCATTTAAAATTACATTTTATAATTTTTACACTTATATTTTAAGTGAAACACAATTTTACTCCTAGGTCCTTACCTAGTTTTTTATCTCAGAGCTACAATTATTTGGTATATTATTCCTTTTGCCCCTAATGCAAATAGTTTGAATAAGACAAATACCTGTGTTTAAAAAAATTAATATATTATCTTAAAAAATTAATATATTATCTTATAAATAATTGGGCCTAGATATTTTTGAAATGTATTTTTCAAATGTGGATTAGGAAGATCGAAGATATTTAGCTAATGATTTGATTTTCAAATGGCATACTACTATTGATATTTTCAATTATTATTGACCAATTCTGTTACTGAAAATACACTTCCTTCCATCTTACAGCATTTTAATTCCATCTTATTTTTGTAATTTAAATATTAGTTGGTATAATTGTCCTATTTTATGCAGTCATTTCTTGCCTTATTTTTAACCAAATGCTTAGTGATTTGTCTGACTACCATTGTTTCTGTTATTCCACTCTGTCATTCAGAGAGACAATCAGAAGTCTTAGAGCATCAGCTGTTTTCCAACTGATGGAATTATCTCAATGTTCTAACAACTCCTGTGGCTATTCTGATGAATACTAGCTGAATAATAGGCCAGGATCCAGAAACAGCAGAAACTGTTCAGGTTCCATTAGAACTCTCAACTTAAGTTTCAGTAGTAATTTGCCAGAATATAGCCTTCTAGATTTATATGCACTTTCATTCAAAATGTTGAAGTTATTTTCATTTGTCATGTTCTTTGAATGCTAGGACTGAGAATTCAAGTTTGAGTCCAAGGTTCCTTTGCAAATAAGCTATCTTCCTCTCTAGTGGCTTCAGTATTTTTTGTTTTATGATTATGTAGTTTTACCATTGGAGAAGGCAATGGCACCCCACTCCAGTACTCTTGCCTAGAAAATCCCGTGGACTGAGGAGATGGGTAGGCTGCAGTCCATGGGGTCGCTAAGAGTCAGACATGACTGAGCGACTTCACTGTCACTTTTCACTTTCATGCATTGGAGAAGGAAATGGCAACCCACTCCAGTGTTCTTGCCTGGAGAATCCCAGGGATGGCAGAGCCTGGTGAGCTGCCATCTATGGGGTCTCACAGAGTCAGACACGACTGAAGTGACTTAGCAGCAGCAGCAGCAGTTTTACCATGATGTGACAAGACATATGATGTAAACAAGGGATGTGTATATCCTCATGGAACCTTCAAAAGTTACCTCCCTTTCATACTTTACTTTGAGAACTCAACTGTATGTTATATTCTCTCATTTTAGCCTCACTGTCTCTTCACTACTCTCATACTTTTTCATCTCTCTTCTCTGCATTATAGCTAATGAATGCAGTGACCCAGTCCTCTAGTCCTCTCTTCAACTATTCCTAATTTATAGAAATTAGCAATTTTACATTTTTTAACTTTACTGTCTATATGTTTTCATTTTTAATTGTTATATTTGGGTCTGTCTCAAATCTGCCTGATAGTTTTTACCTTCCTTATCATTCAGTTATTCTTTCATGACTGAATAATAATATATTATATATATAATAATGTTAATATACCTATTTTATTTTCTGTTTCATCTTAGTATTCAATATAATGTTATATGGAATGAAAAAACATTACTATGAAACTGACTTTTTATGTACCTCAGAGTGGGTTTTTGTAAGCTAGTGTGTTTTATTTTTTGTGTGTGTGGGTAAACTGAGTTCTTAGAGGACTTTTATTATTTGGTTGTTTTATCTTGTGTATCTCTGGCCTTGATCATGGCACATCCCTCAGAGTGGTTCTGTCTTGTAGTATTTCCAAATATTTCACCTGCTGTATGAGGGTTCTCCAGAGAAACAGAACCAATAAGATGTACATATACAGAGTGTTTATTTTAAGGAATGAGATAGTGGAAACTGGTAAGGCCAGAATATCCAGGATAGGCCATCAGGCTAGAGACTCTGGAAAGAGTTGCTGCAGTTCAAGACTTAAGGTAGGCTATGGACAGATTTATTTCTTCTTTAAGAGATGCCATTCTTTTTTTAGAGGTCTCCAACTGATTGCATAGGCCCACTCACATCATGGTAGGCAATCTTCTCTACTCAAAGACTAAAATGTTAACCCCACTCAAAATATACCTTCAGAGTCTTTTGTGAAATTTGTTTAAATATCTGGGTACCAAGATATTTGGGTGCTTAATCAAGTTGACACATGAAATTAGTCATCACCATCTGACTAGAATTTCACATTGATTTCTTAGCTTGGAATTTTCAGGCAACGCAAATTATTATGAAGTTTTATCCCCTCTCTGTAAGTAGCATTCACAGAGGTACAGGTGTTTGGATTTCCAACAAAAAGAAACAAGGTTCTTTGGTGTCTCCTTTCCCGTCTGTGTGTATTTTCTTTTTAATCCAACTGTTCTTTAACTTGGGAACTTTTCGAGAGTTGGCCACATTTCTAATTCTTGACCTTTCACAGATTTATGGCCTAGCTCTCTATCCTTGTGAAGTTAAAAGCTAATCCTCTAATTTATCTGCTTTCGTTCTTACCATTCTACTTTTCTGTTTTCTTTCTCTCTTTGTCCTCTTCCCACCTGCCCCACCTCCTCCTCCTCCCTCCTTTGTTTCTACCTTATAAACTAAGTTATAATTCTGCAATTTTATCTTCAATTTTCAGATGCTTTTATGGGTAAGATTTTTGCCAAATGATTCATATCCAGAAACCAGAAAAGCATCTTTTTAACACACTTTTCTTCCTCTCTCTGAACTTTTATTAATCTTGTTTTAATTTTTATTGTTTTAAATTTTTATTGATTTAAAGAAATTTTGGCACATAAAGGACATTACCCATTTATCGCTCACGTTGTTTTCTGTATATTTTATCTAATTTATTCTGTGGCCTTTATAATTGCTTGTATTTTGCTAGAAGTTGGATACTTAAAATTTATCAACTATATTTTTGTTGTGTGGCTTTTGAGTTCTGTTATGTTTTCCACAATTCTAAAATAAGCAACTAAAATAAAATAAACTTATAGTTTTTTTAATGGTTTTGATATATACAATTAAATCCTTAAGCACTTAGAATTTAAAGAGGGAACAACTTTGTTGTACAGGTTTATTTTCTTAAAAATAATTAGGCAGTTACCCTATACTAATTTTAATTAATCTGTTTCTTCCTCACTCAGCATACTCATTTTGCCAATAAAGGAGCTCTTCTAGAGTCTGAATTGCTTAATATTATAGATAATTAATAATTAAAATGGGACTTAAAATCTCCATATAAAATTTAGTCTTCTAAATACATAATTCTTCTGTGACTTCTGTTAACATAGTAAAAATTATTTTATTATCCATTCTTGAGATACCAAAAATTGTTTTGTTAAAGGCATCCCATTTTCTTATAATAAGTGCCAAGTACTGATACTAGCAATACAATATTTGTGTGCATTTGTGTGTGTTTGTAAATTAAACCTCAGTGAAGAATATCATAAAATTAATAACAGCAACACCTTTATTATGCAGCAACAGAATCATGGCCACTATGCAAAGTGAGTTCAGACTGTATAAAGCAAATGACAGTAAAAAGATGTGAAACATACGTAGGAAAACTTTCATTTGGCATTTGTTTGCTTATACCATAACTTTATGTAGAGAAGTAGCTTTAAAGAATTGCAGTTTACTATAACAGAGATGTAAAAATTCAACTAATTATATTACCACACATCCTCAACTATAAGTGCACCCTGATTAAAATATAGAGAAATTTGCCTTATTTTGTCTTATTTTTCTATTGATTAGTTACTTAAAGTTATGAAAACACCTCTAAAACTGAAGACAAGAAACATTCAGATATATAAACATAAATAAGAGATGCTGTGCTCAATAACAGTGACTAGCGAATTAAGGCAAATATGTAATTTGTGTATATAGCTGTGTGTGTGTGTGTGTGTGTGTGTGCTGTGTCTACTGTATTTCAATCAATTAGCATGTATTTGAAGTATGTAAAGGAAATTATAAAGGCATCTCTATTCTTAAAAATAATTTAATACTTTGTTATGTACATAATATATTGATACCAGAGATCAGTAATACAAGTATCTGTGATTCAATGTGTGGGAAAGAAAATGAAAGTATAGATGTTGAAAAATGAATAGTCAAAAAATAGTGAAGCAAAATTGATATCTATGTGATTTTAGTGTCCTCCATAAATAATGTTATATACAAGTTGATGTGTAAGTCATGGAAATAAATATGATGTTTTAAATTAACTAAGGGATATGTGTGTGTGTGTAGGTGTGTGTATGAAGTCAACTTATAAGTATTGTGTTCAACCACCTTATGATATAATAATAAACTTACATTACATTGAGTAATCTGATTTGCTAGCTATTTTGACCAAAAATACTTATTGACAGCCCTGTTATTTCACTTAATTGTCAGATTATATGTATGTTTTGGAAAGTTTACATATAATAAAGCAATAAAGTCAAGTTTAGTGTTCTTGCCATGAACATCAGAGCAAGAATTATTCTATGGTGGAGCCTGATAGAATCTCAATCAGTATATCTTATTTTAAATGTAGTGTTTTGCAAAAAAGCTTTGGGCTGAAGTGAGGGGGAGTTTCAATTCTGTCATTAATAATAGCATGGTAACTTTCTTGCTGGGTGATTTCTGACACTCTGCCTAAGTTCTCTGAGCTTTAGCATTCTCAGTTGTAATAAAGGGAAATGACTGTCCTCAACACTTACTTAGATTTTTATGAGAATAGATTAATAATTTGTAATATAATTTACAAATATGTAAGATGTAAAGAGGACATCACTAACCTTAATGTACCCTCTGCCCTGCCTCCGCGTCTGTAGATACTGAGAAGCAGTTAGCCCTTTAAGGGATCAGTGCAACTGGGTCTTGAATTTTCTATTCTATACTGGATGAAGCCTGGCTATTATTGTGGGCCATGGTAGACAATAATGCTGTATTCAAGTACAGAAGTTCCAATATTCAAAGCTTCTTCTCAGACAGTTTTTCCTTTTGATGTTATAATAGTAAAGGGATAGGGTGGTGGGGGAGGGAAAAATTTTCCCAGAATTGTCAGTAATAGTTTTCAAAGGAAACAACAGTACAAAAGAGCAAAGGGTTTTGGGGCCTCCATTTGAGCACATACAAGCACAAATAATAAAAGATTAAATTTATCTCCACAGAGAAAGATGGAAAATTAAAATGAGGCAAAGTTTAGAGAATAGAAATGGAAAAGCCAAAAGCATTCTTAAGGCAGTTAAGCTGTAAAGTACCTGTTACTTAACTCCTATTAAGAGACAAGACTCAGTACAGTATTGATTCTCTATAAAGAAGCCTCTATATTTTTAAAGATGGGGTGAACTATATTTTCACACTTTAATCTTAAAACCATAATTTATGATATACACTTAATGGAAGTATATCTTATAAAATTGAAAATAAAAAGTACAAATAGTTTATAAAAAGATCCTATAATGCTATCATACATAAGCCAAAAGGGTTTTATAATTTGAAAAGCAAATACCAAGACCATTTTAAGCTTTCAATAAAAGGCATGAACATTTAATAGTATGATTTATTTATAATGAAAATTAAAGTATTAAAAACAGTATTACTAGGTACCTATACCTTAAATAACTGCTTGAAATTACCTTCATCGAATTATATTAACTTAAAATAAATTAGTTGTTATTTTCTATGTGTTTTTCAATAGATGTTTCAATCGGGAAACATGCTTCCAATGCTGTTATACCATAATAATACCTTCCATTTTTTTCAGGAAGTCTTTGAATAAGACTTCAGCTGCTTCAAATTAAGACATGATTCTGTCATTTTGAATTTCTGCTTTGTCTTATCCATATATATTTAGTATGACTATCTTACTATCACTAGTGCTAACTTTCAGAATTATCATGCAATAATAAAAAAATCACATTATTTCCAATACTTGTAAATGTTATATCAGCATATGTTATATCAGGTTATCTGGTCATGAAGATCTTTTATGTATAGTTCTTCTGTGTATTCTTGCCACGTCCTCTTAATATCTTCTGCTTCTGTTGGGCCCATACCGTTTCTGTCCTTTATTGAGCCCATCTTTGCATGAAATGTTCCCTTGGTATCTCTAATTTTCTTGAAGAGATTTCTAGTCTTTCCCATTCTATTATTTTCCTTTATTTCTTTGCACTGATCACTGAGGAAGGTTTTCTTATCTCTCCTTGCTAGTCTGTGGAACTCTGCATTCAAATGGGCATATTTTTCCTTTTCTTCTTTGCCTAAAGGCTTTTTAGGCTGATTCTTAAAGATAAAATAAGTCTTACGGTTAAAATTAGGGGATTTTCATTACCATTTCTCTAATTTTTCTACATTGTTATCATGGATAACACAATTTTTTTTTCTCATTGTTCCTTGGTTGTCTACAGAATGCAACTGGTGTAAAATTCATTATGATTAATTAAAAATATTACCTTCTCAGTAAGTACCAATTGTTGAGAAGACTATCCTTTAAATTACCATTTTAACTTTGTTGAAATCAATTATTCACATATGGTGGGTCTTTTTTTTGAATTCACCATACTCTTCTACTCATAGATGAGTGTTCTTCAGCAATACTACACTGTCTTGATTACTGTTCCTTTATAATGTCTTGAAATTGAACAGTGTGAGTTCAACTGTTTTTATTCTTTTATACATAAATTTTAGAATAATATTTTTGAATATCTATAAAAAATTCTGCTGGAATTTTGATTTGGATTACATTGATCTATAGGAGGAATATTGCTATAATACTCTCAAGTCTTCCAATTATTAACTTAGTATATCTCTTCTATTTATTTGATCTTTGTTTTTTTTCACCCATGTTTTAGAGCTTCTATCAGACAAATTCAGGCCACAGAGTGCTAGAATCATAGCTCAGTACTTTATTTTGTGGATGCGGTCTTGTAAATTTTGATTTCCAAATGTTCAGTGCCACTAATTAGAGCACTTTTGTACTGTTAATCTTTTATCCTGTCATCTTGCTAAACTCACCTATCAGTTATGAATATTTGGTATAGATTTCCTAAGATTCCATAGATAATTATAAATTGCTACTAGAGACAGCTTTAGTTCACCTTTTTTAGCTTCTATTTTGTTAATTTTTCTTTATTTCTTTGCTGTGCCGTCTAGAACTTCTTGTATAATATAGAATAGGAGAGGAGGGATTAATTTATTGATTTTTCATTTTATTTTTTGTCTCTTATTAGAAAATTTCTACTGCTTCATATTCAGTTTCACTGATTAATTTTTCTTTCATCTTTATTCTGCTATTCAGGCCAATATTTAAAAATATTCAGTTATATTTGCTTTTTAAAATTCTCATTTAGATCTTTTGTATGATGTCCCTTTTTTTCTGGTATGAACTTCTACTTTCCATTCAGATGTGTTTATTTCATGGATTATGTGTTAAGAGTTCTTATATATAATATCTTTGTGTGATAATCTCACTGGCATGGCAATCTTGGGTTGACTTTATTTTTTTGTGTTTTTACTTGGTGATTGATTAGTCAGTTTTTCCTTTGTTCCCTCATCCTTCAACTTTGGTATGTTATTATGGATTATACTCTGGATATTTGGAATATTATGTTGGTGGATCATGGGCCCTAGTCAAATCCTTGTTGTTGTTATTTAGCAGATAGTTAAAATAATTAGTTTTAGAAGGCAACATCTATTTCACCTTCTGTGGGCAGAAGCTCCAATGTCAGTATTTGTATACATTCTGCTATGTGTTTATCTCTACCAGTGCGTGAGCCATGAGCTACTTAGTAATTTATCTCTGACTATAATATTTGGTTGGTGGTTTATAGTTTAGTTTAGTTTAGTCACTAAGTCGTGTCAGACTCTTGCAACCCCATGGACTGTAGTCCACCAGGCTCTTCTGTCCATGGGATTTTCCAGGCAAGAATACTGGAGTGGATTGCCATCTCCTTCTCCAGGGGATTTTCCTGACCCAGAAATTGAACTTGGGTCTCTTGCATTGCAGGCAAATTCTTTACTGATTGAACTATGAAGGAAGCCCGTATCATAATTAAATTCTAAAATCTTTAGCCCTGTCTAACTAGCTGGGTACTTACCTTGGGGGTGTGGTCAGGCCCATGTATTAGATGATCATACACAGGACTAGGACACCTGCTTCTCCAGCTCTCATTTCTTCAGTATTCCATCCACAATTTCCAGTTCCCAGATCTCATACCCCAGCTCCTCTGGATGGAAAAACAGTTTCTCTCAGAAATTTAGCCACTGTGCTATCACACAATTCCACATGACTGGGCCCATCCTTGAGGTATCAAATAATAAGAGCTAAATAGTGGTGATTCAGAACTCAGGGGTTTTTTAGGCTTAAGATAGTGTGTCCTAATCTTCAGGGTACATAAGAGCCTATGCCATCGTCAGCACAATAGCAGTGTATCTGCAGAGCTAGGGCAGAAGTGAGAGCAGAGGTGAGAGGAGAGAAATAGGAAAAAAAAGAAAAAAAGATTTTTCTCTCACCCTTGGGATCTCAAAATCCCCCTTTCTTGGTCTTATGGATTGATATAGGGGTCCCCTACAGAGTTCTCTGCCTGCTATGCAGTTCTGTAATTCAGGCCACACTCAGATCCAAGGTGTCCTGATACTCAGTCCAGAGCTTTCTCTGCTGTATCTCTTTTTATTATTTTCTTGGCCACTTTTAATTCCCATAAAAAGCCAAAAAGAACACTCTAAGGGTTAGTATCATATTAATTAACATATTTATTTAGAATTTGAATATGGAATATGGTCAGGTTCAGTTTTCATTTGAAGGGTCTGACTAAGCACTTGTCAGTACTGTTGCCTTGAATATAAAATCAAATGCTTATCCTCCAGTTCTGTAGCTATGAACTCCTAGGCCATGAAAAACTGTGACTAAAGGATTTAACTAGTTATTTCCAATGGAATGAATAGATAGCTCATCAGAATAAATATACTTGGGTTTTAATAGCAAGACTGTATTTTTTATTATCCTGTGTAGTTTTCAAAATTCTAACTTAGCTTCCTCTTTCTCTTATTATGCAGCTGGCTATATATTTACCCCCTTAAAAATCCTTGGCCATTTCCCTGAAGGGGATAGAGTCAGTGGACTGAATAGGATTAGCATCAAAAGTCACCACTGCTTTCCCAAGCAGAGTTAAAAATAGGATCATTGAATAATAAGGGATTTAAGTCTCAACGAGGCAGGGCTCTGAAGGAAATTATTTGGATTTAGACCAATAGAGATTAGAGTGTGATTAGAAACTACCATGTCCTTTATATCAGATTAAGTGACTTGAAAGGGAAGACTTGCAGGAAAAGAAGTCAGGTCACAAAATTTTGCACCTGCTTCCTTAAATCAATCAAAGAAAAATCTCTTTTTCCTGGTACATTTCTGAGTCTGAGAGCACCGACTGAAGCAAACACAAAGACATGAAGCGCTAGAAGTGTTGCAGTGTAAGGTTGAATGAAAATTACCTTTGGGAAATAGCCAATATAGGAATCAAGGAACCAAGACAGGTAACCGATAATAATAACTTTTGTATAGATCTTTTATCTTAAAGAATCCCAAAACAATTTCCACAGAAGAAAATGCATCATATTCAACAGAAATCCCTTCATCCCTAGAGTGAGGCATTTCTATTTAATACAGAATTCTTAGCGGGAACAAAAAATGAGAAAAAGATTTTTTTCAGTATAAGGTTAGTTTACATTGTTTACTCAATGCTTGGATGAAAGAGGGTCGTTCTTTGATTTGGCAAGATATTTTGGGGAAGAAAAACATGCCCATATAAAATCACTTTAAAAATGTTTCCTAACCGAACTGAGGTATATTTATATTTTCAATATGGGATAGCATGTACCATTTAAGTAATAGAAAGCATGAAGAAAAAATCATTTTTAAATTGTGAAACATTTTCCTTACATAAGTAAAACCTTTAAGGTTGGAACCTTGTTTTTATACATCTGTAGTGTGTTTCCTTTATGAAGATAGTAACAGTCTTGAAAAACAGTCTGTTCAAAAACTATTTGAGCTAGGGCACAAAAAATTCTTATACATTTTTTCAAAATATACATCAAGTTAAATTCACACAAGAACAGCTTCTAACAATATATAAATAGATAGATATGCATATATTTGTATATATACATTGTATAATAAATATACATATATTGCTCAGAGATACTATAAGAATATAGTCAGTTACAGAGATTATGAGATTCTTCACCAGCTCTTTTTTTTTTTTTTTAAGTAAGTTTGAGGTATAATTTATATACAAAAAGCTGCATTTTTAATATATACAATTTGAGTTAGGGGAGAAGTATACGTCCATGAAATCATCACCACAATGTATGCTTGTATGCCATAACCATATTTTATGGCATAAAATATGCGTCCAAAAGTTTCCTATCGTCCTTTTTGATTATTTTTTCCCTCAGTGACTATTTTGAATCATGACGTTTAACATTGAGATCAACATTCTTTAGAAGTGTCAATATGATATTAATATTCTATTACTTTTCAGTAGACAGTTATGGATCAGTACTCTATATTGTTCCTCTTTCAGAGTACTGTTTCACTGAGGAGAAAATTTCACTTTTTTATGATCTAGTGAGTGTCCTGAAATTACAGGGAATTTTTAACAATATCAAACCAAACACTGAAAATCAAATCCTGCTTTGAAAATATTTGTTCACCACTAATTTATTTCATTTGATAGCAGGTTACTATAATAGAAAAAAAAAAAAGAAAGGAAAATGGATTAAGTTATAACAGTGCATAAGACATAGCAAGAGTCAAACAAACTGCTGCTAATGAACAGGGTAGAAGATGAACATTCCAGACAGAAGGGATTATCTAAGAAAAGGCAGAGAAAAAATGGGTGATGTGAAGGCAGTAACAATTAGATGGTATTGAATTCTCATGGGTGAGAGTGAAGTAAATTCACAAATATGTTTAAATAATTCTCTTATCAAGGACAACCTAACTATAATGAATGAATTTCTATTCTTTTCTCTGGGGACTTCCCTGGTTGTTCAGTGGTAAAAGAATCTGCCTACCAATGCAGGAGACATGAGTTGGATTGCTGGGACAGGAAGATCCCCCGGAAGGGGGCATGGCAACCATTCCAGTATTCTTGCTTGGGAAATACCATGGACAGAGGAGCCTAGCAGGCTATAGTCCATGGGCTGCAAAAAAATTTGACATGAGCAACTAAACAACAACAATGTGTTATTATTACTGTTCATCTTTAGGTTTGTTTCTTTCCAGTTTTAAATTAGGATTAATAATACTTAGCTCATTGAATATCTCTTCAAATAGATGAGTTTGTACATTAAAATTCTCATAGTTTTTTGAACTGTGTTAGGTTGTAAATCAGAGAAGACAATGGCACCCCACTACAGTACTCTTGCCTGGAAAATCCCATGGATGGAGGAGCCTGGTAGGTTGCAGTCCATAGCGTCGCTAAGAGTCGGACACGACTGAAGTGACTTAGCAACAGTAGCAGCAGCTAGTAAATAGTAAATAATGATAGAGTTTAATAAACACTGCTATCATTGTTTTCAGTCTGTAGGAGGAGGCAGCATTTTGTGTGGATCGCTTTTAGTGAGACTTTTACAGATGCATTAGATTTAGGCATGATGATAAAGAATGCAGATATTGTGTGACATGGAGGGTATATGTCTATACAGCCTGAGAATGGGTGTTTTTGTTTGGCACACAGGGAGTTGCCAAAGCTGACAAAGAATTGTGAAGAACAAAATAAATTAGCTGTAAAGCCTGATGATACAAAAATGCAAAGCTGTAGGAAGTCTTAAAAGTCAGTTAAACAGCTTAGATTATTCTCCATACTTTATTTAAATTTTGCTTTTGGGTAACTACCTTTGCCCTTTGTAAAAGTTCACATTTTTATTTAGAAAATTCAATTTCAAATCTTTTCAGTATTAAATTGATTGGGGTGGGGGTGAATCACCACTATGACTTAAAGGATTTAAGAAGATGGTAACAAAAAAGACATTCAAAAACAAAGGAAAACCTAGATCTGGCTCTGTAAAGTCCCTTTATATCGTATGTAAAGTATTTAATTTGTGTTTGTGTAACAATAATTTTTGCCTACTTGGAACATTTTGCTATTCCTCCTAAATTCTTGGGCTGGCTGGTTATTTTGATTCATGTTGAGAGGCTATAAAAATGACTTCTCTGGAAATCTTGACTAGCTAGAAACCCATCTATATTACATGGCTTAGTTGCAGTCCTGCCTGGAGGCAAAAGATAGATAACCTGAAATAGAATAAGAGACCCAAAGGAGAGGATTAAGTCACTAGATTAGTGGTGACCATATGCTCCCTAGAAGGTTCATGAAATTGCTCATTTCCATAGGAAAAGATATGTTTTTCTCAGTGGCCTTGAATTTTAGTAAGAGAACAAGGTCACCACTTCCCTACAAAATGTCCATTAAAACCCCTGGAGCAAGCAATCTTTCAAAGAGAATATTTTTGTTCCAGATATAAAAATGCTCAATTATTAGAAAAACTCTCCCCTCTCACCTTCCTCTTTTCCCTTTTTCCTCTTACTCCCACGCCTTCCTTTCTTCTTCTCAGTCCTTCTTTCCTTTCTTCCAAAAGTTTGAAAATGCTTCAATATTGATCTTTCAGGTGCTGTGTTTTATTAGATTGCTTAGCAGTAAGAAAATATCCTAAAAGGAAAAACATCTGTTTGAATTCAAGACATACACTCCTCAGTTCAGTTCAGTTCAGTTCAGTCGCTTAGTCGTGTCCGACACTTTGCAACCCTATGAATCGCAGCACGCCAGGCCTCCCTGTCCATCACCAACTCCCGGAGTTCACTCAGACTCACATCCATCGAGTCAGTGATGCCATCCAGCCATCTCATCCTCGGTCGTTCCCCTCTCCTCCTGCCCCCAGAACCTCCCAACATCAGGGTCTTTTCCAATGAGTCAGCTCTTCACATGAGGTGGACAAAGTACTAGAGTTTCAGCTATAGCATCAGTCCTTCCAAAGAAATCCTAGGGCTGGTCTCCTTCAGAATGGACTTGTTGGATCTCCTTGCAGTCCAAGGGACTCTCAAGAGTCTTCTCCAACACCAGAGTTCAAAAGCATTAATTCTTTGGTGCTCAGCCTTCTTTAGTCAAACTCTCACATCTATACATGACCACAGGAGAAACCATAGCCTTGACTAGACAGACCTTAGTCTGCAAAATAATGTCTCTGCTTTTGAATATGCTATCTAGGTTGGTCATAAATTTTCTTCCAAGGAGTAGTGTCTTTTAATTTCATGGCTGCAGTCACTATATGCAGTGATTTTGGAGCCCCAAAAATAAAGTCTGCCACTGTTGCCACTGTTTCCCCATCTATTTCCCATGAAGTGATGGGACCGGATGCCATGATCTTCGTTTTCTGAATGTTGAGCTTTAAGCCTACTTTTTCACTCTCCACTTTCTCTTTCATCAAGAGGCTTGTTATTTCCTATTCACTTTCTGCCATAAGGGTGGTGTCATCTGCATATCTGAGGTTATTGGTATTTCTCCCAGCAATCTTGATTCCAGCTTGTGTTTCTTCCATCCCAGCGTTTCTCATGATGTACTCTGCATAGAAGTTAAATAAGCAGGGTGACAATATACAGCCTTGACGTACTCCTTTTCCTATTTGGAACCAGTCTGTTGTTCTATGTCCAGTTCTAACTGTTGCTTCCTGACCTGCATACAGATTTCTCAAGAGGCAGGTCAGGTGGTCTGGTATTCCCACCTCTCTCAGAATGTTCCACAGTTTATTGTGATCCACACAGTCAAAGGCTTTAGCATAGTCAATAAAGCAGAAATAGATGTTTTTCTGGTGGTCTGGTATTCCCATCTCTTTCAGAATTTTCAACAGTTTATTGTGATCCACACAGTCAAAGACTTTGGCATAGTCAATAAAGCAGAAATAGATGTTTTTCTGGAACTCTCTTGCTTTTTCCATGATCCAGCAGATGTTGGCAATTTGATCTCTGGTTCCTCTCCCTTGCGTCACCAACTCCATGGATGTGAATCTGAGCAAACTCAGGGAGACAGTGAAGGACAGTGGAGCCTGATGTGCTGCAGCTGAAGGGGTCACTAATTGGACACGACTTAGTGACTGAGCAACAACCCCTAATCCTGCCCAGTTTTAAGCTGAATGAGAGGGGAAAGAGAGACAGCCCAAGCCTTGAACATTCAGGAAATCGCGGGTAGAGGAGAGTAAGGATAATGTTAACCTTACATTCAAAATGAAAAGTTGTTGTAAGTTGGTTACTCAATTGTATTAATTGGCAAGTAATTGCCAGGGTGTGGGAGGAAAACAATTCATCACAGAAAGCCGAGCGTAATTTAGTAATCCCACTGAGACATACAGACACTGTCCTTAGATGTTTGGAAATCTGACCTTAAATGTAATCTGTGGGTGGAGGGGGAATCTCAGGTTTGCCTTTATTTTGAAGATGCTAAACATGACCACATTATTCCAGGTTTAGATTTGAATATCTTAATGTTGGTGAGGGAGAGGAGGAACTGGCAGTGAGGTGTTAGCTTCCCCACAAAAAACATTACAGTTTATTTCTTAGCAGCAAAAACAGTTTGATGAATTAGCTAGTAGCTTTTCTTGGTAGAATTTTCCATTTATAAGGGGCACCCTAAGTAAGAGGATAAAAGCAGAGATCAAAATGAAAAATTAATTGGGAGACTGTAGAAATGGGCCTGTAAAACAAAGAGCACCCAAAAATCAGGTCGGCAGTTGTAGCCTCTGTCAGGTGTCCTGGATCCACTTGGCAATTTGATGAACATGGCAATAAATGCACATAACTTTGTGTAAACCTAAGGTGCTCATTGTTCCACTGGGGCCTCACCATAGACCTTCTGAGCATGGAAAGCCTAGATTTAGAATCTCTAATCTTGGCAGAAATCAACTGGAAAAGGACAGTTTCCATTCTAATCTCAAAGAAAGGCAATGCCAAAGAATGCTCAAACTACTGCACAATCGCACTCATCTCACATGCTAGTAAGGTAATGCTCAAAATTCTCCAAGCCAGGCTTCAGTAATATGTGAACCATGAAATTCCTGAGTTCAAGCTGGTTTTAGAAAAGGCAAAGGAACCAGAGATCAAATTGCCAACATCCACTGGATCATCGAAAAAGCAAGAGAGTTCCAGGAAAACATCTATTTCTGCTTTATTGACTATGCCAAAGCCTTTGACTGTGTGGATCACAATAAACTGTTGAAAATTCTGAAAGAGATGGGAATACCAGATCACCTGACCTGCCTCTTGAGAAATCTGTATGCAGGTCAGGAAGCAACAGTTAGAACTGGACATGGAACAACAGACTGGTTCCAAATAGGAAAAGGAGTACGTCAAGGCTGTATATTGTCACCCTGCTTATTTAACTTCTATGCAGAGTACATCATGAGAAATGCTGGGATGGAAGAAACACAAGCTGGAATCAAGATTGCCAGGAGAAATATCAATAACCTCAGATATGCAGATGACACCACCCTTATGGCAGAATGTGAAAAGGAACTACAAAGCCTCTTGATGAAAGTGAAAGAGGAGAGTGAAAAAGTTGGCTTAAAGCTCAACATTCAGAAAATGAAGATCATGGCATCCGGTCCCATCACTTCATGGAAAATAGATGGGGAAACAGTGGAAACAGCGGCAGACTTTATTTTTGGGGGCTCCAAAATCACTGCAGATGGTGACTTTAGCCATGAAATTAAAAGACGCTTACTCCTTGGAAGAAAAGTTATGACCAACCTAGATAGCATATTCAATAGCAGAGACATTATTTTGCCAACTAAGGTCCGTCTAGTCAAGGCTATGGTTTTTCTAGTCATGTATGGATGTGAGAGCTGGACTGTGAAGAAAGCTGAGCGCCGAAGAATTGATGTTTTTGAACTGTGGTGTTGGAGAAGACTCTCGAGAGTCCCTTGGACTGCAAGGAGATCCAACTAGTCCGTTCTGAAGGAGATCAACCCTGGAATTTCTTTGGAAGGAATGATCCTAAAGCTGAAACTCCAGTACTTTGGCCACCTCATGCAAAGAGTTGACTCATTGGAAAAGACTTTGATGTTGGTAGGGATTGGGGGCAGGAGGAGAAGGGGACGACAGAGGATGAGATGGCTGGATGGCATCACTGACTCGATGGACATGAGTCTGAGTGAACTCCGGGAGTTGGTGATGGACAGGGAGGCCTGGCGGGCTGCGATTCATGTGTTCGCAAAGAGTCGGACATGACTGAGCAACTGAACTCAACTGAACTGAACTTCTCTGCCCCTGCTTGAATATCAGGAATTTTACGGTTCACGTATTGCTGAAGACTGGCTTGGAGAATTTTGAGCATTACTTTACTAGCATGTGAGATGAGTGCAATTGTGTGGTAGTTTGAGTATTCTCTGGCACATACTCTCCTACTTAACATTGATTTTTTTCTGTTAGTAAGGAAAGGTTTAAGCATGATACAAAACTGATTATGTTACTTTCCTAAAAGCAATTCCATGCTACTACAATTTGCTGCTCTACACTATATATCAATAGTTAGAAAATGGTTTCTAACCATATTTAAAAAGTCTTCCTCTCTATTATTAATCTTCAACCTGAAAATAGAACTTTCTTTGCTTTTGTTCTTGCTGCTCTTATATTTTTTTATGAGACCATTAACTCAAAAGACATCAATTCTTTTAAACTGGACAAAGTCTAAGCCAAAGGGTTTTTTATTTCATGTCGTTTTTTCCCCTCTCTCTAAGTAGCACTAATTACTGATTCTGGTAAGGCATAATGAGTTAGTATTCTTGATAAGAGAAAAAATAGAAATTCATTCATTATAGTTAGGTTTTTCTTGATAAGAGAATTATTTAAACATATTTGTGAATTTACTTCACTCTCACTCATGAGAATTCAATGCTATCTAATTGTTATTGCCTTCACATCACCTGTTTCTTTTTTCTGCCTTTCCTTACACTATTCCTTCTGGCTGGAATGTTCATCTTCTATCCTATTCATCCTGCATTGCCCTGCTCCTTATTTGCCCCTTCTTATGTCCTGTATTGGAGAAGGCAATGGCACCCACTCCAGTACTCTTGCTTGGAAAATCCCATGGACAGAGGAGCCTGGTGCTTCAGTCCCTGGGGTCACTGTGAGTCGGTCACGACTGAGCAGCTTCGCTTTCACTTTTCACTTTCATCATTAGAGAAGGAAATGGCAACCCACTCCAGTGTTCTTGCCTGGAGAATCCCAGGGAAGGGGGAGCCTGGTGGGCTGCCGTCTATGGGTTCGAACAGAGTCGGACACGACTGAAGTGCCTTAGCAGCATGTGCTGTATGGTGCTTTTCTTGTGACCTCTCCCCATGATCTCTCTTCGAATATCACTGGCTTGGAGCATAATTGCATATGATAAATTATATCTTTTCTAGAGACTGTAAACTCCTTGAGAGCAGGGACAGTTTCATATTTATAGAAGAGGACGTTCAGTGTTATGGAGACAGACTTAATGCATATTTGTTTCACAGGTGGATGAAATGCTTTATTCCACATCTGAAACATGCAGGTTTTATTTCTTGTTAGAATATCTCCATTTATTGTAAACAGAGTCTTGAAGAATATATTCTGCTCTTTATTATATTTGAAATGAGGTATATTTTATGATTCATGGTGAGTTAAATGTAAATTTCCTTTTATCCCAGTTCTTCCTTTTTAAAAAGACCTTAGTGTGACTAGTGAAATCCATAGCCTAAATATGCAAGTTTATGACACATGAAAAATTCTAATTGAATATATTCATTTATATAATAAGAAAATGGAAAAAAAGATAATTATCATATTAAACAGTTAGCACTTTTATAGTACTTAATTTTATGTCTGACACTGGTCTGTGTTCTTTCATATACAGCCCATCATTTACCCTCACAAAAGCTGTATGAAGAAATTCTCACAAAGAGCTCATGTCACTTCCCTAAGCCCTACAACTTGCAAGTATCAGAGCCAAGGTTTAGATCCAATTAATGTGGCTCTAAAATTCATAATCTTAACCACCATGCTGTATTATGTTACTTTCTCACGGGTAGCAAGAATACACTATTAGAGTTCTACAGAAATGTATATAATACATTCAAAAAGAAATTACTGAGCATTGTTGTGCACTGTCGCTGTAAGAAGTAATCCAGATAAAGTCAACTTACGTCTAGTCTTGAGGAAACAAGTTTGCTTTTATTCAACTTTGGTAATAAGAAACTACATGTTCAAGGTTAAGGTGAAGATATCTGAATATATTTTACTTGAGGAGCCTACTACTATAACTTTTCTATTTCATTCTGAATCTTATTCTTTCTCTTATCCCATGACTATCTTTTAAAATAATGTATTATATTAATATAGTATCTGTCATTGAAATATTTATGATTGTTAAAAAGGCATTCCTATGTCTTTGTAGGATACTAATTATGTACTAATTTTATTATAATTTTATGAGATTTTCATATAAAATTATCAGTACACTTTCAGACCATAAAATACACTTTGGGGAAAGCCTGTACCTGCCTGCCTCTCTTTTCCAGAGCAAAGGTCATGCAGTCTCTTGGACCTCCTTTTTTCCCCCTTTCTCAGCTCTGTTTGCTGGCAGTTTGTCAAATTCAGCCTTTTAAGTTTAGAGACAAGGAGACTTGAGATCAAAGAGACCATGTGACTTACCTAAGGTCAATCAGCTGTAGTGACATGATGGTTAAGTGAGGTCATTCAAAGTAATTTTTTAATGGTGTTCTACAAAATAATGAATCTGGGCTGACTCTCTTTTGAATTTCTTATACCTTTCTTAGTTTGTCAGAGTTTCTCTGGTTTACAAAGTTATTTTCTTTGTTACAGGAACATAAACACAATGTTATAGTTTATTATGGATATCATATAAACATACCTTCTGTGTGTGTGTGTTAATAGCTCAGTTGTGTCTGACTCCTTGTGACCCCATGAACTGCAGCATGACACACTTCTCTGTCCATGGAATTCTCCAAGCAAGAGAACTGGAGTGGGTTGTCATTTACTATGCCAATACCTTCTAAACTTGTGAATTTATTTTATCCAAAATTTATTTTTATTTAATTTTATAGTTAATGAAATAGATAAATATATGTGAATGTATGCAGTTAATTCCTGTGAAGATAAATAAATAAGTATATTTGTATGAAACATACATCAACAAAACACATATAGCAGAAAAGACTAAAGTTATTTACATTTTGGACTTACATTCAAGCTTGGGTGAATCTGATACCCTGTAAGTTCAAGTTGAAGTTAACGGAAACCCACAGTGAAAAACTAAAGACTATACTCTTCTTGCTCCATGGACTGCAAGGAGATCCAACCAGTCTATCCTAAAGGAGATCAGTCCTGGGCGTTTATTGGAAGGACTGATGTTGAAGCTGAAACTCCAATGCTTTGGTCACCTGATGCGAAGAGTGGACTCATTTGAAAAGACCTTTATGTTGGGAAAGATTAAGGGCAGGAGGAGAAGGGGATGACAGAGGATGAGATTGTTGGGTGGCATCACCGATTCAATGGAGATGAGTTTGGGTAAACTCTGGGAGTTGGTGATGGACAGGGAGGCCTGGCATGCTGTGATTCACTGGGGTTGCAAAGAGTCGGACACAACTGAATGACTGAACTGAACTGAACTGATGCTCTTCATTTAGCATGAATTAATGATAGATATCTAAACATTCTCAGAAAATACAATTTAAAGTTTTCTATTTGTTTGCACAGTGCATAAAAGCAAGGGTATTCAGTTCAGCCAAATCCTACGGTGAAGAATGGAAAGTATTGTAATGTGATTTACAATTAATTATACTATGTTGGGAAGAGATGGAATAATGAAATATTACTCCCATCAAAACCACACATTTCTGCTATTTGGACAAGAAAGTAATTTTATTACATGAACCATTAGAAGGAATAACTAAAGTCAAGTTAGAAATGCAATGTGTTTAGCTTAAAATTATAAAAGTGAAAGTCGCTCAATTGTGTCCGACTCTTTGCAGCCCCATGGATGGTAGCCTTCCAGACTCCTATGTCCATGGAATTCTCCAGGCCACATTACTGGAGTGGGTAGCCCTTCTCTTCTGCAGGGATCTTCCCAACCCAGGAACGAATCCTTGGTCTCTCATATTGCTGACAGATTCTTTACCGTCTGAGCCACCAGGGAAGCTCCAATAATGGAACTGTCCAATAATAGATATTTTTGTACAAGTATTTTCTGTATTGGGAGGAAATATAACTTATTTAGAAAAAGAGTCTATTCTTGGCATAGATTTAGGATTATGTATCAAACTGAAAATAACACGTACTCTCTGTATGTCTCTCACCATGTGGTGGTTTAGTTGAAAAGTTGTGTCCAATTCTTGGGATCGCCATGGACTGTAGCCATCCAGGATCCTCTGTCCATGGGTTATTCCAGGAAAGAATACTGGAGTGGGTTGCCATTTCCTTCTCCAGGGGATCTTCCTGACCCAGGGATTGAGCTCTGGTCTCCTGCACTGCAGACATATTATTTATTGACTGAGTTACCAGGGAATTCCTCATTATGCACATGTATCAAAATATCTTCCACATTGTTAGTCATGTCACCATACTGCTTTGTGTGGCTTAAACCTACTATTAGTAAGAATATTTTCTTCCTAAAAATCACTGTCCCTTTATTCTTTTCTTTTTTTCCTGACTGAGGAGATCTTATCAACTGGCTCATAACATCTATCATATGACTACTGTTGAGTTGACCTCAAAATCTTTCAGTTTAGTTGCTTAAACACTCATAAATCTCCTTACACAGATATGTGTCTATATTTAATTAAAATGATTTCCTCCTAATTATCTCTAAATTTTAAAGCAGAGTGCTTCATTCTGCTTGAAATCATGACAAAATTTGCATTTGTGTTAAATCACCGCAAGTACTCCTTCAACATTTGAATTCAGTGACTCATGACTAGACTTGGCTTTCCCATTACTTTTCCATGTGTATTATGGGTATGAGTTTACATATGCAGAAAATACAGTACAAAGGAAAAAAATATAAAAGTGACTAAGTATACGTTTTCAGTTCAGTTCAGTTCAGTCACTCAGTTGTGTCCGACTCTTTGTGACCCCATGAATCGCAGCATGCCAGGACTCCCTGTCCATCACCAACTCCCGGAGTTCACTCAGACTCACATCCATCGAGTCAGTGATGCCATCCAGCCATCTCATCCTCGGTCGTCCCCTTCTCCTCCTGCCCCCAGTCCTTCCAAGCATCAAAGTCTTTCCCAATGAGTCAACTCTTTGCATGAGGTGGCCAAAGTACTGGAGTTTCAGCTTTAGCATCATTCCTTCCAAAGAAATCCCAGGGTTGATCTCCTTCAGAATGGATTGGTTGGATCTCCTTGCAGTCTAAGGGACTCTCAAGAGTCTTCTCCAACACCACAGTTCAAAAGCATCCATTCTTCGGCGCTCAGCTTTCTTCACAGTCCAACTCTCACATCCATACATGACTACTAGAAAAACCATAGCCCTTGCCAGTTATATACTTCCTGATGACTATTTTCAGCTAAAAGCTACAGCCATCTTTCCCTCCTCATCCCCATCCTCTTTTGCCCTCCGCTCATTTATCTGTATATTTCTTGATGCTTATTTTCCAGTGTCCATATATATAGGGTGAAAGATGCTATGCTCAGCAGTCTCGCTAAGTATTGACAATTTGAATTTGCAGAACTACATCAGTAAGAGGGTATAAACTGCAATCAAGTAGATTCAAAGTATGAGATATTGCATTGAAGTTCCACATAGATCTGATCATATTAAGCTCAGAATTTTCCTGAAGCTATTATTATAGTCTATAACTTAGGAATGGAGTTAGAAAAAGAAAATCAGTCACGGAAAGAAAACGTATTGAAGACCACTTGCTGCTGCTAAGTCACTTCAGTTGTGTCCAACTCTGTGCGACCTCATAGATGGCAGCCCGCCAGGCTCCTCTGTCCCTGGGATTCTCCAGGCAAGAATACTGGAGTGGGTTAGGGTTGCTTCTGAACTGTATTGATTAAATCTGTAGCTATGGAAAAACATTTGTTAATGACTCTTTCCTTTGATATACAGGTTTAGTTGAGGTACATTATGAAAATCTTTTATTGTGAGTTAGTTAAAAATTTTAAGCAATAAATATAGTAACAAAAATAATTATGTCATTTTAAAATATAGATGCTGTTTAAAAACAAATCAAATAAACTATCATGTGTTTCAGCATGTGGTTATTTTATCTTGAAATTTGATTTTTAGGTTGGCTTTTCCCCCAACTGCTCCATGATAGTATAATTAGTTTGTTATCAAAAAGAAAAAAATAGTCTCTTTGGATTTGAATTTTGTTAAATACTTGATTTAATGTTGTGGAAATCTAACTACTTGGAGGCATCATTAAGTGGATTCTGTTGTGTTGAGATCTTCTCTCTTTATTAAAGTTATTTTATACCTTCTGGAAAGTATATCTACTTGCTCACTACTTAATTACAGTAGATGTCCTATTTTATTTCCTATCTTGTATTTTAAAAGTTTCATAAGATAACTGAAACATAAATAATTTAGATAATATCATTATAACCAATATTTGTAGTTATGGCAACTTAAGAGGTTTTCATCCTGGAAAAAATAATACAGTTGGTAAAAAGAACTTTTTAAAAACTACAAATATGATAATGCATCATTTTTTCATGGAAAAACATCGATTTTCTTACAAATATACTTCTGTGTGCATGTGTGCAAAGTCAGTTTAGTCATGTTCAACTCTTTGTGACCCTATGGACTATAGACTGCCAGGTTCCTCTGTCCATGAGATTCTCCAGGTAAGAATACTGGAGTGGGTTGCCATGCCCTCCCCTCCAGGGAATATTTCCAACCCAGGGACAGAATCTGTGTCTCTTATACCTCCTGCATTGGCAGATGGGTTCTTTATCACTAGTGCCACCTGAGAAACCCTAAACATACTGTTCAGTTCAGTGGCTCAGTCATATCTGACTCTACAACCCAATAGACTGCAGCACACCAGGCTTCCCTGTCCATCACCAACTTCCAGAGCTTACTCAAACTCATGTTCATCTAGTCGGTGATGCCATCCAACAATCTCATCCTCCGTTATCCCCTTCTCCTCCTGCTTTCAGTGTTTCCCAGCATTAGGGTCTTTTCCAATGAGTTAGTTCTTCCCATCAGGTAGCCAAGGTATTGGAGTTTCAGCTTCAGCAATGGTCCTTCCAATGAATATTCAGGACTAATTTCCTTTAGGATGGACTGGGTAGATCTCCTTGCAGTCCAAGGGACTCTCAAGAGTCTTCTCCAACACCACAGTTCAAAAGCATCAATTCTTCAGAACTCAGCTTTCTTTATAGTCCAATTCTCACATCCATGCATGTCTACTGGTAAAACCGTAGTTTCAACTAGATAGACCTTTGTTGGTAAAGTAATGTCTGTGCTTTTTAATATGCTGTCTAGGTTGGTCATAACTTTTCTTCCAAGGAGCAAGTGTCATTTAATTTCATGGCTGCAGTCACCTTCTTCAGTAATTTTGGAGCTCCCCAAAATAAAAGTCAATCCCTGTTTCCATTATCTCCCCATCTATTTGTCATGAAGTGATGGGCTGGAGGCCATGATCTTAGTTTTCTGAATGTCAAGTTTTAAGCCAAATTTTTCATTCTCCTTTCTTTATCATCAAGAAGCCCTTAGTTCTTTGCTTTTTTGTCATAAGGGTAATGTCATCTTATCTGAGGTTATTGATATTTCTCCCAGCAATCTTGATTCCAGCTTGTGTTTAATCCAGCCCAGCATTTCACATGATGTACTCTGCATATAAGTTAAATAAGCAGGGTGACAATATACAGCCTTGACATAATCCTTTCCCAATTGGAAATCAGTTTGTTGTTCCATGTCCAGTTCTAACTGTTACTTCTTGACCTGCATACATGTTTTTCAGGAGGCAGGTCACGTGATCTGGTAGTCCCATCTCTAAGAATTTACCAGTTTGTTGTGATACACACAGTCAAAGGATTTGTCATAGTCAATAAAGCATAAGTAGATGTTTTTCTGGAACTCTCTTGCTTTTTCAGTGATCTAGCAGATATTGGCAATTTGACCTCTGGTTCCTCTGCCTTTTCTAAATCCAGTTTGAACATCTGGAATTTCACAGTTCACGTACTGTTGAAGCCTGGCTTGGATAATTTTGAACATTACTTTGCTAGTGTGTGAGATGAGTGCAATTGTGCGGTGATTTGAACATTCTTTGGGATTGCCTTTCTTTGGGATTGGAATGAAAACAGACATTTTTCCAGTTCTGTGGCCACTGCTGAGTTTTCCAAATTTGCTTGCATATTGAGTGAAGCACTTTCACAGTATCATCTTTTAGGAAATGAACTAGTTCAACTGGAATTCCATCACCTCCACTAGCTTTGTTTGTAGTGATGCTTCTTCAGCCCACTTGATATCGCATTCCAGGATGTCTGGCTCTAGGTGTGTTGTCACACTATCATGGTTATCTGGATCATGAGAATCTTTTTTTTTTTTTTGTATAGTTCTGTGTGTTCTTGCCACCTCTTCTTAATATTTTCTGCTTCTGTTAGGGTCATACCATTTCTGTCCTTTATCGTGCCCATCTTTGCATGAAATGTTTTCCTTTTTATCTCTAATTTTCTTGAAGAGATCTCTAGTCTTTCAAATTCTATTGTTTTCCTCTGTTTTTCTTCATTGATCAGTGAGGAAGGCTTTCTTATCTGCCCTTGTTATTCTTTGGAATTCTGCATTCAAGTGAGTATATCTTTCCTTTTCTTCTTTGCCTTCCACATCTTTTCTTTTCTCAGCTATTTGTAAGGCCTCCCCAGATGAACATTTTGCCTTTTTGCATTTCTTCTTCTTGGTGATGGTCTTGATCACTGCCTCCTGTGTAATGTCCTGGAATGCAAAAATAGGAAGACAAGAGAACACACTTGTCATAGACAACACCCTCTTCCAACAACACAAGAGAAAACTCTACAGATAGACAACACCAGATGGTCAATGCCAAAATCAGATTGATTATATTCTTTGCAGCCAAAGATGGAGAAGCTATATACAGTCAGTAAAAACAAAACTGGGAACTGACTGTAGCTCAGATCATGAACACCTTTTTGTCAAACTCAGACTTAAATTGGAGGAACTAGGGAAAACCACTAGACCATTCAGGTATGACCTAAATCAAACATACTGCTAGAAGTTAGAAAATTTTAAAACCAAGTTTCAGAGTAGCATGTTTCTGATATTTTCTGGTATTTTCAGTTTTTATCCAAATGCATGGTCATTTTCAAGCAGGCATCAGAGCTGGAGCAAAACATTTGAGCTGGAATTTAAGAGACATTTGCAGTTCCAAAATATTTTTTCCCTTCTAGAGTATTTAATTTAGATAAGAATTTTCAATACAGCCAAAGTATATTTTGCTCAAAATGTGTTCATTTATGTCATATAGAGGAAGAGATAAACATTAAGAATGCCACTTTTGTTAATGTCTTTTTTAAAATATAAATTTATTTATTTTAATTGGAGGCTAATTACTTTACAATATTGTATTGGTTTTGCCATACATCAACATGAATCCACCACGGGTGTACACGTGTTCCCCATCCTGAACACCCTTCCCGCCTCCTTCCCCATATCATCCCTCTGGGTCATTCCAGTGCACCAGCCCCAAGCATCCTGTATCATGCATTGAACCTGGACTGGTGATTCATTTCACATAGGATATTACACATGTTTCAATGCCATTCTCCCAAATCATCTCACCCTCACCCTCCCTACAGAGTCCAAAAGACTGTTCTATATATGTGTCTCTTTTGCTGTCTCGCACACAGGGTTACTGTTACCATCTTTCTAAAGTCTATATATATGCATTAGTATATTGTATTGGCGTTTTTCTTTCTGGCTTACTTCACTCTGTATAATAGGCTCCAGTTTCATCCACCTCATTAGAATTGATTCAAATGTATTCTTTTTAATGGCTGAGTAACCATCTCTGGGGTCGCACAGAGTTGGACACGATTGAAGCGACTTAGCATCAGCAATACTCCATTGTGTGTATGTACCACAGCTTTCTTATCCATTCATCTCCTGATGGACATCTAGGTTGCTTCCATGTCCTGGCTATTATAAACAGTACTGCGATGAACATTGGGGTACATGTGTCTCTTTCAATTCTGGTGTCCTTGGTGCGTATGGCCAGCAGTGGGATTGCTGGGTCGTATGGCAGTTCTACTTTCAGATTTTTAAGGAATCTCCACACTGTTCTCCACAGTGGCTGTACTAGTTTGCATTCCCACCAACAGTGTAGGAAGGTTCCCTTTTCTCCATACCCTCTCCAGCATTTATTGCTTGTAGACATTTGGATAGCAGCCATTCTGACTGGTGTGAAATGGTACCTCACTGTGATTTTGATTTGCATTTCTCTGATAATGAGAGATGCTGAGCATCTTTTCATGTTTGTTAGCCATCTGTATGTCTCCTCTGGAGAAATGTCTATTTAGTTCTTTGGCCCATTTTTTTATTGGGTCGTTTATTTTTCTAGAATTGAGCTGCAGGAGTTGCTTGTATATTTTTGAGATTAATTCTTAGCCAGTTGCTTTTTTTGCTATTACTTTCTCCGATTCTGAAGGCTGTCTTTTCACCTTGCTTATAGTTTCCTTTGTTGTACAGAAGTTTTTTTTTATTTTAATTAGATCCCATTTGTTTATTTTTGCTTTTATTTCCAGTATTCAAGGAGGTAGGTCCAAGAGGATCCTGCTTTGATTTATGTCAGAGAGTTTTTTGCCTATGTTCTCCTCTAGGAGTTTTATAGTTTCTGGTCTTGCATTTAGATCTTAAATCCATTTTGAGTTTATTTTTGTGTATGGTGTTAGAAAGTGTTCTAACTTCATTCTTTTACAAGTGGTTTACCAGTTTTCCCAGCACCACTTGTTAAAGAGATTGCCTTTTCTCCATTTTATATTTTGTCAAAGATAAGGTGTCCATAGGTGCGTGGGTTTATCTCTGGGCTTTCTATTTTGTTCCATTGATCTATATTTCTGTCTTTGTGCCAGTACCATACTGTCTTGATGACTGTGGCTTTGTAGTAGAGCCTGAAGTCAGGCAGGTTGATTCCTTCAGTTCCATTCTTCTTTCTCAAGATTGCTTTGGCTATTCGAGGTTTTTTGTATTTCCATACAAATTGTGAAATTATTTTTTCTAGCTCTGTGAAAACTACCGCTGGTAGCTTCATAGGGATTGCATTGAATCTATAGATTGCTTTGGGTAGTATACTCATATTCACTATATTGATTCTTCCAATCCATGAACATGGTGTATTTCTCCATCTATTAGTGTCCTCTTTGATTTCTTTCACCAGTGTTTTATAGTTTTCTATATATAGGTCTTTAGTTTCTTTAGGTAGATATATTCCTAAGTATTTTATTCTTTTCATTGCAATGGTGAATGGAATTGTTTCCTTAATTTCTCTTTCTATTTTCTCATTATTAGTGTATAGGAATGCAAGGGATTTCTGTGTGTTGATTTTATATCCTGCAAGTTTATATATTAATTGATTAGCTCTCGTAATTTTTTGGTGGAGCCTTTAGGGTTTTCGAGGTAGAGGATCATGTCATCTGCAAACAGTGAGTGTCTTACTTCTTCTCTTCCAATCTGGATTCCTTTTATCCCTTTCTCTTCTCTGATTGCTGTGGCCAAAACTTCCAGAACTATGTTGAATAGTAATGGTGAAAGTGGACACCCTTGTCTTGTTCCTGACTTTAGGAGAAATACTTTCAATTTTTCCCCTTTGAGAATAATGTTTGCTGTGGGTTTGTCATGTATAGCTTTTATTATGTTGAGTTATGTTCCTTCTATTCCTGCTTTCTGGAGAGTTTTTATCACAAATGGATGTTGAATTTTGTCAAAGGCCTTCTCTGCATCTATTGAGATAATCATATGGATTTTATTTTTCAATATGTTAATGTGGTGTATAACATTGATTGATTTGTGGATATTGAAGTATTGTTGCATCCCTGAGATAAAGCCCACTTGGTCATGATGTACGATCTTTTTAATGTGTTGTTGGATTCTGGTTGCTAGAATTTTGTTAAGGATTTTTGCATCCTTGTTCATCAGTGATATTGGCCTGTAGTTTTCTTTCTTTCTTTCTTTTTTTTTTTTTTTTTTTGTGGCATCTTTGTCAGGTTTTGGTATTAGGGTGATGGTGGCCTGATAGAATGAGTTTGTAAGTTTACCTTCCTCTGCAATTTTCTGGAAGAGTTTGAGTGTGATAGGTGTTAGCTCTTCTCTAAATTTTTGGTAGAATTCAGCTGTAAAGCCGTCTGGTCCTGGGCTTTTGTTTGCTGGAAAATTTCTGATGACAGTTTCAATTTCTGTGCTTGTAATGTGTCTGTTAAGGTTTTCTATTTCTTCCTGGTTCAGTTTTGGAAAGTTGTACTTTTCTAAGACTTTGTCCATTTCTTCCACGTTGTCCATTTTATTGGCATATAATTGCTGATAGTAGTCTCTTATGATCCTTTGTATATCTGTGTTGTCTGTTGTGATCTCTCCATTTTCATTTCTAATTTTATTGATTTGATTTTTCTCCCTTTGTTTCTTGATGAGTCTGGCTAATGGTTTGTCAATTTTATTTATCCTTTCAAAAAACCAGCTTTTGGCTTTGTTGGTTTTTGCTATTGTCTCTTGTTTCTTTTGCATTTATTTTGCACTAACTTTTAAGATTTCTTTCCTTCTACTAACCCTGGGGTTCTTCATTTCTTCCTTTTCTAGTTGCTTTATGTGTAGAGTTGGGTTGTTTATTTGACTTTTTTCTTCTTTCTTGAGGTATGCCTGTATTGCTATGAACCTTCCTTTTAGCACTCTTTTACAGTGTCGCACAGGTTTTGAGTTTTTGTGTTTTCATTTTCATTTGTTTCTATGCATATTTTGATTTCTTCTGTGATTTGTTCATTATTCAGCAGCATGTTTTTCAGCCTCCATATGTTGGAATTTTTAGTTTTTCTCCTGTAATTGAGGTCTAATCTTACCGCATTGTGGTCAGAAAAGATGGTTGGAATGATTTCTTTTTTTTTGAATTTAGCCAGGCTAGATTTATGGCCCAGGATGTGATCTATACTGTAGAATGTTCTGTGTACACTTGAGAAAAAGCTGAAATTCATTGTTTTGGGATGAAATGTCCTATAAATATCAATTAGGTCTGACTGGTCTATTGTGTTATTTACAGTTTGTGTTTCCTTGTTAATTTTCTGTTTAGTTCATCTATCCATAGGTGTGAGTGTGGTATTAAAGTCTCCCACTATTATTGTGTTTTTGTTAATTTCCCCTTTCATACTTGTTAGCATTTGTCTTACATATTATGGTGCTTCTATGTTGAGTGCATATATATTTATAATTGTTATATCTTCTTCTTGGATTGATTCATTGATCATTATGTAGTGTCCTTCTTTGTCTCTTTTCACAGCCTTTGTTTAAAAGTTTATTTTATCTGATATGAGTATTGCTACTCCTGCTTTCTTTTGGTCTCTATTTGCGTGGAATATCTTTTTCCAGTTCTTCACTTTCAGTCTGTATGTGTCCCCTGTTTTGAGGTGGGTTTCTTGTAGACAACATATATAGGGGTCTTGTTTTCGTATCCATTCAGCCAGTCTTTTTCTTTTGGTCGGGGCATTCAACCCATTTATGTTTAAGGTAATTATTGATAAGTATGATCCTGTTGCCATGTACTTTATTGTTTTGGGTTTGAGTTTACAGACCCTTTTTGTGTTTCTTGTCTAGAGAAGATCCTTTAGCATTTGTGGGAGAGCTGGTTTGGTGGTGCTCAATTCTCTCAGCTTTTGCTTATCTTCAAAGCTTTTGATTTCTCCTCCATATTTGAATGAGATCCTTGCTGTATACAGTAATCTGGGCTGTAAGTTATTTTCTTTCATCAATTTAAGTATGTCCTGCCATTCCCTCCTGGCCTGAAGAGTTTCTATTGAAATACCAGCTGTTAGCCTTATGAGAATCCCCTTATGTGTTATTTTTTTTTCTGTTGCTGCTTTTAATATTTGTTCCTTGTGTTTGATCTTTGTTAATTTGATTAATATGTGTCTTTGAGTGTTTCACCTTGGATTTACCCTGTTTGGGACTCTCTGGGTTTCTTGGCTTAGGAGATTATTTCCTTGCCCTTTTTAGGGAAGTTTTCAACTATTATCTCCTCAAGTATGTTCTCATAGTCTTTCTTTTTGTCTTCCTTTTCTGAGACTCCTGTGATTCAAATGTTGGGGCATTTAACATTTTCAAGAGGTCTCTGAAAGTGTACTCATTTCTTTTAACTCATTTTTCTTTTTCCTCTCTGATTCATTCATTTCTACTATTCTATCTTCTACCACACTAATCCTATCTTCTGCCTCCATTATTCTACTATTTCTTCCCTCCAGAGTGTTTTTTATATCATTTTTGCATTATTCATTATATATTGTGCCAGGAGCCAGCACGGGAAATCCCACCCATGACAAAGGTCATGTGGAAGAGACCTGAACGGGCAAGGTGAATCAGGACTCGAGGGATCCCCTGGACCTGTTCGAGCATCTACCCCCAAACCAGAGTCTGTCTTACTATTTTATGCCTTTCACTAACTCCTCTGATACCAGTGGGGAGCTATCCCAACCACCTTTATTTGAAGGAAATTAACTTAGAGCTCTAGTGAATAAGTCTCCTGGGCATAATGGGAGTGTTTCAATTCAAACCCCTCAGATGGCTTTCTAACTTGCCTGATAGGTTTATCTGGAACCTTACAACTATTCTTGTGATTGTTTACAGCCTCCCAACTATGAGAGGTATGGGAAGCTTAAATAAAGCCTTTCTAGGAGTGAAAATTATTAGAATGGTATTGGTGAAGGGTCTTATTGTTGAGCCAATGTTTGCTGCCAAGTTTTCATATTGTGTGCATTAATTAACATAGTTGATATATAGAAGTATAACTAGTGGCCTTGATATTAACAACACTAAACCTTAAGTTAATAAATTCTTTCCCTGTTATAGCCCACTGCACCTTTGCCCTATAGGAATTCAACTTTATCTAGTGCTTTTGGAGAATGGCACCTGACTTTAGAAAAAAACACTTTTAGAGAAAATAAGCTTTCTGGTTAACTAACGTTTATCAGAAAAAAGAGTTGTAAAATGTTAACAGCCTCCAGGCCAGAAGATGATGTAAATCACCTAACATCTGTGTATATAGATAGGTATGCAGAAAGAAAGCCTGGTTCCAATAAGGGTCAGGGCTGCTATCCCTGCATGATTCTGCATCTTCCATTATTCTCTATGTACAACTTAAAGTATAAAAGCTCTCTGTGAAAATAAAGTTGCAGGCCTTGCTCACCGAAGCTTGGTAACCCCATGTCATTCTTTTTTCTCTCTCTTTCTCTTTCCTTTTCAGGTTGACTCCCTGGAGCACAGCGGCTCTACGAATTCACTTTCCTGCCCGGGCTTCTAACACTGACTCAAGAAGGTTCCCAAGGTGGAGTACCTTCAGCAGTTCGAGAGGGCACCTGTGGCCTATGTGAACAGTGTGAGTCCCATACTGGGGCTTTATTGGCTTTCTGTGAAAACCAAGGAATATCAGCCTCTTTCTCTCCTTTACTTTCCTAACTGCAACATTCTTTCTTTTTCTCTTTCTCTATAATTCTCTCACTCCGTCCCCCACTTGCTGACGCCATCACCCAGAGGATATCCATGGATCCAACCGGGGCAGGACCCAGGTAATATTGACTCCTTTTTACTTCTTCTCAATTCAGTTCAGTTCAGTCACTCAGTCGTGTCCAACTCTTTGGGACCCCATGAATCGCAGCATGCCAGGCCTCCCTGTGCATCACCAACTGCCGGAGTTCACTCAGACTCACATCCATTGAGTCAGTGATGTCATCCAGCCATCTTATCCTCTGTCATCTCCTTCTCCTCCTGCCTTCAATCACTCCCAGCATCAGAGTCTTTTCCAATGAGTCAACTCTTCGTAAGAGGTGGCCAAAGTACTGGAGTTTCAGTTTTAGTATCATTCCTTCTAAAGAAATCCCAGGGCGGATCTCCTTCAGAATGGACTGGTTGGAACTCCTTGCAGTCCAAGGGACTCCCAAGGGTCTTCTCAAATACCACTGTTCAAAAGCATCAATTCTTTGGTGTCAGCCTTCTTCACAGTCCAACTCTCACATCCATACATGACCGCAGGAAAAACCACAGCCTTGACTAGACAGACTTTAGTCGACAAAGCAATGTCTCTGCTTTTGAATATGCTATCTAGGTTAGTCATAACTTTTCTTCCAAGGAGTAAGCATCTTTTAATTTCATGGCTGCAATCATCATCTGCAGTGATTTTGGAGCCCCCCAAAAAAAAGTCTGATACTGTTTCCACTGTTTCCCCACCTATTTCCCGTGAAGTAATGGGACCTGATGCCATGATCTTTGTTTTCTGAATGTTGAACTTTAAGGCAACTTTTTCACTCTCTAATTTCTCTTTCATCAAGAGGCTTTTTAGTTCCTCTTCACTTTCTGCCATAAGGGTGGTGTCATCTGCATATCTGAGGTTATTGTTATTTCTCCCAGCAATCTTGATTCCAGCTTGTGTTTCTTCCAGTCCAGCGATTCTCATGATGTACTCTGCATAGAAGTTAAATAAGTAGGGTGACAATGTACAGCCTTGACGTACTCCTTTTCCTATTTGGAACCAGTCTGCTGTTCCATTTCCAGTTCTAACTGTTGCTTCCTGGCTTGCATACAGATTTCTCAAGAGGCAGTTCAGGTGGTCTAGTATTCCCATCTCTTTCAGAATTGTCACCAGTTTATTGTGATCCACACAGTCAAAGGCTTTGGCATAGTCAATAAAGCAGAAAGAGATGTTTTTCTGGAACTCTCTTGCTTTTTCCATGATCCAGCAGATGTTGGCAATTTCATCTCTGGTTCCTCTGCTTTTTCTAAAACCCGTTTGAACATCAGGAAGTTCATGGTTCACGGATTGCTGAAGCCTGGCTTGGAGAATTTTGAGCATTACTTTCTAGCATGTGAGATGAGTGCAATTGTGTGGTTGTTTGAGCATTCTTTGGCATTGCCTTCCTTTGGGATTGGAATGAAAACTAATCTTTTCCAGTCCTGTGGCCACTGCTGAGTTTTCCAAATTTGCTGGCATATTGAGTGCAGCACTTTCACAGCATCATCTTTCAGGAGTTGAAACAGCTCAACTGGAATTCCATCACTTCCACTAGCTTTGCTAGTAGTGATGCTTTCCTAGGCCCACTTGACTTCACATTCCAGGATGTTTGGCTCTAGATGAGTAATCACACTATCCTGATTATCTGGGTCGTTAAGATCTTTTTTGTACAGTTCTGTGTATTCTTGCCACCTCTTCTTAATATCTTCTGCTTTTTTTAGGTCCCTACCATTTCTGTCCTTTAGTGAGCCCATCTTTGCATGAAATGTTCCCTTGGTATCTCTAATTTTCTTGAAGGGATCTCTAGTCTTTCCCATTCTGTTCTTTTCCTCTATTTTTTTGCATTGATCGCTGAAGAAGGCTTTCTTATCTCTTCCTGCTATTCTTTGGAACTCTGAATTCAGATGCTTATATCTTTCCTTTTCTCCTTTCCTTTTCGCCTCTCTTCTTTTCACAGCTATTTGTAAGGCCTCCCCAGACAGCCATTTGGCTTTTTTGCATTTCTTTTCCATGGAGATGGTCTTGATCCCTGTCTCCTGTACAATGTCATGAACATCAATCCATAGTTTATCAGGCACTCTATCTATCCGATCCAGTCTCTTAAATCTATTTCTCACTTCCACTGTATAATCATAAGGGAATTGATTTAGGTCATTCCTGAATGGTCTAGCAGTTTTCCCTACTTTCTTCAATTTTAGTCTGAATTTGGAAATAAGGAGTTCATGATTCGAGCCACAGTCAGCTCCTGGTCTTGTTTTTGTTGAGTGTATAGAGCTTCTCCATCTTTGGCTGCAAAGAATATAATCAATCTAATTTTGGTGTTGATCAGCTGGTGATGTCCATGTGTAGAGTCTTCTAGTACTTTGTTAAGCCTTTCTTGCATCTTCTCAGTCCTTGTCTACACGTTATTTATCTGTGATTCCATTTTGTTTTCTAAATTTTGGATCATTTTCCTTATCATTATTCGGAATTCTTTATTCTGAAAGAGATGGGAATACCAAACGACCTGAACTGCCTCTTGAGAAATCTGTAGGCAGGTCAGGAAGCAACAGTTAGAACTGGACATGGAACAATAGACCGGTTCCAAATAGTAGAAGGAGTACGTCAAGGCTGTATATTGCCACCCTACTTATTTAATTTATATTCAAAGTACATCATGAGAAATGCTGGGCTGGTAGAAGCATAAGCTGGAATCAAGATTGCTGGGAGAAATATCAATAACCTCAGATATGCAGATGACACCACCTTTATCTTAAAGTGAAGAGGAACTAAAAAGCCTCTTGATGAAAGTGAAAGAGGAGAGTGAAAAAGTTAGCTTAAAGTTCAACATTCAGAAAATTAAGATCATGGCATCTGGTGTCATCACTTCATGGGGAATAGATAGGGAAACAGTGGAAACAGTGTCTGACTTTATTTTTTTGGTCTCCAAAATCACTGCAGATGGTGATTGCAGCCATGAAATAAAAAGATGCTTACTCCTTGGAAGAAAAGTTCTGACCGATCTAAAGAGCATATTAAAAAGCAAAGACATTACTTTGCCAACAAAGGTCTGTCTAGTCAAGGCTATGGTTTTTCCAGTGGTTATGAATGGATGTGAGAGTTGGACTGTGAAGAAAGCTGAGTGCGAACTGTGGTGTTGGAGAAGACTCTTGAGCATCCCTTGGACTGCATGGAGATCCAACCAGTCCATTCTAAAGGAGATCAGCCCTGGGTGTACTCTGGAAGGAATGATGCTGAAGCTGAAACTCCAGTAATTTGGCCACCTCATGCGAAGAGTTGACTCATTGGAAAAGACTCTGATGCTGGGAGGATTGGGGGCAGGAGGAGAAGGGGACAACAGAGGATGAGATGGCTGGATGGCATCCTTGGCTCGATGGACGTGGGTTTGTGTGAACTCCGGGAGTTTGTGATGGACAGGGAGGCCTCGTGTGCTTTGATTCATGGGGTTGCAGAGTTGGACACAACTGAGCGACTGAACTGAACTGAACTGAAGTAGGCCAGAGGTTCCCAGGTGGCAGGAGGTAATAAAACTGCAAGTGGCAGACTTTTCTTTTTCTCTTCTAAGTCACCTGGTTCTATGGGAACTCAACTTTATCTCAAACCTTGAGCTAAACAATGCATTTTTCTTATGGAAATGCTTCCTCAAGCTATATTAATGAACTATGTATTTGCTTGAAAATCTGCCTTTCTTCAAGATTCATGTCAACTGTTTTACAGCCCTGGATGACTCACCTTGTGCCAATGGTATCTCAAAATGCATGTTTTGTGTGAGGGGACTGGTGCCACTCTCTCAGTTTTGAGGTTTTTTTCTTTCTCTAAGTAGCAGCTTGCTAATAGGTATGTAACTCCTTGCTAGAAACTAGCAAGGGGGCATTCTTTCTGTCCCCTTCTGATGTCTATGCCATAAGCTTTCTCTCTTTTATACTTTAATAAAACTTTATTACACAAAAAGCTCAGAGATCAAGCCTTGTTACTGGCCAAAGGTTGAATTCCTCTCCTCAGGAGGCCAAGAATCCCGGCGTCATTCCCTGCTCATAGCACTAACATTTCAAGCCAAAGATAAAAATAGATTGAGAATATAATATTATTTCATTCTTTAATCCCTTCTTCCAATTAATTCTTCTTTCAGGCTCAAATGCTTCAGGTTAACTAATGGCTTTCCATTCCACTTAGAAACAACACAGTAAGTGCAGATTTCCTCTCCTGTGTTCAAAGATCTACACCATTATTTCACCAGGTGAGTCTTCAGACCAGAAGTATCAGCACCACCTGGGAACTCATTAGCAATGAAAATTTGCAGAACTTTCCAAGAATAAACTCACACACTTATGGTAAGTTAACCAACAACAAAGGAAACAAGAATATACAAGAGAGGAAAACAGTCTCTTCAACAAGTGGTGCTGGGAAAACTGAAGAGCTACATGCCAAAGAGTGAAATTAGAATACTCTCTATCACCATACACAAAACTAAACTCAAAATGGATTAAAGTCTTAAACATAAAACTGGATACTCTAAAACTCCAAGAGGAAAATGGAACATTCTTGACATAAGTCACAGCAATGATTTAGCTCCATCTCCTAGAGTAATGGATACCAAAAATAAACATATGGGATCTACTTAAACTTGAAATTTTTTGCACAGCAAAGGAAACCATAAAACGAAACAAAAACCTATTGGATGGGAGAAAATATCTGTAAATAATGCAGCCAACAAAGGGTTAATTTCCAAAATATGCAAACAGCTTATAAAGCTCAATATAAAAAAAAAAGCACAATTAAAATGAACAGAAGATCTAAATATACATTTCTCTGAAGACAGCATACCGATGTCCAACAGACATATGAAAAGACACTCAAAGTTGCTAAGTGTTCAGTTCAGTTCAGTTCAGTCGCTCAGTCATATCCAACTATTTGAGACACCAGGAATTTCAGCACACCAGGCCTCCCTGTCCATCACCAACTCCCGGAGTCCACACAAACCCACGTCCATCGAGTCAGTGATACCATCCAGCCATCTCATCCTCTGTCGTCCCCTTCTCCTCCTGCCCCCAATCTCTCCCAGCATCAGAGTCTTTTCCAATGAGTCAACTCTTCGCATGAGGTGGCCAAAGTATTGGAGTTTCAGCCTTAGCATCATTCCTTCCAAAGAACACCCAGGACTGATCTCCTTTAGAATGGACTGGTTGGATCTCCTTGCAGTCCAAGGGACTCTCAAGAGTCTTCTCCAACACCACAATTCAAAAGCATCAATTCTTCAGTGCTCAGTTTTCTTCACAGTCCAACTCTCACATCCATACATGACCACTGGAAAAATCATATCCTTGATTAGATGGACCTTTGTTGGCAAAGTAATGTCTCTGCTTTTTAATATGATATCTAGGTTGGTCATTACTTTCCTTCCAAGGAGTCCCTAGAATAGTGTTCAGCAAATAGGGTAAGGGGTATAGACTTGGTTGATCATAATTGTATTTCAAAAAATTGAACTATAATTATTTATCCAACATCCTTTCATGATAAAAATCCCTCATCATAGCGGGTTTAGGAGGAAGATACCTTAGCATAATAAAGACCATAAGTGACACCCTTACAATTAACATTATACTCAACTGAAAAAAATTGAAACAATTTTTGAAACAAGAGAATACCCACATTCACCACTCTTATTCAGTATAGTTTTGGAAATCCTAGCTAGATCAATTAGGCAAGAACAAGAGAAAAAGGCAAAAAAGAAGTAAAACTCACTATTTTCAGATGATATGATTTTGTATACAGAAATTCAAAACAGTAGACTGAAACAGTACTAGAACTAAATAACAATTTCAGTAAAGTTGCAGGATATACAATCAATATACAGAAATCAATTCAACAGAAATCACATCAAAATTTCAGTGTCATTCTTCACAGAAATAGAAAAAAAAAATTCTAAAATCTGTATGAAACCACAGAAGAACTCACATTACCAAGCAGTCATGAGAAAGAAGAATGAGAGCATCACATTTCTTGACTTCAAAACACTAAAAAGCTATAGAAATAATAGCATCATGGTCCTGGCAAAAATAGAGATAGATCAAATTGAACATAATGGCATCCAGAATTAAACTCTTGCATACCAGGTGTACTAATGTTGGACAGTGAAGCCAAGAACACCTAATGGGTGGAAAATTGTCTTTTCAATGAAAGGTATTGGAAAAACAGGATAAAAACAAGAACAATAAAACAACTCCTATCTCACAACAAGAGAGCAGATACCATTAAACTAGAAGAAAATTCAAGTTCCTTAACATTGGTTTAGGTGATTTTTTGGATATGATGCAAAGCCACAGACAGCAAAAGCAAAAATCAATTAATAGGACTATATCAAACTTAAAAACTTCTACACAGTAAAATAGACATTTAACAAAATGAAAAGACAACCTGTAGAATTGGAGAGAATATGTGCAAACCATATATTAGATAACAGGTTAATATCCAAAATACATAAGGAACTCATACAACTCAATAATAACAAAAATCAGATTTGAAAAATAGGCAGAAGAAATAATAAATATTTCTCCAAAGATGACATTCAAATAACCAACAGGTAAGTGAAAAGGTGTTCAATGTCACTAATCACTAATCATCAGGGAATTACAAATTAAAACCACAAGAAAATGTCACCTCATAACTCATACCTATTAGAATGAATATTATAAAAAAGACAAGAAGTAACAATTGTTGGTGAGGATGTGGAGAAAAGGGAACACCTATATACTGCTGGTGTGAATGTAAATTGGTTCAGCCACTATGGAAAAAATATGGAGGTTCTTAAAAAAATAAAAAATTGATCTACCATATGATCCAGCAATTGCACTTGTTTAATATACACATAAAGTAAGTGAAGAGAGGATATCAAAGAGATATATGAACTTTTCATGGTTCATATTTCCATGGTTAGCATTATTCAATTAACATGATGACATGTCTATTAGACATGATGCACAAATACCTGTTAGTCAAAGGATGAACAAGAAGATGTGATATAAATATGAGTATCATCACCATGGGAAAGAAGGACATTCTGCCATTTGTGACACACGGAAAGACCTTGATCATATCATTCTAAGTGAGATAAGTGGGATAGAGAATGACAAGAAGTGTATGGTATCACTTATATGTGAAATATAAACAAGTCAAACTGGTAAAAATGGAGAGTAAAGTGGTAGTAACCAGGGAATGAGAGGATAGGACAAATGTTTTTTTAAGGGTACAAATTTGCAACAAATAGTAAATAAACTCTAGAGATCTAATACACAGTACACTTAATATAGACAACAATACTCTAATATAATTGCCAAACTGTCTAAGAGACTAGAACATAATTTTTCTGACCATTAAAAGGAAATATGCTTATGTGGTAGAGGTGCTAATTATTATCACAGTGGCAATCATATACTATAACATATAAATATATCAAATTAATATATTGACTACCTTAAATTTACAGTGTTATTTTTATTTTTTTAAATGCATATATTATTTAAGAATTTTGTCTTAAAATACACAATTTGTTAAGAATACTCATTGCAGCATGAATGATAGGCATTGTGAAACAGAAAAACAGCAGTTAAATGGAAAAATGAATAATTATACATTGAAATATAGAATAACAACACTAAAAAATACATACTCATATAGATAATTTTATCAGTAATATATTTAGTAAAAAAAATCACAATACTAAACAGGATTTATAACATGATCACATAAAATTACATACAGACACACAAATGTATAAGAATTTACTATTTATCTGTATATGTACAGGAAAAGATCTAGGAAAATACATAGGAATCTGCTTACACTTTTTTTTTTTCTGGAAAGTTAATTTAGGGATGATAGAGAAATTTATTCTCTTCAATATTAACAAAATATATTCAATCAGAATGCATTTATTTTTCATTTAAGAAATATATGTAAAAATAGAATATATGTGCAGAGGTCCTCCTATTGTTAGGGAGAAATTAAAGGTAATAGATCATAAAACTGATAAACAGGGATTATACAGTGCTGTGTATTAGCTTTAACGATCATGACCTAATTTAAAAATTACTGCTTTCCAGTTTTGCTCAAAAGTTTTTTGTTATTGTTGATGAATATCAATTATTTAATATTTCCTTTGAGCATATCAGTTCACTCATTAGTAACTTAAAGTGGAAAATATCATGGTTTGCATGCAGTAGTTCAATTTTCTGCTAAAGTGTTATATAATATTTTCACCAGTTTGCTATGATAATTTTAATTGGGCATTTCCTCCTTATTATAGTTTCACTAGTAGTAATTTTAAAAGTGCACTTGAAAATATACTAAAGCATAGCACATTTGAGATGTTAACAAAATATATTTTATATTTTGTGTGTTTTTACTGGGTATCTACCATATATGTTTAGAAGAGTGGTTTTTTTTTAAATCTTTTTAATTTTGAAAAGGCCTGTTTTCAAAATTCTAAAGCTATAACAATAAAGAGGAATAATTGGAGGCAATAATTTAGAATAGAAAGAAAACATAAAAGACCGAGATTACTATAGATATAAACTATTTTAAAGAGGATTAATAAATATCATTTGTTAATGAGTAACACAAATTGGTCTGTGATAATTCTATTATGCTGTATCTGCATTTAAATGTACTAAACAGATCCCAGAAAATTAAAAGCTTGTGAAATTGGTATTTGAATGAAACAATGAGAAGATGAGTGTTGGCTATATGTTATTAGAAATGAAGCCTGAATTGTCTTCCCTGGAGGGTTACTGAATGAGAAAAGAGTGATAAGAGAGAACTTAGTATGACCCCTGCAGTTAGTTAAAAAAAAAAAAATGCACTAAGTGTACTTCAGTTTCATTTATCTGTATAATGTACTGAAGAGATTCAAAATGCTTGACTATACACAATAAATGTTGAAATGAAGATTGATAAATATATCTATTTGTTAAATAGGATTTTTTCTCCTCTTTTCACTTACCTACAGAAAATGTAACTTGAGGCACTACAAATCACAGATTGAGTCATTCATCCAAACTGCAGTATTTATCCAAAATCATTGTCAGCCTACTTGTTCCAACCATTTTCAGCTGTAAATGCTTCTCTCTCATTTTATGGGATCAGTCCTCTTATTTCCTGAGTAATTGCTGACCAAGATTTCACAAACTTATATCCACTTGTTACAAAGTCTGAAATTAGTCTTGGAGCTATGAGCAGGGGTTTTTGGTCTGAACTAGACTAGTAATTTCTCAAAATAAATAAATAATCAATCAATGAAACAGAATAGAGAGCCCAGAAGTAAACCTAAAAACCTACAGTCAATTAATCTCCTTGACACAGGACACAAGAATATACAATGGAGAAAAGATAGTCTCAACAAGTGATGTTGTGAAAGCTGGACCACTACATATAAATCAATGAAATTAGAACACTCCTCTCACACCACATAAATAAATAAATTTAAAATGGTTTAAAGACCTAAATATAAGACATGGCACCATAAAACTCCTTGAAAAGAACATAGGTAAAACTTTCTCTGACATAAATCATAGCAATATTTTCTTAGATCAGTCTCCCAAAGAAAATAAATAAAAGGAAAAATAAACAAATTCAACCTAATAAAACTTAAAAGCTCTGGCACAACAAAGAAAACCATCAATAAAATGAAAAGACAACCTATGGAAAGGGAGAAAATATTTGCAAACAATGCTACCAATAAGAGGTTAATATCTAAAACAGCTCATACAACTCAATGTTGAAAAACAAACACCCCAATCAAAAAATAGTCAGAAGACCTAAATAAATATTTTTCAAAGAAGGCATACACAGGGCCAACAGGCACATGAAAAGATTCTCAACCTGAATGAACATAGAGAATAATATTCTTCAGTTCAGTTCAGTTCAGTCACTCAGTCGTGTCCAATTCTTTGTGACCCCATGAATCGCAGCATGCCAGGCCTCCCTGTCCATCACCAACTCCCAGAGTTCACTCAGACTCAGGTCCATCGAGTCAGTGATGCCATCCAGCCATCTCATCCTCTCTTGTCCTCTTTTCCTCCTGCCCTCAATCCACCCCAGCATCAAAGTCTTTTCCAATGAGTCAACTCTTCGCATGAGGTGGCCAAAATACTGGAGTTTCAGCTTTTGCATCATTCCTTCCAAAGAAATCCCAAGGTTGATCTCCTTTAGAATGGACTGGTTGGATCTCCTTGCGGTCCAAGGGACTCTCAAGAGTCTTCTCCAACACCACAGTTCAAAAGCATCAATTCTTTGGCGCTCAGCCTTCTTCACAGTCCAACTCTCACATCCATACATGACTACTGGAAAAACCATATCCTTGACTAGATGGACCTTAGTCGGCAAAGTAATGTTCTTAGTGAGGTATAAGTCAGATAGGGACTTCCCCAGAGACTGAGTGGTAAAGAATCCACCTGCAATGCAGGAGACGCATGAGACATGGGTTCAGTCCCTGGGTCAGGAAGATCCCCTGGAGGAGGAAATAGCAACTGATTCCAATATTCTTGCCCGGAGCATCCCAGGAACACTGGAGCCTGGTAGGTTACAGTCAATAGGGTCACAATAGGGTCAATAGGGTCAGACATGACTGTAGCAACTGAGTGATAAATCAGATACAGAAAGATAGATACTACATGGTATCACTTTTAGGTGAAATCTAAAAAGTACAATTAAATCTATATACAAAACAGAAACAGATAAAGAAAATAATTGTTGCCAAAGAGGGGAGAGAGGGAGAATGGGAGAAATTAGGAGTATGGGATTAACAGATACAAATTACTATACATAAAATAGATAAGCAACAAGGATTTACCATTTGGTTGCTTCCCAGGTGGCACAAGTGGTAAAGAACCCACCTACTAATATAAGAGACATAGGTTTGATCCTTGGGTTGGGAAAATCCCCTTCAATAGGAAATGGCAACTCACTCCAATACTCATACCTGGAAAATTCCATGGGCAGAGAGCCTGGTAGGCTACACTCCACAGAGTTGCAGAGTCAGACATGACTAATATCTAGTTTCCCCGAAGATCACTGATTAGCCATTGGCAGTGGTGGCTTGATGGCAACCCACTCCAGTACTCTTGCCTGGAAAATGCCTGGAATATCCCATGGATGGAGGAGCCTGGTAGGCTGCAGTCCATGGAGTTGAGAAGAGCTGGACACAACTGAGTGACTTTACTTTCACTTTTCACTTTCATGCACTAGAGAAGGAAATGGCAACCCACTCCAGTGTTCTTGCCTGGAGAATCCCAGGGACAGGGAAACCTGGTGGGCTCCTGTCTATGGGGTCGCACAAAGTCAGACATGACTGAAGCGACTTAGCAGCAGCAGCAGCAGCAGCAGCAGCAGTAGCAGTGATTGCTTGAACTATGAGTGTCACTATATTAGGGAGGCTATCATGAGACACGTAACATCATTCAGCAATGTATAGCTTGTAGATAATTGTGTATTTCTAATGACAATGAAAATGCTTTGAGAGGTCTTAAGTAATCATATAAATGCAAATTAATAGGAAGACAAACTATACCGGACTGCAAGTCTATTTTAACCTGACTGTAAGTGCTAATCTCCCTTCTGCTATCATTTCTTGTGCTGCCATGTACTTTACATTTCTGTTGCGTTTGTGGGAAAATAATCCCCTGCAATGACCTCTGTGGGTAAAAGATACAGATGACAAGGACAGAGTCTGAATTTCTGCCTAGGCTCTAGAATGTAAGAATGAGAAAATTTTTAAATACATGGTTTTGCAGGTTGCCCCAGTATTGTCATAATACCCATGGATCCTCAGAGTGAGATTGCCCAGGAAATGATACCACATAGTTTTGTCCATACCATTGTTCTCACTGTACCTTCTACCTCCCTAATACCTCAGCAATAATCAAATCCATCAATACTGAGATGCTAAAAATGTAGGACAGAGCAATTTAAAAAGTGAAATACATAAAACTCTTTGATCTTTCTTTCTTTCCTACTTTCTCTCTCTTAATATAATTCTGCTAATATCCAACTCATTATATAGAGTTAGCCTTTGCTAATTTGAATGTATTGTTCTCAGTTGACTTCTCTGTCTTTAAGTTATATAAGATTCCTAAACATGTGGGGTCATTCCAAGTTCCCTTTGTCACTCTTACTAGTCTTCTATAAGTTCCATATCCCCTATGGAATAAGAAGGGGCAAAAGTAGACTACAGAGAGTTTAAGATTGCATTGCTACTGCTACGTAGATAACTGCTTGTCCCTTAAATTTGATTTTGTGAAAAAGTATTGTAACCCTCTGTTCCGAGGTCTGATTCTTATAACCATCTCCTCTGAATTCACTCACAACTAAACACCTGAAGCTTGCCAAGCTAAAGAAAATAACTGAAATCAATTATTGGGGCTGTTATAGCTTTAATTTTCTTGCCACCTAAGTACAGATAAATAGAAAATCTAATTTTTATTATACCTCACCTACCACTTTTAATAAATATTAATGTACATGTCTGTGGCTGACCTCCGTCTAGACTTAAAATCAATAGTTGTTGATTAAGGTCTTTGGGGCAGCATTACAAAAATGAAGACTCACTATTTATTCCCATTGCCTCTTCCCTGATCCCTAAACAGGTTAACAATGGGCCTATTAAGAAAAGTAAAGTATCAGAGCAAATTCTGGTCATGTAAAAATACTTGAACAAAGGGTTGGATTATGCCTATTATATCAATGTAGGTTATGCAGCAAGTTTTTCTAGTAATTTTTATCACTTATGATTTCAAATCTAGTTTTCACTTTTCAAGGACTATAAAAGATACTCTTGTCAGTTTCTTTTACCAGATACAACTCCAGGGTAGCAACTTAAAATATTTTTAAATTCTTTAATTCCTCATTTGGTTTTTCTTATTGATTTCAGTCAAAATCCAAATTCATCAAAAACACAGAGCACAGATTTTACTAAAGGACAATACTAGTGGCCTTCCATTAGCTTATTAATTTATAGTATAAATATTTTGTTTTTAAAAATGTTTCCTTATACAGGTTTATTCTTTAACAGTCACTTGGTACCAGATATGGCGTTAGACATTAGAGATTCAAAGGCAAGCAGCATAGCCCCTATCTTTTTAGAAATTATAACAACAAAGAATATAGAGAAAACTAATTATGTTCAGTAGTAAAGAATAAAAATATATGCTTTGTGGGAGCAGAGAGTATAAAATAGGAAGTGACATCAGTGTATAAAATTACAGCATGAAAAGTCCAAAGTTTCATAAAACCTTAACATCAGATGGAAAAAATCTAAAGCCTATGTATCTATCTATTTGCTGCACAATGTGGGAATGACTTAAAGTGAGTAAGATTATACCAAGACAATTCATATGAAGAAAAGTATGGCATCAATCTCTGAACTCTAAGGATGTATCTGCAGATAATGGAAGAATTAGTAAATAAAATGTAGAATGAGAAAGTAAAGATTAAGGTAATCAAGAAGAGGGCAAAATTTTGGAAATGCAGCAATTCCCAGAAGCATCTTTTCCACTTCATCCCCAGGAAAGGCCCATAGACCACACTGAACAGTAAAGAGACCTAACAATCAGGTTCAAGGACAGACATCATTATTAGTTTCTTCTTAATTAAGATCTTCTTACAAAGAAATTAACATGTTTCTTCTGTTTGTTTTTCCTTAAGCTGATGTTCAAGAAGATCAGTATATATTTAACTATGTTCAGTTCAGTTCAGTCACTCAGTCATGTCCGACTCTTTGAGATCCCATGAATCGCAGCATGCCAGGCCTCCCTGTCCATCACCAACTCCCGGAGTTCAATCAAACTTATGTCCATCGGGTCGGTGATGTCATCCAGCCATCTCATCCTCTGTCGTCCCCTTCTCCTCCTGCCCCCAACCCCTCCCAACATCAGGGTCTTTTCCAATGAGTCAACTCTTCGCATGAGGTGGCCAAAGTACTGGAGTTTCAGCTTTAGCATCAGTCCTTCCAATGAACACCCAGGACTGATCTCCTTTAGGATGGACTGGTTGGATCTCTTTGCAGTCCAAGGGACTCTCAAGAGTCTTCTCCAGCACCACAGTTTAAAAGCATCGATTCTCCAGTTCTCAGCTTTCCTCACAGTCCAACTCTCACATCCATACATGACCACAGGAAAAATCATAGCTTTGACTAGATGGACCTTTGTTGGCAAAGTAATGTCTCTGCCTTTGAATATGCTATCTAGGTTGGTCATAACTTTCCTTCCAAGGAGTAAGTGTCTTTTAATTTCATGGCTTCAGTCACCATCTGCAATGATTTTGGAGCCCCCAAATATAAAGTCTCACACTGTTTCCACTGTTTCCCCATCTGTTTCCCATGAAGTGATGGGACCAGATGCTATGATCTTCGTTTTCTGAATGTTGAGCTTTAAGCGAACTTTTTCACTCTCCTCTTTCACTTTCATCAAGAGACTTTTTAGTTCCTCTTCACTTTCTGCCATAAGGGTGGTGTCATCTGCATGAAACCTAATATAAATATCTGATCATGCCAAAAATCCCCATCGTGGATCACAGTCTTGTCATGGTGAAGGGGCTTGGGTGCCCCAGTAAAGCTATAAACCATGCCGCACAAGGCCAATGAAGACAGACGGGTCCTAGTGAAGAGTTCTGACAAAACATGATCCACTAGAGAAAGAAATGACAACCCATTCCCATATTCTTGCCATGAGAAACCCAAGAACAGTATGAAAAGGCAAAAAAAAATATGATATCAGAAGATGATCCCCCCAGGATGGAAGGTGTCTGATGTGCTACTAGAGAAGAGTAGAGGGCAGTTACTAATAGCTCCAGAAGGAATGAAGCTGCTGGGCCAAAACAGAAACAACACTCATTTGTGTTGCATCTGGTGGCGAAAGTAAAGCCTGATGCTATACAGAAGAATACTTCATAGGAACCTGGAATATCAGATCCATGAATAAAGGTAAATTGGATGTAGTCAAGCAGGAGATGGCAAGAGTAAGCATAGACATTTTAAGAACCAAGGAACTAAAATGGACAGGAATGGGCAAATTTAATTCAGATGACCATTATTTCTACCACTGTGGGCAAGAATCAATTGAAGAAAGGGAGTAGCCCACATAGTCAACAAAAGAGTCCAAAATGCAGACCTTGGGTGCAACTTTAAAAATGACAAAATGATTTTTGTTAGCTTCTAAGGCAAACAACTCAACATCACAGTATGTGAACTGAGAACTTCCAGGTGTACAATCTGGTTTCAAAGAGGCAGAGGAACCAGAGATCAAATTGTCAACATTCGTTGGACCATGTGGAGAGCAAGGGAATTCCAGAAAACCATGTACTTCTCCTTCATTAACTATGCTAAATCCTTTAACTGTGTGGATCACATCAAACTGTGTACACAATTTCAAGAAATAGCAGTAACAGATCACCTTTCCTGTTTCCTGAAAAACCTGTATGTGGGTTAAGAAGCAACTGTTAGAACGGGACATAGAAGAACTAACACATTCAGAATTGGGAAAGAAGTACAAGTTGTTTGTGTATCGTCACCTTGCTGATTTAACTTACATGCAGAGTACATCATACAAAATGCCAGTCTGGGTGAATCACAAGCTGGAATCAAGACTACTTGGCAGAAATATCAATAACCTCAGATAGGCTGATGTTACTATTTTAAAGGAAGAAAGTGAAGAGGAACTAAAGAGCCTCTTGATTAGGGAGAAAGAGGAGAGTGAAAAAGCTGGTTGAAAGTCAACATTAAAAAAAAAAAAAACACTACCATCATGACATCCAGCATCCAGTTTGATCTCTTCATGGCAGAGAGAAGAGGGAAAATGGAAGCAGTAACAGATTTAATACATTGGGCTTCAAAATCACTGCAGATGGTGACTACAGCCATGAAATTAAAAGGCACTTGCTCCTTTAAAGGAAAGCTATGAAAAAACTAGCAGCATATTAAAAAATCTATTAAAAAACTAGCAGCATATTAAAAAGAGAAGGCTGAATATTGATTGAATAACTGATTCCCTTGAATGGTAGTGCTGGACAAGATTCTTGAGAGTCTCTTGGACTTCAAGGAGATCAAACCAGTCAATTCTAAAAGAACTCAACCCTGAATATTAATTGGAAGGACTAATACTGAAGCCCCAATACTTTGGTCACTCTTGTGAAGAGCCAGCTCATTGGGAAAGACCCTGATTCTGGGGAAGATTGACGGCAAAAAGAGAAGGGAGCAGTAGAGGAAGAGATGGTTAGGTAGCATCTCTGGACATGAATTTGAGCAAACTCTTGGAAATAGTAGAGGACAGAGGAGCCTGGCATGCTGCACTTCATGGCATCAGAAAAAGTCAGACACAACTTAGCACACTGAACAACAACAATGAAAGTAATTCCAAGTATGTTAAATGCCACATTTAGTGGGCCCCTAGACCCTGGCTCAACATCAATTTCCCCTAGCCAAAATATAGCGAGAATCTGGTTGGAATTTTGAATGGCAAATGCTATTAATTGTAGACACAAATATGTGAAATAAAAAGATAAAGAAAGCTGTAAATTACTATAAATTACTTTACCATTATTATATAATAGTATTATGGTTATTAATATAATAAAAAGGTAAAGGTAGCTTTAAAGTACTACAAATTGTTTTACCATTATATTTCATAATATACATTATATGTGTAAAATTATATAGATAGATAGATAGATATGGATACACACACACACACACACACACACACACACATCAAGTCATCCCTCAATATCAGAGGAGAATTGGTTCTAGGACCTGCCATGGATATCAAGATCTATGGATATTCATTTTACATAGCTGTCCCTCCACATCTACAGATCCTGCATTCATGGAATCTATCAACCGTGGATTTTATGTTTTATAATGTTTGAGATCCAAGGTTGGTTGAATCCCTGGATATGGAATTGCCCATATGGAGGGTTGACTGTATATTTATTGAAAAGAAAATACTGTGTCTAAGTAGACTCATGTATTTCAAACTTTGTGCTGTTTAAGGGTCAAATATATGTCTATCTCCCCATCTCTACCTGCCTATCTAAGTATCTTCATCATCTGTCTTCCTTCCTCCAGCCATGGAGAGAGAGAGTTTGGTTTCATTAAGCTCAGGAGTCAGGGGGGCATGGTCAAAAGAAACTTACTACTAATCGTTATATGGTTTCATAAGGGAAAAAAAAATCTCCATATTCTAGTGTAATTTTCAAACACTTGGGATTTGTTGAACCAAAATGGAATACTGCTTGCATTCATTTATGGGGTTTAGAAAACATCTACTGATCCTGTGATATAATCACATATCAATACTTTTTCCTGGTTTTTAGAGGCTATTATTCTTCCTGTTCCTACATCTATAGCATCTTGGATCAAGGTGACTTTACTTGCCACGACAGATTTAAAACACTGGTTTTGCAATTTTCTGAAATGATAAACAATGAATGTAGCAAATATTATTTCCACTAAGCATGTATATTATTTGAAGCATGAGTTTAAAACTTCACAAAAATTCAAATCCATAATCCAACCTTGAGGTAACAAACTGATTATATAATGGTTTTGTACTTAATATGGAATTAGAAATATTTCTGGTAACCAAGGTAAAATGTGGAATAAAATCAGGCATCTATGAGTTACAAAGCTTTGATGCCATCCAGTGGTTCCTGCTGACACAAATATGCCTATGTGATTTACAATAAAGAAAAAAAGCTTTTTATTTTGTAAATGATGTTAGGAAATACTTTAATATCTTTCAAATGTTTCTGAAAATTATGAAATAGGATTTGAGTATCACATCTTGTATGTGTGGTTTCTGTTTTCAATATATGCATATTTTAGTACTTAGACAGTTGATCTCAGTCAATTAATCTCCTAAAGGGAAATAATTGGACCTAATAAAAGGTTGTTACATTTTGTAACTTCAGTTCTTGAGCCATGGTATTTCTTCTAAACTTAAATTTACTTTCTTCAGGATTGGCCCAATGATAACGTTTTGAGAAAAAAATCTTTCTTGCTTTATCCTCCCCTCCAAATTTCCTCTCATTTATTATATTCCTTTTCTTTATTCTCACTATGGCATTCCAACTAGGTCTATTTTTTTTTTTTTTGGTGTGTGTGAATAGTGCCCCACCTTCCTATCTCAAAATAGATAAATAAATAAATAAACATGAATTTATTGCTTTATTATCTAGATTTCAGTCAGTTATTGTGAAAAAAACTCCATGAAAATAATTATCAGTAAGATTCAAAAGACAATATATAACTCTGCATTAACATTTTAAAATATCATTAAAATTAAGTTTTTATATAATGTAAAAGACAGCTTTGAACATATTCAATGTAGGTTGGCCAATAGATATTTTGTGAAAGGTACTGTGTTAGGTAATAGAGTATTAAAAATAAATGGAAGGGGAAAGAGGATTGAGGAGATAGAACATTCTATTGTTTTCATGAATTGTTCAATTTTATCTTCAGAGTAATGTAATGTAATATCTATGCTTTTTTAAAAAAGAAATTAAAATACACTATATTAAGCCATCACACATGAACAAGTTTTTTAAAATAAAAAAGCTTAATGACATGGGTAGCCACAATGGTGCAATCACTCACCTAGAGCCAGACATCCTAGAGTGTGAAGACAAGTGAGCTTTATGAAGCATCAGTGTGAACAAATCTAGTGGAGGTGATGGAATTCCAGCTGAGCTAGTTCAAATCCTAAAGAATGATGCTATTAAAGTGCTGCACTCAGTATGCCAGCAAATTTGGAAAACACAGCAGTGGCCACAAGACTGGCAAAGGTCAGTTTCCATTTCAATCCCCAAGAAGGACAATGCCAAAGAATGTTCAAACAACTGCACAATTGCACTAATCTCACATGCTGGCAAGGTAATGCTTAAAATCCTTCAAGTCAGGTTTCAACAGTATGTGAACTAAGAAATTCCAGATGTTCAAGGTGAATTTAGAAAAGGCAGAGGAACCAGAGATGAAATTGCCAACATTCATCAGATCATAGAAAAAGAGAACTCCAGAAAAAATATCTACTTCTGCTACATTGACTATGCTAAATCCTTTGTGTGTATCACAACAAACAGAAAAATTCTTAAAGAGATGGGAATATCAGGGCACCTTACCTGCCTCTTGAGAAACCTGTAGGCAGGTCAAGAAGCAATGATTACAACAAGACCTGGAACAATGGACTAGTTCAAAATTGTGAAAAGAGTACATCAGCGCTGTATGTTGTCACCCTGATTCTTTAACTTACATGCAAAGTACATCAAATGAAAGGCCAGGCTGGATGAAGCACAAGCGGGAATCAAGATTGCTGGGAGAAATATCAATAACCTCAGATATGCAGATGTCACCAATGTAATGGCAGAAAGTGAAGAGGAATTAAAGAGTCTCATGATGAAAGTGAAAGAGTAGAGTGAAACAGCTGGCTTCAAACTCACAATTCAAAAAACCAAGATCATAGCATCTGGTCCCATCACCTTATGGCAAATAGAAGGGGAAACAATGGAAATGGTGACAGTCTTTATTTTCCTGGGCTCCAAAACCACCGCAGACAGTGAGTGCAGCTATAAAATTAAAAGACGTTTGTTCCTTGGAAGACAAGCTATGACAAAGTAGACAGCATATTCAAAAGCAGAGACATTACTTTGCTGACAAAGATCCATATAATCAAAGCTATGGTTTTCCCAGTAGTCATGTATAGATTTGAGAGCTGAACAATAAAAAAGGCTGAGCACCAAAAATTGGTTTGTTCAAACTGTGGTGCTGGAGAAGACTCCTGGGAGTCCCTTGGACTGCAAGGAGATCCAACCAGTCAATCCTAAAAGAAATCAACCCTGAATACTCATTGGAAGGACTGATGCTGCAGCTCCAATACTCTGGCCACCTGATGAGAAGAGCTGACATAGAAAAAGCACTGGTGCTGGGAAAGGTTGAAGGCAGGAGGAGAAGGAGACAGCAGAGGATTAAATGCTTGGATGGCACCATCAACTCAATAGACATGAGTTTGAGCAAGCTCCAGGAGATGGTGCAGGACAGGGAATCCTGGTGTGCTACAATCTACTGGGTTGCAAAGAGTCGGTCATGACTGAGCGACTTAAAAACAAAAAACATTTGAATCCATGTCATCTAGTTCTAAGGAGGTGATTATGACAATTAACAAACATGCAGAAGCACAAATTAAGACTATACGAAACTGGGGGAAGGGAATAGAAGCATAGAGAAAATACACCACAATGAAGATGGGATTTGAATTTGGTTTAAAATACAGATGGAAAAAAATAGCTTAGAAGGTAGGAGTATTACAATTATAAGACCCAGAGCTTAGTGAAAAATTACTTAATAAAAATGTCAGATGTTATAAGTAATAAGATATATATTTACTTGGCATAATCATGGGTATAAGCACTGAAAAAAAGATGAGACTGCAAAACAGAGTTGAATTATATCACAAAGATCCAGGTATATAAGACTAAGGGGTTATAGGTGATGTAGAAAACCATGGAAATCTTCCAAGATTTTCAGTAAAGAAATGAAATTTACTCAGTCTGCATTTTAAACAACATAAACACAGTATTCAGGTGGATTAAATGGAATTTGGGAGATTAGGTAAGAACTAATAAGATTCTAAGCTAGTGTGGTACCTGTGTAAGGAAAAAAAGATTAAAGACATGCAAGTTGTTGAGGTACAATTATACTTAAGAACTGATTGGCTGCCAGAAAGTGAAGATATCAGTGTCTCTAGGGTTTGGAATTTGGGTGACTTGGATAATAATGATGGTACAAATAGAAAATGATAGATAAGGATGAAAAGCTTATTATGGCGTGATGAGTGATGACTTACTATTTGAGATTCCAGGAGAGGCATCAAGACCAGGTGGATTGAGAATAACCACAAAGCTCTGAAGTTACTTCAGGTCAATCAACAGTGCTACATGTCCTATATTTAACTTATTTTTTCTCTCTAGTCCACAGTGCCTTACCTACTGATTCAAAGCTACTGTATTCCTTTTCCTTCCTTACCCTCAATTTTATCTTTACTTCACTGAAAGGAGAATATTCCCCAAATAATGAATTTTTCTTCAAATACTACAAATGTAGTCATATTCACATATATCCCAATTTTTCATCATTGTACTCTGGATATACTTCTTCTCTTTTATTCAAAGGTCAGTAAGATTTATATCCCATTTATATGAGATATTCCACTTATATCCCATTATATTTATATCCCATCAGTCCTATTAGCTTCCAGAAATTACTACTACTGACTATCACCCATTGGCATTATCAACCTGTTTCTATTATCATTGCACATTTAGAATCTCTAATATTATGACAATAACAAAACAATTCCATTTACTATTCTATCTCTCCAGATGCTTTTAAAGCTCACCTTCCATATTATGTTCCATTTGTTCTTTAATTCCAATCTGGAATCTGTTCTCTCTGTACCAAAACTCATAATAAAGTTTTTATTTCAGTACTGTAAAATGAAGTAGAAATATTACTTTTGTCATTTTTAGATTTATCAAGAGCATTCAACAAAGTTAAACACTTCTTCCTTCTTAAGACAGACTTTTCCCTTGGAATACTTGAAACAAAACTCTCTGCATAATCCTCCCTGTATTTAGGGTCACCCCTTTAATCTTCTTTTTCAAATTCAGCTCCTCCCTCAAAAGATTTCTAAAGCTGGAATTCTCTTCTCTATCTTTTCTTCCTGCTCTTCTTCCTCTCCCTCTTATATATCTATTTTTATGACCTCAGATGCATTCTATAAACTTGTGGCTTCTGAATGTACATCTTCAGACATTTTTTCTGAGTGAAAGATCTCTAAGCCCCATCTCCTGCTTCACATCTCTGCTAAGATGGGTCCCTCAAGTTCAAGATGTTCAAAACCAAACCAGGCATTTTGTCTTTCTTAGACCTCCTTTAATCTTCTCCATTTCAGGAAGAGGTGACACCCTTCCTCCTGTTAATAGAACCACATACCTAGAAACTGTCCTTGACCCATTCCCCTCCCTCACCTACTCAATCTAGTCAAGACCAAATTAACAGACCTCCTAACTGGTTTATTAATGTCTACTTTAAAAGTGAATACTGATATATTTAAAACACTAATAGTAATTTAGAAAATCAGAAATCAAAATAATATAATCAACATTGAATAGATACCAAGATTAAGCACTCAAATGCTACTAAAAGCATTGCATTATCCTACACCCTGCCTTCTCTCAGAGGTTAACATTATTCTTAACTTAGGGCTTCCCTGATGGTTCAGCATGTAAAGAATCTACCTGCAATACAGGAGATGCAGGAGATGTGGGTTCAATCCCTGGGAGGGGAAGACCCCCTGAAGGAGGTCATGGAAACCCACACCAGTATTCTTGCCTGGAAAATCCCATGGACAGAGTAGTCTGGTGGGCTATGGTCTGTGGGGTCACAAAGAGTCTGATACGACTGAAACAACTGAGCACAGCACATAGAATTCTTAATTTGCTTTAATTTTCAAAATATTTTTTTTATGTGTTGCATATCCCTAAATATAATTTGTCTTTTCATGCCTTTTTTAAGTTTTATAGCTAAGAGTATCATGCCATTTGTTTATATCTGGATTTTTTTAATCCCAATTAAGATGTTATTTTTGAGATTTATGGATTCTACTCCATATTTACACACAACACTTTTAGTACCCTTATAGAACATTATGTGATTAAAAAAAAAAAAAAAATACTCCTTGATTGTTTTCCAAAACCGCTTACATGGGCCATATGATTCTAGCCACTGGCCGCCTTTAAATGTCACTACCTGGACATGAAAACGTGTCCTAAAACCATCCTGGATTTTTACAATTTCCTTTAATATAACAAGTCCTTTTCCACCTCCAGTGACTGCATCCATATTTTGTTTCCTTTGAAAGGAATACATTCCCCACTTTGGAATTTCATCTTAAAGATTTCTACAAGTAAACTGGCACTCAATTTACTCTCTTTCCCAAGAATTTTTACTGTCTTCATGGCACTCATTATAATTTGAAGGCATTATATTTTTTTGTTTTGTTTCCTTTCTAATACTTAACAGAGGATAAGAATGCTTAATAAAGGTTCAGACTATAATTCCCATAACAGTCATTGTTTGTTACTCAGTGCTGCACACTTAGTCCTAGTACTAGGCCTTATAGACGCTAAGTAAAATTCATTGAAAAGAAGAGTGAAAATTAAATTTCCTTAAACCATGGAAACACACACCTGAACAGAATAAGCAAGTCACCAAATGCTGATGTACAAGTTCTTCTAATATGTATTTATTGGAAGAGGGCTAATTAATTTAATGAAAATGGAGAAAATATAACACATACTATATTTGAAGATCCTGAATCAAAGTCAAAATCTGTCCCAACACTCCTTATTATAAATATATGAGAGTGATGTCACTATGATGATAACACTGGGCATTCTCGACATGCTTCCTTTCACAAGAATTACAACTGACTATAATTCATGGACAAGACACCACTGAATAAATCCTAGAATGTGGAATGAAGCTGAAGCATGCCTCCCTTCACCACAGAGACCAAGACAGACTGTGTTAGTGGGTAAAAGGAGCAGCTACACACTGACTACATTGCTCTTTTCCCAGGATTGTGGAGCACCACCCCAAGGAGAGAACTCCTCTGAGATGATGAGTCCTTCAGTGGCAAAAGAGCACAAGGTGGAGATCTAACTCTCTGAGCATGTGGGTCACTTCTTGGGAGCCCCCATTCCAGTCTCACTTCATGAAGATTTCAAGGCAATCTGTAGGGCTTAACCACTGAGAACTGGATTGTGACAAGAATAGTGGGGAGGGTCTTGCAATCATTAGCACTTGGATCTTTGAAAATAAATTTCCTCTTTGAACCACCCAAGTAGTAGTTCCAGCCAGCTGCTTTGCTCATCTGCAGAGTCAAAACAATGACATGGTCTGACCAGGGAACTCAGCAGGGTGCAGACCTACTTGATATGTGTCCTTAAATGAAGAATCTTGTTGACCTTGGAGCCTGGTCTGTTTCTTGCTTAGGAGGGGAAGCCAACACAAGGGAGCTGAATCATAGCTAGGTCATAATTAAATGTAATTCCTGGGCCCACTCAATCATAAAGACTGGCAAGAACACCTGGAAGATATGTAGCCCAGTAAATTTGAGCAGAGAGTACCATAGGCAGGGCTGGTTGTCCATAGAACAAAGTGAGTGGCATTGTCCAGTAATGAACTTCAAGCATTGGTTAGCTTGAGCCAAGACACATATAAAGAGCTTTGTTAAACTTGGAGATGATTTTCCATCTCAACCTGGTCAGGGAAGCTAATTGTTAGCCCTGGCCATACTGAATATTGTACTCAGTCCACCCCACCAAGGAACTTAAGCAGAGCACATGGGAAACTGTCTAGCTCATCCAGCAGTCTTGCTTACACAGTGGCACTTGAACAGAGACCACAACCCACAGCTTTCCCTGTCTGCAGATCAAAACCAAATGTGCCATCTGGCCAGGGAAGTCTGTGAATGGTCTTACTTGGTTTGCATCCCTACCCAATGGACCATGTAGGCCCTAGGGACTCTTTTGCTGCCCTTACAAAGCCAGGCAGCTAATTTATAGTCTAACCTACTAATGAGTACAATATTTAGTCTGACCATCTAGTAAGCCTCAGCAGAGAACTCAGGCAACTGTGGATACCATCCCCATCCTTGCTTAGGAGGGAACCAAGCCAACAGTCTCACCAAACTGTTCTCAGCCAGTGGCACACACTTCACCTCTAACCTCAGAGTATCAGTGGTGGCCTCACCCCAAAATAGGACCTAATATCAAGCTTACCTGCCCAAGAACATTATCAGTGGACACATCTAGAAAACCAAACTGAGTTCACTTTTGAAGAACTGTCTCTGCTAAAGCAAGACTGTCAAGTCTGAAAGAGGAAACTACTTAACCACTTACTCAAATGCACAGATACCAATGTAAGCAATTAAAGATCATGGGAAGTCAAGTAAACATGGCACCACAAAAGGAAACTAATGATATTTCAATAATTCACTTTAAAAAAATGAAGCTATATTAAATGTCAGATAAATAATTCTGAAGAAATTTGCTTAACTAAAAGAACACACAGATAACTCAGTAAAATTAGGAAAATAATTCATCAACAAATGAGTTCAACAATAAAATAGAAAGTACCTCCACCAAAAAAGTAAATAAATATTGGAGTTAAAATATGCAATGACTGAACTGAAAAATTCAATATAAACCTTCAGAAGCAGAGTGAACTATGCAAAAAGTTTAGTGACCTAGAAGACAACACATTTGAAATTATCCATTCAGTAGAGAAAAATTTTTTTGAAAAGAGTAAAGAAAGCTGATGAGCCTTAAGGGGCACAATCAAAAGAAGTAATATATGCATTATGGAAATTTTAGATGCAGAAGAGAATGAGAAAAGGACAAATAGTATATTTAAAGCAACAATAACTGAAAATTTTTCAAACCTGAAAAGGGAAATGGACATCCAGGTTCATGGGGCCCTAGGGACCCCAAAGAGTTTGGATCTGATTAGGGCCAGCTTCCCTGGTGGCTCAAATGATAAAGAATCTCCCTGAAAAGCAGGAGACCTGGGTTTGATCCCTGTGTTGGGAAGATTCCCTGGAGAAGGGAATGGCTCCCCAGTCCAGTATTCTTGCCTGGAGAATTCCATGGACAGAGGAGCATGGAGGGCTATAGTCCATGGGTGTGCAAAGAATCGGACACAGCTGAGTTTCACAGGGCTACACCAAAACAGATGACAAGAAATTGTTAAAAGTGAAAGAAAGAACTTTGAAAGCAGGAAGAGAAGAGACAAAAGTTACATGAACGGGAAATCCAATAAGTCTGTATGTGGATTTCACACCAGAAACTTTCAGGTCAGGAGAAAATGGAATGATATATTGAAAGGGGGAAAAAAATTGTCACTTAAGAATTGTATTCTCAGCAAAGCTGTCCTTCAAAAATGAAGAAAAGATAAAGGTCTTTCCAAATAAACAAAAGATGAATGTGTTTATCACTACTAGACTAACGTTACAAAAATTTCTAAACATTTTTAAAATGGAAGCATAAGATGATAATTAGTATCATAAAAATATAAGAAGTAGCATAAAGCTCACTGGTAATGCTAAATATAGAGTCAAAGTTAGATTTTTAAATATGGTAACAGTTGTGTGCAATTCATTTACAACTCTATTTTAAAAAAACAAAACAGTAAAAATAGTGATAATTTCCACAATCTGTTATTGGATACACAGTGTAAAATATGTAAACTATAACAGCAATAACAAAAAATATATTGGGAGAGAAGTAAAAGAAAAGTAAAGTAAAGTAAGAGAAGTAAAAGTGGAAAGTTTAGAAATACTATTCAAGTTGAGCTGTTGTCAGTTTAAATAGGGTATTATAAGACAGTTTATGTATGCCTGATGGTAACCACAAAATTAAAATCTGTAGGAAAACATGGTAAAGAATGCAAAGCATAATGATGCCAAAAAATCATTAAGGCACAAAGTAATGAGCAAGAAATGAAGAATGATAAATCTTCAAAACAGCCAAAACAATGAACAAAATTACAATAGTAAGCCCTTACCTATTAATTACTATTATAAATGTAAATAGATTAAGAAATAGAAATATAAAATCTGTTTTCTCCAATCAGAAAACATAGAATAGATGAATGGATTAAACGAAAATCCAACAATATGCTATGTACAAAATATTCTTGAAGACCCACATGTACTGAGAATGAAATACTGAAAAATATATTTAAAGCAAATTGTAAGCTGTACTTTTATCAAACAAAATAGACTTTAAACATGGCAAAACAAGAAAAAGAAGGTCATTATATAATGATAGGCTGATCCATCAAGAACATATAACAATTATAAATATTTATGAAACTGATATTAGATCACTTAAAATGGCAAAACCTAACAGATCAAACAGATTAAAGATCAAAGAATTGTAAAAGGCTACTATGAAGAAATTTCACAACCTAGATAAAATGAAATTCTCAGAATCATATAATTTACCAAGACTGATTAGAAAGATATAGAAAATATCAATAGATGAAATGTTCTTAAGGATATTGAACCCGTAATCAAAAATCTTCCAAGAAAGGGAAATCCAGGACCAGAAGTACTTGGTAATTTTAACCAAACACTTAAAGAAGAATTAAGGCAATCCTTCTGAAATTCTTCCCAAAAGTTGAAGAGTTGGGAACATTTCCAAACTCATTTTACAAATCCACTATCACACTGATAATAAAGCCAAAGAAGGATCATAAAAGAAAGAAGCTGCTTAATAATATCCTTGGTGAATATAGATGCAAAAATCCTCAATAAAAAACTAGCAAACAGAATTAAGCAGCATATTTAAAGGATTATTCCCCATGATCAAGTAGAATTGATTCTTATGATGCAAGGAGGATGCAACATACATAAATCATACAATGTGATACATTACTTTCATAAAATTAAATTTTAAAATTATATGATCATCTCAATTGACAAAACATATTTGACAAAATTAAACAATTGTTCATTGTAAAAACTCTTAAAAATTAGGTGTAGTAGGAATGTACCTCAACATAATAAAGTCCATATGTTACAAGCTCACAGTTAACATTATATTCAACAATAAAAGTTTGAAACATTATTAAGATCAGGTACAAGTCAAGGATGCCCACTTTCACCATTCCTGTTCAACACAGGACTAACAGTTCCACCAGAAAAAGTCAGGTAAGTAAAAGATACGATCTGGAAAGGAAGTGCAACTGGCTGTATTTGGAGATGACTGATTCTAAAGACTCCACCAAAAACTATTCGATGTAATCAACCAATTTATGGAAGTTGCAGGATACGAAATTAACATACAAAAAGTACAACAGTTTATATGAACTAACAAAAAATTAACTGAAAAAGAACAAAAGCAATTCTATTTACAGTAGCACCAAAAACAACAAAATACTTAAGAATAACTTTAACCAAGGAAGTGAGAAGTTTCTACTCCGAAATTTCTAGACACTCATAAAAGAAATTAAAGATACAAATAAATGGAAATGTATCCCATGTTTGCTGTGACCACTGTGTTCTCTTGATGCAGCTGTTAGCCTTTGCCCTGTTTCAATATCTGCTCCAAGGCCAAACTTGCCTGTCACTCCAGGTATCTCTTGATTTCCTACTGTTTGCATTCCAATTTCCTATGAAAAGGACTTTTTTCTTTTTTTGAGTGTGTGTAACTTCTAGAAGGTCTTATAGGACTTCATAGAACCAGGCAACTTCAGCTTCTTCAGCGTTAGTAGTTTGGGCACAGACTTGGATTACTGTGATGTTGAACAGTTTGGTTTGTAACGAGACAAGATCATTCTGTTGAGATTGCATGCAAGTACTGCATTTTGGACTCTTGTTAACTATGAGGACTACTCCCTTTCTTCTAAGGGATTTTTTACCCACAATACTTATTTGACTTAAACTTGTCCATTCCAATCCATTTTAGTCCACTGATTCCTAAGATGTTGATATTCACTCTTGCTATCCCTTACTTGACCACGTCCAATTTACCTTGATTCATGGACCTAACATTCCAGGTTCCTATATACTATTGATACTTTCAAATTGTGGTGCTGGAGAAGACTCTGGAGATTCTCTTGGACTACAAGGAGATCAAATCAGTCAATTCTAAAGGAAATCAACTCTGAATATGCATTGGAAGGACTGATGCTGAAGCTCCAATACTTTGGCCATCTGATGCAAAGAGCTGATTCATGGGAAAAGACCCCCATGCTAGGAAAGATCGAAGGCAAAAAGAGAAGAGAGTGCCAGATGATCAGATGGTTAGAGAGCATCACTCATTCAGGGGACATGAATCTGAGCAAACTCCAGGAGATAGTGAAAGACAGGGAAGCCTGTCATGCTTCATCCATGAAGTCAAAAATAGTTGGACACAGCTTAGTGACTGAACGATAACAATCCTAATGTTTATAAACTGGTAGAATGAATATTCTTAAAATGCCCATAGTATGCAAAGCTGTTAATAGAATTAATGCAATCTTGATTTGTATTCCAATGGGATTTTCTTACAGAAGTTAACATAAAATCCTAAAATTTGTTTGGAACCAGAAAAGACACTGAATATCCAAATCATTCCTGAGGAAGAAGCACAAAGCTAGAGACATCATACTTCTTGAAATCAAACTATATTAAACAGCTATAATAATCAAAACAGTATTGTACTGGCATAAAAACAGACACGTAGACAAAGGGAAAGAATTGGGAGCCCAGAAATAAACCCATACATATATGGGCAACAGATATTTGACAAGGGGGCAAAGACTACTCAATGGAGAAAAAGAGCTCTTTCAATAAACTGTGCTGAGAAAATTAGATATTCACTTGTAGTAGAAGGAAGCTAGACACCTATCACACCACAAAAATAAACTCAAAATGAATGAAAGAATTAAATGTAAGGCTGAACATCGTAAAATTTCTAGAAGAAAAGAGAGGAAAAAAGCTTTTTTCCATAAATGTTGGCAATGGTTCTTTGGATACGACATCTACAGCATGAGCAATTAAAGAAACAAGCAAACAAAAACAAACAAGTGGGACTACATAGCTCAGTTAGTAAAGAATTTGCCTGCAATGCAGGAGACCCTGGTTCAAATCCTGGGTTGGGAAGATCCTCTGGAGGAGGGATAGGCTCCCCAGTCCAGCATTCTTGGTTTCCCCTCGTGGTTCAGCTGGTAAAGAATCTGCCTATAATGAGAGAGACCTGGGTTCGATCCCTGGGTTGGGAAGATCCCCTGGAGAAGGGAAAGTCTACCCACTCCAGTATTCTAGCTTGGAGAAATCCATGGACTGTATAGTCCATGGGGTCACAAAGAGTTGGACATGGCTGAGCAACTTTCACTTTCACGTAAAACTAAAAATTCTGCATAGTAAAAGAACTGATCAACAAAGTAAAAGTCAACCTACAGAATGTGAAAATAGATTTACAAACCATATATCAGAGAATAGATTAATATCCAAAATAATAAAACTCATATAACCCAGTAACAAGAAAATTAATAATTCTAAATAGACTTCTTTCCCCAAAGAAATTAAATGGTCATGAGGTATATGGAAAGGAGCTCAATATCACTAGTCTTCAAAACCACAATACCATCTCATGCCTGTTAGAATGGATGGCATCAAGGAGACAAGAGATAACAAATATTGGAGAGAATGTGGAAACAAGGGAAGCTTTGTGCACTCTGTGTCAGAATGTATATTTGCTTAGTCACTGAGGGTAACAGTATGGAAGTTCTTTAAAAATTAAAAATAGAATTTCTATATGATCCAGCAATTTCACTTTTGGGTATTTATCTAGAGGAAATGAAGGCACTAACTTGAAAATAGTAGTAGTAGTAGTGTTAGTTGCTCAGTCGTGTCTGGCTCTTTGTGACCCTGTGGACTGTAGTCTGTCAGGCTATTTTGTTCACGTAATTCTCCATGGAATACTGGAGTGGGTTGCCATTCCATTCTCCAGGGGATCTTCCTGACCCAGGGATTGAACCTAGTCTCCTGCTCTGCAGGCAAATTTTTTACCAGCTGAGACACCAGGGATCCAAGATAAATTCTGCTCTTTATCCATTCATCCATCAATGAATACTTAGCTCCTTTACATATTTTGGCTATTACAAATAATTCTATTATTTAGGGGTGCAAATATCTTTTCGAACAAATTTTTGTTTACCTGATGACCATTTATTTTCTTTGTGGAGGAAAAAAGAAAAGTCTACTTAGTTACTTGACTTGTTTTTCAATTAGATTTTTATGCATGTCTTGCACTAGCAGACAGATTCTTTACTATTGTACCATCACTATCTGAAAAATACTGTAAATTATTAATGCTTTTTCCAGGTCTCCATATGCATGCTCTGAGGTGATTGAGTCTCTTGCTCCTTGTAATGAGTCTGTAGCACATATTTTGCAAAGGATTTTGATTATGAGTAGCATCCATTATCATGAGGAGGATTTTGTGTTTTTCTTTAATGCAAAACTAAGGATTGGGGGCAGGAGGAGAAGGGGATGACAGAGGATGACATGGCTGGGTGGCATCACCGACTCGATGGATGTGAGTTTGAGTGAACTCTGGAAGTTGGTGATGGACAGGGAGGCCTGGCGTGCTGCAATTCATGGGGTCACAAGAGTCAGACATGACTGAGTGACTGAACTGAACTGTCCTTTATATGGATCTATGACCTTGGCTTCACTAGAACAGTCTTTAACCATCTGAGTATTTCATTATAGGCTATAATATTTAATGTCTTTATTGCAGGAAATTCCTCAAACCTTATTTTAAATATTCTAAATTTCATAAGGGTATTTTATAGACTGAATCTACTTCATTCTAACAAATTCTGTGTACTGTATATCACAAGGACGATAAACACTATCCGTTATGAACTCCTCTGATCTTCAAGTTGTCCAACATTTCCTTCTTTCATAAATGCATAAATAACTGTCCTTTATAAATGTGAATCCCTTTGTTTGCTTTGTGTATCCCTAAACCTCTTATCTAATCAAGCTATGCTTATTCTCACCCTTTCTTCTGTTGCTTTAATTCTTCATATTTTCCCTTTCCTTCAAACCATAAACATGCTAAAGTAAAACAACAAACCTGTCTCTTGACTCTACTTTTCTTCAAGCTGTTGCCACTGCATTCTTCTCTATTATAAAACTCTACTTTCTCAACTTCCTTTACTCCTAGAAATACTGCTATTTGATTTCTTTCCATCTCATTTAATTTTCTCTTTTTATTTGGTGAATAAATAGCTAAATGTAAAGGTCTCAATTTCCTTGTCAGATCAAATGCCTTTTTTTCAAAACTCCCTTCCATCCCAATTTTTGGTTTTCTTTCTATTACAGTGAACATTCACTTTCAGATTTCCCCAACAGCTGGTTCTTCTTTCTTTTTGACACACAAATGTAGATAGCCCATGCTGCTGCTGCTGCTAAGTCGCTTCAGTCATGTCTGACTCTGTGAAACCCCATAGACGGTAGCCCACCAGGCTCCTCTGTCCCTGGGATTCTCCAGGCAAGAATACTGGAGTGGGTTGTGATTTCCTTCTCAAATGCACGAAAGTGAAAAGTGAAGGTAAAGTTGCTCAGTCATGCCCGACTCTTAGCGACCCCATGGACTGTAGCCTACCAGGCTCCTCCATCCATAGGATTTTCCAGGCAAGAGTACTGGAGTGGGTTGCCATTGCCTTCTCCCATAGAGTTCCATTATTATTATTTTTTTTAAGTGTTGAGTCTTAGTTGTGGCATAAGGGATCATTTATTTTTCATGAATGTGGGATCTAGTTCCCTGACCAGGGATCAAACCTAGCCCCCTTCATTGGGAGCAGGGAGTCTTAGCCACTGGAACACCAGGAAAGACCAAAGCTCCATTCTAGACATTTTTTTTCTTCCTATGGTTTCCAGACTCTACACATAGAGTGCACATACTCCCATATACATCTCAATCGTGGTAACTTCACTTTTACCAGCATTATACATTTTGTTTCTAAATGTAATTACCATAAAAAGTTTATGGGTTAGAAACAAAAGTACACCACCACCTAGATGATTTCATCCGTTTTCATCAGTTTAAATGCAGCAACTGGAAAACTCGCAACTTTTCTCTCATGTTTATGCATTAGATAAGTAATTGAATAAATAAAACCTATTAAATCAAATCCAAATTCACCATATTCTTTCACTTTAGTATTTGGGCTATTCCATGACAGTTTAGAAAGCCAAGTGACAAAGAATTGGTGCTTTTGAACTATGGTGTTGGAGAAGACTATTAAGAGTCCCTTGGACAGCAAAGAGATCAAACCTGTCAGTCCTAAAGGAAAATAGTTCAAATAATCATTGGAAGGACTGATGCTGAAGCTGAAACTCTAATCCTTTGGCCACCTAATTCAAAGAACTGACTCATTGGAAAAGACCCTGATGCTGAGAAAGATCGAAGGCAGGAGGAAGGGGAAGACAGAGGAGGAGACGGTTAGATGGCATTACCCACTCGGTGAACATGAATTTGAGCAGGCTCTTAGTCATGTATAGGGAAGCTTGGTGTGCTGCAGTACATGGAGTCACAAAGAGTCAGAGAGGATTGAGCAACTGAACTGACCTGATGATAGTTTATTTCTCTCTCCCTATTTTTTCCTGCAGGGTATGTTTCAGCAATATGTGAACCATGAACTTCCAGATGCTCAGGCTAGTTTTAGAAAAGGCAGAGGGACCAGATATTAAATTGCCAACATCTGCTAGATCATCAAGAAAGCAAGAGAGTTTCAGGAAAACATTGATTCCTGTTTTACTCACTATGCCAAAGCCTTTGATTCTGTGGATCACAATAAACTGTGGAAAATTCTGAAAGAGATGGGAATACCAGACCATATGACCTGCCTCTTGTTAAAACCTGTATGCAGGTCAGGAAGCAACAGTTAGAACTGGACATGGAACAACAGACTGGTTCCAAATAGGAAAACGAATATGTCAAGGTGGTATATTGTCACTCTGCTTATTTAACTTTTATGCAGAGTACATCATAAGGAATGCTGAGCTGGAGGAAGCACAAGCTGGAATCAAGACTGCTGGGAGAAATATCAATAACCTCAGATATGCAGATGACACCACCCTTACGGCAGAAAGTGAAGAGGAACTAAAAAGCCTCTTGCTGAAAGTGAAAGAGAAGAGTGAAAAAGTTGGCTTAAAGCTCAACATTCAGAAAACTAAGATCACGGCATCTAGTCCCATCACTTCATGGTAACTAGATGAGGAAACAGTGAAAACAGTGTCAGACTTTATTTTGGGGGGCTCCAAAATCACTGCAGATGGTGACTGCAGCTATGAAATTAAAAGACGCTTACTCCTTGGAAGGAAAGTCAAGACCAATCTAGACAGCATATTAAAAAGCAGAGACATTACTTTGCCAACAAAGGTCTGTCTAGTCAAGGCTATGGTTTTTCTAGTGTCATGTATGGATGTGAAAGTTGGACTAGGAAGAAAGCTGAGCACCGAAGAATTGATGCTTTTGAACTGTGGTGTTGGAGAAGACTCTTGAGAGTCCCTTGGACTGCAAGGAGAACCAACCAGTCCATCCTAAAGGAGGTCATTCCTGGGTGTCATTCATGATGCGAGCTGAATTCAATTGGACTGATGTGGAGTGATCGTTGGAAGTGGGGGGGGGGGGGGGGGGGGGGGGGTGGTCATTCAATGGACATGAGTTGGGTGGGCTCCAGGAGTTGATGTTGGACAGGGAGGCCTGGCGTGCTGCAGCTCATGGGGTCGCAAAGAGTCGTATATGATTGAGTGACTGAACTGAACTGAACTGAACTGATGTTTCAGCCCATCCACAAGGCTGGACACAGGATGATTAGATACTGTAAACTTAATGGTATATGGCCGAGACAGGAATGAGAAGCAGTAAAGAGTGAAGGGGATGGTGGTGATGTAGTAGGCTAAACAAGCACATCTGCAGGTCAGATGCTGCTCACTGATCTCCTGTATTTAGCCACTGTGACAGCAGTCAGCATTTGCAGTACTGGGCCTCTGTCACCATATTTGGTGTGAAAACTCTCATTATGGCTAGTAGCAGGTATCCAAAAATGTTTGACAACTTAGTGAACAAATTGAGAAATTGTGAAATTGAATTGAGGACCATCTACACATTGTAAATGGTTTATCTAGATTTCAATATGGAATGATACTCAGGTAAAGACACAGACAAGCATGATAATCACCAAATTTCTGTTTCCTTATCTTCTCTTGAGAGCTTTTTCTTAAATCCCTATATATACACACACTGTGTTTTAAGCAAATACACAGCATTTTTTCAAAGGAAATGACAGTGAAACCACTCTTTCATTAGCTGATATCAGGTACGGTTACAGTCAGAAAAACAAAGCTCAGTTTCAAAGGTAAATTTTTGTTTGCTCAAAGTAAATTATTTCTTCCAGAATATAAGAAGGCAGACCATAAGTTAACATTAGTAATGTTCTAGACAATGGTAATTTATTAATATGAGACACTTCTAATAGAGCATATGTTTTTAACACTATCTTCTTCTAGGATTAGGCACAATATTAACTTTTAATCATGTTATGAGAAGCCTGCCAAGTATATACCAGATTCAATTTCTTCCCATTAGAAAAGTAAAGTGCAAATCAAAATAATATACTTGATGTTAGTAATTCTAATATTTTGCATTATGCTATTGTATCACAGATATATACTTCAAAATCATTAAATCTTTAAACAAAATTCTGATTTTACTTGCTCATATTATATTGGCTCTTTTATTGAAGAGAGGCTGGAGATGAGGATGTTGGAGACCTCTGCAGGCAAGTCTTCATGAACCAGAGTGCCTAGAAAATAAAATAAAATCAGCAAAAGGTCAATTTCAAAGCCCAAGGATGGGTAGAGGGGAGAAAAAGGATACTAAAAACTAAGAAGAAAACATGAAAGGATCATGTACAAACGTTCCAAAACTCAATGATATACCATGAAGGAGACAACAAGGAAATTGAGAGTTTAAAGAAGGAAGGAGTAAATATCAAGTAAAATACAGGAGATATTTGAGGTCCCATAAAATAAGAGCTTAAAACTTTTTTTCCCCTGGTATGTAGGACATGAATAACTTTCAGAAAATAAAATGTACTGAGTGACTTCAGAAAGTAAATGTGTTAGAAGGGAAACAGAGGCCTGTTTTCAATGGATCATAGAAAATGTAGAAAGAAAAGCTTTTTGTTTTTTTGTTTGTTTGGTTGTTTAGTGTAGAAAGAGGTATCTAAGAACATTATATTGAAATAATTTGTTGAAGTTTCTAACTCCTTCACTGTCAGCTTGTCAAAGGTAAAAGACATTTTCTTTTCTTTTCACCTTGCATTAGAGTTGAGTATTCAGTCTTTAATGAGTTTTTTGTGAATATTAAGGAAAGGAGAAAGGTATGCATGGCTAAAATTATATAGATGAAAATCTGTTGATTATCAATCAGAAGGAAAACTAAATGACACTTATTATCTTTTAGCTTGTGGTGTCTTTATTTATTTATTTATTTTTTTGCTTTTAATATAACAGGATCAACTAGTATTACCAACTATAGGCATATTTATAATACATAAGTCTCCTAGGAATATCTTTGCTTCTACTCTCTTTATTAGCTTAAAAAAAAAAAGAGAGATAATTAAAATGCTTCCACCTGAAATTTCCCCCAATATCAGCACCACTAAATATAAAGCAAATGCTTGTCTATAACAAAACATTAGTAAAAGCTTTCAAAGTTTTGGGCCATTTTTTTTTCTACATTATATTAGGTGCCTGCCACATACTATGTATTTTTAAATAAATACTATACATTTTTATTTAAATAAATGAAATTTAAATGAATTTAAATGATCTTGCTACATGACCTTCATCTGACCATCTGGCTCAATCACAGCTCTTTACAATTTAAATTTAAATTATTTTGTAACTGGATTGAACATGAAACTTAGAAGCCCTAACTTTAAGGTATAATATGTTACTCATCATGCTGTTTTTTTTTTTTTCCTAAGATCATATGAAGAGGAAAGAGGAAGAGGAGGAGGATGAAGAAGAAATGATAGCATTTTCAACAGTCAAAAACAAAGAGCCCATTGTCATATAGTCTGGCAGTAGGAACATTCGATCACCACTTACAGGTAAGGCATGCTCTGTACCAAGTCCCAGCTACTGACAACTATACCAGCAGAAAGTAACCTATAAGCTGTGAATAGTGCTATATATGATAATCTTCTAAAGACAAATTTGTTAGGCCCCAGAATCCTTATAGCTCTCATGAGACCTGGCTGAAGTAGATTGGAAGAGGTCACTCATTGTAATCCATTAATGTTTATGGATACCACAGTAGCCTCTTAGCTGCACTTTCTTGTTACATCCTTAGTCTATAATCTATTTTTCTCCTAGAAACCAGAGTGATTTTTTTTTTTTAATGAACCTGTCATAACAGCATTTCCTTGTGTAAAACCCTTTGCATCTTAGATAGAGGAAAAATTTCCAGGTGTTGCCTATCTCTTGAAGTCCAAGACCATCCCCATGGAAAAGAAATGCAAAAAAGCAAAATGGCTGTCTGGGGAGGCCTTACAAATAGCTGTGAAAAGAAGAGAGGTGAAAAGCAAAGGAGAAAAGGAAAGATATAAGCATCTGAATGCAGAGTTCCAAAGAATAGCAAGAAGGGATAAGAAAGCCTTCTTCAGTGATCAGTGCAAAGATACAGAGGAAAACAACAGAATGGGAAAGATTAGAGATCTCTTCAAGAAAATTAGAGATACCAAGGGAATATTTTATGCAAAGATGGGCTAAATAAAGGACAGAAATGGTCTGGACCTGGCAGAAGCAGAAGATATTAAGAACAGGTGGCAAGAATACACAAAAGAACTGTACAAAAAAGATCTTCACGACCCAGATAATCATGATGATGTGATCACTAATCTAGAGCCAGACATCCTGGAATGTGAAGTCAAGTGGGCCTTAGAAAGCATCACTACAAACAAAGCTAGTGGAGGTGATGGAATTCCAGTTGAGCTGTTTCAAATCCTGAAAGATGATGCTGTGAAAGTGCTACACTCAATATGCCAGCAAATTTGGAAAATTCAGCAGTGGCCACAGGACTGGAAAAGGTCAGTTTCCATTCCAATCTCAAAGAAAGGCAGTGCCAAAGAATGCTCAAACTGTCACACAATTGCACTCACATGCTAGTAAAGTAATGCTCAAAATTCTCCAGGCCAGGCTTCATCAATACATGAACCGTGAACTCCCTGATGTTCAAGCTGATTTTAGAAAAGGCAGAGGAACCAGAGATCAAATTGCCAACATATGCTGGATCATGGAAAAAGCAAGAGAGTTCCAGAAAAACATCTATTTCTGCTTGATTGACTATACCACAGCCTTTGACTGTGTGGATCACAATAACCTGTGGAAAATTCTGAAAAAGATAGGAATACCAGACCACCTAACCTGCCTCTTGAGAAATCTGTATGCAGGCCACGAAGCAACAGTTAGAACTGGACATGGAACAACAGACTGGTTCCAAATAGGAAGAGGAGGACGTCAAGGCTGTATATTGTCACCCTGCTTACTTAACTTATATACAGAGTACATCGTGAGAAATGCTGGATTGGAAGATACACAAGCTGGAATCAAGATTGTCGGGAGAAATATCAATAACCTCAGTTATGCAGATGACACCACCCTTATGGCAGAGAGTGAAGAGGAACTAAAAAGCCTCTTGATGAAAGTGAAAGAGGAAAGTGAAAAAGTTGGCTTAAAGCTCAACATTCAGAAAACGAAAATCATGGCATCCGGTCCCATCACTTCATGGGAAATAGATGGGAAAACAGTAGAAACAGTGTCAGACTTTACTTTTTTGGGCTCCAAAATCACTGCAGATGGCGACTGCAGCCATGAAATTAAAAGACACTTACTCCTTGGAAGGAAAGTTATGACCAACCTAGACAGCATATTAAAAAGCAGAGAGATTACTTTACCAACAAAGGTCCATCTAGTCAAGGCTATGGTTTTTCCTGTGGTCATGTATGGATGTGAGAATTGGACTGTGAAGAAGGCTGAGAGCCAAAGAATTGATGCGTTTGAAGTGTGGTGTTGCAGAAGACTGTTGAGAGTCCCTTGGACTGCAAGGAGATCCAACCAGTCCATTCTGAAGGAGATCAGCCCTGGGATTTCTTTGGAAGGAACGATGTTAAAGCTGAAGCTCCAGTACTTTGGCCACCTCATGCGAAGAGCTGACTCATTGGCAAAGACTCTGATGCTGGGAGGGATTGGGGGCAGGAGAAGAAGGGGACGACAGAGGATGAGATGGCTGGATGGCATCATGGACTTGATGGACATGAGTCTGAGTGAACTCCGGGAGATGGTGATGAACAGGGAGGTCTGGCGTACTGTGATTCATGGGGTCTCAAAGAGTCAGACACGACTGAGCATCTGAACTGAGCTGAAGTCCTACTGGCTTAGTTCTAGGCTCCCAAAGTACTGATTCCCAGCTTGTTTCAGGCACTGATCCTTTTCTTTCATTATTTGAATTAGCTAAATTCTTTCTCCTTCTATCTGAAAGTCATATCCAATATTTGCAAAATTGATTCATTCCTAGTACTCATATATTAAAGATGCTTTTTAACTATCTAGTCTAAACCTGTCACATTCTTTCATCATTTGAATAATTTTCTGCCAAATAATCACTATCAGGTGATGCTTTTTATGTTTACTGTGTGTTTTCTTCCTCACAGTACAAGCGATGATAATGGAAAAATTGTTTTTCTTGTCCACTGATGCATCCTCAATGAGAACAAAGAATGACACCAAATGAGCATTTAACAAAGATACACAGAGTGAAGGAGCCCCATGTATAATTCACTTACACTTAGACAGTGGGATAGTGTAGCAAATAAATATAGGCATTCAGGTTCAAGATAGTGAGGTAGGAACTTAAACTCACATCCTCCCACTTACTCTAAATATACAGCTATGCATAAACAATTTACTCTGAAAGAGAACTAAAAACTAAGTGATTCCTACATATTGGAAAAACAAGAAGAAAATCCACATTAAAACAGATAGGAAGGCTGAGAGAATCTTGCTATTAACCCCACTTTCAGTCATTGATCCACAGTCAGAAGGGAACTCCCAAACCCAAAGTTCTCCTTGAGGAGTGAAGGGTTTAAACCTCACATCAGGTACCCTAAATTTTAGGATCTACACCTAAGGGAGGAGCCCCAAAACATCTATCTTTGAAAGATGGCAGGGCCTGAGTCCACAAGACTAACAAGGCTGCAGTGAGCTAAGAAAACATTTTTAGAGTTCGTGCATGTGTTTCTACCCTCACAGGGACCATTGCAGAGGTAGATAACTGAAAAGCACCCAGACTTTCTGTTAATAAGGTTTATGTGCTTATCTCAAAGCACTGGCCTGAGGGGCAGGCATCTAATTTAATACACATGTAGAGGCCTACTGAAATACACTCTGGGGATGAATGCTAACTGGCATCATCTTTGTGATATTTTGCCTTGCTCCAGATTGCCAGTATATCCTAGAAAGGAGCTTATACTCACTGCTGGTGTCCTGACTTCTGTGGTTGACACCCACAGGACAACACTAGATCTCCTGACTCTAATGGCCAGTGGAATTAATTCTTGTGAATCTCACAGAAAAGTATCAAACAGAGAAAGAGTTTTAAATCAGGTACTACTCCCCAGGGCAAAGCAGAGAAGCAATAGATTGAGGTTACAGTCTCTTTATGAAGAGGCCTATTAGCTCATCTTCAAAGCTGTGGCCTGAGGGTCAGGCTGCTAATTAAACATGTATCTAGTGGCTAGTTGTGATCCCCTCCAGACTTGCAGGGTGGGTGCTATCTTCACACGCACTGTCTCTCTGCACACTGCAGAGACCCAAAACCTCCTGGAGGGAAGACTGTGCATGTTCTGGTGCCCCAGATTTTACATCTGGCATCCTGGCTTTTGTGGCTGCTGCTGAGGGGATCCTGCTAGATCACCTGACTCTAGTGGCTAGTGAAACTTGCATTCCTGGATCCCATGGGACTGTAACATGGAGAAAGAGTTATATACCAACTACCACTAATAGGACAAAGTTAAAACAGTAGACTAAAATATACCTCTAATTTTTCTGTGAAGAAGTCTATTTGCTCTTTTGTAGTTTTGGTCTGATGGGCAGATTTCTAGTCTGGCACATACCTAAAGGCTTACTAAGGGGTTCTCAAGGGAGGAAGGTCAGTGGATGCTCTCACTGGTATCTCTTAGAAAGGAACTTTTACCCATATGTGACATCCAAATATTTTGCATCTGAAACTCAAGGAATACCTCTAGATAGCCTGGCTCAGGTAGCCAGTGGTACTTACATCTGAGATCCCACAGGACCATATATATGAATATACTTTAAAATCCGTTGCCTGAGGGTCTGACTTTCAATCAGCCTGAATCTAGGTGCTGACTAAGAACCTCCCCAGTGGGATACTGACGTGTTTTGACATGCACTTAACTACAAAGAGCCATTATGAATAAAGTAGGCTGCATGTACAATTTCAGAAGTTTGAGAAATAATCATTTGCTAGGATAAGGTTGAACAAAATTCATCTTCTATCTGTTGCTGCTCCATCAAGACTAGGATATGTAGTTATTTTATCTAATCCCTAGAAACCAACACAGAGAGCCAAACAAAATGAAAAACAGAAGAATATATTCCAAGGAAAGAAGAAGATGAAACCCCAGAAAAGTTTCTTAATGAAATGCAGATAATGAGATTTACCTGACAATAGTTGTGAAGAGGCTCAATAAACTCAGGGGGAAAAAAAAAAAAAAAAAAGAATGAGTAAAGAGAAAACTTCAACAAAGAGATGGAAAGTACCAAATAAAAGTCACAGAATGAAGAATACAATAACTGAACTTAACAAGCTAGATGAAGCAAAAGAAAAAAAAAAAATCAGTGAAAATGAAGACAGAGTAGTGGATCTCAGCCTATCAGAACAAGAGAAAGAAAAAAAGAATGAAAAAAGTGAAAGTAGCTTAAGCATCTATGGCACAGAATCAAATGGAGCAACATTTGTAACACAGGAGTCCTAGAAGAACAAGAAAAGAGAGAAAGTGTATTTGAAGAAATAATAGTTGAAAAATTTTTTAACTTGGGGAGGAATACAAATGTCAAGATCCAGGAAGGCAAGAGAGTTCCAAATAAGAGGAACCCAAAGACATCCACACCAAACACATTATAATTAAAGTGTCAAAATTTAAAGACAAGGAGAGAAACTTAAAAGCAGCTAGAGAAAAAAACTCATTACATACAAGGCAGCAGCCTTAAAACTGTTAGTTTTTAAAGCAGAATCTTTGAAGGCCAGAAGAGAGTGACATGATATTGCTAAACACACACACACACACAAACCCAAAACTGCTAACCCAGAACACTCTGCAAATTGACATTCAGAGTAAGAGAAATAAAGGCGTTTCTAGCCAAACAAAGAAGAAAAGTATCCATTGTCACTAAACCAGCCATATAAGATATGTAAAAGACTTCTTTAAGCTGAAACTAAAGGACACCAATAACAGGAAAACAAATGAACACATAAATCTCCTAGTAAAGGTAAACATATAGTAAAATTCAGAACAATCTAAGGTAAAGGTGATATGCTAATCACTTAGCATAAAAGGTAAAAGACAAATTTAGTAAAGACAACTATACTATAATAATTTGTCAATGGATAGAGACAATAAAAAAAGTGGTCAATTATGGCATCAAAAATGTGAAATGTGGGATGGATAAAAATATACAGTTAATTAACTTACAAATATACATATACACATATACAGTCAATTAATTCATGAGAAAGGATTCAGGAATATACAGTTGGGGAAAAAACAGCCTCTTGCACAAATAGTGTTGGGAAAATGTATAGCCACATGCCAAAGAAACTAAAAGTGGACCAAAATCTTGCACAATACTCCAAAATTAACTCAAAATGAACTGAAGACTAATATAAGATCTAAAACCATAAAACTCCTAGAAAAATTTAGGTGGTGAGATCCTTAATATCTATCTTGATGATTTTTTGGATTTGACACAAAAAGTAACAAAAACTAAAATCAACAAATGGAACTCCATCAAAATAAAAAGCTTCTGAATAGAAATGAAACCATCCACAAAATTAAAAGGCAACTGACTTAATGAAAAACTATAGATCTGATAAGAGGTTAGTATCCAAAATACATAAAGAACTCATACAATTGAACATAAAAAAAATCAGTTGAAAAATGGGGAAAGGGTATAAATTTTCATTTTCTAAAGAGAATATACAGATGGCCAACAGGTACATGAAAGGTTGCCCAACATAATTAATAATCACGGAAATGAAACACACACATACACACACACAAAGAGATATCTCCTTACACCTATTAAAATGCCAATGATCAGAAAACAAAAACACTTGTTGGCCTGGATATGGAGGAAAGGAAACCCTAGTGCACTATGAGAGGAATATAAATTGGAGCATCCACTATGGAAAATAGTTTGAGTGTTCACCAAAATATTAAAAATAGAACTACCATGTGATCCAGCAGTTTCACATCTGAGTATTTATTCAGAGAAAACAAAATTAATCACTTGGACAAATGTATGAACTCCCATGTTTGTTGCAGCATTATTTGCAATAGCCAAGATGTAGAAGGAAACTAAATGCCTGTCGATGGATAAACTGATAAAGAAAATATGGTAAATGCACATATGCACAGGAATATAGTTCAGCTATAGAAAAGAGAAAAATCTTGCCATACGTGACAGCAGAAACAGAACTTAATGACATTATGCTGAATAAAATAAACTAGAGAAAGATTAATACCATATGATCTCACTTAAACATAGAATCTAAAACAAAACAAACCCCAAACCAGGAAACAAACAAAAAAGTGAGCTCAGAGATACAGAGGAACAAGTTAGTAGTAGCCTGATGTGAGGGAGAAGGGGCTATGGATGGGCAAAATGGACGATAAGGTTCACAAAGTACAAACCTCCACTTATAAAATAAATAGGTTATGGGATGATAATGTACAGCATGATTGCTATAGTTAATAACACTGTATTGTGTATTTGAAAGTTGCTAAGAGAGTAGATCTTAAAAGTTCTCATCACAAGAAAAAGTGTTGAAATCATGGTGACAGACGTTAACTGGACTTATGGTGGCAATCATTCTGCAATATATGTAAATATACAATCATTATGTTTTACACCAGAAATTGATATGTTATATGTTAATTATACTGCTAATTTGTTTTAAACAGCAATTAGATACTTTTAAAGAACTAGGCACTGTATTAAACACATGCTTTTAATATCTGAGGAAATCTACATCTATATATTGTTATTCCACATTTAGAGAAGAGGAAACAACCTGTGTAAATTTAACTTGTCCCACAACTGTGAAGCATTGGAGCTGCAATACTCAACGAGGTCTTTCTGAATTTTCACTTGGAATCCTTAGTCTACTAACAGTACACAAACTTACACCACAAAGGAAGATGAAAATTGCGCCAAATATTATTACTGATAAAAAGATGGGAAGCTGTTACAGACTGAATTGTGTCCCTCTGTTATGTACAAGTGCGTTAAGGCTGTATATTGTCACCCTGTTTATTTAACTTACATGCAGAGTACATCATGTGAAATACCTGTTGGATGAATCACAAGATGGAATCAAGGATGCTGGAAGAAATAGCAATAACAAGAGATATGCGCATGATGCAAACTTTATGACAGAAAGCAAAGAGGAACTAAAGAGCTTCTTGATGAAAGTGATCAAGAAGAATGGAAAAGCTGGCTTAAAACTAAACATTCAAAAAGCTAAGATCACGGCATCCAGTTCCATCACTTCATGGCAAATAGATGGGGATACAATGGAAACAGTGACAGACTTTATTTTTTTGGCCTCTAAAATCCCTGCAGCCATGAAATTAAAATACGCTTACTCTAGTTAGTTATGACCAACCTATATAGCATATTAAAAAGCAGAGACATTACTTTGTCAGCAAAGGTCCATCTAGTCAAGGCTATGGTGTTTCCAGTAGTCATGTATGGATGTGAGAGTTGACTATAAAGAAAGCTGAACTCAGAATTGATGCTTTTGAACTGTGATGTTGGAGAAAACTCCTGAGAGTCCCTTGGACTGCAAGGAGATCCAACCAGTCCATCCTAAAGGAGATCAGTTCTGGGTGTTCATTGGAAGGACAGATGTTGAAGCTGAAACTCCAATACTTTGGCCACCTGATACAAAGAGCTGACTCATTTGAAAAGACTCTGATGCTGGGAAAGATCAACTGCAGGAGGAGAAGGGAACGACAGAGGAGAAGATGGTTGGCTGGCATCACTGACTCGATGGACATGGGTTTGGGTGAACTCCGGGAGTTGGTGATGGACAGCAAGGCCTTGAATGCTGTGGTTCATGGGGTCTCAAAAAGTCGGACATTACTGAGCAACTGAACTGAACTGACGGTATTTATATGAAGTTTAAGCATATAAAGTTAAAGTTAAAATGCTATATAAGTTACTGAAGAAGTTTAGGAATAGTAATAATTTTTCTTTGTTTAAAAGATTTCTCTAATAATCATGGAATTAAAAAAAAATACAGTATCATCTTTAAGAAATCTTCCTACAATTGTTCTTCCTATGGCCTCATTTTGCTATCAAATGGGCATTAGTTAATTAATAATTCAATCTGTTAAAGTCAGTTTAAAGTGTAACAGTTCACGAACAACTAAATTAAATTGCATTCAATCAGCAATATGATAGTTTTACTATTTAAAAAACATGAATTTAGAAAGATGGTAACAATAACCCTGTATTCAAGACAGCAAAAGATACACAGATGTATAGAAAAGTCTTTTGGACTCTGTAGGAGAGGGAGAGGGTGGGATGATTTGGGAGAATTGCATTGAAACATGTATAATATCATATATGAAATGAATCGCCAGTCCAGGTTTGATGCATGATACAGGATGCTTGGGGCTGGTGCACTGGGATGAACCACCAGAGGGATGGTACGGGGAGATAGGTGGGAGGGGGGTTCAGGATGGGAAACGTGTACACCCGTGGTGGATTCATATTGATGTATGGCAAAACCAGTATAATCAGTTCAGTTCAGTTCAGTTCAGTCAACTCAGTCGTGTCCAACTCTTTGCAACCCCATGAACTGCAGCACGCCAGGCCTCCCTATCCATCACCAACTCCTGAAGTTCACTCAGACTCACATCCATCGAGTCTGTGATGCCATCCAGCCATCTCATCCTCTGTCATCCCTTTCTCCTCCTGCCCCCAATCCCTCCCAGCCTCAGACCTTTTCCAGTGAGTCAACTCTTCTCATGAGGTGGCCAAAGTTCTGGAGTTTCAGCTTCAGCATCACTCCTTCCAAAGAAATCCCAGGGCTGATCTCCTTCAGAATGGACTGGGTGGATCTCCTTGCAGTGCAAGGGACTCTGAAGAGTCTTCTCCAAGACCACAGTTCAAAAGCATCAATTCTTCAGAACTCAGATTTCTTCACAGTCCAACTCACATAAATACATGACTATTGGAAAAACCATAGCCTTGACTAGACTGAGCTTTGTTGGCAAAGTAATGTCTCTGCTTTTGAATATGCTGTCTAGGTTGGTCATAATTTTCTTCCAAAGAGTAAGCGTCTTTTAATTTCATGGCTGCAGTCACCATCTGCAGTCATTTTGGAGCCCCAAAAAATAAAGTCTGACAGTTTCCACTGTTTCCCCATGTATTTCCCATGAAGAGATGGGACCAGATGCCATGATCTTAGTTGTCTGAATGTTGAGCTTTAGGCCAACTTTTTCACTCTCCTCTTTCACTTTCATCAAGAGGCTTTTTAGTTCCTCTTCACTTCCTGCCATAAGGGTGGTGTCATCTGCATATCTGAGGTTATTGATATTTCTCCCGACAATCTTGATTCCAGCTTGTGTTTCTTCCAGCCCAGCGTTTCTCATGATGTACTCTGCATAGAAGTTAAATAAGCAGGGTGACAATATACAGCCTTGGCATACTCCTTTTCCTATTTGGAACCAGTCCGTGTTCCATGTCCAGTTCTAACTGTTGCTTCCTGACTTGCATACAGGTTTCTCAAGAGGCAGGTGAGGTGGTCTGGTATTCCCATCTCTCTCACAATTTTCCACAGTTTATTGTGATCCACACAGTCAAAGGCTTTGGCATAGTCAAGAAAGCAGAAATAGATGTTTTTCTGGAACTCTCTGCTTTTTCCATGATCCAGTGGAAGTTGGCAATTTGATCTCTGGTTCTTCTGCCTTTTCTAAAACCAGCTTGAATATTGTAAAGTAATTAGCCTACAATTAAAATAAATAAATTTATATTTCAAAAAACACTAAAAAAATAAGTGATTGGTTCTCTTCCAAGAAAACATTTCATTTCTCATTACTAAGGTTAAATTTCAACAAACAGTTACACAATTCTTTGAAAAGGCAAAGGCTGATCTATACCTTCAAATGATTTTTTCATTCCCTAAACTATTATTAAAAATATATTCCAAACCAGGTCACAGTCTCCATTCCTGTCTAATAGGATATACTTTGATAAAATTCTATATCAAAGCAGAACTATCTTGACATGATGTAAAAATTTTTCAGTGAAAATGAACTTTGCTCTCTTAATTTTTAGTAAAATCTATAATATTGTGGTATATAACCCACTGAACTCAAGAGAAACTTTTTAGCAAAATAACATTTTATTATGTTTTCAAATCAGTCATGAGTCTTTCTTAAAAAAAGGAAATTTAAAATTATTTAGTTCCAGTACTAGTATATTATCCAGTTTTGCATAGAAAAATTACATGTAAATAAATTACAAATTGTAAATATATTTGGCTGTAAGGTCAGTGTTTTTTTTTGTTTGTTTGTTTTTTCTTTTCTTTTCTTTTTTTTTTTTTTTTTTTTTGGTCAAATTTGAGAATGAGTCTTTGGAGTGTTTCCAAGAATTTTCTCTTTATAAAATCAACTGGGGAGTTTATGAAAAATATTCTTACTTAGCTCCCATGATAAACATTGAAACATACATTAATAGGGAGAGTAGTTTCTCCTTTTAAAGAATTTTATATAACAGAAAATCTTCAATATACAAAAATACAAAGGTTAGGATAATGAACTCAATTGTTTCACTTAGCAACTGAAGATGAAACAAGAAAATGCTTCAGTTCAGTTCAGTTTCTCAGTCGTGTCCAACTCTTTGCAGCCCCATGAATCGCAGCACACCAGGCCTCCCTGTCCATCACCAACTCCTGAAGTTCACTCAGACTCACGTCCATCGAGTCAGTGATGCATCCAGCCATCTCATCCTCGGTCGTCCCCGTCTCCTCCTGCCCCCAATCCCTCCCAGCATTGGAGTCTTTTCCAATGAGTCAACTCTTCACATGAGGTGGCCAAAGTACTGGAGCTTCAGCTTCAGCATCATTCCTTCCAAAGTAATCCCAGGGCTGATCTCCTTCAGAATGGACTGGTTGGATCTCCTTGCAGTCCAAGGGACTCTCAACAGTCTTCTCCAACACCACACTTCAAAAGCATAAATTTTTCGGTGCTCAGCCTTCTTCACAGTCCAACTCTCACATCCATACATGACCAAAGGAAAAACCACAGCCTTGACTAGACGGACCTTAGTCGGCAAAGTAATGTCTCTGCTTTGAATATGCTATCTAGGTTGGTCATAACTTCTCCTCAAAGGAGTAAGCGTCTTTTAGTTTCATGGCTGCAGTCACCATCTGCAGCGATTTTGGAGCCCAAAAAAATAAAGTCTGACACTGTTTCCACTGTGTCCCCATCTATTTCCCATGAAGTGACGGCCCCAGATGCCATGATTGTTTTCTGAATGTTGAGCTTTAAGCCAACTTTTTCACTCTCCTCTTTCACTTTCATCAAGAGGCTTTTTAGCTCCTCATCACTTTTTGCCATAAGGGTGGTGTCATCTGCATATCTGAGGTTATTGATATTTCTCCCAGCAATCTTGACTCTAGCTTGTGTTTCTTCCAGTCCAGCATTTCTCATGATGTACTCTGCATAGAAGTTAAACAGGCAGGGTGACAATATATAGCCTTGACATACTCCTTTCCCTATTTGGAACCAGTCTGTTGTTCCATGTCCAGTTCTAATTGTTGCTTCCTGGCCTGCATACAGATGTCTCAAGAGGCAGGTTAGGTGGTCTGGTACGCCCATGTTTTTCAGAATATTCCACAGGTTATTGTGATCCACACAGTCAAAGGCTGTGGCATAGTCAAGAAAGCAGAAATAGATGTTTTTCTGGAACTCTCTTGCTTTTTCCATGATCCAGCAGATGTTGGCAATTTGATCTCTGGTTCCTCTGCCTTTTATAAAATCAGCTTGAACATCAGGGAGTTCATGGTTCACGTATTGGTGAAGCCTGGCTTGGAGAATTTTGAGCATTACTTTACTAGCATGTGAGATGAGTGCAATTGTGCGGTAGTTTGAGCATTCTTTGGCATTGCCTTTCTTTGAGATTGGAATGAAAACTGACCTTTTCCAGTCCTGTGGCCACTGCTTAGTTTTCCAAATTTGCTGACCTATTGAGTGTAGCACTTTCACAGCATAATCTTTCAGGATTTGAAACAGCTCCACTGGAATTCCATCACCTCCACTAGCTTTGTTTGTAGTGATGCTTTCTAAGACCCACTTGACTTCACATTCCAGGATGTCTGGCTCTAGATGAGTGATCACATCATCATGATTATCTGGGTCGTTAAGATCTTTTTTGTACAGTTCTTCCATGTATTCTTGCCACCTCTTCTTAATATCTTCTGCTTCTGTTAGGTCTAGACCATTTCTGTCCTTTATTGCGCTCATCTTTGCATGAAATGTTCCCTTGTATCTCTAATTTTCTGGAAGAGATCTCTAGTCTTTCCCATTGTGTTGTTTTCCTCTATTTTTTTGCATTGATCGCAGAAGGCTTTCTCATCTTTTCTTGCTATTCTTTGGACCTCTGCATTCAGATGCTTTTATCTTTCCTTTTCTCCTTTGCTTTTCACTTCTCTTCTTTTCACAGCTATTTGTAAGGCCTCCCCAGACAGCCATTTTGCTTTTTTGCATTTCTTTTCCATGCAGATGGTCTTGATCCCTGTCTCCTGTACAATGTCACGAACCTCAGTCCATAGTTCATCAGGCACTCTATCAAATCTAGCCTCTTAAATCTATTTCTCACTTCCACTGTATAATCATAAGGGTTTTGATTTAGGTCATACCTGAATGTTCTAGCGGTTTTCCCTACTTTCTTCAATTTGAGGCTGAATTTGGTAATAAGGAGTTCATGATCTGAGCCACAGTCAGCTCTGGGTCTTGTTTTTATTGATTGTATAGAGCTTCTCCATCTTTGGCTGCAAATATAATCAATCTGATTTCAGTGTTGACCATCTGGTGATGTCCATGTGTAGGGTCTTCTCTTGTGTTGTTCGAAGAGGGTGTTTGCTATGACCAGTGCATTTTCTTGGCAAAACTCTATTAGTCTTTTCCCTCCTTCATTCCTCATTCCAAGGCCAAATTTGCCTGTTACTCCAGGTGTTTCTTGACTTCCTACTTTTGCATTCCAGTCCCCTATAATGAAAAGGACATCTTTTTTGGGTGTTAGTTCTAAAAGGTCTTGTAGATCTTCATAAAACCGTTCAACTTAAGTTTCTTCAGCATTTCTGGTTGGGGCATAGACTTCGATAACTGTGATATTGAATGGTTTTCCTTGGAGACGAACAGAGATCATTCTGTCATTTTTGAGATTGCATCCAAGTACTGCATTTTGGACTCTTTTGTTCACCATGATGGCTACCATTTCTTCTGAGGGATTCCTGCCCGCAGTAGTAGATATAATGGTCATCTGAGGTAAATTCACCCATTCCAGTCCATTTTAGTTCGCTGATTCCTAGAATGTCGATGTTCACCCTTGCCATCTCTTGTTTGACCACTTCCAATTTGCCTTGATTCATGGATCTGACATTCCAGGTTCCTATGCAATATTGCTCTTTACAGCATCAGACCTTGCTTCTATCACCAGTCACATCCACAACTGGGTATTGCTTTTGCTTTGGCTCCATCCCTTCATTCTTTCTGGAGTTATTTCTCCACTGTCTCCAGTAGCATATTGGACACCTAATGACCTGGGGAGTTCTACTTTCGGTACCCTATCATTTTGCCTTTTCACACTGTTCATCGGGTTCTCAAGGCAAGAATACTGCAGTGGCTTGCCATTCCCTTCTCCAGTGGACCACATTCTGTCAGACCTCTCCACTATGATCCACCCATCTTGGGTTGCCCGGCAGGCATGGCTTGGTTTCATTGAGTTAGACAAGGCTGTGGTCCTAGTGTGATTAGATTGACTAGTTTTCTGTGAATATGGTTTCAGTTTGTCTGCCCTCTGATGCCCTCTTGCAACACCTACATCTTACCTGGGTTTCTCTTACCTTGGGCGTAGGGTAGCTCTTCACGGCTGTTCCAGCAAAGCACAGCTGCTGTGCCTTACCTTGGACGAGGGGTATCTCCTTACTGCCCGCTGTTCCTGACCTTCAATGTGGGTTAGCTCCTCTAGGCCCCCCTGTGTCTGCTCAGCCACTTCTTCTAGGGTTGCTCCTCCCAGCTGCTGCGCCTGGCCTCGGGCTTAGGGTGGCTCCTCAGAGTCACCGCCCCTGGCCTCGGGCACGAGGTGGCTTCTCCCGGCTGCCCCCTGTCCTCGGACTTGGGGTGTCTCCTCCCGGCTGCCACTAGCTCGGACGCTGTGTAGCTCCTCTTGGCCACGGCCCTGACCTCGGACGCAGGGTAGCTCCTCTCGGCTGCCACCCTGGCCTTGGATTGGGGGTGTCTCCTCCCGGCCCGCCACTGACCTCAGACGTGGGGTAGCTCCTCTCAGCTGCTGCCCATGACCTCGGATGCGGGGTGGCTCCTCCTGGCCGTTCCTGTGCCGTCACAGCCTGGCACTCTTGGCCGCTGTCCCTGACTTCGGATGTGGGGTAACTCTTGGCCACACTTAGTGTGCCGGCCCGCCACCGCCACCTGTGCTTAGTGAAATGCTTAAATGTGCTTAGAAAATGCTTAACACACCATATCCTACCACATTCTGTATGATTTTAAAGTACATCCCAGATATCATATCAGTTCACTCGTATACAGTTGATCCTTGGACAACGCAGGAATTAAGGGTGCCCAAGGCAGTGGCACCCCACTCCAGTACTCTTGCCTGGAAAATGCCATGGATGGAGGAGCCTGGTGGGCTACAGCCCATGGGGTCTCTAAGAGTTGGACACGACTGAGTGACTTCACTTTCACTTTTCACTCTCATGCATTGGGGAAGGAAATGGCAACCCACTCCAGTGTTCTTGCCTGGAGAATCCAAGGGATGGGGGAGCCTGGTGGGCTGCCGTTTATGGGGTCTCACAGTGTATGACACAACTGAAGCAACTTAGCAGCAGCAGCATCCCTCCATAATTGTGCTTCCTTTGTTTGCCCTCCTGGTTGGCATCTGGTATTTAACTAAATTTAGATTGTGTAGTATGATAGTATTCATTATTAATAAAAATCTGTGTATGAGTGGATCTGAGCAGTTCAAACATGTATTGTTCAAGGGTCAACTGTATATTTCAGAATATATCTCATAAACAGTTCTTTTCTTGTAAAATGGCCATAATAACATCACCACACCTAGATATCCATCAATAATCACTAAATATTGTTAAATATCTGGTCATTGTTCAGATTTAGAATTGTTTCATAAATGCATGTATTTACAGTTTATCTGAAATATAATCTTAACAAAGATTACATAACTCACTTTATTTATATATCTTTGATGTCTTTTACCACTCATCTCACATGCTAGTAAAGTAATGCTTAAAATTCTTCAAGCCAGGCTTCAGCAATACATGAACCATGAACTTCCAGATGTTCAAGCTGGATTTAGAAAAGGCAGAGGAACCAGAGATCAAATTGCCAACATCTGCTGGATCACGGAAAAAGCAAGAGAGTTCCAGAAAAACATCTGCTTCTGCTTTATTGACTATGCCAAAACCTTTGACTGTGTGGATCACAATAAACTGTGGAAAATTCTGAAAGAGATGGGCATACCAGACCACCTGACCTGCCTCTTGAGAAACCTGTATGCAGGTCAGGAAGCAACAGTTATAACTGGACATGGAACAACAGACTGGTTCCAAATAGGAAAAGGAGTATGTCAAGGCAGTATACTGTCACCCTGCTTATTTAACTTTTATACAGAGTACATCATGAGAAACACTGGACTGTGGAAGCATAAACTGGAATCAAGATTGCTGGGAGAAATATCAATAGCCTCAGATATGCAGATGACACCACCCTTATGGCAAAAAGTGATGAGGAGCTAAAAAGCCTCTTGATGAAAGTGAAAGAGGAGAGTGAAAAAGTTGGCTTAAAGCTCAACATTCAGAAAACTAAGATCATGGCATCCAGTCCAATCACTTCATGACAATTAGATGGGGAAACAGTGGAAACAGTGGCTGACTTTATTTTGGGGGGCTCCAAAATCACTGCAGGTGGTGCTTGCTGCCATGAAATTAAAAGACACTTACTCCTTGGAAGGAAAGTTATGACCAACCTAGACAGCATATTAAAAAGCAGAGACATTACTTTGCTGACTAAGGTCCATCTAGTCAAGGCTATGGTTTTTCCAGTGGTCTTGTATGAACGTGAGAGTTGGACTATAAAGAAAGCTGAGCTTAGAACTGATGCTTTTGAACTGTGGTGTTGGAGAAGACTCTTGAGAGTCCCTTGGACTGTAAGGAGGTACAACCAGTCCATCCTAAAGGGGATGGGTCCTGGGTGTTCATTGGAAAGACTGATGTTGAACTGGAATTCCAATACTTTGGCCACCTGATGTGAAGTGCAGACTCATTTGAAAAGACTATGATATTGGGAAAGACTAAAGGCAGGAGGAGAAGGGCATAACATAGGATAAGATGATTGGATGGCATCACTGACTTGATGGACATGGGTTTGGGTGGACTCCGGGAGTTGGGGATGGACAGGGAGGCCTGGAATGCTGCGGTTTATGGGGTCACAAAGAGTCAGACAAGACTGTGTGACTGAACTGAACTGAACTGAACCTATAGGATATTTTGCAAAGCTCTTTTATTTTTATCATTGCAATGTGTTTGTTGAAGATGAATGTATATTTTAATAAAAGTTCCCCACGATTCTTATTAAGGAAGTTAGGTAGTTCAGAGCCCATGGATTTAGCTCAGGATATGTGTATATACACTCACTGCATTCATTTTGTGCTTGGATTCATGACTGCCCACCATAAACCTGAGACAAGGCAGCTGACCTTTCTATTATTTGTTACTGCATGCATAGAACAGTGATAATACCTGTTGTCTTCTTTGCAAGGATGCTGTTAAGATTAATGAGCTAATATCGATAGAACACTCTGAACTTTTGAGAAGAATGGAATGTTTGAAAAGCTTATAAGAAACTCACAGCCCTTACAATATTCTTCTGTAGGATGCTGAATAGTCATCTCTAGTAAATGGATACTATTTCATGTGAATTATGTATGTAAGGAATTAATTATGGATACAAATCAATTTCTCTCAAGCTAAAAACTATAAATTGTTAGGGTGGATGGATGATTGAATAGAAAGAGAGAGACAGTATTACAGACAGAAAGAAATAACTCATTCATGTATTTAATCCATTTATTTGTGTGGCTAGATTGACAGTGACTAAATTCCTTTGAGATTTAGATATGTAAGTATTTTTAAAAATTAATAAACCCTTCATCACAAATAATAAAAATTTTAATTTCATCAAATCCCCCAAAACCCCAATAAATTGTTCATATAATCTTATTGCTAGTAAAATTTACATTTATGTAAACAAATCCTGCATAATCACTGGTTTTTAAAGCTTTGTAGACAGTGAGGAGTCTGTATTATTCTATATAAATAATTTCTGCAATTTAAGAGTTATTGTTTAAATATTTGAAAGACTGTAGAACTGAGAGTAGGAAAAACTCTGGTTCTAATTGTTATAAATCTATTAAAATATGTATAATCTGGAGCTTGTCACTTTACCTCTATGAGCTGCAGTTCATTCCACAGTACAATAAGTGAGTTTTTTTTCATGTTCTAAAGGTATGAGTTAGGGAAATTGTTTCTATTGCAATGCATTCTTTATTATATTTTTATCTGTCCTTGCATTTTTGTTAAACAAACTAAAATTAAGACTCAAAAATAGTGAGAAATGTAGAGAGTGATTTAAATTCAAAATCTATTACCCCACTCTATTTTAGTTGCCGTCTGCTGCTGCATTATCCATTATATAGTATTCATAAATCATTCAAGGGGACTCACTTGATCAATATCCTCTTAGTTCATATACTTCAATAGTAACTAGAATTGAAGGATCTAATACTATTTAAAATTAACTAGCAAAATAAAACAAAACATTTTATTTAAAATTATATGTAATGATAATTTTACATATATTTATATGCATATGAAAATAATTTGTTATTCTAAAGTTATGGCTTTCCTTCTTGAAATCATATAACAAAACAGTCTATGAATTTGGCAGTGAATGTCTAGAATGGAGCCTTCCAAATATTTTAAATAGGCTTGTATTTTTTACATAAACTTCTTATTTGAAATTCCTGCCATCTTAATGCAATCATTACATCTATTCAAATAAATATTATATCAACACATAACTAATTTCCTATTAGGATAACACTTAAAGATTATCTTCAAGGTTATGATAAAAAGTTAAATACAACCAGTGGATATGTGTAGGGAGGAAGATTTTTATTGTGTGTAGATGAGACATTTTTACAATATTTCTATAAATATTTAAAGAAATTTACAAAATTTCTGTTCCATGATTTGTTTTTTTTTGGCCACAAGGCATGTGGGATTTAAGCTCCCAGATCACGGATCAAACCCTCATCCTTCACACTGAAAGGCAAAGTCTTAACTACTGGACCTAAGTCCCAGTGTAGAATAAATTTACATTTATGTTTCCATTTCCATTTTTAAGTCTTTGTCTTAGGGGAAGATGGGCAGACAAATGGGAAGCAAGGATAATAGGGAAATAGGAACTAGAGCTGCATTAGTTAACAGAGAACGTTTGGCTATGATTCTGCCTGCCATTCTAGTTACATTGCTAGTTCAGAGTAGTAAATTGGCTGGACATTCTAAGTGTATTTTTTCTTTTTCTTTTTACCCTCAGAATCCTAGACACTTGCCTTCATCCTTATGTCGTCATCAATAAACGTGAAGGTTTCTAAATCTGCAGTATCCCTAGGGTGCTATAAGAACATGGGAGAGCATCAAAAAACAAGGCAGGTTTGGTCACATCTACTTGGGCTTCCCTGCTCAGTCGGTAAAGAATCCACCTGCAATTTGGGAGACCTGGATTTGATCCCTGGGTTGGGAAGATCCCTTGGAGAAGGGAAAGTCTACCCACTCCAGTATTTTGGCTTAAAGAATTCCATGGACTGTATAGTCCGTGGGATTGCAAAAAGTTGGACATGACTGAGTGACTTTCACTTTCACTTGGGCTAACATTTTAATATATCTTAAACTCCTTGGAACAGAGAATATGTTGTTCACATAGTTACACAAATATAACATCTGATTCATTGTAAGAGTTTAATTTAAAAATCTGTTGATTATTGAGTGTTTGCAACCATCTGGTTGTTTACTAGATATTATTATAACTTATTCAGCTCTTTACTGTTGTTCTTTGAAGTACAGTGTTATGACCATTTTTCTGCTTCATCTTCTGTCTTAGAAATGGTACACTCTTTTGTCACTGGCCGTGGCATTTCTGGTAGATCTAACCAACTTCAATCTTAGTTTTCCCATTATAAAAATCATATTAGAAAAAAAAATTTTTAATTGACCCTTTTTTATCAATAAGGACAGAATATTTTTTATCACTACTTTCTGTATTTTTTTATTCTTGTATTAGGAAAAAAGAGATTACTGGAACTCCTCCTAGCTGCTGGAGGTCATTCAGTCAAAACCAATGGATGAACACGATAAGCCTGAAAGTGTGAGTTCAATCCCAGTAAGAATCAGCTAACTTCTCAGGTTGTCTTACTTAATCTGTACATCTCAACACACTCTTGATGAAAGTGAAAGAAGACAGTGGAAAAAGTCGGCTTAAAACTCAACATTCAGAAAAATAAGATCATCACATCCAGTCCAATCATTTCATAGCAAATAGACAGGGAAACAGTGACAGATTTTATATTTTTTGGGGTGGGGAGTTCCAAAATAACTGCAGATAGTGACTGCAGCCATGAAATTAAAAGGCGCTTACTCCTTGGAAGAAAAGTCATGACCAACCTAGATGGCATATTGAAAAGCAGAGACATTACTTTGCCAACAAAGGTCTGTCTAGTCAAGGCTATGGTTTTTCCAGTAGTCACGTGTGGATGTGAGAGTTGGACTATAAAGAAAGCTGAGCACTGAAGAATTGATGCTTTTAAACTATGGTGTTGGAGAAGACTCTTGAGAGTCCCTTGGACAGCAAGGAGATCCAACCAGTCTATTCTAAAGGAAATTAGTCCTGAATATTCATTGGAAGGACTGATGCTGAAGGTGAAACTCCAATACTTTGGCCACCTGTTGCGAAGAACTGACTCATTTGAAAAAAAATCTGATTCTGGGAAAGATTCAAGGGAGGAGGAGATGGGAACGATAGAAGATGAGATGATTGGATGGCATCACCAACTCAATGGACATGAGTTTGAGCAAACTCCGGGAGTTGGTGATGGACAAGGAGGCCTGGCATGCTGCAGTCCATGGTGTCACATAGACTTGGAGACGACTGAGCAACTGAACTGAACTACAACCTCAAAATCGGGACCAGTTGACAATCGTCCTTAAGGACCCAGCTCAAAATTGGAGAGACCTATTTTGAAAATTTTGTTTCTGTATCTGAGTCACAAATGGGTCCTTGCTACTTATTTCCATGACTCTTGATGCTGGCCACTGCTTCACCTGTCTTTCTCCATTTTGCCTACTCTGTTCCTAGATTACACATAAGTAGGTCTTCCTGGTGAAGGTGAAGTTGCTCAGTCGTGTCCGACTCTTTGCGACCTCGTGGACTGTAGCCTACCAGGCTTCTCCATCCATGGGATTCTCCAGGCAAGAATACTGGAGTGGGTTACCATTTCCTTCTCCAGGGGATCTTCCCGACCCAGGGACTGAACCCGGGTCTCCTGCATTGGAGGCAGATGCTTTAACCTCTGAGCCGCCAGGGAACAGAAATATACTTCTTTCACGTATTCATTTCAAAATGTTAATACTTGACCAACAGACCTCGAGCTTGGTCATAAGACACTGAGGAAGCTAGAATCTAACACCAGTTACTTAATGAAAGTCTTCCTAGCAGCAACTAGTTTTAATCTCATAAAAAGCATGCAATGGCCCAGATCAAATAGTCAATGAGACTATTGGCACACAATACATGTGGCACTGGAGAAGGCAATGGCAACCCACTCCAGTACTCTTGCCTGGAAAATCCCATGGACAGAGGAGACTGGTAGGCTGCAGTCCATGGGGTCGCTAGGAGTCAGACACGACTGAAGTGACTTAGCAGCAGCAGCAACAGCGCATGTGGCACGCAAACCAAGATTGAGTATAGTTAATCAAATGCTGCAGATTTTAACATCAAGAGCCAAATGGATAATCAGTGTTTACCTACAAACATGTATTTGCAATAAATTTTAGGAGTTGTGGAAACATCTATAATGAATTCTACAAAAAAAAAAAAAAAAAAATTTTTTTTTTTTTGCTAAATCACTTCATTCTCTACCCAGTTTGAATTTCCTAACCTACAACTTGTGTCTCCTTCATATTCAACTCGTCATTCTCTCCCTGTCTTAGTCTCATTTGTGATATGGTTCATACTATAGAATTACATTTTCTGCCCTTTTCTTGCCCTCCTGTTTATCAAATTTTAAGAAAAGCAGCCTAAAGTACATGTTCAATAACAAGAAGATTATCATGGTGAGTTTTGCATGTGTGTTGGGATTTTTTGGCTGTAATATATGTGATATTTTCTTACTGTATACATTTATCATTATATAAAGAAATGATTTATTTCAGAGGAATAAAGGCAGATATCTTGACTTTTCTTTTAGTGGTAGGAAACATGGAACAAATATTGTTTTGCAAAATCGTATTCCAGAGCACTAATTAAAGATTTATTTCATGGACAAATAAACCACCTGCCTCTGCATTCTTTATGGAGATGTTTTGCATTTTCCAATCTCTTCTTTTATACATTCATTAATTACACAGAACAGTGCAGTTTGCATTAGGCATTTTCATATGTATGAAATATTCAGCTTCTACAGAGTTGAGTTAACTTAGGCAATATGATTCTGAATATTAATTGGCACCTCTGCAAAAGCTCAGATATTAATATGTGTATATATATGTATGTATATCTGCATATATATACACATATGTAGGGATGTCATGAAGCGTTGTATACTTTTCATTTTTTCTTTTTAGTATCTGTTGTTGAAAAATTTTAACATGAGGAATTGTTGCTTAATGTTGAAAAAATCATTGCCTTCTTTCTTACATAACACTATGGTGAATATTTATGATGGGTTCTATTCACAAATCTTAGTTTTATTGATAATTCTAAAATTTATTGCAAATTTTTGTAATAACTGAAACACAGCATGTTCTCTGTAGTAAAACTTGATTTTTTAGGAACAGTTTAAACTTCTATAATGAGCTTCTGTTATTAGGTTGATAAAGACATTTCTAGAATTTATATTTTGGTTATAATATAGATGGATATTTGTTAATAAAAATGACTAATTATAGACCCAAATGTATTACAAAATAAAACAAATGGGGAAAATATAGCTGAGATAATTCTGTTGCTCTTTCAAATTCTCTGCTTGTTTGACAAATTAGTGAGATCTCAAATTACTCACTCCTCAACAGGTTCTTGGAAGATATTCTTACAAAAGCAATTTCTTAAAATAATAACATGTTGACTACCAATTCCCTATAGAAGCTTGATCACAGTGCAACAAAAAACTGTCAGAATAGTGATATTTTAATAAGTTTATATCACAACTCTTATTTCTTAACAGTTACCAGTAAAACTGCAGATTAAAAATAATTTTTACTTATTTATTTATTTTATTTAAATGGCTAGGTAATACTCCCAAGTGTGATGTAAAATGCTCTACCAGTACTACCCTGTGTCCTTTGATCTGCCTGCCTCCCAGGACCCACTACTGAGCTCCTTTTAAGGAAACTGTATTACTCAGAGTAGTTAATAGCTGAGCCACCCCTAAGACACCATGAAGGATTAGTTGAGACCAGTTCTAAAAGTTTCTGTTGTCAAAGGCAGTGGAGACCTATTAGCTATGCTGGATTTTCCAATAATTTATCTTAGAAAGGTTTTAACACATGGAATATCAAATTCTGATACTATATTGCAACATTTGGCAGGGGGTTCATTTTCATGAAAAGTAATGCTAAAGGTATCTTTTTTTCAAACTCAGAATTTCTAATCTGTTTATCTCTGCTTCAATTTGTCTCAAAGTACTGTATTATTTTTATACCTATCATTTGCTCTCTTCTGCTCAACAAACTTTAGATAACTTTAGAAGTCTCATTATTTTTATCTAGCTTGAGCAAAATGAAATATATATTTCTATTATTCTTTAAATTTTTTCTTCCTAGTAAAATAGAATTCAATATAACGCTTTCCAATTTTCATTCAATATTCTAAAACAAATTAAATATATATGCACTACATATTTTATATATTTACACAATAGCATGTATGTATATGGGGCTTCCCTGATGGTTCAACAGTAAAGAATCTGCCTGTAATGCAGGAGTTGCAGGTTCAATCCCTGTGTCAGGAAGATCCCCTGGATGAGGGCATGGCAACCCACTTCAGTATTTTTGTCTGGAGATTCCCATGGACAGAGGAGCCTGGCAGGCTATAGTCCACAGTATCACAAAGAGTCGGACACTACTGAAGCAACTGAACACACTATAGCACATGTATGCATATATTACATATGTATATATCTAAATAAAATCTTGGGTTGAAAAAATTCTTAAATATCTCCCAGATTTTTAATATCTGAAGATTCAAATGTATAAAGGTTATTCTCTGTCCAACAGTTCCCAACCATTTTGGCACTAGAGACTATTTACATGGAGGACAATTTTTCCAGGGACTGAGTTGAGGGAGTATGATTTTGAGATGATTCAAACATATTAAATTTATTGTGCACTTTATTATTATATCAGTTCTAGATCATCAAGCATTAGATCCTGGAGGTTGGGGACCTGTGCTGTAGATTATGAAGTATGTATATGCCTTGTGTGTTTGTGTATGCATATATTCAAAGTGATTTAAAAGTCAAAGTTTTCATAAAGAAAATATTTCTAAAAGATACATAGCAATAATTTAAATTCTGAAACAAATGTAAATATAATTCCCAGTTGCCACCAAACAAGTTTGAGAAGCATTTCTCAGAAAAGCAACAGAAACTTCACTTTCTTTAGTTAGTGTTGATCTAAACAGATCGTGAATTAAAAATCTGGTCTATAGATAGGGAAGATTGTGGCAGAGCTGGTTAGTATTTCAAAGGAATAGGGTGGGATAGGATGAAATATTTCATATGGCTATTAGGACAGTATAGATTTCAAAATAAGAACTGTCATCTTTGGTTATGATGAAATGACTTGTGCTGGACTAGCCTTTCTATTAAAAACACATTTTAAGTGTCTATATAAGTTGTATGAAATAACTCTTTGTATGTTGTGCATAAAGAGTGTGACCATTGAGAGATGAGATTATGAGAGTTAAGTTTTAGGCTTGTATCGGTACCAGCCTGGAAGCATTTTCTTGACTGTAGTATAGGAAGTGAAGGCAAAATAGTACATAGAAGACTCATCAAGCTGAGGAGATAGACTGGATTCAGGGTCACTGAGGCAGTAGGACACAGGGGTCTTTAGTGGCAAGAACAATGCAGAGAAGGAACTCCAGAGTCTTCATGGCGTTTATAGCCAAAAACTAAGCTGTACATTCAAAGATTGAGATTCATACCTCACCAGCCTCATCTATTCATGGAATTCTCCAGGCAAGAATACTGGACTGGATAACCATTCCCTTCTCCAGGGGATCTTCCTAACCCAGGGATCAAACCTAGGTCTCCTGCATTGCAGGCAGATTCTTTACTGTCTGAGCCACCAGGCAAGCCCTTAAGTCCTGATAAAGTATAACAACTGGGAAAATATAACTACCAGATTTCTGTGAGCTGAACAAATATTGAACTTTATGTAGGAGCAGAAAAATAGGAATTCTGACATGTCAGACTGGAGAAACCTCATAGAGGACTCCAGGCATTCATGAGGCAACCCAGAGAGTCCATATATTTGGGTTAGTCTACATAACCCCAAAGTAGAGACTACTCTAGATCCACCTTAACAAAGCTCAAGGATAGGTCTCGGAAAGATGAAGTGGTCCTCCAGTAAAGCAACTGCCAATCCAAACAAATGATTTGCTATATTAATTAAGCAAAGTCCAGACTGAAAAATGTAGTGTTCAAAATGTTCAGCAAACACTAGATATGAACATTTTAATATAAGCGAATAGTAGAGAAACAGAAAAAAAATGTCATCCCTTATCAGCAATGGAAATAAGCCATACCAATAGATTACAAACAACAAAAATGATGGACTTAGCAAAACATTCATTTAAAAAGCTAAACAATTATACGTTTTGAAATTCAGCAAAGTTCATATTTTTTAGTAATGTTTTATCCTTTGGATATCTAATAACAACATATGATATGCAAAATTTTAAATACACTTGTCTATTTTCTTTATGGGCTTCCCTGGTGGCTCAGACGGTAAAGTGTCTGCCTGCAATGCAGGAGACCCGGGTTTGATCCCTGGGTGGGGAAAATCCCCTGGAGAAGGAAATGACAACCCACTCCAGTACTCTTGCTTGGAAAATTCCATGGAGTGGGAGCCTTGTAGGTTACAAGTTCATGGGGTCGCAAAGAGTCAGAAAAGACTGAGAGACTTTACTTTGACTATCATCTTCTTTGTGAATTGTACCTTTTATCATTGCACCTTTTATCACCGTTGTTTCATTTATAAACAAATACATTTTAAAAAGCTATTAGACATATCTTGACATATTTAAAAAGAAAACAGAAGAGCAAAGAGGAAATTTCAGATTTACTATTAGAACCACCAACAAGAAAGAACCAGGTGGAAGTTCCAGAAATGTAAAAAGGAATATAAGAAACAAAATTTTCACTGAATAGTACAACAATGTATTAGAATCTCCAAATTTCCACTACTCCAGTGAGTTTTAAACACAGTACAATAAAAGTTGTTCAAATTGAAGTATAAAAAATAAGCTAAAAAAAAAATGAGCAGAGCCTCAGTGATTTATAAGACAGGAGCAAGCAGTATAAGATATGAGCGACTGGAGTACCAGAATGAGAAGACAGAGTTATCCTTGCAGATAAACGTATTTGAAGAAATGATATTATTTTTTCAAATTTAATGAAAATTTTAAGCTTCCAGTTTCAAGAGACTCCATACAATTCAGAAAAGATAATCCCTTTCTTTAACACACAGATACACACACCCTGACTTCACATCATAATCAAATAGCTAACAAGCAATGAAACAGTGCAGAGTGACTTAATAATCAATGGAGAAGTATAACTGTTCTATAGTCCTCAAAAATTAGTCAAATATTAAAATCTCTCCATCAGTTATAACTGTGTAAGGAAAAATAGTGCTATTAACATTTACTTATTACCCTGCAGTTTAAAACACTAGAAATCTTGAGTAAATATTTTTTTGTAAAAAAAATAAAATTACCAAAAATATTTAGAAAGTGCTTGCCTTCATATTGTGTAGCAGAATTCAGTGCTTTGAGACTGTAGTTTCTGAAGTCCCTGTTTTTTCTGGCTGACTGTCAGCTGAGGTCAGTCTCAATTTCTAGGTGCCCCTACCTCTCAGTCTACTCACAACGTGCCAGTTTATTTCTCCATTCAGGCCAAAAGGATAATTTCTCTGATGCTTCATCTTCTTTTAAGGATTCACCTGTCTAGGTTATGCATACTTGAGATATCTCCCCCCACATACCATTTTTTTAAACTAAAAGTCAGCTGACTAGTAAATTAATCCTAAAGTGATATCACATCTAATTCAATGGTTGTACTCACACTCAAAGGGAGAGCAGAGCCTCAGTGATTTTACACTTTAGAATTGGGTCTACCATTGTTACCTATCTTAGGAAGTAAAACAGCTACGAAGTCAATATATATAAAATGAAAAATTATAGATGCATAGACCTATTATTAATGAATGAGTTTTCCCTAGGAAAACAAGCAAACATATATATATACATATATAAACATATGTATATATACACATATATAAACATATATATACATATATAAACATATATATATATATATTTTCAAATACTTTATATATATATATATAAATACTACACTAAATCTCTAGGCAATCAAAAACCGAGTGGTATTTTCAGCCCCAAAATATAGCATATACATTCTAAATAGATATCTGTTCTTCCATTTTTATTTTCTAAGGTGAGTTCATCTTATAAGGTCTATATGCACACACCATGTCCTTCATAATCTCTCTCCTGCTGATCTATCTACTAGTAAATAAATTAGAGACTTAAAGGTATAAGATCTTCAAAACTTGGTATAATTCTACTTTCCCATTAGACTTACATAACATCTTGGTTGTGGCTCCATCTTACTGAGCTCTATGAACCAATAATTTGTAAGTATATTATGAACACCAATATTTTCCTCTATTTAGATATCACAGCAACATTGTAATACTTGCTATTAGGTTATGGTTTTATGGTTCACCCATCTGATTCCTTTACTTTTTCATTCGTTTTCTCTTGTATTGCTACTTCTACCCCTTGATGTGGAAGAAAAGAAATATCCCATACACTTGCATGTTTACATTCATAGTTATTGCACACATTCTTCATCAAGTCTTATAGTGCCACAATTGGGATAATAGTCTAGCTCTACTGGGCTATTTTATGAGGCAATAATATTGTTGGTTATGACTGAACTCTAATACAGTCTTCTAAAGCTATAGTAGAAAAGCTATTACCTTATGTACATTTTTGTTTTGATCTTTCATTTATCTTAAAATTATGTTCAGTAAAGATATAGTTAGAAGTCAAAGTTCTTCAGGTAGAGCCTAACTGAAAATCAAATTAGAAAAGTCACAAAATGAAAATACTTTATTTATGTGTCTTAAAAATTTCCCAAATTACATCTCTGCAGCTTTCCTTTATTTGTTTGACCTGGAATATATGTGTGAGTCCTAGTTTTTTAAGTGTTACTTTGTGAAATACATGTAATATGAATGTGAAATACCTATAAAATGAATGCTAAGTTTTAAAAAGTAAATCATTTGTAATTTATTTAGCCATTTTCTAAAGTGATAATTTAGTTTCTTGAATTGCAGTTTTGGACTAACAAATTTCAAAATGGTCACACATACTTATATTTGAGGTTCGGTAAGGTGATGTTGGATTTCAAGCTTCATTACACTATCTTTAACTAATTCCTATTTTATCTGATTTTAAATGTCTTTAAAACCCCACACATTTACTGAAAATTTATTATTTTCAAGGAAGAATTGCATTGTCATTGCGTCTATGGGGTCACACAGAGTTGGACACGATAGAAGCGACTTAGTAGCAGCAGCAGACATAAGAGCATCTGCAATTGTCACTGCAGACATAAGAGATGCTCTTATGCAATGTTGCTAATTAGACATGGTATAGATAAAGAACAAAGTAGTAGGCAATAGCTGCTGTGCTTTGTTTTGTTTTGAGAAACATATTCTTCCTACACAGTGTTCATATGATTATATATATCAAAAAGAAAAAAAATTTTATAGCTTAAACATTCTGGATAAAAAAGATCTAAAGTCTTTCCCTTATAATCTAGGAATTAATTTTATTGAAATATAATTGGCATAAAACATGTTTAAGGTGTACAACATAATGATATTTATCTTTACAATAAAATAATTTGAGACTTCTGACATAGTGTTGGGTTGGCCAAGAAGTTCATTTGGGTATATCCATAATATCTTATGGAAAACCCTGAATGAACATTTTGGCACAACCAGTATTTAGATTGAGCTTCCCTGGTGGCTCAGTGATTAAACAATCCATCTGCCAATGCAGGAGACTTAAGAGACACAGGTTCGATCCCTGGGTAGGGAAGATCCCCTGGAGAAGGAAATGACAATCCACTCCAGTAGTCTTGCCTGTGAAATCCCATGGAAAGTAAAGCCTGGTGGGTATGGTCCATGAGGTTGCAAAAGAGTCAGACACGACTTAATGACTAAAGAGCAACAATATTTAGATGCTCTCTTTATCCTGATTTTTAAAATGCAACATAATTCTGTAGCTAATTTTCTTTTAAGTAATTTCTTTTTCTGACTTCAAATTTTATTATCTCCTTAATCTTTACTACATATATCCTTTGAATTTCCCAAGAAGTCACTATGGAAATTTCCACAGAAGCCCATGGCTTCCTGCATCTTTCTGTCTGAGGAATTTTTCTGATTGCAAGATCATCTTCTGCTATGCTGTGCAGGGTGATGGATGGTCGAGAAGAGGAAGGAATTGTCAAGCCATGACTCTCAAGCCAAATGCAGCTCCCTACTTGTTTTAGTAAACAAAGGAACACAACAATAGCCATTTGTTAACCACTTATCTGTTTGATTCTTTTATATTACAACGGCAGTTTTGCATAGTGTGACAGATATCACGTGGTTTGCAAAGCCCCTGGTATTTACTATCTGGCCTTTTACTGAACGCTGATCTAGAAATAATCTTAACTGAATGGAAATGGTGAATAAATACACACGTTTCCTCACAATCTTGAGGGAAATTTTAAGATGTGTTTGAAACCTTAGCCCCTGTTACCTGCAGTGGTTACTAGTTCAGTAATATACCATATTGGCTTTTCTCCTCCAGTTCCATGCTGTCATATTTTAATAAAGTTTTCTAGGATCATCTTCTGAATAAAGTAATCAGTTTCAGAATGGGATTGTGAGAACCCTAAACAGATATCTTTCGTTTAACATCTTTTTAATCAGTTCAACTACTGCTTAAATTAGCTTAGTGAGTTGTTACATGAGGAGGATTTATTCAATATTTATTCATTTTTCACTGAAAATATCATGATACAGACTATAAAATATGGACAAAATAGTGAGCTAACTGAGGGATGTATTTTGTAATTCTTGCATTTTGGTACCTCTTCATGTTAATATTCAAAATTAATTTTATTCTAACTTGCTAACTTTTCACATATATTATGAGTACCAAATATTCATCATTCTCTTCTAGGATATAAAGTAATTTACAGTCAATAAACCTAAGTTAAATCACTATAGGTTACTATGAGGAATATTTAATAACACTAGCCCTTTTAAGAGATAGAATAAGGGAGAATGAAGTCATTATTTTTGGCTCTTGACTTAAACAATGCACCAATGGTAGGTAGAGTAATCAGAGGCTGCTTAAGAAAGTCCTGGGGACCAGAGACATCATCAGTAGTTTTAATGGACATCCTTCTGCTACAAATAATGCTAAGGATCCAGGGCTACCCTGATCCAGCTTTCTGTTTACTGAGTTACATAACCACAATGAGGGCAGAGAAAGAGCTGAACTTTTAGGAAGAAGGCAAGCAGATATTTGAAGTATTCTATATCAGTCAATGTTAGTGAAAATGGCTTGGAATCTGCCAGCTCAGATATGAAGACTGTGTGGATCACAAAAAATTATGGACAATTCTTAAAAAGATGGGAATACCAGACCATCTAACCAGCCTCCTGAAAAATCTGTATGCAGGTCAAGAAGCAACAGTTAGAACTGGAAATGGAACAACAGACTGGTTCCAAATAGGAAAAGGAGTACGTCAAGGCTGCATATTGTCACCCTGCTTATTTAACTTATATGCAGAGGACATCATGAGAAACGCTGGGCTGGAAGAAGCACAAGCTGGAATCAAGATTGCCGGGAGAAATATCAATAACCTCAGATATGCAGGTGACACCACCCTTAGGGCAGAAAGTGAAGAGGAACTAAAAAGTCTCTTGATGAAAGTGAAAGAGGAGAGTGAAAAAGTTGGCTTAAAGCTCAACATTTAGAAAACAAAGATCATGGCATTTGGTTCCATCATTTCATGGGAAATAGATGGGGAAACACTGGAAACAATGCCAGACTTTATTTTTTTGGGCTCCAAAATCACGGCAGATGGTGACTGCAGCCATGAAATTAAAAGATGCTTACTGCTTGGAGGAAAAGCTATGACCAACCTAGATAGCATATTGAAAAGCAGAGACATTACTTTGCCAACAAAGGTCTATCTAGTCAAAGCTATAGTTTTTCCAGTAGTCATGTGTGAACATGAGTGTTGAACTATAAAGAAGGCTGAGTGCCAAATAATTGATGCTTTTGAACTAGGGTGTTGGAAAAGACTCCTTGGTCTTCTTGGTGTTGAGAGTCCCTTGGACTGCAAGGAGATCCAACCAGTCCATCCTAAAGGATATCAGGCCTGAATATTCATTGGAAAGACTGATGCTGAAGCTGAAACTCCCGATACTTTGGACACCTGATGTGAAGAACTAACTTCTTGGAAAAGACCTTGATTCTGGGAAAGATTGAAGGCAGGAGGAGAAGGGACCAACAGAGGATGACATAGTTGGATGACATCATGACTCAATGGACATGTGTCTGAGCAAGCTCTGGGAGTTGGTGATGGACATGGAAGCCTGGGGTGCTGCATTCCATGGGATCACAAAGAGTTATACTTGACTGAGCAGCTGAACTGAATTGAGAGATAGATTAACCAAGAAAACTGGAATATTATCATCAGAGGGTTCAAATCCCCACCATGTCTAAGCAGAGAACAGAAGAGCTAGGAGGAGACAACTACATAGGAGCAGCTTCAGTGGGTTTAGGTTTCTCAGGGCTTTCCTGTAGCTCAGTTGGTGAAGAATCTGTCTGCAGTGCAGACCAGGTTCAATTCCTTGATCAGGAAGATCCCTTGAAGAAGGAAATGTCAAACCACTCCAGTATTCCTGCCTGGAAAATCCCATGGACAGTGGAGCTTGGTGGTCTACAGTCCATGGGGTCCCAAGAGTCGGACATGACTTCTCCACTAAACCACCACCACCATGGTGGTAAGGCAAGGTGCCAAATCTTTAACAAAGTAAAGTTTAGAGACAAACAGTTTCAGCAGAAATAATCAGTCAATGATAATCAGAGATAATTTCCAGTGATCAAGGTTTTTAATTAGAGGTAGCAGTTACACTATCAAAAATGATGGTGTCCTTTTGCAGAGGAAGAGATCTGAAAGACAATTCTGTAGTTTCATTTTTATTCTAGTATTTTAGAGTAATTTTAGGGCCTGGAAAATCTAAGGAGTTTATAGTATCTGCCTTATATTTATTCAGAGTAACTTAACTGTAGTTACTTCCCAGCTGATTGCAGTGAGATATACAAGAACTTTTCAAATATACAGTTTGTATTAAGCAATTAGCAGAGGTCAAGGGATCTTGAACAGAATGGGAAGTTCTAAACCTCTGACTTTTATCCTCTGCACCTCCACCTCGGGTATTAACTGCAAGGCTCCCTTCTTTGCTCCATATCTGTTATTCCACATTGTCAAATGATGTAGATTTTCATTAAAAAAAAAAAAAAGAAAAAAGACTTGTTTCCTTTTTGAAGATACCACTACAGATACGCAATCTCTCACTTTGATGGCTTTCAAAATTTAGACTATTAAAAATTTCCTTCATGCCAGAAATATGGTATGCTGTAATTGCTTTCCATTTTTCACTTAAAAAAAAAGAAAAAAATAACATCTAGATCATGTTGTAAAATGTTTTACAACTTGCAGGCACTCAACTTCTGTTGATCTTGTCACTCTTTCTTTTTCTGATTCTCTGGCAGATGTCTCATTTTTGGTCTCAGCTACTTGAAATAGTGTAGTTCATTTTCAAGATGTTTTAGATTTACATCATTTTATCAGAAACTACTATTTAAAATAGTGTGGGCTTATCAAAAAAATCTGTTCTGTCACTTTTGTCTCATGTTATTTAATACTCCCTGTAATAAATAGCCAAAGTGATGGAAAGTTTTGGACAGTAAATTCCCTCATTTACATTCTGGAAAGTAAAACATTTTCCTTTGGAATCATTAATTTTATCCCACTCTATATTCTGTGTTATCCATACAACTGTGGAAAAACACAAATTAGCCACAAATTTCTTTTTTGAAAGCAATTAGCAGATGCTTATTAAAATGTCTAAATTTACATGTTTATTCTCCCTGTCCCCAAACACCGAAAACGGAAGTACTTGAATGCAATAAACACTCTCCATATGTATTTTATATGTGTTCAAGTGTTAACTTCAGGTCAGAATTGTATACATTGTCAATATTCTTTATATATTTTTATTTATTCATAATTTCTAAATTGATTTTAAATTTCCTGGTTTTCAAAGATGTGGTTTCATTTTTACTTGATGTTAATTTATACTATCGTAATATATTCTGCAGAATATATAAACAAATAAACTACATTGACACTCAGTCATGCAAATAATTAAAGGACAGTATTTCACATGAAACCTATAGTACATAAAACCTACAGGAAAATAGTGAACTTTTTCAAATCCAGTTACACAAAATATTTGTTTGTAGGTTTAAAATCTTTCTTTTGTTTTCTTGTAACATGACTCAAAACTTGTAGAGAGTTTGGTTAAAGGAGTGAAATATATAGCTGAAGTCAGGAGCCTTTGATTAAGCTATAGTCTGTGTAGGTTGTTGAACAAGTTTATATGCCAATCATTTCTACCTTTCATTAGAATATAGCACCCTATTACGGGTTTCAGAACCTCTATTCCTTCACAACCATTACTTTGGGTTCCATTTGAAACTTTCCTTTTTCTCCAGCCACTATTGATTTGTCTGGTGTGGGCACTGAAGTCAAGGTGAATCAATCACAGTAATTCCTCACAATTATTTCTTTTTTTAAACTAAAATTAGAAATAGTGTCCTTCTATAACAGAGGCACTTGTGATATTCAGGAAATGTTGGTCAGCATGTTTTCTGTCAAGTGGAAAAAGAAGAGGCAGTAAGACCAAATGAATTTGTCTAGAAGTGAGTTAGAAAGAGAAAGGGAGAGAGAGAGAGAGAGATGCATCAAGAAATGTATTAAATGCCTTACTGTTACTGATACTTACTTTCTTGGCTTGTTAAGGTCAATAAATGTTCAGTTCTTCTGTTTCCTAAATTTAGTCACAGATGCATTCTAATTACATCCATTCAAGAGTCCTAAATAATGCTAAAGTTTCAGTTCAGTTCAGTTCATTCACTCAGTCCTGTCCACCTCCTTGTGACCACACAAGTTCACAAGGGGAGGCACGCCAGGCCTCCCTGTCCACCATCAACTCCTGGAGTTAACCCAGACTCACGTCCATTGAGTCCGTGATGTCATCCAACCATCTCATCGTCTATCATCCCCTATTCCTCCTGCCTTCAAACTTTCCTAGTATCAGGATCTTTTTAAATGAGTCAGCTCTTCGCATCAGGTGGCCAATATATTGGAGTTTAGGCTTCAACATCAGTCCTTCCAATGAACTCCAGGACTGATCTCCTTTAAGATGGACTGTTTGGACCTCCTTGCAGGAAAGGGACTCTCAAGAGTCTTCTTCAACAATCACAGTTCAAAAACATCCAATCCTCAGCGCTCAGCTTTCTTTATAGTCCAACTCTCACATCCATACGTGACTACAGGAAAAAACAAAGCCTTGACTAGACAGACCTTTGTTGGAAAATAGTGTCTCTGCTTTTTAATATGATGTCTAGGTTGGTCATAACTTTTCTTCCAAGGAGTAAGCATCTTAATTTCATACCTGTGGTCGTCACCTGCAGTGATTTTGGAGCCCCCCAAAATAAAGTCAGCCACTGTTTCTACCGTTTCCCCATCTATTTCCCATGAAGGGATGGGACCGGATGTCATGATCTTCATTTTCTGAATGTTGAGCTTAAAGCCAACTTTTTCACTCTCCTCTTTCACTTTCATCAAGAGGCTTTTTAGTTATTCTTCATTTTCTGCCATAAGGGTGGTGTCATCTGCATATCTGAGGTTATTGATATTTCTCCTGGCAGTCTTGACTCCAGCTTGTTCTTCCTCCAGCCCAGAATTTCTCATGATGTACTCTGCATATAAGTTAAATAAGCAGGGTGACAATATACAGCCTTGACATACTTCTTTTCCTATTTGGAACCAGTCTGTTCCATGTCCAGTTCTAACTGTTGATTCCTGACCTGCATATAGGTTTCTCAAGAGGTAGGTCAGGTGGTCTGCTATTCCCATCCCTTTCACAATTTTCCACAGTTTATTGTGAACCATACAGTCAAATGTCTTGGCATAGTCAATAAAGCAAAAGTAGATGTTTTTCTGGAACTTTCTTGCTTTTTTGATGATCCAACAGATGTTGACAACTTGATCTCTGATTCCTCTGCCTTTTCTAAATCCAGATTGAAAATCTGGAAGTTCACGGTTCATTTATTGTTGAAGCCCTGCTTGGAGAATTTTTAGCATTACTTTACTAGCATGTGAGATGAGTGCAAGTGTGTCACAGTCTGAGCATTCTTCGGCATTGCCTTTCTTTGGGATTGCCTTTTCCAGTCCTGTGGCCACTGCTGAGTTTTCCAAATATGCTGGCATATTGAGTGCAGCACTTTCACAGCATCATCCTTTAGGATTTGAAATAACTCAACTGGAATTCCATCACCACCTCTAACTTTGTTCTTCGTGATAAGGCTCACTTGACTTTGCATTCCAGGATGTCTGGCTCTAGGTGAGTGATCACACTATCATGATTATCTGTGTCATGAAGATCTTTTTTGCACAGTTTTCTGTGCATTCTTGCCACCTCTTCTTAATATCTTCTGCTTCTATTAGGGCCATACAATTTCTGTCCTTTATTAAGCCCATATTTGCATGACATGTTTCCTTGGTATCTCTAATTTTCTTGAAAAGATCTCTTGCCTTTTCTATTCTATTGTTTTCCTCTATTTCTTTGCAATGATCACTGAAGAAGGCTTCCTTATCTTTCCTTGCTATTCTTTGGAACTCTACATTCAAATGGGTATATCTTTCCTTTTCTCCTTTGCTTTTCTCTTCTCTTTTGTTCACAGCTATTTGTAAGGCCTCTGAGACAGTCATTTTGCTTTTTTACATTTATTTCCCTTAGGGATGGTCTTGATCCCTGTCTCTGTCAATGTCACTAACCTCTGTCCACAGTTCATCAGGCACTCTGTCTATCAGATCTAGTCCATTGAATCTATTTCTCACTTCCACTGTATAATCGTGATTTGATTTAGGTCATACCTGAATGGTCTAGTGGTTTTCCCTACTTTCTTCAATTTAAGTGTGAATGTGGCAATAAGGGGTTCATGATCTGAGCCACAGGCAGCTCCTGGTCTTTTTTTTTTTTTTTTTTTGCTGACTGCATGGAGCTTCTTCATCTTGGGCTGCAAAGAATATAATCAACCTGATATTGATGTTAGCCATCTGGTGATGTCCATGTGTAGAGTCTTCTCTTGTGTTGTTTGAACAGGATGTTTGCTATGACCAGTGTGTTCTCTTAGCAAAACTCCATTAGCCTTTGCCCTGCTTCATTCTGTACTCCAAGGCCAAATATGCCTATTACTCCAGGTGTTTCTTGACTTCCTACTTTTGCATTCCAATATCCTAAAATGAGAGACATCATTTATGGGTGTTAGTTCTGAAAGATCTTGTAGGTCTTTATAGAACTGTTCAACTTCAGCTTCTTCAGCATTACTGGTAGAGGCATAGACTTTAATGGTTTGCCTTGGAAACAAACAGAGATCACTCTGTCGTTTTTGAAATTGCATCCAAGGACTGCATTTGAGACTCTTTTGGTGACTATGATGCCTACTCCATTTCTTCTAAGGGATTCTTGTGCACTGTAGTAGATATAATGGTCATCTGATTTTTTTTAATCTTTTCTGCTAATTTTTTTAATTTTTTTTTAATTTTAAGATCTTTAATTCTTACATGCGTTCCCGAACATGAACCCCCCTCCCACCTCCCTCCCCACAACATTTCTCTGGGTCATCCCCATGCACCAGCCCCAAGCGTACTGTATCCTGCGTCAGACATAGACTGGCGATTCGATTCTTACATGATAGTATACATGTTAGAATGTCATTCTCCCAAATCATCCCACCCTCTCCCTCTCCCTCTGAGTCCAAAAGTCCATTATACACATCTGTGTCTTTTTTGCTGTCTTGCATACAGGGTCGTCATTGCCATCTTTCTAAATTCCGTATATATGTGTTAGTATACTGTATTGGTGTTTTTCTTTCTGGCTTACATCACTCTGTATAATCGGCTTCAGTTTCATCCATCTCATCAGAACTGATTCAAATGAATTCTTTTTAACGGCTGAGTAATACTCCATTGTGTATATGTACCACAGCTTTCTTATCCATTCATCTGCTGATGGACATCTAGGTTGTTTCCATGTCCTGGCTATTATAAACAGTGCTGCGATGAACATTGGGGTACATGTGTCTCTTTCAATTCTGGTTTCCTCGGTGCGTATGCCCAGCAGTGGGATTGCTGGGTCATAAGGTAGTTCTATTTGCAATTTTTTAAGGAATCTCCACACTGTTCTCCAAAGTGGCTGTACTAGTTTGCATTCCCACCAACAGTGTAGGAGGGTTCCCTTTTCTCCACACCCTCTCCAGCATTTATTGCTTGCAGATTTTTGGATCGCAGTCATTCTGACTGGTGTGAAGTGGTACCTCATTGTGGTTTTGTTTTGCATTTCTCTAATAATGAGTGATGTTGAGCATCTTTTCATGTGTTTGTTAGCCATCCATATGTCTTCTTTGGAGAAATGTCTATTTAGTTCTTTGGCCCATTTTTTGATTGGGTCGTTTATTTTTCTGGAATTGAGCTGCATAAGTTGCTTGTATATTTTTGAGATTAGTTGTTTGTCAGTTGCTTCATTTGCTATTATTTTCTCCCATTCAGAAGGCTGTCTTTTCAGCCTTATGTTTTCCTGTGTTGTGCAGAAGCTTTTAATTTTAATTAGATCCCATTTGTTTATTTTTGCTTTTATTTCCAGAATTCTGGGAGGTGGATCATAGAAGATCCTGCTGTGATTTATGTCAGAGAGTGTTTTGCCTATGTTCTCCTCTAGGAGTATTATAGTTTCTGGTCTTACATTTAGATCTTTAATCCATTTTGAGTTTATTTTTGAGTGTGGTGTTAGAAAGTGATCTAGTTTCATTCTTTTACAAGTGGTTGACCAGTTTTCTCAGCACCACTTGTTAAAGAGATTGTCTTTACTCCATTGTATATTCTCGCCTCCTTTGTCAAAGATAAGGTGTCCATATGTGTGTGGATTTATCTCTGGGCTTTCTATTTTGTTCCATTGATCTATATGTCTGTCTTTGTGCCAGTACCATACTGTTTTGATGACTGTGGCTTTGTAGTAGAGCCTGAAGTCAGGCAAGTTGATTCCTCCAGTTCCATTCTTATTTCTCAAGATTGCTTTGGCAATTCGAGGTTCTTTGTATTTCCATACAAATCTTGAAATTATTTGTTCTAGTTCTGTGAAAAATATGGCTGGTAGCTTGATAGGGATTGCATTGAATTTGTAAATTGCTTTGGGTAGTATACTCCTTTTCACTATATTGATTCTTCCAATCCATCAACATGGTATATTTCTCCATCTATTAGCGTCCTCTTTGATTTCTTTCATCAGTGTTTTATAGTTTTCTATATATAGGTCATTAGTTTCTTTAGGTAGATATATTCCTAAGTATTTTATTCTTTTCGTTGCAATGGTGAATGGAATTGTTTCCTTGATTTCTTTTTCTACTTTCTCGTTATTAGTGTATAGGAATGCAAGGGATTTCTGTGTGTTGATTTTATATCCTGCAACTTTACTGTATTCATTGATGAGCTCTAGTAATTTTCTGGTGGAGTCTTTAGGGTTTTCCATGTAGAGGATCATGTCATCTGCAAACAGTGAGAGTTTTACTTCTTCTTTTCCAATTTGGATTCCTTTTATTTCTTTTTCTGCTCTGATTGCTGTGGCCAAAACTTCCAGAACTATGTTGAATAGTAGCGGTGAAAGTGGACACCCTTGTCTTGTTCCTGACTTTAGGGGAAATGCTTTCAATTTTTCACCATTGAGGATAATGTTTGCTGTGGTTTGTCATATATAGCTTTTATTATGTTGAGGTATGTTCCTTCTATTCCTGCTTTCTGGAGAGTTTTTATCACAAATGAATGTTAAATTTTGTCAAAGGCCTTCTCTGCATCTATTGAGATAATCATATGGTTTTTATTTTTCAATTTGTTAATGTGGTGAATTACATTGATTGATTTGCGGATATTGAAGAATCCTTGCATCCCTGGGATAAAGCCCACTTTGTCATGGTGTACAATCTTTTTAATGTGTTGTTGGATTCTGATTGCTAGAATTTTGTTGAGGATTTTTGCATCTATGTTCATCAGTGATATTGGCCTGTAGTTTTCTTTTTTTGTGACATCTTTGTCAGGTTTTGGTATTAGGGTGATGGTGGCCTCATAGAATGAGTTTGGAAGTTTACCTTCCTCTGAAATTTTCTGGAAGAGCTTGAGTAGGATAGGTGTTAGCTCTTCTCTAAATTTTTGGTAGAATTCAGCTGTGAAGCCATCTGGACCTGGGCTTTTGTTTGCTGGAAGATTTCTGATTACAGTTTCAATTTCCGTGCTTGTGATGGGTCTGTTAAGATTTTCTATTTCTTCCTGGTTCAGTTTTGGAAAATTGTACTTTTCTAAGAATTTGTCCATTTCTTCCACGTTGTCCATTTTATTGGCATACAACTGCTGATAGTAGTCTCTTATGATCCTTTGTATTTCTGTGTTGTCTGTTGTGATCTCTCCATTTTCATTTCTAATTTTATTGATTTGATTTTTCTCTCTTTGCTTCTTGATGAGTCTGGCTAATGGTTTGTCAATTTCATTTATCCTTTCAAAGAACCAGCTTTTGGCTTTGTTGATTTTTGCTATGGTCTCTTTTGTTTCTTTTGCATTTATTTCTGCCCTAATTTTTAAGATTTCTTTCCTTCAACTGACTCTGGGGTTCTCCGATTCTTCTTTTTCTAGTTGCTTTAGTTGTAGAGTTAGGTTATTTATTTGACTTTTTTCTTGTTTCTTGAGGTATGCCTGTATTGCTATGAACTTTCCTCTTAGCACTGCTTTTATAGTGTCCCACAGGTTTTGGGTTGTTGTGTTTTCATTTTCATTAGTTTCTATGCCTATTTTGATTTCTTTTTTGATTTCTTCTGTGATTTGTTGGTTATTCAGTAGTGTGTTGTTCAACTTCCATATGTTGGAATTTTTAATAGTTTTTCTCCTGTAATTGAGATCTAATCTTAATGCATTATGGTCAGAAAAGATGCTTGGAATGATTTCGATTTTTCTGAATTTATCAAGTTTAGATTTATGGCCCAGGATGTGATCTATCCTGGAGAAGGTTCCATGAGCACTTGAAAAAAAAGGTGAAATTCATTGTTTTGGGGTGAAATGTCCTATAGATATCAATTAGGTCTAACTGATCTAATGTATCATTTAAAGTTTGTGTTTCTTTGTTAATTTTCTGTTTAGTTGATCTGTCCATAGGTGTGAGTGGGGTATTAAAGTCTCCCACTATTATTGTGTTATTGTTGATTTCTTCTTTCATACTTGTTAGCATTTGTCTTACATATTGTGGTGCTCCTATATTGGGTGCATATATATTTATAATTGTTATATCTTCTTCTTGGATTGATCCTTTGATCATTACATAGTGGCCTTCTTTGTCTCTTTCCACAGCCTTTGTTTTAAAGTCTATTTTATCAGATATGAGTATTGCCACTCCTGCTTTCTTTTGCTCTCTGTTTGCGTGGTATATCTTTTTCCAGCCCTTCACTTTCAGTCTGTATGTGTCCCTGTTTTGAGGTGGGTCTCTTGTAAGCAGCATATAGAGGGGTCTTGTTTTTGTATCCATTCGGCCAGTCTTTGACTTTTGGTTGGGGTGTTCAACCCATTTACGTTTAAGGTAATTATTGATAAGTATGATCCCGTTACCATTTACTTTATTGTTTTGGGTTCGGGTTTATACACCCTTTTCATGTTTCCTGTCTAGAGAATATCCTTTAGAATTTGTTGGAGAGCTGGTTTGGTGGTGCTGAATTCTCTCAGCTTTTGCTTGTCTGTAAAGCTTTTGATTTCTCCTTCGTATTTGAATGAGATCCTTGCTGGGTACAGTAATCTGGGCTGTAGGTTATTGTCTTTCATCACTTTAAGTATATCTTGCCATTCCCTCCTGGCCTGAAGAGTTTCTATTGAAAGATCAGCTGTTATCCTTATGGGAATCCCCTTGTGTATTATTTGTTGTTTTTCCCTTGCTGCTTTTAATATTTGTTCTTTGTGTTTGATCTTTGTTAATTTGATTAATATTTGTCTTTGGGTGTTTCGCCTTGGGTTTATCCTATTTGGAACTCTCTGTGTTTCTTGGACTTGGGTGATTATTTCCTTCCCCATTTTAGGGAAGTTTTCAACTATTATCTCCTCAAGGATTTTCTCAGTGATCTTTCTTTCTGTCTTCTTCTTCTGGGACTCCTATAATTCGAATGTTGGAGCGTTTCATATTGTCCTGGAGGTCTCTGAGATTGTCCTCGTTTCTTTTAATTCGTTTTTCTTGTTTCCTCTCTGATTCATTTATTTCTACCATTCTATCTTCTATTTCACTAATCCTATCTTCTGCCTCCGTTATTCTACTATTTGTTGCCTCCAGAGTGTTTCTGATCTCATTTATTGCGTTATTCATTATATTTTGACTCTTTTTTATTTCTTCTAGATCCTTGTTAAACCTTTCTTGCATCTTCTCAATCCTTGTCTCTAGGCTATTAATCTGTGATTCCATTTTGATTTCAAGATTTTGGATCATTTTCACTATCAATATTTGGAATTCCTTCTCAGGTAGATTCCCTACTTCTTCCTCTTTTGTTTGGTTTGGTGGGCAACTCTCCTGTTCCTTTACCTGCTGAGTATTCCTCTGTCTCTTCATCTTGGTTATATTGCTGTGTTTGGGGTGGCCTTTTTATATTCTGGTAATTTGTGGAGTTCTCTTTATTATGGAACTTCCTCACTGTGGGTGGTGTTCTATCACTGGCTTGTCAAGGTTTCCTGGTTAGGGAGGCTTGTGTTGGAGTTCTGGTGGGTGGAGCTGGGTTTCTTCTCTCTGGAGTACAGTGGCATGACCAGTAATGGGTTATGACACATCAAAGGTTTTGGAGTAATTTTGAGCTGCCTGTATATTGAAGCTCAGGGGAGTGTTCCTGTGTTGCTGGAGAATTTGAGTGGTATGTCTTGTTTTGGAACTTGTTGGCTCTTGGGTGGAGCTTGGTTTCGGTGTAGGTATGAAGGCATTTGATGAGCTCTTATTGCTTAATGCTCCCTGAATTCAAGAGTTCTCTAATGTTTTCAGGCTTTGGATTTAAGCCTCGTGCTTCTGGTTTTCAGTTTTATTTTTACAGTAGTCTCTAGACTTCTCCAGGTTAAAGATGAAAAGTTTCTCCACATTGAGGGACACTCAGAGAGGTTCACTGAGTTACAAGGAGAAGAGAAGATGGAGGGGGTAGTTAGAGGTAACTGGAATGAGATGTGGTAAGATCAAAAGAGGAGAGAGCAAGCTAACCAGTAGTCACTTCCTTATGTGTGTTCCATAGTCTGGACCGCTCAGAGGTATTTACAGAGTTATACAGGGAAGAGGAGAGGGAGGAAGTAGACAGAGGTGGCCAGGAGGATAAGAGAGAGGAATGAGAAGGAGAGAGACAAATCCTGCCAGTAACCAGTTCCTTAGGTGTTCTCCACCATCTGGAAGACACAGACATTCACAGAGTTGGATAGAGAAGAGATGGGGGAGAAAAGAGACAGAGGCCACCTGGTGGAGAGAAAGGAGAGTCCAAAGGAGGAGAGAGTGGTCAAGCCAGTAATCTCGCTCTCAGGTAAACTTGGGTAGTGAAGTTTGGGTTTTTAAATGTACAAAATTGACAACAAAAACCTAAGAGCAAAGATTAAAAATCTAGAGTAGAGGTTGGATTTTCAAAAATACAATATTAAAGAAAAGAAGCAGAAGGAAAAAGGAAGAAAGAAAAAAAAAGAAAAAAAAACAAGAATTATTAAAAAAAAAAAACACCAACAACCATCCAAAGGCTATATATGGTGTTTGCCTTTAAAAAAAAAGTCTTTTTTTTTTAAGTAGTAATAGTAGGTTATAGAAATAAAAATTAGAGGAGAAATAGAAGACAACAATTTTAAAAAAGTTAGAAAAAAAAACCAACAACAACAAAAAAAAGGAATGATTTTAAAAGTAGTAAAAATATATCTGGCCCTTCTCTGATGTTGTGGGCCATGTGGGATCACTTCCAAGGTTGTTCCCTCTGTTTAACTTCTGTTTGCTGGTTTTTTAGGCTCACTAGTTCAGTCGCGCTGTGGGGAGGGGGGATACTGCAAACAAATAGCACTGTCGTGTGCACACAGTATCTCTGCCCCGCTTGACCTGTCCCTTCTCGCAGTGCACAAACCGCTCCGGCTCTACGATGCTCAGCCGGGAACCGTCTGGGGCTGGCCCTAGGCTGCGTGCACTTCCCTGGTCCAAGCCGCTCAGGTTCAGCGCTCAGGCAGCCCTCAGAGGCTCAGATTCGGCTGGGATTGTGCTTTGTGCCCTTCCCAGGTCCGAGTAGCTCAGGAGTTTGGCGAGCGCAATCGCCGCGGCTTGTCACCTTTTCTGCCGCTGCTGCTCAGCTTTCTGGGTGGACCGCTGGCGCCCCCCGTGAGGCAGATTGTGACTGTCCAGCACCCCCAGAAGTCTTAGCAAAGAAGCCTGCTTGCAGTTAGATAAGTAAAGTCTCTCCGGATCTGCAATTGCCCCTTTCCAGTCCTTACGGCTCTGGCTGCCTGTCCCCGGCGGGGAATGGTCTGCAGCCGGCTTTTTCCGTTCCGTCCTTTGTTCTGTGCTCGGTCCTGGCGGTGTCTTACATTCGAGTTTTTCGCGTGGTAGCTATCCCACAGTCTGGTTTGCTAGCCCAAGTTAGATCGTTCTGGTTGCGCGTGGGGCGTTCCTGCCGGATTCTTACAAAGCTCTGCAGCCTGCGCCTCCCACGCTTCCCTGCCCTGCCCCCACTTCCTAGTGGTGGATGCAGGCATCTGTGCTGCTTTTCCGCTGGGGGAGTTACTGTTGGGCTTGTAATCTCTTGGTTTTATTTATTTATTTATTTTTCCTTCCTGTTATGTTGCCCTCTGAGTTTGCAAGGCTCGCCACAGACTTGGCAGGGAGAGTGTTTCCTGGTGTTTGGAAACCTCTCTTCTTAAAATTCCCTTCCCGGGACGGGCTTCCCTTCCCAGGACAGAGCTCCCTCCCCACCTCCTTTGTCTCCTTTTTCGTCTTTTATATTTTTTCCTACCTGTTTTTGAAGACAATGGTCTGCTTTTCTGGTTGTTTGATGTCCTCTGCCAGCCTACAGAAGTTGTTTTGTGGAGTTTGCTCGGCATTGAAATGTTCTTTTGAGGAATTTGTGAGGGAGAAAGTGGTCTTCCCATCCCATTCCTCCGCCATCTTTACAGTTTCCCTGGTCATCTGATTTTAATTCACCGATTCCAGTCTATTTTAGTTTGCTGATTCCTAGAATGTTGACGTTCACTCTTGCCATCTCCTGTTTGACCTCTCCCAATTTGGCTTGATTCATGGACCTAACATTCCAGGTTCCTATGCAATATTGCTCTTTACAGCTTTGTTGCTTCTATCACCAGTCACATCCACAACTGGGTGTTGTTTTTGCTTTGGCTCCATCCCTTCATTCTTTCTGGAGTTATTTTCTCCACTGATCTCCAGTAGCATATTGGGCACCTACAGACCTGAGGAGTTCATCTTTCACTGTCCTATCTTTCTGCCTTTTCATATTCTTCATGAGGTTCTCAAAGCAAGAATACTGAATTGATTTGCCATTCCCTTCTCCAGTGGACCACATTTTGCCAGAACTCTCCAACATGACCTGTCCATCTTGGGTGGCCCTACATGGCATGGCTTAGTTTCACTGAGTTAGAGAAGGCTGTGGTCCATGTGATTAGATTGATTAGTTTTCCGTGATTGTGGTTTCAGTCTGTCTGCCCTTTGATGCCCTCATACTAAAGTTCAGTTTCTTCTTATTCACTGTTAGTCTATAAGAAGATAATAATTTAACCTAATTTATAGAATTATGAAAGTTTCCTCATTAACTTTGAGAATTTATTTATCTTAGCTAAGTTTATACATAATATTCTTATACAATTGTAGACTGGAAAGTTCAAGGAATGAAGACTTTTATTTTTAGCTCCTAATTAACTGAAGTACTAGAACTCCATGCTGAAACTTGTTCATTCCTTTTACTATTTGACAGAAACAAATGCTTTTCAAAAATAAATAAATAAATAAATAAAACAAGGCAAAAATTAAACAATAATTCAGCACTATGCTCTGTGAAATTCATTTGAAACTATTACGCTAATTGTACATTATAATTTTTGCATTATTAGTGTAGAATATTCATAGTTATAGTAAGTACATAGTAAGCACATTTGTGTGACACAAATAATGTAGGAAAATGAAAAATTGAAGATATAATGTTTTATAAAATATGCAATATGTGAGAAAAAATTTCTTTCATTCTGCATATGACACCATATGCACAGTTTAAACTAAGCATAGAAACCCCTTGAATATCTTTGCATCTTTTCCTTCTAAGGCCCTCTGACCAAGAGAATTATTTGAGGTATAACAGGAGGAAACACCTAGCTAAGACTAGTAAGAAATAACTTGTAAGAAAGTCTAAGAAGGCAATAAATAGCTGTCACTGTATTTTTCAATATCTTAGGGATTTTTTAACCTGAATCTTAAAGCCTCTTTTAGATTTAATATGTCTTACTAAAATCAAACAATATTTAAGCCAGTGTAAACTAACATCCCTGATGTGGTATGACCAAGATTATAAGGCAAGGTTGAAGGAGTAGGAGAGACATGAAGTGGTTAGCTGGATCCATATTGATGAAATATAATGAACCTAAGTGTCAAGCTGTGTGACTGTCCCCACAAAGAAGTCATATGGGTTTTCTTGCTGCTTAAAACTGAGGGGTTATTCTGACACTGGAACATGAAGCAGGGTAATACAGAGTTTGGACACAACAAACTTATGCATTTGATACATGCAATTCAATGTTCAAAACATCATTATCTGCAATTGTTAAGATGTGGAAGCAACCTAAGCAACCGAAGTGTCAGTCGACAAATGATAAAGAAGATGTGGTACACACACACACACGATTGAATACTACCTGGTTATAAAAATGAATAAAAATTTGCCATTTGTTGTAGCATGGATGGATGGACCTGGAAGGCATTATGATAAGTGAAATAAATCAGAGAAGGAGAAATACTGTATGATATCACTTATATGTAGCATCTAAAAAGTACAACAAACTAGTGAATATAACAAAAAAGCAGACTCAGATATATAAAACACACTAGTGGTTACTGGTAGGGAGAAGGAATGGCAGAGGGGAATATAAGGAGAGGAGATCAAGAGGTACAAACAAGTAGGTATAAAAAAAGGATAAAATAAGGTACTAGAATATATTGTATAACATGAAAAATATAGCCAACAGTATACAATAATGGAGAATAACCTTTAAAATTATGAATCACTATATTGCATATCTCTAACCTATATATTATATAGCAACTATAGATGTGAAGTCAGGTGGGCCTTAGGAAGCATCACTATGAACAAAGCTAGTGGAGGTGATGGAATTCCAGTTGAGCTGTTTCAAATCCTGAAAGATGATGCTATGAAAGTGCTGCACTCAATATGCCAGCACATTTGGAAAACTCAGCAGTGGCCACAGGACTGGAAAAGGTCAGTTTTCATTCCAATCTCAAAGACAGGTAATGCCAAAGAATGCTCAAACTACCACACACTTGCACTTATCTCACACTTTAATAAAGTAATGCTCAAAATTCTCCAAGCCTGGCTTTAGTAATACATGAACCATGAGCTTCCAGATGTTCACCCTGGTTTTAGAAAAGGCAGAGGAACCAGAGATCAAATTGCCAACATCTGCTGGATCATGGAAAAAGCAAGAGATTTCCAGAAAAACATCTATTTCTGCTTTATTGACTATGCCAAAGCCTTTGACTGTGTGGATCACAATAAACTGTGGAAAATTCTGAAAGAGATGGGAATACCAGACCACCTGACCTGCCTCTTGAGAAACTTGTATGCAGGTCAGGAAGCAAGAGTTAGAACTGGACATGGAACAACAGACTGGTTCCAAATAGGAAAAGGAGTATGTCAAGGCTTTATATTGTCACCCTGCTTATTTAACTTTTATGCAGAATACATCATGAGGAATGCTGGGCTGGAGGAAGCACAAGCTGGAATCAAGATTGCTGGGAGAAATATCAATAACCTCAGATATGCAGATGACACCATCCTTATGGCAGAAAGTGAAGAAGAACTAAAGAGCTTCTTGATGCAAGTGAAAGAGGAGAGTGAAAAGTTGACTTAAATCTCAACATTCAGAAAACTAAGATCATGGCATTCAATCCCATCATTTCAAGGCAAATAAATGGGGAAAAGCTGGAAACAGTGGCTGACTTTACTTTTGGGGGCTCCAAAATCACTGCAGGTGATGACTACAGGCATGAAATTAAGATGCTTATTCCTTGGAAGGAAAGTTATGACCAACCTAGACAACATAGTGAAAAGCAGAGACATTACTTTTTCAACAAAGGTCCGTCTAGTCAAGGCTTTGGTTTTTCCAATGGTCATATATGGATGTGAGAGTTGGACTGTGAAGAAAGCTGAGTGCCGAAGAATTGATGCTTTTGAACTGTGGTGTTGGAGAAGACTCTTAAGAGTCCCTTGGACTGCAAGGAGATCCATCCAGTCCATCCTAAAGGAGATCAGTCCTGGGTATTCATTAGAAGGACTGATGTTGAAGATGAAATTCCAATAATTTGGCCACCTGATTTGAAGAGCTGACTAATTTAAAAAGACCCTGATGCTGGGAAAGATTGAGGGCAGGAGGAGAAGTGGACAGCAGAGAATGAGATGGTTGGGTGGCATTATCAACTCAATGGACATGGGTTTGGGTGGATTCCAGGAGTTGGTGATGGACAGGGAGGCCTGGAGTGCTGCAGTTCATGGGGTCACAAAGAGTCAGACATGACTGAGCGACTGAACTGAACTGATACTTCAATAAAAATTTAGAAAGATGGTAACAATAACCCTGTATGCCAGACGGCAAAAGAGACACAGATGTATAGAACAGTCTTTTGCACTCTGTGGGAGAGGGTGAGGGTGGGTTGATTTGGGAGAATGGCATTGAAACATGTATAATATCATATATGAAATGAATCACCATTCCAGGTTCAATGCATGATATGGGATGCTTTCGGCTGGTGCACTGGGATGACCCAGAGGGATGGTACGGGGAGGAAGTTGGGAGGGGGATTCAGGATGGGGAACACATGTACACCCGTGGTGGATTCATGTTGATGTATGGCAAAACCAATACAATATTGTAAAGTAATTAACCTCCAATTAAAATAAATAAATTTATTTTTTTAAAAGTTAATAGAAATTAAATAATCCTTAATTTTTCATGGAGCCCCAAAAAACCCTGAATAACCAAAACAATCCTTAGAAACAAGAGACTAGTTGGAGACATCATGCTTTCTGATATTAACTATATTATAAACTATATTAATAAAAACAGCATGGTATTGTTATAAAACAGACATCAGTGGAACAAAATAAACCCATATGTTCGTGGTCAAGTAATTTATGAGAAAGATGAAAATGAAATGGGGAATGTAACATCTCTTTAATAAATAGTGTTGGAAAAACTGTTCAGCCACCTGTAGAATAATGAAATTAAACCACTATTTTATGGGCATCTTTGATGACTCAGATGGTAAAGAATGTGCCTACAATGTGGGAGATTCAGGTTCAACCCCTGGGTCAGGAAGATCCCCCAGATAAGGGAATGGCAACCCACTCCAGTATTCTTACCTGTAGAATTCCATGGACAGAGGAGCCTGGCAGACTACTTTTGTGTCCACAAAGAGTCATATACGATTTAGGGACTGGCATATACACACACACACAGGAAAGTTACTTGAAAATGGATTAAAGATTCAAATGTAAGACTTAGAACTTCTAAACTAGAGGAAAACATAGGCTGTAAGCTCTTTGCAGTGAACATAGTAATACTTTTTTGGCTTTAAAAACAATAAAATAAGTCAAAAAGAACATAAAAATAAACAAGTGGAACTATATAAAACTAAAAAACCTTTTTTTCCAAGAAATGAAGTCATTGATAAAATGGAAAGGCAACCTAATGAATGGGAAAATATTTGTAAATCATATCTTATAATATGTTATAAGAGGTTAATATCTAAAATATATAAAGAACTCATGCAACTCAATACCAAAAACCAAACAATGCCATTTAAAATGGGCAGAGGATCTGAATAGACATTTTTTTTTTTTTTACAAAGGACATACGGATAGAGAAGGGATACATGAAAATGTGCTCAGCATTACTAACCAACAAGGAAATGCAAATCAAAACCACAATGAGTTATTACCTCACAGTTCTTGGTATAACTGTGATAAAAAAAAATAAAGACAGGAAATAAGTGTTGGCAAGAATGTGGAAGAAAGAAACACATGATCTGCTAGTAGGAATGTAAATTCATACATCCACTATGGAAAAGAGTATGGACATTCCTCCAAAAATTAAAAAAAAAAAAAAAGAAAAGAGTTACCATGTAATCTAGCAATCTCACTTTTGGATATCTCAAGAAAGTAAACCATTAACTCAAAAAATATATATATACACCCTCATGTCCATTACATCATTGGCAAATACAAAGCCAAAACATAAAAAAGCAACTTACCTGCCCATCAATGGATGAATGAAGAAAATGTGATATTGGTATTTGGCAGAAGCGAGGGGTAGGGAGTAGATGATAGTCAAAGTTACAAACCTCCAGTTACAAAATAAATAAATCCTGAGGATGTAATGTACAGCACAGTGACTATAGTTATAATATTGAATTGTATATTTAAAAATTGCTAAGAGTAGATCTTAAAAGTCATCACCACAAAAACAAACATAATTATGTATGGTGATAGATTTTAACTAGACTTATTGTGGTTATCATTCCATGGTATATAGAAATATCAAATCATTATGCTGTACACCTGAAACTGACATAATGTTATATGTCAATTTTATCCCCCTCCCGAAAAAAATTTTTGAAAGAAAGTCTTTGATCTATGTTTATCCTATTTTAGGTCTTCTCAGAATATGGAAGAATTTGCCTTATTTTGGCTTTGGAAGAGTTGACCTAATCTAATTTACAAAAGGTATAGAGACCAGAAGAGTCACTGACTCTCTTTCTGTAGATCATGGTTATCAGGAGACTAAGCTCTACCCTTAGCTGAGTTATGTCTTTTCTACAAACCAGATGAGCCACTAGCTTGAACTCATCTATACAACTTTTTCACAAACAAGTGATATACAGACCACAATGAGGTACCATTTCACACCAGTCAGAATGGCTGCGATCCAAAAATCTACAAGCAATAAATGCTGGAGAGGGTGTGGAGAAAAGGGAACCCTCTTACACTGTTGGTGGGAATGCAAACTAGTACAGCCGCTATGGAGAACAGAGTGGAGATTCCTTAAAAAACTGCAAATAGAACTGCCTTATGACCCAGCAATCCCACTGCTGGGCATACACACTAAGGAAACCAGAATTGAAAGAGGCACATGTACCTCAACGTTCATCACAGCACTGTTTATAATAGCTAGGACATGAAAACAACCTAGATGTCATCAGCAGACGAATGGATAAGAAAGCTGTGGTACATATACACTATGGAGTATTACTCGGCCATTAAAAAGAATACATTTGAATCAGTTCTAATGAGGTGGATGAAACTGGAGCTGATTATACAGAGTGAAGCAAGCCAGAAAGAAAAACACCAATACAGTATACTAATGCATATATATGGAATTTAGAAAGATGGTAATGATAACCCTGTATGCAAGACAGCAAAAGAGACACAGATGTAAAGAACAGACTTTTGGACTCTGTGGGAGAGAGAGAGGGTGGGATGATCTGGGAGAATGGCAGTGAAGCATGTATACTATCATGTAAGAAAAAATCGCTAGCCTAGGTTCGATACAGGATATAGGATGCTTGGGGCTGGTGCACTGGGATGACCCAGAGAGATGATAAGGGGAGGGTGGTGGAAGGGGGGTTCAGGGTTGGGAACTCACGTACATCTGTGGTAGATTCATGTCAATGTATGGCAAAACCAATACAGTATTGTAAAGGTAAAAAAAAAAAAATTAAAAAAAAATACACCTCAAAGGACAGTTTGAGTGGCAGAAATCAAGTTTTAGTTTTCAAGTGAGCTGCAGTTCTGGATTCTAGTTTGAGGTCCGTTTACTATAAAATGATAAAACTCTGCCACATAATTATTTCTAGGACTGGAGCTCTGTTTCTGGTTAGATAAATGTATTTTTGATAATGTTATATATTACAAACCTAAACCAGATTTTTTAGTCCAGGGACTTTGGTGGACGTTTCTGTCAGAGAAGTTTTTTAAAAGCTTCCGTTCAGTTCAGTTCAGTCACTCAGTCATGTCTGACTCTTTGAGACCCCATGAATCGCAGCACACCAGGCCTCCCTGTCCATCATCAACTCCCGGAGGTCACTCAGACTCATGTCCATTGAGCCAGTGATGCCATCAGCCATCTCATCCTCGGTCGTCCCCTTCTCCTCCTGCCCCCAATCCCTCTCAGCATCAGAGTCTTTTCTAATCAGTCAACTCTTCGCATGAGGTAGCCAAAATACTGGAGTTTCAGCTTTAGCATCATTCCTTCCAAAGAAATCCCAGAGCTGATCTCCTTCAGAATGGACTGGTTGGGTCTCCTTGCAGTCCAAGGGACTTCAAGAGTCTTCTCCAACACCACAGTTCAAAAGCATCAATTCTTCGGCACTCAGCCTTCTTCACAGTCCAACTCTCACATCCATACATGACCACAGGAAAAACCATAGCCTTGACTAGATGGGCCTTTGTTGGCAAAGTAATGTCTCTGCTCTTTAATATGCTATCTAGGCTGGTTATAACTTTTCTTCCAAGGAGTAAGTGTCTTTTAATTTCATGGCTGTAGTCACCATCTGCAGTGATTTTGGATCCCAAAAAAATAAAGTCTGACACTGTTTCCACTGTTTCCCCATCTATTTTCCATGAAGTAATGGGATGTTATTTGACTATATCACTGCCTTTGAATGCCTGGTCAGTGGTAACTTCACTGTGGCAGCTTTCCCATTTTCTTAGATGGGAAAGAGGTTTATTATCATCTAACCTCACAGAGAATTAAAAAAACAGGAGGAGTATAGCTAATGATTGAGGTTGACATCTGATCAGGATCAACTGCAGAAATAACCAACACAGGCAGATAGGATAATATTTAAGTCCAGTCCATTGGGAGGGCTGTAGCCATGGTTCAGCGGAGTAGTATGAGAGACCTGTTCTACAGCTCTGCTCCAACTTGCTCCCAAAGAGCATCCAGAAGTAGACAGAAGATCTATCCAGTAGCTGGATTTTTCATGTCTTATCTTTATACTAAAAGTAGAACAGATGCATTCTTTTTGACATCAACAGACTTTCAATCACAGAAGAACTGAAATTTTAGCACATGGCCTCACTGAAAATCAATGCATCTACCACAGAGAAAACATCCTTAACAATAGAAGGTAAAAGGTGAGAAGAATTAAAGGCAAAATTTAGTAGATATACATCATTCTGAATTTCTTTTTATGAAAGTACTATTTTTATTTCCTATAATTTCATGTTTGGGTTACATTTGTAGAATCAGTTCTCTTCATACTGGGTTTAGATTTATAGGATTTTGTTAAAATATACATCTTTGTCTCTGATTACAGATTTTCAATAACAATTTGTAACTGTGACTACAGGCAGAGAAAATTTATCGTGCTCTGCTTGTGGAATGCTTTACTTATGTATACAGTGTGTCTTGCTAGACTGAAAAGAACCTTGAAGATATTATGTATATCTCTGTTGACTTCTTTAGCTACCTTTTGAAAAACTCATATGCTAACTAAATCTTTTGTGGAAATTATCATCAACAATATGTATAGAATACTCTCTGTATTGATTGATGGTTAGACTTGATTATTGCTTAGTTGCTAAGTCATGTCCGAATCTTTTGTGACCCCATGGATGGTAGCCCGCTAGGTTCCTTTGTTGATGTAATTTCCCAGGAAAGAATAGTAGAGTAAGTTGCCATTTTCTTCTCTAGGAGATCTTTCTGACCCAGGGATTGAACCCACATCTCCTGAATTGGCAGGCAGATTCTTTACTTCTGAGTCACCAGGGAAGCCCAGACTTGTTTATACGAGTAACTGCTGCTGCTGCTGCTAAGTTGCTTCAGTCGTGTCCGACTCTGTGCGACCTCATGGACGGTAGCCCACCAGGCTCCCCCATCCTTGGGATTCTCCAGGCAAGAACACTGGAGTGGGTTGCCAGTTCCTTCTCCAATGCATGAAAGTGAGAAGTGAAAGTGAAGTCTCTCAGTCGTGTCCCTCTCCACAACCCCGTGGACTGCAGCCCACCAGGCTCCTCCGTCCATGGGATTTTCCAGGCAAGAGTACTGGAGTGGGGTGCCATTGCCTTCTCCTAAATTAATCTAAATGATGTAATAAAATATACTGGTAGTCTTATGTCTTCCTCTACAAGTGTTTCATACTTATGAGAATTCTAAAATATTTTAAAATTTTACCATTTTTTGTTTGTTTACGGATAATAATTGATCTTGATTTCAGATATCACTGGCCAAATCAAGGAAAATAGATTTGGTGGACCCAATTTCTGAAAGCTTATTTCAGGCTTTTCTTCTAGCTGTGGTGCTGATATTTCACATAGTCTTGTAAACTGCTATAGCCAAGCAGAATTATGATCTTATTTGGACACATCTAACTTTGCCATTTTTGTGTGCACATGGCTTTGGCCAATAGCAATTTGACTTTAAACGGGATCTGACAAAAGGCAAAATGTGAAGAAGGTGAAATACAAGTAGACTCACAGTGAATTCGAAGCACCCCATTTCTTTTCCTGTCAGGTTTGTAGTGTGACCTGCTTGAAGGGGCAGAAAACTAGAATGGAAGAAAGGTCTGAGAATTCAGAAGGCTCAGTGAGAAAATGCTACTGCTAAAAGAAAAAATGACCTTTACAGATTTTACTTATGGTTTTTGAACTGTTTTAGGAGTTACATTTTGAGAGAAGTAGCATTGATAGTCTTATATCTAGCCTTGTTATAGGGCATTTTATTTAAATTTAATGCTAAGGTTAATTAGGGAAGAAGGCATAGGAAAACCATTTGTATTGTAAAGAATGAACTGCTGAGTGCAAAAGGATTGGGGTAAGGAGAAGAGATATTATTTTGTATTATTTTGGGGCTTTGCTTTTGTTGTTTCCTATAAAGATTTCTCTGTTTCAGGGTCTATAAAGTTATTCCATTATATCCTACTTCATATTGTCTAGATCAACAAGAAAAACTGTTCTTTCAGAAGTCATTTGATGGAAAAAAAAAAATGTGTTCTGTCCAAAAAGTAGAAGATCTATCTTTTTTCTCCTTATCTGGTAAGTTTCTATTTGTGGGTGGCAGTTCTTGTATTACACTGTACTAGCTGCTAGATTCTTCAGAGTAAAATGTGAGAATGGAGCAAAAGAAAATTCCAATAAGAAAATGAATGAATTAACATTAATTTTTTTTGAAAATCCTTGCAACTGTCTCTGATAATAAACACATCACTCTTGTTGAAGGAGAAAAGAATAGGGAGATTTTTCAAACCTTTTTGTTCTAAAGTCTTCTAATTTATTAAAAAGAAATGATGAAACCATCTTATTCTGAAGTGACAATGTGTTTTGTTTTTTAAAGTATGTTATCACTCTATTTTAAATTATACAACCCTGAACTCACCTGTGCTTTACCTTGCTTCTCCAGGCCCTATCCAGTCTTTAGCTATAAGGTAAATTTTTCTTTCTCTAAAACTTCCTTCTCTGAATTCCCTAGTAAACACGTTCCATTTAAAAATGAGCATAATTAGCATTAGCTTATATGTTTAATTGTTTATATCTTAGTCATTTCAAATCTAGGTCTTTTCTCTCAGTGCCACTGTAACTAGCCCTTAGAGGGCAGAGTTCAAGGCTTAAGTGGGGGGTTATGATAAATTCAGGTGATCCCCCAGCAGGTGTTTCCCTAGAAGACCTCAGAATATCATTGACTTTTAACCTCTCAAGTAATATTTCTTTCTCTTAAAATAGTCACTTTGATGGAAATGTGGAAAATTACTTCTGTTAATTCATTAAGTGCTTTGACATATGGATGTATTAAAATATTTTAAAATAAGATTTGGGGTACCTAGGAGAAGATGGGTCCTGAGCACTTTAAAGCACTGGACAAAATGTAGTAATTGTAGGAAGGAACAGAAATTTAGTGGCTTCTTCCAGTTTCCCTCAGATTTAAACATAAACTTCTGGTGTTGACCATGATGTATACGATCAGACTGGGTGGAAAACATGCAAATATCTTGTATTTTGTTTACCTTTTTTAAGAAATCACATTGATATAAATTAAAAATCAATATTTTATGTATATTTTTCATATATTTTTCCTTTTTTTGGGGGGGGGGGAGTGAACTGTTTCATGAGGTGATTGGACCAGATGCCATGATCTTAGTTTTTTTTTTGTTTGTTTGTTTCCTTTATTTTACTTTACAATACTGTATTGGTTTTGCCATACATTGACATGAATCTGCTACAGGTGTATATGAGTTCCCAAACATGAACCCCCTCCCACCTCCCACCTCATATCAACTCTCTGGATCATCCCTGGGCACCAGCCCCAAGCATCCTGGAGCGTCTATGTTCCAGGAAGTAGAAATTGTACATTAAAAAAAATTGATGTCAAATTATTAAATAACTTGGATTTTACTTTCTAAAGTTTATTTTTTTTAATTTGATGACATATTTAAAGTGTGGTTACAGCAAAGTAAAGTAATATATAGAAATAAAATAATGAGAATGTTTATGAAACTGATATTAAGGACTAGTTTATGAAAAAGTCAGTTGAATTTCTGGCCTAAAACTCCACTAGTTAAAAAAAAATGATACAGAAACAACTCTCAGAATGGGATAGATTATTTGCAAATGAAGCAACTGAAATATACAATCAGCTCATGCAGCTCAATAGCGCCTCCCCCAAAAAATCCAATCAAAAGTGAACAGAAGACCTAAACTGACATTTCTCCAAAAAAAGATATACAGATGGCCAAGAGGCACATGACAAGATGCTTAACATCACTAATGTAATAATTAGTGATCCTGAGGAATGCAAATCAAAAATACAGTGAGGTACCACCTCACACCAGTCAGAATCACTTCAGTTCAGTTGCTCAGTAGTATCTGACTCTTTGTGACCCCATGGACTGCAGCACGCCAGGTTTCCCTGTTCATCACCAACTTCCAGAGTTTACTCAAACTCATGTCCATTAAGTCAGTGATGCCATCCAACCATCTCATCCTCTGTCATCCCCTTCTCTTCCCACCTTCAATCTTTCCCAGCATCAGGGTCTTTTCCAATGAGTCAGTTCTTCGCCTCAGGTGGCCAAAGTAATGGACTTTCAGCTTCAGCATCAGTACTTCCAATGAATATTCTGGGCTGATTTCCTATAGGATGGACTTGCTGGATCTCCTTGCAGTCCAAGGAACTCTCAAGAGTCTCCTACAATATTGTGGTTCAAAAACATCAGTTCTTCAGCACTCAGATTTCTTTACAGTCCAACTCTCACATCCATAGATGACTACTGGAAAAACAAAAGCTTTGATTATATGGACCTTTGTTGGCAAAGTAATGTCTCTGCTTTTTAATATGCTGTCTAGTTTGGTTATAGCATTCATTCCAAGTAGCAAGCATCTTTTAATTTCATAGCTGCAATCACCATCTGCAGTGATCCCCCAAAATAGCCTGTCACTGTTTCCATTGTTTCAGCATGTATTGCCATGAAGGCCATGATCTTAGCTTTCTGAATGATGAGCTTTAAGCTAACTTTTTCAATCTCCTCTTTCACTTTCAACAAGTGGCTCTTTAGTTTTTCTTCGCTTCTTCCCCTAAGGGTGGTGTCATCTGCATATCTAAGTTTATTGATATTTCTCACAGCAACCTTGATTCCAGCTTGTGCTTCATCCAGCCCAGCATTTCACATGATGTACTCTGCATGTAAGTTAAATAAGCAGAGTGACAATATACACAGCCTTGACATACTTGCTTTCCCAATATGGAACCAGTTCCAAGTCCGGTTCTAACTATTGCTTCTTGACCTGCATACAGATTTTTCAGGAGGCAAGTCAGGTGGTCTGGTATTGCCACCTATCTAAGAACTTTCCACAGTTGGTTGTAATCCACACAGTCAAAGGCTTTGGTGTAGTCAGTAAAGCAGAGTAGATGTTTCCCTGGAACTCTCTTGCTTTTTTGATGATGCAGCACATGTTGGCAATTTGATCTGTGGGTTCCTCTGTCTTTTCTAAATCCAGATTGAACATCTGGAAGTTACTGGTCCACAGATACTACTGAAGCTTGGCTTGGAGAATTTTGAGCATTATTTGTTAGCATGTGTGATGAATGCCAATTGTGCAGTAGTTTGAACGTTCTTTGGCAAAGCCTTTCTTTGGGAATGGAATGAAAACTGACCTTTTGCAGTCCTGTGGCCACTGCTGAGTTTTCCTAATTTGCTGGCATATGGAGTGCAGCATCATCTTTTAGGGTTTGAAATAGCTCACCTGGAATTCCATCACCTCCACTAGCTTTGTTCATAGTGATGTTTCCTGAGGCCCACTTGACTTCACATTCCAGGATGTTTTGATCTCAGTGAGTGATCACACCATCTTGGTTATCTGGGCCGTGAAGATATTTTTTGTATAATTCTTCTGTGTATTCTTCCCACCTCTTAATATCTTCTGCTTCTGTTAGGTCCACACCATTTCTGTCCTTTATTGAGCCCATCTTTGCATGAAATCTTCCCTTGGTAACTCTAATTTTCTTGAAGAGATCTCTAGTCTTTCCCATTCTATTGTTTTCCTCTATTTCTTTGCATTGATTATTGATGAAGGCTATCTTATCTCTCCTTGCTATTCTTTGGAACTTTGAATTCAAATGAGTATAGCTTTCCTTTTTTCCTTTGCCTTTCACTTTTCTTTTCTCAGCTATTTATAAGGCCTTCTCAGACAACGATTTTCATTTTTGGCATTTCTTTTTCTTAGGGATGGAGGATCTTAGATAGATGGCAAGTTCTTAGACAGATGGCAATACCAGACCATCTGAGGATCTTTCCTGAGGATCTTTCTTGAGGATCACTGCCTCTTATACAGTGTCATGAACCTCCATCCATAGTTCTTCTGGCACTCTGTTTATCAGATCTAGTCCCTTGAATCTATTTCTCACTTCCACTGTATAATCAAAAAGGATTTGATTTAGGTCATACCTAAATGGTCTAGTGGTTTTCCCTACTTTCTGCAATTTAAGTTTTAATTTGGCAATAAGGAGTTCATGATCTGAATGGCCATTATCAAAAAATATGCAAACAATAAATGCTGGAGAGGGTGTGGAGAAAAGCAGAACCTCTTACACTGTTGGTAGGAATATAAATTGATACAGCCACTATGGATGAGTATAGAGGTTCCTTAAAAAAGTAAAAATACAGTTACCATATAATCCTGAAATTCCACTCCTAGGCATATATCTGAAGAAAGCCATAGTTCCAAAAGATACATGCACCCCAGTGTTCATTGTAGCACTCTATTTACAATAGTCAGGACATGAAATAAACCTAAGCGTCCATCAATAGGTGAATATATAAAGAAGTTATAGTACACATATGTAATAGAATATTAATCAGCCATAAAAAGGATGAAATTGTGCCATTTGCAGAGATATGGATGGACCTAGAGACTGCCGTACAGAGTAAAGTAAGTCGGAAAGAGTAAAACAAGTATCATATATATATATATATACTTCCCTGGTGGCTCAGACTGTAAAATATCCACCTGCAGTGCGGGAGACCTGGGTTCAATCCCTGGGTTGGGAAGATCCTCTGGAAGAGGGCAAGACAACCCACTCCAGATTTCCTGGCTGGAGATTCCCCATGGACCAAGGTGGCTGGCAGGCCACAGTTCATGGGGTTGCAGAGTTCGGACACAACTGAGTGACTAAGCAGAGCACACAGCATATATATGTGTGTATGTGTGTATGTGTGTATAATCTATACAAATAGTACAGATGAATTTCATTCAAAGCTGAAATAGAGACACAGATGTAAAGAACAAATATATGGACACCAGGGCAGGGGGAAGTGGTGGTAGGGTCCATTAGGAGACTGTGATTGTCTGTGTATATCACTGGTGATATCATGTATCATAATATACATTTATTATGTATTATGTATCAATATATGTCATATATTATGTATATATGAAATATATTTCATTTCATCTCATATATATATGTATATATATATACATACACACTGTTGATATTATGTATAAAATAGATAACTAGTAAGAACTTACTGTAGAGAATAAGGGAAAAAGGGCATATCTGTTTGTAACACATATAGCAACCATAAAAATGCACTCCAATATACATTTGATGCAGAAAAGTAATGTTTGATTCCACTCATATGGATGCCTAGAATAGTCAAATTCTTAGAGTCAGAAAGTACATTGGTATATGTCGGGTGTGGGAAGGGAGAATGAAGAGTTAGTGTTTAACAGGGAGAGAGGTAAAAAAGATGTAAAAAATTTGGAGGTAAAAAATTTGGGAGATGGATGATGAAAGTTGAACAACAATGTTAATGTAGTTAGTGTACAGTTAAACATGGTAAAAGTAGCATGTTTATATTTTGTGACTTTTAAATTGTGACCACAATAAAATATATTTAAAAACTGAGCAAGATGAAGACAATCTACTATAAAAGGTAAGTTGCTTTATAAGAGTTCTTTACCTCAACCTACTCTAGGAAAACTTGACTTTACTTAGACAGGGAGTAGTGTTATCATAGGACTTTCCTGGCAGCTAAGACAGTAAAGAATCTACCTGCAATGTGGAAGAATCAGGTTTGATCCCTGGGTTGGGAAGATACTCTGGAGAAGGGATGGCAACCCACTGCAGTATTTTTTCCTGGAGAATTCCAGCTCCAGAGGAGCCCGGCAGGCTCCAGTTCAACTCAAATCATCTTTGTCTTAGTGACTGCTTTTATCCTAAGATGTGAAAAAAGGCACGAGTGATATCGAAATCTCATACTCAAACTTCAAATGCACTTAAGAATTGTACTTAGAATTCAGTTTGATGACTTAGAAAACTCATACACTAAACTGTAATATTTGTCAAATTCTATTATTAACTTTTGCGCTCTCACTGTGTGATAACATTAATGTCAGACTCACCAACATGTAAAGACATTGACTATATTGCTTTGTTCTCAATTGTGTTCATTTCCTTTTCATATAGGGAGAAAAGATAAATAGAAGCTTTGTGCCTTGGGGTAGAGCTACTCTCCTTCCTCCTTGAGCAAGGAACATGGCTAAGTGAATATAGAGGAGTGGGTATCTCAGGGAATTAGGAAAATGACTCTTCTACTTTCAAGTTTCCTTCTATAGACACATTTGGCAGAGCTTCTTTGCTGTTCTTCTCTGGTATCCTGAATGTTGAGAGTCTGTTATAACAATGGTGACAATACCTGACAACACATTGATGACCATGTGGAAAATGTCTCTTAAGAAATGCTTAATGAATGAATGACAAAGAAATGCATTGCATCTATATTCAAGACATTTAGCGTTTTAACATTATTCAGAGCTCATCTATTCTATAAACAATTATAGTTGTACATAAAGGATATGTTTACTAAGATCAGGTTGTTGTGCCATCTAAGATGTTAACTATAACAGTTTAAAATGAATAATTTAGCTTTTATCTGTTTCCACAGTTCAGTTCAGTTGCTCAATCGTGTCTGACTCTTTGTGACCCCATGAATAGCAGCACACCAGGCCTCACTGTCCATCACCAACTCCTGGAGTTCACTCAAACTCAAGTCCATCGAGCCGGTGATGCCATCCAGCCATCTCATCCTCTGTCATCATCCTCTGTTGTCCCCTTCTCCTCCTGCCCCCAATCCCTCCCAGCATCAGAGTCTTTTCAGTGAGTCAACTCTTCGCATGAGGTGGCCAAAGTACTGGAGTTTCAGCTTCAGCATCATTCCCTCCAAAGAAATCCCAGGGCTGATCTCCTTCAGAATGGACTGGTTGGATCTCCTTGCAGACCAAGGGATTCTCAAGGGTCTTCTCCGACACTACAGTTCAAAAGCATCAATTCTTTGGCACTCAGCTTTCTTCACAGGCCAACTCTCACATCCATACATGGCCACTGGGAAAACCATAGCCTTGACTAGATGGACCTTTGTTGGCAAAGTAATGTCTCTGCTTTTGAATATGCTATCTAGGTTGGTCATAAATTTTCTTCCAAGGAGTAAGCATCTTTTAATTTCATGGCTGCAGTCACCATCTGCAGTGATTTTGGAGCCCCCTAAAATGAAGTCTGACACTGTTTCCACTGTTTCCCCATCTGTTTCCCATGAAGTGATGGCATCAGATGCCATAATCTTCGTTTTCTGAATGTTGAGCTTTAAGCCAACCTTTTCACTCTCCTCTTTCACTTTCATCAAGAGGCTTTTAAGTTCCTCTTCACTTTCTGCCATAAGGGTGGTGTCATCTGCATATCTGAGGTTATTGATATTTCTCCTGGCAATCTTGATTCCAGCTTGTGCTTCTTCCAGCCCAGTGTTTCTCATGATGTACTCTGTTTCCTAGCTATATACAATTCTCAATCTGTATAGTTATCCTACTTTCTACTCATTTAAAATTGTTTTGAATTCATTCAATTTACCTTTGTGACAAGATCAAACATTAATATGGATCAAACGCCTGTTAGATGAGAAGAAGTTTTTATCTTCAAAGGTAATTCACTGAGGTATGTTGAATTTATAAGTTAGGAGTGGTCAGAGAAACATTGTTTTTTTAATGTAAATTTATTTATTTTAATTGAAGGTTAATTGCTTTACAATATTTATTGTTTTTTCCATACATCAACATGTATCCACCACGGGTATACACATGTTCCTCATCCTCAACCCCCCTCCCTCCTCCCTCCCCATATCTTTTATCTCATGAGTGGCATCTATTTAGAGTACATAAATGTTCTTGTGTTATTAGATACATTTTTAATCCTTTACCAAGCTTAATGTTTTATTTTGATATAATAAAATTTTTAGGGATTATACTTAAAAATTGTAATAATGACATTTGGTAAAGGTTAAACTGTTACTGTGGCTTCCCCTGTGGCTTGCTTGGTAACAAATCTTCCTGCAGTGTGGGAGACCTGGGTTCGATCCCTGGATTGGGAAGATCCCCTGGAGAAAGGAAAGGCTACCCACTCTAGTATTCTGGCCTGGAGAATTCCATGGACTGTAGTAGTTCATGAGGTCACAAAGAACTGGACACGACTGAGTGACTTTCTCTTTCACTTTTCACTTTCAGACTGTTATGACAAAGTCTATGGCTATTTCCTTTCAAACCAGTCTTTTTTTTTTTTTCTCCATATGGAATGTAAAACAAAAATGTCATACTTAAATTCGTCTTTTCTCAAGGTCTCAGGAGAAGTAGGTTGACTAAGTTGACATAAGAAACAGTATTTATTTATTCTCTTTGATATATCACATTAGGTTTATCAAAGAGTGAATCATTTACAGTTCAGTTCAGTTCAGTCGCTCAGTCGTGTCCGACTCTTTGTGACCCCATGAATCGCAGCACGCCAGGCCTCCCTGTCCATCACCAGCTCCCGGAGTTCACTCAGACTCACATCCATCGAGTCCGTGACGCCATCCAGCCATCTCATCTTTGGTCGTCCCCTTCTCCTCCTGCCCCCAATCCCTCTCAGCATCAGAGTCTTTTCCAATGAGTCAACTCTTCGCATGAGGTGGCCAAAGGACTGGAGCTTCAGCTTTAGCATCATTCCTTCCAAAGAAATCCCAGGGTTGATCTCCTTCAGAATGGACTGGTTGGGTCTTCTTGCAGACCAAGGGACTCTCAAGAGTCTTCTCCAACACCACAGTTCAAAAGCATCAATTCTTCGGCTCTCAGCCTTCTTCACAGTCCAACTCTCACATCCATACATGACCACAGGAAAAACCATAGCCTTGACTAGACGGACCTTTGTTGGCAAAGTAATGTCTCTGCTTTTGAATATACTATCTAGGTTGGTCATAACTTTTCTTCCAAGGAGTAAGCGTCTTTTAATTTCATGGCTGCAATCACCATCTGCAGTGATTTTGGAGCCCCAAAAAATAAAGTCTGACACTGTTTCTACTGTTTTCCCATCTATTTCCCATGAAGTGATGGCATCAGATGCCATGATCTTCGTTTTCTGAATGCTGAGCTTTAAGCCAACTTTTTCGCTCTCCTCTTTCACTTTCATCATTTACAGAGTGACTGTCAATTTGATGGTGTAACAAGTTCATTTCCCTTTTAATAAATGCCTGTATTACATTTAGTTATTTTTATTCACCACAGGTTATTTAGTGCCTGAAATTAGTTATGTGGGCTCTTCAGATGCAATTGAACACTTTCATAGTTCATATACAATTGAAGATTAGAATACAGGGAAATCCCTACAGGAGCATGATTCATTCCACACTGTTCAGGAAACTATAGGAGCACTTTGATTTCTGAGTCCAACAATCCTTTAAACTACTTAATTTTGAAGAACTGCAAACTAATTATATATGTGACTAATCAGATTTTTGTAATTTCTTCTCTGATGTGAGAAGACTAGAACCAGCAGTTCCTTATTTTGTGCTAAAAGTGATAATAAAAAAATAAAATTAGTCATGACATTTTGCAGCATATCAATTTTTCCTGGTTGTTTATAAATTTGATGTGTATAAAGACATTACATTAATATATTTGTAGATAAATATGAATACAAAGAATAACTATTAAAAATACACAGAACAACTATACAAAAAAGATCTTAAAGACCCAGATTAGCACGATAGTGTGATGATTCATCTAGAGTCATACATCCTGGAAGGTGGTCAAGTGGGCCTCAGGAAGTATCACTATGAACAAAGCTAGTGGAGGTGATGAAATTGCAGCTAAGCTATTTCAAATCCCCAAAGGTGATGCTGTTAAAGTGCTGCAAATATGCCAGCAAATTAGGAAAACTCAGCAATGGCCAAAGAATTGGAAAAGGCCAGTTTTCATTCCAATCCCAAAGAAAGGCAATGCCAAAGAATATTCAAACTGCTGCAGAAATTGCAGTCATCTCACACACTAGCAAAGAAATGCTCAAAATTCTCCAAGCTGGGCTTCAATAGAATGTTAATAAAAAAATTCCAGATATTCAAACTGGATTTAGAGGAAGCAGAAGAACCAGAGATTAAATTGCCAACATATGTTGGATCATAGAAAAAACAAGAGAATTCCATAAAAAAACATCTACTTCTGCTTCAGTCTCATCGACTACACTAGAGTCTTTGCTGTGGATCACAACAAACTGAGGAAAATTCTTAAAGAACTAGGAATATCAGACCACCTTACTTGCCTGAGAAATCTGTATGCAGGTCAAGAAGCAACAGTTAGAACAGGACATAGAACAACAGACTGGTTCCAAATTGGAAAAGGAGTACATCAAGGCTATATATTGTCACCTTGCTTATATAACTTACATGCAGAGTACATCATGGGAAATACTGAACTGGATAAAGCACAAGCTGGAATCAAGTTTGCTGAGAGAAATATCAATAACTTCAGATATGCAGATGACACAACCCTTATGGCAAAAAGCAAAGAGGAACTGAAGAAACTTTTGATGAAAGTAAAAGAGGAGAGTGAAAAGTTGGCTTAAAAGTCAACATTCAGAAAACGAAGATCATGGCATCTGATCCCATCACTTCATGGCAAATACATGCTGAAACAATGGAAACAGTGACAGACTTTATTTTCTTGGGCTCCAAAATCACTGCTGATGGTGACTGCAGCCATGAAACTAAAAGATGTTTGCTCCTTGGAAGAAGAGCTATGACCAACCTAGACAGCATATTAAAAATCAAAGACATTACCTTGCCAACAAACGTCAGTCTCATCAAAGCTTTAGTTTTTCCAGTAGTCATGTATGGATGTGAGAGTTGGACTATAAAAAAAGCTGAGCACTGAAGAATTAATGCTTTTAAACTGCAGTGTTGGCGAAGACTCCTGAGAGTCCCTTGGACTGCAAAGATATCATACCAGTCAACCTTAAAGAAAATCAATCCTGAATATTCATTGGAAAAACTTAGGCTGAAGCTGAAGCTCCAATACTTTTTGGCCACCTGAAGTGAAGAACTGATTCATTTGAAGACCCTGATGCTGGAAAGATTGAAGGCAGGAGGAGAAGGGGACAGCAGAGGATGAGACAGTTGGATGGCATCAGCGGCTCAATGGACATGAGTTTGAGCAAGCTCCAGGAGTTGGTTACGGACAGGGAAGCCTGATGTGCTCCAGTCCATAGGATCGCAAAGAGTCAGACATGACTGAGCAACTGAACTGAACTGAACTGAATAGGCTGTCATTTTTCTAATTATAATGCCTAAGATTGTGGTGTTCATCTCTCAAGAAGATGTTCCCTGTTTATGGCTCCGAAAAAGGAAGCAGCCTTGTCAGGAAACCCACATGGAGAGGTATTAAGGATAGACTTCAGCCAATCAGTAGTCAGAAATTGAGGCTCTCAATCCAAAATCTCACAAGGAATTCAATGCAGGCAATTACAAGTGTTTGAAAGCAGATCCTTCACAACAAGCCTCAGATGAGACCCCAGTCTAATGGAAATCTTAATAGCAGCTTTTTGAGACCCTGAATCAGAGCACTCAGTGTCTCTATGCCCTGGCTCTTTAGCTACACAAACTAAAAACGAATTGTTTTAGTCCACCAAGTTTGTAGTAATATTGTTATGTAACAATAGATAATTAATAAACTTGGTCTTCTCTCATTGACATTTTTCTTCTTATAATTTATCCACTCATCAGACACGTGATTTTTTAGCAAGTTATTACCAAATGACCTTAATTATTATATTTACAAATTTCTTTGTTCACTGAATATTTGAGTCCCTTTTTTGTACGAAATCATAGTTTAAGACTAAAGACACAACTATGGATGTCTATATCCCTCAAAATATTTGCCTATAATCATATCTCCATTTCCTCACCACCTATTTAGTTTTCAATGCAATAAAATTATTCTATTTAAATGCATCTTGCTACATTGGAGATTCTAAATTTATTGGATCCAGACTTTCACTTCAGTTATCAGTGTTCTCCTTTCTAGTTTTTTCTCCTTTGAAACATCATTCTACATGCACTTAAGAGTGTTGGTTTTTGGTTTTTTTTTTTTTTTTTTTGTATCTTTTCCTTGAATTTTGTTTCTATTATTACAACACTGTTATTTTTTTCACTTCTCTGCCCTTTTGTCCTTATTCTTTAAATATTAATATCCCTCCCAGATCTGTCTCCTTCCTGCTACATACTCTTCATAAGTGATTTCACTGTTACATATTTAGCTAATTATTTCAACTGTATAAATCCAACACAGTCCCATTTTCCTAATTTATCAGATATATATTTTCAGATATTGCTATCTGAATGTTCTACAAATAACTTTGTTTGTATTTATTAAAACCAATGTCATACTCTTGTATCTCTTTTCCAATTACTTCCAAAGGTGTCAAACTATACTCTTCCTGAACTTCATGTTTCCACCAAATATCCAAGCATGCAAGTCAAATCGTTTGATGCCATCAATTTCCTTCTCTCTCAAACCACCTGGCCCTCTTCTCCTCTTCCATATAAACAGCCCCTGCCAATGCTTGTAGTAACAAATATCGGAGGAATTCATCTTTTTCTATTCCTATTTTCATTGTTGCATTCTAGCTGGACTTACAGTGGATTTTTAAATATTTTATTTGCTTCCAGTTTTCTCCCTGTCCATGCTTTCTACTCATTATCTGCACTATCCTCAGACTGACCTTTTAAACATGTAAACCATTCTAATGTTTACCATGACTCATATACTATATTATAATAGTGTACAAGTGCCTTAATATGTTGTCTAAATTATTTGTAAAGACTGTTTCTTTTGGCTTTTTCTCCTTTTATTCCTATGCCTAGGCAATCCAGCATTATCCTCCTAACCACAGTGCTTTGCATATATTCTTTCTTCTTCCTGAAATATACTCTACCTTGTCCTTTTGAATGACTCCTACTATCTGAGAGAGAACAGAACAGCCTCCATTATAGACTTCCCAGCTACTTCCTCCTGTCCTTTCCTTCCACATTGAGTCAAAATTTACCTCTACACTTTTCATGTATGTTGCTTAATATTTCTGACAGCACTCACTACACATTATCTTATTAGGTTCTCTCTCTTGAGGCTGTGATCTCCAAGAGATCAAGGATAATGAAGGTATACCTTTCTGAATTCTCCATTAAGACTGATACATAGTCTGTACCAAATAAATTTGTAGTTTTAAAGTGAGTGATAGCACATTGTATTCTCTATTAGCCATTAATGGTCTAGCCCCAAATAGCTATTTCAGTTATTAGCCAGTTACTTAGCAGGGATGAAAGAATCTGAGATGCAATGCAGAATAGTTTGAATAAAGGAGAAAAGACCTTGAATGTGGACGAGTGGGCCAGAATGGAAGAACAGTGCAGCAGTGAAGGGTTCTGGTATTCAGAGCTCAGTACAATAGACAAGACTAAGGGAGAGAGGGCATACAGAAGAACAGGAAGGGAATCACACAGAGAAGGATGGAGTGGTGCTAATGAAACACTCAATGTGCCTTTTCTACTTCACAATCTCTCAGACCCAACTGAGTGGCCATCTTCCCTTGGATGATAAAAGTCACAGTCAGCACCAGTGATTTACTATTCACTCACTTTTCTAGTTCATTGCCAACCACTGAGTTGTGATTTATCAAAAGTAAAATGTAGATAAAGGCAAAGACATCACTTTTAAAGCTGTATGACTTTAAGAATGGAAAGACTGATACATCAATTGATGAAATTTTGGCTATCATCCAGTCCTCAAACTACAGATGCCGATGTGACAGATGGCACGCTGAAACTCTCTGTCAGCCTTGCATCCTGGGTCAGAGTGAGAACGGAGAGGTCAAGCCTCGGCATTTGATGAAGTGCTGTGTGGAAGTGTTCAGTTCTACTCCGTGTTCTCTGAGCACCACATGCCTTTTTGATTAATATAGTGCCTACATTAAGTATTTGTGATATGTTCTTTTATTTACCCATAGGATGTCAGTGTCCAAAGGGACCCTGAGAAGAGGTTTTTGGATAATTTGTTTAAACATGAAGAAACTCATATGCAGAAATTTATATTTCTTATGCAATATTAATGTGAAGTTAGGTCCAAGAAGATGAGAACACCTGAAGCACAGTTCTCAATGTCATGGTCTCCCCGTTGCTTTTCCTTTCATTTTAATTTATAGTATTTCATAACTTAGTTTTTTGTCTCACTCACCATCAAACTATTTATGTCACATTTCTCACAGTAATTATTCTCTACCACTCAAGATTCTTTTATCTGCATTTCTGGAAACATTACTTTGGTAATATTAACAGTAAAAACTTTCACATTGAAAAGGCATTGGCAAACTTTCTCTGAACTTTCAATCTATCAATTTTGAAAGATTTTAGCATGAGAGAAAAATCCTAGCATCACAACTCTCCAATATGATAAAATTGATTGCTTCATAGATTAAAGAGATCCTAATTGCTAAGATCCCTTTATGGAACACAGCCTTGTTGTGGCAAAGGGGCTAACTCAATGAAGCAATGAGACATGCCATGCAAGGCTACCTAAGACAGATGGGTCATAGTGAAGAGTTCTAAAAAAACATGGTCCCCTGGAAAGGAAAATGGCAATCCACTCCAGTATTCTGGCCTGGAGAACCTCAGGACAGTATGAAAATGCAAAAAGTTATAACACCAGAAGATGAGCCCCCCAGATCAGAAGGCTTCACCAGTATGCTACTGGGGAAGTGAAGAGGGCAATTATTAATAGCTCCAGAAACAATGAAGCAGCTAGGCCAAAGCAAGAAAGATTCTCAGCTGTGGATGTGTCCAGCAGTGGAAGGAAAGTCTGATGCTGTAAAGAACAATATTGCATAGGAAACCAGAATGTTAGGTCCATGAATCATGATAAATTGGACATGAGCAAGCAGAAGATGACAAGATTGAACATCAACATCTTAGGAATCAGTAAACTAAATGAATGAGAATGGTGAATTTAATTCAGATGACCATTATATCTACTACTGAGGGCAAGGATCCCTTAGAAGAAATGGAGTGGCCCTCAAAGTCAAAAGAACAGTCTGAAATGCAGTACTTGAGTGCAATCTCAAAAATCATACAATGATGTTGGTTCATTTCCAAGGGAAACCATTCAATATCACAGCAATCCAACTTCCAGCTGAGCTATTGAAAATCCTAAGAGATGATGTTATTAAAGGGATGCACTCAATATGTCAGCAAATTTGGGAAAGTCAATAGTGACCATAAGACTGGAAAAGTTTAGATTTCATTTCAATCCCAAAGAAAGGCAATGCCAAAGAATGATCAAATTACCAATAATTGAGCTCAATTCACATGCAAGCAAGGTTAAACTCAAAATCTTTCAAGCTAGGCCTTACCAATATGTGAGCAGAGAACTTCCAGAAGTGCAAACTGTATTTTGAAGAGGCAGAGGAACCAGAGATCAAATTGACAGCATTCATTGGATCTTGAAGAAAACGTGGGAGTCTCAAAAGACATTGCTTCTGCTTTATTGACTACACTGAAGCCTTTGACTGTGTGAGCCACAAAAAATATGGAAAATTCTTAAAGTGATGAGAGTACCTAGATACAGACATTCCACACTGTGAAGTCAAGTGGGCCTTAGGAAGCATCACTACGAACAAAGCTAGTGGAGGTGATAGAATTCCAGTTGAGCTATTTCAAATCCTAAAAGAAGATGCTGTTAAAGTGCCGCACTGAATATGCCAGCAAATTTAGAAAACTCAGCTGTGGCCACAAGACTAAAAAAGGTCTGTTTTCATTCTAATCCCAAAGAAAGGCAATAACAAAGAATGTTCAAACTATCTCACAATTGCACTCATTTCACACATGAGAAAAGTAATGCTCAAAATTCTCCAAGCCAGGCTTCAACTAAGTAAGTGAACTGAGAACTTCCAGATGTTCAAGCTAAATTTAGGCAGAAGAACCAGAGACTGACTTCTCAACATCCACTGACTCATACAAAGAGCAAGAGAATCCCAGAAAAACATCTTCTGCTTCATAGACTATGATAAAGCCTTTGACCGTGTGGATTACAACAAACTGTGGAAAATTCTACAAGAGATGGGAATACCAGAAAACCTTACCTGCTCCCTAAGAAATCTGTATGCAGGTCAAGAGGCAACAGTTAGAACCAGACTGGTTACAAATTGGGAAAGGAGTAATCAAGGCTGTATACTGTCACCTTGCTTATTTAACTTATATGCAGAATACATCATATGAAATGCTGGACTAGGTGAAGTACAAGCTGGAATCAAGACTGCTGGGAGAAATATCAACTACCTCAAACACGCACATACTTCAGACAACTCATACACCACCCTTATGGCAGAAAGTGAAGAGGAACTAAAGAGCCTCTTGATGAAAGTGAAATAGGAGAGTGAAAAAGTTGGCTTAAAACTCAACATTCAGAAAATGAAGATCATGGCATCAGGTCCCATCACTTCATGGGAAATAGATGGGGAAACAGTGGAAACAGTGTCAGATTTTATTTTGCGGGGCTCCAAAATCACTGCAGATGGTGATTGCAGCCATGAAATTAAAAGACTCTTACTCCTTGGAAGGAAAGTTATGACCAACCTAGACAGCATATTAAAAAGTAAACATTACTTTGCTGAAAAAAAGTCCATACAGTCAAAGCTATGGTTTTTCCAGTAGTCATGTATGGATGTGAGAGCTGGACCATAAAGAAAGCTGAGTACTGAAGAATTGATGTTTTTGAACTGTGGTGTTGGAGAAGACTCTTGAGAGTCCCTTGGACTGCAATGAGATCACCAGTCAATCCTAAAAGAAATCAGTACTAACTATCCACTGGAAGAACTCATGCTGAAGCTCCAATACTTTGGCCACCTGATGGGAGAAACTGACTCATTGGAAAAGGCCCTGATGCTGGGAAAGATTGAAGGCAGGAGGAGAAGGGGCTGACAGAGGTGGTTGAATGGCATCACTGACTCAATGATCATGAATTTGAGCAAGCTCCAGGAGTTGGTAATGGACAGGGAAACCTGGCATGCTTCAGTCCACAGGGTCACAAAGAGTCAGTCATGACTGAGCAACTGAACTGAACTGATGACAGTATCGGACCACCTTCCCTGTCTTCTGAAAAGCCTGTTTGTGGGTCAAGATACAACAGTTAGATCTGGACATGGAACAGTGGACTGGTTTGAAACTAGCTAACCAGTATGACAAGGCTGTGTATTTGCACCCTATTTATTTAACTTAGACGCTCAATACATCATGCAAAATGCTTGGCATGATGGCTGGAATCAAGATTGCCAGAAGAAATATCAACAATTTCAGGTATGCAGATAATACTCTCTAAAGGCAGAAAATAAAAAGGAAATAGAATTGAAGAGCTTCTTGATGGTGGTGAAAGAGGAGAGTAAAAAGCGACTTAAAACTCAACATCCAGAAAATGAAGATCATGACATCTGGTCATAGCACTTCATGGCAAATAGAAGGGGGAAAAGTGAAAGCAGTGACAGATTTTATTTTCTTGGGTTTCAAAATCACTGCTGACAGTGACTGCAGCCATGAAATTAAAAGATTCCCGCTCCTTGACAGGAAAGCTATGACAAAATAAGACAGTGTATTAAACAGGAGAGACATCACTTTGCCAGCAAAGGTCTGTGTGGTCAAAGCTATGGCTTTTCCAGTAGCCATGTATAGATGTCAGAGTTGGGCTATAAAGAAAGCTGAGTTCTGAAGAATTGATGCATTTGAACTATGGTGTTGGAGAAGATTCTTGAGAGTCGCTTGGTCAGAAAGGAGATCCAACCACTCCATCCTAAAGGAAATCAATCCTGAATATCCATTGAAGTATTTTTGGTGAAGTTCCAATACCTTGACCACCTAATGTGAGAGTCAACTCATTGGGAAAGACCTTGATGATGGGAAAGATTGAAGGCAAAGGAGAAGGGGGCAGCCAAGAATAAGACTGTTAGTTAGCATCACTGACTCAATGGACATGAATTTGAGCAAACTACAGGAGACAGTGGAGGACAGAGAAGCCTGACATGCTGCAGACCATGGGATTGCAAAGAATCAGACAGCACTTAGTGAGTCAACACCACCACAACAAATTTCTAAAAGCATTAGGAAGCTGGCCACTTGTCAAAAGATCATGGAGGAAATTACTGTATTGGCCAGGGAATTTAACTTGATGTATATTCTGTGACTGTTGATTTCATAAAGGAATGTGATGTCCATCTGAATTTCAAAATGTGTTACTATCTTAAATTTATTAATTCAAATTTGCATGCAAAGGAGTGGGCGAGTGGTTTCTTTTCCAATGCTGTGAGGAATGGAGGAATGGCAATTTTCCATCTCTAAATAATAGTCCTTACCATCAGTAGGTTATTATTTTGTCGCATACCAGTTATTCTAAAGTTTATGATAAATTATATTTAAATTAGTACTTGTGTTTTAAAATAAAATAAACCAACTTAAAATATCTTAGACATGAGGGGGAAGTGTAATGAAACTGAGTCATCAGTGATAATCAGTTGAAGCTTAGAACAGTAATCAAACCCGAAAGTTGAAAATTGCAGTTGTCTGTCATCTTTAGTTCCACATGTGCTCATTTTACTTTTCCCTGTCACTATACATTGGCTTTCAGTGCTTATCTAGTCCATGTAGGAAGCAAAAGTCACTGTGTCATTTCTCATGCTTGATTTACTTTCTTTTCTATAATCCATCAACACTTTCCTGGGAAGGAAACTTTAAGCCTCTTGGGTCTAGGTCAGAATCAACAGTATTTGAGGACTGTGAGTTATAACTGAAGTCAGGGGATGCATTGTTGAATAATTTATCAGAATCCAGAAAGACATCCTAAATAGTTATCAGTTATACATGGATATAGTTCTTTGGGGGCTTCTCAAGTGGTGCTGGGACTTCCTTGGTGGCTCAGATGGTAAAGCCTCTGTCTACAATGCAGGAGACCTGGGTTCAATCCCTGGGTCGGGAAGATTCCCTGGAGAAGGAAACAGCAACCCACTCCAGTACTCTTGCCTAGAAAATCCCATGGATGGAGGAGCTTGGTGTAGGCTACTGTCATGGGGTTGCAAAGAGTCGGACCCAACTGAGCGACTTCAACTTCAAGTGGTGCTAGTGGTAAAGAACACACCTGCAAATGCAGGAGACTTAAGAGACTTGGGTTCCATCCCTGGGTTGGGAAGATCACCTAGAAGAGGGAATGGAACCCACTCCAGTATTCTTGCCTAGAGAATCCCAGGACAGAAGGCCCTGGGGGGGTCAGTCCATAGGACCTCAGAGTTAGACACGACTGAAGCAACTTAGCATGCACACATAGCTCTTTATCAGAATATGTATGTCTATGCCCCATCTCAAAATTAAGCCAAAATCTACAGTGTATAGTCTCAGAATTTGGATTTTGAAGAAAGGACTTCCCCATGTGACTATAAGTACCTTTACCTGTTATTAAAATTGTTAATGAAATACATTTGTAAACTAGTAGAATAGATCTAGAACTAATTCTTCTTCTTGTCTCAAGCATTCAGGGATGTCACATGTAGAATGAATCATATCTGTCAGGGAATGCTGGCAGAAAATCTGATTGTAGGATGATTATTTAGCATATATGAATCCTAGACCATATCTGTGCTTGGATCAATGGCAAGATGCAATACTGTACTAGTACTCATCAGTTCAGTTCAGTTCAGTCACTCAGTAGTGTCCGACTCTGCGACCCCATGAATCGCAGCATGCCAGGCCTCCCTGTCCATCACCAACTGCCGGAGTTCACTCAAACTCAAGTCCATCAAGTCGGTGATGCCATCCAGCCATCTCATCCTTGGCCCCCAATCTGTCCCAGCATCAGAGTCTTTTCCAATGAGTCAACTCTTCACATGAGGTGGCCAAAGTATTGGAGTTTCAGCTTTAGCATCGTTCCTTCCAAAGAACACATAGAGGAGTTATAAATAAGTGAATATATATATAGCTCTTTTTCCACTGAAAATCAGAGTTATCCAATATGGGCTTCCTTGACGTTTGTGTTTGTTTTCCTTGACAGTGCGCACTTGTGTGTGTGTATAGAAATCAAATGAAAATGGTCTGTTTGGATCTGTGAGGAATTTGTAAATCATATTGCTCAGTTTTGTCTTAGAAATGTTCTTGTTCTTTCACATAACATGGAGTTAGTTACAAAGGTTTCCAACCACTCACAGAGGACCAACTATATTATTTATATATATGTCTTACCATTTTCTTTTATGCCTGCATTCTCTTAACATGGCACCATATGAAGAAAACCAAAGCATTGAAGCTGACACTATAGAAGCTTAGCTATATTAATATTGCCTGCTTGATTATGGAAGAGAATTCTGTTTTGTAAATAGAAAAATAATGCATTTTTAAAGAAAATCCATTTTAATTATTTTTTTCAATAGAGGATATTTCAATTCAGTTCAGTCACTCAGTCATGTCCGACTCTTTGAGACAACATGGACCACAGTAAGCCAGGCCTCCCTGTCCATCACCAACTCCTGGAGTTTACCCAAACTCATGTCCATTGAGTCAGTGATGCCATCCAACCATCTCATCCTCTGTCATCCCCTTCTCCTCCTGCCTTCAGTCTTTCCCAGTATCAGGGTCTTTTCAAATGAGTCAGTTCTTCACCTCAGGTGGCCAAAGCAGTGGAGATTCAGCTTCAGCCTCAGACCTTCCAATGAACATTCAGGACTGATCTTCTTTTAGATGGACTTGTTGGATCTCCTTGCAGTTCAAGGGATTCTCAAGAGTCTTCCCCAACACCACATTGCAAAAGCATCAATACTTCAGCGCTCAGCTTTCTTTATAGTCCAATTCTCCATCCATACATGACTAATGGAAAAACCATAGCCTTGACTAGATGGACCTTTGTTGGCAAAGGTCTTTTGTTGGGAAAAACATATGGACACCAAGAGGAAAAGAAGTGGGGGGTAGGGGGAAAATGATATTTAACAGCGTTTTTATTCAAAAAATTTAAATATGGTTTTAAACACCCTGATAATATTCTTTGAAGGTTAGAAAAGACATTAAGTTTTAAAGAGTCTCTATAGATTTATCCAAGGTCACTACTAATTTGCTCTGAGTGGCAAACATTTAAAAAAGCTATAGATTAATATAGACTAAGACCTTTATATAAACTATCTAACAAAAGGAAAGGAGAAATAGTTATTTTGCAATCTATCCCAAAATATAACACAAAAATCAAATCTTATTTTTGTGTCTGTATTCTTACCATGTTAACTTGCATATAATATTTCATTTCATTTGAATAGATTTTTATCATGCTATTCCATTAAAAAAAACATAGGTATGTTAATTTATCTGAATGATTCAAAGATAACTTTGATGCTTTCTGGTACCAATATACTTTTAGCAATGGTGCGAATTTATGGTATTATTTACTTCAAATTGAGAAACTAAAAACACAGAAGTCAGTATAGAAAATTCCCTTAAGGTTATAACCCTTATATATTTGTTCTAAAACTTTCACAAAAAAATAGTGAGCATTTCTTCTGAGATATTAAGGTCACTATGTGTGTATGTTAGTCAGTCATGTCCAACTCTTTGCGATCCCATAGACTATAGCTTTTAAATCGTCTGCCTATGGAATTCTCCTGGCAGGAATACTGGAGTAGGTTGCCATTCCCTTCTCCAGGGGATCCTCCTGACCCAGGGACTGAATCCTGGTCTCCTGCATTGCAGGCAAATTGCTTACCATCTGAACCACTAAGGAAGTCCAAGGTCACTATAGTTTTGTGTTAAACTCTAGGAACAATTTATCAAATTCAGAATGGTAGTGATATTAAGGGCATCTATTAGTAGGAGAATAATAAGACAATGGTGCCTGTGAGAAGAATCCCGCGGCCTCAGTTGTATATGAAAGACTTTTCTCTAAGCTGAGTTGCTAGGTATAGAAACATTAACTTTATTATCTGTTTGTTTGTATGCCTGACATGTTTAATAATTTAAGAAAGCATTTTTAATTGACCTTTTGCTCTGTCAGATGGAAGATATAGGCTTGGAATTGTGGTTCTTAATAACTACTGGACAGAAGCATCTTCAGTAGCTATAACTGAAGACAGTCTACTTATTTTTTATTTCTCCCTTAATAAACCATGTCAAAAATTACTTAACCTCCATAGTTATATTTTTAAAGGATAGTCTAGTACTTCTTTTTTAATAAGGACAGTAATTTGCATTATAAAAAAGATAGTAAAATTAGTCTTTGCTATTTTTTCCTGTGTCTGTGTTTATTTCTTAGTAAAGCAGAGTGACCTGTGCTAAATGAAAATGATAATAGCTGCCATTCATTAAGGTCTGATTAGGAACCAGGCTTAATTCTTATAATCATTTTATTCTTATAATAACTCTAAGTTAGATGTTATTAACCTAGCTTTACAAAGGGAAAAAGAGGCAGAGAATTTTTTTTTTTCAGATTCATACAAGGAGTAAGTTAGAGATCCAGAGTTCAAATAAAGACCTGTCATGCTCCAAAATTTTTCTCTTTCTTCACAAATCAATTGCCCCACTCGTAAGACCAAGAGTTAAGTAATTGGAAGTTTTTTTTTCTCTATGTGTTAACTATCGGTGTACACCAGGGACCATTGATCCTGCTTCCTGGTTACTCATATGGGACATTTTGAAGTGAGAAACAAAAATAATAAACACTAAAGTGTTAGCCAATTTTCCCTAGTGGCTCAGAGGTTAAAATATCTGCCTGCAAAGCAGGAGACCTGGGTTCGATCCCTGGGTCGGGAAGATTCCATGGAGAAGGAAATGGCAACCCACTTCAGTATTCTTGCCTGGAGAATCCCATGGACGGAGGAGCCTGTAGGCTACAGTCCATGGGGTCGTAAAGAGTTGGACAGGACGGAGAGACTTCACTTTCACTTTTCAAAGTGTTAGCCACTCAGTTGTTCAATTCTTTCTGACTCCATGGACTGTACCCTCCAGAATCCTCTGTTCATAGAATTCTCCAGGCAAGAGTATTGAAATGGGTTGCCATTCCCTTCTCCAGGGGATCTTCCCAACCCAGGGATCAAACCCAGGTTTCCTGCATTGCAGACAGAGTCTTTACCACCTGAGCCACCAGTGAAGAAAATAAACACTAAAGAGAATCTCTATTTTCCTATTCTAGAGGCACTGAGCCCATTACAAAAGAAGGAGCATCTTTACATCCTAAGGCAATGGCACCCCACTCCAGCACTCTTGCCTGGAAAATCCCATGGACGGAGCAGCCTGGTAGGCTGCAGTCCATGGGTCGCTAAGAGTCGGACACGACTGAGCGACTTCACTTTCACTTTTTACTTTTATGCATTGGAGAAGGAAATGGCAACCTACTCCAGTGTTCTTGCCCAGAGAATCCCAGGGACAGGGGAGCCTGGTGGGCTGCCGTCTATAGGGTTGCACAGAGTCGGATACGACTGAAGTGACTTAGGAGGAGATAATTGTTAGAAATGTGAGTCTTCCTTTACAGGAAAAAAAGAGAGGACTTGTTTACTACTTACTGAGATGTTCCAAATCATGCAATTCTGACTTTCAATGATACATATGATTATTATTGTTGCAGCTAATATTTCCCGAGTATTCACTATATACCTACATCCATGGCTATTGCTTTACATAAATTTTAATTTTGAGAACAATCCTTTAGGGTACACACCAGTATTACCCTCTCATTTATAAATGAGCAAACTGAGCTTTAGAGAGGTGTTGGAAACTATTCAAAGCCACAAACCTATTGAGAAGTACAAAAGGGCACCTAATCACAGGCGATCTCACTCCAGATACCTTGCTCTGAACCATGACAATGCGCTGAATCCCATTCTGCAGCTATGTGTAAAGATGCAAAGAGAAAAGCTATACAGAGAGAGAGAGAGATGGGGATAAGTATGAACAGTTATTTGACCAGTTTATGTTTACAGACTCACTTAACAGGTATTGTACGGTGTTCAAACTTTTTACTCTTTGATGAGTTTGGTACCAAAAACCTAGTTTCAGTGTGCCAGAGAGCCAAAGATTACCAGTGTATACTATGAAATTAATTTTAGATATTTGGATGTTACTGGAAACAATCAAGTTCTTAGATATAAACTACCAACCTTCCCCTCCCCTTACCCCTCCTCCTTTATTTTATAAGGTAGCAATCCCATTGATAATTTCTTCAGAATGTGATATACTGCAAAAAGAGGACAAGGTTAAGTTCTGCATTTATGGAATATTTGTAGATTTAATGAAATTTCTCTCTGTAACCAAATGATAATTTAGCTCCAATTAAAGGCTGGAAAGAGGCTGCAGCTTTATGAGTCCAGCATTGTTATGTTAAAATGTTTAGGACTCTTTTCATGATTATGATTAATAATATATATTAAATATTAAGAAGTTTAAACTGCAATTAACTGTGGCTCAGAGTATAAAGTGGTGAAGGATTTCTCAGTTCTTGTGCAAATGTTGAATAAATGTTGAATTCTTTGGGGAAATAACTTGAATATCCATTGATTTTACTAGTACAGTAATTAAATCTATTCCCTAAGGAAATACACTTTAGTGTGTTGGGAAGATGCCTATTGTCTGTGTATCTTGGTCCAGGTAAACTATTTCCTGGTTGTCAGCCCTGGGATTGTGCACTTTTCCCTACCATCATTGCCTACAAATGAGGATCTGGTCTCCATATTCTCTTGAAATTCATCTATATGTTCCCTAAACACCTTTTCTGCTACTTTACAATTGTATTATATTTAGTAAAAGTCAAGAAATACACAAAATATACAGTTTATTTAGGATTAACATTAGGATTTAGCAAAGGGCCCCATACAGATATTGATGATAATTTAAAAAACACTAAAAATTTTCTAATAGTGTTCATTGCTTTCCCAAAACAAGAGTATATCTGGATTATTCTTCAGCTTTCCCCCTGATTTTTATCTCTAAAATTTTCAATTTACTCTCTATAAGCACTACTGGGGAGAGGGGTATTAATTAAATGATATACGTCTATCTCCATTGATTTTATATTTTATTGTCTAAAACCACAAAATTTCCCAATTTCTTGAAGTGTGGATATCCTGCATATTTGAGACACATTTAACATTTATGATATTTTGATGCTGAAGTTGATCTTGAGGACTTTAATATCATACTTCTTGTCTATACTGTTCCTGATATCCATATAGAAAGCTTTTCATACAGAAATGATCATTGAATGCCTACAAAATGTGACAGATACTGGCAACACAACAGTTCCTGCCTTCAGAAAACTTAAATGAATATGTAGATTAAGCAACATGAAATTGCAAGGAATTAAATAAGTGTTAATGGGTAAATCATGAGATACCACATAGAAAGAACTCTTTACTCTTTTTGAAGTGAGAGATGGCATTTTGGAGAAAGTGATCTGAAAGAAAACCTAATCAGAAGGAAAAGAGAGAGTGCAGAATTTGGGAAGTCCGTGAAGAAATCGTTGGAAGGGTAAAAGGTGGGAGACTTGAAAATGTTCCATAGGAAAGAAGAGCATTTTCAAAAGATAGGACTGCCAGATTTCAGAGGCTTCCCTGATAGCTCAGTTGGAAAGACTCCACCTGCAATGCAGGTGATCCTGGTTCAATTCCTAGGTTGGGAAGATCCGCTAGAGAAGCGATAGGCTACTCACTCCAGTACTTTTTGGTTTCCCTTGTGGCTCAGCTGGTAAATAATATGCTTGCAATGCGGGAGACATGGGTTCGATCCCTGGGTTGGGATGATGCCCTGGAGAAGGGAAAGGCTCCACTCTAGTACTCTGGCCTGGTGAATTCCATGAACTGCATAGTCCATGGGGTCACACAGAGTCTGAGCAACTTTTACTTTGACTTCCCAGATTTCACTCAAGAATAGAGATATCTAGAAGGAGTGTCACATATCCGCTTACAACAAAAATTCACATGAACTAAAAATCCATCACATTTCTTGTATCTATCAGGGAGCTGAGCTTACAAGGTAATCACATAGCACAAAATATAAATAGCATCTTCAGGGAGAGACAAGACTTGAGCACTTGCTTATCTAGAGCAGATTCAGGTGGAGACTAGTAGAAAAATTCAGCTAGAGCAGTTAACAAATTGGTAAAAGAGAAGTATAGAGAGACAGTATGGAGCCGCTGGTGCTCTGTGCCTAGTCACTCAGTCATGTCTGACTCTCTGCAACTCCATGGACTGTAGCCCACAAGGCTCCTCTGTCCATGGGGATTCTCCAAACAAGAATACTGGAGTGGGTTGCCATGCCCTCCTCCTGGAGGTCATAGATATAAGGGGACTGGCATATTTCTGTAGATATTTTCTTTTCACCAAACCCAAAATGTTTGAGAATATTGAGAAATTTTATGAATTAGTATACGCCTATGTTAGAGATAAGAGTAGCTGCTGTGAGAGAACATAAAAATATGTCTATATCTTAATTATCTCCTATATAGAAAAATGCATTATTATCTGAATGTAAGGGGTCAAAAACAAACATATTTGGGCAGTGGTGAAAAGGAATGTAGCTAATGAAAATAAACAGCAAACAAACAAGCGTACAAACAACCTCTCTACTGTTGAAGAGGGACAGAAATGCATGCTGAATCCAGAACTAAAAACCAAGGGAGGAGTCAAGAGCAATGAGGTTACATGCTCCATAACCAGGAACACTGTGTCTACTTAAGGCTGAAACTTAAAACATCAGAGACCACCCTTTCCCACTCTGCTATTTAATCATTTAAACATAATTTTTTAAAAAAATCATGATTGACTCAATGAAGAAAAATCACTTAAAATTCAATGTGCATTCATTATCAAAGTTTCAGAAAACTCGGGGTAGTTTTTTTTCTTTCCCTACCCTGATAAAAGGCAACCATAAAAATATACAAGTTCCAAGATATTTAATATCCAATAGTGAAAACATTCCCCTTAATTGGGAACAAGTCTGTTCTTACAACTCCTATTAAACATTGTACTAGTAAAGCAAGAAGAAAAAGAGAAAAGGTATTTAGATTAAAAAGGAAGAAATAAATCTCATATATTCACAGATAACACTGTTGCCTATGTAGAAAATCTCAAAGGACCTACTCAAAAACTCCTAAAATTAATAAGTTTTTAGAAGGGTCTTAAGATACAAGGTCAACACACCAAAAACAAAATCATAATTTTAAAAAATTGTCATCTCTTAACAATCGGAAAAGCCTTTTTTTTTTTAAAGGCATTATTCAGAGTAGCATCATAAAATTGAATATTTAGGTATAAATCTAACAAAAATGACTCAGGATCTGTGTGATGAAAAGTGAAAAACACTGACGAAAGACATCAAAGACCTAAATTGAGAGAGATATATTATGTCTGTAACTCAGAAGACTAAATAGTTTTAAATGACAGTTTACCCAAATTGATCTCTAGATTCAATGAAATTCCAATTAAGGTTCCAGCATTCTACCTGTAGATATTGACTAGTTCATGTAGAATTTTCACGAAAAGGTAATGGGACTAGAAGAGTAAAACGCTTAAAAAAAAATGTTTAAGTATTCCAAGATTACTGCATTAATCAAGGCAAGTGAATAAGCATAAGGAAAATGAGAACAGAATAGAAAATCAATTAATAGACCCACGTGAATGTTGTCTACTTATTTTTGACAAGAACGCAAAGGCAGCTCACTGCAAAAGAATGGTCTTTCCAACAAGTGACAATGGGACATTTATACATTTTTAACCAAGTGGTGCTTGAACATTTATAAATATGCAAGAAATAATAATCCTTAACTATTATCTCACAACTTGTACCAAAAATTAGCTCAAAATAAAATAGACTTAAATATAAGATTAAAAAAAAAACTATAAATAGTCTCAACAGATACATGAAAATATGCTTGTGATAATCAGTTAGGCAAATAATTTTTCCTTAACATATGTGTATCAAAACACATTCCATGCAATAAAAATGAAATTGAATTTCATTAAAATGGTAATATTTTGCTTTCAGAGAGACAGTCATTTCCCCCTTTCTAAATTTTATTTTTATTGGATTATAGTTACTTTATAAAGGTTGTGTTTGTTTCTGCTGTACAGCAAAGTGAATCAGCTATATTTATACATATATCTCCTTTTCTTTGGATTTATTCTCATGTAGGTCACCGTGGCAGAGAAGGCAATGGCACCCCACTCCAGGACTCTTGTCTGGGTAATCCCACGGATGGAGGAGCCTGGTAAACTACAGTCCATAGGGTCGCGAAGAGTCGGACAGGACTGAGCGACTTCACTTTCACTTTTCACTTTCATGCATTGGAGAAGGAACTGGCAACCCACTCCAGTGTTCTTGCCTGGAGAATCCCAGGGACCGGGGAGCCTGGTGGGCTGCCGTCTATGGGGTCGGACACGACTGACGCAACTTAGCAGCAGCAGCAGCAGCAGCAGGTCACCGTGGAACACCAAGTAATCTTTCCTGTGCTATACAGTAACTTCTCATTAGTTATCTAATTTATACATAGTAGTGTATATAAGTGAAGTGAAGTGAAGTCGCTCAGTCGTGCCTGACTCTTTGCAACCCCGTGGACCGTAGCCCACCAGGTTCCTCCTTCCGTGGGATTCTCCAGGCAAGAATAGTGGAGTGGGTTGCCATTTCCTTCTCCAGGGGATCTTCCCGACCCAGGGATCTAACCTCCGGTCTCCCGCATTGCAGGCGGGAGACGTTTTAACCTCTGAGCCAAGTGTATATATGTCAATCCCAATTTCCCAATTCATCACACCCTCCTGTTACCCGCCTGATATTCATCTGTATCATTTTTCTAGATTTCACATATAAGCGATCTTATGTGACACTTGCTTCTCTTTCTGATTTACTTCACTCTGGGTGAAGTATGACAGTCTCTAGGTCCATGTGTAGTGGTCCATGCAGCAGTGGCCACGGGACTGGAAAAGGTCAGCTTTCATTCCAATTCCAAAGAAAGGCAATGCCAAAGAATGCTCAAACTACAGCACAATTGCACTCATCTCACACACTAGCACGGAGAAGGCAATGGCAACCCACTCCAGTACTCTTGCCTGGAAAATCCCATGGATGGAGGAGCCTGGTAGGCTGCAGTCCATGGGTCTCAAAAGTCTGACATGACTGAGTGACTTCACTTTCACTTTTCACGCTCATGCATTGGAGAAGGAAATGGCAATCCACTCCAGTGTTCTTGCCTGGAGAATCCCAGGGATGGCAGAGCCTGGTGGACTGCTGTCTATGGGGTCACACAGAATCGGACACTACTGAAGCAACTTAGCAGCAGCAGCAACAGGTCTATGTGTGTTTCTGCAAATGGCACACTTTCATTACTGTTTGCGGCCAAGTAATATTCCACTGTATATATGTACAACATCTTTATCATTCTTCTGCTGATGGACATTTAGGTTGCTTCCAAGATCTGGCTATTTCAAATAGTGCTGCAATGAACATTGGGAAGTATAAAACTTTTGGAATTATTGTACTCTCCAAGTATATGCCCAGCAGTGGGATGGCTGAATCATAAGGTAATTCTCATTTTAGTTTTTAAGGAGCCTCCATACTGTTCTCCACAGTGGTTGTATCAATTACCTTCCCACCAACAATGCAAGAGGGTTGCCTCTTCTGTACTCCCTCTCCAGAATGTATTGCTTGTAGATTTTTTTTTTTAAGATGATGGCCATTCTAACAAGCATGAGGTGGTACCTCACTGAAGTTTTGATTTCCATTTCTCTAATAATTACTGATGCTGAGCATCTTTTCCTGTGCCTTGTGGCCATCAGTATGTCTTGTTTGGAGAAATGTCTGCTTAGGTCTTCTGCTTGTGTTTTCATTGGGTTGGTTGGTATTTTTGATATTGAGCTATTCATATATTTGGGGAATTAATCCCTTGTCTGTTGCTTTGTTTGCAATATTTTCTCCCCTTCTGAGAAAAATTTTATGTTGTTTATTTGTGGTTTCCTTTACTGTCCAAAACGTTTGAGTTTAATTATATTCCATTGATTTATTTTTGTTTTTATTTTTGTTACTCTGGAAGGTGGGTCAAGAAAAGATCTTGCTGTGATCTGTTCCGCCTATGTTTTCCTCTAAGCGTTTTATAGTGTCCATCCTTACATTTAGGTCTTTAATACATTTTGAGTTTATTTTTGTTTATGATATTAGGGAGTGTTTTAATTTCATTATTTTACATGTAGCTGTTTACTTTTTCCCATTATCACTAATTGAAGAGATTGTCTTTTCTCTATTGTTTATTCTTTCCTCCTTTATCACAGAGTAGGTGACCATAGATGTGTGGGTTTATTTCTGGGCCTTGTATTCTATTTCACTGACCTACATTTCTGTTTTTGTGCCAGTACCATACTATCAGACTATACTACAAGAAATATACTATATTTGTAGTATGGTCTGAAGTCAGGGAGACTAATTTCTCTAGCTCCATGTTTCTTTTTCAAGATTGCTTTGGCTATTTTGTCTCTTTTGTGTTTCCATATAAATTATTTAAAAAATTCATCCTAATTCTATGAAAAATGCCCTTGGTAATTTGAAAGGGATTGCATGAATCTATCAATCTTCAAATACTAAAAAGACCCATCAAAGACTTGGAAAAAACATTTGGAGATCACACTTTTGACAAAAGTGTCTGTTTCTAGAGTATAAAACAATGCTGAAAGCTTAACAATGACAACAAGCACTAAAGTCAAATGAAAAACTAGACAAAAGATCTAGATAGATACTTCAAAGGAATATATGGATGGTAATAAGCATAGTAAAAGATGCTCAACAACATTAGTTACTACTTAATGCAAATCAAACTACATTGTGATATGACTATTCATATAACCAACAATTAAAATAAAAATATATCGACACAACTAAGGTCTGGCAAGGATGTGGAGAAATAGGAACTTTCATACATTGCTGGTGCTAATGCTAAATATACAGCCACTATAGACAATCATTTGGCTATTTCTCAAAGTTAAACAGATACTTACCATATTGCCATACAGTCCCATCCCTAGCTATTTATTCAAAAGAAATGAAAACTTATGTTTGCATAAAAATTGGTACATGAATATTTATAACCTCTTTATTCATAGTCACTGAAATTGGAAACAACTCAGATGTCATTCAACACATGAATAGATAAACTGCTCTGCAGCCAACAAATGAATATTAGTGATAAAATAGAACACACTTTGCATACAATAATATGAACGAACCTTAAATGCATGTTGAAAGCTTTGTCCAGACCCAAAGAATCATACAGTGCATGATTCTATGTGTATGATATTCTGGGAAAGACAAAGTTATAAAATTTAAAATAGACCAGTGTTTTCTAACTTTGAGGATGGGGGATAAATTAACAGGGGCAACTCAGGACAATTTTGGGAGTGATGAAACTGTTCTGGTTCACAATTGTGTTGATAGATATACAACTCAGAGAACTTGTCAAAATCCACAGAACTATAAACCACAAAGGGTACATTTTACTGTATGTAAATAAAAACAAGATGTGGAAATATTAAATATAAAGAGATGAACCTAACTATTACCTGAATGTAACAAAACAAGTAGGGAAGAAAATAACTAGCTTAACTTTGGAAAATGGTAATTTTCCTTGATACTCTTAAGATTAGTTACAAAAGGAACTGTTCACAAATGTTGAGCTTCAGGTAGTAACTTTTTTGCTCACAAAGTATGTGTTATCAATTCTGGAATTCATTTCTGTCTGTAGTAGGTGTCAACATATATATTTCTTCTCTCTATTTAATCAGAGAGGAAAGAGGCAATGCTATTACTGTAATGTTGAGCTGGCCTCCCATGTAGATCTTGGTTTCTAAGTGCCATTGTCAATGAAGTAGACAAGGTCAATTTAGAAAAGCATTTGATTGTAGGGCAGAGGATATACAAGATGAACTGACATCATTCTATGGATATTAGAAAAGAAAGTATTAGTTTAATATAGATGGAGATGTGGCAAATGCACAGAAGCCAACCAGCAAAATTTCCTAATGGCTAAAATTCAACAAGACTTCAACAATTTGAGTAACATAATAATGTTAGTAAAATAGTACTGATTATAACCTGAAAAATAAAATAAACACCCATGAGTTCATAGTGATAAGATTAATGAATAAATGAAAGAGAAAGATTCTGCTTACTAAGAAAGTTACTATAGGATTCAGAAAAATAGAAAGCCATCATCAAAACAACTCAGCATTTTTCTTTAGGCAAGTTCTACCAATCGATACCAAAATGAGTGGGCAAAAGTTTGAGGAGCAGCAGAGTTCTGCCAAAGAACATGCAGGAAATAGCAAACACCCTCTTCCAACAACACAAGAAGACTCTGCACATGGACATCACCAGATGGTCAACACAGAAATCAGATTGATTATATTCTTTGCAGCAAATGATGGAGAAGCTCTATACTGTCAGCAAAAAACAAGACCAAGAGCTCACTGTGGCACAGATCATGAACTCTTTATTGCCAAATTCAGACAGAAATTGAAGAAAGCTAAGAAATCCAATAGATCATTCAGGTATGACCTAAATCAAATCCCTTATGACTATACAGTGGAAGTGAGAAAGAGATTTAAGGGACTCTGATCTGATAGACAGAGTGCCTGATGAACTATGGACGGAGGTTTGTGACATTGTAAAGGGGACAGGAATCAAGATCATCCCCAAAGAAAAGAAATGTAAAAAAGCAAAACGGCTGTTTGAGGAGGCCTTAAAATAGCTGTGGAAGAAGAGAAGTGAAAAGCAAAGAAGAAAAGGAAAGTTATAAGCATCTGAATGCAGAGTTTGAAAGAATAGCAAGGAGAGATAAGAAAGACGTCCTTGGTGATCAGTGCAAAGAAATAGCAGAAAACAATTGAACGGGAAAGATTAGAGATCTCTTCAAGAAAATTTGAAATGCCAAGGGAACATTTCATGCAAAGATGGGCTCAATAAAGGACAGAAATGGTAGGGACCTAACAGAAGCAGAAGATATTAAGAAGAGGTGGCAAGAATACATAGAAGAACTGTACAAGAAAGATCTTCACAACCAAGATAATCACAATGGTATGATCATTCACCTAGAGCCAGATATCCTGGAATGTGAAGTCAAGTGGGCCTTAGGAAGCACCACTACAAACAAAGCTAGTGGAGGTGTTGGAATTCCAGTGGAGCTATTTCAAATCCTGAAAGATGATGCTGTGAAAGTGCTGCACAAAATATGCCAGCAAATTTGGAAAATACAGCAGTGACCACAGGACTGGAAAACGTCAGTTCTTATTCCAATCGAAAGAAAGGGAATGCAAAAGAATGCTCAAACTACCACACACTTGCACTCATTTCACACACTAATAAAGTGATGCTTAAAATTCTCCAAGCCAGGCTCTAGTAATATGTGAACCGAGAACTTCTAGATGTTCACCCTGGTTTTAGAAAAGGCAGAGGAACCAGAGATCAAATTGCCAAAATCTGCTGGATCATTGAAAAAGCAAGAGAGTTCCAGAAAAATATCTATTTCTACTTTATTGACTATGCCAAAGCCTTTGACTGTGTGGATCACAATAAACTGTGGAAAATTCTGAAAGAGATGGGAATACCAGACCACCTGACCTGCCTCTTGAGAAACCTGTATGCAAGTCAGGAAGCACCAATTAGAACTGGACATGGAACAACAGACCGGTTCCAAATAGGAAAAGGAGTACGTCAAGGCTGTATATTGTCACCCTGCTTATTTAACTTATATGCAGAGTGCATCATGAGAAACGTGGGGCTGGAAGAAGCACAAGCTAGAATCAAGATTGCCAGGAGAAATGTCAATAACCTCAGATATGCAGATGACACCACCCTTACGGCAGAAAGTGAAGAAGAACTAAAAAGCCTCTTGATGAATGTGAAAGAGGAGAGGGGAAAAGTTGTCTTAAAGTTCAACATTCAGAGAACTAAGATCATGGCATCCAGTCCCATCACTTCATGGGAAATGGATGGGGAAACATTGGAAACAATGGCTGACTTTATTTTTCTGGACTCCAAAATCACTGCAGATGGTAATTGCAGTCATGAAATTAAAAGACACTTACTCCTTGGAAGGAAAGTTATGACCAACCTAGACAGCATAATAAAAAGCAGAGACATTACTTTCTCAGCAAAGGTCCATCTAGTCAAAGCTATGGTTTTCCAGTGGTCATGTATGGGTGTGAGAGTTGGACGATAAAGAAAACTGAGTGCCGAAGAATTGATGCTTTTGAACTGTGGTGTTGGAGAAGACTCTTGAGAGTCCCTTGGACTGCAAGGAGATCCAACCAGTCCATCCTAAAGGAGATCAGTCTTGGATGTTCATTGGAATGACTGATTTTGAAACTGAGACTCCAACACTTTGGCCACCTGATGTGAAGAGCTGACTCGTTTGAAAAGACCCTGATGCTGAGAAAGATTGAGGATAGATGGAGAAGGGGAAGACAGAAGATGAGATGTTTGGATGGCATCACTGACTCAATGGACATAGGTTTGTGTAAACTCCAGGACTTGTTGATGGACAGGGAGGCCTGGCCTGCTGCGGTTCATGGAGTTGCAAAGAGTCAGATATGACTGAGCGACTGAACTGAACTGAAAACCCTTCCCAAGACAATTATCAATTACAAATCAAAATAGTAACTTTACCATGGAAAAACTCTATGGAAAAAAACTCTCAACCTAGTTGTCAAGACTAACAACACCAGTAATAAGACACATCACATCATGTACTGTTTCACATAAAATGCTGAGAAGGACACACCACTACTGTGATATTTCTACTAAAACAAACAAACAAGCATAAGCTTACTCTTACCATGAGGACTCAGAGAAACTTAGTATGAAAGAATATTTCACAAAATGGCTAATACTCTGAAAAGCATTAGTACATTGAGAGATATTATAAGACAAGTAAACCCATGCACTTATGGTCAATTAGTCTATGACAAAGGAGGCAAGAATATATAATGAAGATAACACAGTCTCTTCATTAATTCATGCTGGAAAAAGTAAATGAAAAGTGAATTTAGAACTTTTTTTTTCCAAACTTTAAACTTTTTATTTTGTATTGAGATATATCTGATTAACAATGTTGTGGTAGTTTCAGTGAATAGCAAAGGGACTCTATTTTTTATATATATATATATATATATATATATATATATATATATATATATGTATATATTCATTTTCTTCTCATCCAGGCTGGCATGTAACAATGTAACAATGAGTAGAGTTCTATGTGATATGCAACATGTCCTTGTTGGTTGTCCATTTTGAATATAGGAGTGTATACATGACCTTCCTAAACTCCCTAACTATTCATTCCACCCAGCAACCATAAATTCATTTTCTAAGGCTTTTTATTTGTTTTAATTCTTTAATTGACCAAAACCTGTTTTCTAAGTAAGATTTGTCTCAAAGTATTCTCTATGTACAACAGAGCTGACATATATTAAAGAAACTCTTGAACAAGAAAAGGCATGCTTCTTATATATATAACAAAGTCAAATGAGTATGCAAGGTTTTCATTTGTTTTTTTTTCTAATCAAGTTATATAGACTGTAAACTAAGGACACTGAAATATATCCAGAGACATAAAAGTGGTAAGTGAAAGTCTCTTAGTCATGTCCAATTCTTTGTGACCCCATGGACTGTAGCCTGCCAGGTTCCTCTGGACATTGAATTCTCCAGGCCAGAATACTGGAGTGGGTAGCCATTCCCTTCTCCTGGGGATCTGGCCAACCCAGGGGTGGAACTCAGGTCTCCTGCATTTCAGGCAGATTCTTTTCCATCTGAACCAGCAAGAAAGCCCAAGAATACTGGAGTGGTCAGCCTATCCCTTCTCTAGCGAATCTTCCTGACTCACCAATCAAACCAGAGTCTCCTGCATTGCAGGTGGATTCTTTACCAGCTGAGCTACCAGGGCAGCCCTTTCAGGGACATAAAACAAGGTACAAAAATTTCATGGTCTAAAAGTATTTAAATCATCCAGAGCTTCTTCTCTTATCACTGTAGAATTCTGTTACAAAACACTATCAAAATATATTTTAAAATAACCCCCATAGTTCCAAGTGCAATGTTAAATTTACCAAGAGAGATCTGTAACTTAGCCATTGAAAGCCTTAAGAAAGTTAGAAGACAGAAAAAACATTGAGGGTGATCGCAGATAAAAAGAATTTAAATGAGAAATTAATATAAAAATGAGAAATTAATATACCTTAAAAGACCCCATGTATTTGGCAATTAATTGTCAACTTTTAAATGTTGGGTGTATCTAAGAAGCCATAACAGGTAAAATTAGAAGATATTTATAACAGAATAAAAATGAAAAGATAATTTACTAGAATTTGTTGCATACAACTGAAACTACAATTAAATACATTGTGGAATCTTGAATAAGGTATGAAAGCAAATAATGGACACCCTAACATAAAATTTTGTGATATTGGAAAAAAATCTGTACCTAAGTTAATAATACTGTATCACATGTTCATTTCCTGTTTTTTTAGACATAGTATTTCTTTATATTCTCAGAATTAGATTAGAAGTCTCATGCCACATTCACATTTTTTAAACTGCTAAATTTCTAGACTTTTAGATGTCAGAATGCATGGAACTATATCAAAGTTTTAAGTGAATATAATTTAGAAATCTAACATTCTAGTCATACTAAGTCAAACAAGTGGAATCATAATGTCATAAATTTTTAGCTAAGCAAAAGTTCATAATTTTTATATATTATACATTATATATATGTATATAAAAGTTTCTCTATGACACTTGATAAAGTCTTGAAAATGAGAAAAAATAAAGAGATGGATCAAAGACCTAAATGTAAGACCAGATACTATAAAACTCCCAAAAGAAAACAGGCAAAGCACTCTTTGACATAAATTGAAGCAATATTATTTTGTACCAGTCTCTGAGAGTAACAGAAACAAAACCAAAAATAAACAACTGAGACTTAATCAAAATTATGAGCTTCTGTACAGCAAAGGAGACATAACAAAATGAAAAGACAATCTACAGAATGGAAGAGAATATTGTAAATGAAGTGACTGACAAAGGGGTTTGTCTCCAGGATATACAAACACTCATACAGTGTAATATCAAAAAACAAATAACACAATCAAAAATAGGCAGATGACCTAAACAGACATTTCTCCAACTTAGGCATACAAATGATCAAAATCACACGAAAAGATGCTCAACATTGCTAATTATTATAAAAATGCAAATCAAAACCACAGTGAGGTATCACTTCACATGATTCAGAATGACCATCAAAAAGTCTACATATAATAAATGCTGGAGTGGGTGTGGAGAAAAGGGAACCCTCCTATATTGTTGGTGAGGATGTAAATTGGTGCAACCATTTTGGAGAACAGAATGGAGGTTCCTTAACAAAACTAAAAACAGAGTTACTATATGATCCAGTAATTCCACTCCTGAGCATATATTCAAAACAATGAAAATTAAAGAAGATATATGTACTCTAGTGTTCACAGTAGACTACTTAACAATAGCCAAGACACGGAAGCAACTTAAATGTCCATTGACAGAGGAATGGATAAAGAGGATGTGGTGTATACATATGCAATGAAACATCACTCAGCCATAGAAAAGAACAAAACAATGTCATTTGCAGCAACATGAACAAATTTAGAGATTATCATCATAAATGAAGTCAGACAAAGAAAGAGAAATATTATGTGATATCAGTTACATTTGTAATCTAAAATAATGATCCAACAGAATTTACAAAACAGAAATAGACTCACAGATATAGAAAAGAAACTTATGATTACCCAAGGGGAACATGGGGGGGAAGGGATAAATTTGGAATTTGGGATTAGCAGATATACATTATTATATGTAAATCAGATGAACAAGTATCAACTGTATAGACAAGAAATTATATTCAGTATCTTATAATGACCTATAGTGGAAAATAATCTGAAAAAGTATATACATACACATGCAACTGAATCACTTTGCTGCATACCTGAAACATTGTAAATCAAGTATACTTCAATGGTAAAAATAAAATTTAAAAAAAATCCAAGACTGAAGAATCGTCACAGATATGAACAGGCTAAGGAAATGTTAATCAACGTTCAAAAAACTAAGATCATGGCCTCCATTCCCATCACTTCATGGCAAATAGATGGGGAAACAATGGAAACAGGGATAGACTTTATTTTTAGGTTCTCCAAAATCACTGCAGATGGTGACTGCTGCCATGAAATTAAAAGACACTTGCTCCTTGGAAGAAAAGCTGTAACCAAACTAGACAGCATATTAAAAAGCAGAGACATTATTTTGTTGACAAAAGTCTGTTTCGTGAAAGGTATGGTTTTTCCAGGAATCATGTATGGATGTGATAGTTGGACTATAAAGAAAGCTGAGCACTGAAGAATTGATGCTTTTGAACTGTGGTGTTGGAGAAGACTTTTGAGAATCCCTTGGACTGCAAAGAGATCCAACAAGTCAATCTTAAAGGAAAACAGTCCTGAACATTCATTGGAAGGACTGATGCTGAAACTGAAACTCCAATACTTTGGCCACCTGATGTGAAGAACTGACTCATTGGAAAAGGCCCTGATGCTGGGAAAGATTGAAGGAGGGAGGAGAAGGGGATGACAGAGGATGAGATGATTGGATGGCATAACCGACAGGATAGACATGAGTTTGAGCAAGCTCCAGGAGTTGGTGATGGATAGGGAAGCCTGACATGGTACAGTCCATGGGGTTACAAAGAGTAGGGCATGACTGAGCAACTGACCTGAACTGAAGGAAATGTGAGAACTAAAGGCAATATATAAACATGGATCAGATCTTAGATCAGAAAAAGTACAGTGTAAAAACTGATGAAAACAGCATAAAGACTGTAGTTTACCTAATAGTTCTGCACTAAAGTTAATTTCATAGGTTTAATTAATGTTCTATTTACGCAAGCGATTAGTATTAGGAGAAGCTAAGTGGATACTACTTAAGAAACCACCTGAACTATTTTGCAATGGTTGTGTAAATCTAAAATTACTTTAACATTAAAAAAAATAAAAAGCCCATAAGCAAGAGTGCATAAAGTGCATTGAAAGGTTTGGGATGTTAGATATACTTGGATTAGATACTGGAAGGTAGGGAGCTAGAGAGCTAAGCTACATGTCTAGGGTATACAAAAATAGGCTATTCACTCAGAAATGAGAAGTATTCTGTTTTTAAACAGGGGATTAACATGATCAGGCTTGTATTTTGAAAATCATACACTTGTTAAAACTTAGAGAATAATTTAGAAAGAGCTAAGCATGAAACTAAACCAATTAGGAAGAAAGGTCACATGGAGAAGGGGCAAGATTTGTCAGGATGGAAAGAACAGGATGGGTTTTGGAGCAATTTTGGAGGTGCAATTAAAAAAAAAAACTTGTGGGTTAAGAGAGAGGATAGTGGAAGTCAAGCAGTCTGAGATTACATCAACATTCATGCTCTAGAAGCATTAGATATTTTGCTGTGAGCTGAAAATAATACTTTAATGGTCAACTATTTAAAAGAGCTGCTTCAAAATTGGGAAGCAGCCTAATCTCAACCCTTTCCATCTTGAGATGAAATATCTACTCCCTCTATTTATATCCCTCTCTTTCTCAGAGCTAAGCCCTGTTTCTAAGGTGGGAACATGAGGTGTGATTAATAGTGTCAGATTAGAGTAGGTATTGTGTGCAAGGAAAAAAAAAAAAAAAAGCTTAGTATTTAAGCCTTGGTGCTATAAATGAACAAGGCTCTTTTTCTACCTACTTCCATTGTTTCTTTTTTTTTTTTTTTTTGTCTTTGGTAAGTTTCTCTCTCCCATATATTTCTTCTTTTATATCTATAGAATGAGGATAATCCATTTAAATACCACTTTAGCAGTTTTAGTGTTAAACATATGTAAAGGCCTAAGATCAGTGCTTGGCACTAGCACACTTGAAGTGAATGGTAATTATTACACTGAAGCTGATTTTATTGTTAGCTTTGTTCCATTAACAAACCTTCCTCCTTTCAGAAGAGGACAATAAGCCTGTTCAGTACCTGCTCATTCTCTAACACTTCACATATATCTTAAATAGAGGGAAGGGAGAGATATGGGAAAAGGGAGAAATATAGGGGACCCTATTTGAATCCCCATGTGATTATTTTAATTGCATCTCAGATTGCCAGGAAATAATTAATAATTCTCAGCACTTAGACAGCAAAATATGAAAATCTGAAAATTCAGGTGTGTTTTTAAGAGTGGGATGAAAGACAATATTCATTATCTGAATTACATGATAATAAAAAGTATAGATATATCTTTGTCAAAATATTCCTTTTATTATCAATTACACTGGGGCTTTCCTGGTGGCTCAGATGGTAAGGAGTCTGCCTAAAATGCAGAAGACCTGGGTTTAATCCCAGTATCGGGAAAATGCCCTGCAGAATGGGATGCCTATCTGCTTCAGTATTTTTGCCTGGAAAATGCCATGGAAAGAGGAGCCTGGCAGACTACTGTCCATGGGGTTGCAGAGTCAGACATGACTGAACAACAAACACTTTCACTTTAGGGGATATAATTCCCTAAGTAAAAGAGTGATATAAAAGTAGATGCAAATTTAGGGGAAATTATTAAGTTGAATATTCATTTTGAAATGCCTGGGTAATACGAGAATTCAAATATCTGAAAAGCAGTTGAATGGGCAAGTCTAAAGCACAGGTTAATAAATTAGATCAGAGGTACAGATTTAGGATACATGATATGGAATAAACATCAAAGATGGCCGAAGACAAACCAAACTATAGTATTACCCCAGAGGGGTGTGAACCATAAAGAAGGTCTATCAGTGCAGTTCAGTTCAGCTCAATTCAGTCGCTCACTCGTGTCTGACTCTTTGTGACCCAACGAATCGCAGCACGCCAGGCCTCCCTGTCCATCACCAACCCCCGGAGTTCATTCAGACTCACGTCCATCAAGTCAGTGTTGCCATCCAGCCATCTCATCCTCTGTCATCCCCTTTTCCTCCTGCCCCCGATCCCTCCCAAAATCAGAGTCTTTTCCAATGAGTCAACTCTTCTCATGAGGTGGCCAAAGTACTGGAGTTTCAGCTTTAGGATCATTCCTTCCAAAGAAATCCCAGGGTTGATCTCCTTCAGAATGGACTGGTTGGATCTCCTTGCAGTCCAAGGGACTCTCAAGAGTCTTCTCCAACACCACAGTTCAAAAGCATCAATTCTTTGGCACTCAGCCTTCTTCGCAGTCCAATTCTCACATCCATACATGACCACAGGAAAAACCATAGCCTTGACTAGATGGACCTTAGTCAGCAAAGTAATGTCTCTGCTTTTGAATATGCTATCTAGGTTGGTCATTGCCTTTTTTCCAAGGAGTAAGCATCTTTTAATTTCATGGCTGCAGTCACCATCTGCAGTGATTTTGGAGCCCAATAAAATAAAGTCTGACACTGTTTTCCCATCTATTTCCAATGAAGTAATGGGACCAGATGCCATGATCTCCATTTTCTGAATGTTGAGCTTTAAGCCAACTTTTTCACTTTCCTCTTTCACTTTCATCAAGAGGCTTTATAGCTACTCTTCACTTTCTGCCATAAGGGTGGTGTCATCTGCATATCTGAGGTTATTGATATTCCTCCCAGCAATCTTGATTCCAGCTTGTGTTTCTTCCAGTCCTGCGTTTCTCGTGATGTAATCTGCATAGAAGTTAAATAAGCAGGGTGACAATATACAGCCTTGATGTGCTCCTTTTCCTATTTGGAACCAGTCTGTTGTTCCATGTCCAGTTCTAACTGTTGCTTCCTGACCTGCATACAGATTTCTCAAGAGGCAGGTCAGGTGGTCTGATAGTCCCATCTCTTTCAGAATGTTCCACCATTTATTGTGATCCACACAGTCAAAGGCTTTGGCATAATCAATACAGCAGAAATGGATGTTTTTCTGGAACTCTCTTGCTTTTTCCATGACCCAGTGGATGTTGGCAATTTGATCTCTGGTTCCTCTGCCTTTGCTAAAACCAGCTTGAACATCAGGAAGTTCTTGGTTCACGTATTGCTGAAGCCTGGCTTGGAGAATTTTGAGCATTACTTTACTAGCATGTGAGATGACTGCAATTGTTTGGTAGTTTGAGCATTCTTTGGCATTGTCTTTCTTTGGGATTGGAATGAAAACTGACCTTTTCCAGTTCTGTGGCCACTGCTGAGTTTTCCAAAATTGCTGGCATATGGAGTGCAGCACTTTCACAGCATCATCTTTCAGGATTTGAAATAGCTCAACTGGAATTCCATCACCTCCACTAGCTTTATCTGTAGTGATGCTTTCTAAGGCCCACTTGACTTCACATTCCAGGATGTCTGGCTCTAGATTAGTGATCACACCATTGTGATTATCCACATCATGAAGATCTTTTTTATACAGTTTCTCTATGTATTCTTGCCACCTCTTCGTAATATCTTCTGCTTCTGTTAGGTCCAGATCATTTCTGTCCTTTATCAAGCCCATCTTTGCATAAAATATTCCCTTGGTATCTCTAATTTTCTTGAAGAAATCTCTAGTCTTTCCGATTCTGTTCTTTTCCCCTATTTCTTTGCATTGATTGCTGAAGAATTCTTTCTTATCTCTTCTTGCTATTCTTTGGAACTCTGCATTCAGATGCTTATATCTTTCCTTTTCTCCTTTGCTTTTCACCTCTCTTCTTTTCACAGCTATATGTAAGGCCTCCCCAAACAGCCATTTTGCTTTTTTGCTTTTCTTTTCCATGGGAATGGTCTTGATCCCTGTCTCCTGTACAATGTCACGAACCTCATTCCATAGTTCATCAGGCACTCTATCTATCAGATCTAGGCCCTTAAATCTCTTTCTCACTTCCACTGTATAATCATAAGGGATTTGATTTAGGTCATACCTGAATGGTCTAGTGGTTTTCCCTACTCTCTTCAATTTAAGTCTGAATTTGGTAATAAGTAGTTCATGATCTGACCAACAGTCAGCTCCTGGTCTTCTTTTTGTTGACTGTATAGTGCTTCTTCATCTTTGGCTGCAAAGAATTTAATCAGTCTGATTTCGGTGTTGACCATCTGGTGATGTCCATGTGTAGAGTCTTCTCTTGTGTTCGAAGTGGGTGTTTGCTATGACCAGTCCATTTTCTTAGCAAAACTCTATTAGTTTTTTCCCTGCTTCATTCCACATTCCAAGGCCAAATTTGCCTGTTATTCCAGCTGTTTCTTGACTTCCTACTCTTGCATTCCAGTCCCCTATAATGAAAAGGACATCTTTTTTGGGTGTTAGTTCTAAAATGTCTGGAGGTCTTCATAGAACCGTTCAACTTCAGCTTCTTCAGCATTACTGGTTGGGGCATAGAGTTGGATTACCGTGATATTGAATGGTTTGCCTTGGAAATGAACAGAGATCATTCCGTCATTTTTGAGATTGCATCCAAGTACTGCATTTCAGACTCTTGTTGACCATAATGGCTGCTCCATTTCTTCTGAGGGATTCCTGCCCGCAGTAGTAGATATAATGGTCATTTGAGGTAAATTCACCCATTCCAGTCCATTTTAGTTCGCTGATTCCTAGAATGTCGATGTTCACTCTTGTCATCTCTTGTTTGACCACTTAACAATTTGCCTTGATTCATGGACCTGACATTCCAGGTTCCTATGCAAGCTCTTTACAGCTTTGGACCTTACTTCTATCACCAGTCACATCCACAGCTGGGTATTCTTTTTGCTTTGGCTCCATCCCTTCATTCTTTCTGGAGTTATTTCTCCACTGATCTCCAGTAGCATATTGGACACCTAATGACCTGGGGAGTTACTCTTTTGGTATCCTATAATTTTGCCTTTTCCTACTGCTCATGGGGTCCTCAAGGCAAAAATATTGAAGTGGTTTGCCATTCCATTCTCCAGTAGACCACATTCTGTCAGACCTCTCCACCATGACCCACCCGTCTTGGGTTGCCCCACAAGCATGGCTTAGTTTCATTGATTTAGACAAGGCTGTGGTCCTAGTGTGATTAGATTGACTAGTTTTTTGTGAGTATGGTTTCAGTTTGTCTGCCCTCTGATGCCCTCTTGCAACACCTACCATCTTATTTGGGTTTCTCTTACCTTGGGTGTGGGGTATCTCTTCACCGCCACTCCAGCAAAGCTCAATCGCTGCTCCTTACCTTGGACCAGGGGTATCTCCTCACCGCCGCCCCTCCTGACCTTCAACGTGGGATAGCTCCTCTAGGCCCTCCTGTGCCTGTGCAGCCAGGGCTCCTTGGGCATGGGGTTTTTCCTCCCTGCCGCCATCCCTGACCTCGGACACAGGGTAGCTCCTCTCGGCTGTTCCTGCGCCATTGCAGCTTGGCACTCTCGGCCGCTACCCTCGACCTCAGGGTGGAGTAACTCCTCTTGGCCGCCACCCTTTGGGCATGGGGTCCTCCTGGCTTCTGCCCCTGACCTTGGATGTGGGGTAGCTCCTCTCGGCCGCACTTAGTGTGCCGGTCGCTGCCACCTGCACTTAGTGCACCATACAAATAGAACCGTTGCTGTATCAAGGTGACATTATAGCTTTCAATTCTTTAGTTAATCAAATATTTAGTAAATGTTTAATCAGAAATAATAAACTCATGGGATTTAATGGCAATTTATACTCTATATTAATAGTTTCTTTTAAAATAGGAAATTTAACAAAATTGAGGTTGTCATTCATTCATCATTAAATAGCTCAAATCTCTGACTAGCTTCGGACTTCCCTGCTGGCTCAGATGGTAAAGTTTCTGCCTAATGAAAGAGACCTGGCTTCAATCCCTGGGTCAGGAAGATCCCCTGGAGAAGGAAATGGTAACCCACTCCAGTACTCTTGCCTGGAAAATCCCATGGACAGAGGAGCCTGGTAGGCCACAGTCCATGAGGTCACAAAGATTTGGACAAGAGTGAGTGATTTCACTTTTCACTCACTGACTAGCTTACTGTACTTTCTCAGTACAAATTTTATTATTTTACATTTTTGCATTAAAATTACATTAAAATTAAAATTAGACATTATTTTGATTTTTGCATTAAAAATCAGTCCATTTTGAATTGCCCACGAGTACCTAAAATATGCATTATATAAATTATTATGTGTATTATATATAAACAGGCATATATATTAATGTATAAACACATATCAAGAAAGCTTATATTTTTCAGGGTTTTCACCAAGTTTTACTTATCCAGTTCAATAATTTTTGAGGAACTGATGAGGATCATGCTTCTTGGGAAGTCTACATCATTTAATTTATATTTTAGATTTATAAAGCAAATATTTTCCCATATCTTTCTCACATCCAGTCTTCACTTGCTCAGTTGGCATTATCAAGGCAGATAGAGCCTGAAAAGCCTTTCTATTAAAGCAACCAAACAAAAGGATAAGACTCAAGGAGCTCAGAGATCCAAAAACTAAATATTTGTTATAAACTATTACTACCTGATCTTAATAAGATAAGTCTGAACTGAGTCCTGGAACATTCAGCTGCATTTCTGATTGTTTCTGGTATCAGAACTTATAAGATTTTCTACTGCCTAGGGTTAAATGAAACTTCATCAGGGTTAATAACACTTTTTCCTTGATACCATGTAAGATTCTAAGATTTTTACTGAAGCTTATGGAAATGAAATACCAGACAAATATGCAGGTTTTTACTCTGCTGTCTAAAGAAAAAAAAATGGCACCTTCTAAAACATTTTTAAAAAACACCTTTACTATACTGTGTTAATATTACTTAAGTGTATTTGTCTTTGGGGTCATAGGACAAACTTATTTGAAAATAGCGATGAAAATAAAAGTAAGATTCACAGATTATTAGCTTACAGTCCACACCCTGAGCAGAAATACCTTTTGAAAATAGTCAAAGTATAGTTTCATGATTTAAGAGGTCATATTTAATCTGGCCACAAATTCTATCATTGATATATTTTATAAACTTTGGTCGCTTTCTTAATAAATTCCTTGGTCTTCTATGTGTTTTCTCAGTTGGAGCTTCTTGATGTCCTTTATCTATTTGCAACCTATAAGTAAGAGATTTCAGAACCAGACTATATCTAAATCTCTACATGGCACTGAGAGATCAAAGTTTATGGATCCTTGATGTTATCAAGTTTACAAAGCAACAGGACCTGGCAGACTGTGCCCTCTGAGTCATGCACTGTTGGAGTTTCACACTATTTCCAAAAGGCAAATTGATGATATCACTCTCTACTTAAAATCTTCCAATTGTCCCTCTAGCTTTTAGGATCAAATCTAAACTCTTAAACATGACCTACCCTCAAGACATTTAACAACTTGGCTCCGGCTCACCACTTCTGTCATCTTCCTCCTTCTGTGCTCTATCCTACAGAGGAGGTTTTAAGTCATCAAGCAATACCACGTTATCTTTCTGAAGTTTGGGCTTTTGCTTTAGATGTTTGCTTTGCCTCTATTATCTAGCCTCATCCTCACGGAGGTTCTATTTCTACATGACAGCATTTTTCATCTCATATAAAAAGTTCCTGTTTAGATAGGGTCTGGACCCCATCTGAGAATACAGGGACAATATCTTTCCTTCACAGTTATATTAATATTAGCACAGTGGCAGACATTTAGAAAGTTCCTGACAGGGCTTCCCTGGTGGCTCTGTGGTAAAGAATCTGCTTGCCAATGCAGGAGACATCCGTTCAACCCCTGGTCTGGGAAGATCCCACATACCATGGAGCAACTAAGCTTGTGAAGCACAAATACTGAGCCTGTGCTCTAGAGCCTGGTAGCCGCAACTACTGAATCCACGTGTTGCAACTGCTGAAGCCTGCAACTACTAGAGCCCGTGCTCTGTAACAAGAGAAGCCACCACAATGAGAAGCCTGTACACCATAACTAGAGAATAGCCCTTGTTCTCCACAACTAGAAAAAACCTGCACAGTAACACAGACCTAGCCTAGCCAAAAGAATAAATACAATTAAAAAAAGAAAGCACTTGACAAACACTTGTTGGGTGAATCAATCAATATATGAATAAATGTAGTGATTACCTTATTTGCATAGTTCTCCTACACTTTCAGCCTTCCCAGAAATGATTGTATTCCTATCCGTCCACCTCCAAACTCATTCTAGCAGTATTTTGAACTGGATACATTATTTCATTTCTAGAATAATTGATTACATCTGGATCACATTGAATGGTAAAAGTGAATTACAAATTCTTCCCCAATCCATCACAGCAAAGCTGCTTTCTGTATCCCATATAAAGAGCAGTTTAGCTTCAAAACTCCATCTTTGACCTTCTGGAAATCTGAGGCTACTGTAGTACATAACGTTCCCTTGCTGCTACTGTTGCTAAGTCGCTTCAGTCGTGTCCGACTGTGCAACCCCATAGACAGAAGCCCACCAGATTCCCCCATCCCTGGGATTCTCCAGGCAAGAACAGTGGAGTGGGTTGCCATTTCCTTCTCCAATGCATGAAAGTGAAAAGTGAAAGGGAAGTCGCTCAGTCGTGTCCAACTCTTCGCGACCCCATGGACTGCAGCCTACCAGGCTCCTCCGTCCATGGAATTTTCCAGGCAAAAAGTACTGGAGTGGGGTGCCATTGCCTTCTCCGAATGTTCCCTTAGTTCATCAGTTAAAAAGTCACTGTTTATTTCAAAGGGGGAAAAATTTAACCTCTTTCTTTAGAAAGTTATTAGCCCATCAGTTAAAAAGTCACTGTTTATTTCAAAAGGGGGGAATATTTAACATCTTTCTTTAGAAAGTTATTGTTTTAGATGAATTCTCTTGGAAATGGACTCAAGATGTTAAGTTGAATGCAGAAACTTTGTTGGGGAGTGCTCTAGAAACTAACACCTGGAATAAAGCAAGATAAACAGTATTGGGCCATGGGTGAGGTTGAAATGTGATAGCCCAGCTGATCTCCACAGGGAATTCTGCAGCTGAGATGATTCTTCTTAATTGTCTCAAGTTGAATACAAGAGTCTACATCTCTGCAGCTTCTCATCAAGTAGCCTTGTTTTTGGACTTCACCTGAGTAAGATAACTTGGGGCAAATGCAGCACTCTAAGGACAATGCTGGAACAGAAACTAATGATAGGCCATCAGCAGTTAACACTCTCAGCATCATGCTGGAAATGTTTCCAGAGAGAGCAAACATTGCTGTTCAGTCACTAAGTGATGTCTGATTCTTTGTGACCCCATGGACTGCAGCACACCAGGCTTCCCTGTCCTTCACTATCAGTTTGCTCAAATGGACATGAGTCCATTGAGTCGATGATGCCATCCAACCATTTCATCCTCTGTCCAAAAAGTTTGTTCAGGTTTTTCTATAGCTTTTATGGAAAAACCCAAACAAACTTTTTATGAACCCAATACTACATGAAGCGAGTTTGCCTAAAAGGCACAGATAGAGTAGCAGATACTGGGGTGGCTGCCCGCTTCCCTCCTTCAAGTCTTAGGCACTCAGTTTTTTCAGATGCTGAAATCAACAGCAATGCAAGCATAAATATCTATATTAAACTTATAATTTAATATATTAAATGTTTTATTCACATGTCTCTAGAGCCATATTACCATTATCTCATGGGTTCTTTGCCAAGGTTTTAAATATTGTATCATGAAGGAATGCTGCATTAATTTTCTTTTGCTACAATAGCAGATTTCCCAAATCTAAGTGTCTTAGACAGTACAAATGTGTTATCTTACAGTTATGAAGAACAGAAATCTGAAATAGGTCTCATAGGGCTAAAAATCAAAGCCTCATTAGAGCTGAGTTATTCTGGATTCTACCCTATGGAGGAACCTACTTTCTTGCTTTCTGAGATTCCTGTCTGTCGAAATTCCTTGGCTTCTGGCCTCATTCTTGCATTTTTCAAATAAGCATTGGCAAGTTGAGTCCTGTTCACATGGCCTCACCCTGACTGATTTCATAGTCTCCTTTGCAAACTCTCATTTTCTGCTTCCTTCTTTCAACATTAAGAACCCTTGCACTTATATTGGAACATCCTGTATAATCCAAAATATCCTCTCTATATAAAGGTTAGCTTATTAGCAAATTTAATTCTATTGCCTACTTTAATTCTTCTTTACCAGGTAAGGCAAAAAGAAAGTTCAAATTATATATATAATACACACATGTTGACATATTTCACGCTACTGGTTCAAATGGTTCCAGAGATTAGGAAGTGGATATGTATTAGAGTAAGAGTGGGGAGGGGGCGGTGGGGGACACCATCATGCCTAACACAGCTGCTATATGTGTGCTTAGTCACTTAGTTGTGTCTGATGCTTTGCATCCCGAGGGACTGCAAGCAACCAGGCTCCTCTGCCCTTGGAGATTCACCAGGGAAGAATATTGGAGTGGGTTGCCATGTCCTCCTCCAGGGAGCAGCAACTTTTCACATGTATTAAAACAACAAAACCCCTCCCTTTGACCCTCTTTAATCCTGTTCTGTAAGGATCCACATATACTCTCCTGACTCCTACCATTAACTTTTAGCTATCCCCCTACCCGCCCCCCCGCCCCCCCCGCCCTTGGACTGCAAAGAAATCCAACCAGTCCATTCTAAAGGAGATCAGCCTTGGGATTTCTTTGGAAGGAAAGATGCTAAAGCTGAAACTCCAGTACTTTGGCCACCTCATGCGAAGAGTTGACTCACTGGAAAAGACTCTGATTATGGGAGGGATTGGGGTCAGGAGGAGAAGGGGACGACAGAGGATGAGATGGCTGGATGGCATCACTGACTCGATGGACGTGAGTCTGAGTGAACTCAGGGAGTTGGTGATGGACAGGGAGGCCTGGTGTGCTGTGGTTCATGGGGTTGCAAAGAGTCAGACACGACTGAGCGACTAAACTGAACTGAACCCCCCATACAGTTATTGATGTGAAGAGTTGATTCATTAGAAAAGATCATGATGCCTGGAAAGGCTGAAGGCAGGAGAAGGAGGGGATGACAGAGGATGAGATGGTTGGTTGGTATCTCTGATGCAATGGACATGAGCTTGAGCAAGCTCCAGGCAATGGTTAAAGACAGGGAAACATGGCGAGCTTTGGTCTGTAGGATTGCAGAGTCAGACACGACTGAGCAACTGAACCACAACTACAGATATTTTGGGTGCGTATTATTTTTTGTCCCTGAGCAGGCTCAGCATTGCTCCAGTTGGGTTACAATGTGACTTAACCCAGGTTACTGGTATGGTGACTACAGTGAAAGTGGGGATAGAAGCAAAAAAAATATTTACCTCAAGTTCATGTAAGGATGGAATCCTAGCTTTTTAAGAGAACAATGGGCCATTTCTGAAGGTCCGATTTAAGGGATCTAGAAATTCAAGATTTTTAGGGGCATTCAATCAGATTATTACTTTCATAGGGTTCCATGCTTTTCCAATTAGGGCTTCAATCCTAAGACAAACACATTGGCAGAGTTAAGAATTTGAACTTTTCTGTAACTCTTTTATTTTTATAATTAAATTATAGCCTCACACATTACTGTTTTTGCCTTTCAGAAATGAAAATAACTTTACTCTACTTAGGAGGTCATCTGGCTTTTACACTTCCCTAAATTGGTGATTAGTTATCTCCAGACTTCATTTTTTCCCTCCCAATGCATCTGTAGTAGCCAACAAAAACTTAGGACATAGTATGCCTGAGGTAATAGGTTTGGTTGAATTTGACTTGTCATCTTAGACCCATTTGATTTTAATCGGTTTATGTTATGCCTTTGGGTTATGTCATTTTTTCAAAAGTTGTGCCCTGCCCCCTTCCCTCCTGTATTATACTCTTATCCTGAGCTCTGCCAGGCCCACAATGTAGCCTTACAGTCTTCTAGAGGGACAACCAGGATAGCTGGCCCTTGGGAGAGAAATGCTGTATAATATCCAATCTCTCTAGATATTCAGGCCTTCATCTTCCATGTTTCCTACAACACGTGCAACAACAGCATCTCTCAGTGAATCCAATAAGGCGGGTGACAGGCACACAATGCCTGCTAGAAGTCCATCTGTTGGTGGCATCCCTTCAAGGGCAATTGGCCTTACAGATGTAATGTTTGCCACTTTGGGAGTCAGCTCTGCATGCCATTCAGGGCCAAATCCCTACCACCCTTCTCTTAAGGTTACAAACATACCCGTGGATCAGATCTCCCCTCCACTTTATGGAACATCTGGTTTGTTGCTTCTTATCAATTTGTTCTTAAGCCTCCTAGGAATTCCTACAACCAGGACCCTGCCCCACTTGAAGGCAACATAGCTCCACCCAGAATATTATTAAAATACTCTTAATACCCCTAACAGGACCAGAAAACCCTTATTTCTGTTATTATCTAAAGTGGGTCTATGACAATGAGATATTTACCATTGGAAACACCCTAAATAGCTCCTAGGGAGGACTGGGGGAGGAAATCAGTGACTTACATTTCCTCAGAGCAAAAAGAGGATAAAACTTATGGCTGTTTCACCAGGTTCCCAGCCGCAAGACACAGACTTGAATTGCTTTACTTCATGATATCTATTCCCATCAGCTGTGGACAAACAAGCAATGAGTCAAGATTACAACCTCTGCAATACATGAACTGTGAAATTCCAGATATTCAAGCTGGCTTTACAAAAGGCAGAGGGACCAGAGATCAAATTGCCAACATCTGCTGGATCATCAAAAAAGCCAAAGAGTTCCAGAAAAACATCTATTTTTGCTTTATTAACTATGCCAAAGCCATTGTGTGGATCACAATAAAATGTGGAAAATTCTGAAAGAGATGGGACTATCAGACCACCTGACCTGCCTTTTGAGAAACCTATATGCAAGTCAGGAAGCAACAGTTAGAACTGGACATGGAACAACAGACTGGTTCCAAATAGGAAAAGGAGTCCGTCAAGGCTGTATATTGTCACCCTACTTATTTAACTTATATGCAGAGTGCATCATGAGAAACACTTGGCTGGAAGAAGCACAAGCTGGAATATCAATAACCTCAGATATGCAGATGACACCACCCTTATGGCAGAAAGTGAAGAGGAACTAAAGAGCCTCTTGATGAAAGTGAAAGAGGAGAGTGAAGAGGTTGGCTTAAAGCTCAACATTCAGAGAGCTAAGATCATGGCATCTGGTCCCATCGCGTCATGGGAAATAGATGGCGAAACAGTGGAAACAGTGTCAGACTTTATTTTGGGGGGCTCCAAAATCACTCCAGATGGTGATTGCAGCCATGAAATTAAAAGACGCTTACTCCTTGGAAGGAAAGTTATGACCAATCTAGATAGCATATTGAAAAACAGAGACATTACTTTGCCAACAAAGGTCCGTCTAGTCAAGGCTATGGTTTTTCCTGTGGTCATATATGGATGTGAGAGTTGGACTGTGAAGAAAGCTGAGCGCTGAAGAATTGATGCTTTTGAACTGTGATGTTGGAGAAGACTCTTGAGAGTCCCTTGGACTGCAAGGAGATCCAACCAGTCCATCCTGAAGATCAGTCTTGGTGTTCATTGGAAGGGCTGATTTTGAAGCTGAAACTCCAATATTTTGGCCACCTCATGAGAAGAGCTGACTCATTGGAAAAGACCCTGATGCTGGGATGGATTGGAGGCAGAAGGAGAAGGGGACGACAGAGGATAAGATGGCTGGATGGCATCACCAACTTGATGGACATGAGTTAGGTAAACTCCGGGAATTGGTGATGGGCAGGAAGGCCCGGTGTGCTGTGATTCATGGGGTGGAAAGAGTCAGACATGACTGAGCGACTGAACTGAACTGAATCCTACCCAGCACTGGTCAGCACTAGAGACCTTGGGGATGCCCAACTCCAATCTGAGGGTCCTAGGAGGTGGACCTGCCTCAACCTGCCTGGGAATCTGGTCCTCAAAATAGTCTCGTGACTCAACCTGCTCAGGGATCTGCCAGTCCACGGGTCTCAGGAGGTCAACATGCCTTGACTTGACCAGGGATTTGATCTCCAGGAGGTTGTTATGCCTCACACTGCCTGGGGATCTGCACCCTGACCCAGGGACGCCCGACTCTCAGGTTGCAACAGCACTGGGTCAGATAAATTTCAGAAAGACTCACCCCTAAGGAAGTCCACCCATGGAAATAGAAGGAAGCCTATTAGTTGTGGAGCTGTGCCCGGTCTTAGCAATAACTTAGGAGTCCAAGAAGAACCCCATTGCCTTTCTGGAAAGTCTAAAAGATGTCCTCCAAAACAGTGATTTTAAGGAACAAATTCCTGTCTCAGTGTGCATCAGACATCAGGATAAATTTGCAATAGCAGCAGGACCCTGCTGCCTCTTTAGATGAGATGGTCCAGACATCCACCGATATCTTTTATAGCAGAGAACAAAAGAGGGAGGCCAAGGCCCAGGAAAGGGAGAGAAGGAAAGAGATAAGGCATGCACAGATGCTGGCTGCCCTCCAGGGAAACCCCATGGCAAACCCCAAGCCCTTGAAAGACAAGGCACAAGGCAAATGCCTAATCTGTAGACAGGCGGCACATTGGGCCAAAGAGCATCCAAACCATGGCAAGTCTCCTAAAAGGAATTGTCAGAAGATCCTCCAACCAATCCTGAGGAAGTCTGGTACACTGATAGAAGCAAATTTGTCTTGGATGGGAAAAGGAGAGCCTGCAGTAGTCTCCAATTTTGAGATCATAGAGGCTTTCTACAAATGCCATCAGTTGGGACATTGGGTGGCACTCTGCTCTCAGGACTCAAGAGTCTCAAGGTCAAATGCCAAACCTTCCCTCACAATGGTTCAACAGGACTGAAGCAGCCTGTTCCACACAGCCCATCTGTCATAGATAGCCATCACGGGGCTGGAGCCAAGGGTGCAACTGGATGTGGCAGGTAGGTCCAAGAATTTCTTAGCTGGTACAGGAGCTTCCTACTCTGTCCTGACCTTCTACCATTTTGGGTGCTGCAGGGAAAAAAAAAAATACAAAAAGATTCACCTGAGCATTTTGTTGCTGGGATGGACAAATATTTTCCCACCAGTTTCTGGTGGTCCCTGAGTGTCCTACTCACTTATTGGGAAAATATCTTTCCTTGCCTTTCCTTTCCTTGCCTATTGCAGTCCTGATAGAAGATGCTTCAAAACTCTCTTTTGGGGGCAAACTGCTTTTACCAGCCACCAAGTGAAACAATTCCTGAGTGGAAGAGGTCATTTATAGATGTCTGATCAAAGAATCCTCAGATATCAAGTAATGCTGATGAAAAATCGAGGCCTCACTATATCCCCTTGTGAGGTTCTTAACCCTGCCACCCTCCTGTCTACCCCCGAGGGCTCTCCCCCCTTTCACCCTTGCCTAGAAACATTGGACCATTGGACAAAACCGCTAGAGGGATTGTCAGAAGATCCTCTGACCAATCCTGAGGAAATGTGGTACACTGATGGAAGCAGCTTTGTCTTGGATGGAAAAAGAAGAGCCTGATAAGCAGTAGTCTCCAATTTTGAGATCATAGAGGCTACAGCTTTGCCACCAGGTACTTCAGCCCAATTAGCTGAGCTAATAGCCCTGACTCAAGCCTTAGAGCTGGAAAAAGGGGAAAGAGTAGCCATTTACACTGACTCCAAGTATGCCTTTCTGGTGCTACATGCACCTGATGCTATTTGGAATGAAAGAGGCCACTTGACCACCCGAGGATCCCCAATCAAATATGGAGATCAAGTTCTTAGGATCTTGGAGGCAGTCCAGCTGTCCACTGAGGATTCAGTCTCCCATGGAAAAGATATCAAAAAGGAGCATGGAAGTGACATGAGGGAACCAAGCAGCCAATCAGGCAGCTAAGAGAGCAGCATTACAAATCAATGTCCTAATAGGGGTTGCCACCTTAGTTCCACAGCCTAATTTGCCAGAAACTCCTTCATATACTGAAGGTGAGACTATCAAAGATAAGAGTGAGGGCTTTTAAGATCATATAGGGTAGTTCCTAAAGGAGGGACTCCATTTTCTACCTGAACCTCCAATGGAAGTTTTTTTAACTCCTTACATGCCACCACTCATTTAGAGAAGAAGGCCCTCCAAAAATTACTGGAAAGGTCCTTCAGAGGAACAGGGCTCCAAATGACTATAAGGCAAGTGGTGATCTCTTGTCCCACTTGCCAATTAAACAACCCCCAAGGAGCTCAAAGACCCCAGCTGGCCCAGCCTGTCCAACGACATGGGACCTACCCAGGAGAGGACTGGCAGATGGACTTCACCCAGATGCCAGTTTCTCAAGGGTATCAATACCTATTAGTCATGATAGACACATTCACAGGATGGATTGAAGGCTTCCCCACCCGGACTGAGAAAGCTGAACAGATAGTAAAAAAAACTGCTTCATGAAATCATTCCAAGATTTGGTCTGCCTCGGTCATTACAAAGTGACAATGGGACATCATTTACTTCTAAGGTCACCCCAGGGATCTCTAAAGCATTGAGCATTATTTATTATTTCCATTGTGCCTGGAGGCCTCACTCTTCATAAAAAGTAAAAAGAGCCAACCAATCTTAAAATCAGTAATAAAAAAAAGATAACCCAGGAGACCTCCCTGAGTTGAAATGAGTCTTTACCAATAGCTCTCCTCCACATCCATATGGCCCTTAAAGAACAGGTTGGTCTCAGTCCTTATAAAATGCTATATGGCAGACCTTTTGTTTATGTCAATGACCTCTTCCTAGATCCAGAGCCTCAGAACCTCAGGTCTTATGCCATGGCCAATTGGCAATTCCAACAAAATATACACTTGTGGAGTGTCAACCAGGACACAAAAGATTCTAAAGAGCCATCACTATATGCTGCAGGGACTCAAGTCTTAAAGTCTGGAAAGATAGTTCCCCAAAGACTCAACTCCAGCCCACATGGAAGGGCCCCTACCCTGTAATACTTTCTACTCCCACAGCAGTCAAGTTACCAGGACATGACTCCTGGATTCACTACTCACAAGTCAAGTCGTGGAAGAAAACAGAAGAGGACACTCAATACACCTATGAGCCCCTGAGCAATCTCAGATACCTGTTCAGGACTACAAATGAGTGCTGTTCTAATAAACACCTCCAAAACTAAGTTTCTGGGAATGAGATCCCTCAGGACAGCTCTAAAGAGCCAACACAGCTTGGTAGGTGTTGCACTCCAAAATAGACAGGAGATAGATCTCCTGATCCTTGAACAAGGAGGGACTTGAACCATCTTGAATGAGATGTTGTTTCTGGGTAAATACCTCCAGTTAAGTTAAAGAAAGTCTCATAGTCCTCAAGAAAAACATTCAGATCCTACAGGATCTCAAAGAATGAGCTAGAGAGTTCTAGAGGTGGCTACAATCTCTCTTTGGTGGATCCTTCTCCTGGCATGGGGAATTTGGAGTTGGCTAATGCTCCTGCTAATCCTTGTTATCACCATATTGATGTTTCTTATGACTGTTCCATATATTATCAATCATCTAAACTGTTTTGTGTCTGCCCAGGTCAACAAGCTACAATCTGCAGCGCCAGTTCAACAAGGATATATAGAACTACAGCTGACCACGGAAAACATCACTCACCCTTGGACACTGTTATAAGGACTCTGAGGCCTGAGACTAGCAAGAGGGGGAGGCCCAATGCCCCTCATCATTCCAGTTCAGCAGGAAGTAGCCAGAGAGACCTCAATGTCCCTACTCTGAAAGAATTGGACCTCCCATCTCTTGAGGGGGGAATTTTAGGTAGTTAGAATAGGAAAAAGGAGTCCAGAGTGGTGGTGGCTAAAAGACAAAGAAAGGAAAAGCCCATGAAAATAGAATAAAGGAAGATCTGAGGACCAGACTGAGACCCTCAGGTAAGTAAACAGCCTCCTGGCTAGCCCAGTTTACACAGGGCAGGCTCAGGGGGAGGAGAAAAAAAACATAAAAGCTTCACCTTAGAACATTTAGTAATTTCACACATATAAAGAAATCAACAAAATATCCATCTCTTCAAATTTTTGCTGTGGCAAGACAGAACCAAGGAAATTACACACTCCCCCAACACATATATAAATATTATTTTATAGATATAAAATTTAATCTCAAGTTAGTTGTCATTACCCCCAGGTGAACAGTGGGTTGCAGAGCTGTATTCTGTAAACTGCAAACTGCATGTTCATCTCACTCAAATATGGGTATTTTTTTTTTTTTTTTGTAATCCTGTTGAAAGCAAAATAATCTTCCCGCATGGCATCATTGAGAGTCCAAGACAGAGGTGGTTGCCAGAAAGAAATTTGATTGCAGGTAGTATGTATCTGAGCCAATTGCCATAAATATTGGTGGGAGACCAAAAAGGTAAGAAAGAGAAAGAAATCAGCAAGGAAGAGTTACCAAGCAGGTCATCACTATGAACAACTAAAGCTCAACCCTGCCAAGGGAAGGACACATATCAAGTCATTCCAACAATAAGGGAACTGAGGTATATATTCACCATTGACTGAGAACAACATGTGGGAAGCATGTCTCTGCATTGTGTGGTCCCGGGGACAGGTAAAGCTTGTGCACAGAGTCTTGAGGTATTTACAGTGAGCCGCCTAAAGAGGTAGGTAGAGTACCAAGAGGATGTGGGATCGGGCCTTGCATCAACACTGTATTTCTCTTAAGCTGAGAAAGCAGATGTTGGGAGTTGATGTTGAAAAACAAACTAATTAAACACATTAAAAATGGGTTCAATCTATTGAGGTGGTTTAAGGTTCTGACCTTGACTTCCAAGTGTACTTGGGATGAAATCAGAGGCTGTAGAAGGACATTTGCCACACCTGAGAAAATGGGAAGCATTTGGGATGTTTTGACTGAAAGGTATTAAAATTTTGCCTTCATTTTAATATGCAGCTTATTTGGTGCCATTTTTTAAGACATTCAGATATGTCATAAGTGTTTATCTATTTGAGTGTTGGTTTAGCAATAACAGTCGTTTCTAGAAATAAAGTGTTTTATTAAATCACAGAATAAGAATGTTCCTAGCCCAGTGATTGTGTGACCCTCCAAATTTCTCTAGTAATGGTCATAATTTAGTACATACAGTTTTGGGAATGATAAAGTAATAGATTTGGAAAAAACTAGTAACACTTTTACATAAACTCTAAATGGCTGGGTTCTTGCTAGTTTTCAGCATTAAAAAAATAACGAAGACTATTGTTACCACTCTAAAAACAAGTCTCTTGTTACATTACATTTAATTATATGTATTTCTTCCATATCAGGGGAAATTTGTCTCCCTTAAAAGTTTGAAAGCACATTTGTAGATTCATGGATTGTAACATATGATATTAAATTTGCCATTCTAAATCAAGCAAGCTCACTTAAATGATAGAAATTTTGTGGAGCTCATACTAAAATCTTCCTCAACTACAATTTTATTTTGTTTGATTTATATTATGTTCAATTAAAACTGTGGGGAATGTATTTCATTGTGCTTCAGTACACTTCACATATATAATCAGTGAATGCTTTTCATGAATAATAGACAAGAAATTACTGATTTTTTGTTTAATTTTCACTTTGCCAATGGAAAAGCAGATCAAGCAGATGGCTCCCATATAACATGTACTTGTACAAGAACGAAGAACAAGCAGAAATACTTAAAACCCTGGTTTTTTTAATATACTAGAAATGCCAAGGACATAATTATAACTTTGTTCTTCAAAACACACACTTCAGCACTGAACAAGGGAAACATAAATATAAATCCATTGAAAATGTAATCCCATATATTGGACTATTCTTTGTTGGAAATTTTATATATTATATATTATCAAAGCAAACATTGTAGTAGACAAGGTAAGACAGAGAAGGAACTTTATTCAAGTCTGTGTCAATAAAGGACAGAAGCCACGACTCAGTCTGTCTCAACTCTATTGAAACAGACGGCTAGAGAGCATTTAAGAGCTGGGTTGGAGGTAGGGGAATTGTAAATCAATATTTGCTAATTGGCCTTAGCCAGAGAAAAAGTTAATTTCTTCAGTCTTCATGATAGAAGTTAGTTTTACATTTTGAAACAAAGTGTACACCGAAGTTAGGCTACGACTCTCTCCCAGAGACTAGATGATGGAGCACTATCTTCCTATTACACATTTCAAAGTGATGACTCCCAGGTCCTGAGCGGCTGGAAAGAAGCCTGTCCAAAGTTTAATCAAGAGAGAGAACTGCTAAGGCCATCTTGGTCAGTCCCCAATTTAAATAAAATTTGAAGATAATTTATTTATTAAATTATTTCATTTATTATACTTGAAAGTGAAAGTAACTCAGTAGTGTCTGACTCTTTGGGACCCCATGGACTGTAAAGTCCATGGAATTGTCCAGGCCAGAATATAGGAATAGGTAGCCTTCCCCTTCTCCAGTGGATCTTCCTGACCCAGGAATTGAACCAGAATTTCCTGCAATGAAGGCAGATTATCTTTAATGAAGGAGAACTGGTTTTGATTCCTGAGTTAGGAAGATCTCTGGAAGAAGGAAATGGCTGTGGCAAAACTCAGACTTAAATTTCAAAATTTGCCTTGTTGCAAAATTCAGAGCTAAACTGAAGAGTAGGGACTATTCACTAGACTATTCAGGTATGACCTAAATCAACTCCTTTATGATTATACAGTGAAAGTGACAAATAGATTCAGGGGATTAGATCTGATAGACACAGTGCCTGAAGAACTATGGACAGAGGTTCTGACATTGTATAAGAGACAGTGATCAAGGCCATCTCCAAGGAAAAGAAATGCAAAAGGGCAAAATGGTTGTCTGCGGAGCCTTACAAATAGCTGAGAAAAGAAGAGAAGTGAAAGGCAAAGGAGAAAAGGAAAGATATACCCATTTGAATGGAGAGTTCCAAAAGATAGCAAGGAGATAAGAAAGCCTTCCTCAGTGATCAATGCAAAGAAATAGAGGAAAGCAATAAAAGGGGAAATACTAGAGAGCTCTTCAAGAAAATTAGGGATATCAAGGGAACATTTCATGCAAAGATGGGCACAATAAAGAACAGAAATGGTATGGATCTAACAGAAGCAGAAGATAGTAAGAAGAGGCATCAAGAATACACAGAAGAACTAATCAAAAAAGATCTTAGTTACCCAGAAAACCATGATGGTGTGATAATTCACCTAGAGCCAAATATCCTGGAATGCGAAGTCAAATGGGCCTTAGGAAGCAACATTATTAACAAAGCTAGTGGAGGTGATGGAATTCCAGTTGAGCTATTTCAAATCCTAAAAGACGATGCTGTGAAAGTGCTGCACTAAATATGCCAGCAAATTTGGAAAACTCAGCAGTGGCCCAGGAGAGGAAAAGGTCAGTTTTCATTCCAATCCCAAAGAAAGGCAATGCCAAAGAATGTTCAAGCTGCCACACAATTGCACTCATCTCACATACTAGCAAAGTAATGCTCAAAATTCTCCAAGTGAGACTCCAACAGCATGTGAAGTGAGAACTTCCAGATGTTCAAGCTAGATTTAGGAAAGCAGAGGAACCAGAGACCAAATTGCCAACACCCGTTGGAACATACCAAAAGCAAAAGAATACCAGAAAAACATCTAATTCTGCTTTATTGACTATGCCAAAGCCTTTGACTGTGTGGATCACACCAAACTGTGAAAAATTCTTAAGGAGATGGGAATACCAGACCACCTTATCTGCCTCCTAAGATATCTGTATGCAGGTTAAGAAGTAACAGTTAGAACTGGGCATGGAACAACAGACTGGTTCCGAATTGGGAAACGGGTCTGTCAAGACTGTATATTATCACCCTGCTTATTTAACTTATATGCAGAGTACATCATGAGAAACCTGGGTTGGATAAAGCAGAAATTGGAAATAAGATTTCTGGGAGAAATATCAATAACCTCAGATATGCAATTGACACCACCCTTAAGGAAGAAAGTGAAGAGGAACTGAACCTTTAGATGAAAGTGAAAGATAAGAGTGAAAAAGTTGGCTTAAAAATCAACATTCAGAAAAATAAAGTCATGGCATCCAGTCTTATCACTTCATGGCAAATAGATGAGGAAACAATGGAAACAGTTAGAGACTTTATTTTCTTGGACTCCAAAATCAATGTAGATGGTGAATGCAGCCATGAAATTAAAGGACACTTGCTCCTTGGAAGAAAAGCTATGACCAACCTAGACAGCATATTAATAAGCAGAGACATCACTTTGCCAACAAAAGGGCATAGAGTCAAATCTAAGGTTTTTCCATTAGTCATGTACTGATGTGACAGTTCACCATAAATAAGCTGAGCACCAAAGAACTGGTGCTTTTGATCTGTGGTGCTGGAAAAATCTTTTGACAGTCTCTTTGACTTCAAGGTGACCAAACTAGTGAACCTTAAATGAAATCAATACTGAATATTCATTGGAAGGACAGATGCTAAAGCTGAAACTTTAATACTCTGGCCACCTGATGTGAAAAGTTGACTCATTGGAAAATATCCTGATGCTGGAAAATATTGAGGGCAGCAGAAGAAGGGGGTGACAGAGGATGAGATGATTGGATGACATCACTAAGTCAATAGACATGAGTTTGAGCAAACTTGGGGAGATATTGAAGGACAGGGAAGCCTGGCATTCTGCAGTCCATGGGGTTGCAAAAAGTTGTACATGACTTAATGACTGAAGAAGAACAGAAAGTCATCATTATTTTAATCGTAGACTCTGTCATGCATGTGTTGATGCAATAAACCATAATCTCATAAAATGAACAGTATAAAAATAATATAACTAGTAACATTAAGAAGGTTATAAGAAGTTATAGTAGATGCTGAGGTTCCAAAACTTTGGTCACCTGATGTGAAGAGCTGACTCATTAGAAAAGACCCTGATGTGAGGAAAGACTGAAAGCAGGAGGAAAAGGGGATGACAGGGGATGAGATGGTTGGATGGCATCACTGACTCAATGGGCATGAATTTGAGCAAGCTCTGGGAGACGCTGAAAGACAGGGAAGCCTGGCATGCTGCAGTTCCTGGGGTTGCAAAGAGTCAGACATGACTGAGCGACTGAACAGCAACAACATGGTATTTATTTAAGATAAGAACTTCTGTTAGGTGTGGTTCAGTAACTCCCCAGGCATCAATCACTATCTTTAAGTGTAATGATTCATTGGCATTGTACACAAAGTTCAGCTAAGATATTTGCACTTACAAGGAGAGGGGTGAGTTAATCTGACCACTTCCAGGACTGAAGATGTAATGTTATCTTCTAAGGAGTTACATAGTTGTCACCAGAAGGAGAAAAATTGATCTTTATGGTTAAACAGGTATTTCTGACATTGGTGAGGACTGGTTAATACATAATGCAGACACAAAATGCACAGTACAGGGGAGAGAGGTGGCCAAAGTACAGAGGAAATATTTTATGATAAATTTTTCTTATCTTAAAATATACATTTTAATTTTATCACCTAATTTATTAAAATAGAGATCGCCAACTATTCTATCATAATTATTTAAAGTGTTAACACACACTACAAAGTTATAAAGAGTTTGTCTAATACAGAATGGTCTTTCAAATATATAGAGATGATAGACATTTAAAAATATTTCTTGTATAAACTTTGTATTCAGAGTATGAAAGGGTGGAATGAAGCCATATTATCCATTTTTGTGACATTAACTACAATTTATAACTTAAAGACTTTTAAATCTGTATCTCCTGCATGGCTCTCTCCTAGGGTCCAAATTTGTATCCCCAAATGTTCAAACCCAGGGATCGAACCCAGGCCCCTGGGCATTGCAGGTAGATTTTTACCAACTGAGCCACAAGGAAAGCCCAAGAATACGGAGTGGGTAGCCTATCCCTTCTGCAGCAGACCTTCCTGACCCAGAAACTGAACCAGGATCTCCTGAACTATAGGCAGATTCTTTATCAAGTGAGCTATCAGGGAAGCCCCAAAGGGCATGTTGCTTCCCCGTTAGGGAATCAAACCCCAGTCTCCCATGTGACAGAACAGGATATGCCCCACTATATTAACAAGGAACAATTTATAACTTAAAGGCTTTTCAATCTGCATCTCCTGCAGGACTCTCTTTCCTAGGGGCCATATTTGTATCCCCAGATGTTTCAGATAAATAATGTATCCATCTTCCACTTGGATTTTAAAGAGGGCCAAAATTTCGGTATGTTGAAACTGAATCAGTATTTTCTCTAACAATTCCTTTCTCTCAAATCTGCTTCTTTCAAAAAAAAAAGTTTTTTATTGGTTGATTTCTCTCTTAATCAGGATAGAATGAGATACTCCATTATAAGACATAATCATTGATATTTTAGCGAATTAAGACCATAAGTTTCATTGTTCATTCTTCTCACTATGAAATGAGGATCAGCCATGTCTCCTCAGATATTTTCCCATAGGAACTAAGAGAACCAGACTGTCATCAATCTTGTGGATGAACCATTTTGGAGAGATGGATTTCAACACTCCCATGGGAGAGATAGAATGACCTGTGGATGGTGTGGGAAGTTTTGTAGGGCTAGGTATGAAAGTATCTGTAATCTCTACCACCTATATGATCAATTAGAAGTCATACTGTCTAACTGAAAGGGAGGCTGGTAAATGTATTTTTGTTTTCCCCAAAAAAAGAACATGGTGAGCTGAACACAATGCATTATATTCATAGATTCACCTTTTTTCTAGCTGACCTAGCAAGAAATCTGGCAGTTATAAACTTTTCCTTTTTTTTTTTTTTTTTTTTTTTGCATCCTACTTCAAATCAATCACTTGGTCTGCTTATTAAACTGATACCTATTGAACCTCAAGTCACATTTTCTGTAGTAACTGGTCACTATCTTACCTTAGTGCAAGCCTTCATTACTCCTCTCTAAGCAAATTGCAACAGTTGAAGTTAGTTTCCCATCTGACACTAGAGAGACCATTCCATGTTACAAATACAACCAAAAAGCTACTTCATTAAAATTCTTCAGTGGCCTCCCCTATTTTTCAGGCTGCTATGCAAACGTCTTCACTTGCTCTAATAGGCTTTATGATGTAAACTTTGCTTAAATTTTCACTATCTACCTTTATCTTCATCACAGATTTGGATTCAGCAAGAAATAAGGCTTTCTCCTCCTACATATTCACATGTGCTTGCTCTTTTTCATGGATTACCCTTCAAAGACTCTAAGTCTTACTGACGTTTTAGGAATCAACATCGCTTTTCCTAATGCTCCCTCTTAATCTGGGTACAGAGCCTGATCCCCATTTTACTCATTCCTCCTAACCTTGTAGTTACCCATGTTTACTTTTCTCATGCCACTCTTTACACATCATTTTAATTATCTCCTTACTATCTACTCTCTGTAAGGAGTGAGTAAATATTTTAGTCACTCAGTCATGTCTGACTCTTTGAGACCCCATGGACTGTAGCCTACCAGGCTTCTCAGTCCACGGGATTTTTCAGGCAAAAGTACTGGAGTGGGTTGCCATTTCCTTCTCCAGGGGATCTTCCTGACCCAGGGATTGAACCCGGGTCTCTGGCATGGTAGGCAGATGCTTTACCCTCTGAGCCACCAGGGAAGCTATTTTAGACTTAGGGTCATATTTTTCATCTTTGCATACATAATGTGCTTAATACATAGTAGGGCTTCAGTTAAGGTTTCTTGAATAATAATTTTTGAAACCAAAGTGTTTTATATGCCTGTAGTCCTTTTATCTCTTTAAATTTCATTATGATATACTCAAGTATGCTAATTGCATAGGTTCTTATAATGAGTTTAAACTTCTCCCAACATTTTACAACCTATAGTTTGAGTGGGTAGAAATGGTTAAGTAGTTTTGTTATTACTCTCTATAAGTATGGTTCTTACATACTTCCCAAAATAGTCCCCCAGGGGAAAAGTATGGAAGTGATATTAAAAAATGAGGTCAATTTTAGATTCCTCTTGTATCATGTAATATTTAGAGGTTATGGATATGTTTATGACATAGATTATTATGAAGGTTTTGCAAACGTACTTATCTCTAGATTCATCAAGTTTTTAATGTATTAAACCTGTGCATATGTCAATCGGTTTAAAAAAAAAAAAGGAAAAACCAATGACAGAATATAAAAACAACAACCCTTCTAATGGCTTGACCATTTATCTAATTTACTATAATCAAGTTTTATTCTGGCTTATTTGATTTTTCCTTTTGATGTATAAGAACATATATGAAAGAATAACAGAAGGCTAGATTGTAAGGATTTCCGAATCAGATTGCTTTATATTCAGTTGATGAACTGTAAATACCTGTGGGTCAGATCATGAACTCCTTATTGCCAAATTCAGACTTAAATTGAAGAAAGTAGCGAAAACCACTAGACCGTTCAGGTATGATCTAAATCAAATTCCTTAAAATTACACAGTGGAAGTGACAAATAGATTCAAGGGATTAGATTTGATAGACACAGTGTCTGAAGAACTATGGGCCAAGGATCATGACATTGTACAGAAGACAGTGATCAAGACAGTCCCTAAGGGGGGAAAAATGCAAAAAGGCAAAATGATTGTCTCAGGAAGACTAACAAATAGCTGAGAAAAGAATAGAAATGAAAGGCAAAGGAGAAAAGGAAAGATATACCCATTTGAATGTGGAGCTCCAATGAATAGCAAGGAGAGAACAGAAAGCCTTCCTCAGTGATCAATGGAGAGAAATAGAGGAAAATAATAGAATGGAAAAGACTAGAGATCTCTTTGAGAAAATTAGAGATACCAAGGGGACATTTCATGCAAAGATGAGCACAATATAGAACAGAAATGGTATGGATCTAACAGAAGCAGAAGATAGTAAGAAGAGGCATCAAGAATACACGGAAGAACTGTACAAAAAATATCTTAATGACCCAGCCAACCACGATGGTGTGATCATTCACTTAAAGCTAGACATCCTGGAATGTGAAGTCAAGTGGGCCTTAGGAAGCAACATGATGAATAAAGCTAGTAGGTGATGGAATTCCAGTTGAACTGTTTCAAATCCTAAAAGATAATGCTGTGAAAGTACTGCATTCAATATGCCAGCAAATTTGGAAAACTCAGCAGTGGCCCAGGAGGGGAAAAGATCAATTTTCATCCCAATTCCAAAGAATTGCAACGACAAAAAATGTTGAAACTACTGCACAATTGCACTCATCTCACATGCCAGCAAAGTAATGCATAAAATTCTCCAAGCCAAGCTCCAACAGCATGTGAAGTGAGAACTTCCAGGTGTTCAAGCTGGATTTAGAAAAGGCAGAGGAACCAGAGATCAAAGTGCCAACATCCAATGGGTCATTGAAAAAGCAAGAGAGTTCCAGAAAAAATCTACTTGTGCTTTTAACTATGCTAAAGCCTTTGACTGTGTGGATCACAATAAACTGTCACAAATTCTGAAAGAGATTAGAATACCAGACCACCTTATGTGACGCCTGAGAAATCTGTACGCAGGTCAAAAAGCAACAGTTAGAACTGGACATGGAACAACAGACTGGTTCCAAATCAGGAAATGAGTACGTCAAGGCTGTATATTGTCACTCTGTTTATTTAACATATATGCAGAGTACCTCATGGGAAATGCCAGCCTGGATGAAGCAGAAGCTGAACTCAAGTTTGCCAGGAGAAATATCAATAAGTTCAGATATGCAGAAAACACCACCCTTATGGCAGAAAGTGAAGAAGAACCCAAGAGCCTCTTGATGAAAGTGAAAGAGGAGAATGAAAAATTGACTTAAAACTCAACATTCAGAAAACTAAGATCATGGCATCTGGTCCCATCACTTCATGACAAATAAATGGGGAAACAGTGGAAATAGTGAGAGACTTTATTTTTGGCGGCTCCAAAATCACTGCAGATGGTGACTGCATCATGAAATTAAAAGACGCTTACTCCTAGGAAGAAAAGCTATGACCAAGCTAGACAACCCATTAAAAAGCAGAGGAACTGCTTTGCCAACAATGGCCCATCTAGTCAAAGCTACGGTTTTTCCAGGAAGCATGTATGGATGTGAGAATTGGACTATAAAGAAAGCTGAGTGGTGAAGAATTGATGCTTTTGAACTGTGGTGTTGGAGAAGACTCTTGAGAGTCCCTTGGACTGCAAGGGGATCCAACCAGTCCATTCTGAAGCAGATCAACCCTGGGATTTCTTTGGAAGGAATGATGCTAAAGCTGAAACTCCAGTACTTTGGCCACCTCTTGTGAAGAGTTGACTCATTGGAAAAGACTCTGATGCTGGGAGGGATTGGGGGCAGGAGGAGAAGGGGACAACAGAGGATGAGATGGTTGGATGGCATCACTGACTCAATGGAAATGAGCTTGAGTAGGCTCTGGGAGTTGGTGATGGACAGGGAAGCGTGACATGCTGCAGTCCATGGGGTCACAAAAATTCGAACAAGACAGAGCAACTGAACCGAACTGAATTGAACTGAAATACCTTTTCAATGATTTTTAGTATTTTTTATGCACAAGTTATAATGTTAAGAATATCCACATAGATAAAAATCGGGAACATTTAATTCACTACATTCTCAAAAAATATTTTAGATTGCCTATCTGAAATAATTTGGTAATTAATCCAAACTCTTTAGTTGATGACAGAGGACACTAAAACCAAAATGAGATCTATAATACTCTCCAAGTAAGGTATAGACCCATAGGGGTGCTAAGCTATGCAAGTTTAAGTTGGGCATTCTAAAGCCCCTGAGACAAAATATAGGACCATGTCTAGAATCCAAGTCTCTGGGCCCCAGTTTAGTCTCTTGCATGTTTTCACTCTACTGGAAATTCTCAAAGTTATATAAACTCTGCTTCATTGAAAACAATCATCTTATTGACATATTCTGTATCTATAATAGCCCTTTCTGCCTTGAGACTCAATAATATGCAAACTAGTAAAGCTTTCTTTATGAGCTTACTTTCTTGAATTTGTCTTAAAAAATAGTAATTTTAAGAAACAATTCTAAAATTAAATTATGCTGTCATAATGAACATGCTTATTTATACTTTATACATCCTTTCAAGGATGCCGCAATATTTCTCTCCATCAAGCTGACAGCCTTATAAATCTCTGCCATGTACAATGGTACTGCCTATTTAAAACCTTCTGATGCTTTAAACTTTAGAATGCCATTTGAAGTATGTGCCAGGTTTGAAGCTAGCATTTTATTTAATATTTCATGAAACATAAAGTTAATATCTTTGAATATTAAATTATAAGTAGAATCTAACTATTATTTTGCAAAACCAGCAGCTTAAAATGCTTTCATTTTATATCATCAACAAAGATTTCTGAAGGTGATCCAGGGCATGTGTCTAATGCAGAACTGATCTTGTTATAGGTGTGAGATTATCTTACTTTAAAACCCAAATCCTGCCATTAAATCACCGACAAAGCTTTCATTTGAAATGTGGCCTTTAAATGCATAACACAACAGAAGGACAATTAAAGATAGTCATAGTCTATTATCATCGCCATTGGTTCTGCTAATGAGTTCTGTGACTTGTTTCAGAATCAAAATGCTGCTCCTGAGAAAGCTTATCAACCTAAGTAAGTGAGTCTTTATCACTTTGCCCTTAAATAGCTAGTGTTCTGAGCCTTTGAGTTTGGGGAGCAGTGCTAAAAGAAACTCTTTATAAAAGAGCTATTAGTCTTGTGCAGTCTAGGATTTGACAGCTCATGAGGTTACACAGACCATTACATTACCAACACCATTTCCAATTCCTTAGGCATCTCCTCCAGTACCTAGGGAGCATTACCTCAGCTTACTTTCTTTCTCTCTCTTTCCTTCCTCCTTTCCTCCCTCACCTTCTTCTTTCCTTCCCTCCCTCTGTTTCTTTCTCCTTCTCTAAATCTCTCCTTCTCCCTCTCTGTCTCTTTGGCACTTTAAATTTTACTAATATATGCTGGATAATTGAATGAAAACATGATTTTTAGAATTTTTATGTTTATTCTGTGTATAATGATATCATATTAATATTTTAGATGGAAAAGGAACAATATAAATAGCAAACAGAAAATTATTCAGTTTGCTTTTGCAGAGTAATCAATTGATTACATTTATTTATTGAAGTAAAATGGAAAGATTATAATCACACATGTAGCATTGTTATTACTTGTAATTAAAACAATTTATGGAATAATAAGTCCTCTGACTTCTACACAGGAATAAACTAGGCATTTAAATAAAAAGGTTGGAATATGATCATTTCCAAAAGGACAAAGAACATGAGTGTAGTTTCATGATAAAATGCCAGTGTCTGATAATATATCTAACATGGTCTTATTTTAGTACTGACATATATATATATATATATATATATATTTCTAATCTAAATTTCATCTATGAACAGTCCCATTAATCTACACTTTAAAAATAGCAGCAATTTATTTTCAGCTTTATATTTGAATTTTCTTTTTTGAAGATATCACTGTATCAGAACATCTAGGATCTTGGTAAAAAAAAAATGATATTCTAACTACTGTCTGTTATATTATTTAAGTGTATGTTTATTTCATTGAGCTGAACTTTTCCACTGAAACATTGTGTACTTTTTAAAGAGAAACTGGATATTATTCACAGTATGTGAATGTGACCTTTCCTATAAAACAGTGGTGTTTTTCTAAGGCATGAAACTGACAACATCCAGTTACATGTTACATATGTTATGGATGTAAAGGTGTCACAGAAAAAGTGAATGCTAACTAAAGCCAATTGTGGAGGCTCTCAATTTTTTTCCCTAGTTTTACTCCTTCTCCCTCTACTCAATGCTTAACACTTTATTCAAGTTATATTCAAAGTTGTTAAAAGTATATTTTAGGAAGCATGTGTGAAAACAGGCAAACAAAAGTCCTGTTTGAAAATCAGTGCCTTGCAAGTTTCCATGTTGCTGTGCTGCTGAATACTATGTGGTCTCATACATTATGTGTGTTGGGATGATGAAAGTCAGAGCATCAGAAAGACTGCTCTAGACAACATCTTCTTAACATTCCAATTCTTCCTATTGTGATAAGAAAAAATAACTTGAGATCTACAATCCTAACAAGTTATCAATGTACTGCATAATATTGCTAACTATAAATGTAATATTATACAGCAGATTTCTAAAACTTATTCATCTTGCATAACTGAAATTATATATATATTGAATAGGAACTCTTCATTATAATATAGGATTGCTTAACTATCTTAAGGATATTCAGGACTCTTACTAAAATCATTGTCAGAAGAGAGTGTGTCAAGTTTTGCAATTTCATGCAGTCCCAGTTGGAGCAAGGTGTTCATCTGTGTCTTCTACCCTTGGGGGAATGCAGGATTTATTATGCTCCCTTAAAAGGCCTTCTTTGATTTTTATGTCTTGGATTCTTATTTCATGGATCAAGGATTAGCAACATATTTGTCTCCAAGCTCTTTTGGTGGCAATAAGAAATGTTTGAGATCTAAGACAAACCTTAAGAAGAAGGAAAAATCAATCAGAATATCTTTAGAGAAGCAAAGTGTCCATAATTGTATTCAGTTTTTGAAAATTATATATTTTATTCAAAATTATCAAGATAAATTAATGTATTATTATCATTTTACATTTTGGCTCCAGTTGAGATTAAAAAAGAAATCAGTGCTACCTTAATAAATATCACAAATTTATATGGAATCTACATGTTAAAAGAAATTAACTGAAAGATCAGTAAGAATAGATGATTTTAATTCATCTAGGAATCTTCTCTTAGGAAGTATATCTAATCTCATGATAATTTAATTTTGTAATTTTCTTTGTATTTATATTCAAACATGTGAAAAACTATTAGAAGGAAATTGCATCTTGGATTTTTCAGAAGGTGACACATGAGTGTCCATAGTTTCTTCCTAGAAAACTCTAATTCCAACAAATCTAAAAAGACTAACTTAAAAATCTAGAATAACAGCTATATTTCTTCCATTGTGCTAAAAGGCAAATTCATCAAAAATGCTTCATAAATTTCTTCATATATTTAAATGTGAAATAAGTAGCTTTTGAAAGGTGACTCAGAATGCTTCAGTTTGATTAATTGGTATTGACCTTGAATCTACTTTGGTTTCATCTATTCCTTGATGGCTCAAAAGTAAAGAATCTACTTCAATGCAGGAGACACAAGAGACATGAGTCTGATCCCTAGGTTGGGAACATCCCTTGGAGAAGAAAATGGCAACCCACTGCAGTATTCTTGCCTGGAAAATTCCATGGACAAATGTGCCTGTCAGGCTCTAGTCCACGGGGTTATAAAGAGTCGAACACAACTCAGCACACATACCTACGTGTTTAATGAATTTGTTTAGGAAAACATTACAGTGCTCTATATTCTAACTGGTAAATATGCTTAAAATAGATCAAGATCTTATAAAGATTATCTTTAATAAAACTAACCAATTAAGTGAACATACCTATGGTCCATCTGGTTAAGGTATCACTTTCTAATGATCATCTTTGCTGCATTATTTTATGGAATTTTTTAAACAAAACTCAACATAGATTCCATGTATGTTAATGCAAATTTGGTTTTATAGAATAACTGTAGTATATTTGACAGTCCATGATGTGGACATAAACAAAAACTAATCAAATGAGTAAAGCAAACAGTATTTATTCTGAGCTCATTCTAGCAAAGCAGTCAGCCTCCATTACTTGCACTTGGCAGTTACTCAAAGGCAGACAGCAGTGGGAAAAATTTACATTGAGAAAAAGGAAGTTTTCAGATATGCCCTGACTAAAGATTGTTTTTCTGGGGACACTATAGGTGGACTGACTGGAAGTAAGTATCCTATGTGATTGGTTTGGGCTGCATATTTGGCTTCCTCTAATTGGTCCTAAATTAGAAGCAGGGATAAAGATTGGACATGCTGTCAGTTATTAATCATGCCTTGCCTATTCTGGGCCAATTGTTACAGAAGACACTGTTTAGCTTTTTTGATTGTAACTAGAGACAGCAATCTGAGCATCCAAACTTCTTGTGTTGTTGATTGCATACAAGGGGTTGGTTTTCTAGGCAGGTTGCTACATTGTAGGTCAAAGATATATTTTTATATATCATCTGGCCATTGTTTGTTTGTATATTCAATCTCTCCATGTTAATTAGGACTTGATTAAGGGACAAAGATTGGATTAAATGACCTACACACTAAGATTCTGTGACCCTTTTTTATGAGTACAGATAATATTGATCTGAAGCTCTCATTAACTCAGAGATCAATTGTAAGTATAAAAGAAAGAAAATGATTAATTTTCCTTCATACAAAATTAAATTATTATTTAGAGTGTATTTATTTAAACAAAATTAATTTCCTCAAACATCTCAACTACTCAACCTCTGCAAATAAAGTGTTGTGTGTTTTTTTTTTCATTTTTTTTTCCACATCACTGACCTCAAATGTAGTAGAAATCACAATATTATAGACTGCACTAATTGCAAGGAGTCTTCAATTGTTTTTAAGCACATTTTCCAAATATCCAAATAAATGGATAAAAGTATTCTTTCTTTTAAATGTATATTTAGTATGTACTGTATGAAAGACATTGTGCATATAGCAATGAACAAAGCAGAAACAGTATCTGCTCTCAGGAAGACTTTATTAATGGTGGAAGACAGACAGTAAATAAATAGTTTATAAGGCATGTCTATGCAGTGATGATTAACCTCTTTCTGTAAAAGTTAAGAATAAGAATGAATGTATATAAATTGAAACATAAAATTTTTAGGCATATTTAATGTATTCCTTCTTACTTGAAGGAATACATAATCAGTCTGACCTTTATTGACGTGACTTTAGGATTCATTTTGTACAACGTTTATGTGATTCTGTTAATTAAGATATTCTCAAACGAAAGCAACATAATCCCAAAATATAGATATTTTAAATAGCAGAGACCTTCATTTTCTCATACAAAACACAGTCTGGAACTTCTGTCCTGTGCTATTTTATTCAATGTATCAACTATGTCATCAAAAATCTAGTTTTTTCTATCTTTCCCCTTGTCTTCCGTAGGTGAGTATGACAGATACAGATAGATTCACTGTAGATAGATTCACAGCATCCATCTCAAGCACTGGTTTCTTTCTTTCCTCAACTACAGAGTCTGAGAAGAAAAAAATAATTTTCCCATGAAGAGTGCCCCTGTGGGAAAGTATTTTGTCTTCTCATGCAGTTAGTTAACTTACTCTTCATTCCTCCTTCCTCTTCTGATTGTTTTGACAAAGATTTGTTGGTTGAGACTATAACAGCCATCATATACTAATATAGAAAGTGAAAGTCACTTAGTCCTGTCCGACTCTGTGACACCAATGAGTGTAGCCTGCCAGACTCCTCTGTCCGTGGGATTCTCCAAGCAGGAATATTGGAGTGGACTGCCATTTCCTTCTCCAGAGGATCTTCCCAACCCAGGGATTGAAACTGGGTCTCCTGCATTTCAGGCTGATGAGAAGAATTTAAGAAATCTTGATTTTAATATCCTTACAGCTACTGTTCCAAGGCCAATGATTAATACCTTTCAGATATTTTGCTGAATCAAACAGTAACCTTTTAAATATGATCAAGCCTTTGTGTCTGTTATTTACAATGACATGAAATAAAGACAAGGGTTTTCTCTTTTACAGTATACCTCTCTTCATGGTGACAAAATGGCTGCAGCAGTTCCAGTATCGTATGCAGATAAACCGTTATTCAGGGAAGAAGAAAGAATGCATTCCTCTTCATCTCTTTTATTGTGAGAAAAATCTCCCACAGAAGTTTACAGGTAGAGTTTTTCTTAGGTTGCATTGACCAGGAGTTGGTCACATGACAATATATAAAATATCCACTACCAAAAGGAATAAGACCAAGCTGATTTGATTTAACCAATCATGGTTCACTCCTGGGGCTGGAAATAGGGTTACCATTCTTGAGCTCATGGCCGTGCAGAGGGACAAAAAAAAAAAAATAATGGTGAAGGTTTTTGTGAGCAGAAAGGAAGAGAGAATGTATCTGGGTAGCAAACAGCAATACACTCTACACTGACACAGGACATAGACTCTCTAATAATAAGGTCATAAAAATCTGATAAAATCTAGCACAGTGCCAAGGCCAGACTTAATATAATGAGGATACCTTATTTGGAATCCAAAGATATCCTTCTTGAGATATGGGTATATAATATATATTTTTTTAAAGGAACAAGAAGAAGTTTTGAGTTGTTTTGAGTATGAAAAAATTATTTGAAAATTTTAAGTCATTGGACAAGTATAAAAGTTGATTTCTCTGTTTCCAAGTCTCTCTTCTGTTAAATACTTTTATATTTTAAAATCCATGCTGAGGAAGAGACAGACCAACAGAGACAGAGAGAAAGAGAAGGAGGGACAACAAATTTTGCCAGTCTACTTCTCTCATAATAATTGTATTTAGTCTCTTAATGTAGGCTTCCTATTGTAATTTCCTTTGAAAAAAAAATGCAAAAAAAAAAAAAAAAGATAATCCACTGAATTGCCCTACCTCCAACATCCCTTCCCAAATGAACCTATTGTAGTTCTATACATCCTCAAAAGAATCTGAATTGTTTCTCAGGGTGAAATTTGTAGTTTTCTCTTTTTTCTGGTATTCATATATAAGATTTTATGTTTTAGGCAAACTCATAGAGTGAGCATAATTCTGAAGAACTATACACGTGTGTGCAAGTTCCTGGCTAAGGATTTAGAAAGCAGGTACAAATCTTTGTTGAATCTACATGATTGAAATATTCAATTTAGTTTGGATTATATGAATATGTTCTTTGATTAATGACATCAGTTAGCTATTTTATGTTATTTCTGTTCCAAAGGAGGAATAGTCTTCAATCTGTAAGTATATAAAACAGGGTTTTAGACCTTACTCAAAAAATTATAACTTTTTTTCTCTTAAAATATTGACACCCAGTGACTGGTAACAATATAATTTATACCACTAGTCTTCTTGTGAAACTTTATTCCTAATTTGTCAGCTTACTCAGCTCTGTTCTTCAGAGCTGTGCAATAAATTACAATAGATGTTCAGCACATTCATCAATTTGACATTTGTCCTGGACAAATATAGTCAGAGAAAAATTGATAAGACTTTTCAGGTTTTAATGTATTAATAATAATTCAAATATTTATAATTTTTACAACTTTTATGTTTTGGGAAAATATTTTTTTCTTAATAAGCATAGTGCATTTAATAGAGAGGTTGAATGTTCTTTTTTTAATAATTTTTTTTTTTTTAAATTTTTGGCTGTATTGGGTCTTCATTGCTGCATGGGCTTGTCTCTAGTTACAGTGAACTGGAATGTTCTTTTTTAAAATTCAATAATTTATGCAGTTAATTATATATTTTTCCCTTATGAAAGAATATATTTTATCATAGAAAATGTAACAAAGTAGATAGATGATAAATGTGTTATCTGAAGTTTATTCACCAGCATAACTTTACCAGATTTTCTTCTAGATTTGTTTTCCATGGATAGTATTTTCTTTTCCCTTCCTTAACCTTGAAAATTGTATTTGTGTGTGTGTGTGTGCTTGAGGGTCATTACACTCTAGTTGAATGGTCCCTAAAACTTATCCAAAGATCTGTTGTAGGAGGGGGTGCTATGTGAGCTTTCCACTGTGCTGAGATGTGCTTAGTCGCTCAGTCATGTCCGATTCTTTACAACACTATGGACTGTAGCCTGCCAGGCTCCTCTGTCCATGGGGATTCTCCAAGCAAGAATACTGGAGTGGGTTGCCATGCCCTCCTCCAGGGGATCTTCCCAATCCAGGGATAGAACCCAGGTATCCCACATTGCAGATAGATTCGTTATTGTCTGAGTTTGTGTGTTTAGTAAAGTTGCTCATTAAACACTGCATTTCTCTGTCTCTGCTGCCCTCTGGGTGCACATGGCAGGTTGGCAGAACCATACCTGCTTTGCAGTGCTTGGTAAGGCATGTGACTTGGCCAATGGCTTGTGAGGGGAAATTACATGTGACAATTTCTGGAGCAAGTTTTAAAAACCATTGTTCAATCACGTTTCTCTTCCAATGCTGCAGACCTGGTGAAACAATATATCTGAATGAAGCCTGTTAGCCTGAGCCTCTGATGAAAGAATAAAAAAAAGAACCCCTTGATGACTTACAATTATATACCTGTAGTACCAGTGAACATTTAGCATTTGTTGTATTGAGAATACAAAATGTGGAAACAGTTTGTTGTAGGAACATAAAAAAGCCTGATCTAACTGACATGTAATATCTTATTTCCCTATTTTTCTTCTGTCTCAACATCAGGGCTGAGGCAATTGTCTTGTTATTTAAAATATTCATTAAAAAAAGTATGTGTGTGTATGTGCATGTGTAAATATATGCAAAATCTTGAGAGTGAGAAAATGGGATTCTGTTGTTTAAGCTCCCCAGTCTGTGATCTTTTGCTACAGTATCTCTATCAAACTAATACAACTCGCCTGGTGGAAGATATGATCATCTGGAATAGATGAGACATTTCAGGAGGGGTCCCTTAGAGCAGACAGCCTCCAAATAAAAATTCAGATGATTGTAGAAAGATCTACCTGAATACAGTATCAATTGCTGACATACAGAATAATAAACCAATAAAATGGTGGTTGTTTTAAATCCTGGGGTGGTTTATAAGCAATAATTGATAAATGAGATATTTCATTAGGGATGTACAACATCATTCTAGGTCCTCTGAGCTTAGGACATCATTCAATAATTATTTTTTTGCAAATCACAACCATGAATTGAATACTAATAATCTGCCAGAGACTGAAGTCACAAAGTCCTGTCAAAGCTATAGGATTAGAATCTTAATCAAAAGATTCTGAGTAATTTTCTAATTTATCTATTTTCTGCTATTTCATATATTACCTATTAACATTTTTGCAATGTGTGAATTGCCTTAAACTAAAAATATCATCAAGACAGTCTTTATCTGTCTCTCTCCATACCCACTCCTTTCCCAGAAAGACTTCTCTAGTGTGGACTCTATTTTTAGACCAGATTTTCCATCATGGTGTCATGATGGTTTTGTCAGCTCTTGATGCTACATTTTCCCAGGTTCAAAAACATAACAAATATTGTTGAATTCTCACAAGAATACCTGAGAAACACTTTGATTAACCTGGAGAAGTATGATGAAGCTGAAACCCACATTTACAACTGTTCTGAAAGTGGGGCAGGAATGGGTTCCCCTATCTTAGCTGCTTTAATAAAAAAAAAAAAAAAACACCAGTGGGTGGCTTAAGCATCAGGCATTTATTTATGTCAGTTCTGGAGTCTGGGAAGTCCAAGATCAAGATTGCAGCTGGTTATTAGTAGATTTTTAGCAAGGATCCTCTTCCTGGCTTGCAGAAAGCTGTCTTCTTGCTGCATCTTCAGAAGGCAGGAAGAGAGAAAGAGAGCAGGCTCCCTGGCCTCTACTTATGAGAGAACTAATCTCATTTTATGAGCACCTCACTCTCAGAACTTTGGTGTGTGTGCATGCCCAGTCATTTCTCTTTGCCATCCCATGGACTGTAGCCCACCAGGCCTCTCTGTCCATGGGATTTTCCCCCAAGAACACTGGAGTGGGTTGCCACTTCCTTCTCCAGGGGATTTTTCCAACCCGGTATTGAACCCATGTTTCTTGAACTCCTCCTTGGCAGACAGATTCTTTACCACTTAGCTACCTGGGAAGCCTCCTCTGGACCTTATCTAAACATAATTACTGCCCCCAAAGTTCCATCTCCAAATATCACCAGGAATAGAGAATCAACATAAAAATGTTGTGAAGGCATAATTTAGTCCAGAGCATCTCACAATGTAGAGAAGTCCTAGTATGACTGGATAAATAGGAAAGCAACAATATCTAGTAACAAGATCATCAAATGGAAATCATATTTTTAAGAGAAAATAAAAAGCTTAGACAAAGAGATTTTATTAAGTCCCAACTATAGCAGAAATTGACTGTGCCCTGCCTTCCAGTCCAAACAAATGTTAGCATAAATAGACTGTCTATTAGAAGCTCAGTTTTTTTGGAATATCTACCATGTTCTAGGAATCACATTAACATGTTCTACTAGATAAACATATATAATTTTGCAGCTTTTAACTGTATATAAATATAATTTAATAAAGTTTTGCCCCAAATTATACTCATTGGAAAGTTTATAAGTATATTTATACTAAGCATTCTATTAATACAAAGGAGATGGTTATCTGAGGTGATTATAGTAAACATTTGGGAGGTGCCTCATTAAAATTTCTATAACACTCATTGACAGATATTCACGTGTTTTTTAAACCAGGTGAAAATAGCAAGATATCCAGTAACTTTTTGTTACAGTTATCTTCTCCTTCACTCCCCTCAAAAAAAATTTTTTTTCAGTACCTCCTTATATAACTGAAAAGGTCTCTAAAATGTCTCCCTTTTTTAATGGCAGAATACCAATTTCACGCTCAATGCATGAGAGCTCTCATTCCATAGGAGCCCATATCTATTAATCTTTCCTTTTCCCCCTTCTTTCTTTTTAAACAGTAGGTCCACTCTACACTGGGTTTTTCTTTTAGAAGTTTTCCAATTTTATTTTGTAAATATATAAGCCTCAATTATATTTACCCTTCTTGATATGGTATTTCTCTATCAAAGTTAGAAAGACTGCTAAGACAGCAACCTTCTAGTCAAAGAAATGTACAAACGTAGAACAAAACTGTTTTCTGAAATCATTGCAAGTGATGGTGCTGAGACTAAATATTGTTGCATCATCTTCTAGTGATTGTTTCTATGGGCTTCATAATTAATATGATAGCCTTGGAGGAATGAGGCAATGATGTAATATAAAGAGGTCTTGTTGCTACTTTATGCTCTGCCTTTTCTATTGTTTGCTAGTGAGCCTCAACAGCATTCTCTCAATTCTGTTCAGCTGAGAGCTCAGTTGTACAGTGACTATGTAACAGGATATTTAGAGATTTAGTCCTTAGCACAATGTGGCATGTGAGTCTCTCATTCTTTCGTCCTTACAGGTCAGTGTTGGGAAGATCCCCTGGAGAAGGGAATGGCAACCCACTCCAATAAACTTGCCTGGAGAATCCTATGGACGGAGGAGCCTGGTGGGCTACAGTCTACGGGGTCGCAAAGAGGCAGACACGATTGAGCGACTTCACTTTCACTTTCACTTTTACAAGTCAGTGTAGTCAGTCACTTTCCCTATCAGGAAAGGGAAACCTACTTTCGTTCTGAAGTCTTAGTTACTGCAATTAAAAAAAAAATCTAATTTGGAATGTAGGGCATAGCTATTCAAGCAAGATTTTATGAAGATGGAGGGGAAAAAAGAGGACTCTTTAATCCAAATTTTGAGTTTCTAAACTCTTTTGGCAGACTCTTGATTACTGAAGATTCATAATTATATTCATTTTATGGTTTTGATTGATTGATTTTCATTGCCCCCTACTGGATTAGGGAGAGAAACAATATGGAATGCTCAGAAAAAAATAAAAAAGGCTTTAAGGAGCCAACTAGACAATCTGACAACAAACAGGGTGAAAACTTTCCACCACTCAACCTTACCTAAACCCCTCCCCATTCTGACCCAGCTTCCTGCTCTCCAAACACACATGCACAACCAGCCACAATATCTGCCCTTTCAACTTTATGCTGCAGTCCGTGGGGTAGCAAAGAGTTGGACACTGAGCAACTAAACCGAACTGAACAACTTTATCTGAGGTTCTGCAACAGAGGTAGGCTGGCTGTGGCCAGCAGAATAAATATGCCCCCACAGCCCCTTTTAGTAAATAAAGTTTTATTGGAACCCAACCACACCCATTTGGTTTATGTAATTAATGTCTGTCAATGGCTGCTTTCCTGCAGTGCTGAATAGAGATCATAAGGCCCACAAGACCAAACATATTTGCTATTTGGGCTTAAAAAAAGGTCTCTCAGCTCTGTTAGACCATTGATTATTACATTTGAACATAATTCACACAAATTGCATCATTTAAGCAATGATGCCATTTGCAAAAAATATGCAGTATGAGGTTCAAAAAGTCTTTGTATTTTAAAGGCAGGGGAAGTATTTCATCTTAGAATTTATTGAACAACAAAAATAGCAAGCATTCTGTAGATTATGTAAAGTGAGTAATACACATGCTATTTTATGGTTAGAGCTCTTTCATAATCAGAAGTCTTCTGGCTATGCATCAGTGGCTAATGGTTGTGTGTATTACAACACAAACAAATATAAGTAATCTGAATGCAGTATTAATCTGATTACACTCATGCAAAGTTGTACAGTAAATAAATGCAGGAGCAACTGATATAGTAAATAAATGTAGGAACAATAATTAAAAATGAGTAACATAAAATTATCAAAATTTACTTATCCATAATTTGTAAATTAAAACATACTGACACTATACTCATAGTAAAATGTGTACTGGTTGGAGAAAATTTAAAAAAAGGACAGACTATTTGAATCAAATCTTACAACAACAAAAACCCAGCAACTTTGAAAGAATGCACCTTGCCTAGTGCTATATGACTTGCCCTTAAGCCTTGCCAAGGCTAGACTATACATCAGAAATCCCTTGGGTCCTGCGTTCTCCTTCATCACACAGTTGTAATACAATATGTTAGCAGAAGAGCAAGATTATTAACTAAAGGAATATGTGAACTTATCCTCACCTCAATACTCTAAGAATACTCTAACATCACCTCAAACCAGAAGACAAATAGCTTTCTATTCTCTTCTTGAACACTCCATTTCTGCCAACCATGTGATTCTGAGAGTCATCATCTTTTCACTCTCCCTCAATTATAATGAAGGGACTTCCCTGGTGGCTCAGACTGTAAAAGTGTCTGCCTACAATGCATGAGACCCAGGTTCGATCCCTGAGTTGGGAAGATCCCCTGGAGAAGGAAATGGCAACCCATTCCAGTACTCTTGTCTGGAAAATCCCATGGACCAAGGAGCCTGGTAGGCTACAGTCTATGGGGTTCAAAGGGTTGGACACGACTAAGCGACTTTACTTCATTTCATTTCACTTCACCTATAACGCATGAGTCCCCCAGTCCATCCATATGGAACTGCTTATAGTTCCTTTAGTATCAAGTCCTCTCTTACTTTCAGGCTTCTGTACAGGCTGCTCACTCTCTGTATGATACCTTCCTGTTGCTGTTTTTGTTGTCAACAAGTATGTCAGACTCTTCACTACCCAATCAACTGCAGCTCGCTAGGCTTCCCTCTCACCATTTTCTGGAGTTTGCCCAAGTTCTCGTCCATTATATCTGTGCTACCATCTAACCATTTCATCCAGTCACCCACTTTTCTTTCTGCCCTCAATCTTTGCCTGTATCAGGGTTTTTTCCAATTAAGTTGGTTGTTTGCATCAAGAGGTCAAAGTATTGGAGATTCAGCTTCAGCATCAGTCCTTCCAATGAGTATTCAGGATTAATTTCCTTTAAGATTGACTGATTTGATGTCCTTGCTGCCCAAGGGATTCTCAAGAGTCATCTCCAGCAACATAGTTCAAAAGTATCAATTCTTCCATGCTCTGACTTCCTTATGGTCCAGTTCTCACAACCGTGCATGACTACTGGAAAGACTACAGCCTTGACTCTATGCACTTTTGTCAGCAAAGTGATGGCTTTGCTATTCAACACATGATTTAGGTTTCTCATAGCTTTTCTTCCAGAAGCAATCATCTTTTAATTTCATGGCTATAGTCACCATCCACAGTGATTTTGGAGCTTAAGAAGAGGATATCTGTAACTGTTTCTACCTTTTCCCCTTGCATTTGCCATGAAGTGATGGCACTGGATGCCATTATCCTAGTCTTATTATTATTAATTTTTTAAATAGTGAGCTTTAAGCTGGCTTCTTAATACTTCTCCTCTTTCACCCATCAAGAAGTTCTTTAGTTCCTCTTCACTTTCTGCCACTAGAGTGGTATCACCTATATACCTGAGGTTGTTGATATTTCTCCTGGCAATCTTTTATTATTATTATCATTACTATCTGAAGGATGATTGCTTTACAGAATTGTGCTCTTTTCGGTCAAACCTCAACATGAGTCACCCATAGGTATACATATATTCCTTCCCTTTTGAACCTCTCTCCCATCTCCTTCCCCATCCCACACCTCTGGGTTGATACAGAGTCCCCTTTTGAGTTTCCTTAGGCATATAGCAAATTCCCATTGGCTATCTATTTTACATATGGTAATATAAGTTTCCATGTTACCCTTTCCATACATCTCACCCTCTCCATCCCTCTCTGCATGTCCACAAGTCTATTCTCTATGTCTGTTTCTCCATTGTTATCCTGTAAGTAAATTCTTCAGTGCCATTTTTCTAGATTCCATATATATGTGTTAGAATATGATATTTATCTTTCTCTTTCTGACTTACTTAACTCTGTATAATAGGTTCTAGGTTCATCCACCACATTAGAACTGAATAAACAGTGTTTCCTTCTTATGGCTGAGGAATATTCCATTGTGTATATGTACCACAACATCTTCTTTTGTACAGTTCTGTGTATTCTTGCCACCTCTTCTAAATATCTTCTGCTTCTGTCAGACCCATACCATTTCTGTCTTTTATTGAGCCCATCTTTTCATGAAATGTTCCCTTGATATCTCTAATTTTCTTGAAGAGATCTTGAGTCTTTCCCATTCTATTGTTTTCCTCTATTTCTTTGCATTGATCTCCAAGGGAGGCTTTTTTATCTCTCTTTGCTATTTGTTGGAACTCTGCATTCAAATGGGTATATCTTTCCTTTTCTCCTTTGCTTTTGACTTCTCTTCTTTTCACAGCTATTTGTAAGGCCTCCCCAGACAGCCGTTTGGCCTTTTTGCATTTCTTTTTCTCAGGGGTGGTCTTAATCCCTGTCTCCTCTACAATGTCACGAACCTCTGTCCATAATTCATGTCACTCTGTCTATCAGATATACTCCCTTAAATCTATTTCTCATTTCCACTGTATAATCATAAGGGATTTGATTTAGGTCATACCTGAATGGTCTAGTGGTTTTCCCCACTTTCTTCAATTTAAATCTGACTTTGGCAATAAGGAGTTCATAATCTGAGCCACAGTCAGCTCCCAGTCTTGTTTTTGCTGACTGTATAGAGCTTCCATCTTTGGCTGCAAAGAATATAATCAATCTGATTTTGGTGTTGACCATCTGGTGATCTCCATGTGTAGAGTCTTCTCTTGTGTTGTTGGAAGAGGATGTTTGCTGTGACTAGTGTGTTCTCTTGGCAAAACTCTATTAGCCTTTGCCCTGCTTCATTACACATTCCAAGGTCAAATTTGCCTGTTACTCCAGGTATTTCTTGACTTCCTACTTTTGCATTCCAGTCCCCTATAATGAAAAGGACATTTTTGGGGGGTATTCTAAAAGGTTTTGTAGGTCTTCATAGAACCATTCAACTTCAGCTTCTTCAGCATTACTGGTCAGAGCATAGACTTGGATTACCATGATAATGAATGATTTGCCTTGGAAATGAACAGAGATCATCCTGTCACTTTTGAGACTGTATCCAAGTACTGCATTTTGGACTCTTTTGTTGACCATGATGGCTACTCCATTTCTTCTAAGGGATTCCTACCCACAGTAGTAGATATAATGGTCATCTGAGTTAAATTCACCCATTCCAGTCCACCTTAGTTCGCTGATTCCTAGAATGTCGATGTTTACTCTTGCCATCTCCTGTTTGACCATTTCCAATGCCTTGATTCATGGACCTAACATTCCAGGTTCCTATGCAATATTGCTCTTTACAGCATCGGACCTTGCTTCTATCACCAGTCACATCCACAATTGGGTGTTGTTTCTGCTTTGACTTCCATCTCTTCCTTCTTTCTGGAGTTATTTCTCCACTGATTTCCAGTAGTATATTGGGCACTTTCCAATCTGGGGAGTTCATCTTTCAGTGTCCTATCTTTTTTCCTTTTCATATTGTTCATGGGGTTCCCAAGGCAAGAATACTGAAGTGGTTTGCCATTCCCTTCTCCAGCGGACCACATTCTGTCAGACCTCTCCACCATGACGCATCCATCTTGGGTGCCCCACACGGCATACTTAGTTTCATTGAGTTAGGGAATGCTGTGGTCTGCCTGATCAGATTGGCTAGTTGTCTATGATTGTGGTTTCTGTCTGTCTGCTCTCTGATATTCTCTCTCAGCACTTACAGTCTTACTTGGGTTTCTCTTACCTGGAACGTGATGTATATCCTCACGGCTATTCCAGCAAGGTGCAGCCATTGCTCCTTACCTTGGACGTGAGGTATCTCCTCTTGGCCACCACTCCTGACCTTGGACGTGGGGTAACTCCTTTCAGCTGCTATTGCACCGTGCAGATAATCACGATGGTATGATCACTCACCTAGAGCCATACATCCTGGAATGTGAAGTCAAGTGGGCCTTGGGAAGCATTACTACGAATAGAGCTTGTGGAGGTGATGGAATTCCAGTTGAGCTATTTCAAATCCTGATAGATGAGGCTGTGTAAGTGCTGCACTCAATATGTCAGCAAATTTGCAAAACTCGGCAGTGACCACAAGACTGGAAAAGATTAGTATTTATTCCAATCCTAAAGAAAGGCAATGCCCCAAATGCTCAAACTATTGCACAATTGAAGTCATCTCACACACCAGTAAAGTAATGCTCAAAATTCTCCAAGCCAGGCTTCAGGAATATGTGAACCATAAACTTCCACATGTTCAAGTAGATTTTAGAAAAGGCAGAGGAACCAGAGATCAAATTGCCAACATCCTCTGAATCATCGAAAAAGCGAGAGCATTCCAGGAAAACATCTATTTCTGTTTTATTGACTATACCAAAGCCTTTGACTGTGTGGATCACAATAAGCTGTGGAAAATTGTGAAAGAGATGGGAATGCCAGACCACCTGATTTGCCTCTTGAGAAACCTATATGCAGGTCAGGAAGCAATAGTTAAGCAACATTTAGAACTGGACATGGAACAACAGACTGGTTCCAAATAGGAAAAGGAGTATGTCAAGGCTATATATTCTCACCTGCTTTTTTAACTTATATGCATAGTGCATCATGAGAAACTCTGGGTTGGAAGAAGCTCAAGCTGGAAACAAGATTGCTGGGAGAAATATCAATAAGCTCAAATATGCAGATGACACCACCCTTATGGCAGAAAGTGAAGACGAACTAAAGAGCCTCTTGATGAAAGTGAAAGAGAAGAGTGAAAATGTCAGTTTAAAGCTCAACATTCAGAAAACTAAGATCATGGCATCCGGTCCCATCACTTCATGGCAACTAGATGGGAAAACAGTGGAAACAGTGGCTGACTTTTATTTTGGGGGGCTCCAAAATCACAGTAGATGGTGATTGCAGCCATGAAATTAATAGTCTCTTACTCCTTAGAAGGAAAGTTTTGACCAACCTAGACAGCATATTAAAAAGCAGAGACCTTTGCCAACAAAGGTTCAGCTAGTCAAGGCTATGGTTTTTCCAGTAGTCATGTATGTATGTGAGAGGCTAAGTGCCAAAGAATTGATGCTTTGGAACTGTGGTGTTGGAGAAGACTCTTGAGAGTCTCTTCGACTGCAAGGAGATCCATCCAGCCCTTCCTAAAGGTGATCAGTCCTGGATGTGCATTGGAAGGACTGATATTGAAGCTGAAACTCCAATATTTTGGCCACCTGCTGTGAAGAGCTCATTCATTTGAAAAGACCAAGATGATGGGAAAGATTGAGGGCAGGAGGAGAAGGGAACAACAGAGGAGGAGATGGTTGGATGGCATTACCGACTCAATGGACATGGGTTTGTTTGGGCTCTGGGAGTTGGTAATGGACAGGGAGGCCTGGCATGCTGTGGCTCATGGGGTCACAAAGGGTCAGACATGACTGAGTGACTGAACTGAACTGAAATGAACCACAACACATTTATCTATTCTTCTGTTGATGGACATCTAGGTTGCTTCCGTATTCTAGCTATTGTAAATAGTACTGCAATGAACAATGGGATATATATGTCTTTTCAATTTTGGTTTCCTCAGGTTATATGCCTAAGAGTGGGTTTGCTGTGTCATATGATGGTTTTATTCCCAGTTTTTTAAGGAATTTCCATACCATGTTCCATAGTGGCTGTATCAATTTCCATTCCTAGCAACAATGCAAGAGTGTTCCCCTTTCTCCTCATCCTCTCCAGCATTTACTGTTTGCAGACATTTTGATGATGGCCATTCTGACTGGTGTGAGGTGATATCTCATTGTAGTTTTGATTTGCCTTTCTCTAATAATGAGAGATTTTGAGCATCTTTTCCTGTGTTTGTTATCTTTAATTTCTCTTTCTGATTTTTCATTGTTAGTATATAAAAATGCAAGTGGTTTCTGTGTATTGATTTTGTATCCTGCAACTTTGCTAAATTTACTGATTAGCTCTAGTCATTTTCTGATACTATCTTTAGGATTTTCTATGTACTGTATCATGTCATCTGCAGATAGTGAGAGATATACTTCTTCTTTTCTGATCTAGATTCCTCTTATTTCTTTTTCTTCTCTGATTGCTGTAGGACTTCCAGAATTATGTTGAATAGTAGTGGGGAAAGTGGACACCCTTGTCTTGTTCCTGATCTTAGGGGAAATGCTTTCAGTTTTTTACCACTGAGAATAATGTTTTCTGTAGGCTTATCATATATCGCCTTTAATACATTGAGGTAGGTATGCCCATTTTTTGAAGAGTTTTAATTATAAATGGGTGCCGAATTTTGTCAAAGGCTTTTCCTTATCATATGGTTTTTATCTTTCAGTTTGTTAATAAGGTATATCACATTGACTGATTTGTGTATATTGAAGAATCCTGCATTCCTGGAATAAGCCCAACTTGATCATGGTGTATGAGCTTTTTGATGTGTCGCTGAATTCTGTTCACTAAAATTTTGTTGAGGATTTTTTGCATCTCTGCTTATCAGTGATAATGGCCTGTAGTTTTCTTTTTTTGTGTGTTGTCTTTGTCTGGTTGTGGTATCAGGGTGATGGTGGCCTTGTAGAATGAGTTTGGAAGTGTTCCTTCCTCTGTAATTTTTTGAAAGAGCTTTAGAAGGATAGGCATTAGCTCTTCTCTAAATGTTTGATAGAATTCTCCTGTGAAGCCATCTGGTCCTGGGCTTTTGTTTTTTGGGAGATTTTTGATCGTAGCTTCAATTTCAGTGCTTGTAATTGGGTTGTTCATAATTTCTATTTCTTCCTGGTTCAGTCTTGGAAGATTGAACTTTTCTAAGAATCTGTCCATTTCTTCAAGGTTATCCATTTTATTGCCATATTGTTTTTCATAATAGTCTCTAATAATCCTTTGTGTTTCTGCATTGTCTGTTGTAACCTCTCATTTTTCATTTCTAATTTTGTGGATTTTTAAAAATTAATTCATTTATTTTATTTATTACTTTACAATATTGTAGTAGTTTTTGCCACACATTGACATGAATCAACCATGGTAATTTTGTTAATTTGATTCTTCCCTCTCTCTCTTTATTTATTTATTTATTTATTTATTTATTTATTTATTTATTTTAGTATGGCCTAGTTTCATCAGTTTTGTTCATCTTATCAAAGAACCAGCTTTTAGTTTTATTAATTTTTGCTATTGTTTCTTTCATTTCTTTTTCATTTATTTCTGCTTATATCTTTATGATTTCCTTCCTTCTACTAATTTTGGGGGTTTTTTGTTCTTTTTCCAGTTGTTCAAGGTGTAAAGTTAGGTTGTGTATTCAATGCCCTTCTTGTTTCCTGAGGTAAGGTTGTATTGCTATCAGCTTCCCTCTTGGAACTGCTTTTGCTGCATCCCGTAGGTTTTGAGTTGTCAAATTTTCATTGTCATTTGTTTCTAAAAATTTTTTTTTATTTCCCTTTTGATTTCTTCAGTAACCTGTTGTTTATTTAGAAACGTATTGTTTAATCTCCATGTGTTTGTTTCCTGGAAATCTTGATTCCAGCTTGTAACTCATCCACCCTGGCATTTCTCATGATGTGCTCTGCATATACAGGGTGAAAATCAACAGCTCTGTCATACTTCTTTCTCAATCCTGAACCAGTCAATTGTTCCATACACAATTCTAACTGTTGCTTCTTGACCTGCATACAGGTTTCTCAGGAGACAGGTAAGACGATCTGCTATTCCTGTCTCCACAGTTTTCCAGTTTGTCATGTTCCACATATTTTATCATGATCCATGCAGTCACACAGTCAAACGTTTTACGCACAATCTCACAATCAGTCAAAGGTTTTAGTGTTGTCAATGAAAGAGAAGCAGATGTTTGTCTAGAGTCCCCTTTCTTTCTTTATAATCCAACAAAAGTTGACAATTTGATCTCTGGTTATCCTGCCTTTTCTAAACCAAGCTTGGACATTTGGAAGTTCTCAATTCATGTAATGTTGAAGCCTAGCATGCTGGATTTTGAATATAACCTTACTAGCATGAAAGATGAGTACAGCTGTCTGATGGTTTTAACATTCTTTAGTAAGCCCCTTCTTGGGACTTGGGATGAGGATTGACCTTTTCTAGTCCTGTGGCCACTGCTGGGTTTTCCAAATTTGCTGACATATTGAATGCAGCATTTTGATAGCATCATATTTTGGGATTTTAAATAGTTCTGCTGGAATTCCATCATCTTCACTAGCTTTATTGACAGCAGTGCTTTCTAAGCCCCACTTGACTTCACTTACCAGAATGTCTGGCTCTTGATGAGTGACCACACCATTGTGGTTATTTGGATCATAAAGATCTTTTTTTGTACAGTTCTGTGTACTCTTTCCATCTTTTCTTGATATCTTCTGCTTCTATTAGGTCTTTACTGTTTCTTTCCTTTACTGAATCCATCTTTGGATGAAATGTTCTTTTGATATTTCCAATTTTCTTGAAGGGATCTCTAGTCCTCTTCTGTTCTTTTCCTCTATTTCTTTGCAGTGTTAATTGAAGAAGGGTTTCTTATCTCTGCTTGTAGGACCTTCCCATACTTCACCTTTATTTGGCCAGTTGGACTTAATGCAGATACCTCTTCCGTGGAGAGCCCATGCCAGGATTTTCTAGGTGTTATTCACTGTGTTTCCTTTGAAATCTTCTAGATGTCAATACATATGATTCTTGATATTACCTTCTCATATGAAACTTTACATTTAGGTAACAGAAAACCTGCAACATGCTAACTAATGAGGAGATGTATTATTTCACATTAAACCCCACAAAGTATACTATTATCAAGGTTCTAGTACTCTTGGCTAAAGGATGAGTTTCTGCATGCTTTTTGATATTGGCTTTATTCTCTTGTTGACTGTCAAAGGAACACAAAGTAATTGCAAGTAATAACAGAGTAAAGTGTCTCATCATTTAAGTCTAAAGAATGAAAAAGAAAGCCTTTCCCTGTTATTCTGATTAGACCAACTGAACAAATAGCAGTTGCTAGAAGAAAACTATCATCTCATGCTTATTATTCCTAAATGAGAAAGAGATGGTGTTACTAACCTCAGTTTAGCCAAGGGTTTCTCAAGGGTGGCAACATTGCTATTTTGGACTAGACACTTTTATGCTCTGTTCATCATAATGTATTAGTAACATCCTTTGACTCTGCACACTATTTGCCATCCCCCAGGTTGTAAATAACAAATACTGTCTTCAAACATTGCTGAGTGTCTTTTAGATGGCAAAGCGACTTCCAATTGAGGGCCACTGGCTTTGACTAATGAAGACACAGTCTGGATCCCTGACCTCATGGAGGATTTATAGATAATTTAAGAAGAGGAAGGGAAAAATGGATGTTGGGTAAGTAATCTATAGTATCCACCAGCTCTGTTGTAATTTAGTTGTCTTTGTCCCTACTAGGAAGGACATTTCTGGAAGTTCTATTTTCTTCTTGCTTTTCTTATCCCTAGTACCTGGCAGATGCTGCTTTCTTAATACATTTTTATTAAATTGATGTATGAATTATGCATTGATAAAAGGAATTCTTTAGTGCTTTTTCTCCTCTACTCAACAAGCATTATAACATTGATTATTTGAGTATCTATGCTTTCAGTGGTGAAAATGCTTTTAGGTTTATGACCAAAGATATTGAAAACACATTCTCCAACTGTGGAGATGAAGGCAAAGCAATGAAGTGAAAATGAGGGGTGAAAGAGAGGTGAAGTTACTATTTTAAGCATGAAAAACTTGTCGTCTAAGTGAAGAAAGAGTGTGCAATTACCATGGTGGGTGCATAAATAAAACAAGGCACCTGCCCAGACCAGTCACTGACTAGTTGCTCTGAATTAGAAGCAAAAGTTGATATAGTGACAAAATATGCCACTATTGATTTTTCTTATCAACAAGCCATTCTTAAATCACTTGTCTTAAGTTAAAACTGGCCTGAATTTGGGCATATTGGAATTCATGAATGATTTCTTCATTTGAATGTTTGACAATGCAGATATAGCTGTAAAACTATGAACCAACTTTTCACTGGATGTGTATATGGATTTTTCTCTTCAGTTGCTTAGTTTCTCCACTAATAAGGCAGTTAGTTTCCCCACACTCTTAAGGTGCTAAATTTATTTAAATGGTTAATGCATGATGAAACAAACTATAATTGTATATTTACTTTCATAATATGAATGTTAGCTGTGTAAATATTTTAATAAAAATTGAAGTGCATTATAATTTCTAAGAATTTTGTGTAAACCAATGAAACACTAAGACTGTAAATATTTTAATTTATTCTAATATTTGAATTTCATAAAGTTTTACAAAATGATGTAACTTCATTATTACTGGCCAATCTTCTTCTTGAAACCTGGAAATAAGTTAGCTTTCCTTCTGGGTACCTCTCTGGATCATTGTTTAGGTGCCAAGCAATTTGTCACAGCCTGAGTTTCCGCTTTCATTTAATAACTGAAACCTAAATGTTACAGTCAAAAACCACTGGTCTGTTGTGCAGTGATCCATGTGAGAACAGTGAACTTATGTCTCTGTAAATTTGTTAGTCATCTATGAGGAAAAGCAGTGCTGACCTCGTAATGTCAAATCCCATTTAGAGTTGGTGAATAGGTTGGATGAGGAACTTGATGTCTTTTGAGTTGTATTAAGAAATACACTTCTGTGTAGGAGGATGAAAGCCTTGGTAAAATAAGGTGGAGATTGTAGCCTATCCAAATAATTTATAGTTGAATTCTATCTTCCAGAAGAAAAGAATGCAGTTAATAAAGGTTCTGACTTAAGTAAACAGTTTTAAGTAACACATGCTTTTCAGTAAGTTCTTAAAGTACTAACTCTGACCTTCCACCTTAATAGTTTTCTACTGGTTACTTTTCCTAAAATCTGATTAGTAAGAAACTGTTTATGGCTTGGGATTCCTATTTCCTATGTATGTAGGAATCCCAAACTCATTGTAAGAGAATAATTGAATTTTAAGATTATTTTACCTGTCTAGTTTGAAGAACTATGTTATACAGCACTTTCTGTTTACCTTTTAGTATGGTTTTCTTAAAGCTATATTTATCAAGTCAGAAGCAGAAGTTTTAGGTGAAACTAATTTTAGGCATTTTCATATTTTAAGGTCATCAAAGGATAAAACAAGATTTATCTTGAGATTATTAACTACTTGCCAGGTTTGCCCTTATGACACAAGTCAGTATGTGACTTCTACCATGTGAAGTAGTGTATTCCTTGCAAACTGCAACTACTGTGTGTTTCAGAGTAGGAATGTCAAGACAGCAACATCAGTTGATGACAACTATATTGCATAAATATTTGCAATAGTTAATTTAAAAAGCAACAGCGTTACATACAAATATGGGTTGTTTAGGTTTCTGTATTGAAAACCTGAATTGAAAATGTTTGCTTCCACTGCTTTCAAGCTCTCATAATTTCTCTCTTAGATAATTGGTGTAACGTCTCCTGGTTTTTATTTTCTGCTCTCCAATCATATTTTAAACTTCCCAGGATTAACCTTGTGATTTGTAAATCTAATTATATTACTCCCTGTTGAAACTGTTTCTGAGATATGATCAGGGCTTCATTGACTCTGGGTAATGCTCAAAGTACTTATGACAAATAAGACCTTTCCCGATCAAAACTCTGCTCCCTGTTCCCTTTTCATCATCTGTCATCAGTGGGCAAAGTGAACCACTTTTCATTCCCTAAGTTTATCCTGCTCCTTCCTGCCTCTGTCTTTAAAGCCACTGTTCAATGGGACTCCCTTGACTCTTGTTCTTCCCTAAGAGTTGGGTGTCCTTCCAAATACCCTCTCTGTGGGCCTCTTAGATATACACTGTATACACACTCTTATTTTGATGTAGATTTTTGTTGTTGTTGTTCTGTCTAGCCCATTAGTCAGTGAGCCTCTTGAGGGCTTGGCCATGCAAGGTAAATGCTGGATAAATGTTTACTAAGTGAAGGAAAGGACAAACCATGAGATGATGGTTGTGTGCTCTCCACATGCTCTTTTCTTTTGTTTATGTTTTTTCCCTAGTCATTGGGAAGCCTGGACCACATTGCCTTGAGGATATTAAAAATTATTATAGCAGAAATGCTTATTCTAATGTTTATTTTTAGCTTCAATGTAGATTCTTAAAAAGAAAATGAAAAAAATGTTTTGGAGAAGGCCAGATAGGGTTCATACCAAATAATAGACCAGAAAGAGATTAGAGGAGGAGATAAACTGCGTTATACCCAGACCCTGGATGATTATATAGAACCAAACAGTGTTGAAGTGGGAAGGTGCATGGCAGGGAAGAAGGGGAGTGAACTTTGAGGATTTTAGAGATGGGGCAAGTCAGTGCTGGTAAGGCAGAGGCAGGGAGTTGGTGAGATGTGGGCAGCAGTATGAGATTACCAAATGCTACATTTTTGTTTTTCTCATTGCTCTCATTCTGTCACCTCTGGGTTCTATCTCAACTCCCTGAAAAAGACAGGATTGGTAGTTTTGGCCTGTACCCTTCTCACATCTCCCCTTTCCCCTCACCATAGTACACTTGTTTTATACTAAACAGCAACACCAGGGAAACAGAAACAAATGCCTCAACATGTGAAGCTGGTAACAGCTTATTTATATTTCATTATCTAAGAAGAAATCTCAGAAATTTTGATCAACACATATTGTCTTATTGGATATTACTTGGTTTCTTGCTAATTTACAATACAGACATTAGAATTATTACTGAAAAATTTTTAAAGTATGCAATTTAATTTTGAAGGCCCTTGGAGAGTGTGGGCACAGTTACTTGCATTTCTTGGGAAAATAGACTCAATAAATGTGATTACAAGGTGAACATTGGAGCAAATGCATTTATATCCTGTTTATCTCAAGCGCAGAGCCAATCTGGAACTCTAATGCTTTGAGAAGATGATAAATGTTTTCTGCCAGTCTTTCCAACTGAACAAACTCTGTTTGATTGGTATTAATCACTTCTGGCAGGCGATGCTCAAATCCTGCTAACTGCAATCTAGGTGAAAAGCTTGTCATCAGTATCACATAATGAAATGAAAGAGTGAGGACAAAGAGAAGAAATATTTCCATTTACCTAGTCATCAGAGTAAGTGTCAAGCTAAATAAGACATGAACTATTATTTTCAAAAGTACAGTTTAAAATGGAAAATGTTAATAAAATTATATTCCTCTTTATATTTAAAAGCAGAAATTGACCCAAATAATAATCTATGACTTTTTATGATAAAAAGAACTTCCCTCATTCTCCCAAATTATCTATGGCTTCAGAAAATTTTCCTAAAATCAGGCTTTTCCACAAGCAGTATATACAAATATATATACTAGCATATATATATATGTATACACACACACACACACACACACACACACACACACATACAAAGTACAAATGAACAAAGAAGCCCTAAAAAAGAGCTGGAGTAATCTAGAAAATAGAATTGTTGTGGATTGGATACATGTGTACACTTCAGTTTCATATGGTGAAATCTATTCCTCATGTGACAATATTAGTAAGTGAGAGATGATTCAGTCAAGAAGACTGAGCTCTCATAAGTGAGATTGGTGTCCTTCTAAAGAGATCCCAGCAAGCTCTCTTGCATCTTCTGCCATGTTGAGGTTATAGCAAGAAAACTGCCTTAGATGAACAGGAAGTGAGTTCTCTCCAGACACAGAATCTGCTGGTACTTTGAACCCAGACTTCCTAGCTTCCAGAACTATGGGAAATAAATTTTTGTTTTATAAGACACCCAGTCTACAGTATTCTGCCATAGCAGCACAAACAGACTAATAGGCTTTGAGATTGTTAAGTAAGATTTAACTGTTAAAAGAAAAAAAAAAATCCATCCTATTTCAAAAAAGCCTTTTTGTCATGATTTGGTTTCATTTTGCTATGTCATAGTCCCTGAAGAACCACCATTAAAAAAATTAGCCACTGAAAATGCAAAAATCCATGGGGGCAGTGGGTGGAGATCTCATTCATTCACTTCATAGAATGATTCAATTTGATTGTCAGCTTCCTAATAAGTTGATAATAGCTAGATTGAGAGAATTCATTTGCTTCCTGGAGTAAAACTCAGGCAGAAATTCTAGCACTTTATTTGATAAATCAACTTTTCTTGCTACTCTATGAGAGAACCCACATACCTTAGTCTTTGAGTTAATGATCACTTTAAATTGTGTGTTAAAAATGACTTAAATACATCCATTAAAACTGGTACTTTGAGTGAGAGATGGAACATTTCTTAAAAGTACTTAATTGATGGTCTACGGACACCCCCATTATTTTAATGATTAATTAATTGTATTAAACCTTGAAATGCACCTTGAAACTGTCATTCACTTTTGCAGGTTAACTCAACGCAATTCTTTTGAAGCCAACTGCTTTGAAGTGAATAAGGATCCTAGCTAGGTGAGTTTTCTATGGGGTAGGAAAAGTACTCTATTTTGGTGATAGCGTAGTGAACTCAGCAGTTAAATTCAACCTACTCTCTGAAGATAACAGTGGGGTTATCCCTATAGTTCTAACTGATTTTTAGATTCCAAGTGTAAGAAATTTTGAGTTAAATAAGAAGAGATACTAAAAAGCAACCTAAGAAATTAGGCTCCATTTCTAGTAGAGAAAATAGAATTTTTAAATTTTTTTTTTAGCATTCTACTTCTGTGTAGGTCTAGTCAAGTGCATTTCAATGTCTGCATCTGTTTTATTTTTTGTGCTTTTAATTCTCCCTCTCCCTCCCCGTTTGTTTAGTTTAGATTGAACTTTAAAAAATGAACTCACTACTTTCCAAAAGCTGCTGCAAACATCTCAGGTTACAAGATATTTGATTAGCATCTGATTATTTAATCATTTAAGTCTAATTCATTATACTTGATTTATTTTTCTCTTTTTTTCCTTTAAACCATGAAAAAATTACCATGTAATTTTAAGATGCAAGAATCTTTCAAGATACCTTTTTAAAAATATTAACTATCAGTCATGTGAGTTTCTCTTTTCATCATCTTTTAGAGATGCTTCTCTCACTTTCTAATACAACCACCACTTCAGGGCATCTTTGTCCCAGTACTGAAGCATTGGTCACCTACTTTCATGCTGTAAAGTTCATAGACGTGATTCTCAAGCATTGAAATCTCAAGTTTTTCAGGGACTAGTTCTTACACTTGCATTATATTATAAAATAATTTTCTTGGCAGATTATTTTTAAATTTATTTCTTTGTAATGTAAAGTCCAGAATTGGGTTGATTTACACAAGGTTTTTTTGTTTTTGTTTTTGTTTTTTTTTTTTGAAGATTGTGAGGAAGTTCTGACAGGTACCAGAGACTGTGTGTTATGAAGAACTTTAACGTGCTGTGAGGTCAGCGAGGTGCCTAGGGGGATAGGCATATTATCACTATGTTTGTAAAGGGTCCAGCCTAAGTAGAGAAACTGGACTGTAAAGGAAAGAATTTATTACATCACTTTAGCACATCCAAAAACCACTGCAGTGGGAAATGCAACAAGACTGAAGAATTCCCAGGTCAATTTCTCAACACTTGAATTGATTAAAGATTAAGAATTATTTTTTCTTAAGTAAAACTTCTGAGACTGAAAAAGAGAAATTTCATGAATTTAGAACAAACGTGCTTTTGTTAGATTTTGGTTGGTTCTGTGACTAATATAGATTAATAAAATATAAGTATTGTGAAATAATGATTATGGAGTATATTACTATGATGCCTGGATGTTGCTGAATGATATTCATATTTCCTTATTTTGTTCAATATTAAGCATTCCTGGGTATGAAACATGATTCAATCAGAATCAGTTGGGTTGTTTATCTATACCATGATTCTTATATAAGAAATTATATTTTTTCAGTTTGTGACTTTTATTGTGTTTTCCTTATTAGTTTATAGGAATAAATTACCCCAATGTTCATCGCAGCACTGTTTATAATAGCCAGGACATGGAAACAACCTAGATGTCCATCAGCAGATGAATGGATAAGAAAGCTGTGGTACATATACACAATAGAGTATTACTCAGCCATTAAAAAGAATGCATTTGAATCAGTTCTAATGAGATGGATGAAACTGGAGCTGATTATACAGAGTGAAGTAAGCCAGAAAGAAAAACATCAATACAGTATACTAACACATATATATGGAATTTAGAAAAATGGTAATGATGACCCTGTATGCGAGACAGCAAAAGAGACACAGATGTATAGAGTGGACTTTTGGACTCTGAGGGAGAGGGAGAGAGTGGGATGATTTGGGAGAATGGCATTGAAACATATATACTATCATATAAGAAACGAATCGCCAGTCTATGTTCAATTCAGGATACAGGATGCTTGGGGCTGGTGCATGGGGATGATCCAGAGAGATGATATGGGGGTGGGAGGTGGGAGGGGGGTTCATGTTTGGGAACTCATGCACACCCGTGGTGGATTCATGTCAATATATGACAAAAGCAATACAGTATTGTAAAGTTAAATAAATAAATAAATAATAATAATAATAATAAATAAAATGAAGAGTATTAAAAAAGGAACAAATTATATTTGTGGTTACCTTGAAAAAACTCCAATATTAATAAACGTATTACCATTTTTCTCTATTTTTGAAGATCCAATGTTTGAAAGTGATGATGCTAATTAAAAAAAAAAAAAATCACTTGCAGCTGCAAGTCTTGACCCAATGGTTCTTCTCCTCAAAGCTTTATTTGACTTTTCTCTTAAAATGCCCTTTAGGTATCTCTTTTTTAAAGGATCTATTTTTTGCCACCTCTGTTATATTAGAGAATATATACTTGCTTTCATACTGCCAAATGTTTAATTTTCTCATAACATCACATTATCAGGTTCTATCAGAACAGAGGTCTTGTTTTATTTTTCTGTATATCCTTTGTACCTTGCAAAATTCCTGGTATTTGGTGAATCCTCCTCAAATATGTGCTTAATGAAGGATTATTGGCTCTCTCCTCAATTATATGTGGGAAATATATTATATTTTTTATATTTATATTATGTTATATTATATTCCCACAAATATATATTATATGTGGGAAATAAGAGCATACACATAGTTGCACATATAACCAAACTTAACCCATGTGTACCCTCAACATCTTAGCTAAAGGCAGAGTCACTGAGGAATCTTCACCCCTAGTTAAGCTACCACTAGACTCTCAGCCTCTGTCAACAGCACACATCACAAGTACTGGTCTAACAGTCTGATCTAAAATTTCTCATATGTCTATGTTGACTTCTTGAGGTCAAAAAACTCTGATGCATCTTGTTTTCATCTACAGTGTTCTTATGTGCCCAATATTATAGATCCATTATTTCATCTTAAGCATATAAATTCAAGTTAATTATATAATAGTGCACCGTTTAGTTAAATGACAGTCCATTTTGCTATACTGTTTATAGAGTTAAACAACTGCTTAAGTTTTAACAAACAAAACAACAAAATAAAAAAAGCTTGAAGTTCCTTGATTCCTTATTCTCCATCTCATTCTACCTCACTCCTCTCCTTTACTATATCGTGTCAACCACTTCCAATAAAAAAAAAAGAAATGAATTCTAAAATGTATTCTTATAGTACAACTTATTATTGTTTTCTGGAACACTCAACATTTCTGAACACATTTGCTATGTTCAGGAAATTTCCATCCTTTGAATCCTACTTTCCCCATGTAGAAGAAAAGTCAGCTTCCTGGATCTTTGTGTCTAGGACCTGATCTGTAACAAATAGACTTGTTTGAGGGTCTAATGCAAAAATAAGCAAACTAAGGAAGGAGTTTCTATACAGAATCCACTGTGTTGGCAAGGGGTGATGTGAGAGGTGCCTGACAATGATTGCATTATCAAGATCCTGGCAAAGAATTAACAGTGACATTAAATTCTAGGTCATAGCAATAATAGCAATAATGCAAGCTGCATAGCATCACAATTAGTGGCTTCAGTGGAAAAAGAATGCTTTCTCATTGGGTCACTTTGGTAGCCAGGATTGTAGCTTTGTTACTGAAAGCTCAGCTGGGAACCGGATAGAAGTAATCTAGTTTCCTCAGTTTTTTGAGTCACCCGATATCCTTTGAGTAAACTTCTTGTCTGCTTAATCTGCCAGGACATTTCTGTGCTTGCAATGTAAAACACATATTAAGAGTTTCCTAATTATAACTCTTTCTCCTTTCATCTCTGCTAATAATTAGGACCTTATTACTCTTAACTATCTCCTGAGTGATCTCCTTTCAATGATATTCTTCTTCAATGTATTACATCAGCTAATTTTTGAAATATGAACTTTATAATGTTTATGTTTTCTGATTAAATGTATCTCCTACTATTATAACATGGTTCATATATTTTAATCACTTCACCAAAATAATAATCTTTTTTATTTCTTGTATTTCCTGCAAAGTTGATTTGAACCAAGTAATTGGTCTTTTGGTTGTAAATGTATGTCTGCAATAGAAGATTAACATTGAAAACTACAATAATTGAGGTTTATTATATATATATAATATATATAATAAGTACAATATTTGAGGTTTATTTTATAATATACATATATACAATATATATGTACGTAGTATCTTTTAAAAATAAAAGTGTAGTTGAGGAAAAATCCTGCAAAAGTTAGTCTGGTATGATAAATAACTCAGTCCTCCATCTTCTGGATATTAACACTGACCTTGTCTTTGCCACATAGTTTATTATAATAACAAATGCCACTGTAGCAGAGATGACAGGTAAAGAGCAGAATGATAATTTACGAATTTATATGATAAATATAAGAGCTAAGTGAAAGAAATGGTTGTAGCTTGCATACCCACACATTATCTCCAAGTAGGCAAACTTTATGGGAAGCAACTAGCTAAGGATAAGTTGCTGATTGAGGCTGAACCTGAATTCACAGCAATTGTTCCTTTCCTAGTAATTAAACATTTCTTTGTCCCAGACTCCCATGTCCATGTATATGTTGACAGATTATCATGAAATAAACTTCCCACTTGGCACATTGGATAGCTTGCTTAGCATTGACTCCAAGAAACTGGCATGCCTTTTTATTCATGTAGGGACTCTCCTAGTGGCTCAGATGGCAAAGCACCTGCCTACAATGTGGGAGACCTGCGTTCGATCCCTGGTTCAGGAAGATCCCTTGGAGAAGGAAATGGCAACCCACTCCAGTACTCTTGCTTGGAAAATCCCATGGACAGCGGAGCCTGGTAGGCTATACAGTCCACAGAGTCACAAAGAGTCGGACAGGACTGAGTGACTTCACTTTCACTTTGTTCATATACAGTCTATACTGTCACGATAATGTTGGCTATCTCAGTTAGAATCAATGTGTTGATTCTGGAGTTTAACACCCAAGTGACATTTGACATATTCTTCAGTTTTATTCTTGTTGCCATCTGTGCTAAAGGAAATTAGCAGATTTATATTTAGTGGTATAGTATCTGAATTGTAATATGGTGTACTTCACTGTAAGATTATTTTTATTGTTATTCTTTATATTTTTATTTATGAAATAAGTAGTTTAATAGAAATTAGCTGCCAGAAGATAAATATAATATTTCTGCTTTTGAAAAAAATCAGCTTTTAATATCTAACATTAATTTCTATTAATTTCTAGTGCTTACCAAATAATTCTGAATTTCTTTCTTTAAGATGGGTTAAAGTTTTTTTATGCTTTTATTTTTCACTTTCTGTACCACCACTTCAGGAAAAAATTTGATGAGGACTGTTTGCCCCATATTACCTGATTAAATCTTCATAAACATTCTTAGAGGTAGATGGTATCTCCCTTAGGTAGCTGGCCCAAAGTCAAATTTCTTGTTCATACTTTGGTAATTTTGGTCTGTTGGTATCCCTTTAATCTGCAATTTTAAATTCCATAATTTATAAATCCATAATTTGAAATCCCATAACCTATTTCACAGGTTCAATTGCTTTTTTTTTTTTCACTTTTTTGCTATGAAGATGAGCCTTCATTATTAATTCTTGGCTCTGCCCCATGTATCTTCTAGGTTTTTACTCTTTCTGCAAGATTTACACTATCTCAGCGGTTCCCCTGGTAGCCCAGTGGTAAAGAATCCACCTGCCAATTCAGGAGACACAAATTCAATCCTGGTCCAGGAAGATCCCCCACTCTGCCAAGCATTTAAGCTCATTCATCACAACTATTGAGCCTGTGTTCTAGAGGCCAGGAACCCAAACTACTGAGACCATGTGCCACAGCTACTGAAGCCCACACATTTTCTAGAGCCTGTGCTCCACAGTAAGAGAAACCCACACTCCATATCTAGAGAGTATCAGTTTTTGCTGCACCTAGAGAAAAGCCCATACAGCAAATGAGGACCTAGCACAGCCTAAAATAAATAAATTAAATTGTTTTTAAAAGATTCACACTATCTCACAATTCACAACACTCACAATATCAGCAAAGACTTTTAACTCACTCAAACTATTTCTCTAGCCAATCCTTATTTTTAATATATTTAAACAGTTTTCTTTTTTATGACAATTTCAGATAATATTACCTATCTAGATGACAGTTTTAGGTTCTGCTAACTTACTGCTTCATTTGGTATTTGTTTGTTTTGATTATTACAAACAATATGCTCCTTACTGGAAATTTGAAAGGTACAGAGAAGTTCAAAATGAGAGGAAAAACTACCCATAATTCCACTGTACAGAGACAAAAACAAATGAAAAGGACAGCATAAAACCTCTATACCCAGATGTAGCACTGCATGTATCTTGTGTTTCTCTGTTCTTTGCAAAAAATTTCCTTTAATTTTCCCTCCAAGGAAGGCAGTCTTGGTCTAAATGGACTGCATATAAACAGACATTATATTCTCCAAGGCACCAAAACATTCTTACTTCTAACTTTAACTTTACTCAAAGAGAAGCACGTATTCAAACTGAGTCCTCTAGGTTCTTTTCCACCAGGTTGGCTATTTTCTGGCAGTAACATTACCTTGTCTCATTCATTAAAATTCAGATTTTAGTAACATTAAAAAAAAAAAAAAAGCTTTTTGCTTATTTATTTTTCCAAGCCTTTTTCTGTGTTTGGATAGTAGACTTAGTATAGGATACTAGAAATAACCACCAGGTAAAGATAACATTGGTTGTTTTTCCTCTTTGTACTTACTCATTTATTGAGTTTACTTCTAGAAAAGGCACTTAATATATATTTTCCACCACATAGCTTCATCTAAATTGTGCTAGGTTTGACTTTAGTGAGACTTTATTTAATGGTCTAAAAATAAAGACCAGAGCTGAAGATGATTTAAGTCCTCAAGGTCTTAAATATTTTCAGACTTTTTTTTTTTTTTAAATTTCATGCGTTTACTCAATGAAAACTCATTGAGCAGCTATTATGTACTTGGCATTATCGTGGTCCTGGTAAAAAGGGTAAACAACAGCTGTTTGGGAACTTGGATATAAAATGCAAATTTGGATTGTATTTGGATTAAATCTGATAGAAAAGCAGTTTTGTCTTGGTATTGTGGCTTTGAAAACAAATACAAAGACTGTTTTAGGTGATCCTCCTCCTTCCCCACGTCTAAAGAAAGGGCATTATGAAACTCGGTAACTGTGATTTTTAAACTGTTCACATTTTGGGCCAATTTATAAATATTGAGACAAAACTATTCATCTGCTTCTAAAGAAGATGGTCACCAACTCAATAGACATAAATTTGAGCAAACTCTGGAAGATAGTGAAGGACAGGAGACCCAGGCATGCTGCAGTCCCTGCAATGGCAAAGAGACCGACACAACTCAGCGACTGAACAACAGAAAAGCAGCTGAAGCAGCTAAAATGGCAGAGAGGTATACTATTGTGAGGTACTTTTTTACACTGTATGTGAATTAAGTCATTTATTTCTCACAACAACCCCATTGTACAGGAAATAAAAACTTAAGCACATAGAAGTTAAATAGCTTGCTGAAAATCACACAGCCAAGCTAGTGGCAAAGCTGGAATTTGAAGAAGAGCCATTCTTGCATTAGAGCCCACATCTTATAACCACATTGTCATTATTGCTAAGTGTCCAGAAAGCTAAAGCTAAAGCGCACAAATGAGCTTAGAAAGCAACTCAAGCACTATGAAATGCTGCTGTGATTTAACAGAATGAAGAATCAGAGAAAAATAAGGGATACATTGTATGCACCCCTCTTTCTTAAGGATGAATCTCAAGAACTGCTAGAGGACACTACTGCTTGCTAGAAACCACTCACATGGTCTCACCTATCTGTCAGGGAAGGAAGAAAATACAATCATATCTGGAGGATAACATGCTCAGTTAGCCATTTTACTACTGTGGGCAAAAAGCAGAATGAATTTAGGAAGAAAATCAATGATTTCTATCATAACCCTGTCCTCTAACTCCAGCATTATAGTGTATTCTACTGAAGTAGCTTTAAACAGATCAAATTAAGACACTTATTGTAAGTAATATGACCTTTTTTTATAAGGATTAATGGAAATGATTTCACACTTTTAAAGTTAGCAAGGATATAAGTATTATTTTAGGCATTATCTAAATACTATATAGATAGATAGATAACATATAACACATAAAAAATAATGTGTTCTTATGAATTCCAATAAAAATGCATCACTTCCTGCACAGAAGCATCCAATGCCTATTTCACGCAGAGTAAAAGCAAATGTTTCAAATGGCCTACAAATCTTTAGCCAAACTGCATCTTTTATTATGTCTTCATTTTTTACTCTCTTTCTCACTCATTGCCCTCCAACTGCTCCATGACGTTCCTGGAGTAGTTGCAACACTTTGGTTCTGGACATTTGTACCAGCAAGCTTCAACTGGAGAGGATTTCCCCTGAGAGACAGGAGGTTTGAATCCTTGTCTCCTTCAAGTCTCCTTCATTCATGTCACTTTCTCAGTGAGTCCATCTGTTTGTATTTCAACCCTTACCCCAAGCCCAGGCACTTCCTTGCTCCCTCCCCTGCTTCATTTTTATTATAATATGCAGTACCCCCCCCCCTCTCAGTCTCTCAGTCATGTCTCATTCTTTGCAACACCATGGACTGTAACCAGCCAGGCTCCTCTGTCCATGGAATTCTCCAGACAAGAGTACTGGAGTGGGTTGCAATTTCCCTTTCCAGTGGATCTTCCCCGATTAGGAATTGAACCCATATCTCCCTCATTGCAGGCAGATTCTTTACCTCCGGAACCACTAGGGAAGCCCTTCAATATTCCCTATCTTTCTTGTTGTTTCTTTTTTCTGTTTTGTCTTTTTCCACTAGAATTCCAGACCTGTGAAGGCCATCCCTACACCACAGAAAGAGATTGGGCAGCTCATAGGAACTGAATAACTATTTTAGATGACTATGAATGTAATCATCTCATCTCATTTTAGATGAGTGTTAGACTTTGTCTCCATTTGTCAACTTCAGTTAAGATTGTCATGCTGTTTTCAACTTTAGCACTAGAATAGCTATCTGCTTACTATGACTTTAAACATTTTTAATTAAAATATTTTCCATTTTTAGGTAATCAAATATTTTTGAAGTTTTAGACCTACAATGCAAAGGAAGCATGAGATGCTGAGCATGAAGACTTCAAGGTCTTCAGGCAGTTTGCTCAGTAACTAGTTTACATTCCTCCCTTCCAACACCATTTAAAACCTGAGCAGTTGGTATCTAAATCATCCACCTCATTAAGTAGAGGTGCACCTCCTTCTGCCAGTTTCTAAAGGGTTGCTTGAATTGTTTTTGTGTTCTGCTACACTTTGTCTCCACTTCCTCTCCTAATCTATTTTTCAGGGAAATCTAATTTCTTTTCTAAATTGGAGTTGTGTCCTGCCAGGTTTGATATTTTACTATCCACATTCTCATCAGTGCTATCATCTCTAAACTTCTGATTCAAAAGCATCACAGAGAATTGTTTTGGAATATATATTTTGATTGAAGTACCATCTTATTGAAACATATCAGAATTAATTGTTCTTCTCCTAAAAATGCCTGTGTGTGTCTTAGCATATTAGATTGTCATATATGCTGCCAAGAATTATAAACTGTCTACTTAAGAAATCATGGAATTTGGTCTGACTTGAAAAATATAACTACTTTTCTTATCAACAAAACTGTTATGCATAATTTTCAAAGATATTGATTTTTACTTCATACTCCTTGGTGGCTGATGTGGACACAACTCAGTAGCTAACATTTTCATGCTTTTAAAATTAATATCCCATCATTTTAGAATATGACATTTCATGGTTTTATCCAGTAATCATTTAATATATGTTAACTCTCAAAGATTTCTTTATTAGATACAGCCTTCAAATGAGAATATATTAATTATTTTTAATATAAATTTATTTATTTTAATTGGAGGCTAATTACTTTACAGTATTGTATTGGTTTTGCCATACTTCAATGTGAATCAACCACAGGTGTACACATTGTTCCCTATCCTGAACCCCCTTCCCTCCTCCCTCCCCATACGATCCCTCTGAGTCATCCCAATGTAACAGCCCCGAGAATCCTGTATCATACATCGAACCTGGACTGGCGATTCATTACACATATGATATTACACATGTTTCAATGCCATTCTCCCAAATCATCCCACCCTCACCCTCTCCCACAGAGTCCAAAAGACGTTCTATACATCGTGTCTCTTTTGCTGTCTTGCATACAGGGTTATCATTACCATCTTTCTAAATTCCATATATATGCATTAGTATACTGTATTGGTGTTTTTCCTTCTGGCTTACTTCACTCTGTATAATAGGTTCCAGTTTCAACCACCTCAATAGAACTGATTTAAATGTATTCTTTTTAATTGCTGAGTAATACTCCATTGAGTATATGTACCACAGCTTTCTTATCCATTTATCTGCTGATGGACGTCTAGGTTGCTTCCATGTCCTGGCTATTATAAACAGTGCTGTGAGGAACATTGGGGTACACGTGTCTCTTTCAATTCTTATTTCCTTTGTGTGTACGCCCAGCAGTGGGATTGCTGGGTCGTATGGCAGTTCTATGTCCAGTTTTTTAAGGAATCTCCACACTGTTCTCCATAGTGGCTGTATTAGTTTGCATTCCCATCAACAGTGTAAGAGGGTTCCCTTTTCTCCATACCCTCTCCAGCATTTATTATTTGTAGACTTTTGGATAGCAGCCATTCTGACTGGCATGAGATGGTACCTCATTGTGGTTTTGATTCGCATTTCTCTGATAATGAGTGATGTTGAGCATCTTTTCATATGTTTGTTAGCTATCTGTATATCTTCTTTGGAGAAATGTCTGTTTAGTTCTTTGGCCCATTTTTTGATTGGGTCATTTATTTTTCTGGAATTGAGCTGCAGGAGCTGTTTGTATATTTTTGAAATTAGTTGTTTGTCAGTTGCTTCATTTGCTATTATTTTCTCCTATTCTGAAGGCTGTCTTTTCACCTTGCTTATAGTTTCCTATGTTGTGCAGGAGCTTTTTATTTTAATTAGGTCCCATTTGTCTCTTTTTGCTTTTATTTCCAATGTTCTAGGAGGTGGGTCATAGAGGATCCTGCTTTGATTTATGTCGGAGAGTGTTTTGCCTATGTTCTCCTCTAGGAGTTTTATAGTTTCTGGTCTTAGATTAAGATCTTTAATCCATTTTGAGTTTATTTTTGTGTATGGTGTTAAAAACTGTTTTAGTTTCATTCTTTTACAAGTGATTGACCAGTTTTCCAAGCACCACTTGTTAGAGATTGTATTTTCTCCATTGTGTATTCTTGCCTCCTTTGTCAAAGATAAGGTGTCCATAGGTGTGTGGATTTATCTCTGGGCTTTCTATTTTGTTCCATTGATCTATATTTCTGTATTTGTGCCAGTACCATACTGTCTTGATGACTGTGGCTTTGTAATAGAGCCTGAAGTCAGGCAGATTGATTCCTCCAGTTCCATTCTTCTTTCTCAAGATTGCTTTGGCTATTTGAGGGTTTTTTTTTTTTTTTTTTTTTTTGTATTTCCATACACATTGTGAAATTATTTGTTCTAGCTCTGTGAAAAATACCATTTTTAGCTTGATAGGGATTGCATTGAATCTATAGATTGCTTTGGGTTGTATACTCATTTTCCCGATACTGATTCTTCTGATCCATGAAAACAGTATATTTCTCCTTTTATTAGTGTCCTCTCTGATTTCCGTCACCAGTGTTTTATAGTTTTCTATATATCGGTCTTTTGATTCTATAGGGAGATATATTCCTAAGTATTTTCTTTTCATTGCAATGATGAAAGGAACCGTTTCCTCAATTTCTCTTTCTATATTCCCATTATTAGTGTATAGGAATGCAAAGGATTTCTGTGTGGATTTTATATACTGCAACTTTACTATATTCACTGATTAGCTCTAGTAATTTTCGGGTGGAATTTTAGGGTTTTCTATGTAGAGGATCATGTCATCTGCAAACAGTAAGAGTTTTACTTCTTCTTTTCCAATTTGGATTCCTTTTATTTCTTTTTCTGCTCTGATTGCTGGGGCCAAGAATTCTAGAACTATGTTGAATAGTTTGAGCATTCTTTGGCATTGCCTTTTTTGGGGATTGGAATGAAAACTGACCTTTTCCAGTCCTGTGGCCACTGCTGAGTTTTCCAAATTTGCTGGCATATTGAGTGTAGCACTTTCACAGCATCATCTTTCAGGATTTGAAACAGCTCAACTGGAATTCCATCACCTCCACTAGCTTTGTTCTTAGTGATGCTTTCTAAGGCCCACTTGACTTCACATTCCAGGATGTCTGACTCTAGATGAGTGATCACAACATCATGATTATCTGGGTCGTGAAGATCTTTTTTGTACAGTCCTTCTGTGTATTCTTGCCACCTGTTCTTAATATCTTCTGCTTCTGTTAGGTCCAGACCATTTCTGTCCTTCATCGAGCCCATCTTTGCATGAAATGTTCCCTTGGTGTCTCTAATTTTCTTGAAGAGATCTCTAGTCTTTCCCATTCTGTTCTTTTCCTCTATTTCTTTGCATTGATTGCTGAAGAAGGCTTTCTTATCTCTTCTTGCTATTCTTTGGAACTCTGCATTCAGATGCTTATATCTTTCCTTTTCCCCTTTGCTTTTCGCCTGTATTCTTTACACAGCTATTTGTACGGCTTCCCTAGACAGCCATTTTACTTTTTTGCATTTCTTTTTCATGGGGATGGTCTTGATCCCTGTCTCCTGTACAACGTCACGACCTCATTCCATAGTTCATCAGGCACTCTATCTATCAGATCTAGGCCCTTAAATCTCTTTCTCACTTCCACTGTATAATCATAAGGGATTTGATTTAGGTCATACCTGAATGATCTAGCGGTTTTCCCTACTTTCTTCAATATGAGTCTGAATTTGGTCATAAGGAGTTCATGATCTGAGCCACAGTCAGATCCTGGTCTTGTTTTTGTTGACTGTATATAGCTTCTCCATCTTTGGCTGCAAAGAATATAATCAATCTGATTTCAGTGTTGACCATCTGGTGATGTCCATGTGTAGAGTCTTCTCCTGTGTTGTTGGAAGAAGGTGTTTGCTATGACCAGTGCATTTTCTTGGCAAAACTCTATTAGGCTTTGCCCTGCTTCATTCCGCATTCCAAGGCCATATTTGCCTGTTACTCTAGGTGTTTCTTGACTTCCTACTTTTGCATTCCAGTCCCCTATAATGAAAAGGACATCTTTTTTGGGTGTTAGTTCTAAAAGGTCTTGTAGGTCTTCATAAAACCGTTCAACTTAAGTTTCCTCAGCGTTACTGGTTGGGGCATAGACTTGGATTACTGTGACATTGAATGGTTTGCCTTAGAGATGAACAGAGATCATTCTGTCATTTTTGAAATTGCATCCAAGTACTGCATTTCGGACTCTTTTGTTCACCATGATGGCAACTCCATTTCTTCTGAGGGATTCCTGCACACAGTAGTAGATATAATGGTCATCTGAGTTAAACTCACCCATTCAAGTTCATTTTAGTTCTCTGATTCCTAGAATGTCTACATTCACCCTTGCCATCTCTTGTTTGACCGCTTCCAATTTGCTTTGATTCATGGACCTGACATTCCAGGTTCCCATGCAATATTGTTCTTTACAGCATCAGATCTTGCTTCTATCACCAGTCACATCCACAATGGGTATTGTTTTTGCTTTCGCTTCATCCATTCATTCTTTCTGGAGTAATTTCTCCACTGATCTCCAGTAGCATATTGGGCACCTAATGACCTGCGGAGTTCCTTTTTTCAGTATCCTATCATTTTGCCTTTTCCTACTGTTCATGGGGTTCTCAAGGCAAGGATACTGAAGTGGCTTGCCATTCCCTTCTCCAGTGGACCGCATTCTGTCAGTAAAGTAATGCTCAAAATTCTCCAAGCCAGGCTTCAGCAATACATGAACTGTGAACTCCCTGATGTTCAAGCGGGTTTTAGGAAAGGCAGAGGAACCAGAGATCAAATTGCCAACATCCACTGGGTCATGGAAAAAGCAAGAGAATTCCAGAAAAACATCTATTTCTGCTTGATTGACGATGCCAAATCCTTTGACTGTGTGGATCACAATAAACTGTGGACAATTCTGAAAGAGATGGACATACCAGACCACCTGACCTGCCACTTGAGAAATCTGTATGCAGGTCTGGAAACAACAGTTAGAACTGGACATGGAACAACAGACTGGTTCCAAATATGAAAAGGAGTGCATCAAGGCTGTATATTGTCACCTACTTATTTAACTTATATGCAGATTACATCATGAGAAATAATGGGCTGGAAGAAACACAAGCTGGAATCAAGATTGCCAGGAGAAATAACAATAACCTCAGATATGCAGATGACACCACCCTTACGGCAGAAAGTGAAGAGGAACTAAAAAGCCTCTTGAAGAAAGTAAAAGAGGAGAGTGAAAAAGTTGGCTTAAAGCTCAACATTCAGAAAACGAAGATCATGGCATCCGGTCCCATCACTCCATGGGAAATAGATGGAGAAACAGTGGAAACAGTGTCAGACTTTATTTTTTGCACTCCAAAATCACTGCAGATGGTGACTGCAGCCATGAAATTAAAAGACACTTACTCCTTGGAAGTAAAGTTATGACCAACCTAGATAGTATATTCAAAAGCAGAGACATTACTTTGCCGACTAAGGTCCATCTAGTCAAGGCTATGGTTTTCCCTGTGGTCATGTATGGATGTGAGAGTTGGACCGTGAAGAAGGCTGAGGACCAAACGCTTTTGAACTGTGGTGTTGGAGAAGACTCTTGAGAGTCCCTTGGACTGCAAGGAGATCCAACCAGTCCATTCTGAAGGAGATCCGCCCTGGGATTTCTTTGAAAGGAATGATGCTAAAGCTGAAGTTCCAGTACTTTGGCCACCTCATGCAAAGAGTTGACTCATTGGAAAAGACTCTGATACTGGGAGGGATTGGGGGCAGGAGGAGAAGGGGACGACAGAGGATGAGATGGCTGGATGACATCATGGACTCGATGAACATGAATCTGAGTGAACTCTGGGAGATGGTGATAGACAGGGAGGTCTGGCATGCTACGATACATGGGGTCGCAAAGAATCAGACATGACTAAGCGACTGAACTGAGCTGATGTTGAAAGTAGTGGTGGGAGTGGGCACCCTTGTCTTGTTCCTGACTTTAGGGGAAATGCTTTCAATTTTTCACCATTGAGGATAACGTTTGAAGTGGTTTTGTCATATATAGCTTTTATTATATTGAGGTATGTTCCTTCTATTCCTGCTTTCTGGAGAGTTTTTATCATAAATGGATGTTGAATTTTGTCAAAGGCTTTTTCTGCATCTATTGAGACAATCATATGGCTTTTATTTTTCAATTTGTTAATATAGTGTATTACATTGATTGATTTGCGGATATTGAAGAATCCTTGCATCCTTGGGACAAAGTCCACTTGGTCACGATGTATCTTCCTTTAAAAGTGTTGTTGGATTCTGATTGCTAGGAATTTATTAAGGATTTTTGCATCTATGTTCATGAGTGATATTGGCCTGTAGTTTTCTTTTTTTGTGGCATCTTTGTCAGGTTTCGGTATTAGGATGATGGAGGGCTCATAGAATGAGTTTGAAAGTTTACTTTCCTCTGCAATTTTCTAGAAGAGTTTGAGTAGGATAGGTGCTAGCTCTTCTCTAAATTTTTGGTAGAATTCAGCTGTGAAGCCATCTGGACCTGGGTTTTTGTTTGCTGGAAGATTTCTGATGACAGTTTCAATTTCTGTGCTTGTGATGCATCTGTTCAGGTTTTCTATTTCTTCCTGCTTCAGTTTTGGAAAGTTGTACTTTTCTAAGTCTTTGTCCATTTCTTTCTAGTTGTCCATTTTATTGGCATATAATTGCTGATGGTAGTCTCTTATGATCTTTTTTTTTTCCTGTGTTGTCTGTTGTTATCTCTCCATTTTCATTTCTAATTTTATTAATTTGATTTTTCTCCCTTTCTTGATGAGTCTGGCTAATGGCTTGTCAATTTTATTTATCCTCTCAAAGAACCAACTTTTGGCTTTGTTGGTTTTTGCCAGTGTCTCTTTTGTTTCTTTTGCATTTATTTCTGCCCTAATTTTTAAGATTTCTTTCCTTGTACTAACTCTGTTTTTTTTTTTCATTTCTTCCTTTCCTAGTTGCTTTAGGTGTAGAGTTAGCTTATTTATTTGACTTTTTTCTTGCTTCTTGAGGTATGCCTGTATTGCTATGAACCTTCCTTTTAGCACTGCTTTTACAGTGTCCCACAGGTTTTAGGTTGTTGTGTTTTCATTTTCATTTATTTCCATGCATATTTTGATTTCTTTTTTGATTTCTTCTGTGATTTGTTGGATATTCAGAAGCGTGTTGTTTAGCCTCCATATGTTGGAATTTTTAATAGTTTTTCTCCTGTAATTGAGATCTAATCTTTATGCATTATGGTCAGAAAAGATGCTTGGAATGATTTCAATTTTTTTGAATTTATCAAGGTTAGATAATGGCCCAGGATGTGATCTATAATGGAGAAGGTTCTTTGTGCACTTGAGAAAAAGGTGAAATTCATTGTTTTGGGGTGAAATGTCATATAGATATCAATTAGGTCTGACTGGTCTATTGTATCATTTAAAATTTGTGTTTCCTTGTTAATTTTCTGTTTAGTTGATCTGCCCATAGGTGTGAGTGGGGTATTAAAGTCTCCCATTATTATTGTGTTATTGTTAATTTCCTCTTTCATACTTGTTAGCATTTGTCCTACGTATTGCAGTGCTCCTATGTTGAGTACATATATATTTATAATTGTTATATCTTCTTTTTGGATTGATTCTTTGATCATTATGTAGTGTCTTTCTTCGTCTCTTTTCATAGCCTTTGTTTAAAAGTTTATTTTATCTGATATGAGTATTGCTACTCCTGCTTTCTTTTGGTCTCTATCTGCATGGAATATCTTTTTCCTGCCCTTCACTTTCAGTCTGTATGTGTCCCTTGTTTTGAGGTGGGTCCCTTGTAGACAACATATATAGGGGTCTTGTTTCTGTATCCATTCAGCCAATCTTTGTCTTTTAGTTGTGGCATTCAACCCATTTATGTTTAAGGAAATAATTGATAAGTATGATCCCATTGCCATTTACTTTATTGTTTTGGATTTGAGTTTATATGCCCTTTTTGTGTTTCCTGTCTAGAGAAAATCCTTTAGCATTTGTTGGAGAGCTGGTTTGGTGGTGCTGGATTCTCTCACCTTTTACTTGCCTGTAAAGCTTTTGATTTCTCCTTCATATTTGAATGAGATCCTTGCTGGGTACAGTAATCTGGGCTGTAGGTTATTGTCTTTCATCACTTTAAGTATGTCTTGCCATTCCCTCCTGGCCTGAAGAGTTTCTTTTGAAAGATCAGCTGTTATCCTTATAGGAATCCTCTTGTGTGTTATTTGCTGTTTTTCCCTTGCTGCTTTTAATATTTTTTCTTTGTATTTGACTTTGTTAATTTGATTAATATGTGTCTTGGGGTGTTTTGCCTTGGATTTATCCTGTTTGGGACTCTCTGGATTTCTTGGACTTGGGTAATTATTTCGTTCCCCATTTTGGGGAAGTTTTCAACTATTATCTCAAGTTTTTTCTCATGATCTTTCTTTTTGTCTTCTTCTTCTCTGGACTCCTATGATTCGAATGTTGGGGCCTTTAACATTGTCCCAGAGGTCTCTGAGATTGTCATTTCTTTTAATTCGTTTTTCTTTTTTCCTCTCTAATTCATTTATTTCTACCATTCTGTCTTCTACCTCACTAATCCTAACTTCTGCCTCTGTTATTTTATGATTTGTTCCCTCCAGAGTGTTTTTGATATCATTTATTGCATTATTTTGTATATATTAACTCTTTTCTGTTACTTCTAGTTCTTTGTTAAACCTTTCTTGCATCTTCTCAATCCTTGTCTCCAGGCTATTTATTTGTGATTCCATTTTGTTTTCAAGATTTTGGATCATTTTCACTATCATTATTTGGAATTCTTTATCAGGTAGATTCCTTATCTCTTCCTCTTTTGTTTGGTTTGTTGGGCATTTATCCTGTTCCTTTACCTGCTGGGTATTCCTCTGTTTCTTCATCTTGTTTATATTGCTGTGTTTGGAGTGGCTTTTCTGTATTCTGGCAGTGTGTGGAGTTTTCTTAATTGCAGAGTTTCTTCACTGTGAGTGGGGTTGTATGAGTGGCTTGTCAAGGTTTCCTGGTTAAGGAAGCTTGTGTAGATGTTCTTGTGGGTGGAGTTGGATTTCTTCTCTCTGCAGTGCAATGAGGTGTCCAGTAATGAGTTATGAGATGTCAATGGGTTTGGAGTGACTTTGGGCAACCTGTATATTGAAGTTCAGGGCTATGTTCCTATGTTGCTGGAGAATTTGCCTGGTATGTCTTGCTCTGGAATTTGTTGGCCCTTGGGTGGTGCTTGGTTTCAGTCTAGATATGGAGGTGTTTGATGAGCTCCTATCAATTAATGTTCCCTGGAGTCAGGAGTTCTCTGGTATTCTCAGGATTTGGACTTAAGCCTCCTGCTTCTGGTTTTTAGTCTTATTTTTACAGTAGCCTCAAGACTTCTCCATCTATACAGCACCATTGATAAAACCTCTAGGTTAAAGATGAAAAGTTTCTCCATAGTGAGTGACACCCAGAGAGGTTCACAGAGTTACATGGAGCAGAGAAGAGGGAGGAGGGAGATAGAGGTGACCCAGATGAGATGAGGTGGAATCAAAAAAGGAGAGAACAAGCTAGCCAATAATCACTTCCTTATGTGCGCTCCACAGTCTGGATCCCTCAGAAATGTTCACAGAGTTACACAGAGAAGAGGAGAGAGAGGAAAGAGACAGAGGTGGCCAGGAGGATAAAAGAAAGTGAAGCCATTCAGTCTTGTCTGACTCTTTGCGACCCCATGGACTGTAGCCTACCAGGCTCCTCTGTCCATGGGATTCTCCAGGCAATAGTACTGGAGTGGATTGCCATTCCCTTCTTCAGGGGATCTTCCCGACCCAGGGACTGAACCCGGGTCTCCCGCATTGTAAACAGACGCTTTACCATCTGAGCCACAAAGGGGGAATCAAAAGAAGAAAGACAGATCTAGCGAGTAATCAGTTCTCTAAGTGTTCTCCACCATCCAGAATACACAGATTCACAGAGCTGGGTAGAGAAAAGAAGGGGGAGGGAGGAGATAGAGGCGACTTGATGAAGAAAAAGGAGAGTCCAAAGGGGGAGAGAGCAGTCAAGCCAGTAATCTCACTCCCAAGTAAAAATGGATACTGAAGATTGGGTTCTTAAAGGTACAAAGTTGACAACAAATACCAAAAGCAAAGATTAAAAATCTAGAGTAGAGGTTGGATTTTCAAAAATACAATATTAAAGAAAGAAAAAAAAGTCACAATTATAATATATATATATATGAAGTTTGCTTTTAAAAATAGGGTCTCTTTTTTTTTTGCAAAGTAATAATAGGTTATAAAAACGAAAATTAAAGGAGTAATTGAGGACTTGAAATTTTTTTTAATTAAAAAAAAAGAATAATAGTAAAAATATATCTAGGACTTTCTCTGGTGGTGGTATGGGCAGTGTGGGGTCAGTTCATTTTTAGATAGTTCCTCGATCCAGCTTATATTTCTCAAGATCTATAGGACCCTTCCTTTGTAGTTGGTACTAACCACAGGGTTTTAATCTATTACACCTGTCACTTCCAAGGAGGTTCCCTCTGTTTTGGCTTCTTCTGTTTGCTGGTCTCTTCAGTGTCTAATTTCCACCCTAACTCAAGGGGGCGGTGGTGGACACTTTTTTAGACTCACTTGTTCAGTCTCGCTGTGGGGAGGGAGGGACGCTGCAAACAAATAGCACTGGCATGTGCTTGCAGTGTCTCGGCCACACTGGGTTTGCACCTGCTCACTGCGTGTGTGCTTTCCCTGTCTACGTTGCTTAGGCTCTAGGTTGCTCTGCTGGGAACTGTGTGAGGCTGGCCCTGGGTTGTATGGACTTCCCAGGTCTACCCTGCTCAGGTTCAGGTACTCAGGTGGTCCTCAGAGGTGCAGACTCAGTTAGGCCTGCGTTTTGTGCCATTCCCAGGTCCGAGCAGCTCAGCTGACCAGGTGTTTGATGAGCGCGGTCACTGCAACTTATCGCCTCCCCTGTCCCTGCCACACGGTTTTCTGAGTGTACAACCAGCGCAACTTCTTAGGCAGATGTTGAGGGTGCAGAATCCCAAGAAGCCTTGGTTAGGAATGAAGCCTGTTTGTAGTTTCGTAGATAATGCCTCTCTGGGGCCACGATTTCCCCCTTTCCACTCTGGCTGCCCCTGCCTGCCTGTCACTGAAGAGGGATGGGCCAGTCTGGAGCCAGCTAGCTCTGCTCAGTCCATTGTTCTGTGAGCGAGCCTGACAGTGTCTTCAGTTCAGTTCAGTTTAGTCACTCAGTCGTGTCCGACTCTTTGGGAGCCAATGAATCACAGTACGCCAGGCCTCCCTGTCCATCACCAACACCCAGAGTTCACTCAGACTCGCATCCATAGAGTCAGTGATGCCATCCAGCCATCTCATCCTCTGTCGTGCCCTTCTCCTCCTGCTCCCAACCCCTCCCAGCATCAAAGTCTTTTTCAATGAGTCAACTCTTCTCATGAGGTGGCCAAAATACTGGAATTTCAGCTTTAGCATCATTCCTTCCAAAGAAATCCCAGGGCAGATCTCCTTCAGAATGGACTGGTTGGATCTCCTTGCAGTCCAAGGGACTCTCAAGAGTCTTCTTCAACACCACAGTTCAAAAGCATCAATTCTTCGGTGCTCAGCCTTCTTCACGGTCCAACTCTCACATCCATACATGACCACTGGAAAAACCATAGCCTTGACTAGACGGACCTTAGTCGGCAAAGTAATGTCTCTGCTTTTGAATATGCTATCTAGGTTGGTCATAACTTTTCTTCCAAGGAGTAAGTGTCTTTTAATTTCATGGCTGCAGTCACCATCTGCAATGATTTTGAAGCGCAAAAAATAAAGTCTGACACTGTTTCCACTGTTTCTCCATCTATTTCCCATGGAGTGATGGGATCGGACGTCATGATCTTCGTTTTCTGAATGTTGAGCTTTAAGCCAAATTTTTCACTCTTCTTTCACTTTCATCAAGAGGCTTTTTAGTTCCTCTTCACTTTCTGCCGTAAGGGTGGTGTCATCTGCATATCTGAGGTTATTGATACTTCTCCCGGCAATCTTGATTCCAGCTTGTGTTTCTTCCAGTCCAGCATTTCTCATGATGTACTCTGCATATGAGATAAATAAGCAGGATGACAATATACAGCCTTGATGTACTCCTTTTCCTATTTGGAACCAGTCTGTTGTTCTGTGTCCAGTTCTAACTGTTGCTTCCTGACCTGCATACAGATTTTGCAAGAAGCAGGTCAGGTGGTCTGGTATGCCCATCTCTCTCAGAATTGTCCACAGTTTATTGTGATCCACACAGTCAAAGGCTTTGGCATAATCAATAGAGCAGGAATAGATGTTTTTCTGGAACTCTCTTGCTTTTTCCATGATCCAGCAGATGTTGGCAATTTGATCTCTGGTTCCTCTGCCTTTGCTAAAACCAGCTTGAACATCAGGAATTTCACGGTTCACATATTGCTGAAGCCTGGCTTGGAGAATTTTGAGCATTACTTACTAGCATGTGAGATAAGTGCAATTGTGTGGTAGTTTGAGCATTCTTTGGCATTGCCTTTCTTTGGGATTGGAATGAAAACTGACCTTTTCCAGTCCTGTGGCCACTGCTGAGTTTTCCAAAATTGCTGGCATATTGAGTGCAGCACTTTCACAGCATCATCTTTGAGGATTTGAAACAGCTCAACTGGAATTCCATCACCTCCACTAGCTTTGTTCTTAGTGATGCTTTCTAAGGCCCACTTGACTTCACATTCCAGGATGTCTGGCTCTAGGTGAGTGATCACACCATCGTGATTATCTGGGTCGTGAAGATCTTTTTTGTACAGTCCTTCTGTGTATTCTTGCCACCTCTTCTTAATATCTTCTGCTTCTGTTAGGTCCAGACCATTTCTGTCCTTCATCGAGCCCATCTTTGCATGAAATGTTCCCTTGGTATCTCTAATTTTCTTGAAGAAATCTCTAGTCTTTCCGATTCTGTTCTTTTCCTCTATTTCTTTGCATTGATTGCTGAAGAATGCTTTCTTATCTCTTCTTGCTCTTCTTTGGAACTCTGCATTCAGATGCTTATATCTTTCCTTTTCTCCTTGGCTTTTCGCTTCTCTTCATTTCACAGCTATTTGTAAGGCTTCCCCAGACAGCCATTTTGCTTTTTTGCATTTCTTTTTCATGGGGATGGTCTTGATCCCTGTCTCCTGTACAATGTCATGAACCTCATTCCATAGTTCATCAGGCACTCTATCTATCAGATCTAGTCCCTTATATCTCTTTCTCACTTCCACTGTATAATCATAAGGGATTTGATTTAGGTCATACCTGAATGATCTAGCGGTTTTCCCTACTTTCTTCAATTTCAGTCGGAATTTGGTAATAAGGAGTTCATGATCTGAGCCACGGTCAGCTCCTGGTCTTGTTTTTGTTGACTATATAGAGCTTCTCCATCTTTGGCTGCAGAGAATATAATCAATCTGATTTCAGTGTTGACCATCTGGTGATGTCCATGTGTAGAGTCTTCTCTTGTGTTGTTGGAAGAGGGTGTTTGCTAGACCAGTGCATTTTAGGTTAGGGCTTTTTGCGTGGTAGCTATCCCACAGTCTGGCTTGCTATCCCAAGTTAGTTCCCTCAGATTCCCTCGGGGCATTCAGGTCCAGTCCTTACTCTAAACAATGCAGCCCACGCCTCCCTGCCCAGACTCCCCCACTCTTCCCTCTCCCCTTCCCGCCGACCCCCCCCCCCACCCTTCACTAGTGGCAGATGCAGGCTTCTGAGCTGCTTCTCCACTGGAAGTTACCATTGGGCATGTAATCTGTGTGTTTTAGTTATTTATTTATTTTTCCTCCTGGTTATGTTGCCCTCTGTGGTTCCAAGGCTAGCCACAGACTCAGCAGTGAGAGTGTTTCCTGGTGTTTGGAAACTTCTCTCTCTTTTAAGACTCCCTTCCCAGGACAGAGCTCTGTCCCTACCTCTTTTGTCTCTCTTTTTATCTTTTATATTTTTTACTACTTTTGTTCAAAGACAATGGGCTGCTTTTCTAGGTGCCTGATGTCCTCTGCCAGCATTCAGTTGTTTTGTGAAATTAACTCAGCGCTCAAATGTTTTTCTTATGAATCTGTGGGGAAGAAAGTGGTCTCCCCGTCCTATGCCTCCGCCATCTTAGTACCGCCCCCCGAGAATATTTTATTTATATACATATATACACGTGCTCAGTTGTGTTTGACTCTTTGCAACTCCATGGACTATAGCCCATCAGGCTCTTCTGTCCATGGAATTCTCCAGGCAAGAATGTTGGAGTCGGTAGCTATTCCCTTCTCCGGGGGATCTTTCTGACCTGGGTATCAAACCCAGGTCTCCCATATTGCAGGCAGATACTTCAATGTCTGAGCCATTAGGGAAGCCCCACATATATTATTTGACGTCATTGCATTTTTGAATTTTGAAGGTGTGGAAGCACTCTTAAATTAACTCTAATCCATTCATGGGATTAAAGTCTGTTTGGTAAACTTGTGAGGAAAATGCTTTTGAACTGTAGTGTTGGAGAAGACTCTTGAGAGTCCCTTGGACTGCAAGGAGATCCAACCAGTCTATTCTGAAGGAGATCAGCCTTGGGATTTCTTTGGAGGGAATGATGCTAAAGCTGAAATTCCAGTACTGTGGCCACCTCATGCGAAGAGTTGACTCATTGGAAAAGACTCTGATGCTGGGAGGGATTGGGGGCAGGAGGAGAAGGGGATGACAGAGGATGAGATGGCTGGATGGCATCACTGACTCGATGCACGTGAGTCTGAGTGAACTCTGGGTGTTGGTGATGGACAGGGAGGCCTGGCATGCTGCGATTCATGGGGTCACAGAGAATCGGACACGACTGAGCAACTGGACTGAAGTGAGGAACATGAGTGATTTGATTGAGTGCATGTGTTCTTTATGCACATACTTTTAGGCCTGGAGTGTGTAAGTTTCATTGTAAGTATTATCTGTGTACCTAGGTAGAATAATAATGGTGCACTACAAAATCTGCCTCACAGCCAGGAATATGAAACGCCTGTCCATCAGGATATTAATTTGTCATTATATGCAAGGATATTTATGCTAGGGTTTAATTTCCTTTTTCTTTATTATTAATGATGCTTTATACTTGAAAGAAATTCTATCTTGAAAGCTTCTTAGAATCATTAATCCTCATGCTATATAAGAAGTAGTTAAGAATTCTTATCCATACTTGGAAATGCAAAAAGTAAGGAAGAGCTAACATGGATAATCCATGTTGTAGAAAGTAATCCTTTCTATTTAAAAAAAAAAAAAAAAGACTTCACAGACACCACAGGACTGAACAGAGACAAGCTGATTGTGGTTTATTCTATTTAAGTGTTTAATTTTTTTTTTGTCTGTGTGTGTAGAATAATTTATAGCTTCATAGAGTGGGAGAATTCAGACATAAAAAGACTATTATCTTTGCCTTTGTCATGGACTAGTAAGTACCTGAACTTATCTTTCCTTGTATCCAATGCTGTTTCAATAGTGAAGAGTGAAACTGTAAATTTTTGCATGGCATAAAGGAATGCATTCACACCTGTCTATTAAAAAAAAAAGACTCTTTGAGACACCTGGTCTATTTAGTGAGTGAAAAAGTGAGTGAAATTCTCTCAGTTGTGTACAACTCTTTGTGGCCACCATGGCCTATACAGTCAATGAAATTCTCCAGGCCAGAATACTGGAGTGGGTAATCATTCCCTTACCCAGGGCATCTGAGCCTCATCTTATAAAGTTATGTTTATTTCAGATGACTTTAAAATTTGATCAGTGGCATCTTTTTTTTTTTTTTAATCAACCTATTTTCCAATGCTGAAAAAAAAATGTAAAAATCAGGAAAAATTCTTAACTATTAATATTCACATTATCATTTAAAAATGAAAGATGCATTTAGCAAATAAGGAATTTTAAGGAGGATAATGAGGAAAATTCTGAAATAGTTTTGAAGATGGTAAAAAAAAATGCAGTAAATATCTTTATAAAACGGGGGAAATCACTGAAATAAAAAATGGAAAGTGCAGACTCTGCCTAGCTAGAAAAAAAAAAATTCACCAAAGAATGATAAATGGCAACCTATTTCTCATTCTGCTTTTGAGTATCACTTATTTGTTCTTTCTCTCTTCCTTGGCAATTTGTTCATGTTTTTGCGCAGCGCTTATGCACTGCAACTTATGTACTTTGACAAGCATCTCTGCTTTAGTCTATAGACATCGTCGGATCAGGAACAGAGTGCAAGACATCTTTATATCCTTACTGCTTCCTCAGCACCTAGGAGTTATTAAGTGCTCAATAAACATTTGCTAAACTAAAAAGAGACATAAAAGAAATTACTAGGATGTAGAAAATAATTACATATAAAGACATTTACATTTATTCACAGGTTAGTGGTTGAGGAAATTCAAATTTTTGTGAATAACCAATCTTTCTCACTCTGATTTTTCCATAACCAGGCCTAATTCTTTCACTTGGCTTTGTATGTAAGCAACAGAGAATCTCTGCTGGCTCATTTTCTTTTTCAAAGTTTTTTTTTTTAATAGAATTATAGTTGACTTACAATATTAAATTAGCTTCTGTTGTGAAACATTGTGATTTAATATTTTAATAAATTATACTTATTTAAAATTTCTATAAAATATTGACTATATTCCCTATAATATCATTGTACCTCTTAATTCCTTTCACCTAGTGCCTCTATCCCCACCCCTCTCTCCACTGGTAACCACCAGTTTGCTCTCTGTAACAATGAGTCTGCTTCTGTTTTATTTTACTCATTTTACTTTTTAGATTCCACATATAAGTGAAAATATACAGTATTTATATTTGTCTGTTGGACTAATTTCACTAAGTATAACACCTGACTGGTCCATCTAAGGGCTTCCCTGATGGCTCTGATGGTAAAGAATCTGCCTGCAATGAGGAAAACCTGGGTACCATACCTGGGTCACAAATTGTGAGATTTCATTCTTTTGCATGGCTGAGTTTGTATACAACATCTTAATTCATTCATCTGTTGATACATATAGACTGTTTTCCTATCTTGGCTATTGTAAGTAATGCTGCTATGATCATTCAAGTGTTCAAGTGTTAGTCACTCAGTTGTGTCAAACTCTTTGTGACCCCATGGATTGTAGCTCACCAGTCTCCTCTGTCCAGGAAATTGTTCAGGCAAGAATATTGGAGTGGGCAGCCATTCCCTTCTCCAGGGGTCTTTCTGACCAAGGAATTGAATCCAGGTCTCCTGCACTGCAGACAGATTCTTTACCATCTGAGCTACCAGAGAAGCCTGTGAACACTGGAGTGCTTATATCATTTTGAATCAATATTTTTGTTTCCTTCAGCTATATACCCAGTAGTAGAATTGCTGGATGAAGAGGTAGTTTTATTTTTAATTTTTTTTAGGAACTTCCATACTGTTTTCCATAGTGGCTGCACAGATTTATATTCACACCAACAGTACAAGCATTCCCTTTTATCCACAGCTTTTGCAACATTTGTAATTTCTTATCTTTTTGATGATAGCCATTCTGATAGTGTGAAATGATATCTCAGTGTAGTTTTGATTTATGTTTCCTTAGTGACTGACAATGTTGAGAATCTTTTCATGTGCCAGTTGGCAATCTATACATCTTCTTTAGGAAATTTCCTATTTAAATCTTCTCTCAATTTTTAATCAGGTTGTTTGTTTTTTGACATTGAGTTTATGAGCTCTTTTATATTTTGGATATTAACCTCTTATCAAACATATTATTTGCAAATATCTTCTCCCATTCAATATATTGCCTTCTTATTTTCTTTGCTGTGGAATTTTCAAAGCTTGATCCAATCTCATTCATTTACATTTGCTTTTGTTTCCTTTGCTAGAGGAGACATATTTAAAAAAATTGCTAAAACTTATGTCAAAGAGTATACTGCCATTTTTCTTCTATGAGTTTTATGGTTTCTAGTCTTTCATTTAGGTATTTAATTCCTTTTGAGTTTACTTTTGGATAGGGTATGATAAAATGTTCTCATTTCTTTGAGGCTGGGTCTGTGAAAAAGATGTTAGATCTATTCTACTAAGCTGGTCCACTCCTAGCCGGATCTGCATGTGGACATGTATGCCTGAAGTGGTGGTTTCCATCCTGGAGCTGGTTTCACTGCCTCCCAACTATGTGCACAGAGGAGTGTGCTTGCAATTGCTGCCTCTACCTAGACAGAAGCAGAGCTGGGCTCAGAGCTGGCCTTGCTCCCTCTTAGTGTGCTCACTGTCATTGGCAATGGGAGTCTCCACCTTGGTGGGGCTCAGTGCCCAAGCAAGAGGGGTTAGCATACTAGACTTAACATGGAAAGCCAGCCAGAAGAGGAGGCAGTTTTCAATCCACTACCTCTGTGCTTTGACTGGGAGAAAGTCTGTGCCGTGCTCTTCAGAGCAAAGTCTCAGTTTCTACAGCCCTTCAGTTAAGTCCCACTGGTTTTTAAGCCAGTTGGAACTCATCTTCCCAGTATCAGGCCCCTTGGAGGGTCCCCAGGCTTGTTATAATGCACTTTCTTTTGGATCATCAGCTAAGGTATGAGTCCTGACTAAATCTCTTTTCTCTCTTCCTACCAGATTCTGTGTGGACCTTTTTTTTTTCCCCCTTCCCCACAGTATTTGTTGTAGAAGAGCCATTCTGCAAGTCTTCAGGTCAATTTCAGCAAAAGTTGCTCTATATGCCATTGCAGTTTTGATAAGTTCCTCAGAGGAGTTACTTAGAGTCCTCCTACTCCACTATATTGATCTCACCTCCCAGGTACTTTTGTTGTTTGCCTGCTTTTTGATTTTTTTTTTCACCACTCATTCTCTTGTCTCTTTATAACCTTACCATAACCTAGCAATGAAATCATGTAAATTCTTTCTACATTTGGGTATCTTTCATAACTCAGACATTACAAAATGTAGCAAGCTAGTGTAAAATTATGTGTGTCTTTAGCAGTTCAGATATTATATTAGTGGTGGAGTTTAAAAATATAGGGATTTAAATACAAATCCTCTTTTACTTTTGATAAATTGTTAAAGCTTTTGTATTTGTGAAAATAGTATTTGGAAACAAATTTGTCATGAACTTTCTTGCCTTTCTCAATAATTTTACCAAAGTCCTTTCACTTTCTCTTAAATAATATCTTTACATCTCAGGAGTTCCTTCAGTTCAGTTCATTCACTCAGTCGAGTCTGACTCTTTGTGACCCCATGAACCGCAGCACACCAGGCCTCCCTATCCATCACCAACTCCTGGAGTTTACCAAAACTCATGTCCATTGAGTCAGTGATGTCATCCAAAGATTTCATTCTCTGTCATCTCCTTCTCCTCCTTCCCTCAATCATTCCCAGCATCAGGGCCTTTTCAAATAAGTCAGCACTTCACATCAGGTGGCCAAAATATTGGAGTTTCAGCTTCAACATCAGTCCTCCCAATGAACATTCAGGACTGATCTCCTTTAGGATGGACTGGTTGGATCTCCTTGCAGTTCAAGGAACTCTTAAGAATCTTCTCCAACATCACAGTTCAAAAGCATCAATTTTTCAGTACTCAGCTTCCTTTATAGTCATACTCTCACATCCATACATTACTACAGGAAAAACCATAACCTTGACTAGACAGACCTTTGCTGACAAAGTAATCACTCTGCTTTTTATTATGCTGTCTAGGATGGTCATAACTTTCCTTCCAAGGAGTAAGTGTCTTTTAATTTCACGGCTGCATTACCATCTGCAGTGATTTTGGAGCCCAAAGAAATAAAGTCAGCCACTGTTTCCCCATCTAGTTGCCATGAAGTGATGGGACCAGATGTCATGATCTTAGTATTCTGAATGCTAAGCTTTAAGCCAACTTTTTCACTTTCCTCTTTCATTTTCATCAAGAGGTTCTTCAGTTCTTCTTCACTTTCTGCCATAAGGGTGGTGTCATCTGCATATCTGAAGTTATTGATATTTCTCTGGCAATCTTGGTTCCAGTTTGTGCTTCTTTCAGCCCAGTGTTTCTCATGATGCACTCTGCATATTAGTCAAATAAGCAGGGTGACAATATACAGCTTCGACCTACTCCTTTTCCTATGTGGAACCAATCTATTGTTTCATGCCTGTTCTAACTGTTGTTTCCTGATCTGCATACAGATTTCTCAAGAGGCAGGTCCTCACATAGTTAGACAAAGTCTGTGAAATGCAATTTAACATTCATTTATATACCCTTTTTATTTCCACATATCATTCTTAGTTCTTCACGAATATTAGCTAATTTAAAAATCATCAAGAAGTAGTTGCTATTATTATTAGCTCCATTTTGCTCAAACAAAGCAAAGTAAACTTCCATATTTAGAACTGCTGCTGCTGCTGCTAAGTCTCTTCAGTCATGTCCGACTCTGTGCGACCCCATAGACAGCAGCCCACCAGGCTCCACTGTCCCCGGGTTTCTCCAGGCAAAAACACTAGAGTGGGTTGCCATTTCCTTCTCCAGTGCATGCAAGTGAATAGTGAAAGTGAAGTCGCTCAGTCGTTTCCGACTTTTAGCGACCCCATGGACTTCAGCCCACAGGCTCCTTCGTCCATGGGATTTTCCAGGCAAGAGTGCTGGGGTCCAGCCCCAGTGGATCCAGGGAATTCAAAGGTGGGGACGGTGTCGGCATCTTTGGAAAAATACATATTTAATTACAGATATATAGAGAGATTAGAAATGGATAGTGTAGTAGGAGATAGTGTAGTGGAGAAAAGGAGGCTGAATCCAGATGGGAATTCAGCCAGAGAAATGGGAGCAAGAAAGAAGCAACATGGGGGAATCAGTCTTTCCAGAAACTGATCCGATTTCTTTATTTTGGGGTTTGCTCATATACCTTTTATTACACATAGGGATGAATACAGAGTCACATGGGGGTCAGCAGTCCTGACCTTTATCAAAATCAGGTGCTTCACATAAATGTATTAAAAAAAGGTCTCAGGGATATTACATCATCTTCTGGCCATGAGTGAGACCTGCTGACATTTTATGATCCTTTCTTTCTGATAACCAAAAAACTTATTTTTTCCAAGGGTGTTTTTTCTTAAACCAGGCACCACCCTCCAAATAAAGTTACATTCCTATAGGGTGAGGGTGTAGTGAGTTACAATCAAGAAAGGAATCTATTTAACCCAAGGTTAACATGATTAATCTTAAAGGTTAATACTTATTTCTCCTATATGCTTAAAGGTTAATACTTATTTCTGCTATGTGTTATATTCATTATAAGGGCAAGGAACATGGAGATTTAGCAGCAAACATCAGCCCAACAAATAAAAATCCTTTCACCAATGCTCCACTTAAGATCTATTTAGTCTTAAGATAGTGATAAAATTACATTTTTACATAGCAAGGACACAGTGATTTATAACAAAGTACAGTAATCTATTACAAAAGAGAAAATTCATTCAAAAAGTCTAGTATTGCTAACCTTCAAAACTACTATATTTCCTTTTCTATATTCCAAATACACTAATATATTCCCAGGTGCCTAAGGATATGGAGGCCTGGCTCAACAAGAAGAAAAAGCCCTATGCTAATTAAGACTCTCAAAATACTCCAAAACTCTCTGTGCTGTTTATGGTTAAGAGGTAGTAAACAATTATGTGGCAGGAGTATGGATAATCCTGTCACACAAGCTAGTCTGTCAGCAGACAGGTTTGACCTGAGACATCCTTGTCCCACCCAGAGCAGGGAATTAGCAGCAATTATTGACACAATAAATGAAAAACCCTTCACCAATATAATTCCTAACCAACCCACTATACTAATAATTTCTAACTCCCCAAAAGAATTTGCCTTTAGTAAGTCTAAAACATCTTGTGCCTCTCAGATTGGGAGGCTGTAAACAATCACATGTGGCCAGATGAACCTATACAGGTGGGCTAGATAACCTTCAGAGGAGTTCGTAAGGTGAAACACTCTTGTCACGCCCAGGAATTTTTATTGCCTTGGAGCTTCACGTTTACTCCTTCTCCGAGAGAAACGGTTATGGGGGAGAGCCGCCCGTAAAGTGAGAGGCGTAGGTGAAAGCATAAAACAGACTCTGGTTTGGGGGTTAGATGCTCAGGAACAGGGGGTTTCCTGAGGCTTGATCACGCCTTTGCGTATGCCAAGCCTCCTTCCTCACGACCTTTGCCACGGGCGGAATTCCTCACGCTGGCCCCCGGCACAAGAGTACTGGGGTGGGTTGCCATTGCCCTCTGTATTTAGAGCTGCTGCTGCTGCTGCTGCTGTCTCTTCAGTCGTGTCCGACTCTGTGCGACCCCACAGACGACAGCCCACCAGGCTCCCCCGTCCCTGGGATTCTCCAGGCAAGAATACTAGAGTGGGTTGCCATTTCCTTCTCCAATGCATGAAAGAGAAAAGTGAAAGTGAAGTCGCTCAGTTGTGTCCGACTCTTAGCGACGCCATGGACTGCAGCTTACCAGGCTCCTCCATCCATGGATTTTCCAGGCAAGAATATTGGAGTGGGGTGCCATTGCCTTGAGCTAGTAATTATTTAAAAACAATTATGTAAAGCCAAACGAGTCTGACTTCAGAATCCAATGTTTATGCTACTTCCCAAAAAACTATGACAAAAAAAATCCGTGTTTTAACTTAAATGAAATACTTTGTATACCATTCAATCCAGATTTGTCAATAAGTAAACTGAAGCTGGGGCTTCCCTGATGCCTCAGCAGGTAAAGAATCCACCTGCAATGCAGGAGAGAGAGTTCAAACTCTGAGTCAGAAAGATCCCTTGGAGGAAGAAATGGCAAACCACTCTGGTTTCCTTGGCTGGGAAATCCCATGGAGAGAAGAGGCTAGAGACTCACAAAAATTTGGATATGACTGAATACATGACTGATGCACAAATGCTAAGTTAAAACTGATTTTGACCATCTATTCCATGTAACAGTGATCTTTCTCTTTCTAAAAATATATCTCTTAAGTAGCTTTTTCCTTAAAATGTCCCAATTCATCGTTTTCTTAGAACGTTCATACACATACATTGCTTATTTACTTGTTTTCCCCCAATCATAATCATGTAAGACCAGATCTTGGCCTTATCAAACAACTTTAGAAGACAATGAATTTCAAAAAATTATAAGGAAAATATTGTATGTCTATATATTTTTCCTGAATGTGTTTTTATAGCTTTCACCAAATTCTTAAAATGACCAATAGAAGTAAAAACCTTTTGTTTCACATGTAATTAAATCAAGTACACATAGACTGCAAAGTTCAATGATAAGGGGTATTGTGTTGCTTAGTTGTTCAGTCATGTCCAACTCTTTGCAACCCCATGGACTGTAGTCCACCAGGCTCCTCTGTCCATGGGATTTTCCAGGCAAGACTACTGGAGTGGGCTGCCATTTCCTCCCTCAGAGGATCTTTCTGAACCAGGAATTGGACCAGGGTCTCCTGCATTGCAGGCAGTTTCTTTACCAGCTGAGCTATCAGGATGGTTAAGGGGTATTTGGATTCCTTTAAAAAATAATAATAATGATTTATTTATTTTAATTGGAAGCTAGTTACTTTACAATATTGTAGTGGTTTTTGCCATACATTGACATGAATCAGCCATGGGTGTACATGTGTCCTGCATCTTGAACCCCGCTCCCAACTCCCTCCCCATCCCATCCCTCAGGGTGATCCCTGTGCACCATCCCTGAGCACCCTGTCTCATGCATCAAACCTGGACTGGCAATCTATTTCACATACGGTAATATATATGTTTCAATGTAGTTCTCTCAAGTCATCCCACCCTTGCCTTCTCCGGCAAAGTCCAAAGGCCTGTTCTTTATGTCTGTGTCTCTTTTGCTCTCTCATATATTGGGCCAAAATTATCATCTTTCTAAATTCCATATATATGCATTAATATACTGTATTGGTGTTTTTCTTTCTGACTTACTTCACTCTGTATAATAGGCTCCAGTTTCATCCACCTTATTAGAAATGATTCCAATAGATTTTTTTAATAGCTGAGTAATACTCCATTGTGTATATGCACCACAGCCTTCTTATCCATTCATCTGCTGATGGACATCTAGGTTGCTTCCATGTTCTGGCTATTGTAAACAGTGCTGCAATGAACATTGGGGTACACGTGTCTCTTTCAATTCTGGTTTCCTCATTGTGTATGCCCAGCAGTGGGGTTGTTGAGTTGTATGGCAGTTCTATTTCCAGTTTTTTAAGGAATCTCCACACTGTTCTCCATAGTGGCTATACTAGATTGCATTCCCACCAAAGGTATAAAAGCTTTCCCTTTTCTCTGCACCCTCTCCAGCATTTATTATTTGTAGACTTTTGGATAGCAGCCATCCTGACCTTTGGGAGATGGTACCCCATTATGGTTTTTATTTGCATTTCTCTGATACTGAGTGATGTTGAACATCTTTTCGTGTGTTGCTAGCCATCTATATGTCTTTGGAGAAATGTCTGTTTAGTTCTTTAGCCCATTTTTGGATTGGGTCATTTATTTTTCTGGAATTGAGCTGCAGGAGCTGCTTGTATATTTTTGAGATTAGCTGTTTGTCACTTGCTTCATTTACTATTATTTTCTCCCATTCTGAAGGCTGTCTTTTCACCTTGCTTATAGTTTCCTTTGTTGTGCAGACGCTTTTTATTTTAATTAGGTCCTATTTGTTTCTTTTTGCTTTTATTTCCAATATTCTGGGAGGTGGGTCATAGAGGATCCAGCTTTGATTTATGTCAGAGTGATTTATGTCAGAGAGTGTTTTGCCTATGTTCTACTCTAGGAGTTTTATAGTTTGGTCTTTAACCCATTTTGAGTTTATTTTTGTGTATGGTGTTAGAAAGTGTTCTAGTTTCATTCTTTTACAAGTGATTGACCAGTTTTCCCAGCACCACTTTTTAAAGAGATTGTATTTTCTCCATTGTATATTCTTGCCTCCTTTGTCAAAGAAAGATAAGGTGTCCATAGGTGTGTGGATTTATCTCTGGGCTTTCTATTTTGTTCCATTTATCTATATTTCAGTCTTTTTTCCAGTACCATACTGTCTTGATGACTGTAGCTTTGTAATATAGTCTTAAGTCAGGCAGATTGATTCCTCCATTTCCATTCTTCTTTCTCAAGGTTGCTTTAGCTATTCGAGGTTTTTTTAATTTCCATACACATTGTGAAATTATTTGTTCTAGCTCTTTGAAAAATATCGTTGGTAGCTTGATAGGGATTGCATTGAGTCTATAGATTGCTTTGGGTAGTGTATTCATTTTCACTATATTGATTCTTCTGATCCATGAACATGGTATGTATCATCTTTGATTTATTTCATCAGTGTTTTATGGTTTTCTATATATAGGGTTTTTTTTTTTTCTTTCTTTCTTTAGGTAGATTTATTCCTAAATATTTTATTATTTTCGTTGCAATTGTGAATGGAATTGTTTCTTTAATTTCTCTTTCTGTTTTCTCATTGTTAGTGTATAGGCATGTAAGGGATTTCTGTGTGTTAATTTTATATCTTGCAACTTTAGTATATTCATTGATTAGCACTAGTAATTTTCTGGTGGAGTCTTTAGGATTTTTTATGTAAAGGATCATGTCATCTGCAAACAGTGAGAGTTTTACTTCTTCTTTTCCAGTTTGGATTCCTTTTATTTCTTTTTCTGCTTTGATTGCTGTCACTAAAATGTCCAAAACTATGTAAAATAGTAGTGGTTAGAGTGGGCACCCTTGTTTTTTCCTGACTTTAGAGGAAATGCTTTCAGTTTTTCACCATTGAGGATAATGTTTTCTGTGCGTTTATCATATATGACTTTTATTGTGTTGAGGTATGTTCCTTCTAGGCCTGCTTTCTGGAGAGATTTGTCATAAATGGATGTTGACTTTTGTCAAAGGCTTTCTCTGCATCTATTGAGACAATCATATCGTTTTTATCTTTCAATTTGTTAATGTGATGTATTACATAGTTTGATTTGCAGATATTGAAGAATTCTTGCATCCCTGGGATAAAGCTCACTCAGTCATGATGTATGATCTTTTAAACATATTGTTGGATCTAACTGTTTGCTAGAATTTTGTTAGGGATTTTTGCATCTATGCTCATCGGTGATATTGGCCTGTACTTTTGTGTGTGTGTGTGGTATCTTTGTCTGGTTTTGGTATTAGGGGGACGGTGGCTTGATAGAATGAGTTTGGAAGTTTACCTTCCTCTGAAATTTTCTGGAAGAGTTTGAGTAGGATAGGTGTTAGCTCTTCTCTAACATTTTAGTAGAATTCAGCTGTGAAGCCGTCTTGTCCCGGGCTTTTGTTTGCTGAAAGATTTCTGATCACAGCTTTGATTTCCATGCTTGTGATGAGTCTGTTAAGATTTTCTATTTCTTCCTGGTTCAGTTTTGTAAAGTATACTTTTAAAGAGTTTGTCCATTTCTTCCAAGTTTTCCATTTTCTTGGCATATATTGCTGATAGTAGTTTCTTATGATCCTTTGTATTTCTGTGTTGTCTATTGTGATATCTTCATTTTCATTTCTAACTTTGTTAATTTGATTATTCTCCCCCCCCCTTTTTTTATGAGTCTGGCTAATGGTTTGTCTAATTTATTTATCTTCTCAAAGAACCAGCTTTTAGCTTTGTTGATTTTGGCTATGGTCTCCTTTATTTCTTTTGTATATATTTCTGCCCTAATTTTTATGATTTCTTTCCTTCTACTAACCCTGATGTTCTTCATTTCCTCTTTTTCTAGTTGCTTTAGGTTATTTATTTGATTTTTCTCTTGTTTCTTAAGGTAAGCTAGTATTGCTATGAACCTTCCCTTAGCACTGCTTTTACTGAATCCCATAGGTTTTGGGATGTTGTGTTTTCATTTTCATTAATTTCTATGCATATCTTGATTTCTTTTTTTTAAATTTCTTCTGTGGTTTGCTGATTATTCAGAAGTGTGTTGTTTAGCCTCCATATATTTGTATTTTTAATAGTTTCCCCCACCTCACCCCACCTGTAGTTGACATCTAATCTTGCCACATTGTGATCCGAAAAGATGCTTGGAATGATTTTAATTTTTTGTTTTTAATTTACTAAGCCTAAATTTATGGCCCAGGATATGATCTATTCTGGAGAAGGTTCTGTGTGCACTTGAGAAAAAGGTGAAATTCATTGTTTTGAGGTGAAATGTCCTATAGATATCAATTAGGTTTCACTGGTCAGTTTTACCATTTAAAGTTTGAGTTACCTTGTTATTTTTTTGTTTAGTTGATCTATCCATAGGTATGAGTGGGTTATTAAAGTCTCCTGCTATTAGTGTGTTATTGTTAATTTCCCCTTTCATACTTGTTTGCACTTGCCTTACATATTGCAGTGCTCCTATGCTGGGTGCATATATATATATCTTCTTCTTGGATTGATCCTTTGATCACTATGTAATAGCCTTCTTTGTCTCTTTTCATGGCCTTTATTTCAAAGCTATTTTATATAATATGAGTATTGTTACTCCTGCTTTCTTTTGGTCTCGATTTGCATGAAATACCTTTTTCCAGCACTTCACTTTCAGTCTGTATGTGTCCTTTGTCTTGAGGCAGGTCTCTTGTTGACAGCATATATAGGGGTCTTGTTTTTTATTCCATTCAGCCAATCTTTGTCTTTTGATTGGGGCATTCAACTCATTTACATTTAAGGTAATTATTGATAAATATGATCCTGTTCCCATTTATTTTGATGTTTTGGGTTCAAGTTTATACACCTTTTTTGCGTTTCCTGTCAAGAGAAAATCCTTTAGCATGTGTTGAAGAGCTAGTTTGGTGGTGCTGAATTCTCTCAGCTTTTGCCTGTCTGTAAAGCTTTTTTTTCTCCTTCATATTTGAATGAGATCCTTGCTGAGTACAGTAATCTAGGTTGTAGTTTTTTTCTCTTTCATCACTTTAAGTATGTCCTGCCATTCCCTTACGTCCTGAAGAGTTTCTATTGGAAGGTCAGCTGTTATCCTTATAGGATTGCCGGGAGAAATATTAATAACCTCAGATATGCAGATGACACCACCATTATGGCAGAAAGTGAAGAGGAGCTAAAAAGCCTCTTGATGAAAGTGAAAGAGGAGAGTGAAAAAGTTGGCTTAAATCTCAGCATTCAGAGGGAGAGGGAGAGGGTGGGATGATTTGGGAGAATGACATTCTAACATGTATACTATCATGTAAGAATTGAATCGCCAGTCTATGTCTGACACAGGATGCAGCATGCTTGGGGCTGGTGCATGGGGACGAGATATTATGGGGAGGGAGGTGGGAGGGGGGTTCATGTTTGGGAACGCATGTAAGAATTAAAGATTTTAAAATTTAAAAAATAAAAAACTAAAAAAAAAAGAAAGAAAGAAAATGAAGATCATGGCATTTGGTCTCATCACTTCATGGGAAATAGATGGGGAAACAGTAGGAACAGTGTCAGACTTTATTTTCAGGGGCTCCAAAATACTGCAGATGGTGATTGCAGCCGTGAAATTAAAAGACGCTTATTCCTTGGAAGAAAAGTTATGACCAACCTAGATAGCATATTCAAAAGCAGAGACATTACTTTGACGACTAAGATCCGTCTAGTCAAGGCTATGGTTTTTCCCGTAGTCATGTATGGATGTGAGAGTTGGACTGTGAAGAAGGCTGAGCACCAAAGAATTGATGGTTTTGAACTGTGGTGTTGGAGAAGACTCTTGAGGGTCCCTTGGACTGCAAGGAGATCCAACCAGTCCATTCTGAAGGAGATCAGCCCTGGGATTTCTTTGAAAGGAATGAAGCTAAAGCTGAAGCTCTAGTAATTTGGACACCTCATGAGAAGAGTTGACTCATTGGAAAAGACTCTGATGCTGGGAGAGATTGGGGGCAGGAGGATAAGGGGACGACAGAGGATGAGATGGCTGGATGGCATCACTGACTCAATGGATATGAGTCTGAGTGAACTCCGGGAGCTGGTGATGGACAGGGAGGCCTGGCATACTGCGATTCATGGGGTCGCAAAGAGTCGGACACGACTGAGTGACTGAACTGAACTGAACTGATGTGTGCTATTTGTTGTTTTTCCCTTGCTGCTTTTAATATTTGTTCATTTTCTTTGATCTTTGTTAATTTGATTAATATGTGTCTTGTGGTGTTTCACCTTGGGTTTATCCTGTTTGAGACTCTCTGAGTTTCTAGGACTTGGGTGGCTATTTCCTTCCCCACTTTAGAGAAGATTTCAACTATTATCTCCTCAAGGATTTTCTCATTGCATTTCTTTTCATCCTCTTCTTCTGGGACTCCTATGATTCGAAAGTTGGGGCATTTAACATTGTCCCAGAGGTGTCTGAGGTTGTCCTCATGTCGTTTAATTCTTTTATTTTTTTCCTCTCTGCTTCATTTATTTTGACCATTCTATCTTCCACCTCACTTATCCTATCTTCTGCCTCAGTTATTCTACTATTGGTTACTATTTGCGTCCAGAGTGGTTTTGATCTCAATTATTGTATTATTTATTATTGATTGACTCTATTATATTTCTTCTACGTCCTCATTAAACATTTCTCTCCTGTTCTCAATCCTTGTCTCCTGAATATTTATCTGTAACTCCATTTTGTTTTCAAGATTTTGGATCATTTTTATTCTCATTATTCTGAATTCTTTTTCAGATAGTCTCCATATCTCCTCTTCTTTTGTTTGGCTTGGTGGGCATTTATCATGTTCCTTACTTACCTATTGAATATTTCTCTACTTTTTCATCCTGTTTAGATTGCTGTGTTTGGGGTGGCCTTTCTGTATGCTCGAATTTTGTGGTTCCTCTTTATTGTGGAGGTTCCTCCTTGTGGGTGGGGTTGGACAAGTGGCTTGTCAAGGTTTCCTGGCTAAGGAAGCTTGTGTCAGTGTTCTGGTGGGTGGAGCTGGATTTGTTCTCTCTGGAGTGCAATGAGGTGTCCAGTGTTGTTTTGAGGTGTCTATGGGTTAAGTGTGACTTGGCCCCCTGTATTTTAATGCTCAGCCTTATGTTCCTGCATTATTGGAGATTAGATTGGTATGTCTTGCTCTGAAACTTGTTGGCTCTTGGGTGGACCTTGGTTTCAGTGTAGGTATGGAGGCTTTTGGATGATCTCTTATCGATTAATGTTCCCTGGAATCAGGAGTTTTCTGGTGTTCTCAAGTTTTGGATTTTAGCCTCCTGCCTCTGGATTTCAGTTTTATTCTTACAGTAGCCTCAAGATTTCTCTATCCATATTACACTGATGATCAAACATCTAGGTTACTGGTGAAAAGATTCTCCACAATGAGGTACACCCAGAGAGGATCGCAGAGTTACATGGAGAAGAAAAGAGGGAGATAAAGGTGACCAGGAGAAGAGGAGGAATCAAAATGGGAGAGAGCAATCTAGCCAGTTTGCTCTCCACAGTCTGGAACACTCACAGAGGTTCATGGAGTTACATAGAGAAGAGAAGAGGGAGTAGAAGAGAGATACAGGTGACCAGGAGGAGAAGAGGGGGAGTCAAAAGGAGAGAGACAGATCTAGCCTGTATTCAGTTCCCTAAGTGTGTTCTCCAAAGCCAAGAACACCCAAAGAGATTCACAATGTTGGGTAGAAAAGAGAAGGGGAACGAGGAGATAGAGGTGACCTGAGGGAGATAAATGAGAGTCAAAATGGGGAGAGAGTAATCAAGCCAGCAATCACACTCCTGAGTAAAAATGAGTACTGAAAATTGGATTCTTAAAGGTATAAAATTGATAACAAATGCCAAAAAGCAAAGATTAAAAATCTAGAGTAGAGGTTAGACTCTCAAAAATACAACATTAAAAAAAATCACAAAAATTATTATATATATATGAAATTTGCTTTAAAAATAGGGTGTTTTTGCAAGGTAATATAAGTTTATAAAAATGAAAATTAAAGGAGTAATAAAGAACTTAAAAAAATTTTTAATGTAAAAATTAAAAAGTGATAATAGTAAAATATATTTCAGAATTTCTCTGGAGCTGTTGAAGGCAGTGTGGGGTCAGTTCAGTTTCAGATAGTTCCTTGTTGCAGCTAATACTTCTTCTCAAGGTCTCTAGGCCCCTTCCAATGTAGTCAGTGCTAACTACAGGGTTTTAACCTGTTGCACCTGTCACTTCCAAAGTTGTTCCCTCTTTGTTTATTTTGGCTTCCTCTGCTTGCAGATCTCTTCAGTGTCTAATTTCTGCCCTGACACAAGGGGGCAAAAGTGGTCACTTATTTAGATTTACTAGTTCACTTGTGCTGTGGGGAGGAACACTGCAAACAAATATCACCAGCGTATATGGGGAGTGCTTCAGTATCTAGGCTGCACTGGGTTTGCCCCCACTCACAGCGTGTGTGCTTTCCCAGTCTACACTGCTCAGCTCCAGGTTGCTCTGCCTGGGGAACAGTCTAAAGGGGAACAATCTAAAATGTGCCCTGGATTGTGTGCACTTCCCAGGACTAAGCCGCTCAGGTTCAGCTTCTTGGGCACTTCACAAAAGCACAGACTCGGTTGAGCCAATGTTTTGTGCCTTTCCCAGGTCCGAACAGCTCAGGGGACCAGGTGCTTGGTGAGTGCACTCTCCTCAGGTGGGCAGTGCGTCTTAGCACCTCCCCGGTCCCAGCTCCTTGGTTTCCTGGGTGCTCTGCAAGAGCACCATCTCAAGTGTGCCGTGTGTTTCCTCTGGGAAGCTGATCTCTGGCTGTGACCCTCCTGGCAGACGTCATACGCCTAGGATCCCAGGAAGATTTGGTTAGCAACTGGGAGCCTGCTCACAGTTTGGTGGAGCATGCTGTCTCTGGGGCAGAGATTGCCCCTTGAGCTCCGGCTCTGGCTGGTGCACGCCTGCCTCTCTGCCCCAGGTCGGGGGATAAGCCTGTCCACAGCTGGCTAGCTCTCCTTTGGTGATTGTTCAATCCTTTGTTCTATGAGCAGGCCAAGCTGTGCCTTAGAGGTTTTCTCTGGAAAGTTATCTTTCTCTCTCTCTCCCTCTTTTATTTTTTTCCCCCCTCTCTCTCTGGCTATCCCACAATTTGGGTTGATCTCATGTTAGCTCCCTCAGATTGTCCTCAGGGCATTTGGGCCATTCCTTACCCTAAGCATGCTACCCATGCCTCCCTGTTCAGCCCCCCGCTGGCTTCTGGTGGACGCAAGCATCTGGGCTACTTTTCCATTGGGAGTTGCAGTTAGGCAAGTATTCTGTGTTTTTGTTTTTGTTTTGTTTTTTCCCCTCCCGGTTATGTTGCCCTCTGAGATTCCAAATCTCGCCACAGACCTACTGGTAGGAGGGTTTCCTGGTGTTTGGAAACTTCTCCTTCACAACTCCTTTCCCCAGATGGGTTTCCACCCCTAACTCTTTTGTCTCTCTTTTTATCTTTCATATTTTGTCCTACCTCCTTTCAAAGAGAATGGGCTGCCTTTCTGGGTGCCTAGTGTCCTCTGCCAGCATTCAGAAGTTGTTCCGTTGAATTTGCTCAGCATTCAAATGATCTTTCGATGAATTTATTGGGGCAAAAGTGGTCTCCCTGTCTTCTTCCTCTGCCATCTTAGGGCCGCCCCTGTATTCCCTATTTAAATTGAACTGATGACAGTGATTCTTAGAGGACAGATGTTTTGTGAATCTTTGTATTCTGATCCTTAGGTTTTTGTCAAGTTTTGAATGGCTAATGCATACGTTTAATAAATTAATAAAATGTTTGGTGCCTGTTTATATATCATAGACAGTATGCACAAGATTCTCCAACTGTCTTCCAGCAGCAGAGAAACTGGATCATTAGTGCCAGACCCAATTATCAAAAAAATTCCTCCATTTTCAACTGAGTCATTTTAGTAACCATAATATGATATTAGTATATTTTAAAAAGTGTAGAGTCCATTAGTTATAAAGTCATTACATGATATCTCTTTGAGAACAGCCATCCCTACGTGTGTGAGGTGCTATCTTATCATGATCATCCCATATTCTACAATTGCTATATTTGCCTTGAACTCTGTAGGTTTTTCAGACCACAAACACTGCAGATTTTATAATTTAGATTTTATCCTTGGGCTAAAAGCCGTAAAAATAGGGAACTCACCCTTTGGTGACTTCTATTTTCAGATTTTGTTATCTCTCTATAATCTGTCTGATTTTCTTTTCTTTTTTTTTTTTTTTCTTTTGAAGGTTTTAGGAAGATTTTTTTTTTTTTTTTAATGTTTGTTTGGTATTTTGCTTAGAGTTGTGCTTACTATCTGATGAAGGTCAGTTTTCCAGGTATTTACTCAGCTAAAACTGAAATAGAACTAACCAACAGTCTACATGTTTCAAATATATAAAGAGAAGAGAAACATTTTAATTTTATCCAAGTATTTACCAGTTGTAGTATTCAGTTTTGTTTTGTTTTGTTTTTTCCCCACATATACAAGAGCTTTGTATCAGCTGAAATTCTCTGGAGAAGCAGGTTCAATAGGATTTAGATATATACTGAAGTACATAGATATATACATAGAGAAAGACAGAGACAGAGATTTTAAAGAATCAGCTCCTGTGTTTATGGGCCTGGCACACTTTAAAATCTATAGGACAGGCCAGCAAGCTGGAAACTCAGGAAGGATTTCTATGTCACAGTCTTGACACAGATATCCTTCTTTATAAAACCAAAGTTGTTTTTGTGTGTGTGTGTGTGTGTGGTTTTTGTTTGTTTGTTTGTTTGTTTTTTTGTTGGTTTTTTTTTTTTTTTTTTTTGCTTTTAAGGCTTTTAGGTGATTGTGTGTATGTTGCTCAGCTGTGTCTGACTCTTTGTGACCCTATGGACTGTATCCCACCAGGCTTCACTGTCCTTGTAATTCTCCAGGCAAGAATACTGGAGTGGCTTGCTGTTTCTTTCTTCAGGGTATCTTTCCAAACTGGGGATCAGACCCAGTCTCCTGCACTGCAGGTGGACTCTTTCCTATCTGAGTCACCAAGGGAGATTACTTAAATTCAACTGATTGTTAATAAAATACAAAACTACACTCATACTAACATCCACACTAGTATGTGAACAACCAGCTGGCCATCACAGCCCAGACAATCTGCTAATAAAATTAACTGTCACAGGTTTTATCTAGAATTATGTTCCTAAAAAAAACCCTCCCACTGTTTCTCAGTGCATATCTACTTGTGGCAGATGTCTGAGCCCTTGGTTATATAAATCATTTTTATTTTGCCTTAATTTTAAATTATATTTTTGCTGACCATAGAATACAAGTTTGATAGGACTTTTTTCAGCATTAAAAAAGCGATTTTCTATCGATTTCCCAATTTCATTTTTTTATGAGAAGTCAATAGTTTTTATTTACTTTATGTAATATATTTCTTTTTTTAATGGACTTTTTGAAGTCTCTCTCTCTCTCTGTTTCTCTTCCCTCTCACACCTTATTTTTTTCTTCTATGGAAATTAACTGCACCATTTCTATATATAGATTATTTGTGTTGTTTTTTTTTTTTTTAAACACTTTGGAACTTCTTGCAACTGAGAGATAGATTTTTATGTTATAAAAAATCAACCATAATTACATTTCTGTCCTCAAATATAAAAACTGTTCATCTCAAAATTTTTGTCATCTCTAGAAATGTTGCTAACTAAAGGTGGCAATATATTCTTTAGGTCATATTCTCTTGTTTCTTCACATGTAATCATTTTATGCTGGTTGTCTTGGATGTTTAATCATTGAGTCTCTGTGTTGATGCCTTCCTCTAAATAACTTTGACTTTTGTTTGAGCTAGCTGATGGACCATCTGGGTCATTTGATGGCTTTTTGTTGTTGTTTGTTTGTTTCAGTGTTTTATCAGAGTCCTGTTTTCTCAGCCCTGATGTCAGGGCTCTTTCTAAAATAGAGCCTTTCTGGCATCCTAACTGAATGTCTGGTGGGTTCAGTGCAGTTTCTCCAACCTTTTGTTTTGAACATCATCCGTGTGAAATCCAAAATTATGAATTTACCAGCTCTTCCTAAATATTCTGCAGGTCATTTGTTACAATACATATGAAAATTAAGGGCATTATGCTGAACAAAACCCCACTCCAGTACTCTTGCCCGGAAAATCCCATGGACGGAGGAGCCTGGTAGGCTGCAGTTCATGAGGTCGCTAAGAATCGGACACGACTGAGCGACTTCACTTTGGCTTTTCACTTTCATGCACTGGAGAAGGAAATGGCAACCCACTCTAGTATTCTTGCCTGGAGAATCTCAGGGACAAGGGAGCCTGGTGGGCTGCCATCTATGGGGTCGCACAGAGTTGGACGCAACTGAAGTGACTTAGCAGCAGCAGCAGCAACCCATGCTGAACAAAATAATTCAGACAGGATAACTAATACTATATGGTATTTCTTATACATAGAATCTAAAAAAATTAAAAGTTGATCTCATAGAAACAGACTAGAATGGTGTTTGCCAAGACCTGGAGTAGGGAGGGGAAATGGGGAGATGTAGGTCACAATGTATGTAGATGCAGTTATAATATGAATCATTTCTGAGAATCTAATGTACAGATGATGAGGTTTGTAACACTACTATATATCTGAAATAGCTGAGAGTAGATCTTAAGCATTCTCACTACACAAAAATGAACTAACTATGTAAATTTATGGATGTATTAATTATCTTGACCTTGATAATTATTTTACAATGTATAGGTTTATCAAATCATAACATTATATATGGAATACTATTATGTTTATCAGTTATTCCTCAAAAAATCTGGACAAAAGTTTTTTACATTGTAAGACCATATATTCAATATTATCAAAGGCATATTTATATGACATAAAAAAATCTCTAGTGAAAAATAAAAATCATCATATTAATTAAAAATAATGACACCTGGAATAAAGCTACATGATTTTAGACCTTATTCTGTGTTATCCTTCCCTCAAGGATTCTAGTCCTGGATCTGTGTCACCCAGCATCTAAAAGGAAATGCTCTGTACGTTTTAGGCATGTTATAGTTGCTCACAATGGAAGGGTGAGTGTACTATTGCTCTGATATGGCTGAGAGAGAAGAAATTTTACATTGTGTTTTTATGGAAATCACCTCTAATTTTCCATAGTATTTCTTTTAGTTTGACAGGCTGAGGTTATCTGTCCTACAGATAGATAAATATTCATTTTCATTTTATATATATATATATATATATACACTCATTAGATATGTGTATATATACTAATTTTCAGAGTTGTGTTTATCCTTTGATATAGATATTTTAATAGAAGACAAAGTTCTACAAAGAAGGAAAAGTGTCATACTTATTTCCAGTTCATGTGTTGATGTTCACTATTTTCTTTTAAAAATATTAGGTATTACAATCAGGAAATTTTCATGCTCACTGATGACACTGACTTTCCAGCTTTATTTATGGTAGTTTTGTTGCAATCTATTGGGTGTTAATACTTTCATATCTATGTTTTTATCACTACCATCAATATTATTATCTACATCATGGAGCAACTATGGTAAAAAATACCCATATCTGAATACAATAGTGTAAATATAATGCAGTGAATTCAAAGGTGACAATATCTGAAACTGTCATTGATATGTAATACTAACATGACATGATTTACTTTATTTTTCCATTGAGGAAGGATACATTTAATTTTTAAAATGCTACTTAGATGTGGATGTAAAACCTATACAACATGGCATTTAATGTAAAACACTTGGAAGTCGAAGCCAAGATTTAAATAATCTTGTAAAATGCTATTTCAATTCATTTTAAGGAATACATTTTACATTTAAAATATACAAAATAGAACACTTGTATATACTGATCACATGGATCACAGCCTTGTCTATCTCAGTGAAATTATGAGACATGAAGTGTAGGGCCACCCAAGATGGACAGGTCATGGTGGAGAGTTCTGACCAAACATGGTCCACTGGAGAAGGGAATGGCAAACCACTTTAGTATTCTTATCTTGAGAACACCATGAACATTATAAAAAGGCAGAATTATATATGACACTGAAAGATGAACTCCCCAGGTCAATAAGTGCCCAACCTGCTACTAGAAAAGAGTGGAGAAATTACTCCAGAAAACAATGAGGAGGCTGAGTCAAAGCAAAAACAATGCCCAGTCGTGAATGTGATTCATGATGGAAATAAACTCCGATGCTGTAAAAAACAATATTGTAAAGGAACCTGGAATGTTAGGTCCATGTATCAAGGTAAATTGGAAATGGTCAAACAGGAGACGGCAAAAGTGAACATTGAAATTTTACGAATCAGTGAACTAAAATGGACTGAAATGGGTGTATTTAATTCAAATGACCATTAAATCTAATAATGTGGGCAAGAATCCCTTACAAGAAATGGAGTAGTCCTCATAGTCAACAAAGGGTCCAAAATTCAGTATTTGGGTGCAATCTTAATAATGACAGAATGATCCCTCTTCATTTCCAAGGCAAACCATTCAGTATCACAGTAGTCCAAATATACGCCCCAACCACTAATGCCAAAGAAGCTGAAGTTGAATGGTTCTATGATGACCTACAAGACCTTCTGAAAGTAACACCAAAAAAAGATGTCCTTTTCATCACAGACGACTGGAATTCAAAAGTAGGAAGTCAAGAGATACCTGGAGTAACATCAAGTTTGGCCTTGGAGTACAAAATGAAGCAGGGCAAAGGCAAATAGAGTTTTGCCAAGAGAACACACTGGTCATAGCAAACACCATCTTCCAACAACACAAGAAATGATTCTGCACATGGACATCACCAGATGGTCAATACTGAAATCAGATCGATTATATTCTTTGCAGCCAAAGATGAAGAAGCTCTAAACAGTCAGCAAAAACAAGACCAGGAGCTAACTGTAGCTCATATCATCTTAATTGCCAAATTCAGACTTAAATTTAAGTAGAGAAAGCCACTAAACTATTCAGGTATAATCTAAATCAAATCCCTTACGATTATATGGTGGAAGTGACAAATAGATTCAAGGGACTAGACCTGATAGACAGAAGACCTGAAGAACTAAGGATGGAGGTTCAAAACATTGTCCAGGAGGCAGTGTTCAAAACCATCCCCAAGAAAATGAAATGCAAAGAGGCTAAATGGTTGTCTGAGGAGGCCTTAAAAATAACTGAGAAAAGAAGAGAAGAAAAAGGCAAAGGATAAAAGGAAAGATATATTAATCTGAATGAAAAGTTCCAAAGAATAACAAGGAGAGACAAGAAAGCCTTCCTAAGTTATCAATGCAAAGAAATGGAGGAAATGATAGAATGGGAAAGACTAGAGATCTCTTCAAGAAAATTAGAGATACCAAGGGACTATTTCATGCAAAGATGGGCACAGTAAAGGACAGAAACAGTATGGACCTAATAGAAGCAGAAGATATTAAGACAAGGTGTCAAGAATACACAGAAGAACTATACAAAAAAGATTTTAATGACCCAGATAACCAAGATGGTGTGATCACTCACCTAGAGTCAGACATCCTAGTGTGTGAAGTCAAGTGGTTTTCAGAAGTATCACTGCAAACAAAACTAGTGAAGGTGATGGAATTCCAGGTGAGCTGTTTCAAATCCTAAAAGATGATGCTGTGAAAGTGTTGCATTCCATATACCAGCAAATTTGGAAAACTCAGCAGTGGCCACAGGACTAGAAAAGGTCAGTTTCCATTTCAGTCCCAAAGAAGAGCAAATGCCAAAGAATGCTCAAACTAACCCACAATTGCACTATTTCACATGCTAGCAAAGTAATGCTCAAAATTCTCCAAGCTCGACTTCAACAGTACATAAACCAAGAACTTCCAGATATTCAAGCTGGGTTTAGAAAAGGCAGAGGAATCAGAAGTCAAATTGCCAACATCTGTTGGATCATTGAAAAAGCAAGAGAATTCCAGAAAACCATCTGTTTCTGCTTCATCAACTGTGCTAAAGCCTTTGACTGTATGGATCACAACAAACTGGAAATGTTTTAAGGAGATGGGAATACCAGACCCTCTTAGCTGCCTCCTGAGAAATCTGTGTTCAGGTCAAGAAGCAACAGTTAGAGCCAAATATGAACTTTTTCTAATATTAGTACTTCTAATAGTTAGACATGGTGGTAATTTAAGTTTTGAAACAACCTCTGTAAAAATACAAACTTTAATTATAATACACTTAAAATATTGGAATTTCAAGGCTACTGCATCAGAATATCAATATCTTCTTAATACAATATAACCATATTTAAGAGTAGAGCAAATTAGTCTAATGACTAGATGGGATAACAGGAGAAATCTGATTTTTCCTGATTTTTGCCAGAAAGATATTTCATCTATCCTAAATGTAATACCTAAAACTGAAACCATACAATACCAATTATTTTATATTCATTAATTTTATTGTCTAAAATATTTGCACATTTATGTTATTTGGAGAACTGAAGTAATATTTTTTTATCTATCTATAATCAGGGTAGATATATGTTTAAACAGCTTAATTAAGATATAATCCATAATGTGCTGCTTCTGATGTCACTCTTCATAGGGCACAGCCCTGACCATGCTTACAGTCACCCTGGGAGGCAATGGTTTTCGAGGGCTCTGATTGTCTTTTCCCTGATCTCTCTAAAATCATGTGCATCCACTTGCATCACACCAGCTGTTAGCCTCTACTAATCACCAGCTAATTGATCTATTATTTTTGATAATGCTCTGGAAATTGTTGCACAGTTTCACAATTAAGTCTTACCCTTTGCAGCAATAGTCTTTGAGGCCAGATTTCGAGACTTGTTCCAATCTTAGTAGAATGCTAAAATTCTTTCTGCACTTCTCTCTGTTAAAATTCTAGCTGCTCTGTGGTTTAGCATTTCATGCTTATGTAAACATTAATTTTCACAGAACATAGTAAAGTAAGAAATAATTTCCTGGAGGAATAAAAATGTTGCCTGCCTGATGTTTGCAGATACAGGATTGGCACCATAAATGTACACATATTAGAGTGACAGATTTAAAATGATAGGATTTTATTTCATTGCAAGAATAAATGCAAGAGGACAGCGGGCAAAAGAAGATGAGATGGTTGGATGTCATCACTGACTCACTGGAAATGAGTTTGAGCAAACTCAGAGAGATGGCAAAGGACAGGGACACCTGGGGTGCTGCAGTCCACGGAGTCCCAAAGAGTCCGACATGACTTAGAGACTGAACAACAACAGCAACAACAAAGAATAAACAGTGAAATTAGTTAATCAATTCAGTTCAGTTCAGTTCAGTTCAGTCGCTCAGTCGTGTCCGACTCTGCGACCGCTTGAATCGCAGCATGCCAGGCCTCCCTGTCCATCACCAACTCCCGAAGTTCACTCAGACTCGTGTGCATCGTCAGTGATGCCATCCAGCCATCTCATCCTTTGTCGTCCCCTTCTCCTCCTGCCCCCAATCCCTCCCAGCATGAGAGTCTTTTCCAATGAGTCAACTCTTCACATGTTAACCAATAGTAGCAACTATTTGCCCTATTTATATAATACATAGAATGGCCTTAGACCTACATTACAAATCTTTTCTTTATGCTAATTAATTTTAATGTTTTCTATATAGAAGTTGATCACAATCATTTTATAAATTTTAGCACATCGCTATAGGTATATTGTATGCAACTTCAAATATGTATATATATATATATATATATATATAAATATTCACAGTTGCATAGAATGCAATTTTTAGATAGTTCAGCCTAAAAATTAAGAAACTGTGGTGAAATAGCTATATTATAATATTTATATCTTTTAAGAAGGCTTGATCCCTCTAGGAAGTAATATAATTTATAATACATTAATTTGCAGAAAAAAATTTTTGTATAGTTTAGATAAAGCAAAAATATATGACAGGTAAGTAAAGCAAATGCACTGCTTTGATATAATTTTTATTATAATGATGATGAGAGTTGCATTTGGGGATAAAATAATGACATACAAACATAAAGAGTTACAAATAATGACTAGAGAAACTATAGAATTATTTTATAATTTTTTCTAAAGTCACTTAATTAACAATATTGACACTGAATATATTGTGTAATGCCAACGTGCAATTAAACTCAATTCTGGATTTTAAACATTTAATGGCATAATATTGTATATAGAACCTATAATAATTTCTCTGTAATAAGTAAAGAATATAAACATTAAAAATGAAAGCATCTAAAATTCTGCCTTATTACCACACTAATACTTCGCTGTAAGTAGAATGAAGCTATAGTTCCTGTCAGGAACAATGATGGGTTTTTGGAATAACATTTTGCCTCAGGTTGATCACTTCTTTTCAAGGGTTTGGTTTCTCATCCTGTGATTCAGAAAGCTTAGTTGCCAACAAGCCCTAGGATAATCAGCTCTTAGCAGACATACTTGACGAAACCCAATTCATGAGAATAAGTTTTGTAGTTAAAGTCAATTAATTTCTAGTGACGGTTATACCTGCCTCAGGAAAAATGCAATTCTCCAAATTCCCGAAAGAAATTATCCAACACAATTATTCTGTATTAGTCAGGAGTTTTGGTCTCAAAATCTCCATTCCATACATTAGAAATGAAATTGAAAAACAAAAAAGCAGTGAAATTGCTATGTGTATAACAAATCAGAAAGTGGATTGTGACATTTGCATTCACTGCACCCAAAGTTTAAGAACTATCAAATAAAATATACTTGTAGTAGTTGACAAAATTTTAAAAATAATAAGTAGATGTCCATTTTCTAGAAGTGCATATCTAGACTGAATTAAACTGTTAATTTTTCTGAATTAGCTGTGAGCTTAGTCTTTTTTGTCACATCATCTTTAAATTGAAGGGTTGTTCAGATGTATTTTATTTGGTGGGAAGGAATGGACTCGCTTAAATGTCTTAAATATGGGAGCAGGGATTATTATAAGGATGTACACACTTATGACATTAACAGAATATGTACAGTTGACTCAGGGAAATGATTGATTGTAGAAAGAGTGCACTGTCTTCCCTGTAATATCAGAACATTGATTTGGCTGTTCTCCCAATGGATTCTTTCTCTTTAGCTATTGTGCCACTTTTCAGTTTATTGTATCTCAACTCCAAACACGCATTTACTTATCAGTTTTGTGATACTCAGGCTTAAATCCTGTAAACCACATTTATTCTTTACTACTTAGTTTCTAAGAAGCTCTGTCAATAGAAGATACCAGAATGAGATAGCAAATTTGGACAAGGAAGAAGACACTTGTTCCTTCCTTTTCATTTCCAATTTTCTTCCTGTTCACTTCCTGTTTCTGTTGGTGTCAGCCTATCCATTCTTATTCACCAAGCCTGCAGTTCTTTCTTTTAGCCACAGTGAATGCAGTGTGCAGATTTTCCAACACTTGTACCTGTGTGTGGGGGAGTGTGTGTGTGTGTGTGTGTGTGTGTGTGTGCTAAGTCACTTCAGTCATGTCCAACTCTGTGCAACCCTAAGGACTATGGCTTGCCAGGCTCCTCTTGTCCATGGGATTCTGCAGACAAAATTATTGGAGTAGGTTGCCATGTCCTTCTCAAGAGAATCTTCCCGACCCAGGGATAGAACTCGCGTTTCTTATGTCTCCTGCACTGGCAGGTGAGTTCTTTACCACTAGTGCCACCTGGGAAACCCTTGTATAACCAGTTTAGTTGTCCCTCCATCAAAGACAACAATACCCAAGAAATTGGCATAACCTCCTTAGTGCTATGGTTCTCGGGTTCATGAGGTCTCTCCTCTAAGCTTCTAATTTGGTAATTACAACCTCTGTCTTTTATTCTTACAGTCCTAGGTAGCAATTGCTTTCTATGATGTAACCTCTGTGAAAACATAGTATTGTTCTTATTTCTTTTTAGCTAACTAATCAAACTTTATGCCTAGTTAAATTTTTCTTAGTTTAACTTCTCTCTACTCAAATAAGTGGTGTGGCTTCTGTCTCTGGACTGGACATGATTAATGAAGAAATTGTGTAAACTACAAAATGGCACTTGCTGTGGGTACTTGACAACTACCTCTGCAAGGATTAAATCACATGCCACTGTATCTGCTGACCTATCATACATCCTCTTCAGGATGTAGAGTAGAAATGAGGCACTCTGTGCTCCAGGAGACTGGTAGGACAGTTGTTTAGGTAGTTAGATATTCTCAGGATCTGATTTTATAAGCCCATTTCTTATATCTCTTCACCTCTAGAAAAGCTCTAAAATCTTTCATGGTGATGATTGTTTCTTGTGACTAGCAGAAACTTCATGAGACTAGCAGAAACTTTCTACAAAAAATATGTGCAGTCAGTGTGTTCCCCACCTTTGCCAAAATTACATATATACTGTCTTTTCCCCCTACATCTTTGGAACAGTTTCTCAGAGCTATCTGAGGTGCTGTCTCCTGGGCTGCAGTCCACACATTGCCCCAAATAAACCTTAACTTGCAACTCTCGTGTTGTGCAATTTTTTAGGCAACAGTTGCAGCAAATAATATTATTTGGGTATTGTATCGCTCATGTTATTGGTCTTTAATGCAGTGACATGCATTTTTTGCAATGGAAAATAAAATACTAGCAATCCCTGATACACATTATCATCTTACATAAATTCATTATTACATGCCTGTCTTGAAATACCTCCTGTAGCAAGTGCCTCAGCAGATAAAATAGCTACTATACTTTTTAATTATAGCAGTGCCTATTACTACAAGGTCTATACTTCTGATGTGCTAAGATAATTGATGTGTCTACAGAAACAAAATGACATGTTCTCATCTTTAATTTCTTGGGCCAAGTCACCATCAGCAAACACAGTTTCTGTGACTACCATAAGGCAGTTAGGGCCAATATGTTTAAAACTAAACACAACGTATTATTGCTTGGATTGCAGGATTCCAGTGTGAGGATAAATTCACCTCATTGCAATTCTTTCAGATCCATGCTACAGCAAAGACTATAAAGGATTGAGCATCTAAACTTGAATGGACCTAGAAGACATCGAGGACCTTGAACTCTGTCACTCTGAGTTTCTGGAAGAAACTTCCCTTCACCTTCCTTGCTTGAATATCCTATAATAAAATCATTTGTAGCAGCTTTATTTCAAAGAAATTCTAGTTTTATCTAAGAGAAACCCTTATAACATCTTGTTGGTACTAGGCCCATAAGTAGGGACGCATTGTAGCATGTTTCAGACAGGCAAGTATAAAAATACCCCAGGAAGAAATAGCTTATGTGGCAAAATAATTTCAAAATTTTGCTGGTTAACATGTGAAATATATGTGGGAATATATTCTAAGAATATTAGATGAATTAGGCTATGATAAAACACTGAATCTGTTGGTGTGAATGCACTCACCTGAGATTTTGGATTAATGTGTTAACCTGTACTCCTGGAAATGATTATGACAGTTTATTTAGTGGACTGACTAAAGTTTGAACTTAATTATGACCTTCATTTAAGATGTTAAAACTTCCCTGAAATAATTAAGGGAAAGAAATTCAAATAGAGTGTAAGGAATATTGTTATTGAATTTTCATATGTAATATACATTTCTCCTCTCCCAACACATAACCTCATAGGTCCAGAGGACTCTTCATTGCTTAAAATATCAAAAAATGTATTAGTGAGTGAAACATCAGTATGCTTAAAATGTTCTACATTAGTTATTCTTTGTAGAACATGTATGATGATGGAGATGATGCAATAGAAACGAGCCTTTGCTTTTAGTAGAGATAAGTGGATTCCAGGAACATAGATGCTGGGGGGCAGGACTTAACCTATTTCACACTGAAAAGAACAGCAGGGATAAGGATAAAGTGGGAATTAGAAAGTATTGATCCACAGGGATGCAGTTGATAGTTAATTGATCATGATTTCCTCTACCAGTGAATACGTACTCTGGTTACTAAAAATTTACTTGATCTACAAAACAAGATTCCAAATCTGATGGTCAAAAACATAAATTGATTCACCACAATAATAAATCATTGTTTTTTAGTTTCTGGGACAATGTCTTTCCATAGATCTAAAGAATATGGATTGAAAGAAAGTCTAGATACCCTTGAGGAAGGACATGGAAACACTGTCAGAAAGTATATACTCCAAGTATATGCTTATTTCAAGATTTCATTTAATTGAGCACTTGCACAGTGTGAAAACATCCAGACCTTTTGGAAATTACTGAACACTTTCTCTGAATTATCGCAAATCATGAGAATACAAAAATCCTGTAACTGTTTATGATCTACCAACTAAAATACTACTTTATATAATTCATATGATAAATAAGATTTTGACCTAAGTTTATATTACATTGAGTCCAATATGTTTGAGCTCTCTTCCTACAGTTATTTCTCCAGTTCCTCAATATATAATAGAAATAGTTATAATTGGCAACTGGAAGAAACCCCACATTTGCTATTTAAGCAATAATATAGAGCTACTATAGGAGGAAAGATGAAGTGGAAGACAGACCCTAGAATTTTCTTTTCTTCCAATATAGTAGGCTAGAAGCAGTCTTCCACCATTCTTGGAGAACTGCAGATATTAGGGAAAATATCAAAATCTTGAAAGACATGATCATTCTTATGAGAGCACTCTTCTAACTTGCCCCCTTTAACAGTTCAGAGAATGGATGATTCTTCGAGAACATGAATTATTGTATCTGAATCAGGAGGAGATTCCACTTGCTCCCACTGTTGCAGACAGTTTATTTAATGGAGCAAACTGACACATTTCTGTGTACTTTATATGCAGCTATTGACCTGAATAGTGCAGCCTGGTGGGCTGCGGTCCATGGGGTCGCTAAGAGTCGGACATGACTGACGTGACTTAGCAGCAGCAGCAGCAGCAAGACTAATAGAAGAATCACAGTAAGTTCTATGATGTTTTGGGGAAATCCTCGCTCTCTTCTGCAAACAGCTATTTACCCCTTCGTGACACAGTTCCTTGCTTGCTACCGAGCCTTGCTGTTGCTGCTGCTGCTAAGTCGCGGCAGTCGTGTCCAACTCTGTGTGACCCTAAAGACGGCAGCCCACCAGGCTCTGCCGTCACCAGGATTCTCCAGGCAAGAACACTGGAGTGGGGTGCCATTTCCTTCTCCAATACATGAAAGTGAAAAGTGAAAGGGAAGTCACTACCGAGCCCTAGAAGGCACTAATCACCTAACTATGGGATAAATGACTATTTATGTGTGTTTCTTATTATGAAATGATAAATTTGGGCATTTTCACCATCAATCCGCAAGAGGACCTATAAAGACCATATTGAGAAAGTCTGGGAAGCGCTATTCTAGTGTTTGGAACTTCACCTGTAATATATATTTGGCTGTTCACCTTGTCTAGGCCAAATGATGGTCAAAAGATCAAGTCTGTTAATACATTAACACATGTATAGATGCTAATGATTTTTGGATACTTAGAAACTTGGAAAGGACAGAATTGAATAATTGGTGAGAGAGAAACCTGGGTAAGAGGTGTATCGATGGATCTGTCAGAGTGGTTACAGGGTTTGAAAGCAATTATGTCCTATTTAAATGCTCCCCACAGGTCATCCACTGCAGAAGATGTTTTTAGGTTGACAGAATTATATATTCTATGGACTTTAGTTGGCTTCTTTATTCAGCCACTTTTTTTGTTTTTTGCTCAATTCATCTATGGTAGCCATAATGGCAAGGGTGGAGACTTCGTGGAAGGATTACCCACCTGTATGTCCTTCATCAATGCTAAATTACCTAGTTACTGCTAAGTTCCTTATCTGCCAGCTGCAAACCAGCAGTGAACTCTGGTATGGATTCATTTGCTGGGGGCACCAAACAATCACCTGATGGCAGGTTTATTACGCTGGACTGCTTCCAGCAAGGTAGGAACAGAGCTCCGTCCTCACTAGAATAGACATGTATTCTGGATATGGGTTGGCTTTCTCTGCCTTTAATGCTTCTGGCAACATCACCATCCAAAGATTTCTATTATGGCTTATTCATCATCATGACATTTGTACAACATTGATTCTGGTAAAGAAACTTATTTCATAGCAAAATAAGAGCAGTAAAGGGATTCTGCTCATGGAATTTACTGGTCTAAGCAGTAGCTATCCTAATCCATTGATGGAAATGCCTACTGAAGACTCAGAGTGTCAATTTAGGGGTGGGGGAATCACAAACATTTGAAAGAATAGCCTTTTATATGTTAGGGCACAACATATTGTTTTAATCATTGACCAACATATTTGCTGTTTCTCTTATATCCAGAGGATCAAGTCCTGGGAGTGACTCCTCTTGCTACTAAAACAGCTTAACTCACAGAGATTTTGTTTTTCACTGTCTCAGGATAAGTCTCTGCTGTTTTTGGAGGTTTCTCCAAGGAATGAAAATCTCCATCAAAGATACCTTTGTTCTACTCAACAACTTGAGAAGCTACCTGGCCCTTTCCTGCTTTCCATGCCACTGACCAAGGGGTAAGCCAGATGGTTACTCTACTCACTGGAGTGATTGATACAGATTACCAAGAGAAAGTTGGTTGCTGATACAAAATAAGGGCAGAAAAGATTATATTGGGAACCTAGAGAATTCCTTGGGAAGTTTCATAATACTTTAATGTCTAATAATGTAAGTTAATAGAAAAAATAGAACTTTGAAAAAAATAAAAACCACTAAGGTTTAGACCCTTCCGGAATATAAGTTCAAAGAACCACAATAAGAAAAGAAACATGACAAGATTAGCTTAAGGCAAAGAAAACATAGAAGGAATTTTGAAAGTAAGAAGTCATAAATATCCATTGCAGACTAAAGCCTATGCTTAAGGGCAAAAGAAAAATGGAATAAATAACTTAAGATTGAAGATATCAATTGTGTCCTCAAGATCAGTTACAGAGTGTGGAATTCCTTGCTTTATATATTTATATTGGTATTTATATTAGTATTTATATATTTTCCTTTTTGTTGAACATATGTGTGTACATGTGCATGTATCTGTGTACAATTTTTTTCTTTCTTCCCCTCACTATTTTATCCACACTTTGTAGAAGGTTAAATTTATAACTCAATATCAGAACTCACCATTCAGGTAAGGGGATTTATAACTCAGGGAACAAAATATGCAGATGTGACTGCAATTGAGTTTGAAGGCAAATTAGCATAGATTAAAGACAGGTAACTGTTGGTATTTTATACCTTTTTATTTCAGCAGAATGCAAGGGTATCTTCACTTGAATACAAGATAGCTGCATCTTATTACATGAAAACATAAATGACCTTATTGTTTTATGGAAGTTAAAAATATGTATTTAAAAAGCATATATGAAAGCTAAGTGGCCAAAGGAACAGGATATAATCTTATTAAGTTTTTCTTTCTCAGATTCAAATGCATCCATTTAGGATCTGCTTTGTGATGCTGGTGCTGAAATTTTGAAAGCCATAGATCTGTCTTGCTCACTTTTTGTTGGCCTCTGTCAATAGGAAGTATCAGAAGAGCAGAAGGCAAGAGGAGGAAGAAAAGATTTGTTCCTTCTTGGTTGTTTTCTCTTTGTTTCTGTGAGCATTGCCCTAGCAATGCTTACTCCAAAAGACCAGTTTCTTTCTGTGGGAGATGAATCAAGTTTTCAGTTTTCTCCACCCCATGCCCCACTCCAAGACTTCAGTACCAGTGCCCTCTTTTTAAAGGTCTGGCCTGAGTATCATACAATTATATTCCTTCTTCAAAGTCAGGGATTTCAGCAATATTGGCCAACGATTCCTCCTCAGAAGCCAGGGTTTCAGCTCCGTGGTATCTCTTGTCCAAACTTCTTGTCTTAATAATTCAAATTTCTTTCTGTTATTCTCATGTTAGGGGTGGTAAGTGGTTCTTTCTAGGAGTGCTAAACTTAATGCTTTTTCCTGCCTTTTAAAAGTTGTTCCTGTGGGTTAAGTCACTTCAGTCATGTCTGACTCTTTGCCACGCTATGGACTGCTGCCCACCAGGCTCCTCTGTACCTGGGATTCTTCAGGCAAGAATATTGGAGTGGGTTGTCATGCCTTGCTCCAGGGGATCTTCCTGATCCAGGAATCGAACCCGCATCTCTTATGTCTGCTACACTGGCAAGCAGGTTCTTTGCTACTAGCGCCACCTAAGAATCCCTTACGTATCTACCAAGTTTCTATTTAACTTCTCTCTATTCAAATATCTGGTGTGGCTAATCTCTTCTGACTGGATCTTGACTGATTTAGCTACCCACCAATAGATTAGTTCTATTTGTCCTTTGAAATCCCCATAATAATACTTTTATTTTTTGTCTAGAATATCTTCTTCAGCTGGTAGCCCATGTTTTGCCTGATCTTGGAGGAGGGATCTATTCCTGAACAAAGCTTATCTAAATGAGGGTAGTGTAGTGAAGGTCTCTTGGTACAACTTATGACCACCTAAGACCGTATTTTTAAAGAGGCTTGTATAATAGATGAAGCATCTCTTAAGAGTCTAGAAGCATACCAGAAACTGTGGCTTGCAAGTTTAGAATAATCTATTACATCCTAATCTGCAGGTGAATTTGGGATAGTAAATGAACTGTATACAAAAATGTCTTATATGATAACTGACATGTGTTTAGTGTATCATTAACTATTTTATCTTCTAGTTAGACGTTTACAAATAGCAATATGTATGTATTAACATATATTTATTCCTTAAACTTAAAAACTATATATATCATGGACAGAAGATATATGAAAATCTCCCAGGTGGCGCTAGTGGCAAAGAACATGCCTGCCAATGTAGGAGACACAGGAGACTAAAGTACAGTCCCTGAGTTGCGCAGATCCCCTGAAGGAGGGCATGGTAACCCACTTCAGCATTCTTGCCTGGAGAATCCCCAAGGACAAAGGAGCCTGGTGTGCTATAGTCCACAGGATCACAAAGAGTCGGACACAACTGAAGCGACGGACTTAGCAGGCAAACCCTCTGTGTGTACTATTGTCTGTTATTTCTTGGAAGGTTATATTTCCTGTGCCAAGCTGATCTAGATGTTGATTATATTCTAATTGGGAGATTAGATACTGGTGCTTCCAAATTAAATTCCAAATAAACTCTTTGTTTAACTGCCCTATTGATAATAACACTTGTTTAATCATGATGCATCTGAGTTTCAAATGTGTAATGTGTATGACATTTTTATAATATTGTGACTATATTGTGAGACTTTCAATTTTTAATATTGAGGCTCATTAGCATCTATTTGTGGATCTATCAAAAATGCTGGCATCCACTTTTCTCAATTCAGATAAATTTAAGAGAACAACTATGTTAAAAATCTGTGCATACTCTCTCAAGGAATGAGCAGCCTTGACGATTTTTAGAAGCTGCTCACTTTTGTGCCAGAGCCATTTTTCTGAATGAACTGTATGCAGTTCATTTCAGATATATTGATTTCACTCATTCTACTTCAGTGAAAAGATAAGGAAATGGGAAAAGATAAGGAAAGGTTTAATTTCTCTGTCAGTGAAATCTTTAATAATTTCTAGAGGTTCCTCTTTATTGGATTTCAAACTTGGGTTTACTTATTAGATTTATAAAGTACTTTTCCTCCTAAAAACACAGAACTCCATGCAAAGGGTTTGGAAAGAGTAACATTTAATGTAATAATTGTGAAAGAACACATATAAAATATGAGAAGGTGCTGTGTAAGCAGAAGGGTTGGGATGAAACAGTAAGAAAAGCAAGAAACAGATAATTTGCAAGTTATCAGTAACAGTGTTTGTGCCAAGTCCCTGAAAGATAGTAGATGTAATAATCAGTGAATCTCCATATTAAGAAAAAATAGGATAATGATTCTTTTAAATTGATTACGCTTTATCTACTATCTGTTTTTAAAATGTTGTACCCTATTATATAATATTTATGAATAAATACTTATAACATTTGATGTGGAACAATTTAACTGGGAAGTCTGTCTACAACTATTGACTAAGGTTTCAAGCTCATAAATGGAAGAGAGAATTCAGTAATCTGACCTCTTTCTATTAATGCCCTGATCACTTTCTCTCTTTTCTCTTTTATATTATGTTCTTTCATCCTCAGAAAATCCATTTAAATGTCAAGGACAGATGGGAAAGCAATAGGGCAGTGAGACCAGTTGATTCAATTTCTTTTTAGTAATTATGCTTAAGAAATATAAATTGAGAGCTTGTATCAAAGAATTCAAAATAATTAAATCTATGCAAGTGCTGTACAGAAGAAATATGACTTTCATTTATTACATAGTATTCTAAAAATCTTCAGTTTCCAACAAACTATGCAAGTTACTGACAGAAGATGATAAACTAATGTGTAATTCAATATATATTATAGCATCAATGAGGAAAGTTAATTTCTCATTTTATATTATTGCTCTTTTAATTAATTTTCAGAATATTTATGCAGATGTCAAGATTGGATACTAAAAATTATTAAATGCTGTAAAATAATAGTTACTATTTTAGACCCTTGGTAAATGTATTTCATTTAATCTTCTGTAAAAGCCTACAGTTTTGGTAGTTCCACTTCTGGAAAAGATGGTGTGTAAGTACTTTTTTCCTATTCTTCCCACTAGATAAAACTAATATATATATATATATATATATATATATATATATATATATATATATATATATTAGTATATATACTAATAGACAGACCAGCTAGGAGCCTTGGGACTCAAGGAATGACACATTGGTGAGAACATAATTCTTAAAATTTTGTCCTATTTTCCCCAGTCTTGGTGCTAGAGAAGTTAGCAATTCAGAAATGTCAACAGCCATAGGCAAAACAAACAAACAAATACAAGCTGGCTCTCCACAACCAAAGGACCAGGGGGAAAAGGGCAGAGTATTAAGACAGAAATGTTTGATTGAGTCAAAACGTTGTCTATTTGAAGCAAACACCACAAATGTATCTGTGGCCCCATCTCCACCCCAGCAGCAAAAGGTGAGGGGGGAGCCAAGACTTCCATGACTACCAGGCTGTAACATGACACCCAAATGACTGCTGGGGTTACAAAACAGAAGTCTGAGTAAGAAGCCAGCATTTCATCCTGTCTCCCCAGCATTAATAGAGACCATGTGAAGAGTCTATACTCCACTCTTACCCTGTGAAAATGAGGCATCCCTGTTTCCTGGGCTGTCATCAGAAAAAGTCCTTATGAAAAGACAAGTTTTCATCACCAATCAACATTAATGAGCCCTCCCTCTTCCAGCAGGAACAGTGGAAGTCATCTGAGGAGGACTAACAAGGCATTCTTGCCTCTTCAGGCCATCTTGGTCCTCCCACAGGCATATCTGCAGTTGAAAATTCCACCCAGTAATAAAGAACTCTCTCCCTAGTCAGTGGAGGCCAATAAGGGAACTTGGAATTTCACAACTATCTGGAAATAAGGAGGTAGTACCCACCCTTCTTCCCCTTCTGGAATGATGTCAGAAACACTAGTTTAAAAAACCACAAAGTTAAATAAAATACAGAGTCTCATAATACTCAAAATGTCCTGTTTTCAACTGATAATCACTTGTCATATAAAGAACCAAGAAAATTCCGACTTGAATGAAAAAAGTCAGTCAATAGAAGTCAACAATAGTATGCGTGACAGATATGGCATGACAACAATTGAAAAGCCATCATAAAATATTTCAAGTAGCAATTATGAATGCTCAAAACTAATCAAAAATAAAATATCTCCTCAAAGAAATAGAAAAAAAAAAGAAAAGAGAAATTAATAAATATAAAATCAATAAATAGACAGTGTAGTAACAGCAACAATAAAGAATCCACAATGATGTATTTTAAAATAGAATGGATGGGGCAGAGAAAAGAATCAGTGAACTTAAAGATTAGAACAATAGAAACCACTCCATCTTAACCTTAGACAAAATATTGGCTGGAATGATAAACATAGCCACAGCAACTTGTGGAACAAAAAATATATGACAATCATGTCATAATAATTCATAAGAAGGAGAGGGTGAAGCTGAAAAAGTTTTCAGAGGAATAGTGGTGGACTATTCCAGATATGACAAGACATAAACCAACAACAATGAAATTCATGAAGGGGATTAAAAGGCACAAAAGGAAGATTGAGACAGACACATACACACTGCCATACAAAATATAGATAACTAATAACTAATTCCCTACTAGACAGCACAGGGAACTCTCTACAATACTTTGTGATGGCATATACAGAGGAAAAAGAATATAAGGATGGATTATGCACGTGGGTAACAGAGTCACTCTGGTGTACACCTGAAACCAATGCAATATTGGAAACCAATTATATCCCAATAATTTTTTTAAATAATAAACAAACTTTATTAAGAAAAAAAGGTATGAGGATGTAATGTACACATAGGGAACACACTTAATAGCTTTGTAACAAGTTTTTCTTGTGAGAAAGGTAATTGGAGATATTGTGGTGATTATTCCATAAAATGTAAAATATTAAATCACTATTTTGTGCACCTGAAACTTTTATAATATTGTATGTCAAGTATAACTTAATTTAAAACAATATTTTTTAAAACAATGCAAACCAACAGATTCAAGAAGCTGAGCAAACTCCAAACAGTATAAAACTAAATATATATATATATATATATATATATATACACATATATGCCAAGACATATCATACTCAAAAGTCAGAAAGTTAAAGACAAAGGAAAAAAAATGAAATCAGCAGGTAGAAGAAAAAAAGGCATCCAGATCAGAATAAAAGAAATAAATCTGTCCTTATTTGCAGATGACATAATGAATTTTAAAACCCAAGCAATCCACAAAAATAACTCCTAGAATTAATTAGAGAGAACAGCAAGTTTTCAGGATATAAGATAATATACAAAAATCAATTGTATTTTTAGTAGTAACTATATAGACATCAACATTTTAAAATATAATGCAATTTACAATCATTTGAAAAAAAGAGAAGTTCTGAGATACAAACCCAGTAGAACAGACATAAAAGTTACATTCTAAAAACTACAAAATCCTAATAAAAATCAAAGGAGGTATAAATAAGTGGAGAGACATATTTGTCTATTTATTGGAAGAAGATACATACTAAAGATGTCAATTACACAGGTTTAACACAATTCTTATCAAAATCTTCAGCAAGACATTTTGTAGATTTGGCAGGATTATTCTAAAAGTTATATTTCAAGACAAAGGAATTAGAATAGCTAAAACAATTACGAAGAAAGGAGAATAAAGTGGTAGAAATTATATTATATTAAGAAATTTGAATAGCTAGAGCAATCAAGATACATTGTATTGATGAAGGAAAGGACAAAATATCAGTGGATCAGAAGAGAGGACCCAGAAGCAACACAATTTAATTATAGTCAACTGTTGTTGTTGTTCTTGTTTTGTTTTGTTTTGTTTTTTTAAGTTGCGAAAGGAATTAAATGAACAAAAGATAATATTTTCAACAAATGGAGATGGAACACTGAGATATCCATGAAAGTGAAAGTGAAGTCGCTCAGTCATGTCTGACTCCTTGCGACCCAGTGGACTATAGCCTACCATGCTCCTCCATCCATGGGATTTTCCAGGCAAGAGTATTGGAGTGGGTTGCCATTTCCTTCTCCAGAGGATCTTCCTGACCCAGGGATCGAACCTGGGTCTCCCACATCGTAGGCAGATGCTTTACCATCTGAGCCACCAGGGAAATCTAAGTCTTACAGGTCATGTAAAAATTACCTTAAAAGATCACAGTTTTTGGTATAAAATGGTAAACTATACAATTTTTAGAAGTAAACATATGATAATATTCTTGGTCATAGCATTTGGTGAGGTACTTTTAGACATCCCTCAAAGACATGATCATAAACAAATAGATAAATTGAGTTTCATCAAAATTAAACTTGTTGCCATGTTAAGAGGATAAAATGAAAAATTCCACATTGAAAGGAAATATTTGCAAACCAGTTGAGAGGAAATATTTGCAAACCATATATCCGATAAGAGATTCCTATGTAGAATACATACAAAACTTGCACAACTCAATTAAAATATAAAGTCTAATTAAAAGATAAATGAGACATTTCATTAAAGATGATACAAAAATGGAAAACAAGTATATGAAAAGTGTCTAACACCACTAGTCAGTAAGGGAATGCAAATTAAGATGAAGGAGCTATTACTATTACTGTGTTGGGCTTCACAAGACCACTTCAGGTTGCTGATTCACTAGGAGTACTCACAGGACTCAGCATATAGGCATACTTAGTGCTGTGATTTATGAGTGAAACAGTAAAAGTACAGTGAATAAAGGGAAAACTTGTTTGGGAAGAATCCCTGTAGAAGTCAGATGTAAACGTACAACAGTTCTCCCCCACTGTGGTCACACAGGATACACTTCCTCTGTCAATGAGGTGTGACGACACAGGTGAAATGCTATCAGGGAAGGTCATTAATTACTCAGCGCTCAGGGTTTTAACTGGGAATGGGTTATATAGGCACCCTCTTCCTGGAATATATCAACATTCCAGACTCCCAGAAGGGGAGAAAGCGTTCAATGCAAACTAAATTGTACAGAGAGTTCAGGTACCGTGAGCTGTTCTTATCTGGGAATAACAGGAACTCTTTCAAATTTAAATTCCAAGATGCCGCCCAGGAACCAATCTTACAAGCAGGCCTATATAATGATAGCCATCTTAGATCTGCTATGCTAATGCTTCTGAACAACTACATACCTATTTAGAACAGCTACAAAGTAATGACAGTGTTAAATTCTCTCAAGGATGTGGAGAAACTGGATCTCTCATAAGTTGCTGACAAGAATGTAAAATGTTACATCCATTTCTGGGAAAACTGCATACATTTACCATATGACCAGCAATTATATCTCTGAGTATTTATCCAGAGATGTAAAAACTTATGGCCACACAAAAATACAAATCGAACATAGCAATTATGTAACAGCCAAAAGCTGGAAACAACTCAGATGGCCTTTAATTGGTGAATAATTACACTGTGGTATATACATATAATTAAATACAAGTCAGGAGTGAAAAACAATGAATTATTGATGCATACTACAACTTGGACAGATTTCAAAGACATTTATGCTGAGTAAAAACCCACAATCCTAAAAGGCTTCAAGCTGTATGGTTTGATTTATAAAATATTTTCAGTGACAAAGTATGTATGTGTATAGCAGATCAGCAATTGCCAGGAGTTATGGACGATGAGCAGGGAGGGAATGGCTGTGATCATAACAAGTCAGGATGAGAAAATCTTTGAGATGATGTAAGAGTATACACCTTGAATGGTGGTGGTTAGACCAATTTACATATGTGAGAAAATGACATCTCACTATTAGATATATTTCCCAGTTTGATTTTGTATTATCTTATGTAAAATATAACCTTTGAAGGGAAATTGGGTGAAGCATTATCTACAAGATTTGAAATTTAAAACACAATAAAACTTTATTGAGAAGAATACTTAAATTAGAGTATGTCAAATAAATGAGTCATCATGTATGGCAAAATGAAAAATGTATACAATGTAATGCTAAATCAAGCAAACAAAATGTGGAGTATGGTTATAATTACAATATATGTGTGTGTATGGGTAAGAATGGAAAGGAAGTATGTATACCTAAAACTCATTATTTATTTTAAAAAATCTGAATTATAACTCTTAAAAGTTTTAGCTAATGATATGCTATTTTATTATTTTTTAGTGATATTAAGGAATTTTATTTAATAATATTTAATTTTAAAAGATTAATTGGTATAAGATATATTTAGTCATATAGATACAATTTTGTGTTCTATACATTATGCCAGCATTCAAAAGGAAAATGCACAGTTGTTTAGAAATATAGGGATAAAAAGTAAGCTTATATTAATAATGGCTAATAATATATGAAAATGAGTAGTCATTGAATAAACTATAATGACTATCACAAATACTTTCGGAACCAATAACAAAGAACAATAAGATGTTTGAGTCATAGTGGGATGGCTTTCAAAGAGGGCTCTGGGTAGTTTTTTAGTAAGATTTATTTTTATTCTAATACTGATGTTATATGACTACTGTAAAATAGGCTTTATGAATTCTCATAACATTTATCTTACCTTACTACTGCTTTATTGTTTCTAACATATTTTTTCTAGCTCCATAATTAAGCAGATTTGGTTTAAAATAATCACTTGGCTGGTAGGAAAGGTTTACACTTGCCCTTCTCCACTTCATTAACAATTTCTTTACATCTTTATGATATAAACTCTCAGCCTTTTAATGTGAATTCTTGGAGATGAAAACTAAAGAAACTATAGGAAATTTTTGTTGGGGGTTGGGGAGAGGGGTAGCCATTACATTTCTAGAACTTTCCGGATGGATGCTGATACTAATAAGAATGAATTCCTGAAATAGTAAAATACACTGTGCAGTTTTTCACCCGTCTTGAATAAGTTTCTCTCCCACTGTCTGAAAGACAGAGAAATCTAAGCTTTCAAACATATCATATAAAATAAAGGGCAAAAGCTATTAAAAGTTCCTAATTATGAAAGTTTCTAAAATGTGAAGGCCACTGTAGGAAAAAAATACATTTAAAATTCCTATATTTCACCAATTTCTGAGTTAATTTTTATCTTTTGTTGAGATTTTTCAACAGGAACACTGTAGATTTTTGCAATTACTGTCTCCAAGGGTAAAAATATAGAACATATTTTTAAACCTTACCCTTATATTGGCATACTAAGAAGGCACAAATCACAATTGGTGGTAAAGGAGAGTGTATTTTACTTCAGCAGGCAAAACTCAATCCAAAGTTAAGAAAATATATTACTGTCGATGAATTTTATCCATAAAATTTTTTCTGCTTGCTACTATACTTAACTCTAGAAAAAAGAAATAAACTTGATTAGTGAAAAGGTAGCAAATATAAACTCTAAAATTCACTTGTGAAAACTGTTTTAATATACCATTAAATTCAGCAGATTTATTCAGTTACTTAACAAGCATTTGTTACTACTTCTTTTATACTAGTGGCTATGTTAGATGTTAAGGAAAAGAAAAATAGATGGAAATGAACATTCAAATTGTTTTACCTGTTCAGATAGAAGAACCAGAAGACAACAAGTTAAAATGCAAGGAAAAATATATTATATATATATATATAATATATAATATAATATATAATATTATATATATAGCTTTATTTTGATACATATACAGTTCTAAAGGAGCACAGAAAATAGAAAAACTTTTCTTGGGTATTGCTACGAATATCATAATGAGAAGATGATATCTGATTGGGTCTTTAATTTGTTCCAACCTATCGACTATGAAAGAGCGTAATGTGTCTAAGGATGGTAAAAAGTTTCATGGACCACAATGTAAGAGATGGAGTAGGAAGACTGGAAAGATCTGTAGCAAATGAAGTTGAAATACATAGATTAGGCTTATGCTACAAAACGTATGCCTACATTTTAGACCTAGCTAGGGGCTTCAGAGTGTCAACACAATTTTAATTGGATAATTTATTTGCATTTGAAGCATGGCAGCTGGAGTTGCAGCATGACAGGTCAAATGGAGCTAGATAAATTGGCTGTATATAAACCAACTAGAAGTTTGTTTTAAAGTATTTCCAGTAGCAGATATGAGGGCCTGATCTCAAGCAGCAACAATGGAAGGAAAGAGGAGAGGACAAATTTTTATTCATCCATCTGGGGAACATTTGATAAGGTTCTATTTGAAAGATGATGAACAGTATTACCATTAAGTGAAAATAATAGAACAATTCCCTTTTCTCTTTTCACATTCTTTGAAATCAAAGAAATCATTTTTAATTTCATTCTTAGGAATTGAAATGCAATATTTAGCTGCTCCTTCATTCTAATCCATATGAGACTCTTTCTAGGATGGTAAGCATTAGTGATTGGCTACTGAATAAATGAATGAATCAATGAAAATGTAAACATATTCTGTACATTTACTCTACTTAACCTGACATATTGCTAAATATATGCTTTATTAATTATTTGACTACGTATCTTGGCTTCCTGTCAGATTAGAATATAGGCTCCATCGTCAGTTATGTTGTCTATACTGATATTTAATGCCAGTATTTTCTGTCTCATCGCATAGCTTTGCACTATCTGATGTTCACTGCTATCTCTGTGTCATGTCATTAAATTGCAATTTCTGTGTCATTAATAGATTTAGTAAATTTATTCCAAAATATTTATGAAATTTAAAATAATTTTTCAATCAATGTTCATCAGCAGAATATCCTATTATTAAGAATTTTTCATTCAACAACTTATTTAGGGGCAGTCTAATAGAAATTGTGTAAATGTATATTTCTTTTTTAGAACATTTTCTCATCTCATATGACTGCATATTTACCAAATCTTCAAAGTTCATGTCAAATGCTCCTTTTTATAGCTTTTCCTCATTTACCTCAATATATATACTTGTTATTCTTCTGATTCTCATAATCATGGTACCTCTCCCACTGTATAATATTTTCTGTTATGTTTTATTTTACTATCTCACTAGAAAGTTCTTAGAGAGTTAACACAGCATCACATTCTCCTCTGTAGATATTATAAAAAACACATTTATGATGAAAACTCTCCAGAAAGTGGGCACTGAGGGAATATATCTCAACATAAGAAAGGGTATAAATGATAAGCCTACAATAAACATCATTCTCAATAGTGAGAAGGTGAAATCATTTCCTCTAAGATCAGGAACATCAAAAAGAATAAAATACCTAGGAATAATCCTATATAAGCAGGTAAATGACTCATGCTCTAAAAGCTATATGATGCCGATGAAAAAAATCAAACATGACAAAAACAGGTGGAGAGATATACCATGTTTTTGAATGGGAAGAATCAATATTGTTAAAATTACTATGCTACACAAGGGAATCTATAGATGTAATACAACCTATTTATTTCAAATTACCAATGACATTTTTCACAGAACTAGAACAAACTATTTTTTTATTTGTAGGGAAACACCAATGATCCCAAATGACCAAAGAAATATTGAGATAAAACACCCAGAAATAAACTCATGCATCTATAGTCAGTTAATATACAACAAAGGAGGTAAGACTATACAATAGAAAAAAGACAATCTCTTCAATAAATGATGCTAACAAAGCTGGATAGTTACATATAATAAAATAAAAGTAGAACATTCTTTATTATCACACACAAAATTCTATTCAAAATGGATTAAAGACCTAAACATAAGACTGGATATTGTAAGAGTCTTAGAGGAAAATATAGGCAGAACACACTATGACATAAATCACAGCAATACCTTTTCAATCTGTCTCATAGTAAAATGTAAATAAAACCAAAAATACACAAATGGAACCTAATTAAACTCAGAAACTTTTATATAGCAAAAGAAACCATAAACAAATTAAAAAGACAACCCACGAATTGGAAAAATTTTTGCAAACAATGTGCCTGACAAGGGAGCAGTCTTCAAAATTTACAAATATCTCATGTGGCTCAATAAGAATTCATTTGAATCAGTTCTGATGAGATGGATGAAACTGGAGCTGATTATACAGAGTGAAGTAAGCCAGAAAGAAAAACACCAATACAGTATACTAACACATATATATGGAATTTAGGAAGATGGCAATGACAACCCTGTATGCAAGACAGGAAAAAAGACACAGATGTGTATAACGGACTTTTGGACTCAGAGGGAGAGGGAGAGGGTGGGATGATTTGGGAGAATGGGAATTCTAACATGTATACTGTCATGTAAGAATTGAATCGCCAGTCCATGTCTGACGTAGGGTGCAGCATGCTTGGGGCTGGTGCATGGGGATGACCCAGAGAGATGTTGTGGGGAGGGAGGTGGGAGGGGGGTTCATGTTTGGGAACGCATGTAAGAATTAAAGATTTTAAAATTTAAAAAATAAAAAAAAATTTAAAAATTAAAAAAAAAAAATCCAAACAATTCAATTAAAAAAAAAAATGGGTAGGAGACTTAATTATGTTTCTCCAAATTAAGCACATGAATAGAAACCACTTTTCATGATTAGGCACATGAAAAGATTTTTGACATTACTAATTATTAGATAAATCAAATCAAAATGACAATGAGGTATCACTTCACACCAGTCAAAATGGCCATCATCATTCTACAAACAATAAAAGCCGGAGAGGCTACAGAAAATAGAGAATTCTCCTACACTGTTGGTGGAATGCAAATTGGTACAGCTCTATGAAGAACAATATGGAGGTTCCTTTTTAGTTCCTTAGAAACTAAAATAGACCTACCATGTGATCAAGCAATCCCACTACTGGGAGTATATTCAGGGGAAAATATAATTCAAAAGGATACAAGCACCCCAATATTCATGGTACTGCTGTTTAACAGTACCCAAGAAATGGAAGCAGCCTAAATGTCTATGAACAGATGAACAAAAAAGATGTGCTATTTATATACAATAGAATATTACTCAGCCATTAGAAAGAATAAAATGGCACTTGCATCTACATTGATGGACCTGGAGATCATCATACTAAGTGAAGTAAATCAGAAAAAGAAAGATAACTATATTTAAAATAGATAACCAATAAGGACTTACTGTAGTGCACAGGGAAGTCTGCTCAATACTTTGTAATAATCTAAATGGGGAAAGAATTTGAAAAAAGAATATATACATATATGTGTATATATACATGGTCCGTCTAGTCAAGGCTATGGTTTTTCCTGTGGTCATGTATGGATGTGAGAGTTGGACTGTGAAGAAGGCTGAGCGCTGAAGAATTGATGCTTTTGAACTGTGTGTTGGAGAAGACTCTTGAGAGTCCCTTGGACTGCAAGGAGATCCAACCAGTCCATTCTGAAGGAGATCAACCTTGGGATTTCTTTGGAAGGAATGATGCTAAAGCTGAAACTCCAGTACTTTGGACACCTCATGCAAAGAGTTGACTCATTGGGAAAGACTCTGATGCTGGGAGGGATTCGGGGCAGGAGTAGAAGGGGATGACAGAGGATGAGATGGCTGGATGGCATCACTGGCTCAATGGACGTGAGTCTGAGTGAACTCTGGGAGTTGGTGATGGACAGGGAGGCCTGGCGTGCTGCGATTCATGGGGTCGCAAAGAGTCGGACACGACTGAGCGACTGAACTGAACTGATATGTATAATTAAATCACTTTGCTGTACACCTGAAACTAACACAACATTGTTAATCAACTACATACCAACATACTGGGGTGTGTAGCCTTTCCCTTCTGTAGGGGATCTTCTCAACCCTGGGATCAAACCCACGTCTCTCACACATTGCAGGCAGATTCTTTACCAGCTGAGCCACAAGGGAAGCCCAAGAATGGACTGCTAAGAAGGCTTTAAAAGTTTATGTTAATAATCCATAGTTCAATTATCAACATATTATTATATAAATGTATATATACCTATGGGGAATCATTTTTGAAAGACTATCATGTATAAATTCTATTCAGGTGTTAGGAAACATATATCTATAATTCTTAAGGAAATGAAGAATATTAAGAGATTTAACAACTTAAAGATACTTAAGAACTGAATAAAATTTTAGACAGATGGAAAGTTACACTGAGACAGAAATGTCTGTCTCATCCCTCAAATCCCTCATTTCCTCTTCTTGATGAACCCACTGCTTGGTTACACTGCCTGGTATTGCTGGTGGTCACGTGACCAAATTCAAAGCAAAATAATGTTAGCAAACAGAACCACATCATGTACATGGCCTACTCCATAAAACCTTTCCCGTGTAATCCATTTACATGCTTTCCCCTCATGCATCAGTTGATACTCACACTCAGGTAAACTGTGGAGTTAAATTGCTCAGGATGGCATCCTGTCCAGCAGCTTCAGTCCTTGAAACATTGTATGCAACATTTATATCTCCATCAACCTCTCTCACACCTAAACTTTGTTAATCTGGCCCTATACTAAATCATTCAATTCAGTTAAGCTCAGTCACTCAGTCATGTCCAACTCTTTGTAACCCCATGGACTGCAGCAAACCAGGCTTCCCTGTCCATCACCAACTCCCGGAGGCTACTCGAACTCATGTCCATCAAGTTGGTGATGTCATCCAACCATTTCATCCTCTGTTGTCCCCTTCTTTTCCCACCTTTAATGCTAGGTTTCCAAGCATTAGGGTCTTTTACGGTGAGTCAGTTCTTTGAATCAGGTGGCCAAAATATTGGAGTTTCAGCTTCAGCATCAGTCCTTCCAATGAATATTCAGGATTGATTTCCTTTAGGATGGACTGGTTGGATCTCCTTGCAGTCCAAGGGACTCTCAAGAATCTTCTCCAACAACACAGTTCAAAAACTAAATCATTGGATGAACACAAAATAAACTTTTACTGTGTTATCAGGCCACTGAAATTTTAGTATTCTTATTTTGGCAATTAGCCTCATTGAAAGTGATTGGGCTTCCCTGGTGGCTCAGATGTAAAGAATCTGCCTGTGATGTGGGAGACTCAGGTTCGATCCATTGGTCAGGAGGATGCCCTGGAGAAGAAGCTTGCAACCCATTTCAGTATCCTTGCCTGGAGAATCCCATGGACAGAGGAGCCTGGTGGACCATGGGGTTGTAAAGAGTCAGACACGATAGAGTGACTACCTGATGTGATGTGATCTACTATCTTTAAGAAGACACTGTTATAAAATCTCTAATTTGCTTATGGATTAGCTGTCAATTGATAGGCAGAGGACAAACAAATGCAACAAGCTGGAAGACTATGGCACCTGGTTATTACTTTGTAAAACATTTGATAAAAATATCTTCAATAATAAATAGGAAGGCACATCACGTGCCTACTGAATTGTGGCTCTAAGGAAAATGGTTGGAAAGAACAGTAGTGTTATCTGTGTTCCTGATCATTTTCTATCTTTTAATGTATCAACCCAACAAAATGTACTCTGGCAAAAATTGGCCATGAAGAAAAGAAATAGAAGAACCCAGAAATGAAGGAACTTAAAGGCTTTAAAAGTCAACAGATAAAGAGTAAACAATGTTCGAGTCTTTTCAGTGTGCTTTTCAGAATGCTAGGTATTGCTCTGTGGTACTGCATGCCCATGTTTTCTTTATCAGTTCAGTTCAGTTCAGTCGCTCTGTTGTGTCTGACTCTTTGCGACCCCGTGAATCGCAGCACGCCAGGCCTCCCTGTCCATCACCAGCTCCCGGAGTTCACTCAGACTCACGTCCATAAAGTCCATGATGCCATCCAGCCATCTCATCCTCGGTCGTCCCCTTCTCCTCCTGCCCCCAATCTCTCCCAGCATCAGAGTATTTTCCAATGAGTCAACTCTTTGCATGAGGTGGCCAAAGTACTGGAGTTTCAGCTTCAGCATCATTCCCTCCAAAGAAATCCCAGGGCTGATCTCCTTCAGAATGGACTGCTTGGATCTCCTTGCAGTCCAAGGGACTCTCAAGAGTCTTCTCCAACACCACAGTTCAAACGCATCAATTCTTCGGTGCTCAGCCTTCTTCACAGTCCAACTCTCACATCCATACATGACCACAGGAAAAACCATATCCTTGACTAGGCGGACTTTAGTCAGCAAAGTAATATCTCTGCTTTTGAATATACTATCTAGGTTGGTCATAACTTTTCTTCCAAGGAGTAAGCATCTTTTAATTTCATGGCTGCAGTCACCATAAGTTAGACTTTGGGGCCAAATAAATACAAAAAGTCATACATTCCTCAAATTTAAAAGCAAAAGTGAGGCATGATTTCCATATGTGTTAGTTTTTGTTCACTGCAAAATAAATTACCATTGCCACAATGGCTTAAGAAGTATTCAATTATTAGTTCTTGGTCCTCTAGGTCAGAAACCCAGCATGATGTTCTGGGTTCTCTGCTGATGGTACTGCCAGAAGGTATAAAAACATTGGTCAATATGAATCCTCACCCACAGACACTGGGGAAAATTTTTCTTCCAAGTAATTCTTGTTGCCAGAATTCAGTTCCTTGTGCTTGAAGGACTGAGATTCCTGTTTACTTGCAGGCTATCAGCCAGTGGCTACTCTCAGCTTCTAGAGACCATAAGCATTCCTTGTCATGTGCCACATCTATCTTCAATTCAACAATAAAAATTATATTTTTCTTGTGTTTCAAATATTTGATTTTTTTTCCTTCAATAAGCTAAAGAAAATTCTTTTTAAAATCCTCACTTGACCACATCAGTCCCCTTAGGTTATTTTCCTAACTTAGAGATAATTGATTGATTATCAATTTAGGAAACTTAATTGTGACTGCAAAAGCTTTTCATAAGAAAACCTAGATTAACGTTGATTTAATAACAGAAAACATGTATGTGTACACTAGGGACCTGGAATCTTGGGGGTCATCTTAGAAATCTTCCTACTTGATTACAACCATCAACACTCATCTTATTCACCTATTAACATCTCACTGTTACTCTGCATGGGGTGGCTACATTCTGTTTTCCAGGTCAACTTTCTATTTGCTGAAGCAAGCTGTAAGCATGGTTGGGAAAAGAGAGGGGAGTTAAATTATTATTCTTGTATTATTATTTTGTGAGATAAATAATCTCTTAGAGTCAAAGGCAAAAATTTTTCTTGTCATGTAGAAAAATAACTGTTAAAAATCTTCCTTTGTGACACTATCAAATATCTAGTCCCTCAACAGCTGTAACTCATGAATATTTCAGTGACCTTATTGTTTTAACAGATAATATGTTTTTATTTTTATATTTTATTGTTTTCTAACTTCACTGAATTTGTCATCATTTCATCAACCTCTAGCATATTTTAATTCTAAAAATATGTAAATAGTGATGTAAAGTTGAGAGTTAAAATTTTATTCTCATCTTATCACAAGCACTTCTAACTTGATTTAATTTTAAATTTTTAAATGCTTAGTAAATAAGATGTTGATACATACAAAATGAATATTTTTTTATATTTTTTGATATATCAGTTATATCAGATAATATGGTTTCATCACCATATAGTTATAATTTTTTGTGTGTAATGAGAGTTTTTAAGGTTTACTCTCTTAGCAACTATCTAATATGAAATAAAATAAAATATTATTGACTGCAGTCACCCTGCAGTACATTACATCCCAATACTTATTTACTTTATAACTGGATGTTTGTACTGCTGCCCCTTTCACTCCTTTTACCCAGTTCCCAACTCTCCTCACCTCTGACAACCACCAATCTATTCTTTGCATATATGGGTTTTGTTTTTGTTTGTTTGTTTTGCCTTCTAAATGAAAAATCAAAAAGCAATTGAATGTTTCTCTCCACATGGTTAGTAAATATTTTTTAAATAAAACAACCCTAAAAAGAGGTGATATTTTGATGATGATCTAGATGTATCTTGAATCTGTGATTTCTTCCTCTATAGAGAAAGATTTTTGTTACTGCCCAACATTCTTGCTAATCTTCTTGATCAATGAAAGGAAATGATATCACAGGATGTATTATGAATTTTCAAGGGTTGAATATTGGAATAACAATTGGTTATCAATGTATAGTTGGAATGACATTTAAATCAATCTACTAATATTTTAGTTAGAAGCTAATAAGGATACATTTCACTTAATGTATGTAAAGAGAACAGTGAGCTACAATGAAAACTTAAAATCTTGCTTACAATATTCTCAAAATTATTCATCTGATATCAACAAACACTATAAGTCTATATATTGGTACTGTAAATAAGTACAGTTTATATGATCATTTTAAATGTATCTATGATTAGTCTTTAAAATGAAGATTAACTTCTCTTAAATTACCTATTGGCACCATAGCAAACATGCTGAAAATTCAAACAGAGCATTCGGAATAAATTAAAAGTTGAAGTATTTTACATATCATTCCTATCTTTTATATCTTAGAACTGTTACTCATATTCAGCTGACAGAGGGAAAAATGAGGTCTAGGAAGGGTGACTTGCCAGGCTTGATTAAGGTGAAGCATGTGGAATGCATGGCTCCATTCAGGCACTCACAATTCCTTAGCTCACTCATCTGGCAGGACTCCATTTTTATGTCCTAAATGCTATAGAATGAGTGAGTGCATGGCTGCTGTATCAGGAAGTCTGTGCAAAATACATGACTTCAGCAAATCTTTGACAAGCACCATTCATTAATCTTTGTTTCATAATTCTCACCAGTATGCACACCCTGACTTTCTGTTCCTATCTGCAAGTAAACTGGTTTTTAAGAAAATGAAGAGGTCAGCAGAAGATATTGCAGTATACATGTTTCTGTTGAAACCAATCAGTAGACCTGGGCAGCAATGTTAATGGTTAAAGTTAGTAGAACTGATCCATATTTCAACTGAATCATTAATTTATATTAGCAATAATATTGTTTGGATGCCCATTTAACAATAAAAATAAACAAATCTACAGCAAAGATATGAAAAATGTTTAGCCTACAAACTTTTATGGTCTTAAAATATAGCTATGTAAAACAGTTCAACTGTAGTGAAATGTTAGGAGCAGTATCTGGTTTTCAGGTCCAAATTAAAAAAAAAAAAGTTTAAATAGAGTTATTTTCCCTATAACAATGAATTAGGTTAACTTGGACAAATTCTTATAATGAGAATAAATAGAAAATCTAGAAAATATATATCTAAATATGTTATAATATATACAGCTACATGGTTATATGCAAAAACAGAATTGAAATATGATAGAAAAAAAGAATTCTACAAATATTTGGTGACTTTTTTCTATCTCATGAGGTTTACAATTTGAGAGAAACTTTAATCACAAGGCTAAGAGGACACAAATTGAAATTTATGACCTACCAAGAAGTAAAAGCACTGATAAACCCAGAAGGCACTATGAAAGAAAAGCAATGTTCTACATCTTAGGTGCACAGGTTAACTGGAAACAGACCATCCTGACTAAGACTGAAGCACAGCTTCAAATTATTTCAAAACTAGATTGGATTAAGTTGATTTGAGATTGCTGTTGTCCTTAGCCCTCAGGGAGAAGAAAATAAAGATGTGAAAAACTAAAATTATTTTGGAACTCAAATCATTTCTACTATTTTTATCTATAATTTCCAACACTTAATCAAAAATAACTGCACATACAGAGCTAGACAATTTGATATTAGAGATAGATTTATAGGGAATGTAGATGAGGAAAGTAATTCACATATTAAACAAGTAAAATTCTGCTTAAAATGTTGAAAAAATCCTAGAGGAGTTTTATAATCTTGGCAGGAGTCTTAATCTTTCAAAAAGAACCAAATGAAATTCCTAGAGGTGAAATATACAAGTAACAGAAACTAAGACTATGAAGGATGAAATTAATAGATTAGTCAAAGCCGGAAAAAATAGAAAATAAGAATATACAACAGAAGAAGTGCTGAGAAAAAAGATTGAAGTGATTAAAAGTATGCATAAAAAATGTACAAGAGACACAGAGGTTTTAGTGAAATGTCTATCGTACATTTCAATTGGAGTCTCAGAGAAGACAGAATAAAAATTTAAAAGATGTAATATTTGAAGATATAGTGGTTGGGAATTATCAAAATTTTGCTAAGTGATACCAATCAGAATGAGCTCAGTTAGATAAATGCAAAACAAATCATGCCTAGATGAAGCATGGTAATTTTGTTGAAAACCAGAGTAAAGGGATGGAAAATGTTAAAGAATTTTCACCAAAGAATACAAAGCAAAACTATGTCTAACAGGTAGATCTTACATTGGAATCAAAGATACTAGAGGAGTCCATCTTCTATTTTATAATCCATTTCTTATATTTTAATAAATAAATTGTTCCATGTGTTTGTACTTGAGCAGTAATACCATAATGTTTTATTTAATAAAACTATTTAATATATCCTCTCCTTCCTTGAACTTCTTTTATAGGAAAATTTTGCTTAACATGGTTCTTTGTTCTAATATTAATTTCCACAAAATAGCTGGCTACTATTTCATTGACTCTGAACTAAACCTCTAAGTCAATCTGTGGAATACAAATATCTTCATAATACTGACTTTTCCAATGGTTTATATAGATATTTAATTTATTATAATATAGCTCTTGTACAACTTTTGTTGGATTTATTTCTAAACAGTGTTTATTGATTTTTAAATATTACAATGTTTTATTTTTAAAATCAATTTTTGACCTTTTATTAATAAAAAGGAATGCATCCAACTTCTTCTGATTGATCTTATAACTATAACTTGGACTATAAAACTTTTGTTTCAGTTAACTTTCATTCAGGATAATTATTATATACTTATCATTTTGGTTAACTGTCTATCTGAAAATTAAATATTAGAGATATTTTGAAGTCTTTTCTTTTTCTCTTAGAGTATTTGATTATCTTCTCTCAGGTAAGTAAGGGCAAAGGCCTGCCTAAGATAACTTTCAACTAGATCATTAGCTTATAGTTCGAGCAGTACATAATCGAGTCAGTTTTTATGTCAAGTATATTTGACAGTAGACTATGTTTAGGAAATCCCAGGAGACAGAGAGAGTTGGGTTTTTTAGGTAAAAAAAAAAAAAAAAAGTGTCCCAAACATATTCTGAATTTTAGCATTTTTTTTAGTTTTACCCAACTGAGAGGAAAAAAAAAAAACAAAAAAAAAAGTTTTCCAAATAAGAATTTTCTGATTTAACCTACTATTCAGACCTTGTCTCATATGTAGTACTCAGACAATTAAAAGCTTCCTGCTACTTTATAATACCTCTTGACTTGCATTTTTTGTATGTTTGGCAGTGATGGAATTCCAGTTGAGCTATTTCAAATCTTGACAGATGATGCTGTGAAAGTGCTCCACTCTATATGCCAGCACATTTGGAAAACTCAGCAGTGGGCACAGGACTGGAAAAGGTCAGTTATCATTCCAATCCCAAAGAAAGGCAATGCCAAAGAATGCTCAAACTACCGCACAATTGCACTCATCTCACATGCTAGTAAAGTAATGCTAAAAATTCTCCAAGCTAGGCTTCAGCAATACGTGAACCGTGAAATTCCTGATGTTCAAGCTGGTTTTAGAAAAGGCAGAGGAACCAGAGATCAAATTGTCAACATCTGCTGGATCATGGAGAAAGCAAGAGAGTTCCAGAAAAATATCTATTTCTGCTTTCTTGATTATGCCAAAGCCTTTGACTGTGTGGATCACAATAAACTGTGGACAATTCTGAAAGAGATGGGCATACCAGACCACCTGACCTGCATCTTGAGAAATCTGTATGCAGGTCAGGAAGCAAGAGTTAGAACTGGACATGGAACAACAGACTGGTTCCAAATAGGAAAAGGAGTGTGTCAAGGCTGTATATTATCACCCTCCTTATTTAACTTATATGCAGAGTACATCAAGAGAAACACTGGACTGGAAGAAACACAAGCTGGAATCAAGATTGCCAGGAGAAATATCAATGCCCTCAGATATGCAGATGACACCACCCTTATGGCAGAAAGTGAAGAGGAACTAAAAAGCCTCTTGATGAAAGTGAAAGTGGAGAGTGACAACGTTGGCTTAAAGCTCAACATTCAGAAAACGAAGATCATGGCATCTGGTCCCATCACTTCATGGGAAATAGATGGGGAAACAGGGGAAACAGTGTCAGACTTTATTTTTTGTGGCTCCAAAATCACTGCAGATGGTGGTTGCAGCCATGAAATTAAAAGACGCTTACTCCTTGGAAGAAAAGTATTAACCAACCTAGATAGCATATTCAAAAGCAGAGACATTACTTTGCCGACTAAGGCCCATCTAGTCAAGGCTACGGTTTTTCCATTAGTCATGTATGGATGTGAGAGTTGGACTGTGAAGAAGGCTGAGCACCGAAGAATTGATGCTTTTGAAATGTATGTTGGAGAAGACTCTTGAGAGTCCCTTGGACTGCAAGGAGATCCAACCAGTCCATTCTGAAGGAGATCAGCCTTGGGATTCCTTTGGAAGGAATGATGCTAAAGCTGAAACTCTACTACTTTGGCCACCTCATGCGAAGAGTTGACTCATTGGAAAAGACTTTGATGCTGTGAGGGACTGGGGGCAGGAGGAGAAGGGGACGACAGAGGATGAGATGGCTGGATGGCATCACTGACTCGATGGACGTGAATCTGGGTGAACTCCGGGAGTTGGTGATGGACAGGGAGGCCTGGCGTGCTGCGATTCATGGGGTCGCAAAGATTCGGACACGACTGAGTGACTGAACTGAATTGAACTGGTGATTGTTACAATTCCCTTACTTTTGTAGCAGCATGCCTTTTTTTTTGAGGGATAAATTATTGTATTTATCCAGCATAATTTTTATCACATATTGGAAAGTTTTATCTTAATGTGTGATCTGCTTAAAGAAGAAACATGATTATCTCAAGTTTATAGATTTTTTTGAGCTGGATGATTGAATTAAAGCATAAATTTAGTTGATATTTTCAATTAGAAATTTTAGACCCTTATTGAACTAAATTTCTTCTTAATGAAACAATTTTATTCCCCTTGGGAATCTCAGATATAGTTATAAAACCAAGCTACTTTTCCTTTCCTTGACATTGTAGAAATCCATCTATCTTGTTTTTGTTTTTGTTTTTTAAGTCTTTATTTTGTATTGGAGTATAGCGGATTAGCATAAAAAGGTGTTGTGATAGTTTCAGGTGCCATTTACCTTCTTGCCTTCTTTTTCTTTAATTTAGATACTGCATTTCCAATTAGTGTTATATGGAAATTTTTTCTGAATGAAATAACTTTCAAATGTGTTTTAAGAAGTAATAGAAAATGGACTCAACAAATAGAATTTTACTGTTTTGGGTGGATAATAAAAATAATCCAGGTTCTTGCATTGTGCTTGGACATTCCAGTGAGTAATAATACTCTCTCTTCCATTTTGTCTTTGGACTCTAGTGTACCTTTTATGTTAATTTATCATGTTTAATAGGTGAGAGGTTTGTGTTTGCCTTAGAAAAGAACTGATAAAATTTGCATTGTATAATACCCAAGAGATGATGATAAAATATTTTCCTTTGTTCCTTTTTCTATTACCAGTGTCCTGAAATGTATTATCGATAAAACTCTACACAGAAAAACTGCCCAAGAGATCATACTGTTCTTCATAGAATAGTAATCTGTTATATACTACAAGCTTACAGTTATTGAATGCCTTTAATTAAAATGCTGCTTAATTTTTAAATATAATGAAGAGCCTGCATCCCACATATGGTCTAGAGTTCACTCAATCTTTGCCATTGCTATTTTAATTTACTTTTGTACTATCTATTCTGGTCAATTTCTTGCCATTTTGTGGATAAAATAAACATACTTAATTTTAATATATCATTAAAAAGAATAATACATATAATATATATAATATATATAATATATTAATTTAATATATCATTAAAAAAATGTAGGTACCAAAAAGCATTACAATCACTCTGCTGTTTCAATACCTAAGTTGCACTCTCAATCATGTGATTAAAAATACTTTAAGTAAAACTTATTTTAGTTTATAATTGATGGGAATTAGCAATCATAGATTCTGATGTAATATCTAAATATTAAAGTTTTACAATTTCATTTTAGCCAACAGAAAGCCTTTGGAATTATTTAACATAAGATCTCTGTAGACTTATATTAGAGACATACTTGAGATCATCTACTTATACAATGTAATAGCCTTAAGAAAGGAAAAATCTAAATTAGGGTTTTCCAGAATATTATTAAATGAAAACAAACAATGAGCAAAACTCAATGTTATCAGAGTAGAAGAGAAAAAAAAATGTAATTTATCCGAAATATACAACTTGAATCTTTCTACCTGTACATTCTTTAAATTATACTTAGAAATAAATATTCATTAGGAATTCAAATTTGGTTTTATATATATGAATACTATATTTATAAAAAAGGAGACAAGATATTTCTGAATTTTTGAATGTAACCTTATCTGGACTTACAGATAGTTAAATTAAAATCAATCATTAAACAGAAATTAATCCAATTGTTACAATAGTCTGGTGAGATGCTCTTTATTAGAAAAAAATTCATTGGAATTTTCTGTTTTTTTTTTTAATTTTTTTTTATTTTTTATTTTTTAAATTTTAAAATCTTTAATTCTTACATGCGTTCCCAAACATGAACCCCCCTCCCACCTCCCTCCCCACAACACCTCTCTGGGTCATCCCCATGCACCAGCCCCAAGCATGCTGCACCCTACGTCAGACATGGACTGGCGATTCAATTCTTACATGACCGTATACATGTTAGTTCAAGTTATGTATTGGGACTTTGTATCTATCTTTATAAAGAAAGTAAGTTTGTTTACATAAATATTAAAAATATGCTTGAAATTAAATCAAATTGCCAACATCAACTGGATCATCGAAAAGGCAAGAGAGTTCCAGGAAAACATCTATTTCTGCTTTATTGACTATGCCAAAGTCTTTGACTGTGTGGATAACAACAACCTGTAGAAAGTTCTTAAAGAGATGGGAATACCAGATCACGTGACGTGTCTCCTGAGAAATCTGTGTGGAGGTCAGGAAGCAACAATTAGAACTGGACATGGAACAATAGACTGGTGCCAAATCAGGAAAGGAGTACTTCAAGGCTGTATATTGTCATCCTGCTTATTTACCTTATATGCAGAGTACATCTTGAGAAATGATGGGCTGGATGAAACACAAGCTGGAATCAAGACTGGTGGGAGAAATATAAATAACCTCAGATACGCAGATGACACCACTCTTATGGCAGAAAGTGAAGAAGAACTACAGAGCCTCTTGATGAAAGTGAAAGAGGAGAGTGAAAAAGGTGGCTTAAAGCTCAGCATTCAGAAAACTAAGATTATGGCATCTGGTCCCATCACTTTATGGCAAATAGCCAGGGAAACAGTGGAAACAGTGACAGACTTTATTTTGGAGGGCTCCAAAATCACTGCAGATGCTGATTGCAGCCATGAAATTAAAAGACGCTTACTGCTTGGAAGGAAAGTTATGACCAACCTAGACAGCATATTAAAAAGCAAAGACATTACTATGCTGATAAGGGTATGTCTAGTCAGAGCTATGGTTTTTCCAGTGGTCATGTATGAACGTGAGAGTTGGACTATAAAAAAAGCCGAGCACCAAAGAATTGATGCTTTTGAACAGTGGCGTTAGAGAAGACTCTTGAGAGTGCTTTGAACAGCAAGGAGATCCAACCAGTGTATCCTAAAGGAAATCAGTCCTGAATATTCATTGGAAGCATTGATGGTGAAGCTGAAACTCCAATATTTTGGTCACCTAATGCAAAGAGCTGACTCTTTTGAAAAGACCCTGATGCTGGGGAAGATTGAAGGCTGGAGGAGAAGGGGATGACAGGGGATGAGATGGTTGGATGGTATCACTGACTCAATGGACATGAGTTTGAGTAAACTCTGGGAGTTGTTAATGAACAAGGAAGCGTGTTGTGCTGCAGTCTATGGGGGTCACAAAGAGTTGGACACAAATGAACTGAACTGACTGAACTGAAAAATCATATTGTAACACAGTAAGTATACAATTTTCTGTTTTGGTGATTATAGATGAAAAAATAGGCTGTACTGAAATCTTTAGGTAAAATTCAACCCAAGGATAGAGCATCAGTTAAACAGCCCCTTCCTGATTCTTATTTAGTAAGAGCAGAATGCAAAAACCGAAGCTGTGCATGTGTGAAATATTCAGATATATCTCCTCTCATTTACTCTCATGATATATGTACTGAGAGAAGAACAGACTAATAAACAATGACAGGATTGGATAGGGAGTTCTTGTCTCCCCTCTGACCTGCAGTGTCTTACAGACTTCTTCCTTCAGAAAGAGATGTCTGTAGGACTCTGACACCAGTGCAAGGGTAATATGGAAAGAAGAAAAAGAGAAGTAAACTTCTTTTTCTCCTTGTTAGAGAGTTTAGCTGAAGCACCTAAACTTGGCAATTCATACCATTTTACAAAACCTTTGCCTTTCAAGCTATTAAGGAGCTGATAAAAGATAAAGGTTAATAAACTCTTCTTGCTCACTTCAAGGAGACAATTACTTCTCTCTCTCACTTGTAAAATCTGTTTTCTCTTATATATTTCTTAAATCTGTCTCATTTTCTCTATTCTATTACCACTGCCTTAAGGTAGACTACTGTCAACTGTTGCATGGATTATTACAGCAGCCTTCTTGCCTGCAGTCCTAAACTGTTCAATTTATCTCTCCCCCAAAATGCCAGAGTAATGCATCCTAAAAATCAAGCCATCATAAAACGTATTGTCCTCACTTATAATGCAAAGTTCAAACTCTTTACGATGAAGTGCCATGCATTGAATGTGACAGGAGCTACTTGAATATTTGCTTAGACAATAAATGGAAGACTAATGAACAAAGAAGTGAAGAAGACAAGGCACTATCTAATCAGAGCCCAATGTGCTTTTCTTCATCTCATACTTTTTTCTTTTTTTTTTTTTGCCATTTTATTTATTGTCTTCGTCTCATATTTTTTTGTATACTTTTGCCATTCACATTCACTCCCTACATAGAATGACCCCTTCCTCCTTCGCCTTATTAACATCCAGTCATCTTCAAAATTCAGCTCAGAGTCACTTTCTCACTCTCCCCAAAGCATTTCAGCTATCAGAAACCTCCTCCCATATGATTCCAGATTAGTCGAGATACACATTTATTTTTGTCTGTATAGCTCCTCTGCATTTTAGTCACTTATTTTCATGTCTGTGTCTTTACCTAGATGACTTTCCTTGAGGACAGGGCTGTATCACTTACAAATATCTTTGCTTCCTAATATGAAATCCAGTCTCACCCTCATACATAGTCATTAACTCATATATGCTTATGAAAGGAATGCATGATTGGATAACTTAACTAATATTGAAAGGTAATTACATTTTCCCAATCTGTGTCTGTATGGGGAAGGAGGAGTTATTAATGAATATAATTGCTCTCCTTTTGAATTTGTCACAGTTATATTAGTAAACATATCTTACTGAAATATATATTAAACTGAAAATTATTTTATGGTATATTGCAAAAACATTATCACTTATTTGCTTCTATTCAGAAAATATCAAAGAAGCTGAACAATTTACAAATATACTATAAGGGCAAATGCTGCTATTATCTTGTTACACTTATTTAAATATTTCTTTACTGATTTAAACATTTTACCAGAATGATGGTTTTGTATTGAACATCATACATATATTTGGTCAACAAAGTTCCTTTAGATTGTGTCATAGAATTAATTAGTATATTTTAGCATGCTGATTAAATTGCCTTCTTGAATCATTTATGATGTATTAAGGTGATTCTGTACTCATTGGGAATAAGGGAACTAATAAGATACATAAATCCAGATCATATTGGATATATTTTGCAAAGTGAGACAGCAATAAGATATGCAAAGAAATGAAAAGTAATGATCACTCAGATGGTGATAAATTTCCAGAAGGAAACAAAGTATGACAGGAGTAGTACTGGGAACATCTTAGCTAGCATGGTCAGAAAAATGCCCTTTGGACAGCAGGACCATCCACTGAGAAATAAATGACAAGATGAGATAGCTATAAGATGGTGTTCAAGAAGAGCCTTCCAGGCAAAGAAAGAGGGCATATGGAGTCTTAGTTACAAATAGACTTTCTGAGGCATATAACAGAAATATTAGTGTGACTGAAGTGTTTGAATCAAGAGGGGAGTGGTAAGGGAAGACCTGGAAAGGTAAATACAAGTTATCATGAGTATTTGGATTGCATTACTATTCTAGGACAGGTCATTGGAAAGTCTTCATAAGGGAAACAATAATAAAATAGTCTAAAGAACTTGCTATTGGTTTAGATATGAGATACAGAGAACATGAAGGCATAAATGATGATTCCCAGTTTCTTGGCTTGAGAAACTGAGTCAGTAGGAGGTGTCTAGTCAGCTCAAACTGTTATAATGAAATGCTATAGACTGGATGACTTAAACAACAGAAATGTATTTTATTGGGGTTCTAGAGCCTGAAAGTTCAAGATCAGGGTACCAGCAAGGGTTGATTCTAATGGGTGCCCTTTCCCTGGTTTCCAATAGAAACTCCCTTCTGTGCATGCACAGTCCTGATGACTGTGTTCTCACTTGGTGGAAAGAGGATATCTGATGTCTCTTCTTCTTCTCACACAGGCAATGATTCCATCATTGAGGCAGGGTGAGGATCCACCCTCAAAACCTCATCTAAACCTAATGCCTTCCAGGCTCCCACGTCCTAATACAATCATATTAGGAATAAAATCATCAATAAATGATTTTGGGGGTCACAAACACTCAGTCCATAACAGGTGGGGGGTGGATTGTGCCGAGAGTAAATATCAAGAACTGAGTTAGAATAATCATGAGTTTGAGAAACCTGTAATTAAAAATGCAGGTGAATGTATCTTCTAAATGCTGTGTCAACAGATCAATTATGAGAACTTTAGGATAACATAATTCATGGTAAATTATTAATACATTCTGTGACTTAGTGTGTTACCTTTCTCAAGTAATATATTTGTATTTTTATGAATTTCAGTAAGCAATTTGACCCAGATAAATTGCTCTAATACTCGCCATATCAGCCACATGACAGACTGTGAGAGTTGAACGCTATGATAAGCAATCATCATGCTGAAAAACATAGGTACCTCACCCAGTATAGGCCTCACTGTTGTCTAGTGCAGTAGCCTACCTCATCTCCTTTCTAAAGATTACTGCGCCTACAGTCACATTTTCAGAAGGCAGTCTGGAGGATAAAAAGTTCCCACATGTGCCTATTGGAAGCATTCTTTGAGACATTTTTTTTAAGATTCATGAACATATTCACCAGTTAATTTGGGACCATCTGCTCTCACTCAATGAATAAAGTTAATAGGTTTCTATCTAATAATTAAGTAGATAACATATTATTAGGATGTTCTAAAGTATCAATGGATAAAATGCTGAAGATACACAACTACGTTTTTGTTGCTATTATTCTAAACAAAAGAAAATTTTGATTATCCAAATAGTTTGCATGTTATATTTATAATGTCAGCCTAGTTTTTCAGGGTCAGAAAAAAGAATAAAAATCATAGTAAAGGGGGGCATAGTCATCTCCTAGATTGAAATCATTAATTGGGGACTCAGAATTTGTTGAAAGACCCTATTGATGTGGGAAGAGAGTAGGCACTAAGGGGAGGGGAAGAAAGGGGAAATGAAAAATAACATCAGTGCTTTCCCTACCCTCACCTACTCAAAATGCAGTTGACATTAGTAGGGAGATGGACAAACTCAAGGCTAAAACTTATTTGACTCATTTTTGAATAATGAAATAATGCCTATGCTTTTATTACATTCCTCAAAAGGCAAATACTCTGTATTTTTACTTTTCCTATATGTATGATTATGTAGCTGTTATAACTGAAAGTGTGTTACAGAGCTCCATATCATACTCTCTGGATCTAATACTAGGATATTTAAAGTAGTTTATTAAAGGCTGGATCTGATGACATATTCTCAAATTTATAGAATATCTTGTAACTATAATGAGTTAAAATTAGAAAGATAATTACATAAGCTTTATTTAAACAGTTGTCAGATAGCTAGTGCTCTATAAAAATTCACGTAAACTTTTAACAGCTTAAAACAACAGCAAGAAAACAACTTCTTTATTACGTTTCATGTGTCTACAAGTTTCCTGGGCAACTCTATTGATGTGGAACACCCTGTGTTGATTTAAGCTGAACCTGCTCAAGTATCTTAGTTAGCTAGCTGATAGAGTGGCTAGGTTTTGGCTATACAGAATAGTCTGGCTTGGGGTTGCACATAGCTAACAGGGATAACCTCAAATATGCAGATAACACCACTCTTAAGGCAGAAAGTGAAGAGGAACTAAAAAGCCTCTCGATGAAAGTGAAAGTGGAGAGTGAAAAAGTTGACTTAAAGCTCAACATTCAGAAAACGAAGATCATGGCATCCAGTCCCATCACATCCTGGGAAATAGATGGGGAAACAGTGGAAACAGTGTCAGACTTTACTTTTGGGGGCTCCAAAATCACAGAAGATGGTGATTGCAGCCATGAAATTAAAAGACGCTTACTGCTTGGAAGGAAAGTTATGACCAACCTAGATAGTATATTCAAAAGCAGAGACATTACTTTGCCGACTAAGGCGTCTAGTCAAGGGTATGGTTTTTCCAGTGGTCATGTATGGATGTGAAAGTTGGACTGTGACGAAAGCTGAGCACCAAAGAATTGATGCTTTTGAACTGTGGTGTTGCAGAAGGCTCTTGAGAGTCCCTTGGACTCCAAAGAGATCCAACCAGTCCATTCTAAAGGAGATCAGTCCTGGGCGTTCATTGGAAGGACTGATACTAAAGCTGAAACTCCACTACTTTGGCCACCTAATGCAAATAGTTGACTCATTGGAAAAGACTCTGATGCTAGGAGGGATTGGGGGCAGGAGGAGAAGGGGATGGCAGAGGATGAGATGGCTGGATGGCATCATCGACTCAATGGACATGAGTTTGAGTATACGCTGGGAGTTGGTGATGGGCAGGGAGGCCTGGCATGCAGTGATTCATGGGGCCACAAAGAGTCGGACACGACTGAGCAACTGAACTGAACAGGATGAATCTGAAAACATTATATTTGAATGAAATAAATATTCATATTATTCTTTAACTTTTTGATAGGGTAGTCAGAAGTACTTATTTGATGGAATTAAAAAAAACAGAGATCTAAAATTTTAATTGAACACTCTGTTCTGTAGCTGAGTCAAAAGCTTCATAAAGCTGGTATAGTCTAGTTAAGTCTGAGTAAATTTCCTGTTTATTAGTTTATAGATTATAAGAGAGTATTTCCTGATTACTTAATAATAGTATAATCTTTATGGACTATCACAAAAATATATTTCCAGAAACAAATATCATTTCTTAAAAAGTGAATGTAGTTAAAGAATAAATTGTATCTAAAGAAAATAATCAGTTAATAATATGCCAACAAAGTTATAGTACTATTTTAAATCTTTATTTAGGATTAACTACCAACTTCAGGGAAAAGAAAAAAAAAAAGCTGTAAGAAAACACATGGAGGGTAATAATTCACTTTTGATTATTGAAGAGATCAGTGAACCAAAGAGGAAGAAAAAATTTTTGTTGTTGTTCAGTCACTAAATTGTGTCTGACTCTTTGTGATTTCATGCACTGCATCACACCAGGCTCCTCTGTCCCTAGAAAAAAATAATAGTGCAAACACAACAACTGAAAACCTGTGGGATGCGGTAAAACAGTGCTAGGAGGGAAGTTTATAGCAATACAAGCCTACTTCAAAAAACAAGAAAAAAAATGGATAAACAACATAACTTTACACCTAATGCAACTATTAAAAAAAAGAAAACTCATAAGAGAAGAAAAGAATCATGAAGATCAACACAAAAAATAAATGAAAAAGAAATGAAGGTGACAATAGCCAAGATCAGTAAAAGCAAAAGCTGGTTCTTTGAGAGAATGAGAAAAACAGACAAACTATTAGCCAGACTCATCAAGAAAAAAGGGGAGTGGACAAATAAAATTAGAAATGAAAAAGGAGAAGTTACAACAGACAATTCAGAAATACAAAAGGTCATAAGCTACTACTATGATCAACTACATGCCAATAAAGTGGATAACCTGAAAGAATGGACAAATTCTTAGAAAAGCGTACTCTTCCAAGACTAAACCAGGAAGAAATAAAAAATCTGAACAGACCAATCCCAAGCACTGGTATCAAAACTGTTATCAGAAATCTTCCTCCATGTGTTGTAATTTTTAAAGTTTTTCTCCTGTAATTAACATCTAATCTTACTGTCTTGTGGTCAGAAAAGATGCTTGGAATTCTTTCTTTTTTTTTTTTTTTTTTTAATTTACCAAGGCTAGATTTACAGCCCAGGTTGTGATCTATCCTGGAGAAGGTTCCATGTGCACTTGAGAAAAAGGTGAATTTCATTGTTTTGGGGTGAAATGTCCTATAGATATCAATTAGGTCTAACTGGTCCATTGTATCATTTAAAATTTGTGTTTCCTGTTAATTGTCTATTTAGTTGTGAGTGGGGTATTAAAGTCTCCCACTATTAGTGTGTTACTGTTGATTTCCCCTTTCATACTTATTAGCACTTGCCTTACATATTGTGGTGCTCCTATGTTGGGTGCATATATATTTATAATTGTTATGTCTTCTTCCTGGACTGATCCTTTGATCATTATGTAGTGTCCTTCTTTGTCTCTTTTCACAGCTTTTATTTTAAAGTCTATTTTATCTGATACGAACATTGCTACTCCTGCTTTCTTTTGGTCTCTATTTACATGGAATATCTTTTTCTAGCCCTTCATTTTCAGTTTGTATGTGTCCCTTGTTTTGAGGCGGGTCTCTTGTAGACAACATATATAGGGGTCTTGCTTCTGTATCCATTCAGCCAGTCTTTGTCTTTTGGTTGGGGCATTCAACCCACTTACATTTAAGGTAATCATTGATAATTATGATCCCATTGCCATTTACTTTACTGTTTTGGGTTTGAGTTTATACACCCTTTCTGTGTTTCCTGTCTAGAGAAAATCCTTTAGCATTTGTTAAACAGCTGGTTTGCTGGTACTGAATTCTCTCAGCTTTTGCTTGTCTGTAAAGCTGTTGATTTTGCCTTCATATTTGAATGAGATCCTTGCTGGGTACAGTAATCTGGGTTGTAGATTTTTCTCTTTCATCACTTTAAGTATGCCCTGCGTTTCCCTTCTGGCCTGAAGTGTTTCTATTGAAAGGTCAGCTGTTATCCTCAAGGGAATACCCTGTGTGTTATTTGTTGTTTTCCCCTTGCTGCTTTTAATATTTGTTCTTTGTGTTTGATCTTTGTTAATTTGATTAATATGTTTCTTGGGGTGTTTTGCCTTGGGTTTATCCTGTTTGGGACTCTCTGGATTTCTTGGACTTCAGTGACTATTTCCTTCCCCATTTTAGGGACGTTTTCAACTATTATCTCCTCAAGGATTTTCTCATGGCCTTTCTTTTTGTTTTCTTCATCTGGGACTCCTATGATTCGAATGTTGGGGCTTTTAACATTGTCCCAGAGGTTTCTGAGGTTGTCCTCATTTCAATTTTTTTTTCTTTTCTCCTCTCTGCTTCATTTATTTCTATCATTCTATCTTCCACCTCACTTATCCTATCTTCTGCCTCCGTTATTCTACTGTTGGTTCCCTCCAGAGTGTTTTTTTATCTCATTTATTGTATTATTCATTATTGATTGACTCTTTTATTTCTTCTAGGTCCTTGTTAAACATTTCTTGGATCTTCTCAGTCCTTGTCTCCAGACTATTTATCTGTAACTCCATTTTCTTTTCAAGGTTCTGGATCATTTTTACTATCATTATTCTGAATTCGTTTTCAGGTAGACTCCTTATCGCCTCCTCTTTTGTTTAGTTGGGTGGGCATTTATCATGTTCCTTTACCTGCTAAGTATTTCTCTGTCTTTTCATCTTGTTCACATTGCTGTGTTTGGGGTGGCCTTTCTGTATCCTGGCAGTTTATGGTTCCTCTTTATTTTGGAGGGTCCTTGCTGTGGGTGGGGTTGGATGGGTGGCTTGTCAAGGTTTCCTGGTTAGGGAAGCTTGCATTGGTGTTTTGGTAGGTGGAGCTGGATTTCTTCTCTTTGGAATTCAATGAAGTGTCCAGCAGTGAGTTTTGAGATGTCTATGGGTTTGTTGTGACTTTGAGCAGCCTGTATATTGAAGCCCAGGGCTATGTTCCTGCATTGCTGGAGAATTTGTGTGGTATGTCTTGCTCTGGAACTTGTTGGCTCTTGGCTGGAGTTGGGTTTCAGGGTAGGTATGGAGGCTTTTGGATGAGCTCTTATCAATTAATGTTCCTTGGAGTCAGGGGTTCTCTGGTGTTCTCAGGTTTTGGACTTAAGCCTCCTGGCTCTGGTTTTCAGTCTTATTGTTACAGTACCCTCAAGACTTCTCCATCTATAACACGCTTCTGAATAACCAACAAATCACAGAAGAAATTTTTAAAAAAATCAAAATATGCATAGAAATGACTGAAAATTAAAACACAACAACCCCAAACCTATGGGACACCGTAAGGGCAGTGCTAAGAGGAAGGTTCATAGCAATAAAAGCTTACCTCAAGAAACAAGAAAAAGTCAAATAAATAACCTAACTATACACCTAAAGCAGCTAGAAAAGGAAGAATTGAAGATCCCCAGGGTTAGTAGAAGGAATGGAATCTTAAAAATTATGGCAGAAATAAATGAAAAAGAAAGAAAAGAGACCATGGCAAAAATCAACAAAGCTAAAAGCTGGTTATTTGAGAAGATAAATAAAATTGACAAACCATTAACCAGACTCATCGAGAAACAAAGGGAAAAAAATCAAATCAACAAAATTAGAAATGAAAATGGAGAAATCAGAATAGACAATATAGAAATACAAAGGACCATAAGAGACTACTATCAGCAACTATATGCCAAGAAAATGGACAACTTGAAAGAAATGGACAAATTCTTAGAAAATTATAACTTTCCAAAACTGAACCAGGAAGAAATAGAAAAAACAGCATGGAAATCACAACTGTAATCAAAAATCTTCCAGCAAACAAAAGCGCAGGACCATATGACTTCACAGCTGAATTCTACCAAAAATTTAGAGAAGAGCTAAAATCTATCTTACTCAAACTCTTCCAGAAAACTGCAGAAGAAGGTAAATGTCCAAACTCATTCTATGAAGCCTCCATCACCCTAATACCAAAACCAGACAAAGATGCCACAAAAAAAAGAAAACTACAGGCCAATATCACTGATGAATATTGACGCAAAAATCCTTAACAAAATGTTAGCAAACAGCTAGATCCAACAACATATTAAAAAGATCATACATCATGACCAAGAGGGCTTTATCCCAGGGATGTAAGGATTTTTCAGTATCCACAAATCAATCAATGTGATACACCACATTAACAAATTGAAAGATAAAAACCATATGATTATCTCAATGGATGCAGAGAAAGCCTTTGACAAAATTCAACATCCATTTATGATTAAAAAAAAAAAAAACCCTCCAGAAAGCAGGCATAGAAGGAACATACTTCAATACAATAAAAGCTATATATGAAAAAGTCAGAGCAAACATTATCCTCAATGGTGAAAACTGAAATCAATTCCCCTTAAGTCAGGAACAAGACAAGGGTGCCCACTCCCACCACTACTATTCAACATAGTTTTGGAAGTTTTGGACACAGCAATCAGAGCATAAAAAGAAATAAAAGGAATCCAAATTGGAAAAGAAGTAAAATTCTCACTGTTCGCAGATGCCATGACCCTCTACATAAAAAACCCTAAAGATTCCACCAGAAAATTACTAGAGCTAACCAATGAATATAGTAAAGTTGCAGGATATAAAATTAACACAGAGAAATCCCTTGCATTCCTATACACTAGCAATGAGAAAACAGAAAGAGAAATTAAGGAAACAATTCCATCCACCATTGCAACATAATGAATAAAATACTTAAAATCTATTTACCTAATGAAAAAAAAGACCTATATATAGAAAACTATAAAACATTCATGAAATAAATCAAAGAGGACATAAATAGATGGAGAAATATACCATGTTCATGGATCAGAAGAATCAATATAGTGAAAATGAATGTACTACCCAAAGCAATCCATAGGTTCAATGCAATCCCTATCAAGCTACCAATGTTATTTTCACAGAACAAGAACAAATAATTTCACAATATGTATGGAAATACAAAAACACTCAAATAGTCAAAGCAATCTTGAGAAAGAAAAATGGAAATGAAGGAATCAACCTGCCTGACTTCAGGCTAAACTACAAAGCTACAGTCATCAAGACAGTATGGTACTGGCACAAAGACAGAAATATAGATCAATGGAACAAAATATAAAGCCCAGAGATAAATCCACACACCTATGGACACTTTATCTTTGACAAAGGAGGCAAGAATATACAATGGAGAAAAGACAATCTCTAACAAGTGGTGCTGGGAAAACTGGTCAGCCACTTGCAAAAGAATGAAACTAGAACACTTTCTAACACCATACACAAAAGCAAACTCAAAATGGATTAAAGATCCAAATGTAAGACCAGAAACTATAAAACTCCTAGAGGAGAACATAGACAAAGCACTCTCCAACATAAATCACAGCATGATCCTCTATGACCCCCCTCCCAGAGTAATGAAAATAAGAGCAAAGATAAACAAATGGGACCTAGTTAAACATAGAAGCTTTTGCACAACGAAGGAAACTATAAGCAAGGTGAAAAGACAGCCTTCAGAAAGGCAGAAAATAATAATAAATGAAGCAACTGACAAAGAATTAATCTCAAAAATATACAAGCAACTCCTACAGCTCAATTCCAGAAAAATAAATGACCCAATCAAAAAAATGGGCCAAAGAACTAAACAGACATTTCTCCAAAGAAGACATACAGATGGCTAACAAACACATGAAAAGATGCTCAACTTCACTCATTATCAGAGAAATGCAAGTCAAAACCACATTTAGGTACCATCTCATGCCAATCAGAAAGGCTGCTATCCAAAAGTCTACAAACAATAAATACTGGAGAGGGAGTGGAGAAAAGGGAACCCTCTTACACTGTTGGTGGGAATGCAAACTAGTACAGCCACTATGGAGAACAGCTTGGAGATTCCTTAGAAAACTGGAAATAGAACTGCCATATGACCCAGGAATCCCACTGCTAGGCATACATACTGAGAAAACCAGAATTGAAAGAGACACGTGCACCCCAATGTTCATCACAGCACTGTTTATAATAGTCAGGACATGGAAACAACCTAGATGTCCATCATCAGATGAATGGATAAGAAAGCTGTGGTACATATACACAATGGAGTATTATGCAGCCATTAAAAAAATACATTTGAATCAGTTCTAATGAGGTGGATGAAACTGGAGCCTATTATACAGAGTGAAGTAAGCCAGAAAGACAAAACACCAATACAGTATACTAATGCATATATATAAAATTTAGAAAGATAGTAACAATAACCCTGTATGCGAGACAGCAAAAGAAACACAGATGTATAAAGAGTCTTTTGGACTCTGTGGGAGAACACAAGGGTGGGATGATTTGAGATAATAGCACTGAAGCATGTATATTATCATATATGAAACAAATTGCCATCCAGGTTTAATGCATGAGACAGGGTGCTAAGAGTTGGGGCACTGGGATGACCCAGAGGGATGGGGCAGGGTGATAGGTGGGAGAGGGGTTCAGAATGGGGAACACGTGTGTACCAATGGCTGATTCATGTCAATGTATGGCAAAAACACTAGCTTATTGTAAAGTAACTAGCCTCCAATTAAAATAAATTAATTTTAAAAAATAATGAAAGAAATCTTCCAACAAACAAACACCCTGGGACAGACAGCTTCACTGGAGAATTCTCTCAAGCATTTAGAGAAGAGTTAACATCTATCCTGCTCAAACTCTTCCAAAAATTTACAGCAGAAGGAAAATTCCCAATCTCATTCTACAAGACAACCATTACCCTGATACCAAAACCAGACAAATATTTCACACAAAAAAGAAAAGTATAGGCCAATATCACTGATATTTACGTCATAGATGTAAAAATCCTCAACAAAATTCTTGCAAATAGAATCCAACAGCACATTAAAAAGATCATGCACCGTTACCAAGCAGGGTTTATCCCAGGCCTTCGATGATTCTTCAATATACACAAATCAATGTGACACACCAATTAACAAACTGAAAGATAAAACCATATAATTTTCTCAATAGATGCAGAGAAAACTTTTAACAATATTCAACAATCATTTTTGATAAAATCTCTCCAGAAAGTAGGCATAGAAGGAAACTACCTCAAAATAATAAAGACCATATATGTATGACAAACCCATGGCAAACATTATTCTCAGCAGTGAAGAACTGAAAGCATTTCCTTAAAGGAACAGGACAAGGGATCAGGAACAAGACAAGGGTGTCCACTCTCACCACTATTATTCACTATAAAATCCTTTGTACTGAGGAAATACATAAGTCATGAAGATTAGAAAATCTAGAAATATATAAAGAATATGAAAATCATTAATCATTGTGCAGAAATTAACCAAATCAACTACAGGATTATATAATATATACAGATATGGAGAAAGTAAAAACTGCTTTTTATTTAGTTAATATTATATAATGAGCATGATTCCTAAAATAACTAGGCACAGATAATTGTTAAATGCAATGCTTCTTAAGGTATGCAAAATAATTTAAGTTTCTTGAACAATTTTGTTCTTTTTAAATACTTATTTTGCTTTTAAAGGCAAGGCTGTGATGAAACTTAATGTCTGCATATGTCACTAAATACTTCATTCCTGATGCTGAATATTTCCTGATAAATTTCTAAAGTGGACTATTAGCCTGTAGCCTATATATTTGCACCACTCCAACCCAGAGTATCCCTCTCTCACTCTCTTCCATTTTCATTCTAAGCCTATAATTGTATATGAATCTTCATTAACTTGAGAAGCCAAATAACCGTCCTGAATTATTTTTCTTTGCACTTTACTGATTACCAATTTCTTGTCATTTTATTTCTTTTTGTGGCATGTTGTATGCTTGTATATGTTAGCATTTTTCTGTTGTACTTTCAAGATTTGATTATAACCTATTCCATAATAGAAAATTAACATTTTACCTAAAATTGACTTCATTTATCATTCAATCTTTTTTCTTTTAGACTTATGCTTAACCTTCTTTCCTTATCCAGGGTTCAGAGAAGTCATAATATTTTTCTGATTTTCTTTATGACAGAAATACTTTTCTAAATGTGATATTACATTGATTTTTATTAATATGTGTAGTAAAAAAGGGGGCATGGAAGAAACTGTAGAGTTGAAATATTAAATAAAAGATGAAATGATAATAAGGGAGGCTTCAAAATATGAAATATGATTCTAGTGGGTCACTGCACATAGGAATTCATCCTGATGAGATCTGCCTACCCCAGCGCCCTTATTCTTCTAGTTGATTAACTGTCACGTGTGTCACGTTGGTAGACAGCACATTATCATAAAACTTTCAAGATCACACTCAAGGCCAAAGTATATCATAGCTATTTCTCCACCCTGAAGACCATTTGAAACAAACAGCTTCTCTTTAACTCTCATTTCTTTAAATATTGCACACATTCTACAAATCATAGAGTACCTTAAATTGGTATACTATCTCACTTTACTTCATATTTCCACAGAAATAACCCAAGTACAGAGTCTCTTTATGAAAACATATAATTGAATAAATTCTGCCGAAAGGTAGAATCAGGAAGGAAACAGGGGGTTCATATTTATATCAAGGTCAAACTCATTAGAAACAAGAAAGCAAGTTGTTATCTCTATGGTAAAAAGAATCCTTTCAATAATAGCAGACTTTGGGAACACAGGTTAGTTTATGTTTCACATTCTTTATACGAATTTAAAGAAAGGAAGTAGTTATCTGAAGAAAATTAGGTTTCCTCATATAATAATAAAGCAAATTTTCACTTTCATATTAGATAAGTGAACATTGGTTTGCTCATATTTTGTAATAAACTGAAGAACAAAATAAAAGTGACACTATGTGGGAGACACTTTAAGCTTCAATTGTTTATTTTTTTAATATATGAGCAAAAATGTAATATTTAACTAACTAGAAGAAGGAATTTATAAACACTTGAATAAATAAGACTAAGGATAACCTTAAAGTCAAATAATAAAAGACTTTTGAAGTCTCTCTCTCTCTCTCTCTTTTTTTTTTTTTTTTACTTATAACACTGGTGAAGAAAGCAGACTCTATTCACAAGAAAATCCTTCATTTTATTATGTTCACGTTTCTAAAAAAATTGACATTGATGCAGTTTATTCAAAGCAGAATGGATTAGGAATTGCTGCACTTATTTACATTTTCACAGTCAAACTCACAGATGGAAATTACAAAATGCATAGGGCTTTTCAATAAATAATAACTATTCATTCATAAATAATAATCTTAATTGTATTTTTGGAAGATTATGGGAGAATCAGCAAGATCTAAAGTCATTTTAGGCAAGAATGAATAGACCACAATTTCAATAAGAGATTGAATAGTGATAAAAGAATAAATCTCACTTAGTTTATTTAGCTTGGAAGTCAATCACACAGACACAGTGACAATTTATAGTTTGGAGTGGGTACACAAGTAACATCCAAGACAAAGTTCTCTTTTTCAACTCATTATGAAATTTTGGATTAAAAAGTATTATTTCTAATGAGAAACAATTAAAGTGGGAAGAGGAACTGTAACCCAAAGCTAATACATTCAAAAAGCCAAGATATATAAAGAATAATAAAGTCTTATAGTTCTCTAGCCTGAAAAGAACTGACAGAAATAGCAAATAACATTGAAGACAACAAAACCTGAGCTCTTAAGAATTCAGGGGCAAGTGACAGAATTTCCTGTGACACCACATGAGGTCAGATCAGCAAGACAAAAAAAAAAAAAAAAAAAAAAAGACCAGATCTATAATTAGACAGGAGTATTCGGAGAAGGCAATGGCACCCCACTCCAGTACTCTTGCCGGAAAATCCTATGGACAGAGGAGCCTGGAAGGCTGTAGTCCATGGGGTCGCTGAGGGTCGGACACGACTGACTGGCTTCACTTTTACTTTTCACTTTCATGCATTGGAGAAGGAAATGGCAACCCACTCCAGTGTTCTTGCCTGGAGAATCCCAGGGACGGCGGAGCCTGGTGGGCTGCCGTCTATGGGGTCTCACAGAGTCGGACACGACTGAAGTGACTTAGCTTAGCTTATTGTTATGAAAAATTTCTCAAAAGTGTGATCTAGTTTCTGAAGGGAAGTAATTTATATTTACACTTCATTAATACCAATTTAAAATCCAGGATAATAGTCAAAAATTTCCAATGACATTATAGTTGAGAAAGCAGAGTGAATCTATGGCTCAACATTTGAGATTTTTCAAGTTTATCAATTTCCTTATTACAAATATCAATCTAATATAATCTTCATTATCATTTTAATATTGTTTGGAAAATGAAAATAAATATTTGAAAACAATTTTTTAAACAGTGATATGTCATAGTATGGAGAAGGAAATGGTAACCCACTCCAGTGTTCTTGTCAGGAGAATCCCATGGACAAAGGAGCCTGGCAGGCTATATAGTCCATGGAGTTGCAAGAGTCGGACACAACTTAGCGACTAAACCATCACCACATGTCATAGTAACATCAACTAATATATTGTTTCACATTTACAGAGGGGAAATTGCACAAGTGAGATCTATTTGCAAGGGGCTAACTTTTTTTAAAGCAGTGGAAAGAACAATCCATGATTAGAGTGATCATACAATTTATTGTCCAGTCAGGATATATTTGAGAATAAAAAATAGGCACTAAATGTCAGGAAGATAGTGAAGGACAGGGAAGTCTGCTGTGCTGCAGTTCACAGGGTCACAGAGAATCAGATATGACTTGGAGACTGAACAACAACTGCAAAAAAGGTCACTGAATAAAAAGTTGGGGGACAAATTTAAAAACGCAAAAATCCAAAATCTATGAAACTGGAAAAAAAAAAAGCCATTCTAAAAAGGAACGTTATAGTAATTAAGTTTCTTAAGAAACAAACAGGCCTACTTCAGGAAATAAACAAGAACAACAACAAAAATTTTCAAACATACTATTTAAGCTTGCACATAACAGAGCCAGGAAAAGATGTCCAAACACACCACAAAGTTAGTAAAATGAAAGAAATAATAAAAATAAGAACAGAAAAAATAAAAAGAAATAGAGACTAGTAAGACAACACAAAAGATCAATGAAACAAAGAATTGGTTCTTTCAAAGAAAAGCTTATAGCCAGATTATCAAGAAACAAAGAGATAGACCAAATAAAATCAGAAGTGAAAAGGGAGAAATTACAACTGACACTACATAAATACAAAGCATCATAATAGTTTACTACAATTGCATGCTAATAAAATGGGAAACCCAGAAAAAATGAACTCCAAGAAATGCACAATCTCTCAATTGTACATTGAATCTAGAAGAAACGGAAAATATGAAGAGACCACTTACCAGTAATGAAATTGAACCAATAATTAAACAAACAGAAAAACAGAAACTCCCAACCAAAATCCAGGGCCAGATGACTTTACACTTCACAGATGAATTCTATCAAACATTTAAAGAATTAATACTTATCCTTCACAAATTTTACTAGAATGTTGCAGAGAAAGGAATGTTTCCAAACTCATTTCATGAGGTCAACATGAACTTAATACAAAAACAAAAATAACAGAAAAAGAAAGAGAAACCAATAGCACTGATGAATATAGATGAAAAAGTCTTCAACAAAATACTATCAGCCCAAATTCAATACATTAAAAAAAACATATCATGAACAAATGAAATTTATCACAGAGATTCGAGGATGGTTCAATACACCCAAATCAATTATTATGACACATGACATTGAAACCCTGAAGGGTAAAACCATATAATCATTTCAACTGATACAAAAAAAAAATTTTTTACAAAATTCAGCTTTTATTTATGATAAAAGTTCTAAATGAAGTACACATAGAAGGGGCATATCACAATGTAATAACTGTCATATATGACAAGCCCATGGCTAACATGATACTCAGTGGTAAAAAGCTGGAAGCATTTCCTTTAAGAATAGGAGCAAGATAAAGATGTTGACTATCACCACTTTTATTCAATGTAGTATTGAAAGTATGAAAATAAAAACCAAGATGACAGAATGGAAGGACATGCACTCATCTTCTGCTGCAAGAACACCAAAATCACAACTAGCTGCTGAAAAACAATCAACAGGAGGATGCTGGAACCCACCAAAGAAAGGTACCCCATGTCCAAGGACAAAGGAGAAGTGGCAACAGGTGGTAGTGGATGCACAATCAGGATACAATCAAACCCCATACCCACCCGAAACCCTTGGAGGGCACAAAAAGACTTGTGCCCATCAGGGCCAAGAAGAAAGAAGTAATGACTCCCAGAAGAAAGTGAGCCAGACCTGCCTGTGAGTGTTTGAGGATCTTTTGGGGAGGTGTGGGTCAGCAATGGCCTGCCTGGGGGAAAGGGGCACTGGCAGCAACAGGCCTAAAAGGCGCTCTGCGTGCTCTAAGTGCTCTTAGAAGAGGTAGCCATTAGACTTACCATAGAGCCTCTGAGTGGGTGACCAACAGACAGCGGAACAATTGTACCAAAGAAGTTCTCACATGGTTGTGATGGTTCTATGCCTCACCAGACTTTCCAAACTGGATCCAGCAAAAAGAGTGGCAATCTCCAGGGGATCTGACTTTGAAGGCCAACAGAATTCAATTACAGAAATTCCATAAGACAAGGAGAAACAGATTCTTGGAGGGCTCAAAGAAAATCTTTTGCGTACTAGGACCCTGTATGCAGGTGAAGAACTAACAGAATCAGACATGGAACAATGGACTGGTTCAAAATTGGGAAAGGAGTATATCAAGACTCTATATTATCACAGGTTTATTTAACTAATATGATTACATCATGTGAAATGCCAGGCTGGCTGAATCACAGGCTAGAATCAAGATTGCCAGCAGAAATATTAACAACTTCAAATATTCAGATGATACTATTCTAATGGCAGAAAGCTAAGAGGAACTAAAGAGCCTCTTGATAAAGGCGAAAGAAGAGAGTGAAAAACTGGCTTAAACTCAACATTTAAAAAACTAAGATCATGACATCTGGTCCCATCACTTCATTCATGGTAAATAGATTCGGAAACAATGGAAATAGTGACAGATGCTTCTTGGGCTCCAAAATCACTGCAGATGGTGACTGCAGCCATGAACTTAAAAGATGCTTGCTCTTTGAAAGAAATGATATGACAAACTAAGATAGCATATTCAAAATCAGAGACATCATTTTATCACAATTTTCCATATAGTCAGTTCAGTTTCATTCAGTTCAGTCACTCAGTCATGCCCAACTCTTTGCAACCCCATGAACCACAGCACACCAGACCTCCTTGTCCATAACCAATTCCCACAATTTACTCAAACTCATGTCCATTGAGTCAGTGATGCCATCCAACCATCTCATCCTCTGCTGTCCCCTTCTCCTCCTACCCTCAATCTTTCCCAGCATCAGGGCCTTTTAAATGAGTCAGCTCTTTGCATTAGGTGGCCAAACTATTGAGTTTCAGCTTCAACATCATTCCTTCCAGTGAACACCCAGGACTGATCTCTAGGATGAACTGGTTGGATCTCCTTGCAGTCCAAGGGTCTCTCAAGAGTCTTCCCCGACACCACAGTTCAAAAGCATCAATTCTTCAGTGCTCAGCTTTCTTTATAGCCCAACTGTCACATCCATACATGACTACTGGAAAAACCATAGCCTTGACTAGACAGACCTTTGTTGGCAAAGTAATGTCTCTGCTTTTTAATATGCTGTCTATGTTGGTCATAACTTTCCTTCCAAGGAATAAGCATCTTTTAATTTCATAACTGCAATCACCATCTGCAGTGATTTTGGAGCTCATAATAAAGTCTGCCACTGTTTCCTCTATTTCCCCACCTATTTGCCATGAAGTGATGGGAACAGATGTCATGATCTTTGTTTTCTGAATGTTGAACTTTAAGCCAAATTTTTCACTCTACTCTTTCACTTTCATCAAGAGGCTCTGTAGTTCTTCTTCACTTTCTGCCATAAGGGTGGTGTCATCTGCCTATCTGAAGTTATTGATATTTCTCCTGGCAATCTTGATTCCAGCTTGTGCTTCCTCCAGCTCAGCGTTTGTCATGATGTACTCTGCAGATAAGTTAAATAAGCAGGGTGACAATATATATCATTGACATACTCCTTTTTCTTAAATGGAACCAGTCTGTTGTTGCATGTCATTCTAATTTTTGCTTCCTGACCTCATACAGGTTTCTCAAGAGGCAGGTCAGGTGGTCTGATATTCTCATCTTTTTCAGAATTGTCGACAGTTTATTGTGATCCACACAGTCAAGGTCTTTGGCATAGTCAATAAAACAGAAATAGATGTTTTTCTGGAACTCTCTTGCTTTTGGATGATCCAGTGGATGCTGACAATTTGATCTCTGGTTCCTCTGCCTTTTCTAAAAGCAGCTTGAACATCCGGAAGTTCATGGTTCACGTATCGCTGAAGCCTGGCTTGGAGAATTTTGAGCATTTCTTTACTAGCGTGTGAGATGAGTGCAATTGTTCAGCAGTTTGAGCACTGTTTATCATTGCCTTTCTTTGGGATTGGAATGAAAACTGACCTTTTCCAGTCCTGTTGCCACTGCTGAGTTTCTCAAATTTGCTCACATATTGAGTGAAGCACTTTCACAGCATCATCTTTCAGGATTTGAAATACCTCAACCGGAAAACCATCACCTCCACTAGCTTTGTTCATAATGATGCTTTTAAGGCCCACTTGACTTTGAATTCCAGGATGTCTGGCTCTAGGTGAGTGATCACAACATCATGATTATCTGGGTTGTGAAGATCTTTTTTGTACAGTTCTTCTGTGTATTCTTGCCACCTCTTCTTAATATCTTCTGCTTCTGTTAGGTCCATATCATTTCTGTCCTTTATTGAGCCCATCTTTGTATGAAATGTTCCCCTGGTATCTCTATATTTTTGAAGAGATCTCTAGTCTTTCCCATTTCATTGTTTCCCTCTATTTCCTTGCATTGATCTCTGAGGAAGGCTTTCTTTTCTCTCTTTGCTATTCTTTGGAATTTTTCTTTCAAATGGGTATACCTTTCCTTTTCTCCTTTACTTTTCACTTCTCTTCTTTTCACAGCTATTTGTAAGGCTTCTTCAGACAGCCATTTTGTTTTTTTTTTTTTCATTCCTTTTTCTTGGGGATGGTCTTGATTCCTGTCTCCTGTACAATGTCATGAACCTCCATCCATAGTTCATCACTCACTTTGTCTATCAAATCTAGTCCCTTAAATCTATTTCTCACTTCCGTTGTATAGTCATAAGGGATTTGATTTAGGTCATGCCTGAATGGTCTAGTAGTTTTCCCCACTTTCTTCAATTTCAGTCTGAATTTGGCAATAAGGAGTTCATGTTCTGAGCCACAGTCAGCCCCTGGTCCTGTTTTTGCTGACTGTATAGAGCTTCTCCATCTTTGGCTCCAAAGAATATTATCAATCTGATTTTGGTGTCGGCCATATGGTGGTGTCCTTGTGTAGAGTCTTCTCTTGTGTTGTTGGCAGAGTGCGTTTTCTATGACCAGTGCGTTCTCTTGGCAAAACTGTGTTAGCTTTTGCTCTGCTTCATTCTGTAAACCAAGATTAAAATTGCCTGTTACCCCAGGTGTTTCCGGACTTCCTACTTTTTCATTCCAGTCCCCTATAATAAAAAGGACATCTTTTTTGGGGTGTTAGTTCTTGTAGATCGTCATAGAACTGTTCAACTTCAGTTTCTTCAGCATTACTGATCAGGGCATAGACTTGGATTACTGTGATATTGAATAGTTTGCCTTGGAAACAGAGATCATTGTGCCGATTTTGAGATTGTTTCCAAGTATTGCATTTTGGACTTTTTTGTTGACTATGATGGCTACTCCATTTCTTCTAAGGGATTCTTGCCCATAGAAATAGATATAGTGGTCATCTGAGTTAAATTCACCCATTCCAGTACATTTTAGTTTGCCAATTCCCAAAATGTTGGTGTTCACTCTTGCCATCTCCTGTCTGACCACTTCCAAATTGCCTTGATTCATGGACCTAACATTCCAGGTTCTTATGCAATATTGCTCTTTACAGCATCAGCCCTTGTTTCTATCACCAGTTACATCCTCAACTGGGCATTGTTTTTGCTTTGGCTCCATCCCATCATTCTTTATGGAGTTATTTCTCCACTGATCTCTATTAGCACATTGGGCACCTACCAACCTGGGTAGTTCATCTTTCAGTGTCCTATCTTTTTGCCTTTTCGTACTATTTATGGGGTTCTCAAAGCAAGAATACTGATGTGGTTTGCTATTCCCTTCTTCAGTGGACCACATTCTGCCAGACCTCGCCACCATGTCCCATTCATCTTGGGTGGCCCAACACAGCATGGCATAGTTTCATTGAGTTAGGCAAGGCTGTGGTCCATGTGATCAAATTGGCTAGTTGTCTGTGATTGTGGTTTCAGTCTGTCTGCCCTCTGATGCCCTCTCTCAGTGCCTACCATCTTACTTGGGTTTCTCTTACCTTGTACATAGGGTATCTCTTCACGGATGCATTTTGTTGGAGCAGCCGCTGCTCCTTACCTTGAATGTGGGGTAGCTCTTCTCAGCCGCCACCCCTGACCTTGGATGTGGGGTATCTCCTCACGTTGCCACCCCTGACTTGGACGTGGGTAGCTCCTCTCAGCAACTCCTGTGCCACTAAGCTACGGTTTTTCCAGAGTCATGTATGGATGTGAAAGTTGGACTATAAAGAAAGCTGAGTGCCAAAAAACTGATGTTTTTGAACCATGGTGTTGGAGAAGACTCTTGAGAGTCCCTTGGACAACAAGGATATCCAGCCAGTCAATCCTAAGGAAATCAACACTGAATATTTATTGGAAAGAATGATGCTGAAGCTCCAATAACTTTGCTACCTGATGCAAAGAGCCAACTCACTGAAAAAGACCCTAATGTTGGTATAGATTGAGGGCAGGAAAAGACGGTGGCACCAGAGGACAAGACAGTTGGATGGAATCACTATTCAAGGGAAATGAGTTTGAGCAAATTTTGAGAAACAGTGAAGGATGGGGAAGACTGTCATGGTACAGTCCATGGGGTCAGAAAGATTTCGAAACAACTTAGTGACTGAACCATAACAATTGGAAAGCAATATCCACAGCAATCAGATGTGGAAAATAAATAATAGTAATCCAACCTGGAAAGGAAGAAATAAATTATCACTGTTTGAATATAACATGATACTATACATAGAAAATACTAATGATACAACAAAAACCTATTTTTAATGAACTTAATTCATCCGTAGGATACAAAATTAATATAAACAAATCTATTGTGTATCTATACACTAACAATAAACCATCAGTGAATTATCAGAATCAGATATTAAGAAACCAGTCCTCTTTACCATCACATGAAAAAGAAGAAAATATTTAGCAATAAATCTAACCAAGAAGGTAAAATACTGGTGCAGAGAAAATTATAAGAACTGATTAAATGAAATGAACATAAAAGTAACAAATAGAAAGATATTCAATGCTTATAAATTATTAGAATTAATATTGTTAAAATGGTCATTCTACTCAAGACAATCTATAGATTCAGTATAATCCCTAATAAAATGCCAATGTCTTCATTCACATAACCAGAAATAATAATTTTAAATTATGCCTGGTAATACAAAAGAGCCTGATTAGCTTAAATAAACTTGAGAACGAACAAAGGTGTAGGAATCATTCTCCCTTATTTCAAAGTATAGTACAAGGCTATATTAATCAAGATTATGGTATTGGCACAAAAGCAGACACATATCATTAGAACAGTACAAACAGCCCAGAAATGAACCCATACATAGATGGCAAATTAATCTAAGACAAAGGAAGCAAGAATATACAATGGGAAAAAGACAATGACTTCAATAACTGGTTGATGGGAAAAGTAGACAGCTACCTGCAAGTATTGAAATTGGACTACTGTTTCACACTATATATAAAATACACTCAAAATGGATTATAGACATAAATTTATGACCTGAAACAATAAAATTCATAGAAGGAAACATGGGGAGTACACTTTTGACATAAATCTAACAATATTTTTTTGAATATGTCTCCTAGACAAGGAAAGCAAAAGTAAAAATAAACAAATGGGACTACATCAAATGCTGCACAGTAAAGGAAGCTATCAATGTAATGAAATAGCCACCTACTGAATGGGAGAAGATATTTGCAAGTAATATACTTGACTGTTTAGTTGCTAAGTTATGTCCAAGTCTTCACAACCCCATGACTGTAGCACACCATGCTTCCCTGTCCTTCACTATCTCCCAAAGTTTGCTCAAACTCATGCTGATTACATCAATGATACCATCAAACTATCTCATCCTCTGTTGCCCCCTTCTCCTCCTGCTTTCAATCTTTCCAGGATCTTATCCAACGAGTCAGCTTTTCCTATCAGCTGGCCAAAGTATTGGAGAAGTTGTAGTAATCTAAGTATCTATCTTAGATTAGAGACAAATGTCTTAATTTTTTTAACTTAAATTTTATATGTGCTATTGTTGTTTAGTCAGAAAAGGCAATGGCACCCCACTCCAGTACTCTTGCCTGGAAAATCCCATGGATGGAGGGGCCTGGTAGGCTGAAGTCTATGGGGTCTCACAGAGTCGGACACGACTGAAGCAACTTAGCAGATTGTTGTTTAGTTCAGCTCAGTTCAGTTCAGTTCAGTCACTCAGTCATGTCCGACTCTGCGACCCCATGAATCACAGCACCCCAGGCCTCCCTGTCCATCACCAACTCCCAAAGTTCACGCAGACTCACGTCCATTGAGTTAATGTCATTCAGCCATCTCATCCTCTGTCGTCCCCTTCTCCTCCTGCCCCCAATCCCTCCCAGCATCAGAGTCTTTTCCAACAAGTCAACTCTTCACATGAGGTGGCCAAAGTACTGGAGTTTCAGCTTCAGCATCATTCCCTCCAAAGGAATCCCAGGCCTGATCTCCTTCAGAATGGACTGGTTGGATCTCCTTGCAGTCCAAAGGACTCTCAAGAGTCTTCTCCAACACCACAGTTCAAAAGCATCAATTCTTTGGCACTCAGCTTTCTTCACAGTCCAACTCACACATCCGTACATGACCACTGGAAAAACCATAGCCTAGTAGATTCCCTTTAAATGTTTAACAAAGTCTCTTAGTTGTAGTATTCTAGGCACTCTGATAATAGATATTGTTTACAAAATAATTTTCTATATATGGAGATAATAACAATTTTTGAACTTCTGGATATATTAACTTTAAATGTACTTCTAATACAATTTATTTGATAATTTGTATTGTTACATTTATTTCCATGGGTGAGTTTGACCTGCTATTTTTCTGGTAATATCATTCTCAAGTTTTAGAATCAAGAAAATTCTGGTTTAATAAAATGAACTAGGTGCTGAGTAGAGGAGAATTGGTTGTGAATTTGGTTTTATTTCATTTAAAATGTATATAAAAATGATTTTGTTGTTAATCTACAGTAATATGAAGACGAAAGTCCTTTGTTCAGGTATTCTAGTCAGTTATATTTGGCCAAATATTTATTTCTCCATTCTCAGGACCAGACACTATATAGAAGGGAAATACGTGTCAATGTTCTTAAAAACACACAAACAACTTTGACCTAGAAAAATACAGAAATTCATTTTAATAAAAGATTATAAAATTTTATACTGCAATAGAATATGACCAAATATCATGCATCCAGTAAAACTTAGATTTTACACGCACACAGATACATATGGGCTTCCCAGGTGGTGCCAGTGGGAAAGAATCAGCCTGTCCATGCAGGAAATGCAAGAGACACATGTTTGATTCCTGGGTCTGAAAGTTCCCCTGGAGTAGAAAGAAAGGACGATTTGCTCCACTATTCTTGCCTGGAAAATTCCATGGACAGAGGAGCCTGGGAGGCTACAGTCCATGGAGCTGCAAAGAGTTGGAACATAACTGAGCAACTGAGCACACATACAGATACATATATATAATAAGATATGATTTCATAAATGAACAAAGTGGCTATAAAATGATATGTATATTCAAGACAATTTTTTCTAAGGTGTGGCTATGCAGAAATGCATTAAAATGCTGACATTTATATAAAAATATAAATAGTTTTTTCCTGGATTATTAGATTATGAGTGATTGTTACTTTATTTTATTAAATATACTTTATAGTATGATTTATGTCACTTATTAAATTTATTATCATGTTAGCAGAAAAATCAATAAAGCTCTTTTCATGATTTGAAGCTGTAGTTGAAAATATATCATTTTGAAGATGTTATTTTTTTTTTTACTATAGTTTTAGGAGTATAATTAGTATTAGTTTGTGAAAGTTACAGCAGAACAAAGTTTGGCCCATTATGAGAAATTACTCTCTAATAATTATAGCCTAACAAAATGGTCTGGCTTATGAGTCTGGTAACTTTAGTCAGAGTTTCTACAGAACACAGAATCACTTTGTTGGAAAGACTAAATTTCCTATTTTAATATTGAGGACACACACACGTATACACACATTTAACTATACATACACACATATATACCTATACATACACACATATATACCTATACATTCACACACGTACCATATTCTATGCCACTTGAACACTTTTTCATGAAGTGCACAGTAAGTGAAATAAAAATAGATTTTGTAAGTGATAGCAAAATAGCTAACCAAATACTTTTTTTTTATGGTTTTTCTTCCTTTTAGAAGAAAATCCTTTGAAGAAATCATCACAGTCCCTGAACAAATATGATCTCTAGTATATTTGTTAAAAACATTTGGCACCTCAGAAAATTAACAATATAGTTTGGCTTTGAAAGTGTGGGGATCTAAACTTTAGAGATTATTATGTGATTCACTTCAGAGCACATATGCTAAAATTGAAAATGGAGAAAATGTATGGGATAAGACTCAAACATATTGGGTCCTCTTTTCCTTCTACATTTTCTTTGAATTGTTTTATATAAGCTTTGATAAATTTTAACCAAAAAAAATCCCATGAATATTTTTAAAGCTACAAATTTATTCATTTAAAAAAATGGAGGTAAATGGAGGATGAGACAACCCATTTTCATCTGTATTTGTCTGGTATTGACATAAATTTGCTAATCTCTAATATCAAATACTGTAAAATAAATATACAAAACTTCCCACAAACTGCCTAGAGATTGGAATGCAGGGTCAGACAATGCATCTAAAGAAAATTCAAGATAAGGCTTTAGAAAAAGAGATAACTTTTCAGTTGAGTTGTGAAGATAAATAAACAGAGGAGATAGTATTTTGATAACCTAAAAACAATTCTGAAAGGAAAAAGGAAAAAACATTAATAGTGATTTTGAAAAATATTATATGTAGTTGGTTTGACTTTCAGTTTCCCAACTTTAGATCACACTGATAAGATTTCTTGCACATTTAATAGTAAATCTAAGTTTAATACTTATAAGTAGAACAGAAAAAAAAAAACAAAATTTAAACTCCTTGCCACAAAGATAAAAAATTGTACAATTGTTTCATAGTTTATTGTGTATATCTTTGGTTTTAAGCAATTAAAGCAATTTAGTATAATATAATAGTATTATTAAGTACTAAACAAGTCATTATTAAGAACTAAACAAGTTCGTTGATTGGGAAAGGGGAGATCCACAGCTTTTATCCAGATAGAAGAGTTAACACGGACAGCCTGACACCTTCTACTTGTCAATACTTTTTATACTGTTTTAGGAAGAACTTTAATTAGCAGACATCATCAATAAGCATTAGATATGCTAATGGTGACTGAGAGATTTGTCCCTTTGTTATTCTGAGGAAGATATTTTTCAGTCACTAAGGAGGACATGTGCAAGTGGATTCTAAGACATGAAGCAGACTCTTGCACTCCGGATAGAGGAGACATTTTTGCTTTTGTTTCTTGCCTCCATCTCCCTTCTTAGAATTCCTTCTAGCTTTGATCATTTCCTCTGTCTTTCTCCTGAGACCCATTGTGGTGCTTTGCAGATGCAAGTGTCCCTGTACATACTTCTTACACTTTTGGCCTGAAAAGGTGAAGTTTTCTATCTTCAGTCATTCCTGAACACCCTCAATAACCATCAGCACAAGCTTTCACTGAAAATGGAAAATAAACCTATCACTGAGATTCTCTCTTTTCAAGACTCATGGTGCTCTTATTTTCCTTTAGCCCCAGTAAAGGAAGTACAAGAGTAAAATGTTCAGTGCAATTTGCATTGGTGCTTGGGAGTGGCTTTCAGGTCAATTGAGAAAACAAGTGAAAATGAAAGCTTTATACCTACCGACAGGCAAGCTACAGTCCATGGGGTCACAAAGAGTCAGACACGACTGAGCTACTAAGCTTACACATACCTACAGATCCTTCACTGAAGGGTTGTGAAGCAGATCTCCAAATGTTCATATATCATAGAATCAACTATGCGAGTCAAAATTTTTACTAAATTATAGAATTGAAAAGCTACTATCAGACTGAATGTTGGTTAGAGTTATTAATGAAAATTGCATTTTGGTTTTATGCATATAGAAACAATAACACAATTAAGGTATATGACATTAATGATGCAAAATATATTTCTTACCCTGGTCACAGTCATAAAGGACTGAAAGCCATTACTTTAGGACATCCTCCATTGTTGAGGTGTTCGATGTAGTAGCTACCAGCCACATGGGACTATTTTATTTAACTTTAAATTCACTGAATTTAATAAAATGGAGAAATTAGTTTCCCAGTCTTACTTGCCATATTCCAAGTGCTCAGTACTTACATGAAGCTATGGTATTAGACAACTCATAAATCAAATCTTTTCATTATTGCAGAAAGTTCTATTGAATAGTGCTGCTCTAGAAACAATCCAACGCTAAATTTATAGTATTTCCATATGTGTAATCTACACACAATAAAATAACGTCTAACAGCTAATGACACTTGTTTTGAGTTTGTCTTTTGCTGCTATAAATTTTAAGCAATAGTGCTTAATTGGCTGAATAGGCATTGTTAACCTATACAAAAGGATACATTGTTTTAATTAAAGTATGTTCAGTAGCTCAGTCATGTCCGACTCTTTGTGACCCCATGGACGGCAACCCACCAGGATCCTCTGTCCATGGAATTCTCCAAGCAAGCATACTAGAGTGGGTTGCAATTTCCTCATAATTAAAGTATGGTAAGATACAAATATGGCAAGAATACACTGAAGAACTATACAAAAAAGACCTTCATGACCAAGATAATCATGATGATGTGATCATTCACACAAAGCTAGAGCCAGACATCCTGGAATTCAAAGTCAAATGGGCCTTAAAAACATCACTAGGAACAAAGCTAGTGGAGGTGATGGAATTCCAGTTGAGCTATTTCAAATCCTGGAAGATGATGCTGTGAAAGTGCTGCACACAATGTGTCAGCAAATTTGGAAAACTCAGCAGTGGCCACAGGACTGGAAAAGGTCAGTTTTCATTCCAATCCCAAAGAAAGGCAATGCCAAAGAATGCTCAAACTACCGCACAATTGCACTCATCTCACATGATAGTAAAGTAACGCTCAAAATTCTCCAAGTCAGGCTTCAGCAATATGTGAACCATGAACTTCCAGATATTCAAACTGGTTTTAGAAAAGGCAGAGGAACCAGATATCAAACTGCCAGCATCTACTGGATCATCAAAAAAGCGAGAGAGTTCCAAAAAAACATCTATATCTGCTTTCTTAACTATGCCAAAGCCTTTGACTGTGTGGATCACAATAAACTGTGGACAACTCTGAAAGAGATGGGAATACCAGACCCCCTGACCTGCCTCTTGAGAAATCTGTATGCAGGTCAGGAAGCAACAGTTAGAACTGGACATGGAACAACAGACTGGTTCCAAATAGGAAAAAGAGTACATAAATGCTAAATACTGTCACCCTGCTTATTTAACTTATCTGCAGAGTACATCATGAGAAATGCTGGGCTGGAAGAAGCACAGGATGGAATCAAGATTCCTGGGAGAAATATCAATAACCTCAAATATTCAGATGACACCACCCTTATAGCAGAATGTGAAGAAGAACTAAAAAGCCTCTTGATGAAAATGAAAGAGGACAGTGAAAAATTTGGCTTAAAGCTCAACATTCAGAAAATGAAGATCATGGCATCTGGCTCCATCACTTCAAGGTAAATAGATGCAGAACCAGTAGAAACAGTGTCAGACTTTATTTGGGGGGCTCCAAAATGACTGCAGATGGTGATTGCAGCCATGAAATTAAAAGACACTTACTCCTTGGATGGAAAGTTATGACCAACCTAGATAGCATATTAAAAAACAGAGACATTACTTTGCCAACAAAGGTCCATCTAGTTAAGGCTATGGTTTCTCCAGTAGTCATGTATGGATGTGAGAGCTGGACTATAAAGAAAGCTGAGCACTGAAGAATTGATGCTTTTGAACTATGGTGCTGAGAAGACTCTTAAGAGTCCATTGTACTGCAGGTAGATCCAACCAGTTCATCCTAAGGGAGATCAGTCCTGGGTTTTCATTGGAAGGACTGATTTTGAAGCGAAACTCCAATATTTTGGCCACCTAATGTGAAGAGCTGACTCATTTGAAAAGACTTTGATGCTGGGGAAGATTGAGGGCAGGAGGAGAAGGGGATGACAGAGGATGAGATGGCTGGATGGTATCACTGACTCAATGGACATAGGTTTGGGTGGACTCTGGGTGTTGGTAATGGACAGAGAGGCCTGGTGTGCTGCAATTCATGGGGTCGCAAAGAGTTGGACGTGACTGAGCAACTGAAATGAAATGAAAACACAAAACTATGAGGCTGTAACAAATAATGGTTAGAATCATGGACTCTGTGTTTGGGTTACTCAGATTTAAACCTACTATCTACCTTGGTAACTTAAAGTTTACTTATTAAAAAAAAGGAAGTGTAGTTGCTCAGTCATATCCAATGCCTTGTGACTCCATGGACTGTAGTCTACCAGCTTCCTCCGTCCATGGGACTTTCATACAAGAATACTGGAGTGGGTTGCCATTTCCTTCTCCAGGAGATCTTCCCAACCCAGGAATTGAACTTGGGTCTCCTGCATTGTAGGCAAATGCTTTACCGTCTGAGCCACCAGGGAAGCCAGAGAAGTCACCAGGGAAGTTTACTTATATTTAGGGAAAATTATTTTCCTCATGTCAATCAGGTTCAACAATAATTTTGCAAATATTTCATTATTCAATGAAATGGAAGTGGATAATTATCTTCTTATTTTCATTATTAAATCAAATAGAGAGGCATAGCAAAACACATGAAGACACAGGATTCATGTGATAAGTTTCAAAATGAAATTAAGAGTGAGAATTTGTTTTATATATATTTCTATTCCTCAGTTGGTCCACAAAGCAATCAGTTTATTTTACATTGCAGATAGCAATTTTTTGGATAAACTTGTAAAATATTATTGAAATGTGTTTATGCATGCCATATATCTGAAATGATATTTCCTCACTGACTCTAACTACATTTTAATTACATATATTAAGAATAAATAAGAATGCCTTCCTTTACTCTGTTATGAAGATCCAAACCGAACTATATACACATATCCATTGTTTTTTCTAAATGGCCCCAATCTTACAGTATGAATTTCACAAAAAAATCTCATCATTTTGAGTTTGATTTGTGTTTCTTTGTTTCTCTTCATGAAGCTACTAGCAGGAGATCTGGTGGTTGCATACCTACCAACAAAAACTGGGCTAGATCTTCACAATTCTAACAAAAGCTATAATTAAATAGTCTTAAAGGTTATTCTCCATTCTTATGAGAAGAGCTAGGCCCATTGGAATTTTCTCTACAATATTTAGCTTGACCTCTTCTTTGAGAAATAGAATAATTACAGCTCTGGACACATCCAACTAGTGGGATATTAGATGTAACCTGTGGCTTCCCTGGTGGCTCAGATGGCAAAGCATTTGTCTGCAGTGCAGGAGACCTATGTTTGATCCCTGGATTGGGAAGATCCCCTGGCAAAGAGAATGGCAGCCCACTCCAGTATCCTTGCGTGGAAAATCCCATGGACGGAGGAGCCTGGTGGGCTACGGTCCATGGTGTTGCAAAGAGTCGGACACGACTGAGTGACTTCACTTCACTATATTTCACCTTATCAAGGCTTCTATAGAGGGAACATGTTAAATATAACAAAAACTGCTGCAGTTCAGAAATGTAATTGAAAGGAAGTTTTTGGAATTATATTAACAAGATATAAAGAACAGTTCCTCCAGTTCAGAATACCACATATATCCAATAAAACATGAAGATAAGACTTGCTTTAGTTTTAAAAAATGAGCTGGTGGGGAAGGAAGGAAAACAAACGGAGGAGAGAAATAGAGTTAGTTCCAAAGGATGAAGGGATACTGAGTAGTATTTACCCAGATGACATCTGCCAAACCCTAGTGGTTTGAATAAGGCATCAGCTTATAATATGCACATATGTGGAAGCTATGACAAAATCCTGAGTATAAGGGAGAATGAAAGGTCAGGCCAGAGATCTCTCTTACTGGCAACACACACACACACACACACACACACAGAGGATTCTTTGACATCACAGTGAGCAAACCTAGAAAAAACTAGAAAGCAATAAGGTGCTTAATTTCCTGTCTTCATCTTGGCTCTAGGTAAAACAGAAAAAAAAGTATTGATTTTCTTTTTTATCAATCATTATCTTGTTGGTTTCCAAATATTATATCAGATCACAGGTTTGTAAAAAAATCTATCTGTAGATTTTGTCCTGTGGCAGAATTTTAAGTAAATTAGAGATGAACACAATTATTGTATATAAAACATTAGACTAGTTTATAAAAAACATTCAATATATAAATCATTTTGGAGGATATTTGGCTTGATTAAAATACTGGCTTTGTTTGCTAGAAATGCTAGTCATAGTTGTCCCAAATTATACAATTAATTAGAAAGTATCTTAAGGAAATTTAGAAATAGTAAATATATTAATTCAGCTTTTGTGGGTTAGAAAGTTTTAGCTGGAATGAAAGTCTACTTGATGTCATTAGTTTGGGAGATACTAATGTATTGAGGACTGTGACCCTTGAATAATAAAGTAGTTCATCCTGTTTTTGCATTTCAAGATTATGATTTATGCATGTCCTTGTGCTAGATAGCACTAAGCATTGCTCCTTCATTAGTGGTTCCCACTGAAAGTTATGTTTATATTCAAAAATTCTGCCCTGGGATGGATCATATTGTGCGAGAAATAATTACAGTGCAAAAGCAGAGAGCCACTGCTTAAAATGTATTAGAAATTATCTGCTTGATGTGCCTCCCCGTTTCCATAGTGTGATTCTGTCTAATTATCCCTGGGGATCTACTAGACTCTCTGATTATTAAGCAGATAATTTTTTAACACCGGGAAATATTTATTTTAAGTCAGTTATATTGAAGCAGATGTTATAAAAAGAGTATTTCTTAATAAAATTTAGCTATTTAAGGATACCTGAGCACTATCTATTAATTTGGTCAATCAGTTGATGGTACCAGAACACCCATATGACTCTGAAATATAGTTGGAACTGATAAAGTTAAATTTCTGTTCTCCCCAATGTTAAGGTTGCTAGAGATAGACCATACTTCAGATAAACCAATTACTACAGCAAAGCTTTACAAAATTCCTGGTTAACTTCACTGAAGACACGTTGATGGATGCAAACAAAGTTCAACTCAATTTACATGTCTGAAATCTCTGTGCACATAATAGCTCTCTTTGGTGTACTCACTTAGCTTTTGAAAACATTTTTAAAATCTCTGTTATTTAGTTTTCTGCTAATGAGCACAAGAGCACTAGTGGCTGCCTTTATTATCTAATTACTCTGTCCAGTTGTGAAGATTTTAAAAGCATTTTGAACTTAATGTTTTTGCACCAGACTGGGAACTTAGGAGGTTTTTTAATTAAAAGTAGAAGACAAATGTTTATACTTAAATTATCTTTGAAGTAAATGGACAGTTCACAATTGTTTATGAACACAACAAATATTTGAAAATTTCTTAGTAGCTTATTTTTAGTGTGTGAAAAGTAAGTGGATTTACTGAAGATAAGTATTGAGAAAAGAGAAGGAAAACTTCAAAAGGTGCCATATTAAGTGGACAAAACTAAGACCTTACGTGGATGTGAAAATAGAGATAATGCATTTTAAAATTATTCTAACAAATATATATCCTGCCTTATTCAAAAGAAAACCCCAAAACATGAATTTCAGGCAGCACTCAAAAGTACAAATGCTGTTCATCAGATTTTTTTGGTGGAGAAACAAAACAGGTTAAAGATAAAATCAAGTCCAAAAGCAATCCCCAAATAAACAAAAACACAACCAGAGCACAGAAAATCAAACATTAAAACACAAAGTATGGCCATAGGTCATTCATTGTACACTTGCTAGATTTTAGTTTACAAGCAACCAGTGAATATAAGGAATCCCAATGTCCCAATGTTCCAAAGATGAACACAAACTGATTTCACATGATTATTCCTCGCTGTGTTATGTGAAATACAGTTTTCCTGTGAGTAAAGAGGAGTTACAATGATGACAAATGTGCCAATATTGTAATTGTAATAGGGCTATGATGAGTTTCAAAGTGTTGCATTCAATATCTTTCATAAGTCATCCATGACCTGTGTCATATAATACATTCAGTGAAATAAGGTTATCCTAGGTGGTGGAGATTTGAACAGTATGGCTCTGGTGTACATTCTTTGATGGAATGTCTTAATGCAGAAAACCAGATTAACAGAGAGTGAAGTTTTCTAAAAACTACTCTTTAGACCTAGGGAAAGCCAAGTTCTTGGTAATTAGGATGAAGGATGTTTACTTGTGCTCCAACTAAGACCATCCTACCTTCATCTCTATTACACAGTGACTGTTTACTCAGTATTGTTAGAACAGAGTATTCTAGAGCATAATTTTTTAATCACTAATGTAAATTGATTGATAAATGAGCCTTCCAGTCTCCTCCATCCATGGGATTTTCCAGGCAAGAGTACTGGAGTGGGGTGCCATTGCCTTCTCCGGTAGAAAGGTTAAATATCATTCAGGCAGTATTCCCTTGAGGTTATCCATTTCAGCTCAGTTTTGATAAGGACTAAATAGAAGTGAATTGATTTTATGCTCTTCAACATCTATGTGAAATCAGGTCTGTGTTGTACTGGAAAAGAAGGGGGTCATATAATTCAACAATCAGCTAAGCTCAGAATAGATTTCACTTCCCCTTATGAATATTGGTAAGGCTCAAATGGAAAGACCACCCATGAATAGGACAAGATTTTCCTGAAAAGAAAAAGAAGTTGATGTCATGCCAACTCTGAGGCTCAAACTTCTAGGCAATATGTCATATTGTGCTGTATTTAGTCACTCAGTCATGTCCAACTCTTTGAGACCCTATGGACTGTACCCCACCAGGCTCCTCTGTTCATGGGGATTTTCCAGGCAAGAATAGTGGAGTGGGCTCCCATGCCCTCCTCCAGGGGATCTTCCCAACCCAGGGTCTGAATCCAGGTTTCTGACACTGCAGGCAGATTCTTTACCATCAGAGCTACCTGGGAAGCCCAATATGTCATATTAGTTTATCCAAATAATACTGGATTTTATTCAATGTCCATCTTGCCAATTAAATAACATTGGTAAAGTGTTATATCCTTTATTATTTCAGCTGAACACTCAGTTCAGTTCAGTCGCTCAGTAGTGTCTGACTGTTTGTGACCCCATGAATTGCAACACAGCAAGCCTCCCTGTCCATCACCAACTCCCGGAGTTTACTCAAACTCATGTCCATCGAGTCGGTGATGCCATCCAGCCATCTCATCCTCTGTCGTCCCCTTCTCCTCCTGCCCCCAATCCCTCCCAGCATCAGGGTCTTTTCCAATGAGCCAACTATTCGCATAAGGTGGTCAGCTGAACACTAGAAGATCCTTTTTTCAAATGTATCTATAGGTTATTGAACCAGTCAATTTTCTGTTTGTCTGAAGAATCTGTTTGTCTACCAACCAAGCCTAAATAATTACTTTCCATGGTAACAAGTATATATTGGGGTCATTTACCTGCTAAGATTACTTCTACTTCAAGGAAATCAGTCCGTTTGATCTGCATATAGAGGGCAGAGGAACTTTCTGTCCATCATGCCAATGTCTATGCACTTTATTTGTTCAAAGATATTATCAAAGTATCAAGACAAACTTTTAAATTACAGGAAACCAAAGCACTTTCATATTTTGTCCCACACTGTAAAACCATCAAAAGAAAATTCTTCTGATTCTATGTAGGCATATTAAGACAATATGATATTGTCATCTCAACACAAATATTTATTTTAAGTCAAATGCTGAAACATACTTTTTTCTTAAAGAATTATGAGGAATCTAGATTTGTGGTTTAAACAAGAGGAAACTGGCAGACATTTTTGCAGGAGCACCCAATTAGCTAGAAAAGTTCTACTTTGAGGGCAAAGGGACTGAGGTGGAACCATGATCCGTGAAAAAGGATCATAGAGTCACACAAGTCACTAAACTGGTGAAGTTAGGAGGTCATTATACAAAAAAAAGTCCTTGAAGAATTTAGCAACAGAAATTATTATTTGGGACATTATTGAGTAGATTTTTAAAAATTGGTCTGTTTATTCAGGGAACATTACTAGAAATTAGTCAGAAAAATAGCTTTGGAGCTTGGGCTTTTATTTCTCAAACTGGGAAAGCAGTCTCCATAGGCAGCAATCAGAATCCGACCTACAGAGTGCTCATTCACCAAATTCATGCCTTAAGTAATCAATCCCTAGCATCTCACTTCATTGCCAACTCTCAAGAATAAACAGAGTATTTTCACATAGATTTCCCATACTTGAGATTCTTGAGGCATTAATAATACATAGTCAGAGTTAAATTTAAGATCCTTGGTGGCTGCTTCTGAGTTTTGATGTATATGGCAATTGTATCTTTCAGGGTTCTTAGCTGTAGGCAATAGAACCTGACTCTGATTATTATTTAAGCAGAAAATAAATTTTTAAAAGTAGAATGAATAGATCACAAAATACCAGAAGCCTTGAAAACCACATACAGAAAAAGAGTGAGAAAAAAAATGTGAGGTTGCAGTCAGGACCTAAGCCGAAATCATGCCACAGAATGGAAATAGGCCCCAAGCACTGCATACTACACAAAGAGGCTTCCCTGGTTACAGGTTTCTCCTGGAAACATGGGTTCTGTCACCCCAGGCATCAGCATGTGTCTGCTCCATAGTCACCATGGACCATCAGAATTTATTCTCTGCTCTCTCTGTCTCTTTAACATCCTCTATCTTTGTATTTCAATTTCAGAAACTATAGAGGACATTTCTGATGTAAAAAGTCAAGGTTACGTGGCTCATCCTAAATGCAAAGGGAGATTAAAATGTAATCACAGGCATTTTCAGTTTCAAGTGAAAAAGAAGCTCTGCCTCTCACCGAAAGCACCTAATATTTAATGAGTGCATCTTCTGTGTAAGGCACTCTTGTGTGAGTTAAGTTTCATATTATGGAGAAATCATTAAGCAAGGAGAGATTTAGGCAGCTACATCCAATATGCAGAGAAGGGTGACAGAGTCACTTTACTCATGTTCCAGAAAACATTCCAAATAGTGCTATAAATGAGGGATGATTTTTGGAATATTGTTTCCCTGGGGTAAAAATAAAAGTAAAATTCTTCCTAATCTGGTCCAATATGTCACAATTCAGCACCAGGAAGTTTATGCTACAAATACTCTGGTGAAGAATTTTCCATTTGGTCAATGTCTTTGGAAAAATTCCCCATGAAAAGTCAGATATTTCTTTCTTTAATAGCTTCAGAGAGAGTTCAACAGACCAGCCGTATCCTAGCACTCTAGATCCCAGAGAGTAGTGACATTTACCAAACTGCAATGTCAGCTGACTAACAGAAGCTCAGCAAGGCAAAGCACACTCCCTGTAACACACTCTCTGAATTTAGAAGCCTGCACTATAGAAGTGAAATCTAACATTTATAAGGGATTATATGATTTCAACCTTTTTTTCTCTTAGCCAAATTCTTATTCCAGTGTCTGAAAACTGTAGCTGTAGGCAATAGAACCTGACTCTGATTATTATTTAAGCAGAAAATAAATTTTTAAAAATAGAATGAATAGATCTCAAAACACAAGAAGCCTTGAAAACCACATACAGAAAAAGAGTGAGGAAAAGAATGCGAGGTTGCAGTCAGGACCTTAGCCAAAATCATGCCACAGAATGGAAATAGGCCTCAAGCACTGCATACTACACAAAGAGGCTTCCCCGGTTACAGGTTTCTCCTGAGAGAGAAAAACCTGAAAAAGGTGGATTTTTCAGAATTCTTTCTCCTGTTTCACTCACCTGAAAAAGCAGGTGAGTAATCTCATGGCACCAAAGGAAGAATATAAGAGAGAGATTGAGGAGGGGTGGCATTGGGGAAAGAAGAAAGGAGGAGAGGCATGGAGATTAGATAAAACTAGAGAACACAGGAGAAGATCTGATTTTAGAAGAGTGAGTACAAAAACAAAACAAAATGCTCTTAACACCCTTAATCATATAGCCTCTATTCATCCTGGCTGTGTTCACTTTCTTAACCATATTCACTCTTGAAAACAACAACGAAATCAATCCAGATCTCTAAAGTTACTTGTTGAGGGCTATCATTCATATCCCACTTACAGAATCTGCTTTGAAATTTTCAGTCTTATGTATTAATGCCTTAATTATGTTTGACCACTCTATCTTTTTGGAAACTCTCTTCCAAGTTTCTCACCCATCATCCATTGGCTTATAAGTCTCCCAGGAAAGGTTCTCTGACCACTCTCACCTTAAATGTAAGTCCTTAGAAATCTTTCTCCTGTTCTAATCTCATCTACCCTTCTTCCTGAGTGGTTTCATCCATGGCCTCATTTGCCAAAAATACAACTCATGAATTCCTAATCATTAGCTTATTCCTCATTCCTGAGTTCCAGTCTACTAAGACAACTGTCTACAGCTAGATATTTATAATTAAGTCTGCCGGGCCTACAGGAGCCATCCCACGTTGAAGGTCAGGAAGGGCGGCAGTGAGGAGATACCCCTCATCCAAAGTAAGGAGCAGCAGCTGTGCTTTGTTGGAGCAGCCATAAAGAGATACCCCATGACCAAGGTAAGAGAAACCCAAGTAAGATGGTAGGTGTTGCAAAGGGCATCAGAGGGCAGACACAGTGAAACCATACTCACAAAAACTAGTTAATCTAATCACACTAGGACCGCAGTCTTGGCTAACTCAATGAAACTAAGCCATGCCCGCTGGGCAACCCAAGACGGGCGGGTCAGGGTGGAGAGGTCTGGCAGAATGTGGTACCCTGGAGAAGGGAGTGGCAAACCACTTCAGTATTCTTGCCTTGAGAACCCCATGAACAGTATGAAAAGGCAAAATGATAGGATACTGAAAGAGGAACTCTCCAGGTCAGTAGGTGCCCGATATGCTATTGGAGATCAGTGGAGAAATAACTACAAAAAGAATGAAGGGATGGAGCCAAAGCAAAAATAATACCCAGCTGTTGCTGTGACTGCTGATAGAAGTAAGGCCCAATGCTGTAAAGAGCAATATTGCATAGGAACCTGGAATGTCAGGTCCATGAATCAAGCAAATTGGAAGTGGTCAAACAGGAGATGGCAAAAGTGAACGTCGACATTCTAGGATTCAGCGAACTAAAATGGACTGGAATGGGTAAATTTAACTCAGATGACCATTATATCTACTACTACGGGCAGGAATCCCTCAGAAGAAATGGAGTAGCCATCATGGTCAACAAAAGAGTCCGAAATACAGTACTTGAATGCAATCTCAAAAATGACAGAATGATCTCTGTCCATTTCCAAGGCAAACCATTCAATATCACGGTAATCCAAGTCTATGCCCCAACCAGTAACACTGAAGAAGCTGAAGTTGAACAGTTCTATGAAAACGTACAAGACCTTGTAGAACTAACACCCAAAAAAGATGCCCTTTTCATTATAGGGGACTGGAATGCAAAAGTAGGAAGTCGAAAAACACCTAGAGTAACAGGCAGATTTGGCTTTGGAATGTGGAATAAAGCAGGGCAAATACTAATAGAGTTTTGCCAAGAAAATGCACTGGTCATAGCAAACACCCACTTCCAACAACACAAGAGAAGACTCTACACATGGACATCACCAGATGGTCAACACCAAAATCATATTGACTATATTCTTTGCAGCCAAAGATGGAGAAGCTCTATACAGTCAACAAAAACAAGACCAGGAGCTGACGGTCGCTCAGATCATGAACTCCTTATTATCAAATTCAGACTTAAATTGAAGAAAGTAGGGAAAACCGCTAGACCATTCAGGTATGACCTAAATCAAATCCCTTATGATTATACAGTGGAAGTGAGAAAGAGATATAAGGGCCTAGATCTGATAGATAGAGTACCTGATAAACTATGGAATGAGGTCCGTGACATTGTACAGGAGACAGGGATCAAGACCATCCCCATGGAAAAGAAATGCAAAAATGCAAAATGGCTGTCTGGAGAGGCCTTACAAATAGCTGTGAAAAGAAGAGAAGTGAAAAGCAAACGAGAAAAGGAAAGATATGAGAATCTGAATGCAGAGTGCCAGAGAAGAGCAAGAAGAGGTAAGAAAGCCTTCTTCAGTGTTCAATGCAAAGAAATAGAGGAAAACAACAGAATGGGAAAAACTAGAGATCTCTTCAAGAAAATTAGAGATACCAAGGGAACATTTCATGCAAAAATGAGCTCGATAAAGGATAGAATTGGTATGGACCTAACAGAAGCAGAAGATATTAAGAAGAGGTGGCAAGAATACACAGAAGAACTGTACAAAAAAGATCTTCACTACCCACATAATCATGATGGTGTGATCACTCATCTAGAGCCAGACATCCTGGAATGTGAAGTCAAGCAGGCCTTAGAAAGCATCACTATGAACAAAGCTGGCAGAGGTGATGGAATTCCAGTAGAGCTATTTCAAATCCTGAAAGATGATGCTGTGAAAGTGCTGCACTCTATATGACAGAAAATTTGGAAACTCAGCAGTGGCCACAGGACTGGAAAAGGTCAGCTTTCATTCCAATCCCAAAGAAAGGCAATGCCAAAGAATGCTCAAACTACCGTACAATTGCACTCATTTCACATGATAGTAAAGTAATGCTCAAAATTCTCCAAGCCAGGCTTTAACAATATGTGAACTGTGAACTCCCTGATGTTCAGGCTAGTTTGAGAAAAGGCAGAGAAACCAGTGATCAAATTACCAACATCCACTGGATCATCAAAAAAAGCAAGAGAGTTCCAGAAAAACATCTATTTCTGCTTTATTGACTATGCCAAAGCTTTTGACTGTCTGGATCACAATAAACTGTGGAAAATTCCGAAAGAGATGGGAATACTAGACCACCTGACCTGCCTCTTGGGAAACCTATATGCAGGTCAGGAAGCAACAGTTAGATCTGGACATGGAACAACAGACTGGTTCCAAATAGGAAAAGGAGTACGTCAAGGCTGTATATTGTCACCCTGCTTGTTTAACTCATATGCAGAGTACATCATGAGAAATGCTGGGCTGGAAGAAACACAAACGGGAATCAAGATTGCCGGGAGAAATATCAATAACCTCAGATATGCAGATAACACCACCCTTATGGCGGAAAGTGAAGAGGAACTAAAAAGCTTCTTGATGAAAGTGAAAGAGGAGAGTGAAAAAGTTGGCTTAAAGCTCAACATTCAGAAAACGAAGATCATGGCATCCAGCCCCATCAATTCATGGGAAATAATGGGGAAACAGTGGAAACAGTGTCAGACTTTATTTTGGGGGGCTCCAAAATCACTGCAGATGGTGATTGCAGCCATGTAATTAAAAGACGCTTACTCCTTGGAAGAAAAGTTGTGACCAACCTGGATAGCATATTCAAAAGCAGAGACATTACTTTGCCGACTAAGGTCCGTCTAGTCAAGGATATGGCTTTTCCAGTAGTCATGTATGGATGTGAGAGTTGGACTGTGAAGAGGGCTGAGTGTCAAAGAATTGATGCCTTTGAACTATGGCTTTGGAGAAGACTCTTGAGAGTCCCTTGAACTGCAAGGAGATCCAACCAGTCCATTCTGAAGGAGATCAACCCTGGGATTTCTTTGGAAGGACTGATTTTTAAGCTGAAACTCCAATACTTTGGCCACTTCATGTGAATAGTTGATTCATTGAAAAAGACTCTGATGCTGGGAGGGATTGGGGGCAGGAGACGAAGAGGACGACAGAGGATGAGATGGCTGGATGGCAATACTGACTTGATGGATGTGAATCTGAGGGAACTCCAGGAGTTGGTGATGGACCGGGAGACCTGGCGTGCTGCGATTCATCGCGTTGCAAAGAGTCGGACACAAATGTGCTACTGAACTGTCATGAACTGAACTGAGCTGAACTGAACTGCCATAGTAACACTGCATGTTGTGTATTAGTTACTCAGTCGTGTCCAACCATTTGCCAGCCCCTGGACAGTAGCTTGCCAGGCTCCTCTCTCCATGGAATTCTCTAGGTAAGAATACTCTAGTGGGTTGCAATTCCCTTTTCCTGGGGATCTTCCCAAATCAGGGCTCAAACGTGAGTCTCCCTCATTGTAGGCAGATTCTTCACCATCTAAGCCACGAGTAAAGCCCACCCTCCCCTTCCATTTATGATTTTAAGACATTAGCAATTATTATTCCTTGCTTCTCTGCACACCCATGCCTGGCAAGACTATCTCCAGAATTAAAAATCTCCACCAAAATGCTTGAGCTAGCTATAACTAACCTATGGTTAGTTAATTTTTTAAAAGTACTATTTTATCTGTTATTCAATGAAACAACTTAGCATTTAAGATGTGCCATAAAAAAGTTGTAAACACATTTTATTTCAACATACCTTGAGCAGCATCATCATTGTTATCATCATAATTTCATCAATCCACAAACATTTATTAGGCATAAATTTTTAGGAATTAGAATATAATGGTAAGAAATACTGATCTGGTCCCACACTTACAATCTAGCAGAGTAAAACAAAGCTTTACACAGTAGATCATGATTTAAAATATGTTCAGTTATACCATGTATTTAGTATAGCTTTCTTTTGACTTTCTATCTCATAATTTAATTTTTTTTCTGGTTTTGTTAGGTCAGATGCTCAAGCAATAATATCTATTATTTAATCAGTTGTTACTGGTTTGCTGAGTGACTGAATTGAACTGAACTGACCTACCATAGAAATAACACTTTCAAAGGAGGGAATGGATAGGTAGGTTATTTCATTTTAAGCATAGCACAGCATAGTTTGCCATCTCTCTGCAAACTGCTGGTTAAAAACCAAACCTCAAAAGGAACTCTCATTCACCACTGTGGGAATGTAAAATGGTACAGACACATTGGAAAAACATCTGGCAGTTTCATACAAAGCTAAATATAGTTTTACCATATGATCCTGGTATTGTGTTCATAGATTTGTACCAAATTATTTGAAAACATGCTGATATGGAAACATGCATGCAAAATTATGGAAGCTTTATTCATAATTGCCCCAAACTGACAGCAACCAAGATGTTCTTGTTAGGTGAATAGAAAACAAAACTATGAGTAACATTCTATTTAATGATAAAAATAGATGAGTTATTAAACCATGGCAAGATATAGATTAACTCTAAATGCATAATCCTGAATGAAACAAACTGAAAGTGAAAGTTAATTAGCTCAATCGTGTCCAACTCTTTGCAACCCCATGGATGGTAGCCTACCAGGCTCCATGATCCATGGGATTTTCCAGGCAAGAATACTGAAGTGGGCTGCCATTTCCTTCTCCAGGGGAGCTTTCCAACCCAGGGATTGAACCCTGGTCTCCTGCATTGCAGACAGACGCTTTACCTTCTGAGCCACTAATCTAGTCTATCAACCTAAACAGCCTACATAAAGTATATACCACTCATGTGACATTTTAAAAAAGGCAAAACTATAGAAATGGTAAACAGATGAATGGTTTCCAGTAGTTTAGGGAAAGAGGGGGATGTTGAGGAGATAAAGGATATAGGATATTTTAGGGCAGTACAATTATTCTGTACAATATGGTAATGTTGGTAAGAGGAAACCAAATAAGACATTAGGCACTGAGAGAGCACATCAGAGGGCAGACTGACTGAAACCACTATCACAGACAACTAGCCAATCTGATCATGTGGACCACAGCCTTGTCTAAATCAATGAAACTAAGCCATATCATGTGGGGCCACCCAAAGAGGGAGGGGTCATGGTGGAGAGGTCTGGCAGAATGTGGTCCACTGGAGAAGGGAATGGTAAAACACTTCAGTATTGTTGCCTTGAGAACCCCATGAACAGTATGAAAAGGCAAAAAGATAGGACACTGAAAGATGAACTCCCCAGGTCAGTAGGTGCCAAGTATGCTACTAGAGATTAGTGGACAAATAACTCCAGAAAGAATGATGGGATGGAGCCAAAGCAAAAACAACACTCAATTATGGATGAGACTGGTGATAGAAGCAAGGTTCAATGCTGTAAAGAGTAATATCGCATAGGAACCTGGAATGTTAGATCCATGAATCAAGGCAAATTGGAAGTGGTCAAACAGGAGAGGATAAGAGTGAATATCAACATTCTAGGAATCAGCGAACTAAGATGGACTGAAATGGGTGAATTTATATATGGTTATCTACTACTGTGGTCAGGAATCCCTCAAAAGAAATGGAGTAGCCAGGATAGTAAAAAAGAGAGTCCGAAATGCAGTACTTAGATGCAGTCTTAAAAATGACACAATGATCTCTGTTTGTTTCCTAGGTAAACCATTCCAAATCATGGTAATCCAAGTCTATGCCCCGACTAGTAATGCTGAAAAAACTGAAGTACAATTCTATGAAGACCTACAAGATCTTCTACAACCAACACCCAAAAAAAGATGTCCTTTTCATTATAGGGGACTGGAATGCAAAAGTAGGAAGTTAAGAAACACCTGGACTAACAGGCAAATTTGGCCTTGGAGAACAGAATGAAGCAGGGCAAAGGCTAATAGAGTTCTGCCAAGAGAACGAACTGGTCATAGCAAACACCCTCTTCCAACAACACAAGAGAAGACTCTACACATGTCATCATCAGATGGTTGACACCAAAATCAAAATCAGATTGATTGTATTCTTTGTAGCCAAAGATGGAGAAGCTCTATGTAATCAGCAAAAACAAGGCTGGGAGCTGACTGTGACTCAGATCATGAACACTTTATTGTCAAATTCAGACTGAAATTGAAAAAAGTGTAGAAAACCACTACACCTTTCAGGTATGAGCTAAATCAAATCCTGTATGACTATACAGTGGAACTGAGAAATAGATTTAAGGGACTGGATCTGACAGACAGAGTGCCTGATGAACTATGGATGGAGGTTTGTGATATTGTACAGGGATCAAGATCATCCTCCAAAAAAAAAAATGCAAAAAAGCAAAATGGCTGTCTGACGAGGCCTTACAAATAGCTATGAAAAGAAGGCACGTGAAAAGCAAAGGAGAAAAGGAAAGGTATACCTATTTGAATGCAGAGTTCCAAAGAATATCAAGGAGAGATGAGAAAGCCTTCCTCAGCAATCAATGCAAAGAAATAGAGGAAAACAACAGAATGGGAAAGACTAGAGATCTCTTCAAGAAAATTAGAGATACCAAGGGAATATTTCATGCAGAGATGGGCTCAATAAAGCACAGAAATGATATGGACCTAACAGAAGTAGAAGATATTAAGAAGAGGTGGCAAGAATACCCAGAAGAACTGTAAATCATGATGACATGATCACTCACCTAGAGCCAGACATCCTGAAATGTGAAGTCAAGTTGGCTTTAGAAAGCATCACTACAAAGAAAGCTAATGGAGGTGATGAAATTCCAGTTGAGCTATTTCAAATCCTGACAGATGATACTGTGAAAGTGCTGCACACAATATGCCAGCATATATGGGAAACTCAGCAGTGACCACAGGACTGGAAATGGTCAGTTTTCATTCCAATCTCAATAAAAGACAATGCCAAAGAATGTTCAAACTACTGCACAGTTGCACTCATCTCACACGCTAGTTAAGTAATGCTCAAAATTCTCCAAGCCAGGCTTCAGCAATATGTGAAACTTGAACTTCCAGATGTACAAGCTGGTTTTAGAAAAGGCAGAGGAACCAGAGATCAAATTGCCAACATCTGCTGGATCATTGAAAAAGCAAGAGAGTTCCAGAAATACATCTATATCTGCTTTCTTGACTATGCCAAAGCCTTTGACTGTGTGGATAGCAATAAACGGTGGAACATTCTGAAAGAGATGGGAATACCAGACCACCTGACCTGCCTCTTGAGAAACATGTATACAGGTCAGGAAGCAAAAGTTAAAACTGGACATGGAACAACAGACTGGTTCCAAATAGGAAAAGGAGTACATCAAGGCTGTATATTATCACCCTGCTTATTTAACTTATATGCAGAGTACATTATGAGAAACGCTGGGCTGGAGGAAGCACAAGCTGGAATCAAGATTTCTGAGAGAAATTTCAATATCCTCAAATATGCAGATGACACCACCCTATGGCAGAATGTGAAGAAGAACTAAAGAGCCTCTTGATAAAAGTGAAATAGGAGAGAGAAAAATTTGGCTTAAAGCTCAACATTCAGAAAAGGAAGATCATGGCATCCGGTCCCATCATTTCATGGCAAATAGATGGGAAACAGTGGAAACAATGTCAAACAATGGGGGGGCTCCAAAATCACTGCAGATGGTGATTGCAGCCATGAAATTAAAAGACACTTACTCTTTGGAAAGAAAGTTATGACCAACCTAGACAGCATATTAAAAAGCAGAGACAAAAAAATAAATAAATAAATAAATAAAATAAAATAAAAAGCAGAGACATTACTTTGTCAACAAAGGTTCATCTAGTCAAGGCTATGGTTTTTCCAGAGGTCATGCATTGATTGAGAGTTGGACAAAAAGAAAGCTGAGTGCAGAAGAATTGGTGTTTTTGAACTGTGGTATTGCAGAAGACTCTTGAGAGTCCTTTGGGCTGCAAGGTGATCCAACCAGTCCATCGTATCAGAGATCAGTCCTATGTGTTCCAATACATTGGCCACCTGATGCAAAGAGCTGACTCATTTGAAAAGACCCTGATGCTGGAAAAGTTTGGACAGGAGGAGATGGGGACGACAGAGGATAAAATGATTGGATGGCATCACTGGTTCGATGAACATGGGTTTGAGTGAACTCTGGGAGTTGGTGATGGACAGAGGCGCCTGGCATGCTGTAGTTCATGGGGTTACAAAGAGTCGGAGATGACTGAGGAAGTGAACTGAACTGAACTGAGCTGCAAGATTAAAGACAAAAAGAAATGTATAGATGCACTGTACCATATTGGTAAATCTCTTTCCTATTAAAGTACTGGTCAACTATTCTGAAACCACTATAGATATATATATATTAGAACTGAATAAATAAGCATATACATATTGTCAGATTTCTCACTGATTTTTAATTCATTTAGGAATAAAATTACCATATGATCTAGCAATTCCACTCCTGGATATTAAATATACCTTAAACAATTTACAGCAGGGTATTAAACAGATACTTATACTCCACATTCACAACATCATTATAATACCCAAAATGTGGAAGCAACCCAATGGAAAATTATTCATCCTTGAAATGGAAGGAAATTCTGACACATGCTACAACATGACTAGACCTCAAAGAAATATACTACATGAAAGAAGCCAGCCACAAAGGACAAATATTTTGTGATTCTATTTATACAAGGTATCTAAAACACTCAGATTCATAGAGACAGAAAGTAGATTGCCAGGACCTAGGAGGGAGTAGGAAGTTATTGTTTAATGAATATAGAGTTACATTTGGGGAAGATGAAAAACTTTATGGAGATAGATGGTGGTGAAGATTGCATAATAATGTGAATGTACATAATACCACTGAACTGTATACTTAAAAATAAAGTGCTAAATTTCATTTTATGTCTATTGTGCTATAATAAAATAAGTAATAAGTCAGTCCTTAACTCATGGCATGGAATGGTTGAGTAAACTGTATGTACATTAAGTCTATTCTTGGAGCATTTAAAAAGTTTATTATATTTAAGTATATAGAGGAAAAAAACTGGACAAACACTGATATTAGGCCTTTAGTGATTGCACATTTTTGAGAAAACTGTAATTCTGTGAGTAAGGAAACAAAAAGAATATGAGGTTTAAGTGTTTACCAGCAGATAACTGCCTTCTCTTTCATCAGTAATATAGAAGACACCCCATTAAACAAACATATTGCCCTCTTTGCTACCTCCATCTGCCCCTTAACCCATATTATTACTTGCATCAATCTTGAGTCACACAGAATTACTTAAGCCTCTCAGAGCTATGTTCTCTGACTTTTAGTATCGTACACTTCCCTCCCATAGCGTATTTGCTGCTCCATAAGTAATTTAGATAGAAAATTCTTCTAGCAAAAGGCCTGTTAAGTTTCACTATTGTTTTCACTCATTAAGTTGAGACAGTAAAGGAATAAAAATTCCATAACAAAACTGAATAACATATTCTGTAAAAGCCATTGTTCATTTTATATTGAAAATTTTATATTGAAGTCTTAGAAAAATTCTAGTTTGAATGCTATTGTAAGGTAATTTTCCATTACAAAATACAGACTTAGAGCTGTAGATGTGTGGATACATGTGCCATTTTTTTGTCCTCAATCTCACAGAGGCATTTCCAATCTTCAATGGCCATAGTACCAGTCATACATTCATCACACAGAGATGGAAACCAGCCCACTCTTCTGTGTGATATGTGTTAAACAGTGGTAATTTTCATTCCATGAAATAAACTATTGCAGAGGTGAGTACACCCTAAAATAACACTGAGTCAGGGAAAAAGATTACATAAAAACATTACCTTAATGAATAACTGTTCAATAAATATTTCTCATGGAATCAGATAAATCCAGGATTTCTTTTGCACTCTTATTAGGTAGTTGGAAGAGATGAATATAATTATGGAGAATGGGCCAGATGGCACATTTGAAACCCAGTGGGATAAACCAGATGGAATGCTGTTATTTTGCCCATTTATCTATGAATAGAAAATAGGTAGGGGGATGGTTCTGGAGCCTGTTGATAATAATGATATTCTGAAGATTTCCTCTTGTTTCTGTGGTGGGTATATGTATAAGTGTTTGTGAGTTTGATGTAGCTCTAGTAATGCAAAATAGGAAAAGTGAGCGGAAGGCAGTTTGCATCATTTTACAGATTCCTTCTGAAAACCTGTGAAAAAAAGATGTACCAATTTTAAATAATTATGAGGAAAAAAAGAAAGCAAACTGTCAAACATTTTGAGCTAATTAGCATTTGTCAGTGTAATATTCTGTAGGCTACTTTATGTGAGCTGTGACTCTGTATGCGGTGTTTGTGTATGTGAGAGAAAATAAAAATAGAAATTAGGTTCCAAAGGGAGCATTTTTACATAGGGAAATGAAGTGGCTTTTTTAGAAGTAAAGACTTGGTGGGTTACTGGGATTTTACCACTTATCTGATTGTTTGTACATTCAAGCGCAATAGTCGTTTACAGTTTGCACCTTGAAAAAGGGGTAGAAATTTTCAATGTTTAGTTAGTTAGTTTTTTTTTTTTTTAAGGGGGTAGAGATTTGCTGGATTTTCTTTGACTCAAATAACAAACACATTTACAGTGTAGAAATCCAGAACACACACATACAAAAATTACATCAAATAATACCTATGCTTGCTAAAAACATGTACTGTTAAAGTTTCTATTATATTTTTTCTTTCTTCTAGTTATTATTTAGTTGTCAGTTGTATCTCCTTAAAATGATTTTGTGACTTATTTATAGGATACAATTATGAAAGCATTGCCATAGAGAATGATTTTGCTAAAATGCTCATCCTTAATATTGAATATCTTACTTCTTTTTTTCACATTTCTGGTTATCAAAGTCAAAAGTTCCTAAAATAATCTTTCCTCTCAATATAAGCCCTAATGGTTATGTGTCAATTGTACTACTACATTTTGCTGTTCCTTGTTTGTTTAAAGATAAATGTTTCCTTAAAGAAGAGACACTTGCTAAAAAGCAGACAAGTTAATTAACAAACTACAATCTAGTTTGTTCTAATATAGGAACATTGCATTGCCTCATGTAAAAACTAGTAAGAGTAATGGGAAGCAAGTTTTAGGCAGTGGTCTTCCTCTAAACTTGTCAATTGCGGTTTTGCTCAAGCTTTAACCTTAAGGCAGATCAAAAAGTGAGCCAGGCAGACCATGCATTTCAGCACTGATCTCCGCCCCCTGAAGACCCAGCGAGTCAGGCTAGTGTGGTTCACATTGCTTCAACCTCCCTCTCACTGCCTCTTTGTGCACCAGCATTTTTCAAGTTTAATTCCTTGCTCCTGCCCTTCTTATCATTGTGATTTTACTTTAACCTTGAGCTCAGTAGTCCCACTTGGTATAACTCTGTTACTTGAAGCAACAAGCAAGTTTTCTTTCAAGTTAGGAACTTTTTATACCAGTTTTTTGATGAAAATATTTTACTGCTGGAAACTGCTCTAATTCCCTCATAAAACTTAGTTTACAATCCTGGTTTCCAGAGGCCTTTCCCACCTGCAAGGTTCTTTTGAATAGGCTGCTTTATTCGCTTATCTATAGGGTGCTTTCAAAATGCTTCTGTGAAGATGTGTGCCTCTGTGCCCCATGAAACCTTTCCAAGCAGAGTAAGACCGAATAAGGCTAATGGGAAACTAGAATCAGGTTTAACTAATGACCCAGGATGTAAAATATTAAAGAGGTAATACAATTGACTATTTAAAAGACTAATTGTGCTCTTTTATGATCTTTGTTCACTATTTACCCAATTACCTTGCGGCAGGATATGATTGTGTATCCATTAAGCATGTGCTAAATGGACTTTGTTGTTAAGTTTTATTTGATTATCACTCTAAACTTTATTCATGTTTATATAGCTTTCAAAGTTCATTGCTCATTTAGCATCTGCTCGCAATTTAAAAATTCCTGGGAAATTGCTGCATACTTAGGAATTATGGGCAACTTGGCACCAAAGAGTACTCAGATCCCTGAGTTCTAGACTTGACTCATCCAAGAGTGAGTTGTATGACCTTTGGGCAGGCTATTTAACATCTTAGATCTTTAGTTTCTCTAAATAAACAGTAACTGATATAGTAGATATGATTTTATAGTGTTATTCCTAGCAAGAAAGCAAAAGAGAGAGGGTGAGATCTGCTTTGGCCATCATGTTTTTTAAGTATGAATAAAAGAGAGGATTAGCCAGCAAAACAACAAACTATTAGATACTGTCTGAATCAGTATGTATTAAATAATTTGGTTGAAAATTTTCCCTTAATTGATCACAGTTTACAATTGAAGTTAGGTTTTACACAGTTAAAATGAATGGAGAATGGATAAGAGAATTGAACACTAGCTTCTTGTTTTTAATATATCTTTCTGATTGAAGCTTTTCTTGAGGACATTCCTATGGTTTTAGTGTGAAAGTTGATGGAGTATTCAAAACATCTGGTTTTGGGGACAACATAGTAGTCTGTCATATTTATTTGAACTCTATAGTTTTTTCCATAGACTAAAGGAAATAGTCAAAGTGTATGTTATACAGCAATATAATTATATTGTTACTATATTGTATAAAACATATGTTAAATATGTAAAATAAAGTAAGAACATGGTTTTAAACAAATAGGTAAATAAATTTTAAGGTATCCTGGATACATTAGCTTGAATCAAGGAGGAAAACAAAAAGAACACTTTAGAAATTTTTTTTTCTATATTGTATTTTAGATAGTAGATAATTTATCTACAAACTTGTAACATTTTTTGCAATGAGCGGAAATATTTAGACAAGTGACATTATTTTCTAAATGTCATTAATATAAACTGCTCAGTTCATTTAGGGTTGTATTTAAAATTTCAATTTCTACTTTCATACCACAGTTCCCTTAAAAAACTTTGCCATTGATGTCAGGAGAGGTTAATTGTTTCCTCATATGGTAATGTTGTTACAGTATTTAATATTCAAAGATGTGGAATCATTTAATTTTCAAAATGTTTTATTCTTGGCAACCTACACATATTTCTTTCTCATTATAAATCAGATTTTCCTGTAGATTAAATTATATTTATAGTTTGTGTTCAACTTATTTTTTAACCTTATATTTAATAGTCTGTGTTCCTAATATTTTTTTCTCTTAAATTTTATTTTTTCCTATCAATAGTTTTTGTGCTCTAGTCCTAAAAATAGTTTGATTATTCCCTTTAATTAGGGTGTTGAGTCTTGGTTTCACAGAACTTGAAACATTTCTCTTGTTATATTTTACTAGTTTCCATGACAATACTAGCATCTTCCTATTTGCCTTCCTTAGCTTTAAAAAAAAAATTGACAGATATCCCTTATTCAGTATTATTTACCAAATTAAATAATTCAACAAAAATTTATTTTTATTTTTTTGGTATTAAAAATAATTTTTTAATTATCGAAAGCATCCATGACACTAACAGCACAATTTAAATAAGCATATCATTTCAAGATATGGCAAGTCAACTGTCCAATCTGATATTTAAGATCTATGTATAATAAATCATGTTTGATATTAAATCTTCTTATGAAGAAAAAAATCACAGTTTCCAAATTGCAAACAGAGGAGGTATGTGAGGAAAGATAACAAAGACAGATTTCATACTCAGAATGAAAATAAAACCAGTCCTCTAAAGGCAGGGAGGAGAAGGCAATGGCAACCCACTCCAGTACTCTTGCCTGGACAATCGCATGGGCAGAGGAGCCTGGTAGACTGGGATCCATGGGGTCGCTAAGAGTCGGACATGACTAAAGTGACATAGCAGCAGCAGCAGCAGCAGCTAAAGGCAGGGAAATGACAGAGGAAAGAAACAGACATTGTCAAAGTATACACACACGAATGACATTTAGAAAGTTTAAGGAGCCTTTGCAAGTTCTTTCCATTTCATAGTGAGCTCATTTGCGTTATCCTTGCCTAACCCTTGGCATTGGTCTGGTATAAGGACAGACTTAACTCTTTGCAGCAGCACTAATGTTATTAATTCTCCATCAGTAACAATAGTGATGATGTAGCTCATCCCACTTGGTAATTGTCATGGTCAGTACTGGACTTAGTCACTGAAGTAGGGTAATACTTGGGGTGGGCTTCCATGGTGGCTCAGATGGTAAAGCATCCACATACAATGTGGGAAACCTGGGTTCAATCTCTGGGTTGTAGGAGAGCATGGCAATTCACTCCAATATTCTTGCCTGGAGAATCCCCATGGACAGAGGAGCCTGGAGGACTACCCATGAAATCATAAAGAATCAGACACAACTGATCGACTAAGCACAATACTTGGGGTACTGAATGAGAAATAGGCTAAGGATTATGCTGCAAATAGTCCAGGAATGCCAAGTCAGGATAAAAAGGATATGAATGTCATGAGTAATTATATCTCATGAGTGGCTCATGTCATTTCTGCATAGAATGTTTCATTCGGTTTCTCTTATTCCTCTTCACCAGCTATCAGTTTTGTCCTTTCTTCAGTCCACACTTACCACAAAATCCTTTCTCTCCACCTAGAAATATTCTACTTTGCATTTAAAGTTTTTGAGCCTCCAGCTAAAGGACACTTCCTGGCATTTGGGTTTATAAAGTGAACACAGGCATGCTAATTATTTTTGCAATTTTATTCTCTTTAATAAGGTCCCCTAAGCATTGCCCTGATTTCAAAAGGATAAAGATGTATCCAGGCTCAGAATTTGCTAAAAATCTTTTTTAATAAATCCTTGATCCAAATGACTCAGTTTAAATCATATTAAAGTACAGCAGCTATTGCAGATTAATATCTTGAATTTAATTTTTTAAATTACTGATTATATGTACAAACCTCTCCATCAGTTTATATTCAATTATTTGATAATATCAATTAGTTAATATTATTGATAACTGTGTATTTAATGATCCTAAAAATAAATATTCATTTTTAATATTCTGACAACTAAACCTTGATCATTTTCTTTCTCATTTCAAGTAGTTAGATTGGCATTTATTATTCTAAACATCATGTCCTTGGATGCCTTACACTAACTTTTCCTAATATTATGGCATTGTTCTTTTAATTTTTAAATTATTTTTAGAAAAATTCCTATTTTCTTTTTATTTTTAATTGGAGGATAATTACAATATTGCATTGGTTTCTGGCATACATCAATATGAATCAGTCATAGGTATACGTATGTCCTCTCCCTCTTGAACCTCCTTCCCACCTCCCACCCAATCCCACTCTCTAGTTTGTCACAGAGCACTAGTTTTGAACTCCCTGCATCATATATCAAATTCCCACTGGATATCTATTTTACATATGGTAATGTATATGCTTCAATGCTATTCTAGCAAATTGTCTCACCCTTTCCTTCCCCAACTGTGTGCACAAGTCTCTTATTTATCTGTTTCTCTTTTGCTGCCTTGAAAATAAGTTCATTAGTACAATCTTTCTAGGTTCCATATACATGCATTAATATACGATACTTGTTTTTCTCTTTAGGACTTAACTTCACTGTGTATAATAGGCTCTAGGTTCACCTACCTCATTAGAACTGACTCAAATGCATTCCTTTCTATAGCTGAGTACTGTTCCATTTATATATGTACTACATGTTCTTTGTCCTTTCATCTGTCAATGGACATCTAGGTTGCTTCTGTGACCTAGCTATTATAAATAGGGCTGCAATGATTTTTTTTTTTAATACATATGGGTGTTCATTGGAAGGACCTATGCTAAAGCTGAAACTCTAATACTTTGGCCACCTCATGCAAAGAGTTGACTCATTGGAAAAGACTCTGATGCTGGGAAGGATTAGGGGCAGGAGGAGAAGGGGAGGACAGAGAAAGAAATAGTTGGATGGCATCACCAACTCAATGGACATGAGTTTGAGTGAACCCCAGGAGTTGGTGATGGACAGGGAGGCTTGGCATGCTGCGATTCATGGAGTCGCAAAGAGTCGGACACGACTGAGCGACTGAACTGAATTGAACTGAACTGATGGTTATACGATTGTTAGATGAACATTTGTAATTGTCCTGTTTGTGTATGTTTTTACTATTTTCAGCATAAAAAATTGATAACCTTACTGGGATTCCCTTGTATGTTATATGCTGCCTTTCTCTGTTGCTTTCAATATTTTTCTTTGCATTTAATTTTTGTCAGTTTGGTTAATATGTGTCTCAGCACATTCTTCCTTGGGCTTATCATGTATGGGACTCATTGTGCTTCTTCAATGTGGGTGAATGTTTCCTCCTCCATTGTAGGGAATTCTTCAGCTAAAATCGCTTCAGTTATTTTCTCAGGTCTTTTTCTTTTCTTTTTCTGGGACCACTATAATGTGAATGTTGGTGTAAATGTTTAATATTGTCCCAGAGGTCTCTGAGATTTTCCTCTTTTCTTCTCATTCTTTATTTTTTTATTCTGTTCTGTGGCAGTGCTTTTCAACACTCTGTTTTCCAGCTCAAGAGTCATAGATGAGAAAACAAACTTATAGCTACCGGGGAGAGGGGGATGGAAGGAGAATAAATTGGGAGATGGAGATTGATATACATACAATACTATATATAAAATAGATAACTAATAAAGACCTGCTGTATAGCACATGGAGTTCTACTCAGTACTCTGTAATGACTTATATGGGAAAAGAATCTTAAAAAGAGTAGACATATTAATGTGTATAACTAATTCACTTTGTCACAAAACATAAATTAATACAACATTGTAAATTGACTATACTCCCATAAAAATTAGGCAAAAATTAAAACTATTTCTTCAACCTGGTTAATTTTTTTTGATGCTTTTATTTATTTATTTATTTATTTTAATTTTTTTTTTAGTTTTTTATTTTTTAAATTTTAAAATCTTTAATTCTTACATGCGTTCCCAAACATGAACCCCCCTCCCACCTCCCTCCCCATAACATCTCTCTGGGTCATCCCCATGCACCAGTCCCAAGCATGCTGTATCCTGCGTCAGACATAGACTGGTGATTCAATTCTTACATGATAGTATACATGTTAGAATGCCATTCTCCCAAATCATCCCACCCTCTCCCTCTCCCTCTGAGTCCAAAAGTCCATTATACACATCTGTGTCTTTTTTCCTGCTTCTTGCATACAGGGTCGTCATTGCCATCTTCCTAAATTCCATATATATGTGTTAGTATACTGTATTGGTGTTTTTCTTTCTGGCTTACTTCACTCTGGATAATCGGCTCCAGTTTCATCCATCTCATCAGAACTGATTCAAATGAATTCTTTTTAACGGCTGAGTAATACTCCATTGTGTATATGTACCACTGCTTTCTTATCCATTCATCTGCTGATGGACATCTAGGTTGTTTCCATGTCCTGGCTATTATAAACAGGGCTGCGATGAACATTGGGGTACATGTGTCTCTTTCAATTCTGGTTTCCTCAGTGTGTATGCCCAGCAGTGGGATTGCTGGGTCATAAGGTAGTTCTATTTGCAATTTTTTAAGGAATCTCCACATTGTTCTCCATAGTGGCTGTACTAGTTTGCATTCCCACCAACAGTGTAGGAGGGTTCCCTTTTCTCCACACCCTCTCCAGCATTTATTGCTTGCAGATTTTTGGATCACAGACATTCTGACTGGTGTGAAGTGGTACCTCATTGTGGTTTTGATTTGCATTTCTCTAATAATGAGTGATGTTGAGCATCTTTTCATGTGTTTGTTAGCCATTTTTATATTTGTTTTGAAATTTAAATTGATTAAAATTAGTAGAAATTTTATATAATATATAAATATATACTGAGATTTGATGGAAGATGTATAAAAGGTTCTTTATGCAAATAATTTTAAACCTGTTATTTTTATTCTGGAAAATATATTTTTGTATGAAACAAAAACTATCCTGATATGTTGATTGAGGAATTATATGATTTTAAAAATATATTCTTTTAAGAAATAAAGCTCCTATGCTTATACATGGAATTAATATTATTCTAATCAATACACTAATTTCACAGACCATCCTTATGTTGAGCAGTATAACTAATTTATACATTTTTAGCACATGTTTTCTAAAGTGAATGAATTAAAAGGAGTACCCTTATGTTCCTTTCCTATAACAGTTATTCCTGTACAACAGAATCTAATGTTTATAAGCACTTTCCTCTCACATTTTTCTGAATAAGTCCTGTTTTTTCACTTTTATGTAAAATCGTATAGTTAAATTTTAGCTAAGCAAATAAAGTGTGTATTTTAGGAAAATATATATAGGTAAGTCAGTTGAGGTTTTATCAACACTTTCATATAACTGTTTAATTAGAAGAACCATTTATGTTTCTGTATATTAATGCAAGTAACTTTCTAGCACACAACTTAATATTTAGAATTACCTATAAAATGTACATTTTCTCAAGAAGTCTAAAGCAAGTTTATTGAATCTGTGTGTATTTGAAAGCAGATATTTGGATCAGAAACACTAGTTTAATAGTTATGTACATGCTGCTGCTGCTGCTAAGTCGCTTCAGTCGTGTCTGACTTGACTTTGTGCTACCCCATAGACGAAGCCCACCAGGCTCCCCCGTTTCTGGGATTCTCCAGGCAAGAACACTGGAGTGGGTTGCCATTTCCTTCTCCAATGCATGAAAGTGAAAAATGAAAGGGAAGTCGCTCAGTTGTGTCGGACTCAGCGATCCCATGGACTGCAGCTCACCAGGCTTCTCCATCCATGGGACTTTCCAGGCAAGAATACTGGAGTGGGGTGCCATTGCCTTCTCCAAGTTATGTACATAGGTATGCAAAATACTTCAAATGCTTTCTTGGCTAAACTGTATTTATGACCAGCATACTGATATTGCTTTATTCAGTGATTCTGTCTTTGTCTTGTGAATAAGTTATGGTATTTAGGAATGGGTAAGAGTGAGATTTAAAAAAAAAAAAAAAGGATATTTTTAATTTTTTAATTTAAATTTGTTTATTTAATTGGAGGCTAATAACTTTACAATATTGTATAGGTTTTGCCATACATCAACATGAATCTGCCACGAGTGTACACATGTTCCCAATCCTGAACCGCCCTCCCACATCCCTCCCCATACCATCCCTCTGGGTCATCTCAGTGCACCAGCCCCAAGCATCCTGAATCCTGCATCAAACCTGGACTGGTAATTGGTTTCTTATATGATATTATACATGTTTCAATGCCATTCTCCCTAATCATCAACCCTCTCCATCTCCCACAGAGTCCAAAAGACTGTTCTATACATCTGTGTCTCTTTTGCTGTCTTACATACAGGGTTTATCATTACCATCTTTCTAAATTCCATATATATGTGTTGCTGCTGCTGCTGCTGCTGCTGAGTTCCTTCAGTCATGTCCGACTCTGTGCGACCCCATAGACAGCAGCCCACCAGGCTCCCCGTCCCTGGGATTATCCGGGCAAGAACACTGGAGTGGGTTGTCATTTCCTTCTCCAATGCATGAAAGTGAAAAGTGAAAGTGAAGTTGCTCAGTCGTGTCTGACTCTTCATGACTCCATGGACACCTACTGGGCTCCTCTGCCCATGGGATTTTCCAGGCAAGAGTACTGGAGTAGGGTGCCATCGCCTTCTCCATATATGTGTTAGTATACTTTATTGGTGTTTGTCTTTCTGGCTTACTTCAGTCTGTATAATCGGCTCCAGTTTCATCCACCTCATTAGAACTGATTCAAATGTATTCTTTTTAATGGCTGCATAATACTCTATTGTGTATATGTACCACAGCTTTCCTATCCATTCATCTGCTGATGGACAACTAGGTTGCTTCCATGTCCTGGCTATTATAAACAGTGCTGCGACGAACATTGGGGTACATGTGTCTCAATTCTGGTTTCCTCAGTGTGTATGCCCAGCAGTGGGATTCTTGGGTCGTAAGGCAGTTCTATTTGCAGTTTTTTAAGGAATCTTCACACCGTTCTCCATAGTGGCTGTGCTAGTTTGCATTCCTACCAACAGTGTAAGAGGGTTCCCTTTTCTCCACACCCTCTCCAGCATTTATTGCCTGTAGATTTTGGGATTGCAGCCATTCTGACTGGCATGAAATGGTACCTCATTGTGGTTTTGATTTGCATTTCTCTGATGATGAGTGATGTTGAGCATCTTTTCATGTGTTTGTTAGCCATTTGTATGTCTTCTTTGGAGAAATGTCTATTTAATTCTTTGGCCCATTTTTTGATTGGGTCATTTATCTCTCTGGAATTGAGCTTCAGGTGTTGCTTATATATTTTTGAGATTAGTTATTTGTTAGTTGCTTCATTTGCTATTATTTTCTCCCATTCTGAAGTCTGTCTTTTCACCTTGCTTATAGTTTCTTTTGTTGTGCAGAAGCTTTTAATTTTAATTAGGTCCCATTTGTTTATTTTTGCTTTTATTTCCAATATTCTGGGAGGTGGGTCATAGAGGATCCTGCTGTGATTTATGTCAGAGAGTGTTTTGCCTATGTTCTCCTCTAAGAGTTTTATAGTTTCTGGTCTTATGTTTAGATCTTTAATCCATTTTGAGTTTATTTTTGTGTATGGTGTCAGAAAGTGTTCTAGTTTCATTCTTCTACAAGTGGTTGACCAGTTTTCCCAGCACCACTTATTAAAGAGATTGTATTTTCTCCATTGTATATTCTTGCCTCCTTTGTCAAAGATAAGGTGTCCATTGGTGTGTGAGTTTTTCTCTGGGCTTTCTGTCTTTGTTCCTGTACCATACTGTCTTGATAACTGTGGCTTTGTAGTAGAGCCGGAAGTCAGGCAGGTTGATTCCTCCAGTTCTATTCTTCTTTCTCAAGATTGCTTTTTGACATCAGTCTGAGGAGTGAAATACACAGATCCCAGAAATCTGTTTATATTCAGCCTTATAATGAACTATTCCTAGAGGAACATCATATTTGCCAATAATGTAATAAAACCACAATGTTCTTTCTGGTTTTCTTCTCCCTCCTTTTTTTCGATGATGTTTTTAAATATCAATCTGTAGATTCCTCCTCCTCAGCCTGAGACTCTACAAGCAATCCAGGAAGCAAGTCAGTCATGTTAGCCAGTTCACTGTTTGTGCAGCCTGGTTCTCAAGCCTAAATCCAGTATTGTCTCTGCTGAATAAACTTGGATTTTATTCTCTTTATAAATGTGATTTCTTCAGTACTGATAGTCCCATTTGGTACATAATTCTATCTTTCAAGAAATCGGAACTTTTTCCCAAACTCCAGCACTTGTTGTCAAATCTCCCTAATTCAACCTTTCTATAAGTCTAAATTTTAGCCTTACTTGGGGATAAACATAATTCCAATGTTTAGACTTTATGAAATTCCTCAGATTGTCTGTTACTGAGCCCTGGTCAAATTATTTGAAATGTGATATGCCACAATAATTCGTATCACCAAATAAAGCTGTAATTACAAGACCAGAGTAACAATTTAACCAGTGTGGATGGTCTGGAAATGTCATATTTATTCAAAATATTTAAAATATCTTATCATCATAAAATCATTGACTCCTTTGAAAGTATTGTGGTCTTTGAATGTACAAAGCCATATTGCAACATTCTATTTAACAACTAAATTGATGATTTTTCTAGTTACATATGATATCTTCTATATTTGTTATACTTAGGCAAATCTGACAAACATGTAAGGATCTTTCAACACACATTGTATACCTATTGAGTGCTGGGCATATTAGTCACTGAAAAAATAAAAATTTTAAAATACTCAAAATATATGATCCCTTCAGGAGTTTTTAAAACTTAAGTATTATGGCACAGCATAAATGTGTATTGGTACACTGCACAATCTCAAGGTAAGTACATGGAAAATACAGACATATATTCTGATTAAATGCAAATATCAGTTCAAGTTAAAGGAGTTGAAAACTAATGAAGGCTGAGAATTCAAAGAACAAAAATGTGGTTTATGTGAGATTGTATTAGGCAACCTTTTTAGAAGGGTGATGCTGTCAGGGGCTAGGGGAGTTGTTATTCATCAAAATTCAGCATGGGTTAAAAAAGATTTTTAAAATAGTTTTGCAAAAGTTCTTCCCTTGGAAAGTTCACAAGAACAATTTTATGTTGAGAGTTATACTGCCTTAGTCTGAGTGGTATCAAAAATACATGAGGAACTTTATGCTGAGTGGCATGACACATCAGAACCTATTATTGGCTTTGAGAATGATTTAGGATTAGAAAGGATATTGTAAAACAAGAAGCTATACAAGTAGTCATTAGTCAAACATAACTTTAGTGTGACGGAAACCAGATAGCAGGATGCACTGGATATTGTAACTACACTTATAACCGGAAACCAAAATATTTATAGAGAAAAAAGCATAATAAATGATTGGGGAAGAGTGTTTCATAATGGCATAAGTAGTTTCCTCTGAAGAAATGTTACAGGAAATTGTATTTTCCACATATCTGTATTTTGTTTCACCTAATAATAGGACTCATTTTCTTATATATGTTCAACAATTTTTTTTTTTGAGATCATCATTCTCTGTCTGAGAAGCTTAAGAATTATTTTAGGGATATTATGTTCTTAAAATGAAGCCCTCTCCTATGAAGGGGGAAGTAAAATGTGCAGCTGGGCCCCACTATTATTCAGTTTAGCAAGATGAAAACTAGAGTAATTCGAAGGCTTAAGTGTATGCTAGTTTTTAGGGTCTCCTCAAGTAGTGTTTATTCAATCTGTAAATCTCTTCACAGTTGTAGATACAGTTGAAATTGTCTAAATGAGAAAAATTTATTAGAATAAATTGAATGTAATTAAGTAATACAGAGAAACACATTATTACCATTTTATTATATGCAGTGTCATTTGGTAAATCAGTTACTAAATAATTAATTCATTCATTCCCTGTTTTGTAGTGTTTGCCAGTTTCTGTGCTATAAATACTTCCTCCATGATCACTTTCAGGTCACCAACAGTATCATAACTGGTTTAAAGAATTCTGAAATATTTAACAATTGGTGCTCGTGAGCCATAGCACAAGTTCCAGCATACACCTTAACCTATCACACAGGAGACAGGACATCTTTGTTGTAGAGGATTTTGCAACTGTAACAAGTGCCATGAAGATCAATTATGTCACCATTACTTTCTGAGTTTAGTAAGTGAATGCATAAGAGAGACATTTTCCACCTTAAAGTTCTCAGTAAAATGATCAGACTGCAGCTACTCAGCACCTGTGCTCTCTCCCATCCACCGTGACAGTGATTTTTAAGATATATTTGTCCTAGCCCTGCCTCAGTCTTTGTAAAATGGCCATCTTCTTGCGTTATAATGGACTTTGAAATGGCGTGTCCTCAAGCAGTTGAACACAAATAAAACATTCTTACTGAACCCTCCCACAACCCTTCTAAACAGAAAATAAAATTTCAAAGTTACTAATGAGGAAACTGAAACTCAAAAGAGGTCAAATAATTTTCCCATCATTATTCATGAGTGAGCCATTTCAGTGGAGTAATGGTGAATCAAATGGCTTTCTAAGAGAATGAGAAGTCAGGAATTGGAAACAATAATTGTAGAAGAATTTACTGAGGAATTTTGCTAGAGAATTAGAGCTGAGAAATGAGATGGAGATAATCATCAGAACAATTTTATTATTATTGAAAATTGGACTATAGCATGTTTGTCTGTTGATGGGACTGAGACAATAGAAGGGACAATTGGTGATATTTGGGGAGAAACAACTTTAGAACTGATTTCCTTGCATGAAGAGTGAAAGTAATCCACTACAAATGAAGAAATCACCTTAGATGGGAGCACAGACCATATTATACAAAGAAGGAAGGCAGACAGTATAGGTTGGTAACTTGGTGGAGCCCAAGTATGATTTATCTTCCAGTTGTTATTTTAGCAGAGAAATAAAGAAGCAAAATTTTGCTATTGTTCCTTTTAGTCAGTAATATTTTTAAAAAAGCAAGCATATTGGTTAAGAATAAGGAATTGAGAGGAGATTTTGAATTTAAAATAATTCTAGTCAGCATCATTGTGTGTGTTAAATGATGTGGGATGTCTGGGAATATCAAGTATCCTGTGGTGACCAATCCAAAGAGATACCTTGATGGCATAAATCCTGAAAACACTTTGAAAGATTGCTGGGATTGTGACTATATAGGGAGAGTCTTAGCATAACAACCCAAAGCTTTAAGAGAGTCCACCCCAGGAATTCAGAGAGGCAGTGTCACTGTGGCTGTTCATTTTGGAGATGGTACAGGAATAAAGTCGGATACGACTGAGTGACTGAACTGAACTGAGAGGAATAGAAATAGAAAAGTTGCCCCAAGTCAATCTCAGTCTCTCTCTCTTCCCTTCCCTGCCTCTTTACACTTGTGACATAGAAACATTATCAGACTCAAATCTAAATATGAGGAGTTCATGGGTAACCCTTTTTCTAATAAAGGAAATTATATCTTTTGAAGTATTGGTGGAAATTTCAGAAAATTACTTTAGCATTTGCTAATATAATTAAACTGGAATCAAGATTGCTGGGAGAAATATTAATAACCTCAGATATGCAGATGACACCGCTCTTACGGCAGAAAGTGAAGAATAACTAAAGAGCCTCTTGGTGAAAGTGAAAGAGGAGAGTGAAAAACTTGGCTTAAATTTCAACATTCAGAAAACTAAGATCATGGCATCTGGTCCCATCACTTCATGGCAGATAGATGGGGAAACAGTGGAAGCAGTGGCTGCCTTTATTTTGGGGGGCTCCAAAATCATTGTAGATGGTGATTGCAGGCATGAAATTAAAAGACACTTACTCCTTGGAAAGAAAGTTATGACCAACCTATTAAAAAGCAGAGACATTACTTTGCCAACAAAGGTCCATCTAGCCAAGGCTATGGTTTTTCCAGTGGTCATGTATCGATGTGAGAGTGGACTATAAAGAAAGCTGAGCACAGAAGTATTAATACTTTTGAACTATGGTGTTGGAGAAGACTCTTGAGAGTCCCTTGAACTATAAGGAGATCCAACCAGTCCATCCTAAAGATCAGCCCTGGGTGTTCACTGGTAGGACTAATGCTGAAGCTGAAACTCCAATACTTTGGCCACCTGATGCAAAGAGCTGACTCATTTGAAAAGACCCTGATGCTCGAAAAGATTGAGGGCAGGAGGAGAAGGGGATGACAGAGGACGAGATGTTTGGATGGCATCATCGACTTGATGGACATGGGTTTGGATGAACTCTGGGAGTTGGTGATGGACAGGAGACCTGGCGTGCTGCAGTTTATGGGGTCGCAAAGAGTCAGACACGACTGAGCGACTGAACTGAACTGAACTGAATATATTAAAATCTTTCTAAATTTCTGTAAAAATTATTTGTTTACCCCCCTTTTGCATGTTTTCAGCACCAAAATTCAAAATTGCAAAAATAATAATAATAACTATTTAACCAAGAATAAGAATACAGTTTCCCCTGGAGAAGGGAAAGGCTACCCACTCCAGGATTCTGACCTGGAGAATTCTTTGGAATGTATAGTCCATGGGGTCATAAAGAGTCAGACACGACTGAGTGAATTTCACGGCATGTCAAGAATATGGTTTAAGGTTTTACATTAATATTAGTCAATTTCTAGTAAGACAATAGAAATCTGTATTAGTTCTTATTTTGAATATAAAATATAGGTAAATTATGATTTAAATAGACTTTAGATTTAGAAAAACAGGTCAGGAAATGGAACTACCACATTTCCAAAAAGTTATCTACAACTGAAATTTTAACAATGCTCATCTATACAGAGTGTGTTCCTGACTCTCTGCATCTGTATTATTTGTTTGTAGGCTTATATGTATATTTGTGTGTTTATTTATATGTATATATAATGGGTTGAATAATGTCTCCTCTAGCCTTCAATATGACTATTTGGAGATTGTCTTTAGGGAAGTAACTAACTTAAAGGGGGTGATAAATGTGTAGCTCTAATCTGATAGAACTGGTTTTCTTATGAGAAGAGGAAGAGACATAAAAAAATCTCTCTCTTTCCATGTATGTATTGAGTAAAGGACATTTGAGGAGATTGCAAGAGATAGCTATCCATAAGTCAAGAAGAGAACCTTGCCAGAAACTAATCCTGATAGCACTCTTAGCTTCCAGAACTGTGAGAAAATAAATTTCTGTTATGTAAGCACCCAGATTGTGCTGTGGTATTCTCTGTTTCTATGGCAACTCTAGCATAAATAAACACACACATACACACACATATCCCTGGGTCAGGAAGATCCCCTGGTGAAGGAAGTGGCTACTCACTCCAGCATCCTTGCCTGGAGAATTCCATGGGCAGAGGAGCCTGGTAGGCTACAATTCATGGGGTCGCACAGAGTTGGACACAACTGAGCAAATAACACTTTCACATCTCATACACACACACACAAATACATACACACATGCATACACACACACATATATACATATAAAATTATATGAAATGTATAATTCATATGTAAATACCAGTACATATTAGCATATATATGTGTATATGTACAAATACATATGTTTCTATAGATAAATGTGAGATAACTTCTTTTCAGCATAGAATTTAGAGGTAGAACTCCAAGAAATATGTTTAGTTTGTCTAAGTTATTTTAATTTGTTCCAATATAAACAAAACCAATATTCTATTCAGAGTTGGCAATACTTAACTACTAGAAGTTTAGAGGAAATCTGACCCGTAAATATTACCCTAAGATATAAAGAAGAAAACAGGTTTTTTTTGTTTTTTTTTTCTGGAGTTTCACTATTAGTGAATTGATAACTAGTAGTAAAATTATACTACCTCCTCCAGAGTAGTCTAGGAAAAATTTGTCTTTATCAAACTGAAATCTAGAAACATGGAGGGAATTCTGTGTGTAGAGCCTCATGGATCAAAGGACATGTCATGGATAGAGAGAAATTTCCTAGTTTTGCTATAGAATTATACAGTGAGAAAAAGATTCACATTATTCCTTAAGGTAACACAGAAATGCATTCAATTTTATATCCTAAGAATTTTAGTACCTCTAAACGTATATTATTTCCCATGTATAAGAAGCTATTATATTGGGTTAGCCAAAAGATTCATTCTGGCTTTTTTATAACATCTTATGGAAAACCTCAGCTGAACTTTTTGACCAACTCTACATATTTGTGTAGTTTACAGATGTGTAAGTGTGTTTGTTTTTTGTGTTATATTCAAGATAAAGCTGGCATTAAAAGAAAACACTGCATATTAAGTTATTGATCTTATTGAATCTCTTTGATAAAAATAGGACTGTATACAGGGAAAGTAGTTTTTTTTTTTTTTTCCAACGCTACATTTTAAAATGACATTGAGCTCCAAATTACTTTTCATCGTTTTTTCAATAGAAATATATATATAACATGAGACATGACTATCAAATATTAAGTTTTTAATATTTCAGACATGTTAGTGATCTCCTTTCAGAGATGGCCATTATTAAGCTGTCCTTTCTCAAATGATATTCAGAAAACTCTTTTTGAAATTGTTCTCAGATTTTTTTGGAAAATGGCAAGTGATGGGAATATATCTTTGAAGATTTGGTCAAATCTCCAAATATAAGCAGAGACTGGATAATAAAATAAATCACATATTTTAAAAGAAACATAAAGAAAAAACATTTACAACAAAGGTAGAAAACAAGGTATTCCCCAGAGCTGCAAACAGTATTAGATAGAATTTAAAAAGCAATACACAGCCTCTTGTTGTCTACTTGCTAAGTAATGTCTGACTCTTTTGAGACCCCATGGACGGTAGCCCACCACACTCTTCTGTTTATGGGATTTCCCAGGCAAGAATATTGGACTGGTTTGCCATTTTCTTCTTCAGGGGATCTTCCAGGTCTAAGGACTGAACCTGAATCTCCTGCATTGGTAAGTGAGGCGATTCTTTATAAATGAGACTCCAGGGAAGCCCCAGTAAAAGCAACTGTGTGTTATATTCCTCTGGTGAGAGGATCTATTTGAATCTGGGCTTGGGAACATAACAGGAAATCATATAAAACAAGGTGTTTTTTTTTAACACTACTCAAAACGTAATGAAAGTAAGAAAAACTTTCTAAAGCTAGAAAAACTATCTAATCCAAGCTCACTTCATAGAGTTTCAGTTCAGTTCAGTTGCTCAGTCGTGTCCAACTCTTTGCGACCCGATGAACTACAGTACGCCAGAACTCCCTGTCCATCGCCAGCTCCTGGAGTCCACCCAAACTCCTGTCCATTGAGTCGATGATGCCATCCATCCATCTCATACTCTGCCATCCCCTTCTCCTCCAGCCCTCAAACTTTCCCAGAATCAGGGTCTTTCAAATGAATCTGCTCTTTGCATCAGGTGGCCAAAGTATTGGAGCTTCAGCTTCAACATCAATCCTTACAATGACTATGCAGGACTGATTTCCTTTAGGATGTTCTTTTCCTCTCTTTCTTTGCCACACAGAAGCGCGGCAGCTGCGACGGAACACGGAGGAGCCACCCCACACCGAAGGTCAGGGGCAGCGACCTGAGGGAAGCAACCCCACTTCCAGGTAGCCGTGGCTGCATAGGCACAGGAGGGCCGAGAGGAACTCCTCTATGTTCAAGGTCAGGAGGGGCAGCCATGAGGAGATACCCCTCATCCAAGGTAAAGAGCAGCGGCTGCACTTTGCTGGAGCAGCCATGAAGAGATACCCCAATCCAAGGTAAGAGAAACCCAAGTAAGATGGTAGGTGTTAAGAGAGGCATCAGAGGGCAGACACACTGAAAGCATAATCACAGAAAACTAGCCAATCTGATCACATGGACCACAGCCTTGTCTAACTCAATGAAATTAAGCCATACCGTGTGGGGCCAACCAAGACAGGAGGGTCATGGTGGAGGGTCTGACGGAATGTGGTCCACTGGAGAAGGGAATGGCAAACCACTTCAGTATTCTTGCCTTGAGAACCCCATGAACAGTATGAAAGGCAAAAATATAGGACACTGAAAGAGGAACTCCCCAGGTCAGCAGGTGCCCAATATGCTACTCGAGATCACTGGAGAAATAACTCCAGATAGAATGAAGGGATGGAGCCCAAGCAAAAACAATGCCCAGCTGTGGATGTGACTGGTGACAGAAGAAAGGTCTGATGCTGTAAAGAGCAATAATGCATAGGAACCTGGAATGTCAGGTCCATGAATCAAGGCAAACTGGAAGTGGTCAAAAAGAAGATGGCAAGAGTGAATGTCGACATTCTAGGAATCAGCAAACTGAAATGGATTGGAATGGGTGAATTGAACTCAGATGACAATTATATATACTACTGTGGGCAGAAAGTCCTTAGAAGAAATGGAGTAGCTATCATAGGCACCAAAAGAATCTGAAATGCAGTACTTGGATACAATCTCAAAAATGACAGAATGATCTTTGTTTGTTTCCAAGGCAAATCATTCAATATCATGGTGATCCAAGTCTATGCCTCAACCAGTAATGCTGAAGAAGCTGAAATTGAACAGTTCTATGAAGACCTACAAGACCTTTTAGAACTAACACCCAAAAAAGATGTCCTTTTCATTATAGGGGACTGGAATGCAAAAGTAGGTAGTCAGGAAATACCTGGAGCAACAGGAATATTTGGCCTTGGAATACAGAACGAAGCAGGGCAAAGGCTAATAAGAGTTTTGCCAAGAGAACTCACTGGTCATAGCAAACACCCTCTTCCAACAACACAAGAGAAGACCCTACACGTGGACATCACCAGATGGTCAACATCGAAATCACATTGATTATATCCTTTACAGCCAAAGATGGAGAAGCTCTATACAGTCAACAAAAACAAGACTGGGAGCTGACTGTGGCTCAGATCATGAAATCTTTATTGCCAAATTCAGATTTAAATTGAAGAAAGTAAGGAAAACCACTAGACCATTCAGGTATGACCTAAATCAAATCCCTTATGATTATACAGTGGAAGTGAGAAATAGATTTAAGGGGCTAGTCTGATAGATAGAGTGCCTAATAAACTATTGACAGAGGTTCATGACATTGCACAGGAGACAAGGATTAAGACCATCCCCATGGAAAATAAATGCAAAAAGCAAAATGACTCTCTGAGGAGGCCTTACAAATAGCTGTGAAAGAAAAGAAGCAAAAGCAAAGGAGAAACAGAAAGACATTCCCATTTGAATGCAGAGTTCCAAAGAATATCAAGGAGAGATAAAAAAAGCCCTCCTCAGTGACTAATGGAAAGAAACAGAGGAAAACAACAGAATGGGCTTTCCAACAGCAGTATTATATTTCAGAAGAAAATAAAATAAATATGTAAGATTCTTATAAAAAGGAAATGTGATAAGCTATTTATATCTAATAAAACTGTCCTTTAATTATGAAAGTCATAAGCTGTTACCAACACACAAAACTCAAGAAGACAGTTTCTATACTTTATCCTAAGAAAACCTTATAGAAAAGAATTAACTTCAGAGAGCAAAAATGACTAGATAAACATTGTGTGGTGACTTCTGTATGTATTAAATATATAGATAGTTTAAGATTAAGTGAAGGTCCATATTCTCACTTCAATCATCCCTTGCTTTTCTCTCAACATGGAGTGAGTATATTTAACGAGTAAGAAATATGGTGATATAGATATACCCAAACATTAAAATCTTCAAGGAAAATTTGGGGAATGCACATTGAAAACATACACTAATTTTTAGTGATCATAATTGACACTGAGTATCATTATTGTTTTCCTGAGACTGTTGTGTGGATACTGTGAAACAAAGCAAATGAGTAATTATCATCCTCTATGTTCTTCAGGAACAGACTTCTTAATGTGGAAGAAGATCTAGGTGAGAAGCCTACAGTCTAATCTGAATTGGAAATATCAATATGAACTCAGGAGATGTTTTATCCTTAAACATAATGCATCAGGTATCTATCTCATTATAAAATATCACCTGAAAATCGAATGGCTTAAAACAGCATTTCAATTTGCCAATAATTATTTGGGTTTAGCAATTTGGGTTCAGCTGGAATGTTTCTTGCTACTGGTCTTTTGGGAACATTAATACAGTGGAAGTCAGCTGATAGCTGGGTAGGGAGGGGTGTGGGTGCCTTGTGATCCAAGATGGCTCATCTATGATAACTGACTCAGATTTCTTCTGGCTCTTCTCTCCACGTGGTTTCTCATCATCTAAGAGTTTAGTCCACCTCTTTTTCTTGAGGTTTTGGGTAGCAAGAGGCTGTTAGAAGCATTCACAAATCTCTGGTAAATGAGAGTAAAGAATCAAATATTTATTCTGCATTTTCTACTCCTGTACAACTCAATAATAGATAAGGGAAAGTGTTTCTTTATATGATTCTGTCAGTTAGTAAGTGAGATAAAATGGTAAACTATCACCATTTTGGAATTTCCAATCAAATAAAAAATCTGGGTGTTAGCAACTGAAGCTAACATCCAAAAGAATAGCAGAATCCACTCAGATGTGTCTCCTGAACACACACACATAAGCACACCATCACATGTGGGCTTGCCAAAGGGATTAAACTTAAGTCTCATCAGCTCTCTGGATCCAATGGCCAGTTTACAAGAATACAGAAGTCACAGTAGCACTTAGCATTACACCGTAAGCATGAAATCTGTCATCTTCAGACTACCAGAAACTCTACCGTTCAAATGGCTTAATAATTAACATTTTAAAATTTAAAGAAATAGAAAATGACCCTGAAGATTAAAAGAGATTTACATTACATATCCGACTTAAAAAAATTGTACTATACAATAATGTCTATGAATGAACACTTAAATGATAAATATCGAAGAGAAAACCAAGGATGTTTCTGATGATAGAAATCAAGATAGTGTTATTTTGGAAGGAGAGAGAAGATTGTTATCTGGATGGAGAACATCAGGACCCTCTCGGGTGCCAGGCTAAGTTCTATTTCTGATGTAGAAGAATGTTTGATGAGGTTGTGCGCAAAGATGACATGAATAAATTCTTTATGGGCAAAAAATTCTAGAAATTCAACAAATCTATCACAGACATTCAATTTAATTCTCTAAGAAAAACTAAATACTTCTTTGCAGAGTGGTAGTTACTCCTGAATAAACACATAACCTACCTTTGAAAGTATTAACATTATTTATATGTGTATATTTTAATGTTCAAAAATTCACATAGCCATGCACAATATCCTGTTTTTATAATGACTTATACGGTGGAGGAAATATAATCATGTTGGTATAAGGATTAGAAAATTTTATATGGAAATGCATAATAAAATATTTAATTTACAAAAAAACAATGTTGCTAGAGTTCATTTCATTTTCTATCAAAAATGAGGTCTATATTTTTAAGAGTTTCCAAGAATAAAATAAGAAAATGTATGAGGTCTAGACATTTTGAGCAACGGTGGTTAAGAAAGTGGAACTGCCTAACAGAGAGGACATTTGATTGACAGGCTTGGGGATGACTCAACTTGTGAAGAGGATAACAATAGTGCTTCAAGCAAAATTTCTATTTCTGCTTGGATTATTTGAGAAATTCAAGCAGTTGCTTCCACTGTTCACATCACTTCTGCAGAAGCATAAGGCTACACTGAGAAAATGAAGCACACTGATTTAATAACTGACAAGGATGCTGGATATGTAGAAAGTACTGGTGACTGGCGTCACTGTGCAAATGCTCTGACTTTGATTTTCTGTAAAGTCAGTGAAAGTGCAAATGTAATCTAATCAATTTTGATGTGCTATAAATACATTTTCAATTCTTAATACTTCAATTAATTGTGGATATAAACAACTAATCAAAATGCTTTAAGTGTTAATATTTCATTGCAACTGGCAGCATGTATTTCAGAAATTTTGCAGTCATTTATTGGGTAAGATCATAGTAGAAACACTACCTATTTCAAAGCAGTGGAGTATAAAGCAAAACTGATGTTGTCACTTGAAATATGTTCAGATACGGTAGAAGAAAAAAATCTTTTAAAAAATGAACGAGAGAGACAAAGAGGCATAATAGCAAGAATCCCTTTAATAGAATTGAAATTGGTTTTCCCTGGACTAAAATACTAAGGAAGGTAATGAACTAGAAAGTCTCTAGGTCAAAATCAGCCAGGAGGTTATTGCCATGTAGCTGAGTTGTCCATTCCATCCAGGGAAAATTCAAGGATATGAGAGTCGATCACACTCATTTGACTCTAATCTTAATGTGTTTGGACCTAAATTGCCACTAAATTGTTGCTTTTGAGTAGCAGTCCCTTATTGCTTCTGCATCTGGGCTTGAAAATTGTATAGCTTGTACTTCTCATCTGTATTACTATCCCTGCTAACCCTGGTTACAAAAATTCCTTTTGGGTTAAATCTGCAGTATCTTCATGCATGTCTCTTTCCACAGGAATAGATGCAGATTTACACAAAATAAGCTCCTCATTGCAGAAGGAAAAAATATTTGGTAGTGTTTTTAGTGAGCCTTACTATCCATGACTTTTACATCAGAGTTGCACTTTTATTAGCCATCTCTCCATTTTCTGATAATTTATAAAAATTTTATTGTAGGTTTTATGATTTGCTTATTTGATGTTTTAAATTTTACTACATTCTTCCAAGCCATATATAATTAAATCATCTGAAATAGTAATAAATTAATTAATACATATTTCTGCATTTGGACTCATAAATTATATTCAACAATAAATCAGTCTGATAGTCTATTTCATACTATACATCCATGTGTTTGTATGCATGTATGCACATGGTTGGTCTAGATGCTAAATAATACAAACGAATAAAATAAATATCTGATAAACGTGTTAATTTTCTCTATCCTGTTTGTATGATGATGAACAAATTAGTCTTTAGTTTTATCTTATGCAAAATGGGCATGAATATTAAAAAGTCTATTTCATTGGGTTTCATTTGCCCAAAAATATACATATGTGAAGAAATAAAACTTCAAATAAGTATCTCTATGTTGAATCTGTTCTAGAGACAACAATTTTCTCAGGGAGATGATAAATTTAAAGGTTATCTTAGTAGGAGTAAGAATGATGTTTTTGTATTTTTGTAGGCACAGAATATTATTTATAAATATATATATACATATATTTGAAAATAGCTATTGCCATATTTTGCCCAGTCTGCTTTTTTTTTAACCATTAATATAATTTTAAATACATGTGGCAATTCTTTAAGTAGCAGAAAACATTTCAAGTAAGATGGAAACTGACCAGCTAAATTCACTAAGCCAGAACTCAATCCTTAATGTAATGTTATTATTTTCTAGAAGAGTTTGAGCTAAAGGGTATACCCTTGTTCAGGAAATGATTGTTGGAAACAGTTTTGATTTGCTCTCCATTAATGGAGATACTTTCAAACAGGAATATACAAAATGTTTCACCACTGGTCAAGGATAATTCCAAACAGGTGCCTGCTTCTGCTTCTCACTCCAAACTGTCCTTTTAGACCAGACTGCCTTGAGAACACACTTTTAACCCTGTGGTAAGACACCAGCAAATCTGCCCCAACACCAAAGCATATATAACTCTTAACACTTGTAAAACTTTACCACTCAGTAGAAGAGGGGTTGTCAGGGGCTATGGGGTGGGGAAAACGGGAGTTGTTGGTCAAAGGATACAACCTTTCAGTGGATGAATAAGTTACCTGGATCTAATATAAAGCATGCTGACCACAGTCAACAATAGCGTATTCTATAACTTTATTGTTGCTATCAGAATAGAACTGTAACTGCTCTCACTGAAGCCCCACCACCAATCCGATTGTAATTATGTTAAAGAATGTGTTAACAAATCTCACTGTGGTATTTTACTATATATGCATTGTGTTAAATTATCGTTGTTCACCTTAAACTCACACAATGTTATATGTCAACCATGTATCAATGAAGTAGGAAAAAAACTTTGCCACTCAAGATATTGTGTAAGACTGACTTAAAAAGGAAAAAAAGAATACATCTCAATAGTCTTGGCACCAGCAGATTAAAATGACTGACTTGTATAGAATTTCCCAGCTTGTGTCTCTGAGTTGATTTTCATCTCCCTAATTATATGAGTATAGGAGGCAATAGAGTCACACAAATCAATGTAATAACTAAACAGATGAAAGATGATAAAGCAAAAGCATATATTCACATGTTATGACTATATCCAATAAAAACCCACAGTGTTCTTTGATAAAATTATCTTACTTGGAAAACCTCATTTTAATGACTGTTCTGCTACAAGAAATGATCTTTTATCCTGCTACGATATCTGTTCATTAAAGTGCTTTAGAAACCAGGGAATGGGTGTCTTCATTAGTTGCATATTTTTATGTCTTCAGTTCAGTTCAGTTCAGTCGCTCAGTCGTGTCGGACTCTTTGCGACCCCATGAATCGCAGCACGCCAGGCCTCCCTGTCCATCACCAACTCCCGGAGTTCACTCAGACTCACGTCCATTGAGTCAGTGATGCCATCAAGCCATCTCATCCTCTGTCGTCCCCTCCTCCTCCTGCCCCCAATCCCTCCCAGCATCAGTCTTTTCCAATGAGTCAATTCTTGGTGATGGACAGGGAGGCCTGGCCTGCTGCAATTCATGGGGTCGCAAAGAGTCGGACACGACTGAGCAACTGAACTGAACTGAACTGAAGACATAAAAATATGCAACTAATGAAGACACCCATTCCCTGGTTTCTAAAGCACTTTAATGAACAGATATCGTAGCAGGAAAAAAAAATCATTTCTGGTTATAAAGTTCTCATGTGGTTTCTAGGTCACAGCAGCACTTTTTTATAAAGAATCTGGCAAGTAGACTACTTGGGAAACAATCTATTTTGTAAAGTAATGGAAAAGTGTCTATGATTTAGTTATATATTGAAATACTTCACTTTTTCATTTGTTAATGCTTAAAGTAGCCAAGATGGAGGAAAAAAAAAAAAAACCTAGGCTGATGGGAATTCTAACTAAATGTTTTCTTCATGTTTTTTATCCTTGAATTTTTATTAAAGGGTGAAATATCTGGTGTTCCTTCATGGATCTGCTAAATCAAAGATTTTGATTAAATTTATTTTTAAAAAACTTTATGCAAAGATAATTTTAGAAGGGATACAGTGGTACCTATTAAATGTGTCATTCTGTATTCAAAACTTAATGATTTCTGGGCTTTCATTTTAGAAGTTAAGATATGAATTGTATGTGTGCGTGTGTGTTGTGCATGATGTTGTTAAGGAGGGGTAAGAAAAGGAACAAATGTTATTTAAGCAAAATATTTCTTTTAAGCACTATTCTAAATTTCCCCTGACTGGTTCTGAATTTCTTTTTTTTTTTTTTTTTACTTTATTTTACTTTACAATACTGTATTGGTTTTGCCATACATTGACATGAATCCACCACGGGTGTACATGTGTTCCCAAACACGAACCCCCCTCCCACCTCCCTCCCCATAACATCTCTCTGGGTCATCCCCGTGCACCAGCCCCAAGCATCCTGTATCCTGCATTGGACATAGACTGGCGATTTGTTTCTTACATGATAGTATACATGTTTCAATGCCATTCTCCCAAATCATCCCACCCACTCCCTCTCCCTCTCCCACAGAGTCCAAAAGTCTGCTCTACCCATCTGTGTCTCTTTTGCTGTCTCACATGCAGGGTCATCATTACCATCTTTCTAAATTCCATATATATGTGTTAGTATACTGTATTGGTGTTTTTCTTTCTGGCTTACTTCACTCTGTATAATCGGCTCCAGTTTCATCCATCTCATTAGAACTGATTCAGATGTATTCTTTTTAATGGCTGAGTAATACTCCATTGTGAATATGCACCACAACTTTCCTATCCATTCATCTGCTGAAGGACATCTAGGTTGTTTCCATGTCCTAGCTATTATAAACAGGGCTGCGATGAACATTGGGGTACATCTCATTGCTTTTAAATATGAAGTAACTTCCAATTCCCTTCATATCTTTTGTGAGACTGACTAAATTTAGCACTCCTCATACACAGGCTTTTAAAACAGAAGAGTATATTCAACATGAAGAAACTAGACAAGGACACATAATGCAGATTTCTTTTCTCCTATCTCTTCCCATACTTTAAGTTTCTAGAGATGGCTTCCTATATGGAAGGGACTCCATAGACTTTATTATTTTATTATAGAAGCAATGAAAGTGATGGCATTGACCTCTCCTCAGAGTGAATTTGGATGACTGGCTGTTTCTTCCTCCTGGGAGAATATCCAGATTGGGACCCAGAGTCCTGAGACAACTTGGATTTCCACTGAAACTGAGTAGAGAAAAGAAAGACTATAGAAGTCTGAGCTACACTAACTGATATTTATAGAATATTACATCTCCAAACAACAGGAAACACATTCTCAATTGCACATAGAACATGCACTAAGAATGGGCAATAAATCACATCTCAATAAGTTTCAAAGAATCAAAATCATACAGAATATGTTCTCTGACCATGCTGATATTAAAATAGAAATCACTGATGGAAAGACAAATCTGGAAAAATCTTTAAATATCAGAAATTAAGCAACCACTTGCAAATAAATCATGTTTATAGAAAAATATCACAACAAACATTTAAATATCATTAAATAATAATACTTAAATAATCAGCAGTTAAGATGGTTTATTTCATGACATTAATAAAATTGTTAACTATTTAGGAACAGTGATGATGCAAAAAGAAAAGCAACAAGGGGGAAAAAAGCACAAAATATCAGTACGCTGGTAAGAAGTGGAACATAATTACAGATGATACCCACATTTTAAAAAATTATAACAATGTTATGTCAATAAAATTGACAACTTGGGTGAAATGAACATATTCCTTGAAAGTTATAGCTTGCCAAATCTGAATCAAGAAATGGAAAATCTTATTATCCCTATACTTGCTATTAAAATTTTTAATAAAAATAACCTCACAAAGAAAATTTCAGACCAAGATAAATTCACTGCTGAATTCTGTGAAGCACTGAAGGAAGATTAATACCATGTCATGCAAAGCTCTTGACAAACTAGAGGAGGAGGAAACACTTCTCAGATTGCCCTTTTCAAGACCATATAACCCTGATACAAAAATAAAAGGTATTATTGGCAAAGATAATTACAGATTGAAATCCCTCATGGGTTGCCATTTCCTTCTTGAGGGGATCTTCCTGACCCAGAAATCAAACCTGGGTCTCCTGCATTGCAGGCAGATTCTTTACCAACTATGCTACAAGGGAACCTCATAAGCATAAGAAAATATTAGTAAATCCCATCCAACAATACAGAAAATGGACAATGCACTATGATCAAATAGGCTTTATCCCAAGATTATAAAATGTTTCACACAAAAATTCAATCAGTGTAAACTGTTACCTTAAAAGAATCATGTAATGATATCAATAGATACAGAAAGTATCATATGATGAAAGTCAGCACTGATTCATAGTAAAAGTTATCCACAAACTAAATGGAGACTATGCCAATCTAAAAGCAAGCAGCTGTAACAGCCTATAGCTTACATCATTCCTAATGAAGAAATACTGAACATTTCCTCCATCTTAATATTGAGAATAAGAAAAGAACATCTTTCATTATTTCTATTCTACTTTATACTATAGCAGTGGAAACGGGATCGTGTCTGTCCAAACACTTCTGAAGGGAGTAGTATGCAACACAGTCACTGTTATAATTACTTATAGGCATAATTTTCTATAGGGAATAGAATAACTTTTTTTCAAAGTGTTTCTAAGAAAGTTTAACCTGGGTTTATGTCATACAGGTGAATCATGGTATCTCATGATGAAAAAGTGTAGGTTCTCTGGGTTTCTTGAATCCCTTTAATGGTAAATGAACCACAAGTTTAATGCTTCCTATTATTAGATGGCTGGATCAATAAGCCTTTGCAAAAACATTGAGACTACTTATTAACTATAATAGCACACAAAGTGTGTAGGATAAAACTTTATAATCTCAATTAATTTGATTTGAATTTTATACCTGGTAGGTGAAAGAGTCGTGACCAACTCTTTTCGACCCCATGTACTATACAGTATGTGGAATTCTCTAGGCCAGAATACTGGAGTGAGTACCCTTTCCCTTCTCCAGGAGATCTTCCCAACCCAGGGATCAAACCCAGGTCTCCTGCATTGCAGGCGGATTCTTTACCAGCTGAGCCACAAGGGATACTGGAGTGGGTAGCCTATCCCTTCTCCAGGGAATCTTCCTGACCCAGAAATTGAACCAGGGTCTCCTGCATTGAAGATGCATTCTTTACCAGCTGAGCTATCAGGGAAGCAATGCAAGATGATAATTCAAAACATGTGCTTAGTGTCTAAAAATTTGGAGAGATATAACAGGAAGTTTTATGATATCAGTGGAGTTTTATTCATTGTAATTTTGCAAGATATTTGTAGAAAGTTATATAGAAATCTAAGGACTAATGTGGAAATTATTTTGCTATAGCAGAAAATTTCTCACTGATACTCTAGTGAGGGTCTAAATGGATAGAAAGCATTTTCATATTGCCGTTTCTCAGTCAAAAGGAGGGATGAACCCTATACACCAGAAACAGCCAATAAATAATTATTGTAGTACATATGAATACAAATTGAAGAATAATTTGAGCTGCAAAATATTATGCTCATGAATTGAAAAAGAGTGAACTCTTTAATTTTGTCAATGGACTTGCCCAATCTAATTAGGGTAATTCATTTATTTTCCCTTGAACAATTAGTTATTGAGAAACAACTCTTTGTCTGGTACTGTGCTTGGTAATGAACACTAGAAATAGATAAGCAGAAAAAACACGGACTCTGTCTTATTCAGTTCAGTCACCCAGTCACGTCCAACTCCCTGCAACCTGATGAACAGCAGCACGCCAGGCCTCCGTGTCCATCACCAACTCCTGGAGTTCATCCAAACCGACGTCCATCGAGTCGGTGATGCCATCCAACCATCTCATCCTGTATCGTCCCCTTCTCCTCCTGCCCTCAATCTTTCCCAGCATCAGGGTCTTTTCAAATGAGTCAGCTCTTCATATCAGGTGGTCAAGTATTGGAGTTTCAGCTTCAACATCAGTCCTTCCAATGAACACCCAGGACTGATCTCCTTTACGATGGACTGGTTGGATCTCCTTGCAGTCCAAGGGACTCTCAAGAGTCTTCTCCAACACCACAGTTCCTAAGTATCTCTCTTATTAATTTAAAAAAAAAAATAGATGAGAAATTTGGGAAACTTGCATAATACCATCTTGTACTGATTGTTGAAGATATATGTTCAGATTCTGCAAGGTACACAACATTAAGCCATGGTTTGAAGAGGCAGGAGCAGTGTTACTACGGAATTCATTTTCATTAGCTTGCTTTAAAGTCAGAATTGCACAGAAAACCAGGAGTTTGCCTTGTGAAAAAGGGAGAAAGCATCCCAAGCCGAGGAGGAAAAGAACACCTGGGGGTATTAAATGATGCTTTGCTTGTCTGGGAAATATTGGAAGACTTTCAGCAATCCAGATTATGCCTTGTAGAAACCAGGTGGAGTGTTGGAGTAATGGCAAACATAACACAAAGTTTGAAACGGAGCTACAGAAAGGTTGCAAATGACATTAATGCCTAGGTCTGTGTGGGAGTTCATCCCATAGACAAGCAACAGGAAACAACTATTTTAAAACTAGGAAATTATGTGAATTAGATTTTCAGGAAGACCCTTTTTTGGCAATTTGTCAGATGGATTCAACTAGGGACAGACATGTAAAGATATAGTCAGTCAAGAAGTTGAAACAGTATTTCAAGTGAGAGTGAGGACCTGGACTTACAAAGAATTAATGGCAGCATCTAAAACAAAATTCTTACTATCACTATGGTATGTGTGCACTACTGATTTTTCATATATATATATATGTATATATGTTTATGTATATATATATAATTTCTTTTTAGGTGTATTATATAAGAATGTTTCAACATCCACAGTTCTATCCTTCTACAGTTTCTGTGCCTTCATTTTTTTTATTAATTCACCTCTTTCCCTTCCCCTCCAAGGTAAGCACTCATCTTTTATGTGATGAGAGTGTTAAAATGATCTGCAGTTGATTCTTCATGTGTGAATCTTAATGGTTTAAAACAAAATTTTAATGGGGAGATGCTGAAATTTCTTCAGCATGTGCTAAAGCACTTTTTAGTGATAACAATCCCTAATAATGCCAATCTTCCTGCCATCCTCTTTCTATTTGATTTTGGGGAAGGAGGAAAATGATATAATAAGAGGTTTATGATTTTTCTCAGTCAGAAATATAATTTTATTCTCTTGCAAAAACAGTAGGATGCATGTGTATATTTGAGTAGGGAGCTGATGCTTGCCACTGATCATTTTACCAACAGGGGAAAGGAATGAGATCAAAGGGTGAAACATTAGAATTTTAAAATTTGCAGTTTTTAAAAATAGCATGCCCATCTTAAATTGCTGAGGCCACTATTTTTTTAATTTTTCAAACACCTTATAATTGGCAAAAAATTACAAGTATAAGGTGATGTTGGTGTTAGATTAAACAGCCTAGTTTATGATGAAATTTCAACAACACAACACTATGCTCAGAATTTCAATATTTCCCTAGTCTGCGCCTTTCAAATTCAAGAAGATTCTGAAGCTGATAAGGGACATGGTCTGCTATTTTCCAGGGAACCGCATTTAAGTCAGGTAGACCTGTTTATGTGCTCAGAGAATGTGTGATTCTAGGGGTGTGTGCAGTCCTCTAGGTATAGGTGTGAAGGATCAGAGAGAGAGGTACTTTCTCCCACTGAGGCTTATGACAGGCTACTGTAACTTCCTACCGGAGAGAATTGCTCAGTTTGTGCAGCCTGGAGACAACCCTCAGCCTTAGCATATATATCAGCTCAGTGAGATAAGATGGGACATCTTTCTCGTCGAAGTGTCTTACCATTTAACGCAGTCCTGAGTACGGTAGGCACCTGACGGCAATTCCTTCAATCAAATTAGTCTAAAGACCCAGGGTGCCTCATGTTTGAGCATTTTCTCTCTCTTCCCAATCTCAAAGTTATGTTAAAAGGGATGCCTGGAAGGAAGAATAAAATCCATACATTTTTAAAAAGTAGTCTTTGAGGTGAGTGTGGAAAAATATTGCTGGGCCTTGATGAAACTTAGCTTTGACTGTTTCATAGTTCTTGCTGAACCCTACTTTCTCTATCTGTAATCTGAGGCTGATTCTTCCTCCGGTTCAAGGACATGACATTGATCCCTTGAGACCCTTGTGAATTGTAACAATGGACAAAAGACAGAGAGACAGGGAATATTAGTTTTGTGTGTACACATATATACACACACATGCACACACAACACGGAGGTTAGGACACTGTAGGCAATGGAATCACTACCTTTCTCCTGGTTCTCCTCCTCTACTTCTTTCCCACGTGAGACACAGTTCTCTAGGAGAGATGTGCATGGGTTGAGGTCATCACCCACATTGCAAGGGACACAAAGCTAGCTCTAGCCAGAAGATAAACTTCCATTCTCTTTGGTGGTTCTACATCATGGGTTTTGCTGTTTGTTCATTTTATATCATGATAAAGGCAAGACTGCTTAGGACATTGAAGATTTAATTTGGCCGAGTATAAACAAAACTCTGGGAATTGCTGAATGTGGGGATGATCACCCTGTTAGCTGAAGTGGGAGTGCAGGTCTGGGGACAACAGGTAATCATAGTATTCTAGCACCTCAATCTCCACCTCTGTTCCCAAGGAGCAGCTGCTGCTGCTGTTAAGTCACTTCAGTCGTGTCTGACTCTGTGCAACCCCATAGAAGGCAGCCCACCAGGCTCCCCCATCCCTGGGATTCTCCAGGCAAGAACACTGGAGTGGGTTGCCATTTCCTTCTCCAATGCATGAAAGTGAAAAGTGAAAGGGAAGTCGCTCAGTCGTGTCCGACTCTTAGCGACCCCATGGACTGTAGCCCACCAGGCTCCTCCATCCATGAGATTTACCAAGCAAGAGTAGTGGAGTGGGGCACCATTTCCTTCTGCACAAGCATCAGCTAGTGATGTTTAATTCCTTGCCAGCTTTGTTATGCCAAAGCTTACAAACAGGATTATTTTTTCAACACTATTATGAAATATCTCAATGCTACTGGTATACTGTCACTTCATATTCTATCACGACTATAAAACCTGCTTATCTGACAGTGACTATTTAAATAGAAAAGTTTTACAGACAGAGAAGAACAAAACACACAAGCTATGTAGATAATAGCCTTAGATGTATTTCTAATTAATGTTTTTTTCTACTGAAAATTATAGGATAAATAAAAAATAAATTTTCAGTGATTTCAGAATTAAACCCTGCAGATGTAAAACTGCATTAAGTACTCTGTGTCACACTTTAAAAGCCACGATTTCAAGTAGAATTCCTAGGCACTGGCAGGGCATCTAAGAACTAGAAAACTTTTGTAGGTTTCCAAAACTATTCAGGTTCAAAGTCACATATATTTATTAATACTAGAGATACTAGAATTCTAGGGGTCCCCTGTGTCCAGGGAAACCTCTGTAAAGAGTTGGTGTATTCCTGTGTTTCTTAAAATGTAATGTGCATTCGCAGTACCTGGAGATCTTATTGAAATGCAGATTCAGGTTCAGAAGCTCTGGGATGGACCTGAGAGGAGAGTTGTAATAAGCTCCCAGAGGAGACCGATGTTACTGGATACTAGAACACACTTTGAGTGGCAAAGGTGTAGATTCCCCTCTTAAACATTAACTTGGCTGGTTTCTTACTATACAAACCACATTAAAAATGAAGTAGTGAAACCTTCTTTTGACTCACACTATAACAACCAATAATCTCATTTGCATCTGCTACCTTATATTAGCTGAATTTAGACCCTAAGATTGGTATAAAGAAGGGCTGTGTCTGTGTAGCTATTACAACTATGATAAAGTAAGAATTGTATTAAATAATGATAGTAAGTGGAGAAGGCAGTGGCATCCCACTCCAGTACTCTTGCCTGGAAAATCCCAAGGACGGAGGAGCCTGGAAGGCTGCAGTCCATGGGGTTGCTAAGAGTCGGACACGACTGAGCGACTTCCCTTTCACTTTTCACTTTCCTGCATTGGAGAAGGAAATGGCAACCGACTCCAGTGTTCTTCCCTGGAGAATCCCAGGGACGGGGGAGCCTGGTGGGCTGCCGTTTACGGAGTCGAACAGAGTCGGATAGGACTGAAGCGACTTAGCAGCAGCAGCAGCAATGAAAGTAAGAACTGTGAAAAAATGTGGGATCCTTTATAATCTCTAACGAAATACTACTTAAAAGTAAATAGTCACAAGATGTTTTTATTTGATTAATAGAGGTGTTAATTCAAATGTCATTACGAGAAGCAAACAGCTTTTGGAGTCTGAATGTGGAAACTTTGAATTATACACTTATTTTAAATTTGTGTTAATCTGTGCTATACAAAATTATGTGAGTCATTTTAGGTATATTCACACATCATTATTTTTAAATATATTTTAAATAAATATATAAGCTTTAAATATCACACTGTTACAAATGTATCAACATATGAGCAAACACAGATTCCTAATTCTATTTAAGAGGCAAGCATTAGTTTACTAAATACATTATACTCATCAAAAAATTTTCCAGTATATTTTCATAGTTACTAACAAGAAAATTCATAATTCTTTATAAGTTAGAAAATATTTTTACATGACTTGATAATATGAGAATGGAGACTATGTTGTTTGAAATTTTTTGGTAAAAATGAGGCTAAATATACACATCAATAATATGAAAATAAGAAAATACTCAGATAATAGCTATTTATATATTTCCTTCAGTATACTGACATTTAAATAATTGAAGAAAGATTTTTTTAAAGTATGCAAATTATTTAAAATGTTCATTTATTATTTCATCAAAAAGAATTAAAGTAAATTTAATTTCAAATTTGCTTTAAAATTAAACATTTTAAACCCATTTGGATTTTTTTTTTAGATTTGCAAAGGGCTTGATAAATTGACTAATATTCTGTGACTGCTTCTTTCATAAGCAGAGAACGTTTTGGTTTCAGATTTTAGACTATGTAGATAAGGGCTCCCTCTACCGGTGAAACTCTGCAGATGATGTGTACTTAAAAGTTATTTGAATGACTCAAATTACATAACACAGAAAAACGTGGCTTTCATCAGAATAGTTGTTGATTAGCGCTACAATGACTTGCTTGAAAATAAAAAGACTTGGACATCTAGTGACACTTTAATTCCCTGATTCATATGAAAGTCAAACACTTGAATATCTTACAAACTAACTAGAAAAGTAGATATTTCTAAAAATAATAAAGACATAGTGATTACTTTAAACATTCATTTAATTGCAAAAAGATATTTTGTTTTTAAAATAATTATACCCCTTTCTTAAGGTAAATGATGTCATAGATTATCAGCTTTTTTGTTGTTGTTTTTTTTTGAAATTACAAATATTATCTAGATTCCTTCCAAAATATTATTTCAACCAAAATATTATTTATTTTGGATGCAACACAGTTTATCTCTCCAGCAAGATTATATATATTTCCTGAATGGGATGGATGTTGCATATTCCCAATTCAATGCTAAAAATTTCAATCAATTCAGTGACTTTTCTAACTTTTATAAAATGCATCACTACTTTTTTTTTAAATTTCCAAATAACCCACAAATTAACTTCAATAGGAAAGAGATTCTGTTTTTTATCTTAGTGCTAGTACGTAACTACATGTTAGATCATATATGAAACATACTAACAGAAATTTAAAATTTTACTCTCCTAGCATATCATCTTTTTCTTCTATATTTAATACACTTCTCTTTGTAGTGTTCTCTCTCTTTTACAACCTGGTTTGTCACAAAATCAGGATTTTTTAAATGATTTTCAAAATTTAATAACTAGGAAAATCTCAAGCTTTTGTTCTACAGCAGTAGCAATAATCAAATTCTATGTTGGAGGGGAAAAAAAAGCACAAACATGTGAAGCCATTGTCCCAGGAAAATTCATATAGCCATTACTTGGTAGATTGCCTACTCAAAGTCGAATCAGAGCTCATTCAACTAGAACCATTTCAGTGATGCCTTTATAGGACCAAATTTTTGCTACACCTGGCATCTTTTAGCATCCCTCCACAAAAGATATTTCTATACTCAAATTCAGATTTGAATTCTGCCTATCTTTGTGGAACTAATTAATTTTCTTTTTGAATTATGTTTTTTATTCTTTTTTACTCTACTTCTTAATCCATCAACAATTGAACTCTCAGAGTATTAATATACATAATTTCAAACTGAACTACCTTCTCAATATAATCTTACTGGAACCTTGTAAATTCAAGGTTCTTCTTTCTGCCTCAAATCTCTTAAAAATATTATTATAGAAATGTTCATAATCTTCTCTTGCAAATAAAACACTGGCAGCCATTTAGGTAATCATATTACATTACATTAACTACAGAAGATACATTATTGGTGTAATACTGTCAAACATATAAAATTATAAAAATTGAAAAATCCTTCATTCATAATAAAGATTTGCTTCTTGGAATATCACCTTAAAAAGAGGATGTGCAAACACCATATTTCTGTGTATAGATTATAAATCTATTTAAAATTGTAATGGGCTTTGAAAGTGAAGTCGCTCAGTCATGTCCAACTCTTTGCGACCCTGTGGACTGCAGCCCACAAAGCTCCTCTGTCCATGGCATTCTCCAGGCAAGAATACTGGAGTGGGTTGCCGTTTCCCTTCTCCAGGGGGTCTTCCCAACCCAGGGATTGAACCCAGGTCTCCTGCATTGCAGGCAGACGCTTTAACCTCTGAGCCACCAGGGAAGTTTATCTAAATATAAAAGTATTACCATAAAGTATTCTCAAAGCAAGGAAAGTATTATGCAAATGAAATAGGTCACTAGAATTAGAATTTTGGGAGCATGTAGTTAGTAGTATGAAAACATTTAACTGATGCTGAATATTTAACAAGTGAATAATCTTACTTTTCTCTAAGATTTTTCTGGTGGAAAAGCAGGTTCGATAGCCAAAAATAGCCTTTAAATTTTAATTAAATGTAAGCCTAAAAGACATATGACTTAAAGACACCAGAGGGTATGATTTAATAGCCTATTAATATTTGTTTGAATTTTGAGTTTCAGTTTACCACACATTAGCGGAACTCAAAATATATTTTTAGACTAGAAGCAGAAGATATTAAGAAGAAGTGGCAAGAATACACAGAAGAACTGTACAAAAAAGATCTTCACAACCCAGATAATCACGATGGTGTGATCACTCATCTAGAGCCAGACATCCTGGAATATGAAGTCAAGTGGGCCTTGGAAAGCATCGCAACGAACAAAGCTAGTGGAGGTGATGGAATTCCAGTTGAGCTGTTTCAAATCCTGAAAGATGATGCTGTGAAAGTGCTGCACTCTATATGACCAGAAAATTTGGAAAACTCAGCAGTGGCCACAGGACTGGAAAAGGTCAGCTTTCATTCCAATCCCAAAGAAAGACAATGCCAAAAAATGCTCAAACTACCACACAATTGCACTCATCTCATATGCTAGTAAAGTAATGCTCAAAATTCTCCAAGCCAGGCTTCATCAATACATGAACCATGACTTCCAGATGTTCAAGCTGGATTTAGAAAAGGCAGAGGAACCAGAGATCAAATTGTCAACATCTGCTGGATCATGAAAAAAGCAAGAGAGTTCCAGAAAAACATCTATCTCTGCTTTATTGACTACACCAACAGCTTTGACTGTGTGGATCACAATAAACTGTGGAAAATTCTGAAAGAGATGGGAATTCCAGACCACCTGACCTGCCTCTTGAGAAATCTGTATGCAGGTCAGGAAGCAACAGTTAGAACTGGACATGGAACAACAGACTGGTTCCAAATAGGAAAAGGAGTATATCAAGGCTGTATATTGTCACCCTGCTTACTTAACTTCTATGCAGAGTACATCATGAGAAACACTGGGTTGGAAGAAGCTCAAGCTGGAATCAAGATTGCCGGGAGAAATATCAATAACCTCAGATATGCAGATGACATCACCCTTGTGGCAGAAAGTGAAGAAGAACTAAGAAGCCTCTTGATGAAAGTGAAAGAGGAGAGTGAAAAAGTGGGCCTAAAGCTCAACATTCAGAAAACGAAGATCACGGCATCTGGTCCCATCACTTCATGGGAAATAGATAGGGAAACAGTAGAAACAGTGTCAGACTTTATTTTGGGGGCCTCCAAAATCACTGCAGATGGTGATTGCAGCCATGAAATTAAAAGACGCTTAGTCCTTGGAAGAAAAGTTATGACCAACCTAGATAGCACATTCAAAAGCAGAGACATTACTTTGCCAACTAAGGTCTGTCTAGTCAGGGCTATGGTTTTCCCTGTGGTCATGTATGGATGTGAGAGTTGGACTGTGAGGAAGGCTGAGTGCTGAAGAATTGATGCTTTTGAACTGTGGTGTTGGAGAAGACTCTTGAGAGTCCCTTGGACTGCAAGGAGATCTAACCAGACCATTCTGAAGGAGATCAGCCCTGGGATTTCTTTGGAAGCAATGATGCTAAAGCTGAAACTCCAGTACTTTGGCCACCTCATGCGAAGAGTTGACTCATTGGAAAAGACTCTGATGCTGGGAGGGATTGGGGGCAGGAGGAGAAGTGGACGACGGAGGATGAGATGGCTGGATTGCATCACTGACTCGATGGATGTGAGTCTGAGTGAACTCTGGGGGTTGGTGATGGACAGGGAGGCCTGGTGTGCTGCGATTCATGGGGTTGCAAAGAGTCGGACACGACTGAGCGACTGAACTAAACTGAACTGTATGTATAATTGAATTGATCCAATCTTAGAATTTTCGAAGTCCTTTAGAGGTCATCTAGGGCAAACTTTAGTTAGTGAATCAATCCTATTCTATTCATAAGAAATGATTATCTAGCTTGTGCTTGAACATTTTTAGTGGTAATTAGTTTACAACTTTTTAAGATATTACTAAAGAAATAAAATTATTTAAGTTAAAAAGCAGAAACATTACTTTGCCAACAAAAGTTAATATAGTCAAAGCTATAGTTTTTCCAGTAGTCATGTTTGATGTAACAGTTGGGCCATAAAGAAGGCTGAGCACTGAAGAACTGTTCCTTTTAAATTGTGGTGCTGGAGAAGACTTAAGAGTCTCTTGGTCAGCAAGGAGATCAAGCCACTAAATCCTAAAGGAAATAAACCCTGGATATTCATTGGAAGGGCTGATGCTGAATCTGAAGCTCCAATACTTTGGTCACCTGATACAAAGATTGGCTCATTGGAAATGACCCTCATGCTGGGAAAGATTGAGGGCAAGAGAAGAATGGGATGAGATAGTTGGATGGCATCACCAACTCAATGGACATGAGTTTGACCAAACTCAGGGAGATAGTGAAGGACAGGGAAGCCTGGCATGCCACAGTTCATAGGATCACAAAGAGTCTGACATGATTTAGCAACTGAACAAAAACATATGTTACATGTGAAAAAGAATGGCTCCTATAATGTCTACCCACTGGTCTGCTTTCTGTTTCTTGGGAAGTGTTTGGTATTTTTCTTCCATATTCATTCAACAATTTCTCATGTGATATATTCTCACAATATTTTATTGTTCTGATTGCCTTTCTCTTAATGTTTCTTAATTGTTAATGTTTTCCTGAAAATTCATAGTCAGGAATTGGACAGTTCTTCACTGCATTTTATACAAAGAGAGAATACAGGAAAAATGAATTCATCATTACAAATACACTCAAATTTGATGTGTCTACTTTGTATAATGTCTATATGTTCACATATATTAATAACATTTTTTACTTTGTTTTCTATTGAAGTATATTTGCTACACAAACTATGCTGCAGGTGTACAATATAGTGATTCACAATTTTTAAAGGTTATATCCATTTATAGCTATTATAAAATATTGGCTATATTCCCTTTGTTATACAATATATCATTGTAACTTATTTTATAGGAAATAGTTTACACTCCCTACTTCTCTACCATTCTATTTCCCCTCCCCACCCGCCTCTCCCCATTGGTACATATTAGTTTGTTCTCTGTATATGTGAGTCTATAAACAATACCAGTAATTAGGACAGCTTATTAGTCAAGCTCATAACATTTCACACAAAATCATGAGAAATGTAGGCTATAGAAACAAAGCTGGAGAAGCTGATCATTAATTATAAAACATATTATTATGGACATATTAAAGAGATTCATAGTTTCTTTTAATTAAAAATGAGGCTAGAGACACACAGTATCTCTCCAAGAAGAGTCATTTTTACTAGGCTATGTGTTTCCACAGGTAATTATTATAGAAACTATTGCTATGTGAAAATGTTTTCTCTTATGAAAATAACTTTTATATAATTCTGTATGTAAGTAATGCACAGCTTATGATGATGAAGAAATGGAATTATCTTTGAGATGTGAATTACTTCTGCTTTGACATTTAATAATTTCATGTACATAAGAAATAAGATATTTACTCTTTAGCCTTTTTAGCTTCAAAGATGGCAAGGATAAATCTGTTTCCTGCTGGGAAAATTTTCAAAGAAGTTATATAGTTTTCAAAATAGCTCTAGCCAACAATTCTAAAGATTTCCTTCTCAAATAGTATGAGTCGGTTTGCAAACTAATCATTTGATAGAGATTGTGGTTTTCTTTATAAAATATGAGTTTTTAGATCTAAATTGTCAGGGTTTCACTATGTCTTATTACTCTGATTGTTTACAGATATCATGACTGCCCTTGGATGTGAAAGTTCAGGAAAACTGATAATAGCTTCACAATAAGTGGATAGACTTATAACTAGATCTTCCAAAAGATTACATGTACTGTGGAATACACTTTGCTAAAATGATTCTACCTTTAAAGAATTGTTGAACACAACTTCCTGAGTAAACAAGTGCCATAATCTATTCATACATTTTTGTTCTATATTTATTCCATGTCTAAAAACAAGACAAAGTTAATTGTTACCACATGAAATATCAAACTACAATTTTGCATGTGCCACTAAATGTGTAAAGTGAAAAAGTTTTCAGATACTTGGATGTTAGTAGCAAAAATTATATTTAAAACTAATTTTCACATCTCTTGATTAGTCTATTATACATTAAAGGGTGGTGTCATCTGTATATCTGAGGTTATTGGCATTTCTCCTGGAAATCTTGATTCCAGCTTCTGCTTCAAACAGCCCGGCATTTTGCATGATGTACTGTGCATATAAGTTACATAAACAAAGTGACAATATACAGCTTTGACATACTCCTTTCCCGATTTGGCACCAATCTGTTGTTCCATGTCCGGTTCTAACAGTTGCTTCTTGATCTGCATACAGATTTCTCAGGAGGCAGGTCAGATGGTCTGGTATTCCCATCTCTTACAGAATTTTCCACAATCTGCTGTGATTCACACAGTCAAAGATTTTGGCATAGTCACTAAAACATAAGTAGATGTTTCTCTGGAATTCTCGCGTTTTTGATGATCCAACAGATGTTGACAATTTGATTTCTGGTTCCTCTGCCTTTTCTAAATCCAGCTTGAACATTTAGGAGTTCATGGTTCATGTACTGTTGAAGCTTTGCTTGGAGAATTTTGAGCATTACTTTGCTAACATGTGAGATGAGTACAATTGTGTGGTAGTTTGAACATTCTTTGGAATTTTCTATGTATAGTATAATAGCACCTGCAAACTTCTTCATTTACTTTCTTGCAGTTAATTCTTCTCCAAATTAGATTCCTTTTGTTTATTTTTCTTCTCTGATACAATTGTATTTACTGTCTCATCATAAAGAATATAATCAGTTCAATCAGTTCAGTCACTCAGTCGTGTCCGACTCTTTGCGACCCCATGAATTGCAGCACGCCAATACTTAGACATAAACCTACCCAAGATCTTCTCTATTATTGCCTTGAGAACCGCATGAACAGTATGAAAAGGCAAAATGATAGAACACTGAAAGAGGAAAGCCCAGGTTGGTAGGTACCCAATATGCTACTGGAGATCAGTGGAGAAATAACTCCAGAAAGAATGAAGGCACAGAGCCAAAGCACAAACAATACCCAGCTGTGGATGTGACTGGTGATAGAAGTAAGGTCCAATGCTGTAAAGGGCAATGTTGCATAGGCACCTGGAATGTTAGGTCCGTGAATCAAGGCAAATTGGAAGTGGTCAAACAGAAGATGGCAAAAGTGAACGTCAACATTCTAGGAATCAGCGAACTAAAATGGACTGGAATGGGTGAATTTAACTCAGTTGACCATTATATCTACTACTGTGGGCAGGAATCCCTTAGAAGAAATGGAGTAGCTATCATGGACAACAAAAGACTCCACAATGCAACACTTGGATGCAATCTCAAAAATGACAGAATGATCTCTGTTCATTTCCAAGGCAAACCATTCAATATCACAGTAATCCAAGTCTATGCCCCAATCAGTAATGCTAAAGAATGGTTGAATGGTTGAATGGTTGAAAGTTCTATGAAGACTTATAAGACCTTTTAGAACTAACACCCCCAAAATTGTACTTTTCATTATAGGGGACTGAAATGCAAAAGTAGGAAGTCAAGAAACACCTGGGGTAACAGGCAACATTGGCCTTGGAATATGGAATGAAGTAGGGCAAAGGCTAATAGAGTTCTGCCAAGAGAACACACTGGTCATAGCAAATACCCTCTTCTAACAACACAAGAGAAGACTCTACACATGGACATCACCAGATGGTCAACATCAAAATCAGATTGATTATATTCTTTGCTGCCAAAGATGGAGAAGTTTTATACAGTCAGCAAAAACAAGACTGGGAGCTGACAGTGGCTCATATCATGAACTCCTTATTGCCAAATTCAGACTTAAATTGAAAATGGAAGGGGAAACCACTAGACCATTCAGGTATGACCTAAATCAAATCCTTTATGATTATACAGTAGAAGTGAGAAATAGATTTAAGGGACTAGATCTGATAGATAGAGTGCCTGATGAACTATGGAATGAGGTTTGTGACATTGTACAGGAGACAGGGATCAAGACCATCCCCATGGAAAAGAAATGCAAAAAAGCAAAATGGCTGTCTGGGGAGGGCTTACAAATAGCTGTGAATAGCAAAGGAGAAAAGGAAAGATACAAGCATCTGAATGCAAAGTTCCAAAGAATAGCAAGGAGAGACAAGAAAGCCTTCCTCAGTGATCAATGCAAAGAAATAGAGGAAAACAACAGAATGGAAAAGACTAGATATCTCTACAAGAAAATTAAAGATACCAAGGGAACATTTCATGCAAAGATGGGATCGATTAAAGACAGAAATGGTATGGACCTAACAGAAGCAGAGATATTAAGAAGAGGTGGCAAGAATACACAGAACTGTACAAAAAAGATCTTCATGACCCAGATAATCACGATGGTGTGATCACTCACCTAGAGCCAAACATTCTGGAATGTGAAGTCAGGTGGGCCTTAGAATGCATCATTATGAACAAAGTAGTGGAGGTGATGGAATTCCAGTAGAGCTATTTCAGATCCTAAAAGATGATGCTATGATGATGCCAGCAAATTTGGAAAACTTAGCAGTGGCCAAAGGACTGGAAAAGGTCGGTTTTCATTCCAGTCCCAAAGAAAAGCAATGCCAAAGAATGCTCAAACTACTGCACAATTGCACTCATCTCACACACTAGTAAAATAATGCTCAAAATTCTCCAAGCCAGGCTTCAGAAATACATGAATCATGACTTCCAGATGTTCAAGCTGGATTTAGAAAAGGCAGAGGAACCAGAGATCAAATTCCCAACATCTGCTGGATCATGGAAAAAGCAAGAGAGTTACAGAAAAACATCTATTTCTGCTTTATTGACTATGCCAACACCTTTGACTGTGTGGATCACAATAAACTGTGGAAAATTCTGAAAGAGATGGGAATACCAGACCACCTGACCTGCCTCTTGAGAAACCTGTATGCAGGTCAGGAAGCAACAGTTAAAACTGGACATGGAACAACAGACTGGTTCCAAATAGGAAAAGGAGTACATCAAGGCTGTATATTGTCACCCTGCTTACTTAACTTCTATGCAGAGTACATCATGAGAAACACTGGGTTGGAAGAAGCACAAGCTGGAATCAAGATTGCCAGGAGAAATAGCAATAACTTCAGATATGCAGATGACACCACCCTTATGGCAGAAAGTGAAGAAGAACTAAAGAGGCTCTTGATGAAAGTGAAAGACCATAGTGAGAAAGTTGGCTTAAAACTCAACATTCAGAAAACAAAGGTCATGGCATCTGGTCCCATCACTTCATGGGAAATCAATGGGGAAACAGTGGAAACAGTGTCAGACTTTATTTTGGGGGGCTCCAAAATCACTGCAGATGGTGACTGCAGCCATGAATTTTTTTACGTTTTTTTAATATAAATTTATTCATTTTAATTGGAGGCTAATTACTTTAAAATATTGTATTGGTTTTGCCATACATCAACATGAATCTGCCATGGGTATACATTTAGTCCTAATTGATATCTATAGGACATTTCAGCCATGAAATTAAAAGACGCTTACTCCTTGGAAGGAAAGTTATGACCAACATAGATAGCATATTAAAAAGCAGAGACATTACTTTGCCAACTAAGGTCTGTCTACTCAAGGCTATGGTTTTTCCAGTGGTCATGTGTGGATGTGAGAGTTGGACTGTGAAGAAAGCTGAGTGCCAAAGAATTGATGCTTTTGAACTGTGGTGTTGGAGAAGACTCTTGAGAGTCCCCTGGACTGCAAAGATATCCAACCAGTCCATTCTAAAGGAGATCAGTCCTGTGTGTTCTCTGGAAGGACTGACGCTAAAGCTGAAACTGCAATACTTTGGCCACCTCATGCGAAGAGTTGACTCATTGGAAAAGACTGATGCTGGAGGGATCTTGGGGCAGGAGAAGAAGGGGATGACAGAGGGTGAGATGACTGGATGGCAACACCGGCTCGATGGACATGAGTTTGAGTGAACTCCAGGAGTTGGTGATGGACAGGGAGGCCTGGTGTGCTGCAACTCATGGGGTCGCAAAGAGTTGGACACAACTGAGCAACTGAACTGAATTGAACTGAAGGGCTTCTCTGATAGCTCAGTGGTAAAGAACTTACCTGCCAATTGAGGAGATACAGTTTTGATCCCTAGATTGGGAGGAACGTCTGGAGAAAGAAATGGCAACTCACTTCAGTAATCTTGCCTGGGAAATCTCATGGACAGAGGAGCTGGCAGACTACTGTCCATGGGGGTCACAAAAGAGTCTGACACAACTTAGCAACTAAACAACAACAAGCCTACCTAAGGAGGCAAAATACCTGTATTCTGAAAATTAGAAGATGCTAATGAAAGAAACAGTATATAACACAAACAAAAAGATATATCATGTTCTTGGATTGGAAGAATCAGTATTATCAGAATGGCTACAATACCCAAGGCAATCTATGGATTCAATGCAATTCCTATCAAATTTTCAATGGTATTTTTCATTGAAATAGAACAAAAAAAAATTTTAACTTTGTATGGAGACACAAAGACCCCAAATAAACAAAACAATCTTCAGAAAGAAAATCAGAAGTGGAAGAATCAGGCTCCCTAATTTCAGACTGTACCTCAAAGATACAGTCATCATAATGATATGGTACTGACACAAAAATGGAAATATAAATCAATGGAACAGGATAGAAAACCCAGAAATAAACCTATAATCAATTAATCTATAACAAAGGAAATAAGACTATACAAAGGAAATAAGACATACAAAGGAAAAAAAGATAGACTCTTCAATAATAGTGCTGAGAAAATGGGACTGTTAAATGTAAAAGAATGAAATTAGAACATTCTCTAATACTATATGAAAAATAAATTCAAAATGGAATAAAAGTATAAAGGTAAGATTAGCCACTGTAAAACTCTTCGAGCAAAACATAAGTAGAACACTTTTTGACATTAATCACAGCAAGATCTGTTTTGACCCACTTCTTAATGAAAATAAAAATAAAAATGAACAAATGGGACCCAATTCAACTTAAAAATTATTGCACAGCAAAGGAAACCATAAACAAAATGAAAAGACAACTCACAGAATGGGAGAAATTATTTGCACATGATGTGAGGACAAGGAATCAATCTTCAAAATGTACAAATATTAGCTCATGCAGTTTAATAATAATTTTTTAAAAAAGCAATCAAAAATGGGCAGAAGACCTAAATAGACTTTTTTTTCCAAAGAATATATATAGATAGCCAAGTATGCTTATCCCTCAGTCATGTCCGACTCTTTGTGATCCCATAGACTGTAGTTTGCCAGAACCCTTTGTCCATGGGATACTTCAGGCAAGAATACTGAAGTAGGTTGCCATGTCCTCCTCTAGGGGATCTTCCCATTCCAAGTGTTGAACCCAGGTTTCTCATATTACAGGCAGATTCTTTACCATCTGAGCCACCAGGGAAGCTAAGAGGCACATGAAAAGATGCTGAACATCACTAATTATCAGAGAAATACAAATCAAACTAAAATGAGATATCACCTATCAGTCCAGAATGGCCATCATCAAAAAGTCTCCCCACAACAGATGCTAGAGACAATGAGGAGAAAAGGAATCCTCCTACACTGTTGGTGGAAGTGTAAATTGTACAGCCATTATGGGCAACAGTATGTAGACTGCTTAAAAATAAAAAGTAGAGCTACCATATGATTCAGCAAAATCAAAGAAAACCATGGTTTGAGTGGGTATATCTGAACCAATATTCATTGCAGTGCTTTTACAATAGCTAAGACAGGAAAGCAACCTAAATGACACTGACAGATGAGTGGATGAAGAAGATGCGGTACATATATGCAAGGGAATATTCAGTTCAGTTCAGTTCAGTTCAGTCGCTCAGTCATGTCCGACTCTTTGCGACCCCATGAATCGCAGCACGCCAGGCCTCCCTGTCCATCACCAACTCCCAGAGTTCACTCAGATTCACGTCCATCGAGTCAGTGATGCCATCCAGCCATCTCATCCTCGGTCGTCCCCTTCTCCTCCTGCCCCTAATCCCTCCCAGCATCAGAGTATTTTCCAATGAGTCAACTCTTCGCATGAGGTGGCCAAAGTACTGGAGTTTCAGCTTTAGCATCATACCTTCCAAAGAAATCCCAGGGCTGATCTCCTTCAGAATGGACTGCTTGGATCTCCTTGCAGTCCAAGGAACTCTCAAGAGTCTTCTCCAACACCACAGTTCAAAAGCATCAGTTCTTCGGCACTCAGCCTTCTTCAAAGTCCAACTCTCACATCCATACATGACTACTGGAGAAACCATAGCCTTGACTAGACGGACCTTAGTTGGCAAAGTAATGTCTCTGCTTTTGAATATGTTATCTAGGTTGGTCATAACTTTTCTTCCAAGGAGTAAGCGTCTTTTAATTTCATGGCTACAGTCACCATCTGCAGTGGTTTTGGAGCCCCCCAAAATAAAGTCTGACACTGTTTCCATTGTTTCCCCATTGATTTCCCATGAAGTGATGGGACCAGATGCCATGATCTTCGTTTTCTGAATGTTGAGCTTTAGGCCAACTTTTTCACTCTCCACTTTCACTTTCATCAAGAGGCTTTTTAGTTCCTCTTCACTTTCCGCCATAAGGGTGGTGTCATCTGCATATCTGAGGTTATTGCTATTTCTCCTGGCAATCTTAATTCCAGCTTGTGCTTCTTCCAGCCCAGCATTTCTCATGATGTACTCTGCATAGAAGTTAAATAAGCAGGGTGACAATATACAGCCTTGACGTGCTCCTTTTCCTATTTGGAACCAGTTTTGAGCTCTGCTGCACACTAAGCGCAGGCAGCTGCAACATGCACACTAAGGGAATATTTTCAGTCATAAAAGGAATGCAATTGAGTCAGTTCTAATGAGGTGAATGAACGTAAAGCCTATTATATAGAGTGAAGTAAGGCAGAAAGAGAAAAACAAATATCATATACTAACACATATATATGCAATCAAGAAAGATGTTATTGACAAAATTATGTGCAGGGCAGCAATGGAGACACAGACATAAAGAACAAACTTATGGACATGGAGAGATGGAGGAAGGAAAGAGAGGGATGTATGGAAAAAGTAACACGGGAACATACATTACTATATGTAAAATAGATAGCCAAAGGGGATTTGCTGTAAGCCTCAGGGAACTCAAGTCAGGGCTCTATAACAACCTAGAGTGGTGGGATGGGGAGGGAGGGTTGAGGAAGATTCAAGAGGGAGGGGACATATGTATATCTATGGCTGATTCATGTTGATGTTTGACAGAAACCCAACACAATACTATAAAGCAATTATCTTTCAAGTAAAATAAACAAATTATAAAAATAAAAAACAAACAGAAAGGTAAAATAATGAAAATCTAAAAAAAATGTGATACATATATAATGGAATATTACACAACCACTAAAAATAATGAAATAATGCCATTTGCAGCAACATGGATGGACCTGGAGATTAGCCGAAGTAAGTCAGACAGAGAAAGAAAAATATATGATATCACTTATATGTGGAATCCCAAAAAGCATAATAATAGTATGAAAGTGAAAAGTGAAAGTGAAGTAGCTCAGTAGTGTCTGACTCTTTGAGACCCCATGGACTGTAGCCTACCAGACTCCTCCCTCCATGGAATGCTCCAGGCAAGAGTACCGGAGTGCATTGCCAATTCCTTCTCCAGGATATCTTCCCGACCCAGGGATCAAACCAGGGTCTCCCACATTCCAGGCAGACACTTTAACCTCTGAGCCACCAGGAAGTTAATTACGAATAGAAACTGAGTCACAGACTTAGAAAACAAACATTGTCTGTTATTGTTAGAAAACAAACCATATAGGAAAGATGAAGAGGAAGGATAAATTGGCAGTGTGGGATTGACATATATACATTACTATCTTTAAAATAGATAATTGACAAGGACCTATTATACAGCACAAGGAACTCTGTTCAGTCTTCTATAATAACCTAAATGAGAAAAGAATTTTAAAAAGAATAGATATATGTATGCATATAACTGAATAACTTTGCAATATACCTGAAATTAATACAAAAATCAACTGCAGTATATAATTTTAAGCACAATTTAAATCACATTTTGATAATCGTTGATGCCTCATATTTTCAAATCAGAGCAAAAAGCAAGTCTTGGATTAGACTGGGTCTGAATTGGTGTAAAACTGTATTGGTCTTTCACAAGGAGCAAGAGAGAAGGAAGAAAGACAAAGCTGGGGAATTTATGAAACTGGATGAACAAGCTGATGAAGTTTGTCTTCATGGATATTGTGATAGGGTTTGCAAACAGTTTTTAATTACAACTAATTTTTTATGCTCAATTGAATATATTCAGGTAGTAAACCTGAACAATCACTAGAAAAACATTTAAAAAGCAGATTTCTTAAAAAGTTACAGTTTAATCATGGTAAATCTATTGTGTTGACAAATCACAGGAAATGGATATTTTCATATTAATAGGCAGAACAAAATAGGCATTTTAAGTACAGTGTTCCTATAATAGCTCTAAGGTGGGAGTTTTTAGAATGATCATATCCTTTATTTTCCAAATTCTATTGCACAATTGTTTCATGGTTGACTATATTGATAGTACAAGGTTTTTTAGGTTTTGTTTTTTCAAGTGAAAATTATTTATTTGCTTCAGGGAAAGTTCTAAAGTATTTCCAGAGTATTGTAAGCCCTTTATACCTTCTGAAGGAATATTTATTTTGAGGGTAAACTTTAATATTGATGTTCTTAGGTTACTTAAACAATTAAAATAAAAATATAAATATGTAAAATTCCAATAGAGCAAATACATGTAATTTTTGCAATGTCAGAGGGTGAAATTAACTATGGGCTCAATATGACCCGATATAATTGCACTCCTGCTTTAACTCTGGAAAATGGTCGGTTTACATGTAGTCTGGTAGCTAGAACCCACATAGATGTCTGGAGACTGGAAAAAAAGGACTAGGCTTAACATGGGTCAGAATTGGAGAGATTTCCAAATCAGTGGCCAGAGGAGAGCCAGAGCAGCTGTCTGAAGGTAGCTACATAGGGAATCAATGCACAAACTCTGGTCAGGGAATGAGATGGCACTGCATAAAGAGATGGAAGCCCACAGATTTTTAATAATGGCTAATGCAGAGCTCAAAAGAAAATTCTTTTTGGTTGTCTTTTTGCTAATCCAGGAAACAATCATCTTGAAGTAGGCATTATGTGCAAACTTCAATAACCAAGATCTTGTCAGTTAAGTCAGTAAATCTTGCTTACTCTGTACTTCAGTATTTCAGTGCTAGACTGGCAAGTGTCTTGATTGCCGCACTGGACATTATTCAGCATGCGGAGCTTATTCACACCCAGGGAACTCACATAAGCAAAGAAATTTACATGTATTAAATCATTCAATTCTCTAACCCAGACCTTGGAGCCAGTTGATCAATTTAATATATTTAAAAAGATAGACTTGCAGTTAAGGAATTAGAGTAAGATCCCATTATTGTTTAGTTACAAAGGTTTAGTACATTTAAACTTCAAAATAAGAACATTATATAAGAATGATCTTAAATATAAGTTAAATCTAAGTATCTATATTATTTTTTAATTATTTTTTCCAGTTTAAAAAAATCACCCCAAGATTCAAAAGTTTTTGTTTTGTTTTGTTTTTTGTTTTTCGTTTTTGTGTGTGTGTGTGTGTGTGTGTTTTTTTTTTTTTCAGAAAAGTGTAAGCGAAGTCGCTCAGTCATCTCCTACTCTCTGTGACCCCATGGACTATAGCGGACCAGGTTCCTCGGTCCACGGGATTTTCCAGGCAAATACTGGAGTGGGTTGCCATTTCCTTCCCTTCCTTAGGATTGCCCTGGTGGTTCAGATGGTAAAGCGTCTGCCTACAATGCGGGAGATGCGGGTTCAATCCCTGGTTTGGGAAGATCTCCTGGCGAAGGAAACGGCAACCCACTCCAGTATTCTTGCCCGGAAAATCCCATAGATGGAAGAGCCTGGTAGGCTACAGTCCATGGGGTCGCAAAGAGTCAGACACGACTGAGCAACTTTCTTTCTTTCTGCTCCAGATCTTCCCAGCCCAGAGATTGAACCCCAGTCTCTGGCATTGTAGGCAGATGCTTTACCGTCTGAGCCACCAGGGTTTTTTAGCAACTTGTTACTTGTTATCACATAGTTACTTATAAAATTCAGAAATATTTCATTTACTTTCTAAAATTATGAAGTCTTATAACTCTAATTCCTACAGTATCTGCTTCTATATTGCTCTGGGGTTGCATATGAACATCATTATCTGTCTCTAAAACCTACTGGTATTTTTAAGGAAGATAATGAATATCCATTTATTAGGAAATTTTTTAATGTGATTTTTCAAATCTTATAATTATCAGTAAGTTATTAATGAAATGATCATTGTTATTATCCACAATGAGAGACCCAAGCTTAGAACAAGAAGGTGCAGTAGCCTTATACATTGCTTATCTTTAAATGATTTATTTCACTCACAGTACTAATAACTTGGTTTCTGGATATTACTTTTCTTGCATGAGCAGAGCTCTAAGTGATCATCAAAGGCTATTGCAGTGCTAAATTGAGGAAAAGTTTTCATGCACCGGTCTTTCATTTTTTAGCTGATTTCCTCATCAAACCTAATGTTACTCTACAGCCTCTCCCAGAAATTAATTCCACATGATTGGAAACTCATCAGCATTTTGCATTAGCTGGGGCATGTCTGAGAATTTTAACTATGGAAATACATATTACTTTTTTAAATCACTAGCCCTCTCCATTGGTGAAGTGAATACTGAGTTAGCAGAATCCTCTTCTATAGGGCGTAATAGACATACAGGGAATCCAGAAGAGTGTAGCTGGATACAAGCATCTGTGACCTTTAGCAGTGTATGTAAGGGGATCACTGAATGAGACTTTTTTCCACAGGAATAACTGATCTCAGGCGGTATTATATTTACATGGATCACAAGCCTTTCATTTCAAAAAAAGGTGTGTAAGTATCTGCTTCATTTTTGTTCTGTTTTTAAACCATTCCTTTTGGAAACATGAAAAATATGACTTCAGAAAAATTTTAGTGAGTCCTTTATATAATATAGACTGTATTGGCTTGAAGTTGAGAAGTTTCTTAAATATTTGAAGATAAAATGGGCATGGTGTGCTGCAGTCCACAGGGTTGCAAAGAGTTTGATGCAACTGGATTGAACAATAACAACAAAATATTATTATTTATAGCATTTAAAAGCATAGAGAAAAACAAATTAAGTGCATGAGTTCTGCAAAATGGAGAAGGAAATCTTCAAAAGACTACAGTACAGCAATGTTAGATTCAAAGTGATACATACAAATTATATTCGATTATAAAATAGGAAGGAAACATCTCTGGCTCAGTCTTTTCCTTAAGGTGAGAAACCATCAGGCATTTATGAGAAATAATTTATGAAGACAGTCTTTCTTTGATAATGATGAACAATACTAATATCTCCCTTAAGACGGTGCTTTAGCTCACTGTGCCACAACCAATTCTTTATTAATCTATTTTTTCTGGAATACATGATTTGCTTTTTATAATATATGATTATATAAAGGAATAAGCCATATTTTAAGAGACATTTATTATACTGCAAAAATAAACTTCGAATATCATGTCACGATAGAGACTCTGATTTAGGGGCTGGCTGAATAACAATACAGCACAGGCAACTGATGTATCTTGGCTCTGAGACTTTACAAATTTTGAAATAAAATTTGAAGTTAGTTAACACATGCTTTAAAGATTTCAAAAATTGTTTTTTCAGATAAGACCAGTGTTTTTACATTTATTCTTTCACATACAATTTAGATATTCATTAAGATGTTTGGATACTAAGTACTTGTTTACATGGAAGCATTCACTAAGAATTTTTAAAGCAATTTAATAATTGAAACTCTTTATGTTAATTTTAGCAATGTGTAAAAACTGATGGTGTGAGACAAGTCATAGTTATTCAATTTATACAGAGCTGAGCATATTATAGAACATTGTAAAGATATTATCTGTACAGAAAAACTGTATTTCTTCAACATTTAAAGCACATTTTTGAGTCTTTTCTTTAACCAACTTTATGGCATAAGGAATTATACCTACTATACTGAAATGTAAAACTAAAACAGACCAAAGATTCTCCATTAAATTCTGTTATGATTAACCCTTACCCTAATGAATGGAACAAATTCCTTTCTCTCTCTTTCTCTATTCCTCTCTCTCTTTCTATTCCCCACACCTCCTCTATCTCTTATTTTTTAATAGGAGCTGAGGATATTGATTTTCTTCAGTAAAACCCACACACATAAAGGCAATATTTTATCTGCTATATATAGAGATTATGATAATCAATCAGGTCATTCTAAACATTATTTATTTGCCAATTTTTTCCATTATTTGAAAACTGTAAGTTCACTTCAAAATAATTTTAACTAAGTGTATTTACAGTCTCTTAAATAGGATACTTCTCTATAATGATTTGAGTTTAGAATATTTCAATTGTTTATTAAGAAAGAAAGGCACATAGAACCATTATGCTAATCTACTACCTTTTCAAAAAGTTTAAATAAATATTTAAATGTAAACATGCATTTAACTAAATTGAATACAAATACAAATTTACGTTATAAAAAGTAGGCACGGCTTTTAAAGCAGTTTGAGCAGTTCAGCTTTACAGCACATTTTTTTGAAAATAGCATAGGAAAATATTATTTAATTTGTATTATTAACCAAGTACACAGTTGTCAACAAAGTTATTTGCTTCAGAGACTATTGTAGAGGTTATACTTTTTTTGAGAGAAATCCCATACCATTCAAGAATGTCAGTTTTAGTGATAGTTACCCACGCAGAGCTTACTTAGCTTTGTCCATACAAGCATGGTAGAAAAGAAATCCTCTATAAATAGTTTCCATTGGAACAGAAAATGATAAAGAAAAAAAAGTGGTATTCACTTGGATAGTATAGATAATTATAGGATACTCCAGGTATACTCAAAATAACAGAATGGATAAGAAACAGACTCTGAAACCAAAATACAGAATTACAATTATATTATAATATATTTAAAGTTATATGTCAACTTTTGATCTGTCTTGTTTCCAATCTCAGTTACTTCTTAGCTCTGTTAACTTGGACAACCATTTAAACTATTTGGATCTCATTTTACTCATTGGTAAATGGAAGTAATAATAATATCCATATTATATACTTGTTATGAGACCCAGAAGAATATAAGGACTTATGTCTAAAATAAATTATGTACTGTAATAGCTTTATCACTATTTTCTCCAACTCTGTTCTTCCTGTTTTCACCTCTCAACCCTGAGGAATTTACTGAGAGAACATGTCAATAGACTGCAATCCAAACAACCTAAACTGTAAGTGATTTTATCTTATAATGCACTTTAGAAGATATTGCCAAATCTTTCTGTACTAAGAAAAATATTTACTTATTATTAAAAGTTATTATATATATATATACACACACACACGCACACGCAAACACACATACATAATGTTTCTGCATGGGATAGACCTAATTTCATGACATTTCTATAGCTTGGTATTAATGTTATTCAATAACATGTTTTGAACTCCATTATTGATTTTAATATTAAAGAGTTCCCAGGACTCATATGCTCTGCTTGAAGGACTACATAATTTTCCTTACATTAAGTCTATTCCAACCTTTGGAGGCTTTCTGCAGAAACACAGTGATGTTTTAATTTTCCAGAACCTATCATTATGTTTCAAGCTTTACAAAACACAGATTACTACCAAATATCTAAATACCATAATATCTAAAACAGCAATTGTTTTGCTTCAGATATACTGTTATCCAAAAGGATTGTACTGTACACAGTACTGTCATGGAACATGAAGATATAAGAAATTGGGAATTTTGTTATGTATCAAGACTGCAGAATAACTGATGAGATTCTTGGCTAAAATTTAATAATAAAAAATGTTTTTATAAGTTGTATCCTATTGAAGAAATAACTTATTATACAACAAAATGGAATCAACTAAAACACATCAAGCCGAAAAGAAAATTATCAAAAATATTTTTGCTAGCAAAGGAGATTTTCTCTATTCTAACAGCCATTCATTTTATTTTTCCTCAGTATGCAATGAGCATGTGAATTAAATTTGCTATTTTTAAGTGACAGGAAAACAAAGAAACTTTAATAGCACTTAGTAAGAATGTAAAATAATAAGTTGCTTTTGCTTTTGTTCATGTGATCACTGATGTGATATTTCCCCTAAGTGACTGCCATTATTTCATTGCTATCCATGTATGCCATCCTTTGCTAATTGCTATTATATCACAGGTAATTTTAACACCATGGTATCTATTTATGATTAAAATCTTTACTCATTGCTGTAGAAACAATATATTTCCCTCATAAAAGAAAAGGTCTGTGAAGCTAGAATTATAGTAAATTTTAGAGTTATTTATCAATTCTGAGTCATTTTCTATTCAATTAATATATGTTCATTTAATCGAGAAATTAAAGGCTAAATGTGACTTTTTAATGACCACTCTTTACCTGTTTCACTTGTGGTAAACGAGAGATCTGAGACATCGTTATCTAAAGGCTGAGATGGGATATGGATTGTGTAGCCAAGTTAGAGTAGAGGCAGACTCTGAAGTTGAAATATTAGAAGGGGACTTTTGGCACTAAAAATTAAATTGCTTGCAAGCAATTAACTTTGGAAGGATAAAATATTTTCAAATCAAATCCTAAACAATGATGCTGCTAAAGTGCTTCACTCAATATGCCAGAATTTGGAAAACTCAGCATTGGCCACAGGACTAGAAAAGGTCAGTTTTCATTCCAATTCCAAAGAAGGGCAATGACAAAGAACAGTCAAAGTATTGCACAATTGTACTCATTTCACACTCTAGAAAATTAATGCTCAAAATTCTCCAAGACAGGCTTCAACAGTACGTGAACCAAGAACTTCCAAATATTTAAATTGGATTTAGAAAAGGCAGAAGAACCAGAGATAAAATTGCCAACATCCGTTGGGTCATAGAAAAAGCAAGAGAATACCAGAAAAACATTTACGTCTGTTTCATTGACTACTCTAAAGCCTTTGACTGTGTGGATCACAACAAATTGTGGAATATCCTGAAAGAGATGGGAATACCAGACCACCTCACCTGCCACCTGAGAAGCCTGTATGCAGGTAAAGAAGCAGCAGTTAGAAACAGAAGCCATGAAACAAAGATCTGTTTCAAAATTGGGAAAAGAGTATGACAAGGCTGTATATTGTCACCCTGCTTATTTAACTTATATGCTGTGTACATCATGCAAAATGCCATGCTGGACAAATCACAGCTGGAATCAAGATTGCCAGGAGAAATATTAATAACGTCAGATATGCAGGTGACACCAACTTTATAGCAGAAAGTGAAGAAGAATTGAAGAGCCTCTTGATGAAGGTGAAAGAGGAGAGTGAAAAGCTGACTTAAAACTCAACATTCAAAAAATTAAGGTCATGGCATCTGGTCTCAATACTTCCTGGAAAATAGATGGGGAAACATGAAAACAATGACAGACTTTATTTTCTTGTGCTCCAATATCACTGTAGATGATGACTGCAGCAATGAAATTAAGTCACTTGCTCCTTGGAAGAAAACCTAGACAGCATACTAAAAAGAAGAAACATTACTTTGCTGACAAATGCCTGTATGGTCAAAGCTATGCTTTTTCCAGTAGTCATGTATGGATGAGCAAATTGGATCATAAAGAAGGCTGAACATCAAAAAACTGATCCTTTTTAACTGCCGTGTTGAAAAAGACTCTTGACAGCCCCTTGAGCTGCAAGATCTAACTAGTCAATCCTAAAGGAAACCAACCCTGAATATTCACTGGAAGAACTGATGCTGAAGCTCTAATACTTTATCCACCTCATGCAAAGAGCTGACTCATTGGAAAAGAATCTGTTGCTGTGAAAGACTGAAGGCAGGAGAAGGGGATGAAGAGGATGAGATGATTGGATGGCATCACTGACTCCACGGACATGAGTTTGAGCAGACCCCAGAAGATGGTGATGGACAGGGAAGCCTGTTGTGCTGCAGTCCATGGGGTCACAGAGTTGGACACGACTGAGTGACTGAACGACTACATATATACATATATATATATATATATATATTTCCTTTTACTCACCTTTCTTCCTTCTTCAATTCATCCTCTTAGGAGATAATGTCCATATTCAGAAAAAAAAAACTTCATTTAAACTTTGCTTGACATATTTTACATGGCTTCCCTGATAGTTCAATTGGTAAACAATCTGCCTTCAATGCAGGAGACTCCAGTTCAATTCATGGGTCAGGAAGAACCCCTGCAGAAGGAACAGGCTATCCACTCCACAATTCTTGGGCTTCTCTTGTGGCTCAGCTGGTAAAGAATCTACCTGCAATGGAGAAGAAACTGGATTTGACCCATGGGTTGGGAGATACCCTGGAGAAGGGAAAGGCTACTCACTCCAGTATTCTGGCCTAGAGAATTCCATGGACTGTATAGTCCATAGAGTTGCAGAGAGTTGGACACAACTGAGCAACTTCCACTTTCACTTTGACACGTTTTAGGGAGGGAGGGAGGAAAATAGGGAGGAACTCCTTATCTTTTCTCTTTGGTCAGGCCATGAATGGAAGCTCTGATTATGAGTACCTATGTGCACAGAATTTCTGAGTTGTGACTGGTATCTTCACCCTTAAATATGCAGAATCAGAACATGTCTTCAATTGGGACCATTTGATATCTTCAAACATTCTTAAATAGCAATGACCTGCCCTCACTTCTTATCCATAATCCCCTCAGAATAAGAGAAACAAGAAGCAAAACAAAACCTCAAGAATATTCATTGTAGCAGAGGACAAATACATATGTAGTAATAGAGGAAATTTATATATATATATATATATATATATATATATATATACAGGACACATTATGTAGTAAAGGACAAATTTATATAAATAAATATATATTTATACATGTAAATATTATATATGTATATATATATAATTCACTATGGCTCAGACTGTAAAGATTCCGCTGGCAATGTGGGACACCTGGGTTTCACCCTTTCTTTGGTAAGATCCCTGGAGAAGGGCATGGCAACTCAATCCAGTATTCTTGTCTGGAGAAGCCCCCTGGACAGAGGAGTCTGATGGGCTACAGTACATGGGGTCACAAAGATCGGAAAAGACTCAGCAACTCAGCATATTCCAGCACAGAGGACAAAGGGCAATAGATAATATAGGTAGTGGGTACTGTAGATGATTTACCTAACACCCAGTCCTTCTTGATTTCATTAAAAGAACTTTTATTTTCATCTTCTCCACTGCTAAGTCAGAGGTCTTAATAGTCTTCTTAGTCTAACCCAGTGTTTCAAAACACTTGATATTACTTGGAGACACTGTTGGTTGCCATGATTCATGGGGTGGCACCTCATAAACATAGGAAAATGGTTTGCTAAACATACTAAAAGGCATAGGAAATTTTGCTACAACAGAAAATTATTTGATCCAAAATGTTAGCAGAGGTGAGTTTGAGAAACCCTGGTGTAATGGCAGACAGTGATCTGTCTAGGCTAGAGCACAGCTCTACACATCCTGGATGAGTGAGCTGGACAAATTTCTTTTTCAACAGCTTAAAGAAGATATCATTCATATAAAAACAACTGAACATATTTAATTTGTTCAATTTTAACATAGTCACTGTGGGCAGGAATCCCTTAGAAGAAATGGAGTAGCCATCATAGTCAATAAAAGAGTCGGAAATGTATAACTTGGATGCAATCTCACAAATGACAGAATGATCTCTGTTCATTTCCAAGACAAACCATTCAATATCACAGTAATCCAAGTCTATGGCCTGACTGGTAATGCTGAAGACTGAAGTTGAACGGTTCTATGAAGACCTATAAGACCTTCTACAACTAACACCCCCCCAAAAGATGTCCTTTTCATTATAGGTGACTGGAATGTAAAAGTAGGAAGTGAAGAAACACATGGAGTGACAGGCAAATTTGGCCTTGGAGTACAGCATGAAACAGGGCAAAGGTTAACAGAGTTCTGCCAAGAGAATGCACAGATCGTAGCAACCACCCTCTTCCAACAACGCAAGAGAAGACTGTACCCATTGACATCACCAGATGGTCAACAATGAAATCATATTGATTATATCCTTTGCAGCTAAAATGGAGAAGCTCTATACAGTCAGCAAAAACAAGACCGGGAGCAGACTGTGACTCAGATCATGAACTCCTCATTGCCAAATTCAGACTTAAATTGAAGAAAGTGGGGAAAATTACTAGACCATTCAGGTACGACCTAAATCAAATCCCTTATGACTATGCAGTGGAAGTGAGAAATAGACTTAAGGAACTAGATCTGATAGACAGAATGCCTGATGAACTATGGACGGAGGTTCATGACATTGTACATAAGACAGGGAGCAAGACCATCCCCAAGAAAAAGAAACGCAAGAAAGCAAAATGGCTGCCTGAGGAGGCCTTACAAATAGCTGTGAAAAGAAGAGAAGTGAAAAGCAAAGGAGAAAAGGAAAGATATAACCATCTGAATGCAGAGTTCCAAAGAATAGCAAGGAGAGACAAGAAAGACTTCAGTGATCAATACAAAGAAATGGAGGAAAACAATAGAATGGGAAAGCCTAGAGAATTCCAGTATTTTGGCCACCTCATGCGAAGAGTTGACTCATTGGAAAAGACTCTGATGCTGGGAGGGATTGGGGGCAGGAGGAGAAGGGGACGACAGAGGATGAGATGGCTGGATGGCATCACTGACTCGATGGATGTGAATCTGAGTGAACTCTGGGAGTTGGTGATGGACAGGGAGGCCTGGCGTGCTGCGATTCATGGGGTCGCAGAGTCGGACACGACTGAATGACTGAACTGAACTGAGAGAACTCTTCAAGAAAATTAGAGATTTCAAGGGAATATTTCATGCAAAGACGGGCTCAATAAAAGACAGATGTGGTATGAACCTAAAAGAAGCAGAAAATATTAAGAAGAAGTGAAAGAATATACAGAAGTACTGCAAAAAAAGATCTTCACGACCCAGATAATCATGAATGCGTGATCACTCACACTCACCTAGAGCTGGACATCCTGGAATGTGAAGTCAGATGGACCCTAGGAAGCATCACTGCGAACAAAGCTAGTGGAGGTGACAGAATACCAGTTAAACTATTTCAAATCCTGAAAGATGATTCTGTGAAAGTGCTGCATTCAATATGTCAGCAAATTTGGAAAACTCAGCAGTGGCCACAAGAATGGAAAAAGTCACTTTTCATTTCAATCCCAAATAAAGGCAATGCCAAAGAATGCTCAAACTACCGCACAATTGCACTCATCTCACATGCTAGTACAGTAATGCTCAAAATTCTCCAAGCCAGGCTTCAGCAATACATGAACCGTGAACTTCCAGATGTTCAAGCTGGGTTTATAAAAGGCAGAGGAACCAGAGATCAAATTGCCAACATCCTCTGGATTATTGAAAAAGCAAGAGAGTTCCAGAAAAACATCTATTTCTGCTTTATTGATGAGATAGTTGAATCGCATCACCGACATAACGCACATGGGTTTGGGTGGACTCTGGGAGTTGGTGATGGACAGGGAGGTTTGGCATGCTGTGGTTCATGAGGTCACAAAGAGGCAGACATGACTAAGAGACTGAACTGAACTGAACTGATATCTGTGATACCATCACCTCAATTAACATTATAGTTATTACCAATACCTCCCAGAGTTTCCTCATGTCCCTCTGTTTTTCTTTTTGTTTTGTTTTCTCTTTTTGTGGTAAGGGCACTTGACATACAATCTACTCTTTGAATAAAGTTTGAAACATAAAATACTGCATTGTTAACTATAGACATAATGTTTTATAGCAGACTTCTAGAAATTACTCACCTAGCATAACTGAAATTTTATACCCATTAAATTTCTTAACAATGTACTTAATCTTTTAGTGTCTTAGTTTCATCATTCATAAAATGATTAATAGTTCGTATTTCACAAAGATTTTTATGGGTTAAATACATTCAGACATATAAATCACCTACAGTAGTGACTGGCATATGAAGTACTCAATAAATGGCATCTATTATTAAGTTTTTCAAACATCAGTGAATAAGAAAATCCAAAAAAAAAAAAAGCCTTGAAATTTGATTTAAAATATAAGTAGCATTGATATTATTCAGCTTTCTCATTTATTCTTTTTAGGGATCTGCTGAGTTCAGTTCAGTTCAGTTGCTCAGTCGTGTCCGACTCTTTGTGACTCCATGAATCGCAGCACGCCAGGCCTCCCTGTCCATCACCAACTCCCGGAGGTCACTCAGACTCACATCCACTGAGTCAGTGATGCAATCCAGCCATCTCATCCTCTGTCAGCCCCTTCTCCTCCTGCCCCCAATCCCTCCTAGCATCAGAGTCTTTTCCAGTGAGTCAACTCTTCACATGAGGTGGCCAAAATACTGGAGTTTCAGCTTTAGCATCATTTCTTCCAAAGAAATCCCAGGGCTGATCTCCTTCAGAATGGACTGGTTGGATCTCTTTGCAGTCCAAGGGACTCTCAAGAATCTTCTCCAACACCACAGTTCAAAAGCATCAGTTCTTCGGCACTCAGCCTTCCTCACAGTTCAACTCTCACATCCATACATGACCACGGGAAAAACCATAGCCTTGACTAGACGGACCTTAGTCGGCAAAGTAATGTCTCTGCTTTTGAATATATTCTCTAGGTTGGTCATAACTTTTCTTCCAAGGAGTAAGTGTCTTTTAATTTTATGGCTGCAGTCACCATCTGCAGTGGTTTTATAGCCCAGAAAAATAAAGTCTAACACTGTTTCCACTGTTTCCCCATCTATTTGCCATGAAGTGATGGGACTGGATGCCATGATCTTCGTTTTCTGAATGTTGAGCTTTAGGCCCACTTTTTCACTCTCCTCTTTCACTTTCATCAAATGACTTTTTAGTTCCTCTTCACTTTCTGCCATAAGGGTGGTGTCATCTGCATATCTGAGGTTATTGATATTTCTCCTGGCAATCTTGATTCCAGTTTATGTTTCTTCCAGCCCAGCATTTCTCATACTCTGCATATAAGTTAAATAAGCAGGGTGACAATATACAGCCTTGACATACTCCTTTTCCTATTTGGAACCAGTCTGTTGTTCCATGTTCAGTTCTAACTGTTGCTTCCTGACCTGCATACAGATTTCTCAAGAGACAGGTCACGTGGTCTGGTATTCCCATCTCTTTTACATGCTTATATTTGAAGCTTACATTTTGTTTTTATTGCAAGTAGTTATTTTTTTTTCCTAGAATGTATTGGATTTAGAGGAAGCCACAACTTTTACTCTTATAGTAGTTTAAGTATGCAAATACACTGGAACCTGTAATTAATTAAGACATTGAAAATTTTGAATCTTCTAGGGCTTGGGCAAAATGTGTGTTTCACAGACTGAAAAAAAAGTTTGCTAATCATTCAAAGTTTATCACAGTAGAACAGTTATATTTTCAAGCATTAAAAAATTACTCAAGCTCTTAATAATTTTTTATATAAAATAATATGCCATTACCAATGGTTCATATACTTTATTAAAGCAAAATATCAAAGGGCTTTCAGAAAAAATAACACTGCTTTCCTATTGTTAAGTAATTCATTATATTAAAAAGGTGTTATCCTGCATTGTATATGAAATAATGAATCTGTACTTCACTTAGATAAAACTTTAACCAGAAAATAAACTACAGGGGAAGAGATAGAGTAATTCTTTACTACTACATTGCAAAAAAAAAATTATTTTAAAAGTTACTAAATGCAGACAGAAGTTAATATTGATATATCTTGATATATATTTCATATTGAAACATTGAAGCTGTTATACTTTAATTTTAAACTATGCTTCAAAAAGTATTACAGTTAGACTTAGAAAATGTTATGAGAGCTTATGTATAAATATTAGTTTATCTAAATATAATATTGTTTTCTTTGGAGTATTATAATATTGTCCAGAAAATTTATTTTTGGAAATAATCTCAAATTACATTTAAAATTTCAATTTAACTATCAACACTATAGGGTAAATGAGAAGTATTGAATGGATATTTTTTGGTAATGTGGGTCAAAAATTCAAGAATCAAAACAGCATCTGTGTGGAGTACCACTTAATAATTCTATCACTCAAGAATCATAATCTTTTCTTAACATTTAGTTAAATTCTTCATGAACATAGATACATAAATAATGATGCATCAATCTATAAGCAATGTTAGAAATACTTTTTAGAGAACCATTTTTCTATTTTTTGTCTTTTTGTTTGTTTGGTTTTGCTTTTTATTCCTCTTTTCTTTTACCTTCAAAAAAAAGAAAAATAGCATATTCAGATGGACCTTGAGGGAATTATGCCTAGGGAAACAGCCCAGGCAAAGATAAACAAATACTACATGATATCACTTATATGTGAAATCTAAAGCAAAAATAAAACCCAAGCTCGAGATACAGAAACCAGACTGATGGTTGCCAGAGATAGAGAGGAACAGGGGCATGGAAGGTAGAAATGAGTGAGAGGGTCAAAAGGTAAAAACTTCCAGGTATAATATTATAAACATATCATGGGGTTGTAATATACAACATGGCAATAAATGTTGGAGAGGGTGTGGAGAAAAGGGAACCCTCTTACACTGTTGGTGAGAATGCAAACTAGTACAGCCACTGTGGAGAACAGTGTGGAGATTCCTTAAAAAATTGCAAATAGAACTGCCTTATGACCCAACAATCCCACTGCTGGGCATACACACCAAGGAAACCAGACTTGAAAGAGACACGTGTACCCCAATGTTCATTGCAGCACTGTTTATAATAGCCAGGAAGTGAAAACAACCTAGATGTCCATCAGCAGATGAATGGATAAGAAAGCTGTGGTACATATACACAATGGAGTATTACTCAGCCATTAAAAAGAATACATTTTAATTAGTTCTAATGAGGTGGATGAAACTGGAGCTGATTATACAGAGTGAAGTAAGCCAGAAAGAAAAACACCAATACAGTATATTAACACATATATATGGAATTTAGAAAGATGGTAATGATAACCCTCTATGCGAGACAGCAAAAGAGACACAGATGTATAGAACGGACTTTTGAACTCTGTGGGAGAGGGAGAGGGTGGGATGATTTGGGAGAATGGCATTGAAACATGTATACTATCATGTAAGAAACAAATCACCAGTCTATGTTCGATACAGGATACAGGATGCTTGGGGCTGGTGCATGGGGATGATCCAGAGAGATGATATGGGGTGGGAGGTGGGAGGGGGGTTCAGGATTGGGAACTCATGTACACCTATGGCAGATTCATGTCAATGTATGGCAAAACCAATACAGTATTGTAAAGTAAAAATAAATTTTTTTAAAAAATATATACAGTGTGGCAACTACAGTTAGTGAAAGAGTATTGCCTATTTGAAAGTTGATGAGAAAGTAGATCTGAAAAGTGCTTATCATAAAAAAAAACCCTAAAGTTCTTTGACTATGAAAGCTGCAGGATATTAACTAGACTTACTAGTTACTTACTAGACTTACTTAGATCATTTCACAATGTACATGTGTGTGCTGTGCTTAATCATCCAGTCATGTCTGACTCTGTGACCCCATGGACTGCAGCCCACCAGGCTCTTCAGGTCATGGAATTCTCCAGGCAAGAATACTGAAGTTGGTTGCCATGCCCTCCTCCAGGGGATCTTCCTAACCCAGGAACTGAACCTACAACTCCTGTGTCTCCTGCACTGCAGTTTATTCTTTACCCAGTGAACCATCAGGGAAGCCCTTCACAATGCATACAAATATCAAATTATTATATTGTATACCTGTAACTAATACAGTGCTATACGTATATAACATCAGTCAACTCAGTTAAGTTGTTCAGTCATATCTGACTCTTTGCGACCCCATGGACTACTGAACGTCAGAGTGCCCTGTCCATCACCAACTCCCGTAGATTACTCAAACCTATGTCCATTGACTTGGCGATGCCAACCAACCATCTCATTCTCTGCCATCTCCTTCTCCTCCCACCTTCAATCATTCCCAGCATCAGGGTCTTTTCAATGAGTCAGTTCTTCACATCAAGTGGCCAAAGTATTGGAGTTTCAGCTTCAGCATCAGTCTTTCCAATGAATATCCAGGACTGATTTCCTTTAGGAAGGACTGGTTGGATCTCCTTGCAGTCAAAGGGACTCCCAAGAGTCTTCTCCAACACCACAGTTCAAAAGCGTCAATTCTTTGGTGCTCAGCTTTCTTTATAGTCCAGCTCTTACATCCATACATGACTACTGGGAAAACCAAAGTTTTGACTAGACAGACCTTTGTTAGCGAAGTAATATCTCTGCTTTTTAATATGCTGTCTAGGTTGGTCATAACTTTTCTTCCTAGGAGCAAGTGTCTTTTAATTTCATGGCTGTAGTTATTTTGGAGCCCAAGAAAATAAACTCTGTCACTGTTTTCATTGTTTCCCCATCTATTTGCCATGAAGTGATGGGACCAGATGCCATGATCTTAGTTTTCTGAATGTTGAGTTTCAAGCCAACTTTTTCACTCTCCTCTTTCATCAAAAGGCTCTTTAGTTCTTCTTTGCTTTCTGCCCTAAGTGTGGTGTCATCGTATATCTGAGGTTATTGATATCTCTTCCAGCAGCCTTGATTCCAGTTTGTGCTTCATGCAGTCCAGCGTTTCTCATGATGTACTCTGCATATAAGTTAAATAAGAAGGGTTACAACTTACAGCCTTGACACACTCCTTTCCCAATTTGGAACCTGTCGTTCCACGTCCAGTTCTAACTGTTGCTTCTTGATCTGCATACAGGTTTCTCAGGAGGCAGGTCAGGTGGTCTGGTATTCCCATCTCTTTCAGAATTTTCCACAGTTTATTGTGATCCACACAGTCAAAGGCTTTGGCATAGTCCATAAAGCAGAAGTAGATGTTTTTCTGGGACTCTCTTGCGTTTTTGATGATCCATCAGGTGTTGGCAGTTTGGTCTCTTGTTCCTCTGCCTTTTCTAAATCCAGCTTGAACATATGGAAGTTCTAATTGCATGTACTGTTGAAGCCTGGCTTGGAGAATTTTGAGCATTAGTTTGCTAGTGTGTGAGATGAGTGCAATTGTGTGGTAGTTTGAGCATTCTTTGGCATTGCCTTTCTTTGGGATTGGAATGAAAACTGACCTTTTCCAGGCCTGTGATCACTGCTGAGTTTTCCAGCTTTGCTGGCGTATTGAGTGCATATGTATATAACATACCTCAGATCAATTATAAGAAATTAAAAATAAATAATAATAACAATAAAAAAAGCATCATCAGAACGTCCCTACCTTTTCTCATACCTGTTAATCACCTAGTATAGACCCTTCTCTATTTTCATCCTGTTTATATAATTTTATATAGATATTTTATAAATGTGTATATATGCACATATACATACAAAGTGTTCTAAGTGCACTGGGCATTTTACAAAAATATATATAACGTAAAGATGTGAAAATGTTCATTATCCTGTACCTTGTTTCTTCACCTACGAGTACTTCCTAAGTAAATTTCCTAGACTGGTTACTTCAGTTTGTTCTGCTTAGTGGATGTATAATAATCATGCCATAGTTGTAGGGTTCATTTTACCTTTCCTTACAGATGGTTGTTAATCGGTTACCAGGGTTTTTGTTTGATACAGTTTATATGCATATATGCATGTAATTATACCTACCTGATGCTGTTTTCTATAACACAGAGTCCTATATGACAGTGAAAATTAATTCAGTTACTTAGAAGAGGTGTTTTAAATATAATAATTCCATTTATGAAAATGATTGAAATGTCTTATAGAGTAAAATTGCTACACAGTCTAATAAGATCATGAGTAACAGAAACAGACTTGCATTCGGAAAATGAATTAAAATGCTGAAGTTAATTTCAACTGTCCCCAGTAAGGAACTACAGAAAACCATTTATTTGCTTTATGGGTCTAGGAAAGTTTCTCTAAATTACCTGATATGCTTTTGTGACACTGCTTTGCGATTCTCCCAGGATAATATGCATTGATGCTTTCCTTTATTATTTGCAGAAAATCGTCAGCCTGTGTTTATACAATTGTTCAACGTTTGTATTAAGAACAGACTATTATTAGCTCTATGCTGATGTTTCACTTCCCTTTAATATGCTTACAAAATACACACCACTAGTTATCTCCATGGAAGAAAAGCTTGTCTTTCTGCTTTTATCTTCCTATGCTCTGTTCTCTCTGTCTCTCTTGCTCACTGCCTGTATGGTCTGTGTTTTCTGCTGTAAAGGGAAGAATTCTCTCCTGCCAGCTTTCTACACAAAGAGTACTTTTTTTGGCAGACTGAGTTTCAAATGAAAGCTTCCTTCGCTGAGTGCAAACACGGACTCATGCTTTCTGTGAACTCCCATTACACAGGCTCCTTGGCTATTTAATGTATTTACGCTCACAAATTATGTCAGCTCCCCTTTCACACACTTTGAAACCCTTTCACATAAACTTTACCTGGATTCTGTACTAAACAGAATAACTTTGTCATGCAGTAGGTTAAAGGCCAAAATTTGAACCTGTAATTCTTTACTCTTAAAATTAGAGACAAATTTTCTTATATTATGTAAACAGTCAAAAAATGTGTTTTAAAGTTCCACTAAATGCTGTAATTTTTTCCCATAGCATTGTTGAAAAAATATTTTATCTAAGGATATAGAATATTCAGTATTTATTTTCATTTATACAATTTCAGGCTTTACAAATCTTAAACCAGGGGCTTTTTAAAATTTCAAATCAAAAAGCTCAGTAGTTAAGTAATTCCTAAAAAAAATAATAAAATTGATTCATAGATTTATGCAATGATTTGAGAAGTTTGGGTTATTTTACTTTAAGCCTGGCTATTTTTGTTCACCATTTTATCTTCTTTGCATAGGCCAGGGTTTAGCACATAGTAGGCATTCTATGTATATTGACTAGAGAGTAAACAAATGAATATTTTGGTTTTTGAAGACTTGTCTCTCGAAACTAATTAGAAAAAATTTTCAAAGACTAGGAGACAGAAGTTGCTGTCTTCTCTATGCTAATCAAAATGAAACATACTGAATTTCTCTTCCTGCCGAGATCAATTTCTTTCTTTAAACATTGAAGTAGTCTGTCATTATCTGTTCCTTGAAGGGTGTTCTGGCATTCATCTCTAACACAAATCAGAGATCACTTTAAAGAGGGTGTGCTCTTACTTCTTCTGCTAATTTTTCAGGGCTAATTGTATAAATGATGGGCACTTGTAAAAGCCAATCATAACGCTGTTATCTATTTTATAGCACGTTCAGTAGGCAGATTTTTTTCAATAAGACACATGAACTTTCAGACTACCACAAATTAGGACAAAAATATTTCACAAGAATTTTGCAAGCCTAAATAATCTCTCTCTTTTTGCAATATTTATCATTGGTAATCTTGATAGTTGTATTTATAAACAATAATGCTTTCCCCCAAAAGATATAAAACAAACAAAAACTGTTAATCACTCTGTAAGAATCAGAGGTTTATATGATTGCATATAACTAGACCAGGAACATGACAGACAAGTAGTTTTCTATTCATTGTAAATTATGAGAAACATATATGTCTAAGAAATAAATACATGAATAAAATTTTTCTAAATTGAATATTTTATTGTGCTTAAGGTTTTTATTGTTAGATATAAGTAAGGAATGTTTTCGTTGTGCTGAGTATTACTTAATTTATTTTCATAAATAAATGAATGCACTATTGTGTTAGGTTTCATTAAGAGGCATATAATTGCTTTATACACTATCTTTACAAAATATAATATCAATATAATCATATTATTTGTTTCTATATACCTCATGCTGCTGCTGCTGCTAAATCACTTGTCATGTCCGACTCTGTGCGACTCCATAGATGATAGCCCATCAGGCTCCCCCATCCCTGGGATTCTCCAGGTAAGAACACTGGAGTGGGTTGCCATTTCCTTCTCCAGTGCATGAAAGTGAAAAGTGAAAGTGAAGTCACTCAGTCGTGTCCGACTCTTAGTGACACCATGGACTGCAACCTACCTGACTCCTCCGTCCATGAGATTTTCCAGGCAAGAGTACTGGAGTGGGGTGCCGTTGCCTTCTCCAATATCCCTCATGAGCTCATTATTATAATAGCCTCCTTAGAAATGCATAGTGTGAAACTGACTACCATGTCAGATCTTGAAAGTTAATGGGCTGTCATGAGTCTTAATGTCATATCATGCAAAGTGATAATCTAGCTATACTTGAATGTGCATATCTGATTTTTAGGACAATTTTAATTTTCTCTCCAGCCAACGTCTGGTTCTTTACCCTGGCTTGGACAGTACAACAACTCAACTTTCAGACTTAGCAGAAGAAATGCTCTAACATTTCTGAAGCAAAAGTTATCTGCTTGCAACTATGTCAAGATCAAGAGAAAGCATTCCTACCTGACTTTTTGATAATCTTGTTCAAGACAATGATACAAAATTGGCCAAATGTGTACTTTTTTGGGTCTATCTGCATTTATGGTAAATCAATAAGTCTTTGTGAGATAAAGTCAAGTTTGATATGTTCTGCTTTCTTAAGAAAGTAAAATAGAATATCAATATTCAAAAGGAATCACAATTATGAGAACAGAAAAGACAGAAAGATTAGAAGAATAACCAGATTCTGCATTCCTGAGAAAAATTCTGTGATTTTTACAGTGATTTATACTGTCATGTTTTGGACTTCACAGTTTCTGCTTCAAAGCTGATTAACCCCATGATATTATTGACCTCTTTGGCTTAACTCTAGGAATAGAACTAGAGGAAAATTCTTTATTCCTTATTAGCATTGTCTCTGAGGAATCAATGAAGCATTCATTTTCCTGCTGTCAACGACAGGCAACTGAGAGTTCAGATCTTTAGAAAGAGAGTTGCCTTCAGAAAGGCCAACTGAGCACTCAGTTCTTCCATAATATAAAATTTTAGGACAGGTACCTAGCGTCAACTTAGGTAATTTTTAGAATATTGAAATTGACCCAGGCCAGCATAGATTAGAAAGAATGAAAGTCCAAACAATACAAGAGTTAGTCAAGTAATTATTTAATGAAGCTACTAAAGAAAGTAATAGAATGGAAGTTCAGAGAAAAGAAAGACATTCTTTTTGATTGAAACTAACAAGACATGCTATTTTTGAATAAACAAATATATAAAAGTGAATGGACAAATGGATTAATATTTAAAATCAGCTGTTTGAAAGGCTCCAGAAGTAATTCATGCTATAATTAGACAATATGCTTTATAAAATAAATGAGTTTTCCTCTCATAACTTATACAATTCAGGTGATGAAAAATAAATATTACATATGCCTTGAAAGAGAAAGAAGGAATATGTTGTTAACTACAACATAAGGGTGGTGTGTTAAAGGATAATGAGCTAATTAGTTTCTTCAATATCCCCAAGAAAAGTTGTACTTCCAGTAATTAATCTCTTTCCTTTAAACTTTCTCTGCAATGGATACACATTGTTTTCAGTTAGGATACAGAAATCCTTTCAAAGCAGTCTTCTTTTCTATAACACAGTATTCACCAGGCATACTCCTGACCTTTACTTATCTGAATAAACCTACTTACTTGTAAGGCACTATGGTAAGCAGATGCCAAGTTCTCCTACCCAGTTGTAAATTATTACTATTCTGGCTCATAAGTCAATGTCTTTTAGATCACTGAGATTCAGAGAATGGTCACACATGGATATACTGACAAAAGTGAGCATCAGAACTAGCTAAGTGGGGCCATGGTGGATCCATGAAGGTGAAACTTCCCACTAAGGCCTGGCCTGACCAATCAACTGGCTAAACATCACATTATTATCTGGAGTTCCAGGGAGCCTGCCAAGTTCAAAGATGCACTCCTGGACTACAAAATGGTACTAAAAGTTATCACAAGCTCACTGGGTTTATAAAGCCAAAATTCTACAGAATTAAAAAGCCAACAGCTTAGTGAGTAAACTGGAGATTGGAGTGAAAGAATGCATTAACAAAAATAAGCACCTATGGACAGTTTTCAACTGACAGATTATTAAAAGCTATTGATTAATCATGGCACAGATAATTTGTGAAAAAACAGAAAAGTGGGGCATTGAATACTGAACTAGGAAAGCTGGCTTGGTTTTAAAAAAATTTGGAATTACCTAGAGTTGACAATTTTTCCCTCAATGTCATGATTAAGGCAACTTACAATGCTACACTGAATGCCCTACAATATTCAGTTAGATTTTAACAAGCAAAGTGCTCTAAGAGATTCTGTACCCATACATTCTACTTGGATCACAGAAAACAAACAAGTGATTCTTTTTAACTTTAGAAGACAAGAAAGCTATTGATGTATATCTCCTGTCAGTTAAAATAGAATGCTTTATTTACACATCTAATTTGGGGTTACAAAATCTAATTATGAAGTTGACTGTGTATTCTACTGAAAAAGTACAGATGTTCTTAAATTGAAGTCATTTTAAGAGTAATGCTCTTTGTGTTTTTTGATGCCTCAACATTAATACAGAGAAAACGCTATAATTCTACACCACAAATAAACGCACTAATAGTCAGAGGTGCTTCAGAAATGTTTTTTTAATGATACCAGATTGTATTTTTGAGCTTCAGACAATTCTAAAGCCTAAACCAAAAAAAAATCTGTCAAACTGGAAAGAAATGACAATTCACAATGATTTTTTAAAAGATTATCTTTCTATTCAATTTACAGCATGAGCTTCAAAGTCTTAGTGATATAAGAAAATTCTTGGTTTTACCCCAACCATAGGTTTTACCCCTAGCACACAGGTGCTAAATTAATATTTATGAGTCAATAAATATCCTGAATCTGAATCTTGATTCAACCAGTTTTTCAGTTCTATGTGACTTTGGTAATGTTATTTTATTCTCTAGGAGTCATAGGTTTTCCACCAACAGTTTTTAGACTAGATGGAAGGAACAGTAAGCTTACTACATTAAAGTGCTTTGACAACTATGAATTTATATACTTACATATTCAATACTTGAATATTTTATGATGTTGTCTTTCAAATACTTGCATACATTTTAAAATATACTTACCTACTCTGAAAAGGTAGATACAAAGAGATACTGATAGTTTTATTTATCACCCTATTGTCATCCATGATGGATTTGGAAGATTTATATACCTTAATTAGCATCTCCTTCCTTTCTGCTTTGTGTATTTCTCTCTAAAGTTTCCCCTTGCTTGAAATGTACAATGAGTTTTCCTCAAAGACATCCCGATATATATTATTTTTTCTAGATTAGGTACTAGAACCACATTAAGTCATAGAAGATACTTAGCTCTGTACTGTGTACAAAAAGGCACTGATATTTCTGCAGCCTCTGGCCTTGGAACAAGGTAAAGCTAACAATTATTCCCAGGGTGATGAAATCTGTGCTCTTTCCTATATTATCAAAAGGTCTAAATTGTCATTTAATCAGTAAGTAAATGAACTTCTAAAGAGGGAGTGAGAGCTTTATAGAAAAAAGACAATGAAATGATGCAAATGTGAGATTGTACCTAAGAAAACTGGGACCTTTAGTAAATTTTATTGGAAGTGAGATGAAGGAAGAGGAAGTCAATGTTTGAGGCAGATCAAGCACTGATTTGACACTGAGGATGAACAATTTGTTTTTCATCTTATAGTAGTGGAGGTTATTTGAAGCTGAAATCTGATTGAAATGATCAGAATGTGATAAGACAACACAACAGACAAAGGGGAAGACTTTAGTAACCTTTTATTATTTACCTCGTTTGATTTGGTTGAAGACTCAGAAGCAATTAAATGAATACAAGGTAAACTAAATTTTATGGACTTAAGGATGTGCAATCTAAACTAAGTCAGGGCTTGAAGCTGGACCCAGCTGAGTGAAAGGTGAGATGTAATGAATCAGCCAACCTCAGACCCTGAGATGGCACTGCAGCATGGGTACAGCCCAGGGTCTTAGCAGTCCTAAGAGGAAAAGCGTCAGAGCAGTGGTGGTCAAATTAAGTTACATTTCCATTGCATAAATAGCCCTGCAGAGTTGAGCAAAAGGTTGGACAGGATAAGTTTATGGATCCTTTCACATCTATTAAAGTCTATCAATAAGAAATGATTTCTTCTATTGTGATTCTCAGGGATGCAGTTTATACCTAGAAGGTATTTAAGTTGGAGTTTTTATGATTAGATTTCTTTAGCTTCTCTGTGAATGTACCAACCCTGTTAAATGTGATCATTTTTAATATAAATTTATTTATTTTAATTGAAGGTTAATTACTTTACAATGTTGTATTGGTTTTGCCATACATCAACATGAATCTGCCACAGGTATACACGTGTTCCCCATCCTGAACCCCCCTCCCTTTTCCCTCCCCGTACCATCCCTCTGGGTCATCCCAGTGCACCAGCCCCAAGCATCCAGTATCATGCATCGAACCTGGACTGGCGATTCGTTTCAGGGAAAATCACCACCTTATATCTGAGCCTTTATGTATCCCACTTATTCATAAAAGACAGAAATGTCTATGACAGAATTGCCACCAGGGGACTAGGTTTCCTAATGTCTGATCAGTGTGAGGGGGTGTGCAATATGTAATGGTCTCACATCTCTGAAACTGTGCTGCTGCCCCAACCATATCAGGTTGATTTTTAAGTTGTAAAATATGAGTGTCTTACCCAGATTAACATTGTTTATTTCTTTTTTACTCCTTTCCGGAAGGGCTTTCACCCGGTCTTGATGGAAGAAAACAGTTGTGCCTAATGTCCTATATTCCTTTCCTAGGTCTGCTTTAACAAAGCACCAAAAACTCAGTGACTTAAAACAGTAAAACTTATTGCTTCACAGTTCTGGAAGCTAAAAGTCTAAAATCAAGGTATCAGCTGGACTGTGCTCTCTCTAGTGACCCTGTGGGAGAATCCCGCCTCTCTTCTAGCTTCTAGTGTTGGCTGTCATCCCTTATCATTTCTGGCTTCAAGGTGAATCACTCTGATCACGTGGCTGTCTTTTCCTTGGATGTCTCCAGGTAGTCTCTCCTGTGTGAATGTGTTTCTGTCTAAATTTCCCAGTTTTTAGGAAGATATCAAAAATATTGCGTTAGGGCTTACCTAATTAATTTCATTTTAACTTGATTACCACTCTAAAGACCTTATTTCTAAAATAAGTCACATTCTAAAGTATGAGAGGTTAGAACTGCAATGCATCTTTCTGTGGGAGACAGAAGTTAGCCAATAAAAGGGTTCAACGCTGTAGACTTACATTGTTGTGTGTTGTTTTTCCAAGGTGGTGTCTATCCCCAAGATTATAATATGTAAAGTAATTGAGGTTGAGTTTAGCAAACTTCTGCTCCAGGAATTACATTCTAGCGGGTAAAGATGGACTCAGAAAGATGATTTTCTTTTTTTTTTTTAAATATAAATTTATTTTAATTGAGGTTAATTACTTTACAATATTGTATTGGTTTTGCCATACATCAACATGAATCATGTTGATTTTCTTTTTAATTTAACTTGTGAGCATTTAGAACACAGCTCTTGCTAGGCTGTTCAGGGTGGAGTACCACCAGCACATGAGCAGTGGAATTAATGTGTAAGTCATGAGATATAGAAAAACAAAGGGAAGGGGAAGACATCGTGATTGAGGTCTGCTCAGGGAGTGGTTCTATCATTCTGTGCTTACCACACTGCTGTTCACGTAGAATGTCTTTTTCCTTGTTGTCAATTTGCCACCTTTTCTCAAAAAGGAAGTCTGATCTGACTTTTAAAGTTTCTATGAGGAGAACTTTGTTTTATATTACACAAAATGACTCTAATATTAAAAGATTAATGCCTTTTACCTCTAAACATATGATTAACCATAAATTATCACACTAGACCTGAACATGTCTTTCAAAAGCCCATTAAAAAACAAATTAACCTTTTCTCTCTAGGCTGAACTCCCTTGTTAATATGAAAATCAGGAGTAATTCAGGGCTCTTAGCTTTTGTTATCCCAGCCATATTCCTTTGTGTTTTTCAAGTTAAGTTGTGACTGGAGAGTGAGTCATACCAGTTAATTAATTAAGTTAAGAACCAATTAGAAGTGGTATTTTGTGCATGAGAAAGCTTGTCTGAAGTGTTTTGAATTTCAGCAAGAGTTTCCTCATTACCCAAGCTTCTGTATGGATAGTTTGTGCCATGAGGAAGGGGAGATGCTTACTTAGTGAGTGAGACATCCCTTAATTCCTTGTCTCAAGTGAGTTTTCAATTCTAAGGAAGACATGATTTATATTTATACTCATAAGCATCTACCACACAACAAAAATTGTCAAATTTCTTATTGCTGTTACAATGCAGCAAGGTTTATCAGTAACTAATGTGTATATTCTAATAAACTAATGATCTAAATATTCACTGTAGAAAGATTAAAGAGAGATGGACTTTCTATATTCTTCCCACTACATTAATTTGAAGTGAAGTGACATAATATGTTGCATTTTAGAAGCAGTGGGTTCAAGAGAAGGGATGTATATACACATAGCTGATCAACTTCACCTTTTTTTTTTTTTTGGTACAGCAGAAACTGACACAACATTGTAAAGCAATTATGCTCTAAAAAATGAATAAAAGTAGTGGAATTTAAAGTAATATGGTCTTCAGATTTTTCCCGTATAGGAGCAGATCTTATTGAGACAAAGCATTAACACAAGTCACTTCATCACATTTTTCAGGACACTGGGTAATATTTGTGTGTGTGTATAAGGTGAATCCAGCACACAAAGGATGTATACTAGAGAAGAGAGGGGGAAGTATTGGGCGGTAAACTGGCAGATGTAAATCAGCATTTTTTTTATTTTTTCTGTAAAGGGATAGATAGCAAGCATTTTTGGCTTTGTGGGCCAAGTGTCTCTGTCTCTGGTCTTTGTCACAGCTAATCAACTCTGCAGCTATAGCATGAAAACTGCCACTGATGATATATCAACTAACAGACATGGCTGGGTTTCAGTGAAACTTTATTCACAAAAACAAAGGAAAGACTGACTTTATCCTGTAGGTCACGGATTTCCAACAGTTGGGATAGGATATAGTCATGGCAGTGATACGCGATGGACAGACAAGACTTTCACCCCGTGGTGCTGAGTTTCCTCACCTGACAATGATGAGTTGAAACTAAGGAAGCTGAGAGATCTCTCCAGCTTTGCATTTCTAGGTGCACAGAGCGGGACTGGCCTCCAGAAATAACTCTAAGCCTAGTCCTAGAGTCAAGCAACTGATTTTCCAGTGACTCTTTTTTAAAAAAAAATCTCTATAAGAGAAAATATAAGAATATCTTTCTCCATTTTATGGGTGTTATTTAGAGTAAAAATTGAGAACTGAGAACAAATATGATAACAATAATTTTGAATTCTCTTTTCTTTAGAGGCCATGTACACTGTTTAAGGGAAAAAAGAGTGAATATAACTAAGATCTCAAAGAAACATTTCTTTTGGAGTTAGAAGCAAAATTTTCAAACTTGCAAATGAGAATATGAGCTTTAGATATCTAAGTGCTGGTAGAAGACCACAGGCTACAAAGTGGCTATAATAAAAACTTTTTTTTTTTTTTGAAGGGGTAAAGTTCTCTGGGAAAATTCTCATTGCTGGAACACCTGTTAGCTAACAATGGAGAATAAGTGGGGCATTGCTCTCTACTGATTTGCCACCATATCCTCTGTGACTAAAGGTGGCTTAAGGCAATTTTACAAACAGGGGGATTCCTGAATGTTTAATTGGTGCTTGAATAATTTTTCATTATCATTACTCAGGGATCAGAATTTCGTCTTTCAGTTGATGTCACTTTAAATATACCCCATATATAGAGTCTTTTCCGGCTTATCAGAATCAGTCACCTAGCACAAGAATGTCATCAAATATACACATGGAGAGTAATTTCACTGCAGTGGGATTCAAAACTATAAATACACAAGTAATCAGCCCTCATTACTCAGTTCTGCTTCCCTCTTATAGCTCCGAGTAATGAGAATTCTATATCGGTAGGTCTTCACAGGAGCTGGAACTGTTCTCTGTGAGATTATCAGATAATGGCATGGCTGTAGTCCATTCACATTTTTTTTTTCCTAACCTCGGCTTTTTTCTGCCTTTAAGGGGCAAAACAGAATTAGTTATACAACTTGACCCATAAATTTTTCTTTGTCAAAACAGCATATATAAAAGTTAGAATTTGATTACTTCATACTTGACCAGACCAGCAAATACTGAGAATTCTTGATGTCTTTATGTTTCACAATAAAGAGGAGACAAGGAGAACAATGCAATTACAAGGATTACTCTGTGGCATGTATTTTGGATCAGAATTATGTGACTAAAATACAGAAATCACAATGTTTGACTCCTCCTATCTCCTCAACTATTATAAAATTTGACATTATTTCCACTCTTTCAGATAAGTTACCTCTACCAAACCTAGATCACTACTCCAACAGAAAACTTTCTTTAATGTAACTGTTGTGTCCTGCTAAAATCATCTGCCCACCATAAACCAATTAAACTGATAAGGCTGGAAGAAGTGAAATGGTTTGAGGATCTCTACCAAGCTATTTGTTTGACTTATACAGCTACTCAGTGTCTTGACTGGTTTTTACAAAAGTCTGAGATGAATTAGAAAATATGGGTGAAGCTATGAGTAATGAAATATTTGTTGAAGATTATATCTCTGTAAAGAATATCAAGTTATCTGAGTGCTCAATTAGGTCTTTGCTCAAGATGGCCTAAAATTCTTTAAATTATGCCAATCCATTTTAATTTTATAAAATCCTTTAAAGACTTTAAATTTCTCTTGCATTTTCTATCAGAGAGAGTACCATTAAAGAAAAAATATTAGATAGATGACTAGGAGATAGACAGGAATTACAGTAAATATTGATCTAGCTGGCAGGGGAAAACTAGAGAAAGTAGAAGGAAGGAGTCATCATTGATGTTTAACATATATTATACTTCAGTTTATAAATATGCTATATACTGTTCATTCTTTCTCTGTGCATAAAGAATATTTACTTTGGCCTGGTTACTTAATGTTTAAAAGTACATCACATAATAATTAGGTTTCATATTCTGATCTACCTGTGAATAAACTACCTTCTAAAAATTTTAGTAATCCCCAGGAACTATAATAATCCTAGCTAACTACAAAGTATTCAAATATATAACATTTGAAAGAGGAATAAAACAAAGAAAAAGTGATTCTAAATCCCCATATTTTAGACATCTTTAACTCTACAGTGTTTAAGGGTGCATATGTTAATCTTTTTGCAGCTTTTAGCTGATAATCTACCTGGAACTTCGACTGGATTGATGAAAGACTCTACATAAACCTAAAAGGAGAAGATTGAAGGCAAAGTGAAATTTATAGTTTTGATCTTGAAGAAAAAAATCAAGGAGGGAAAAATATATATTGTCTGTCAGAAAAGAAATTATTTCTATTAGAGTGTATCCTTTTAAAAAAGGTGTTTTTATATTCTCTATTAAAATTGTTTTTCACTAATGCTGTCTGGAATTATATCACCCAGAAAAAGCAATGCTCACGGCAAAAGGTTGAAGATTTTCTTCACAAGGAAAATAATACTATGAGATTTTCAAAGGAAATACAGAATGTTTCTCTAATAAGCACATTAATAACTTGCAAATGTGTTGTCACATTTAGGGCAACAATTTATACTACCTTTCTCTCAAACTATAAGAATATCTGCATTTATTTAAAGAAAACATAAAAAAAAAAAACCTGAAAACTAAGCAAAAATGCTTTTGAAACAATTTTAAATTTAAGACATAGTTGACTTGATCCTTGTTGAACGGAATCTATTGGATGACCACATGTTCACAGTTGCTTATAAACTATTTCAGTTCGGATCAGCCTCTCAGTCGTGTCCAACTCTTTGCGACCCCATGAATCGCAGCACACCAGGCCTCCCTGTCCATCACAAATTCCTGGAATTTACCCGAACTCATGTCCATCGAGTAAGTGATATCATGCAGCCATATCATCCTCAGTCGTCCCCTTCTCCTCCTGCCCCCAATCCCTCCCAGCATCAGGGTCTTTTCAAATGAGGCAACTCTTCACATGAGGTGGCCAAAGTATTAGAGTTTCAGCTTCAGCATCAGTCCTTCCAAAGAACACCCAGGGCTGATCTCTTTTAGGATGGACTGGTTGGATCTCCTTGCAGTCCAAGGGACTCTCAAGAGTCTTCTCCAACACCGCAGTTCAAAAGCATCAATTATATGGTGCTCAGCCTTCTTCACAGTCCAACTCACATCCATACATGACCAATGGAAAAACCATAGCCTTGACTAGACGGACCTTTGTTAACAAAGTAATGTCTCTGCTTTTGAATATGCTATCTAGGTTGGTCATAACTTTCTTCCAAAGAGTAAATGTCTTTTAATTTCATGGCTGCAATCACCATCTGCAGTGATTTTGGAACCCAGAAAAATGAAGTCTGACACTGTTTCCACTGTTTCCCCATCTATTTCCCATGAAGTGATGGGACCAGATGCCATGATCTTCATTTTCTGAATGTTGAGCTTTAAGCCAACTTTTTCACTCTCCTCTTTCACTTTCATCAAGAGGCTTTTTAGTTCCTCTTCACTTTCTGCCATAAGGATGGTGTAATCTACATATCTGAGGTTATTTCTCCCAGCAGTCTTGATTCCAGCTTGTGCTTCTTCCAGCCCAGCATTTCTCATGATGTACTGTGCATATAACTTAAATAAGCAGGGTGACAATATACAGTCTTAATGTACTCCTTTTTCTATTTGGAACCAGTCTGTTATTCCATGTCCAGTTCTAACTCTTGCTTCCTGACCTGCCTACAGGTTTCTCAAGAGGCAGGTCAGGTTGTCTGGTATTCCCATCTCTGTTATGTGTTATTTTACACATAGACTTATGTCTGAATTAATTGTATTATTTTATGTCTCTTTTTTTCTTTTTTAGCCTTTTTGTTGTATAGTAGTTGGTTTAACATTCAGTTTAACATTCAGTTACATAATAAAAGCTTGTTTTAAAGCAATTAAGAGTACCTTACTCATAGATGCCATAGAGTAAATGATTCAGTTTTAGTCATCATCACTACCACCACCACCTCCACCACCAATGTCATTAGAATTGCTCCTGCCATAATAGTTTCTGACTACTTATGAGAGCATTTTTAAACACTGTGTGTGAAGAATGTGCTAGGAGAATTTGGATTGCAAGTGTCACAAACCAAATTCATGGAAGACTACACACAAGTGATAAATATTGAAAGAGGACCAATATTGAGCAGGTATACATGGTTGTTAAGAGGTGAATTAAGTCTCAATTCTACCATTTACTTTCCACGTGACTTTAGACAAGTTAATTAACCATTCTGTACCCCAATTTTTTTTAATCTATAGATAGAAATAATTATATCACCTATTTAATAAGGTCACTATGGCTATTGCTTTTAAAAATATTTAGGATTGAATTTACATGTTTGCTGTTATGTGACTGACTCTGTTTGTTACTATTATTGTTGCTTTTATTAAGGCATTTTTAAAAATCAAAGGGGAAGTAGGCAACTGGTACTCAAGAAGGGAAACAGGATCAGAGATGACATAGAAACTATGAAGTCCTCCCTCTCAGCCTGCATCTCTCTGTACATCAAGTTTAATCTAGTGAATGTTACTATTCCCATTCTACAACTGACAATTTTACAGTCACATAGTGTGATAAATAGGATCTGAAGTCCAGGTTGTAAAATTCCAAATCTTAGTTACTGAAAACTAGACTAGACATATTGACTAGAATTTATCAAGGTTGAAAGTAGTGCCAAGTGATGCCTGATATACTGTTTAATTGGTTAATTTTAATTAGTTGACAAGTACTTACATATGATGTTATCAGACCATCATTCAAGTTCATTGGTTTTACAGGAAGGGAGATGAATTTGTATCAGTGCATTGATCCATATTTTACTCCTTGGTATTCTTGAGATCAGTTGCCTGTTTTGAGATAACAGTCATCCCATTACCTAAAATAATGAAGCAAATGAAGCATTTAAGCACTGAACATGTATCATCTACCATACTGAGATCATGTGATCTTGTTGTTGTTGTGTTAATCGCTCAGTCATGCCCGACTCTTTGCGACCCCATGGACTGCCATCCACCAGGTTCCTCTGTCCATGAGATTTTCCAGGCAAGAATACTGGAGTGGGTTGCCATTTCCTTCTCCAGGGGATCTTCCCAACCCAGGGATCGAACCTGGGTCTCCTGCACTGCAGGCAAATTCTTTACAGACTGAGCTACAAGGGTACTGAGATCATGTGATCTACCCTTAATCTAGAGAAGCTAGGATATGGGAAGCTATAAACTGTTTAATGAAGACATCATGAGAAATACCTAACTCTACAATGAAGGGACTGTTGGTACTATTGACAAAGGTCAAAAGGAATGAAACCTTAATAAAAAAAATAATAAGCGCTGTCATAATCAGACATAAAGAAAAAAATATATCTTTGGAAAGGCTCTAGGTACAAAATTTTAAATTTTGGTCTTAAATAAATATTGAAAAAAGAATAAGCAGATATTATATTCTAGAGTGAAATATACAGATTTCTCAATAATTGTGTGTAAATTCCTAAAGTGTTTGAGATAAAAATTTTTTATTGTGCAGAGGACTGACCAAAATCTATGAAAGCAGTAATGAAGTAATGCAAAGGGCAAAGTTGCAACCAATATCACAGAATTAAAGATAAAAGGATTGTGAGATGTTACTACTAACAATTATACATCAATAAAATGTATAACCCAGATGAATACATTCCTATTTAGACAGAGGAGACTGGTGGGCTACAATCCATGGTGCCACAAAGAGTCAGACAGGACTGAGCACACAAAATAAAGACATCCCTTGAAAGTTCATAAGCTGAATTCCTATCCTCAGAAAGTAGCCTTATTTGGAGATAGAGTCTTTAAAGAAATAAGTTAAAATGAGATCATTAGGGTGGCCCTAATCCAATATGAATAGTCTTCTTGTAAGAAGAGGAAATTTGGATAAATACAGTAAAGACAATGTGAAGACACAGAGAGTAGAGAGCCAACAAAAAGCCATAAGATACACAAAGAAAGGAAAGTATGCCACCTACAGCAGAAAAAAGCAGGCAGTAGAAACTGCTCATGAAAACAAACAGATGCCACGTTTAAAAAGCAAACACATCTAAGCAGCCTCTATAAATATGTTCATAGCACTGAAGGAAACCATGGCTAAACAAACAAAAGGAGGAGTGATGACAATGTCTGTTAGTCCTGGGTTGTATTTGGACTGAACATGAATTTGTCTGGATATAGCCTTCATTTTATTTAGTAAGAATAAAGTATGTTTTAGTCTATGGAACAGGTCAGTAAAGAATTATTGGTTGAAAACTGTGCATTCCAGGTGATGATTTAGTGTACATAAATGATGTTATTTCAATAGTATCAATGAAATAAAGGTAAATAATTCAGAATATCATAAGCATGCATGGTCTATATGTATGCGCCTAGTGTGTGTTAGCTGCTCAGTCATGTCCGACTCTTTTGTAGCCCACCAGGCTCCTCTGTGCGTGGAATTCTCCAGGCAAGAACGCTACAGTGGGTTGCCATTCCTTTTCCAATTTATGTGCATACATTAATATAATACAAAAATATTTATATTGAGGTGGAGTCTAAGTCTGTTTGGGCTGCCATAATAAAAACACCATAGGCTGGGTGGCTTAAACAGCAGAAATGTATTTCTCACAATTCTAGAGGCGAGAAATCTAAGATCAAGGGGCCAGCAGAGGCACTTTCTGGTCTATAGATGGACACCTTCTTGATCTATGTTCATGCATTGGCGGAGTTGAGGGAGGAGGAGAAAAAGAGAGAGAAATAAAAAAGAAAGAAAGCGAGAGGGATGGAGAAAGGAAGGGAGGAGAGAAGGAAAGAAGGGGTAGATTTAACTTTGATCAAAAACAGTCCTCTGCTTTGCAGTTAATAATGGGAAAGAGAGAATACCCCTCTGCTTACCTGGAACTTTTAGTCTATAAGGAAGATAACCATAAAGGAAGCAATTATGAGGGTAATAAATTTAGTGAATCACACAGGAAAATAGAAATTAATGAATTTTTGATGAAATTTTGATGAATCAATGAATAGATAAAAACAGAACAAAACCAACAACCAAATAATTGAATTAAATTTTTAAAAAGTGGAAAGAAAAACTAAATGACTGGTATAAAGCCCTCATCACGTGTAGTAGATATGAGTAAAAATTCAGCAATTCAGCACAATCAAATGCAAAATAAGGGAAAAACTGAATTAAAAGCACATATGCATATTTATTCAATTAGGTACAAATGAGCAATAGAGCAAAAATTAGACTCATTTTAATTTTTTTAATTTCACAATAAATACTGAAAAAAATTAGCACATTTCAGAGATTTGTGAAAAAGGTATTATCAAAAAACTTGTTCTCTTTGTGAAGAATAAAAAAATATTTTCATTTATTAAATGGCTCAAAAATTACTACTACCTGTGGAAAAGCTGCGATAAATGTAAAGCATTATATAACCATGTTAACCTAGAATATTATGCTGCCATTCATATAATATATTCAGTTTTAAATATATCACAGTGATAAATTTCCTTTGTGCCAGATACTGTTCCAAGTATTTTATATGTATTGCATTTTTCAACATTTATGCAATTTCACTAGTTTTATTTACTTTTGAGGAAACTGAGGCACAAAGAGTTTAAATGAACTGTCCCATCATGGATCTGGTGTATAGGTAAAAGCACTCTAACTTCAGAGATCCACTCTGCTCTTTCTTATAATATGCTATTAAGAAGGAAAGATGCAGAAAGCAATATGTATATATGGTGTGATTTTGATATCATTTATTTCAACCAATCTTTTGAAAGGACTACCAAGAGCCATGGGCTATAGCTATCATATGTTACATTTTCTATAATTAGAAATATAACTTGGAAAATGCTTCATTTTTAATTAACAGAAAGGACTAACGAAAACCATATTAAATACTTATATATCTATTTTTCATAATCATGTGATTATTTCAATTTTGACTTTATAAGATTTTTCTTAAAATAAAGTAATATATATAAACTTTAAGTTCCTTCTTCCTAGAAAACTTTTAATTCCATTTCTCCATAGTGATAAGGAGTGAGGGGTGGGTGGATAATCATAATTTAATACAACACTTTATAATACTTGTATCACATTTTGTCTACCTATAAGTATTTCTAGAAGCACAAAGAGGAATCATTTACATAATTTTACAAAGCTATACGAAATCCTTTTGCTATTTGACTTATTCACTTATTTTCTTTCTTGAGATATAGCCAAGTCGATATATGCACAACTAGTTTATTTTTTAACCCCTATATACAAAATATTCACAAACGTATCTCTATTCTACCAAAGTACTCAAGTTATGTGCAAGTTTTCTGAACTACAAACAAAGCTACAATGAACATCTTTGGACATATAAAACTTTCTCCAGTATGTAAAACTAAAACTTAGATTACAGACAGGGTCAGAGACAGTTTTTTTTTTTTTTTCTTTTTTTAAGGATAAATGCTCATTTGCTGCTCATTTGTAGAAAGTACTCATTTGCAGTTTCTACTTCTGTTTCAGAGAAAAGGAAAAAAGAGGATGGAGTCTTTTTCTTCCCCTTTCCTGAGAACAAAGAAGATGAAGAGAACAGTGAGGCAGGCCTGAATATCCCTAGTCTTCTTTTACTTTAACTGATCCTAATTCTGAATGTCTGTAACTAAGTTTGTTTCTCTGCCCCCTAATTCTGCAGAAGCTACAACTCACTTTTTTTTTTTTCTTTTTGACTCTGCTAAATACATCCCCTAACTGGTATTCACCCTTACAACACCCTTCCCCTTGTAGCTACATATCAGAAAGAAGGCCACAGAGACAACTAACTGCCAGACTCAATTACTGGGTTACTGATGCCAGTTTATGACTGTCTTTGAAACAGTGGAAGAGGAGAAATCAAGAACCTATCACCTTTGTTCCTCATCACCAGACTTCTGACTGCAAGCCCTTACCTTATATAAGCCCCTAGACTCCTCACGGAGAAGGGGCACAGTTCTTGAGGCATGAGGCTACGGTTTTTCCCTCTCTGCTGGCTGAAAATTAAAGCCATCTTTGATCCCTGGGTTGGAAAGATCCCCTGGAGAAGAGAAAGGCAACCCACTCCACTGTTTTGGCCTGGAGAATTCCATGGACTGTATAGTCCAACGGGTCACAAAGAGTTGGACACGACTGAGTGACTTTAATTTTGTATTTCCTCCAAACTCTGTCTCCATATTTTTTTTCATTCAGCTTCAGTGGGCAAGGAAGGCAAAGATTTTGGCCAGTAACAGTTCTATATGTTAAGGAGATTGGAAGTTACCACTTTATCCCAACAAGTTAAAAGCTGAACAGACTGTAAAATCAACATATCTTCTTGAATTCATAAAAGAGTAGAGGACACAGGTAAATCACTACCTCCAAGACTGGAGAGTCAGAAAGGAAAATTCAGGGAATCATGGCTTACCTGGAGCTGAGACTCGCAAGCAGAAACCACCCTGAAGCTGGTGCTAGAGTAAGAATACCTGAACTTATTTGACAAACTGCTAGAAGCTCAGTGTGGGCAAGTCTCAGAGTTAAAAACTCCAGGGGGTGCAAGTAATACAGAGACCCCCACAATATTGTGAGATTTTCCTCCAGGAGCTCATCCAATGTGCCAAAGTAAACATCTGAGAAGAATTGCTGGACTTCTGGAAGAGAAGGGAGAAAGAAACTAGTTTGAAATTTACCAGAGCACTGTTATTCTTACCAAGGTCTCCCCTTAGGGGAAATTAATTAACTTAAGCACAAGCTGGAATGGAGACTGCCTGGAGAAAAATCAATAACCTCAGATATGCAGATGACACCACCCTTAAGGAAGAAAGCAAAGAAGAACTAAGGAGCCTCTTGATGAAAGTGAAAGAGGAGAGTGAAAAAGTTGACTTAAAACTCAACATTCAGAAAACTTAAGATCATGGCATCTGTTCTCATCACTTCATGGCAAATAGATGGGGAAACAGTGACAGACTTTATTTTGGGGACTCCAAAATCACTGCAGATGGTGACTGCAGCCATGAAATTAAAAGACACTTGCTCCTTGGAAGAAAAGTTATGACCAACCTAAACAGCATATTAAAAAGCAGAGACATTAATTTGCCAACAAAGGTCCATCTAGTTAAAGCTATGGCTTTACCAGTAGTCATGTATGACTATAAAGAAAGCTGAGCACCGAAGAATTGATGCTTTTGAACTGTGGTGTTGGAGAAGACTCTTGAGAATCCCTTGGACTGCAAGGAGATCCAACTAGTTTATCCTAAAGGAAATCATCCCTGAATATTCATTGGAAGGACTGATGTTGAGGCTCAAACTCCAATACTTGGGTCATCTGATGCAGAGAACTGACTCATTGGAAAAGACCCTGATGTTGGGAAAAATTGAAAGCAGGATAAGGGGATGACAGAGGATGAGATGGTTGGATGGCATCACCAACTCAATGGAATGAGTTTGAGTAAGCTCCGGGAGTTGGTGATGGACAGGGAGGCCTGGCATGCTGCAGTCCATGGGGTCACAAGGAGTCAGACACAACTGAGCGACTGAACTGAAGTAAACCTGAATCAAAGCCTTAATTGACCTGGGGGAAGGGAAATAATCAATCTCAGCTGGCTCTATCCTTGCAAGTGGAAGAGGGAAAAACTCACCTCCAGCCAATTTTAGCCTTCTTGTCCCACCTAGGTGAGGATAAAATACTGAGAAACACTTCTAATGAGAGCATAGGCTCATTAGAAAGCTGAGACCAAATCAGATCATAGAACATATGATCGTAGTAGGGTCATAGAACACTCTCCACCCTAGACACCTCCCTTTAACATTACTGCCATGCCCAGGCCATGTACTCAGTCATGTCTGACTCTTTGTAGCCCCATGGACCATAACCCACCAGACTCCTCTGTCTATGGGATTCTCCAGGACAGAATACTGAAGTGGGTTGCCATTCCCTTCTCCAATAATATTACTAAAGGCCTATTAACATCAGTTTATTACCTGAAGCATCATGTTTGGCTTATAAGAAAGTAGAATGAAAAAAGTAATAAACACAATTTGAAGAGGCAGAGCAAGTGCCAGAGCCAGACATGGCAGAGCTGTTAATATAATCAAACTGGGAAGTTAAAACAACTGTGGTTAATGTATCATGGCACCGCACTCCAGTACCTTTGCCTGGAAAACCCCATGGAAGGAGGAGCCTGGTAGGCTGCAGTTCATGGGGTCGCTAGAGTCAGACACGACTGAGCGACTTCACTTTCACTTTTCACTTTTCACTTTCATGCATTGGAGAAGGAAATGGCAACCCACTCCAATGTTCTTGCCTGGAGAATCCCAGGGATGGGGAAGCCTGGTGGGCTGCCGTCTATGGGGTCACACAGAGTCGGACACGACTGAAGTGAACTGCAGCAGCAGCAATGATTAATGTAGTAATGGCTCTAATGAATAAAACACAGCCTGTAAGAACCAGTGATCAATGCAAGCAGAGATGGAAATTCTAAGGGAAAAAAAAAAAAAGAAGTGTTAGAAATCAAAAATGCTATATCAGAAATGAAGACAATTTTTGGTAGGTTCATTAGTAGATGATACAGCAGAGGAAAGAATCTCTGACCTAAAAAATTAAAAGCAATAAAATGTTAGAAAATTACCCAAAATTAATGTCAGATACCAAAACATAGACCCAGGAAGCTCATAAAATGCCAAATTCTCCAAACAAGAATTTTGCAAAGTTAACACTACAATTATCTCTAAAACATGAAGAAAAATAATGACATTCTCAGCGAATAAAAACTGAGGGAATTTGCTGCCAGTAGACTTGCCTTAGAAGAAATGTTAAAAGTTCCTTAGAGAGAAGAAAGGAGAAGGCAATGACACCCCACTCCAATATTCTTGCCTGGAAAATCCCATGGACAGAGGAGCCTGGTGGGCTGCAGTCCATGGGGTCACGAAGAGTCAGACACGACTGAGCAGATTCACTTTCACTTTTCACTTTCATGCATTGGAGAAGGAAATGGCAACCCACTCCAGTATTCTTGCCTGGAGAATCCCAGGGACAGGGGAGCCTGGTGGGCTGCCATCTACGGGGTCACACAGAGTCAGACACGACTAAAGCGACTTAGCAGCAGCAGCAGCAGCAGAGAGAAGAAAAATAATATAGGTCAGAAACTTAGATCTACATAAGAAGGAATAAATTAAAGTAAAATTGAATATTTTAGTTTTCTTATTCTTAATCTAAAGAGGCGGTCAGGTGGTCTGGTATTCCCATCTCTTTCAGAATTTTCCACAGTTTATTGTGATCCACACAATCAAAGGCTTTGGCATATACAATAAAGCAGAAATAGATGTAGTTCTGAGACTCTCTTGCTCTTTTGATGATCCAGCGGTGTTGGCAATTTGATCTTTGGTTCCTCTGCCTTTTCTAAAACCAGCTTGAACATCTGGAAGTTGACGGTTCACATATTGCTGAAGCCTGGCTTAGAGAATTTTGAGCATTACTTTACTAGCATGTGAGATGAGTGCAATTGTGTGGTACTTTGAGCATTCTTTGGCATTGCCTTTCTTTGGGATTGGAATGAAAACTGACCTTTTCCGGTCTTGTGGCCACTGCTGAGTTTTCCATATTTGCTGATATTGAGTGCAGCACTTTCACAGAACTGGACATGGAACAGACTGGTTCCAAATAGGAAAAGGAGTATGCCAAGGCTGTATATTGTCACCCTACTTATTTAACTTATATGCAGAATACATCATCAGAAATGCTGGGCTGGAAGAAGCACAAGCTGGAACCAATATTGTCGGGAGAAATATCAATAACCTCAGATATGCAGATGATCCCACCCTTATGGCAGAAAATAAGAGGAACTAAAAAGCCTCTTGATGAAAGTGAAAAAGGAGAGTGAAAAAGTTGGCTTAAATCTCAACATTCAGAAAATGAAGGTCATGGCAACCGGTCCCATCAGTTCATGGGAAATAGATGGAGAAACAGTGGAAACAGTGGCAGATTTTATTTTTCTGGGTTCCAAAATCACTGCAGATGGTGATTGCAGCCATGAAATTAAAAGATGCTTACTCCTTGGAAGGAAAGTTATGACCAATCTAGACAGCATATTCAAAAACAGAGACATTACTTTGCCAACAAGGTCCATCTAGTCAAGGCTATGGTTTTTCCAGTAGTCATGTATGGATGTGAGAGTTGGACTGTGAAGAAAGCCGAGCGCTGAAGAATTGATGCTTTTGAACTGTGGTGTTGGAGAAGACTCTTGAGAGTCCCTTGGACCACAAGGAGATCCAACCAGTCCAATCTAAAGGAGATAAGTCCTGGGTGTTCTTTGAAAGGAATGATACTAAAGCTAAAACTCCAGTACTTTGGCCACCTCATGGGAAGAGCTGACTCATTGTTAAAGACTCTGATGCTGGGAGGGATTGGGGGCAGAAGGAGAAGGGACGACAGAGGACGAGATGGCTGGATGGCATCACTGACTCGATGGATGTGAGTCTGAGTGAACGCCGGGAGTTGGTGATGGACTGGGAGGCCTGGCGTGCTGCGATTCATGGGGTCACAAAGAGTTGGACACGACTGAGCGACTGAAATGAAGTGAACTGAATTGATTCTTAATCTAACAGACAAAAGTTCTTTCAAATCAATGATAGCAACAATATATTTGATTATACATGCTTATATATATCAGAGAAGGCAATGGCAACCTACTCCAGTACTCTGCCTGGAAAATCCTATGGACAGAGGAGCCTGGTAGGCTGTAGTCCATAGGGTCACGAAGAGTCATACACGACTGAGCAGCTTCACTTTCACTTTCATGTATTGGAGAAGGAAATGACAACCCACTCCAGTGTTCTTGCCTGGAGAATCCCAGGGACAGGGCAGCCTGGTGGGCTACCATCTATGGGGTCGCACAGAGTCAGACACGACTGAAGCGACTCAGCAGCAGCAGCAGCAGCTTATACATAAAGTTTGTATATAACGTGTGTATGTATAGTATGCTTAAATGCTTATATATAAAACAAAGTGAATGATGGCAATGTACTAGAAATTTGAATACAGAAAATTAAGTATAAGGCAGTATTAGCTGGGAAAATGGATTAATAATTATTTACATAAAAAGAGGATTCTAAGTTTTAAGGAGTAATAGACAGGGAGCAGCTACTATTTCTAGGGCTGAGGAAGAATACCAAGGAAGAAATATTCTTGGCAGTAGAAGTCCTACAAGGCTGAAATGCTGCCTGCAGTGTGGGAGCCAGGTTTGATCCTTAGATCAGGAAGATCCCCTGGAGAAGGGCATGGCAACCCACTCCAGTATTATTGCCTGGAGAAAACCATGGCTGGAGAAGTCTGGCGGTCTACAGTCCATAGGGTTGCAGGAGAACGCATAATTGCAGCGCAAAGTCATAGTGAAGAAGTTTGCTGAGGTGCCTCTACCAGGAGCTTGTCTGTTATTAGCCACCTCTGGGGTGCAGAATCTAACACTGGTCCATATGGCAAAGGAGAAATAGCTAACAGAAGGTGCTAGAGAGACATGACAAGGCATAGTAGATAGGTGTTTCTAGTTTTTGCTTGCTTTTCTTCTAGGGTCACAGCTGCCAGCAGTTGAAATGCAGGAAATCCCCAGGTGCTGAGCCTCTAGTGAGTTTCTACTGCACTGCAGCAGATAGCTTTTTGTGGACTAAGTCTGGTTTCTGGCCCCTGAGTGGTTGAACTCCTATGCACCCTCTTTGTCCCATGGCTGCCTAGTGAACTCTGTGTGCCAGCCCTCTCTTTTCCTCCAATTTCACAACATCATGACATCCCCTTCATATCTAGAAGTATATACTTCGCTCCACCTGGCAAGTGAGATATTCCTTTTCAAAACCTGAGATTATATTAGTAATACAAACCTAGACAAATATGAAAATGAAAGTGTTAGTTGGTCAGTCGTGTCTGACTCTGTGATCCCATGGGCCATAGCCCGCTAGGCTTCTCTGTCCTTGGGATTCTCCAAGCAAGAATACTGAGGTGGGCTGCCATTTCCTTCTCCAGGTATGGTCTTTCCAGTAGTCATGTACAAATGAGAAAATTGGACCATAAAGAAGGTTGACCACTGAAGAACTGATGTTTCAAGTTGTAACGCTGGAGAAAGCTCTTTAGAGTCTCTTGGATAGCAAGGAAATAAAGCCAGTCATTCCTAAAAGAAATCAACTTTGGATATTCATTGGAAGGACTGATGCTGAAGCTGAAGCTCCAAAACTGACCACCTGATGCAGAAAGTCACCTCATTGGAAAAGACTCTGATGCTGGGAAAGGTTGAAGGTTAAAGGAGAAGGAGATGGCAGAAGATAAGATGGTTGCACAGCATCACCGAACTCAGTGGACATGAATTTGAGCAAGCTCCCAGGAGACAGTGGAGAACAGACAAGCCTGGTATGCTGCAGTCCATGGGATCATAAAGAATCAGACATGACTTAGCAACTGAACAACAACAGCAACATTTGTAGTGGAATTAATTATTCAGATCTATGTCCCTTACATGGCCTGACCATGCTCCAGATCGTGTAGCTTTCCCCAGTCTTCCTGTTACCTGAGCAGTAGTTCAAAGCTAGGAGTAGTCATAAGCAACAGTTGTAAGTATTTAACCTACTTTTGTAGACAGAGAGAGTCTACCAAAGCCCTAGTTCTTCACAGGGAGTCTAGCTCTCCTCCTTTACATTTATAAGATAATTTTAACAGTCTTTTTACTAGACTGAGGTTAGACACATCTGTGGCTTCTGCTCACTATTCTGTGTTAGGTAAACAGGTTTATTTTATCTTGTTTTTGATGATGGTAATGTTTTTAAAATATATTTTAACATATATTTTATCCATTATTGCTCTAAATTTATGTAGGAGTTTGGGTTATTTCTTTGTGAATTCATAATATGATCTTGACAAGAAGAGTATCCTTCTACAACTAAGGTAGAGTAGAGATGGCTGGAGAGAAAACTAAAAATATATATTATCAGAAGGCATAAATGCTCATAAAGTATACTTTCCTACATGTTTCCTCTTTAAAAATACGCACTCCTGTGGAAATAATCCACCAAAGAGAATGTATGCTTTTGATTTTGGAATTTGTTTAAATTATCATTTTATTTTACTATATGTAATCTTTTGTATATGAATCCATTTTTAAATGGTATATAGATATTCAGAAAAAGAACTCCAGAATATGTCAGTATGCTGTATTCATAACTATTATAATTGAGTTTTTCTTTATCTGCCTATATTCAATGATATAGGGATTACCTTTAGAAATTTGAAACTCACATGTTCAGACTATCAAGTAAGAGTCATATGTTGATGAATAGTTTCTGTGAATCAAATGCTAAAATAAATGATTGGTTAATTATTCAGAGGGATTATATATTAATTCATTTTGAAAATTAACAGCATAATTGCAAAGTAGACCATTAGCTAATACATGCCTTTCTGAATGGGAATCCAAATTAAGGAGAAACTTTTAAGCCAGTAAATATTTATCAAGAAAACTGAGGTTTTTATTTCTCCTATTTTATTTATATGATTAATTGCCAAGGAGGTAACAGGTGCTTAACAATATTTTTTGTTGTTATCACTTCTCACCATAACCATTTTGTTTTTGGAATTTACATAAAAATTCTATATGGAGTCAGCTGATAATAACAAGAACAGCAAAAACAAAATACTAAGAGTTTTAAAGGATTTTGAAAGATTGTCTATGTATCACCAATTACAACCTGTTATCTTGAAATGACAGTGAAACTTTTTGACAATTTTTAATAAACAAAAACATTTTATAATAAAAATTTTCAATGAACTTTTATGCTTTATAGATTGTAGGGATAATATGATTTCTTTGTATGGAATCTAATATGAATGAGTTCAATAGTTAAAAATTTATAAATGGAAAACTGGAAATTCTAAGGGGTACTTGATGGCATAATTAGTGATTATTCCTCATCCCATTTATTAGTTATTCTTATAAGATTATATATGAACTTTCCCTTTTCTTTGGGTAGTCTTATAGTTAAGAAATAGCAAAAGAAAAACAAATTCTTCTTTGTATAGGATTGCAGATAACATTACGAAACATCAGGTAAGCTATTCATCATTGTCATTTGGGTTAATTGTCTGCCTTTGGAATGTATTAATTTTATATACAGATGACTTCTCTAATATTTTTTTCATTTATTTTTTCTATTATCCTTAGAACTGATCCCCATGAAGTCATTTTGTCACCTTAGTTTATCAACACCATTCCTTGGAAGGATTTGTAGTAGAATTTTATAAATCAGATAACTATGGGACTAAATCATATTTCCTAATGAAATAATATATTTGTATAGATTGAAAGCTGATGTGTAAATCATGTTCTCAGATGGCCTGATACTTGTCATGTTTTATTGATACCCACTATTTGAGAATAACGGGCTTCCCTGGTTTCCCTGGGTTTCAGGCTTCCCTGGTGGCTCAGATGCTAAAGAATCTGCCTGCAATGAGGGAGACCTGGGGTCAATCCCTAGGTCGAGAAGATCCCCTGGAGGAGGACATGGCAACCCACTCCAGTATTCTTGCCTGGAGAATCCCAGGGACAGTGGAGCCTGGTGGGCAGCAGTGCACAGGGTTGCAAAGAGTTGGATGTGACTGAGTGACTAAGCACACGAACACTATTTAAGAAAAGCGACTGTATTACATATTGAAAGTTCAAACAGAAAAATGCCTGATGTAAACCAGAAGAAAAATTTAAATACAATTTATTTTACTAATTCAGACTAGTAATAGGTACTATTACCTTAATATTTTTGTGGCTTTCTTCTGCTTGATTTTTCAGTCTCATCTTTTAAACGCACCAATCTGCAGATATCACAGAGTCAATTGCTTATGATTTCCCAGAGTCAAGATCCTTGGAGAGTCTTCCTCTGAAGATGTAATTGTTATGTTTTTTATAGCCTTCAGTTCGAGGGATTTGTAGTAATTACCACTACAAATTTGTAGTAATTACTACTACAAATCCAAAACACAGAATCTTGTATCAAAAGATAAAATGTTCTGAATTCAATAACTGATATGTTGACAAGCTAACAAATTTGTAAGAAATAGAAGTACCATAAGTTTTAACAAATTAATTAGATGAAACATAAATCCTTATTTTTGTGTTCACCCATCATATTCTCTAAAGACAAGGAAACATCCTCTTTATAAAGGAAAAATAAATTATTTGAACAAAGGGTTAGAAATCATGTATCTTTATCTCATTCCCAAATCAAGAATTTCCTCTTCAAGTTCCTAGTAAATGATAATTTAGCATCTGCCAGAGCTCTACTAGTCTCTTTCAACTCGCAATTTAACATTTCTCTTTATTTTTAGCTTCTTCTCTGTAACATATATTAGTTTACTTAACGAGTATGTATGGAGCACTGTTCTAGGTATAAATAATTATAGAACGTGCTCTTAAGAGCATGTAATCAAGTGGTAAAACTCACTAATCACTGCTAATTCTGATCTCAATAAAGAACGTTGTGTTATTTGAAGAGACATGAGCCCCTATGTTTCTTTTCTAAACTAGACATCATAGGACCCTTAGATTGTTGCTTGGGTGACCATTTTCAGATAAGATTTTCTAGTTTCACTACCTTAATGTTTCTAGTTTCGCCATCCTCTTTTATAAACATAGAACACGAGTTGCTTATACCCACAGTACAAAGTGAGTGGAATTATTTATTGTTTTGATTATTTTAACTTCAGTATAGACCCTTAAATTGTCTACTTTAATATGTTTAGCATTATTGAGTCTTTTGTTTTAGATGTCCAAAGACATTTTACCTTATCTAATCTATCCAGACCCTATCCAAAATCCTACAATTTTGCTAATTTGCTTTTTACATTCTAATTAGATAAACTAAGGAGCAGTGGCTGCATGGGGTGCTGGAGGGCCGAGAGGAGCTACTACATGTTCAAGGTCAGGAGGAGCAGCTGTGAGGAGATACCCCTCATCCAAGGTAAGAGAAACCCAAGTGAGACTGTAGGTGTTGCGAGAGGGCATCAGAGGACAGACACACTGAAACCATAATCACAGAAAACTAGCCAATCTGATCACATGGACCACAGCCTTGTCTAAATCAATGAAACTAAGCCATGCCCTGTGGGAACACCCAGGACAGGGGGCTCATGGTGGAGAGGTCTGACAAATGTGGTCCACTGGAGAAAGGAAGGGCAAACCACTTCAGTATTCTTGCCTTGAGAACCCCATGAACAGTATGAAAAGGCAAAATGATAGAATACTGAAAAGAAAAACTCCCCAGGTCGGTAGGTGCCCAATATTCTACTGGAGATCAGTGGAGAAATAACTCCAAAAAGAATGAAGGGATAGAGCCAAAGTAAAAACAGTACCCAGTTGTAGATGTGACTGGAGATAGAAGCAAGGTCCAATGCTGTAAAGAGCAATATTGCATAGGAATCTGGAATGTTAGGTCCATGAATCAAGGCAAATTGAAAGTGGTCAAACAGGAGATGGCAAGAGTGAACGTGGACATTCTAGGAATCAGTGAATGAAAATGGACTGGAATGGGTGAATTTAACTCAGATAACCATTATATCTACTACTGTGGGCATGAATCAATTAGAAGAAATGGAGTAGCCATCATGGTCAACAAGAGTCCAAAAGGCAGTGAAGTGAAGTGAAGTCACGCAATCGTGTCCTACTCTTTGTGACCCTGTGGACTGTAGCTCACCAGGCTCCTCCATCCATGGGATTCTCCAGGTAAGAATACTGGAGTGGGTTGCCATTTCCTTCTCCAGAGGATCTTCCCAACCCAGGGATTGAACCTGGGTCCCCCGCATTGCAGGCAGACACTTTAACCTCTGAGCTACCAGGGAAGCCAAAGGCAGTACTTGGATGCAATCTCAAAAATGACAGAATGATCTCTGTTTGTTTCCAAGGCAAACCATTCAATATCACGGTAATCCAAGTCTATGCCCTAAAGAGTAACACTGAAGAAGCTGAAGTTGAACGGTTCTATGAAGACCTCCAGACCTTTTAGAACTAACACACAAAAAAAGATGTCCTTTTCATTATAGGGGACTGGAATGCAAAAGTAGGAAGTCAAGAAACACCTAGAGTAACAGTCATATTTGGCCTTGGAGTACAGAATGAAGCAGGGCAAAGGCTATTAGAGTTTCACCAAGAGAACACACTGGTCATAGCAAACACCCTCTTTCAACGACACAAGAGAAGACTCTATACATGGACATCACCAGATTGTCAAAACTGAAATCAGATTGATTATATTCTTTGCAGCCAAAGATGGAAAAGCTCTATATAGTCAGCAAAAACATGACCAGGAGCTGACTGTGGCGCAGAGCATGAACTCCTTATTGCCAAATTCAGACTTAAATTGAAGAAAGTAGGGAACACCACTAGACCATTCAGATATGACCTAAATCAAATCCCTTATGATTATACAGTGGAAGTGAGAAATAGATTTAAGGGACTAGATCTGATAGATAGAGTGCCTCATGAACTGTGGATGGAGGTTCATGACATTGTACAGAAGACAGGGATCAAGACCATCTCCATGGAAAAGAAATGCAAAAAAGCAAAATGGCTGTCTGAGGAGGCCATACAAATAGCTGTGAAAAGAAGAGACGTGAAAAGCAAAGGAGAAAAGGAAAGGTATAAGCATCTGAATGCAGAGTGCCACAGAATATCAAGGAGAGATAAGAAAGCCTTCCTCAGTGATCAATGCAAAGAAATAGAGGCAAACAACAGAATGGGAAAGCCTAGAGATCTCTTCAAGAAAGTTAGAGATACCAAGGGAACATTTCATGCAGAGATGGGCTCAATAAAGGACAGAAATAGCATGGACCTAACAGAAGCAGAAGATATTAAGAAGAGGTGACATGAATACACAGGAGAAGTGTACAAGAAAGATCTTCATGACCCAGATAATCACGATAGTGTGATCACTCACCTAGAGCCAGACATTCTGGAATGTGAAGTCAGGTGGGCCTTAGGAAGCATCACTAAGAACAACATAGTGGAGGTGATGGAATTCCAGTGGAGCTATTTTAAATCCTGAAAGATGATGCTGTGAAAGTGCTGCACTCAATATGCCAGCATATTTGTAAAATTCAGCAGTGGCCGCAGGACTGGAAATGGTCAGTTTTCACTCCAATCCCAAAGAAAGGCAATGCCAAAGAATGTTCAAACTACCGCACAATTGCATTCATCTCACACACTAGTAAAGTAATGCTCAAAATTCTCCAAGCCAGGCTTCAGCAATACGTGAGCCATGAACTTCCAGATGTTCAAGCTGGTTTTAGAAAAGGCAGAGGAACCAAAGACCAAATTGCCAACATCCTCTGGATCATAGAAAAAGCAAGAGAGTTCCAGAAAAACATCTATTTCTGCTTTATTGACTATGCCATAGCCTTTGACTGTGTGGATCACAATAAACTGTGGAAGTTTCTGAAAGAGATGGGAATACCAGACCACCTGACCTGCCTCTTGAGAAACCTGTATGCAGGTCAGGAAGCAACAGTTAGCACTGGACATGGAACAGACTGGTTCCAAATAGGAAAAGGAGTACGCCAAGGCTGTATATTGTCACCCTGCTTATTTAACTTACATGCTGAGTACATCATGAGAAATGCTGGGCTGGAAGAAGCACAAGCTGGAACCAATATTGTCGGGAGAAATATCAATAACCTCAGATATGCAGATGATACCACCCTTATGGCAGAAAATAAGAGGAACTAAAAAGCCTCTTGATGAAAGTGAAAAAGGAGAGTGAAAAAGTTGGCTCAAATCTCAACATTCAGAAAACAAAGATCATGGCATCCGGTCCCATCACTTCATGGGAAATAGATAGAGAAACAGTGGAAACAGTGTCAGACTTTATTTTGGGGGGCTCCAAAATCACTGCAGATGGTGATTGCAGCCATGAAATTAAAAGATGCTTACTCCTTGGAAGGAAAGTTATGACCAATCTAGACAGTATATTCAAAAGCAGAGACATTACTTTGCCAACAAAGGTCCATCTAGTCAAGGCTATGGTTTTTCCAGTAGTCATGTATGGATGTGAGAGTTGGACTTGAAGAAAGAGAAAGCCGAGCACTGAAGAACTGATGATTTTGAACTGTGGTGTTGGAGAAGACTCTTGAGAGTTCCTTGAACTGCAAGGAGATCCAACTAGCCAATTCTGAAGGAGATCAGTCCTGGGTGTTCATTGGAAGGACTGATGCTAAACCTGAAACTCCAAACTTTGGCCACCTCATACAAAGACTTGACTCACTGGAAAAGACCCTGATGCTGGGAGGGATTGGGGGCAGGAGGAGAAGGGGACGACAGAGGATGAGATGGCTGGATGGCATCACTGACTCAATGATATGAGTTTGAATGAACTCTGGGAGTTGGTGATGGACAGGGAGGCCTGGTGTGCTGAGATTCATGGGGTCATAGAGTTGGACAGGACTGAGGTGCTGAACTGAACTGAACTGAACTGAACTGAACTGAAGATAAACTGAAAAAAACAAGGCAAGATCAGTGACAAAATCCTAAGCCATATACTTATAGATTTTCTTTGATCAGGATGTGGAATCTGTGAAAAGCCAAAAGTATATATATATTTTTAAAGAGGTTTAATCTGACATTCAAATGGATATTGATTCCACACTTACCTTGATATATTTAAAACTATTATTCAAAAAATGAATCATAGGTGTCAAAATACATTGTACCTGAACTTAGGCTAATATCAATTAATTTATCATATGATACAACTTAAAGAAATGATTTTAGTATGACATTTACTATCCACAAATAGAAAATTCTTTTCTTTATAAAATATTTTTTAAAAAAGAAAGCAACACCAGGTAGAATAAATTTAAACAAAACAAGCATACTTGTTCCTATAAGGTATGAAAGTATTTTAATTACCTTAGAAAAATGTTTGAATAAATACATTCATTTATACATTTTTAATGAACCCAAGTTCCTTTAATTACAAGAATCTCCAGTTGCAAAATGTTTTGTTGAAGTTTTGTAATCTTTTTTCAAGAAGATACACAATCTGTCAGTAATCAAAATCCTCAGCATACACTCATAAATAAATTTTACAAGTAGTTCTATATTTTTAATTTTAAAATGTGTTGCTCTGGTAATTAAAAAAAAATAACTTTAATGCTAATCTATATGACTCATACTTCTTTATTTGATTTTTTTGTTTCCATAGTAAATTTTTCTATTATAACACTTAACACATGTCTGTCTTCTACCCTTCAGATATAAATTCTGGAAAGCGTGCACTATTTCTACCTTGTTTTCCATTCTGTTCCCTAACTGTACTATGATCCCCAACATATAAAACGAGAACCGTAAAGATTTTTGATTGAAACTCAGGACAGTTAGAATGTAAACAATCTAAGAAACAGAAGGTTGAGAACTTCAGGTAAATATCCTCGCTTGATTTTAGCTATCCTTCCACTCTGGGAAAAAGATGAGGGCAGATGAAATTATTTCCAAGGTGCAACTCAGCCCTGAGGATTTTATTATGTCATTAGTGGGCTAAGAATTGGCATGTACTAAAAATATGTAGAATGTCCTCTCCCAAAAGACCTCATTAAATTTTAAGCCAGGCTTGACAGGCATGGATGTTCAGAGAGCCCAGGTGCTAGCTTCAGCACCATATCTTTTTCCACAATATATAAGCTGCTTTCCCCTACAAGGAAACATACTACAGCCCTTCACTGTCGCCTTTCTATAGGGGAGGGGTGGCTGGGCACTTCCTGGAGAATGAGCACAAACTCTGCAGTGGGTGCAAGGAGCTGGCTCAATTTTATGGGAATTAGGAGTAGCTATAGTTTCATTGTGTTTAGTGTATAATGGGCTCCTTTAATTACACATCTCCAGGGCTTCCTTAGCTGCTAGGAGACCCCACTCAAGTGTTCAGTGAAGGAAACCCTCTTGATTCAAAGATTCAGGATATGAGGATTTGAATACCCACTGCATCCTGCCCCCCTGGTGCCACTCTAGCCCTCTGTTGCCTGCAGATGGCCTGGCCTGGCAAACACTTCCCTTGTTCAAAAGGAGATTAGCAGGTGTTAAAGACCACTGGCTCCTGATCAAGGATTTCCGTTAATGTAATCAGAAAAATGAAAGAAGATTGGAAAGAAAAGTTACAGATAAAAAGTAAGCAGCTGCTTGAAGCATTTTACTTAGGAAATAAATACTCATGGATTTTTGATGCACAGAATAGCTCAGAAGCCTTTCTGTAAAGACAGGAGACTTCCTGTAATCTGAGCATGAGACTCTACTTGCTGGGTCCCTTTGTCCCCCTGAATTGAACTATTGTACATTTTTATAGGCCACCATTCACACAAATATGAATTGGCAGTGAGATAATCAGCATAATTATTATCCATTTCAGATACAGAATTGAATCTGAGTGTGGATAACTAAGGAAATGAAATGTAAAATTTTTCAGAGAAGATACCTTATCTGTATTTTAGATACAGGGAAGATACCTTATCTGTATTTTATTTGAAACTGAATTATCCTGCAGTTGTTAAGATGATTGTTTACAGTGATAATTTGCAGCCATACCCAAGTGAAATAAAAGTCATTAATACCTGGCATTACTTTTCTGTTTACTTTTAAAATATTATTAAAATTTTTCCCCAGTTTTTACATACCCCAATGCACATTAGAAGTGTCTTTCAACAGAAGAATAATTGTATCTTACCTGAAAATAGAACACAAGTCTATTTTCAGAGAGGAGCCATCATTTGTGGGACTCCTACAATTAAAAAATAGAACAAATAGGAAAAATAGTTTTTCAGACTCCATACTGCCCCCTCACAGCTAGATCAATATTCTTTGAGTATTCTTTTCACCATGATGTTCTCTGAAATGTGGTTTTCCATTATTTCTTTGGTAATAGTGTTTTCAAACTAAGATAATCTCTTTAGTCCACAAAATTCTCCATAACTTGATCGATTGCAAGATTTTTAACCTTAAGCCTAATACATTTGCAATATTATTCTTTTGCTTCAGTGAAATTTGCTTCTTTGCTGTACATTGCACTTGTTAAGGTCATATCCACCAATATAATTTAAGAATGCTTGTGTCATAGCTCAGAGGAAAATGTGTCTTAATTTTGTATTCATAATTAAGGATTTAAAATCAAACCAAATACTTCTGCCTAGCTTATGATATTTGAGTTTAAGGCCATACATAAAAAACATTAAGATAATCAGTAAGAGAAAGTCAACCTGGTTCTGATATGCTTCTGCAAGATTTTGAGACAGAATGTCTTCAAATGGGCTGACTAACTCTCACATTACATAGTCCCTCATGGAGAACTTCAAGATAGCAACTCAGCTGTCACTAGTTGACAGGGTGGCGTATATGACACAAAGTGTGTGTGTTACACTTTCTATGAACTACATGCTGCTGCTGCTGCTAAGTCGCTTCAGTCGTGTCCAACTCTGTGCGACCCCATAGATGGCAGCTCACCAGGCTCTCCTGTCCCTGGGATTCTCCAGGCAAGAACACTGGAGTGGGTTGCCATTTCCTTCTCCAATGCATGAAAGTGGAAAGTCAAAGTGAAGTCGCTCAGTCATGTCCGACTCTTAGCAACCGCATGGACTGCAGCCTTCCAGGCTCCTCCGTCCATGGGATTTTCCAGGCAAGAGTACTGGAGTGGGGTGGCATTACCTTCTCCGTTTATGAACTACACTGACAGGCACAAATTACATTTTGAGATAATTTGAAAACTGTTTTAAAGACATCCATAATAAAATTTCCTATGAAAAAATTCAAACAAAATGTTGAATTTAAACAACTTTGAATAGAAGTTGCTATGAAAAAAAGGATTTTGTATTTGCTGTCTCTCATTTTGTAGTTATGAGAATTTTAAGAGCATATATAAGGTTTCTCTAGTCAATAAAGAGGAAATTTTTTTTCAGTGTGCACTAAACTCCAAGCATTACTCTATGTGGGAAATTTATTTTAATACTTACATTTGCTGAGGTTGTGGATATTATTATACTCATTTTATAGATAGAAAATCAGCTTCTAAGAGGTGAAGTCATTGCATATGGTTGCCTACTCATTAAATGTCAAGGTCATGATTAAACACATCTATCTGACTCCAAAGACTGTCCTCTATTGAATGTGATAAATTTATTAATGTTATAAACCTTGGTTTTAAGACATAGTTGATTTAACATTGTAAATAGACAGGGTTAATCTCAAGCCTGTTGAGTAGTGATGCTTTATATATTTCAGCTTCTATTTCCTTGTTCTTCATTTTTCAAATGAAGAAATGTCACAGCTCCACAAAATAAATTGTTATACAGCAGAGATTAAAAATAGGACTTTTGAAATGTACATGTCCTATAAATTAACTAAGCATCTCCCATTCATATTCTTTCTTCTGTTACCTAAAGGCATTATGTACTACTTGTTCTTCTAAAGACTCATTTATAAATTACCTGTTAATATGTAAGAAACATTTAAAATAATATATTAAATTACTCCATTAAAACTTCTTTCAAACAGAAGTTGCCAAAATATAAAGTCACTTGGTAGCTTTTATTGCATGCTTGTAATTATCTACTGTGTAATTATCTATTTCATATGACACAGAATGACAGATTTCAAAGTTACCAAGGTGTACATACCACAGTGCTCTTTTCATGGAAAGAGCCCTATCAATTATATATCACTCATTGTTGATATTACATCAAACAGAAATTTTACTTCTCTGGAAAGTGGTATTTAGGAAGATTACATAACTCTACATGAAAACTGTCACCTTTAAATATATAAGTGTGTTTGTGTATGTGTATACATATATATAGCTCTGCTTAGTGACTCTTTCAACTACTATTTGATGACTATACTTAGATAAAAGACATTAGAAACACATTTTCTTTATATATGATTAGCCTAGAAAACCTGCCCAAAATCCACTCAATTTGGACTTTAAACCTTTTTCTTTATTGAAATTAATATAGGAATATGAATAGTGGAATATTTAGAAAATCAAGAGCTTAAACAAGTCATTGATGAATAAATCCTATTGATCATAATGTCTGTAGTCAAACTTATCTTGGTATCTTATTCAAAGAGAAAATGAAAGTGATTTTTAAATATTCACTATGCAGATAGTAAAAAATAATAGAAGGTGTCAGTCAGTGTTGTTGTCTCTTCAATTTTTGGCTTTCTTATGGTCATCTGTACTGTTAAGCCTTTTTAATAGCTACTTGACTGATATTTTAAATAATTTCAATGTTTTTGAAATTATTTAAAATATCAGTCAAGTAGCTATTAAAAAGGCTTAACAGTAGGGATGAGGATGAAACTGAAGCCAATTATACTGAGTGAAGTAAGCCAGAAAGAAAACACCAATACAGTATACTAACACATATATATGGAATTTAGAAAGATGGTAATGATAACCCTCTATGCAAGGCAGCAAAAGAGACACAGATGTAAAGAACAGACTTTTGGACTCTATGGGAGAGGCAGAGGGTGGGATGATTTGGGAGAATGGCGTTGAAACACGTATACTATCATGTCAGAAATGAATTGCTAGTCTAGGTTCGATACAGGATACAGGATGCTTGGGGCTGGTGCACTCGGATGACCCAGAGAGATGATATGGGGAGGGTGATGGGAGGGGGGTTCAAGGCTGGGAACTCATGTACACCTGTGGTGGATTTATGTCAATGTATGGCAAAACCAATACAGTATTGAAAAGTAAAAAAATAAAATTTAAAAATTAAAAAAAGAAAAAATATATTTCAATAAAACAAATGAAATACTAAGACCACATTATAGCAGGTAGTTGTGCTGATTTCCAGTCTACTTATTTTTCTTATTTATAATGATAATATTTCAACAAATTTACAATAACCTGTTGCTGCTGTTCTTTAATTCCCAATATTTCTCATAGAAGCAAATTTAGATGAGCTAATACATTTTAAAAGCCCCCTCCCCCAAATAAAAATCATGCTACTCAATAGTATGATGCAATCACTTTCAATGTCTGTTTCTCATACAGTTTGGGCTGTGATAATAAATTATCTCAGGATATATGGCTTAAACAACAAAGAGTTATTCTGCACAGTTCTAGGCCTTGGGAATTCCAAGATCAGGTGCCAGCAGACCCAGTGTCTTAGGAGGGCCTACTTGCTTGTTTACAGATGGCCATCTTCTCACTGAATCCTCACATGCAAGATAGCAGAGAGCAAAGCGAGCTGTCTCATGTCTTTTTTTTTATAAGGACACTGATCCCCTTCATGAGGGTGCTACCTTCATTAGCTAGTTATCTCCTAAATCTCATGGTGGTGGAGGTTAGTATTTCAACATATGGCCTCGAAGAAGATACAAGCATACAGTCCATGACAACCTGTGATAAATACCATTTTGAGATAACAATTAAAATCATCCCAAAGAAAAAGAAATGCAAAAAGATTCTCTGAGGAGGATTTACAAAGAGTTGAGAAAAGAAGAGAAGCAAAAGGTAAAGGAGAAAAGGAAAGATATGCCTATTTGAATGTGGAGCTCTAAAAAATAACAAGGAGAGATAAGAAAGCCTTCCTCAGGAATCAATGCAAAGAAATAGAAGAAAAACAATAGAATGGGAAAGAATAAAGATCTCTTCAAGAAAATTATTGATATCAAGGTGGAATTTCATGGAGATTTGGGCAAAATAAAGGACAAAAATGGTATGGAACGAAGAGAACCAGAAAATGTGAAGAAGTGGTGGCAAGAATACACAGAAGAACTATACAAAAAAGATCTTCATGACCCAGATGGCCACGATGGTGTGATCATTCACCTAGAGCCAGACATCCTGGAGTGCAAAGTCAAGTAAGCCTTAGGAAGCATCATTACAAACAAAGCTGGTGGAGGTGATGAAATTCCTGCTGAGCTATTTCAAATCCCAAAAGATGTTGCTGTGAAAACACTGCATTCAATATGCCAGCAAATTTGGAAAATTCAGCAGTGGACACAGGACTGGAAAAGATCAGTTTTCATTCCAATCCCCAAGAAAGGCAATGCCTACGAATGTTCAAACTACTGCACAATTGTACTCATATCACATGCTAGCAAAGTAATGCTCAAAATTCTCCAAGCTAGACTTCAACAGGACATGAACCAAGAACTTCCAGATGTTGAAGCTGGATTTAGACAAGGCAGAGGAACCAGAGATCAAATTGTCAACATCTGCTGGATCATAGAAAAAAAAAAATATATATATATATATATGTATATACTTCTGCTTCCTTGCCTGTGCTAAAGCCTTTAACTGTGTGGATCACAGCAAAGTGTATAAAATTCTTAAAGAGATGGGAATACCAGACCACCTAACCTGCCTCCTGAAAAATCTGTTTGCAGGTCAAGAAGCAGTTGAAACCAGACGTGGAACAATGGACTTGTTCCAAATTGGGAAAGGCTATATACATCCAAGACTATATATTGTCTCCCTGCTTATTTAACTTATATGAAGAGTACATCATGCAAAATGCTGGGCTGGATGAAGCTTAAGCCAGAATCAAGATTGCTGGGAGAAACATCACTAATGCATATATGCAGATGACACCACCCTTATGGCAGAAAGTGAAGAAGAACTAAAGAACCTCCTGTAGAATGTGAAAGAGGATAGTGAAAAAGCTTGCTTAAAGCTCAACATTCAAAAAGCTAAGGTCATGGCATCTGGCTCCATCACTTCACGGCAAATAGATGGGGAACAATGAAACAGTGTCAAACTTTATTTTTCTGGGCTCCAAAATCACTGCAGATGGGTTGCAGCCATGAAATTAAAAGATGCTTGCTCCTTGGAAGAAAAGATATGACCAACCTAGACAGAATATTAAAAAGCAGAGACATAACCTTGCCAAAAAAATCTGTCTAGTCAAAGGTATGGTTTTCCCAATAGTCATGTATAGATGTGAGAGTTGGACCATAAATAATGCTGAGCACCCAAGAATTGATGCTTTTGAACTGTAATATTACAGAAGACTTTTGAGAGTCCCTTGGACTCCAAGGAGATACAACCAGTCAATCATATAGGAAATCAATCCTGAATATTCATTGGAAGGACAGATGCTGAAGCAGAAGCTCTAATATTTTGGCCACCTGATGTGAAGAACTGACTCACTGGAAAAGACCCTGATTCTGGGAAAGAATGAAGGTGGCAGAAGAAGGGGACAACAGAGGACGAGATGGTTGGATGGCATCACTGACTCGACGAACATGAGTTTGAGCAGGCTCTGGGAGTTGGTGGTAGACAGAGAAGCCTGGCATGCTGCAGTCCATGGGGTTGTGAAGAGTCAGACACTACTGAGCAACTGAACTGAACTGAACTGATTAAAATCATGCAGTATTTAAAATTTCTAGCTTTAGATTTATGACTGAGTTGAAACCATGGATTTATCATTTACTATCTTGGCCTTGAGCAAGGTAATTAACCTGTAATTCTCTTGTTCTTTTGAAAGAGAGAAGTACTAAATGAATATTAAATAATATAAATAAAACTTCTAGAACAATAATCTTGAAAAACATAGGCACTCAGTAAACATGTTGTAATTATTAAAGTTGGAAGCAATTGACTTTAGTTCCTATACTAGACACCTTAATAAAAATTTTATCAAAGATTTCATCAAGGGTTGTTACAAACTTAGGTTCACAGTGGTGAACTGGATATTTTGGAAGAAAAAATCGAGTTTCCTCTTACACACTGCTGAGCTTTGTTACATTTCATTCTAAGTACATAAATTTCTGTATTCCCATGAGATTACTTTTAATACTCTGATATATAACATCAAGAAGTGTCAATGTGTCAGATGTGGGATTCCTGTGACTGTTGCATAGAGTAGAATGCGTTGTGCCAGTACCAGAGTAGAAAAATGGTGTATAAATAGAGAAAGTATGGCCTATTTATAATGATCAGTATGAAAGAAAAGAATGAATGTATGTGAATATCATTAAGCAAAGCAAAGGATTCCCTATGGTATTCCAGAATAAGGCAGGAAAGAAATCATTAAAGAGCTATGTTCTGTCATATGTGTGACTGAGCTATGTGCTCAGTCATATCCGACTTTATGCCAGGCTCCTCTGTCCATGGGATTTTCCCATGGAGAATACTGGAGAATACCATGTCCTCCTCCAGGTGATCTTCCCAACCCAGGGATCAAACCCAGTTCTCCCAAATTGCAGGTGAATTCTTTACCATCTATGATGCCAGGGAAGCCCAACTAGCAGTTTAAGACTCATCTAACATATTATGCTTCTTCAACAGAATCCAAGATGAACCACTAGCAAAACAGGTTATAAGATTATTTAGATATTGGATGAGTTGGTTTGCTACACTACCCTACAAAACTTGTGTAAACTGCTATACTACCCTACAAAAATGGTATGAAAAATTAAGGATAAAATAATAGCAAAAATATCATTTTCCAAATTTTTTTAAATTTGATTGTGAGTTAGTTGCTGTATTAAGTACTCACTCACTCCTTCATTCATTCATTCACTCAGTCAGGATTTATCGAGCACTCTGGAGATGATTTCATATCTGCTTAATTCCTTTTCAAAGCTACTTGTTATTTCATGTCCTTCTTTTTATTGATTCAGATATCTACTTTTATCTCTCGAATTATCTGAAACATATCTATGTTGTGGTGTATCTCCAAATAGTTCCATAATTTTCAGTTCTGTTGAAAGTGAAAGTGAAACTTGCTCAGTCGTGTCTGACTTTTTGCGACCCCATGGACTATACAATCCATGGACTCCTCCAGACCAGGATACTGGTGTGGGTAGCCTTTCCCTTCTCCACAGGATCTTCCCAACCCAGGAATTAAACCCAGGTCTCCTGCACTGGAGGTGGATACTTTACCAACTGAGCCACAAGGGAAACCCAAAGCAAGTCTTAATTGTTCTGTTTTCATTAACACCTATCCTTCCTTTTTTTGTTATTGTTGGTTTGTTTTTGTCATCTTCTTTCCCAAATAGTAATACTATCTCTTCTTCAGTGAGACCTGTTTTCTGTTTTCACAACTTACCCAAGTCTTTCAGTTCATGAGTTTACAAAGAACTGGACATGACTCAGTGACTGAACTGAACTGAACTGTGAAAATTTTTGGACAGAAGACTTTGTTTACTTCCTTAAGAGATCTGGGTCTGTATACAAATCTGTTTCATGTTATTTTCTTGGCTTAGATTCCTGCACTGCACTGTAGTAATAAATTGCAACCTGCAGCTCTGCATAACACAGAACTAGACTTCAATTACTTACCAGTGATTTATTTTCCCCATGTGTGGCTACAACAGATGTCAAATGTCCTTGCTGTTCATTTGGCCTACAGATAGAGTTTACAAGTCACTTTCCTTTGGTAGGGTAGCTCCTTAGAGTATAATTGTAAGACCTGGCAACCTGTTGCCAAATCGAAGATGCATAGCCTGTTCTGTGCTAGATCCAACACGGCCTAGACTAGTATCACTTGGCCTCACTAGCATCAGTACTTTCCTGGTATTAACTTCCTTCTCTTTCAAAAGCTGTGTATTTCCCCCTTTTTTTCCTAAAAATATATATTTAAATGTTGAATACATTCTTTGATACATTACTAGATATTTCTATACGTTCATAAGGTGGCCAGTTTATAGCTGATACAATTACTTATTGATGAAGCTCTTCAAACCATTTTTATTTATTAATGTATATACCTTGTTGAGCCCCCTCCAGTAGATTAAAGGCTTGCAGTAATTCAACTGTGGTTTTAATTATTCATCACCATTACAAATATTTTAATGAGAAGCTAACACAGTTCAAGTAATAACATAGTTGTCTTTTTAAAAACTTGACATATCATTCATTAACTATACTTTGATGTCCCTATAGGTAAATATATACTGATATAAACCCTTTCCTTATCATCCCAGTTCTGTAAGATATTGTAATTATGTTGATATTTCCAGAACAACAAGGTACTATACAAGTTAGGAGTCTTAAGGAATTAATGAAGTTGCTATAGGTAGCTGTAACACTCAGGTGATTCAGATATCAGATGACTCTGGTTTATTGGTAATAAAGAGAAATGTGAACTCTCTTACTCCTTAAGAAGAGATATAAAATCATAGGCACATTCTTACATCTACAGTGGTGCGTACATGCTCAGTCATGTCTGACTCTTCAACCACATGGACTGTAACCACCAGTCTTCTACTCCTGAAAATTCCAAGGAATTTTGCAGGCAAGAATACTAGAGTGGATTCCCATTTTCTCCTCCAGGGTATTTTGCCAATCCAGGGATCCAACTTGTGTCTCCTGCTTGGCAGGCAGATTCTTTACCACTGAGCCGTCTGGGAAGCTCCTCTTATTTCTACATGTAGATCTAAAGAAGATACATTAAAAAGTCTTAAACCTGATTTAATTTGAGGAGGAAATTGAAAATATTGATGAAATATAGTACTTTATATTAAATCTATCATAGTTTTCTTTCCATTGATCTCATTATAGGTCTTTCCTTCAATTTCAAACTCTATCTAAATTCTAATAAAATAGTGCTCATTTAGAAGCAGTGATATCTATCATATAACTAAACTAAGTTCCACATCATCAAAGTATGAGATGATTTAAGTCCAAGAATACTGACAGTTAATTGTGTTTTATATATATATATAAAACATACATAATATATACATATATTGTATACATGATGCATACACATATTATTATATAATCATCCCTTGTGGCTCAGATGGTAAAGAATCCACCCACAATGTGGGAGACCTGGGGTTCATCCCTGGGGTTGAGACGATCCCTTGGAGAAGGGAAAAACTACCCACTTGAGTATTCTGGCCTGGAGAATTCCATGGACGGTAGTCTATGGGGTCACAAACAGTTGGACATGACTGAGCGACTTTCACCATCACTATATATATATATATATATATATATATATATATATATATATATATATATATATATAAAGTAGGCATGTCCTTTTTCTTCCTCTCTACTTTCTCACAAGTTTAGACAAGATTAAAGCCTCAACAATAAAAAAGCACTCAGAAAGTTAATTGGAAGAAATATAAAGTAAACCAAATCCAACATTCTTATTAGGTTAGAAGTAGTTAAATCTCTCCATCTAGAGAAAAGATTAAAGGCTAAGTAGAAGGATCTTAAAGGGCTCTTGACACTAGGATGCCCTCAAGTGCCAAAGACCAAGAGTGGATCCATGTATGGAGATGTGAATGCAAGACTAGAACAAAAATGATTTCTTGTACAAGAAAAACTTCTCCCTCATTTGATGCTCACACTTTTTATATAACCCTAAATGATTTTGATGCCAAGAAAAGATTCAAACCGAATAAAAAGGCTATATCCTCCACAATATGGAGAAAGAATAAGGACTAAATTAAGCAGCTAAGAAATGACTAAGATAAGTATACACCTACACAAAAGATTTTTTTGATATCTTAAAATCTCAATCGAATCATGCATGGTTTCACACACTAGTGATTAGATCACTGAGCTGTTTTTAAAGTTTTATTTATAGAGATAAACTGTTACTGAAAAGAAAGCTATGATTTTTTTCAACTTGGTTAATCAAATAATTATTTTATATTACTCCTAATAATTTTCACTCCACATTTATTGGTCTTCAGGTTTCTAAAATTAAAATACCATGGTACCTCATGTGTGCATCTCATAATCTTACTAATGAATAAACTTAAAAAGCTTATAACCACTTTGATGTATTTATTGTATTTATAAAATAAAAAATGGTATCATCTGCATCAAATGGCTATAGTGCAAATAGAAATGAGATAGTGAACGGAGTGATATTTTGTGAACTATAAAACCCATATAAGTACTTGGCTTTAGAAATGCTTCTAAGAAGACCAATTTCAGTTTTTCCCTCTTTACACCTCACTTAGTGTGCACGTTAGTATGTTTGTCTTCAAACGTACTCACATATCTCCTGCCGTCTAAAACACACATATGCAAATAGCTTCTAAAATTATCTTCCATTTAATGCTATTGTATCTCTAGTTCTCACCCTTATTTATCAAGTCCTACTCCCTATTTTCTCTTTTTATTGAGTTATACTCAATTACCTTTCTGATATACACAGATTCAGATACCCAGTTTCCTAGCTCCTTGTTCATATGTGATGAGTATGTTTGATCTCTAAGATTGGGTATAATCACTAATGTTCTAGCAATTAACTGCTAAATTCTTACTAACTGCTAAATTCTTACTCATGATCCTCACATGTTTACAGATTTGTTCAATAAATATCTGCTGAGTATGTGAATGAATGAATATTAGGCACTGGTGATGTTGGTGGTAGTTTAGTCACTAAGTCATGTCTGACTCTTTGTGATCCAATGAACTGTAACCCCTCCAGGCTCCTCTGTCCATGGGATTTCCCAAGCAAGTTTACAGGAGATGGTTGCCAGTTCCTTCACCAAGTAGGCACTGTTAGATATTGGCAATCAGAAGTGAAACACAAGTTCCGTGTCTAAAAATATCCTAACAACTAATGGAGGTGTTGGAGGAGTAAATAGATATTACACCGTGATGGTTCCTATGACGTGGGGGTGCATAGAGGAATGAAATGACATTGAAGAGGAACTTCACTCAGACTGTGGTGGGCCCCAGAGAATGCACAAGGCCAGTCTTCACCAAAAGCTTCCAAGAGGAAGAGTTTATTAAACACAGACTTGAAGGCAAGTTTGCTACATAAAAAAGGAGAGAAGGAATTTCACACAAAGAAAACAAATAGCTTCCAGGAAAGCATGGGGAAAAAAGTGAGTTTCTGGAAGATTTTCTGGCTGGTTAGAGTAGAGGGAGCACGTTGAAAGCTTGAATAAGGAGATTAGAAAGGTAAGCAGGAGGCAGAAAGGAAAAAGCTGGTAGACAATACATGGAAATTTGCATATTACCCTTAACTGAATTTAGATGGAGAAATGACAAGACTTTTTATTTATAGAGTGATTACTTTAGCTGGGAAGTGCAGATATTAAACTGCTGCTGCTGCTGCTAAGTCACTTCAGTCGTGTCCGACTCTGTGTGACCCCACAGACAGCACCCCACCAGGCTCCCCCGTCCCTGGGATTCTCCAGGCAAGAACACTGGAGTGGGTTGCCATTTCCTTCTCCAATGATGAAAGTGAAAAGTGAAAGTGCAGTCACTCAGTCGTGTCCACTCTTTGTGACCCCATGGACTGCAGCCTACCAAGCTCCTCCATCCATGGGATTTTCCAGGCAAGAGTACTGGAATGGGGTGCCATCGCCTTCTCTGGATACTAAAATGAGGATGAATAAAACTAGAAATAAGTATTAACAGGTTTTGGAGTGATCTTGGTAAGAAACGACAAGGGTCTAACTAAAGCAATGGCAGTAGAGACTGAATCTCTGTTGGTATCATGAGAGGAGATGGAGTAGGAAGAGGCTCTGTTTCATATGCCTGGATTGCTGGTGATGACATTTATAAAATGGAATATATGAGTAAAATATGATTTTTGATAAATATAATGCATTAATTACAGTTGTTTTAATGGATTGTGACAGAAAGCCCAGACAAAAGCAATTTAAAATAAGGCAAGTGTTTATCTCCTGCAAAAGTCCAATTATGTATCCATGGCTGGCTAAATTTTTCACAGGGTCAGAGACTAAGACTCCTTTGATTTTGTTGCTCTGCCTGTGTGACCTCAGTTCCCAGATACACCTCATAATCTATTTTATCTGGCTCTAGGTCCAGCTATAAATTCTGCATTCCAGTCAGCTGGAAGAAAATTTTTAAAAAGGTAGTGGAACTTAAAGACACTTCTAGAAAGCTGCATGCAATTTTTGCTTCCATCTCTCTGGGAAATACTTCACCACAAGGCCATAATTTCCTGGAAGTGGGACTAGGGAATGTAGAATTTATTCTTCTTGGTTATATGTTCAGAAATACTTTGAATACTTTATTACTGAGATGGCTTGTAATTCAGTAATGTTTCCCAAAGAAGGATAATGCCAAAGAATGTTCAATCTACCACACAGTTGCACTCGTTTCCATGCTAGCAAAGTAATGCTCAAAATCCTTCAAGCTAGGCTTCAACAGTATGTAAAACTGAGACCTTCCAGATGTACAAGCTAGATTTAGAAAAGGCACAGGAACCAGAGATCAAATTGCCAACATCCTTTGGATCATAGAAGAAGCTAGAGAACCCCAGAAAAGCATTTACTTCTGGTTCATAAACTACACTAAAGCCTTTGCTGTGTAGATCACAACAAACTGTGGAAAATTCTTAGAGATGGGCTGATTCATTGAAAGACCTTTATGCTTGGAAAGATTGAAGGCAGGATGAGAAGGGGATGACAGAGGATGAGATCGTTGATGAGTCCCTTGAGTCACAGACTCAATGGACATGAGTGTGAGCAAGCTCTAGGAGATCCTGAAGGACAGGGAAGCCTGGCATGCTGCAGTCCAGGGGGTCTCAAAGAGTCAGGCATGACTGAGTGGCTCAACAACAACAACAAGAGACAGCTAGCTGTCTTTGCACCGCAAGTTTAGCAGTGTTTGACATCTTGTGGAAGTGCAGCACAAGATTTCCCGGAGGTGGCTGAACACGAGAGTTCAGAAGTTGCAAGAGAGGTTTGGGATGAAGATGACAATATATGTGGTGGTCAAAGGGAAAGCAATTAAAGAGTCAAGAAAAAGTGAAAGTGGGCTGTTGATAAAATTTAAAAATATTGACCAATTTCTTTGGAATTCTCTATCAGTTTCTGGGTCTCTGTTCTCTGCTGGTTCTCTTAGATTAGATTTATTTTTCTTAAATCCTATCTTGCTAGTTGAGAGTGGTTTTCCCAACTTTCAATGCTTGACTCACTAATCTTCTTCAATTATATTCATCCTGGTAGTGTGTACACTCAAGTGGATTTTATTACCATCAGTATGCTGATGACTCTCCGATTTCTATCCCCATTGCTATAATCCTCTTTTGAGGATAAACAGCATCTGCTTCAGATACTTCTATTCAGATCCCTCATCTGCTTCTGAAATCTAATATGCCTTTTTAAAAATCTTCATTTCTTTCTCAATATATAGCATCAGTCCTAAAACTACTTTTATTCACTATCTTTGTGCTTCAGATAATTGTGATAATTTCTTAGATTTTAATTTTTCTGTCTTACCAAATAAGTTGAAAATACGGAAAAGAATTAATTTTTATTTTTTTAATGTATTGAATATATGGCATATTATACAAAATAAATACTGACAACTCTAAAATAAAACAAACATGAATCTTTAAAAGAGACACACAAAAAGTAATATTTGGCAAATTTCCATTAGTAGAGATAGTATAAAATATCTCTCTCAGAAAGTAGTTTTGTTCTTCAGTAAATTGATGAGACACTATGAATTTTGCTGGTTGTATTCTCTGTCCTAAAAGAATTACTCTCATATAGGAAAATGTTGCTTGCTTGGTGTCGCTGGCCAGAGCAAGTCCATTATATTATTACCTTATCTGGGATTCATAATCATACTGATTTACTCTGCAGTAATATAAAAGAGTAATTTTTCATTTTCTATCTCTAAACATATACTGAGTATGCATAAGTCATTGTATAAGGGTCTAGGAAGAAATCCAAACTCATCTGGTACTTCAGAAGCTTTCAGTCTGAACAACATAACTAGGTACATGAATATAGGATATAATCTTTTTGTTGTTGTTCAGTGGCTAAGTCATGTTTAACTTGTTGCCACCCCATAAACTGCAGCATGCCAGGCTTCTCTGTCCATACTATCTCCCTGAGTTTGCTCAGACTCATGTCCACTGAATCAGTGATGCCATCCAACCATCTCATCCTCTGTTCTCTGTTGCCCCCTTCTCCTCCTGCCCCAATCCCTCCCAGCATCAGGGTCTTTTCCAATGAGTCCACTCTTTGCATGAGGTGGCCGAAGTATTGGAGTTTCAGCTTTACCATAAGTCCTTCCAATGAATACTCAAGGTTGATTTCTCTTAGGATTGACTGGTTTGAATTCCTTGCTGTCCAAGGAACTCTCAAGAGTCTTCTCCAGAACCACAGTTTAAAAGCATCAATTCTTTGGCGCTCAGCTTTCTTTATGGTCCAACTCGCAAATTCATATGTGACTACTGGAAAAACCATAACTTTGACCATACTGACATCTGTAGGCAACATGATGTCTCTGCTTTTAGATACATTTTCTATGATAGTCTTAGTTTTTTTTTTTTTCCCAAGGAGCAAGTGTCTTTTAATTTCGTAGCTGCAGTCACCATACACATTGATTTTGGAGCCCAATAAAATGAAATCTGACACTGTTTCATATTTTCCCCATCTATCTGGCCATGGAGTAATGGGACTGAAGTCCCCATTAGCTCAGTCGGTAAAGAATCCTGCCTGCAGTGCAGGAGACCTGGGTTCAATCCCTGGGTCAGGAAGATCTCCTGGAGAAAGAAATGGCAACCCACTCCAGTATTCTTGCCTGGAAAATCCCATAGACAGAGGAACCTGGTGGGCTTTAGTCCATAGGTTCACAAGGAGTAGGATCTAGCTGACTGACTTAGGAAAGATGGATGGATATAATTGTGGCAGATTAGAAAAAGATTGAACTGAGAATGTGAGGCAGGACTTAAAGATTCTATATGACAAGGATTGAAGAGAAGGTCTTCCAAGAGAGATAAACAATGTGAATGAAAATGTGAGAACTGAAAAGGAAACTAGAATGGGAAGAATGACTATTAATGGACAGTAGTCATGATTGCCCTTCTGTGTATCAATTTTCTACTAAAAGTGACAGTTCATAAAATGTTAGTACTTGACCATTAAATCAATAACAATGCTTCTTTTAAAGAGGGTGGATCAATCAGTCTGTAAATTCTATAGGAATTTTCAAAAATACATTGTCCATTGCAAGCTTTCTTAAACATATATGCCACTGTATCATTTACAATAAATATTAGGAGATAAAACTTGAAAAATATTTTCTTTGCCTGATTATAGAGCATCAAAAAATGATGACACATCCAAAACATGGTGCATGCACATCAAAAATAGTTCATTATTTAAGGAGACCATGCAAGGTAATAATAAACACTCTTTAAATGGAAAAACATTTAAGATACTGTCAGCCAAATTTCAATATTAGGTAATTCCACATGACTCTGGCAAAATCAGCTACTCATGTGGAACGTCTATTAACTTTAGCAGGTGTTATGCATAACTAGCTTAGGACAGATTCTAGTCCACTGAGTAGAAGAATAACTCTTAAATTGATAATCCCAAGTGGAACTCCTACCTATATTAAAAGGGATTTATAAAAATTAATTAGAAATTTTATCAAAGGGCTCCAGAGTCCCAGAGATTGTTTTTTCTCCTTAGTTCAAATCAAACCACGTGTACGTATAGTATTTTTTAATAAAAATGCATAACTCATTTCTAAGCAGTAATATATCTCTCTTCCTATTTGGCCACAAAGTTCTCAAGAGCTAACCTCAGTTGAAATTTATTCAGTCTGTTTTAGGCTTTGAATGATCCACTATTTCAGAGGCAGTTGCTGTAAGAGTTCTTGTCCAATCTCACCACTCAATATTTTAACTTTGCTCCTCAGAATTATTAAAGTGCTTGGTCAAACAATAAAGTAGGGTGAGTATACTCGGATTTGAGCAGTTTTCTTTATTGTTTATGTCCCATGTTTGATCTGGGAAGATACTGACAATATTTGTTACAGTAGGCAGGTTATGGAAAAGCAAAAATATAATTAAAAAAAAGATTTTATATGTCAACAGATTAGTTATTTGCTCTGTAGTATAATTAAATCTACTCTTCTATGAATTGGTGTTATTTTTCAAACGTTCTATCGTATTTTTTACCTGTTGTTAGCGGTTTACATATTTACTGTATACCAATTAACTTAAGGCACTTTTGATAGCTTAACATCAGTAAAAGAAATGCAATACATAAACCATGTTTTCTGGAAGCTCAGAAAAAAGAAAATAAGATTTATGTAGATAACTTTATTTTGATAAGTAAAATGTACAAAAAGTCTACAATAATAGAAGTTATGTATATGAATGTAGATATAAAAAATCTTTATTTTATTTGCCCTAGCATAATTAAATTTCATTAATTTAAGGACAATTATTGCTTAATCACTATTTTATAAATTTTGTTGACTATAATATTACTTTATTATACATTAGTGAAATAATTTGAGAGCAGTTATTTTAAAGCTAAGCTTTAAAAAAATAGCAGATTAAATAGCACCTTTTAATTTCTCAAGCATTTTCCTATTTTTTACATTTAGTTTCCAAAAAATAATTGCCACCTAGTCTTTATTCAACCATTTTCATTTATTGTATATCTTTAGAACTGCCATGCTTTAATGCTAACTTATTTTTCAGCTGAAGGGAAGGGTTGAACTACTTTGTTAATGATAAAAAAAAAAACTATGATTATTTTGCATTTTTAAAAAGTGCATACAAATCTTTTAATCTCTGCCTACACCCATCAGAACAATTGCCTTCCAATATAATTATATTCAAAATGCAAGCAAGATAATAAGTATCTTGGAATTTAACTTGATAAATATTCATTTGCCTTATAGGGAAAAGAAATGAACATTCTCATATAATTAGCTGCATATTTTTAAACCATGCTTTTATTGAGTTTTTCAGGTATATTTTATGTATGCAAATCTGCTAATTTATAAGGTAAAGGAAGTAAGGTGATGGAAAAGCTGAGGAATCAGAAATATTCATCCCCATTCTGCCCCCTTTCTGGGGAATAGGTGTCCTAATTATAAGAGAAAATCATTCCTTCTTCCCAACTCAGATTCTTTTGTTTGGGTGAACCCTAGCTGGCCAGAGCCCTTAATTATAAAACCTTACTTATCTTTTTCGTTACAGAACAGTCTTGCCTTTTTTTAACTCTATAGGCAGGGAATTCACATACTAGTAAAAGAAATTTTCTCTGCTCCAAACTTGCGAAATGACACAGAAGCACACAACTTCTTCATGGCTTTGAGGTCTACAAAATTCAAGCCAGCACCCTGAGACGCACACATAGGCCAAATCAAACTTTTTAACCCAGTGCGTGCCTGCACACGGTGCTAAGTCACTTCAATTGTGTCTGACTCTTTGCTACCCTATGAACTGTAGCCCACCTGGCTCCTCCGATCATGGGATTCTCCCAGCAAGAATACTGGAATGGGTTGCAATGCCCTCCTCCAGGGGATCTTCCTGACCCAGGGATCCAACCAGTGTCTCTTTCGTATCCAAAACTGGGAGGTGGGTTCTTTACACTAGCACCACCTAGTGTGCTGAGTTGCTCAGTCGTGTCCTACCCTTTGCAACCCTTTGGACTGTAGCTCTCCAGGCTTCTCTATCCACTGGGATTCTCCAGCCAATAATACTGGAGTAGCTTGCCACACCCTGCTCCAGGGGATCTTCCTGACCCTGGAATCGAACCAGGGTCTCCTGCATTGAAGGCAGATTGTTTACCAGCTGAGCTACCAGAGAAGCCCACTCAACTACTAAGAGAAACTTAGTTTCTTTTCCAGTGGAGTGAAAACATATTTTCATGCCATTTTTACATGTGTGAAGAGTTTACACATTGTGTGCACACTCAAGATCACAGCTGACCTCCCAAGCAGTCCTGTGGTACATTTCACAGATGGGTATGCTAACAGGTGAGATGACCAGCCTCAGAACCCCAAATGAGCACAATGGAACTGACTGTCCTAGCCTTGGGCTGGTCGCTGTGTTTTCTCTCTAGCATTAGCACTCCAAAGTATTCTATGAGAGAATTACTTTTACAAAAACTGTGTCTCTGGTTAGTCAATTTCTTGTGAAATTATGAAAATAATGGTTTTATAGAAAGGAAATGAGTCATTTTCTTTCAGATTTCTGTATCTCCACCTTCCATGAACTTTATAATTGCTTCAATTTACTGGAGTTTTGTGTTTCACGTGAAAAGTTTATTTCACTTTCACTCCACAGTGACAACTTTTTAGCATCATCAAAATTTGATCAGAGTTATCATAATAAGATAAACCAATAGATATAGTACATGTAGATATTATGATTAGCTTTATGCCTAAATTACATATTAAGAGATGGGATGAGTTCTTGAGAAAATAAAATAACATAAATGATACAGACATACAGTATTAAGTGGTTTTAGTTCTGAACGATAATTTTGAGAGTGTGTATCATCAGGACATTTTGTAAAGTTCCTTTTACCTGAAGAAAGAAATAGGATTCTGTTTCAGGTAACAGTATTTCACTGTAGAAGCTTAAATACTCTCCACCCTGAGTGGATAGAAAACTAGTCTCAGGAAGAGGATTCCACTCCCCTATTATAAAGTGTCCGATTTTAGAGGATTGCACTCTCAAATTCCAAGATTAAGCTCAAACATGGTTGGCTTTTACTTTTAATGAAAAAGTCCTTAGAAGGCTTGTTTGTGGTGGTGGTGAAAAACAGACTGGATGAAAAGTCCTTTATTCCTGCAGAGCTGAGATCAGCACATACATTACTCTACCCATCTATCCAGAAAATGATATGTCATACTCAGTTCTGCAACTTAATAACATTCCCTCGATTGCACCCCAGCCCCCCCTCAGCACCTGAGCAGGTTTCAAGCTCCTTTTATCAGACTCGGCAGTTCCGGAGTTCGTCTGAGACCCCTCGAAACCTAATGAGCCTGCGAGGAGGGGCTGCCATACCAGGTGGAGATAAATGGAAATATTTTCAGACCAGGAATCCCAGTCAGAGTAAATGCTGCAAATGAACAAAGGAGCCTTCAGACTGACAGTTTTGAGGGTGGGAAAGAACACACTTTAAGGGTGAGATTTCTTTCTACTACTTCTGAGATTTACTTCGTTTTCTGACATTTTCACACAGTCTGCAGTGACATCTGCTTGTTGCAACGGTAACAATGGTTCCTGAAGTGATGGGTTAAATTGCACGAGTCAGAAACAGCTTTCATCTGCTTTCAAGTAGCTGGGCTGGGAGTCAGGTGAAAACTGTGAAATTATTGTTGTTATCATTACTATTATCATCATCATTTTATGTTAAAAGTCATTTCTTTCAAAGACTGTTCCCACAATACACAAGCTCAATGGTATCTAGACTAAAATAATGCAGAAGGCTTTCATTATTTTTTTCTTTACATTTAAACCTTGCTTAAGAATTCATAGTTTCTGACAGAAAGCTTTTTGAACTGTTTTTATGCTTTCAAAAATATTCTTTATGGAAACACTGACAAGCAGAAAAGCACAGAGGAAAAATATCATTCCTAATCCCACAACCCAGAGATGACCACAACAGTTTTTATCTTATATTTATTATTTCAAATCTATTAACCAAATTTAAAGAAATACATTTGAAACTCCTATATTAGGCAGGTCATTTAGTATATTTGGTAAATTGTAGGAATTTTGGAATATATTAGATAGGATACTAATTATAATACTATCAGAAAAATTTCTTAATAAGGCATTTTACCTACCAGACAGTCCCTTTGCACTGATAACAATTCTCTATTGCTTTACAGTTTTGTGAGTTATTTTGTTCTACAGAAGACAAAATGCTTATCTCTTTTTTTCCTTCTTTATGATAAGGCCACATAAGACTACAAGGAATAATCCTTGTATTACTCCATTAATAACATGGAACAGCCTTCAAACAATCTCACCCCATTGGTACCTGACAGCTATTTCTATTTCTTTTATTCCTTTTCTCCCATAGAAGGCAACATTTTCTATGTGTGCAAAGGAGGATCCTGTAAAATATCTGAGACTTTCATGAACAAGATGCCACAAGTATTTTTGCAAGTAGGACTTTTGAATGTTCATAGGGAAATAAACAATATCGACAAACAAAGCACAAACTAAAAATAAAACCTAGATTTCTCTGGGAGCTGTTGGAGATTAAGGTCCCTGTGTAATTCAGGTTTTGTTAGATTGCCTCCTCCTGGATCCTCTGAACACATAGTTATAGTTGGTTTGGTAATATTGCCACAAAAGTGATATACATGATTCTTCCCTTTTTCATTGTAAAATTGAGATTAGTTAGAGAATTAGCAATGAATATGATTTGTTATGGGCTCCCTTATAACAAGTCCTATGAAAAAGTTCTGAGTCTCCATGCTTTGCTACTGGCCTTTAAAGACTAAGGCACATATTTGGATAACTATTCAATAACTGAGGATGACTAGTGAAAGTATGAAAATGAAAGTGTTATTCACTCAGCCGTGTCTGACTCTGAGGCACCATGGACTCTAGCCAGCCAGGCTCCTCTGTCCATGGACTTCTCTAGACAAGGATACTGTAATGGGTAGCTATTTTCTTCTCCAGGGGATCTTCCCAACCCAGGGATCAAATCTGAGTCTCCTGTATTGTAGGCAGATTCTTCACCACCTGAGATACCAGGGAAGCCCTTGAAAGTAATTTTAATGTGGATTCAAGTATTTATCTTAAATATTCATTGTGTGCCCCTTGTCCAAATATTCATTATTGTTATCAGAGAAAACTGTTATATCACTGAATATTTATGTTACTGAAATGTTAGCTTCCAAAGCAGTCATTTAATCACATTATCATCAGATAAACTATAGGAATGAAAGTTACCAACTAATATGGGGTCGCACAGAGTCGGACACGACTGAAGCGACTTAGCAGCAGTAGCAGCAACAATAACTATGAAATAAAAGTGAACATGAATTGAGCATTAAGGTATGCTATTTGCTGTGTTAAACACTGTAAACAGTATATCACTATATATACATGTTTATATGCTCAGTTTTTCAGTCATGTCTGACTCTTTGCCACCCTATGGACTGTAGCCCACGAGGCTTCTCTGTTCATGGGATTCTCCAGGCAAGAATACTGGAATGAGTTGCTATGCCATCCTCCAACGGATCTTCCCGACCAGGGAATCAAACTCATGTCTGCCTGCACCTCCTGCATTGTAGGTGGATTCTTTACCCACTGAGCTATCTGGGAAGCCTCTCACTATATATATCCACTTCCTAATCCACATCACAAAATACCACATTCAGTGATGCTATCATAATCCCCATTTCACAGCTGAGGAAGCTGGTGTTTAGAGAGAGTACTGTAACTTCTCCTTAAATTATCAAATTGCATAAGAAGCAGACTAATCATTTGAAATTCAAATGTCTAACTGCTTAAATTCACACCAGATCATCGGGAGTTATATTAAGTGATTAATATGCATTAATTCATGTCATAGGATGTAGGCATATTACAGATTAAACAGAATTCAGAGAATTCATTAATTTGCACACTGTTACATGCTGCTGCTCCTAAGTCACCTCAGTCGTGTCCGACTCTGTGCGACCCCATAGACGGCAGCCCACCAGGCTCCCCTGCCCCTGGGATTCTCCAGGCAAGAACACTGGAGTGGGTTGCCATTTCCCTCTCCAATGCATGAAAGTGAAAATTGAAAGTGAAGTCGCTCAATCGTGCAGGACTCTTAGGGACCCCATGGACTGCAGCCTACCAGGGTCCTCCGTCCATGGGATTTTCCAGGCAAGAGTACTGGAGTGGGGTGCCATTGCCTTCTCTGACACAGTTACATAAGATGAGTCTATTTTAGATCTGTGTTCTTTCCACTACATAAAACCAATGCTAAAAGAAAGCGATTTCTCACAGACACAGCTTGGTCGCCGGGCTGAAAACCAAGGAAGAAGAAGAGTTCTTACTTGTGTTTTGCATAGCGCTCTACACTTGCCCCACTGGTGTTTCCCCACCAAACTGTGGTGCGACACCAGTGCTGCCAAAACATCGGTATGGAATGTAATCCATAGGTTTGAGGACAGTCTCTCAGGAACCTTTTTCTCACCACAAGCATTGTGTTCAGAATCCACTATTTTATAACTAACATGCAGAGAGGAAAGAAACACATTTTTCTGACCCGGATGGCATTGGACTGTTCACTGCTACTGGATTTGTACTGACGTTCTTTAAGTGAAACTTGAGCACTTTGGAGGACATTATTTTTAGAATCCTGTGTTATGAATGCTTAACTGACCTAAGCTAGATGTTCAAATCCTTGGCGAATTAGAAATATTCCATGAAGTTAATGCAGCTCTGGGCAGCAGTAAATAATTCATGCTTTGTTTTAATAGTTCTGATTTTAGCATGAATATTCATAGTGTATATGATGGGGAAAACTCAGAATTACTCAAGCTCCTGGGAGAAGCAGATAAGATTATTGCTAGAAAGATGAAGGAAAGCATTAAGTCCCTGAATATTTAAAATAATTATATAGGTTGAAATTTTGGTATGATCATCAATGCTATATAGGTATATCTGTCATTGTCATTGACTGGTTGTTTGTACCTTAATTGTTATCAACTTTAATATTTTAACATAATTAGAACACTAAATGTTATTATAAAAGCATTTTACCTAGCTCCTTAAAATAATTTCCTGAAACAGTATTAGGCAGATACCATTTTTGATGTTTGAAGTAGCAAAATGTAGCAAATTTATTTATATAGTTTTGCATACACACACATACAGCTATAGTGTAAAAGCCCTTATAAACAGTTATGAGTTTACTAGTCACTACCACAACTATGAATTATTGAAAAAAATAAAAACATGGCTATCATTTGATCAGAATTTAATAATAGGAACTTTTTAATTCACAGTATGATTGAATGAACAAATTTATAGATGATTATATTTACTAGCTGCCCAGGTACTTTGGTAAATCACTAAGGAGAACATATGTATGAATAACAGATACGATCTATTCCCCCAAAATTAATATTAATGGCTAGTCATTTACTTAGTTGAGAAGATCATCCAGTAAACTTGAAAGATTCATGGAAATATATGCACTGTAGACTTATTGCAGTAGTTCCAAGTGGCCTATTCAATATCGTCCACAAAATCTATTGTTCTTTTCTCATAGTTTCAAAAAGCTTGCTTTTTCCTCTCCTTTGACTTAAAAAGCACTTCAAATTTTTGCCTTTCTGTTTGCTCCAGCCTCTTCAAAATCACAGGGGAAGCTATCTCATCAAAAGATTTAAATGACATGGTGACATATTGGTCTCATAACACTTTATATGAAAGAAACTCAAATGTTCTCTTTTATTTTCAATCAAAAATTCTTGCTATATTTATTTTACTTTGATCCTTATAGAATTTATTTCAAAGCTCATCTTGTTGCTATTGTTTCATTAGTCTTAAAACAATTTTTAAAAATTAAAACATTGACCCAGATGTAAGTATCTTACCAATCATTATTTTTGGCTTGCGTGAGTTATGAAATATGCCCAATATTTAAAAAACTCTAACTAAAATTGTAATGAATGGTTGCATTTAAACTAGATGAGCCTTAAATAAAATAGAACAAAATATGTTGATTTTTAGCCTCTTAAAGATATAATGAGAAGGGTATAATTTTCTTTTGTCTAAGAGTAGAATTGCCAGGCAGAATTAAATCATTTGAAATACTAACATAATGCTGAATTCTCTAAAAATGGCACAAATCACTGTATCAGGCAGTGCTTATGGAATGATCTTTTGTATTAAGCACCTAAATATAATATTCATGTTAAAAAGCAGCCATCCAAAACTAATCTGAAAATCTATTTGATGACACACAAAACATGCCTATTCTTCATGTTTCACTTTAGTTCTTGCTTGGGGATACTTATTTAAGCACCATCAGAATTAGGAAAGACCAAGAAGAAAGCTGGATGTACACAGTTGGGATCCTTTTCATTCTTATGTACAACCTTCAGGGGTTCGTTGTATCTGTATCCTAAAAATATCTCTTCATATACCAACTGCATAATGTTTTCTTTTGTTTTATGAATAGGTAGAAAACATACAAAATACCATTCTAAGATTTTTTTTTTAACCAAAGTGTTTTATATATTCTGTTATTGTTACATTTTGTTAGCCTTGATCATCTGGGAGGTCAGTACAGGGTTTACCTCATTTCAACATAAGGAAATCCTTCTAGATTAGATACTGGTAGTGAACTCACCTGGAAATGGAAACAGAAGTAGCAAAGTGGATTATTTTTTTAGAGAAGAGGGGCAAAGTTTGAATGTGTTGGATAGAAGACAAGAGAATGAGTGCAAAACTATAAACAAGTTCATTAGCTATAATGAACTTCACTAGCTATTCAAAATTCATTTCCGGTAGTAAAGAGAATAAGCAGGTTGAGATATACAGATTATTTGGTGTGCCTACAGAAGTACTCATTGACTGTTGTAAGAGAAATCTCTTTTAGCTACAAGTGTATACAAAGCCTTCACAATATTTTTTGAAAATATATATTTCACCAGTGAAAACAATTGAGAAATAAGGGGCACCATTGGGAATTCTGTATATCCTTTAACATTTTCTTGCAATTTCTTAGCATCTAGACACGTCATGTACAGTGATTCAAAAAATCGACACATCTGGGTGTCTGTCTCCCTAAATTTTAGTTTCCCAGTTTTCTCCACTGAAAAATCTGTACTTTTTTTTTTCTCAGAAAATAAATCACTTTTTATAAATGATTCAAAGCTTTCCCAAGAGGAGATGAGAAAGCCCTTATTCTTCCATCAAGGAAGCTTTGTTTCATTTCTCTTTTTACCTGGATACTTGGCCTGAGGTCTGTAAAAACTTATTATTTTTTTCTTTTGTAGTTTGATGTAGTTGAAAAAAAATGACAAAAGCTTCTAGTATCAGGAAACAGAACTTATATATGAGTGTGCATATATAAACATATAAAATACACACAAATACTTATATATACACATATAAATGCAAATGTGCATATATAGATGTATGCAATAAAACTATATACATAGGTATACATAGCTTTATTTACATTTAATTCATATACCACAGGGAGATAAGAATGTTGCTTGTATGTTTTAATGTAGTTACTCTTAATTAGAATATTTACATTAGAACTATTGAATTCAGGTGATTTCCTTCTTTCTACATGACTTTCAACCTGGATCATGAAAAAATATCTACCAGAGTTTCCTTTACAATTTTGTTTTGCAACAAATAAAATATTTGAAGATAACTTTGAATTATAAAATAATAGAATGGTATTATTATTACTCATTTTATTTTGTCTTTTAAATATTTCTCTTCCCTAGGTCTTTTCTGTGAAACAGTGTATTTGGAGGTATATAATTTATTCTATAATTACCAACAAATCATTACTCTTTGGGAAAAAGATCCTAGGTAAGTCCTATTTATTATTACACAACAAACTCTTCTAAATTAAATTTCCTCCATTGATTTGTCTTTTAAGTTTAAGGTGAAGCAGTGTCATTGACATACTGCTAGGATGCAAACAACATACTCGCTAGGAATTCTAAGCTTTAAATCTCAACCCCTGGAACAGACCTGTGCACATAGATAATTTATAATAAATATTGTTATATGCTCAAATAAATTGTTGGAACAAAGAGCTACATTATATGGGAGGGGAAGTAAAAGAACCAATTTTCGCTCAGATTTCCGAATCTCTTCATTTTCTGTTTGGCATCTGGAGTCTGTGAATTGGAAGGTGTGCGTGTGTGTCTGTGTGCGTGCACGTGCTTGGGTGTGTTGTGCGTGTTCTGTTGAGTGTTTTCTGATTTCTACTCGGCAGGGAAAGCACGTTGACATTTTCTATAGTCTCTTCTTTCATAATCTTCCTTCACAATATTCAGTATTATTACCCTTGCCCTACACTCTCCTTTGCCTCCACGGGGTTTCCTGGGCTATCAAAATAGCTTCCTAACTACTCTTTCTGCCTTTAGAATCTACTTCTCTGTATCCAAACATCTTTATTTTAAAAAAATTACCTTATTAAAAAGTTTTTTGTTCTCCAATGACCACAGTATTAAATTTAAAGTGCATTATCGTATAGAAACTTTGTTTTCCAGGTTGTTCTGTGTTTCGCAACCCAGGCTCTGACACAGATAATTGAGGTTCTGAATGTTATGCATGTTCCAGTCTTTCTTGATTCAGCCACGAGGAGGTCTACCAGGGACCCTTTAAAACCTCAGCTTTAATTCTATCTCCTCTGTGAGGTCTCCTCTGACTCCTTCTGACACCCCCAAATACTTTTAAACATTTTCAGCTAGCTTACCTCACAATGCTGTGCATTGTTCCTTTATGCACCAGACTATGTGATGGGGCATTGGTGTGACCTTGTGGTCTAGATTTCATAACGTATAGATGCTATGTATTTGTGAACTGAATGAAATATATTTCATGATATATGTTATTACATATAAAATATATACTGGCAAAGTCTGTGTCTGTATATTACTTTTAATATATCTAGTTTATTTACATAAAACATAAACATATTTTATGAAGCCATCATAAATGATTTATAGCAGTGACAGTTTCTTAAATTGTTTCACTTCAGACACAAAGAGAAGACTAAGAGACATCACTGCTCCTTACTTGATGATTCAGATTCCATTATTCCAGACCCCTTGCCTTCAAAATTTCACATGCTGAGGATTGTTTTAACTTACCAAACTAATATTTCCAGCACATCCTCTGAGACAGTTTTTAAGACCTAGGTATTACTGTCTTGGTAGCAATAGGGAAGACAATCTATGATTTTAATTTTCCACTTCAAGTAATAGGCAGGGAAATGATCACGGGTCTATTGTGAAACAAGGTAAACAAGTAAGGTAGCAGAGATATTTGTTGTGAGATATTTCTTTTGATAAGTCTGTAGCTTTTTAAATGCCTAGAAATACATAATGCACATGTACATACATATTTATAAGTACACATTCTCATACACACCCTCGCTCCATGTGCACTGGAGAATTACATAGTTCATCTGAATGCAAGTTTCAGTCAAGTGGATTTAGGGGGTAGATTAAATATTCAGCCCTATTTTCCTTTCATTTAGAGATAGTAAATGCAACTCTGGTTGCTATTTCTACCTGCTACTTCCAAACTCTGAAACAGTTCAGTTCAGCCCAGTTCAGTTGCTCAGTCATGTCCAACTCCTTGCGACTCAATGGACCACAGCACGCCAGGCCTCCCTGTCCACCACCAACTCCCGGGGTTTACCCAAACTCGTGTCCATTGAGTCGGTGATACTATCCAACTATCTCACCCTCCACCATCCCCCTCTCCTCCTGCCTTCAATCTTTCCCAGGATCAGGGTCTTTTCCAATGAGTCAGCTGTTCGCATCAGGTGGCCAAAGTATTAGCGTTTCAGCTTCAACATCAGTCCTTCCAACGAACACTCAGAACTGATCTCCTTTAGGATAGACAGGTTGAATCTCCCTGCCATCCAAGGGACTTTCAAGAGTCTTCTCCAACACCACAGTTCAAAAGCATCAGTTTTTCAGTGCTCATGCGTAATGGCACCCCACTCCAGTACTCTTGCCTGGAAAATCCCATGGACGGAGGAGCCTGGTAAGCTGCAGTCCATGGGATCACTGAGGGTCGGACACGACTGAACGACTTCACTTTGACTTTTCACTTGCATGCATTGGAGAAGGAAATGGCGACCCACTCCAGTGTTGTTGCCTGGAGAATCCCAGGGGCAGGGGAGCCTGCTGGGCTGCCGTCTATGGGGTCGCATAGAGTCGGACACGACTGACACGACCTTAGCAGCAGCAGCAGCAGCAGCATCTTTCTTTATAGTCCAACTCTCACATCCGTACATGACTACTGGAAAAACCATAGCCTTGACTAGACAGACCTTTGCTGGTAAAGTAACGTCTCTGTTTTTTAATATGCTGTCCAGGTTGGTCATAATTTTCTTCCAAGAAGTAAGCGTCTCTAAAATTGCTGCCTCATAGACCATGTTCCTTTTAAATGAACTGCTTGACATTTTACCAAATGACAGTTTTCCTAAAGACTTATTATTCACTATGGATAGAAATTTACTTTTCTCTCTGTCACCACAGTGATATTTATTTATGGAAAGTGGATGAAGTTTCTCAATTTCAATGAGTAAATTCTCAGTGGTAAACCTTGTACTGTGTTTGAAGTCCTTGAAAGTTTTGTTTAGAGTTAGTTGTTAACATGCTTGATAAATTGTATTAATTTCATGCAATTATACTTCAAAGATTATTATAAAAATTCATATGAATTCTCTAATGTAGTTAATTTAATTAGTATGTTATGGATTATGTGTGGCTTACCCATAACCATGTATGGGTGGCACATTAAATATACATTCACCTTGATATCTACATTTAATGTTATACTTTTTAATTGGTATATATAGATATGTATATATATATTACTATTTAAATAATCAATTATTATGTAAATAATCAACAGATCAGGACCCTGAGCAGAAAGGCACATGGTCTTAATGGCAAAGATAAACAGACAGCTGGGTGTTAAACATTTGCTAGCTCACCACTCCACTAAATGTGTCCTTTGAGATTTTCCAAGTTAAGAATCACTCTGTATTATGCCTTATAATATTTTGTCATATTATTTTGTTACATATTATTCTAAATAAAACATATGAAACCACATCCTCCTCCAAAATTCTTAATTATCAGTGATAATCCTGTTTTTTTGAAGAGTCCAAGCCAACAGCGACTAATAGGAATTGACTGTTCACCAGACCCATCCTAGGCCCCATGGACACAACACTATGTTCCCTCTCACAAAGGTCTGACAGTTAAGTGAGCAACTCCAATTTACTTCAGATGTCTAATGAATTTACCGGGTACATATTTGGGGGTAAGGGTGAGGTCTCTAAACTCAGAGAGCTCTAAGTGAGAATCACTACATCCAGATCCCAACAATAATGCATAAATCTGATGTCTCTCTTTTGAGAAGGTTTACATACTGACAGCTGGGGTTCTGACTGAAGCCTGAAACATTATTTGATGGCTAAAAGTCAGTATTTGTTTGCTAATTAATAAGAGAAAATCTTACTTTATAATGACAAATACTATTTAGAAATATGTTAACAGATTTTCCTGGGAAGGCTCAATTTTAAGTTCAATAAAATTGCTTAGCTTCACTTGAACTCCAGTGAAGGAACACTGAAGTCCTAATACCAGCTACATTTTTCAAGCAAGGTATAAGATTCAACACATAATAATACAATTTATAACTAATTTATTTTCTAAAAGTATGTTTTATTATCTTTAATACTTAACAGCTATGTTATTATTTTAGAACAAATTAAGATAGAAAACAATAATACAAACAATTTCTTATAATATCTACATACCTCTCTCATAATTGAAGACTAATATTTTATTGTATTTATAAATGCATTTTAATTTTGTCTTTATAGAGAGAGACAATAGCTCTGTCCTTGACACAATGACAGAATAACCCTGAAGGAAAGATTAAAGGATTGAGATCATCAGTTTAAAACAAGATTGTTCCTCATTACCAGACACCTGGGAGAATTGATTTGGGCATATAAACCATTTATCTATCTTTCTGTTCATCTATATCTATTTTTAAAATTGTAAAGAGTGGCAACTCAATAAAATTGAGGCAAATTGAATTCATTACTGGGAAGCACCAAATGCATTTGACAGCCTGATCCTGTTGTTTTCTTGAAACTAAAACAAAAGGAGATACATCCTCAGAGTTTCATGAGTGCGATAATGATGTAAGGTGAAGGAGAAAAAGTCAATATTTCCATCACAGACAAAATATATGCATATGCATCATCTTATCTTATTTCGGGGAGACAGTTATTATAAAATTGAACATTCAAAATATGCTTATTAGTATGTGTCCAAAATGTGAAGTAATCAGTGGAGGGAGAGGGGGCAGTGGAGGGAGAGAAAACATTTAATTCATTAAGGCTACCTTTGTGAGGTTAAAAAGAAAATGGATTGTGGCCTATTAGTCCCTTCCAGTAAACACTCAAGAGTTCAACTAACTGAAAGCAATTGATACTTGTGGAATCAATGGTGCATGAGAATACCCTAATGGGTATTGTTGGAACTTTTAATTCTCATTATGCAGTTTATCCTTTCAAGGATTATTTGATGGAATTCTTGTTGATGAGTATCTCTAAAGCTCTGCTGCTTAAAGAATTGGTTTATTGAAAGACTTTGCCCTATTTTAGATCAATTTACTGGGACCTGCATTAGGACTCATGAAAAAATTTAAGGATAGAAAAAAATGAAAATTTTACATAACCTACATAATGTTTATACACCTTTCACTTCTTTCTAATTGATGGAACATATCCGAACTCCAATGAACATGTTTCATTAAAGTGATTATAATAAATACTTTCAGCAGGCTAACTAGTGATTGAATCAATATGTGTCTCAAGAGGTTTAATCTTAACTGTATTTAGTTGTACATTTCTTGTTTGCACATTCACTCCTGGTTTTGAAAATGAATTGTCCTTCATAATTTATATACAATACACAACTGGTCTTTCTGTTTTAAACAACTGTAATTTTAGCAAAGGATTCTGTGGAGAAAAAAGAAGAAAAGCTTCAGTGTGGCAACAGGTAAGACAATAAATTACAGGACCAGCCAATTGTTTGCACTAATTAGAGTGCAGACACAAAAAAGACGGTCAGAAGTCATTACATCAAATGAATGCCTCTTCTCCTTCTCTTCTTTCCTTTTTTTTTTGTTTAAATTCTTCTGTCTCTCTTTTTATTTTTTTCTTTCTCCCTTCCCCAGGCTAACAAAAGAATTATCTTTTCACCTTATTCCACTTCCAGCAACCTTACATCTTAGACATGAGCAATCAATGCCAGTGTGGTCTGGTTCTTCTCTCCTTGGATTAATGACACTTAATGTATTTGAACACTATTTTGCAATTATGTTAAAGGATTTACTCCCCTTGCCATCTTTCCAACAAACACACACACACATATTCTGAGAAATATATGCACCACATTGGCTTGCTTAAGACAATTTTTTATGCTAAGTAACTGTTTCTGAACATAATTTTGCAAAGTATAAAGTTCTTACCTTCTAAGAAAGCATTTGGGAGGAGAGGAGGTAGAATAAAAACATATTATTTGTTTAACCTTTTAGTATCCTAGCATTCAAAAAAAATAGTGATAAGACATCGGGGTAACATTAAATGTGTTGAAATCTATCTTTCAAAAATGTCTTAATATAATCATGACAGTGTGATACTGGCTAAAGAATACACAAATAGATTAATGAAAAGAATAGAGAGCCCAGAAATAGATGCCTAAATACAGTCAATTGACTTTTGACAAAGAAGTGAAGGCAATATATATAATGTAGCAAAGGTAATACTTTTGACAAATGGTGGTGGAAAACGGGATAGTCACAAGCAAAAAATGAATCTAAATACAGATCTTATGCCTTTCACATAAATTCATTCAAAATGGATTATAGATCTAAATGTAAAATGTAAAACTTCAAAAATCCTAGAAGATGACATAGGAGAAAGCCTAGATGACCTTGGATATAACAATCACTTTTTAGATACAATACCTTAGTCAGGATCCATGAAATAAATAATTGATAAGTTGGGTTTCATTAAAATTTAAAACTTCTGCTCTCTGAAAGACACTGTCAATGGAAGGAGAAGACAAGCCATAGACTGGGAGAGAAAATATTTTTAAAATATATATCTGATTAAGCACTGACAACTTAAATATACAAAGAACGTTTGTAACTCAACAATAAGAAAACAAACAACCTGGCTAAAAAATGGCCAAAGACCTTAATAGACACATCACCAAAGATGAAAAATAGAGGCAAATAAACATATGAAAATATGCTGCATATCCTATATTATTCAGTTCAGTTCAGTCACTCAGTCATGTCCAACTCTTTGCAACCCCATAAACCGCAGCACGCCAGGCCTCCCTGTCCATCACCAACTCCCGGAGTTCACTCAAACTCATGTCCATTGAGTCGGTGATGCCATCCAGCCATCTAATCCTCTGTTGTCCCCTTTTCTTCCTGCCCCCAATCCCTCCCAGCATCAGAGTCTTTTCCAATGAATCAACTCTTCGCATGAGGTGGCCAAAGTACTGGATTACTAAGCAAATGCAAATAAAAATGAGATACAACTATATACCTATTGTCTCTGTTGTGTGTGTAGTGTTGCTGCTACTGCTGCTGCTAAGTCACTTCAGTTGTGTCCGACTCTGTGAGACCCCATAGACGGCAGCCCACCAGGTTCTCCCATCCCTGGGATTCTCCAGGCAAGAACACTGGAGTAGGTTGCCATTTCCTTCTCCAATGCATAAAAATGAAAGTGAAGTCACTCAGTCGTGCCCGACTCTCAGCGACTCCTTGGACTGCAGCCCACCAGGCTCCTCTGTCCATGGGATTTGTCATGTCTAACTCTTTGTGACCCAATGGACTGTAGCTGACTAGGCTCCTGTGTCCATGGAATTTCCCAGGCAAGAATACTAGAGTGGGTTGCCATTTCCTTCTCCAGAGAATCTTCCCAATCCAGGGATGGAACTTGCAACTCCTGCATTAGCAAGCAATTCTTTACTACTGAGCAATCAGGGAAGTCCTATACTGTCAAGACTAAACCATAATGCAAAGTATGAACTTAAAGGAATTATCATGTGTCAATGTAGGTTACCAATTATATAATTAATAACAACTATAACTAGTATACTACTCTGATAAGGAGTATTGATAATAGAGGAGCCTCTGTATGTGTTTGAGCAGGGAATATGAGAAATCTCTGCATCTTCCTCTTAACTTTTCTGTAAATCTTAACCTGAACTAAAAAATGTCTTAATTTTAAAAAAATGCTTCAGTGAAAGTAATTATGTAACATGTATGACATGAATAGAAAAATCTAAAATTTGGCTAGTCAACTCTTTCTCAAAAGTTTCAGTCTGACTAATGTTATTATATTCAACATCTCTATAGTATTTATACCATGCAACAATGTCTTGAAATATTATGAAGGAGTAAAATTCCAACATTTTGTTGTTCTGTCACTCAGTCATGTCCAAGACTTTGCAACCCCCATGCCAGGCTTCCCAGTCCTTCACCATCTCCTGGAGTTTGCTCAAACTTATGTCCAGTGAGTCAGTGATGCCATTCAACCATCTCATCCTCTGTCATATCCTTCTCCTCTTGCCTTCAATCTTTCCCAGCATAAGGTTCTTTTCTAGTGAGTCGGCCTTTTGCATCAGGTGGCCAAAGTATTGGAGCTTTACCATAAGTCCTTCCAATGAATATTCAAGGTTGATTTCCTTTAGGACTGACCTGGTTTGATCTCCTTGCTGTCCAGGGGACTCTCAAGAGTCTTCTTCAGCACCACAGTTTGAAGGCATCTACATGATTTTATTCTGACCTAACTTTATTTAGGTCAGAGTAAAATCATATAGTCCAGATGGCAAATAATTGTGAGAATGTTTGGTAAAGTGTCTGCCTACAATGCAGGAGACAAGGATTCAATCCCTGGGTTGGGAAAATCTCCTGGAGAAGGAAATGGCAACCCACTCCAGTATTCTTGCCTGGAAAATCCCATGGAGGGAAGAGCCTGGTAGGCTGCAGCCCATGGGGTCGCCAAGAGTCCGGACATGACTGAGCAACTTCACTTTCTTTCTAGGTTAATTCTGAAAACCTGGGAAACATAAGGAATTTGCAGAAGCCACAATCACCCATTTGCTTTCTAGGTTTAACTTAGTGCGGAATATAATCCCTGGCTGGCTGGTCCTGAAGGGAAATATATGAAGGGCAGTAATTGATTGAAATCACTTTCACCTCATTTTCTACTTGGTTCTCTCTTGCTTTCTCTTCTGTCTCCACACTAGCCTCCTTTCTACCTTTTGAACCCATTAGGACCTTTCCTGCTTAAGGACCTTTGTATTTGCTTTGCTTTTTAAGAGACACCTCAAAAGAAAAAAAAAAAAAAAAGCCATACAGTTCACTCTCACACTTCCTTTAGGTGTTTCTCAGGACTGAGTGACTTCACTTTCACTTTTCACTTTGATTTTTTAATATAAATTTATTTATTTTAATTGGAAGTTAATTACTTTACAATACTGTATTGGTTTTGCCATACATCAATATGAATCCACCACAGGTATACACATGTTCCCCATCCTGATCCCCCCTCCCTCCTCCCTCCCCATACCATCCCTCTGGGTCGTCTCAGTGCACCAGCCCCAAGCATCCAGTATCATGCATCAAACCTGGACCAGCGATTCATTTCATATATGATATTATACATGGTTCAATGCCATTCTCCCCAATCATCCCACCTTTGCCCTCTCCCACAGAGTCCAAAAGACTGTTCTATACATCTGTGTCTCTTTTGCTGTCTCTCATACAGGGTTATCGTTACCATCTTTCTAAATTCCATATATATGCGTTAGTATACTGTATTGGTGTTTTTCTTTCTGGTTTATGTCACTCTGTATAATAGGCTCCAGTTTCATCCACCTCATTAGAACTGATTCAAATGTATTTTTAATGGCTGAGTAATACTCTATTGTGTATATGCACCACAGCTTTCTTATCCATTTGTCTGCTGATGGACATCTAGGTTGCTTCCATGTCCTGGCTGTTATAAACACTTTCATGCATTGGAGAAGGAAATGGCAACCCACTCCAGTGTTCTTGCCTGGAGAATCCCATGGACAGCAGAGCCTGGTGGGCTGCTGTCTATGGGGTCGCACAGAGTCAGACATGACTGAAGCGACTTAGCAGCAGCAGCAGCAGCAGCAGCAGCAGCAGCAGGTGTCATCTTGACCAAGTTATTTCAAATATATCCCACATTATTCTTGCAGTTTCTTTTCTTTTTCTTCTGCTTTAACTTTCCAACTATCAACATGCTACATATTATATTTGCTCTATATTGGTGGCTGAGATGATAAAGAATCTGCCTGCAATGCAGGAGACTCAGGTTTGATCCATGGGTTGAGAAGATCTCCTGGAGAAGGGAACGGCGACCTACTCAAAATTCTTGCCTGGAGAATTCCATGGGCAGAGGAACTTGGCAGGCCATAGTCCATGAGGTTGTAGAGATTCAGACACGACCGAATAGTTAATACTTTCAATTTTTCACTTTCATATAATATATAAGATGTTATTAAAAAATGAACTTTTTGTCTAACACAGTATACTTTTTATTATCTGTCTTCCTCCACTGGAGTGTAAGCTCCATTAGGACAGGGATTTTTCTCTCTTTTATTGCCTGAGTTATCCTAATCACTATGAATACTACCTGAAACTTCTTAGGCTTTTATAAATATTGAATGATTGAATGAATGTTATAACCTCTATAAACATGTGGAGGAGAAATTAAGCAAATCATTCTTTTCTGAAAGTTTGATGCTGTGTTTAATGAACTGACTCTCTTTGGTGCAAAAGTGAAAAATGATGTTCTGAGTTATACCTTTACTTTTGCTCTCCTTGTTTGTACAAAAAATGTAGATTAAAAATAGAAAACTGCAACTATAACTAAAATCTTAGAGATGTCAATAAAAATATCAAACAATCCAACTTTTTAAAATGATTTTCAATATCTTTGCCATATACAGTGTTTCAAATATTACTAAAAACTTATACATACATACTTTTTGTATGTTCAAGTTGATAAATGTCTTTATGAGCACTAAAAGAGTGCTGTACTTATATTCTTGCATTAAAATAAAACTTTTAAGATACATGCACCCAGTGTTAATAGCAGCGCTATTTACAATAGCCAAGACATAGAAGCAACCTAAATGTTCAAGGACAGTTGAATGGATAAAGGAGATGTGATGTATACACACAAGAGAATACTACTCAGCCACACAAAAGGAATGAAATAATGCCATTTGTAGCAACATAGACGGGCCTAGAGATGATCATACTATGAGAAACAAATCAGACAGAGAAAGGCATTCTATGATATTGCTCATATGTGGAATCTAAATCATGACAACTAATGAACTTATTTACAAAGCTGAAACACACAGACATAGGAAACAAACTCATGATTACCAAAGAGGAAAGGGGATGGCAAGATAAATTAGGAGTCTGGGATTATCAGATACAAATTGCTTTATAAAAAATAATTAACAAAGCCTACTATACAGCAAGGCCTTTAACAGGTCACTAGATAGCACAGGGAACTAGATTTAATATCTAATTTAGATTTAATATACCATGATAAGCTATCATGGAAAAGAATATAAAATTATATATGTATATATATATATATGTAACTGAATAACTTTGCTGTATACTGGAAAATAACACAATATTGTAAACCAGCTATACTTCAATTAAACTTTTTATATATTTAAGTTGATAAATATACTTTAACAGGACTAAACCTGGAGCCAGTACATTGCTTTCTAGTTATGAATCTAACATAAGTGAATTAATTATCCTCTGACAAGTCAGTTAACATCTCTGGATGTCAATTAGCTCATCTAAGAGAGAGAGAAAAGCTGAGGATTAAGTTGTAGTATCTTTCAGTCTCAGATATACTTTGCTTCTATTTAGATGAGCTGTGAATGACTGTATTTCATATGGGCAAAAAAAAAAATCCTATTTGAAGCATCACAAACTATTTACCATATTTTAAACAAATACACACTAATAGGCAAAATAAAGTATGTTATTTTTGTTGTTGTTATTTGTTTTGATTTGATTTATATGCACCATTGTGAACAGAACCTTTAGGTACTTGGTTGGTTATATTTTGCAAAGACTTTCCAGAGTAGAAATTATCCGATCCTTGTGGAGTAGGAATGTGTAATCGGATATTGCCCATTTTATTCAAAATAACACTGCTTTTCCAATTTGATCTTAATGTATTTACCTTCCCCAAAAAAGCTTCTAAACCAATCAAAGGGACAAGAAGTCATAACACACCTGTGAGTGAAAAACAAACAAAGGCAGAGACTGAAAGCCAGAAGTACTGCTGGCTAGCTATAGAAATATAAAATCGTCATTATGGCTCATGTGTGATTAACAGATCCAGATGTCAGAGGAATGCATGAGTCAATAAGAGAGACTGTATTTTCTTCTACTTTCAGTGTCCCAAATTGTCATTTTGTATTCTTTATCTGGATTTATTTTTGGCTAATTAATAGCTCTCAAACAGTTCTATAACAAATTTCTTCATCTATTTGCATGAGGAGGTTGACAAATAACTGAGTTAAAGTGACAGGTTCTGAAACTTTATCAGCCGTTGAACTCAGTCTGAAGTTTTATAAAGAATAAAAATAGAAAAGTGCAAATAAATTAACTCAATCTACAATTTTAAAATATATATAAAAAACTTTCCTGTTAAACCCACAGCAAACATCCTAATTAGCACCAGCATAAACATCATACCCCATGCCTTGAAGCAGAATGAAGAAACAAATTAATGTCCTATCAAGGATGTGAAGCAGTGTTACAGTGATGGCCCATTAATGTCACAAAACAAACTCATTCCCCACAAATGTGTCAATGGTATCAATAGTGGTTCTTAAACCTTCCAGGGCATCAGAGTCACTAGAGCTTGTTAAAACAGAGCACTGAGTACACTCAGAGTTTCTGATCCAGTAAGTCTGGAAGAGGACCCCAGAGTTACCTTCCTAGCAAGTTCTTAGGTAATATTGGCATTGCTGGTCCAGGAACTACCCTGTGATTACAGACAATTTGAGTTGTACAATCATGGTTTTGAAAATATCTTAAAAGCATTTAATCTGTTTCTCTAATTTAAATTTTAATAATCCCTGATGGTGAATTAATTATTAAATGAATAATGAAATATGAGCAACTACCATGTGGTAGTCATGGAGCTGGATGCTAGTGATACATTGGTTAATTATCTCTTGTTGTAGCCACATGTTCCAGGAAACAAACTCACACAGAAGGGCAATGCAGATAGTGGAGTGGAGTTTACTACACTGGCGGGCCCAAGGCAGAGTCCCCTCTTAGCCAAGAACCCCGACCAGTTTTTGTGAAAACCTTATATACCCTAAGTGTACATGCCCAAACCCACGCTCCCCCTCCCAAATTCCCTGAAACTAGTCTGAACAAAGAAAAAGAAAGATATAATCAAAGTTAACCCTTGATTCATATGCCTTAAGCGTAGATAGTTAACAGTGGACAGTTATCAATAGGTCTGTGGTCATACCCCAATAAGCATAATAAAATGCATGATTCTATTTGGTTACACAGATAGTTAGGGTATTCTTCCAGGCAACAGAGAGTCTAGGTATGAGCCCTAGGGTTCTTCCTTCTGGGAGCGTGGTTTTCCAGTTGTATGTCATTTCCATAGATACTGGGCATATAACTCAAAGTCCACAGTCTGGCCCAAGTTGGAGTCCTGCTTTCAAGATAGAATGTGTTCTGTCTGTTTCCTCCTTCACCCCCTTAAGGAGTTTATGGTCTTGAGTGGGAAAGACACGTGCCACGATAATTAGTATGCAATGCTTTCAAAGAAAATACATGGATGATTTAGATTTTGAAGATCTACTAAAAATTAAATAATAGCAGAGCAACATGGTCAAGACTGAATTTTAAATTTTGTCACTCTGTCCTGACAGGAATTGGAGGAGTGAGTTAGAAAGTTATTGCAAAAATCCAAGTCAGAGACAGCGATGGTACTTAAAACCCTTCAATGTTTCTGTATTGCTTTCAGCATAAAATATAAGTGCCTAAAAATGGTGAAACAGTTCTGAATGACTGGGTATCAGCTCCACCCCCACTTAATCATAGCACAGTATTAAAAAAGTTAATCCTGTGGAATCTCATTGTCTCTCTCAGTCTTGAGACAGTTTCTCTCATCGCTCAACTTTTACAAATTCTGTGTTTACACCAGGACAACTCTTCGCCACCCTTCTCACTGTAGTTAATCACTAATTTTTTATCGCAGGGTGTATGTCTCTTTGTATGGACCTATTCCTTTCTCTAAACCTCCTTTCTCACTGCACCATTGTCTCCCAGTCTGTGCAGAAGCTCATTCTCATCTTTGTTCATTTCTCCCTATATTTGACTAGAGAAGTGACCTCTTGAGGGCTGAAACCAAGATCTTCATCAGTGTTATTTCTCAGAAAGATCAGCTCACAATAAAAACACAATGAACACGTATAGTTTTAATGAAGAAGCTATGAAGAAAATGAGAAAGAAATACAGATGCAAGAGAAAAATCAAGTGACTGTATGCCAAGGTAGATAACATTTGGAAGGAATAAACAGCAAGTCCACAAAAATATGGACTTAACAATTATCCAGTGGTTTTAACTAGGAACACTGTTGGTAACTTGTAGTGATATCAGCAGAGTAATAAAGACAAAGTCGATACTAGGAATTGGAGATTCCTATGCATTTTCATACAATGTTTAATTGAATCTTCACAATAGCTGTATGAAACCATTAGCACCATTTTACAGAGGAAGTAACTAAAGCTGAGAAATATTAAATGGCCAAAGGTCACAAAGCTAGAAAAGGATAAGATGTGAAACTGAAATATCAGACTCTAAGAGGCAAGCTTCAACCTACTTTGTGCAATCTCTCCTCATATTACATAACTGACTAAAAAAGTGAAAGGAAAAACAAATACTCATAGTGAGCTGCTATGTAGCATGCCTTAAGATATTTACTGGTTCCTACCTTCAGATTCCTACTCCTTTTCAAGTGCATTGTTTGAACTTACCCTATAAAACATCATTTACATTTTTGAAACATATCTCCACTTTACTCAATTTAATTATAATTCTTTCAGTTGTTGCTGTCAAAACATCTATTGCAATCTACCTGTCCACAATATGACCTCACCTGCAAATTTAATACATGTGCTTGCTTTTCTGTATCTGAATCACAATTGATTATCTTAAGCAAAGATGCAAATGGACTCATGTTTGATGCTTGAATCCATTCTTACTTGTGGGCAAAGGACGTTATTGCAGTTTGGATCAATTCAATATGCCTATTAAGAAGACTATGGTTCGTATTACTAAGTTATTTGATCTCAGATTTGGAATAAAATGTGATGTATGTTATACAACTTCTGCAATGTTATCAAGTTCTAGAGTCACAAAAGTCAGTTTAATGGACCCTCACTTTTTAGCACAAATAGCTATTGTGGGTGTTAGAATTAGAAGGATGCTCTTTTTCTCTTTTTTCTTTTATATGACAAACCAAATAAGCAAGTAAGAAGTCTACATTTACAAGCTTTTCCAAATCCATCTGTTGAAATGGTTTCAGAGAATCCTATTCACATATGGTCATGGGGTGCTTTCAGGAAGAAGTTGGGGACAAATGTGAAGACAAGCATGAAGGCTTTTTTGCACTGTGATCTTTCAGCTAGAAGTCCAAGGATAATAGAAAAGGGAGATTGAGTTTAAAAATAATCTTGGTAAGTGATTTTTTTTTTTAATTTGTAGGCAGGGATAGTTGCAAATAAAATGAAAAATCACTTGAAAAATTACTATTGGTAGAGACTGGGGCAAATATAACCAGTGACCAGAACACAACAGACACCAATAATATTAAGGCCTGGAAATCAGAGGATGTAGCCCATGGAGCCCTGAAAAATGAAACATTCATTTAATCCCCTTCATAAAGGCAGATTTCCTACAAAGAGGAGGTTTCAGTCTTGGAAGCATGAAATTTATATATAAAAAAGGTGTTATTTCTCCTTATTTCTTCCTCCTTATCCTCCCCCTGTAGATAGATAAGATCGCTGAGTCTAGTGAGAAGACAGATTGTATTTGGCATGATGTAGAAAATAAAGTGATAAAGTGTACTAACATCTCTACTTTATGTTAACAGCAACAACAAAAAAAACCTGCAAAGCAAGTTTCCATTATGTGTACCATGTAATGAGTAGTTGAGACTTCACCTAAAGTAATAAATAAGACTAATAAGAGAGAATTGCAAAAACTAGTACACTCCAATATCTGTTTTCAACAATCTTTTGCAAACAATTTCCTTCCTTTGTAAACAATTTCCCTCTGCTCTCAATAAACTATACTCACTAATAAGATTGTACCATGTAGTGCTCCTCCCAAAAAAAAAAAAAAATTGGGGGTAACTTCATTTGCCTAATCCTTTACTTCTTATATGCTTAATAATACTCCTTTCAAATAAGTTTCTTCTCTTCAAAGACTTCTGTAGTCACAAAAACTTGGTATTTTTTTCTCAAAATTAATGTCACACACGGCCAGAACCATGGGGCAAATAGTGTGCAAATAGAATCCAGTGTCACTAGTTACCTTTCAATGTACATACCCTGCATTCCACTGAGAAATCCTGAACTCCAACTTCATTAGTTGTCTAATAATATAGACTAGAAGTCGCTGTTGTTGTTCAGTTGCTAAGTCGTGTCTGACTCTGTGATTCTACGGAGTGAAGCACATCAGTCTTCGCCTTCCTTCACTACTTCCCAGTTTGTTCAGATTCAAGTCCATTGAGTCCATGATATTAGCAAACCATCTCATCCTCTGCCTCCCTTTTCTCCTTTTGCCTTCAATCTTTCCCAGAAACAAGGTCTTTTCCAATGAGGCAGTTCTTCACATTAGGTGAACAAAGTATTGGAGCCTCAGTTTCAGCATCAATCCTTCCAATAAATATTCAGGGTTGATTTCCTTTAGGATTGACTGGTTTGATCTTGTTACAGTCCAAGAGACTCATAAGTGTCTTCTCTAGCACCACAATTCAAAGACATTAATTCTTCAGTGCTCAGCGTTTTTTATGGTGCAACTACCACATCTGTGCATGACTACTGGAAAACCTATAGCTTTGACTACACAGAATTTTGCTGGCAAAGTTATGTCTCTGCTTTTTAATACTGTGTAGGTTTGTCACAGTTTTTCTTTCAAGGAGCAAGTGTCTTTTAATTTCATGGCTTTAGTCACTGTTTGCAGTGATTTTGGAGCCCAAGAAAACAACATCTGTCACCGCTTCCACTTTATGGATCACAGCCTTGTCATGAAGAAGGGTCTTGTGTAACTCAGTGAAGCAATGAGCCAAGCCATGCAAGGCCACTCAAGACAGATGGAGAGTTCTGACAAAACATGGTCCACTAGAGGAGGGAATGGCAAACCACTCCAATTTTCTTGCTCTGAGAACTCCATGAAAAGTATGAAAAGAATAAAGGACTAACAAATTATTATTGATTTACTTTTTATTTTATTTAAGAAATGCTTCCGTTGCTGAATTTCTTTCTCTTGGTTCTAAGGTGAGGATTCTACAAAAGATTGAATGTTACTGTTTCTCTCCACCCTCTATATTCATATATTTAAGCCTGCTCTTCCATGTGATGGTAATTAGAGGTGGGGCTTTTGGGAAGTGAGTGAGTCATGAGGGTGGAGTCCTCATCAATGGGACTGATGCCCTTATAAAGGAGACCTCCTAAAGCCCCACTACTCTTCTGCCATGTAAGGACACAGTGCATGAATAAGGGAATAAACCATCAACAGACATTGAATCTGCTGCCACTTTGATCTTAGACTTCCCAGCCCTCAAAAACTGGAACAAATACATTTCTGTTTTCATAAGTTACCCAATATATGGCATTCTGGTATAGCTGACTGAATGGACTAAGACAGATTCTAAGGAATAATTTATTAATTATTTCTTATTAATTTCAGAATAATTTCCTATATATTTATTTACTTATTTTACATTGCCTAACATAGAAAACAGCTTTCAGTTCTCATTTCTGTGCTAAGAACAACCAGCCTAAAGAATATTTCCTTTTGGATAATAGAATATCACCATATACTAACTGGTTCTTCTTTCTTGTAATGTCTTAGATTTCATTATTACTGTTGTGTTCATCCCATAAACTATGCCACATTTTTCATTCTCTTAGATATTTTTGTGTATATTATCCTTCATTATATAATTGTTAAGATTTATCAGTGAAGACAACTAATCATGAAGTTTTACTTGTGAAAGATTTTTATTTAGGAATTCAATTTCTTTCACAAATTGAAAGTCTATTCAGATTTTAAACATCTTTCTACATCATTTTGGGTAAGCTAAGTTTTTACAAGAATTTTTTCCATTAATTTATAACACCAAATTTATTATTAAGTAAAACTTAATAATCAATTTGGCAACATCTGCTGGATCATTGAAAAAGCAAGAGAGTTCCAGAAAAATATCTATTTCTGCTTTATTGATTTTGACTGTGTGGATCACAATAAACTGTGGAACATTCTGAAAGAGATGGGAATACCAGACCACCTGACCTGCCTCTTGAGAAACCTGTATGCAGGTCAGGAAGCAACAGTTAGAAATGGACATGGAACAACAGACTGGTTCAAAAATAGGAAAAGGAGTATGCCAAGGTTGTATATTGTCACCATGCTTATCTAACTTATATGCAGAGGACATCATGAGAAATGCTGGGCTGGATGAAGTACAAGTTGGAATCAAGATGGCGGGAGAAATATCAATAACCTCAGATATGCAGATAACACCACCCTTAGGGAAGAAAGTGAAGAGGGACTAAAGAGCCTCTTGATGAAGGTGAAAGAGAAGAGTGAAACATCTGGCTTAAAACTAAGATCATGGTATTTGGTCCCATCACTTCATGGCAAATAGATGGGGAAAGAATGGAAACACTGACAGACTTTATTTTCTTGGGCTCCAAAATCACTGCAGATAGTGAACTTAAAAGATGCGTGCTCCTTTTAAGAAAAGAGATGACAAACCACGGCAGTGAGTTAAAAAGCAGAGACGTTACTTTGCCAACAAATGTCTTTATAGTCAAAGCTATGGTTTTTCTAGTAGTCATGTATGGATGTGAGAGTTGAACTGTAAAGAGAGCTTAGCATCAAAGAATTGATGCTTTTGAACTGTGGTGTTGGAGAAGACACTTGAGAGTTCACAATCAAGATTGCGGGAGAAATATCAATAACCTCAAATATGCTGATGACACCACCCTTACGGTAAAAAGTGAAGAACTAAAGAGCCTCTTGATGAAAGTGAAAGAGGAGAGTGAAAAAGTTGGCTTAAAACTCAACATTCAGAAAACAAAGATCATGGCACCCAGTCCCATCACTACATGTCAAATGGATGGAGAAATAGTGGAAATAGTGGCTGACTTCATTTTGGGGGGCTCAGAAAATCACTGCAGATTATGACTGCAGCCATGAAATTAAAAGAAGCTTGCTCCTTGGAAGAAAAGTTATAACCAACCTAGACAGCATATTAAAAATCAGAGATATTACTTTGTCAACAAATGTCCATACAGCCAAGGCTATGGTTTTTCCAGTAGTCACATCTGGATATGAGAGTTGGACCATAAAGAAAGCTGAGCACTGAAGAATTCATGCTTTTGAACAGTGGTGTTGGAGAAGACTTTTGAGAGTCCCTTGGACTGCAAGGAGATCCAAGCAGTCCATCCGAAAGGAAATCAGTCCTGAATGTTCATTGGAAGGACTGATGTTGAAGCTGAAGCTCCAATACTTTGGCCACCTGATGGGAAGAACTGACTCATTTGAAAAGACTGTGATGATTAGAAAGATTGAAGGCAAGAGAAGGGGATGACAGAGGATGAGAGAGTTCGATGGCATCACCAACTCAATGGACATGAGTTTGAGTAAACTCCAGGAGTTGGTGATGGACAGGGAGGCCTGGCGTGCTGCAGTCCATGGGGTCACAAAGAGTTTGACATGACTGAGCGACTGAACTGAACTAATTTTTAATATCTAGATTATAATGTTCTTATTTTTCATCTCTAATATTGATTTTATATAATTCTTTTTATTTTTAGCCTTGACAAATTTTATACACTCATTAGTTTTTCAAAGAATAAAATTTTAGCTTTCTTGGTTATCTCTTAGGGTACTTGCTTTTATTTTGTTAATTACTATTGTAAACTTTATTTTCACTTTTTATGCTTTCCCTGATTGAATTTCTTCTTCTTCCTTCTTCTACTTTTTTTTGGCATTTTGTTTACCATATTTTTATTCTATGTGTGTTGACTTACATGAAGTTTTAAAATAGTGTAGGAAGGACCCTTCTATCCTTCACTCAGTTTCCCCTAGTAGTAACAGGTTGTTTAACAACAATATAATATTACATGCTGTTGGTTTTCCTTTCTATAGTACACACCATCAGATTTGATGGCATCTTATCAATATTCTGATCAAGTTATTCTATCTTTTAGTAACTGCTAATATGTCCTTGTCAAAGGCAATTGTTACCATATATCTACCACATATTTTTTTCTGATATGAAAATTTTCATAATGTCATATATGTTTATAATTGTTTAATCCAAAATATATAATTCTGCATTTTATTAAGCTGTTTGCTGCACCTTTCCTCAAGGTGCAATCTACTTTTTCTCCCCTTGGTCTCACACTTGCCCTGGATTCTTTCCATAAGCTCACCAATTTATTCCCTTCTGTCTACTCACTATTTCAAATCTATTCAAGTTTTTCAAGTAAAAGCACGAGCGGTAAGTCTCACAGTTGTATCCAACTCTATGTGACACTATGTACTATAGCCCACCAGTCTCCTCTATCCTTGGGATTCTCCAGGCAGGAATACTGGACCGGGTTACCATGCCCTCCTCCAGGGGACCTTCCCAACCCAGGTATCAAACCCACGTCTCTCCCGTCTCCTGCATTGGCAGGTGGGCTCTTTACCACTATCACCACCTGGGAAGCCCAAGTAGAAGCGTAGTCATCAATAAATGTAAAATTTACATTATTATTGCACATTACCTAGGGCAAGGAATCTTAAAGACATAATACTAAATGTTTAAAGATGCTAGAAAATGATTATTTAAAAGCTTATTATAAATAAGTTCTATTCTCTTTATGACTCCTGTTGCTCTTTGAATTTGTCACAGTTTGGTCAATATTAAAAAAATTAGCACTGATTATATAATATATTTGTCATTTCACATGTGATTCTCTTATCAGACTAATCATTTAAATACATATAAAATAAGCTATTTTTCTTGGTTACCCCAAAGGAACTTGAGCTAAAACTAAACATGTAGTAGGAGTTACCAAATTCTTGCTAACTTCAAAAAGTACTGGGAAAGCTTTACTTAGGGAAACTCACTTAAAAATGAAAAAAAAATACTCTAAAATTAAGATATTTAAATTATATTTTATAGTACTTAATTATAACCATAGGAACAGCAAGAAAGCAAATATGAAAACTGAATAAAGAGCATTTGAATAAAGAGAAAAAATGATTTATTAAGGAAAATAATTAGAGATCACAAAATTGTTTTCTCTTGTAAGAATGCTTGCAATTAGTGGCAAATATGAAAAAAGAGAGCCTTAAGGTTGTAAGAAAAATAGAAAGTAATTTAGAATACAAAAAAATAACATGAAATAGATGACACAAGAAATGAAAATTACAATGAGATAAACAAGGTTACAGAAGGCATACAAAGAACAGAATTGGGAGAATTCATATAAAGAGATACTAGGACAAATTGAAGGTCAAGAACAGAAATAATTTACCAATAGCTATTCTATGCTTTGAAAGGAGATGGAAAGCAGTAATAATACAAGGTTACTGTACTCTCAAAGGCAAATGAGCTAGTTAGAAATAAAGTGATCATAGTGTCATATGTAACAGGCATAATTTTACATATTATTAAAAAATGACCATCATTTTATGAAAAAATATTTTGATGTTTCCTTAAAATGTTACTATAGAAAGCATTGTATTTCTGTGCCTCAAATAATCACAAAAAAATAGAAAAATATACAGTGGGAATAAAGTTTTCTGACAAAATAATCTAGCTTCTTACTTTAGCTAAGATGAACAAATTTAATGATCAACACTGATTTTTTAAAGTTAAATAAAGAGCACATATATTTTTATATTTACGTAAAATAGGACGACCTTTTCTATTAGAGGATCTTAAAAGTGTTGAAAACACTTTTCTTATAATGGCATATAATTACATCAACATTATAAACTTTTAAATTAAGATTTTTTCCATTACATAATTCTCTAGGCCTTGTGTAATTTCCATTATTTCTTAAAACAAGTAATTTTACTGCTTATGTAAAGTTGTTTTTCAGTAGAGGCTTATAATCCTTATATAAATGTAACAAAGGATAACAAAGAGCTGAAATTGTGCAGTTGCCTAATCTGTAGTAGCTTTTATAAAGGTGGCATTCTGTAGTTGTCCACTAGATGTCGCTAAGGATAAGGTTTTCCCCATTTAATACCCTGACTCCCCTTCAATTAACTCTTGAAAGAAACAACCAGCAGACTCTTAACTCTTGGTTCATTATTCTTATGTAACAAATATTATATATGTGTTTGCATCCAGTTAAATTTCATTATTACCCATTATGAAGTTTCGGATGGATATTTCTACCATATAATTAAAAGAAGAAGAAGAAAAAAAAGCTAGGATTAACAATAGTCTTTGTTAGATATGAAGTACTTAAAACACTGAAGAAGAAAAAAAATAAGGTGGATCTTCGTTAGGGTGAAAGTTCTACGACTACGGAATTGTCTAGAGTATAGTTTTTAATTTTCAATTGTGTGTGTGTTAGTTTTTCAGTCGTGTCCGACCAACTCTTTGCGACCCCATGGACTGTAGACCGATAGGCTCCTCCACTTATAGGATTATTCAGGCAAGAATACTGGAGTGGGTTGCCATTTCCTTCTCCCAGGAGAAGACTGCCCTGGTGGCCCAGTAGGTAAAGCATCTGTCTACAGCACGGGAGACCCGGGTTTGATCCCTGGGTGGGGAAGATCCTCTGGAAAAGAAAATGGCAAACCGCTCCAGTTTTCTTGCCTGGAAAATCCCATGCATGGAGGAGCCTGGTAGGCTATACAGTCCATAGGGTCACAAAGAGTCAGACACGATTGAGCGACTTTACTTCTTCTTCTCCCGGGAAGAACCTAATTTTCAGTTGGGCTTAGGCAATTAACAGATACTGGGTTTTTTAAAAATCAGTTTTACCAATTATTTTGTATTAATGCATAAATGTTATTGTTTCAGGCTTCAATATTTCATATTTTAGCTAGCTTGTATCTCTCAATAGAGATCATCCTAAGAGAAATGTTTTATGTTATGAAGAGACTACCAAGTTAACGTAGACTTGTACTCTTTTCTTCTAAAGAGTAAAAAATCTTACTCTTCTGAGTTCCCAGCAGGGCACTGTGCTTGTGTCTCAAGAAGTTGGAGGCAGGCTCACAAGCTACCATGTTGCTGTTCAGCAGTGAGGGCTTGATTAATGGGCAGCTTTGCTTATTTTAACCATTCTCTGTAAACTAAAATTGCATATTACTTTTTTGCAACTGTAGCCTACAAAAAGTATTTTTAACAGTAAATGTGGAAATAGCCCTAGAGCATACCATGATTGATAAATTTGCCACTGTTATTCAATAAATATCCCTTGGAAAAAGAAATACTTTGCTTAGAGGGCACATTTTATTTCTGTTTTTCATTAATTTATTGTTATTTCCTATTACGTTCTAATGCTAACTACTTTTCATTGATGTGCATTCTCCCAAAATATGACCTAATATCTGAGATTAAATTTGGCACTTAAGAAATGTATTACTTCTTCCAGTCACTAGGACAAAAAGCAAAGTGAGTGTTTTATTGTGTGAAATGGTACTCTAGGGACTGAATTAGTCCTCCACACTACCTAACCCAAGGAAAAGCCTGGTGCATTATTAACTGTAAGCGCAGGGTCAAATTTTACTAGAGAAATGGAATTCGATCAGTCTTCTGATTTTATCTCTAAACTTTGAATATGTAACTCCAGCAATAAAGTATCTCAAAAAGAAAGAGCAGACTACTCAACTGCCAGTCTGAAAAAAAATTTAATACACATGAGACAATAAAGGTTATTTAATATGTAATGGGATATAAAATAAATTTTATTTAAATAAAAATTCCCCAAGGCCAATAGCAAAAATATGAGTAGTGAACAAAAGCTGAAGAATAAGTAATTCTTAAACTTGAGAATAATAATCTAAAGCTTATGAGACATTCAGCTGTCCAAGTTCTAAAATGTTTACCATAACCAGAATTTTGAAACTAATATAAATATGCATATGGGGCTCTTAAAGAAAATGTTTAAAGAGCAGCCACAACAGGAAAAAAAATATATTAGCATATTATTCTACCGGTCTGAAACAGAGTTTCACATAATGCAACATGGAGGTTGAAGGTCAAGTCCACCTTCCTGAAGCTCAGTGATAATTGTGTAAAACAGAGGTTTCAGTAGGGTGTAACTTCATGATCTTCCTTCTATTTGTCCTGCAGAACATGAGGTTTTCTTATATTGGTAAGTTAATGTTTCTGTACTTCCTGGAAGATACTGTATAGGAGTGGAATTAGGGGTCAATTGGAAAAAGAGTGTTGTGTGTATCTTTCTGCTCCAGTATTGCTCCCTTTTCAGAGGTCACTATTTCACATCGTGTTGTTTGCTATGGTTTAGTTTGATAATTTATCATACCCTGCAAAGACAATTACTTCTTTGGCTACCTGATCCCATTAGTCACTTAGGGAGATTAATCTGATGAACTCATTTACATAGAATGGTTGTAGAAAGAATGTGTGATTATTTTTCCCGATCACTTGTTTCAATGTGTGGAATATTGATTATCACTAAGGAAAATATCTGAGGGGCACATGGTATTCAAAGCTCTTTAGTACTCTGTCATGCAGTATCCAACATCTATTGTCTTCAAAAATAATAATTTATTGCAAACATACTTTCAAAAATAAATTAAGATGATTTACATGAAATGGCTTAAAGAATAAAACTACTCAGCTTTGGATGAAAATATAAGAATCATATAACTGAAGAAAGGCAATGTCAAAGAATGTTCAAACTACCGAACAATTGCACACATCTCACACACTAGCAAAGTAATGCTGAAAATTCTCCAAGCAAGGCTTCAACAGTACATGAACCGTGAAATTCCCGATGTACAAGCTGGATTTAGAAAAGGCAGAGGAACCAGAAATCAAATTGCCAACATCTGCTGGATCATTGAAAAAGCAAGAGAGTTCCAGAAAAAATATCTACTTTTGCTTTATTGAGTATGCCAAAGACTTTGACTGTGTGGATCACAACAAACTGTGGGAAATTCTTAAAGGGATGGGAATACTAGACCATCTGACCTGCCTCCTGGAAATCTGTATGCAAGCCAAGAAGCAACCATTAGAACTGAACATGGAACAACAGACCGGTTCCAAATCAGGAAAGGAGTATGTCAAGACTGTATTTTGTCACCCTGCTTATTTAACTTATCTGCAGAGTACATCATGCAAAATGCCGGGCTGGATGAAGCACCAGCTGGAATCAAGATTGCCAGGAGAAATATCAATAACCTCAGATATGCAGATAACACCACTGTATGGCAGAAAGCAAAGAAGGACTAAAGAGCCTCTTGATGAAAGTGAAAGAGGACAGTGAAAAAATTGGCTTAAAACTCAACATTCAGAAAACTAAGATCATGGCATCTGGTCCCATCACTTCACGGCAAATAGATGGAGAAACACTGACAGACTTTATTTTTGGGACTCCAAAATCACTGCAGATGGTGACTGCAGCCATGAAATTAACAGACACTTACTCCTTGGAAGGAAAGTTATGACCAACCTGGATCGCATATTCAAAAGCAGAGACATTACTTTGCCAACAAAGGTCCGTCGAGTCAAGGCTATGGTTTTCCCAGTGGTCATGTATGGATGTGAGAGTTGGACTATAAAGAAAGCTGAGCACAGATGAATTGATGCTTTTGAACTGTGGTGTTGGGAGAAGACTCTTGAAGTCCCTTGGACTGCAAGGAGATCCAACCAGTCAAACCTAAAGAAATCAGTTCTGAATATTCATTGGAAGGACTGATGCTGAAGCTGAAACTACAATACTTTGACCACCTGATGAGAAGAACCAACTCATTGGAAAAGACACTGATGCTTGAAAAGATTGAAGGTGGGAGGAGAAGGGGATGACAGAGGATAGATAGTTGGACGGCATCACCCACGCGATGGACTTGAGTTTGAATAGACTCCAGGAGTTGGTGATGGACAGGGAAGCCTGGCCTCCTGCAGTGCCTGGGGTTGCAAAGAGTCGGACACGACTGAGTGACTGAACTGAACTGAAAGGTACACTGTAATCTTAAAATAAATTCAGGGGTAGAAAACAACGAAGCATGCAATTTAGCTTTGGGACACCTTGTGTCTATGGCAGAACGAAAACAAAACAATATACACTCCTTATGGTGAGTCACTGTCTAACTCTGAACTTGCAGAAGAATTTTCATTCAGGGATAAAACATATGCATAGGACCAGCAATAATAAAGAGACACCAGTATTTCAGTGCTGGCTAGTTCAGATGAAATGGATAGACAGTAGAGAACATTTGAATTCTTAACTCATGGGTGGCATCATTATAATTTTATATATGCAAACGAGGAGTAAGAATTTCTTTTATTTTCTCACTTTCAGTGAGTGAGCAAAGAAGGTACTAGGTTAAATATATTTGGTAAAGTACCAAAAACCTTATTATTGAAGCATACTATTATATTTTTAAACCAAATGAAAATAGCCTTTTGAGTTTTCTTATTCTATTTTTCAATTTAAAGATTTATTTCTTACTACTATAAAGTTTAACTAGCATTCATAGGCTTTTTTATGATTTGGCACATAAAGCAATACAGTATTTGTGGGTTTTAGACTAGATGTTTTAATTAATTTGAAATGTTATTTGAAAGAGTATGGGAAGGTCCAATATTTCTTGAAAGTGTGTTTAGCTATCTTCTAAAATTGTTTTGTTTTCTTAGATTTTACAGAATAACACTTCGCTGAAGTCCAATAATTCAACTGTTTGGGTAACATTCATCAAGGCCAGTCAGTCCCAACCTCTGCTCTTGGCATTATCAGGATCTTCAAGAATTATATCACTTCCAACTTGTAGCTGTAAATGGCATTGGTAAAGGCAATTTCAATGACATTAATCAAGATTTTGTCTTGACACACAATGAATAGGAGATTAGAAATAATGCATTACCTCAACACACCATTCTTCCTGGCTTTATTACAACCCTCTATAAAGTAATTTCCCACTGTTACATAGACAATTAAAATTCATGTGAACTAGGGTGGAAAAAAGTCTAATTGGTGTGAAATCAGTTTGATTTACTATGTTAAAATTTGAAAATAGAAGAGAGAGTTGGGGGGAGAGCTTTAAATATGTTTGTAAAAGAGCAATGCTTAGAATTAAAAAAATGTAGTTCCTAGAACTAAGAGTTTATTAAAGTTCCAAAGTGCCTACCCATGAATGCAGGCATGCCATCAATAGACGTAGAATAATAATAGTCTCTAAGCAGCCAAAAATGAGCCTCAGTCATCATAACCTCATACTTTAGATTAAGGGATTATGAAGAATTTAGTTAGTCTCCATTCATGTCTCCAGAGAAATAAACAAGCATATAGGATATACATAACATAGTTCAGAGCATGCATTTAAATGGGCTTCCACATTTGATTATAAAAAAATACAAATTTATTAAGAGTATCTTTCTATTCATTACACAGAGCCTTAAAGGAAATTCATTCTATCAATGCGTGAGCTCTTCCAGCTGTGACACTTTCTTCTTTCTTCTATACTTTGCTGCTGCTGCTGCTAAGTCGCTTCAGTCATGTCCGACTCTGTGCGACCCCATAGACGGCAGCCCACCAGGCTCCCCCGTCCCCAGGATTCTCCAGGCAAGAACACTGGAGTGGGTTGCCATTTCCTTCTCCAATGCATGAAAGTGAAAAGGAAAAGTGAAGTCGCTCAGTCGTGTCCGAACCTTAGCGACTCAAGACTGCAGCCTTCCAGGCTCCTCCGTCCGTGGGATTTGCCAGGCAAGAATACTGGAGTGGGGTGCCATTGCCTTCTCCATATACTTTGCTCGTAATAGAAAATAGTATAAATTATAGATATTTAGGAGGGTATATCTTAAACATGATTCAGTTCAGTTCAGTTCAGTTCACATCAGTCGATCAGTCATGTCTGACTCTTTGAGACCCCATGGACTGCAGCACACCAGGCCTCCCTGTCCATCACCAACTCCCCTAGTTCATTCAAACTCATGTCCATCGAGTTGGTGATGACATCCAATTATTTCAACCTCTGCCGTTTCCTTCTCCTCCCACTTTCAATCATTCCCAGCATCAGGGTCTTTTCAAATGAGTCAATTCTTCTCATTAGGGGGCCAAATTATTGGTTTCAGCTTCAGCATCAGTCCTTCCAATGAATATTCAGAGTTGATTTCCTTTAGGATTGACTGGTTGGATCTCCTTGTAGTCCAAGGGATTCTCAAGAGTCTTTTTCAACTCCACAGTTCAAAATCATCAATTCTTAGGCACTCAGCTTTCTTTGTTGTTCAACTCTATATCCATACATGACAACTGGAAAAACTATAGCCTTGACTAGACAGACCTTTGTTGGCAAAGTAATGTCTCTGCTTTTTAATATGTTGTCTAGGTTGGTCACAGCATTTCTTCCATGGAGCAAGCATCTTTTAATTTCATGGCTGCAGTCACCATCTGCAATGATTTTGGAACCCAAGAAAATAAACTGTCACTGTTTCCACTGTTTCCCCATCTATTTGCCATGAAGTGATGGGACTGAATACAATGATCTTCATTCTCTGAATGTTGAGTTTTAAGCCAATTTTTCCACTCTCTTTCACTTTCATCAAGAGGCTCTTTAGTCCTTCTTTGCTTTCTGCCACGAGGGTGGTGTCAATAACCTTCATATCTGAGGTTATTGATATTTCTCCTGGCAATCTTGATTCCAGCTGATGCTTCATCCAGCCTGGCATTTTGCATGATGTACTCTGCATATGAGTTAAATAAGCAGGGTGACAAAATACAGCCTTGACATACTCCTTTCCTGATTTGGAACTGGTCTGTTGTTCCATGTTCAGTTCTAACTGTTGCTTCTTGGCTTGCATACAGATTTCTCAGGAGGCAGGTCAGGTAGTCAAGTATTTCCATCCCTTTAAGAGTTTTCCACAGTTTGTTGTGATCCACACATGATTTAAGGAGAAAATTATAGCTGCCTGTTGTAAGATTATTTTTGGTTTTTAAGTGCCTGCATTTAATTATGTCAATATATCTTCTATCAGTTCTAAACATTAGTCAAAGTTATATTCAGCTAATGTTAGATAATCACTTGTCCTTTTAAGGTGGATTTAAAAAAATATTTAAAGTTATTCAAAGTTGTAAGATTATTTCTGATTTTTAAATGCCTGCATGTAATTATGTCAATATATCTTTATCAATTCTAAATATTAGTCAAAGTCATATTCAGCTAATGTTAGATAATCCTTGTCCTTTTAAGGTGGATTTAAAAAAATTTAAAGTTATTCACTAGGATAATATCTTGGCATGCTATTAAAAATATAAAAATGAACTACAGTTTCATCATTATGAATATATAGTTAATTTTAAAGTCCAAATTTCAACTTTAAGATATATCCATGGTGAACTGAAATTTATCACTGAAGAAGGCAAAAACAGTATTAACTTCTGATCACACTTTACCCAAGTAAAATTTATGGGCCCCAATTAATAACTTAATTATGAGGATACAAAGAGGACTAACACTAGCACTTCTCTCAAGATTGCTTATATTTTAATCATGGTTAGTGACATGTGTCAAATGGTGAGATTACAAGGCAGCTGGGGGATGATGGGTCAATGTACAGAATACAGTGTGAGATAGCAAAGGAGGGAAAATCAGTGCTGTTGTGGGTGTTAGAAAGAGGCTGTTTATAGCAGGCCTCAGAAAAATGATTCAGAATGAGCTAGACATATAAGACTGTTCGAGGTATTCCAGGCAGAGAAAACTCTGTGCTGAAGCTATATTGTTATTCCAGAAAGAAAGACAAATCTATATGACAGGTGGCTGGGTGAAAGTCCAGGCAAGTCTGAAGAAATAGATTAGGAGCAAGTTGCCTAAGACCTCCTGTGTTCTGCCAGGAAATTCTGAATTAATCCTATAAATGAGAAGAGACTTACCGATGATTTCAGAGCCAGTGAATCACCTATATCTGCAGGTCTAGATGCAGTAGCAAGAAATTGGATGTGGTGACACAGTTTTTTATGGAATATTTCAACAACAAGAATGTTTGGAGGGAGGCATAACTGAAGAAAATGACAAGGTTCATAGCTACGGCTTCTGAGTTGGCAAGTTGGTTTACTAGTTGACTAGCAACATAACCTGGGTATGGCCTTAGTGCCCTGAGCCTCACTTCCTCATGTATGAAATGGTGATGAAATGGAACCCTCCTTAACGGTTGTAGTAAGGTTTATATGAGGAAAATTAATGTGTGCATGCCAGGATACTTGATAAATATTAGTCCTATTTCCTGAAAAATTATCTGGACACTTTAAGTCATAATCTGTAAATAAAAGGATAAAATGTTCTCAGTGTTTTAAATGGTTACCAAAGAAGGATACCCCGTAGCCACAGGTATTCAATATCTGATTTTGATACTTATAATCCTTCCCTGTCAGATGATTTTTCTTAAGTGGCTTAATTTTCTTTCTTCTTTAGTGATAGAGAAGAAAGAAAACAATGGGTCCTTTTTTGTGAAGAATTGTTTATGGATGCAAAGATATAAAAAATTCTTCTTATATGTACATATTTCTGGGCCTAATAACATACCTATTGAATCATAATATCTGTGTCTTGAAACTTGATATTGAATATTTATTCTTTCTATCATTTTAATAATCATGAATATCTGAAACGCAATTTCTTCATGCTCCTTTCATCTTTCCTCCCCTTCCCCTGTTTTGTGCTTTTAACATTTCAAAACATAATATTTATATAATGCATATACATATATACGCACAATGGGATATTACTCAGCCATAGAAACGAATGAAATAGTGCGATTTGCAGAAATGAAGATAATCTAGAGACTGTTACAGAGTGGAGTCAGAAAGGGAAAAGCAAATATTATGTAACATGGCTTACATGTGAAATGTAGAAAGTGATACAGATAAACTTACTGACAGAATAGAAATAGAATCATAGATGTAGAGAACAAACTTACAGTTATCAAGGGGGGAAGAGGAAGTGGGATGAATTGGGAGAATGAGATTAACATATATACACTGCTGTGTATAAAATAGATAACAAATGAGAACCTACTGTTTAGCGCAGGGAACTTTACTGAATCCTCTGCGGTAACCTAAATGGGAAGGAAATCTGAAAAAGAGTGGATATATGGATATGTATGACTTATTCACTTCACTGTGTAGCACAAACTGACACAAAGCAACCATACTCCAATACAAATTTTGTGAAAACTCTTCCCACCTTTCTGTGTTAATGATTATTATCGTGACATATATGTAGAATGGCTTCCCTGGGGGCTCAGACAGTAAAGAACCTACCTGCAGTGCAGGAGATCTGGGGTCAATCCCTGGGTTGGGAATTGCCTTCAGGAGGGCATGGCAATCCACTCCAGTATTCTTGCCTGGAGAACCCCATGAACAGAGGATCCTGGCAAGCTACAGTCCGTGGAATTGCAAAGAACTGTACATGATTGAGCGACTAACCATCACACACACTTGTATAATGTATAACATAGCGATATTTACTATGTTTAATATACAAAAATAGATAAGATAGCTCACTCACAGCAATCCTATGTGGTAAAGTTGTTAAATGAGGACACTGTCTAATGTATACTCACTGCCTTGTGATTGAAATGCAACTAAAAGTGGCATTAGAGATTGGTGCTTCTGGCAATGACTGGATTATACCCATTCCTTCTCCAATTAGAGGATCTCTCTATATATGATACTAGAAAAATTGTCTCACACTAGGACATCTGAAAGTGCCTCTCATTCTCTATTTGTAAAATCAGGATAAGCATAGTAATTATGTTTGAGGCTGCTGTCTCCAATGCTTATTACTGTTATTCCTCTTATTTTTTTATCACTGTTACAACTTGCCACCAATGAGTACAGCCCCCTGCTTCACAAATGTGAAATAAGTGTTCACTTAATCTTCCACTTTATACAGCACTCACTCTAATGAGGATAACTAAGTACTCAATAATCATTCCTTTGGAAGGAAAATAAAAAGGGCAGAATCTTCATTATCCTCTTTTGAAACATGGCCAACTTTATAACAAATTAATGGTTTATCCTTTACAATTTTTTTTCAGTCCACCAGAGTGTTTAAAAAGTTAACTATTACAGATAAAGAAGAAGCTAAAGAGAAGCTAAAGGCAAAGGAGAAAAGGAAAGATATACCCATTTAAATGCAGAGTTCCAAAGGGGGGCGGGGGGGAAGGAGAGATAAGAAAGCTTTCCTCAGTGATCAGTGCAAAGAAATAGAGGAAAACAATAAAATGGGAAATAGTAGAGATCACTTCAAGAAAATTAGAGATAACAAGGGAACATTTCATGCAAAGAAGGGCACAATAAAGGGCAGGAATGGTATTGATCTAACAGAAGCAGAAGATGTTAAAACAAGTTGGCAAGAATACACAGAACTATACAAAAAAGATCTTCACGACCCAGATAATAACAATGGTGTGATGACTCACCTAGAGCCAGACATTCTGGAATGCAAAGTCAAGTGGGCCTTAGAAAGCATCATTATGAACAAAGCTAGTGGAGGTGATTGAATTTCAGTTTAACTATTTCAAAATCTAAAAGATGATGCTGTCGAAGTGCTTCACTCAATATTCCAGCAAATTTGGAAAACTCAACGTGGCCACAGGACTGGAAAAGGGCAGTTTTCATTCTAATCCCAAACAAAGGCAATGCCAAATCATGTTCAAACTATCACACAATTGCAGTCATCTCACATGCTAACAGAGTAATGCTCAAAATTCTCCAACAAAAGCTTTAACAATAGATGAACTATGAACTTACAGATGTTCAAACTGGATTTAGAAAAGGTAGAAGAACCAGAGATCAAATTGCTAACATTTGTTGGATCATGCAAAAAGCAAGAGAATTCCAGAAGAACATCTACTTCTGCTTTATTGATTACGCCAAAGCCTTTGACTTTGTGGATCACAACAGACTGTGGGAAATTCTTAAAGAGCTGGGAATAGCAGACCACCTTACCTGCCTCCTGAGAAAGCTGCATGCAGGTCAAGAAACAATAGTTAGAACTAGACATGGAACAACAGACTGGCTCCAAATCAGGAAAGGAGTATGTCAAGGCTGTATTTTGTCACCCAGCTTATTCAACTTATATGCAAAGTACATCATGAGAAATGCTGAGCTGGACGAAGCACAAGCTGGAATCAAGATTGCCAGGAGAAATATCAATAACCTCAGATATGAAGATGGCACCACCCTTAAGGCAGAAAGCGAGGAAGAACTAAAGAGCTTCTTGATGAAAGTGAAAGAGGAGAGTGAAAAAGTTGGCTTATAACTCAGAATCATTTAGAAAACTAAGATCATGGCATTTGGCCCCATCACTTCACGACAAATAGATGATGAAACAATGGGAACAGCCACAGACTTTATTTTCTTGGATTCCAAAATCACTGCAGATGGTGATTACAGCCATGAAATCAAAAGATGCTTCCTCCTTGGAAGAAAAGCTATGACCAACCTAAATAGCATATTAAAATAGCAGAGACATTACTTTGCCAACAAGGGTCCATCTAGTCAAACCTATGGTTTTACCAGTAGTTATGTATAGATGTGAGTGTTAGACTATAAAGAAAGCTGAGCACCAAAAATTGATGGTTTTGAACTTTGGTGTTGGAGAAGACTCTTGAGTCCCTTGGACTGCAAGGAGGTCAAACCAGTCCATCCTAAAGGAAATCAGTCCTGAATATTCATTGGAAGGACTGATGCTGAAGCTGAAGCTCCAATCCTTTGGCCACCTGGCAGAGAACTGACTCATTTGAAAAGACCCTGATGCTGGGAAAGACTTGAGGCAGGAGGAGAAGGGGACGGCAGAGGGTGAGAGGGTGGGATGTCATCACCGAGATGACGGACATGAGTTTGAGAAGGCTCCAGGAATTGGTGATGGACAGGGAAGCCTGGCGTGCTGCAGTCCACGGGGTTGCAAAGATTGAATACGACTGGCTGACTCAACTGAACTGATCCTTTGCATTTTTTTTTTAGTCCACCATAGTGTTCAAGTGTTTCCCTTGTGGTTCAGTTGGTAAAGAATCCACCTGCAATGCGGGAGGCTTGGGTTTGATTCCTGGGTTGGGAAGATCCCCTGGAGAAGGAAAAGGCTACCCATTCCAGTATTCTGGCCTAAAGAATTCCATGGACTGTATAGTCTATGGGGTCGCAAATAGTCAGACATTACTGATCGACTTTCACTCACTCACTCACTCATAGTGTTCAAAATGTCAATGTTACAAAGTGAGCCTCAAAACACAGGGGGTCCTGTTTAAAGGACGGGGCCCTGGGCCCTCTTTCCAAGCTACAACGATCTGCATCTTGTGGGGAATGGCCACATATCAAAAATTTTTAAGTATTCAAGATAATTCCTGTAAACATGAAGCTTGATAGTCACTGGTCTAATCCCCATGAAAATCTCTGTTATTTATTATATGTTTTAATATGTATTGATCTACTGTGTATGCATAGAGTAACTTTCCCCAATATTATTACCCCTTTTTCTCAGAAAGTCTCCCTTCTCATGTCTGATCTGTATTAAATAGTGTAAAAATTTCTTCCCCAGTAAATGGCTATCATCAGACAATCTTAAAAATGATTTGATGGATGTCATCATCCAAGGGACTCTTTCAAAGATTGACTATCACTGAATCAAAACAGACCAATGATAAACTTGATAACTGTTTATTGATGGCCAAAAATCTGAATACAAGTCAAAGCTCAAGATGATATTTATAAATCTGGGTATTAGAGAGTGAACCTTGAAGCAGATAAACTATATCAGGTCTAAAAACAAAATTAGTTTGACTTGCACATTATTTTTTTTGATTGTACTATATGTTGAGACTTAACAAATCAGAAGATTACAAATAAGTTTTCCGATTTCCAGTCTTTTTTAAAAATTTCAAATCTAAAAAAGCTGAATAGAGGCTATCCTTTCTGGTGGATGTGTGCAGTTCAGGAAAACTTATTCCACATAAGCCCACTTCTGTCATTGACACTACTTGCCCAATTCCCCTGGGCATGAGAGTTTGCAACTCTTTTTCTAGACCTTTGGCAAACAACTACACTATCAAAGGCAACAATAAAAAAACATTTATACAATGGGTACGTGGATTAATTAATCTTAAAAACTAGCAAATTAAAAAATTTTAAGTTCTAACTGTGAAATTATATAGTCACAATTTTTGTTAAGGAGCTCTAATCTCTAAGACACCTAATAATTAGGCAATCTAGATTGTCTATTTTCCATTTATTATGGAGTTAAATGTGAAAATTAAACTCAAATTCTTACTACAATTTATCTTTCTAATGCTGTTCTAGAAAAGGAAAGGGGTTAGACATTTCTAACTCAAAATAAGAATCATCTTGTAATTTTCAAACCATTATATCAATTATTTTTATTATTCTAAATTTACCTAACAAACTAAACTCACAGGCTTGTATTTTCTAGGGTCATATTGTCTTTGGTTTGAGGAATAAAAATTCAGTTATGTAGTAACCATGCATTGCATCCTAATCACTGTCATCATTTACCATTTATTCAGGTATAACTGAATATTTGTTAAACTAGTTTCATTTATAAGATATATGTTTACCATCCAAATCCAATATCCCTTTAAAGGAATACTTTGAATCACTATGCTTAAAATTATGTAAGAATATCTTGAAAATATATTGAAACAATTCCAGGGAAAAGGCCCTTTTCTTTCTGTTCATTGGAATTTTCCAGTAGATTATCTTTAAACAGGTGTTCTCATCAAAATGAAGCAAAAATGATAGATTTATTTTTTAACTTTCAGACTGTCAGCTTTTCATAGAATATATTTCCAGATTCTACTTATTAATCTAATATAAAATGTTACTGAGAATGTAACTGGCCTTGGTCTTTTTCAGGAATTAGAGAGAGTATATTTTCAAAAGGAAAAGATTGTGAATGCAGGTCATGTTGCCTTAATCCTACATTTGTTCTTTTGTATGATGCAGTCTGAATTAGAATAAATGGAGACCATACCAACACTTGTTCTATGAGTCACAATCCAGAGTCAGAGCAGGCATGGATTTGAGGAATGTACATGATTCTTATCCAAACTAATGTCTGGTATTTGTCCACATTAAATTCTTCCTTTCTTCTTTAATGTGAGAAGAATTCAATAAATAATACATTTCCTTTTCACTCCCCAGTGTTCTAGTTAGAAGTTCGAGTTACATTCACTCATCTACCTTATTTATTGATTTGGTAAGCTTACTATTCCTGGCAGGCTTTGAAAACATGGCTGAATGAATTTATGAATGAAAATTGCCAAATTATAATTCTTGCCTTTACCACTATGTGTCACAACTTTTAGGGAAAAAAATCAATCCCAAGTCCTTTAACATCCCTTTCAAATCCCTAAGAAGTATTGGTGTTGCTGCAGCAAAGATATTGGGATATCAAATGCTGCCAAAATTTCAAGCATGATTTTTGTTAGGAGCTTCAAGTAATGGCAGAAGATATTTGCAAAAATAATACTTTCCACTTTTTATATAAAGTGACCAGAATATTGTGAACCATATTTTTAGATTTGATAAATTATTTAGAGAAATAAACAAAACTGTTTATCTAAAAACATACTTCATGTTGATTTCATAGTACTTCATTCCCATGGAAAAAAAAAATTTCTTGATTCTTAGCATAAAATCTTAGATCTAATAACAAATGGGGCTTTTTATACTGGCATATCTTCCTATGCAGTCTCCAGGACCAAACATAAAACAGAAAAAAAAAAAGTATAAAACAATATAGAATTATTTTTCATTTTATTATTTTTAGGAATTTTACAAAGCTTCATAATCACCCTAAAAATTTTTAAATATATTTTACCTTAAAAATAAATACACACAAATATTTTTATAAGGACACTGAAAACAGATAGCAGACTATTAAAAATAATTGCAGTTTAATGTTAAAGATTATGTAAATAATTTAAAATGTGTATGCATTTATCATTCTTTTGTTTAGTCGCTACATAGGGTCCAATTCTGTGCAACTCCATGGACTGCAGCACACCAGGCTTCCCTGTCCTTCGTTATCTCCTAAATTTTGCTCAAACTCAAGTCCATTGAGTCAGTGATTCCATCCAACCATATCACTTTCTGTTGTCCCCTTCTACTGCCCTCAATCTTTCCCAAGATCAGGGTCTTTTCCAGTGAGTCAGCTTTTTGCCTCAGGTAGCCAAAGTATTGGAACTTCAGCATCGGTCCTTCCAAGGAGTATTCAGAGTTGATTTCCTTTAGGATTGACTGGTTTGATCTCTTTGCTGTCCAAGGGACTCTCAAGAGTCTTCTCCAACGCCATAGTTTGAAAGCATCAGTTCTCCAGCACTCAGCCTTCTTTATGATCCAGCTCTCACATCTCTACATGATTATTGGAAAAACCATAGCTTTGACTAGACAGACCTTTGTCAGCAAAGTGATATCTATGCTTTTTAATATGCCGTGTAGGTCTATCATATCTTTTCTTTCAAGAAGCAAACCTCTTTTTATTTCAGTGCTGCAGTAACTTTGGAGCCCCCCCAAATAAAATCTGTCTCTGTTTCCATTGTTTCCCCATCTGTTTGTCATGAAGTGATGGGACTGGATGCCATGATATTAGTTTTTTGAATGTTGAGTTTTAAGCCAGGTTTTTCATTCTCCTCTTTCACTTTCATCAAGAGGCTCTTTAATTCCTCTTCACTTTCTCGCATTAAACTGTTGGCATCTGCATATCTGGAGTTGTTGATATTTCTCCCAGCAATCTTGATTCCAGCTTGTGCTTCATCCAGCCTGGCATTGTGCATGATGTGCTCTGCATATAAGTTAAATAAACAGGCTGACAATATATACAGCCTCGATGTACTCCTTTCCCGATTTTGAACCAGTCCACAGTTCCATGTTCAGTTCTAATTGTTGCTTCTTGACCTTCATACAAGTTTCTCAGGAGGCAGGTCAGGTGATATGTTATTCCCATATCTTTAAGATTTGTGTCTACATTGTGTAAGCTATCAGATTGGTGCAAAAGTAATTGCAGGTTGGGCATTGTTGACATTTACCACTTGAAACTGGAATACATATTAAATATATATGTTTATGTTATACATCATTTTAATGTACATTTCTCACTTTATATTCTTTTGTTAATGACATTACCTGCTGTTTATTTTATATATATATTTTTTTTCACATTTCAATTTTATTTTTTCATTTTGGATCTGCACATTTATATGATCATGCCTTTTACATGAGTTTTTTTTTTTTTTAACTTTACAGTACTGTATTGGTTTTGCCATACACTGACATGAATCCACCACAGGTGTACATGAGTTCCCATCCCTGAACCTCCCTCCCACCACCTTCCCCATATCATCTCTCTTTAGAAATGATGTCAGACAAAAAGTAAATCCTATCAATTTTTTTTTCAAGTTCAAAATTGGTCTTAAAACAGAGGAGACAGTTTGCAACATCAACAGCACATTTGACCCAGGAACTGCTAATGAATGTACAGTGCAGTGGTGATTCAAGAACCAGAGGCTTGAAAATGAGGAACACAGTGGCTGGCCATTGGAAATTGACAACGACCAATTGAGAGACTTCACTGAAGTTGATACTCTTATAACTACATGAAAAGTTGCCAGAGAAGTCAACATCAATCATTCTATGGCCATTTGGCATTGAAAGCAAACTGGAAAGGTGAAAAAGCTCGATAAGTGGGTGCCTCAGGAGCTGACCGCAAATCAAAGAAACCGTTGTTTTGAAGAGTCATTTTCTTTTATTCTCCCCTACAACAAACCATTTCTTGATCAGATTGTGATGTGCAATGAAAAGTGGATTTTATATGATAACCACTGATGGCCAGCTCAGTGTTTGGACGAAGAGGAAGCTCCAAAGTACTTTCAAATGCCAAACTTGCACCAAAAAATCTCCTGGTCACTGTTTGGTAGTCTGACGCCCATCTGATACACTCCAGCTATCTGAATCCTAGTGAAACCATTACACCTAAGAAGTATGCTCAGCCAATCGAAGAGATGCACTGAACACTGCAACACCTACAGCCAGCAATGGTCAACAGAAAGGGCCCAATTCTTCTCCACAACAAAGCCCAATCACATTTTGCACAACCAATGGTTCAAAAGTTAAATGAGTTGGGCTACAAAGTGTTGCCTCATCTTCCATATTCACCTGACCTCTTTCCATTTGACTACCACTTCTTCAAGCATCTCAACAATCTTTGTAGGGAAAAAGCTTCTATATCAGCAGGATGCAGAAAATGCTTTCTAAGAGTTTGTCAAATCCCAAAGCACAGATTTTTATGCTACAGTAATAAGCAAACCTTTTTTCCTTGGCAAAAATGTGTGGTTTGTCATGATTCCTATTTATTAATAAAGATATATTTGACCCTATTTATAATGATTTAAAATTCATGGTCCAAAGCTGCAATTACTTTTTCTTAAAGAAGGCTGAGCACTGAAGAATTGATGCTTTTGAATTGTGGTGATGGAGAAGACTCTTCACAGTTCCTTGAACTGCAAGGAGACCAGGCAGTACTAATGTAAATCAACCCCAAATATTCATTGGAAGGACTGATGATGAAGCTGAAGCTCCAATACTTTGGCCACCTCATGTGAAGAAGTGACTCATTGGAAAAGACTCTGATGCTCAGAAAGATTGAAGGCAGGAGAATGGGACGACAGAGGATGAGATGGTTGGATGGCATCACTGACTCAGTCGACATGGACATGAGTTTGAGCAAGCTTTGGGAGATGGTGAAGGACAGGGAAGCCTGGCAGGCTGAAGTTCATGGGGTCACAAAGAATCAGACACGATGAAGGACTGAACAACAACAACAGAACTGAACAGGCAAGTTGCAAGCCTTAAAATACTCATTGCTGTCTGTTTGCTGTCATGGACTGAATTGTATGTCAAGTCAAATTCAGATATTGAACCCAGAACTGCTGATATGACTGTATTGGGTGAAAGAGCCTTTAGAAAGGTAATTAAGGTTAAGCAAGTCAGTAAGGGTCAGGCCCTAATCTGATAGGACTTGTCTCCTTATAAGGAGAGGAAGAGGCACCAAAGCTTTCTGTCTGTGGGTACACACATCACCCACAGAGTGGAGTCTGTGTGAGGACACAGCAAAAGTCTTCATCTTCAAGACAATAAGAGAGGCCTCAGCAGAAACCAAATCTGATGAGCTGCTAACCTTGCGCTCCAGCCTGCAGAACTGAGACAAAATGAATTTTTGCTGTTTAAGCTACTGAGTTTGTGGTATTTTGATGTGACAGCCAGAGCTGGCTGATCTAGCTGCCCACAAAGCTGACATGATGGCTCTTCCAATTGTTCCTAGAGATAAGCTGATCTTGATGAGCTTTTCTGGGAGTAAAGTTTTGGGGAAAATTTTGAGAGATTGGCCAAATTCATGCTAGAATAATGCATAAAAGATGTCAAGCTTATTTGAAGACAGGAGAAGAGTGTCAATAACTTGGCTAATTCCACCTAATGTTTCCCTTATTATAACATTTGCTAAATCAGAAACTGTATGTGTATGTGTGTGTATACACACACACACACACATATATTTGTGGCTTTCCTGGTGGTATAGCTGGTAAAGAAACCTCCTGCAATGTGGGAGACCTGGGTTCGATCCTGGGTTAGGAAGATCCCCTGGAGAAGGGAACGGCTACCCACTCTAGTATTCTGGCCTGGAGAATTCCATGGACTGTATAGTCCATGAGGTCACAAAGACTCAGATACAACCAAGCAACTTTCACCTCACATACATATATATAATCAATTACCTCTATTTAATTATCTACAGCAATATTCATAATTATAACCACCATTCTGAAGGCATCCTATGTATCACTCACTGAATTTAATATTTTACCCGACATTACAGCAAGTTCTTAATGTAGGCATTATTAATCCATTTGGCAGATGAAACTGAATCTCACAATTTTGAGACTTTTTTATTTTAAGAACATGCAGTTGGAGAAAATTTTGAACCAAAGTGCAATCCCAAAGATTTCAAGTCTATCACATTAATTTATTATAATGTTTTTAAAAGACATATATATGGGAAAGTCCTGATATGATACAGATATAATCTGATGTACATGTAAAAACTATTTTCTCCTTCTTTTTTAATTTTTATTTTTGGAGAATTCATATTGATTCTACATCTGATTCTATACAAGTTTGGGTCTGTTTTGTCAAAAGAAATTTTGTTCATGCATCGCCCTATTATAGTTACTTTGAATTCAAGAAAACTCATGCAATTTTGCATTCAGAATACAAGAAATTTCATCTAACTACACATTCTCACAGACCAGTCATAATGAGGTAGGAAAGCTAGCAGACGTGAGGAAAAAAAAAAAAAAATCACTTTGGCTTCATTCAATGGAAAGCTACCAAGTGGTATTACAGTATTAATACATTGACTTGGCCAAAAATTTTGTTCTGGTTTTTCAATAAGGTGTTATGAAAAATCCCAAAGGAACTTTTTGGCCAACCCAATAGTATTAATGGTTTGATAATTAATGACAATTTTCACTGGAGCTTCTTGTATTAGCAAGAAAGAACATGATGAAATACCTTACCTATGATGATACATTTTACTTTTTTTTTAATTGGAAAAGCTTTGAAGGTAGCTTCATATTTCTTTACAGATTCATTTCCTTAGTTTTTCACAGAAATTAGTGAAATCCATTTTTAAGCCACTAACCAAAATAAGTCTGTAAGATTCTGCTGAATATGGTTGTGACAGCACATCCGAAATAGCACCTCTCTTTTTTCCTCACTGATTTTTATGTTTCTGACTTGAAACTCTGTTCTTATTCTTTTCCATCAGTTTCAAGGGAAAGAATCAGTTCCGACTTTGGCTGTCAACAGTGGAAAAAAGGAATTTGAAGTCCCGGGATCAAAGAGGTGTTTCAAAGCATTTTAATGGATTTTTATGCTAGTCTATAAGCGAAACAATAGAAAGCAAAATTGGATTTATACAATCACCAGATAAAATTATTTATATGATACTAATTATGCCATATCAGTTTGTAAATAAATTTTAAATAAAGACAGCAAATAATGTATCTCCTTTAGAGGAAAGAATGCTTAACAGCCAGACATGGCCCATAATCAAATGCATTAAACAGAAAAATTACTAGGTTTTCATGAAAACATCAGGAGACAACCTCTTCCGATAAATGTTAACGTGTGTACACACATGCAGGTGTATATATTGGACTTTATGTGTGTGATTAAGTGTGTTACTCTTTTTGTAAGAGCTGAAGGAAAAAGCATTCTTTGGGACAAAGGTGAATTGTAAAGAAAAACCAGGATAATTTATCTCAACCCATATTAAAAATATTGACAAAATGAATAATCTGAATTCTTATTATCAGAATATATACCACATATATACAAACACACAAATAAATGATGATAATTATTATAGATAGATAGACAGATAAGCTATAAACCTGAACCTGATTTTTGAGCAATCCCTTACTTATTTTACTATAAACAAATAGTTGGTAATTTAGGTTGGTTAAGATGCCAGAGCTAAAGCAATTCAACCATCTACCAAACCCTTCACCTGATTGTGAATATTTTGAGTCTAAAAGCAGTCAGAAATGATATGAGAAGATAGCAGTATAAACATAGCACAAAGTTCTAAAGTTAATGAAAGGTCAACTGTTCAAATGGAAAATTGAGAACACGTCTACGGGAAGAAGAAATGCTTCAGACAGACATTTCACTTGTAATTGAAGATGTCTTAATGTGACTTGAATCTATCTGATAGGTCGTCACATTTTGAAACTTCTTTTATGTACTTTTGTGTTTCTCTTCATCTTTATCCTTACTGTATTTTGCAAAGATAAATGCATGTTTTTCATGTAGTTTTCTCAATGCAGGGATTTCCTTTTCTATATCTAAGTTTAATTTGACCACAAAGAGAGAGGGCGAATTAAAATCCAGAGCCTTTCTTGTTAGTTAGCCTTATCTGGATCACCCAAATTTGGGGGGAAAGGAGCAGATGGACTACAGGTTTTAAATCATTTGCCCAAAGGAGCACAGCATGAACGCTGAAGCTCAGATATTTTGTTTCTTAAAACCGTGTTCTTTACCATGTACCACTTCACTTTACTACCTTTTTAGAAAACTCTGAAGACTTTAGAGAAAAAACCATGCTTGAGATGATTATTGAGAGATGATTAATACTGTTTCAGATTGAACAAAGATAAGTCATTCTAGGTTGAGGACTTAGTGTGTAGGGGAGAAAAGGATAGATTCCTGAGAATCCAAATTTGGGGGGATTACTAAACAAATAGAATAAGCAGACGAGAGAAGTATGAGATGAGGCTGCAGGTAAGAATGGTTAGAAATAATGGTGTCATGGGCCAGAGAGAGTTGAGAATCTAGTGTGTAGGTGATGGACAACACAATGCATAGTTGATAATGGAGAGAACTGGTGACCAAAATAGCAGTTTAAGAAAGCACTTTAATAATCTAGGGCAGTTATCTGCAAACTTTTTTTTTTTTTCCCTGCAGGGCCAGCTAATAAATCGTTTAAGCTTTGTGGGAAAAGAAGCCAGATTAAGAATATGATGCTGACACTTGAGCTAGCAGATAGAGCTCAAAGTCTGAAATAAGGCAATAGTTGCTGAAGAGATAAATGTAACTATGGCAAAGAATCAGCTTGCATTAAGAATCTATTATTAGTTTGAATTTTAACATTCTGTGATTAATTGGATATGGAAATGAAGGAAGAATCTGTTGTGCTCTGAAGTTTCATGTTTAGGTGATAAATTACTCCTCACCTTGCATCCACCCAAACACAAGAATATACATGCACACAAGTATATGTTTGAAATAGAAGATTCGAAAAGATAATGAAATTAGTTTTCACTGATTTATCTTTAACACTTGTAGAAGTGTTTCAAATGATTCTTCTGGAATAGTTTTCTTTCCTGGCCTCAGCGATGCTGGGTTTTCCACCAATGTCTGACTTTTAACAAAGGTAATTTGAAATATGTAACCATTAAGTTTCCTTTCACACCTATTTAATATTGAATCAAATAAAAATGATAAGGAAGAAGCAGCAAACTTAGATACTACTTTCAAAACACTTGACCATGATAAAGTATTTGAAAATACAGACACACACACACACACATACACACACACCTATCTTCTTTAACTGTATAATGAAGCTTCTGAGAAATAAGAGAACTCCTTGGAGGTCAGAACAAAATTCAGAATTTGCAATACTGACATGTTGATTCAGAGTGCTCTAGAGACTGACTTTGAATGGGTCTTGCCTTGCTCATTTGAGAAGGTTTATAAAACTTGAACCCTAAGTTGGATAGAATGCTAAACTGAAGACTCCTACATTTGACAGATAGTCTCAAGGGCCAGTAACTTCAGGTGGTGAAAAAAAATCCTCATCCCCCTAGGAATTGGCAGAGATACTTGCTTACCTCTTTAAAGAAGAAGAAACCCCTGCCACAATAATGTTGATAAAACTCTATGGAATGAAGCACTCCTTAACTGACATGATACCTATAATCCTCTCAACTCAAATGCTATTGTGATTAATGTCTGGAAAGGCCAATGTCCTCCATTCATAAGCACCTTTAAGTGGAATCTATAGAAAGAAGGAGGAATCTACAGGAAACAAAACAAGAAGACACAATAAGCAGTGAACAGTAAATTATTTACGAAGGCTGAGAGTTTCTAGAGCCTTTGAAAATCCCTCAGGTAGATATACCCCTATTAATTCCATGAAAGGTGAAGGACAAAGCATTTTCTTCACATCAGCTTAGCTATTTTTCCCGATTTCATACTGGTGTGTAATTGTCATGCTGAGTCAGTGTTGGAAAAGAGGAACTTTCTTATCCAGAAGTCATGTTCTCTCTTCTCAATGGTGTTTCATTATAATATGGCTTCCCTCATGGCTCAGACAATAAAGAATCTGCCTGCAATGCAGGTTTTATCCATGGGTGGAGAAGATCCCCTGGAGAAGAGAATGGCAACCCATTCCAGTATTCTTGCCTGGTGAATTCACAGACAGAGGAACTTGGTGGAACTACAGTCCATGGGGTCACAGTCAGACATGACTGAGCAGCTAACACACACACACACACACACACACACACACTATAATATATACAGATAATTTTCAGTTTTTGTTAGAAACGGTTTGACTCAATGATTTAAGACAAAAATTCTCAAAACTCCTGTAGTTTTTTATTGGCTGAATTGGGTGTTCCCCAAACTCATAAATTGAAGCCCTAATCTTCAGTACCTCAGAATGTGATTATATTTGGAGATTGAGTCTTTCAAGGTGATTAAGTTAAAATGAGGCCAATTAGAATGTGACGCTTATCAAATCTAATTGGTTTCCTTAAAAGAAATGGAAACTTGAGAAATACCAAACAGCTGTGTGCACAGAGGAGAGACCAGATGAGGAAGTCATCATCTCCAAGCCAGGGAGAAAGATCTCAAGAACCCTACCCTACCACCAACTTGATCTTGGACTTTGAGCTTCAAAAGTAGTGAGAAAACAAATTTCTGTTGTTGAAGCCCCCAGTCTATGGTATTTTTTCATTACAATCCTAAGAAACCAATACACCTGGGAACTTGTTAGAAACGCAAATTCTTGGGCCCATGCAAAATCTTCTGAATCAAGAAACTCTAGAGGTGGGTTCCAGCTATTTTTATTTTATCAAGATTTCCAGATAATTCTTATATATACTAAAAGTTTGAGAACCACTGATTTACTCTATCTTGATGAGGAATGAATTGATATGATCCCTAAATCAATTTATTGCTGAAAATATCATAAAAGGTCTTATTTTTTCTCAGTATCACCACTTCTCTTTTTTCATACATTGATAAATGTTTATAGGGGATTAAATGTATATTGTATACTAAGATAGTTTATGGGGGATAACAAAGCATATAAAACACTCCAATATTCATGGGCAAAAATTTACTGAAACAGAAAGAGGAAATTTTATTAAAAATTTATAAAATTAGCACAACACCTGAGTTGCACAGAATTAGTTCATATTAGGTTTCCTTTGTGTTGGAGACTGACAAGAGAGCAGTCAGGTTAGGGAACAAAGGTGGTTTAAATTGCTAGGTAGCTTATACTTTTATACATTACACAAAATAAAGAAGGAGAAACAATATACTGAGGGAAGGAAAGAATGAAGTAGCTTCTGCTAGAAGCTGCAAGAGTGAAAGAGAAATGAGAGTCAACTGAAAGAGTTCCCAAAGGCCAAAGCTGGAACAATTTGTATAACAAGATATAGTATGAATTTTAATCCAAAGTATACACTAAATATCCATGAGTCCATAGCAGTTTCAATCCCTGGATCAGGAAGATCCCCTGGAGGAAGACAGGTCAACCCACTCCAGTATTCTTGCCTGAAGAATCCCATAGACAGAGGAGACTGGCAGTCTACAGTCTATAGAGTTGCAGAGAGCTGGACACAACTGAAGCCACTTAGCATGCATACATGCATTGTGCTATACATATATGATTGAATGAATAAATAAGTAAATGGGGGATAAGAGACAAATCTCTCATGTGAAGGAATTTCAAATAATTTATGTAGATACTCTGACTAAAAGCAGGAGAACACGACTCTCCACTCCTTCAGTATGGGCTGTGCATAGTGACTTCCATCCAAAGAAAAGAAAGCAGAGAGGAGAAAATAGTCATCTTTGCAGAAACCTAGAAACAATGACAAAAACTCAGCCAAGTGATCATGAACATCAACAATGATAACACTTTATGTCTGTGATCTTCTTCCAAACAATTATAACCAAAGAATGATTATGAGGAAAACATCATAAAAATTACAACCAAGTACCATCTATGACATATCAGATCAATAGTCCTCAAAACAAGCAAGATCTTCAAAAAGGGAAATCTGGGAACCTCTCATACTAAAAGGAGCCTAAAGGGAAATGGGGACTAAATACTATGTGGTATCCTGGATCAGCTAGTGAAACCCATAAAGGCCATGAGGTTAAAATCTAAGGAATTATATATAAAGAAATCTGAGTCAGCATCACTTTAGTTTAAAATTCCGAAGATTATATTTTGAAAAAGTATTTGGGAATTGTAAATTAGCATATAAAATTTAACTTGATGCTGTTATGGTGTGTTTTCAAATATTGTTACTATTATTGAAAGCCCCAGTGATAAAAGAGAGTATTTGCCAAGTAACATAGTAGAAAAAAAGCATCACTGGTAAAGAAAGTTGAACAAGTGTGAAGGAAGGAAGGCTTAAGGGCAATGAAAAGTTTATATTGATTCTGGTTATTTGTGGAAATTCTGTACAGCTTTGCTTAACTTTGTTCAAGCTTAATTTATTTATAGGAACTTAACATTCCATGGGGCTTCCCTCATAGCTCAGTTGGTAAAGAATCCGCCTGCAATGCAGGAAATCCTGGTTCGATTCCTGGGTTGGGAAGATCCCCTGAAGAAGGGATAGGCTACCCACTCCAGTATTCTCGGGCTTCCTTTCTGGCTCAGCTGGTAAAGAATCTGCCTGCAATGCAGGAGACCTGGGTTTGATCCCTGGGTTGGGAAGATCCCCTGGAGAAGGGAAAGACTACCTACTCCAGTATTCTGGCCTGCAGAATTCCATGGACTGCATAGTCCATGGGGTCGAAAAGAGTCGGACACGACTGAGCAACTTGCACTTCACTTTACTTCACTTACATTCCATATTTGATACTTCTGAAATTAATTTATGTATGCATTCTTGGAGATCATCCTAGCTGTTTTGTGAAGAGTTAGGAAGGGACAAGACTTAAGGCAGAGGGACCTATTCAGAGGCTGAGAGTCTTACAGTCAACAATACAAGAGATGAATAGAGCCCAGTCTAAATTTGTGCCAGAGGGATTGGAGAAAAATTAATACATTTGAAACATATGTTGAAAATAGAATTGATGAGACATGGTAATGCACTAGGTTGGAGAGGAAAGCAAAGCAAAATTCAAGAGCAAATACTAGGTGGTGTCATTTACTGGAACAGGAAACCAAGGAGAAGAAACAAGTATACAGGGAAATACAATATGTGTACTTTAGATTTACTGGGTTTGAAATATTCATAGGACATATAAGTGGAACTAATATACACTTTTACAAATAGGCCCAAGTATTAAGAGAATATTACCAGCCAGACATGCACGTGTGAGCCTGTGCATATAGAATAAACAATACTTGAAGTTTGGACAATGGAGGGGGTCAGCAAGGTAGGGGAGTAGGGAGAGAGAGGAGGCCAGGCTCAGAGCAACATGATCATTCCACAGATAAGCCTTAACTCCTGGTGAAAGTCTCATCTATTTAGCATCAATAGCTTTGCCCCAATCAGGTTTTCAACTTAATCTCACTAGTGGTCATACAGCCATGCCATATAAACCAGATTAATCTGTCTCAAACAAAAATGTCATATTCTTAACCCTTGCCTCATCATTCTACTCTGTCCTCTCAGAAATTCACCATTCTCCCAGGCAACAATTCATTCATTATTGATATTTTCATTTAGGCATCCATTTACTAAGTGAAATCATATTGAGGGCATTCCATAGTGGTGTAATTAGGCTCTTCAGCAATGCTTTATATAGTCCCTGCAAGCACTTTGAAGTCAGTAATGCTTCTATCAACCTCACAGTAACTCATGTTTAGGGTTACTATTGACTCCCAACTTCATCTATACTTGCTGCAAAACACAATAAGCACTTATTCAATTTTTTTTCTTTAACATTCCTTAGTTTTATGTGTATTTGTATGCCTTATCTTTAGATAGATATATTTTAAATACCTACATGAAAGGAACTACTCCCATTTTTCACATCACCTAGCAAGGTACCTTGCTATTAACTACTTGCTGATTCACTGATTAATTTCCTAACTCAGAAAACCAGTTTTTACTTGATGACATAAAGAGAGGAGGATGTGCAACCTTGGAAGGGATGTATGTAAGTAACAAGTTTATTGTTTTATTTTTCTTATAGTGATTCAAACGGCAGGTTTTTTTCTTATATTAATGATGAATAGAAGCAGTTTGGTTTTACATGACAAAATACATATTTTCAGCTTATAGCAATAAAAGTAGCTATGGAGTTAGATTTTAAAATCAAAATTTTTCTTTGATAAACTTTTCAGTTTTATGTATACTTTGAAAGGATTATCTTTCTGAGTTAATTGCAGGGCAACTTTTCCTTGTCATCATCAAGTTTGGAGAGATAGAGCTATCAGTTTCCAACTTCAAATTATTCACTGTATGTTCAAGAAATGCAAACTCAACAAAAAAGGAGTTTAACAAATTTAACAAGTAAGTCTGGCATTAGAGTCACACCTTTATAGGAACCATTATAAGAGTTTGACCTCCAGAAAAGCACCCTGCTGATTTCAATCTGACCCATGGAATGGCTGACCACAACCTTCGCTGCCTCCCCATCCCCTGCCACCACCTCTATGTGATGTCTCCTAAACACCCCAATGGATGAAAACAGGGGCTACAAATATACCTGAAGACCAGTGTGAAATCCCTCTAACATCCACTTCCAAAATCCCCCCTCAATAGAGCAATTGCTACAACTAAAAGCTTTATGAATATTTCCCCTTTTTATGTTATACAATGTACTCTCCTTTCTTAACACCTCTGAACGCTTCCAATGGATGTATGCCATAATTTATAAATAAGCAATAATTTTAATTGTGTCTCAAACTTAATTTTGTCTTTGATACAAATGCATAATAGTAAATATAAGTCTGCTGTATTGCACTTTTAATATATTAAATATCCAAGTTTACATTAGTACAAATTGTTGAGAAATTGTAAATGTTTCTAGAGAAGATTTTGATGACCCTTTTTGGGTAAGGAGCCTCTTGTTATATATATTCATTGATGTGCATTCAATGTATCTATTATATATTACATTAGGACTAAATTCATAGTCTTCTGATTGTTTGCAACATATAAAATATCATGGTGACATTTTCCCCATGCTATATCCTGATGCACCTGAGAGTATCTCTGGACCATTTCCAGCCTTTTGATGAGACTTGTCACAGCCTCAGATAATCGTTTTTCTCTTTGTCTAGAGAAAGGTTTCCAGGCTAAACCCTTAATTTTGTAGCAATTCAAAGGCTAACACCTCCTGTTAAACAAAAGAAGAACTATATCATGGTAATAAGAATCCACTGCACCACTTCTGGGTAAAGTCTAAATATAAGGAGCTTGACATGTCAGTTACCTGGTGTACAAGTTAATATGAAAGAATTTAACTCACATTTATTCTTTTTGTTTTCTCTAGCTTTTCAATTGCATCCCAAACAGCAAACTGTTAACCTTTCAGGGCCTAATCTATAATTCGTATTCTAGCCAACAGCTGAATTACTTGACTGAAAGTTCTGCTGATACAAGGAGCAAAGGATCAGCACTTAATGGATACACAACAAAAAGCTCAACTCCATGAATTTAAATCCATCCTACATTAGAAGAATTTATAATAAGCTTGCGGCAATAAAATGTCAAGATGTTAATAGGAATTGGCAGGTTTCCATATGATTAGATGACAAAATTACAGCCCAAAATGCCACCTTTTTGTTCAAATGTAAAAAACACACTGAACAGATGTATCCAGAAAGATAACCATTGTAAAGACATATGTCTACACTCTATAAATTATTTCTTATATCAGTGACATCTTCTACAGTGAATACTAGGCCATTTTGAAAACAAGGCATCAAAAGAGATTAGAGGTTTTAAACAGACTTCCCTATTTGCTTTTAATGATGTTCTCACTTGAGAAAACAGACAACCTTGTCTTCAAATACTAATACACTAAAGCATTTTGCTTTCTGAAAATTAAAACCATTAAGAAATAAAGTACAGCTATCCCTTTATGTACCTTTCATAGGGACAAACTGGTCTTTAAGGTATGCTGCTGCTGCTGCTAAGTCGCTTCAATCGTGTCCGACTCTGTGCGACCCCATAGACAGCAGCCCACTAGGCTCCCCTGTCCCTGGGATTCTCCAGGCAAGAACACTGGAGTGAGTTGCCATTTCCTTCTCCAATGCATGAAAGTGAAAAGTGAAAGTGAAGTCGCTAGGTCGTGCCCAATTCTTAGTGACCCCATGGACTGCAGCCTACCAGGCTCCTCAGTCCATGGGATTTTCCAGGCAAGAATACTGGAGTGAGGTGCCATTGCCTTCTCTGCTTAAAGGTATAGGCTCTATTAATTTAAATCTTAATTATTCAGTGATTCCAAATCAACCCTTTGCTTCCATTTTTTCACTTCATATATTCACCATTTGTTACTTTTAGTGCTTTATTTCTTCTTTAGATTATATTAGATTATAAGCTACATGAAGTCAGAAATCCTGACACCCTCCATTTTATCTTATAGAATTATTAATCTCAGAGAATTTATCAGTTTTTTTCCATTTTTCAAATTAGAGCATAACCATTTTACAACATTGCGTTAGTTTCAGCTACATAGCAAAGTGAATCAGCTGTATGTACACATATACCCCCTCCCTCTTGAACTTCCCTCCCATTCGCCCCTATCTCACCTAAGTCATCACAGAGCACCAAGCTGAGCTCCCTAAGCTAAACCGCGGTTCCCCACCAGCTACGAGATCAGTCCTGGGTGTTCTTTGGAAGGAATGATGCTAAAGCTGAAACTCCAGTACTTTGGCCACCTCATGCAAAGAGTTGACTCATTGCAAAAGACTCTGATGCTGGGAGGGATTGGGGGCAGAAGGAGAGGGGGACGACAGATGAGATGGCTGGATGGCATCACCGACTCAATGGATGTGTTTGAGTGAACTCCGGGAGTTGGTGATGGACAGGGAGGCCTGGCGTGCTGCGATTCATGGGGTCGCAAAGAGTCGGACACGACTGAGCGACTGAACTGAACTGAACTGAATGTATATATGTCCATGCTACTCTCTCAATCTGTCCCTCTCTTTCCTTCCCCGCCCTACGTCCACATGTCTCTTCCCTACGTTTGTGTCTCAATTCCTGCCCTTTACATCAACTAAGCTTCAGTTGAGAACAAAAAAAAAAAAAAAAGGCAAAAACTCAAGTTGCAGGGCAGGAATAGAGGGGGATGTGTGTGTGTGTTTCCTTTCATTTTTTTCTTATTGAAGCATAGTTGATGAACGGTATTATCACAGTGTTTTTAAGTAGATTAAATAAGTAATTAGCTAAAGAACATAAATGAATATAAATATGTTTCTTGAGATTTTAATGGTATATATGTTTTATTACTTACATGTTTACAATATGAGGCTCCTTATTATTCATTTATTTGGTTTTGCATTCTAGGATATTCATTTTTTAGGACAATACTTCCATTCTTAACATGTCTTAATTTTTCAGCCACTGGTTTATTGACAAAGGGTCAAAGTGCTTATTGTGCTGTAGATACAAGATAGAAAATGTTCAATTTTTCCCCACTACATTTTAGTTGACAACTGTAGATTTGTGTGGGCACAATCTGATCATGCCCATTGGGTTAACAGAGCCATCAAAAGAGGGACAGGTAAGACTCAGCATCTTCCAAGGCCATGGCTAACGATTAGTGCAAAGCTGTGTGTTGATATTGTCAGGAGTCCTCTCCACTCCCTCAACTCAATTTCTCACATCATTGCTTTGTACCCCTGGGGAGGAGCCGCAGAAGTCCAAGGTATGTCAGCAAGAATATTGCTCTCTCAGGAATTCAGTACAATAGGGTAAACAACCACACAGCTGGCCAAACTAATAGTATAGAAGTGTGTGACCTAAGTGTTTAATAAATGCATGAGCATTTTACAAGGCCCAGGGGACCTTCCTCAGAATTATTGAATTTGATCGATTATATGTAGAGTTTACTTGGGGTAATTTTTGTTTAAAAATGAAGTTACAGATTTTATTAGACGTTACAAACATCTTGAGTTGATTAAAAACCCACATATAAGGTCATATTTTGTGAAATATTTCTGTAAATATAAAAAAAATCTCAAAAAGAAAATGAAATATCTCTACTTCATTCTTTCTATTTTGTGTTATTTGTAACAAAGTTTAGTAGTAGTTTAGGGCTCATGAATAAATGTAATCAGAAAGCTCTACATTTATATTCTGTACCATTCTTAAATTTGTATAGCTACTGAGTACTGTGTTAGGTAGGGGGTTTCCAGGGTGGCACAGTGGTAAAGAATCCACCTGTCAAAGCAGGTGATGTAGCAGATGTGGGTTCGATCCCTGGGTGGGGAAGATCCCCTGGAGTAGGAAATGGTAACCTACTCAAGTATTCTTGCCTAGAAAATTCCATGGATAGAGGAGCCTGGCAGGCTTACAGTCCAGGAGTTCGCAAAGAGCTGGACGTGACTGCATACCCACTGTGTTAATTAAGGACTCTTTATCCTTTAAATAAGCATTTAGGAAGCAAACAACCTATGATGGGCAGTGGAAATTTATGGACACAAATTTGTTGTTTTGAGTCTAGAGTGTAATGAACTGTAATTTGTCTGGCCACAGCCTGCAGCTATAAAATCCAGTCATACAAAGGATATTCTTTTCATGTCACAGGAGCTTTTACTTGAACTCATAAAAGGCTCCAGTGATTTAAATACAAATCAAAGTGGTTGAATTACTACTCCTATAACATACCTGCAAAGGGTTGGTCATGGTTGTGTGGTTAGGGTTGAGCTCTGAGCTATGGATCATGTCTTCTAGACCCATACTAAAGTCTTTCACAGAGTGTTAATTATTAAATTTTAACCACCATCCATTTCTTTCTCTTTTCACTAATACCAGTAATAAAGCATATCCTGAAAGCTATAGAATGTATGGCTATTTGGAAAACAAATATAAGGTATTAAAATATAATAAAATAGAAACATTGAGCTGAAATTTGAAAACAACAATTTTATCAAATCAAAGAAATAAATTATTTCCTGATCTACAGCTGGTATTATGTGGATACTATTTTATGCTAATTAAACCCACTAGCAGAAACAGATTCCTTTCCTCTGGAAACATTGCTAAAGCCTATTTAAAGTATTAGAACATTTTATGAGGTCAGGAGGAATTAGATTATGTATTTTTAGTTTCCTCACTCCATACATTCCATTACCATTACTGATAAAATCACTTCAACTATGTCTAAAATACTTAAGGTAACCTACTTACTTTTGTTTGTTAGTATGTAGGGGAAAAAAATCCTTTAAGCTTCTTATACGACAGTTCACTCTTCATTTTAAAAGCAGTTTTGAATTGGGTTGAGTCCTACAATCAGAAAATCACCTAGGAGCAGGCTTCAGCAAAATTTTTGATAAATGTTTAAAACTTTTCTCTCCCTCTCCTTTCTCTACTTCTGGTATCCCTTTTAGTAATTAGTTAAACATGTCTTTAAAGAGTCCAATGGCTTCTCCTAATTCAGGTCTAATTTCCAGTGATGTGCTCCATTAGCTGAAAGGACTGCTCCTTTCTTCCCTTTCCTACTGATGATCCCTATTAAAATGTTCATGTTCTCAAAATATTTTTCAGTGAGTCAGGAGAAAAGTAACTGGATTGAAAAAGGTGAATAAATAAACTCTTGAAGTGTATGACTTAGAAAAAAATACGGGTCAGGTTTTTCTTTGTACAAATGATCTCTCTCATCAGGATGGATAATAATTCTTTTGACAGATAGTTGAACTAAATTACTTTTTAATGTCCTGTCCTCCTTAGGATACTAGAAAACAAAATAAAGAGAGCCATGGAAGAATTAGTGAAGATGGATTTAGAGAGGAGTTCAGATAAATCTTTGCAGGTATCAGTTATAACACTTAGAAAACTACACAGTTGTCTTTCCACAAAACCACCCCTGGTTGGTCTTTTTGGAATAAATAATAGAATAGAAAAGGAAAGTGGCCAAATCTTGATTAGAAAAAAAAAGTAACAAAACTCAAAAATTTAAATGAACACAAATAGTCCTTATATGAACACAAAACATTCTAGTCTTGGATTATAAGACATTTATCTAGGCTTTAAATTTAGATTTCAGAGATATGATTTCTACTTGAAAATGTTTAGATGCTCCTCAAAAATATAATAGAGCATATTTATATATACTTATTTAGTTTTTTCTATACTATGTCCAAGGCGTAGAGAATGGTTCAGCTTAATTTTTCTTTTTATTTGGGAAGAAATAGACTTAGGGACTGAACAACAGCAGCACCATAAAACAAATAACTAATGAGAACGTACTATGCAGCTCAAGGAACCCTACTCACGCTCAAATTTATGTCCATTGAGTTGGTGATGCTATCTAACCATCTCATCCTTTTGCTTTCAATCCTTCCCCGCATCGGGGTCTTTTCTGATGAGTTGGCTCTTTATATCAGGTGGCCAAAGTACTGGAGCTTCAGCATCAGTCCTTCCAGTGAATTTTCAGGGTTGATTTAGGCTTGACTGGTTCAATCTGCTTGTAGTCCAAGGGATTCTCAAGAGTCTTCAGTCTGTAAGCTATTTTGGGTTGTTGTTGTTGTTGTTGATTTGCATTATTTTATTTTATAAATATGTGAAAACATACAGTATTTGTCTTTCTTTTTCTTATTTATCATTGGGTTCATTCATGCTGTCACAAAAGGCAAGGTTTCATTTTTTATTATTACTGAGTGATACTTCATTGTGTGTGTGTCTGTGTGGGTACATGTATATATCCAATATATACAAAACATTTTCTCTATCTACCTTTGGTGGATACTTAAGCTGCCTCTTCATCTTAGGTATTGTAAATAATTCTACAATAAACATTGGGGCGCTTGTATCTTTTTTGCATAGTGCTTTTGTTTTATTCAGGCAAATGCCCAGCAGTGGAATTTCTGGAATGCTTGATATTTTTATTTTTAAATTTTTTAGGAACCTCCATAATGTTTTCCTTAGTGGCTGAACTAATTGACACTTTCACCAACAGTACATGACGGTTTGTTTTGAATCTATTTAACATTGGATTTAAAAATAATTCATAGGTTTGATTACATATTTAGTTTATTATTAACTTCCTGTTATTTGTTTTTGCAAAAAAAAAAAAAAGTTTTAAAGTCAGACCAAAATTTGAGTCCTAAACAATGGCTTTGTCAAGTATAAAAAATACTTAGTTATAGATGACAATTTTATTTGACTATATCTTCTTGTTAATTCAAGATTACATTTTCAAATACTGTTAATAACTTACTTGAAGTTGACATTTTGTTTTTTTCCATTTTGTTTGTTTTATGATACCACCACACAATGCATTAATTATTAAACCAATGTCTTAATTATTAGATTGTATTTTCACTCTGATTTGTTGTCATAAATGGTTTGGCCTGAGTTTTGTCCATTATAAAATAGAAACTAAAACCTTAAAATATGGAGCCTCCTAAAACCATATTATATGTGAAAAAAACATAGCTGATAGAGGTTTTAAAAATATAATGTGTGAAAAGCTTTTGTGAAAGGTTACACAAATTAAAATCAGTATCAATGGTGTCCCATAGAGATAGGATATAATTGGAAGTGCCTATCAATCAGCCTCCAACATTACTGAATGCTTACAATGGGCCAGGTACTACTTTAACGGTTGGGAATAACAGTGATGACAAGGCAGGCAGAATCTTTCATCAAGAAGCATAAACTAACAGGACAAGGTATACAAAAAAGGATATAGATAATAAACATGAAAGAAACTTTAGGATATTTAATTGAGGGCTGTTATGATCTAGATTAAACAGAGCAATGTGACTATTTATTCAGCCATATCTGATAAAAGTACTATTGGTATGAGTAAGCCACCCAAGATACAACATTTGTATGTATGTATAGATGTGAGATATGGATTGTGAAGAAAGCTGAGTGCCGAAGAATTGATGCGTTTGAACTGTGGTGTTGGAGAAGACTCTTGAGAGTCCCTTGGACTGCAAGGAGATCTAACCAGTCCATTCTGAAGGAGATCAGTCCTGGGATTTCTTTGGAAAGAATGATGCTAAAGCTGAAACTCCAGTACTTTGGCCACCTCATGCGAAGAGTTGACTCATTGGAAAAGACTTTGATGGTGGGAGGGATTGGGGGCAGGAGGATACGGGGACGACAGAGGATGAAATGGCTGGATGGCATCACTGACTCGATGGACATGAGTCTGAGTGAACTCCGGGAGTTGGTGATGGACAGGGAGGCCTGGCGTGCTGTGATTCATGAGGTTGCAAATAGTCGGACGTAACTGAGCAACTGAACTGAGCCTGTTTTTTCTTGCCTGGAGAATTTCATGGACAGAGGAACCTGGTGGGCTACAGTCCATGGGGTCACAAAAACATGACTGAGTGACTGACACTTTCACCCTTCAGCCTGCTTTTAATATATCTCCTGGATGTTGAATGATAAATCTTTGTATATCCATTTATTCAAAAAAATTAATGATTTCACATACAAATGTATACCTACGAATCTCATCTTGCCGCTTCCCTGTGTTTTATAATGAGGACTTACAAGACTTTTGACTCATTGCATCTAATCCCCTAAGGTCAACACCGGCCATATTTTACTGACTATCTAGCATAATTAAAATATTTAAAATAAAGACATTGCTTGGATATAAATTATAAGATTCATGGGAGTAACAGCTGTGGAGTTAGGATTAACCGTGCTTACATCTTATACCAGAGACTGTCGGAAGATATTTTTCCCCAAAATTCATCCTTTACATGGTTTGCTACATAGTTGGAAGTCTTCCTAACTACAAACACCAGGGCCAGAAAGAAAAACGAGGGCTAGATACACACATTTGGTATGATTTGTTAGCACCTAAGGAAATAGAGACTATGAAAGATTCAGAAAGAAAAATGATTTAAGCGGTCCAGAAATGAAACCACCTGCCTTCTAGAAAAATTCACAGCCTGTGTGAAAAGTGTAAGTGGTGGGAACCTAATCAATTATCCTGGATAATTCATGTAAAATAAGTGAATTTTTTAAAAGGAAAATAAAGCTCTATAATCTGTCAGTTGATAAACTGTTCAAAAGTCCACCTGGGAAATAGACATACATGTAAATCAATTGGAATTATTTGCACTCTGTCTTATTGGTGACTTCTTAATACAGACCCAGTAAGTTACAATTCATATTAAACATGACAGTTAATGTGGCCCATTTGGAAGATATTTATCATAATCTAAAAAATAAATCTAAAGTTAAATGCTTTTTTACATTTTTTATTAGAAATAATATTTGAGGGATAGGGCAAAATACGCAGCACTTTCCTCAAATTTTTCATTTTGTTATATCAAGTCATCCTTTCCTATATAGCTTTTATTGGCCATTGAATTATTAATTATAAGAGAAACTTCCAAGTTAGGGTTCTTAGAAACTAATATCAAAAAATGCGTCTGTCTAAAATTTTTCCATTCCTCAAGTGTGCTTTCAAATGTCATTTTATAGACACAGTCCCGCACTTACCAAAACATTGTACTATAATAAATCTTATTTTGAGATTATAATGTGACAGAAGTTCAATACAAAGAAAATTTGAGCCTCATAAAAATCAAATCTGTTGTGAATAGATGAAGATAATCTTGTAAATGGCTGTAAATATAAACAAATTGAGGGCTGGAGCACTTGAACAGCCTTTTAACTCACTTTCTATAAAGTTATATCTTTATCTGACAGTTCCATCAGCAAATAGGAAATGCTTATTGTTTTTCGAACACTAATGTAAGTCGCTTTGCTCCACTTGTTGCCCTCTTTAACCATGTAAGGACAAGGAATTTTATTTTTACTTGCATAATAATGATGCTATGAAGTATAGATTTTTAAAGAAAAGAAAAATCACCAGTTCTTCCTGTTGCTAAGTTGTTAAGTTGCTTTAGTCATGTCCGACTCTGTGCTACCCCATAGACAGCAGCCCAACAGGCTCCGCCATCCCTAGGATTCTCCAAGCAAGAAGACTGGAGTGGGTTGCCATTTCCTTCTCCAATGCATGAAAGTGAAACGTGAAAGGGAAGTTGCTCAGTCGTGTCTGACTCTTAGCAACCCCATGGACTGCAGCCTACCAGTCTCTTCCATCCATGGGATTTTCCAGGCAAGAGTACTGGAGTGAGGTGCCATTGCCTTCTCCGAGTTCTTCCTGAAGAAACAAATAATTCTGATTAGAGCTCAAAGCTTAATAGTGTGTAACATAAGTGGCTGTTAATTTAAAAATCCCATTCTTATTTTTCAGTGTTTGTGACCTGTCTTAGCATTAAGAATGAAAACACCCAAAGTTCAACATCTGTAAAATAGTCCAGGGTTCTACTCATATCATACATATTATACATTTGTTGTTCAATCTCTCAGTCATGTCTGACTTTTTTAGACCCCATGGACGGCAGCATGCTGGGCCTCCTTATCCTTCACCATCTCCTGGAGTTTGCTCAAACTCAGGTCCATTGAGTCAGTGATGCCATTCAACCATCTTACCCTCTGTCATCCCCTTCTCCTCCTGCTATCAATCTTTCCCAGCATCAGAGTCTTTTCCAATGTATGATAATATATAATATATATATCTCCGAAAATACAAAATCCACAAAAGCACAAAAAGGCAAATGCTAAATAAATTTCATATTTGCGTTCATTTGTAAAACCTACAATTATGCCCCAGTTAATCTATAGGAAGAAGTTGAATTTTCACATAAACAGTATAATTAGTGCCATGTTGAATGGAGGTCCTTAAACTGGGACCTGCCAAAGAGATGCTGGAGAATAATGCCCCTTCCTCTTCATGCAGGAGTTCCCGACCAAATATTCTGCACACTGACTAGACTGAGATACTTCATTTAAAATGAAAATTGTTCTACCACCAAATAACATACTTGTGTTAACTACCTCCATAGAGAATGTGCTTGACTTTAAGCACCAATGAAGGAAGGGAATAGTGGCAAGGAAATAAATGCAAAGCACTTATTCTACTCTTTCTGAGAGCTATTGCAAAATACCAGGAACAATATAAATAACTTGAATTTACTTATTTGTCTTTTACAAAATAATAGAAGAACCCAGGACTCCCATATTGCTTCAGATTCTGTATCATCTGAACAACCATGGAAGCCCAATATTATACAATTTGGTGCTGTAAATTATACAGATACAGTAATATAGTAACAAATATCAATAATAATGATAATAATAATCAATAATAATAGCTTCTCTGGATTGGAATAGCTCAAGTGCACCTAGAAGCAAAGCATGAGTCAAGAAGTCCAAACCACTGATTCATAGGAAAAACTAAGAGAAAATTGTTAGCTTCCTGGAAGAATCCATAAGCAAACCCAGTCTTGTGAATAGCTATTCGAGAGATGGCCAATAGGAGATGACCACAGTTTACCAAACCTCACAGGATGACTGATAGAAGATGAAAAATACTGGTTAAAGTGTTGGATTGCTGCCAAGTCACTATCAGAACACAGATATGATGATAGAGGTGGTACAACTACTTACATTCACAAGGATGAAAGCTGCAGACAAAGTATGAAAGAGCAGGAAATTAGCAGGAATCTAGGTCCTTGAAGGCATCCTGGACCTGAATTACCAGCTGAGAACAGCCAGCCTCAAAAGGGGGTGTTGTTCAATGCTCCCAGGCCCCCAGATTACATTTTATTGCCTAGTGTTACCAAGTTACATCAATAAACACAGTTCCTTAAATAACGTGGGAGTGTCTTTGCTTGTTAAGTCGCCTCAGTCCTGTAGGACTCTTAGCAAAACTATGGACTGTAGCTGTCCAGGCTCCTCTGTCCTTGGGATTCTGCAGACAAGAATACCGGAGTGGGCTGCCATGCCCTGCTCTAGGACATCTTTTCCACCACGGATCAAACTACGTCTCCTGCATTTCCTGCATTGGCAGGCAGATTCTTTACCACTAGCACCACCTGGGAAGCCCTAGAGGGTCTTTAGTGATTATTTGGTCTAACCTGCTCACTTGAAAGATGAAGAACCTGAATTTTAAAAAGGAAAACTGGATCTCATGATTCCCAATTCATTAGTTAGCATTTTAGTGATCATTTATTATATACTACCCACTATGGTAAACACTAAACATAGTCCTGTAAAACAGAAATTTTGTAAGAGAAAACAGACTCTTTAAAGTTAATGTAAACTAACTAGGGTCACATAGCTAATGTACAGGACAGCTAGGATTCATATTAAGCCCTACATGACTCCAAATTCCATTCTCCTTTCATAATTTGATAACATGAACTTCTGTTGCATTATAATTACACAGTTCCTTTGCCATCATGTTCAATGATACACATGAGTTAATGTGTGACTGAATCTCCTGAATTATACACTGGCTTGACACTGATATGAGTCACTTCCCTCAAAATTCAGAGCTGGGTGTGGGATATTAAACAGAAAGAAAAAAGGAAAAATTAAATACAGACATTTAAACATAAGCAGATATCATGTCACCTATTACAAACATATTTTAACAGATATTTCCCCTTTATATTAATTTTAAAATTATACTCAAGTAGAAATCAAATACAATATTTCCATCTCTGCTTCTTACAATATAAACATCCACATTGTACTTAATTGATGGATTCTGATGAAAAACTGCTTTCTATTGAAACTAGAAGCTGTATACTTTTTGTCTTCTCATTTTCCTGTGGAAATCTTGACAGAGTCATAACATATTTAGAATGAATAGCATATTTGTTTCCTACATGTAGAAATGGTTTAGTTATTTCTCATAGTTGAATGATATGCAAATTGACAACTATTTGCTGACAGGGAAACTGAAGCATTAAAATTCAAAGAATCTTACTACCTAAGAGATTCCAGAGAGTTTAAAGTTTATTTAGTCAAATATCTTATCCTTTGAATGACAAAATAGGTCCAGGGTGATTAACCAATTATTTTCCAGGTCAAAGTTCTTATAATGACTTGATGCCTATCTAAAAACCAAGCCTGGTTTTATTTTCTCAAAGCCATATTATCTCTCCATCACATTATAATCTCTATAAAGCACTGTCTGCAGTTGGTTTAAATAATGGAGTGACATGTTATGATCAGGACCCAGAAAACCCAGTATTTAGCTGCCAAGTAACACCATTTTGCAAGGTTTAGAATTTGTACATTTAGAGGCTTGCATGCAAAATTTCAAGGAGAAATGAAGAACCATAGGTAGAAATAAACTGGCCTGTTGCAATAAACATGATATGATTCTAGAATTGACTATCCAAAGTCAGTGCAGATTCCAGCAAATTAAGGACATGGTATCCAACAAGGCTGCCCTCATTCAGATATCACCTGCGAGATTGGAATCTCCAGTTCACTTGCACTTCTGGTCAACTGAATATAAATTCAAGATTTCCTTTCACCCCCTTAGGTTTAATAATTCAGTAGAATGACATACAAAATTCAATACAGCAGTATATTAATGACTACAATTTTACTATTAAACATACAATTCAGGGCCAGTCACAAAAAAAAAAAAAAAAAAAAAAAAAAAAAACCACCACACATCAGGTTAGACTTGAGAGGGTTCTGAGTACAGAACTTTCATGTGTCCTACCTGAGGGATTTAGAAGTGTCATCCTCCTGGTACATCAATGTATTCACCAACCAGGAAGTCCACCTCATCCTCAGTGTTCAGAGTTTTTACTGAGGTTTCATTGTGTAAGCATAATTGATTTCCTGCTTGGCCACATGACTGAACTCCATCTCTAGCTCCTCTCTCCTCCCCAGATGTCAGGTGGTCTAGCTGACATTACATGGCTGAAAGCCACAAACCTCTAAATATGTGGTTAGTTTTCTGGCATGACCAGTTCCCAGCCTGAGGCATTTCTTTAGCAAAAATGCAGCTATGGTCCAAGGGTCTGTTATGAATAAAAGATACTCTGATCTCTCAAGAAATCATAAAGTTTTAGAAGTTCCCTCTTAGAAACTATATACCTAGAGCAGATACATTCTTTTTTTCTGCAACAAAGGTATACGTGTCCAATTAGGGGAATATTATCTCTTTCACTTTACTTTTCATTGTCCTTTACTCTAAAACCTACTACATCAAGGAGACAATTTGGTCTAGAGTAGCTCTAAATAAAGGTTGAGTACTGCTTTATGGATCATTTGCAATTATGCACACTGTATGTCCTTTGTCCAAAATTTATTAACACAATAAGATATACAAGAATGTATAAGTAGCAATTAATAATAGCCACACCGATCATTGAAATAACCAAGCACTTATTTCAAACATACAAACAGTCCTTCAACCACAAACAAACCTAGAGCTTGAAACTGACAAAATCTATTAGCTGAGAATATTTTAATAATCTTACTAACTAATTGACTGTATAAAGGCTTCCAGATGGCATAGACAAATATACTCCATCATTCTTGCTTGTGTTGTAGGATAGCACTGTAGGACAATTACCGGGGTCCAGCCCCGGTGGATCCAGGGTGATTCGAAGGTGGGGACGGAGTCAGAGTCTTTGGAAAAATACATGTTTAATCACAGATAGAGAGAGATTAGAACCGGATAGTGTAGTAGGAAGATTAGTGGAGAAAAGGAGGCTGAATAACTTGGATTACGTGGAATAGCATCCATGCTCCAGATGGGAATTCAGCCAGAAAAACGGGAGCAAGAAAGAAGCGACATGGGGGAATCAGTCTTTCCGGAAACTGATCCGATTTCTTTATTTTTGGGTTTGCTTATATACCTTTTGTTACACATAGGGATGAATACAGAGTCACGTGGGGGTCAGCAGTCCTGACCTTTATCAATATCAGGTGCTTCACATAAATGTATAAAAAAGGTCTTAGGGATATTACATCATCTTCTGGCCATGAGTGAGACCTGCTGACATTTTATGATCCTTTCTTTCTGATAACCAAAAAAACTTATTTCTTCCAAGGGTGTTTTTTTCTTAAACCAAGCACCACCCTCCAAGTAAAGTTACATTCCTATAGGGTGAGGGTGTAGTGATTTACAATCAAGAAAGGAATTTATTTAACCCAAGGTTAACATGATTAATCTTAAAGGTTAATACTTTTTTATCCTATATGCTTAAAGGTTAATACTTATTTCTTCCTATATGCTAGTTATATTCATTATAAGAGTAGGGAACATGGAGATTTAGCAGCAAACATCAGCCCAACAAATGAAAATCCTTTCACCAATGCTCCCCTTAAGATCTATTTAGTCTTAAGATATGATAAAGTTACATTCTTACATAGCAAGGACACAGTGATTTATAACAAAGTACAGTGATCTATTACAAAAGAGAAAATCCATTAACTCAACAAGTCTAGTATTGCTAACATCAAAAACTACCATATTTCCTTTGCTATATTCCAAATACATTGATTAATATATTCCCAGGTACCTAAGGATATAGAGGCCTGGCGGCGATCATTGACTCAACAAGAAGAAAAAGTCCTATGCTAATTAAGACTCTCAAAATACTCCAAAACTCTCTGTGCTGTTTACAGTTGAGAGGTAGTAAACAATCTTGTGCCTAGTGGCAGCAGTATGGATAATCCTGTCACACAAGCTAGTCTGTCAGCAGAGAGGTTTGACCTGAGACATCCTTGTCCCACCCAGAGCAGGGAATTAGCAGCAATTATTGACACAACAAATGAAAAACCCTTCACCAATATAATTCCTAACCAACTATACTAATAATTTCTAACTCCCCAAAATAATTTGCCTTTAGTAAGTGTAAAACGTGCCTCTCAGATTGGGAGGCTGTAAACAATCACCTGTGGCCGGACAAACCTACAGGTGGGCTAGATAACCTTCAGAGGAGTCCGTAAGCTGAAACACTCTTGTCACGCCCAAGAATCTTTACTCTCTTGGAGCTGCACGTTTACTCCTTCTCCGAGAGAAACTGTTATGGGGGAGAGCCCCCCGTAAAGTCAGAAGTGTAGGTGAGAGCATAAAACAGACTCTGGTTTTGGGGTTAGATGCTCAGGAACAGGGGGTTTCCTGAGACTTGATCACGCCTTTGCGTATGCCAAGCCTCCTTCCTCATGACCTTTGCCACGGGCAGAATTCCTCACGCTGGCCCCCGGCAGACAATTCTGAAATTTATATAGTTATGAATTATTTGTTATAGCCATATAGAAATGCAATTTTGACAGAATTTAACATTTAAAAATATACTTATTCAAACACATAACCTCCAAAATTTCTGTGCTTAAAAATCATTGATTATTAATTTCTAAACCACAATATGAATAGACTTTTAATATCCTTGCACAAATTACCTTTTCAGGAATCATGTCACATTTTGTAAATAAAGGCTAAATAGCAGATTCATTTAAATATCTAACAGTGTGCATAATACACACAGAAAAAAAGGCAAAACAAGACTGAAAATCAAAGCAATCTATTTGAATTTGCTTTGAGTGATCAAGTAAGTGTGTTTTTTCCTGGATAACACCTGTTACTCATGTTACATCAATTGCCATTGTTATTAATACATCAAGATTCTTACCCCCAAAAGAACTGTGGATTTCTTTGAGAGCAAACCATCTGTTAAAAACATTTTTTTAAGATGATTTAGGAGCATTGGGGAAAAGAAGATAGTAATATAAAAAAAAGTTACTGACTTTGTAATTTCTAGTTAATCTCTTACAAAACCAATCTGTAATTCTCATTAGATTATCCATAAGAAAGGATAGAGGCCATTATAACTATTTAGAAATACCATTTGTGCTACTGTTATGGGGTCACCTAATTGGAAAAAAAAAATGACACATGGTGCATCCCCCAGGTACCTCTGATTCTACCACCATTGGTAGACACTGCCATAGGCAGAAGGTCTGCAGAAAAATCATAAAGTAGAAATAACCATTGAAAGGATCCTGCATATGCAGCTGCTTTTTATCTGTATTTTGATAATGTCCACTATTGCTCAAGCTTAACATTTTAAATTATGTTTGAGGTAAACTCAGCATCTGTCTAAAACATGGCACTTTGTAAGTTCTCCCAGGTATGTAGCATAATTTGAGATCACTCAAAACATTGGATAGCAATCAGGGAAATGCAAATCAAAACTACTTCACACCTACTAAGATGAGTGTAATAAAAAAGAAAGATTATAACAAGCATTGGAGAGGATATAGAGACATTGACACCCTCATGCAATGCAATTTAAGATATAGAATGGTGCAGAGCTTTGAAAAACAGTGTAGTGGTTTCACAATAGTTTAAACAATAGGGCATCACTAACCCTGTAATGACATTCTTAGGTATACACCCAAGAGAAATGAAAACAATGAGCACATAAAAATACATACAGAAATGTTCATTATTAGTTATAATAGCAAAAATGGGAGAAAATCCAAATATCCATCAACTGTAAATGCATAAATAAATGCAACATGTTTATGCAATGGAATACTATTTGGTTATAAAAAAAACTAAAGTATTGATACATACTATAACATGGATGAATCTTAAAAACCTATATTAATGTAAAAGAATCAAGATACAAAACACATTTCATATGATACTGATATATGAAATATTCAAAATAGGCAAACTTATACAGGCAGAAAGTGGTTGCTTACGGAAGGGGGAAGGTTGGAAGAGTTAGATAAGTATTTATGGGTATCAGGTTTCTTTTGGGGGGCGGCAAAAATGTTCTAATATTCATTGTGGTGATGATGGTTGCAAATCTCTATGAATATATTAAAAATTTGAGTTGAACATTTTAACTGAGTTGTATGGTATATGAGTTACATCTAAATAAGGTTGCTATTTTTTAAATAATAGAAATCTTATGATTTTATCTTTAGGGTTAATGCGCTTAGAATTAATTGGTTGTAAATTTGGTCTCATCGTCGCTCAGAATATATCTGACTGGAGTAGGCAGAGTGTAAAATGAATCAGAAGGAAAAGGCAAGTGATAATTACGGTGGTATTAAATAAGGAAATCCTATATAGTAGGAAAATTATGGATAAAAGAAACTTTCCAAATGCAAAATTGCCATTGGACAGAAATTCCTGGGGATAAAGAATAAAGATGCAGTATGAAGCAAAAGTAGTTCCAATTGCTTTAATATTCCATGGTGCTATTGACCAAAAGTGGAAAATCTATTATGAAGAACCTATTTCAGGACTGGTCATAAGAAGGGGCTGGAATTCACAAGGGAGATATTCCATTTATATAGATAACTTATTTTTTAAATTGTTCTTAATGTTTTGCTTTCTATAGCTTAAGACTTTAATCAAAATGTTCTCTTTTCTCAAGTACTCTTAACTACACATTCTTTTACTTACTAACATCTACTGAGGTGGGTTCCAACATGTACTTGTGCATGCTAAGTCACTTGAGTCATGTCGGACTCTGTGACCCTATGGACTGTAGCCCACCAGGCTCCTCTGTCCGTGGAATTTTCCAGGCAAGACTAGTGGAGTAGGTTGCTATTCCCTTCTCTAGGGGGTCTTCCCCACCCAGGGGTCAAACCTTCATCTCTTATGTCTGCTGCATTGGCAGGAGGGTTCTTTACTATTAGCACCACCTGAGAAGCCCAGGTATCAACCTACTTATGTGTAAAATGAGTATTTTGTATGTAAGTATTGATACATCACTATGCCATACTTAGATTTAGTGAAGACACTCTTCCAAGATCCAGATAAAGGGAAAGAGGACTAACAAAATCAAGTCAGGCAGATAGTCTTGGCACGCTGAAAGCAGGGGCTAAAGATGTAGGAAAATCAGTAGGAAATAAAAATGAGAAAGTACAAAGAAACACAAGTAGGTAGGCTAGGTCAATACAAGAGAAGAAAAGAGAAATAGATTTTAAGCTTGTTGATCCCTTCATTACATAGCATTTGTTCCTGAATGAGTCATTTCCAGATATGATTGACAGCTGATTTGGGTGGGGGGGTGAAGGGGACCATGGGGTTCTAGCTTCAGGAAGAACAAAAAATTCCAAGTCTTCCCAAAGGTACAAAGAAAGAGACAATGATATGCCTCCTGAAGCAGCCTTAAAATTGTGTTCAGTCCATTTGCAGTTTCAAAGATTTGGAAAAGAGAAAAGCAGAGTGAAAAATAGGAAGAGCATATCTAAGACCAATTGGTATTTACTTTGTACAAGTTATTTTTAAAAAAAATATGAGATCATGTATTTTTATCATAAAATATATGTTTTATATTTTATAAATGTTTAGCAACTGTTAGTTACATAGGGTAATGTCAGGGAGACATCTGATTTTTTTCTGGATCTTTAGCCTCCATATCATTGACAAGGCAGATCCTTAATCTTCTATACTTTGTGATACTCCTACATTTTAGGACCAGGGAAAGATTTTGAGGATAATATTCCAATTATTTAACCCAAGATTAAAGAAAGTTCTTCATTTTTAGTTATGTATAGACCAAAGTGTAAAACATGTTATATTAATAAATGAAGCTTTGGGAATTAGACAAAATCAATAGCTTCGGATAACTTTCCAAAATTGTATAAAGTTAAGAGGAATTCTGATACTTCTAACAGATTTGACTCAAGAATTTTAGAATAAAAGTGTCTTAACTTTACCATGTTTATTTTGAAGATAGCTAGAAGACTTAAAGAGAGATATAGATATATGAAACATGTATGTGAAACAGATAGCTGTAATGTTACCTCACAGAAAATATCATCCAATTTTATATTTTCTTACACATCTTTTCTTACATACCCTATTCCATTCAATTAGCTTGCTCTAATCTTTATCCTTAATAATATTCTTACACATCTTTTCTTACATACCCTATTCCATTCAATTAGCTTGCTCTAATCTTTATCCTTAATAATATAAATAACATTAATTTCATTTTATAATCACTATTAGCATTTAAGCACATATATTTACATAAGGGTCTATGAACAGATTTTGATTTCTGTTAGGTTTTTGTTTTGTTTTTAGAAGAATTGAAAGTAAGAATTGAAAATTTTCTTCAAGACCTTTGATGTTCTAATTTTTTTCCTTAAATATTTTAGCACAGTAAGCAGGATACTCATATTTTCGAGTCATTTTGCAATATTTTACTGCATATAATAAACATGTATTTTGCTTTGTCCATAAGCAAAGCACTTTTCTGGGTATTAGAATATACCTAGACTGTATATATATATTATATGTACGAATATACCCAGACTGCATATATATTATATACATTAGAATATACCCAGACTGCAAATATACTCATCCTTAAATTTAATACAATGCATATTATTCAAAGTGCTTTTTCTTCTCAAACACTAACATAATTTCTTTAACTTCCATATTCAATCTATTAGTATTTCTTGTAGGCTTCACTTTTCAAAATACAGCCAGAAGCTGGACATTTCATACTGCTTAGTACAAGTTGTCTAGTACAAGTACCCACTCAGTATACCCCCTGCAAATTACTAAAATAACTTTATATTTTATGTATTCTTTATTCTCATAAAAATGACTTTTTAAATATTTATATATAAATCACAGATCATTTTTCTCAAAATATTCCAACTACTTCCTATTAATTCAAATATCCATGTTTGTATCTAACTGGTTATCCATCTTTCAATATTCTAAGTATTATTGAAGTAAACATGGTAAAGTGAAGGCATTGATTTTTATTCTAACACTAAGGGTTTAATCTGTTAGAAATACCAGAAAATTTCCTCTCAATTTTATGCACTTTTGGAAATTCCCCCAGTGCTATTTAACTCATTGTTTCATGTGATGCTAAAAAGTACCACTGATTAATGCCAACTCTGCCATGGATACAATGTCCCACGTGACCAGATCTTGTTTACCTCTAGGGCCACTTTTCCTTTAACTCCAGAGGCACTGGACATGCTGGTGTCCCTTCAACATCTTAAGCTTGCGCCCTTACCAGTTTTCATGCCATCTTTCTCCGTGACCTCGAGAGTATTCCCTTTAGATCTGCGCGTGGCTTGCCCTTTCCCATTAAGGAGATCCCAGCTGAATCATCTCCTTGGAGAGATCTTCTACAACAACTCTGTCTAAAAGCCACTCTCCACTCCATCAAGCTCTCTTTTTCCAGCTTGACTGTCTCCATACTTATATTATCTGACTTACACATACTTCCATTATCTGGTTACATACAGTGACTGATTTATATGATGAGTGCCTTCTTAATTCCTTAGTGCCTGTCTTCCTTTCCTGTCTTGGGCTTATTACATCATATAGTTAAATTTTTAAATTCTACTGCATTGCCTTTTCCTCTGTAATACCTGCTTCATTTTCTTGGCTATTCCTCCATCAATTTAAATTTTTAACATTTAGAACTCAGTCTCAGCCTCTTTTCTCTTCTCATTAGTTTAGCTCAGGTGATTCCATGAGGTTTAGCTGATTTGGCTTTAAACTTTGTCAAGGCTTTCAACATCACTGACTAGCTGATATTTCAAAATGTAACTCAAGACTCATGTTACCAAATTCCTTCTTACGGCTATACATTGGCATTTCAATTTTAACATTTCTAAATGAAGCTGTTTATTCCATCTCAAATCAGTGTATTCCTTCACCATCCCTCCAATTTTCCCCATTCCCATAAATAGCACTCCATATATTCCATGGTTCAAGCCAAAAAAATCTGGAAATCCTGCCATTTTCTCTTTTCTGCAAACTGGTCCACCACTGAATACTTTAAGATTTATCTCCAAAATACACATTATATTTTAATACTTCTCCCCATGTCCATGACTATCACTTCCTCCATCTTCACTGTGATCACTCAACTCACATCGCTTTTCTCCACTCATGTAGTATCTTCCCATCCGCACCTCACCCTCTGCATTCCATTTCGCACATCACAAAAACAGAATATTCTTTTCTAGTACATCATGTCCCCCCTTGCTTAAACTCTTTAAAATGACTTTTCATTTTAAAAGAAAAAATATATTATAATCTGCTCCTCATGCCTGATAGCCCTGCATGGCCTGGTTCCTGTTTACCTCTCCATTTTTATTTCATTAATCTCTCTCCCTAAGTCACTAGGTTCCAACCATAATGGTTTCTTTTCTCTTCCTCCAAAGTTCCAAGTTCTTTCTGTCTAAAGGTCTTTCTATTTCTTTGTCCTCTGTATAAAAATTACCTTGCTTTTCAAATAACTGTAGGCATTAGTTCAAATATCATTTCCTGGGAGATGTGTTCCCAAACTATCATTCATTCATTCATTAAAAAATATGAATTGACCTTTTTCTCTGTGTCAAGCACTATGATCGGTGGGAAAATATTGATTTCTTTCCTTCTTGAAGCTTAGATTCTTTTAACAGTGATATAAAATCACTGCAGAATTTCTGTGTTCACAGTTACAGTTTTTCTCTTGGTAATTCCTGACTATTTAATAGAATGAAATTTTTTCCAATATGATTTCAAAAATTTAAGACGAGAGAGTGTAATTAAGAGGCTGGCTGACTTCATTTTTGTTGTTTGACCTCTGACATCTTCCATACACACTCTTCCTTTCTTTCCCCTCATCCCCACAGGTGTGCAAGGGAATAAGAAAGCTTCCTTTAGTTGTACAGGGGAAATTCAAATCATGCAAACTCTGTCCCTCTGGATCCCACCTTTTAACCTAAATAAAACAAACAAACAAACAAAAAAGGCAGAACCAACTGCCTGCATCTTTATCTTCCTACATGCTTTGTTTAGTACAGACCAGATTTGAGCCTTTCTTAGAGAATTCTTTGATTGTTTATGTTTCTTTCTATTTTCTGTCCCTTGGTGCCATCTTCCATAAACTGTGCAGACAACACTCAGCCCAGCACTCAGCAGAGGATGCTGAATGCTCTAATAAAACAACTGGCACTGTGAGCAGGATGCCCTGGCAATGATTCTCAATGTGATGTATCTTCAGTCTCTCCCTCCTGACTTATAAACTGAATTGACTACATACAATTCAGTGGGCCTGAATGGGATCAACCAATTGCTGAGCTTGTGTGATTGCGTTTGGGCTGTGTCTCTTTATGTTGGCTTGGCTAGGTTTTAGCAGCCTTACATTTATCCAACCTGAGTTGGCCCATATAAGTGAAGAAAAGCAGCAAAGAGCCTGACCTTGAAAGTAGAACTGGAGAAAAGAAAAAAAAAAACAAAAAGAGACTGAGTTGCTTAGAGAACATGAAATTACAGTGTGTCTGACCAGTCATTGAATCCTGTATTTCCAGAATACTATACATTAAGGAAGAGTGGATCTCCTATATAGCCATATAGTTATTAATACTCTGTGGCATTCAGATCCTAATAGTGTGGATAGAAAACTTTTGGGCTTTCCATCCTCCTCATTTCATGAAAGACTGACCCACATTGGGATTTCCCAAAGGAAAAATTACAAGAAAAATTCCCCTAAAATATACTGAGTTACAAAGTTATGAATAAAATTTCTGTAAGAAAAAAACTATGATAATGATCCAAGTTTGGTTTTACCATTAAAAATCCTAGGGTAAAATTCAAACTTTGGGATAAGGTTGCAGAACAAAGGAAAGGAGGGATAATTGGCTTTCTATTTAAGCCTCAAACCAGATATAATAAACTATTTATAATTAAATTTTTAGTTTTAAGGATATATCTTACTAAATGGGCCTTTTAAATTTGCAATCTGATCTAACATCCCAACAACATCAACTAATAAAAGCTAACAAATTATAACCCAGGCTATAAAATGTCCTAAAGGAAAGGATAATTAGTCCAGAGATTTCCCCTTTTAGTAGTCTAAGTAAGACAAAGTAAAAATGAATGTTACCAGACTATAAATTATCATAGTTCTAAAAAGCAGAGTGAAAAAGTTGGCTTAAAGCTCAATATTCAGAAAACTAAGATCATGGCATCTGGTCCCATCACTTCATGGCAAATAGATGAGGAAACAGTGGCTGACTTTATTTTAAGTGAGTAAGTAAGTGAAGTCGCTCAGTTGTGTCCAACTCTTTTCGACCCCATGGACTGTAGCCTACCAGGCTCTTCTGTTCATGGGATTTTCCAGGCAACAGTACTGGAGTGGATTGCTATTTCTTTCTCCAGTGGATCTTCCTGACCCAGGGATTGAACTCAGGTCTCCCACACTGTAGACAGACACTTTACCGTCTGAGCCACCAGGGAAGTCCAGGGGACTCCAAAATCACTGCAGATGATGGTTGCTGCCATGAAATTATTAAAGCATATTAAATATTAAAGCATATTAAAAAGCAGAGACATTACTTTGTCAACAATGTTCCATCTAGTCAAGGCTATGGTTTTGCCAGTGGTCATGTATGGATGTGAGAGTTGGACTATAAAGAAAGCTGAGCATCAAAGAATTGATGCTTTTGAACTGCAGTGTTGGAGAAGACTCTTGAGAATTCCTTGGACTGCAAGGAGATCCAACCAGTCCATCCTAAAGAAGATCAGTCCTGTGTGTTCATTGGAAGGAATGATGCTAAAGCTGAAACTCCAGTACTTTGGCCACCTGATGCAAAGAGCTGACTCATTTGAAAAGACTCTGATGCTGGGAGGGATTGGGGGCAAGAGGAGAAGGGGATGACAGTGGATGAGATGGCTGGGTGGCATCACCGACTCAATGGACATGAGTTGGGTAAACTCCTGGAGTTGGTGATGGACAGGGAGGCCTGACGTGCTGCGATTCATGGGGTCACAAAGAGTTGGACATAACTGAGCAACTGAACTGAACTGAACTGATGGCACTTCCTATAAATTTCTAACCGTATAAATTTTCTATTAACAAATAAACTCCAGTTAATTGGCCATTAGAAAATACTTTGCTGTGATATTTGGCCAACGTATTCCGCTCAGTGCCTTATTCAACAGCTTCTCAGTAACAATTTGCTTCTGCTTTTGCCTTTGCAGGGTAACTGTGCACTTTTACTTGGCAACTCATGATACCTGACTAGCACATCCACTATGCATAAGCTATGTAGACTATGCCTCCACCGTGCCCAGTCACCTCTCAGAATCCAGGTATGATTTGCGTCATATGACATGATTCCACCTCAGAATCCAGGGAATGATGTTCTTTATATATAAAAACACAGATATTTAGAAGTATATATATACATACATCTTAAAGACTGTTGTGAAAGTAAAAACATATAAGTTATTTTTCTTTCATGCCACCCTGGTCAAATCAATGAAGTAAAACCAAAATTTCTGACTTGGTATTTTTTAATTTTAGATTGAAGCAGGTTTTAAATTTATTTTCATTGTGATGAGCTCAGTTTTCCTTCAAAATAATAACTACCCTGCAGTGAGTTTTACAGAGCTGACAGATGTTTACAATATGCATAACCAGATACATACATAAACATTTAAGACTTCTATAGAAGTGCAATTGGAGTAGGGAGAGGAAAAGAAATGAAAAATAGCAGATTATTTCTTATTGAACTCATCCAGAAAGGGCATGAATTATACAACTTTAGGGTGCATTTGCCACTAGATTAATGGAAATTTATTCACAGAACTCCCTAGGAACAGAGATGAGCATATACTATTTACATTTCTCATTTTACATATTATAAATTTATACACATCAATAAGTTATATACCTAAAAGACCAGCAGGCAAACTTTCATCAGAAATGATCTTTTGATCTTATTTTGATGTTTAGTTACATGTGGAAATACACAGGATTTTAAAATGTTTACATCAAACCCCAAAAGTTACCTTGCGTGAAGAAAAGAGAAAATATATACTTATTATAAGACTTGATGCTACAGCAAATGGTTACTTTTGTTTCCATTGCAAACACTGCCTTTATTATTCCTCCATGCTGACGGACTCTTCTAGACCAAGGTCTGGATGTGAGAGAATTCTGAGGTTCATTTTAAAATTGATTCCTATCATTTTCTTATAACAATATTAAAAAGCAACTCTAGCTTTTCTTCTGCCTTTAGTATTGTCTATATCAACCATTGCTTTCTTATGGAGAAGTTGTCACAGGAATGAAAAATATATTCTAGAACTTTTCATCCCAAAGGTGTTGCAATCAAAGGAGCACTTGCTGTATATAGAGCTTCAGTTCAGTTCAGTTCAGTCACTCAGTCGTGTTCAACTCTTTGCGACCCCATGGATCACAGCATGCCAGGCCTCCCTGTCCATCACCAACTCCCAGAGTTCACTCAGACTCACGTCCATCAAGTTAGTGATGCCATCCAGCCATCTCATCCTCGGTCGTCCCCTTCTCCTCCTGCCCCCAATCCCTCCCAGCATCAGACTCTTTACCAATGAGTCAACTCTTCGCATGAGGTGGCCAAAGTATTGGAGCTTCAGCTTTAGCATCATTCCTTCCAAAGAAATCCCAGGGCTGATCTCCTTCAGAATGGACTGGCTGGATCTCCTTGCAGTCCAAGGGACTCTCAAGAGTTTTCTTCAACACCACAGTTCAAAAGCATCAATTCTTCGGTGCTCAGCCTTCTTCACAGTCCAACTCTCACATCCATACATGACCACAGGAAAAACCATAGCCTTGACTAGACGGACCTTAGTCGGCAAAGTATAATGTCTCTGCTTTTGAATATGCTATCTAGGTTGGCCATAACTGTTCTTCCAAGGAGTAAGCGTCTTTTAATTTCATGGCTGCAGTCACCATCTGCAGTGATTTTGGAGCTCCCCAAAATAAAGTCTGACACTGTTTCCACTGTTTCCCCATCTATTTCCCATGATGTGATGGGACCAGATGCCATGATCTTCATTTTCTGAATGTTGAGCTTTAAGCCTACTTTTTCACTCTCCACTTTCACTTTCCTCAAGAGGCTTTTTAGTTCCTCTTCACTTTCAGCCATAAGAGTAGTGTCGTCTGCTTACCTGAGACTAATTAACAATAAAAGATGTTTATAAATACATGGCTATTTTGTCAAAAGATTGGCAATCCTTTAACTTCAAAATTAAGCCACAAGTTAGCAAAAGAATATCAAGTGGTTGATCTCACAACTGTTAAGAGATTTTACTGATATTTAGTAGAATATTTCAGTTTGCTAGAATGTGGTCCTCATGACACCAAACCCAGAAGCTTGATTTTGAAAACTATGATGTGAATCATAAATTCTCACCAGCCATCTTTGAAACACCAATAGGGGTGGCAGTTGATATTTGAGGAAAAGATAGGAGATCATGATCAACACTTTGAAAATCTATGAAGGAGTCATCTCAGCAACATCTCAGTATATGTGGTTACAGTGGATTCTCTTTGAATAAGAAGGACAGAAATAATTTCTGAGCATCTGTAGATTCTTTCTTAGCTAAGATTATTGTATTAAGAACCCACAGTTTTCTCAAGTGCCTTTCCCAGAATTCTATAACCCTTGTTCCGTTTATGCTTATATATCCTTGAAAACAACTTATTCCTAGGAGAGAATATTGTAAATGTAGTTGTCAACTGAAGAATGTTACTTGCAACCTGTTCTATAAGAATTAGGTCAATAGCCACTGCAGTCGCTGACCTTCAATACACCCTGCAAGGAATCCAGAGTGTAATGAGGCACTCTGTGCTCTGGGAAGACTGGCGGAAGAGGCCTTCAGATAATTAGATATTTTCAGGAGAAATCTTTTGCATCTTCCCACTCCTAAAAATACACGAAAACCATTAACTCCTCATGACTAGTAGTAATTTTCTACTGAGATGTGCACTTGGATGCATGCACCCCCTTCAACCAAATCGCATATGTGCTAACCTCCCCACTGTCTCTTCAGAGGCTTTGCCAGAGCTATCTGAGAGACTGTTTCAGGGATTACAGTCCACAATAAGATACTGAGTAAACTTGACTCACAGCTTTTACATTGTGTTTGTTGCTTTTTTTTCTAGTTGTCACAGTGTTTTGAATTGTGATATTTTATCTGAGCAAATGATTTAACAGGCTTTTACTTTAACTTTCATGTTTCAGCAAGAACCAAGAAAATCTTACATGTTTAGATTTATATGGAAAAGAAAGAAACTGTTTGTGAGCCTCTGCTTGAATCAGAAGATATTGTGACATTATTCATGTGGAAAATATTTATGTGAAAATAACAAACAAATAAAATTAAACCATGTTGTTTTGGTAACCACTTCAGTGTATTATATGACAGTTGTGTGGTAACTGATATATTATGTGGCAATTGCTTTTCCCAAACAGCTAAATATTTTCCATATATTGCTTCTTTTTCCAAATGAAAAAATGCAAACAGCTCTAGAAAGTTTGGGAAATAAAAAAAATGCTTTTGACCTCTAGATCAAACAATTTTATTAATATTTAGTAACATGAACATCCAAAAAAGAGCCATCAGCATGTTTTCTGCATTCCCTTATTTTATGTGAATAATAAATCAACCACATATTCAAAACAAATATGTCCTTGTACAGTATTATAACCTTTCCTTAATTCACAGATAACTGAGAAAATATATTAACTAGTAATTTACAACTCTCTGTAAAACAATATTGTAATATGTTTCATTCAAATCTTTAACTTAATCATTGTGATGCTTAGTCAGAAAACATTTTAAGAAAATTTTCACAAATATGTTCACAAGTTTAAGACATAATAAAGTCTCCTAGACCTAAATATGAGTCAACTATTTAATCTCTCTCTTAAGTATAGAAATTATCAACAGATTAAAGAATAATTCCAAAGTCTTGACCCAATGTACTTTTCAAAGTCAGACTTCTTGTTTAACTACACATAAAGTGGAAAATGTTTTTTATGTAAGAAAATCATGTATGTTATCCCTACCTAGAACCCTACCAGCAGATCCATATATATTAGATAAATTGTTAAAGATTTTGAATTCTCTTCCCCAGGACATTTTCAGGGAAAATAAATCAATACACTTGACCGGTCTTGTTGGGTAGATGATCTCTACTTCTGGGCATGTGTGGAGGAACAAGTCTCTTCCAACTCACTCAACACGTATTTGTTGAGCAATAACTATGGGCCAGGTACTCTGTGCTGTTACACAGTGAAAAAACAGACATGATGCCTAAAGCTATCTTACCTGGGGATTGGGAGATTTGAAAGCTGCAGAGAGGATAAAATAGACACTGAGTAGGGAAGAGATGTTTGAATAATATCTGTTTCAAGCCAGAAAGAAACCTCTATCAACAGAATTTTTTTTAATATTGTAAATAACAAAAATTATTTTCAGCCATTTGGGGAAAATATACTTTGCTCCTGAATAAAGGAGAGTTTTGCTTTTAGATACAGACACTTCATATTTCTGCTTATAATTTTGAATCCTTTTATCCTTCAAATTTATAGAGTGGTCATAAGGCATGATCACTTCTAGTTACTGATACTCCCTTCTAGCCTATATGACCATTTCAGTGCCTGTTCTTAAAATATATGAACATGGTTTGAATGCAACAACAGATATTGTATTTTTTCATGGATATAAAAAATTAAGCAATGTAGATCAAATAAAAAATGATATGTTACTTTTTTACTAAGTCACTTCAATGGGCTTGAAATTTCATAGCAATTCAAATTAAATATCAAAGTAATTCTTTGCTGAAAGCCATTTATTAAGGTCTACTTTAACTTAAGAATAATGCAATTTTTCTCTCAAATTTTCATATGTGAAATTTGTCTCATGTAATCATGAAGTCATAGTTTCTAGAAAAGGAAGCTTCACGGCATGTTCAAAGGATGGACTGTTTCACAACCCATACTGCAACTAGCTCAGTTCCATCAGAACTGTCATCTCTCATTTTGTCCACTAAGAATTTAGCTTCATGCTAAAGTGTATTCTTGTGTAATTGGCATTGCAAGAACTCTAAAAGCATGGTGGGCAAAACTTTGCAGAATCCTCTTAAGCTGGAATGTACAGATGGTTTAATCCAGAGTATCAGGTCCTTATCAAAAGTAAAACTATATTACCTGTATAGTATAATAAGGAGAAATCACACATTTTCTTAAAGCATTAATAAAAAGACCTGAATCTTATCTGGTGCCTTCCAATACATCAGGAATCCAGCAAACTTTGATCACTGTCTTTCTAAATTTAAATCATTCAATCTTAGTATTATGTATTGGATAGCAGTCCATCATCAGAATAACATACTTAGCTGAAAAGGGTTACAGTGCTGCATACAGGACCCCTGAGCTGCAATACTTAATAGTCAGCCAAGGCTTTCAGAAGAGGGGAAATTGGGGGGTGGGAGGTGGAGTGTGGAGCGTTGGCAGAGAATAGTTCCTGAATTGAACTCTAATAAAAGAGTATCTAAGGATCTATTATATAGACAAAATTAAGCTCACAATATGTTTTCCCTGTAGTCACAGTGTTGTTATATGTGTGTGAATTATTTTTACATCAAAATGATTTTAGGAGAACCATGCACTTGTCAATTTGTCACTGGCCCCATCATTTCTTGTTGTCCTACATACAGCCTAAATCATATAATTATGTTCTTTAGTGGCCTCTTAGGGGGCTTCCCTGGTGGCTCAGACGGTAAAGCGTCTGGCTACAATGCAGGAGACCCGGATTTGATCCCTGGGTTGGGAAGATCCCCTGGAGAAGGAAATGGCAGCCCACTCCAGTACTCTTGCCTGGAAAATCCCATGGATGGAGGAGCCCTGTAGGCTACAGTCTATGGGGTTGCAAAGAGTCAGACATGAAAGAGCAGCCACTTGAGTTTCTGATTCATGCTCTACACAAACTATCCTACTTCTTATTTGAAATATTTCTTTCTGAAAGCTGAGAAGTTCTTTCACCCAAAAATTTAGATTAAGGCTGCTTCTGAGTTTCATTTAGACGTGAGCTGGTTTATCCTTAATTTGCCTATTTGATTGCTGTTTGCAGTGCCACAAATTCAAAATTTGTACCATATCTTGCCCCCTCTTTTATGATGTGCTATCATTTAGTTTCTCTGAGAATGGTTATACTCTTGTAAATCACTGCTCTGATTACAGATAATAATGAACGTGATCATATAACCAAGATTTGAATATATTTGAGTTGAAAGATTATAAGTATCACTCTGTCTCAGTGGAGCATATAAAGTATGTATTTGTCACACAGGGTCAAGAAGCCTTTTGTCTGGGTTTACAGAAATCAGTTGCCCATGGATATCCCTTGGTCACCCAAGACTGAAGAGTTTAAGCAGTTTGCCATTTAGAACTGAAATACTTTACCAATGGACCTGCTGTGAGTGAAATTGACTTAGATTACAAAATCCACAGTCACAGCAAGGGTCAGGGGCAAAATCGCATCACTGTTTCAGAGCATCTCCTGCTAGCTACAGGCCAGTAGGAAAAGAAAACAGAGAAGACAAAAGGGCAGAAAATAAACAACAGAAACCTCAAGGATAACAACTATGAAAAAGGTGTTATGTGTTTGAAGCATCTAAATTCTGCTTCACTGGAGAGGTTGCTGGCATTTAATTACTACCTGATCTTTTGTCTAAGATTTGGTTTGCGCAGTTTTGTAAAAATTGCTATACTATAAAATTTCAAGAATTTTCTAAAACACTAATCATGTGATTTTCAATACTTCTTTAGTTGGCATAGTAAATTAAGAATAGGGACACTCAAAGGAAATATGCAATGTGGTCAGTGCCTTCCTGTTGACAATACAACAAGCAAAACAGCGCCAATTATGATAATTTATTTTCAAGAACCCCATAGGGTAATTTATTTTGTGTGCATGTGCATTCTCATACATGTGTATATACATATACACAGAGCTTGTTTTCATACATAATAGTCCTGTGGACACTGGTTCTTATTGCTCAATTAGACTAGACTTTTGCAAGTCTTTAGTGACAATTTCCTGCTTTGAATATCATCTTGCTAATAGGCCCGAAATGTTTATCACTGGGCGACAGTGGTGCTGTCCCTTCTTTAAGCAAGAACATCATTATATCTCCTAAGGTGTCTAGTTTTTCCAAGAATCTAAGTGCTGTCTTTAAAATAAAGGTCCGAAGACCACACTCATCATAATCGTCTAGAATGGATAATAGAAATGCATTTTCCCCCAAACTTCTCTATCACAATCTCTGGGATTAGGCAGTGAAATCTTTATTATAAACGCCCCACATGATCCCTATAGACACCATATTTTCAGAATTGATAATCTAAGATATCTAATCACAGTTTTAATCTAAGATTGCATTGTAATATTAAATATAAAAGCAATTTGAAAAAAATAATATATACTTTCAATTAAATGTTAATTGTTAACCTGCCTCAAAGACTTTATTTATCCACTTATTCATAAAACTATCATGCTGATACAGGTCTTTTTACTTTTACAATTAAATAAATATATGAAATATACATTTTTATCCATAGATATTTGCTCCAAACTGCTGAGGAAAAAAGAGAAGCAAAAGGCAAAGGAGAAAGGGAAAGATATACACAACTGAATGCAGAGTTTCAGAGAACAGCAAGGAGAGATAAGAAAGCTTCCTAAGCGAACAATGCAAAGAAATAGAGGAAAATGATAGAATGGGAAAGACTAGAGATCTCTTTAAGAACATTGGAGATACCAACGGAACATTTCATGCAAAGATGGGCACAGTAAAGGACAAAAATGGCAAAGACCTAACAGAAGCAGAAGAGATTAAGAGGTGGCAAGAATACCCAGATGAACTGAACACAAAAGCTCTTAATGATCCAGATAACCACAATGGTGTGGTCATTCATCTAGAGCCAAACATCCTAGAGAGTGAAGTCAAGTGGGCCTTACTATGAAAAAAAATAGTGGAGGTGATGGAATTCCAGCTGAGCTATTTCAAATCCTAAAAGATGATGCTGTGAAAGTACTGCACTCAACCTGTCAGCAAATTTGGAAAACTCAGCAGTGGCCACTGGACTGGAAAAGATCAGTTTTCATTCCAATCCCAAAGAAAGGCAATACCAAAGAATGTTCAAAATACCACAGAATTGTATTCACTTCAAATGCCAAGAAGGTTATGCTCAAAACCATTCAAGTTAGGCTTCAGCAGTATGTGAACCAAGAAATTTCAGAAGTACGAGCTGGATTGAGGGAAAGCAGAGGGACCAGAGATCAAACTGCCAACATCTACTGGATCATAGTAAAAGCAAGATAATTTTTTAAAAAATCTATTTCTACTTCACTGACTACACTAAGGCCTGTGTGGATCACAACAAGCTGTGGAATATTCTCAATCAGTTGTGAATACCAGACCATATTACCTGCCTCCTGAGAAATCTGTACGCAAGTCAAGAAGCAACAGTTAGATAAGGACATGAAACAAAATTGGTCTGGTACAAAATCAGGAAAGGAATATGTCAAGGCTGCACATTGTCACCCTGCTTACTTAACTTATATGCAGAGTACATCAGAAAAATTCTGGGCCGGATCACTTGCAAGCTGGAATCAAGATTGCCAAAAGAAATATTAACAACCTCAGATATGCAAGTGGAACATTTTTAACGGCGAAAGTGAAGAGGAATTAGCAGCCTTGTGAGGAAGGTGAAGGAGGATGCTGAAAAAGCTGGCTTAAAAAAATAATAATAAAAGAAAACCCAACATTCAAAAAATGAAGATCATGGCATCTGGTTCCATCACTTCATGGCAAATGAGGAAAAAGTGGAAACTGTGTCAGATTTCACTTCTTGGGCTCCAAAATCAATGCAGATGGTGACTGCAATTCAGTTCAGTTCGTTGTTCAGTTGTGTCCGACTCTGCAACCCCAAATTTTGTGACTGCAGCCATAAAATTTAAAGATCACTGGTCCTGGGAAGAATGGCTATGACAAACTTAGACAGTGTATTAAAAAGCAGAGACATCACTTTGCTGACAAATGTCCATATAGTCAAAGCAATGGTTTTTCCAATAGCCATGTGTGGATGTGAGAATTGGACCATAAAGAAGACTGAGAGCCAAAGAATTGACGCTTTCAAACTGTGGTGCTGGAAAAGACTCTTGAGAGTCCCTTGGACAGCAAGAAGATCAAATTAGTCAATCCTAAAGGAAACCGACTGTGAATATTCATTGGAAGAATTAGTGCAGAAGCTGAAGTTCCAATATTCTGGCCACCTGACGCAAAGATCCAACTCATTAGAAAAGACCCTCATGCTGGGAAAAATAGAGGGAAAGAGGAGCAGGGGGCAACAGGATGAGATATTTGGGTGGCATCACTGACACAATGGGCATGAATTTGAGCAAACTCGGGGAGATAGTGAAATACAGGGAAGTCTGGAGTGCTGCAGTTCATGAGGTCGCAAAGTCAGACATGACTTAACAACTGAACAGCTAACAACAATGGATCCATTAACCTTTTCAAATCTCTGGAGTTCTTTGGCTTGTTGTTTAGGAACTACTATTGCAAACTGCAAATTATTTCACGCCTATGCTGCACCAAATAATATTTACCCATTCTTCATATCTGTAACTAATCATAGCTATGCAATATTCATATATCAGGGAGAAAGAAATGTATTCTGGTATATGTTCCTCTGTGAGTTTTCTTAAAGTTGGAGAAATAATTTTGAGGAGAGTCAGTGACTATAAATTGTTAACATTAATTTCTAGAATTCTATTTTGACATCTTAAGTAAATAGTTCTAAATTCAAATGATTCCATTTTGGTAATAAATTTGCATGAATAATGTTATAAAATAAATTAGGTATTTTCCATGATATATCAGTACTTGCTTATTTATAAAATATATAAGTAAAAAAATAAAAATATAATTAAAGGGCCTCTATTTCCACCATTCTATGATGACCAGTGTTATTTGGGGAGATTTTCTAGTATTCTTGAATTTTTTTCTTTAAAAAGTATTAACATACCATAAGTATATTCTGTATATTATATTGTCTATATTTCCTATAGTATTATAGATTATTTGGTATTATAATGACTGTATCTCTTAAAGAATATTCTCCATCATAGTTTGCTTAAGCATTATTGCATTTTTAAGTATATACATGGTTTCCAATATTTCAAAGTAATAAATAATACTGAAATGAATTTCAGGCTTAACGTACTGTATAAATTTTGTATTGTCTCCTTTGGGCAAATTTATAGGAGTAGAAATATTAGTCAAGGGACATAAAATATTAAGGCTTTTGATACTTACTTGGAAATTGTTTCTCTGAGCTTTTATTGGCTATCTGGATGGTGATATGAAAATATATATCAGAATATTTAAAATGTCTTTGTCATTTAACTTGACTATAAGGCATTCGTAATAAAATTAATAATGAATAGGCTAAAATATTGGAGCTATTTATTGATTTTAATCAGAAAAAAAATGACAATAAGAAATGGTTACCTTAAATTCAGAAATAAAGCTATATAACATTTTATAGCCAACAAAATATTCTTGAAGCAAAAAAAATAACAAAATTGTTTTTGATAGTGTTAGCATAAAAACTTGTTGAATACACACATGGTTATATATGTTCACGGTTTTATATATATATGACTATATTTATATATATATACAGCATTGTTTAAATACATACAAATATTTATTATATATTCACATCATTATTATCATACATATATATATTATTATATATTCATTATTACTTATATAGACCTGATAGAAGCATATGCATTTTAAATGTTACTTTCAAGTTTTTATATGTCTGTATTTACATGTCATAATAGATGTTATAATCAGAAAATACAACTATATAAAGTTTGCCAGCTTCGTTTACACTAGCTTTGAGTGAAAATGTCATTTTCCTTGGCTTACAAGCCATGAATCTATTTTTCAAACTAAACGTACTTTTAAATAATTGTACACTTCATGTAATGAGGCAAATTACGTGCTCTAAATTTAAGACAGTAGTACTGGCAGGTGCATACATATAATTTTTTTTCAATTGAGAAATCTTGCTGAAAGGGCATCTCATAAGATAATTCAACTCTTTACCCAAAAGGTCAAAATTGGTGACTTTGCCTTGGCAAAACATATTTACAAAACAGACTGCTACTATAAGAAGCCTATGTGCTTCTTTCATGAGTGGTAGATGACAGTGGATGGGGCATTCATTAACCAGATTAATGGCTGGAAGTGAAATTCACTCAATCGTGTCTGACTTTTTGTGACTCCATGGACTATACATTCCACGGGATTTTCTAGGCCAGAATACTGGAGTAAGTAGCATTTCTCTTCTCCAGGGATCTTCCCAATCCGGGGATCAAAATCCAGGTCTCCTGCATTGTGGGCAGATTCTTTACCAGCTGAGCCACAAGGGAAGCCCAGATTATTGTCGGATAAGATGATATTTCACTTCATTCGGGGTGAAAATAGATATATATGTGTTTTCTTAGAGGGGAAAAATCACTCGTTTTCTCTTTGCATTATGCTTAATAACCCCATGTGTGCTATGTGCTTAGTTGTTCAGTGATGTCTGACTCTTTGGGACCCCATGGCCTGTAGTCTGCCAGGCTCCTCTGTCCAAGGGGATTCTCCAGGAAGAATATTGAAGTGGGTTGCCATACATTCCTCCAGAGGATCTTCTCAACCCAGGGATTGAGCTGAGGTCTTCCTATTGCAGGGGGATTCTTTACCATCTGAGCCACCAGGGAAGCCCATGAATACTGGAGTGGGTACCCATCCCTTCTCCAGGGGATCTTCCTGAGGTCTCCTGCATTGCAGATGGATTCTTTAGCAGCTCAGCTACCAGGGAAGCCCAATAACCCCATATCTTTTAGCAAATAAACTTTGCCATATGTAGAAAATTTTTATAATATATATAGCATAATTTTTATTATTTTCAAGTTATTTCATAGTTGCTAACAAATTGAGTCAACCTGAATTTCATTAAAAGGACCAATGCAGAAGCTCCAATACTTTTGCCACTCACGCAAAGAGCCAGCTCGTCAAAAAAGACCTTGATGCTGAGAAAGACTGAGGGTAGGAGGAGAAGGGGCTGACAATTTATGACACGGTTGGATGGCATCATCGACCCAATGGACATGAATTTAAGCAAACTCCAAGAGACGGTGAAAGACAGGGAAATATAGCTTGCTCAAATCCATGGGGTCACAGAGTTGGATATGACTGAGTGACTGAACAAAAACAAATTGAAATAAATACAAAAATCAGTAAGATACTAAGTATATATTACAAATTAGAAATACAATTTTGAAGTCATCTTTGCAAAATACTTTGGAAAAACCTGTTATATTCAAAGTACCTCACAGTTATCATTTCAGAGATATAGCATATTAAATGGCATTAATTTCTATGCATGCTTACTAAACTATATTAGACCTTTCAAAATAAATTAAAATGTACTGATAAAACAGCCAAAGATGGGGAAGCTCTATACAGTCAAAAAAAAAAAAAAAGACTGGGAGCTGACTGTGGCTTGGATCATGAACTCCTTATTGCCAAATTCAGACTTAAATTGAAGAAAGTGGAGAAAACCACTAGACCAGGTATGACCTAAATCAAATGCCTTATGACTATATAGTGAAAGTGAGAAACAGTTTTAAAGGACTACATCTGATAGAGTGCCTGATGAACTATGGACAGAGGTCCATGACATTGTACAGAAGACAGGAATCAAGACTATCCCCAACAAAAAGAAATGGAAAAAAGAAAAATGGCTGTCTGGGGAGGCCTTACAAATAGCTGTGAAAAGAAGAGAGGCGAAAAGCAAAGGAGAAAAGGAAAGATATAAGAATCTGAATGCAGAGTTCCAAAGAATAGCAAGGCGAGATAAGAAAGCCTTCCTCAGCAATCAATGCAAAGAAATAGAGGAAAACAATAGAATAGGAAAGACTAGAGATCTCTTCAAGAAAATTAGAGATACCAAGGAAACATTTCATGCAAAGATGGGCTCAATAAAGGGCAGAAATGGTAGGGACCTAACAGAAGCAAAAGATATTAAGAAGAGGTGGCAAGAATACATAGAAAAACTGTACAAAAAAAATCTTCACAAGCCAGATAATCACGATGGTATGATCACTCATCTAGAACCAGACATCCTGGAATATGAAGTCAAGTGGGCCTTAGAAAGCATCACTACAAAAAAGCTAGTGGAGGTGATGAAATTCCAGTTGAGCTATTTCAAATCCTAAAGGATGATGCTGTAAAACTGCTGCACTCAATATGCCAGCAAGTTTGGAAAACTCAGCAGGGCTGGAAAAAGTCAGTTTTCATTCCAACCCCAAAGAAAGACAATGCCAAAGAATGTTCAAACTATTGCACAATTACACTCATCTCACACGCTAGTAAATTGATGGTTAAAATTTGCCAAGCCAGGCTTCAGCCATATGTGAACCGGGAACTTCCAGATGTTCAAGTTGGTGTTAGAAAAGGCAGAGGAACCAGAGATCAAATTGCCAACATCTGCTGGATCATCAGAAAAGCAAGAGAGTTCCAGAAAAACATCTATTTCTGCTTTATTGACTATGTCAAAGCCTTTGACTGTGTGGATCACAATAAACTATGGAAAATTCTTCAAGACATGGGAATACCAGACCACCTGACCTGCCTCTTGAGAAACCTATATGCAGGTCAGGAAGCAACAGTTAGAATTGGACGTGGAGCAACAGACTGGTTCCCAATAGGAAAAGGAGTACATCAAGGCTGTATATTGTCATCCTGCTTATATAACTTATATGCAGAGTACATCATGAAAAATGCTGGGCTGGAGGAAGCACAAGCTGGAATCAAGATTACCAGGAGAAATATCAATAACCTCAGATATGCAGATGATACCACCCTTATGGCAGAAAGTGAAGAAAAACTAAAGAGCCTCTTGATAAAAGTGAAAGAGGATAGTGAAAAAGTTGGCTTAAAGCTCAACATTCAGAAAACAAAGATCATGACATCTGGTTCCATCACTTCATGCCAAATAGATGGGGAAACAGTGGAACAGTGGCTGACTTTATTTTTTGGGCTCCAAAATCACTGCAGATGGTGATTGCAGCCATGAAATTAAAAGATGCTTACTCCTTGGAAGGAAAGTTATGACCAACCTAGAGAGCATATTAAAAAGCAGACATTACTTTGTCAACAAAGGTCTGTCTAGTCAAAGCTATGGTTTTTCCAGTGGTCATGTATGGATGTGAGAGTTGGACTATAAAGAAAGCTGAGCACCGAAGAACTGATGCTTTTGAACTGTGGTGTTGGAGAAGACTCTTGAGAGTCCCTTGGACTGCAAGGAGATCCAACCAGTCCATCCTAAAGGAGATCAGTCCTGGGTGTTCACTGGAAGGATGGATGTTGAAGCTGAAACTCCAATACTTTGGCCACCTGATGCGAAAAGCTGACTCATTTGAAAAGACCCTGATGCTGGGAAAGATTGATGGCAGGAGGAGAAGGGGATGACGAAGATATGATGGTTAAATGGCATCACTGACTCAATGAACATGAGTTTGGGCGGACTCTGGGAGTGGTGGTGGACAGGGAGGCCTGCCGTGCTGTGGTTCATGGGGTCGCAAAGTGTTGGACACGACTGAGCTTCTGAACTGAACTGAACTGATAAAATATCTACTTCAAAGAGGTGCACTCTAACTTGCTACTTATGAACAAGGTTCTATGCTTTAAGCAGGCAAATAAATGCCTTCACTTCTCATTTTGAATCTATTAGTGATTATAATAAATTTTACTATGTTCTTAGGAAATAATTGCAGAATTTTTAATAAGCCCTCATAGTTTCACTTTTGGTATTCTCATAAGCACCAGAAGAGCTTTCCACAGAAAACATTGATGAGATTTTTCTCATATGAAAATTAGACTTTCATACATTTTATATAGCTTTTTAAAAATTGTGTTTTTCTTTTAGGATGTTATTTAATTGTATAAAAGTTAGATTATTAATACTAATTATATATAAGTAGAATAATCATGTTTCAAGTTAAAAGTAGAGAACCAAGTTGGACTCAAATGAGCAAACTGACATTTCTCAAAGAATGCATAACCTATAGGTTTACTTCTCTTTTCCACTGACATTAATACAAACAAACCGTATGTTTAATTATTGTTATTATTAATATAATATGTGATATTAATTTCTTCTACATTCCAGGAAATTTTAATGTTTGCATGCATCAAATCTCATTATATTAAAAATTCTTTCACTTTTCTACATATTACAGTGAAGACCCATAAGTTTTTCATATAAAACAGACTTTGATCACAAAACAGTGTTTTGGGGGGGCTTTGCGGGGGGTGATTGATAACAAGCTATTTTTATTGGTCAAATATTTCAAATGCAGTATATATGAACTTGTCAATATCATCTTTTAATATGATAACGATTTTAAGTAGTACATGCTACTGAATGTTTCATTTCAGTGGGTTTTATTTTAGAAATTCATTGTGTTTCCTATTCATGCCAGTTACCGTTGCCTTCTCTTGTGACTGTCCCTTCACTAAAGAAGACAGACTCTAGCGCAGACAGAAGAGCTTGAATGTGTAGGTGATAGTCATTCTATCCTACTAAATTGTGTTTTGTGTGTGTATATGTGCTGAGTTCCTCAGTCATGTCTGACTTTGCAAATCTTGGGACTGAAGCCTGCTAGGCTCCACTGTCCATAGGATTTTCCAGGCAAGAATACTGGGATGGGTTGCCAAATTCCTCCTCCAGAGGATCTTCTCATCTCAGGGATTGAACCTAGGTCTCCTGTGTCTCCTACATTGCAGATGGCTTCTTTACTGCTGGGCTGTCAAAGAAGCCCCTTCTAAATTATAGTCTTGTCAATCACTTCCATTTTTCCCCCTACTTTTTTTTTTTCTATTAAAATATATATATATATAAATTTTAACAATATTGTGTTGGTTTTTGCCATACAACTTTGCAAATCAGCCATAATTGTACATGCATCCCTCCCCTCTCCTCCCTCCATCGCATCCCTCCAAGTACAGGGAGCACCAGACTCTGCTCCTTGTGCTACACAGCCTCTTCTCACCAGCTATCCGTTTCACACCTGATAGTGTATATATAGAGCTTCCCAGGTGGCGCTAGCAGTAAAGAACCTGCCTGCCAACGCAGGAGACTTAAGAGACTCAGGTTCCATCCCTGGGTGGGGAAGATCCCTGGGAAAGGAAATGGCAACCCACTCCACTATCCTTGCCTGGGGAAGCCAATGGACAAAGGAACCTGGTAGTCTATGGTCCGTAGGGTCACAGAGAGTCAGACATAACTGAAGTGACTTCACACAGTGTGTATATGCTGATGCTGTATTCTCCATTCATTCCACTCTCTCCCTCCCCAGCTGTGTTGTCCAGTCCACTCTCTACATCTACATCTCCATTCTTTCCCTGCAAATGGGTCCATCAATTGGAGAAGGCAATGGCACCCCCTCCAGTACTCTTGCCTGGAAAGTCCCATGGACGGAGGAGCCTGGTGGGCTGCAGTCCATGGGGTCACCAAGAGTCAGACGCGACTGAGCGACTTCAATTTCACTTTTCACTTTCATACATTAGAGAAGGAAATGGCAGCCCACTCCAGTGTTCTTGCCTGGAGAATCTCGGGGACGGGGGAGCCTGGTGGGCTGCCGTCTATGGGGTCGCACAGAGTCGAACACGACTGAAGTGACTTAGCAGCAGCAGCAGCAGGTCCATCAATATCATTTTTTCTAGATTCCATATATATGCACTAATATACTGCATTTGTTTTTCTCTTTCTGACTTACTTTGCTCTGTATAACAGGCTCTAGGTTCATCCACCTCACTAGGACTGACTCAAATTTGTTCTTTTTTATGGCTGAGAAATGCTGGTGTTGCTGTTCAGTCACCAAGTCATCTCTGATGCTTTGCGACCATATGGTCTGCAACACTCCAGGCCTCCCTGTCTCTCACAATCGAACAGAGTTTGCCCAAATTCATGTCCATTCAATTGGTGATGTCATTAAACCACCTCATTCTCTGTCGCTCCCTTCTCCTTCTGCTTTCAATCCTTCCCAGCGTCAAGGTCTTTTCCAGTGACTTGGCTCTTTGCATCAGGTAGCCAAATTATTGGAACTTCACCTTCAGCATCAGTCCTTCCAATGAACATTCAGGATTCATTTCCTTTAGGATTGGCAGGTTTGATCTCCTAGCAGTCTGAGGGGCTCTCAGGAGTCTTTTCCAGCACCACAGTTTAAAAGCATCAGTTCTTTGGCTCTCAGCTTTCTTCACGGTATAACTCTCACATCTGTACATGACTACTGCAAAGACCATTGCCTTCACTATACGGACTTTTGTTGGCAATGTGATGTCTTTGCTTCTAATACACTGTTTGGGTTTTGTCAGAGCTTTTTAAATTAGCAATCATCTTCTAATTTCATGGCTGCAGTCACCATCTGCCTTGATTTTAAAGCCCAAAGAAAGAAATCTGTCAACCGCTTCCATCTTGTCCCCTTCTATTACCATGAAGTGATGGGACTGGATGCCACAATGTCAGTTTTTTTTTAATATTGAGTGTAAGCTGCCTTTTTCACTCTCCTCTTTCACCCTCATCAAGAGGTTCTTTAGTTCCTCGTCACTTTCTGCCATTAGAATGGTATCATCTGCCTATCTGAAGTTGTTGATATTTCTCCTGGCAATCTTGACTTTAGCTTGTGATTCATCCAGCCAGGCATTTCTCATGATGGACTCTGCATAGAAGTTAAATAAACAGGGTGACAATATATAGCCTCGATGTACTCCTTTCCCAGTTTGGAACCAGTCTGTTGTTCCATATCTGGTTCTAACTGTTGCTTCCTGATCTGCATACAGGTTTCTCAGGAGGCAGGTAAGATGATCTGGTATTCCCGTCTCTTAAAGGATTTTCCAAAGTTTGTAGTGATCCACAAAGGCTTTAGCGCAGTCAATGAAGCAAAAGCAATATTTTTCTGGATTCCTTTGCTTTTTCTATGATCCAATGGATGTTGGCGATTTGATTTCTGGTTCCTTTGCCTTTTCTAAACCCAACTTGCATATTCTGAAGTTCTTGATTCAAGTACTGCTGAAGCCTAGCTTGAAGGATTTTGAGCATAATCTTATTAGCATATGAAGTGAGTGCAACTGTCCGTTAGTTTAAACATTCTTTACTATTGCCATTCTTGGAAATCGATTTGAAGTTGGACCTTTTCCAGTTCTGTGGCCACTGCTGGGTTTTCCAAATTTGCTGACATATTGAGTCCAACACTTTAATAGCATGATTGTTTATGGTTTGAAATAGCCCTGCTAGAATTCCATCACCGTCATTAGCTTTATTGGCAGCAGTATTTCCTAAGGCCCACTTGACTTCACACTTCAGGATATCTGGCTCAAGATGAGTAACCACACCATTGTGGTTATCTAGGTCATTAAGATCTTTTTTATACAGTTTTTCTTTGTATTCTTGCCATCTCCTCAGCTTCTACTAGTTCTTTACTGTTTTTGCCATTTACTGTGTCCATCTTTGGATGAAATGTTCCTTTGATATCTCCAATTTCCTTGATAAGATCTCTAGCTTTCCCCTTCTGTTGTTTTCCTCTATTTCTTTGCATTGTTCATTGAAGAAGGTCTTGTCTTTCCTTGCTATTCTCTGGAACTCTGCATTCAGGTGGGTAGACCTTTCCCCTTCTGCCTCCATTGCATATATGTATCACGTCTTCTTTATCCATTCATCTGCTGATGTCCATTCTAGGTGGGTTACAAGTCCTGGCTATTGTAAATAGTGTTCCTATGAACATTAAGGTACATGTATGTTTTTTGATTATAGTTTCCTCAGGGTATATGCCCAGTACTAGGGTTGCTGGGTCATGTGGTAGATTTATTACTAATTTTGTTTTGTTTTTTTAAGGAATCTCCGTACTGTTCTCCATAATGGCTATAACAGTTTACATTCCCACAACAGCATACGAGGGTTCCCTTTTCTCCACATTCTCTCTAGCATTTATCATGGCCATTGTGACTGGCATTAGATACTGCTGCTGCTGCTGCTAAGTCGCTTCAGTCGAGTCTGACTCTGTGTGATCCCATAGACGGCAGCCCACCAGGCTCCCCCATCCCTGGGATTCTCCAGGCAAGAACACTGGAGTGGGTTGCCATTTCCTTCCCCAATGCATGAAAGTGAAAGTGAAAGTGCAGGCACTCAGTTGTTTCCCACTCTTCACGACCCCATGGACTGCAGCCTACCAGTCTCCTCTGTCCATGGGATTTTCCAGGCAAGAATACTGGAGTGGGGTGCCATTGCTTTCTCCAGGCATTAGGTAATACCTCATCATAATTTGGATGTGCATTTTTGTAATAATTAATGATGTTGAACATCTTTACATTTATTCAACATTTGCACGTCCTCTTTTGAGAAATATCTGCTTAGGTCTTCTGCCCACTTTTGACTGGGCTGTTTGTTTTCCTAATATTGAGCTGTATGAGGTGCTTACAAACTCTTGAGATTAATACTTTGTCAGTTGTTTTATTTGCAATTGTTTTCTCCCATTCTAAGGTTTGTCTTTTAATCTTGTTTATTTTTTTCCTTTGGTATGCAAAAGCTTTTAAGTTTAATTAGGCCCTATTTGTTTATGTTTGTTTCTATTTCCATTACTCTAGGAGGTGGGTCAAATTGGATGTTGCCGTGCTATATGCTCAAAGAGTGTACTGCCTATGTTTACCTTAGTGTTAAGCAACATATTCAGTGATGACATTAACTTTTTTTTTCAAGATATGTACCATAAATAAAAGAACTAGTATGTATGTGTACATGTGCTTAAAATAATACCTGCCACATGGCAAGTGTTCAGTTCAGTTCAGCCGCTCAGTTGTGTCTGACTCTTTGCAACCCCATGAATTGCAGCACGCCAGGCCTCCCTGTCCATCACCAACTCCCGGAGTTCACTCAGACTCATATCCATTGAGTCAGTGATGCCATCCAGCCATCTCATCCTCTGTCATCCCCTTCTCCTCCTGCCCCCAGTTCCTCCCAGCATCAAAGTCTTTTCCAATGAGTCAGCTCTTCGCATGAGGTGGCCAAAGTACTGGAGTTTCGGCTTTAGCATCAGTCCTTCCAAAGAAATCCCAGGGCTGATCTCCTTCAGAATGGACTGGTTGGATCTCCTTACAGTCCAAGGGACTCTCAAGAGTCTTCTCCAACACCACAGTTCAAAAGCATCAATTCTTCGGTGCTCAGCCTTCTTCACAGTTCAATTATCACATCCATACGTGACCACAGGAAAAACCATAGCCTTGATTAGACGGACCTTAGTCGGCAAAGAAATGTCTCTGCTTTTGAATATGCTATCTAGGTTGGTCATAATTTTTCTTCCAAGGAGTAAGAGACTTTTAATTTCATGGCTGCAATCACCATCTGCAGTGATTTTGGAGCCCCCAAAAATAAAGTCTGACACTGTTTCCACGTTTCCCCATCTATTTCCCATGAAGTGATGGGACCAGATGCCTAATTATAAATACGGAAGCAATATGTGACAGTTAGTTAGAATTTTAAAACCTATAATTTTACATTTAGTTTCTTTGGTACTTCATTTGAGAGACTGTGACTTTTGGGCAAAGCCGCATTCAGCTCACTCTAACCCTGAAGTTTTTCATTTTGTAAGAAATGAGAAAGAAACCTTGAGAAATCTTGCAACTGACCAGGTAGTGTACACCTATCCTACAAATGCATACACTAACTTTCTATTTCTGCTCATTCACAACTTTATTAAATGACCTAAAGCTGTAATTCCAATACAGTCTTACTCTTGCCTTTTAAAAACAACTTACTGTTGAGTATACCACTAGATGGCAGAAAAAGATCAGAAAATTTCCATTAGATATTCAATACATTAAAATATATAATGCAATTACAATGCCTCTGGCAACAACATGAATTTACCTAGAGATTATCATACTAAGTGAAGTAACTCAGATAGAGAAAGACAAATATTAAGTGATACCACTTATGTGTGGAATTCAAAAAACATACAGATGAACTTATTTATAATACAGAAAAACTCACAGGCATAGTAAACAAACTTATGTTTACCAAAGGGAAGAAAAGGGTAGAAGGGATAAATTAGAAGTTGGGATTAACAGATACACACTGCTATATATAACATAGATAAAACAAGGACTTTGGTATAACACAGGCAACTATATTCAATATCTTGTAATAACCTATAATGTAAAAGAAACACACATATATATGGAATTTAGGAAGATGGCAATGATGACCCTGTATGCAAGACAGGGAAAGAGACACAGATGTGTATAATGGACTTTTGGACTCAGAGGGAGGGAGAGGGTGGGATGATTTGGGAGAATGACATTCTAACATGTATACTATCATGTAAGAATTGAATCGCCAGTCTATGTCTGATGCAGGATACAGCATGCTTGGAGCTGGTGTACGGGGATGACCCAGAGGGATGTTGTGGGGAGGGAGGTGGGAGGGGGTTCATGTTTGGGAACGCATGTAAGAATTAAAGATTTTAAAATTTAAAAAATAAATAAATAAATAAAAATTTAAAAAAAAAGAAACAAACAGCACATGTGTACGTATAATTCAATTTAAAAAGTAAAATAAAGTAAAAATAAAAATTAAAAAAAAAAGCATACAGAGTACTTAAAAATCTTACTGGAATCAACATAGATATATGTCATTTAATAAGGCTTTAATATCAACAAAAGAAGTCTTAAAACTTTTATCAAATATATCATTTAATGCGGAAAACTGTATACCTTATTTGGTGTGTGTGTTTATATATATATATATACATATATATATATATATACACACATATATAGGTGATACATAATATATATACTAGACTGAAGCAGCTTAGCAGCAGCAGCAACAGATATCTCTTCAAGATAATTAGAGATACCAAGGAAACATTTCATACAAAGATGAGATTCAATAAAGGACAGAAATTATATGGACCTTAAAAAAGCAGAAGATATTAAGAAAAGGTGGCAAGAATACACAGAAGAACTGTACAAAAAGATCTTCATGACATAGATAATCATGATGGTGTGATCACTCACTTACAGCCAGACATCCTAGAATGCAAAGTCAAGTGGGCCTTAGGGAGCATCACTACAAAAAAAAAAGCTAGTGGAGGTGATGGAATTCCAGTTGAGCTATTTCAAATCCTAAAAGATGATGCTGTGAAAGCGCTACACTCAATATGCCAGCAAATTTGGAAAATTCAGCAGTAGCCAAAGACTGGAAAATGTCATTTTTCATTTCAATCCCAAAAAAGTCAATTTCAAAGAATGCTCAAACTACCACACAATTGCACTCATCTCACACGCTAGCAAAGTAATGCTAAAAATTCTCCAAGCCAGGCTTCAGCAATACGTGAACTGTGAAATTCCAGGTGTTCAAGCTGGTTTTAGAAAAGGCAGAGGAACCAGAGATCAAATTGCCAACGTCCGCTGGATCATCGAAAAAGCAAGAGAGTTCCAGAAAAACATATACTTCTGCTTTATTGACTATGTCAAAGCCTTTGACTGTGTGGATCACAATAAACTGTGTAACATTCTGAAAGAGATGAGAATACCAGATCACCTGACCTGCCTCTTGAGAAATCTGTATGCAGGTCAGGAAGCAATAGTTAGAATTGGACATGGAACAACAGACTGGTTCTAAATAGGGAAAGGAGTACATCAAGGTTGTATATTGTCACCTGCTTATTTAACTTATATGCAGAGTACATCATGAGAAATGCTGGACTGGATGAAGCACAAGCTGGAATCAAGATACCGGGAGAAATATCAACAGCCTCAGATATGCAGATGACACCACCCTTATGGCAGAAATTGAAGAAGAAGTAAAGAGCCTTTTGATGAAAGTGAAAGAGGAGAGTGAAAAAGTTGGCTTAAAGCCCAACATTCAGAAAACTAAGATCATGGCATCTGGTCCCATCACTTCATGGCAAATAGATGGGGAAACAGTAGAAACAGTGGGTGACTTTATTTTGAGGGGGGCTCCAAAATCACTTCTATTCATTTCATGGTGACTGCAGCCATGAAATTAAAGATGCTTGCTCCTTGGAAAGAAAGTTATGACGAACCTGGACAGCGTATTAAAAAGCAGAGACATTACTTTACCAACAAAGGTCCATCTAGTCAAGGCCATGGTTTTTTCAGTAGTCACTTATGGATGTGAGAGTTGGACTATAAAGAAAGCTGAGTGCCCAAGAATTGATGCTTTTGAATTGTGGTGTTGTAGAATATTCTTGAGAGTCCCTTGGACTGCAAGGAGATCCAACCAGTCCATCCTAAAGGAAATCAGTCCTGAGTGTTCATTGAAAGGACTGATGTTGACTAAAACTCCAAATATTTTGGCTACCTGATGCAAAGAACTGACTCATCTGAAAAGACCCTGATGCTGGGAAAGATTGAAGATGGAAAGAGAAGGGGCCGACAGAGGATGAGATGGTTGGATGGCATCTCCGACTCAATGGACTTGAATTTGAATAAACTCCGGGAATTGCTGATGGGCAGGGAGGCCTGGCATGCTGCAGTCTATGGGGTCGCAAAGAGTAGGGCATGACTGAGCCACTGAACTGAACTGAACTGAATATATATAACTATGTGTGTGTGTCTGTGTGTGTGTACTAGTAAGCTGTTTATCTTATGTATGACAGTACTTCACAAAAGTATTGACTAAGTATTGACTTCATAAAAGTTATGACCAAGAAATCAAATGCAAAACCACCTATAACAACTCATGTATACTCACATTTGCTCTTTCGCTTAAGAACTATAATAATGTGTTAAAAAAAACAACAGTATTTTAGAAGTTTTCTCATCTAATGAGAGTTTAGCACTGTGTGGACTAGGACAATATCTGAGCCATGTTTAACTTCTGGACATTCTTATTATCATATGTTCATTTAATAAATGTTTATGGATTGGTTACCCTCATTATATAATCAAAGAAAAATTAAATTTTTATCATGACTCTTTCTAAAGTATGATGGTCCATATCCATTCATAATTTCCAAACAGACATTTCCACTAATCTCAAAAGCTTCTATTTACTTAATGTTTTGTATTTTACTACTACTTATCTTTTGACCCTTTAAGCATAATTTTGCATAAATGTCATTTAGTAAAGATAAACAGTTCACCATGTGACTTGAAACTGTGTAAGGATAATTATGAATGAAAACCCAAACACATACTCAGGCCACTTGAGTAAGCTGATTTCAACCCTCAGTTCTTTCCATCATTTCCAGAGATTTGGGGGTTACCATTTTGACTTTCAGCCACTTCTACTGTTTGTTCTGAGGCTGAGAGATATTTTAGATTAAAAAATAAAAGATCACCTATAGATAATTTCAATAGACTCTGATTCCAGGCTTATTTGTAATTCTCAGAATCAAGATTGCTGGGAAAAATATTAAAAACCTCAGACATGAAGATGATACCACACTTATGGCAGAAAGTGAAGAGGAACTAAAGAGCCTCTTAATGAAGGTGAAAGAGGAGAGTAAAAAAGCTGGCTTAAAGCTCAACATTCAGAAAAATTAGATCATGGCATCGGTCCTATCACTTCCTGGAAAATATGGGGAAACAATGAAACAGTTCAGTTCAGTTCTGTCACTCAGTCGTCCCCGACTCTTTGTGACCCCATGAACCGCAGCACGCCAGGCCTCCCTGTCCATCATAAATTCCCAGAGTTTACCCAAACTCATGTCCATTGAGTCGGTGATGCCATCTAACCATCTCATCCTCTATTGTCCCCTTCTCCTCCTGCCTTCAATCTTTCCCAGCATCAGGGTCTTTTCAAATGAGTCAGCTCTTCACATGAGGTGGCCAAAATATTGGAGTTTCAGCTTCAACACCAGTCCTTTCAATGAACACCCAGGACTGATCTTTAGGATGACTGGTTGGATCTCCTTGCAGTCCAAGGGACTCTCAAGAGTCTTCTCCAACACCACAGTTCAAAAGCATCAATGCTTTGGTGCTCAGCTTTCCTTATAGTCCAACGCTCACAGCCATACATGACCACTGGAAAAACCATAGCCTTGACTAGACGGACCTTTGTAGACAAAGTGATGTCTCTGCTTTTTAATATGCTGTCCAGGTTGGTCATAATTTTCCTCCCAAGGAGCAAGTATCTTTTTATTTCATGGCTGCAATCACCATCTGCAGTGATTTTGGAGCCCAAAAAATAAAGTCAGCCACTGTTTCCACTGTTTCCCCATCTATTTCCCATGAAGTGATGGGGCCAGATGCCATGATCTTTGTTTTCTGAATGTTGAGCTTTAAGCCAACTTTTTCATTCTCCTCTTTCACTTTCATCAAGAGGCTCTTTAGTTCTTCACTTTCTGCCATAAGGGTTGTATCATCTGCATGTCTGAGGTTATTGATATTTCTCCCGGCCATCTTCATACCAGCCTGTGCTTCCTCCAGCCCAGCGTTTCTCATGATGTACTCTGCATATAAGTTAAATAAGCAGAGTGACAATACATAGCCTTGATATACTCCTTTACCTATTTGGAGCCAGTCTGTTGTTCCATGTCCAATTCTAATTGTTGCTTCCCGATCTGCATACAGATTTCTCAAGAGGCAGGTCAGGGGGTCTGGTGTTCCCATCTCTTTCAGAATTTTCCTCAGTTTATTGTGATCCACACAGTCAAAGTCTTTGGCATAGTCAATAATGCAGAAGTACATGTTTTTCTGGAACTCTCTTGATTTTTTATGATCCAGCGGATGTTGGCAATTTGATCTCTGGTTCCTCTGCCTTTTCTAAAACCAGCTTGAACATCTGGAAGTTCACGATCCACGTATTGCTAAAGCCTGGCCTGGAGAATTTTTAGCACTTTGCTAGCATGTGAGACGAATGCAGTTGTGTGGTATTTTGGGTATTCTTTGGGATTGGGATGAAAACTGACCTTTTCCAGTCCTGTGGCTACTGCAGAGTTTCCAAATTTGCTGACATATTGAGTGCATTATCTTTAAGAATTTGAAATAGCTCAACTGGATTTTCATCACCTCCACTAGCTTTGTTCATAGCGATACTTCCTAAGGCCCACTTGACTTCACATTCCAGGATGTCTGGCTCTAGGTGAGTGATCACACCATCATGATTATCTGGGCCATGAAGATTTTTTTTGTATAGTTCTTCTGTGTATTCTTGCTACCTCGTCTCAATATCTTCTGCTTCTGTTAGGTTCCTACCATTTCTGTCCTTTATTGAGCCCATCTTTGCATGAAATGTTCCCTTGGTATCTCTGATTTTCTTGAAGAGAACTCTAGTATTTCCTATCCTATTGTTTCCTCTCTTTTCTTTTCATTGATCACTGAGGAAGGCTTTCTTATCTCTCCTTGCTTTTGAAACAGTGTCAGACTTTATTTTCTTGGGAGCCAAAATCACTGCAGATGGTGACAGCAGTCATGAAATTAAAGGACATTTGCTTCTTGGAAGAAAAGCTATGACCAACCTGGACATCTTATTAAAAAGCAGAGACATTACTTTGCCAACAAAGGTCCGTCTAGTCAAGGCCATTGTTTTTCCAATAGTAATGTATGGATGTGAGAGTTGGACTATAAAGAAAGCTGTACAGTGAAGAATTGATGCTTTTGAACTGTGGTGTTTGAGAAGACTCTTAAAAGTCTCTTGGACTGCTAGAAGATCAAACCAGTTAATCCTACAGGAAATCAGCCCTGAATATACATTGGAAGGACTGATGTTGAAGCTGTAGCTTCAATACTTCGGCCACCTGATGCAAAGAACTGAGTCATTGGAAAAGACCCTAATCCTGGAAAGGATTGAAGGCAGAAGGAGAAGGGGGTGGCAGAGGATGAGATAATTGGGTGGCATCACCTACTTAATGGAAATGAGTTTGAGCAATCTCTGGGTGATGATGATAGACAGGGAAGCCTGACATGCTGCAGTCCATGGGGTCACAAAGAGTTGGATACGACTGAGCGACTGAACCACAACAGCACTCAGGCCTCCAAATGAAAAGCAAGATCCAGATTATTTATTTATGCCTGCCAAACTTCATATGATTACTTTTTTAGACAGTCAATTTGCTCAGCTCCCCTTAGGGATTGTATCCAGCCTGGTGGTAGTCATTATTAAGTACACTTTCTCCACATCCCTGTGACTTCTATCTTAGTAATCATAAGTGGAGTTCCAGCATCCAACAATTTCATTTCTCAGAATTCAAGTGTACATAACAATCCAGCAACTATGAATAACAACAGAAGTGGTGATGACAACAACTCTGCTAACATGAATTGATTCCCTAATATGCCAAACGCTGACCTAGGACCTTGAAGGAATATAATAGCTTTAGCTAGGTTTTGCTAAAATAACAGCCTCAAAAAAGCTTAAGAAAAGTTTGTCTCACTATGTCACCTGTAGGCTGCAATTGTCTGCAGTTCTCCTGCACAAATCATTTTTGTTTGAGTTCAAGCTAAAGAAGTAGCCCCTATCTCAGTCTCACTGAAGCAAAAAAAGCAGGAAACCTCACATTTTAATTGGGGCATCTTTTCTTTCACTTAATAACCTTTGATATATAACCCATTTTTCTTAAAATTTAGGATTTACTCCCTTAATGTGTTTACATTGTTCTTATAATCATCCTAGGAAACTTAATCTTCACCACATATCAGTTTACCAACAGCTGGAAAAAATCCCCACTCACTCATCTCAAAGGAAGAGCTCTCAGTGAAGGAAAAAAATACAGACTAGTTAATCTTTCCCTAAATAATCTGTCTACAATGTCTCCATAATGAAAAGAATAATTGCAACCTTCTATGGATACATTTTATGTTTTTCTCAGATAAAATGACTGTCAAGAAATTTAGAGAAAATAGAAAGGAAAATTCACCAACTAGAAGATGCTAGTTTATATTGCTAATCCAATTCAATGTTAGTCGCTCAGTCATGTCTGACTCTTTGTGAACCCATAGACTATAGCCCACCAGGCTCCTCCATCCATGGGGTTTTCCAGGCAAGAATGCAGGAGTGGGTTGCCATTTAATTCTCTCAGGGATCTTTCCAACCCACGATTGAACCCAGGTCTCCCACACTACAGGCAGACTCTTTACTGTCTGAGCCATCAGGGAATCACCTAGTTTATATTACTATCCTGCTAAATTTTAAACATACGCCTTTAATTTTGTTCTGCACTTGAAAAAACTATAAATTCACCATTTAAAAAGATTCCCTATTTGAAAAACTTCCTATTGTCTTTTACATTGATAGAACTATCAAGCTATAAAAATAATATTTCTAGCATTGAACTCATATTGTACCTATAAAGTTTTATTTGATGTTCTCTGAAATTTTGGCATCCCATTACAATAAGAATGAAGCTATAAGGAATGATTTACTAAGACTCTATTCAATATTTAAGAGAAAAATGTATTTTCCTTCACAGTTTTTATTTCCCATTAAGTTTTTTTTTTTTTTTTCCCTTGCAACACAAGCAAGAAATACACTGTGTATGGCCCAGGACATTCCCATTGTAACTCTTAATTGCTTGTCCCACAGTTAATGTCTCACTTTATTCTCATATTACATATGAGGGACTAAACAACAAGAATATGTAGCAAATAAGAACATTTTATGTTTCATTTCTTTATTACATTTGTACATTCATTGACATTTTGCATCTCTCAACTTTCCAGGAAATTTTTAGTCCCATTGAAGACTTAAAATGAAAGTTGCTCAGTCGTGTCTGATTTTTTTTGACCCCGTGGACTATACTGTCCATGGAATTCTCAAGGCCAGAATATTGGAGTGGGTAACCGTTCCCTTCTCCAGGGGATCTTCCCAACTCAGGGATCTAACCCAGGTTTCCTGCATTGCAGGTGGATTCTTTACCAGCTGAGCCACCAGGGAAACCCATTGAAAACTTAGAGTAGTTGTAATGTTCACCAAACGATATTGTCTGCCTATTAAAATACACACAAACACATACACACAGAGTACTGAAATGAGTTAATTATTTAATTCTATTTTGAGAATTATCAATCTAGAAATTGCTCAACTCTTATGAAATATTATCAATCTGCTTACAATTCTTCCAGATGCTAAACAGAGGATAAAGACGTTAGAGGCCAGCATCCTCATCCACAAGGAGCTTAGAGTTCAACCACCTATGTAATATCCCAACAGAGGAATGTTATTTTTTCCTCTTTCTCTTATTTCCTGCCAAGTTTTCCTCAGCTGTTGAGCATTTCTACGGCTTCTGTCCAAGGAGATTTGGCTACATACTCATTGCAGTGTTTTCTGAAGATCAGTATATGCCCCTCTGAGAACCGTCCTTGAATATGTTGGTCAACATTTTCTTGACTCTCTTCCCTTTCAGAGAAGAACACTCAAGGAATGCATGAAAAGAATTGCCAATCTCAAGCTGAGCATCTCTTACACATGAAGCAATGATGTCTGGTTTTTATCAGATTATGATAATAGCCTTGAAAGACTAACCTTCTAGAAGCTTTCTAGTCCTTGTGTTAATTCTTCTGATATTGGACATAAGGTAAACGGAGAAGCCTGAAAATTTTTGAGTATGAAATATTAGGACAATTCTTCAGTCTTTTTCAAGGGCAATCCTGGATAATGGGAAGAGCAATCCTTTGTTATGAGAGGCTAGCTGATGCATTACAGAATGTTAGCATCCCTATTCTCCAAGCAGTAAATGCCAGTAGTTCCTCCTCTCAGTGATTGCTAGCATTAAAGCATTCCAATTATTCTACCAAAGCTACTTGGGGGAGAGGGAAACACTACAGGTCCCAATCCTTACTATTACTCTAGGATGATTTTTTCCACTAACATTAAAATGTGATATTGTATACATTATAAATCCCACATTTAAAACATACACACAAAATTAAGCAGAAGTCAGTTTCAAGCAAATACAAAAGCTCTAAATAATACTGTTATGAAGCTCAAACAAAACCTTCAGTATTGCTCATGCGTTAATAAACCTGGGTGATCTTCTTGAGAGAAAGAGAATCATATCCTTTGTAGAGATACAAAGAATCTTAAAGATAAGTATCATCCATTCTCTTCATTTTACTGAAGAAGCATCTAAGATAAGTTAAACAGTGGTGGATGTGGTCACACTTGCATTCTGGACTTCTCAATAGAGGTATTCAAAATCATGCTGACTTTAATAAAATGATGGAAACATTTCTCAGAAGTGAGAAGTTAAAGAGAGATGTACCTCCAAATGTTCTTTATTCAATTGCCCAAGGTAATCTCTCAAATTGGAACTATTTCAGTGTCTCATACAATTCTCAGTCTACAGCATTTTGGTAGAAATTTTGTTTTTTCAGAGAAAAAGAATTGGTTGTCCCACCTTCCATTCTAATTGAAATAAATGAAGCCCAAGCAGAATTTTTACACCTAAGCTTTATTCTCAGTGATTAATGTAATCAAAACTTCTGACACCATCTCCTGATTGTGATGTTCTAAACTGCTGCAAATATTCCCTTAAATATTTTATTTTTAAAGGTGCACTAACATCAATTAAAGTAATAAATTCCTTTAAACACATTTGAACATAATATAATAGCTATTATGCAATGTAATCAGACTTCATGAAGTAATAACTCTTGATTGGAGCCCATGGAACATATGTGTCTCACAGGTTTGTTTTTAAGTCTTACCTGTAAGAGAAGGCCATCTGGGATGGAAATGAGATCTTTTGTGGAACTTGAAGATTTCTTGAAACTATGTTCTTTCTGTTTCTCTTCAAGTCACCATTCTGTCACAGTGAGAAGAAAATTAACTGGACCCAAATTTATTGTCCACACAGCCTGACTGTTTATACTATCCTAATGTTTGGTCTTTTTCTAGGCAATGTCAAATTGATTATTGAGTGAGTCTTTCTACAATCTTCCAAGGAATCAAAGTTAAACTGTCTATGCTGGAATCATGGGTTTTTTATTGTTTATTAAAGAGAGAAGATGCATATGCTATTTTTCTCTGTTTTATAAATTATACCTTTTCTATTCAGAATTATAATGAATCTAAATCCTGGCTCTAGGAATCTTAACATCTACTCTTTCTATTTTTACCCACACTCCCTTTCTACTGACTCCTACTCCTTTTCTCTAAAATTGTATTTGAAAATTAATCAGATGACTTGCTCTCAGAGTCCCTCACTTATAAAAAGCACAATTTATTTGTCAGATCTCATGTGAAAGGGAAAAATGAGAGTTTGGTAGGGAATCGCACCTATTGATAATACATTCCAAGTTTTCTTGCTCCTGTTGCTTATTCTCTTTCCTAGCATTAATTCACATTTACCCTCATTCCATCTTCCGTCTCTGTCTCTTGAGATGAATGTGGGCCCTAATAATAGATTGGCATCTGGAGAAGCCAGAAGACAGATATCAGATTGTCATTCTGCACATAAGCTTGAGGTAACCAAGGGTGGAAATCTTTCCAAATATGTCTGAAAGTATGAAAAAAAATATGGCTCTTTCATGCTTGAATGACTGAAAGATAGCCAAACTATTTCTATCAAACTTTAAAAAAAGTCAAACTAAGAATAGCATGATAAATTTTGATTCAAAAGTTAATTCATTCAGAAGGTTATAGAGCACTTGAAATCAGGGAGTTTAAATAGCAGATGCCTCTTAAACATTTGGAGTATCATTGCAAGAAATGTGAAACTGATAAGGAAACATATGAGAAAGCAAAGATAAATCCAGTTAATTATAAATTATGTACAGATAACTGGATATATGTACATAAATTTCTCTTATCTCTTACCTGCATAAGACTCTCATTCCTCCAAAACAACATTTCAAAATGTCATCTGTACAACTGTCCTTCCCAATTCCCTCCTTGGTATAGCTTTCCCAGTGTATTTCTTAAGTGACAAAAATGAAAACCTTTTAAGTCCCTGTGATAAATTTTTTAAAAATCCCTTTTCTTGGTCTTATTTTGATTTATTTTGAGGAAGAGGGGACATTTTATACTTAATGTCTCAGTAGACATTTTCACATTTTCATGTCCAGTTACCACTCTGGAAGATGAAAGGGTTTCTGGTTGTGCCAATAATTCAAATTTTCAGATTATAAAATCAGTATGGTATAACTTCTCAAAGAAATGATATATTTTTATCTGACATGCTGTACGAATGTATGAAAATACTGATTTTTCCATTGATTGTAGAAATAGGTTTTGAATTGTGACTTGTCATCTATTTTTTTGGGGTTCCCAGGTGACACAGTGATAAAGAATCCACCTACCAATGCAGGAGGTACAAGAGATGGGGGTTCAGTCCCTGGGTTGGGGAGATCCCCTGGAGTAAGGAAATGGCAACCCTCTCCAGTATGCTTGCCTGGAAAATTCCAGGACAGAGGAGCCTGGTGGGTCACAGTCCATGAGGTCACAAAAGACTTGGACATGACTGAGCCACTGAACACACACGTACACAGACACAACTGTTTCTTCACATGTTATGGTCATATATGCTGAAATAATATGCAAAGTGAGCTGAGGAAAATAAAGCAATTTAACATTGCAAATAGGCACCAAATAAATGGCTCTTGCTGAAAAAAGTAAGTGAATTTCCAGACTTGATACTTATGAAACGTAAATGGGGTCTTAACACCTAAGGTTGCATCATCACTCTTTCACCTCTTATTCCTTCTCAATATAAAATGGATTCGCATTGATAGTACGAACACATATCTGAAGTTCTAGTTTTATATCATGATACATTGTCCAAAATTTTTGATGAAATGATTTCATCACAAAAAAAGAATGAATGGGAAACATAGACACAAAGATTCAGCTTGCTTACGCTTCAGGCTTAGTTTAATGACTGAAACGTGTGAGGACTCAAGAGCCTTATAAATATTGTCACCTCCACCTCATAAATGCCATCTCCTTGTCCTCTAAGAAAAATTATCCTAATGATCCTCATTGTTAACTAGCTAACTTATTGATGGTTAAAACATTAAAGTAGTAAAATATTCGTGCTAAAGTTAGGAAAAGAATCTTCTAACAGAGCTATTTCCTTTCCTTTTTTTTTTTTTTTTCTATTTAAGATATATTTGGCTTCATCTTTAAAAGGAAAACAATTCAGCTTGCCTTCCCTTTGTCTGTGATTTCACTTTAATAAGTGAGTACTGTTACTTTCCAGAGAGATCTCACTTCTCAGAACAGCCCATGACTGGTATACACCTCAAGGTCTAAGATTTACAATCACTTCTGGACTAAAATGTGATGAACTATTTGTGAATGCAATCCTAATTAAAATGTATAAAAATATATTATATTAAGATTATTCAAATATGAAATTATAAATTGCCTTTGTTTTTAGCTTTCCCATTTTTACTTCTATTTGGGGCACTGACATTTAGGGTTTTTTTTTTTTCTTTTTTTTTACTAATGAGGATGTCAACTGTAACTATGGATGAATGTACCATATAAATATGATGATCATGTTGTTTGAATTTCTCAACTATTTAAATATTCTTTAGAGCTACAACTACTGTTGAAAAACCACATACCTATTGTTAACTTAATGTTTAGCACATATCAATTATAAATAACACTGAACATACATGTACATAACTCTTGCCTTGCATTACTGAGTATATCTTAAGGATAGATCCCAGAAGAAGAAGTACTGAATTCAGTTTAATTTACTCCAGTCACTCAGTCGTGTCCGACTCTTTGCAACCCTATGAAATGCAGCATCCCAGACCTCCCTGTCCATCACCAACTCCTGGAGTTTACTCAAACTCACATCCATCGAGTCGGTGATGCCATCCAGCCATCTCATCCTCGGTCGTCCCCTTCTCCTCCTGCCCCCAATCCCTCCCAGCATCAAAGTCTTTTCCAGTGAGTCAACTCTTCACATGAGGTGGCCAAAGTATTGGAGTTTCAGCTTTAGCATCATTGCTTCCAAAGAAATCCCAGGACCGATCTCCTTTAGAATGGACTGGTTGGATCTCCTTGCAGTCCAAGGGACTCTCAAGAGTCTTCTCCAACACCGCAGTTCCAAACCATCAATTCTTCAGCGCTCAGTTTTCTTCACAGTCCAACTCTCACATCCATACATGACCACTGGAAAAACCACAGCCTTGACTAGATGGACCTTTGTTGGCAAAGTAATGTCTCTGCTTTGTAATATGCTACCTAGGTTGGTCATAACTTTCCTTCCAAGGAGTAACCGTCTTTTAATTTCATGGCTGCAATCACCATTTGCAGTGATTTTGGTTAAAGCATGCTAATAATGTCCACAAAAGTTGTGCCAATTTCTCTGCATCAGCTAGCTTCCCTGTAATATTCATCACAAGGTATTGTCATGTCTTAAATATACTAATTTTGAAGTGGATTCAGAAAATGGTAATACATTTTGTTTACAACATTTTTCAAAAAACACCCTAAATCTTTATGTCACTTAAAAAGCGAACAAAGAATGACAATAAAACCCAGAAATACTACTTTAATTTCTTTAAATAAAAATTTAATAAAAGATTTTTGAATTTATAATGTATAAGTGAACACTGAGCCACAGGTTAATAAAAGTTAATGCTTACACAGCTAAAAGAGGTGTAGAAGTATAATTTTGAAAAATAATTTTTTAACCTATGAATCAATTTCTGTTTGGTTATATTTGGTCATTTGTTTTATTTTTTCAAATTCCACATATAAATGAAAATATATACAGTGTTTATCTTTGCCTAACCTACTTCACTAAGGATAATTTGTTTCAGGTCCATCCATGTATTTTCAAATGGCAAAATATCATCCTGGATATGTAATATTCCATTATGGGCTTCCTGGGTGCCTCAATAGTAAAGAATCCACCTGCCGAGGCAGGAGATGTGGGTTCAATCCCTGATTGGGAAGATCCCTTGGAGGAGGAAATGGCAACCTGCTCCAGCATTCTTGCCTCAAAAATCCCATGGATAGAGGAGCCTGGTAGTCTAAGTCCATGGGGTTACAGGGTTGGACATGGCAGAGCACAGCGGCACAGCACAATATTTACATAAATTCTAATATATGTATCTTCTTTATCCATTAATCTCCTAATGGACCCTTAAGTTGTTTTCATATTTTGACTATTGCAAATAATGCTACTTTAAATATTGAAGTGCATCTATCTTTTCAAATTTGTGTTTCTGTTTTCTTCGGATATACACCAGAAACTAATACAGTATTGTGAGTCAACTGTATTTCAGTTTAAAATATATATATATATAGTGGTTTACTATTTGTTTGTGTATTCAGTTTTAGGGATTTCCCAGGTGGTGCAAGAGGTAAAGAACTTGCTTGCCAATGCAGGAAACATAAGAGATGAAGGCACAACCCCTGGGTTGGGAAGATCCCCTGGAGGAGGATATGGCAACTCACTGTAGTAGCCTTGTCAGTAGAATCCCATGGACAGAGGAGCCTGGCAGGCTACATTCCATAGGGTCTCTAAGAGTTGGACACGATTGAAGTGATTTAGCATACATTCAATTACAACTTACTGAGTAATTGTACTCATCTCACACGCTAGTAAAGTAATGCTCAAAATTCTCCAAGAGAGGCTTCAGCAATAAGTGAGCTGTGAACTCCCAGATGTTCAAGCTGGTTTTAGAAAAGGCAGAGGAACCAGAGATCAAATTGCCAACATCCACTGGATCATAAAAAAGCAAGAGAGTTTCAGAAAAACATCTATTTCTGCTTTATTGACTATGCCATAGCCTTCGACTGTGTGGATCACAATAAACTGTGGAAAATTCTGAAAGAGATGGGAATACCAGACCACCTGACCTGCCTCTTGAGAAACCTATATGCAGGTCAGGAAGCAACAGTTAGAACTGGACATGGAACAACAGACCGGTTCCAAATTGGAAAAGGAGTACGTCAAGGCTGTATATTGTCACCCTGCTTATTTAACTTATATGCAGAGTACATCATGAGAAACGCTGGGCTGGAAGAAGCACAAGCTGGAATCAACATTGCCGGAAGAAATCAATAACCTCAGATAGTTAGAAGACAACACCCTTATGGCAGAAAGTGAAGAGGAATTAAAAAGTCTCTTGATGAAAGTGAAAGAGGAGAGTGAAAAAGTTGGCTTAAAGCTCAACATTCAGAAAATGAAGATCATGGCATTTGGTCCCATCACTTCATGGGAAATAGATGGGGAAACAGTGGAAACGGTGTCAGTCTTTACTTTTTTGGGCTCCAATATCACTGCAGATGGTGACTGCAGCCATGAAATTAAAAGACCCTTACTCCTTGGAAGAAAAGTTATGACCAACCTAGATAGCATATTCAAAAGCAGAGGCATTACGTTGCCAACTAAGGTCCGTCTAGTCAAGGCTATGGCTTTTCCAGTAGTCATGTATGGGAGAGTTGGACTGTGAAGGAGGCTGAGCGCCGAAGAATTGATGCTTTTGAACTGTGGTGTTGGAGAAGACTCTTGAGAGTCCCTTGGACTGCAAGGAGATCCAACCAGTCCATTCTGAAGGAGATCTGCCCTGGAATTTCTTTGGAAGGAATGATGCTAAAGCTGAAACTCCAGTACTTTGGCCACCTCACGTGAAGAGTTGACTCATTGGAAAAGACTTTGATGCTGGGAGGGATTGGGGGCAGGAGGAGAAGGGGACGACAGAGGATGAGATGGCTGGATGGCATCACTGACTCGATGGACGTGAGTCTGAGTGAACTCCGGGAGTTGGTGATGGACAGGGAGGCCTGGCGTGCTACATTTCATGGGGTCGCAAAGATTCGGACACGACTGAGCTGAACTGAACTGAGTAATTTCTGTCTCTAAAAGTAAAACGTTATATGCAATGGCTTCTACAGTTTACAGCAAAGGAATCTGTATGTGTCTAAGAGTAAATTTAAAAAATGGTAAACTTACTTAAATGAAATAGCATCTGCATCTATGCATACATTCAAGCTATAAAATTTTCAAAATGTTAGAACTTAAAGGAATTAATTAATACTTGTTACCTCTTAATTTATTATTATAAAAAAGAAAAATGGAACCTTTGGACATGAAACAATACATGCAACCTTACGTTGCATATTGCATAAAGCTGGGTGAGAACTATGATGCCCTGACTTCTGATTTGACTTCCTTTTTTGCTGGGCTACTAACAGAGACAACAAGCCCCAGTTTTTCTGTGAGTAGACTATGGTATTTTGCTCTCATGAAGCATTACTTTATATGACTTAGAAAAAGATGCCTATGTAACTTGCCCTGAGACCAATGGCTTTGCACGTATTTTTACAATGTGCTTGTCTCACCAATAGATGGCACACTTACCTCCTTATCATTTTATGAATTAGCAGTCTTGTTACCTACAGAAAGGATCTTTTCTATAGGACTTTGACCCAGAGAGATGTTGTGGGGAGGGAGGTGGGAGGGGGGTTCATGTTTGGGAACGCATGTAAGAATTAAAGATTTTAAAATTTAAAAAATTTAAAAAAATTTAAAAAAAAAGATTGTAAAGCAACTATACTCCAATAAAAATTAATTAAAAAACCATTAAAAAAAAAAAGAATGTGCTGTTCTTTCAAAATAAGCTATGCCTTATAGAAGAATTATTTAATTTTCTTCTTGGTTCTTTTTAAAAAGTCAATCACCTGTCAAGGATTATAGCAGTATACCATAAGTCAAATAAATATTTCCTTCTGAAAATGCTCTACTCATCTTTCATATCCCATTAGAGAGTGGATGCTACGTAAAGACACATACAATATAGTATTGCATATGTAATTCTTCATAGTCTACTTTTTCATATCACTTCTAACTTCACCTCTGGACATACCTTAATGCTATCATGCTTTACATTTTTAGACCAAAGAATAAACCATTAATTGACTAGAGTTTGCCCATTTAAGTGTGTTCTAATCTGCTTTCTCAACTTTCCTGAAGTAACTAAAGCCTCTCTATTGTATGGCTATTTCTTCTTCATTTAGGATAATTTTTTTTTATTCTAGACTGAAATTAATATAATTTTTAAAATGCCTCTGCTTTAACTTCTGTTATTAATTTAGAGAACAAAATTTCCAAATAACACGCAAATGTAAGATTGTTCCTGAGAAATACTCTAATCTTTTGTTAGACAGAATAAAGCAATTACAATTATCCCTAAACATATATATGTGCCAGTAATTCTTGGGTCTGAGAAGAAACATTTTTTCAGGTGTTCTATTATGATAGCTTAGATGGTGAATCTGCCTGCAATATGGGAGACCTGGGTTTGATCCCTAGGTTGGGAAGATCCCCTGGAGAAGGAAATAGAAACCCACTCCAGTATTTTTGCCTGGAGAATTCCATGGACAGAGAAGCCTGGTGGGCAACCGTCCATGAAGTCACAAAGAATAGCTCATAACTGAGCAACTAACACACATACTCCCTGTTACTAACTGATTTGTACCATTTAGTGATGGGATAAACAGAGAATTTATTCATCTCTTAAAACTCAATCATTAGCTGCAGCTTCTGGAAAGTAGAAAAAGTGCTTTTCCAAGATATAAAGACTCGCTCACCCTTTAGCACTTTGAGAGAGAAAGTACAGCTCTCCTTATACATAATCATCTTTAGTTCCTCGGTTCACTGATATTGCCTTTGCTACTCTAGTCATCATGCTTGGGAATTTAACATTGATTCATCTAAAATCTTTGATCTCTGCAGCTTCTAAGGTTATTCCCTCCTGGATCTTGTTTTCATTTCTATTAACTCCAACTCAGAAACCTGCATTTTAAATTTCCCTTTTCATGACCATTCTTTCTTGCTGCACCCCAGCTCAGTTTCAAGCTTCCCTAGACCTCCAGTTCTTGACTCTACTTTTTTACGCTTCAAATCTATCTTTCTCTTTATTTTTTTCCAAATCCCCATCCTCGCTACTCTCTTATCCAGCGGAGATTCCTTAGATTCCTTGGATAACTGTGCAGCACTATGACCCATGCCTAGCTAATGGCTTTGGCCTCCTCTTCTTCTGACCTACTTGCTGGCACACCCCCAACCATGGTTAAATCCAACTATTCACTGACAACTGGTCTCCTCAGCAGCTGTGTATGGCTGGAGGAAAAAAAAAAAAATTCTTCCACTCTGTGGACTGATCTCACTTTAAATTTATGTTTATGGATCTCAAATGGGCACTCAGCACATATTATAATTTCACTACACTTCTTCAAGGTCTTAAGTTCAAATTTCACACCTTTGCTTCTCTCTCTCAAACACTTACACCATTCTCTCTCACTCTACACTAAAGAAAGTTATCCACACCAAAAGTCACTGAAAATAATTTGTTATCCTAAGAATATATCTTATCTTCCTGAAACTAAATTCACTCACTCATCTGTGTCCATACTCAGATAGTCTCTTTCCTCTGCATAGAAAGAAAGCAAGGTGACATCCACTCTTATCTAAGACCAGTTTCTTCAGGCCTGAAGATCTCCCTTCACTCCCACTCATTTAATGGCTTTTTTTCTCAATACTGCATGCACAATTAGCCGCTTTCTCACTGCATCATTTTTCTCACCCCCAAATTATTTCCAACAGCAAAACAAGCATCAGCAATGAAGCCTTAATATCACTCCACCTTAAAAAAAAAAAAAGAAAGAAAAGAAAAGAAAGAAAGACTTCACATTTCCCACCAGCCACAAGCTGCTGTTCATTTCCTTTGCTCTCTTAATGTGAAAACATCTTAGAAAAAAATTTCGTATTTATCGAACCTTCTTTCAACTGACCACAATCGGGTTTCAATTCCCCTCCATTTCAAAGAAATTGTTCTTTAAAATGGTTCTAGTGATCTCCTTATTGCAATATGTCTTCTGAATAAACCCTTTACACAGTTTTCTGCTCCCTCCCATTTGATAGACTATTTCTCTAAGCTTCTGTGACACTATTCCTCTGATTGTTTTTTTTAACTTACTGTCCACTTCTTCTTAGGTATGTTTACTGGTTTTAAACGCTGAATTTCTTCAGGTTTCTATTAAGCCTTTGTTTTTCTTTTCCACCTACAATTCCTCTTTGTATAATCTTATTTAGACCTATTTCTTCAAAAGAGCTTGCATCTTATCTCTATCTTCCACCTATGGAAACAGTGACAGACTTTATTTTTGGGGGGCTCCAAAATCACTGCAGATGGTGACTGCAGCCATAAAATTAAAAAACGCTTGCTCCTTGAAAGAAAAGTTATGACCAACCTAGACAGCTTATTATAAAGCAGAGACATCACATTTCACACAAAGGTCCATCTAATCAAAGCTACGGTTTTTCCAGTAGTCATGTATGGATGTGAGAGTTGGACTATACAGAAAGCTGAGTGCCAAAGAATTGATGCTTTTGAACTGTGACTCTTGAGAGTCCCTTGGACAAAAAGGAGATTCAATCAGTCCATCCTAAAAGAAATCAGTCCTAAACATTCATTGGAAGGACTGATCTGAAGCTGAAACTCCAATACTTTGGCTACCTGGCGTGAAGAACTGACTCATTGGAAAGACCCTGATCCTGGGAACGACTGAAGGCAGGAGAAGGGGGCAACAGAGGATGAGATGGTTGGATGGCATCACTGACTCAACAGACATGAGTTTGAGTAAACTCTGGGAGTTGGTGATGGACAGGGAGGCCTGGCATGCTGCGCTTCTTGGGGTCGGAAAGAGTCAGATACAACTGAGAGACTGAACTGAACTGAACTGAGTAGCAGATAGTTAGTCTCATAGAAATCACATTTGTCTTGAACTTTTTTAGATATAGTATTAGTTTTCTAGATCCACCATGACAAGTTCCTCAGACAGGGAGGTTTAAACAACAGAAATTATTTTCTCAGAGTTTTAGAGGATAGGAATCTATTATCAAGTGTCAATAGGTTTGGTTTCTTCTGAGCCCTTCTCCTTGGCTTGTCCAAGGCCATCTTCCTTTTGTGGGTTCACATAGTCTTCCCTCTTTATTTCCCTCTACACATATCTGTGTCAGGCTTTCATATTTTTATAAGGATACTGGCTAGTCACATTAGATCAGAGGCATCAAATTATCTCATTTTATCAGAATTACCTCTTTAAAGATTCTATCTCCAGATACAGACACATTCTGAGATACTGAGGGATAGCTCTTCAATATCTAAATGCATGGGGTGGGGGGAGCATAATTCAAACTCATAACAAATACATATTATAGGAAAGATCTTCATCCTAACTACTTTTCCCAACTTTTCAAACCTATAGAAGTTACTTAACCACAATCAATCTGTATATTCAACTCTGAGATGATAATAGTATGAAAGTGAAAGTGTTAGTCACTCAGTTCAGTTCAGTTCAGTTCAGTCGCTCAGTCATGTCTGACTCTTTGCGACCCCATGATCTGCAGCACGCCAGGCCTCCCTGTCCATCACCAACTCCCAGAGTTCACTCAAACTCACGTCCATCGAGACGGTGATGCCATCCAGCCATGTCATCCTCTGTCGTCCCCTTCTCCTCCTGCCCTCAATCCCTCCTAGCATCAGGGTCTTTTCTAATGAATCAACGGTTTGCATGAGGTGGCCAGAGTATTGGAGTTTCAGCTTCGGCATCAGTCCTTCCAATGAACATCCGGGACTAATCTCCTTCAGAATGGACTGGTTGGATCTCCTTGCAGTCCAAGGGACTCTCAAGAGTCTGCTCCAGCACCACAGTTTAAAAGCATCAATTCTTTGGCACTCAGCTTTCTGTATAGTCCAACTCTCACATCCATACATGACTACTGGAAAAACCATAGCCTTGACTAGATGGACCTTTGTTGGCAAAGTAATGTCTCTGCTTTTGAATATGCTGTCTAGGTTGGTCAGTTGTGTCCAGTTCTTTGTGACCCCATGGACTGTAGCCCTCCAGCCTTCTCTGTCCATGGAATTCTCCAGGCAAGAATATTGGAGTGGGAAGCCATTCTCTTTTCCAGAGGATCTTCCCAACCCAAAGACCAAACCTGGGTCTCCTGCATTGCAGGCAGATTCTTTACTATCTGAGCTGCCATGGAATTCCTGGCAATAGCATAAAACCACCTTAAGAGATTTTTGTGAGCATTAAAGGAAAAAACTGTGCTTCCCTGATGGCTCAGGTGGTAAAAAATCTGCCTGCAATTTGGGAGACCTGGGTTCAATCCCTGGGTTGGGAAGATGCCCTGGAGGAGGACATGGCTACCCACTCCAATATTCTTGCCTGGAGAACCCCCATGGACAGAGGGGCCTGGTGGGCTGCAGTCCACGGGGTTACAAAGAGTCGGACACAGCTGAGCAACTAAGCACATACATACAAAGGAAAAAATTGACAAATTGTAATATGTGCTTATCACACACTTTGTAAGTTACTATTTTAAACTACAAATTAGTACTGTTCCTATTTCCTTCTCTTTCCGTCCCCCCCTCCCCCGCCAATTGTAGTCTGTGTGTGTCTGTGTTTGTGTGTATGTGTATGATAGAGAGAGAAAGAGTTTCATTTTTCCTTCCATTTTCTCTCCACTACTTTAAGTCTGCATTCTCTCCAGTTAAAGAATGAAGGTAGAGTAAGTAATTAATTATACAAAGCATTTTCTCCATGTGTAGCCACTCTGTCATGAACACCAGGAATCCTGCTCACAAGCCTTAAAATGCCACCAGGCCACAATGTCCTCTGATAACAGGAGTAGCTTAGGCCTGTTTTATTTGGCAGTCACATTGAAGTGAGTAACACTGAATTGTCATTGAGTACTTCCTATTTTTTTCTTTAATCTGAGAGCTGGTAGAAATGCCCAAAATATGGTCTTTGACCCTGAAGAGTAAATAATCCAGTTCAGAGGTAGAGAGGTCTGCTGTAAATGGCCAGAGAGTAAATATTTGAGACTTTATGGGCCATATGGTTTCTGTTGTAACTCCTCAACTCTGCAGTTGTAGTGTAAAAGCAGTCATCAAGAATGTATATATAAACAAGGATGGCTGTATTCAAATGCATATTTATTTATGTAGACCAAAATTTGTATTTCCTATAATTTTTATATGCTGTGATATGTGATTCTTCCAGAGAAGGCAATGGCACCCCACTCCAGTACTCTTGCCTGGAAAATCCCGTGAACAGAGGAGCCTGGTAGGCTGCAATCCATGGGGTCGCGAAGAGTCAGACACAACTGAGCGACTTCCCTTTCACTTTTCACTTTCATGCATTGGAGAAGGAAATGGCAACCCACTCCAGGATTCTTGCCTGGAGAATCCCAGGGACGGGGGAGCCTGGTGGGCTGCCTTCTATGGGGTCTCACAGAGTCGGACACGACTGAAATGACTTAGCAGCAGCAGAAGCATATTATTCTTCCTTTAGTTGTTTTCAATGACTTCAAAATCATATTTTAGCTTGTGGGCTTGCCAAAGACAGAGAGCAGGCCCCATTTGGCCTGCCATCCATAGTGTGTCAACCCCTGACCTTGTTTAGAAAATGAGAAAATACTTAAGTGTTTGGGACTAACACATGAAATTGCATGGTAAATTTTGCATCATAGTCTTTATGTGATTTCAGTGACCTAAGGCTGAATATAAGTATGAATATTAATTTTCTTATAGTAGTATGAAAATGAGGTCTGACAGATCCTTCTACCCCACCTTAGAAGATAACTATGTAATTAGTTATGATTATCATCTAGATCGTTACTGCTATGTTCCTATCAGGCCAGTCTCTCAGGTTTACTGCATGCTATGGGAACCTGGAAAAGGACAATTCTCAGAGTCAATTCCTTTCTGGCAATCATTCAAGAATCCTAAGTGTAAGCCATTTCTTGTCCCATGGGGGAACAAGTGAGTATTCAAACATAGAGAGCAAGAGGAGGAAGTAAATCTCCAAACCTAGGGTTCACCTGATAGTTGAGTATCCAATGAGTCTCTACAGGTAACTGCCATTGTGGAAGATGTCCCTACCAGTTTGAGATACTATCCTTTCATGCATCTGGTTTGCCAAGATTTCAGGATGCTGGGCTTGAGGCATTCAGTCATGGGAAGTAGAATAGATGTTTAGATTTAAAAAAAAAAAAAAACTCTCGTGAGGTCATGAAAAGAAACAATTAAATCAGATTAGGATAGTTTCAAGTGGAAAGGATATCTGAGTAAAAGAAATGTCCAAGTAGGTGGATTTTTGAAATAATTTAAAGTTCATCTTTTCTATTTTAGAATACAAATATGCTTAAAAATAAGTTGGCAGAGCAAGATTATTAATGGAATATAGCATCTATTCAAAGTCATGAATTAAAGGTTATTCATTACAGTGTGCAAAGTCCTATATATTAGCAATTCTAAATTTCTAAAAGCTAAGAAGCATTCACTTGTTCTCTAGACTGGGAAATCTCTCAGTTTCCTATCTCTTATTAAATAAATGTCTGTTCAATTCACTGTCCTAAATTATAATGCGACACAACGTTTCATCCAATCTATAATCTTTAACTCCATTACAATTCTAATGTACAGTTAAATTCTAAGATAGAGTTTAAAAATCAGTTTAGTAAATAAATGACTGATTGAAGTTGTACGTATATTATAGGAATATTTACTGAATCTTGAGTGGGTAAACTCTTTATTCATGTTTATCTTTATATGCTATGTAATAAATAATGCCATTTAATATCGTTTTTCTATAAAAACTTTTGTACTTTTAAAAAATGATGTAATATTTATTTATGAAAAGAAGCATATTCTTTTTGGAAGCAAGAGGTATTGAGAACATAAATTGAGAACATTAATTTTGTAATTCTCTGACCCTGATCTACAATGCTAGATAGACTATAAGGGAAAAGACACATATCCCCTGACAATAGTAATGTGATTCTAACAAACATCAAAGTCAAAATGCACAAGAATTTCTGGTTTAATAAGTTTGGAAGCAAAAACCTATTTCCGCCCAAATGTTTTGTGTTTGAATATGATTTTTATTTTATTTTCATTCCTTTTATATAACTGCCTTTACACACAGCAAAATGGCTAATGCCATCACTCGTTTTACATTTGTTTTGCTTCCTGCTGTTGAATGAACAATCAGTGTTTACAGATTAGCAGCAGTTGTAATCTTCTGACTTTTACTCCTTTCATACTTTCAAATAAGAAGCATTTTCTATTTGTTGCTCTGGCGTTTTTGGAGTAGCGAGGACATTCACAGTGCAAACCACTGTTATTCATACTGTTATAATTCCTTTGCAGTTAAGTCATTACTAGCAATCATAGCAGGCTTGTAGCACAATACCTTATTTGGGAATGTCATATGAGATGCCCAGAGCAATGCAAAAAATAAAGGCCAACTTGTCTGGCTGCAGAGGGATTTACTGCGAGCCCCCTGGCAGAGGGATCTTTCAGAAAGTATTATGTGCTTCTGGGGGTGGATCATATGAACCTGAAATGGAGCAGGTGCCCTGAGCCTCCAAGAAAAGATGCTATGAAAATCCAAACACAAGGTATTTCTTCTAGAATTTATGAAAATTCCAGTGGTATTTCCTGTATACACAAGGCCTCACCCAAAATTAATTTGAAAATTAAAGTATTAATGGAAGTAAGCACAGATAGGCACAACTATGAAGACACTATGACCACTTAGGCAACCCCACTTCCCTATTTTCTTTCCTGCTAAGAAGTAAACTGGAAAGACAAGTTCCCTCTCTCTCCTGCAGATCTCTCTTGAGTGCCCATAACTTGTTGTGAGGTGGTTTATTTTGAAACAGTTCTTCCAAAGTAAAAGTGGAATAAAGATGTTAATTTATCAACCCACGAGTCTTAGGAATTTAATTTATGCTAGCTAACCCTAGGGCAATTTAACTGGCTTCCCTGGTGTCTTAGTGCAGTGCAATCCAGCAGACCCAGATTTGATCCCTGGTTTGAGAAGATCCCCTGGAGGAGGGCATGGAAAACCACTTCAGTATTCTTGCCTGGAAAATCCCATGGACAGAGGAGTCTGGCAGGCTACAGTCCACAGGGTTGCAAGGAGTCAGACACAACTGAAGCGATTAAGCAGCAGCAGCAGCAGGGTAGTTTAAAACCTAGTCCTGCCCCAGTCTCAGCCCCATGTCAAGAGAGGATATGGAAATTTTAAAGTGGTTCTACATAAAGAAAAAGGCAGCAAATATGGAAGTTCTGAAACTATTTCTTGAACCACCTAGCTAATCATGTCGCTTGTCTTTTTTTCTGTGTGCATATGAGTGCACACGTATGTATGTGAGTGATTTACTGTTTTAATTAAAATGAAAATAATAATGTGAGTGCTAAGAGAATAAATTATAAATAATTAACATTTGCATAACATCTAATTGCCGACAAATCTAATATCAGTACATTTGACCCTCACCCCTACATGATGAGATATGATAAGAATGGATAAAAATGAAAAAGCAAAAAATGAGAGGGACTGAGGTATTTGGTTAAGTTCATAAAAATCTGTAAAAGCATATAACTAGGTATTCTTACTAAACAGTCACTACTCTTTTTGAAATACTTACCATATATAATTTTTAAGTTATCTCAAAAGGAAAAAGGCTGGTCTAAGTGTACAGCTAAAGGTCTAAGTGCAAAGTAATGTTTTCAGCATCTTTTTAGTTGTGAGAATTGGCAAGGGCTTTGGAGAGCAACTCCAAACTGCTGGCTGTACATACCAAACCAGAGAATCCTGTCAGCTTTTTGTAGGACAAAGGTCAGCAGGTTATTTCCACACCCTGTGATGAATGACAGATTTTTGATTCAGATTATGCTAAAGTTTTGGGATAAACTGAATAAACATTAAAGTAAAGACTCAACAAAAAATGCTGACAAAAACTGGAGCAAGAATGTCAATAACAATCAATTATAACTTCAGTCAAATACACTGTAATCATTTGCTGTATTTCTGCTTTGGGATAGGCATTCCCTAAACCTGTGAATATGTTATTTTACAGAATAAAAGTGACTTTTTGAATGCTATTAAGTTTAAAGACCTTGACATGGGATGGATTATCCTGGTTGGCCTAACCTAGTTATGAGTTCTTAAAAGCAAAGGACCTTTCCAGACTAGATCAGATAGACAGAGATGCAACAACTGAAGAAGGGTCAGAGAGATGTGATGGGTCCTGGCTCTTAAGATGGAGGAAGAGGTCATAAGCCAAGGAATGCAGGTCAACTATACGGAAAAGGGAAAGACATGCATAATCCCCTAGAGCCTATAGAAAGAACACAGTCCATTCCATGCCTTAATTTTAACACAGTGAGACATTTGTCAAACTTCTGAATGACCAAACTGAAAGAAAATAAATGTGAGTTGCTTTGAGTCACTATGTTTGTTGTAATTGGTTACAGCAAGAATAAAAACAAGAGCAGTATATCCTCTCTTTTTTCATAAAACTCTGGATTTATTGTTGAACTGTAATGTTCAAAGTTACATTTTGAGTACAATCCAGACAATGCATCAGGAAAATGATATGGGAAGCATTAATATAATGGCATGTAGAAAAAAATTACAATAAGGCTATAACTATCATTAACTTACTCTGAATGTATTCTTTTAATTGCTCATTTTTACTACTTTTTTTTTATACCATCCTATGCTGAAGTTGATGGACTTCCCTATAGCTCAGATGGTAATGAATCTTCATGTGATGCTGGAGACCCAGGTTCAATCCTTGGGTCAGGAAGAGTCCCTGGAGGAGGGAATGGCAACCCAGTCCAGTATTCTTGCATGGAGAATCCCATAGACAGAAGAACCAGGCAGGCTACAGTCCATGGTGGTCGCAAAGAGCTGGACACGACTAAGTGACTAACACACACATACTGAAGTTCTGCTTTCATGGGCAATTTTTACATCATGTCTCTCTGAGAAATGAAAAAATTAAGTGTTCTATTCATTTGATGACTAACCATCACACTGGATGAATACATTTGTTTGAATAAGCAATGATTTTGACATCATACACTGTCTCTATGGAAGCACAATGATTGACCGTCTCTCACAATAACATGATATAAAGAAATGTGGAGTAGCATGGCTTGCTACTTGGTCAATTTCTTTAGGTTAAATCTCCCTTTAATATAATGGACTGTTGTTTTTAAATTCTAAAAAAGCAGTGTCTCTCACAAAAGGATTTTGATGAAGCTTTGCCTGCCATCTGGCTTTTCTGTCTGAATTTGTAAATTTTTATTTATTTATTCATTTATTTTTGGCTGTGCTGGGTCTTCCTTGCTGGACAGACTTTTCTCTAGTTGCGGCGAGTGGGAGCTACTCTCCACTTGTGGTGCACGGGATTCTCATTGCAATGACTTCTCTTGCTGTTGAGCATGAACACTAGGATGTGTGGGCTTCAGTAGTTGAAGCTCCCAGGCTCTAGTACACAGGCTCAGCAGTTGTGGTTCATGGGCTTAGCAGCTCCACAACAACATATGGAATCTTCCTAGACCAAGGATAGAACCCGTCTCTCCTGCATTGGAGGTAGATTCTTTATGACTGAGCCACAAGGGAAGCTTTCTGTCTGAATTTTTGATTAATTATACTTACATAACACTTGAGAAGGATATTGGAAATCATCAATGAAATGGGAGTCCATGGTTACATTTATAGTTAATGTTGTGTATCACATTTATGGAGGATTTTCTATCTTCACATATGCTTGACTTGGCTGGCTCACTGGTTATATATAGTCCTTGATCCATTTCAATCCTGCTTTAAGACTATAAGGAAGTGAACTTAAATATTTCACATGCCACACTTTTAGCAATATATATAAAAGCATAAAAGGGTTTGTTCCAGGACACTGAAATACCATTCAAATTCCTTTTATTTACTCCTTACACTGATGAAATTCAAAAACATGTGGAACCATCAACTGCTCCTGGCAAATTTATATGGATTTAGAAAACCATCATTGAATGTTATTCTATTTTTAACTAGAAATGCTGTGCTATGGCCTATAGCCTCAATTTAAAGAGTTCAGTTATGCCACTGCAATACTTGGTATTTGCGTTGCAAAAAATAATTTTTTGTTTGTTTGTTTTCCTTTTAGTTGTCCTAACACAACCATTCTTTCTGGAATTATTTCATGGGAAGTAAATGTACAGGCCGCTCACTTATAAATGAGGATGTCAGTGAATTCATACACTCTAGATATGCGCTGTCTTCCAATCTGCCATAGTGAAATTAACCATTTGGGGGGTTCTCATCTCCAAAAGATAGGGTGCTTGGAAGGGGAGTCTAATGAACACAGGAAGGCTGTTTTAGTGAACACAGCTGAGTCTTTTTCACTGGTTAGGCCCCTAGAGGTTTTTCTTGTTTAATTCCTCACATGGAGAAAATCATGTTCCAAAGATACTGTGCCACGAGCATCTAGGAAGGGCTGAGTAAATAGCATTGGCATTAAATATTTGTGGTGGGTGTATTTCTACAAATAATCAAGTTAATGATCCATTCAAATCAGTCAAGAGTTGCATGAGAATGAACTACTATAAGAGCTTGACATTGAAACCAATTTAAATAACTTTTAATGGATAATTCTTTATGGAGCTGTTTCTCTGCTCTTCCCTAGTAGCATATTGGAGATCTACTGACCTGGGGGGCTCACCTCCCATTGTCATATCTGTTTGGCTTTTTATTGTGTTCATGGGTTCTCAAGGAAAGAATACAAAAATAGTTTGCCATTTCCATCTCCAGTGGACCATGTTTTGCCAGGCCCTGACTATCAGGGACATGCCGTTCAGCAGCTCCACATATTCAGATGACATGCCCAGTGCCCTTGTTGTCCCACTGAGATGATGGTGTTAAAGTGTTGCACTCAATATGCCAGCAAATTTAGAAAACTCAGCAAAGGCAACATGACTGGAAAAGGTTAGTTTTCATTTCAATCCCAAAGAAAGGCAATGCCTAAGAATGTTCAAATTATCATACAATTACATTCATTTCACATGCCGACAATACTATGTTTAAAATCCTTTAAGCTAGGCTTTAGCAGTATGTGAACCAAGAATTTCCAGATGCCAAGATGGGTTTAGAAAAGGACAGAGGAACCAGAGATCAAGTTACCAAAATCTGCTGGATCATAGGAAAAGAAAGGGAATTCTAGAAAAATATCTACTTCTGCTTCATTGACTATGCTAAAGCTTTGGCTGTGTGGATTACAACAAACTGTGGAAAATTCTTCAAGAGATGATAATATCAGACCACCTTACCTGCCTCTTAAGAAACCTGCATGCAGGTCAAGAAACAACAGTCAGAACCACATGGAACAATGGACTGGTTCAAAATTGAGAAAAGAGTATGTCAAGGCTCCTTATATATTGTCACCCTGCTTCTTTAACTTAAATGCAGATTATATCATTGAAAACTTCCAGGCTAGATGTCTCACAAGCTGGAATCAAGGTTTCTGGGAGAAAGGTCAACAACCTCAAATAGGCAGATGATATCAACCTAAGGGCAGAAAGTGAAGAAGAACTAAAGAGCCTCTTGATGAAGTTGAAAGAGGAGAGTGAAAAAGCTGGTGTAAAACTCACCATTCGACAAACTAAGATCATGGCTTCTGGTCCCATGACTTCATGGTATATAAATAGTGAAAAAGTGCAAACAGTGACAGATTTTATTTACTTGGGCTCCAAAATCACTGCAGATGGTGACTCACTTCAATTCAGCTCAGCTCAGTTCATTTGCTCAGTCATGTCCGACTCTTTGCAAGCCCATGAATCGCAGCACGCCAGGCCTCCCTGTCCATCACCAACTCTAGGAGTTCACTGAAATTCATGTCCATCGAGTCAGTGATGCCATCCAGCCATCTCATCCTCTGTCGTCCCCTTCTCCTCCTGCCCCCAATCCCTCCTAGCATCAGACTCTTTACCAATGAGTCAACTCTTCGCATGAGGTGGCCAAAGTATTGGAGTTTCAGCTTTAGCATCAGTCCTTCCAGTGAAAACCCAGGACCAATCTCCTTTAGAATGGATTGGTTGGATCTCCTTGCAGTCAGAAGACTCTCAAGAGTCTTCTCCAACACCACAGTTCAAAAGCATCAATTCTTTGGCACTCAGCTTTCTTCACAGTCCAACTCTCACATCCATATATGACCACTGGAAAAACCATAGCCTTGACTAGATGGACCTTTGTTGGCAAATTAATGTCTCTGCCTTTGAATATGCTATCTAAGTTGGTCATAATTTTCCCTCCAAGGAGTAAGTGTCTTTTAATTTCATGGCTGCAATCACCATCTGCAGTGATTTTGGAGACCAAAAAAATAAAGTCTGACACTGTTTCCACTTTTTCACCATCTATTTCCCATGAAGTGACGGGACCAGACGCCATGATCTTAGTTTTCTGAATGCTGAGCTTTAAGCCGACGTTTTCACTCTCCTCTTTCACGTAAATTAAAAGATGTTTGCTCCTTGGAATAAAAGCTATGACAAACATAGACACTGTATTACAAAGAAGAGATATCACTTTGCTGACAAAGGTCTTTATTGTCAAAGCTATGGTTTTTCCAGTAGTCATGTACGGATGTGAGAGTTGGACCATAAAGAAGGCTGAGTGCTGAAGAATAGATGCTTTCTAACTGTGGTGTTGAAGAAGACTCTTGAGAATCCCTTGGTCTGCAAGGAGACCAAACTAGTCAATCCTAAAGGAAATCAACCCTGAATGTTCATTAGAAGGACTGGTAACGCTGAAGCTCCAATACTCTGGCCACCTGATGCTAGGAGGCAACTCATTGGAAAAGACCCTGATGCTGGAAAAGATGGTGGGAGTAAGAGAATGGGGCGGCAGGATGAGATGGTTGGATAGCATCATCTACATTCCAAGAAGATTAATCTACACTGATACAGTAACTTTTCAATGTAACGTATTACAATCAATCGGTCTATAGCTTATAGCATGAGAGTTTTATTTTATCTTGCAGACACAAGATTGCAAAGATAGTTTAACCGGTTTTCTCAACCTATTATTTACTATGCCCTCTTTTTGATTATAGAATTCAACTTCAAAGACGTGACAAGCCAAATTTCACCTCCACAGTCCTGCTTTAATTGATCAAACATGCCCCCAATGGCAGCACAATTATTTTCAAGCTTTTGTTTTTCTATAGGTAAATTCCCAAAATAAATATTTTGAAAATATAAAATTGCAGTATTAAACCACACACACACACATACTATCATCTGCCTGCACCCACATTGAGCATTCCTCTCACTGGCATCACTGTAACCTCTCAATGAGATTTGTAAAGGTGTTTAGTTCTACCAGTAACACATGTGCCACTATCAGTGATAGCTAACTAGCATTATCTTGCTCTTACTATATATCATATAATGTAGGAAGGACTTCACATTTGTTTATTTATTTTATAGATGAGGACCAAAAAGGTTTCAGTTCAGTTCAGTCGCTCAGTCGTGTCCAACTGTTTGCGACCCCATGAATCACAGCACACCAGGCCTCCCTGTCCATCACAACTCCAGGAGTTCACTCAGACTCACGTCCATCAAGTCAGTGATGCCACCCAGCCATCTCATCCTTGGTCATCCCCTTCTCCTCCTGCCCCCAATCCCTCCCAGCATCAGAGTCTTTTCCAATGAGTCAACTCTTTGCATGAGGTGGCCAAAGTACTGGAGTTTCAGCTTTAGCATCATTCCTTCCAAAGAGATCCCAGGGCTGATCTCCTTCAGAATGGACTGGTTGGATCTCCTTGCGGTCCAAGGGACTCTCAAGAGTCTTCTCCAACACCACAGTTCAAAAGCATCAATTCTTCGGCTCTCAGCCTTCTTCATAGTCCAACTCTCACATCCATACATGACCACAGGAAAAACCATAGCCTTGACTAGATGGACCTTAGTCGGCAAAGTAATGTCTCTGCTTTTGAATATGCTATCTAGGTTGGTCATAACTTTTCTTCCAAGGAGTAAGCATCTTTTAATTTCATGGCTGCAATCACCATCTGCAGTGGTTTTGGAGCCCCAAAAAATAAAGTGTGACACTGTTTCCACTGTTTCCCCATCTATTTCCCGTGAAGTGATGGGACCGGATGCCATGATCATCGTGGAAAAAGCAAGAGAGTTCCAGAAAAGCATCTATTTCTGCTTTATTGACTATGCCAAAGCCTTTGACTGTGTGGATCACAATAAACTGTGGAAAGTTCTAAAAGAGATGGGAATACAAAACCACCTGACCTGCCTCTTGAGAAATCTGTATGCAGGTCAGGAAGCAACAGTTAGAACTGGACATGGAACAACAGACTGGTTCCAAATAGGAAAAGGAGTATGTCAAGGCTGTATATTGTCACCCTGCTTATTTAACTTATATGCAGAGTACATCATGAGAAACGCTGGGCTGGAAGAAGCACAAGCTGGAATCAAGACTGCCGGGAGAAATATCAATAACCTCAGATATGCAGATGACACCACCCTTATGGCAGAAAGTGAAGAGGAACTAAAAACCCTCTTGATGAAAATGAAAAAGGAGAGTGTAAAAGTTGATCTAAAGCTCAACATTCAGAAAACGAAGATCATGGCATCTGGTCCCATCACTTCATGGGAAATAGATGGGGAAACAATGCAAACAGTGTCAGATTTTATTTTTTGGGGCTCCGAGATGTTAAATATTGTGCTTAAGCTAATACATAGTAAAGTCACAAGGGTTCACTCCTCTTCACACCTTTGCCAACACTTTTTTATCTCTTTTATCTTTTTGATAATAATCTGTTCTAACAGATTTGAAGTGATATTTCAAATTTGGTTTGCCAACAAATTTCCGTCTCGTCAAGGCTATGGTTTTTTCAGTCGTCACGTATGGATGTGAGAGTTGGTCTGTAAAGAAAGCTGAGCACCGTAGAATTGATGCTTTTGAACTGTGGAGTAGGAGAATACTCTTGAGTGTCCCTTGGACTGCAAGGAGATCCAGCCAATCGATCCTAGAGGATATCAGTTCTGGTGTTCTTTGGAAGGACTGATGTTGAAGTTGAAACTCCAATACTTTGGCCACCTGATGTGAAGAGCTGACTCATTTGAAAAGACCCTGATGCTGGGAAAGATTGAGGGCAGGAGGAGAAGGGGACGACAGAGGATGAGATGTTTGGATGGCATCACCGATTCAGCGGACATTGGTTTGGGTGGACTCCGGGAGTTGATGATAGACATGGAGGCCTGGTGTGCTGTGGTTCTTGGGGTCACAAAGAGTTGGATATGAGTGAGTGACCGAACTGAACTGAATTGTTCCTCCCTGATGACTAGTGATCTTTTAATGCACCCACTGCCTAATTGTATATCCTCTTTGGAAAAATGTTTAGTTCCTCTGTCAATTATTTTAATTAGCTTAGAAGGGTTTTTTTGAGTCATATGAGTTTCTTAGATATTTTAGATATTAAACTCTCATCAGGTATATGATTTACAAATATTTTCTCCCATTTAATAGGCTACCTTATTTATTAAATCAAATTAAATGATTCTTAACTCTTTAAAAATATTTGTGTTAGTCACTCAGTTGTGTCCAACTCTTTGTGACCCCATGGCCTATAGCCTGCCAGTCTCCTCTGTCCATGGGATTTTCCAGGCAAGAATATTGGAGTGCGTCACCATTTTTTACTCCAGGGGATCTTACAGTCCCAGGGATCGAACCCGGGTCTTCTGCATTGCAGGTAGACTCTTTACTATCTGAGCCACCAGGGAATTATCCCTAAAAATGCTTAAGGTAATATTTTGTTTTGATCAATTTAGTTAACTGTTAAATCAGGATTGAGAGTAAATAATGATTAGTTATAATTTCACGTTTGATTTACATTTAATATTTCCATGAAACATGCATATATACATATATATCCATTTTTTTACAACCTGCCCAGTAGTTCACATATACAGGGCAAATAACCACTGTAGATGGAGGTGTTTCACAGTCAAAGAATCTGAGCTGACTTTCTATGTTCTCATTTTTTTTAATTCTTTAAATTATTTGACAATTTCTGATTAATATGTTCTATATTGTGATTACTAACAGAAAATTTGTCATAAAACTTACAAAATCAGTAAATTTTGTGGCTTTAGTTTCCTCATAGGTAAAATGATGAAGTTAGATATATGAATCTTTAAGTTTCTTTACAGGTCCAGAACTTCACATATTAACTACAGAATTACTTTATGATTCTCATCTTTATCTCCAAATTAAATTAATCCTATACAGAGTGAAATGCTGAATATTATAAATTTAGAATTAGCACAAAATTTATCAAATAAGAAAGTTCAACATTTTCTAACTTAAACCATGTTATTATTTTAATGAGAATACTATAAAAATTATTCAAGGAAATAAAACATGGTTAAAGGATTAATGAATCAATGAATATTCCTTTAAAAGTAATATGCAGATGTTTCTGTCATCTGTCACTAAAAACTGCTGCTCAGTATTCTTGTAAAGATGTGATGCATTTTGTAATTGTAGTTTTAGCACAGTGAATGAAACTGTCATTGATCAGGTCGAATCAACTCTTCATGATGACTATAATAAAACTTATATATTTGCCATCTTGATTCAAATGCTTTGTATGTATTTGCTCATTTAGGAATAACAATTTGTGAAACACTGCTAAAATAAGAAAATATAGTAGTTTCGCTACATATAGCATGAATCACTGAAGTTTAAATAGAAATTTGGTTTTGGGTATTTGAGAAACACATTTGCATTTTTTAAAGACTTTCCTGATTAATTCAATACTAATAGGCAAAAGAAAAAAAAAAAGAAAAAAACCAACTGTTTAAAGCACTAAAAATAATCTAAGTAATACAATCCGGAATATGATTGTTGAGGAATTCGTGTTGCTTCCAAATTGCTCATTTTTTGCTGTCAGTGCCATTCAAGGTTTTTAAAAAAACTTTACCTGTGTATACAGTGTTGACTGAATCAATTCATGAGAATGATCTATGTTTATATTGAAAGGCTAAATTTTGCCTGAAAAAAAGAAATCACTTTATAGTAAGCTCATCACAAAAATATTAAGTGATTAGATGCATTTTGTATTAGCATTAGAGTAACATCGTCCAAAAGTATCTTCTAGCCCAAGACTATTTGCCAAACTACTTAAACATTTTGATTTATGATCTGATGATGTTGGGGTTTCAACATGAAAAAGTGTATCAAATACACAGCATAGGTTCATTGGATCTTCATATACCGGATCCCTGGATCAGTTTGAAAAGATCCTTGGGACAGATTCTGAAAGTGCAGCATCAGGGAGAATGTTAGTTATGCAGGGCATTCCCAAATGTATGCAATGCCACTCACTGACATCTACAAAGGGTCCATTTTATAAATTGTCAAAGGAGCCATTGTTACAGAGTGACACCAGAGAAAAGCTGTCAATTCTATTATTAAATTGACATTCCACACATGCTGCTTTCAGATGGAGGCCCTTAATGAACTTAGTCTCCCTCCTTTCTGCCCTGTACCATTTAATGCCTTCTTTCTTATATGCTCTTCAAATAGACATCAGTTGATGTTAAAGCAGTGGACAAGTGAACCCTCCAAGAGGCCATCCTTCGGGTACATTGATGAAACACCTGGAAGAGAGTCTTCATGGCTCTCTGTGTTCAAGGATACTACAATGATTGCTACAGAAACAATGACATCTCCCAGGGTATCGTCAATCAAGCATTTGCGTATAAAAACAAGAACCAAGAAAAAAATAAAAAAAGTGTTTTAAGCACATAGTACTGTAATCCTATTTGTGAAAGGGAAGAACAGGCATTGTCTTAATCTGTGAACCACAGCACCCAGCTTTTAGCTGTTTTTGACAATGAAAAGCAAAGACCACAGCCCAAACTGAGGGTTTGACAGAAGCTGGTTGTTAATTCTCCTGGGATCTGCATTGTTCTAGCCGCTGGAGTCCTGTGAGCTAAACAGGCAGCAATGAAGAGAGTGCATACCGTCCTTGTCCATTTGTTTAACGTCATTCTCATTGTTAAACATCCCCCAAGCCTGGATTTCCCAGGTAGCCAGTCTTGCTGTCCTGCCTGCTGTGAGTCCCCTATGAAGATGACAAGCACCAAGAGATGGCTGACTTTGTTCTCAGGGGTGTCTTATTGTGAAAATCCTGTGATTGGCAGCTGTTGGGAAACAGGACAAGGAGATTTTTTACATCTGTTTACTGCCTTGAAGTTTCTCCATTCCATCCCACATCGACTATTGTCTTTCGTAGAAGAGCTAGAATTTCTACCCTTCCAATGCAGATGCCACAGAGCCACAAGTTGTAGGGCAAAATGAAGTGATTATTATATGAGAAGTAAGAAGTGGCTCAGGGTCACTGCAGAGTGAAATGCTATGATAGGCTGGCTATTAGAATATAAACATTCTTACATTCTTAACAAAATATTTCATCTTGTTATTTTTTGTATGATGCAGAAAGCTTCGATATTCTATATTTTTAATATTTGATCAATAGAATAAGGCCCATTTTAAAAAATTGTTCCAACTTCTTTGCTTTTTCTGTTTTATTACAGCTAAAAGTTCTTATTTCTTAATATAGCTAAAAAACTGTGTGGAATTCACATGTCTCTAGCTGTTAACTGAAAGATTCAGTTTTAGTTTTACATTTCAAATAGTTATTGTTTTTCTTTATTTGCCTGTTTGCTGCATAACTGCTGTGACTCAGAATTCCATAATTTGTTGCTTGATTATCTTCTATGCTATACTCCAAATCTGATAGTATAATAAAATCTGGGGCATATGTAAAACATTAGCACAAAAATCATATTATAGAACTTTCCTGAATGAAGAAACCAAACTGGTGGAATTCCCACGCCCATTATGTTGTCTAAAACTTTCTGAAAAATGTTTGGCTGTGGCATATAATTTACTCAACATAAGTGGTTCCCATAGAGCTTTTGAAAAGCCTTTCTGTCACTTACTAGCTTTAGGATGATGAGATTTTAAGCCCTTTGATCCAAAGCCTGTGTTTCACAGTCAAGACTAAATGGCAAGACTAGAGTACAACCAAACTTCCCAACTTAAGAAAAGGATTGAGTTATGTATAACCTGAGGGGGGAAAAATCAGTATGCCTTCAGTTGCAGAAATATGTGCTAAATGAATATAAAGCCTTGAAACATGCAAGTCAGATAAAAAACATCAAGTTTCAAAGCGAATACATCCACCTATATTTTTCTTTCTACTTAACTTGATATATATTCAAATATATATTCATATATTTATATACATGTATTATTCATACAAAACAAAATATTTTTTCATGTTATTTTACAATAAATTTATATAAAAACTTATTCTGTTTTATGATAAGAAAAGCTTTGAATACTTTTGTAAGGGAGGAAAAAGTTATTTTTCCTACTGCCCTTCTAGGTTTTCTGATTGAGGTCCTATAAATTAGATTGTCAAAAGACAGGTTGATAAGAGAAAAGCAAGCCCATTTAGTTGATAGAAGTTTTATGAGACATAGGAGCCTTCATGGGGAAAAAATGACTAGAAGAAAAGGTTAAGCCTGAACATTTTTATATTAGGTTTGATGAAGAGTGAAGCCATGGAAAGCAGCAGAAGACAAAAAGGGCATGAGGTAAGGGTAGTGAATCAGGGAAATGGTGAAAACCATTTTTTATTTTTTTGTCTTTTTATTTTATTTTATTTTGTATTTGTTTATTTTACTTTACAATACTGTATTGGTTTTGCCATACATCAGCATGAATCTGCCACAGGTGTACATGAGTTCCCAGTCCTGAACCCCCCTCCCATCTCCCTCCCCATACCATCTCTCTGGGTCATCCCAGTGCACCAGCCCCAAGCATCCTGTATCCTGCATCGAACCTGGACTGGTGATTCGTTTCTTACATGATATTATACATGTTTCAGTACCACTTTCCCAAATCATCCCACCCTCTCCCTCTCCCTCTCCCTCTCCCTCTCCCTCTCCCTCTCCCTCTCCTCTCCCTCTCCCTCTCCCTCTCCCTCTCCCTCTCCCTCTCCCACAGAATCCAAAAGTCTGTTCTATACATCTGTGTCTCTTTTGCTGTCTTGCATATAGGGTTATCATTACCATCTTTCTAAATTCCATATATATGTGTTAGTATACTGTATTGGTGTTTTTCTTTCTGGCTTACTTCACTCTGTATAATCGGCTCCAGTTTCATCCACCTCATTAGAACTGATTCAAATGTATTATTTTTAATGGCTGAGTAGTACTCCATTGTGTATATGTACCACAGCTTATCCATTCATCTGCTGATGGACATCTAGGTTGCTTCCATGTCCTGGCTGTTATAAGCAGTGTCATGATGAACATTGGGGTACACGTGTCTCTTTCTATTCTGGTTTCCTTGGTGTGTGTGCCCAGCAGTGGGATTGCTGGGTCATAAGGCAGTTCTATTTGTAGTTTTTTAAGGAATCTCCACACTGTTCTCCATAGTGGCTGTACTAGTTTGCATTCCCACCACCATTCTTTCAGATTCCTCTTGACACCCCACTGTCTTTGAAGATAAGGATATTCCTTTCTTTCAGGTTTAGGTAGGGCATCTCCCATATAAAGGTGTTATGGCTTCAGGTAAAATAGCCAGGCCACTGAGTCCTTCCTGCACCTATCACTATCAAATTCCTTCATCTTAAAGTAATAGTACAAATTGCCAAGGGGCCATGTTTTGAGGCAGTGTGTCTGAGGTCATGTGTTCATTTTCAACATAATAGTTTGAACCATTTTGAATTTTTAAAATAACTTTGACTTTTCCCTCCCCTTCCTTTGCATCTCTTAATTCTACTTAAAATATGATGGACATCAAGAAATACAGCAAGAAATTCAATAGTGTGGAGTGTCTTTTAAGTATAATAAACTATGAAATATCATCATTAACAATTTTATGCTTTTTGTCCAAAAAAAGCCAAGAATCATCTCTATATGCTATACTGGCATGAATTTGAGCAAACTCCAGGAGATGGCGAAGGACAGGCAAGCCTGGTGTGTGGCAGTCCATGGGGTTGCAAAGAGTTGGACGCAACTGAAAAACAACAACATATATCATATAAGCTGTATAGTACATATCAGAAACTAAGTGAAATCATCCATAGAATGAATATGTATAGTGTATCTATATGGCATGTATAAATGTATGTGTAGTGTGTGTTTGTATGTTGTGTATAAATATAATAAAATATATGTATCAATATATAATTGATCTATATTTATGCACACATATACATATAAATCGGGCTTCCCTTGTGGCTCAGCTGGTAAAGGATCCACCTGCAATGCATGAGACCTGGGTTCAATCCCTCAGTTGGGAAGATTCCCTGGAGAAGAGAAAGGCTACCCACTCCAGTATTCTGTCCTGGATAATTCCATGGACTGTATAGTCCATTGGGGTGTAAAGAATCGGACATGACTGAGTGACTTTCACATACATATAAATTATAAGTTAGTATATTGTATATATATACATATATATATATATGTTCAGTTCAATCACTTAGTTGTGTTGGAGCCTGCGACCCCATGGACTGCAGCAGGCCAGGCCTCCCTGTCCATACACACGCATATAAAAGAGAAATCCAAATACTAAGCCCTGAGTTATTCCAAAGTTTAGCAGCCAACTAATGAGGAATCAGCAAACAATGTTCAAAAGACATAGGTAGTGAAGTAAAAAAAAAATTGTAAGAATAAGTGCCCAGCAGCCATATCAAAAACAGTGTTTCAATAAGGTAGAAAAAGATTAGCAATGTCAAATGACTCTTATAGGTCCAGGATGAAGATGACTAAAAGTTAAATTGCATTCAGCAATAAGAAAATGATCAGAATCTTGACAAGAGTGCAATTTCATATAAATTTTAAGGGGAGGGTTATAATTGTAGTGCTTTCAAAAGACAATGGGGAAAATATCACTGGCATACTTTGGGATTTTTCCATTAAACATAGGAAGCAGGGCAGTAAGACTAAAAAGTCACAGACAATTTTACACTAAAATCTAGTGGCAAATTTTTTGAAAGAAAATCAAATAAGATAAAAATGTTACCTAGATTATCACAAGCCAGAAATAACTAGTGCACAATATGTTTATTTTGACTCTCCTTTCAAAATAAACTCATCAACAAGGAATTTTGTCATTTTAAATTTAACTTTCAAATAAAACAGGGTTTATTTTGAATATGAAGTATTATAGAAATATCATAAATATTGAGATAATACAGTACATTAAGTAAAAATGCTTATTACAAAGCACAGCAATCCTTAAAGATATAGTAAACTAAAGATATACAAACTAAAATGTATAGTAAACTAAATATTAAGCTAAAATAATAGTAATACACTAAAAATACAGATAAATGGATATACAGGTGGGGATGGTGATACAGAGAGGAATGTTAATAATAGTCATCTCAGGAGGATAGTACTGCGAAGAAATTTATTTTAATATTTTTACTTTTCTACATTTTTCAAATTTTCTATAATAAATATAGCTTTCTAATTAAGAAAAAAGAGAGAGAAAAAGATTTCAGTATACTCCCATTGCTCTGCTGCTGCTTCTAAGTCACTTCAGTTGTGTCCACCTCTGTGAGACCCCATAGATGGCAGCCCACCAGGCTCCCCCGTCCCTGGGATTCTCCAGGCAAGAACACTGGAGTGGGTTGCCATTTCCTTCTCCAATGCATGAAAGTGAAGTTGCTCAGTCATGTCTGACTCTTAGTCACCCCATGGACAGCAGCCCACTAAGTTCCTCCGACCATGGGATTTTCCAGGCAAGAGTAGTGGAGTGGGGTGCCATCGCCTTATCCCCCATTGCTCTAAAATAACCTATATTTCTTTTCTCATGAGATCTACCTCTCCACGCTTATTTCACACAGCTCAGCCTTCCTGGCCTTCTAACCCTGACTCTGCTCCAGCATTAATGAGCTATTTTTAACTTCCTGAACAAAGTATGCCATTGCATATCTCTGTGCCTCTGCAGATATTATTTTCTCTACCAAAATTTTCCCTTTCTCCCTCATTTACCTGGCGAAGTCACCCAGTGAGCCACATGTGAGGATTCTAGTCAATTATTTCTTCCTCTAAGAAACGTAATAGGACACAATTCTGACAATGCTTTTTTCCCCCATTCTTTCTTCTTTGAGTCTATTGTTTCTTAACATTCCAGAATTTAAAACTCATTTCTGATCGTCTTATCTTAACTGCATGTGCTAATCAAATTGAGAACATGGAAAAAAGGGTACAGAGTCCTCTTTTTCAAATTTGGACAAAGTTATTGGCAGTATATACCACTACCCTTCTTTATTTCCATCTCCTGGGCTCTTCACCTTTAATTGCATATGGCGGGCTAACACATAGAGAATTTACAAAATTTTACAAAATTATAAATTGTGTCTACTTGGTGCGTTTCAAAAGAATTAATTCCAGGAAATTTCATAAGTAAGAAGCCAAGAATTAAGACACCCTTTTTACAAATTGTTGTGTACTATGAAGGTCCTGTTTCTTGACTAAGTCTTATCCCAGGAGTAAGAAGTTATTTACGATAGTGCATCTTCACTAACCTTTTTATATCAAAAGTGGGATTTTACTTTCCATTGTCTTGTTAACACTTAATCTCTCATAAGAAGCATTTAGCTATTATCTGTTCAACTTTTAAAACTTGGTTCCAAAGTCAATATTTTGGTACACATTTGAAGTAATCAGTCTTCAGTGCAATTCTGACCTACTTAAGTATAAGAGGTCATTTTGTTATCATAGTACTTGCTCTGCAGTCACAAAGAATGAGGTAGATAAAGAGGAAGAAAAGGAAAATAAAAACTTTTATCTTTCTATACATTCTCATGTTTCAAGGCCAGAGAAGCATAAACAAAATGCAAAAGAGATAACCCATATATGTGTATACCTTTCTACAGCAGCAGTTATCTTGTGTTTTGATAATTTATTTTCCTGCTTTGCTCCACTATTAATTTGAGGTGCTTAAGACAGAAACTGGGTCTCACTAATGTCTCTATTAGCACTACCTAGAAAACTACTATAATGAGAGACGTCCTTAGTAAATATTTTAATGAATAAATGACTGGATGAATATCAGAATATCTAAGGCAAAACTCCTATCTTTCGGAAGCTTATATATGGGATTCAATAAGGCAAACAAAACAACTATAAGGCGAAGAAAGAAACAATTAATAGTAAAAGTCCAGATTTATCTCACAAATTACTTGTACTCTCTAGGGCACAGCAACCCACTCCAGTATTCTTGCCTGAGAAATCCCATAGACAGAGAAGCCAGGAGTGCTACAGTCCATGAGGTCACAAAGAGCTGGACACAACTGAAACAACCTAGTACAGTACAGCCTAACATTACAAAAGAGACATTTTGATCTAAAGCAAATCTCTATCATCCTGTTGTTAAATGCTAATACAAGAACATGCATGAGGTATGCAATAAAAATGTGGGAAAGTAGGGATACCCAAGCAAAATAAGTGACTGGCAGTGCAAAGCACATTGAAAAATATGAGCGAAATGAGTTACTGTTGAGGGTTTACATTGGCACAGGCATTCTGGAAGCAAATGGCAGTGCTTAGCACAATCAAGTAGAGGAAGGCCCTTGGAGGGAGGGATCATAATTCTGAATGAGGATCTCAGAGAAAATCTCCTATAACCTGCATAAGAGCAATTAATTGCAGTTTTACAAGTAAGGGCAGGAAGCACAGGTAACTGGAAGTGTGGGTGATAAAAATGAGGTGGACACACACTTGTGAAATTTTATTCACCAATTAGAAACAACTAGATGAAGATAATAAACTACATATCACTTAAAAGCAGTCTTGAGTTTAAAAACAGGTAAGGAGCAGAGTAAGATTTATAGCCCAATACCATATGAAACAACAGACTGGATCCAAATAGGAAAAGGAGTATGTCAAGGCTGTATATTGTCACCCTGCTTATTTAACTTATATGCAGAGTACATCATGAGAAACGCTGGGCTGGAGGAAGCACAAGCTGGAATCAAGATTGCTGGGAGAAATATCAATAACCTCAGATATGCAGATGACACCACCCTTATGGCAGAAAGTGAAGAGGAACTAAAAAGCCTCTTGATGAAAGTGAAAGAGGAGAGTGGAAAAGCTGGCTTAAAGCTCAACATTCAGAAAACGAAGATCATGGCACCTGGTCCCATCACTTCATGGGAAATAGATGGGGAAACAGTGTCAGACTTTATTTTTGAGGACTCCAAAATCACTGCAGATGGTGATCGCAGCCATGAAACTAAAAGATGCTTTCTCGTTGGAAGGAAAGTTATGACTAACCTAGAGAGCATATTGAAAAGCAGAGACATTGCTTTGCCAACAAAGGTCCGTCTAGTCAAGGCTATAGTTTTTCCAGTGGTCATGTATGGATGTGAGAGGTGGACTGTGAAGAAAGCTGATGCTTTTGAACTGTAGTGTTGGAGAAGACTCTTGAGAGTCCCTTGGACTGCAAGGTGATCCAACCAGTCCATTCTGAAGGAGATCAGCCCTGGGATTTCTTTGGAAGCAATGATGCTAAAGCTGAAACTCCAGTACTTTGGCCACCTAATGCGAAGAGCTGACTCATTTGAAACGACTCTGATGCTGGGAGGGATTGGGGGCAGGAGGAAAAGGGGACGACAGAGGATGAGATGGCTGATTGGCATCACTGACTCAATGGAAATAAGTCTGAGTGAACTCCAGGAGTTGGTGATGGACAGGGAGGCTTGGCGTGCTGCGATTCATGGGGTTGCAAAGAGTCGGACACGACTGAGCGACTGAACTGAACTGAACTGAACCATATTTAAAATTTAAAAACACAATTACAAATATTTCTAAATATTTTATATGATTACATGAATGTTTAAAAACATATCAAACACAATAGAATGGGCTTCAATTGCATGATAGGAAATAAAATAGAGATTAGAAGTAAAGGGAAATAGAACAAAAATGAGGTTTGCATACACTGTTGAGCAACATCATTAATACAACTTTCTGTGTATAATATAAAATACTTTTATAAGTGATGGGCAGAAGCATGGGAAAATTTTAATAGATAATTTATAAACAAATGCAATTTTAGCAGCCAAATGGTGTCTTAAATTATTGCAACTTTGAAAAAACCTTTAAATATCTACCTGTCTTTATGTCGTTTATAACTGTTCCTATAATCTAATTAGAGAGATTCACTAATCCCTGCTTTAAAGAAGATCTTTGTATTTCTTCAGTTTTGAATATTTTATGGCTTTATGTAATGCCAGCTATTGTTGGGTAGGCACCATTGATGTTGTAATAGTGAACTAGTTGTACAAATAATATTTCAAAAATCATCTAAAAATGAAAAGGAATGCAAAATTCTGAAATAGCATTTTTTAGAAGCTATATATTGACATTTCTAAAGCAATTCTATGTGAAGAAGAGAAACAGACTATCTCTTGGGGAGAATAGGATTGTAATAAAAATTTACAATAATTTACAATATGGACTAAAGTACTGCAGCACAGCCCATACTGAGGTGCCAACAACACAAAATTTCCAATTACCCTGGCTTTTAATATTTCACAACTTTGAAAATTATAGTCAGGGTAATATAAATTATAGAAGGAGATATTTAACTGAAAAATATGTGTAACCAATCCCCGAGCACATATTTATAATTAATACTATGGTTCTGCATGATTTGAATTATAATATCAGAAGCCAATAGAGTAAAAGAAAAGATTATTAATTCAAAGATGCTGTCTCAGCTTATCTATGCAGCTTAGTGACTGTGTGATTCTAGATATTTTATGTGATTTTTGTGGATAACAGATTTCTTATTATGATTAAATAGGTTAATAGATATAAAGAATGCAGAATAACTGGTACAAACTAACACTGTAGTCATGATTCTGTGAGCTTCTGTTTCCTTCTTTTTATAATGGGGATAACATCTTGTGAGCATTTTCCCTCAACTTTAATGTAAAAATAACTATCTAACTTACAAGATCGCTGAGAGAATAAGAATGCTAATTTCGGGTGGTCTGGGATGACCTGACTTAGAAGATGATACTGGAGCAGATATCCAAAGGCAGAGAAGGAGACAGACCTACAGAGATTTGGGGGAATGATACTCTAGATATAGTGAGTAGTGAGTCTGAGAGACCTGAAGAAGGTACTTTCCTGGCATTATAGTGACAGGAAGAAGACAAGCATTGTTAGAGCAGTGACTAACAGGAGAAACGACTGAAATCAGAGACATGTTAGAGACCAGAAAATATAGCACAGTATAGATCATTTTAGGGACTTTACTCTGAGAAAGGTACCCACTGGAGGATTTTGAAGAGTGACATGATTTACTTGTGCTTCAAAAAAAAAATTAAAAAAAAAGTCTACCTTTTAGTTTGAGAATGGGCCAAAGGGGACCAAGAACTGAATTAGGAAGAGATGTTGTTCACTTGCTCAGTCATGTCTGACTGTTGGCAACTCCATGGATTGCAGCATATCAGGCTTCCCTGTTTTTCACTATCTCACAAAGTTTGCTCAAACTAGTGTCCATTGAGTTGATGATGCCATCCAACCATCTCATCCTCTGTTATCCCCTTCTCCTGCCCTCAATCTTTCCCAGCATCAGGGCCTTTTACAGTGAATCGGCTCGTCATATGAGGTGGCTAAAAACAAAGTATTGGAGCTTCAGCTTTAGCATCAGTCCTTCCCATAAATATTCAGGGTTGATTTCCTTTGGGATTGACTAGTTTGATCTCCTTGCAGTCCAAGAGATTTTTTGAAGAGACAGTTCAAAAACATCAATTCTTTGGCACTCACCCTTCTTTATGGTCCAACTGTCACATCTGCCAATGACTACTGAAAACACCACAGCTTTGACTATATGGACCTTTGTTGGCAAAGAGATGTCTCTGCTTTTTAATATGCTGTCTAGGTTTGTTATAGCTTTTCTTCCAAGGAGCATGAGTCTTTTAATGTTGAGGCTGCACCACACAGAGCACAGGTTCTAAGCATGCATCAAAGGGAAGAAGGTAAGGTGGAGGAGCCCTTGCCAACTCTCTGCATCCTTTGACACAGTTCCCTGGCCAGAACTAATCATATGGTCTTACCTAACTGAATGAAAGTAGGAAAAGTATGGGAGCACAGAGCCATTTGGTGAGCAAGAATGTCTGACATGCTGATATCTTTTGGAGGACTGCTATAAAGACAGCTGGTAGATGGTTTACTTCCCACGTGTGCATGCATGCATATGTGCTAAGTAGCTTCAGCAGTGTCCAACTCTTTGCTACCGTATGAATTATAGCCCTCCAGGCTCCTCTGTCCATGGAATTCTCCTGGCAAGAATACTGGAGTGGGTGGCCGTGCTCTCCTCCGGGGATCTTCCGGACGCATGGATTGAACCATTGTCTCTTATGTCCCCTGCATTGGCAGGTGGGGGAGCCTATACTTCTGCCAAGTTCATACTTTTAAAATGAAGAGCTCACTATATCCTAGCACTACTAAGGAACTTGCACTAAGTATATTTCACAATCCATAAATTTTACCTCAATATAAGGGTGGTGGGGATCTCCCAATAGCTCCTTCCTAAGTTTTCAGATAAATTTCAAGCTCCTTACCTTGGCAAGAAGGATCTTTTGCTATCTAGCCCTTGCCTACATCCCCAGTTCCTGCTATTTCTCTGCTTTGCTATATTGGACCTGGACTGCCTTTGCCTATTTACATTGAACTATTTCCTAATGCCTTAAAATTCATAAGTTTCTGGAGAAACTTCCCTTCCTTTCCTTTGCTCCCATAGGTGCCTCTGTTTGCAATTCTACAGAACTTCAATCCTTTCCAGCCCTGTCTTGTATTATTATTGATTCACATCTCTCACTTCCTCCCACAGAGCACCTGCAATGGCAGGACCATGTATAATTTGACTTTGTATATCCAGTGATTAAAAGTTACTGGTACACAAAGGAGGCAATTAATAAACATTTGCTGAATAAATGAATGAATATTTATTTGTCTTTGTTATGGTTTTATGTATTCATTTGGCTTTTCAAAATGTAGATTTTTCTTAATCCAACTGTTTTCTTTTTTAAAGGATCAGCATGGGTTGTTATATCAAATGTTATCTTTTATTCCTCAGCATGTCCAAATCTCTGAGCAACCATTTTTCTTTTTGTAAAGCTTAATCTATCTTTGAATAATTAGCATTTAAACCATTAAAATCCTTCTCTTGGCAAATTACCATGATAATAATAAAACCACAAAAATGTCTTTTTTCCTGTGCCTTAATAAAATACAATTAAAATTTAATAAAAGCTCTGTATTTCCATTTATCCAATTCTGCACATCCTGAGGGAGGTAACAGCAGTGTTACAACCAGACCAATTAAATAGCCAGTTATATTTAAGTTCTTTAATTCGCATAAAGGTGAGTGTAATTCTGTACTTACCATTCTAGAGTTGTTCTTGGCTTTTTTTGAAAAAAAGTGTTCACTTTTATTCAATTCTACTCATTTTTCAGTATGTTGCAGAGCAAAAAGTTCTTATCTATTATTTCTGCTAATATTATAATGATATTTCTAGCATGTGTGTTTCATTGTCCATTTGCTTCCAACAAATTTAGGCTTATTTAAAAAGCACAAATATCATCATTTTAAAATGCACTGTCCCTCACCCCTTAAGCACCATTGTTGTCACAGAGAAAAAAGTGAAGAAGGAAAAATCAGAAGTAAAATGTTTATTTTTCACAGACTAAATTTTATTTTAAAAAAAAGAAAAATAAGAAGTGATATTTTCCAAACATCTAAAATATGTATGAGGCATTTTTGCAGAAGCATAGCAACATTTGCCGTTTTATAAGATTTGAAAAGTGTATTCTCAAACATGAATGAAAACTGAGTTAACATATGTTACATGCATCTTGGCATTTTTTCAAAATAATTCAGGTTCACTCTCTTCATTTTACTGAGGACAATAATAGGTGAGTTTGTCTGATATTTTATGATAAAAGTCCTGTGCACTAGAAGATGCTCTTGTAAACACATATATTTGAGAAGCCCCTGGTAGCTCAGTTGGTAAAGAATCTGCCTGCATTGCAGGAGTCCTATGTTTGATCCCTGGGTCAGGAAGATCCCCTGGAGAAGGAAATGGTAACTCACTCCAGTATTCTTGCTTGGAAAATCCCATGGACAGAGGAACCTGGCAGGCTACAGTCCATGGGGCCACAAGAGTCAGACACATATATATTTACCTGCATTCAAATGTTTGCTAGATGTGTAAATCTGGAGAGACAGTAGTTTTTGAAACACTGCTGCTGCTACTGCTGCTAAGTCGCTTCAGTCGTGTCCGACTCTGTGTGACCCCATAGACGGCAGCCCACCAGGCTCCCCTGTCCCTGGGATTCTCCTGGCAAGAACACTGGAGTGGGTTGCCATTTCCTTCTCCAATGAAACACTGCTAGAAAGTGAAATAAAAGTTTGAGGATGTAAGAATATTTTCTTCCTCCATCTCCAGTAGCTGGTGATTCCTGAGAGAGGACTAAGTACTGCACATACTTGTTTTGTGGTTTGTTTTGATTAAATACTGAATCAACTTTACCATTGCTTAATAAGATACTTAAAATTCCTACATAAAAGATATGCCTCATATTTCAAGCCCAATAAATCACAGTTTCAGTATTCAATTGAGACATTTATCTGGCAAACTTAACAACGCCAGCAGAAACCTAACGGTAGTCGTTTACTTTTTTAACTTTTTGTGGCCAGGAAAAACAAAACTGGGGTTTTCTAAAGGTAATCTTCATAGTATTACAGTGAAAACCTGAGTAGAATATTTTTAATTGAGGGCAATAAATTCCTCTGAAGGGAAAGTTCTATAGTTAAACATTCTTTTCTTCTCTAGCACTGTCAGTCACCAATGCTCCTCTTTGCTGAAAAAGAACTAGAGCTCAATGTTTAATAATAATAATAGGATAAGTAACACATATTTTTATCTTTATTTGATAATTCTATAAATTGTATTGCTTATAAGTATAGAAATGGCTTAAGAAATGTTGACAGATGAACACTTGGGAGGAAAATTATGGTTATTTAGAAACTAAAACATTGTCATTTCTTAATAGTTAATAAAATAATTAAAACTCTTTCACTTGCTTTCATTTTAAATATACTATTGAAACTCTTAATGCTAATTTCAGAGAAAGGAAAATATTGTGACATGCATTTTACTGCCTTTCAATCTGACTAGAATTATGTTAGAGCTAGTTTAACTATGTCAGTTATATTATACCAACCTGAGTTTCTGTTGGGCATTTGTATCCAGTTATGAGTGCTTAATTTTTGAATATATACTAAAATTTTACTTTGGTTGTGCTTGTGTGTATACCTGGTCTAATATCTACATTATTTGCATGTGTAAGTTAATGTTCACTTAAAATGGTTTAATATTCTTTTAGACCAAGGACTCCTGTTTTGAAGGGCATAGGAAAGGTGATAGAATTTCTGTATTTTCAGGATCATCTTGAATGAACACTTTGTTGCACTCTGAAATCTATATTTTTCTCAACATTGTCATTTAAAATGTCATTATATACCCTTTTGGTATTTTTAAACACAATAATTTCAAGATGAGGCAAATCTCTTTGCTTGCATTTTGAAGCAGTTAGACAATTGAAAACTTTCCAACTGGCTAATTTTTACTACAATCTGGTTATTCTCAGTCTTGGCTGGGAAGCATTGAAAGCAAATTAAAACCGAGGCCTCACCCCATACCAAATGAATCAGAGTATCTGGGGGTGGGGCCAAAGGAGAGGTACTAAACAAAGGAGGGGGTGGGATTCATGCACCATGAGCCAGAGAACCACAGCAATATAACCTTAGTGATATTTTATTGGAAGTACTAGTTCTATCCACAGGAGGTTTCTATGAATAGTTCTTGATAAATATTTTAGTTTCCAGGAAGAGAACTAAGCCATCTCTAGCACAGCCAATGCGAACTAAACAATTGTGAAAAATACAATCCACAACAAACCAGGTTATTTTGCTAAAAGCTTCCAAAGCAGGCATGTAATGCCCAGTTTTTCCATCTGCAAATTCACTGCTCTAAATCTGCAGAGTCTGAGAAGTATCTGTAATTCTACTAAAAGTCTCGTCTAAGGAAGTTTCCTGTGTAGTTGGGGAGGAAACCGGGGGCCCTTTTTGTGCCCTGCCTGATCTCCTCCAGTGCTTCTTACCGGTTCTGCACTCCTTAGCTGAGGATACCCTGCACTTGGGAAACCTTCTTTCTGAAGATGGTCCATGAAGTTCCAATTGTGCCTAAAATTTGACACCAGTACCATTCCCCTCCTCTACAGCCCATAGCCAATGACTGGCTGATAGAGAACCCAAAAGGCAAGCTCTATAACCAGGAGAAACCGCTGCCATGGCATCAGACTAGGCTGAGACTTGACTTCACCTGATCATACCTTGGCTCACCTTCTGTTTCCTGCCTTGCCTACCTCAAGCCTTAATCACTTGCAGATGGAACTATCTCCAATTTGTCCTCCAGGAAACCCAACCTAAAATATAAGACTATCTCACATACTGAAGTATGGAACAAAAACACAAGAACAATATTGATAATGACATCTAACTCAAAGTGAGTACCTACTCTGTACCAGACACAATGCAAAAGAGCTCTAATTAGTCATCAATCACTGTATTTAATCCTTGTAGTACTTATGACTATCATCATCACTGCTCCTTCTCTGCAATTTATATATACTAAATCAGAAGTTTTGAATAGATACGCAATTTTCCCAAGGCTCTCAGCTAACCAAGGAACCAAAGCCTACAGTTTTAACCTCTCCTTCATAAATTCAGTGTTTAAATGATATAGATCTATACAGCACAGAGAGCTAAAAGGCGGAAACTATAAAAGGCAGTGATTGGGATTTGATAGACCTACACACTTACCATGGAACAGACACTTATTAGTTGTACAGATTAGCAAAGCTACTTAGGTCCATAACTATAAGGATTGCACAAAGCTCATATTTAAAGCTCTTACCAAAGGAGTTACTGAAAACAAAATAGTTAATTTCAAAATCTAATCCATTTCTTGGAGTCACAGAGTAACTTCAAATCTCAGTTACATGAGCAAAATAGTTAGATGTACATTTCTTATAGAACTGAAGTTACTAAGGCTGAGATTTGATTTATTGATCAACAGTGTGAAAATATATATCTATCCCAAATTGTTTATGGCTAGGATTACACAAAGAATTAATGGGTACTACATGAAGTCTTGCATGCTACAGTCCATGGGACTGGAAAGTGTCAAACACAACTGAGCAACTAACACTTTCACTTTCACACTTAACACAGATCCTGTGGCACAGCAAACACTAAACGATGTTATTTCCTTTCCTGCAAATGGCTTCATCCAAACTAATATAAAAAATGAAGGCAAAAATCTATAAAAGTGGAAGAATAGATAAATCTCTTATATAGAAGAATTCCAAGTTAAGTGGTATTGATATTTCTCCTGTAAGGAGGTGATCATCACTCTCTACCTGCTAAATGTTTGTACTGCATAAAGACTTACTTTCAAAGACAACCGTATGAAAGGAGAGGGAAAGTGGCTTTACAGTGAAAGAAACACAACCACCTCCTCCCAGCAGGTGATTAGAATTAACATTAATGATAATATTTGCTGATAGTGTGTACCCTTGATATTATGTGATGAAAATAGCACTTGTGTGCTTTTTTTCTCCTAAAATCCATATCATCAGTCTAATCATGAGTGAAGCATAAGATGGATCCAAAATACCTGAACTCCTAAAAACTGCCAAAGTCTTAAAAAAAAAAAAAAAAGAAAAGTCTGAGAAGAAGTTACAATCTAGAAGAGCCTATGGGAACACAACTAAAGGTAATGTGATATCCTAGATAGCATCCTGAACAGAATAAGAAAATTTAAGGTAAACACTAAGAGAATCTAGTAGAAACAATGAGAGACTTTATTTTGGGGGGGCTCCAAAAATCACTGCAGATAGTGACTGCAGCCATGAAATCAAAAGATGCTTGCTCCTTGGAAGAAAAGCTATGACAAATTAAATAGCATATTAAAAAGCAGAGACATTACTTTGCCAACAAAGGTCCATCTAGTCAAAGCTATGGTTTTTCCAATAGTCATGTATGGATGTGAGAGTTGGACTATAAAGAAAGCTGAGTGCCAAAGAATTGATGCTTTTGAACTGTGGTGTTGGAGAAGACTCTTGAGAGTCCCTTGGACTGCAAGGAGATCCATCAAGTCCATCCTAAAGGAAATCAGTCCTAATATTCACTGGAAGGACTGATGCTGAAGTTGAAACTCCAAGACTTTGGCCACCTGATGCAAAGAACTGACTCACTGAAAAAGACCCTGATGCTGGGCAAGACTGAAGGAAGGGGGAGAAGGGGATGACAGAGGACAAGATGGTTGAATGGCATCACCAACTCAATGGACATGAGTTTGAGTAGGCTCTGGGAATTGGTGATAAACAGAGTAGCCAGACATCCTGCAGTCCATGGGGTTGCAAAGAACTAGATATGACTGAACAACTGAACTGAACAAAGAGAATGTAAATATAGACCTTAGACAAAAATAATATATTAATGTCAGTTCATTGGTTGTAACAAACAAACCATACTAATTAATATTAGGTGTTAGCAATAGGAGGGCTTCCCTGATAGCTCAGTTGGTCAAGAATCTGCCTGCAATGCAGGAGACTCCAGTTCAATTCTTGTTTTGGGAAGATCTGATAGAAAATGGATAGGCTCGGACTTCCCTTGTGGCTCAGCTGGTAAAGAATTCACCTGCAATGGGGAAGACCTAGGTTTGATCCCTGGGTTGGGAAGACCCCCTGGAGAAAGGAAAGGCTGCCCACTCCAGTATTCGGGCCTGGAGAATTTGAACAGGACTGTTTAACAATAGGAAAAATTATGAGGCATACAGAAACTCTCCATACTCTCTAAAAATTTTTGTAAATCTAAAACTATTCTAAAACAAAAGGCTTATAGCAAACATCTTAAAATATAATTCTTTAAAAGGAAATCACTGGCAATTAACATAGTGTAAAAGTCACCTAATATCATGTGTGCAATGTAATATTATTGTTATTTAGTCTTAAAACAGAAAGAGATTTTGACAGAGGTTGTAACATAGATATTATGCTATGAAACAAGCCAGTCACAAAAGGATATTCCAAGAGTAGTCAAATTCACAGACACAGCAAGTGGAATTGTGGTTGCCCATGTGAGGGGAGGGGACAATGATGAATTAGTGTTTAAGGGATATTACATTTGAGTTTGAAACGGTGAAAATTTTCTGGAGATGGTTAATGGTGGGTGTCTCACAACAGTATGAGTATAATTAATGCCACAGAAGCAAATATTTTAAAATGGTTAAAATACTAAATTTTATGTTCTGTGTACTTTAAAATATAATAAAATAGGCCCCTAATGTCAAAATAAGTTCATACATATGTAGGACTGTAAGTTCCTTGAAAAGAGGTATCATACTTTTTAATTTATTTTGTTATTTAATACCTCTTAGTGCTCACAATGGCATCTGAAATGTATAAGGCATTTCAGGATGGAAATATCAGGAAGTGATAGTAAAGATTTAATTAAACAAAAGAGAAAAGGTGTGATTTCATAAAGAAACAGAATTTTTTTTTCAATTTTAATTAGGTCACCTTTTATTATTTTACAATATATTTCCAACAAATGCCATTACAGTTGCCTTAACTGCTCTATAAGACCTGGAATCAAAGAACACTGAGAATTAGAACACACACATCAAGCTGTAATACCTACTCGTGCTGAACCATTACTACCAAAGGGATGCTGTTTCTTAAATAAGCAGATGTGTGGCAAAGCAAAATAAAACACAAACTGGTTAGAACAGTAAACTTGTTTCAATGGCTATAGAAAGGAGGTGGTTTTGTTGTTTTTTTTTTTAAACACATCTGGTCTGGCAATAAGATGTAATATGCATTTAGAGCAATACATGTCCTGAAAGCTTATATTTTCAGTTGTGTGCATCACCTGAACTCAGAGCCCAGATGAAAGGAGTAATCACTGTCCATACCCTCAACACTCCTCCCTCCATAAGGTCACAATATTCCTAAACTCGAGATTCTTGTTGGTGAACTATTTTCTAATTTTTTCTCCAGTAACACTGGATGCTTTTAGTTTTTTCTCTGAAAGAGAAGCAATGAAAATGCAAGGACACCCTCCAGGGTCCAATTTTCATATCACATTCTCCAAGTAGTAAAATAGCAGCTCTATAACGTGGTTGAAAAAAGTTTTCAGTTTCCTCCTATTCCTCCTTCAGTTTTTAATCATATTAGCATTAAAATTTATCTGGGGTCAGTGGGCTTTCCCAAAGAAAATTTTTAGTTGTTAAGTATTTTCAGAAATTTATTGAAGTGTTACATATATGTAATTAGCTCTCATCTACCAAAAATACATATATGTATATATATTTGTATTTATTTATCTTATCTTCACTGAAGTGCTGTGTTTTTGTTTTTGTTTTTTGTTTTTTGTTTTTTTTTTCCTGGCTGAACATAAGAACCTAGTGGATGGACAAATGCTGGCTTTATTTCTTTATAAGCAGTAACTGGAATCTTTTTTCTTTTCATTCAATAGAAACTGCATGTTCATAATAAGCTCACAAAAGGCAATATAAGGAAACACCTACTGAACAGGCATCTGCCAAACAAGTCATGTTTTAAGGTTGGACTCTACCAAGTAGCACTATGGCATTATAGGCATTCCATTTTTCTTTTTTCAAGGCTGTCAGTTCTAGTTGAATACTTCCTATTCAGTCTGGTTTATATCAGCTCTTAAGAATGATGTCCACCCTAATATTGGGAGTCACTATGAATGGTTTCTAGGCCTTACTTTGTGATTACACACTATTCCCTGCTAGGGGGAAAGAAAGAAAAAAGAAAAAAGAAACAGAATTTAATGTTACTATCACAACTATTTCATTTGGTTTTCGTAACTTTTAATCAATGTAATGGATATCGGTGGATTCACAGTTTGGGAAGTGCAGAATTTTAATAGATGTATGAATTTCCATTTTAAAGTTAAATTGGCAAAGATTAAGAGTTCTTTAAAAAGTTGACCTTGAAAATTCTTAAAAGAGAAGATGTACTTACACATATTTAGCTTAAGTGTTACCTTAAACCATGACAATTCAAGTAAGTGGTTTTTACCATGATAAAGAAATCTGAAATTCTTACATTCTCTTGTTACAATGTTTTACGTAGAAACATGAACTATGAATTTTTTAAAAAATTCAACGAGTCATATTCCAGGGACTTTTTTTTTAACTATATCTGGCCTCTCAGTTTAGGTGTGTGCCTGGGTGCTAAGTCGCTTCAGTCATGTCCAAATCTTTGCAACCCTATGGGCTGAAGCCTGCCAGGCTCCCCAGTCCATTGGATTCTCCAGGCAAGAATACTGGAGTGGGTTACCATGACTTTCTCCAGGGGATCTTCCCAACTCATCGGTCAAACCCAGGGCTCCAGCATTAGGGGCAGATTCCTTACTGTCTGAGAACATCTGTACTGTCACTTAACTAAAATTTACAATGGACACTACATGGAGCTTTCTACATATTTTTCCAGAGGGCCTTCCCTTACAAAGCCAGAATCACTAGGATATAATTATCCATAGCTTTTCTCTCTCTCTCTCTCTCTTTTTTTTTTTTTTTTTGTGAAGTAGCAAAATCTACTTTTACAAACAGTATTTCCAAATGTCAGATATTTAAAATACCATCAAAATTCTTAGCATAACTATACCTTGGCTTATATCTTGAGGGCAGCATTTTGCTAATCAGTACTGAGAATGAATAAATGATATTGACAGTAGCTAGAATTCATCAGCTCCTCAAATGCTTCATGCTTGATTTTTAAATATATTTTAAAATATCTAATGTACTAGTTTTAACTGATAAAGTGGTTTGATAAAGTATCATGTGTCAGGCATTATGCTAAATCCATTAAAAGCATTATCTGATTTAATCTGAAAACCACTGTATGAATGAAGTTTGCTATTCTAATTAAAAAGATGAGGAAACTGAGGGTTAAGTAATTAAGTTAAATATCTGGATCATGATTCATGTATGGTTAAGTCAAGAAGCTGGACCCCCTCCCAAATAACATCTCCAGCAACTACACAACTTACCTGTTTTTAAGGAAGATGTTAAGCATGACGTATGAGTTTCTCAGATTCTTTTTTACTTAGGCTTACAGTTAATGGTTAGCTATTATTTGACAGCTTTCATGCTATAGACATTTTCACTATTGCACCTGTAGTTTATTTCTGAGATAAAATGAGAGGCAGAGATATTTATTGTGCTCAAAAATCAGAAAAACAATATTAAGATCTAGGGCCTTCCCTGCTGGTCCACTGGCTGACTCTGCACTCCCAATGCAGGGGACATGGGTTCAAAGCTTGTCTTGGGAACTAGATCCCACATTCCACAACTAAGTTTGCAGGTCGCAACCAAAAAGATTCCACAAACAAAAAGGTCCTGCAAACTGCAACTGAGACACAATGCAGCCAAATAAGTAGACAGAAATATTTTTTAAAAGACCCAGTGACACCTGTTTTGACAGTTTTTTAACCACGCCCTACCCTTTGATATTTTACTTTTTCCCCAATGGCAAAGCTATCCATAAAAATAACACATAGGACAAATAAAGGAGTTGGGAGAGATTTGCCAAACTGCTCTTTGGTGGAAGGGTTTGCACCTGCTTAGGGTTGCCTTGGTGGCTTAGTAGTAAACAGTCTGCCCACCAGTTCAGGAGACGCAAGTTCAATCCCTGGGTCAGAAAGACCCCCTGGAGGATGGCATGGCAATATTCAGGCACTCCAATATTCTTGCCTGGAAAATCCTTTGAACAGAGGAGCTGGTGGGCTACAGTCCACAGGGTAACAAAGAGTCAGACTCAACTGAGCACAGCATAGGCTTGCTTTGAAGGTGTTGAAAAGCTACATGCTCATTCCCTTTTCCAATTTTCTCTTTTCCATTTTTGAAAATTTTGTTAATGAGTGATTCTATTTTTCTTGTCTCTTTTCATATTTCTGTTTTTTTCTATACTCTTATTCCCTTATCTACTTTTTTCCCCTTTCTTTTCCAGTACCTTTCTCTTGGCTATTAGTTCTGTTGACCCCTCCTCTCCCCTAGAGGGAGAAGAAGTCCCACAGAGCTTAGAGTTGGAGCAGGATGAATCAGATGGAAACATTTTAAAACACATCTTGCTGTTCTGTTCCTCTTTCCACCTACCATTACTTGACTCTTCTGTATAACCTATTTCTTCTAAATATTCTTTAGGAGCCAATGTTTGTACAAGCACAAAATTCAATTTTAGATTCTTTTCATCTCATATTCTTTTACATTTTCCCCCCCAAAATTATTAGATATGTAGTCATAGCAAATATATTTTGCCATTGGATCAGAATTTGTATGATTTTCTCAGTTTTTAATATACTTTGTTTCTTTTTAATAGTCAGTGACTGCTAGCCATTAAGTGATGCTAAGCGAAAGTCGCTCAGTCGTGTCCGACTCTTTGCAACCCCATGGACTATACAGTATACTAGAATGGGTAGCCTTTCCCTTCTCCACAGGATCTTCCAAACCCAGGGGTAGAACCCAAGTCTCTCACATTGCAGGCAGATTCTTTGCTAGCTGAGCCACAAGGAAAACCCCTTGTGGGGGCTAGCCATTAGAGAAAGCCATCTTTAATGCAACCATATACATGTTCAGTGAAGCTATTTGTACATAACTCTACTTGGGGTTTAATTTCCTTTTCTCACTTAAAATATTTTTCTAAAGGCTTTCTTTTTTCATTCTGATATTTTCCATTTCATAAATGATGGTTGGTACACTTGAAACTGTACAGAAAGACAAAATAGCAAATTGAGTAACCTACTGATTTAGAAAATTAAAGAGGTAATATTAAGAGGATATTAAGGGAATAATCACATTTTAGATAAGTTTGGGAAACCTTCCTAATGGCACTAGGACACTCTTATTCACATCTACTCAACAAAAATAAACATAATTTGTGTACTCATAGTATATGAAACATGCACAAACTTACCTAGTGATGTAGCATCCAGATAGTCCTTCAATGTAGGGCTTTATACCCTGGCCACTGGAGCTGTGTCAACAGATAGTCTTCACAACACTCTTCAGGGACCACCTCAGATGCACAGTCCTGCTGCCCAAGGTCATCTTCCCCTAAGGTCACGTTCCTACTCATGAGTGTCCCACAGGACTCTCTGACTGGGGATGTAGGAGAATAAAGCTCTGATCATCCTGACCGAGCTCAGGGAAGTTCTGACAGGCCTTCAAGGTTCAAACTAACCTGAAAGGTCAGCTGAAATATGTTAAGTCTGAACAGCAGCTCGGTTGTCTCATCAGACCAGTCCTGAAAAAGGCACTCCCTTTCTCCACGGGTGTAGATATGGTGGGTCTGCCCTGCGGCTTGGCTTCCCCCTCTACCAGTTCTGCTTATAGCCCCTTCTTTCCACAGGTGTTGATTTGGGGTCACTCCATCATAAACAGCCTGCACACTCCACACCCACTCTGAGTCTGTCTTCTGGGAAACCAATAAGCAATTTCTTAATAATTTTATGCTTTTATGTTTAAAATAAGTTAATAAACTATATTTAAATGTTACACATGCTTTTAGAAATTAAATCCCCCTTCCAGTTCCAGTTCAGTTGCTCAGTCATGTCCAAATCTTTGTGCCCCCATGAATTGCAGCACGCCAGGCCTCCCTGTCCATCACCAACTACCAGAGTTCACTCAGACTCACGTCCATCAAGTCAGTGATGCCATCCAGCCATTTCATCCTCGGTTGTCCCCTTCTCCTCTTGCCCCCAATCCCTCCAAGCATCAGAGTCTTTTCCAATGAGTCAACTCTTCATATGAGATGGCCAAAGTACTGGAGTTTCAGCTTTAGCATCATTCCCTCCAAAGAAATCCCAGGGCTGATCTCCTTCAGAATGGACTGGTTGGATCTCCTTGCAGTCCAAGGGACTCTCAAGGTACAATCAATTCTTCAGCCTTCATATCATCCAAGTTTAATTAAAGTGAAGATACATAAGATACCCTATAAAAATTAAGTGTCAAATATGCTTAAATGCACACACACATAAAAACAAATTTTACCTATGAGGGTAATAATTCCATGGAAATAAACTCTGGAAATAAATAAAATGAGGGGAGGGAATCCTGCAACTAAAAGTTAAATATTGCAATCAAGATGAAGGCTCTCTTTCACCAATGGAAATTGGAACTACAAGGTATCTCCACTCTATCAAGGTGGAAAATAGAGAAGGAGCAAAAATAAAATGTGAACTGAAAAAAGAAAAACAAGTGAATCCCTGATGGCAGGAACTCAATGACCTATAGTTCATGACCTTAAGATCAAAATGGGTAGAATACCTTGACACTCAGCACGCTTGAAGCAGGCAGCAGCTGTTCCTAAATAACTGCAATTTGCTGCAACACAGAAGATAATACAAAGTTCTCTTCAGAAGACATTTTTCAGAACCAAGTAATTAAAATTGCTTATGTCAGTTGGTGTGTTTAGAAATGAAGACAAATAAACAAACAAAAAAAATGTACGACAAGAGTAGGGATAAGGTGGAGAGAAGATCTCTCCTCAAAACAAAAAAACTGAAACAGTATTTTCTCATCCATTCTAAAGCTCTTTTCAGTTACCATTATATGATTTAACAAAGATGTTCATCTAGTAAAATCCATTGACCCCTTTGCATTGTATCATCCATCTTGACCCTTAAGTTCATTTGGGGCACCTAGGTGTTTCTAGAGCCACCTGCAGTTAAAAATAACAACTACCAAAGCAGCTCTTAAAAGAAGGTTTAAGATATAATATAATCCTAGAAATATGTTTGTATTTGAAGTCCATGTGTGCCACCAATCCACTCATTTCTAATGCTATAATGGGAGCCATATCAAAATATGTTTTCAGTACCTGGGATACCAATTCGAAAAGCACCCTACCCAAAAGTGGTCTCACTACCTCTGAGGGATTCTGATTCAAATGATTTTAGGTGTGGCCTGAGATAATTATACTCATGAAATACAAATCTAGAAACTCCAATCTGAAAATATAGACTGGATCATGGGTTTTGACAGATGACAAATTCAAAATTATTCATTGATTCATCTTATTATTTAGTAACAAAACTGACATCAGACTAACAATACTAATACTATTTGATATTTTACAGTATTTATGCTTTTGTGTGTGTGTGTGTGTGAGTCAAACCAATTTTTTTACAAAAGAACATCAGTAGTAGCTTCCCTTAAGGCTATCATCTAAGGTGTCCTGTACATTCCTAACGTCTATGAATTTCAGTTCTTAAATTATTGAGTCAAGACCATAAGCATTTGAACTATTTCTGTAACTATCCCATATTTCTTTTCTTTTTCATTGAAGTATGGCTGGTTTACCATATTATATTTGCTTCAGTTATACAACAGTATTTTTATAGATTCAGTATTTTTATGGATTGTTGCTGTTGTTGTTCAGTCACCCAGTCATGTCCATCTGTTTTCGACCCCATGGACTGTGGCACACCAAGCCTCCTTGTCCCTCATCATCTCCTGGAGTTTGTCCAAGTTCATGTTAACTGCATTGGTGATGCCCTCTACTCCTTCTGCCCTTGATCTTTCCAAGCACCAGGGAATTTTCTGAGTCTGATATCGCATCAGATGACCCAAATACCGGAGCTTCAGCTTCAGCATCACTCCTTGCAGTGAATATTCAGGGTTGATCTCCCTTAAGATTGACTGATTTGATCGCCCTGCTGTCCAAGGGACTTTCAAGAGTCTTCTCCAGTGCCACAGTTCCAGCTCTCACAACCATACATGACCACTGGGAAAACCATATCCTTGACTACAGACTACACTCCATTTAAAGTCATTTTCACAGTCCTTTTCTATAGCAAGTTTTCTCTGTTACTCTCTCTGTGCCTCTTCTTGGCTGCTTTTTACCCTAAGTATCTATTTAAATGCATTCCCTGGTGGCTAAGTGGTAAAGAATCCACCTACCAATGCGGGAGATAAGGGTTTAATCCCTGGGCTGGGAAGATCCCCTGAAGAAGGAATGGCAGCCCATTTCAGTATTCTTGCTTGGAAATCCCATGGACAGAGGAATCTGCAGCCTACAGTCCATGGGGTGGCAAAAGAATCGGACATGACTAAACAACAGCTATGTAAATAGATCAGGTGAAAAACATTAGGAAGTGGGTACTTATGAAGTACTGATTGTGTTGGAGAGAGGATGGAACTATAAGGGTAAGCACTTGCATTTTTTTGAATGAGATAAATATATAGAGAAAAAAGTCCTCTGTTGTCTTTCTAACTAGATTTCAATTAACCATTGTCTTTTTGTTCCATGTTACACTATTAATTTAGAAAAGAAGTTTGACTATAATGCTTTATGTTCTATGAGTATTTGAGAAGGAAGAAATGAGGCAGAGATAAACAGAGAGAGAATCAGGAAAACCTGATATTGGTAACAATATGGTTACTGATATGGCAACGAATATGGTTACTGATATGGTTACAAATCTTAGTGGATTGAACAAGAAAAGTTAATTATTTTATTTGTGGGTGTTATGCCCGAAGTCCGAGTCCCCAAAACTGAGAGAATAAGACGTCCACAGCAATGCAAAAGCATAAAGGGGGTTTATTGCTAGCTCGAGCTAGGGCTCTAGTCTCATCCAGCACAGTGGCGTCTTAACGAAAGAGCCCTGAGCTCTGACTCACAGCTGCTTTTATACAGGCGGTTCTTAGTACAGCTGGCGGGTAATGACTGGCTGAGCCATTCGCGCCCGTGATTTCCAAATCCCGCATCCCTATCCGGATTGGCTCAGGTTTGGCGCCATCGGGGACTTTCCCAGGGTGTGGTTCCCCGGAATCATGACTCAGGTTTTAATCCGGTTTGGCGCCAGCGGAAACTCTCCTAGGGTGGGGCTTCCTAGAATTATGACTCATGCTTACAAGAACCTGAGGCTTAGGCCTAGTGTGGCCTGCTGAGCCTGTCATGGCTCAGGTTAGGTCCCAAAGCGGGGTGTGCTTAATATCAAATGTCTGTCACAAACTGTGAAAGGACTCTTTCCATATCATTTTCATTCAGAGACCCAGCTTGCACAGTGTGGAAGACAGACAAGGTAAGCTGCACCCCAGCTCTGAAATGTTTCTGCTCATATTGCAAAGGCTGAAGCAATTCATGTAGTCATGCTTAATTTAAGGGGGCAAGCTTCCTATGTGTGCAGAAGGAGGAGAACCTAAGATCTTTGGTTAAAAACTTAATTTCCACTGCAGTTTGTTTTCAAATAGGAATTCCTATTCCTATTTTCAAATAGGAAAATATTGTTTGTGTGTACACACACATACACACACAAGTAAATAGATTGATTTCAGTGAAAGATGGTCTAAAAAGCTAAATTCAATGCCCTGCATGCAGAAATCACACTTGCGTTAGGATTATTTTCTAACAGGAAATTTTAAAATTATGTTTTATTTTTCTGTGAAGATAAAAAACAAAGCCAGAAACAAAACATGACTGTTAAAGAAACAATGGAGGAGTGACATGAGCTAATCATGCTAGTATATTTCAATGGTGACATTTATAAAAAACATTTGCAGCCATTTTTTCACCTTAAATCAGGAGTGAGTGTGACTAAATATATTTGAAGAAATTCACTCTAAAAGTTGCATTCCTACAACTCTCTCCTTTCATATAATTAGCAACTTACAGCTCTAGCAGTGTAAATATTACCAACATTCTCTGAAAATTTAATAATGAATTTCTGCAAAATTTGTTGTTTGGACATATATGTGTGTGTGTGTGTGTGTGTGTGTGTGTTTGGGCTTCCCAAGGTGGTGCAGTGGTAAAGAATCTGCTTGCCAATGCAGGAGACTCAACTGACACATCTGCTTGATCCCTTGTCCGAAAGATGCCCTTGAGTTGTCGCTGTTGTTCAGCCACTTAATCCTGTCTGACTCTGCTGCTCCATGGACTGCAACACACCAGGCCCCCTTGTCCTTCACTATCTCCCAGAGTTTGCTCAGATTCATGTCCATTGGGCCAGTCATGCTATCTAACCATCTCATCCTCTGCTGCCCTAGAAAGCGGCAACCCACTGCAGTATTCTTGCCTGGGAAATCCCACGGATGAGGAGCCTGGTGGGCTACAGTCCATGGGTGGCAAAGAGTTGGACATACCTGAGCAACTGAGCACTCAGGCAGGCATATATATATATATATATATTTAAACTTTCACTGTGATGAAGTTCATCTACCATATATTGTTTACAACATTAATAGAATGGATAAAGTGATATTTGAAGAAATATATTCTTTAACAGGGAAACAGAGAACCATGTAAAATTTTAAATAATTGACAGAATCAAATGGCTGGTTCAAATAGTCCTGCATGCCAAACCCTTATTCCTGGAATCTAATCTCAGGTGTAATTATTTCAAGAAGAAGATTTCATGATTTAAAAATCAATGTGTTTACCCCTCAGCCCTAGGGTCTAGATAGTGTAGATAAAAAGTTTTAAGTTTAGCAAAAATACATGTAGACTGGGTAAAAAAAAAAATTTTGTCTTACCATTTCTGCCCTTTATTTATTTATTTATTGTCAGCATAATAATTTTTATTTTTTTCAATTATGTTAATTATTTATTAATTTATTATGATAAATCAGAGACAAGAGCTAAGAAATTCAGTCAAAAGCACATACATTTGATTTAAAGAATAAAAGATTCCTACATTATGGAAATGGATAGATTCACTACAACTTTTCTATTTTCACTCCACGGTTTTATACTTTATGTCATTTTTTTTTACATTTTATTTATTTATTTTTAATTGGAGGTCAATTACTTTCCAAAGAGTATGAATAAAGTAAAAATATCATGAGATCTTTTAGGGTCAAATTTATTTTCATTAACCTGGGTATGAATAACTAAGTCATAGATATGATACAGTAAAATGTCTACACACAAATCTTATGTGTAGCAATATTTAGATCTTGAAAGACATAACGTAAAGAAAAAATCATCACGGCAATTTTCCTTTACATTATCCATGTGTTAAAAAAATAGGAATTATACATTCGGAGTACATAGATCCTAAACTTTGAGTAGTGATCATTTCTTGGTAATCTCATCTATGTTTATTTCAGTGAAGCACACATAAAAGAAAATTTGGAGTTTTTGTGGCAAACGCCTCAAAATCCATCCACATTTTCCTGAAGTCAAGAAAACAATGTGACGAGGAGAAAACCCACTCTGACCAAATAAGTTTTCTGAATTTTTATTTGATGGTCTTGTGTGTTAGATAATGTATATGCTAACGCCACACATTCCCAAGCTTTCAAGTATTTCAGAATACTGAAACAATCTAATTTTTTTCTCCTGCAATCCACTCTCCCCCTAATGCTGACTGTAAGATTTTGAAATTCTGCCCTTTATTCTAAGCATCTGGCATAAATCTCCATCAGACACCAAGAAGGAGGGGCAAATTCTGTGGTCTGCATGAGAACAGCCGAGAACTGCCAGTTTAATCCCTTGACGATGCAAAAATTTCTTTAAAGAGGGAATCCCACTTAACATGCAAACAGTCAAGCCTGATACACTTAGTTTCTTTCCATTTTAGTGATATTAATTAGAATGAAACATAACAGTATTCTTTGTTAATCTTTTTTTTTGAAAAGCAGCTAAAATTCCAGAGAAGAAATTTTGTTATGTCAGCATCTAGATGACTCAGATTTATACAGGAAGTCTGAAATTACATTGCGTGTTTACAGAATGTCACTGACACACAAAGTTTGAAAACATTATACTGCAATAGTTTGGTAAAACCTTTGACGACTTGAATGAGGATGGGGATAAAATAAATAAGAGGTGCCATTGGGTGGATGTAGATAATTTTTATGCTTTAATATTTGTGCTTTTATTTACTTTTTTCTTGAAGCACGCCATAGCTTTCACCAGATAATCCTCACACTGGGGCACTGGTCTGGTCCATCTGTGGGATTCTGGGCAGAACCACATTTACTAGAAACCTTCTAAGCTTTGCTCCCCAAAGTTGTAGCTGTTTGTCCTTCATGACACATTCCATGACTCCAGTTTTGTTTAGAGAATTCCTCCTCCAGACTCATTAGCTTTGAAGTCAAAGTGACATGGAAGTGAAAGTCACTCAGTCATATCCAACTCTTTGGGACCCCATGGACTGTAGCCCACCAGGCTCCTCTGTCCATGGAATTCTCCAAGCAAAAACACTAGAATGGGTCGCCACTCTCTTCTCCAGAGGATCTTCCTGACTCAGGGATTAAAGCTGGGTCTTCTACATTGAAGGCAGATTCTTTACTCTCTGAGCCCCCAGGGAAGCCCTGGAGTCAAAGATATAGTACTAAACAGAGACTTCCAGAGAGAAAGTCAAATACTGATTCCTATTTATTTTTCTAGCATCTACTGCAAAACCATGGAGGAGCAAGTGTCTTCCCCTCTGTGGTCAGCATCTCTGAGTATGTTGACCATCATCCAAATTAAAGCTGAGCCTGGTCTGAAATTGCTATGTATGTCTTGGTTGTGGGGCGGGGGTGAGGGGGGATGGGGGGTGGAAAGTTGAAAGCATTGACCATTTCTAGCTCCCTCTGGATTTTAAATCTTTAAAGGGAGTTTTAATTATGTCTCAATTTAACCCAAGACACCAGAGACAGCACTTCCCTGGTGGCTCAGTGGTAAAGAATCCACTTTCCAATGCAGGAGACATACGTTTGATCCCTGATCCTGGAGTATCCCACATGCTGTGGAGCAGCTGAGCCTGTGAGCCACAACTATTGAGCCCGTGCCTTAGAGCTGGGGAACCACAGCTACTGAGCCAGCCCGCTGCAAGTACTGAAGACCATGCACTGCAACTAGAGAAAAGCCTGTGTAGCAACGAAGACCTAGAGCAGCCAAATAAAAGGCATCAGAGACAATCTTGGGACAATGAAAATCTCATTAAAACCACTATCAAGCATAACCCTTTATTTACAAGCCTCATTCTTACTTTACATTCTCTGTAGCTGGTCTCAGAGTAGTAATAGTTAACGCATATTTACCGCCCTTGGGTACTCTTCTAAGTGCTTCACAAATACTGATTCATTGTGTCAGACACCCTGGACATCTCAGATTTCTCTGATGGCCTCCCTCTCATCACGTCTTCCTTGTGCTAGGTCTCCTCCACTGTCAGACTCAGATGAACCTTGCTGCAGGATTCCTTGAGAAAACACCAAGGACTGGATGACAACCTCAAATTGCTTTCAATGAGAACCAGCTCCGCACTGAGATAAACTTTGATGGGATTGCAAATGAGGATTCATGAATATAATTTCTCCCTTCTTTCTCTTTTCTGTGGCTGTTCCTTATTATAACTCTTCCAGGTAATTCCCGATAAACATGCCTCTCAAGAGACCTGCTTTATTTCCATGTTGCTTGCTGTGATGTAGAACCCAGATCGGTAAACATGATACAGCATTATTTTACCTATTTGTTAACAACTGCTGCCTTTTTCTCTCACTTTTATCACCCTAGGCTGGAAACACAGAAAAGGATAGCCTCTTACACCTTCCCTCATGCTCCGCATGCTACAAGGCCAAGACTAAGATATTAATTTATTTTCTAAAAACCCTGTAAGGTAGTTACTACAATTCTGTCTATTGCACAACTAAGAAAATTGAAGCATAATAGGATTATGAGTAACTGATACAAGTTAATACATCAAAGAGTAGGCCATGATAAAAATACTGTACAGGCAGTTTGGGTCGGGAGTGTGCTCTTAAATCAGTCCTGTTTGATGCTGTCTGGATCGAGAAGGCAGCGTGGAGCTAAATCTGTATTATTAGGAAAAAAGACAATTTTTTACAAGAAGAAACCCACTGGAGATAGTTGTCTTGGATCCCAGAAAATGCCACAGAAGACATGAGAATTGACAATCCCAGTGTCAATTAGATCTGCTATCTAATAATTCAAATATTATTGCCAAGGGGTATCTACTTCTATTAATATTAAAAATCCAGGGTAGAGGGTTTTTTAATACTGTCAGTTCCCAGCACATTCTAGAATTACCAGAAAGCTACACAAATAAGTATATTCTGTATTACCATAGTACTCTTTTGAATAAACTTCTAGAAGAAATCCTACATATATCTCTTCCTTAGTATATTCCTCACATAATAACTTGTAAAAAGTATACTTTAATTTTAATTGATGAATCCCTCCATAGTTTAGGGCTAAGCATTTATTAATGGTTTCCCAGGTTGCACTAGTGGTAAAGAATCTGCTTGCCAATGCATGAGACGCAGGTTCCATCCCTGGGCTGGGAAGATCCTCTGGAGAAGGAAATGGAAACCCTCTCCAGTATTTTTGTCTGGAAAATTCCATGGACAGAGGAGCCTGGCAGGCCCCAGTCCATGGGGTCACAAAGAGTCAGACATGACTGAGCATGCAAGCACACATACATTTATTGATAATTGTCCCCATTAATTTTTGACTGTATATCTTTTTATGCTTCCTTTTTTGAAATCAAACCTAATAAATCCTCAAATTAATCTAGCAGTGCAGACTTCCACCAGCCAAACCTAAAAAAGCAGTTGTAATAAAATTATACAAAGGGGCACTAGTTACCGGGCTGGAAAATATAAAAGTAATATTTGCTAACTGTGGTCTAGAACTTGAAATGCCATCATAAAAAGAGCAGAAAGCCTAAACATTTATTCCTATAATATATTTTTACTTATATACAATAATAAATCTGACAGTCTACTTATTATTGCAAAATAGACTATGGTTTGCCTCAAGTACATGCAAACCATTCCATTCATTCCAAAATATCAATTATAGTTCTTCCAGGAAACTGGAAGACTTTCCAAATCCAGCTGAATTTTGGGGGAGTTCAAACCAAACTCTGCATTCTTCGGGCCCATAAACTAAATATTTTTTTGATCCCTAATCCTGTATGTCCCACATTCAAATCATCAGATTTTACCAATTCGTCTTTTACAGCATTTTCTCAGCTTTAACCTTTCTTTTCCATTCTCAGAGCTTGGTCACACTCTATTTTCAGATTGTGATTCAACCAGTATGGCCTGGACTCTGTAGATTCTTTACTGCCTCCTACAGCTTTAGGGAGGAGCATTTTCCTAAGTTACTCTGTGAACCGCATCTCCTGTTCCAAGTTGTAATACAGTTTATATTCTCTCACAATCACAGTTCTCCACTTGATCAAGAATCTCTCTTCGTATACAGTTGGCTTCAAATTTTTTTAATTTGAAAAAAAATATTTATTTTCCTAATAAGACAGGTTTAGCTCCAAGTCATTGGAGTCATTTTAAGTTGTTTTCATGTGTTCTGCTTCCCATTTAGAAACTTTAACACTATTCTTGATCATCACAACCTATCACTCAAATCTTTCACTCAAGTGTGAAATCCATAGACAGACCAATGTTACATTTATTTGTATATTTCTTTTTGGTATATTATGTTGGGTTTCTTTAGGAAACCAGGAAGAAGATTGTTACCAAAACCTGATCATGCTTACACCCTTGCCTTGGACTCCTGGCCCCCAGAACTATGAGGAATTTAAGCTACCCAGGGTATATTATTATTATAACAGCACAAACTAACTAAGACTGGTTACTAAAAAAAATTAAATGTAAAGTCCTCATAAATATGGTGCAAGAAGGCAATGGGATCCCGCTCCAGTACTCTTGCCTGGAAAATCCCATGGACAGAGGAGCCTGGTAGGCTGTAGTTCATGTGGTCACTGGGAGCTGGACACGACTCAGAGACTTCACTTTCACTTTTCACTTTCATGCATTGGAGAAGGAAATGGCAACCCACTCCAGGGTTCTTGCCTGGAGAATCCCAGGAACGGGGGAGCCTGGTGGGATGCCATCTATGGGGTCGCACAGAGTCAGATACAACTGAAGCAACTTAGCAGCAGCAGCAGCAGCATAAGTATAGTAGGCTGTTATTAAGTGTTACGCATATTTGTTGAATAAACTTTTTTAAAAAAGAAAGAAAATATTGTACAGCATTAAGCAGAGGTGTTTTCCCCTGCTGTGAATTGTCTTTGGAGAAGAACAAAATTAGCATGACTATTTTAGCCAATTAAATTCTTCACATTCACTTAAACACTTATGGAAGTCAAAACAAGGAGCTTCAAAGTGTTGGCTGGAGACATTTTCTAGATGGTTGGATTTGTTTGTTTGAGCAGGCTAATGCCAGCTCAGTCTAGTGGAGAAGTAAGCTGTCGGTGTCTTTAAGACACTCTAATCACAAGCAGATGAGCAGACAGTTTAATCTCTCTGGTAAGGAAAGACTCAGCAAGTTTGGTGAAGTAAGCTGGTGAGATACTTGGCATTATAGAGACGAAACAACTTATTAACCAGTTTTCCTGTTTCCGTTTTCACCCACTACACGTCCTGATACATAAACCCATCTGCATGGAAAATATCCCCGAGAGAGATGTGGCAGAAGCGTTTGGTAATGTTTTCTTTTGTTGTTTTTGATATAGTATTGAATTATAATATTCAATCTCTATTAAAGAACATGCATGCCATTATTATGATCTAGGGTAGATAATAAATCGGGCCATGGCCAAATATTAATACTAATAATTATAACAGGCTGCCCTCAGGATTTTGAGATGTTTCAAAATTAATTTTTTGTCTAGATTTCTCATGCCAAACGTACTCTGTAAAGAAGCTCCTACAGAAAAATTGTATCTATTGTGCTGGGTCAAAAAACCAGAGAGCACATATCAACCTGCTCAGACTTCTGTGGGCAAGCACAAGTTGACTAACGGGAGATTTATGCGGCTTCCGTAATGCAGTTGCATTCAACCTCTGCTTGATCAGCAATAGATGTTGATGTCAGTTTCTAATTGCTGACTGGCTCTCCAGCTCTTGTACTATAAAAGACAGGGTCACAATGACCCAGAAGAGTAAAAACCTGACAGTGAGGTAGTTCAGCATTTCCACACAAATATATTCTCTCATGTTTGCGGTAGATGTGGGTTTGAGTTCGTAGCAAATAGAGCTTTTAAGGGTGTCTCAACACAGAGAAATAGGGAAAAAAAATCATAAGAATATGGCATTAAATTTGAAGGATTTCATTATTTCTTAACTGTAGTGGGGAAATATGTAAAGATGCTAAGCTCCCATGCCCACTTGAGTCTAATATAAGATGCTCTAACCCCAACACTCTCTCACATGTCCATGGGAATGTCAGGATAGTTCAAGAAACAGAGAATGGAAATGATCCTACTTTTTCCTTACTATTGAGAGAATTTTCAACACATTTTCCAAATTGATTTATAATAGTTTAACATATATCTGATATTATTCTTTATTATGTGTTACAAATATAGGCTTACAGACTTTCTACCTTGTATTGGGAGCATGTAGATGTTAAATATATTCTTATTTCATGTTTAATTTGTGGTTAAGAGACCTTCTCCACACCAAGATTATAGATTATATACCCAGGATTTTGTAGATACTTACATGATTTCAGACTGTGCATTTAAATCTAGTACTTATTTTGTGTAAATAGTGAAGAAATATCCATATTTATTTTCATTACTATTTATGTAATGATCCAATTATCTTTACTCATTTTAAATGACATTTATAAGCTACTAAATTGCCATTATACTTGAGTCTAATCTAGTCCACTTAGGTTAGTGGACTATTGATCTATGTCCATATTAATTTTTAATCTATGAAACTTTATAGCACAATTACTACTATTAAAATATGCTTTTATTTTTTCTATTATTTTCATGTTTCCTTAGGTTTATTTCTACAGATGTTCTTTAGAGTCATTTTTTCATTAAGAAAAAAAATACTTTAAGAATTTGACCAGGATTAATTGCATAGCACTAATAGATTAATTTAGGGAGAATTGACCCATTTTAGTATTTTCCTATTCAAAAACCTAATATATATTTTATCACCTGTAGTCTTCTGTTCTGCAGCAGATTTCAGAATTTTAATTGTATATTTTAATATTATTCCATCATGCTTTCTATTGAAATATGTATGCACATTCTTAGGTTTCCCTTTAACTTTTTCATAAAATTCTGATTGTGTTTCTAGGAGGAAAGCATATTCATAGATTTGTAAAAAAAAAAAAAAAAAAAAAACCTAAGTACTAGAGATATTTTATCTCCTCTGTGAATAATGCCTGAGAAGCATGTGCCAAAAGGGTTCTCAGATTCTTTGCAATATTTCCAAATTCTCCCAGGACTTAGGGGTATACAGGTTTGTGCACAGCTGGACTATATGACTATTTAAATTCTTTCTTCTTAGGTGAGTCTGTCTCACTGACATGAGTCTTTTTTATAAAGATTGCTAAAGCACAATTTATGTCATGGTATTTGAAAGTTAGTTACAGACATTATGAAGTCCAAGCTATTAAAAGTTTCCCATACATCAAATATATTGAAGGCTTGAAACATATTCAAATATTTTCTCTATATTTTTCTTAAATGAAATATTATCATCACTATTTCATTGTTCCAATTACTGGACTTCAGTTGATAGTGTTAAAATACGCTCAGGTGAGCAGATATCCAAAGATCGATTACAGTGTTAGTCCCTATTTTACAGAAACTATAAAACTGATACCAGAAAAAAACAAAATGAAACTGTTGGTGCCTACAAGGCAACTGATGTCTTCAACAGTAAATCAAAATCTCTAGTTCTTTTAAGGTTGAACAGAATCCAGGGGAAATGTTTATATATGTCAAAGAAAATATTACTTGGAGATGCCTGGATAATAGACTGACCATCCATGATCCAGCAAACATCCTTCACCAAACTTAGTACCAAAAACTATAAATCCTTATTGTATAGGTAACATAGGGATCATTATTTTTACATCTGTGAAACCATGAACGAGTCAGCCCCTACTGGTTCATAGTTAAACAGGTCAGATATTAAAGATGAGATCAACTGATCAGGAATTAGGGGGAAAGTTTCATTTTGGAGGTACAGATTCCTTAATAGGAATTGCTCAAGTATATTAAAAAATGGGTATATATGCTATAACATCCGCTGAAGAAGTCTAAATTTTCTTGCAGAAGATATTTTCAACTAAACAAAGTTTCCTCTTGTCAGCTATTTGAATGGTAAAAGTTTACTAAAGCAGTCTTTCCTTACTTAACCTTATTATTGTTTATTGTTTCAGAATAGCTTTATCTTAGAGAATTGTTTAATGTACCATAAGAATCACTAGGGGTTAAAGTTAACTGCGTTCTTAATGTTGTTAATGAAGTATGGTGAAGCTATTGCTAACACCATCTACCCAGTCACTCAAGCTCCCAGTTCCCTTTAAAAAAAATGGATTTCTAATCACTTCAGTGATTTTCTGATGGCTAAAAAATAAAGCAAAATTCTGCATATAGTAGGTTCTCCATTATCTGGCAACAACCTCATTCTTGCCCAACAGCTGCCTGAGGCATGGCAGTTGCGTTAACTGAGTGGCAGCAAAAACCATGGATATTTTAAGGGACAGGATGAAATCAAGTTCGGGGACTCAGAAGAAGTATAAGGAGGTTATAAATTAATTCCTTATAAATGCAATATCTGAGGCTTATTTTACATATGCAGGTGAGTGGAAGAAACCAAGTATGAAGACAGTGACTAAGTATCTTTTTCTCTACGTCCAGTCCTGGCGGGAGCGGCTACAGCAGCCACCATAGTGGTGGTGGCGACAGGGACAGCGGAGCCCTGACTGAGGCCCCACCACTCTTCCACCCTGCCCTGCTGCCAGGGATGGGAAGACTCACACATGCATTATTTGGTATGGAAGACCAGTATATATCCTACTGGGTTCAGGGGGGAAAATACCCTCCTTATTGTAAATTCCAGTCTTATTGAAAAAGTAGGGAAAATCACTAGGGTTTGACCTAAATCGAATCCCTTAGAGTTATACAGTGGAAGTGACAAACAGATTCCAGGGATTAGATCTGATAGAGTGCCTGAAGAACAATGGACGGAGGTTCGTGACATTGTACAGGAGGTGGTAATCAAAACCATCGCCAAGAAAAAGAAATGAAAAAGGCAAAATGGTTGTCTGAGGAGGCCTTACAAATAGCTGAGAAAAGAAGAGAAGCTAAAGGCAAAGGAGAAAAGAAAAGATACACCCATCTGAATGCAGTTTCAAAAAATAGCAAGGAGAGATAAGAAAGCCTTCCTAAGTGATCAATGCAAAGAATGAGACGAAAACAATAGAATGGGAAACACTAGAGATCTCTTCAAGAAAATTAGAGATACCAAGGGAAAGTTTCATGCAAAGATAGGCACAATAAAGGACAGGAATGGTATGGCCTTAACAGAAGCAGAAGATATTAAGAAGAGCTACAGGAATACACAGAAGAATCATACAAGAAAGATCTTCATGACCCAGATAACCACGATGGTGTCGTCACTCACCTAGAGCCAGACATCCTGGAGTCCAAAGTCAAGGGGGCCTTAGGAAGCGTCAGTACAAACAAAGGTAGTGGAGGTGATGGAATTCCAGCTCAGCTTTTTCAAGTCCTAAAAGATGATGCTAGATGGTTGGATGGCATCACTGACTCCACAGACATGAGTTTGAGCAAGCTCCAGGAGTTGGTGATGGACAGGGAAACCTGTTGTGCTGCAGTCTATGAGGTTGCAAAGAGTTGGACATGGCTAAGTGATTGAACTGAGCTGAACTGAATTGATGCCCAATCCTATTTCTAATTGTTCCTTCATACATACTTCACCACTCTATTCAATACCTTTATGTCTTTATTGGTGAAGCTCCCCCTAGGTAGGTATCTGGCCAGCATGGTGAACTACTGATCTTTTGAAACTGAGATCTTGTTAAGCCTTCACTAACCCTTCTACTATGCCTCTCCCCACAAAACCCAGCACTTACTTTCTGCCACCACTTTAGCTGATATCTACAGTCAGGGCATAGAGGAGACTGAGGAATTACTCTAAGATCCTGACGATCATGAAAATAAGATTTCCCTAAAAGATTTAAACTTCACCATTAAATTGTAATGAATTGCTACAGAAATATATACAGTCACAATAAGGAGTCAGAATAGCCTCTGAGCTAGGGAAATTTCACGTTAAAATAGAACTATTGATATTAGTTCAGAATAGTGAGGAATTTGAGTGAAAAGGAATGTGATTCACTCCCTGCCAAATTTTTCAGTGAGTGAGTAGGCTTGACCTAGGAATCAGGAAGAGAGAAGACAATGGAAAGGCAAAAGATAACTGACCATAATGCTGAGAATATTAGCAGAAGAGAATATTTTACTTTAGAAAATACTTTTCCTGGTGGAAAATTTTCCTGGTGGAAATTTCCTGGTGATAAAGTGGTTAGAGCTCCATTATCTCACTGCCACGAACCTGGGTCCAATCCCTGATTAGAAAACGTGGGGAACTAAGATCCCACAAGCCATGCAGTACAGCCGCAAAACACAATCCTGGTTCCTACAGCAAGAAAGTGATTTCAAAAGTGAAAGATGCAGACAGAGGTATCTTCAAGGAAGAGTTATGCTTCAGCTAAAAATAAGGTATGTGGCATTTAATTTGTGACTTGGTTAAATGTATTCCTAATGGTTACTTGGACATGATTGAATATTTAGCCAATTAACATCCTACTTGGGATGGTGTTTGCCAAGCGATAGAGATTCTATGCAAGACCCCCTTCTAAAACTACAGCAGCATCTTGTCCATCATGCTTTGTGGAAAGAAACTATATATATATAAACACACAAGTGAGAGTCAAACAGCAGTAGTCCCTTACCCTGATACTCAGTTCACAAAGCAATATCCTAATGATTTGGCTTTTAATACAGATGACTTGAAGAAAATATGCTTGGAAAGTGAATATGAATGTCTATGCATAATACATAATGTGAAATGCTGAGCTGAATGAATCACAAGCTGAAATCTAGATTGCTGGAAGAAATATAAACAACCTCAGATATGCAGATGATGCTTCTTTAATGACAAAAAGTGAAAAGGAACTACAGGGCCTCTGGATGAGGGTGAAAGTGAAGAATGAAAAAGTTGGTTTAAAACTCAGCATCAGAAAAACAAGATCATGGAATCCAGTTCTATCACTTCATGGCAAGTAGAAGAGGAAAAAGTGGAAGCAGTGACAGACGTTATTTCTTGGGCTCCAAAATCACTGAGGATGGTGACTGCAGCCATGATATTAGAAGATGCTTGCTTCTGGGGAGGATGACATGCACAACTTAGAACCATATTGCAGGTCTCTGTAGCAGGTCATTTCATCAGTCCTATGTGGGATGGGGATTTAGATTTGTGACCAGAGGTCAAGTAGTTTGACCTCTTACCCCTATAAATGCATGGTACAAGTGGGCACCATGGAACATATCCCTGGTTCTCTCAGTGAATGTCTTAAAACTTTTCATTTTAATCAAATGACAGATTTAATACAAATACAGATATTGTTTAAACTGTGTGTAAGTAATATATGTCTAAAGCAGAATAATTAACATTTTAATGATTTTGATAACTTAAGCTGCAAACACTAAACATTTTCTCCAAAATTTCAGTGATTTTTCACCTTTATTACAGCAACAGAACTGTTTTCAGGACAAGATCTGCTTTCAAATCAAAACAGCTTTCTGTCCCTTCATCCCCAGATTACAAGTAGGCTGTGGAGAGCAAATTATGTTTGTTTGCTTGTTTGTTTGTTTTTTAATTTACAGGCTATTGAATTTTTCATAATGCTTATTCCCATGATTATCTTAACAAATACGTTGTTAATAAGCTGGAAGTAAATGGAAAAGCATCTGTAAGACAGGAAGTTGGGCAGAAGGCTAAGAAAGAAAGGCAGGCACAGACATCAAGAACTGAGGGATCTACTCCACAAAGCCAATCAACAGAACACTCAGCAGACCTGAGTTGATAAATCCAATGCTGAAAACATGAAGATTCAAATCTGAGAGGAGAAAACAGAGTGTGTACTGGCAGGGGGCAGGGTGGCAGAAGAAATTGAGAGAAATACAAAAGTCAGAGCCTATTGGCCAAACTACAGTCAAAACTCAATCAGATAAGAATAATGAGCTACACACACTTTTATTCTCAATCCTGGGCTAGTTTAAAATGATAAATTTTAGAGAAAAAAGCTATCATTCCTACCTTCAGAAAACATATTTTCTAGTTTGGTCTACAGACTAAGTGATCAAAATTGGGCCATATAAAAATGTTAAGGGTCAACTCTAAACAATCACTAATCAGTGAAATAACAGAAGCAATGATATGATAAGCTCAGAGAAGGGATAAAATTGTGTATAGATTGGAGATCAATGCCTAAAGTCAAGAGGGTACAGACTCCTAAGTATAACTTCACTGAATTAGCACAGACGGAAGCCCACCAAAGCAAAAAACAAAACAACAACAACAAAAACAAAACTGTTCTTTATATCCTGTTTTCAAAGTTAATCTTTTTGCCATCCATCAGCTTTTTGCCCTCAAGTTCTCAGAGAAATAATAACAGTGAAACTAGTGATCTCAACATGGGCAGATTCTAATTTTGATAAAACTGTTTAGGTTTTTTAATGACAGCAAATCACCATCAAAATGTATTCCTGCCCCTCTGCTGGTGGGACTATCCTGTAGACAGGATCCTAAAAAGAGATGAATTACTCCTATTAGATAAATGGCAATTTTCCAGTGATTTATTAAATAAGAATTGTGATCTCTTGCCTTAAACTATAAATCTAGGTCATTGTTATCTTTTTGCTTCATTGTAAATTTCTGTATATTTTCCTCTCTGTAATGTTCCTAACTTTGATTTTATCCAATACCCTCAAAAACTCATGAAAGACAAATGAGTTGATGCTGGACATATCCCATAAAACATATTTGGAGAATAATTTTTGATAGCTAGGAAACCTTTTTGGTTAACTGTGTGGTCAGTTTTCAAAGATCATTTTCTTCCACCAAAATTCAATTAGTCTTATAAAGTGTGAGTTAGTCATGTCCATCCAAATGGCAGCATATCCTGACCCAGTAGTGTGTGGAACTGGTGATAGTTATGTCACAAATAGCAAATATACCATTACTTTCTTCCTGCTCATTCCACATCATGAAATCCAATTAATCAAGGATGAATTTGGTCTTCTAGAGAAAGTTTCAGTGACTACTGAAGTAAAAGATGATTGCTTCTGAAAAGTTTGTTTTGGATAATAGTTGATGTCTGTCTATACATTAAAATAGATTTTGCAACTGTCCATTTCACTAGATTTATTTTTTTGTCATAAATGGATGAAAACTTATTGTATTTTTTTTAATCCCCAAACTTAGAGGGCTTCCCAGGTGGTAAAGAACCTTCCGGCCAGTGCAGCAGACTTAAGAGACACAGGTTCAACCCCCTGGGTCAGGAAGATGCTCCTAGAGGTGGGCATAGCAATCCACTCCGGTATTCTTGCCTGGAGAATCCCATGGACAGAGGAGCCTGATGGGCTACAGTCCATAGGGTTGCACAGAGTCAGACATGACTGAAGTGACTTAGCAGGCACGCACACCAAACTTAGAATATATGACAATTTTTTAGTTAATTTAAAAATGCCTTTTAAACAAACTGTGGCTGCCAAAGGGTAGGGTATGGATTGAGATTTGGGGGTTAGAAGATACAAACTATTATTTATAGATAAATAATAGATGGATAAACAAGATCCTACTGTATAGCACAGGGGACTATATTTAATATCCTGTGATATACTGTAAAAGAAAATAATATGGAAAAGGATGTATATATATGTATAACTGAATTACACTACTGTACAAATACTTTGCTAATGCTTCAATAAAAAAATAAAATAAAGTGCCTTGTAATCATTTTTCTTATATAGTAGCTTTCACATTTTATACATGGACAGATATTCTCAGGAATATTGTAAAATTTAAGTATCATTTATTATTGCCTAAAATTTTGAGATCAAAAACATTCAAAAGAGGAAAAGATAAATAGGTTTATAAAAATTTTACCTAAACAAGGTTCTTTTTGGTAAAGCTTGACTGATGTTGGTATTTTATAATAAAAACAGTGTTTCATGCTACTCACTGAATAGTATTCCCCTCTAACAAATATCTAAGAAACTATAACTATTAAAAAAAAATACTCAGTTCCTTATGATCAGGTAAGTGCAGAGAACTTTCTTTTCCAATCAGTTAAGCTGGTTAAAACAGTAAAAACAAAAAAGAGTTTCTTGTTCATGCTTCCACTAACAGTTTTACGTAGGCTGGAAAGTGACTCTGATCCTGTGACTGGGCATCTGCTTTTGTTTCTCCTAGCCTCCTTGCTCCCGTCCTGCTGAAAACAAACGTGGCTTGAGAAAATGCCTAGACACAGTGATCTTATTGTGCCGATCTTAGGGCAGTTAGATGATTGAGAAGCAACAACATGCTCCACAGATGTGGAAACTGTGTAATTCTGAGCTTCCTCCAGGAAAGAATAAGCTTTGATAGGCTGGAACTAAAGCTTTTCTAAAGGTGTAAAATAACCATGAATTTCCTTTTACTACGGACAACTATTTCAGATATTCACAACCAATTTAGACATGGTGGCTAACAGCTGTTCATAATTTTCCTGCGTTTGAGTACATATGCCTTTTAATAAGAGTGAGGGGTACATTCCTCCCTCTCTTCTTTTAAGTTATAGCTATATTATTTTTGCTTAGCATCTGGTTCACTATCTAAGTGATAAAATTTTCAGATTTACAAAGGACATACAGAAGTAACAACTTATTATTTTTAAAAGTTTGAATTTTGAGTCAAAAATACATTTTCTTTAAAAATTTCTACATGTGAGTGAAGTGAGTGAAGATCGCTCAGTCGCGTCTGACTCTTGGTGATCCTATGGACTATAAAGTCCATGAAATTCTCCAGGCCAGAATACTGAAGTGGGTGGTAGTTCCCTTCTCCAGGGGATCTTCCCAACCCAGGAATTAAACCCAGGTCTCTAGCATTGCAAGTGGATTCTTTATCAGCTAAGCCACCAAGAAAACCCAATTTCTACATAGTTAGCACAAATTTATATTATGTGCAAAGTTTGAGAAGCCTTACAATTTTTTTTACAGTTTTAAGGACAGTCATTTAAACCATATGAATCAATATGCCTTGAGCTTCAACCCACATAAATTAGAGTACTTTCCCAATTTCATTTTAATTACACTCACTCAATAGAATTTTAGTCCAAAAAAAACCTGTGTACAATAGAACTAGAAAGCATTTTCATACACCGTTAGAAAATCTATTTTTTTTCTCTGAATACATAACAGTTTGAATATCTACCTGGAAGCTTTCTGTGTCTTTTGACCACAAGGTAACTTTTATAATCGGAGAGGGCCATGGCACCCCACTCCAGTGCTCTTGCCTGGAAACTCCCATGGACGGAGGAGCCTGGTAGGCTGCAGTCCATGGGGTCGCTAGGAGTCGGACACCCCTGAGCGACTTCACTTTCACTTTTCACTTTTCACTTTCATGCATTGGAGAAGGAATGGCAACCCACTCCAGTGTTCTTGCCCGGAAAATCCCAGGGACAGTGGAGCCTGGTGGGCTGCCATCTATGGGGTCACACAGAGTCGGACACGACTGAAGTGACAGCAGCAGCAGCAGCAACTTTTATAATAAGCATACAAAATTCTAGTATTAATTCAGATTTGTGAAATTGGCTTTAATCTAAGAAACATTAATGCCACAGATAACAAAGGTCTAGCATATAATATTCTATACATATTGCTCAATAAGTGTAAATAGAAGATAATGATGAGAGCATGTGTGGTAAACTGTTGATACTAGCTCTAAATTTAGCATGAATTTCTGGAAATAGGAATCATTTAGTACTAGTAGGTTGTCCCCTTCAAACATATTAATCTATCAAAGTGGAAATTAATTGCCTTGGTTTTCGGGGACAATTTGTACCTATGCAATTTTATATGAGAAAAATACTTACAGAATTTAAGTAGCTGACTAAATCTACTTGTGTACACTGAAAATCATTTATAATCAGCATTTCAATTAATCACTCTTTACATTCAATTGAGGGAAGATTAAGAGAATTGAGGTCCTGTATGTTCTTTAGATAATTTTTTACTTGGAAGGCTTTTTACTAGTTTGCTTTGAGAACTCAAATTGATAAATTTAAAATGATATTGCATTTGCTTGGATGATCATATTTCATCATTACAATCAAGAAGTATTATTATTTTATAAAACACACCTAATTAAAAACTACGTGATGCAACAAAATGCAAAATTCAAAGCTAGATTCACTATACATATGTTTCCAATACGTTTTCAAAAATTGACCTATTTCTGTTTCTGAAGAAGAATGCTCTAAAGAATGAAAGACTGTCTTTAAAATATTTTTACAGTGATGGTTGATAGAAAGAATAGAATATTAGGAAATGCTTTGATGCTTTAATTTCAATAATCAATGTTATTACTAATATTGAAATGTATATTTTACAAAAAAAGTTAATTCATGTCACTGTTATTAAAATTCCTTTGTACTTTTCCAAGAATAACTTCTCTTATAGAAAATTTGGCTTTGAAGAATCTAATTTTAAACAACCTCAAATTCAGTGTTGAACCTAATAAATGGAATTCAACCATAATTTTTAGAGTCACATTTTACTATTTTAATTGTATTAAGGATTAACATATTTTCTCATTCTGATATGTAAAATTTCTCATGATTCAAATTAAATATAAAAATATAAAACTATTTAAAATTAAGAAAATGATGTGTTTATTTCTTCAAATAATATTTGGATTCAGTCATATTTTAAAAATATAAAACTCATAAATAATAAACTATACTACACCCTTACCTTAAAAATTATTTTTGAATCTAAATATAGAAGAGGTTTATGTTTATATTTCTCTGATAAATAAATGATTCCTTTACAAAGCAATGGATCCACACAGGGATCACAATGGACAACATTGCCTTCTCACATCAATCAAAATAATAGTAACTAATATCAATAATAATAAATTAATGTTAATAATAACTAAACAAGTCATAAATGATAAAATTCAAATGAAAATACTATTTACTAAAATATTTATTCTAAGTAGTCAGAGGGAGTCTTTCTCAATGGTTTAGGTAATTTTTATGTCATGTTTGCAAAATGTAAAGTGACATATTATCAAAATCACAAATTGCCATAGGTTTTAGAAACTTGAAGCAACTTGCTGGTGAAGTGATATAACAGAAATTTCTTTGTTAAAAAGGGTCGCTGGAGAGGGAATATTAGCAAAAAAATAGAAAATAAAAAGATATACTAAGGAAGTAAAAAGCTTTTGTGCTTCCTTTTTCAAAAATACTTTTATTATGAAAAATCATGTTTTTTGCTGAGCTCAGTGCATCATATCACAGGGGAAGAAGAAGGCTTAATAGCATGAAAAGAAAATTTCAAAATCTGTACTTTTATAAGAGCATTCATTTAGATCAGGCCAGATTGGCATGCAAAACCACCTCCAACCAAATGAGTCAATTGAGATGACAACATTTATTTATTGCAATGAATGTGTATTTGAAAATCAGTGGAACGTTTATAATCCAGTAAGGGAAAAAAAATAAAAGTCACAAAAACTGATCTAGGGACTTCCCTGGGCTTGCTTTGTGGCTCAGCTGGTAAAGAATCTGCCTGCAACATAGACCGGGTTCAATCCCTGGGTTGGAAAGAGCCCATGGAGAAGGGAAAGGTTATCCACTCCAGTATTGTGGCCTGGAGAATTCCATGGACTGTATAGTCCATGGGGTCACAAAGAGTTGGACATGACTGAGCGACTTTCACTTTCACTTTCAGGGATGTCCCTGGCAGTCTAGTGATTAAGTCTTCATGCTCGCAGTGCAGGGGGCATAGGTTCAATTCCTGGTCAGGGAAATAAGATACCACATGTACCCTCCCCCCCAAAAATTGGTTTAATTTCTTAGTCTTGTTTTTATCCAAAAAACAGATACTGTATTTTAAACCAAACTATTAATTGAATTTATTCATCTATTTTAGGGATGTGGACAAATATAAAACAGCCATAATTAAGATAGGGCAAAGGAACCCCAAACTCTGCCTTGTTAGCCTTGTCTTCAATAAACCTGCATGAGTTATTCTCATTTTCCAGGAATTTCTGACAATCTTAATCTCATTTTTCCATCATCCAAATTGACCACATAGGCAAAAATGGCCCAGTCCTGACTCCAGTGGGTCTAGTGAAGAAACAGCAAAAGTTATAAGAAAGCTAAGTTGATTATCATTTTGATAATCATTGATAAACTAAAAATTATAAAGGCAATCACTCCCAAAAAACAAAAATGTAATTCTACAAGGTTACATCTATTTACAAACTAATAAAGCAGCTTGCACAATGAAGATGATTTAAAAGTAAACAAAAATTAAAGACACTATAAAAAAAATGACTCTTTGAAAGGTTCATCTGGCAAGTGAGTTGACCAATGACAGACATTAAGTCATATGCCTCTTTTCTGCATTATGAAACATCTTTTTAAACATGTTGATATTTGTAAATTGTTGGGCTACACCCACACAGACCTGTAAGTGTTATAACTGCCCAGTCTTGAGATAGGAGACAGCAAGAGAAATATGAATGGTTTATTGGATAGGGAATCCCATCTGTCTGAAGCAAAAGGTCCTAGAGCAACACCCCATCATGTATGGCAGATGGCCACTAGGTAGAACACCACTTAACAGCAATCTCCCCACTTCTCTACTCAAAAGAGAAGAAGGCCACCATTATACGGGGAATTGATATTAGGTTGGCTCATCACTTACCAGGGAAATCAACAGCTATGGCAGGGGGCAACACATAGGCAGTTACTGATTAAGTCCAATGATTAAGTGGATTGGATAGTCATGTGAGTCGGGTGTAGGTGAAGTATGGACTGGTTGAGCAGAGAACAAGAGAACAGCCATCTTGAATGACCTCACCATCCATAAACAAATATATGAACAATAGTTTTAAATATACCCCTATTGATGGAATTTTAAAAATGTTTTCATATATTCTGTATAGTATTTCAATAGTTGTATAAAAGTTGAGAACCGATTGAAAGGAAAAACGGTATCTAAAAGCAAAAAGTAAATTGCAAAGGGATGCTTCCTCCTTGGAAGAAAAGCTATGACAAACCTAGACAGCATATTAAAAAGCAGAAACAAACACATGTAAGAATTAAAGATTTTAAAATTTAAAAAATAAAAAAAATTTAAAAATTAAAAAAAAAAAAAGCAGAAACATTTCTTTGCTGACAAAGGTCCATCTAGTCAAAGCTATGATTTTTCCAGTAGTCACATATGACTGTAAGAGTTGGACCATAAAGAAAGCTGAGCACTGAAGAATTGATGCTTTTGAACTGTGGTGTTGGAGAAGACTCTTGAGAGTCTCTTGGACTGCAAGGAGATCAAACCAGTCAATCCTAAAGGAAATCAACCGTGAATATTCATTAGAAGGACTGATACGAAAACTGAAACTCCAGTACTTTGGCCACCTGATGCAAAGAGCTGACTCCATGGAAAAGACCCTGATGCTGGGAAAGATTGAAGGCAGCAGGAGTAAGTGATGACAGAGGATGAGATGGTTGGATGGCATCACCGACTCAATGAACATGAGTTTGAGCAAGCCCCAGGAGGTGGTGAAGGACAGGGAAACCTGGTGTGGTGCAGTCCGTGGGGTTGCAAAGAGTCAGATGCAACTGAGCAACTGAACAACAACAACCAAAGGAATAAATTATTTTAATGAAGATCTATTGCTGTAAAATAATTGATTCTTCAAATTTCAGTGGCTTCAATTCAGCAGCTATTTTTTTACTCACACTTCTACAATTTAGGCAGTGCTTGCTGGGAGTAGTTTTCTGTTTCAATATGCATCATATGAAGAAACTTAACTGGAAAAATCACTTCCAAAGTGGCAACATCTACTTGGCTGTTGTTGTCGACTGTTGGCTAGAAGCAAAGCTGAGGATATTTGAAAGATTATATCCCCAAAATCAATATTTTATAATTAATATAAATTCAGATTAGACTGGAAGAGTTTTTATATATGTTTGCAAAAAAAAGTCTTTTAAAAACTTATAAATTCTACTTTTTTGGATAACTATTTTTTCCTCAGTTGTGTTGAATCTCTCTCCTATCTCTTTTTGGTATATTTTGCTGTTCCTTGTAAGGCTTACTGGGGCTTCCCCAGTGGAAAGAATCCACCTTTAATGTAGGAGACATGGGTTCAATCCCTGGGTCAGGAAGATACCCTGAAGGAGATCATGAGAATCCACTCCAGTATTCTTGCCTGAAGAATGCCATGGACTGAGGAGCCTGGTGGGCTATAGTTCATAGAGTTGCAAAGAGTCAGACATGATTGAAATGACTGAGCACACACACGTGCACGTATAGCCTATTAATGTGAATGTTATTTAACTTTTTATTCTCTATTTTTAAATATTTATAATAGCCAGGACATGGAAACAACCCAGATGTCCATCAGCAGATGAATGGATAAGAAAGCTGTGGTACATATACACAATGGAGTATTACTCAGCCATTAAAAAGAATACATTTGAATCAGCTCTGTTGAGATGGATGAAACTGGAGCCGATTATACAGAGTGAAGTAAGCCAGAAAGAAAAACACCAATACAGTATACTAACACATATATATGGAATTTAGAAAGATGGCAATGATGACCCTGTATGCAAGACAGCAAAAAAGACACAGATGTGTATAGCGGACTTTTGGACTCAGAGGGAGAGGGAGAGGGTGGGATGATTTGGGAGAATGGCATTGAAACATGTATACTATCATGTAAGAATCGAATCGCCAGTCTATGTCCGATGCAGGATACAGCATGTTTGGGGCTGGTGCACGGGGATGACCCAGAGGGATGTTGTGGGGAGGGAGGTGGGAGGGGGGTTCATGTTTGGGATCACATGTACATCCGTGGTGGATTCATGTCAATGTATGGCAAAACCAATACAGTATTGTAAAGTAAAATAAAGTAAAAATAAAAATTAAAAAAGAAAATAGTCAACATTATGCTTGAGTTTTCTTTTTTCTTTTTGCAGTATATTTGCTTTACAATGTTGTTAGTTCCTGCTGTACTGCAAAGTGTATTAGCGAAAACATACATATATCCCCTCTTCCTTGGATTTCTTTCCCATTTCAGTCACTACAAATTATTGAGTAGATTTTTCTGTACTATACAGTCAGTTCTCATTTGTTGTCTGTTTTATATACAGCCTTGCATATATGCCCATCCCAATCTCCCAATCCATCCCACACCCTCCTTCCCACCCGCCACCTTGATAGCCATACCTTTGCTCTCTACATCTGTATCTCAATTCCTGCTTTGCAGATAAAGTCATCCATACCACTTTTCTAGATTCTACATATAAGTAATGTTATATGATATTTGGCTTCACAGGTGGCACTACTGGTAAAGAACTTGCCTGCCAATGCAGGAGATATAAGAGACATGGGTTTGATCCCTGGGTCGGGAAGCTCCCCTGGAGGAGGAAATGGCAACTCAAGCCAGTATTCTTGCCTGAAGAATCCCATAGACAGAGGAGTCAGGCAGGCAACAGTCCACAGGGTCACAAAGAGTCAGACACAACTGAAGCAACTTAACACATATGATATTTGCTTTTCTTTCTCTGATTTACTTCACTCTGTATGACAGTGTCTAGGTCCATCCATGTCTCAGCAAATTGCACATTTTGTTCCTGTTCATGGTTGAATAAGTTTCCATTGTTTACATCTTCTTAATCCATTCTGCTGTTGATGGACTTTTAGGCTGCTTCCATGTCATGACTATTGTGAATAGGGCTGCAATGATCATTGAGGTACACGTATCTAGAGTTTTGGACATATACATTTTACAAGGATGTTAGCTGCTAAATAATCAGTCATCATAATTTACTTCTGATTTTATACAGTACTCTAGCAGAGATATCCTGCCTTGTTCCTTTTCTGTATTTATTTTCAATTTATTGAGGTGTTCTTTTAACATCTAATTTTGATTATTTAAATTAAACAATGGGAACTATACAGTTTCTTCTTTAGAAATGCATTGAGGTTTCATTTATGATGTTATCAAAATGCACTTTTTTGAAGGATTTTTCATGAGCTATTTATAAAAGTTATATTCTCAGTGTCTAGTTGCTAGGCTCAATGAAGTGAAGTGAAAGTCGTTCAGTAGTGTCTGACTCTTTGTGATCCCGTGAACTATACAGCCCATGGGATTCTCCAGGTCAGAATACTGGAGTGTGTAGGCTTTCCCTTCTCCAGGGGATCTTCCCAATCCAGGGATTGAACCCAGGTCTCAACCATTGCAGGCAGATTCTTTACCAGCTGAACCACAAGGGAAGCCCAAGGATACTGGAGTGGGTAGCTTATCCCTTCTCCAGGGGATCTTCCCTATCCAGGAATTGAACCATGGTCTTCTGGATTGTAGGTGGATTCTTTACCTACTGAGCTATCATCAATATTTCCCCTTTAATTTAACATAGTGACTATTAATTACTCGAATATGTTCTTTTATTCCAAGTGTATTATATCAATTACTTGAGTGACTTAAGTTTTTAATATATAAGACAATTATTACAGCAGACTCATGGTTAAGAACTGATATAAAGCAATATCTCTGTTGCAAAATGCAATATTTTAATTCAAATTAGTGCTCAATTAGTATCTGGCAAAATAAAATCTGAAAAAATCTATTCATTGTAAATCCATACAAACAAAAGATCATTTTATGATTTCTTTATAACTGTAGTATAGACAAGATATCATCAGTCTCTTACATCTAGAATCACTCTGTGCCTCAATCCTAAATTATATATTGCTTATGGTTGTGGAAACATTTTATATCTGAATTTGATTTGTCTCCCACTAATATTTAAAAATACTTAAGGAATATTCTTTGAATGTACTAAGACTTTGAATGTACTAAGATTAAGTGACAGTTTTCATTTTATTCATAGAAAGCCTCTTCCTATATGTGCAGCAGCTAGTGTTTAATGGCATGATATCCTTTTGATAAAACACATCTTAAATATTTATGTTTTTATGACTTCATCAATTGTACAAATCATCTTATCCACCTGGATATAAAGCATAAAAATCACTATATTAATCATATCATTAATAGCATTGCAGTCTTAGCATGTTTATTGAAATCCCATATCCTGTCTTTCTGACTCTCATTTTGCAGAATAGACCTTAGGATTTATTTTTACAATGTTATTATAATTTTCATTAGAAGAATATTACTTAGTTCAGTTAGTATTCTAGCACAGGAACTACTAATTAAATAATAATGTTTCCTAATTTTCTTATTGATATTAAAAAATTAATGACATATCTATATGAATTATTACCAAAGTCACAACTATTGGACTTTCATCATTTGTAAGCTAAGAAAATGACTCGTGATATTTCTATGGAACAGGAGAACACTTTCTCTGTGAACTTCATTAACATAGATATTTTTCTGTCTTCTTGGTTTGGAATTATGCTTTGTCACAATGCAATTTCAGTGTGAATTAAATGCTTCCTAGGTAATATAAATATACTCTTTCAGGCATGGTTCGCTAATAGCTAATTATTCTTATACACAAGCCTCCATAGTAGAATGTGTGAGATTTGTAGATATAACTTAATGTCATTCTAGTAAATGTTACCTCTGTGACCCAAAATAAGTCTAAATGGTGAGGATGGTTTTCTGGGCTTCCAGAACTATTGGAAAAGTGGAACAGACTCTGTTTTGTTTAGTTTTGTTTTTCTTTCTACAAAGCATGTTTATATTTTAAGCTTACTATTGCATTATTATTTGTAAGTTCATTTTTTTCTTTTATTCTAGTTATAAAAATTATTTTCATCTTCAGTCTTCAGGAGGGTACTTTTCCCTCTCAAACATAACTATGTACTTTATCAGAGAATGAATCAATTTTATTGTCATCTATGGGAAATAAAGCACTACCTTTAACTTCCCCAGGTAAAGACACATAGCAAAGACACATTTTATTATCTCCTCTACTTTAGAATTTAGAATATTAGTACTTTGTTAACGGTATTGCCATAGTTTTCATCTGTTTTTAAAGATCCTATATTCATATGGGACATTTTAATGCTAACCTTATATTCCTTCCAAAGAAACCTACTCATCTTGATAATTAGACAAACACATACACACACTTTTAATGTCTCTGTAATGAAAAGTTAATCTAAATATATGTCACAATGTCAGATCTGTGATAGCAGATCTCTTGAGTAGGATCCTGTGTTCTCCATTTACTACCTATTCATTCTTTGCAAGCTACTAAATCTTTCCAAGGTTTGAAATTCTTATCTGTTCAATAGGACTTTTATCCAGGGCCATTGTGAAGATTTAGGGAGATAACACACACAAAAAGGTAATGTACTAGTGCTATGTAAGCACTTGTTTCACATTATCACTTTATTGTGGTATTTGTTAATATCAATATACTTTTAAATGGAAGGTGAGGAGATGCATATAAATACATGTCTTTGGGGAAAGAATACCACAATTTAGGACAGTATAAAAGATGAATGTCATAAGGAAATCTAAACACGCCGTAGGTATTTCAAGAAGAGATCATTTTTGATCAATACTTCCTGAAAGGATTCTATGAATGAATAACATCATTCCCAGTCACTGAAACAGATTTATGAGCTTATTTTTTATATTAAAATAAGATACATGAATAATTGGATGGCAAAGGAGTACTTGCAATAACACTAGGATTAGTACATATTTCTAAATAACGAATGAATTTAATTCATGTATATAAGCTTCTTGGGCTTCCCAGGTGACTCAGTAGTAAACAATCCACCTGCCAATGCAGGAGACATAAGAGACTCCGGTTGGATTCCTGGGTTGGGAAGATCCCCTGGAGGAGGGCATGGCAACCCACTCTAGATTCTTACCTGGAGAATCCACGGACAGAGGGTCTTGGCAGGCTAGTGTCCACAGGGTGCCAGAGTCGGACACAATTAAAGGGATTTGGCATGTATGCACATAAAAGCTTTATGATTTAATTCTCTATTGTATTTGAGTCAAGTACAAAGTACAACTGTTACAGAAACCACTAACTGAAACCCACCTTGGCCAAGCACCATAGTAATCACTTGCCTGAGTTATCTTAAACAGAACATCCTGGTACAGAATGCAGAGCTAGTAAGCTAAAGCCAAATGGAAGAATTTGAGAAAGATCAAAAGGAGAGAGGAGACTCCAGACCATATATCCTACCAGCCTCCCAGAATCCTTCTTCCTGGAATCCTTCTTGGCTGAGCAATGCCTGCACCAACAGGAAGGACCCTGAGTCAGAATGATTGGCCAAAGACAACTCTGACACTAATCCAGCTATTATAAAGCCCCAAACTGTGAACCATGTGGCAGAGCAGTTCTCTTGGGTTCCTTTGTGCTACTGCTTTCTGCCCTTAGAATGCCTTCCCAACAAAGTCTCTTGTCAGCACGTGTGTCTCTTAGAACAATTCATTTCTGAGTGTTAGACAAGAATCCACTCTGGGGCTCTGGAAGGAGCCATCATTTCCTGTAACACAATTGTTTTTAAAGTCACTGGTTAAAAAAGTATATGAAATACTTCAGGAAACATTTCAATTGGCTGCTACACAGATAATAACCTTCAGCATGTGGTCACGAATTAAATGCAAAATAACATCAGGAGCCCTGCTTCAAGAAATAATTAGGCCTTCTGCAGAGTCATTCAGTAAAATTACATTATTGTGTTCAACTGAGACGAGCTGTGTAGAATAGTATTTGTAAAATATAATTGTAGGGACAGCTGGCCTGAAAAAGGAAGAATCTTAATAATATATGTTGCTGAGGTGGTTGGCTGTTTACTCCCCATTATGAGAGTGGTTGATAAGAACAGTCATTGTTGCATGGGAAAGAGAAATTAATTCAGGAAAATAATGATGTAGCTTCTCATGCAGTTTAACTGAATTTTAAAGAGAAATGTATTGTTAGCCATGCAAGCAACATGCCTGAAGGATTTGTGCTCCTTGCTCCCACTTCTGAAGCTTCAAATCTTCTATGTGGCCTTGCTCAGTTGGCTTCTTCTTTTATTCTCTTAACTTCCCTCTTGTAATGTAAACATGGGAAAGAGAAAGTGGTAGAAGAACAAAGGATAAGCATACAAAATAGCTCCACTCCCTCTGCATAAAGCTTTAATAGGGAAATGGTACCACACTGAGATTTTATGAATAGATTGATAATGGCATGTTCATTTAAACCAAATGGGGAGCTGCTGTATGTTTTGCCATTTTTAAGTCAATTTCATTTTTACTTAAAGGCCGTCTACATTTTTTCCACTCTTTGTCAAGCAGGACAATTAATTTTATCATCATAGGCTTTCAATGCATTATAAACTCACATGTGCTAAAATAAATGACTCGACACCCTCAGGATCATGAATTATACACATGACTACATGAAATAAGGGGACTAGTATTTCATATATAATTTACTGTCATGTAAATTAAACATAAATCAAAGGAAGACAAAGCAAAATTTAGCTGATTATTAACTTCAGAGAGAGCTCAGACTTAATACAACATTTGAAAGTAAGTTGACTTTTAATTGGCTTTTGATTATACAAATATCAAGTAAACATTTGCAATAACTATCCCTAAAATCAAAACATTAATAAGTGCATATTATTAATTATTTATTGAAATTCAGAATACATTTCTCTTTTAAAGTATTGGGGTGATTCATAGTTTTATTTGTAAAAACAAAGTTTCTATGTTCAGGTAAAATATCTCAATAAAAAGCTTTAATTCTTCAGGGAATCTTTATCCAGGCACTGTGTGCCAATCTCTGTTCTATGCAATAGACCAAATACAATACACTCATGGAGGTGATATGCAAGGGGAAGGTGGAAATTTGTAATGCTAAGTTGTGTCCAACTCTTGTGACCCCATGGGCTATAACCTCCAGGCTCCTCTGTCCATGGGATTTTCCAGGCAAGAATACTGGAGTGGGTTGCCATTTCCTTCTCCAGGGGATATTCCAGTCCAAGGAACTGAACCCAGGTCTCCTGCATTGCAAGTGGATTTCTGCATTGCAAACAGATTTTTTACCAATTGAGCTACGAGGGAAGCCCTTTGTAATGTCAGTAGTGATAAATGTACCAAGAAAAAATTAAGTAGATTAAGGAGATCAGTAAATCATGTATAAACAGGTTGGTCAGAGAAGACCTCTCTGAAGAGTTACAGTTAACCAGGTGTACCATGTTTGATTCTGATGGGGTTTTTCTTGGAGAATTATTTAATATTTTTATTATTCTGAAATGGAGGAGAAGCCAAAGCTGCCCCAAAAAATCATGAGATATAAATGGAGGAATTCTGTTCTATTTATCACAAGAAACCAAGTCAGATCCCTTGGATATATGTATAGCTGAGTTTCACAGAATGCTTTTACTAACTTCACCTATACAGAAAATATGTTTACAAATGGAGCAGTGGGGGATATTTAGAACCAATTTTTAATTTATTATATCTTATGATGTTGTGGATTGAGAATTCAGGCAGAGCTCAGCTGGGCTGGAAAAGACCCTGATGCTGGGAAAGATTGAAGATAGGAGAAGAACAGATGACAAGATGAGATGGTTGTATGGCATCGCTGATTCAATGGACATGAGTGTGAGCAAAGTGGGAGATAGTGAAGGACAGGGAAGCCTGGTATGCTGTAGTTCAGGGAGTCAAAAAGTGTCAGTCACACAACTGAGTGACTGAACAATGACAACTTGGTTATTCTATTCTGTTGGTTTTGACCAAGGCCACCATGGTACTCGGCATCAGATAGACTCATCTGAATAGCTCAAGGTGTCTTCACTCCCAAGTCTGGAGCCTTGGTGGGGATGACCAAAAGGCTGAACTCAGCCACGGGCTGCCAAGGAGGGTGCCTATATGTGCCGATCAGCCTACTGGGCTCAGGGCAGACAGAATTCTTGCGTAGTGGCTCAGGTCTACTCGAGAGACTGTTTCAAGAAGCAGTAAGTAGATGTTTCTAGCCTCTTAAGATCCAGACCCAGAACTTGCCCATAGCATCATGGTGGCTGTGTGTTTTTGATAAAAGTGGTCACAGTACTCACACAAACACATAGGCTCCAGTTCCTCATGGGAGTAGACTCAAAAGAGTTTGTGGCTGCTTTTAATCTGCCATACAATCCATTTGCAAAATTACAAAATTTACTTGAAAATAATGATCATAAACAAACTCACCTAAAGCGATTGGATAGCTTTTTAGAATTTGTTGCATTTGGTATGTGTGTATCTTTGTGTATATAGTGTTTGAACCAAACCTAAAATGACATTGGTATCATAAGGATATAAAATTTTCCTAATGGTATACTCTCAGTTCACTTCAGTCGCTCAGTTGTGTCCGACGCTTTGTGACCCCATGAATCGCAGCACGCCAGGTCTCCCTGTCCATCACCAGCTCCCAGAGTTCACTCAGAGTCACGTCCATTGAGTCAGTGATGCCATCCAGCCATCTCATCCTCGGCCATCCCCTTCTCCTCCTGCCCCCAATCCCTCCCAGCATCAGAGTCTTTTCCAATGAGTCAACTCTTCACATGAGGTGGCCAAAGTACTGGAGTTTCAGCCTTAGCATCATTCCTTCCAAAGAACACCCAGGGCTGATCTCCTTTAGAATGGACTGATTGGATCTCATTGCAGTCCAAGGGACTCTCAGGAGTCTTCTCCAACACCACAGTTCAAAAGCATCAATTCTTTGGTGCTCAGCTTTCTTCACAGTCCATCTCTCACATCCATACATGACCACTGGAAAAACCTTGACTAGTCAATAGCCTTGACTAGATGGACCTCTGTTGGCAAAGTAATGTCTCTGCTTTTGAATATGCTATCTAGGTTGGTCATAGCTTTTCCTCCAAGCAGTAAGCATCTTTTAATTTCGTGGCTGCAGTCACCATCTGCAGTGGTTTTGGAGCCCCAAAAAATAAAGTCTGACACTGTTTCCACTGTTTCCCCACCTATCTCCCATGAAGTGATGGGACCACATGCCATGATCTTCGTTTTCTGAATGTTGAGCTTTAAGCCAACTTTTTCACTCTCCTCTTTCACTTTCATCAAGAGGCTTTTTAGTTCCTCTTCACTTTCTGCCATAAGGGTGGTGTCACCTGCATATCTGAGGTTATTGATATTTCTCCCGGCAGTCTTGATTCCAGCTTGTGCTTCTTCCAGCCCAGCATTTCTCATGATGTCCTCTGCATAGAAGTTAAATAAGCAGGGTGACAATATACAGCCTTGATATACTCCTTTTCCTATTTGGAACCAGTCTGTTGTTCCATATCCAGTTCTAACTGTTGCTTCCTGACCTGCATACAGATTTCTCAAGAGGCAGGTCAGGTGGTCTTGTATTCCCATCTCTTTCAGAATGTTACACAGTTTATTGTGATCCACACAGTCAAAGGCTTTGGCATAGTCAATAAAGCAGAAATAGATGTTTTTTCTGGAACTCTCTTGCTTTTCCGATGATCCAGTGGATATTGTCAATTTAATCTCTGGTTCCTCTGCCTTTTCTAAAACTAGCTTGAACATCTGGAAGTTCATGGTTCACGTATTGCTGAAGCCCGGCTTGGAGAATTTTGAGCATTACTTCCTAGTGTGTGAGATGAATGCAATTGTGTGGTAGTTTGAGCATTCTTCGGCATTGCGTTTCTTTGGGAGTGGAATGAAAATTGACCTCTTCCAGTCCTGTGGCCACTGCTGAGTTTTCCAAATTTGCTGGCATATTGAGTGTGGCACTTTCACAGCATCATCTTTCAGGATTTGAAATATCTCAACTGGAATTCCATCACCTCCACTAGCTTTGTTCATACTGATGCTTTCTAAGGCCCAGTTGATGTCACATTCCAGGATATCTGGCTCTAGGTGAGTGATCTTGCCATCGTGATTATTTTGGTCATGAAGATCTCTTTTGTACAGTTCTTCTGTGTATTCTTGCCACTTCTTCTTTGTATCTTTTGCTTCTGTTAGGTCCCTACCATTTCTGTCCTTTATTGAGCCCATCTTTGCATGAAATATTCCCTTGGTATCTCTGATTTTCTTGAAGAGATCTCTAGTCTTTCCCATTCTGTTGTTTTCCTCTATTTCTTTGCATTGATTGCTGAGGAAGACTTTCTTATCTCTTCTTGCTATTCTTTGGAGCTCTGCATTCAAATGCTTATATCTTTCCTTTTCTCCTTTTCTTTTCACCTCTCTTCTTTTCACAGCTGTTTGTAAGGCCTCCCCATACTCTAAAACCCATAAATTAAAATCCAGCCAGAAAAACATTATTTAATCTTATATTGAGTGTGGTGATATGGATCTATGAAATGCACCAAATATCGATTCACTATTGGTATTTCTCTTATGAAAGGGGATTTATAGATGGTTTATTTTCACCTCAATGCTGATTTTAGGATCTTTTAACTCTTACATAAAGATACAATGACTACAAATGATATAATTATCTTTATTTTTAAATTCCCACAGAAAAAAAATTATAATTATGATTTTCCTTCTGTTTGACTTAAAGGCTGTGTTATATCTGCCTGAGAATTAATTTTCAAACCACTCTTTTGGTAGCCCTGAGTTGTCAATCCAATTAGTATGGTCTCAGTTTCTGATGTCTTCTTTGATTGATAATTCTAAATTCCAGGCAAATTACTTAAGAAAATTCACCTACAGGAGCAATAAAATCATCCAAGAATTTTCCCTAACTATGGTACATTTTTCATTCCCTTTCATTCCCTAGGTCTACTTTAATAGAGAATATCTGCTATAGCAATGGAAATCCTTAATTTGGGAGCTGTTAAGGACTTAATAATAATTGGGATCTAATGTAGCTTCAAGTTAATATTTTAAAATAATTTTTCTATGTAAAAGTGCTTTATCTATGATACTTAAATTGCCAAACTTTTACTAGGATATTGTTATAACTTTGTTAAATTAACATTTATTAAGTGGAGCAAAAAGTACTGAGTTATGTCAACCACAGACCTCAAGAAAATTGAACTAGAGAAGGTTATTACTCACAGGTCTTGGGGGAAATATATTACACTCTCAAAAAATTACATGGATTTCTTCAGATATATGCTCAGGAGTGGGATTGCAGGATGATCTGACATTGCAACCCTATGTACAGTAGCCAAACATGGAAGCAACCTGAATGTCCATTGACAGCTGAATGAATAAGGAAGATGTGGTGCATATATACACTGGAATATGGCATGCATGCTAAGTCGCTCAGTCACATCCAACTGTTTGTGAAGCTATGGACAGTAGCCTGCCAGGCTCATCTGTCCATGGGATTCTCCAGGCAAGAATCCTGGGATGGGTTGCTATGCCCACCTCCAGGGGATTTTCCCAACCCTGGAATCGAATCCATATCTCTTATGTCTCCTGCATTGGAGGTGAATTCTTTACCACTAGTGCTATAATGCCAATAGCATGGATCAACCTAAAGATTATCATATAAAGTGAAGTAAATCAGAGAAAAAGAAATATTATATAATGTCATTTACATGTGAAATCTAAAAAAAAAATGATACAAATGAATTTATATGCAAAACAGAAATAGACCAACAGGCATAGAAAACAAACTTATGGTTACTAAAGGGGAAAGAAAGAGTTTCCTTGTGACTCAGATAGTAAAGAATCTTCTGGCAATGTAGGAAACCTGGGTTCGATCTCTGGGTCAGAAAGATCCCCTGCAGAAGGGAATGGCAATCCACTCCAGTATTCTTGCCTGGAAAACCCATGGACAGAAGAGCCTGGCTAGCTACAGTCCATGGGGTCGCCAGGAGTCAGACATGATTGAGTGACTAGCATATAAACACAAAGTGGAAAGTAGGGAGTAGGAATGATAAATCAGGAGATTAGGATTATCATATAAATACTACTATATATAGAAATAGATAAACAACGACCCACCACATAGCACAGGAAACTGTACTCAATATCCTATAATAAAGTTATATACACACACACACACACACACACACACACACACACACACATATATGTGGGCTTCCCTGATAGCTCAGTTGGTAAAGATTCTGCCTGCAATGCAGGTGACACTGGTTGGATTCCTGGGTTGGGAAGATCCACTGGAGAAGGGATAGGCTACCCACTCCAATATTCTTGGCCTTCTCTTGTGGCTCAGCTGGTAAAGAATACACCTGCAATGCATGAGACCTGGGTTTGATCCCTGGATTGGGAAGATCCCCTGGAGAAGGGAAAGCCTACCCACTCCAGATTCTGGCCTGGAGAATTCCATGGACTGTATAGAGCATGGAGTCACAAAGAGTTGAAAACCAACTGAGAGACTTTCACTTTAATTTCCACCCTCCCCCTCCTCCACCCCACCACAGGCTGCTTAACCAAACAAAATGAATAAGGAGTAAAAAATACCATGGAATAGCTTAGTTAAGCTCTCAACGGATATCTTAAATAACAACATGTAAAATTCTGTACAAATACATCTTCACAACCCAGATAATCACGATGGTGTGATCACTCACCTAGAGCCAGACATCCTGGAATGTGACATCAAGCGGGCCTTAGAAAGCATCACTACGAACAAAGCCAGTGGAGGTGATGGAATTCCAGTTGAGATATTTCAAATCTTAAAAGATGATGCTGTGAAAGTGCTGCACTCAATATGCCAGCAAATTTGGAAAACTCAGCAGCATCCACAGGACGGGAAAAGGTCAGTTTTCATTCCAGTCCAAAAGAAAGTCAATGCCAAAGAACACTCAAACTACCACACAATTGCCCTCATCTCACACGCTAGGAAAGTAATGCTCAAAATTCTCCAAGCCAGGCTTCAGCAATACGAGAACCATGAACTTTCAGATGTTCAAGCTGGTTTAAAAAAAAGTCAGAGGAACCAGAGATCAAATGGCCAGTATTCACTGGGTCATCAAAAAAAGCAAGAAAGTTACAGAAAAACATCTATTTCTTTCTGCTGTATTGACTATGCCAAAGCCTTTGACTGTGTGGGTCACAATAAACTGTGAAACATTCTGAAAGAGATGGGAATAGCAGACCACCTTACCTGCCTCTTGAGAAATCTGTATGCAGGTCAGGAAGCAACAGTTAGAACTGGACATGGAACAACACTGGTTCCAAATAGGAAAAGGAGTATGTCAAGGCTGTATATTGTCACCCTGCTTATTTAACTTCTATGCAGAGTACATCATGAGAAAAGCTAGACTGCATGAAGCACAAGCTGGAATCAAGATTGCTGGGAGAAATACCAATAACCTCAAATATGCAGATGACACCACCCTTATGGCAGAAAGCAAAGAAGAACTAAAGAGCCTCTTGATGAAAGTGAAAGAAGAGAGTGAAAAAGTTGGCTTAAAACTCAACACTGAGAAAACTAAGATCATGGCATCCGGTCCCATCACTTCATGGCAAATAGATGGGGAAACACTCGAAACAGTGGCTGACTTTATTTGGGGCTCCAAAATCACTGCAGATGGTGATTACAGCCATGAAATTAAAAGATGCTTACTCCTTGGAAGGAAACTTATGACCAACTTAGACAGCATATTAAAAAGCAGAGACATTGCTTTGTCAACAAAGGTCTATCTAGTCAAGGCTATGGTTTTCCAGTACTCATGTATGGTTGTGAGTGTTGGACTATAAAGAAACATGTATAATATCATATAAGAAATGGATCCCCAGTCTAGGTTTGATGCAGGATACATGTTGCTTGGGGCTGGTACACTGGGATGACCCAAAGAGATGGTATGGGGAGGGAGGTGGGGGGGAGGTGGTGGTTCATGATTGGGAACACGTGTACAACCATGGTGGATTTATATTGATATATGGCAAAACCAATACAGTATTGTAAAGTAAAATTTAAAAAAATTAAAAAAACAGAAGAAACATGATGAAATCATTTTATAATCTAGGGCAAAATCCCTTCCAAGCAAGTCACAAAACTCAGAGAGCATAAAAGAAAATATTGATAAACTACAAGCATGTTTTTTATTGTGGAAAATATTTAAACATTTTAAAGGTGAAAGACAAAGTGTGGGAAATGTTTGTAGTCCATACAATAAACAAAGGCCTAATTTCGTTAATGTGTGAAGAGTTCATATGGTTCAGTTTTTAAAGAACAATAAACCAGGTTTTAAAAATGAAAAAAAATAAAGAAAGAAAGCTGAGTGCCAATGAATTAATGCTTTTGAACTGTGGTGTTGGAGAAGACTCTTGAGAGTCCCTTGGCCTGCAAAGAGATCCAACCAGTCCATCCTAAAGGAGATCAGTCCTGGGTGTTCATTGGAAGGACTGATGTTGAAGCTGAAACTCCAATACTTTGGCCACCTGATGCGAAGAGTTGACTCATTTGAAAAGACCCTCATACCGGGAAAGATTGAGGGCAGGAGGAGAAGGGGATGACAGAGGATGAGATGGTTGGATAACATCACTGACTCAATGGACATGAGTTTGAGTAAACTCCGGGAGTTGGTGATGGACAGGGAGGCCTGGCATGCTGCCATTCATGGGTTGCAGAGTCGGACATGACTGAGCGACTGAACTGAACGGAAAATTCTTAAACAATATTGGCTCCACTATAACAGTTCTCTTTGTTATCTAAAGTCCAGCCTGTTTGGACAAAAAGACTTATAGTTTTCATGAAATCACTTGAGATTTAATGAGGATTCCTATTTCTTTATATTCAGGAAATTTTGAAGATAGCTAGCTGTACTATTCTGGAAGCACAACACTAAGACCGTTCCTTTTATTTTTATTTTTTGCATTTGAAATCCCTAAGACACTAGGTGTGACAAGAGCCTGTATTAATTTCATTGGATCTTTCAAGGTCTAATTTCTCATAGCTAATTTTTAAGGTAAATAACCTGGAAGACACATGCCTGCATGAGTTGGAAAACAATAATTCTACTTGCATTTTTGCTCATTTAACATACAAAAATTATTCCGAAACTGACCCAAAACAAATTAAAGAGGGAACAACTTTCTTTTCTCCTTGTTCTAGTCTCATGGAACATTCTCATTTACTCTTTAAAATATGTCTCTAAATTTGACCTTGTCCAGGAAGTTGTGATAACATAATTACAGTCTGTTCTCTGTGAATTGGGTGGGTCTGCTGGCCAATTTCTCTTCTGGCATTCCCAGACTCAAATTAGTCCCCCAATTAATTAATAACTACTTTAATTACCTTCTTGAAAAGCATGATAAAAAACATCATATCCCAGCCTTTACATTTCTAGCATTTAATGTCATGCAATCACCTGGAGATGAAAATAATATCTGCCTGGCTTAGTTTCACAGTTACAGGAATATCTGGTCCTAGAAATTTGGGAATATTTGAAAGCCTAAGTAAACTTTTTGGGTTTTTTTCAAGTTTGTTCTTTTCTTTCTAGGCTTTAGCATTAGATGTCTATTAAAAGTTGATTTGATAACAAATGATTTTATAGGGAGCAGTCAGAGCCTTGATCAGTTCATAGGGCAAATTCATAGCACTGAGTCATCAACTTTACCAATTTTATTTTCTAGAAACCAAAGGTAATTTTTATAGTCATGGATCTATGAGGATTAAAAAATAAGAGTTAACTCTTACTGAGGTATTACTCTAAGTGTTTCTTTGTATATTAACTCATTTAATCTTCATGATACCCCATAAGAAAAACACATTTTGAAGGTGAATAAGAGTCATTCCCAAATACAGACGAGGATTCTGACCGAGGGAGAGTCACAAAGCTAACAAATGGTAGAATCAGGGTTTGAAGTCAGGCTATTCAGCTTGCCTGGTCCTTATCTGCAACACTTTCTTCCTCTCTATATTACATTTAGAAGGAAAAGTAAAAAAGTGAAAGCGTTAGGCACTCAGTCATGTCTGACTCTTTGCAACCCCACAAACTGTAGTCTGCCAAGCTCCTCTGAATTCTCCAGGCAAGAATACTGCAGTGAGTAGCCATTCCTTTCTCTTGGGGATCTTCCTGACAAGGGACTGAATCAGTGATTCTTTACCATCTGAGTCACCAGGGAAGACCTGCATTAGGAAGAAACTATGTGTAAAGTTTCAGTGGCCTTAACATCAGTCATAACAGAACCAACATATCCAGAACTGCATTATGTAGTATTCAAGGTTTCAGATCTATGAACTTTGTTTATACTAAACTCAACACTTTACAGCATGTGGGAATATCTAACCATAACCTCTTTTGGCAAAGGACAGTCCTATTCATAATTTCCCATGTGCAATATATGATAACCATTTGGGCAGAAGTATATGTGTCTGTGTGTGTGTATACATGTGTTGTACATAATAGGGAATACTATTTTGTTGCTATATTTTACAATGTAATTTTCCTTTTAATTTTCCATGTTCTGAGGGGTTCCTAGAAAGAAAAAAAAAAGAGTCAAATTATATCTGAGAATTTCTTTTTCCTAAATTAATGTTCTACTCTCAGTGACTTCATGAAGATATTCCAGAAAGGCTGGGGCATAGTGGGGGAGGGGAAATCTTTAAAAGTTAGAAGTATTTCATGTTTTTGGTGTCCAACAACGTGGACTGTTTAAGTGACTGAAGTATTTCTAAGAAAAAGTAAAAAATCTGATGTCAAAGCAGTAATTGCTTTCCTTATATTTACAACCGATCATAGGACTTAAATGAATTTTGATCTTATAAATATATAGCATTAGCTATATGACAAAATTTACTTTAGAAAACTTCCAAGATGATATTAAAAATTGCTTAAAAATTAATACTTTCAGACTATGAAGATATTTCTTAAATATAATGACATAAATAGCAAGACAACATTTTTCATGTTGGTTGTTTCTTATAACTTGTTGTAATGGAGACTTTATTGTGGAATTTTAAAAAATTAGCACATGAACAAAAACACTAGATAATTTCTAGCATGAGTGAAATGACAGCACATTTAACTTAAATTGTTATTTCATGGTGTGATTTTTGGGTAAGGTTTGGATGGGTAAGGTTTGGACTTGTTAAAATATAAATTCAAAAATTTTGATTTGGAAATATAATAACTATGTCCTCAAATAGGTCATCCTTATGATCTCTTCTGAAGTGAACAGTGTTTTTTCCCCCAGATATTTTTAGCTTTACAATATGGTTAATGAATTGATAAATATAGAAATTACAGCTTCTATGGATATCATAAAAGATTTAATGCTCAGTTCTGTTCAGTCACCCAATTGTGTCTGACTCTTTGCGACCCCATGGACTGTAGCATGCGAGGCCTCCCTGGCCATCATCAACTCCCAGAGTTTACCCAAACCCATGTCCATTGAGTCTGTGATGCCATCCAACCATCTCATCCTCTGTTGTCCCCTTCTCCTCCTGCCTTCAATCTTTCCTAGCATCCGGGTCTTTTCAAATGAGTCAGCTTTTCACATCAGGTGGCCAAAGTATTGGAGTTTCAGCTTCAACATCAGTCCTTCCAATAAACACTCCAGAATGATCTCCTTTAGGATGGACTGGTTGGATCTCTTTGCAGTCCAAGGGACTCTCAAGAGTCTTCTCCAACACCACAGTTCAAAAGCATCAATTCTTTAGCGCTCAGCCTTCTTCACAGTCCAACTCTCACATCCATACATGACCACAGGAAAAACCATAGCCTTGACTAGATAGACCTTTGTTGGCAAAGTAATGTCTTGCTTTTTGATATGCTGTCCAGGTTGGTCATAAATTTTCTTCCAAGGAGTTAAGCATCTTTTAATTTCATGGTTGCAGTCACCATCTGCTAGGTGTAGATATAAAACAGGAGGAATTTTTAAGACATCTTGCCAGTGTTTTGTGAGAACATCAGAAAGTCCCTGAGACTGGACCCATATGTTTTTCATCTTGAGTCTAGCACATTCTTTGACACATAGTAGGCAGTTAAAATACTTGTTGAATGGAAAAATGACCAAATGTCTGAATGTACTAAACTGCCCTTGCTTAGCATTTAGAGGTTATTTTTAAAACTGTTAAAGTGAGGAATATACTCATTACAAACAGCCAACAATAATTTCCTTTCACAAATCTCCAAGGATTTTTGATAGGTATGTTAGTTCACCAGCTTGCCAAAAACTTTAGTCACTGTTCTCTTTTTAATACAAGTACCGTGGATTTCTTTGGTTAAATCTCAAAGAAATTAAGTTTGTTTTTAAAGTTGTTCCCTTTGTGAAAATGTTAATTTACATGTTGAAATTTCCATTTTTTAAATATCATTAACAGTTTGTATGCATGATGCCTGATGTGTGGGTGTGTGCTCAGTCTGATAGTTATGAGGAATTTTTTCTTAAAACAATTCTGTTTATTAAGTATCATTTAACCATTATTTTATTTTACATAAATTTCACAACTCTAAGATGTAGGTATTATAATTGCATCCCTATTAGCCTAAGCTCAGAGAAGTTAAAGAATCTTCCCTAGTTTATATCACTATTAACAGGGCCAGACTTATCAGATTCAAAATTATTGCCAGTATACTATGTTATGGTCTTTGAAAAGGCTATTTTTACTGGCATGGTAGTATGTGTATGTACTACATTCATTGCTTTAATATTTTTTAAAAAATAATTTGTTATTAAATTGTGTATAATCAATTTAGCGTCCTTGCTTTAGCAAATTCATTCCATGAAGTCTCAAGTGACTCAGTGGTTAAGAATCCACCTACAATTCAGTAGACATGGGCTCAGTCCCTGGGTTGGGAAGTTCTCCTATAAAAGGAAATGGCTACCCACTCTGGTATTCTTGCCTGGAGAATTCTATAGACAGAGGAGCCTCGAAGGCTACAGTCTTTAGCGTCACTGAATTGACTTTAGTCACAATTTAGTGACTAAATGACAACAATTAGAATCAAAAGTACAAGGCTGGAAATGATAAATTTTTCAAAGTATTTTATGCAAGTAATATAATTTGTTTTTCATATTTGAAAATCCATAGAAATTTCTTTTCCTTTTCCATATATTAAGGGTATATGGTCAGAGATATAAAAGCTTAAAGAATTAAAAAGTCTTCATTTATAAGCACCAGATTTTTCATATGTTAATGCTTTGATTTGTTTTGTTTTCCGGCTTCCCCAAAGTGCTTACATAGTCATGCCTGGATACAGGTCTAGTTGTTTATGATATTCTAATGTTTTTCAGGCAAAGGAAAGTCTCTCTCTTTTTTTCCTTTCATACTATTCTTTCACTAATGTAAGTCAACATACAACTAAAAATTCTACAAGAGATACTGAATTAAGGAACAAATCAAAACCATTATGGTCTAGAAATGAGTAGAAAACTCATGCATTTAAATTACCAAAACCAGTGCTCTTATTACTTCTTCAGTTGGGACAATTCAGATATGACTGTGATGGAACAGACTCTTTAAGAGCCATAATTTTATTCCTATTATGTCATTTGGATGCTCTTAGCTGCTTGTATATCAGAGAGCCACATTTTGACAAATCATGACCATAGAACAGACTGCTTCTTGTCAAAAGCAGAAGCACTATAAGTATTCTCCATAAAAAGGGAGACAAAGAACTGCCATGTTTGCATTTTCATTATTTTTTATAGTTGTTTCTATTTTCAAAGCTGAACATTCATCAGGGTGATTATTATATTCAAAGCAACAGAAATAACTGTATAAATCAAGCTATTTTTTTAACTGTAGAATTGTAACAACTAATTTAGAGGCTTAATCTAAAATTCTAATTCTATTATAATACTCTTAGTATCTGTATTTTTGCTTTAGATTGTCTAGATGTACTAATGAATTGACTTCTTTAATCAATATGTCACATTTACAAGTCAATAAAGTTCATAAATTTATATAGAAGGATTTCCCTGATTGTGTATACAGATAATCAATCCCTATCTCAGTTCATCTACATATCTGTGAAGTAAATTAAGAATAAATGAATGATTAAGCCCACCTCAGCCCTTTGTGAGAAAAGTCAGATCAATGAGACAATGAGATCATAGTGGTTAATAAGACCATGTATGCCTATTTGAATATTATAGGTGCTAACAGAGAAAACATTTTCCTTATTTTAATTACTGATGTTTGTTGGCATAAGTTGAACACTATTGATTTAGGAATCAGTGGCCTGAATGCTGGTTGGTTTCACTGTGCAATATTGTGTGACCTGTTGCCATTTATATCCCAATTTCCACATGGAGACTATCACAACTTTCTTTGACTCACAACTTTAGGAGTGACTATCAAAAGATACCAGATATAACACAAAAATTAAATCATTATAAAAACTATAAATAGCCTTAATGATAATTTTTCTCTTAACATAAAAATCAAAACTTATCTGGAATTTGCTTCATTCAGGTGGAATCCTAAAGCCTAGTAGCCTTTTCCTTTTCAAACCTTCATAATTTTCCATGTCTATCATGGCATCTGGTTCCATCATTTCATGGGAAATAGATGGGGAAACAGTGGAAACAGTGTCAGACTTTATTTTGGGGGGCTCCAAAATCACTGCAGATAGTGGTGATTGCAGCCATGAAATTAAAAGACGCTTACTCCTTGGAAGGAAAGTTATGACCAACCTAGACAGCATATTAAAAAGTGGAGACATTACTTTGCCAACAAAGGTGCATCTAGTCAAGGCTATGGTTTTTCCAGGGATCATGTGTGGATGTGAGAGTTGGACTGTGAAGAAAGCTGAGCACTGAAGAATCGATGCTTTTGAACTGTGGTGCTGGAGAAGACTCTTGAGAGTCCCTTGGACGGCAAGGAGATCCAACCAGTCCATTCTGAAGGAGATCAGTCCTGGGTGTTCATTGGAAGGACTGATGCTGAAGCTGAAACTCCAGTACTTTGGCCACCTCATGTGAAGAATTGACTCATTGGAAAAGACTCTGATGCTGGGAGGGATTGGGGGCATGAGGAGAAGGGGACAACAGAGGATGAGATGGTTTGATGGCATCACCAACTCGATGGACATGAGTCTGGGTAAACTCCGGGAGTTGATGATGGACAGGGAGGCCTGGCATGCTGCGATTCATGGGGTCACAAAGAGTCAGACAGGACTGAGCGACTGAACTGAACTGAACTGAACTGATTCCAAGAGTAGCAAACAGAAATTTTCCTTCATACATTCACAGATCATAGAGATGAACAAGGTAAGTAAGCACCTGCTATTAAATCAGATGACTGTGCTGAAGCTATCATTTCAGATTGCCTTCGTCTCACGTACTCAAACCAGCATCAGTAGTCTTCTGTACATGTGCGTTATGTACATGAGCTTGTGTGTGCCTGTGTTAACTTTTTCTTTATAATAAATATATGTTATCCTTTCAAACATAAAAAATTTCAACCTCTGAATTATTCGCTGAATGTTGGAACTATTCTAAGCCGATACTCTGTGTCTTAGAGGAAACCTCTCATGCAGAGAAAATAGATTTATATTTTCCACAAGACAGAGAAGTTGGAAAACATTATAAAGAAGAAACAACTAGTTTGTACAAAGAGCCAGTATTAAAAAGACAGCCATTTCATGTTATCACGTAGAAATTATGAATACTTCTTGTGGATGGTATCAGATGACAATAAGATGAACTATATCTGACAGCTACGATATTAAGCTCAATTAGACAAAAAGGTGCAGCAGTGCCTAATGGACAGCACACGTCTATTGTTGCATTACAATATGCTTTGTGGAATTTGAGAATTAACCCAGAAAGTGTAGGGGAATTTCACATACTTCGTCTTTGTCTCTATATGAAATCTCAGTTTCAGAAACACCGTACAGCTATCTTGATGTTAGAGTAAAAACACTCCGCCAAAAATGCAAATATCATTAGATGAATGTTATTGTTTCTAAAAAGAAAGAAAATGTATGTTCAAGAAATAACTTCGCTTCTCAAGTAGCTAACTACTATTTCTTTTGTTTCAGAAGTAGATTCACTTTTGAAAGATAAAAAGAAAATTCAGCAATACGAATGGCAGAAAGCTAATTTATGATCACCACATAGACAGGTACTCTTTTTATTAAGAAACAAAAGAATGGCAATATTTAAGTTGTGCTGGGCTTCAGCCAATACAATTGTATTATAATCAGTTATCTAATTAAGTTGGAATGGTACATATTTGTTTGTGTTAGACAGCTCAGAGGTCAAGATATCCAAAACTAGCATAATTAGAGACTGGAAAATGAAAGCAACTTAGTCTAAAACTTTTTAGAGCAAAATATATACATATATTTTTTGTAAACTAATGTAAATTTGTTTTTAGTATCAATCTGTTGTTCAGTTTCAAATATACCTAGTTACTTTCTTACTGGAGAGTTGTAGTTAAAAGTAAATTAATGACCCTTTCTTTAATCAGCACTTTTAACTCAAGAAGCTTTTCATTTACAGTGTCTCATTTTAAAATAAACTACAATGCAATGAACAAATATGATAACTGAATATTTGAACAAATATTCTAAAATCTTTGATATACTGGATTAGCAAAAATATTCATTGTGGTTTTTATGTAGCATCTTATGGAAAAACTGAATGAACATTTTTTGGCCAATCCAGTATATAGTTTGTTCTATGATATTAGGAATAATGAAATAAATCTTAAGAAATATATATAAGAAATATACAAAAAGGTGTGTTGTAGTATTTTCATCTATTAAAAAAAATTGGCAAATAGTGTTTATCGTGAAGTCAATGGGGACATTTGGAATGATCGCCATCATACCATTATTTTTTTCAGTGTTCTTTCAAGTTTCCCTAACTTACACATGCCATTTGGGAAAGAGGAACATAGGCAAACTTAGTACTATACCTGAAAATTATTGGATCATCATGTTTGGTTGTGATATACAATATTTGAGGAGTAAAGCAAGTAAAACATCATGGTTTAAATCTGTTGTTATCAAACATCAACGCACATCAGAATCACTCAGTAGTGATTCTTGAGTGGGCCCAGGAATTTTTATTTCTAATAAGTGACCAGGTGATGTTAATACATCTGAATCACTTAAGCATACTTTTAGAACTACCAGTTTAAAAGCATATGAGTTTTTAATTTTATTTCTGAGTTATATAGTAATTCAGAGAATGTAAAAAATTTTATTGTTCATAATTAGTAGAACAAGATGTTCAATTTCGGCCTAATGTTAAAATCCTATGAGTGGAAAAGTAATTGAATATAAGCTTAAAGTGTCTATTGAGAACAGATCTATTATAGTGGTATCTGCAGTTCATATGACTGTAGAACACAGTGCTTGCTTAGAGCTCTAAGGATGAAAGCACTGTTGGTATTGGTGTAAGACCGACACTCCTAAGAGCAATAATATTAAAGAAACAATCAGTGTCATGACTGTAGAAACATATCAACAGGACACCCCAAATGGAGACGAGCAGCAAAGCAGCACCAGTGTGACAAAAGTTAAGGGAGCTGCTCTGTGAGACAAAAGAAAGGTTTTTGAAGTCTCTATTTGAAGAGTGACTACAAAGAGTCATGAATTGATACACAGCTCAAGGGTGTCCAGCTGAAGTGGACAAGGGGATGTAAAAGCCCACTTAGAATTCTTGAACCCTGATAACCTGTCAGTGATGCAGGGGTGCAGTTTTACTTGCACAAAATCATTTGTCCAAGCGGTACATCTTTTTCTAATTCATCTCCCCAATTCAGGGATAGACTTCTTATTTTACTTTTTAATGAAACAGTCAATTTTATTCAAATTCTCCGAAGTGTATAGTCAATATGCTAATTGTTCTAAAATGTTTTACCTTTATATGATAGTTTTAATATTTCACCTTCTTTTACAGTTTTTTTTTTTAATATATATAGCTCTTCAATAGAAGGCAGGATGCCGAGTTACAGTTAGGAGCCTCTACTTACTATTCTGATTAAATTTCTTCTCAGTATTCATGGTCACCATTTGGCTTCTTAAATAAATGCCTTTTGGTCTTTTCAATCACTTGTGTGGTTTCATCACTTGTGAGATGGTATTGTTACTCATAACCTCATGATCTAATTTAGAATCAATCTTGATACTCAGTCTTGCATTTGTAATCAAATTTATAATCTACTTTTCAACTTATTCTGGAGGCATGCTTAGTGTAACTGCCAACATGTTAATGCTAATACACTGATGGATGTGACCCAAGTCTGAAATATGGAGACAGGCATTTTCAATGAAATCCTCAAGATAAGCCACCAAGAAGAAATCATTCACTTGCATTGATCCACATTCCTTCAGCTTTATGTGAGCCCCATGGAAGTTAACATATAAGCATTTAACAAATTCTAAAATTAGGTCTTTATATAAATATGTGCAAGGTTCCTATTGAATAAATTTGACCAGATCTTTTAGCACTTTCCCGTGTTTTCGAACATCTTTGTTTGTTATGACTGCTGTGGTTAAATAGTAGAGAATATGTGGGCACATCATTGGAACTGCACTAAGATACTGTGGCTGGTAAAGGAATCGATCCATAATGTTACTGTGCTTTGGGGAGATAGAAGAAAACAGAGACCGATGAGTGAACCATATTCACTGCTGAAGAGATTGAAGTGGAGAATCCACAGAATTATTATTTATCTTTTAGCCATGCAGTCTTCCATGACTGCATTCCAATTCTGTATTAAAATTTCTGAGGTCAGTTTTCCCCAGAGTGAACTCAAAGCATTTCTATCCATTGCTGGAACCAACCCTTTAAAGAAGTAAAGATATTCTATTGCTCCAGAGTAATTTCCACATTCATATTGGAGTTTTGCATACCTAGCATGTATGGCACCCCACTCCAGTACTCTTGCCTGGAAAATCCCATGGATGGAGGAACCTGATGGGCTGCAGTCCATGGGGTTGCTAAAAGTTGGACACGACTGCATGACTTCACTTTCACTTTTCACTTTCACGCATTGGAGAAGGAAATGGCAACCCACTCCAGTGTTCTTGCCTGGAGAATCCCAGGAATGGGGGAGCCTGGTGGGCTGTCATCTATGGGGTCGCACAGAGTCAGAAATAACTGAAGTGACTTAGCAGCAGCAGCAGCATGTATCTAAATATTCCTACCTAAAACCAGGCTTATCTGACATGTAGTAAAACTATGTCCAATCATCCCTGGTTTATTGCATTTGCCTTGTGGTGTCTGGATCTTCAAACATCTTCACAACTGGTTCACAATTCGTTGATGCCTAGAGTTTTTCAGTTGTGAAACAATTCTGGGTTTTGTTTTGTTTTGTTTTGTTTTCTCTCAAAGCATGAGGATATCATCAGAATAAAGGGAGTACATCAATAGCAAAGTCTACCATGTTAGTATCACTAAGAACATCCAATTTCCATTATAATTTTTTTCATTATGTATTTTTCTTAACAGAGAGAAACTCAAGCAATGAAAGAACTAGAAGCCGATCCAAAAAGTGTGTGATGTAAATAATCAAGTCATACTCCACCATCTTGCTAAGGAAAAGGAAATTGTAGGAGTCTTTTTTTTTTTTTTCAATTTAAACCCAGTAAGGGTTTTAGGCCAACATGTTAGTTCCTGAAATATGGAATGAAAGCAATCACAATTCATGGTGGTACTCTAGAATTAATAGTTCATTATATGACCTTAAGTAAGTAGTCCAACTCTTCTAGACAATAGTTCCCTAAAACATGAATTGAACTAACTGAAATAAGTAATCTCAATTGTTCTTTCACCTCTTAACCCTAATAATCCTATGTTTAAAAATAAAGGAAGCAAGTATATGAGTAGAAAAAGATCATTAGCATTGACACCAGGCAGATCTGGGTTAAAATCCACATTCAGAATGCTACCTTGCTTGGATACATGATTTAATCTTTCTGATTTTCAGCCACAATATCACCTCATACGTGTTAGAATACTATTATCAAAAAGATAAGGTAAAAAATTCTAGTGAGGGTATGGAGAACAAAAGAATCCTTGTGCATTGTTGGTGGGAATATAAATTGGTGCAGCCACTCTAGACCATGTAAGCTTCTTAAACAAATTAAAACTAGAACTACCATAGGGGCTTCCCAAGTGGCATAGTGGAAAAGAACCTGCCTGCCAATGCAGGAGACACATGAGTTTGATCCCTGGATCAGGAAGATCTCCTGGAGTGGGGAATGGCAATCCACTCCAATATTCTTACCTGGAGAATTCCATGAACTGAAGAGCCTGGTGGGCTACAGTCCATGGGGTTTCCAAGAGTCAGATGCAACTGAGAATGCATAAATATAACTACCAAATGATCTAGCAATTCCACTTCTCAATATATACCCAAAGAAAGCAAAAATACTAACTTAAAAAGATATATGCACCCCTATATTCACTGCAGCATTATGTACAACAATCAAGATACATTTAAAACCTAATTGTCCATCAGTGAATGAATGGATACAGAAGATGTGGTGTACATTTGTATACACTGGAATATTCAGCCAAAAAGCAACAAAACCTTTCCATTTGTGACAACATAAAGCTGAGCGCCAAAGAATTGATGCTTTTGAACTGTGGTGTTGGAAAAGACTCTTGGGAGTCTCTTGGACTGCAAGGAGATCCAACCAGTCCATTCTAAAGGAGATCAGCCCTGGGTGTTCTTTGGAAGGAATGATGCTGAAGCTGAAACTCCAATACTTTGGCCACCTCATGCAAAGAGTTGAATCATTGGAAAAGGCTCTGATGTTAGGAGGGATTGGGGGCAGGAGGAGAAGGGGACGACAGAGGATAAGATGGCTGGATGGCATCACCAACTCACAATGGATGTGAATTTGAGTGAACTCCGGGAGTTGGTGGTGGACAGGGAGGACTGGAGTGCTGCAGTTCATGGGGCCACAAAGAGTCTGACATGACTGAGCAACTGAACTGAACTGAACTGAACTGAAGTGCACCCTAAGTGCGTTATACTAAGTGATGTAAGTCAAACAAACAAACAAAAAAGACAAATACTGTATGGTCTCACTTACATGTGGAATCTAAAATAAAAAGTAAAGAGAAAAGCTTGCAGATACAGAGAACAGAGTGGTGACTGCAAATGGATAAAAGGAGTAAAAAGGTACAAACTTCCATTATGAAAGTCATGGGGATGTAACATACAGCATGGTGACTATAGTTAATAATACTGTATTGCATATTTGAAAGTTTCTAAGAGAGTGGATCTTAAAAGTTCTCATCATAAAAAAAAATTTCTGAAGCTGTAATGTTTGTTTCCCAGAATTACTGTAGTGATTATTTCTCAATATATACAAACATCAAATCACTATGTTGTACATCTGAAACTAATATCACGTCATATGTCAATTATATATTTATAAAATTAATAGTTTTATGTTTATAAAAGAAATTGTTTTATATTTATATAAAGTGATTATATATTTATAAAATCATTCAACATATATGAAAAGTATGACTTCAAGAAATGTCTTCAAAAAAACTATGGAAGCACTATGAGAGGTATTTGACAGGTATATAGAAAAGAAAAGAACTGTCAGTAAGATCACAAATTCTCAAGAGTATTTCTAAGGGATGATAAGTGCTATATTATTTTCTAGAAATTTCTAAAACATAGAGGCTCAAACTAAATCTTATTTGAATCTTGATTCCAACACTGTGCTGTAAGAAGACGACATTGTGCCACAGCCTTGATATGATATAGTGTAATATACATCTTGCTGGGAGAAATATCAATAACCTCAGATATGCAGATGGCACCACCCTTATGGCAGAAAGTAAAGAAGAACTACAGAGCCTCTTGATGAAAGTGAAAGAGGAGAGTGAAAAAGTTGGCTTAAAGCTCAACATTCAGAAAACTAAGATCATGGCATCTGGTCCCATCACTTCATGGGAAATAGATGGGAAAACAGTGGAAACAGTCACTGACTTTATTTTGGGGGGCTCCAAAATCACTGCAGTTAGTGATTGCAGCCATAAAATTAAAAGATACTTACTCCTTGGAAGGAAACTTATGACCAGCATATTAACAAACAGAGACATTACTTTGTCCACAAAGGTCCGTCTACTCAAGGCTATGGTTTTTCTAGTAGCCATGCATGGTTGTGAATGTTGGACTATAAAGAAAGCTGAACACCGAAGAATTGATGCCTTTGAACTGTACTGTTGGAGATGACTCTTGAGAGTCCCTTGGACTGCAAGGAGATCCAACCAGTCCATCCTAAAGCAGATCAGTCCTGGATTTCATTGGAAGGACTGATGTTGAAGCTGAAACTTCAATATTTTGGCCACCTAATGTGAAGAGCTGACTCATTGGAAAACTCATTTCCCTTATGTTGGGAAAGTTTGAAGGCAGGAGGAGAAGGGGACGACAGAGGATGAGATGGTTCAATGGCATCACCAACTCAATGGACATGGGTTTGGGTGGACTCCGGGAGTTGGTGATGTTCAGGGAGGCCTGGCATGCTGCAGTTTATGTGGTCACAAAGAGTGAGACATGACTGAGTGACTGGACTGAACTGAACTGAACTGAATATATATCTGTCAAATGTATATTATGCTTTTTAATGAATCTGTCTCTTGGTGACCACATAACAAAATCAATTCAACTAGCCTCAGTCAGTCTCTGATATAAGTTTATCTCTTCTGACCATTAAATGAGATCATGCATTTAAAGCACTTGCTTATAGTAGTCATTTAATAAATATCAATAAATGATTAGTATAAAAATAGCATCAACATTCTATTAACATGCAGTTAAAGATATTGTAGATACCATCATTTCAATTGTTTTAATATTCTTGAATTTGTAGCTATGTCAAATTAACCTAAAGTATTTATGTTTTCTTCAAGAACTGATAAAGGTTATTAAAGATTATTAAATTTTCCAGATTCTATTCCTTTTCATGGGACAAAGGAAAAACATGGCTACCTTAAGATTCGCATTTCCATAGCACTGCTGCTGCTGCTAAGTCACTTCAGTCGTGTCTGACTCTGTGCGACCCCATAGACAGCAGCCCACGAGGCCCCCCCCCCCCCCCCGTCCCTGGGATTCTCCAGGCAAGAACACCGGAGTGGGTTGCCATTTCCTTCTTCATATCTGAAAGTTGGTCAGTGTATCCACACATATAATAGCGCAAGTAGCGAAGTGAAAAGTGAAGTTGCTCAGTCGTGTCCGACTCTGTGACCCCATGGACTGTAGCCTATCAGGCTTTTCCGTCCATGGGATTCTCCAGGCAAGAATACTGGAGTGGGTTACCACTTCCTTCTCCAGGGGATCTTCCTGAGTACTTGCCTAAAACACAAATCAATCCACTATCTATGAATAGACCCTAGACATTGTTTTTTAGAAATCCCAAGAATATAACATCTCAGCAAATATCTTTATCTTCTTAATATCTGAAATTCTAGAATTTTATCCCTCCTATCATATTCTCCCTCCTATTTATTCAAATACTCCTGAAAAACATACTTCCAATCTAATCATTGGCCTTTCATACTTATTCTTGTCTATAATCATGGTTTTGATTAGCTGTTTCCCCTGACACAGACAGCCTCATAATACAGGTGACTTTTCCACTCCTCTTTGCCTAGGTGCTTACAATGCAATGTAAGCCCTCGAAATAATTAAATAGCAGTGATACTGCTCACACTATTAACTAAAAGCCTTTATTTCTATGTTTTATTATCGCATTTTATAGGTAAATATATATTATATTTTACAGTCAGAAAAATGCAAGTCAAAAAAGTTAAGTATAATCTTTTGCTCAGAGATATCCTATGTAAATAGGATCAAAGAACTCATATCCTGCTATTTTCATATATCAGTAGTATTTTCTCTGAATTTAAGTATTTTTATCAGTAACTGCTGTAGTGAATATGTAGCATTCATTCACATGTTTGTGCTATAATTTTTTCAACAACTACATTGTTGATGCTAATTTTTTCCACATAACAATATATTTATAAATAAACAGTGAGAATTTATGTATTATTTAAAGTAGCTTTCCAAGAAGGGAATTCTTGATCCAAAGTTAATAAATCTACTTTTACTAAGTGCTTTATTTTGCTTTTCAGGAAGATCATAGAAGTTAACTTTAAATAAGATAACCATTTAAAGCCCTTCCAGTAATACTTATTTTTAGTTTAATGGAATATACTTAGTTCATGTTTATTGAAGAAAATGTAGAAAATACAGGGGAAAATCAAAAGTTCTACTGAAAAATTTTTTGATTTTACCAATCACAATAATATTTGTTCTTGTTTTCATCAGAACTTTTCTGTGCGTATTACACATATTAAAAAAAATAGATAATATACAATTTTGAGCTATACTTTCTTTTTCATTGTATCAGAAGTGTTTTCTAATGTTCAATTCTCTTCTTTTCTTCCCTATCTCAATAGTCACCTCTTTATACACTGTTGCCTTAATCAGAAATTCAGGAGAACCAGTCCAGATACAAGTTTCTCTCTTTTATCCAACATCAACAGATTACCAATCCCTCATATGTCCTCCCCTAGAATAACTCACATGACTTCAGCTTCTCTCCAACCACGTTTCCAGTGTTTCTCTCACTTGTGTTATTGCAGGTACTCCCTTTGCCAGGTCTTTTCACCTCCACTTCAGTCATCTTGTATCCCAGTCTCCATGATCCTAGAGAACATTCTAACATTGAGATAAAACCCTGTTATTCCAAAGATTACAATGACCCATTTAAAATAAAACCCTCAATTTTTCACTGTAACACTGTTCGCTTTCACTACTTCAGCTTCCTCCATCTCTTGACATTGTCCCAGGTATAACTTGCCCTCAGGAAATGCCAACCCACTTTTCTTCCCTGACTGCGTATTGCTCTCCATGAGTTTGTAAATTTCCTGTTAAAAGCTTCTTGTAGGGACTCTGGAGACACACTCCAGCTATATTTAAGTCCTGGCTGTGCCTGCTGTTGACCTTGGGCAATTCACTTAACTGTTATGTATTTCAAGTTTCTCACTTGTAAAAGTAGTCTAGTAACACTGCTTACCCATGGGATAGTGACGAGGATTGAATGAGTTCATAACTGTAAGATGCTTGGAACAGCAACCCACACAAGTGTTGTGTAAACTGTCTATTAAACTGAGGCTTCATATTGCCTGTTATAATGTTTGTTTAGCTTGCAAAGCCTATTTAACTTTGCTGCTTTTGCTGCTGCTAAGTCGCTTCAGTCGTGTCCGACTCTGTGCGACCCCATAGATGGCAGCCCACCAGGTTCCTCCACCCCTGGGATTCTCCAGGCAAGACACTGGAATGGGTTGCCATTTCCTTCTCCAATGCATGAAAGTGAAAAGTGAAAGTGAAGTCGCTCGGTCATGTTCACCTCTTCCTGACCCCATGGACTGCAGCCTACCAGGCTCCTCCATCCATGGGATTTTCCAGGCAAGAGTACTGGAGTGGGTTGCCATTGCCTTCTCCATTTAACTTTGAGATTACTCCAAAAGAGTTTTTCTGAAACTACACAGAGATGCCTGCATCTACTCTTTGATCTTTGTCCTATCTCTCTGCACACAGTATTAAAATCATATGCATCTGTGAGTCCCAAAATAGTTGTCTGAGAGAAGAGGTTGTCTTTCTTCATTGTCAGACTCTAGCACAAAGCCTAAGCAAGGCTCTGCTACTTGTGGTCCATCAGTATCTGTTTTTCAAATGAACTGGCAATGTTGATGAAGACCTTGTTCACTACTAGTTCTTTCCATGTACACTATGTTTTCAAGACTCTAGTTAAATAAAAAAAATATTTTAAGGATCAAGTCTTACAATAGGTTATAAGCATGCAATCTAATTTTAAAAAGAGACTAAATCAGAATCTACTTTTATTTGGCAAGTTACTATATTATTTTCATGGAGAAATCAAGTAGTACATGCCACATAATACTTTAAAAATTAACAACCTACCAGTCATATTTACTAAGATTAAAAGTTGAAGCAATCAGAACTAGGCATGGGAAGAAGATATGAAAGAAAGAAAAAGACATAGGCCTTAGTTTTAAAGGAAGTTAGGATGCTCTTGAGTTTCAGAGCATACATCCACAAGATTATTGAAACATACTTAAAGATCAGTGATGGATAAAATTCAGAGAACAAGCAAACTAGAAGAATACAGTGTCCATGGATATAAAGTATACATAAATGGAATAAGTAGGACAGAATTTTTTCAGCTCAACAATAAGATATGTCAGATATGACTTAATTCAGATTGTAAAATCAAAACAATTGTGCAAGGATTTGAAGAGGTTAAAAATAGCTATGAGAGATGAATAGCACACTCAGTCGAGAAAGTAGAAATAAGACAGATAAACTGAGAAGATTTTTGGAGGATGTAAAGCAATTGGCAAATTCTCTCTGCCTGATATTTTATCAGGAGATGAAATGGGTGAGTATACTACAAAGCTTGTGAGTTTCTTTCCACACAAGTCGTTAAGGAAAGGTGAGATAAAGCACTTTGTAAATGAAGATGTTGTGAACATATAGATATTTTGTAATACCACTAATGTTATTTATAACAACAACATTAATAATAGTAATTAATAAAGTAATAGTATTACAACAACAGATGATAATGATGAAGACAAAAATTACCATTGTACTAATGGTAATTAATACAGTGGTACATTAGGGAAAGTAAGAAGTAAGGACAAATATAGATATTCTAAACTATGTTATCTACATACATGAAAAGCTGAATACCTGGGTATCTAACACAAACTATACTAAAGAATATGCTGCTACTTTCCAAATAAAAGCAAAGAGCTTCAGAGGCTAAAAAATAATTTCCAAAGTCTTTTGGTCTCCAAGTCACTCCTACACAAGAGGAATTTGATGAGTTAAGTGTAAATGCACAAGAAACATGTGGATTACATTTTCTTTAAAAATACACAAGGGTTTAAAAATTAAGGAGAAAAACTGTTCGGAAAAATGCATTTTTCATAAAGCCAAACCAAAAACACTTGAAATAGTTTTAGATTGTAGTATGACCTTCAACATTGCTGTGTTTGTTTATTAACCTAAAAATAAACACTGTTTTTCAGTAGGAGAAATGAAGCCATAAAATATATGCCAAGGTATCAATAGGAATGAATAATTTCTTAAAGATTTTACTGAGTTTTCTTTTAATAATCTCCCATCCAGAGATGTTCAAGCAAATGTCCACCATATGTGTCATACTCTCTGTTTATTCCATTATTTCTTCATAATGTTTCTAGGTCACTTATTGGAGGATACAACATCAGAATATGTGTTTTGTTTTTTTTTTAATTGTCAGCCTTCCCCTAGTGGTAGGGTTAACTGAATCTTTCTTGTACTCTTCAAACAACTCAAATATATTCTCAATTTGAGCAATTTTTGAATAATGTGGCCCATGATTTATTCCAATCACTGCCTGTATATTTGTTGGAAAGACACTTCCTAAGATGACACTTTGTTCCTGTAAATAGGCAGAGCTGTTATGAAACTTGAAGAGCTGGGTTATCTTGAGACGTACTGGTAGGTAACTCAAGATTATAGAACATGCATTATGACAGGCAAGGACTGTCTTCATGGCCTGCAACAAGTGGAAAGAACAATTAAACAAAAACAATGAAAAAAAATGATGTTTTCATCTTTGTTGTTGCTGTTCTCTTACCTGGTGTTTCCATTCAAGCATCCATGGCATTTCAGTGACGCGGGGTCATTACTTCTTTCTTGCATTATTTGTTCTGTAATGAACATTTTGCCATCCTTCAAATTCTCCCAAGCATCATGCATTGCTTTCATCAATTTTATCTCTTTTATGCCAAGCACAGATTTTTGTCCACTATTTATCTGCATCTTTCCTCAAACTCACCCTTTCTTTTTCCTTTCCATTGCCAGCTTCCCAAAGAAGGCCCTTATCTCTCTATCACTAACCTGTATTTACCAAAAGGAAGAAATCATCAGTATCTCTTCCACTTCAAATATGAACCCATAGCCTGCTGGCTGCAACATAGGCAATAGGCACTAACTCTGCATTTCTGGGCTGCATTTCTAATACTCTTCATTCTACCACCTTTCTACTTAATAATCTTTGAAAACATCCTGTTGCTTGAAAGCTGAGACCTTAATCCAGAATACTAGAAAACATTTAGTCAATACATATTTGTTGAAAGAATTCAAATATTCCTCTCATTTTAGCTCAGAGAAGGCAATGGCACCCCACTCCAGTACTCTTGCCTGGAAAATCCCATGGATGGAGGAGCCTGATAGGCTGCAATCCATGAGGTCGCTACAAGTCAGACACAGCTGAGTGACTTCACTTTCACTTTTCACTTTCATGCATTGGAGAAGGAAATGGCAACTCATTCTGGTATTCTTGCCTGGAGAATCCCAGGGACAGGGGAGCCTGGTGGGCTGCCATCTATGGGGTCGCACAGGGTTGGACACGACTGAAGCAACTTAGCAGCAGCAGAATCAGCAGCTATCCTATTAAATGCAGATTCTGATTCAGTAGGTCTGGGGTGGGACTGGAGAGTCTCCATTTCTTATGAGCTTTAGTCATATTCTGTCACTTTTTGTGTGATCTCGTGTACATTATTTCAGGATCGGAACCTAAATGTTCTCATCTATAAAATGAATATATTGAGTAAAAATGTGATCATGAATATTAGTGAAATGTTTCTTCTTGTGTCCCATGACATGTCCCCTCAGACCACTGTAAACTAAGTTGCATTTTTCATAGACAGAGCTCATCACGCTTATCACATCCAATATGAAACACCAGCCATATTTCTCTGCTTTTCTGTTATAGCAATTCAGGCACTATCCTCAAAGCAGCCCAGAAATGCAGACTCAATGAATCCATCAATCAGTGGAGCTAGCGGTTAGTGACAAGGTCCCAGCCTCTGGTTTTTCATTCAACAAGTGCATTCAGAGAGACTGAAGCCCACAGAGGGATTAAGTGCCAACACTCCCAGTGAGGACAAATAGTTTCCTTTCCTGTGTCATTTATCTCTTCATTTCTGCTTCTGGGTATCACCTTCCAAACAAGATTCATTTTAATAAGTTCTTATCTTAAGTTTTGCTTTGGGCACCATGATCACCATAGTTCCACCTGTTTTAGAATGGAATGAGAAACGGGAGAGAGAAACCTGGTAACTCTGATATTGAACCAAATGGGGACAATGGTAAACTTGAAAACCATGGAATTAGCAAATTTTTAAAATTTTTTTGCTTATTTATTTATTCATATTTGACACCAAGAAGAAAGAGAATGATAGTTATGGAGATATCCACCTTAATAGGGATATCACTCAGGGAATGATGGGAAAGTCAAAGGCTTTCATGAAAATTTTTCAAAACTTTCATTTGCCACATCTAGGGAGAAAGTTTGGTGAAATTCACACACTGGAATTTAATAGTAAATGTAGAAAAAGTGCAAAGGAGACTTAATGTTCAGCCTTAGTAGGTCTCTTATGATAAAATTATGGAGAAGATACAGAATAAGTAAGAATCTGAGGTGTGCAATGGTGATACTTGGAGTACTTAAGAAGACATGCATTAATGAAGAACACTAGTATTTTTGAGAAGCTCAGTGTGACTGGCCCCTGTAGGACAGAATTAGTAGGAAGAGCTGATGTCATGAGAGAGAGACTCCATTTTTTTTTAATTTTTTGTTTATTATTATTTTTTTCTTAATATAAATTTATTTATTTTAATTGGAGGCTAATTACTTTACAATATTGTATTGGTTTTGCCATACATTGACATGAATCTGCCCTGGGTGTACATATGTTCCCAATTCTGAACCCCCCTCCCACCTCCCTCCCCGTACCATCCCTCTGGGTCATCCCAGTGCACCAGCCCCAAGCCACCTGCATCATGCATTGAACCCGTACATATACACAATGGAGTATTACTCAGCCATTAAAAGGAATGCATTTGAATCAGTTCAAGTGAGGTGGATGAAACCAGAGCCTATTATACAGAGTGAAGTAAGCCAGAAAGAAAAACACCAATACAGTATGATAATGCATATATATGGAATTTAGAAAGATGGTAACGATAACCCTGTATGCAAGACAACAAAAGAGACACAGACATATAGAACAGTCTTTTGGACTCTGTGGGAGAAGGCGAGGGTGGGATGATTTGGGAAAATGGCATTGAAACATGTATATTATCATATGTGAAATGAATTGCCAGTCCAGGTTCCATGCATGATACAGGACAGTAGGGGCTGGTGCACTGAGAGAGACTCCTGATGTCAATGGAGATGACATGTTCCAGAATAGCCAAGGCCAGATGGTGGTCCATAGCCATCAGGAAAAGTGAAAGTGAAGTCGTTCAGTTGTGTCTGACTCTTTGCGACTCCATGGACTGTAGCCTATGAGGTTCCTCCATCCATGGAATTTTCCAGGCAAGAGTACTGAAGTGGGTTGCCATTTCCTTCTCTAGGGGATCTTCCCGACCCAGGGATTGAACTTGGGTCTCCTACATTGCAAACAGGTGCTTTTACCTGAGCCACCAGGAAGCCCCCTAAAGCCAATTTAACTAGTATAAAGCACAGCAATACTAATATGATACATAGTGAAAGTGAAAGTTGCTCAGTCGTTTCCAACTCTTTGCCACCCCATGGACTATAGAGTCCATGGAATTATCTAGGCCAGAACACTGGAGTGGGTAGCCTTTCCTTCTGCAGGGAACCTTCTTAACCCAGGGATCAAACCCAGGTTTCACTCATTGCAGGTGGATTCTCTACCAGCTGAGCCACAAGGGAAGCTCAGTATGATACATAAGGGGTCCTTAATTTGCGGGGTCCCATGAGAAAACTCCAGTACTTTGGCCACCTCATGCGAAGAGTTGACTCATTGGAAAAGACTCTGATGCTGGGAGGGATTGAGGGCAGGAGGAGAAGGGGACGACAGAGGATGAGATGGCTGAATGGCATCACTGACTCGATGGACATGAGTCTGAGTGAACTCCGGGAGTTGGTGACGGACAGGGAGGCCTGGTGTGCTGCAATTCATGGGGTCGCAAAGAGTCGGACACGACTGAGTGACTGAAATGAACTGAACTGAACTGAACTGAATGATGATTGTGAGACACAGTGATATATCTAGGAGTGAAATAAATGAAAAGCCAAAAGGGTTATCTTTGATATGAAAAAAAAAAAGCCTCAAGAGATAGTAGGCCAAGATTTCTATTACCCTCTGCAATGAAACATCACTATTCCTTGCCCAGTCTCCATATCTGAGCTAACTTCACACCTAGGGCCTGATAACCAAAAGGGAAACAAATTCTCTTCAGGAAACATTCTGTCATATCACCAAAAGCATATATAACAAACATTTAACCAATATCTCCTTGAAATAGCCTATAGCCTTAAAGTAACTGCATAATGAGGAGGAAGAATACCCAAGGTCTATCATGAGGTGTTGACAACTGAGCCTTATTCAGTACTAAAATTAAAGCGACCCTAATCCCTAACATATCATTGCAAATATATTTCTGGCCTAAACTTGTCCTGCAATGGATCCAACTGTTTTGCAGACTTACCCTGTATTATTTTCTAAAACACTGAGTTTTTATTCAAAGATCATAAATATTTAGAAGCTGTTGAAAACCTTACGTTAGATTTCTGATTAAAGAATCAGAGGTAATAAGATAATAAGGGTAAAATAGCAAGAGCAAACTTGAGGTTATCCTACCGCTCCCAGCCATGGTAGTGAATCAGATGTAACTCTACATTCAAGTTGGAGGCATGTGATCACAGGATCACAGAAAATCTGACAGAATGTAAGAATGGCTTCATAAAAGCTCAGTCAAAATGCCAGCATGGGAAAGACACCTTCTATGGTTAGGACTGCCTTCTCTGATGCAATGTTCATATTTAATCGACAGGTATTATATGATGTCTGTCCTAGTACTAGACTACACAGGTGCAGGGATCAAATGTTGAAAGAAGGATTAACCACGGTCACCATACCGCTCAGTAAGCCATAAGGGGGTTTGTGCTTCTCATTCTTGCAACTTTAAATTCTGCAGGATTTGAGCTCTTTAACCCTGGCAGGGAAATGTTCTTCTAAAGGATATATTGATACTAAAAATTCCTCCAGTCCAAAAGTCTCAACTTGTGCCTAGTTTTTCTGGGCTCCTTATACCTGTGGACCAGCGGTAAATAAAGGAGCTAGTAAACTGGCAGTGTTGCTGACTGTGATTATCAAGAATTTCTGTGGTTGCTGCCACATCATGGAGGCATGGAGGAGGAGTCTTTGGGACACTGAGGTGTATCACTGTGCCATCAGTCGGTGCTTCCATGCTCAATGATATCAGAAAAAGGCGTCAGCAATAACTGCCTGCAAAGGGCCAAATAAACAAAGACTCAGATGACTAAGGGATGAAAGTCTGTGTTCTGCTTTCAGACAAGCAGCTAATACGCCAACTGGAGAGCTGGCCAGGTGTGAGAAGACTCTAGTGGTAGAGGAGGGAGACAGTGAATAGCAATTATAACCTTGGGACCCACAGCTGTAGCAGCAACTAGAATCTGCTACACTCAGTCTATTTTTAATCCTTTTTCTCAAGAGGTGCCAGCCAGATACACTTTTGAAAAGTTATTAAAAAGTTGAACTTCATGTGAGGCATTAAAATTTCTGTGCAGCAAAAATGAATGCTATAGAAGATGATGATTTGGGGGTACGAAAGGGGTTCAGTGTTAAGATTCCCTAAGCAAGCCTATAAAGCCAGCTTCGATTGTGGACTCTGCTACATGCACTCCGGCAGCATCTCCGTTCATATGCCTGCTACTCTGCTTTTCTGCTGGATAGTTTTTGTGGAAGTTATAGGAAGCTCACTCACCCTGTACATAGGGCAGCTTGGTACTGTGAGATAATTCCCAGAGGGCACAAGCCTCAGCAATGATGGACAGACCTGATGGGAAAGGACCCAGCTTTCTCTCCTGCAGAGAAACAATTCTAAGGGTCCCTAGCAGAACTGAACCCCAGTTCATTATTAATCTACTCATCTAGTCCTTCCACGCCTCATTCAGCTTACTCTATAATACAGTCTTTTTACGGTCATTACTTTACAAGAGTTATATAAACAGATATGGTGTCCCTAGGTCCTTTCTGCTCAGGTAAGCTGATTAAAACCCTACAAAAAATGCTTGCCTTGCAATATCTCATCATCTTCCCAGCAGCACTCAATCCAATTTATTTTTAAATGTATGAATCTAGCATAGTCAAATTTGGGTAAAACTTTTATTTAAGATGAAGACAGAGCTTAAACTTCAGGAGTTATAAAATTCCAGATTCAAGGTGACTCCTAATTGATGCCATTTAAAACAGAACCACTTATCACAAAAAAAAAAAAAAAGAACTTGAATAAAATCATAAGTAGGTGAAAGTATGAGTAGGCATGCTGTGGTTAAGTGATAGGAGACATAGTCATTTTATCAGACTAGAAATGCCCAGTGAATAAATATGAATAGTTAGAAACTTTTATAAAACTCCTGAAGAAATATTATTTTATATATTATTTCTGCATATATTAGATTAGAACTTTAAGAAAAATGCTAGGATTACAGAATACGAAACAGGAAAGAGCTTAGAGAACTGCCAGTTCTGTACTCTTGTCTTTCTGCTGTCCCAGAAAAAGCAATGTACCATTAAGGTTAAACACAGAATCTGGAGCCAAATAAGCTTGGTTCCAGTCCTGGTTATGACCAAGTTACTGTAATTTTTTCATCTCTTAGTTTTTTACCTGTGCAATAGGATGATAATAAGAGTAGCTAATTATAGAGCTTGAAGAACTGAGTGACTTAATACCTAGCATATTTTAGAACAATTTGTCACACATTGACAACACAATAAGTTTTATTATTTTTGTTTGCTTGTTTTCCTACCTTCATCAATTGTTTATGGAGTATTTACTATATGCAGTCACTGGCCAGGTATTAGGTGTGTAAAGATGACTGTCTCTGCTTTAAAGATGCTAAGAAACTGGGAAGAAATGAATACAAGATGGCACAGGGCATCACAATAGGATAAATGAACATATTTTCCTGGAGCAGTCTTTTCAGATGAGATGAAATTTTAACTAGCTCTTGAAGGTTAAATAAAGGCATTCTGGGTAATGGTTGCTGCTGATAATGATGATAATAAAGAGTAATTAATAACACAGCCTGCAGTTAATGTGTAACATTTACTGGGTCCTCATGATAGCCAGAAAATTTGCAACATCAGTTTGCCATATTTTGCTTAGTCCTCATGCTTCTGGTTTCATTTTTTATGTTTCTTTGTTGAAGTCTAGTTGATTTACTATGTTGTGTTAGTTCCAGGTGCACAGCAAAGGATATATACATTTATATCCTTATTTAGGTCTTTTTCCATTATACATTATGACAAAGGTGTTGAATAAAGTTCCTTATGCTATAGAGTAAGAACTTGTTGTTGATTTTATATGTTGTGGTGTGTATCTGTTAGTCTCAAGGTCATTGACCCTTCTTCTTCCCCTCTGGTAACCATAAGTTAGTTTTCTATGATGGATCTAGAGATTATCATACTAAGGGAAGGAAATCAGGCAGAGAAAGACAAATATCATATGATATATGACATCACTTATATATAGAATCTATAAAAATAAATTAACAAGTGAAATCATTTAAACAGAGATAGTTTCATGTTTATCTCTAGGCTTCAATTTAGGAATCTGAGGCCCAGAGAGATGCTGAAATTTTCCCAAGGTCTCTGGGAGAGTTAATGGCAGAGCTACACAAAGAGTAGGGGCAGAAATGTATTTTAAGCAGTCAGACAAACAGTGGAGAGCATTCTTAAGTATGAAAAAGCAAGGATTGATGCTAAAGGAGAAAAGATTCATAGTGGCTTAAGAACTGAGTGTTGAAGTTGTTAAAGATGGTAGCAAATAGGAAGGATCGTGAATATTTTGCTAAAAGCTTGAATGTAATACAGAAGGACTCAGTAGGAAAGGAGACATTTGTGCAAGTTTATGAGGAAAAAAAAAACAAGAATAATGCTACCATTTACCAAGAAATTTATATCCATCCATTATCTCACTTAACTCTTTCAGCAATATATGATCTATGTAATAGCACCCTTTAAAAACAAAAAGGAAGCGTACGTTTAGAAAGGTCAATTATTCTCCTGAGGATTTCGGAAAGGCAGCTCTGGAAGCAGTATAATTTGCCACATCTTAATTGGCTAGAAGGATAAGAAGAAAGAAATGATGAAGTCAAGTCTGACTCTGGTTTCTGGAGTAGGGCACTGAGCTAGAAATGGTTCTATTAAATGAGATTTACAGGAGAGTGTAAGGGGTAGAGTAGAATATAAGGAATTCAGATTTTGCACAAGGACTTTGCACTGATTATCGGACTTCCTAGTAATAGAAGTTTTCAGATGGATGGTTGAAATATACACCTAAATTCAAAAGGAGATAGATAAAAATGGCAATGAAGGTAATGATTTGAAAAGTATTAATAAACTTTATTATTTTACTTTTCTGTGTATGTAACCATCACGTTAATTGACCAAGATCCAGGGCTATGGGCATCAGTCACTGGGAGATGAGAAAATTAAACTGTATTTCAGAAGAAATGCAAAGAAAAAAATGATGACAGAGTATTAATAATATTTTCAATAAGACTGTGATCTTGAATCTCAACACTGTAGAGAAAAACAAAGATAAGCTTAACTTTTTTAGTTTATATTTAATATATAAGGACTAAGCTGCATTTTTCCAGTAGTTAGAGAAAGCAGCCATGTTCCCCGAGGTTAATATAGAAAGAAAGATGACAATGTGATAAGTAACATAACACTTTGCCTTGACCTTGAAGATTAGTCAGAAAATGGAGGTAGGGGAGAGATTACCCTGTGACTCAAAATTCTCTCTCTGGGTTTGACCTGGGGGTGAGGAAAGTGTATTAGACAATGTGAGAAGAATACCATATCCAGGGTTTTGTGACTCACTCCTTCCATTGAGATCGTTTGGGCAGACCCAGGACACTCTACAAAATGTGCTAAGGTGAGGTAGCTGAGTCTGATAAAGAAGGCGGAACAGCATGGTTAGAGGCATGGTTGACACTCTCTTGGTCCTGAATCAATGGACATGAGTTTGAGTAAGCTCCAGGAGTTGGTGACGGACATGCAGCCTGCATGGGGTCTCAAGGAGTTAGACATGACTCAGCGACTGAACTAAACTGAACTGAGAGGGACCGTGCTGGAAGTCACCAGGTCTGTAAGTATCCTTTCTGTGGTAGGATGAGTCATGTTGGGCCAAGACCAGGCAGATGTATGGAGGAGAATTCCATGTCTCTGCTAACTGACACCAGAGAAGGCAACGGCATCCCACTTCAGTACTCTTGCCTGGAAAATCCCATGTGGGGAGGAGCCTGGTAGGCTGCAGTCCATGGGGTCGTGAAGAGTCGGACACGACTGAAGCGACTTAGCAGCAGCAGCAGCAGCAGCTAACTGACACTGAGAGTCAGCTGAATTAACCCGGTGGGAGAAGGCTATACTCCTAGAAGGACACTCACACCCCAGGTTCAAAACCTCAAACTTTAGTTTCAGAGGCGTATAGAAGGCCCAACTACAAAGTGGACAAGGCTTGTGGAAAAGATATCAGCTAGCCTAAGAGCAATGAACAGGGAAATTAAACCAAAAGAAGACAAAACTAACAATCACCATGAAAATATGTGAATGGCATACCCCTTAGTCTGTCCTGAAAATTCAACTTCTTAGCAAGTGAAGTAAAAGGAAAAAAGAAAAAAAAAAAAAAAAAACTGAACTCAGTTTCTATCTTCTGTGCTTTTCTTTGCTCCTATTTTTGTGTTCAACTATTTTTTTCTCCCTTTTGTGGATTTAATTGAGCATTTTATATGATTCCATTCTCTCTTTGTACTTTGCACATCAGTTTTACATCAAACACCACTTTTTTTTTCAATTTTGCAATCTTAAATTGAAATACAATTGATTTACTGTACTATATTAGTTTCTGCCATACAACACAGTGATTTAATATTTTATGGATTATACTCCACTAAAGTTTTTATAAAATGTAAGGTATATTCCCTGTGTTGTACTTATATCTAAGTCTACTTTACAGTTAACACTTCATAGGTAGCATGAGTGCCTTAAAAAACAAAATAATCCTAATTCCTTCCCCTTATCCTTTGTATTACTATTCATTTAACTTATATATAAGCATGCATAGCAAACATAGATGATACATATATAAGCATACATAAAACTTTTTTGTTATTAATTTGAAAAATTGTTTGAACAATGAAGAATAAGAAAAATAAAATTTTTATTTTACCTTCTTTTATTCCCTTTCTTTGTGTAGATCTATCTATATTATTTTCCTTTTCTCAAAAAATATTGTGTGTTTTACTATTTCTTGCTAAGCAGGTCTAGTGGCAACAAATTTCAATTTTTGTCTAAAAAAGTTTTTATTTCTCCTTCACTCTTGAAGGACAATTTTACAGGGTACATAATTATCATTTTTTTCCTCTCAACAACTTGAAATACGTCGTTTCAGTTTCTTCTTACTTGAATGGTTTCCAAAAGGAAAGTGAAAGTGAAGTCGCTCAGTTGTGTGCAACCCTTTAAAACCCCATAGACTGCAGCCTGGAGAGGGCCCTGGCGCCCCACCCCAGTGCTCTCGCCTGGAAAATCCCATGGATGGAGGAGCCTGGTGGGCTGCAGTCTATGGGGTCGCTAAGAGTCAGACACGACTGAGCGACTTCACTTTCACTTTTCACTTTCATGCATTGGAGAAGGACATGGCAACCCACTCCAGTATTCTTGCCTGGAGAATCTCAGGGATGGCAGAGCCTGGTGGGCTGCCCTCTATGGGATCGCACAGAGTCGTACGCGACTGAAGCAACTTAGCGGACTGTAGCCTATCATAGACTGTAGCCTACAGGCTTCTCCATCCATGGGATTTTCCAGGCAACAGTACTGGATTGGGTTGCCATTTCCTTCTCGAGGGGAATATTTCCAACCCAGGGATTGAATTTCAGTCTCCTACATTGCCGTCAGACGCTTTACCCTCTGAGCCACCAGGGAAGCCCCTAAAGAGAAGCTGGATGTAATTCTTATCTTTACACCTCTATAGATATGGTGAATTTTCCTCCCTTCTGACTTCTTCCAGAATTTTTTCTTTTCTTTGATTTTTTTTTTTTTTTGTATTTTAAAAGCATTATCCCAAAGTGTACTTTGCTTGTTTTTGCATTTATCCTGCGTGCTGTTTTCTGAGATTCTTGAAACTGACTTGATGTCTGGCATGAATTTGGGGAAATTCTTGGTCCCTATTGTTTCAAATATTCCTTCGGTTCCTTTCTTTTTTCCTCCTTCTGGTATTTCTAATATATGTATGCCACCCCTTTTTCAGTTTTCTCACAGTCCTTGGATATCTCGTTCTATTTTTCTTGCTCTTTGTCTCTTTCCTATTTAGTTTTTGAGGATTCTATTGCTGCATCTTTGAGATTAGAAATTCTTTCCTCAGTCGTATCCAGTCTACTAATAAGCTCATCAAAGATCTTTTCTATTCGTATTACAGCATTTTTGATCTTTAGCATTTCCTTTTCATTCTTAGAATTTCCGTCTGAGTTTATGTTGTCTGTTCTTGCAGGCTGTCTACCCATTAGAGCCTTTGGCATATCAGTCACAATTGTCTTAAATTCCCAGTCTGATAATTCCAACATCCCTATCATGTCTGATTCTGATACTTGCTCTGGCTCTTCAAATTTTTTTTTTTTTTGCCTTTGATATACCTTCAAATTTTTCTTGCGAGCTGAACAATGACAATATTGAGTAAAACAAACTGTTGTAAATAAGCCGTTAGTGATGTGGTGGTGAAGTATATGGGGAGGGGGAGCTTTTTATACTCTCATGATAGGCTCTGTCTTTCAGTGGCCCTATGTCTCTGGACTGTGAAACACTTCACAGGTGATTCACAGGATTTTTTCTCCCCTCTTAGCTGAGAAAAGATGTCTAGAGTGGGCTTGAGTTAATTACAGTCACCCTTTGGTATCTCTAGGGGTTGGTACCAGTACCTGCCGCAGATACCAAACTTTGAAGATGCTCAAGTGCCATAGTCAGTCCTCAGTTATCCATAGTTCTTCATCTGCAGATTCAACCAGTGAGGGATTGTGTAGTACCATAGTATTTATTCAAAAAATTCATCTATACGAGACCCCAGGTTGTTCAAGAGTCAAACTCAAGCTGTCCAAGAGTCAGTTGTATTTCCTTCTATCACATGGTAGGCTAGAGTAGGTTAAAGTTGGATATTCGCTCTCTTCATGTCATTTAGACTCTGATAAAACCCCAGAAGGTTAGGCTCTTGTTATCTAGTTTCCCCTATAAGTCTTATTAAAAAGAAGAGAGTAAATTTGGGATTGACATGTATGACATGTATTGACATGTATGATATGTATTGACATGTATGTTATATTTAAAATAGATAAACAGGGGCCTACTGTACAACACAGGAAACACTGCTCAGTTGAGTTCAGTTCAGTTCAGCCGCTCAGTCGTGTCTGACTCTTTGTGACCCCATGAATCGCAGCACCCAGGCCTCCCTGTCCATCACCAACTCCCAGAGTTCACTCAAACTCACGTCCATCGAGTCAGTGATGCCATCCAGCCATCTCATCCTCTGTCGTCCCCTTTTTCTCCTGCCCTCAATCCCTCCCAGCATCAGAGTCTTTTCCAATGAGTCAACTCTTCGCATGAGGTGGCCAAAGTACTGGAGTTTCAGCTTTAGCACCATTCCTTCCAAAGAACACCCAGGACTGATTTCCTTTAGGATGGACTGGTTGGATCTCCTTGCAGTCCAAGGGACTCTCAAGAGTCTTCTCCAACACCACAGTTCAAAAGCATCAATTCTTTGGCGCTCAGCTTTCTTCATAGTCCAGATCTCACATCCATACGTGACTACTGGAAAAACCGCCTAGCCTTGACTAGACTGACCTTAGTTGGCAAAGTAATGTCTCTGCTTTTGAATATGCTATCTAGGTTGGGCATAACTTTCCTTCCAAGGAGTAAGCATCTTTTAGTTTCATGGCTGCAGTAACCATCTGCAGTGATGTTGAAGCCCCCCAAAATAAAGTCTGACACTGTTTCCACTGTTTCCTTATGTATTTGCCATGAAGTGATGGGACCAGACGCCATGATCTTAGTTTTCTGAATGTTGAGCTTTAAGCCAACTTTTTCACTCTCCTCTTTCACTTTCATCAAGAGACTTTTTAGTTCCTCTTCACTTACTGCCATAATGTATTCTATAAAAACTTAAGTGGGAAAAGAATTTGAAAAAGAGTAGATAGATGTATATGTATAACAGAATCACCTTGCTGTACACGTGAAACTATTAATAATACAATATTGTTAATCAACTATGCTCCAGTATGAGATTAAAAATGAAAAAGATAACAGTATAGGAATCTTTTCCTTTTTGAAAGCTCACTTTACATCATTTCAATTTTATGAAATACCTACCTTAGTACCTGTTTTCACTAACCAAAAGAAATCTGAAGAGGATTTTTACATTTATGAAAAAAAAAGGTAAAAAAACAAAATTAGCATTCAGTGTTTGTTTTGCAGTGAGACGTCACAGAGGCCACGTATACTCAAAGTAGAAAGGGTGGCCCCACCAAACTTCTTCCCCAGAAACTACATTCAAGCATCTACCACTAAGGCTTTGAACTGTGTCTCAAAGCATCTGTGCTTTATCTCACTCCGCCTTGTGCATCCATTGTCAAAATGTATTCTAAGGTAATTGCATCTCCGATTTACACCATTTCAGTTTATGAAAGGTTTCATGAACTCCCCATTTTGAAAATGTGAGGGAAACCTGTACTCTTGTGCATTTCCTAGTGTTTCTTTTACCCCTCCTATTGTGGGAAGTCTGAGAGGATTTTTCTCAGGCGTTTATTGTAAGAATCTAGTCAAGCTTCTAGAAGTAAATCTCACAGCACTGTAAGGATGCCCCATGACTGAGGCCCTTAGAATTTTTAATTCTCAGCATTGTCCACACAAAGCCTCTAGAAATGTACTAACTACAGTTTAGGCTTTTCTACTCCAGCAGTAGTTCCTGCAGAGGTTTCTGCTTGTAAGTCTCTGCTCCTATAAACCAAGACTCCCTATGTCTACCTTACTCCCTCTCCAGTTTGGGGGGCAGCAGTTTGCCCTGTGGACTTTTCTCTCTTGAGCTGCTGATTTTTCAGTCAGTTCAGGTTTTTTCACTTGATGTTAGTCCTGAGACTAAATGCTGATAGCCCTTAGTCACTCAGTCATGTCCAACTCTTTGAAACCCTATGGACTGTACCCCACCAAACTCCTCCTCCATGGGATTTTGAAGGCAAGAATACTGGAATGGGTTGCCATGCCCTCCTCTAGGGGATCCTCCTAAAGCAGGGATGGAAACCAAGCCTCCTGCACCTCCTGCATTTCAGGCAGATGTTTTACCCTAGCACCTCCTGGGAAGCCCTGGACTGTGTATTGACTTCCAATCTTCTTCCATGAAGAACTGGAAACCAGAAGTCCACCCATGAACTTTGCAGTGTGCTAGCAGGCCTCAAAGAGAGAGGAGTCGTTATTTTTGTGCACGCATGTTTGTGGATGGGAAAACAAAAAGCATCACAACTGAGAAGCATTATTTGAGCTCTTCAAAATGAGAAGGTAATTTGAATGTATTATAGCAAGGGATCCCTCTTGCAAGGATTTGGAATCCCTCTCCTTGCTGCAGATCTCTGGCCATCGATGAACATAAGGAGAAAGAAACCCCAAGGCAATAGCCCTAGAGACATGCAGTAGAGTCCATGCTGTCCACATTGGCCACTCAGAAGCTTCTATAGACTTAACGCCAAATTAAAGTGCTGAGGGTAGAGAACAAGATATCCTAGCATTTGTTTGGAAAGAAATGTCCATTTTCAATACATAGACTAATACCAGCTGATAAAATATAATCGCAAAAAAATCTCTTTGTTATGGTTATGACTCAAACCACTTTAAATATGCTATTTATGGTTTAAATACACTGCAAAAATCTATATAGGGCATTTAATATGGAGAAACCAGAGATCAAATTGCCAATATCTGCTGGATCATCAAAAAAGCTGGAGAGTACCAGAAAAACATCTTTTTCTGCTTTATTGACAATGTCAAAGCCTTTGACTGTGTGGATCACAAGAACGTTCTGAAGAGATGAGAATACCAGACCACCTGATCTGCCTCTTGAGAAACCTGTATGCAGGTCAGGAAGCAACAGTTAGAACTGGACATGGAACAACAGACTGGTTCCAAATAGGAAAAGGAGAATGTCAAGCCTATATATTGTCACCCTGCTTATTTAACTTATGTGCAAAGTACATCATGAGAAATGCTGGGCTGGAGGAAGCACAAGCTGGAATGAAGATTGCCGGGAGAAATATCAATAACCTCAGATATACAGATGACACCACCCTTATGGCAGAAAGTGAAGAGGAACTAAAGAGCCTCTTGATTAAAGTGAAAGAGGAGAGTAAAAAAGTTGCATTAGAACTCAACATTCAGAAAACAAAGATCATGGCATCTGGTCCCATCACTTCATAGGAAATAGATAGGGAAACAGTGTCAGACTTTATTTTTTGGGGCTCCAAAATTACTGCAGATGGTGATTGCAGCCATGAAATTAAAAGACAATTAGTCCTTGGAAAGAAAGTTACGACCAACCTAGATAGCATATTAAAAAGTAGAGACATTACTTTGCCAACAAATGTCCATCTAGTCAAGGCTATGGTTTTTCCAGTGGTCATGTATGGATGTGAGAGTTGGACTATAAAGAAAGCTAAGCGCCAATGAATTGATGCTTTTGAACTGTGGTGTTGGAGAAGACTCTTGAGAGTCCCTTGGACTGCAAGGAGATCCAACTAGTCATTGTCATTGGCTTCAATGCCATTGGAAGGACTGATGTTGAAACTGAAACTCCAGTACTTTGGCCACCTGATGCGAAAAGCTGACACATTTGAAAAGACCCTGATGCTAGGAAAGATAGAAGGCAATAGGAGAAGGGGACAAGACTCAATGAAAATGAGGTTGGGTAAAGTCCGGAAGTTGGTGATGGACAGGGACGCCTGGCGTGCTGCGGTCCATGGGGTCACAAAGCTTTGGACATGACTGAGCGACTGAACTGAATTGAACTGAATATGGAGAAAATGCCAAAAGAAAGTGTATATTTTTTAGGGAGTCAGATAATGGGAGGCTACAAATAGCAAAACCAGAGTAAACTGAAGAATTATTGTTTAGTGGAAATTCAGGTTCTTTCTTTTTGTCCTTAAAAATAATTCCTGGATTTGCAAATAATGTCAAAAATTAAAAGTCTCAACTGAAAACGAAATGCTTGTAAAAATGGATGGACCATTTCAACCACTACAGATTTTGCAACTACACTGTCAGGCATCCCAGGATGTTCTTTCAAACTCTCTGAGCAATAAGTAGTAAGAGTAGGTGTAAAAAGGAACATGCTTGTGAAACAATTTAAGATTCTCCTCCCTATTCCCTAAACAAGCATTTATTGAACTGCAATAATGAAAATAAATATTCTTACTTGAAAATGTGAAGGATCTTTGCATCAGTGCTTGCTTTTGATATTTAGACTTTGGCTCTAAGTAGACACCTAGAAAAGGAATTACTTCTAAAGAGATTCTAAAAAGAATCTGAGCACTAAGTTAAAGTGAGGATGTTCTTATAAATTGTGAGAATCTTCCCTGGTGGCTCAATGGTAAAGCATCTGCCTACAATGTGGGAGACCCAGGTTCAATCCCTGGGTCAGGAAGATCTCCTGGAGAAGGAAATGGCAACCCACTCCAGTATTCTTACCTAGAAAATCCCATGGACGGTGGAACCTGGTAGTCTACAGTCCATGGGGTCTCAAAGAGTCAGACACAACTGAGCGACTTCACTTTCTTTTTTTCTTTCTTTCTTATAAATTGTGAGGATCTAAGATCTTATGCAGGATAGTGAGTAGTAAGAGAGTTCAAATTTATGCTTCCAAGGGTAGAATAAGAAGGCAAAAAATGTATGATAAATGCCTACATTATGACAGAGCCTTTTACATTGTATCTTATTTAAAGTAATTTTTAATTTATGTATGAATTGAAATGTATTGTCCAGCTTTGATGTGATAAAAAAAATTTCAGTAAGGAGAGCAGCAGATTCAATATTAACTAAAAAGCAGAGCTTTTGTTCAAAGCCATCTTTGCCTCAAAAAGATTTTTAAAGTAATCTATACTTCCTGATGTGACCAAACACATATTTTTATGAACTCTTCAAATATATAATTTAGCTTCAATCAACAAAGAAATATTGAAAACTGGTATAATTGTGAGGATATGTGACTTAGCAGCAGCAGCAGTGTACTTTTTACAGGATTTTATATTTTAATATGCATTTATGTTGTCTCCAAGACCATCCAGCTTCCTCAATACAACTTTTGTCCCAGGATATTCATTTTCTTCTTGAACAAGTTTTTCTCAGAACTCATTGACTTCCCATTTATTTGCTTGGTTTCTATACTGGTACTTACCTGTTATCCAAAAATTTCTATCCTTTATTTTCCTAAATCTAGTACATGTGTTCTTAAGTTCCTTATTTTCCTTTCTCTCAGATTCAGGCTTTACTTTGCCAAAACATACTTTTATGGATTTCTTTAGGGAAGGATTTATAGCTAGTAAGGGCTTCCCTGGTGGCTGAGATGGTCAAGAATCTGCCTGCTATGCAGGAGAGCCAGGTTCAATTCCTGGGTTGGAAAGATCCCCTGGAGAAAAGAATAGCTACCCACTCCAGTATTCTTGTCTGGAGAATTCCATGGAAAGAGGAGTCTGGTAAGCTACAGTCCATGGGGTTGCAAAGAGTCAGAGATGACTGAGTGATTAACACTTTTGAGTTTTACATTTTCAAAAAACCCTTGTTTCTCCCTGATTAATGGTTTTCCTATGGATAAATCTTAATTTTTAAAACCATTTGCCCTATACATCCATTCAAAGGGATGTTCCATCATCTTCTATCCAATGATGCTTGCAAGAAATATGATATCCATCTTTAAATAAATCTTTTGTATGTCACTGGGCTTCTCTGGTGGGTCAGCAGTAAAGAATCTGCCTGCCAATGCAGGAGATGTTGGTTTGATCCTGGGTTGGGAAGGTCCCCTAGAGAAGAAAATGGCAACCCTTTCAGTACTTTTGCCTGGGAAGTCCCATGGACAGAGGAGCCTGGCGGCCCACAGTCCAGGGGTCTCAAAAGAGTTGGGCACAACTTACCAACTATGCAACAAAAACATGTGGCTGTTTAGCATAGCTTTAACTTTAAATCCTCCTGACAATAACTTTTAAGAGCTTCTTTTGTTCTACATTTTGTAATATATCTAGCTGTGTTTTTTATTTTCATTGAATGTTATTTTGTACTAGAGAGATTCATTCAATTTTGAATGCACTGTTCTTTTCTTTTCCTTTAGGAAATTTCACTCTACTTTCCCTTTGATCATGTAATTCTCTATTAATTTCCCACTAATTTTGTAACAAATTGCCACAAACTTAGTGGCTTGAAACAACGCACAGTTATCTGTAGTTCTGGAGATCAGAAGTTCTAAAATCAGGGTGTCAACAGAACTGTGTTTGTTCTGGATGCTCTAAAACCGAACCCGTTTCCTTTTTTTTCCCCCCGGCTTCCAGAGGCTGCATGCCTTCCTTGGCTCAGGGCTCCTTCCTCAAATCAAACTCCTGCTACCATCATCACTTTCTCTGACTCTGATGTCTCCATCATCCTCTTATAAAGACCCTTGTGACTACATTGGGCCCACCTGAATAATTCAGGTGATTCATCCTATTTTAAGATCTTCAATTTAATTATGTTTGCAAATTCCCTTTAGCTTTATAAGGAAACACATTCACACTTCTGGGAATTAAGACATAGACATTTTTGGAACCACTAGTTTATCTACCACACCCTCCATTTTCTTCATTCTGCATTTTTGGAATTCTTATCTCATAAATGTTGTCCTTCCCAAAATGACTGTCTATATCTCTCATACTGATCTGTTACTTTTTCATTCCTTTCTTTTTGTGTGTATATTCCAGTAATTTCTTGGATTTTTTTCCTTCAAGTCTATTTTTAACATTTTGTGTTGGTGATTTTTTTTAATATACATAGCAGTTTATTTTTATTTTGTTATGAATTTTTTTCCTTTCTCAGCTTTAATCTTGAGTGCCCTCCATCTGATTTATCTTTCAAATAATTCCATCTGAATTTCATTAATTAAGAATTAACTAAATATTGTTCCAATGATAGCTTCACTTTACTCAGCTCCTTTTTTGTCATTTGTCATTGTTACTTCACTGAATTTTCAGGAAGGAAGTGAAACAAATATATGTGTTCTTTGTTTTAACTTGAACTGGAAATTCTATAAGCCTGGATTTCAGTTTAACATTGCTTTACAAAAAGTATAAGATCTTCTGTGATGGATGTGGAAATGATAAGAGAACCTAAAGAATTTCATCTCTAGGAAAAGAAACAGTGGCAACTGGAAAGGCGGATGAGTGGCAGGAATGGTCAACAAAATGTAGCAGCAACAAAAAGCTGTGAGAGAGGCATCCTAGTAGTCAATGTACTGACATCTGAAATATTTGCAAGAAAATAATTATACTTCAGGTGAAAGTTAAACTGACCTCCAGACTGGTTCCAAATAGGAAAAGGAGTACATCAAGGCTGTATATTGTCACCCTGCTTATTTAACTTATATGCAGAGTTCATCATGAGAAACGCTAGGCTGGAGGAAGCACAAGCTGGAATCAGGATTGCCGGGAGAAATATCAATAACCTCAGATATGCAGGTGACACCACCCTTATGACAGAAAGTGAAGAGGAACTAAAGAGCCTCTTGATGAAAGTGAAAGAGGAGAGTGAAAAAGTTGGCTTAAAGCTCAACATTCAGAAAATGAAGATCATGGCATCTGGTCCCATCACTTCATGGGAAATAGATGGGGAAACAGTGGAAACAGTGTCAGACTTTATTCTGGGGGGCTCCAAAAATCACTGCAGATGGTGATTGCAGCCATAAAATTAAAAGACTCTTACTCCTTGGAAGAAAAGGTATGCCCAACCTAGATAGCATATTCAAAAGCAGACATTACTTTGCCAACAAAGTCCGTCTAGTCAAGGCTATGGTTTTCCTGTGGTCATGTATGGATGTGAGAGTTGGACTGTGAAGAAAGCTGAGCACCGAAGAATTGATGCTTTTGAACTGTGGTGTTGGAGAAGACTCTTGAGAGTCCTTTGGACTGCAAGGAGATCCAACCAATCCATTCTAAAGGAGATCAGCCCTGGGATTTCTTTGGAGGGAATGATGCTAAAGCTGAAACTCCAGTACTCTGGCCACCTCATGTGCAGAGTTGACTTATTGGAAAAGATTCTGATGCTGGGAGGGATTGGAGGCAGGAGGAGAAGGGGACAACAGAGAATGAGATGGCTGGATGGCATCACTGACTTGATGGATGTGAGTCGGGGTGAACTCCAGTAGTTGGTCATGGACAGGGAGACCTGGCGAGCTGCCATTCATGGGGTTGCAAAGAGTTAGACATGACTGAGCGACTGAACTGAACCGAACTGAACTGAACACATTAAGTGTTGGCCTGCAAGGCCTGTGTTTGCCTAGCTTCAAGACCAAAGAAAGAGCCCAGCGTCAGCAACAGTGACATCAACGGTTTAACGGATCAGGGAGTTTACACTTCTGGAGCCAAGTCTGCAGGCAACAGTCCAGCATGTGTGGTGCATGGTGGGTAGGTTGTGGGAGCAATATTTTCTCCCAATGAGGAAGGAGAGGTTTCTAGTTAAAGGAAAATTGACATTATGTGGAGGCTTCCAAGCAGGTATTAGTGGTAAAGAACTCACCTGCCAATGCAGGAGATGCCAGAGACAAGGGTTCGATCCTTGGGTCAGAAGACACAGGAGGCTTGGATTCCATCCCTGGGCTGGCAAGATCCCCTGGAGGAGGGCATGGCAACCCACTGCAGTATTCTTGCCTAGAGAATAACACAATCAGAGAAGACAAGCAAGCTACAGTCCTTTCAGGCTTCAAAAAGTTGAACCTGACTGAAGTAACTTAGCACATGCCCAACATCGTGTGGATTCATTAGTCACCAGGAAACCAAAAGGATGTGCCCTTCGCTGCCCCTTACCTAAGTACAATCACTAACTGGGACCCAGGGCAAATATACAGGAAGGTCAGTCTTGTGAGTAGGATAAAAGTGAGGCAGGCACTGGTCCCAGAGTGGATATCCAGAGAATAAGAGAGCAACCATGTTGAGTGGCCTGACCATACATTAAACAATAGAGACTCTTTTAATCTAACTCCTGAATGAGAGGATAAATTTAGAACATGAGATTATGTGGGATATTCAATGATCACTATTTTTGCTTTTAATATTTTCAAATGTTGAGAAACATTTAAGGATACAAATTTTAATCCAGGTATATTGGCTTGAGTTATATAAAGGTTCAGGTTCTGTGTTAAATACCAGGATGCCATGCATGAATATAGTGGTCATTTTCACCATCTGATAAGCATAAGTGTGGTGTCTCTACAAGCAATGTAGGAATGAAATTTGTTAGACTGGGGGTGTGACTCAACCTGCACTCAGTGCTGTATTACATCAAGCAGCACTAACTGCAGTAAACTCCAGGGCAGGGCATCTTTAGTGACACGCATGCTCAGTCCCTTCAGTCATGTCCAACTCTTTGTGACCTCATAGACTGTAGCCCGTCAGGCTCTCCTGTCCATGGGGATTCTCCCCAAAAGAATACTGGAGTGGGTTGCCATACCCTCCTCCAGGAGATCTTTACTGACAATGTATAGTAATTCTGATTTGCAGAGGGAAGCCACAACAGAATAGGACCTTCTATCAGCATCAGAATCACAACTGTGCTAAAGCCAGAGGTATGGAGGAAGCCATGGCTTCTTGGAATGTTCTTGGACTAGCATCCCTACCAGCACCCAGCCTGCTGATGGCCAGCGACCTCACATATTACCAAGCAAGAACTCTACTAATGCATTAAAATATATTCTTGCAGTTGCTACTGCTAAGTCACTTCAGTCGTGTCTGACTCTGTACAACCCCATAGACTTGCCCACCAGACTCCACAGTCCCTGGGATTCTCCAGGCAAGAACACTGGAGTGGGTTGCCATTTCTCCAATGTATGAAAGTGAAAAGTGAAAGTGAAGTCTCTCAGTCCTGTCCGACCCTTAGCCACCCCATGGACTGCAGCCCACCAGGCTCCTCCGACCATGGGCTTTTCCAAGCAAGAGTACTGGAGTGGAGTGCCATTGCCTTCTCCAATATTCTTGCAGAGGTACCCTCATTCAGGACCAGAAAGCAACCATTAAATAATAAATGCACTAGTTGCCTGCCTTCATTAACTGCTTTCAAATTCCAATTTTCTATTCGGATTACCAACTATAAACTTAGAATCTGTTCCATTCTTGCCCAATTCTTGTCATATAACTACTTGAAATATACAATGACATTTGAGATAGTTTAGTGCAATGGTTATGGAGAAAGCAATGGCAACCCACTCCAGTACTCTTGCCTGGAGAATCCCAGGGACGGAGGAGCCTGGTGGCCTGCCGTCTCTAGGGTCGCACAGAGTCGGGCACGACTGAAGCGACTTAGCAGCAGCAGCAGCAGTGCAATGGTTATGGACCTTGCCGTTTGAACCTTTTTGAATTCCATTTCTTCCACTCACCAGCCATGTGTGAGCTTGAACGTATTGTTTAACCTCTCTGTGCCTCTCTTTTTCCCTCTGAACAACCAGGATAATAACAGCAAACACCTCTTAAAGCTTTTGTAATAATTAAGATGGTCAATATACACAAAGCCCTCAAAACAGCGTCAAGGCAAAAGGCACTAAAAGAATGCAAATTTGATTATCTGCCATTTCCTGTTTCCTTTCCTTCCAGGGATAAATGATGGGCTAATAGATCAGTGAATTAATATATTGATATGATGCTCACATTAATAATTACTTTTTGAAAATTTTAGTAATCATAAGGCTGACTGATACTTGAAGCACTGCCATGATATTGAACAGACAACAACATTGCAAACTCATCCTGTAAGAACCCCATGGAGAAAGTCTGACCATACTTAGCCCTTTCTGCTATAACTTCTTTAGTACAGAAGTTGTTCTGGACTATCAGTATATTTGAGGCCAACCACATATTTTATTCCCCCAATAAAATTCATCTTTGCATTCCAATTTTCTTTCTGCCTACATTTCCAGTAATGGCCTTTGTTTTAATTTTCAAAATGTTAAGCTACTTTCTCATTCTTGTGCTGAGAATTGCATTGCATTCCACCATTTTTTCCTGGAAAACAGCTCTGCTCTTAATGAAAAGGCAAACTTGAATACTACTGAGTTATGATAAATGGTAAAACTTAAGCCCAGAGGATTTTTACCTTTCAACATATTTTTACTCTGACATCTTGACAATAGTATATGATGGATTTATCTCCATGAGTGTTTTTCAACTGTTTTTCCATCCTAAATGTACCATTCCAAATGGGACCTCAAGTTATTACCATCATCATCTTTTCACGAATTCCTACTGAGTAAGGTGCTTCGAAGATATTAACACTGAGAAGTGTGTCACAGGATCTTGGCCACTGAGAGATTAAGAGTCTATTCAGGAAAATAGTATTAACACAAGTGCTGAGAGATCACAGACCCGGTAAAATTTACTGTGTGGCTTATAACTGTAGCAGGAAATAAGTGCCTCATGCAGAATGAAGAATGTCTTTGAAGAATCTTAAATGATGAGTAAGACTGAGACAAGGAAAGTGAGGTATCAGAGCATCCTCATAAGGAGGTAGGTAGGGAGCACACACTGCAAAATCTAGAAGACATGTGACATGTCTAAGAAATAAGAGTAGAATGTGAGGAATTTTACTGTGGAATCACTTTTCCATCTAGTAAAAATCACAGAGTTCATAAAAGAAGAGGAAAAAGAATCCAAATATCAACAAAAACACAGTATGGACGATGGCTATCAGGAAAACAGTCTTCTTGTCGTAAACTAGTATTTCTTTTGTATGCTTTTCTCATTTACCTTTTCTTTTTAACGGAGAACTAGCGTTCCAAGAATCCATTTGACTTTGGCAAGTTATGTGAGGCACCAAGCAGGAACATGTTTAATTTGCTTACATGAAACAAATAAATAGGAAATTAAAAAAAAAAATAAAGCTAGCTAGAATGATTGTCACCTGAAGAATCCAGAAACTGAGAAGGGCCATGGGTGGTGAACCCAACATGTAATGAGTGTGGATGTTTCCAGAAGACCCTTACTTTGTTGCACAGGTCGGAGAAGGCAATGGCACCCCACTCCAGTACTCTTGCCTGGAAAATCCCATGGACGGAGGATCCTGGTAGGCTGCAGTCCATGGTGTCGCTGAGAGTTGGACACGACTCAGTGACTTCACTTTCACTTTTCACTTTCATGCATTAGGGAAGGAAATAGCAACCCACTCCAGTGTTCTTGCCTGGAAAATCTCAGGGATGGGGGAGCCTGGTGGGCTGCTGTCTATGGGGTCGCACAGAGTTGGACACGAGTGAAGCGACTTAGCAGCAGTAGCAGCAGCTTCATTTTATTTCATGAAATGGCTACGCTCAGTAGTATCCTAGATTTCTTATTCTTTTTCTTGCTCTCTTCGAAGATTAAAACAAACAAGAGAGATCAGGCTATGATCACAAGAAAAATGTGGGTGTGGGAGGTGTGAGAAATTAGGGCCGGGCTTGAGTTGGTTCTCCCTTGAAGGACTGGAAACCGCAGCGTGTCCAGATGACCTGAAAGTACACCAAAGACTGAGTGAAACCTACAGGCCAGGCGCAGAGAAACAGGGTTCTGCAAAGATGAATCCAGCCATCACTTACTCATGTCTGCCCAAACAATCAGCCAGGAGAAGAATGTCCCTCTCCCCCGAGGCCTTGCTTCTTTCTCCCAGGATGTAGTACTGCCTGTTAGGACTACTGGGGCTGCCTCAAATACATCCTGACAGCTGCAGAAGAGTTTGGTAGCGGTCCTAATTCCACTTTCCTTTCCATCTGTTTGCAGATGGTTTAAATTTGACCCCTCAGGGGGGAAAAAAGTATCCTACCAAGAAGCAATTATTATGCTTGTAGATTTCTCTTTTAAAAAAAAATGACAAGACTGTGATTTGCAGGAGCCTTGTAATTGTGGATTATGTTGGGAGTTTGACACTCATTCTGAGCATGGAGTTTCTGACACTGTTTGGGGATAGATTGCTAATATTTCATGTAGATTTATTCAAACTGTCAATCAGAACAATGTAGAAAATAATCAAAAATGTCAGCCAGAATGTTGAAGGAAGTCCAGTCCTTTCAAAGCTATTAGCATTGCTTTAATTTTTCTTTTTCAAAATATCTTTCAACTGCAACAGGATGATACAACACCAGAATGTTTCTGTTTATAATGTGCCATCTGGATTTTCTTTGTTAATTATAGAATTCTTTCTACAAGATTTTTCTCCTAAAAATTGCAAAACAATTTAAAGGTATTATTTTAATATTTACTATATTTTAAGGAAATTATCTTTAAGCCTGTGTAATATAACCAAGATAATTTAGGAGAAATCAAAATATAAATAAATTCCTAGACTATTTCAAAGAATTATAGAACCTCTACAGTCTTAAAGTTCTCTGATATAAGCTTCTCCTTTGCCAAGAGGGAAACTCAGGTGCAGGAAGGGTTGAGTCATGCCCTAAGTCATAACATGCCCTGAGTCATTCTTTCGGTTTGCCACTGAGCTAGAAGGAGATACCAGCTCTCCTTATACTCAGTTTTGTACTACTTCCACCAAATTGCTCCTGAGATATATTTTTGACAAATAAGTCACACGTAAGTCATGCTTTTAAAATAAGTCCGTTTTTCAGAAGAATTGATAAAGATGTGGTTCATACATACAAAGGAATACTACTCAGCCATATACAGAACAAAATAATTCCATTTGCAGCAACATGGATGCAACTAGAGATTATTATACTAAGTTAAGTCAGAAAGACAAATACCATATGATATCACTCATACATGGAATAAAAATATGGCACAAATGAATTTACCTACGAAACAGAAACAGATTCATAGAAAGACTTGTGGTTGCCAAGGGAGAGAGGAGAGGGAGAGGAAAGGACTGGGAGTTCGGGGTTGGTAGATGGAAACTATTACATGAAAATGGATAAACAACAGAGTCTTAATATGTAGCACGGAAAACTATTTTCAATATCCTGTGATAAACTATAATGGAAAAGAACATAAAAAAAGAATGTATAGATGTGTTTGTGTCATTTTGCTCTATAACAGAGATTGGCATAACACTGTAAATCAACTATACTTCAATAAAAATAAAAATAAACTGTCAGTTTTGTTTTAAATCATTATTCTCCAAACAAAAATCTTTAAAATAGAAGGAATTTTATTTTTAACATATTGAAGCCTTATTTTATGGTACTGGCTTTGTGAACAGTGTTGTAGAGCTATAGTGGACCGAGAAAAGACATGGTCCCTTATGTCAAGAAGCATATCATTTTTGAAGGAAACTATCTTAGGAAATCAAGGTCTAAGGAAGTAAAGCTATAATTAAGACTGTAAGGCTACATATGAGGGAAAATGAATGGCACAACAGATATAGAAAAGAATAGGTCTTGTCCTTCACTTTCAACAGATGCTCTGTGAATATTTGTTGAGTTGCACTGAGTGTTTTCACTTGGATAGCCGTTTCTTCTCTGGGAAAAAGTAAGTCAACATTGTCAGTAAATATTCTGCAGACTTGGACATAATTGTGGATATTTTTTAAAATACTTAAATGTAAAATGAGTCTGGAAAGACATTTGGGTGGTATGCAATTATTCTAAAAACTTTATGTTAAAAGTACATATTACATTAATACACATGAAAAATTTCTACCTTTAATAATTTTCTCCAGAGCTTCACAAGTGGCACTACTGGTGAAGAACCTGCCTGCCAATGCAGGAGACACAAGAGACATAGGTTCGATCCATGGGTTGGAAAGATCTCCTGGAGAAAGGCATGGCAACCCACTGCAGTGTTCTTGCCTGGAGAAATCTATGGACAGAGGAGCCCAGAGGGTTACAGTCCATAGGGTCACAAAAAGTTGGACACGCTAAAGTGACTTAGCACATAGCACAATAATTTTCCAAGTATTTTATCAGTATAAAATCATCTGTAACAGTGATTTTATGCATCAACCTGGGTAGGACATGATGCTCAAATATATTTGGTCAAAAACTAGTCTGATATTACTGTGAAGTTAATTTCTAGATAAGTTTAATATTCAAATCAGGAGCCTATAAATAAAGCAAGAGTAGCCTCATAATATAGCCTCATACAGTCAGTTGAAATAAATGGTTCTTATATTAAACTACCAGTGTTGAATAACTGCAATCACACCCTAACACTCCTCTCCTGTCTAAAATAGGTCCTACGTGAAAAAAGAATGACATCCCCCAAAGAAGAGAAAATTCTACCTTTAATCTCCAACATTAGCTCTTCCCTAACCACGTTAGGTCTTCCCTGCAACATAAGGTCTCCCACCTGCCAGCCTATTCTGCTGACTTTGGACGTGTACAATGAATAAAATACAAACACATACACATACAAATTGTATTGCTTTTGTTTCTCTGGTAAACCACAACTCACATCATTTTACAAATCTAATAAAGTATCATAAAAATTGACTGTTCAAAGTAAGATTCATCTCAAAACTTTGACAGAAAGCACAGAAGTGATGTGGAGATCAATAGAGAACTATCACTGTGACCATATGATTATTACCTTGAACTGTGGTGCTTGGAATATTCTTTTGCAGAGAGAAAGCTACCGAATCCCATAAAGGCAAGTTGTCTGGGCTGTAGACTCAGAAATGAATTAAACCTCGTCTCACTATTTATTGGTTGCATGTGTGACATAAGGCACATAAGCTCTCTGTATCACAGGCTCATCAATTTAAAAGTGCAATTGACTTTAAAATTCCATATAATAATAAAAATAAGCAGCTATGTTCCTATCCACAGGAAAATACGGTCTTTCAGTTAATTTTTACTGGATATTTTCTTTCTTCCGAATGTGAAGAGATTCTTGGAATCCTTTGGAAAAATTGTTGTATCATTTCAATTCGATGATTGTGTTACTGAAGAAATAATTCCTTGGTTTATATGCTTCCTGGAGTCAAGTGAGAATTAACATCTTAATATGTGTTCAGCTATTTGCTCAGTGATTAACATAAGTCAAGGTAAACAATAAATGTTTATTATTGTTCACGGCTGTGGCAGAGAACATGTTCACCAAAAATTTCTTCCCACATTTCTCCACATTCTTGCAGCTTGATAGGACCATGTGAATAGTTTGAGCCAATTAGATATAAGAAAGCAGAACATGTTTAATTTCCAAAATGAACCTCCAAAAAAAAGGGAAGAAGTTGAAAAGACTAGATGTTCCAAATGTTGCAACTTCAAGATATAAACAGTTCAGTTCAGTTCAGTCGCTCAGTCATGTCCAACTCTTTGCGACCCCATGAATCGCAGCATGCCAGGCCTCCCTGTCCATCATCAACTCCCAGAGTTCACTCAAACTCATGTCCATCTAGTCAGTGATGTCATCCAACCATCTCATCCTTTGTTGTCCCCTTCTCCTCCTGCCCCCAATCCCTCCCAGGATCAGAGTTTTTTCCAATGAGTCAACTCTTCGCATGAGGTGGCCAAAGTATTGGAGTTTCAGCTTCAGCAACAGTCCTTCCAATGAACACCCAGGACTGATCTCCTTTAGAATGGACTAGTTGGATCTCCTTGCAGTCCAAGGGACTCTCAAGAGTCTTCTCCAACACCACAGTTCAAAAGCATCAATTCTTTGGCACTCAGCTTTCTTCACAGTCCAACTCTCACATCCATACAGGACCACAGGAAAACCATAGCCTTGACTAGAAGGACCTTTGTTGGTAAAGTAATATCTGCTTTTTAATATGCTGTCTAGTTTGGTCATAACTTTCCTCCCAAGGAGTAAGCTGGGTTCTAGAGCAGCTAGGTGGACTAGAGATCCCTCGTCAATATCTACAGTTAGTGTGAAATAAATGTTTCATGGATGAAGTTTTTAAAGTTAGATGATCTTAGCCTCAATATCCTATTTGGTTTAAAAGAACTATGTACCAAGCTTACTCTACAGTAAGAATAATCAGTGACATTCCCAAAAACCAGATTCCAAAAAACCACTAAGTAAAATATATTGAATGATCTACATAACTTGTACTAAGACAAAATAATAAGATGAATCACATTGAAAAGAGTATTTTCTTAACATTTTGTTTGTACATTTGCTTTTAAAGTTTGACTTTCAGGGAATTTATATACTTTTTACTACAGATAAAATTTATTTTAAAACTCTTTACAGTAGGTTTAATTATTTTTAGGGAGACTAACATGTATTAAAAGGGCTTGGCATTTTCAGTTAGAGAGCACATTTTAATATTCAAGATAAATCCTTTTATCTGAACAAATGTATAAATTTAGGTTCAGAAAGTTATAATACCATTTCCACTGTCACTCAAATGTGACTGCAGATTGGGATTTTGTCAGTATTTGAAGAGCATTATTCTTCAATTATCAGAATGTTGAGATAATGAAATGACAATAGAATAAGGTTTTTAAAAATCAGTTTCAATATCTCTGATGATACTTAGAAGAATAATTCAAGTACCAGTAAAACAACTTACATAATTATAATAGTAGTGATACATAGAACTGTGACTGGAACACTCTGGAATGCTAGACCATTGTCAATAAGCTTCATCACATTTAATATCATGAGCTAAGTCAGTCACATATTTTCTCATTGAAAGGATAAAATCATATTTAAATTCCCCAAAGTAAATTTCCTTTAAAGTTTAGAGGAGAGTATATTTAGACCTAAGGAAAAATATTCAGAAATATATTAACTCCCTATACTTTCTTGAGATTATAATGTTGAACTATATTTCTGACAATAGTCATTCTAAATGTTAGTTTAAAAATGAATTTCAAGGAACTTACTTTGGTTTGCAATAATCTAGTTAGTCACAGCTAGTTATTTTCAACAAAAGTTACCTACATTAATAACAACACTGGAAATGGGGACCTAAATCATCATTTACAGTCAAGAAATGTTTGGTTAAAAAGATGAAATATTCTTTTCATAAATTTTTTCATATAATCTCAACTCACTCTACAAAGGTAATAGGGAAAGTAAAGTAACAAAAACTAATATGAAAAAAATATTTTGAGATAAACAATGCCAAAATTATCTTCAAAATAAAACCTACAAAGTAGTTCCATTAATGAAATATCTGACAAGTTAGACTCAACACATTGGGAAGAAACTTGCAAAACGTCAAATTTTAAAGACAAAAATCAAAAGCAGGATGACTTGCACAGGCATTGTGTATGGTTAGCTCAAAGTAGGGTGCATTTATTAACTCAGTGACAATTTAAAGATACTATCTGCAGAAACAGTAATATTTTATATGTGAATAGCATTTTATGTTCTCCAAAATATGGGCTATGAATTACTTATTAATCAGGAGAAATATATTAATATGCACAGCCGCTAAGTCATAAAAGTGAATTTTTATAAAGATTCTATAGTGCAATTATATATAGCTCAGCACATAAAATAGTGAGAGTAAAATCGTTAGTCATTCAATTGTGCCCAACTCTTGGTGACCCCATGGACTGTAGCCCACCTTGCTCCTCTGTCCATGAAATTCTCCAGTCAAAAATACTGGAGTCAGTAGTCATTCCCTCCTCCAGGGGATCTTCTCCACCCAATGATCGAACCTAGATCTCCTACACTGCAGGCAGATTCTTAATAGCTAATTATAAAATATTAAGATAAATTATATATGACAATAAGAACGTAACTACTTTAAGCTGTATACTTATAAACTGAAGAACTGATATTAAAACTTAACTATTGCTTTAAAAGAAATACGAAATTATTAGAGGGAATAAAATGAGAATTTCATTCATGTCCAAGTCCTGCACATGAAACAAGGGCTGATAGTTTATTCTGGCCCAGGAAGATTTTCCCTAATTTAGGGAAGAATAGTTTTTCCTCATAATTAAAAAAAAAAAATCAAGTTTGGGGAAATCACCTGTGCTAAATCAAAATCATGAAATATAGTCAAAGTAAGAGTATATAAAGCTAATTATTTGGTGTCTAGAAAATCAGAAGAAGTAATGAAATTTTTTAAATATGGGGCCAGCTCATTCAGTTCATTTAAGCCCTAGGATGTGGCTCAAATGATAAAGAATCTGCCTGCAATGCCAGAGACCTGGGTTCTATCCCTGAATTAGGAAGGTCCTCTGGAGAAGGAAATGGCACCCACTCCAGTGTTCTTGCCTGGAGAATTCCATGGACAGAGGAGCCTTGGAAGACCCTAGTCCATGGGATTGCAAAGAGTCAAACATGATTAAGTGACTAACACACACACAGTTCATTCAGGGTGGTCTTAATAAAAGGACTAAGATCTTAAGACTTCTTATGTCATGTAGAGTAAATAGCAGTTGCTTCAGAGATGAAGCTGACATAATCATACTGACCTTTCCTTACAAGTCTAAGGGATAAGAAAGAAAGAGAATTTGGTATGCTTTCCTAATTTATATATCCTGACTCCTATGAAATGAATCCATGTCTGATTCATGTCTCATTCCTGAGATCATCAGAGGGCAGACACACTGAAACCATACTCACAGAAATCAAGTCAATCTAATCACACTAGGACCACAGCCTTGTCTAACTCAATGAAACTAAGCCATGCCCATGGGGCAACCCAAGATGGGCAGGTCATGGTGGAGAGGTCTGACAGAATGCGGTCCACTGGAGAAGGGAATGGCAAACCACTTCAGTATTCTTGCCTTGAGAACCCCATGAACAATATGATAAGGCAAAATGATAGGATACTGAGAGAGGTACTCCCCAGGTAAGTAGGTGCCCAATATGCTACTGGAGGTCAGTAGAGAAATAAATCCAGAAAGAATGAGGGGATGGAGCCAAAGCAAAAACAATACCCAGCTGTGGATGTGACTGGTGATAGAAACAAGGTCCGATGCCATAAAGAGCAATATTGCATAGGAACCTGGAATGTCAGGTCTATGAATCAAGTCAAATTGGAAGTGGTCAAACAGGAGATGGCAAGAGTGAACGTCGACATTCTAGGAATCAGCTAACTAAAATGGGCTGGAATGGGTGAATTTAACTCAGATGACCATTATATCTACTACTACGGGCAGGAATCCCTCAGAAGAAATGGAGTAGCCATCATGGTCAACAGAAGAGTCTGAAATGCAGTACTTGGATGCAGTCTCAAAACTGACAGAATGATCTCTGTTCATTTCCAAGGCAAACCATTCAATATCACAGTAATCCAAGTCTATGCCCCAACTAGTAACACTGAAGAAGCTGAAGTTGAATGGTTCTATGAAGACCTACAAGACCTTTTAGAACTAACACCCCAAAAAGATGTCCTTTTCATTATAGGGGACTGGAATGCAAAAGTAGGAAGTCAAGAAACACCTGGAGTAACAGGTAAATTTGGCTTTGGAATACAGAATGAAGCAGGGGAAAGACTACTAGAGTTTTGCCAAGAAAAAGCACTGGTCATAGCAAACACCGTCTTCCAACAACACAAGAGAAGACTCTACACATGGACATCACCAGATGGTCAACACCAAAATCAGATTGATTATATTCTCTGCAGCCAAAGATGGAGAAGCTTTATACAGTCAACAAAAACAAGACCAGGAGCTGACTGTGGCTCAGATCATGAACTCATTACCAAATTCAGACTTAAATCGAAGAAAGCAGGGAAAACCGCTAGACCATTCAAATATGACCTAAATGAAATCCTTTATGATTATACATTGGAAGTGAGAAATAGATTTAAGGGCCTAGATCTGATAGATAGAGCGCCTGATGAACTATGGAATGAGGTTCGTGACATTGTACAGGAGACAGAGATCAAGACCATCCCGATGGAAAAGAAATGCAAAAAAGCAAAATGGCTGTCTGGGGAGGCCTTACAAATAGCTGTGAAAAGGAGAGAGGCGAAAAGCAAAGGAGAAAAGGAAAGATATAAGCATCTGAATGCAGAGTTCCAAAGAATAGCAAGAAGAGATAAGAAAGCCTTCTTCAGCGATCAATGCAAAGAGATAGAGGAAAACAACAGAATGGGAAAGACTAGAGATCTCTTCAAGAAAATTAGAGATATCAAGGGAACGTTTCATGCAAAGATGGGCTTGATAAAGGACAGAAACGGTATGGACCTGACAGAAGCAGAAGATATTAAGAAGAGATGACAAGAATACACAGAAGAACTGTACAAAAAGGATCTTCATGACTCGGATAATCATGATGGTGTGTTCACTCATCAAGAACCAGCAATCTTGGAATGTGAAGTCAAGTGGGCCTTAGAAAGCATCACTACGAACAAAGCTAGTGGAGGTGATGGAATTCCAGTTGAGCTATTTCAAATCCTGAAAGATGATGCTGTGAAAGTGCTGCATTCAATATGCCAGCAAATTTGGAAAACTCAGCAATGGCCACAGGACTGGAAAAGGTCAGGTTTCATTCCAATCCCAAAGAAAGGCAATGCCACAGAATGCTCAAACTACCGCACAATTGCACTCATCTCACATGCTAGTAAATTAATGCTCAAAATTCTCCAAGCGAGGCTTCAGCAATACGTGAACTGTGAACTTCCCGATGTTCAAGCTGGTTTTAGAAAAGGCAGAGGAACCAGAGATCAAACTGCCAACGTCCACTGAATCATGGAAAAAGCAAGAGAGTTCCAGAAAAACATCTATTTCTGCTTTCTTGACTATGCCAAAGCTTTTGACTGTGTGGATCACAATAAACTGTGGAAAATTCTGAAAGAGATGGGAATACCAGACCACCTGACCTGCCTCTTGAGAAATCTGTATGCAGGCCAGGAAGCAACAGTTAGAATTGGACATGGAACAATGGACTGGTTCCAAATAGGAAAAGGAGTAGGTCAAGGCTGTATATTGTCACTCTGCTTATTTAACTTATATGCAGAGTACATCATGAGAAACGCTGGGCTGGAAGAAGCACAAGCTGGAATCAAGATTGCTGGGAGAAATATCAATAACCTCAGATATGCAGATGACACCACCCTTATGGCAGAAAGTGAAGAGGAGCTAAAAAGCCTCTTGATGAAAGTGAAAGAGGAGAGGGGAAAAAGTTGGCTTAAAGCTCAACATTCAGAAAACGAAGATAATGGCATCCGGTCCCATCACTCCACGGGAAATAGATGGAAAAACAGTGGAAACAGTGTCAGACTTCATTTTTTGGGGCTCCAAAATCACTGCAGATGGTGACTGCAGCCATGAAATTAAAAGACACTTACTCCTTGGAAGAAAAGTTAGGGCCAACCTAGATAGCATATTGAAAAGCAGAGATATTACTTTGCCGACTAAGGTCCGTCTAATCAAGGCTATGGTTTTTCCTGTGGTCATGTATGGATGTGAGTGTTGGACTGTGAAGAAGGCTGAGCACCGAAGAATTGATGCTTTTGAACTGTGGTGTTGGAGAAGACTCTTGAGAGTCCCTCGGACTGCAAGGAGATCCAACCAGTCCATTCTGAAGGAGATCAGCCCTGGGATTTCTTTGGAAGGAATGATGCTAAAGCTGAAACTTCAGTACTTTGGCCACCTCATATGAAGAGTTGACTCATTGGAAAAGACTTTGATGCTGGGAGGGAATAGGGTCAGGTGAAGAAGGGGACCACAGAGGATGAGATGGCTGGATGGCATCACTGACTCAATGGACGCGAGTCTGAGTGAGCTTCGGGAGTTGTGATGGACAGGGAGGTCTGGAGTGCTGCAATTCATGGAGTCGCAAAGAATTGGACACAATTGAGCGACTGAACTGACTGAAGTTCAAGGATCAAGAAAACAACTGGAGTAGCCATATCTCCAAACACTCTGAATATAACTTGCATTAATGGCACCATGTCTTCGGAGTACTACGACTAGAGAGTTATGTTATTTAACTCTTATAATTGTATTACTCTTGCCCTCATCCTATAACTTGGATGAACAGGTTCATTACTTACTGGGCTTATCAACCTACTTTTCTGAAGGATCTGATTTCCTGAGCCCTGCCTTTTATAAGTTTTATGTCATCTTCTGTTGATCTTTACTATGAAATACAGAAGTAACAACATGCACCCTAGGAATCCCCTCGATTCCATACATATTTCTTCTTGTGACACATTATTAGCAATCTATTTTCCCATAGGTTTTGTAACCATCCTTCTTTATTTCTGATGTTTCAGCAGAATGAAGAGCTCAAAAGAGCCAGGTGTTAGTCTCTACTTCCAGTATAAACAAATAATTATATCCCTTGGATCAAAATATTCCTTTATTAGGAACTAAGATAAATAGCAAAACAACATCCACAAGTTTACATGAAAGGAAAGCAAAACCTTACAAATGTGTTGTTCGTTGCAAGGGAATCAAAACACATACCATGAGGAACCCGTGTACTTATAGTGTACATGTAGTATTTACTAGAGGAGTATACAGAGCATTGGTTGGAGAATAACTCACACAGGAGAAGTAGCACAGTGCACACTGTCTACTGAACTATCATTATTTCAGAACTTAGGCAGGGTGGAGATGCTCTGAATGCATGCTGCTCACTGTTCAACCAAGGAGGGCCTGCAGGACGAGGAGGATGGAAGAGTGACTGGGAGAGCATTCCAAGACAAGACGGCAAACAAACCCAACACCAAACTGTATTGCAGATTCACAGGTGAGCCTTATAAAAGATGGGAAAAGTCTAGTTTCACTAAGAAACAAAAGATACGTCAGGATACCTCTGGGCTCAATTAGAATGTCATAGGGGATGCATAAAAATCAGGGCACTCAGTGCCCTGGGGAAAGTCTTGCATGCCAGAAATGTGCATATAAGTTAAAGGCCTACTTGTCTCTCTATTGGCTCTTAGCACTAGGAGTCAAATTTCTCTCCCCCTTTTTTCAGGGGGAGAGAAAATCTAGACTTGACTCTTACTGAATTTATCACGTTTATTCTTATCTTATCAAGTATAATATGAAAGGTCTCTCCAACTTCTCTTAGTTCCCGGACCAGTGAACTCTATGAGAACAATAGCACCATGTCACTATTTCAGAGCAAGTTCAGCAAAGTCTGTAAAATAGCACAAGCAACCTCAGAGGTGTTATCGCCCAGGCGGCCCCCACATTGACTCTTTGGTCATTCCACTATTTGGCTGGATCAGCCAGTACATGAGTTAAGTACATTTGGTGGCTGTGGATTACTCTCTTCTCTCACACTGAAACAGGTTTCTCAGTTAGAAGTAATGAGGTGCGGGATGTATGATCAAGAGTAAGGTGCTCTGAAATTGTACAGATGAAGGTGCTGGAGGAGGAACCAACGTGGACGCTAAGACAAATCCACTTATGAAATATGTATCTATTTTTATGAAAACAAATTTTGGGTTTTATACTGTGCCCCAGGCCTTGCAAGTCTGCACACAGGTCCCTCAGTGATAACCCTCCCTACTGAATGTTGCCCCACCAGGGATGCAATTCCCATAGATAATGTGTCTGTGACTGGTCTTTCCTTCCTTATATGGTCTGTAATTGAATGTGCAGAAGATATTCAACCAACCCTCAGGTCTTCAGGATGAATTACTCTGTATATAGGTATGGATTCAGCATGTCCATGGGACAGGTTAGTTCAAGGTCTTCCAAATTTGTCATTTTGGATGGACAGGGAGGCCTGGCATGCTACAGGCCATGGGGTCACAAAGAGTTTGACACAACTGAGTGACTGAACTGAACTGAACTGAAGTCTGTTATTCTCTTCATCTTCTTTACTGAACTATGTAGTTTTCAGGAACTGGGAATATAACCAGAGGATGGATTCAATAGGCTTACTTTGAAATAGACTTGGGCCAAACCTCTATTTACTGGTCCCCATAAGCTTCAGTGAATCACTGTGGCATTTCAGGGATTAAGGTCAACTCATAGTCAGTTCAGTTCAGTTCAGTTCAGTCACTCAGTCGTTCCCGGCTCTTTGCGAACCCATGAATTGCAGCACGCCAGGCTTCCCTGTCTATCACCAACTCCCAGAGTTCACCCAGACTCACATCCATCGAGTCAGTGATGCCATCCAGCCATCTCATCCTCTGTCGTTCCCTTCTCCTCCTGCCCCTAATCCCTCCCAGCATCAGAGTCTTTTCCAATGAGTCAACTCTGCATGGGTGGCCAAAGTACTGGAGTTTCAGCTTTAGCATCATAGTCAATGTCTGGGGTTTTTCTCTTTCTCCAGCACAGAGTCAGAGACAAAATGACTATTTACCCTATCAGCTGGTGTTTAGAAGATGCCTTACAGTCCTGTACACATAACTGTTTCAAGACCCTCCTTAAGAGGGCCTGGTCACTTCTTCAGTCAAGGGGTTCTGGTTTATAGATGAGCTAGTATAGAGGAATTGGGTTGAAGGACCTCTTATGGCAATGATGAAAGATTTCATTCCCCATATTTGTATTTTATTATATTTTTTCCTAGGACCCTGTAATCAATCAGCCATGCCCCAGATCCCTAAACATTAAAACACTTTGAATGGCAGTTGCTCTTATCTCTGATGGTTAAGTACTGTCAGCTGGCTTCTGTCACTCTTGGATTTTACCATTCCCATTAAAATCATGTAGATTAATTTAGTGGCAGATTCTACCATCATACCCAGTCTATTCATGGCAGCTAACACCAAGTTTGAAAGGATTCTGCTTTTCCCCTCAAAATGCATTTCCTAATGCCCCAGGGATGGGAGTGTTTTCTGTAACTTTCAGGCAACACTGTCAAAAGGAGAGAAAGCAAATTGCATATGACAATTTTATAGTAACATCACTAGATTAAGCCTGTTGGATTCCTTCCTCTAAATGATTACAGGGAAACTCTGGCATCTTGACCTCATAAAACATAGCCCTCGTGGAATCCATGCTTTAGTCAGTCAACCAAGCAAATGGTTCGTCATTTACAGCTGAGTTAGTCCATTAAATCCTGCACCTGATAGTTACAGCCTATTTAATTTTCTATTCTACCTCTTAGTCCATCATGCTCAACATCAATTCACGTACATGATTCTTAGCTGTCACATGGTAAATATAAGCAATTCCTTTTATTCTGTGTGCTCTGTAAGCCTCCTTCTCCCAAAATAATTACGATTCTCCCCCTGGGTTTTATTGGAAACCCAATAAGTGACTCTAGTTTTAGAAGTATGATGTGGGTATTTTATGAAAGGCTAATTTCCTCCAAAAGAGGAAGAGAGTTGTTTCAACTGGCAAATGAATTTGGGGGCTCAATTATGGGATTTATTCTAACATGTATACTATCATGTAAGAATTGAATCACCAGTCTATGTCTGATGCAGGATACAGCATGCTTGGAGCTGGTGCATGGGGATGACCAGAGAGATGTTATGGGGGGAGGTGGGAGGGGGTTCATGTTTGGGAACGCATGTAAGAATTAAAGATTTAAAATTAAAAAAAAATAAAATAATTTAAAAAATAAAATAAAATAAAATAAATAAAAAATAAATAAATTTTGGAAGCCCAGGGTTTCCAGCTTTCTCTGAGAACACACAAATATTTGTCTATGTCTGAGGAAATCATTCCTTCCTCCTTAATAAAACTGGTAAAGTTTCCTGTCCAACTTGCTTTAAATTCCTCCAAACTGTACCATAAGACTTTAAACCTGATCTTCAACCATGTCTGTAAATTTAAAAATCCATTTACTACTGTTATGATGTTCTCTGGTTTTTATCAGAATTTTGGGCTAACAGTTCAAAATTTTGAGTTTACCTTTTTTTTTTTTTTTTTTGGTAAGGCCTTCAATGCTGTTTCAAATACAATACAATACAATACAATACAATTTCAATTACAGTATTTATAACCATTATTGCCATGGTGGACAAGTTGAGCTGTTTATTTAGTTCTTAGAGCCCTGATACTTCAAATAGTTTCGAAGCTATCATGTACCATAGATTACCAAAATTCCCCTTTTTTGCCTGTAAAAATGTCATTCTAACATTCACGTTCTAACATGTGAACAACTCTAAGCCCCATTCTTTCTTGAGGGCTTGTTTCCCAGGATTATTCCTTATAGGTAAAATTGTCTCTGCCACATTTCAACCAGGTAAACAGAAATCACGCTGGGTCTTCAAAGCAAATTCAATGCAAGATATTGGTTTCATGTTGATAGAAGAGCTAAGGATATTGTGAAACAAACCAGAGGTTAGTAACAATAGGAAGCCACTTTCCTGGATCAGTATTAAGGGAGCCTGAGGCAAGGGTACCCAGCATTACCTGGAAGTATGGCAGGAATGGAGGCCACAGAGAAGCCATACTCATCTCTGGAGACATAGCTGCTGCCAGAGAGCTTATTCAAAGTAGAGCAGGAAATGGAGAAATATCCCAACTTCTCCCAAACTCCTGGTTTCATTCCTCATTCTCCTGGCATTGTTGGGGGTCACTCCTCCTATGATACTGAGTGAAATACTGGAGAGTTTAGAAAGAGATTGGAGAGCAAACAATCTCTACAAATAAACAAACGCTGTTGTCCTTTCTAGAACAGAGCAGTTCACTTAGGAGGAGAAAATATTTCCCTCTCCACCTTGGAGTGAACTGCTCTGGTTACACTGAGCAATTATCACTGCATAGTGAAAAAGGCAGCAACCCCCTGCAGATAATCTACTTAGATTTAGAAAGAACGAAAGAGAAAGAAAACCAACTAAGTATGCATTAGGATGTTTATCAGGAGTAAGAAATGGAGGGGAAACAAGCATTTGAGAACTAACACTCAAAACAGATGTCCTTTTCTTTATTATAAGAGACTGGGATGCAAAGTAGGAAGTCAAGAAACACCTGGAGTAACAGGCAAATTTGGCCTTGGTGTACAGAATGAAGCAGAGCAAAGGATAATAGAGTTTTGCCACGAGAGTGCACTGGTCATAACAAACACCCTCTTCCAACAACACAAGAGAAGACTCTACACATGGACATCACCAGATGATCAAAATCAGATTGATTATATGCTTTGCAGTCAAAGATGGAGAAGCTCTATACAGTCAGCAAAAACAAGACTGGGAGCTGACTGTGGCTCAGATCATGAACTCCTTATCACCAAATTCAGACTTAAATTGAAGAAAATGGGGAAAACCATTAGACCATTCAAGTATGACCTAAGTCAGATCACTTATACAGTGGAAGTGAGAAATAGATTCAAGGGATTTGATCTGATAGAGTTCCTGAAGACCTAAGGATGGAGGTTCATGACACTTTACAGGATACAGGGATCAAGACCATCCCCAAGAAAAATAAATGCAAAAAGACAAAATGGCTGTCCAAGGAGGCCTTACAAATAGTTGTGAAAAGAAGATAAGTGAAAAGCAAAGGAGAAAAGGAATGCAGAGTTCCAAAGAATAGCAAGGAGAGACAAGAAAGCCTTCCTCAATGATCAATGCAAAGAAATTGAGGAAAACAATAGAATGAGAAAGACTAGAGATCTCTTCAAAAAAATTAGAGATATCAAGTGAACATTTCATGCAAAGATAGGCCCAATAAAGGACAAAAATGGTATGGACCTAACAAAACCAGAAGATATTAAGAAGAGGTGGCAAGAATACACAGAAGAACTATACAAAACAGATATTCATGGCCCAGATAATCATGGTGGTATGATCACTCACCTAGAGCCAGACATCCTGGAATGTGAAGTCAAGTGGACCTTAGGAAGCATCACTATGAATACAGCTAGTGGAGGTGATGGAATTCCAGTTGAGCTATTTCAAATCCTAAGAGATGATGCTGTGAAAGTGCTGCATTCCATATGCCTGCAAATCTGGAAAACTGAGCAGTGGCCACAGGACTGAAAAGGTCAGTTTTCATTCCAATCCCAAAGAAAGGCAATGGCAAAGAATGTTCAAACTGCTGTGCAACTGCACTCATCTCACACGCTAGCAAAGTAATGCTCAAAATTCTCCAAGCCAGGCTTCAACAGTACGTCAACCATGAACTTCCAGATGTTCAAGCTGGTTTTAGAAAAGGCAGAGGAACCAGGGATCAAATTGCCAACATGTGTTGGATCATTGAAAAAGCAAGAGAATTCCAGAAATACATCCACTTTTGCTTTATTGACTGTGCCATAGACTTGTGGATCACCACAAACTGTGGAAAATTCTTAAAGAGATGGGAATACCAGACCACCTGGCCTGTCTCTTATGAAATCTGTATGAAAGTCAGGAAGCAACATTTAGAACTGGACATGGAACAACAGACTAGTTCCAAATCGGGAAACGAGTAAGTCAAAGTTGAGTATTGTCACCCTGCTTATTTAACTTATATGCAGAGCACATCTTGAGAAATGCTGAACTGGATTAAGCACAAGCTGGAATCAAGATTGCAGGGAGAAATATCAATAACTTCAGGTATGCAGATGACACCAGCCTGATGGCAGAAAGCAAAGAAGAACTAAAGAGCCTCTTGATGAAAGTGAAAGAGGAGAGTAAAAATTTGTATTAAAACTCACCTTTCAGAAAACTAAGATCATAGCATCTGGTACCACCACGTCATGGCAAATAGATGGGAAACAGTGGAAACAGTGACCGACTTTATTTTGGGGGGCTCCAAAATCACTGCAGATGGTGACTACAGGCATGAAATTAAAAGATGCTTACTCCTTAGAAGAAAAGTTATGAACAATCTAGGGAGCATATTAAAAAGGAGAAACATTACTTTGCCAACAAAGGTCCATCTGGTCAAGGCTATGTTTTTTCAAGTAGTCACGTGTGGATATGAGAGTTGGACTATAAAGAAAGCTGAGTGCAGATGAGTCGATGTTTTTGAACTGTAGTGTTGGAAAAGATTCTTGAGATTCCCTTGGACTGAAAGGAGATCCAAACAGTCCATACTAAAGGTGATTAGTCCTGACTATTCATTGGGAGGACTGATGCTGAAGCCAAAACTCCAATACTTTGGCCACCTGATGTGAAGAACTGACTCATTTGAAATGACCCTGATCCTGGGAAAGATTGGGGGTGGGAGGAAAAGGAGACGACAGAGGATGAGGTGGTTGGATGGCAACACCTACCCAGTGGACATGAGTTTGAGCAAGCTCCGGGAGTTGATGGTGGACAGGGAAGCCTGGTGTCCTGCAGTCCATTGGGTTGCAAAGATTCGCACACAACTGTGTGACTGAACTGAACTAACTGAAGCATTTAACTTTGAAAAGTGAAGGAAAGAAGATTTGGTCAAATTAGTGATAAAGACAGTGTTATAGAAACTCAGAAACACAGTTGAGATAGGCCAAGGTGGATGAGGATGTTTTTAGGACAAAGGATTTGGATCCATTTAATTTGGTCTATCCCTCATGAGAGATGGCACTGTGAGTAGGTGGTAGATTTTAGGTTCTTCCTGATGAAATGGCGAAAGACTACAGATAATTACATGAAATTTGAACGCAAGGAATTAAATGGTTAGCAAATATTAATTGAGTCTGGGGTCTGAGGGCAAGATAGTGTAGTAGAGGATGTGAGCTCACCTTCTCCAACATAAACAGCAAAATCACAACAAACGGCTGAACGACAACTGGACAAAAAAAGAAACGAGACTACTGGAAAAGATAGTAGGAGAAGCACATTCACAATACAATCAAATCCCATATCCAATGAGTGGATGACCCACAAATGGAAAATAATTATATCACAGAGGTTCTCCTACAGGAGTTCCAAGCTGCACGTCAGGCTCTCCAGGATGGAACTCTGGCATCAGAAGGAGGAGCCTCCAGAACATTTGGCTTTGAAGATCAACAGGGCTTAATCACAGGAACACCACAGGACTGGGGGAAACAGAAATTCCACTCCTGGAGGGCGCAATGTCCTGTATGCACTGGGAAAATGTGCACAAGGGAAAATCAGTGACTTCATAGGAGACTGGGCCACATGTACCTGCTGGACCTAGAGAGTCTCCTGGGAAGGTGGAGAGGGCAACTGTGGCTCACTGAGGGGGCAAAGAAAACAATATAAAAGATCAGTGAAACTAAAAGCTGGTTCTTTGAAAAGATAAATAAAATTTGCAAACCATTTGCTAGACTCATCAAGGGAGAAAAAGGGAGAGGGCTCAAATCAAAATTACAAATGAAAAAGGAAATATAATGGATCATCAGATGGAAAATGAAAGCAAAAGTGTTAGTCACTCAGTTGTGTCCAACTCTGTGTGATGTCATGGACTGTAGCCTGCCAGGCTCCTGTATCCATGGGATTCTCCAGGCAAGAATACTGGAGAGGATTCCCTTTCCCTTCTCCAGGGGATCTTCCTGACCCAGGGACTGTGAACCCAGTTCTCCAGCACTGCAGGCAGATTCTTTACCATCTGAGTTCACCAAGGAATGATATAGACAACTATATGTGAATAAAATGGAAAACCTAGAAAAATGGACCAATTCTTAGAAAGGTACAATCTCCCAAAACTGAACCAGCAAGAAATAGAAAACATAAGTGAAACTATGATTTAAAAACTCCCAACAAATACAAGTCCAGGACCAGATGGCTTCACAGGTAAATTCTATAAAACATTTAGAGAAAAGCTAACACCTATCCTTCTCAAACTATTCCAAAAAATTGCAGAGGAAGAAACATTCCCAAACTCACAGTGTGAGGCCACCATCACCCTGATACCAAAACTGAAGGTAACACAAAAAGCATATTACATGCCAATATCACTGATGAACATAGACCTCAAAATCCTTAACAAAATACTAGGGATCTGAATTCAACAATACATTAAAAGAATCATACACCGTGATCAAGTGGGATTTATCACAGAGATGCAAGGATTTTTCAATATTCACAAATCAATCAGTGTAATACTCCACATCAACAAACTGAAGAGTAAAAACCATTATGACCATTTCAATTGATGCAAAAAAAATTTTTTGATTAAAATAATTCAACACCCATTTTTAATTAAAACTCTCCAGAAAGTGGACATAGAGGGAAACTACTTCAATAAAATAAAGGCTATATATGACAAACCCACAGCTCACATTGTACTCAAAGAGGAAAACCTGAAAGCATTTTCTCTGAGATCAGGAACAAGATGAAGATGGCCTCTTTTGCCACTTTCATTCAAAATAGTTTTGGAAGTCCTAGCTACAGCAGTGAGAGAAGCAAAAAAGAAAAAGGAATCCCGATTGGAAAAGAAGCAGTAAATGAATTCAGTAAATTTACAGGATACAAAACTAACACAGAGAAATCTGTTACATTTCTATACACTAACAACTAAAGATCAGAAAGAGAAATTAAGGAAACAATCCCATTGACCATCGCATCAAAAAGAATAGAATACCTTGGAATTAACCTACCTAACAAGGCAAAAGATTCATATTTTGTGAACTATAAGACACTACTGAAAGAAATTGTAGCTGACACAAACAGATGGAAAGACATACCATGTTATTGGATTGGAAGAATCAATATTGTCAAAATGACTGTATGACCCAAGGTAATCTACAGATTCAACACGATTCCTATCAAATCACCAATGAATTTTTTTTTGCACATTTAAAACAAAAGACAATCTTAAAGTTTGTATGGGAACACAAAAGACCCTGAATAGTCAAACTAATTCTGAGAAAGAGAAACAGCAGGGCCAATCACACTCCCTGACTTCACACAGTACTCTAAAGCTTCAGTAGTCAAAGCAGTATGGTACTAGCACAAAGAGAGACTTACAGATCATTGGAGTAACATATGAAGCCCAGAAATAAACCCACACACCTACAGTCAATAAATATATGACAAAGGAAGCAAGAATATACAATGGATAAAATATAGTCTCTTCAATAAGTGGCGTTGGGAAAACTGGACAGTTATGTATAAAAAATTGAAATTAGAACACTGTATAAACCATACATAAAAATAAACTCGAAATATCATAAAGGACTAAATGTAAGACCAGGTATTTTACAACTCTTAGGAGAAAACATATGCAGAACACTCTTTGACATAAATCACAGCAATATCTTTTTGGTTCCATTTCTGTAAGTAATGTAAAGAAAAACAAAAATAAACAAATGAGACTTTAAAGCTTTTGCACTGTATAGGAAACCATAAAAAAAAATGAAAGGACAACCTACAGAATGGGAGAAAATATTTGCAAACAATGCTACTGACAAGGGATTCAGCTCCAAATTTATAAACAGCTTATACCTGGTAGCTCAGACAGTAAGGAATCTACCTGCAATGCAGGAAATGCTGGGTTCAATCCTTGGGTTGGGAAGATCCTCTGGAGAAGGGAACGACAACTCCCTCTTGTATTCTTGCCTGGAGAATTCCATGGACAGAGGAGCCTGGCGGGCTACATACCATGGGTTGTAAAGAGTTAGATATGACTAAGCAAATAACACTTTCACTTTTATGCAGCTCAATGCTCAAACAAAAAAACAACCCAATCAAAAAATGAGCATAAGACCTAAATAGACATTGCTACAAAGAAAGCTTACAGATGACCAAGAGGCACATGAAAAGATGCTCAGCATTGCTAATTAGAGAAATGCAAATCAAAACTGCAATGAAACATCACTTCACACCAGTGAGAATGGCTATCATCAAAAAACCTACAATCAATAAATGCTAGAGAGGGTGTGGAGAAAAGGAAACCATTCTATACTACTGGTGGAAATGTAAATTAGCGCAGCTATTTTGGAAAATAGTGAGAAAATTCCTTGAGAAACTAAAAATAGAGTTGCTCTATGATCCAGCAATCTCACTCTTAGGCATACACCTGGAACGACACTTGGTTTGAAAGGATATATGCACCCCGATGTTCACTGCAGTACTGTTTATAGTAGCTAAAATATGGAAGCAATGTAAATGTCTGTCAACAGATGAATGGATAAAGAGGTGGTACATATATACAATGGAATATTACTCAGCCATCAAGAAGAGTTAAATAATGCCATCTGCAGAATGGATGGACCTGGAGATTATCATACTAAGTCAAGTAAATCAGACAGAGGGAAACAAATATATATTACTTGTATGTGAGATCTTGAAAAAAGATACAAATGAATTTATTTACAAAACAGAAATAGACCCAAATGCATAGAAAACAAGCTTATGGTTACCAAAGGGAAAAGGTGCATAGGGATAAATTAGGAGTTTGGCAGTTAACATATACACACCTCTATTAATAAAATAGATAACCAACAAGGACCTACTATACAGCACACAGAACTTTACTCAATACTCTGTAATAGCATATATAAAAAGAATGGACATATGTATATTTATAACAGAATCATTTTTCTGTACACCTGAAACCAACACATCATTGTAAATCAACTATAAACCAATATAAAATAAAAATCTAAGAAAGTGTTTACTGAAATTATATTATTAATTTTCCAGTGGAAGTCACAGGTGCCAACATGGATTGTTAAAATTAGGCTGACACACCACAAAGATCTTGTTTTTAAAACTAGATAGAACTAAATAAAGAGGGACAAATCATCTTTAGTGATTTATATATATAATGTTATTTATTGTGTTGTACATAATTATTTATAGGAATGCTGCAAATTTTTTTTTTGATTCTACATTCTTAGTTTCCAATCATTGAGTAAATCAATCCAGCACACTGAATGCATGGGATAAGCAAAAATTCTAATTGTACACAGGTTTGAGCATTGGCTCCTTGAAGGACAAGCTGTGATAGAAATATGAATTTCAGAATGTAAAATTCCTAAGAGAATTTTGTCTCTCCTGCTTTTATTCTCTTAAGATTACATAAACACCAATGGCATTTTGTTGCAAAGAGACTGGAATTTTTCTTTGTGTTGCTGTGTATGCATTGTCATTATTGAATTTTTATAGTTCAGCCTTCCATTAACTTCTGAAGAAGTTGACAAACTTTTCCAATTAGATTATTGTTTTCAAAACTTTTTGACTCCAGGAAAACATTAATGATGATGTCTAACTAGGTTAGCATTATAGCTTTATATTTCTTTTTTTTTAATGCCTATAGAAACAGAGAACATTTAGAGATAGAAGGAGTCTTAGTGAACCAGTGAAGTTGCTCAGTTGTGTCCAACTCTGTGATCTTATGGTCTATAGCCATCAATGGAATTTTCCAGACAAGAGTACTGGAGTGGGTTGCCATTTCCTTTTCCAGGGGATCTTCCTGACCCAGGGATCGAACCCAGGTTTCCCACATTCAGGCAGATGCTTTACGATCTGAGCCACCAGGGAAGCCCAGAAATCTTAGAGGTCACATAGTTTTGTTTACCCTATTTCACTGATGAGAAATACCGCAAGGATATTTATCAATTTTTCCAGAAGTACATAAATTATTAGTGACAGAGCCAGGATGGGAATCCATTTTTTTCCAGATAATATAAGAAAGCATTCTTTCACTAATGTTTCATTTGTTGACTATGCCAAAGCCTTTGACTGTGTGGATCACAACAAACTGTGGAAAGTTCTTCAAGAGATGGGAATACCAGACCACCTGACCTGTCTTCTGAGAAATCTGTAGGCAGGACAAGAAGCAACAGTTGGAACTGGACATAGAACAGACTGGTTCCAAATCAGGAAAGGAGTATGTCAATGTTGTATATTGTCACCCTGCTTATTCTACTTATATGCAGAGTACATCATGAGACATATCGGGTTGGATAAAACATAAGCTGGAACCAAGATTGCCAAGAGAAATATCAATAACCTCAGATATGCAGATGATACCACCCTTAAGGCAGAAAGTGAAGAAGAACTAAAGAGCCTCTTGATGAAATTGAAAGAGGAGAGTGAAAAAGTTGGCTTAAAGCTCAACTTTCAGAAAACTAAGATCATAGCATCTGGTCCCATCGCTTCATGGCAAATAGATGGGGAAGCAATGGAAACTGACAGACTTTACTTTTAGAGCTCCAAAATCACTGCAGATGGTGACTGCAGCCATGAAATTAAAAGACACTTGCTCCTTGGAAGAAAAGCTATGACCAACATAGACAGCATATTAAAAAGCAGAGACATTACTTTGCCAACAAAGGTCCATCTAGTCAAAACTATGGCTTTTCCAGTCGTCACATATGAATGTAAGAGTTGGACTGTAAAGAAAGCTGATTGCTGAAGAAGTGATGTTTTTGAACTGTGGTGTTGGAGAAGACTCTTGAGAATCCCTTAGACTGCAAGGAGATCCAACCAGTCCATCCTAAAGGAAATCAGTCCTGAATATTCATTGGAAGGACTGATGCTGAAGTTAAAACTCCAATACTCCACCTGATGTAAAGAACTGACTCACTTAGAAAAGACCCTGATGCTGGGAAAGATTGAAGGTGGGAGGAGAAGGAAATGACAGAAGATGAGGTGGTTGGATGGTATCACTGACTTGATGGACATGAGTCTGAGTAAGCTTTGGGGGTTGGTAATGGACAGGGAAGCCTAGCGTGCTGAAGTCCATGGGTTCGCAAAGAGTCAAATATGTCTGCGTGACTGAACTGAACTGAACTGATAGTAAGACTTCATTGGAGATGGTGGAGCATGTGATATAGTTCTTCTTCGTAATTATGAGTTAGTACAAACATTACAAACATATTTTCTATTTTTGAAGGTAACCCAAACTGGCTTATGCAGGGGATAACTCATTCCTTACTGCTATCAGCTTCAGGCTATTTGCACACAAATTTCTTCAGTTCAGAGTCATCTTATAAACAGTTTTCTCCTTGTTTGCCTATGCTGAATTTCTTACCAAAAAATTTAGCTTTTGCTTCTGCCTCCCTCTCTCAAATTGAAGCCTTTTTAAATCTTGGCTATTCAAGATGGAACTCTCTTATCATCTTTTTACTTTATAGTTTAGTGTAATACAACAAATAGGAACTGGAACTGCTAAAAACACAAATCCAAAACAGCCCAGAAATAAACCCAGGTATATATGGTCAGTTAATACAATGAAGAAAAGACAGTCTCTTCAATAATTGGTATTGGGAAAACTGGACAACCACAGGTAAAATAAAATTAGAACATTCTCTAATACCATATATAAAAATAAACTCAAAATGGATAAAATACCTAAATGTAAGACCAGAAACCATAAAACTCCTAGAGAAACACTTATGCAGAACACTTTTTGACACAAATTGTAGCAATATTTTTTTTGGATCTGTCTCCTAAAGCAAGGGAAATAAAAGCACAAATAAACAAATTGGGCCTAATTAAACTTAAAAGCTTTTACACAGCAAAGGAAACCAACAATGAAAGAAAAAGACAATCTTTTGAATGGGGAGAAACTATTTGCAAATGATATGACTAATAAGTGGTTTATATCCAACATACGTAAGCAGGTCATATAGCTCAACATCAAAACTCCAAAAAATACAATTTCAAAATGGGCAGAATACCCAAATAAACACTTTCCAAAGAGGAAATGCAGATGGCCAACAGACACATGAAAAGGCTCAATATTCTTAATCATCAAGGAAATGCAAATCAAAATCACAATGGGATATCACTTCACACCTGTCAGAATGGCTGTCATCAAATATCAAGTAAACGTTAGCGAGGATGTGGAGAAAAGGAACCCTTGTACACTGTTGGTAGGAATGTTAATTAGTACAGACACTGTGGAAAACAGAATGGATGATTCTCAAAAACTAAAAAGGCAAGTATCATTTGACCCAGCAATTCCACTCCTGGGTATATATCTGAACATAGCAGCATTATATACAAGTGTTAATTTGTGGAAGAAACCAAAGTGCCCATTAACAGATGATTGGTTAAAGAATATGTAGTAAATACATAGAGTACTACAGTCATAAAAAAGAAAAGAATGAAGTGTTGCTCTCTGCAACAATAAGGATGGACTTATAGGGTATTATGCTAAATGAAATTAGTCAGACATAGAAAAATACTATATGGTATCACTTATATGTGGAATCAAAAAAAAATTAGTGAACATAACAAAAAGAAAAAGAGTCATAGAGAACAAACTAGTGGCTAGCAGTGTGGAGAAGTGGGTAGGGCTATTAAGTAGGGGATTAAGAAGTAAAAATGATTATGTATAAAATAAGCTACAAGGATATATTATACAACATGGGGAATATAGCCAATATTTTATAACAGCTATAAATGAAATATAACCTTTACAATTGTATATCACAATATTCAACATCTGAACATAATATTTTACATCAACTATACTTCAGTTTTTAAAAAAGTAATTGAAAACCACCTTGCTAGTCAGGAACAGGAGAGGCAGAGAATTAAATGTTTGCCAATCCTCAATCTATGGCATTTCAGGAGGAAAAGCAGACAGCCTCTGACCCGGGACAGGGCATTTACCTGTGAGCCTCCCATTTACCCCCGCATCACCCCCTCCATGGATTGTGGTCTCAGGCAAGGCTGTGTTAAGGAGTCACATCTACATCTTGAGAACATACCTTCAAAAGCATCAGCACAACACCTTCACCTGCTCCCACTGCATCCAGAAATGGGAGGACCCTGAAACGATGAAGATGCCAGTTTTTCCAGCTTTTTGTCTCAGGAGAAATTCAGGAACAAGGAGCTCCTACAGGAAAACCAATGTGATTTGCTTTCTTTCCTGTTTGCACATCCTCTCCCCTCCCACAGACACCTAACATTTCAGCTCCAACATGAAGTATGTGGGCTGCACTGACCTGCCCCTTCCAAATGCATGCAGAGCAGATACTGTCACCCCCAACTTGGACCAAAGGCTGGATGCAACTCACAGATCTACCCAGTAGCCTCCATGCTTAACCCTGGTCTCAGTCTAGAATCACTCTAAATCACATAATTAAATCATGTGATTTAATTAATCACGTAATTAAAATAGCATTGATGCTTCCACCCAGATCAATCAACAGACTCTGAGGGGGGAGGGCAAAAGTGATGGTATTTCTCAAACCTGTGATCCTAGCTGGAAACTAATGGGAACCACTTCACAGCATTTCTTCTGAAGCTGCTTTAAAGTGTATGAAAATCTCTTGAGGATCAGGGCCCCCCTCTAAGAAGTTATGATTCTGTAAGTTTGCAGAATCATGGGCAGGGCCCATGCAATGTCATCTTTAACAAGTGTGGTGTTGTTGCTGCTGCTGCTCCTGCAGGCTCATTCTCAGTAGCACTGAGCTTGAGATGCCCCCCACAGCACACCTGAGTCCTCTGCGTAGTGTTAAGGTTGGGGAAGGAAGCATCCAGAACCTCAGGCACCATTGGGCCAATTCCCAGTGTCAGAGCTCATCCTGGAATTGGTGGTGCTATGTTGCCTGGAACGCATGCTGCAGCTATGGAAAGAACCATATGGTGGCTTCAGAGTGGTGTAAAGGGCCCCCTCAGAATTCTACTCGAAGCTACACTTTGTCCTCAAGTCTAGTATCTGGTCTCTGAGAGACGAGCCATGGTGTGAACACCTGTCCACAAGTGAGCAGGACCTCCTCTCCAAGGCATGAAGGTGTTTCCATCACAGCTTACCTCCAAATAAGTCAGAGACAGCAATTGAGGATGGGTTAGCATCTTGTGATGGGAATGGAAAGAAAAGTCTTTGAAAAGGAGGCCATGAATTATTTAATGATACACAAAGGAAGTTGTGATGCATGATAAGTGATGAGGGAGATCACAATAACTGAAAAGAATGCAAAGCCACACGCCAATAGTCTTTTAAGGATGACATGTGGGGGACTTGTTGAAGTGGCATGTACACAGACAGATGTGCCCTGAAGCTAAAGAAGCTAAAGCTTCAGGGGCCACTCCAATGACTTCGGATGGATCCCAGCATTTATGTTGACACGTGTTTTTGCAATTTTTCCAAAAATGAGCTATTGTAACCTCGATTTTTTCAGAATGTTTTCTTTTTACTAAACTCAATGTCCCTATTACACTTTCCCTGAATGGGATAGTGGGGATTAAACTAAGTGAAAATTTAGTTGGTAGATATACACAGTTTGGATTTGGACTGAATAGTATATATTGGTAGTATTCTCAAACACTTTCAGGGAAAGATAAATAACCATGCCCTAATGTATCAGTATTCTTGCCTGGATAATGCCATGGACAGAGGAGCTGTCCATGGGGGCAGGCTACAGTTCATGGGGTCGCAAGAGTCAGACATGACTCAGCGACTAAAGAGAGATAGAGAGAATGTACCAGTGGTTCCTAGGAATACTTCAGCCTCCCACTGTGCTGTTTCTAGGTGCTGAGAGCTTATCACTCCATGAGCAGGGCCTATGAAGCTTCTACTGCCAAGTACAAGAAGGCACTGGAAAAGGAACATTTTTGAAATGTAGCAATTGGCTAGCTGTTTGAAGAGTAGCATGCTATACAATGCTTGTGTCTTCAGTGAAAGTAAAAGATCCAGCCCAGGCCTCCTGCATTGCAGGCAGACTCTTTACTGTCTGAGCTACCAGGGAAGCCACTTGAGTCTTAAGCAGGTATCAATAAAAATTTTCACCGTCTTTGTTAGTTTTGTGTTTATGGTATTTACCAGTTTTTCAAAATCTATTAGTTGTATTTTCTCATTCTAAATATTCACTTTCATATGTAATTTAGCATCATTTTGTATTTTCTTTAAAGAGCCCCTCTAACCCCCCACTTTTGTGTTTCAGGCCCCACAGATCATAAATCAGTCCTTAGGTGAATAACTTTCCAAGATAATTCTTCTGGGTTTCAGCACAGCCTGATCCTGGCTCATTCCAGGAGCCAGAACTGAGCAAGGTGGAGGCAGGAAAGAGCTATTATGAGCAACCAAAGAAATCAAAACAGGTAAAAGCCTCTTCTGAGAAGTGCAATAAAAAGATCAACATCAGAGACTATTGACAAGTCTAAGGGCATCATCATGGTGCCAGGAAACAGGTTCAGAAGTTTCACAGGCCCAGTTGTACTGCAGAGAGTAATGAGCAGTGGTTGCACCAAAGAACATTTCCATGAAAGAGCTGACATTTCTAAGACTTGTTTTTATGAATGTGCACTGCCTAATAGGAGAGTAGTTTGGCTTATTTCAAAGTCAGTACACACACTATGTTCACTGACAGTTGTCAAAGGGAAGATATTTAACACACACGTACTTCAAGACCACAGCCCCTAGGGACTGAAATCAGTACTTTGTCTTACTTGTATTAGTGTTTTTTGTATATATAGTTGAAAAATATGCTGTACACATATACATACTCAAGTTCTTGGGTTCTGGGAAAGGGATATTTCTTCTGTTCTGTTTTTATGGGATTTGGAGGAGGGCAAAAACAGGAATTAATTCCCTCTTGCACAAGTTTATGATAATCTGATTTCTGATAGAAAATTTGACTAGACTTTCGATTATTCATCATAGTGTCTCAGTCATGAAATTAGCTGTGCAGTAATTTAGTTCAGGGAGCACAGCTAGTTTGCAATATAAGCTGTTTAGAAGCCAAGCATCCCATCACCCAGAGTAGGGTGTTTATACTCATTCTTATATTTTGCATGTGAACATGAGCAAACAGCAGGCACCCAATTTTAATCTTTAGGTGGATTGAGAAGCAAACCAGTTCAGTGGGAAAGATGTGAGTTTTGTAAGTATACAGACAGAGGATACAATCCTAAATTTGCTTTGGAAAGTGATCTAAAATCTCTACAACTCAGCTTTTTCCTCTGTAATGTGGGGACTAAAAACCCACCTTGGAAAGTTGTGTGAGGATTCAGTGGGGTGACTGTTGTAAATGTCGTTGTTACAAGTGCCTAGTAAATTGCTTCCATTTGTAACTGATACAGGAAATCATATCCCTCTGAGAAGTCTGTATTAGGCATTTATACATTATCTCATTTAACCCACATGTCTACTTTACAAAGTAAGGGTTAATATTTTTTTAAGCTAATGAGGAAGAGTACTTTCCACATATTAACTAACAATTAGAGAGTAAAAAAGATCAAAACCAAATCTTGTAATTTCTTGGCTTTCTAACAGAGAATCTGCAAGTTAAGATACTGTATATTTTTAAATGATTTATTTTACCACCATTACTCCTGACCCAACACAAACTCAGGTTATGAGAAATGAGAATACAGCATAAACATAACCTGAATTATTTTAAACAATCAGGATTAAAATGTAACATTGATTCCTTCAGCACAGTGAATGAGAGCTCATCCCTAAAGAGATTAGGGAGTTGACATCTTCAGATGAAAACTATGACAAGATGTCAGCAAAAGAAAGTTATAATTCTTCTAACCCATTATTCACTATTTCACTGAGACTTGAGGTTGACCTAAGTAGAAAAATAACCAGTGTCCTTCAGACCAGAAGAATATGTTGAGTGAATTGATTCTGTATTCCCAAATTACAAATAATGCTCCACAATTGCAACATCTGTTGGAACTCTATTTGGCTCCTGAAAGCCACGTTACTCTCACTCTCTTAAAGAACTTAGCTATTTCTGGACAATTTTAGTTCCTCCTACTGTCTCTTTTATTCCAGTTGGCTAAGAGATGATTAAAATATGTTCACAACAAATACATTTAGATGTGACAATAGCGAAAACATTGGGGCAGTGTGTTGTTCTAAGATTCTATTTGAGGGAGTTGAATCCTGACTTTTACTTGTGGCCAAGTGCCCTTGGGCTCAAGTACTCAGATTAGAGAAAAATAAGATTATAAGAAACCCATAGTGTTTACCTGGTATTAGACTATTTACATACTTTATTAATTTTCATGACTTTATGAAGTAGTTACTTTAAATATCTTCATCTTACAGGTGAACACAGAGACTTTTTTTAAAAGGCTGAGGAAACTGTTCAAAGATATATAGCTCCTAACCAGCATCACTAAAACTCAAATCCCCATTTTAAAAATATTGCTAACAGCCTCACAAATATTGCTATCTACATGTTGCCATTTGTGAAAAAATCTTTGAGATAAATTCATGTAACGGTCAATGTACATAGAGGGCTGTTAGTAAATATCACTTCCTGCCTATTTGTATCTACTTTTAGTTTTCTCAAAGCAGTTTGCATATATCATTTCATTTGATCTTCAATGGACAGCGAAACTGGAAATTTGGGACTCAGCAGTATCAACACATTTCTCATGGAACTGGTCCTAGGAATCCAGGGTTTCTCCTTTTACATGTCACCTTGTCTCCTCTCAAACCTGTCAAAATCCTGTAAGAAGTGACTTTCATTTTTAACTTCTGTTGAGTCCTCCCTCCCTCCCTTTTAAGGCTTTAGACCGAAAGGCATAGGCTTATTTTCATAAATGGATGAGCGCCTTGATATTACAGAACTTGATAACGCACACTTAAAGTGATTACACTGATCTTTGGAATCTTCACGGCAGGAAGGCCACTCTCAACAGGACTTTCCCTCCCTGGGCAATGATGAGCCTTAATGGAATCTGGCCTGCAGAGTGTCTGGGCTGTGTGTGGGCTGATGTCAGAGCAAGTGCAAGCAAGTTCTCTGAAACTCAACCTTTACAACATAGTACAAGTCACACATTCCTTCAAGGCACCACCCGCCTTTTCCAGTGGGAATCTACTGAAATAACTCTCTTGGAAGCAGTGTGGAGGGATGGGGGAAGGGTGTTAAGTGTGTTTTAAGAGGAGGTAGTGGATGAGTGAGTGGGTGAAGACAAAAGGGGATATGGCAAGTAAAGATGGAAAAAAATAACTACTGCCACCAAAATATTCTGCTCAGGGATAAGGGAGTACATCATACAGCTGTAAGCACTTATCAGTATATTTTGCATATTTACATATACAAAGTATTTCCAAACAGCCTTGTGTTTGTTTTAAAATCCCACACAGAGATGTCTGGTAAAGCTGTCACCGTGCAAAACTTATTTCCTTGGTGATATTTTCAAAACTGCTTTCAAATTTATGTATATACAACATAAGAAACCGAACAGGCATTGTCATTACCCACATTATAGAGAAAGTTCCATTTGTTCATTTACCCATCAGACAACATTCAGTGTGAAACATCCGTGTTCTAAAGCAGAGAAAGCACCTGGTTGGTTGAAGCCAATTTTTTATTATTACTTTTGTTTCAATACAAAATGAAACACAAAGATCACCCAGTGATCCTTGGTTAGTCCTGAAACCAAGAAAGTGCGATTTTCCTCCTTACTGTTTACTCTCATTCTTGATTTAGGGGTTGTTTTTTGTAAGAAAAATGATAACACTGAACGGATTTCTCATATAGCCCCCTTTTTTTTCTTTTGAACCATAAATCTCCTGAAAACCACACATAGCCCATTTGAAAAAGATTAGGGAACTTCTAGCAGAGGAATGGGCTAGTTGAAAGTTGTATTTTCTTTTTAGCAAGATCCACAAGAAAAGGATAGAGTGTCATGCTTAAAGGGGAACAGATTTTGTATTTTTTGGCAAGATATTAAATCCTCTGTGGCTATATTTGGCTCCGTACAAATAGTCTCTTGTACAAGTGCAAAGCAAAGATCAATGCTGGTGTTCTTCATTCAGCCACAGCCAAACTTGGTATGGAAAGTAAAACAGTAGGGCTTAAGTGTTGTTTTGAAGAGATTCTAGTTCATTTATTGATCAACAGCATTCCAGAATCTAGGTTCCTACTTTACACATTAAATGTATCAAAACATATTTGCTTTCCATAACAGTTTTTCCACTGCTTAACTGATAACAGATGGAAAGATTCAATCTGGACAGGAATGTAAAAGCTTTACCACGTCAATGTAGTCATATATGGATGGTTAGTCAAATGAGTATAAACAGGTCAAATAAGATGCTTGGAGACTTAGGACATCACAGGATGGGCATAGATTCCCAAAAAAGGAAGCAAAACAATTAAATGGTAGATGATTGTCCCCAGAGAAAACACACTTCAGCTAGGAAGAATCTGCACCAGATGTCCTGGTCTCCACCCCCCTGAGTGCCTCTCTGACATAAACACAATATAACCCTTTGGATTCCAAGGCACTATAAGAACCACATAAATATTTGAAATAACAAGAATTTCCTTTATATGCAATTATTTAAGTGAATGTAGATGAATCCTTACACAGATGACCACTATAAACATGGAACATGCCTTGCTGTTTACAGTGATACATTAAACCCTCTTAGATGAAAAGGCTGATAACCATTAACTGAAATCCAATAGTAACTGTGGTAGGTTGAATAACACCCTCAAAATGTTCACTTCCTAACCCCTAGAACCTGTGAATATGTTACCTCACATCTAAGGACTTTTGTTAAAATGAAGAACTTGAGATGGAGAGATTATTCTAGATTATCCAGGCAGGGCCAATGCAATTACAAAGGTCCTTAAATTTGTAAAAGGGAAGCAAAAGAGAGGGTCAGAGTGATACCATATGACAAGGACTTGACTAGTGGTTCTTGGCATTGAAGATGGAAGAAAGAGGCCATGAGCTAAGGACTCTGGAAACATCAAAGAAATAGTCCTCCCCAGAAGAACACAGCTGACATCTTGCTTCTAGCCCACTGAAGCCAGTACTGGATATTGGACTTAGAGCCACCAGATAAATTTGCATTGCTTTAGCCATTAAGATTGTGGTAACTTTTTACAGCAACCACAGAAAACTCTTTACACTGTCTAGTCTGAATATGGCAAACAGTTAAGAAGGCTGTGTCATGTTACTTTCACCAGTGACGATGAATGTCTACTAATTGAAATACTGATCTCCAAGCTTTGCAGTTACACATCAGAAATGTATTTAACAAAAAAATAGAGGGCCCATGCAGGGAACCTCTGCTGCTGCTGCTAAGTCGCTTCAGTCGTGTCCGACTCTGTGCGACCCCATAGACGGCAGCCCACCAGGCTTCCCCGTTCCTGGGATTCTCCAGGCAAGAACACTGGAGTGGGGTGCCATTTCCTTCTCCAAGGGAACCTCTAGCTTACTTTAAAAATATAAAGCCTTGGACTTCTCCTTTCCAGGCGTATTTCTTCAATGTCAATGAATTGTCAGGAAAGTTTTCCACAGGACTTACAGCAAGTTCCACATTAACAAATGCAAAAGCAAAACAACAAAGTACACCTCTGCTAAAGAGTTAATTGATAACTTCAGAAGCATTGTATTAAAAAGTTCCCAAGCCTGTTATTCTGTAATTGATATAGCCCATTTCACTTCCTGTTCTATTATAACCCTTGTTTTGTAACCATACAATTCTCACTACAACACATAAATCCCTTGACTGTAAAATTAACCCCATTAAAAAAAAATAAACCACCACCTAAAGGTGTTTTAATTTCTAAAGATACTTGTAAGTTGCTTAACTGAATAAGAAAAAAAACAGAGGGCTTAATTGTCAAAAATGTGGACAAAACCAAATTGCTACATTAAAATATAAGCATCAAGTTCACATTAAGTTATTTATTGAACTGAAGATGACATTTGTTTTAACTACAAAGTCCTCCATTATTTTATATCATCAACACATAGTTATGAGACCTATTTGAAGAGTGAATAGAAATACAAAAATGTCTCTTCCTCCATCCTGATGAAAAACAACAAACATATATATATATATATGATTTTATAGTTAGCTTGTGAAGCTAAAATCTTATGAGTTACATATACTTTCTAAATTAAGAATGACAATAGAGCTAAGATTAATTTCTCTTTCTGGGCATGTAAAATGAAGATAGCATAAAATTGCTCATCAAACTAATAAATCTGGAATTTTTTTTAATTTAAGGGTTCTAAGATAACATTTCTATTATGTTTTCAGTTCACTGAATCAAGTGACAAATATAAAGCTCATTGTACTATGTATTTTTACAAACGCTTTCACCTGATCTAAATTTATGTGATGAAAATGGTCTGTTTTCTTTTTCAATATATGAACTTTAAAATGATGCAAAGAATTCACATGAAAACCCTTCCCTAAATTGTGTATCCAGAAACATGTATGGAATAGTGATTTTAAATCAGATACCATATCTAAGATTGTAAACACTCTAAAGAATTAAATCAAGTGTGTAAATAATCATTAATTTTTGCCCTAGTTATAGCAAAGAAAAAAATGTACAGCTCTATCAATATAAAAAGATATCACAGAAGAGTTCACATCTTATACATATACCAAACAACTAATTAAAGAATACCGTATTCTAAAAGAATTATTCTTAGGTCAAAATTTAGTAGTCCAGAAATTGTCAACAAGGAAGCTAACTGATGATGACCTGTCATTTGCTAGAAGGTGTGACTGTTTATTTACACAAGAGAATTGGTACATTTTGCTTACCATTTCTTAAAATTTTAAAAGAAGATTAGGGTAATTGAATTGGATCAAGTCAATCTGCAGTTTCAAGAGAATACTAGTTTGATCAATTATTTGAAACCATAAAAATATTTTTCAAACAAGCACATACAATGGACAATAAAAGAAATGACAGAATTAAGAAATTTTAATTATGACTATTTCTATACCTTGGAAAAGTATACAGAGGGAAATTCCCAGAGAGCACTAAAAAGAGAAAAACCTACTAAAAAATTCTGAAAGTCTGTTCTGTGCCCAATCTCTAAGATCAAGTCACCAATTAATTAACATTGAGGAACTATTAAGATGTGAGGTTCCTTTGTGGACCTCACCTTTTCCCCACTTTCTAGAGCCTTCCATTTGTGCACAGTTTATATATTCTTATTCAATATACATTATTTTTCTAATTATATTGAAGTATATTTGATTTACAGTGTTGTGTTAATTTTTTCAATACAGTGGTACAGCAAAGCGACTCACTTCATATATACATATATACACACACACATATATATATGTATATATCCTTTTCATGTTCTTTTTTTCCATTATGATTTATCACAGGATATTGAATACAGTTCCCTGTGCTACACAGTAGGACCTTGTTGTTTATCAGTCCTAAATATACTAGTTTCCATCTACTAATCCCAAGCTCCTAATCCTTCCTTCCCTCACCTCACCTCCCCGTTGGCAACCAGAAGTCTGCTCTCTATGTCTTTGAGACTATTTCTTCAACATATACCATTAAACCAAATTTTTACCCTGATTCTTCTAATATGACTTGAATATTGTTTTAATCTTCAATAATAAAGGGTTCTTGGACCATGTTTTTAGAGAATATATTTTAATTTCTCTCTCAAAATCCACCTTAAATCTTTTGAAAGATATGACTTTTATTCTGGAGGAGGAAAAAATAAAACAACTGAGTCTTTAGGGTCCAGTAAATTAAAATTGGCAGGTTGATTTCAGTCTTAGTATCATAGTTTTGGCTTTTCCACTGTCCTATCTGCTGTGAAGATGCTCAATCACAAGAATTCTAATGGCCATCGATACCTCCCTTGTAACCACAAGGGCTCAAGTGAACGCTTTCCATCTTCAACAACTGACACAGTGTCAACATCTGCTTCCAATGAAGTTGTTTCTTTTTTCTCAAGTCAAATAAATCTGCTGACTGAGACTGTAAAGGGTTTTTTTTTTTTTTTCCTCCTCTTTTCATGCGGAAAAATTTTTTTCCACCATATTTTGCAATTTTTCCTCCAAGTTGAAAAAACGGATAACTTCAAAGGAGACGTTTTTAATCTAGGTGCTAAGAAAGCCCAAAATATAATAAAAAAAATAAAAACTTTGGTAATTTCATGCAAATGTCACTTTCATTTTGGAGACAGTAATCACAGGGTTCTGGATGAATATAAGTCTGAAGTTAAGAAAACTCAAGAGTTGGACCTACATACCACTAAGAAGTTAATTTATTTTCTTTCATAAACAGCACATTAAAATGTCAGAAATAATTAAGAAATTTACATTTTATTGTCAACATCTAGTAGAAGACAAAGATTCTCTTGCAACAATTTCTTACATAAAAGCACAGCTGTATATCAATTTGCTATAGATATGGGTGTGTAAAGAAAAGGGACACTTGGGAGCTCAATTTGATGATTTACTTACTCAACTGACAGATACTTGAGGAATCTGTCATTAACTGAATGTCTACTATGAGCCATATTATTGAGTGTATATATATGTGTGTGTGTGTGTATGTGTGTAATATAATTTCCAACCTTCCTAGCCTGCCAGTTAGGTATTATTATCCTACTTTACTCATGAGATAAATAAATGAAGCCCCAAAACACACATCTAATTGTGGCTGAGCCAGAATTCAGAAAATGACCTAATGTCCAAGTCAATTTTTGCTCACTGATTCATTGCTTCTCTATTCATCCTCCAGTCAGAATTGTAACATAAATACTGTCCTTTTCTACTGCTTTGTGTCACTGACCCATTTTCTTAATTTGGCATATATTATGTAACCAAGGGCTACTCAGTAAGGGACAGAATGCAGTTTCTTAAAATATAGTATCTGATTGCTATTTGCATAATAAATAAGGAGCTTCATGAGGGCACATTTTATGCCAGTGCCTGGAATTGTGGGTTTTTTTAAAGGTTGTTACAACATAAAAGAAATTAATTCCTCAGTTACTTGCAATCCACTTGTTCTCATGGCAAAATGTAGAGCAATCCCCATTATTTTTTGCTTAAAATATTAATGCACATAACTTTAAGGGAAAGAGAGGGGAGAAAAATTAAACGGGAAAGTTAAGAAGGGACTGTTAACCTTATTAAGATGAAACATTGATTTTTAAACATTTAGAGGTGCTTTTCAATTAAATAGTGAGGAACCAAATAACCTGTTAGGATCTAACTAGTCACTATTTTATTGTTCCTCAGATAATGATAGTTTAGTGGTCAAAGCATAGATTAGATGGAAAATCAATGAGATAATTTCCTAGGGTCTAGCTCACAGATCTTTAGAAAGCCTGAATAAAGACTAATTTGAAAAATAACCAAAAGAGGAGTGTTTCCAAATGAAACTGAAGAGGGAAATGGTAGCCCTCAATAACACAGTCCGGAAACCTCCAAGACTACTGTATCTTTTTGGTGGGAGAAAATCCATCCAACGAATGATAACATTTTAAGCTTAAACTCAGACTACCATACTAAATTACAACTTATCCCTTGTATGACATCCCGTGGTTATGGTACTATAATGGTAACAAAGGCATGCCAATCACAGAGACACACCCATTTTTCTTTGACTTAGATTTTGATCCATTTCTTGCATATGCAAGGATCCAGTCTTTGCAAAGTGTCAACACCACCTGGGCCTGTTTTCAATGGGGAATCTTATTCACAAATCTCTCCTGTGTACAGCAGAATTTAGGTCCCTAACTTTTCTTGGGTCCTCAGAGCCGAGGAATATTTTACAAGATAGCTACCAGGGATGGCACAGGGCACAGTGTCACCCTAAATTTAGGGTGAAGCTATCTGTCAGCTCTCTCTCCTTCAACTCAATTCACTAGAGAGTAAAGAAAGAAGCAGAGAGTTGACATATTTCTTCTCAAAATTGGGAAAATCCAATTGAGTGATCTGAATAAACTGGAATACCACACAATTCTAAGAGAAACTGCACAGTTACCAGGTTCCAAGGGAAGAAGAGAAAAATAAATCATCCCCACCCATGGGATGGCTGCTACACTGGCCTTTGAGAATTCAGGAGGATACAAAATAACACCAATTTTAAAGATGCATTAAACCTTGTGCTACACAGATAAAGGCACAGTACAAATACAAAATTGAACTGAAGTTGCTCAGTCGTGTCTGACTTTTTGTGATCCCATTGACTGTAGCCTACCAGGCTCCTCAGCCCATGGAATTTTCCAGACAAGAGTACTGGAGTGGGTTGCCATTTCCGTCTCCAGGGGATCTTCCCAACCCAGGGATCGAACCCCAGGTCTCCTGTACTGCAGGCAGACGCTTTACCGTCTGAGCCACCAGGGAAGCCAACTGCAGATCAAAATGCCAATAATTTAATCGAGCCACTCCCTAGAAATCTAAGCTTATATCATTAGTAAATCATTAGTAAGTGGACGATTCCTTAAGTTTGGACCTCACATTAGGTAAATGTGTATACCGTGTTAAACAGAGTCTGGTTAAGAAGAAATATAGTGATGAAAATACAAGAGAGGGCATAAATTTATAACTAATAAGATGCACCCACCAGGAAAGAAGAGTATGGCACAAAAGGGAAATATTTGAAAACGATCTGTGAGAATTTTGCCTAGCTATGCAGACTGTGTTGTTCTTATAGTTAAAATGTTCATAGATATGTTATCCTATTTAAGATGGAAAATGATATTTCACTAAACATTTAATTTCATATGGATGAGGACAGGGATGGGAAAAATTTGAGAAACATTGTTAACAAACTAAAACATCTATGTAACACTACTTTTTTAACATGACCCAACTCTGGAAGCATCTGAAAGAATGGACTTTATATTGAAAGTTCTTAAAATGTCAATAACTGCTATTTGATAACCTTAATCTTTTCCTAATTGTATTTTAATGATTATCCCAACTTTTTCTTATTTAGATCCTGAAGGGCATGTCAAGTTGAATCCTGAGTCCCCAGCAATAAATTTCAAACAATAAATTGCTAATTTATTAAATTAATTTCAGTAATTATAGTATAAAAATTTATCTTGCCCCCAATTTTTTTCTTAAAAAGAATCAGATCAATTAAAACCAGAATTAAACAAATAAGACTCACCAAAACCTGTTTAAAACAATACACATGCAATACATTATCCTTCAACTTATAATGATGGATAAAACTCTCAGAAACAGCCACTGAGTGAAAGGGTTTGTCATGTGTCTGGTACTTTCCCAAATAGAATCCTTTCAAACTACCTTCAGGAAAAACTCACTTAAAATATGACTAAAATTGTCATAAATGAATAATTATAAACAAGAAAAATAAGTCACTGGCACTCAAAGATAGCATGGTTAAATGCTTTTTTTTTTTTTTTCCCAGTAGTTGGTTGTAAATTCTGGTTCCATTTTATCAAAGTTGGATGGACTACAAAGATAATTATATACTTCAGGCAAACTCTCCATCTGATTCAAAGTTTATGAAAACTTTCTTAGTCAACCTCCAAGCAATCTTTGGGAGAAATCAAAGTAATGAATAGCTTTTCTTTAGTGTGATCATTAAAAAACTTCCTTTTCAAGCTACACATGTAACTCAGAGCTAAGTAAGCTATCATGGAAGTAACTCTTCACTGAGACTTAATGTAAAACAGTACTATACTGGCTTGGCTATGGTGCTACTTTTGCAAAAAGGAGAAACTATCAAACATTTGAGGTAACTTAGAGCACAGAGCATATCACAGACATCTTAGAGACAAGCATTTTAAACACTTTAGCCAGTGCTTCTCTGAGAGCAAGTTCTTTAAACAGAACTTAACAATTTTTACAATATTAAAAAAAATCCCTCAAAAATAGCCCATCAATGCTAAATCAAACTTCCTGTATTTTTACAAAAATAGAAGAACATAGAAATACAAAATTGTGTTCCTGAAAGAATGAACATTTTCATTGTGGTTCATCTTTTCCTGACAAGGTAACTTGTTCAAAAAGAAGGGAAAAAAAAAAAAAAGTCAAACCAAAAATTAAACCATGTATTGATAAAAGCAAGACAAAAAGAAAAAGAGAGAGAGTTGCACAGTTGGCAAAGGCTCAGATGAGGGAAAGAAATAAACAAAAATGCTTTTCTTCAATGTCTAGGACTCATTCTGCTTTCCCAAGAAAAGGCTCCAAACCAAAGTCAGCTGGAGAGCACTTTCTCTTTTCCTTCCACATCTAACATGTCCCACTGCAGAATGACAGTCCCTGGCAGCATCTTTTCCCAGTGGGACCATGGATTCATGCTCCAATTTAACTTGATAATACTGTGTGTTTCAGTACCACGGTGACTCCTTGCCCTTGTCTTGATGCTGTAGACCTAGAAAAGGTGTGAGAAATAGAAAAGTATCAATACGTGTAGCACTTGAGAATAGGCATTCTCTACAATGCACTAGAGATACAGAAACCAAAGTGACAACTGAGCTCACAAGTTTCAAAAAGCCAACCAAAAGTCTAGACTGGAGCAGTGCTATTAGCACAGTACGCATTCTTTACGGTGGCTTTTATCTTACTGGAGTAGGTATGAATAATAAATAATATGAATGAAGCTTTCTTATTTCTAATCTCAAAAGGAACTGACATGGGAAAACAATGATACAACTGATCTCTAGGGCATATTTAGGCAGAGTTTCAGTTACCACTTTTCAGCAAACATCAGATGATACTTTTGGACTGAAGCAGTGAACTACATTTACTTATTTTTATTGCCTCCTCTTTCAGAAAATATTTGTGTGTGCGCATTCAGTCGTGTCCAGCTCTTTGTGATCCCCATCGACTGTCGTCCGCTAGGCTCCTCTGTTCATGGAATTCTTCAGGCAAGAATACCGGAGTGGGTAGCTATTTCCTTCTCCGGGGGATCTTCGCAAGCCAGGGATCGAACCCGGGTCTCTCACATTGTGAGCAGATTCTTTACCATTTGAGCCACCAGAGAAGCCCCACTAAAGCATCTGTAGTGGTTTCATTTCTTGTCGTTCAACTTGTCAAATAATTGTGTAAAGCAATGGATGTCATTACAAAACAGTTACAATTAGTCAGTCATCATGGGAGTCATTAAGACACTATACTAAACAAATTACATAAAAGGGAAAAGAACGAGAAGGAGTCAAAGAAGCAGCTCATAGAACCACAAGGCACGATCTTTGGTTTTATAGCATTTGTATACTGGGAAAAAGCACCTCTTTCTGAATGCCAAATGATTAGTGCCATCTGAAGTTTTATCTCGTGTACTAGCATTATGTTTAGACAGAGAGGCCACAGTTTCCCTTTCCCATTTCAAAAGAAGAGGAGGAGAAAGAAAAAAATAAAAAGGATCTGGGGCATATCAACTCACTCTAAGTTTGCTTTATTCATTTTCAAATAATTTTGTGGTCAGAATAATTTGCAACCTGACAAAGTCTCCGCTGGGTGACTTTTATAATCTAAACCACCTTAACCGACAATCTGCTGACTGCATAAATATTTTTTTCATTATTAAAACGTCTCATCTTCTGTATGACTCAGTATTTTCCACACTTGAAGACCCCATCAATCTATAGAATGTCAGCACCGCAAGTCATGAATAGTGTTGGAATCATCAAGTAGTTTGAGTGTCTTTTTTCCTTCTTAAATAAAAGCAATTCTTAGTTTGCAAAGAGACATGACTCCACCAAAATCACGTTAGCCTTTTTCTGTGGACAAGGATTATGTTACTTAACACAGTCCTAAATATTCTAATCAGAGTTAATGGTGGGACTAATTCTCGCTCTTCAACTGTGTTTCCAAGTCTGCATGACTCCAAAGCAAACCTTAAAAAAATCAATTCACCTATGGCCTACAACATATTAAATGGCTTATGTTGTCCTTTTGGCTTAATTTCTTCTCAGTGATGAGACATAAATACAACTTCTCCTTTGATTACCAGGTATCCATACCTATAAATTTCAAAGTCAGTATAAAGAAAAGGAACAATCACAGACAAAAGACTCTACTACTAGTAAGTTGTAACAGGGATATGATTTTTCTTGTTAAACACTTGTTGAAGGAAGATTAAAATATTTAAGAATCTGTCAATACACTTAGTTTTCCCAGTGGTGAAAGGAGACAAAATCATTAACCCATGATTCTTAATGTGGTCTTGTTGTTGTTCAGTCACTAAGACATGTCCCACTCTTTGTAACCCCATGAACTGTAGCATGCCAGAATCCTCTGTCCTCCACAATCTCCTGGAGTTTGTTCAAATTCATGTCCATTGAGTCAGTGATGCTATCTAACTATATCATCCTCTGCCACTCCGCTTCTCCTTTGCCTTCAATCTTTCCCAACACCCAAGTCTATTCCAATGAGTCAGCTCTTCACATCAGGTGGCCAAACTATTGGAGTTTTAGCTTTAGCACCAATCCTTCCAATCAATTTTCAGAGTAGATTTCCCTTAGCATTGACTGGTTTGATCTCCTTGCAGTCCAAGGGACTCTCAAGAGTCATCTCCAACACCACAGTTCAAAAGTGTCAATTCTTCAGTGCTCAGCCTTCTTTGTGGTCCAGTTTTCACATTCATACATGACTTCTGTAAAAACCATACTTTTGACTGTACAGATCTTTGTTGGCAAAGTGATGTATTTCTTTTTAATATGCTGTCTAGGCTTTTTCATAGCTTTCCTTCCAAGGAGCAACGGTCTTTTGATTTCATGACTGCAGTCACTGTCCACAGTGATTTTGTGCTCCAGTTGCTTTAGTCATGTCCAACTCTTTGCAACACTATGGGCTATCAGCTACCAGGCTCCTCCGTCCATAGGATTCTCCAGGCAAGAATTCTGGAGGGAGTTGTCATGCCCTCCTCCAGGGGATACTCCCAACCCAGGGATCAAACTCAAGAATTCTGTGTCTCCTGCACTGCAGGTGGATTCTTACTGCTGAGCCACCAGGGAAGCCCCCACAGTGATTTTAGAGCCCAAGAAAGGAAAACCTGTCTACTTTTCCCCCTTCCATTTGCCACAAAGTGATGGGACTGGATGCATATATCTTTAATCCATGATCCTTACATGAGCTACAGATACTTGGGGATTCCCCAAATTTTCTTACAAGAACATAAAATCCACTCTGCTATTATTTTGCTACTATTCAGGCTTTTTGTTTTTTTTGTTTTTTTGTTTTTTTTGCTTCTCACTCCTCAAACTCAAACCTATATGAAATTAGTTTATAATACATTTTGAAATCTACTTACTGGCTTGCTGAAATCACTCAGGTTTATCTCTTGTTATTAGTAACTCAGTTTTAGGTTTATTATTTACTCTGTGATATTTTCAGTGAAAGTAAAATAAACATTATAATGATAATGGTAGCACACACTTTCTTAGGGCTGAACACACTAGATATTGTTCTATTTTATGTGAAATATCTCATTTAATCCTTTCAATCATGTGAGAGATATATATATATATATAATGTATATATATATATTCATTTTACAAATGAGAAAATTGAGAGTAAGCGAGGTTATGCCAACTCTTATGTGGTAGAACCAGGACTGAATGTTGGAGGTTTGATTTCAGAGTCAATAGTTTTAACCACAATGTATATGGCTCCCCTTTTTTTTTTTCCAGATTTTATTTTACTTTACAATACTGTATTGGTTCTGCCACACATCAACATGAATCCACCACGGGTGTATGGCTCCCCTTTTGTGGATTATCTTGTCTGTAGGCTGTGACACCAGCCTCTATTCTTGGAATTCCCAGAGTCAAAATCCTTTCATTAAATCAATTCAAAGAAAAGTCAATACATTTTAAATATTGATTTTTGCACTATTTAGAAACACCCTGATTTATCAGAACTGATACCAGTGTTAATAAAATAACTCTGTGTTTTTTTAAAACTATACTTTTGCAAAGCGTTTCTAAGTCACAGAAGATGATTGCATAGTAGTTTGTTATACTTCAGATCATGTAATAGGACATGTTTTATGAATAGATGTGTAACCATTCCTCCCTGCCCCCACCCAAATAAACTGCCACAGTATGAAAACTGGAGACGTAGGGTGGCCATCTAACACATGAGGTGTTTGTCAGAAATGGGCCCAAAGAACAAAGACATCACACTGTTCGCTTCAGAGTTTGAGAGTCTGAGATCAAGTCACGAGAAAAACCTGAAAGAAAACAAGCCCACAGACCCAGTTCCTCGCTTCAGTTCCAATACCACCACCACTTGACCATCAAAAGAAAACAGAAAATCCAAATCCAGGAACAGAGCAACAGAAGTACAAACATAGGAAAGACGCACTGAATACTTGGGAGTGGGAAAGAAGTTTCGGTTAAAAGAGATCATATTAGGACTTCCGCTCAAAATTTGAAGAATCTGACTATGTAACAAGGCACTGTAACTCATTTACTAGCTGAAATTTTTGGGAGCCTATTGCTTCACAGATTTCTTCTCTTCCAATAAGCCTCTAGGAATAAGGAAGTGGAGACGGCAGCAAGGTGTGCCTAAGCAGAGAAAGCCTAGAACCTTCCCCCTCCCTTGTTTTCCTTCAAGTCCTAGGTGTCTGATGAAAAGATCTTAAATTTCTCATGCGCTCCTCAAACAAGGATACAGAAGTTGCTTCAGAGAGATTTCTGGCAGGCCTGCCTCTTTATCCCATAGCTGTGATATGGGTACCCCGTGGCAGATAAAATGATATGAGCCACCCTAGCTGAGCACCTCAGAGGCATCACAAACTTTAGGAAGCTGAATGAAGTAGTCATCAGTGGAGCTCTGTGTGGGGAATGCACAGAGAAATGGTGGGGGAGGCGATATGTTTGCAAACAAAAGCAAGATAGGAAGGAAATGACAAAGCTAAGAAGCAGACAGCAACCACTTAATCAACAATGTTCAGGATATGACTAACTGGGAAAACAGAGGCAGTCCCTAGGGAGAGAATGAGGGAGGCATCTGGGAAGAGGGTTCAACTAGAAGTAGGGCAGTGTTTTAAACTGAGGAATGAAGAAACCATTGGGCTGGACTACAAATACTCGGAATTGGTGAAGTCATTATAGCACAGGGAACTATAATCAATATCCTCTGATAAACCATAATGGAAATGAATATGAAAAAGAACGTATATACAACTTAGTCACTTTGCTGTATAGCAGAAATTAACAACACTGTAAATCAACTATACTAGAATAAAATGAATTTAGAGAAAATGAATTGAAAAGCTAAATTTTCTGCTATTGGGTAGAAGTAAATAATAAACTGGCTTACTGAAAATGCTATACTCCAGCACATCTGAGTTTCAGGACCATGTGATCATCAGTCATATCCACTAGAAAAGCATACCCTACTTCTAAAGAAGAATAATCCCTTGACAACATCACTATCACTCTTAAGTAACTTTTAATATGATTCCAATTAATTTTATTGCTAGAGATAAAAGAAGTAATGTGGTAACCATGCACTGGTGAATATGCTGTTGATAAAAAGAGAAGAAAAATAGGAACATAAAACCTGGATGTGCAGGTGGAATATTTAATGACTGAAAAGAAAAGAAAATACTTAAATGAAATACTTAGTTTCATAGATATTGAGTCTAGAAAACCCCTGTGGATCAGAATGCTTGATACTATATTAAAAGATGCTGGTGGTTTATTTCTACATTTAAAACAGGAATACCTGCTTCATCCTTGCTTTAACAGAGAAAAGCCATAATTGTCACAAATCTAAATATACACAACGCTGTATTGGCTGCTATATCAAAATACCCAGCGTTCGCCAACAGCATAACATCTGACACCAACACACTGCCAAATGATAACAAACTACGTGATGTGAGAGACAGTCACGTTATCTTCTTCTACTTTATAAAATTATCACTGATAATTATCATACAACTGCATTTGTTTGAGCACCTGGGCAATCAGTTTAAATGCTAATGAAGAACGTTTAAATAAGATCTAAATGGGGGTAGTACCTTAACACTAACGAAGGGGTAAAAATAAGAGTGGAAGGCTATTTAATTTGGGAACTGATTTCATTACAGGTAAATATCAAGCTAGATCATGTTTAAGCATCAGGAAGAATTCCCTTCATTTGTTTTTAAAACTTCAAAAAAAAACCCTCAAAATATCATAGATTTGTTGTTTAAAGATCAAGTTATGAAGTATTTAGAAAGTAAAAGTTCTATATAATGTACTCCGTCATCACACAGCTTGCTAAGTATACTTCAGATGTACATACATACACCACTGTTTATCCTATGTGACAACGATGCTTATTTCACCAGCAATATTGACTTGCAAAACCATTTCATGTCAGTATATGTCGATCAACTCTTTTGAAGAATATTAATTCTTCAATATGCACAATATTCATTCTTCCCTGTACCATAAATTACTCAATTCTATATAGATATGCATCGTTTGAATACACACACTGTGGTGTGTATATAAAAATATATTTGTTACTTATGTGAATATTTTGGTAGGTAAGATAGCTTCCTGAAAATACATTTGTATAATCACTGAACCCAAGTGTATAAATATATTTATACTTACATAGTTCATGGTGAGTGGCAAATGTTTCAGGTAGTTTGCATCAATATTCATATTTTTACTATTATCATTATAAATTCAATGTATCTAATTGTTTCAATTTGCATTTCTTTCAGTTCTTGTGAAGCTGAACATTATGTGATTTAGTATTTCTTCCTGTGTTTTATCTTTTAGCTGACTATCTATGCTTTGATTAATAACAAAATAATTTCCTCACTGACTTCTAAATGCCTTTTGTATATTAGTATTTTTTTTCATGTATCACACCCAATTTTGGCCAATTTAATGAGTACTAAATACCTCCATACTTACTACCTAAACTTTGGACAATAATTATTTTAAAAGTCATCACAAACAAGAATGTATTCTTGAAACAGACCAAAGATTAAATTTATTGTTAAACTGAATTACAATTATCCATGTATCATTACAACTCTTACATACTAAAACAATGACAAAAGATACCTAACTATGAATGCATAATCATTTATTAGCAGAGGGAGCATTCTCAGTATGTGGAGGTATCTTCCTGGGTACATTTAGAATTGTCTTAAAATGTCCATGTAGTACTCTTGTCAGAAACAATGAGGTGAAAGCTGTCTAAACCTGTCAAATATCTTTAATTCAGATTCAAAAGAGAAGGAGAAATTTAAAGCCCATTGAACTTGATGTTACTGGTAGACTATAATTTACTATATTATTGGAAGAAGCATGGGACCCATACACCTGAGGCCAAGATTGCAGGTGACTAGCAGTTCAGTGGCCAGGTGTCTCCCTCTGCTCCTGGCCCAAGCCGCAAGCACTCTTAGTCTGTCTGCTCTCTCAGAACCCTCCTCCCTCCAAAACCACAAATTTGTGCACTGACTCTCCAGCTTTTGCCCTTACCGATATCCACTTCCTCAGATTCCTGTACTTTAAATGCTCAGCTAGGAGGGAACTGGCAAGTACTTTAAGCATCAGGATATGTAACTACAAATCTGAACTAGTCATTCTACAACTGACCTTTTGGACAATATAAAATACAAATCATAGAGTTGATAGTTCTTTTGTTATTGTTGTTCTTTGTGTTTTTTTTTTAATTTTTATTGGAGTATAGTCCGCTGGATCATGGAAAAAGCAAGAGAGTTCCAGAAAAACATCTATTTCTGCTTTATTGACTATGCCAAAGCCTTTGACTGTGTGGATCACAATAAACTGTGTAACATTCTGAGAGAGATGGGACTACCAGACCACCTGACCTGCCTCTTGAGAAACCTGTATGCAGGTCAGGAAGCAACAGTTAGAACTGGACATGGAACAACAGACTGGTTCCAAATAGGAAAAGGAGTACGTCAAGGCTGTATATTGTCACCCTGCTTATTTAACTTCTATGCAGATTACATCATGAGAAATGCTGGGCTGGAAGAAACACAAGCTGGAATCAAGATTTCTGGGGAAATATCAACAACCTCAGATATGCAGACGACACCACCCTTATGGCAGAAAGTGAAGAGGAACTAAAAAGCCTCTTGATCAAAGTGAAAGAGGAGTGTGAAAAAGTTGGCTTAAAGCTCAACATTCAGAAAACGAAGATCATGGCATCCGGTCCCATCACTCCATGGGAAATAGATGGAAAAACAGTGGAAACAGTGCCAGACTTTATTTTTGGGGGCTCCAAAATCACTGCAGATGGTGACTGCAGCCATGAAATTAAAAGACACTTACTCCTTGGAAGAAAAGTTATGACCAACCTAGATAGCATATTCAAAAGCAGAGACATTACTTTGCCAACTAAGGTCCGTCTAGTCAAGGCTATGGTTTTTCCAGTAGTCATGTAAGGATGTGAGAGTTGGACTGTGAAGAAAGGTGAGTGCCGAAGAATTGATGCTTTTGAAATGTGGTGTTGGAGAAGACTCTTGAGAGTCGCTTGGACTGCAAGGAGATCCAACCAGTCCATTCTGAAGGAGATCAGCCCTGGGATTTCATTGGAAGGAATGATGCTAAAGCTGAAACTCCAATACTTTGGCCACCTCATGCAAAGAGTTGACTCATTGGAAAAGACTTTGATGCTGGGAGGGATTGGGGAAAGGAGGAGAAGGGGATGACAGAGGATGAGATGGCTGGATGGCATCACCGACTCAATGGAAGTGAGTCTGAGTGAACTCCGGGAGTTGGTGATGGACAGGGAGGCCTGGCGTGCTGCGATTCATGGGGTCACAAACAGTCGGACACAACTGAGCGACTGAACTAAACTGATAGTTGCTTTGCCATGTTGTATTAGCTTCTGCTGTTCAGCAAGTGAATCAGGTATACATATACGTTGTCCACTGTTTTTTGAATTTCCTTTCCATTTAGGTCACCACAGAGCACTCAGTAGTTTTTGATCATAGCAGCAATTTACCATGCTCAAAACATGAACGTCAGTGTGATAACCTCTTGGCTGAGAGAAGCTGGGGCCCAGAAAGTGCAATATGGTGTGTAGACACTGCTCACCAAGTCAGTGACCTCAATTTCAAAAGCAGATAAAAAGTAACTTTGAAGATAGAGACAAAGAATAAAGGAAAAAAGGAATGGGGAAGAGTGAAATAAAATACCTTCTATAATTTCTTCTACAGACTTTCCCTCAGAACTGGAGAGGAACAAGACCAAAAAAGAAAAAAAAAAAAAAAAAAAGGACAGAAACGCCTGGATCATTTATTGTAACTGAAACCACAAGTTATAATACTCTCAAGAGATTCTAAGTATCCAGACATCTGCTGGATAACAAATGCAGCCAAACATGCATCTTTAAAAAGGTTTCTAGGTTATGCAGTGACAGCTTTATGATCCAGAAAATAGATAATCCAACCAGAGGCAGAGGTAATCTGGATCCACTGCTCATCCATAAAACCTTAATTAAGGACACATCAGCACAAGTGTTCTACCTGAAACTATGAGTTAGTTAAGGACTCTCACATTTTAACTGCAGAAGTACAATGTATCTTTTATGCCTACTTAGTTAAGTAATAATTCTCCCCATTAAATCAAACCATATTGGAAAATATTCAGTAAGAATGAGACATGTTGCATATAGATCAATTCTTCACTGACATCAGTAATTTTTCATCTCACTTCTCTGTGACATGAACACAAGCGTGCTCTCTGACATATTCCAGAAACTTCTGTCCAATCCAAGCATACATAAATAGGGTTTCAATGACTGTGAAGATGCTAAGTGTCATCTGATAGTGCTCAAACAAGGCAGCTATGAAAATAAGCATTATAACACATGCTTGTGGTCAACAAAAATTAAATCCCTAGTATATCAGGCTGTAACCAAACAAACAAACAAACAAAAAATGGCATATTTGGGCCTCTCATCAGTCTCTTGCAAGAATTTTTCTGGTCATCTTTTTGCCAAGGAATTCAGAACATGTTGGCCACAGACAACTGTTTGTGAAACATTATATTGTTGATAAATAAAATAAGAGAAAAGTTAGCCAGAAAGTGAATAAAAACAACTTGTCAATTCACCAGCCACATAAAATTTTGTATAGAATCTTTGTAGGCGATTTCAAAGTTAATGTAAAATTGCCTGGATACAAGTTATGAAACAGATTTTGTCATAGGAGCTGTTTCTTTTAGATGTACTGCTATATGTGATACAGTAAATAGGAAAGCAGTACTGAAAAGATAATTTGCTGATATGAAATATGCTGACCACTGAAACAAGCCTTTTAATGCTTAGAGTGGTTATTTATTTGGAATCACGTGATAATTAAACAGTTTTTCAATCTCTATAGCTCCCCTCCTAGGCAAGCAAATAAGCTTCTCTTGGGAAGACCCTGTATACTTTGACAAAATCGCCAATCCCAATGACAAGGAGTTGATGACAACTCCTTCAACAAAACAAAAGAAAATTGTGCAGCCCACATTTTAGCTACCCATAGAAACTTGTTCATAAAACTAATACTAGAATGGAAAAAGAACACATTTTAGCTCACAACTGTTGGAGATAGCAAATATTTTATTAACGGAGTTTTGGTGAATTTAACTACATGCATAGTCTAACTTCCTTGTTCTGCACACAAAATTTCCTTTCAATCTATGAGTGACAAGAACATCCCAACAATCCATAATCATAGTGAGTAGGATATATTTTTTAGTAATCTCTGATGACATCACCCTTATTGCAGAAAGTGAAGAAGAACTAAAGAGCCTCTTGATGAAAGTGAAAGGGGAGAGTGAAAAAGTTGGCTTAAAGCTCAATATTCAGAAAACTAACATCATGGCATCCAGTCCCATCACTTCATAGCAAATAGATGGGGAAACAGTGGAAACAGTGGCAGACTTTATTTTGAGGGGTTCCAAAATCAGATGGTGACTTGCAGCCATGAAATTAAAAGATGCTTACTCCTTGGAACGAAAGTTATGACCAATCTAGACAGCATTTTAAAAAGCAGAGACATTACTTTGCCAACAAAGGTCTGTCTAGTCAAGGCTATGGTTTTTCCAGTAGTCACGTATGGATGTGAGAGTTGGAATATTAAGAAAGCTGATCGCTGAAGAATTGATGCTTTTGAACTGTGGTGTTGGAGAAGACGCTTGAAAGTTCCTTGGACTGCAAGGAGATCCAACCAGTTCATCCTAAAGGAAATCAGTCCTGAATATTCATTGGGATATTCACTGAAGCTGAAACTTCAATACTTTGGCCACCTGATGCAAAGAGCTGACTCATTTGAAAAGACCCTGATGCTGGTAAAGATTGAAGGCAGGAGGAGAAGGGGATGAGAGAAGATGAGATAGTTAGATGGCATCATTGACTCAATGGACATGAGTTTGAGTAAACTCCGGGAGTTGGTGATGGACAGGGAGGCCTGGTGTGCTGCAGTCTGTGGGGTCACAAAGAGTCAGACATTACTGAGCAACTGAATTGAACTGAACAGAACCACATGGTAGAGAGTTCCAGATGGAGAAAGCTATATTTTAAAATGTGAAAATATTCTGATGACCGTTCAAATCCTTATCTTTTTGATTCTTTATCTTCCCTTTTCTCATAATCTGCCCAATAATATAAAAGTACCCGGTTTACATTGTATGGCCAACACAAGCTGACACCACTACTGGGAAATTTGGCTCTGACAAATATTACAGCTATTCTTCAAGAACAGAAATAAATTAAACTAGAAACAGGAAGTGATGGAAGATTTAAAGTTTGCATCTCTATCATGCATGATGCCTCACATCTCCAGTGTGACTTGGTTTTCCTGTTTGAAGAGTACCATACATATGAAGAAGAATGAGAACTTCAGTTCTGCACCATGTGTCACAGTCTAGAAAACACAGCCATGCGCATTAGTCCATTGGAATCTCCTGGTTGTGTCAGACTAGGAAGTATCATCTCTATTTTGCATCTAAGAAAGAAGAGTGGAGAGATTTTGAGATTTGCTCAGCAAAATATAGCTAAAATAAAATACAGGTTCAGGAATCTATTTTTTGGCCCTCTGCTTTTTCCATAAACACTGCAAAGATTAATGTTCCCTATACATTTATCATCATTTTCTCATCAATTCTTCATCTTAGCTCCCTAAGTTTGGGAGGAAGAGTAAATTATTGATAAAAATCAATATTTCTCCTCTTTTTCATTGTCTCTTTCTCATATAGACACAGGAATACACATATGCACACACACTCAAACATATTTTTCTCTTATAAATTCCTCCTTCTCTCCTCCTTAAACCACATTAGTGACAACAATACTTTCAGTCCCAAAAGGAAACACAAATTAACAAGCTAGTCTTCTCTGCTTTCATTGAAATGCATAAATACACATACAGGATTTCTTGCCATCTGTTTTTCCCCCCAAAAAAGGCATATACGGTCTTCCCTGGTGGTGCGGTGGTTAAGACTTTGCCTCTCAATGAAGGGTTTGCAGGTTGGGTCCCTGATCCCAACATTCCTTGGGGCCAAAAAACCAAAATGTAAAACAGAAGCAGTATTGTAACAAATTCAATAAAGACTTTAAAAACGGTCCATATCAAAAAGTCTTTTTGAGAAAAAGGCATCTAAATGTGCTTCTTCATATTTTTTTTTAAAGTCAGCAACATCACACAAAACATACTTCACTCATAGATCCCCTCTTAATGGCAATCACTTAATTCCACCTCTGAGATATTATGAACATTGTCACGATAAACATTTTTGTACCTGTCCTCACATGCTGCTGCTTGTAATTGTGTGGTACAGATTCACAAGAGAAGAATGCTGGGTCAAAATTTAGGAGAATTTTTAACTGTAGTACATATTTCAGTTTACTTAAAAAAAAAGCTTACACTTCTCTAATTTTGTAACAGCAATATATGAAAATAGCATTTTCCCTTAACCAAGATGTCCTTTACGAGGATTTACACACACACACACACACACAGAGGCATCTATTTGTATTATACAAATGCACCTTAAAACATTCAGAATTCTCTCAGAAGGTGTCTGTATTTGTCCTGTAAGATTGAAAGAGAATCTCTGAGAATAAACCTCCATGCTTTGGGCATTGTAACATTATGGCACCATCTTAAGGATGGGCTTTCCAAGTGGCTCGATGGTAAACAATCAACCTGGCAATGCAGGAAATTCAAGAGACATGGGTTTGATCCCTGGGTCTGGGAGATCCCCTGGAGTAGGAAATGGCAATGCTACTCCAATATTCTTGCTTAGGAAATCCTATAGACAGAGGAGACTCCATGGGGTCACAGAGAGTAGGACATGACTAAGTGCGCGCACACACACACACGTGCGCATGCACACACACACACACACACACACACACACACACACACACACGCATGCACCCCTCTGGATGAAGGGCCAGGATAGAGAATGGGGAAGATCTACAGCACTCTGGGACAGCAAGGGAGTTTCATTACAGTCCTGCAGAATCTAGCCCTGGATGCTGGAAACTGACAGCAGTGCTCTGGAATGTATTTCTCCCTCTGATTCACCATCCTGCTACTTTTAATGCAGATCTCACTCTCTGGCTGGGATCTACTGGCATTCTACATGCATCTCAAAGATGGTTTCCATTACCCTTCTGGTCACGGAACTGTCATTCTGGACATGTGCCTTATACAACTAACACCATTCAAGAGTGTGTAAATACTGTAACATACTTTCGGGTTTTTTTTTTTTTTTCCTTTCAGTGGAAAATAGGCTTATGCCACAGGCCAAAAGAAAAGCAAAGGTTTGCAGAAAGAGTGGCACAATCAGCTGTTAATTACTAGAGTCTTTATGTTATCAAGTCATAATAAACTGTCAAAAAAATAGTAAAAGTCCACAGGAAGTATCCGTTTACAAATATTCTTCCTAGTATTTTCTTTAATCCACAACTATTTCTTTGTGACATTTTAGTTATCCTAATTAAGATAATGCCTTCAAGGTAAGTATCCAGAAATCTGTAAATCTCTATCGACCAGCACAGGCTGTCACTGAAAAATCACATAGTTCTAGGGCTGGCTTCTATATTAAAAAGCCATTTAATGTGTCTCCCTGCTGAAATCAAATGATTAGAAGTAAGCTTCTCTGTCTATTCTATTTTATGACACTATTAAATAAAATTCATTAGTTTCCTTATTTGTAAAAATCATTAATAATGTTAGGAAAGATTACAATAAATCACCAACCCCACAACCTTCATAAACATATTAAATGAGTAATAACTATGCTCCAAAGAAGTGGTAAAGTAGGAAAGAGTGACATGGCTTTTAGTGGAGCCTTTATCATATATGTTGCTTTAATGCCCTCTTTTCTTTATACTGAAAAGTGTGTTAGTGCTTTAATATTTTTATATAATTAATACTATCTTGTTAATGATTACTGTGGCTCTAGATGATTCCCATCACTTCATGGCAAATAGATGGGGAAACAGTGGAAACAGTGGCTGACTTGATTTTCTGGGCTCCAAAATCACTGCAGATGGTGACTGCAGCCATGAAATTAAAAGACGCTTACTCCTTGCATGGAAAGTTATGACAAACCTAGACAGCATATTAAAAAGCAGAGACATTACTTTGTCAACAAAGGTCTGTCTAGTCAAGGCTATGGTTTTTCCAGTGGTCACGTATGGATGACCACTGAGAGTTGGACTATAAAGTTGGACTATAGAGTTGGACTATAGAGTTGGACTACAAAGAAATCTGAGCACCGAAGAATTGATGCTTTTGAACTGTGGTGTTGGAGAAGACTCTTGAGAGTCCCTTGGACTGCAAGGAGGTCCAGATCCTAAAGCAGAGATCAGTCCTGAGTATTCTTTGGAAGGACTGATGTTGAAGTTGCACCTCCAATACTCTGGCCACATAATATGAAGAGCTGACTCATTTGAAAAGCCCCTGATGCTGGGAAAGATTGAGGGCAGGAGAAGAAGGGGACGACAGAGGATGAGATGGTTGGATGGCATCACCGACTCGATGGACGTGGGTTTGGGTGGACTCCGGGAGTTGGTGATGGACAGGGAGGCCTGGTGTGCTGCAGTTCATGGGGTCGCAAAGAGTCGGACATGACTGAGTGACTGAACTGAACTGAACTGAACTGAGATGATTTCTCTCCAAATTTAGTGCATCTCTCTTTCACTGTAAAACCTGGAGTTGGAACATTATGTTATTAGGTAAATATTCAAATGTTAGGTTGATAACTCTAGGTTTCCTTTAGTCTTTTTTCATAAATGTATATATCTATAGAGAGAAACAAATTTAAAAAGGTTATTTTATGCAAAGCTCCATGATTTTGATATCCTTAGTGATCCAAATACCAAAATTTGTGACATTTTAAAGTGAGATGTTAAAATAGCTTAGCAAGGTTATTTTGAAAACTTTCATGCCTAAGTTTTGCCCAGGCTTGTCAGCACCAGACCACCTTCAAGAAAGCATGGTTTTGAGATGTAATCTAGAGAGATGGTAACTTACAGGCTGGATGAAAGAGCAAGTGGTAACTTGATAACCATTTCTCTTTCATAGACAGAAACTGCTTGTCCATTTGCTGTTCTATTAAGTGAACTATTTATAACCTGGTCTTTTATTTCCTGCATCTGATAAAACAAAGATATTTATATTTCTAATGGATTTCAATGTAAAGCATCCCTATAGTATTAAGCAAGATTGACTACCATGATCCTAAGCAAAAAAGTAATTCAATTAGCCTATTTTTAAGGGAACACTATATAATAATTGTGAGCAATAATTACCATTTATATTGCATTAAAATACATTTTGTCATTTATGAAAGATTTTTTTTCACAAAATATTCAGATAAGAAGATTCAGATTAAACTTGTTATATATGGGCTTCCCTCGTGTCTCAGACAGTAAAGCATCTGCCTGCAATGCGGGAGATCTGGGCTTGATCACTGGGTTGGGAAGATTGCCTGGAGCAGGGCATAGCAACCCATTCTGGTATTCCTGCCTGGAAAATTCCCATGGACAGAAGAGCATGGTGGGCTACAGTCCATGGGGTTGCAAAAGCTGGACATGACTGAGTGACTAAGCACAGCACTGCGTATATATATGTGTATATATATATATATGTAAGTAAAAATATGTATACATATGTATGCTGCTGCTGCTGCTGCTAAGTCGCTTCAGTCGTGTCCGACTCTGTGCGACCCCATAGACGGCAGCCCACCAGGCTCTCCCGTCCCTGGGATTCTCCAGGCAAGAACACAGGAGTGGGCTGCCATTTCCTTCTCCAGTGCATGAAAGTGAAAAGAGAAAGTGAAGTCGCTCAGTTGTGTCTGACTCTTAGCAACCCCGCGGACTACAGCCTACTGGGCTCCTCCGTCCATGGGATTTTCCAGGCAAGAGTACTGGAGTGGAGTGTCATTGCCTTCTCCGATACATATGTATAAATATAAATATATGTATAACTATAAAGTTATAGTTATACATACATATATTTGTAGTTTGGCCACCTCACGCGAAGAGTTGACTCATTGGCAAAGACTCTGATGCTGGGAGGGATTGGAGGCAGGAGGAGAAGGGGATGACAGAGGATGAGATGGCTGGATGGCATCATTGACTCAATGGATGTGAGTCTGAGTGAACTCCGGGAGATGGTGATGGACAGGGAGGCCTGGCGTGCTGCGATTCATGGGGTCGCAAAGAGTTGGACACAACTGAGCGACTGAACTGAACTGAACTGAATACCATAAAAAATTCAGGAAACTATTTAAGGTGATTTTACTCATAATATTTTCAGACACAAAGTGTCTATGAAGAATAAAAAAAGATAAGGTCATTTGTGAACTTTTTACTTCCCTATTGTTGCCCAACATGCCCTATCCACTATCACAATTTAGGAGTTCAAAAATATTTTTTCCAGGTTTTTTAACAGACTATATCTATACCCAAGTGAAGCCCATCAGTATAAAACCCTCTTCAGAAATAATTTGCTACATGCCTCAAAATTTGTAAGAATACTAGAAAAGTAGTTTCCTGAGTTTTCCTTGAAAATTTCATAACCTCTCTTTAGCAAGAAATTTTCATATCTATCAACTATTGTAGTTACAGTTATTCTCTGTCTAGGAGGAACTCTGTTCCATCCTATGATGAATAATCTTGATTTTAATACCTGATGGTATATTCATCAATGTCTAGAAAATTCTGGAAAATTCAAAGGACAAAGGAGCCTGGCAGTCTATAGTCCACTGGGTCACAAAGAGCCAGAGACAACTGCATGCACATGCCAGACACACACACACATCATGCTAAGTCGCTGCAGTTGTGTCTGACTCTTCGTGACCCCATGGACCATAACCCTCCAGGCTCCTCTGTCCATGGGATTCTCAAGGCAGGAATACTGGAGTGGGTTGCCATCCCTCCTCCAGGGGATCTTCCCAACCCAAGGATTGGACGCATGTCACATGTGTGCCTCCTGCATTGGCAGGTGGGTTCTTTACCACTAGTGCCACCTGAGAAGAGCTACACACACACAATTATTGCTTATATGACAAAATATTTGAGAAACCAGAAAGTACATAAATATATGTTAATTCTCTTTTAGCTCCAGATTTCTTGAACCTGTAATATACTACAGAATACTATTGACTATTGTTTGGTTTATTAAATTTTAAGCTACCTAAATATACACTAGCAAAAAGAACATGTATACCTCAACTCTAAGCTGTTTATATATATTTTATATAGAATTATTGTGACATTTCTCAAAGTAAAAAAAAATTATAACAAAATTGGAGCTAAAATAACATGAGGGATGCTAAGAAAAATAAATCTGTGAATCTAGAGATGAAAACCATCTCAAGCCCTGAGCAGCTTGTGTTTACAGGAAAAAAAGTCACAAAGCATGACTCTTTTTCCTTTCTGTAAATTTAAATCCAGTGGATGAAATGGAACTTACAAATAAAGTCAACTTTGTATTTCAGTAAAAAAAAAAAAGACTTCATTAACAAATCTTAGTTGACAAATTAATTCAAACTGGCTGGAAAATGCAACATTTTATGTCCTACATCAGAGAAACTGTTGTTAATAACAGAACATATGAAAGCATTTCCATAAGATGCATTTTTTGGTTATGGCCACTAAAAGATGAATTGTAAGTCAGAATTTACCTAATGTCATCATTAAAAAATCTAAGCATGATATTCTTGCATTCACATATACATATCTAATAATACATTGTATCAAAATCACAAATATTTCTACATTTAACTCTCTTCTTACTGACATACAAAGGGTACCATACAACACTCTGAGATTACTGAATTTAATCCTCCATATCCTGAGTCCTCTCTTCTTCAGTTTACCCTTCTAGGTATTTTCTTCAGACCCATCTACCCTTTCTAAACTATGCCTCTTCACAGTAGCTACATGTTAGGTGAAAGTTACTAGTAGAAGTTGAAAACCACATGGCTTTTATAATGAAAAAACAGTAATAGCATTTCCCAAAGAGCATTCTATGAGAAGTTAATAAGTATACTAAAAACAAAATGTGCCCAAAAGAAAGTCAGGTGGAAAAATCTCCTATTAAGCAAAATTTAAGATGTTTCTTTACTAAAGAATGCATAATAGCCTTTTATATACTAAACTGAGTTCTGATCTTAATTGGATGTACAGAAGGCTATGTTAACAAACTGATTTCACCAAAAATCTTTCTATTTTTCAACTAAGCCTCTCATCACATTTAGGAACTACTGTTCTAAAGGAACAGAACCCAGTTCTGTGACTGCTAAAGAAAAGAGGAGAGTTTTATGTGAGATTTTGATAACAGCCTTTTGGTAAAGAAGGATATTTTACACAAGGAGGGAAGACAGAGATGCTCTACGATTATATCAACACACTGATCATTCCAAGAGATCTATATGTAATATACATTCAACAGAGGGAGCAATAAGTGATAGCGAAAGTAGGGCCAGGGCAGGGTGAGGCAAAATTTAAGTATTTATGTGCTTGCATGCCCCAGAAAGTGAATATCTTTTTATATTCTGTGTTGCGGCACCTCACTCTCCTCACCTTACCTTGGGCCCTTCAGAAAAGATGGACTATCTTTCCTTGTTCTTAGTTTGTTACCAAACTGCAGAACTCTATTTTATTACTATATTACAATATTCTGTAATAAATCTTTTAAAAATTAATTTTAATTAATTAAAAAATTAATTACAGTTAAAATATATTCTCTTTATATCTTTAAGAAACAGGTTCCAAAATAAAGTGAGATACTCTCAACCCCATAGTTCTACTATGTATGTACATACCCAAGAAAATTAAAAATATATGTTCACCCACAAACTTGTTACATGAGTATCCATTATAGCATTATCCTTATTAGCCAAAAAGTAGGAAAAAGAAATTGATAAATGAATTCACAAGATGTAGGCATACGTGCATGCTACTTCATTTCAGTCATGTTTGACTCTTTGTGACCCTGTGGATAATAGCCCACCAAGCTCCTCTGTCCATGAGATTCTCCAGGCAAAAATACTGGAGTATGCTGCCATGCCTTCCTCCAGGAGATGTTCCCAACCAAGGAAAGGATCAAACCCACCTCTCTTATGTCTCCTGCATTGGCAGGTGGGTTCTTTACTGTTAGCACTACCTGGGAAGCCCAATAAATGTGGTATACCTATACAATGGATTCATGTCCACCCCAAAAAGGAATGATGTTCAGATACATGCTACATGGATGAATCCTGAAAACCCAGGCCAAGGGAAAGAAGGCAGACAGAAACGACCACATACTATATGACTCTCTATATATGAAATTTCCACAGAAAGAAAACCCGTAGGAGCAGAAAACAGATTAGTGGTTGCCAGGGGATAGTGAAGGGAGGAAACTGGGACTGATTCCTTACAGTTATGGGTTTCTTGTGGAGGTCCTAGGTATGCTTTATAATTAGATACATAGAGATACTTGTAGAACATCATCAACATACTAGAACCCACTGAACTGTAGGCTTTAACATGCTGAAGTATATGATAGGTGAAGCATTGTTTGATAATAAATTTTTTTAAGCTAAAATGAGTGAGGGTCTGATCACTTTCTCTTATGTAGCTAGAATTTATATTGTATCTATTATGTGCAGGGCACATCTTTAAATGTTTAACTTCATTAACTTACTTAATCCTCAACACCATCCAGTGAGATATATTTTAAAGATAAAGAATTAAAGGCACCAAGCAATTTAAAAATTTGCCCCAAATTCTGTAGCTAGCAAGGCACAGAGCTAGGCTTATAAAACCAGGCAGTTTAACTTCAAAGCTCATGTGCACACAAATTACTAGCAGCAATGACCTTTATAAGTTGGAGTATATACTTTCAGGCACATACATGCATATGTATGTATATAGATAGATTGAAAAGGATTTGTATGGGACTATATATACTAGAGGTCAGCAAACTATAGCCCATAGACCAAATCAGGCCCACCATCTGTTTATACATAATCCATGAGCTAAGAATGGAAGACTGGATTTTATATTTTTAAATGGTTGAGAAAGAAGGAATGAAAAAAAATAAGTATCATTTTCATTGACACACAAAAAGCATACAAAATTCAAATTTCAGTGTCCATCAAAGTTTAATTGGGCATAGGTACATCATTTATTCATTTTTTTGTCTGTGGTAGCTTCTATATTATGAAAGCAGAGTTGAGAAGTGGCAACAAAAACTGTGATCCTCACAATGCATTAAATATTTTTATCAGGCCATTTAAAGAAGAATTTTATTGACCCTTGGATTATACCATACAAGATACTCTAAAACTTTCTTAGGTCACTAAGCATTACATAGTATTTAACCTCCTAGACTTCTTAATTTCATTAAATGACTGCAAAATAAAAAGGTACCTAATAATTATTAAACCTCTTCCCTCCTGAGGAAATAAGTGTATCCTTTACCAAATACCTTTCAAAATTGGATTAGTTTATTTGCCTCTTAATGTGAAAATGACCTACACTTTGGTGGCCTAAGAACCTAGACTTCGGAAAGTTTCATGCCTACATAACCTGAATGCAGGCTCTTTTCACAGCTGCTCAATAGCCACCTAACACAGATGTTGAGTTCTGAGCTGTTTTGGGTGGCATGGTTAGGTCAACATTGCACAAATTATATACAGGGACTCTCATTCTTTTCAACCATCTTACCTTTCCAGCTTGGGCTTATGATATAGAAACTTCTATTCTTTAACAAGTGGTGAGATAAGTGGAAGAGTAGCTACTGTTACAGCTACTCTTGCTGTTGTAATTCTTCTGCTGTCCCTCTTTGCAGACGCTGGGGACTGTCAGATCTCTCTGTATTCTGTGTTGAGATACTCATTTTCCTGAGGTTCACAGCATGGAGCCTTCAGTTGTCTCTTTCTGGCAATTGCCTTCAGCTGAACAAGGCCACCTTGCCTAATGTAATGACTATTTTTCGAAGTGCAAATACACACAGTAACTGATCAAAGTGAGAACATAAAAGCCCATCCACCTTGACTTAAGGCAGGATAATTTTAAAAGGCATTCCCAGCTCCAGAACTCCCTGTAGAATCCATTAAGTTTCAGTTGAACTTATTCATTGTGAGACTCCTCCTGGTTAATTCTTCTCTTATTGTACAAAGATGTTGTTCTGAGAACACTACTACACAAATTTTCTACAAGCAAAATTGTGTCTTAGAGTTTCTTGAGGAAACTGACTGAAAACACTCCTAACCCTTCCTAAAAGAAGAGAGATTTGATATTTGATATGATGCCTGAGTTTAGGAGAGGAAAATGAGTCCTGAAGGCTTCATCCCTTCCATCCTCTCTCTTCGGGGTCAGACCTAATGCAGGGAGATGTATGCTCCTTTCTGCTACCTGTGTAAGGTAAGGCATGCCTCAGTTTATACTTTTCTGTGGCGAACCTAACCAATCATTATCGCTTTTCACAGTAACAAGGCTCTAAATTGTGCACCAAGGAAGATGTCTATGGGAATCTTCTCTGAAGAGAATATTTCGGTAGGATTGGATCTACCAGAATCTAAATTTAGATGAAGATTCTAGGAAGCTCAATTGTGGTAGTAAGCCTAATTTAAGTTCTCTAATTTGGCCTAAAAATTTGTACTGATGCAATGGCTCAGTGGGTTTGATCCCTGGATCAGCAGATCCTCCGAAGGAGGAAACGGCAACCCACGGAAATATTCTTGCCTGGAAATTCTCGTGGACAGAGGAGCCAGGCGAGCTACAATCCATGGGGTCACAAAGAGTTGGACACAACTGTGTAACTAAACACACACTGGTGATAATTATGCTATGATTTTACCTTTATCTTCTTGATTCCCTTGTCTTTGTTTGTTCAACTGGGTTAAACTTATGGACAGGAATGAATCATGATCATCATCCTAAATCCACAATGACAAAGAGGAGCACTACATACGTTCTATAGATAAATCTTCATTCCTTAATATTAATTATTTATAGTCTAAGATAACAGTTTTAATCAATAGTTTCATTCACCTACATATAAAGGCAGATGCTACCCCAACAATGCTTTAGTTTGGGGCAGATTTGGGGTCAAATATAGCTTGAGCATTTGAGATTTAGGAAGATGTTTTCAAATAGGAAAACCAAGCCATTTCCTTATTAGTAACTGAACTAGAGAACATCCATCTCAGATTTAGTTTAAAAATTAAAAGCAATGATATATATATAATTTCAATATATATTGTTATATAGTATATAATAATAAAATGTTTTATTTATATATTTATATTTAGTATAATATAAATTAATATTATATATTTATTATAATATAAATATATATAATATCTCTGGCAATATCTTATATAGTGGGTACTCAATACATATTAATTCATAGCTCAGCATTAAGAACTATTATGTAATATATCCACATGAAAATCTTCTCCTACTTCCTGAGGGTAGGAGGATGATTTTTCATTCCAAAGAGATTATTTCAAGCCAAAATTCTGAACAATGAATCAGTGAATCAAGCTCACATCAAAATTAAATACAAAAGTAGGGAATCAGTGACAGAAACAGAGAGCAAAGGCAATCACATCCACTTCTGGAATGCTTATATCCCTGAAAAGTTCACATGCTAAATCTTATCCCTCAATATAATGGTATTTAGAGATGAGGCCCTCAGAAGGAGAATAAGTCATGAGGGTGGAGTCTTCACGAATTTGATTGATGCCCTTAGAAATGAGAGTGCAGAGATCTGGTTCTGTTCCTTCCACCTCAAATAAGGACACATTGCAAAGAAAGTCTCTATGAATCAGGAAGTAGGCCCTCACCAGACACTGAATGTGTTGGCACCTTGGTCTTGGATTTCCCAGACAACTGTGAGAACTAAATATTTGTTGTTTACCACACCCAGTATATAGTAGCTTCCCTGGTGGCTCAGACGGTAAAGTGTCTGCCTGCAATGTGCGAGACCCGGGTTCAAGTCCTGGGTCGGGAAGATCCCCTGGAGAAGGAAATGGCAATCCACTCCAGCACTCTTGCCTGGAAAATCCCATGGACAGAGGAGCCTGATAGGCCACAGTCCACGGGGTCGCAAAGAGTCAGACACGACTGAGTGACTTCCCTTCACTTCACTTCACACCCAGTATATAGTATTCTGCTGAAGCAGCCCAAACTAAGATAGAAGAGAATGTTCCCTTTGCTTCTAAAAGCATTATTAACCTTGGCCACACAAGTACTGGGAAATTGAGAGCCTGCAGAGACTGGGTGCCAATGATGGCAGCTAACTCACTGGGACTCTCATTAGATCTGGCCCAAGGCATCAAACGACTCAAACTAGTAGTTCATACTACTAGCATGTGGCAAAGGATGGAGGCAAACCTGTGGTGGTTAGTTTCATCACATTCCCTTCTTACAGAGAGGAAGAACCAAGTTCTTGCCTGACAGTTTAGAAAAGCAGCTTGAACCCAAAGACTAAACAGGAAGCAGAAACGGAGACATTAGGCAATGAGAAACATTGAAAAGCTTAGCGGAGAACCAGTTAATCAAGATAAGGAAGCACTTAGGTATAGGATGAACATAAATGGATGCTGAGCATTTGTTACTCTGTGGAGTTCTCTGTTGTGATTGGCATTCAGATTTAAAATCCTGTACACTAAGAATACACTTAGAGAGACAGGAATATCAGCTCACCTCACCTGCCTCTTGAGAAACCTGTACGCAGGACAAGAAGTAATAGAAGCAGACATGGGACAATGAATTGGTTCAAAATTGGGAAAGGAGTACATCAAGGCTGTACATTATATGCAGAGTATATTATGCAGGGTATATTATGTCAAATGCCCGACTGGATAAATCACAAGCTGGAATCAAGATTGCTGAGAAATATCAACAACCTCAGATGTGCAGATGATCCCACTCTAATGGCAGAAAGCAAAGAGGAGCTAAATAGTCTTGATGAATGTAAAAGAGGAGCGTGAAAAAGCTGGTTTAAAACTCAACATTCGAAAAACTATAATCTTGGCATCTGGTCCCATCACTTCATGGCAAATAGATGGGGAAACATCTATGGAAACAGTGACAGATTATTTTTCTTGGGCTCCAAAATCACTGTGGAGAGTGACTGCAGTGATGAAATTCAAAAACACTTGCTCCTTTTAAGAATAGCTACGGCAAATCTAAACATATTAAAAATCTAGGCAGAGACATCACTTTGCCAGCAAAGGTCCATATACCAAAGTTATGGTTTCTCCAGTAGTCATGTACAGATTAGATATGAGTGTTGAACCATAAAGAAGTGTGTGCTGTGTGCTAAGTCACTTCAGTCTTGTTTGACTCTTTGTGACCCTATGGACTATAGCCTGCCAGGCTCCTCTGTCCATGGAATTCTCTAGGCAAGAATACTGGAGTGAATTGCCATTTCCTCCTCCAGGGTATCTTCGCAATCCAGGGATCAAACCTGTCTTTTATGTCTCCAGCATTGGCAGGCAGGTTCTTTATAACTAGCACTACCTGGGAAGCCCAGACCACAAAGAAGACTGAGTGCCAAAGAACTGATCCTTTCAAATTGTTGTGCTGGAGAAGACTTGAGAGTCCCTTGGACTGCAAGGAGTTCAAACCAGTCAATCCTAAAGGAAATCGACCCTGAATACTCATTGGAAGGATCAATGCTGAAGCTGAAGTTCCAATACTTTTGCCACCTGACGCAAAGAGCCGACCCATTGGAAAAGACTCTGATGATCTGAAAGATGGAACACAAGAGGAGAAGGAGGCAGCAGAGGCTGAGATGGTTAGATAGCATCACTGACTCAACGGGTATGAGTTTGAGCAAACTCTGGGAGATAGGAAAGGACAGGAAAGCTTGGCGTGCTGCAGTTCATGGGGTCACGAAGAGTTGGACATGACTGAGCGACTAAACAACACATGAAGAATAAGGAGTAAGAAGCAGAAGTTCCAATACTTTGGCCACTTGGTGGGAAGAGCTGATTCACTGGAAAAGACCCTAATGGTGGGAAGATTGAAGGCAAAAGGAGTAGAGGGTGGCAGAAGATGAGATGGTTAGCATAACTGACTCAATGGACAAGAATTTGAGTAAACTCAGGGAGGTAGTGGAGGACAGAGGAACTTAGCATGCTGCAGTCCATAGTGTTGCAAAGAGTCGGACATGACTCAGTGACTGAACAGCAACAATACAAAGAGGAAAACTGAGGAACACTATGAAAAGGTGAGTTTTCTCATTGCAAGGGAAAAATAAGGAAATAATTAAAATTTATAAAAAATTTAAAAGTGTGTTTCCTTAAACCTCTGGAAAGGAAGTCCTAATTTTTCACAAGGATTCTCAGAAAAGAACCTGGGATTGGAGGTGGTGGTGGCTGACTTTAGAATGTAGTTTCTGGGGATATAATCACTGACTTGATTTGTTTTTTAGCCTCTGATGTTTGCGATTTTGGTGAACTTGGAACAAATAACACTATGAATATGAGTAGTCTGGTCAAAAAAACAAGCTCAAGCATTTAACACCATGGCTTTCACAACTAGTGAATTCCAGAGAGGAGCTGAATGTCCTTTGAAGAAAGATTTCCCTTACTGTTATTTTTCCCCAAAATCTGTTGAATATAAATTTTAGAGTAGCCTCTTAAGTTTGATGCTTTAAAATAAGAGAGAGAGAGAAAGGAAAGAGGAGGAGGAGGAAGGAAAAGAGGGAAGGAAGGAGGGAAATAACAAAAGACAAATGAAGAGGAATAAAAGGGGTTGGAAAAGAGAAATCCATTCCTTTAAAATTCATTTCCTAATTCTTTTCAAACACCATGATTATATTCCATGAATTGCATTTCAGAAAGTAGTTTGGTTTATACATCATAAATGGGATCTGACAAAAAGAGAGAAGGAAAAATTACTGAAAGATACTAGATCTGAATTGTCAGGCATTACATATCACTCTTAGAGAGTACGGAGACATGGGGGATTTAACCAATGTGCTTAAATCTTTGTAAACATAAGGTACCAGAGATTCCACTTCAAATAAACAGATTACTAGCTTAAGAAATGGGAGAAAAGCTCTGAGACCTCTCTCAGGTAGTCACACCAGTTTCTGCAGGAATGCAGGAACTGTTGCGAAACGGTGAACTGAAAACCATATGGACAAAGATTAACTTCCCATGTAAGAGAAAAAAAATACTTCAACATGTTTAAAACGCCCTCTATTTTCAGTGATTCATTTCAGGCATTTTTCTTCTTTCTATAGAAAGGAGGAAATCGCCGGGCTCACCTGCGTCAAAGCCCACACTTGGCACTAAGTCCACGGTTCCGTGAAAGGCTCCGGCCCACGCTGAGGTAGCGGTGGTGACTGTCGTTGGATCTGTCTTTGTGATGTCACACGGGGGCGCGGCAATCCTGGCCGCACGCACGGAGGGCATCAGCAGGGGCCCGTAAGGTGGATCCAGGGCGGAGCCCGCAGGAGGGTGGTGGTGGTGGTGGTGGTGGTGGTGGTGGTGGCGGTGGTGCACGTGCGGGGGGTGGTGCCGCATGTACACGTCATGCACGTGCCCGTAGGACGGGCTCACCTGAGATGCCAGCGGGTAGTGCCAGGACTCCGACACTGGAGGTGGAGGGGCGGAGCCAGTCTGATGCAGCCCATGTCCTGGCCAGGGGCTGGGGTCGGCGGCCGTAAAGTTGCCCGGGGGTGCAGTGACCTGGAAGTCAGGATGAACGCCCCCCAGACAGGGTGCGGGTGGGGGCTGGTAAGAGCTGGTCCAAAAGGAAGTCGGGAAACTAGTCCGCTGGCTTGAGAGAGCTGAGCTGTCTGAGAAGACAGAAAAATAACATTATTTACATAAGATTCAGTTCTGGGATAGACTTGCCTCTACTTGTCCAGTATTTTCAAGCAAGCTAATGAGTATGCTCTCTTGTTCTCCCCACACAGAGGTGAATGATACCAGACACTGGTTTCACGCCAAGCCAATGTGCAGGGGCCCAGATGGTGAATGAGTTCCCAGCGTTGGGGCTTAGTTTAGGGGGTCACTGTCTAGGCTGAGGTGGACAAGTCTAGGACTGGAAAACTTCGCTTTCTCCTGTGTGTCTTAACGCCCTTAGGTCTGAGCAGAGGTCACGGGTACATACGTCACAGGTTAAAAAAAAAAAAGGTTATGCCATAGACATGATTCAGGTAGATTGCAAATGATGTTTACCAACTTCTTTTAAAGGCATATACAATTTTCACTCAAACTAAGCATTTTAATGCCCAAACAAAGGGAAGTAAGATCATACTTAAGGATACTTGCCAGCACTCACTTTACATCAAGAAGGATGTATTCCCAGTTTAGTTTTTTTGTAGAGGTCTGGGATTTTCTGGACTGAAAATAATAACAGTTTACATTTAATATCAGTGACCCAGTAGTACCAGATACAAGGCCAGGAGCTTTTCATGGATTGATCTCATTGGGTCCACACTCCAAACTTATGAGTTAGTTACTGTTATTATCCGCATTTTAGGGATGTAGAAGCTGAGGCAAGTAATGGCTGTCACTCATCACAACTGTGCCACAAGTCAGCACACTTGTAACTATAACCTGAACACCTAGAATTTGGTGAAAATTCTGTGGAAATCAGAGTGGAGGAGATTCAGGTGGGTTATGGGTTGGAGGAGATATTGAGAAGGGGGGGAATGATATCAAAGAATAGCACTTGGAGATAAATAAGCAAGAGAGAGAACAACTCCCAGCTTTGCTTCAATTTCTCCACTCAATATTCATGACATATTTATAGATGTCCTACTATGTGTGAAACATGGGGTGACTAGGGATGATTGGACAGATGCCATCCTCAGTCACATCTGGCAGAGAAGAGAGAAGTAAATAGACACGAGCAATGTAACTTAGATTGTGCTCTCAGGAGGGGAAATACACAGACAGGGCATTGAAACTGGCTTAGAAAGTAACAGCAAGATCAAAAGGGTCAGGAGGGCTAGCCATATGAAGAGCTAGGGAAGAGTGTTTTAGGCTAATGAAAAAGTGTGTGGAGAAAGGCCAGGAGAACACATACTGGCACAAAGCAGCATCTGAGGAATCAAAAAAGGACTCAGTGGGGAGATGCTGGCAAACATACTACGGTCCAAGAAGGACCCACATGGGTATGGCCTTACAGTTCAGTTCATTTCAGTCCAGTCACTCAGTCGTGTCTGACTCTTTGTGACCCCATGGACTGCAGCATGCCAGGCCTCCCTGTCCATCACCAACTCCCAGAGTTTACTCAAATTCATGTCCATTGAGTTGGTGATGCCATCCAGCCATCTTATTCTCTGTCTTCCTCTTCTTCTGCTGCCTTCAATCTTTCCCAGCATCAGGGTCTTTTCAAATGAGTCAGTTCTTTGCATCAGATGCCCAAAGTATTAGAGCCTCAGCTTCAGCATCAGTCCTTCCAATGAACATTCAGGACTGATTTCCTTTGGGATGGACTCGTTGGATCTCCTTGCAGTCCAAGTGACTCTCAAGAGTCTTCTCAAACAGCACAGTTCAAAAGCATCAGTTCTTCAGCACTCAGCTTCCTTTATAGTCCAACTCTCAAATCCATACATGACTCCTGGAAAAATCATAGCTTTGACTAGACGGACCTTTGTTGGCAAAGTAATGTGCCTGCTTTTTAATATGCTATCTAGGTTGGCTTTTCATAGCCTTACAAGCCATGCACTAAATGTGGGTACTACCCTGAGGAGGTGAGCTTAAAAGGAGTTTTGTTTTTACTTTTTAAATTAATTTTTATGGAGTATAATTCCTAGGAAGGGTTATGGTCAGATCTGTGTTTAGAGAGATAGCTACTCCAGCCATGGCCTGTTGCCTCCGGCACAGGTATCTGAGCAAGCCCTGGCCTGGGAGTCTGGAAAGCCCAGGTCTAGAGCTGGTATCTAGCAATCATCCTCTCTTATTGTAGGACCCCAAGTGATCTGTCGGCTTATCTGTGGCTTAGTATCTTCCAATCAAATATAAGGCATTTGAGCTCATTTAATTCTACATATCTTCTGGCCGCATGCTTCTAACCATTCTGTGAAATGTCCTATGGATTATTTCTATCTATAAAGATAAGGTGGTTAGTACATTAGTTATGCATGTACGGTACAACAGTATTTTTATACTGGGTTCCACATAAAAGAACCTTGTTAGATATCGCCATGAAATGAATGTTATCCCAAGAAGTATTATGAAATAAAAGTTTATATGAAAAAAGTTCATGTGAAATAAAAGTTTATGAAGTAAGAACGTGGACATGTCATGTTCTTCATAAACTTCCAGGACAGTTGTTTTTTTTTGTTTGTTTTGTTTTTTACCTCAGGGAAATCTTAAGTAACTTGACTCAACCCCCATATATGTACTTTGATGAACATAGTTAGGATATCACTGGGTTGTTTCAAATATTTTCTTTCTTTACCTTCACTAAAGGCTAAGTCACTACACTGTAAGCTCTTCCTCTCTCTCCCTGTCAGCCTCATGGCAGAGCTATCATCCACCCCATCCACAGATAGCCAACTTTTCACTGTCTCAATTCAAGTCTCCCCTTAGCCCCTGCCCAGAATCTCCTTGGATCTCAAACCCTTGAGGAAACGTAAATGATGATCTTATAGAGGCAAAGGATGAAAAGCAAACTATTCTTCAAACCTTCCAGCAGACCTAGCAAAGTTTTACTCAAATGACTTAGTTTTATCACAATCACAATCTATTAGAAAATAGCACTTAAAGTCAAGCCTACTGGCATTGGGCAAATGTGATCTATTTAAGCATTGTCCTCCTCTGACATATGAAACCTGGCTGCTAATGACAAGAAAGAAAATTGTATAAGGTGTAGGAAGAAAATTCATTTGCCTTAGATGATGGCAGTGCTAAGTTGCTTCAGTCATTTCCAACTGTTTGCGTCCCCATGGACTGTAGCCTGCCAGGCTCCTCTATCCATGGGATTCTCCAGGCAAGAACACCCAGAGTGGGTTGCCATGCCCTTCTCCAGGGGATCTTCCTGACCCAGGGATTGAACCCATGTCGCTTGTGTCTCTTGCATTGGCAGGCAGGTTCTCTACTACTAGTGCCACCCAGGAAGCCTATAAATAATGGACATTTGTAGAATATTTCTATCATACTCACAGTGAAAGCTGTCAACATTTAAAGTTTAAAACTCATAAAAGATTTTATAGAGGCTTTTTACATTACGTAGTGTAGCTTTGCCACCACCAACGGGCTCCTTTGCTCTCAGAGATCCAATCTTTGGTTCCAAACCCTTCATTCTGCTCATAAGTTTTATCTCTTGTGGGACCAGAATCCCATTATAACAGCTGAACTCAACCCACAGGTGTGTGCCAGAGATAGAGTTCTCCTTATTAATATCTCCCGTTAAAATGCCAAAAATACAGAGAGTATATGTCATTTTCCTGGATGCTTTCCTTTTGTTTCTTTCATTCATGTCCATGGACCTAATTTTATTGTACAGATGTTTACACATTTTGGATATGCATGAAGAAACATAAATAATGAAAAAATTCCTTACAAAAATATTATCCTATTTATTACATATTGTATTGTGATTAGTGAACATGTTATCATGGAAAGTAGAAGTCTGTTCTAAAAAACACACCCCATAAAGGCTGAACAAAGCTTTAAAATGTGCCAGGGAAAAATCAAATTAGAAGCAACTTAGTATTTTCCCAGTCAGTGTGTCTCCTGAGATTAACATAAAGTTTGCAGAGATCAATGCAGTGTTTTGAAAAAATAATGTTGCTTTCTACAAATAAATGAAAAGATATTGAATAGAAAATATGTTTATGCGCAAGTCTACATTTCAAAATCACTATCTGGTATCTTGATTGTTAAAAAAGAAATTCTTGATACAAAGAAACAGATGATATTCTTTGTTTCATGCCTGGGAATCAGTATGCTTATTTCATATGTATGTAAATTTTTTTCATTACATGACTCTTTGCTTACAAGTATTTAATCACAGCCACATTTTTTGGATGAAAAAGCTTATGAAAAACTGCACACAGTATTTCCATGCAATATTACTTTTCAGCAATTCAGAACTATGTGATATTAACACTCTATGGTGACTTTGGGCTCAATGACACAACATTTGGATAACGTTCACACTGAGTCTAACACGTACAAAATGTCTAGATATACTTTGGTTCCGTTTGCATTTGGGATTACAAAATATTACACACAAACATACATACCCTATTTCTAACAACAAAAAGGAAAAAAATAAATTGTCTAATACAACCAATCCAGTGCATACCCAGTAATCTCACTGCTGTGATTTTTAACAGAAATATGTCTTAGAGACATAAAAGAGCTTAACATGGTACATCAAGAGGTTCTTTTCAATTTCACAGTAGCTGGGATATGTTTTACATTAACATTCAGTTTTTCTGAAAAAAAATCTAAAGAAACATTTTATGCAAGAGAAAATTAAACATATAATTTTAAAAATATTTTATTAATTTTGAAAAAAAAGAAAGTAAATGTATTAGCCCCTCAGTCATGTCCGACTCTTTGTGACCCCATGGACTGGGGACTGCCAGAATCCTCTCTCCATAGAATTCTCCATGCAAGATTACTGGAGTGAGTAGCCATTCCCTTCTCCAGGGGATCTACACAACCGAGGGATCGAACCCAGGGCTCTTGCATTATAGACAGATTCTTTATTGTCTGAGCCACCAAAAATGAAGACTATAGTAAAATGAAAAATGGGTTTCTAAGAACTTAAAAGTTCAGGAAGCAACAGTTAGAACTGGACATGGAACAACAGACTGATTCCAAATAGGAAAAGGAGTATGTCAAGCCTGTATATTGTCACCCTGCTTATTTAACTTCTATGCAGAGTACATCATGAGAAATGCTGGGCTGGAGGAAGCACAAGCTGGAATCAAGATTGCTGGGAGAAATATCAATAACCTCAGATATGCAGATGACACCACCCTTATGGCAGAAAGTGAAGAGGAGCTAAAAAGCCTCTTGATGAAAGTGAAAGAGGAGAGTGAAAAAGTTGGCTTAAAGCTCAACATTCAGAAAACAAAGATCATGGCATCCAGTCCCATCACTTCATAGGAAATAGATGGGGAAAAAGTGGAAACAGTGGAAACAGTGTCAGACTTTATTTTGGGGGGCTCCAAAATCACTGCAGATGGTGATTGCAGCCATGAAATTAAAAGAGGCTTACTCCTTGGAAGAAAAGTTATGAACAACCTAGATAGCATATTAGAAAGCAGAGACATTACTTTGCCAACAAAGGTCCATCTAGTCAAGGCTATGGTTTTTTCCAGTAGTTATGTATGGATGTGAGAGTTGGACTGTGAAGAAAGCTGAGTGCCAAAGAACTGATGCTTTGAACTGTGGTGTTGGAGAAGACTCTTGAGAATCCCTTGGACTGCAAGGAGATCCAAGCAGTCCATTCTAAAGAAGATCAGTCCTGAGTGTTCTTTGGAAGGACTGATGCTGAACCTGAAACTCCAGTACTTTGGCCACCTCATGCGAAGAGTTGACTGAATGGAAAAGACTCTGATGCTGGGAGGGATTGGGGGCAGGAGGAGAAGGGGACGACCGAGGATGAGATGGCTGGATGGCATCACCGACCCGATGGACATGAGTTTGAGTAAACGTGGGTAGTTGGTGATGGACAGGGAGGCCTGGCGTGCTGCAGTTCATGGGGTGGCAAAGAACTGGACATGACTGAGCGACTGAACTGAACTTAAGATCTTAAAAATTTCCAGAAAACATAGAATTAATACTGACTGAAAACATCCATGCTAAAAGTTAATATTTATCTTTTTAATTAACCTTAGTGAAAAGCAATGTTCCTCCATTCTCAGTCTACAATTTTCTTCCTCTTATTCTACTTTCTATAAAAATAAATTTTGGGGTCAGAGGTGAACTGATATGTGTTCCAGTGTTACCTGTCACTCAGTAATTTATCGTTACCATTATGTACAAAGATTGCGCTCCACTTATTTTGTTCTAGAGTTGCTCAAAATAGTCCTTGTGACTCTAAAATGAGAATTTCAGAGGGCGCTATCAGATGCCCATAATCCTTAAAGGCAGGTAACTGAGATAAACCAGGCCTCAAATCTTCTCCAAAGTGTTTATTTTAAACTTCCCCACAGTGATCACTTCCAATGGCCTCCTGGAGAGGCCGCTCAACTCTCTTCTTCCCTGGGTTAGCTGACCCAAGAGACAGGCCCTCCTTCCCCTTCTTCCTTTTTGCTGTCTAAGTTTAATGCTAATTTTGAGAGCTCTTATGAGAATGTTGCTCCAAGAAGACACTGTGTAGATCAATTATGCAGAATATATTTACTTTGCAACCATAAAAAGAAAAAAAAAATATCAAGTTTACCATTCAGCATAGGTTTTAAGTTAGTGATCTATTTGGCTATGTCTTGACTTAACTACTCCCTTTTCCTACACACACAAACACACACATACACACTTTCTGTAATAAAACTTAAGCACTGAAATCAGTGAATAGATACATTCGAAGCTGATGTTTCTATTTGGATGGGATGAGACAATCAGATTCATTAGGTTTTCTTAGCTGAGAAGCCCTATATAATCCATTAGAAGATATACTGGGAGAAGAGGTAGTTCATGTGATGTTGTGCCTAATAAAGGACGAATATTTCCTGTCAGTTTTTTGACAGGAAAAGTCACAAAACATCTAAAGAGGACTTTCCTAAGTCCATCAAGATACAAGCTCAAAGTATGACCACAATTCCATCATTAGCTGACACTCTATCATTTGCCTGAAGATTTACTGTGGAAATATATTCAGCAGTCAAACATAATTCAATTTTAAATTCCTTTGAAGCACTGCAGCACTTGTGCAGCACTGTAAAAAAAACCTCATGCCATAAATTAAACCCTTTAATTTAATACAGCTGGTCAACAGTTCCTCATAAAGTATTACTGCCATGGCCATCAAAATTGTCAATAGCCTTCAGTATCTAGTATGCTCAAGACACTGTGCTTTTTGTCAGGAATACAAACTTCCAGAAAACAATGTTTCTGAATAAAGATACAAGGTTGGTATTCTGTGTGCCAAATGAGTGAAAACTTACTTAAGAGAGAAAAGTCATTTGACCTTCAGTTAATGCCTTGCATCAAGCGCTATGCTAAATTATTCATATATATCATCAAAAAATCTTTACAACAACAATAGGAGATGAGTAATAATAAACACATATTATAGTTGAAGCTACTCTCAGAGATACTTTGAGCATCGAGGATAACATTGCCACCAGGCAATAATAAGGTCCACTTTTGAACCCCAAAACAAACATAATCCAACCAAAGACAGCGTTATGCAAATTGGTGCTGCTTTGGCAGTTAATATTTGAAGCAACTCTCTTCACCAGACATGGGAATCCCTATTACATTTTTCTATAACATTGTTACCAAATCCTTAATTTTATGTTGTGGATTTCCTATGAATCTTATTCAACTTATGTACACTTAACTAAAAACACCAATTCACAACTATGGCAAAGTTTTATTTATAATTGGATAGTAAACAATACATTTGAAATCACAATTTCATGGAGAAAAGACTTCAACAATCCCTTAATTCAAGTCCCTTATTTTATAAATAACACTGTACCCAAATATTTATACAACTTATTACTATAAATTCTCTATTAAGGACTTTTTTGTTTTCTTATCCTGGGTACATAGTATGAATTTGGTTCATTTAACTTAATCACTTGATCATTCAATTTATATTTCATATTTTTCATATAGAAATGCATTATCTTGCATATTGGAGAAATGATGTGAGATAACTAAAGAGGACACATATAGTCTTAGCTGAAGAGGGATAAATGAAGATTGAAGAGCATCCTCTGATACTCTGATAAACTAATTTACAAAGCTCTAAAAATTCTGGTCTCTACCTATACCTTTTCCTTTCACTCCACTTACACCAGCATTTTGGTTTCCCATTGAACATTCAAGTTCAGTCCTTCCTCAGGTCCTTTGCACTGGCTGTTCCATCTGTCCAGAAGGCGATGGCACCCCACTCCAGTACTCTTGCCTGGAAAATCCCATGGACGGAGGAGCCTGGTAGGCTGTAGTCCATGGGGTCGCTAAGAGTTGGACACGACTGAGTGACTTCACTTTTACTTTTCACTTTTATGCATTGGAGAAGGACATGGCAACCCACTCCAGTGTTCTTGCCTGGAGAATCCCGGGGATGGGGGAGCCTGGTGGGCTGCCGTCTATGGGGTCGCACAGAGTCAGACACGACTGAAGCAACACGGCAGCAGTAACCTTCCTCTAGATATTTGTGTGATGAGAAGCACTGTTATATCCTTTGGGTATGTACTGAAATAAAAATCTTAGACCATCTATTGTCACCCTAAATAAAACATGGTAAAACAATACCTTGCTTCTCAATATATTGATACATTTACTATCTGTCTCTTTTACTAGAAAGCTTCATGAGTGTACAAGCTTAGACTGTCCTGTCCACTGATATATTCCCACTGCCTAGAACATAGCAGGACCTTAATAAATATCTGCTGCATAAGTCAATGTCAATGAATGAAACAGGAGGCAGATTTGTAGGCCAAATTCAAGATAATGTGAAGAAACTTCTAATGATACTAAAACACTCCCATTATCCACCCTTTCAATGCTAAAATTTGACATCTTTCTAAAGGTCCTCTCCATTAAGTCATGCAGATTATGGGGAAACAATGAATTGTAGAGTTGTTACATTTACACAACACTTCACTTAAAACTATTCTGGTTACGATACTTTAGACGATCACTCTTACATCTATTTGTAATTTGGAACTTGCATTCCTATATTCCAAGTTCAGTGGTCACTGGGCTGCATATGCCAGTATGCTAAAAGAATTAAGCACTGCATTTTCCCCTGGAGAAGGGAATGGCATCCCACTCCAGGATTCCTGCCTGGAGAATTCCATGGACAGAGGAAACTGGCAGACTACAGCCCACGGGGTTGCATAGGGTCGGACACAACTGAGTGACTGACAGTTTCAATCACTATCCCAGGACTGGCTGTCATGATAGAATTTATTATTGATATATCAAACACTTTATTAAAGTCAGCTAGGTCGCTGAACTTTTCCTAATTTCACCCTCCACGGTTTTAAAAGTATTCACAATATGCTATCTAACAGGACATCATTGGTTCTATTAGCATCTTAGAGTTGGAAGGACTACGTTTCTTTGGTTAAGTCCATAATTTCTAATCAGGTAAGCAGTATGCTTCCCAATTCACCTATGTCGAGGTCTAGGTCACTTGAGTATGGATTCCACCTTCCTCTTTACAGTCTCTGTGTATATTAACATTTTCGTATTTACTAGAAGGAGGGAGAAAAGAAGGGAGGGATGGTGACAGGATAGAATGAGGGGAAAAGGAGGAAAGGGAAGGAAAAGCAGGCAGACAGGCAGGCAAGTACAAACCTTTCTACTGATGCTGAGAAGGCAGCAGCCACTCATCACCTCTCACCCGCCCCTAACACAGGTGTCCAGCCTTTCCTCATCACAGGATCGCCTGGGACACTGGTTACAGTAACTCCCAGAGCCTCCTTCTGGACCCTCTGTCTGATTCAAAGGTTTGAGTGAGGAGGCGGCAATCTGTGATTTTCACAGCACTAGACCTATAACTATCAAACCTGAGCCTGCACATGAATCCCTGGGAGGGCTGGTTAAAACATAGGTTACTCTACCTCTGAGTTTCCGATTCAGTGGGTCTGGGGCTTAGCCCAAGAATTTGCATATCTAACAAGTTCCCTTGCAATGCTCATGTTCCCAGTCCTGGAAACCACACTTTGAGAACAATTTCACTAGATTCTTCTTGGAACCAGGTGAGTTCAGAAGAAAAGTTCATAATGCATTTCTCTAAACCGATCATTGGAATGACAGATTGTTTTTTCTTTGATGTTGTATTTATTTCAATTAAGTTGTCACCTGATCATTTTCTGTGAGTCAGAAATAAGATTTGAACACACTTCTGTGACCTCTATGGAGAGGAAAATAAAGGAGAAGAAGCCCGATCTATTGCTTTGCTTTACTGAGGTTAAAAAAAAAAAAAAAAAGCAGAAATCAGGCAGATACAGTCACTGATACCTGTTTTGTACACTACAAAGTGTTAACATCACAACAGAGTGGGACAGAGTAAGCCATCAAGCAAACAAACACAGAAGGCTTTCAAAGTCTGTATTCCTGGGACAGACTCAGATCTCTGCTATGTTACCACATAGCACCTAGTGGAATGAGCAAGAGCTAATTTTTAAATGCTGATCCAGGCACGCCCATTATTTAGAGATCCAAATTGGGCCATCGGGGCTTAAGGAATGGTGCTTCGCAGCTCAGTCCTGCCACTATAAACTCAGGCCGGTTGCATCACTACTTTCCATGAGGAATTTAAGGGGTGTGACTGCATCCTTTCCAACCCTGCATTCCACATGTGACAAAACTGATCCAGCTGTTTGTCTGAAAGAAATTCCTTGCTGTCCTTAAAAATTAAAAAGCGAGTGGATATCCGTCCTCCAGGGGCAGGTCTCCAGCTGGAACCTGGTACAGACGGTTGCGAAACACAGCCAGTGGCCTGGAGAGCATCTGCTCTGGAATTCTTACCTCGCCATAAGGGGGTTAGCCCCATCTTGCTTTTTGAAATGGCAGATTCTTGATGAAGGGTGCTGGCTTGGCCCAAAGCTCTTGAGAAGTGTTCATCCACTACTGACCCAATGTCTCCCTGGAAATAAGTGAAAAGGACACAGCGAGAGTTAAGGTACTCCATCTCGGCAGGCTGGTCTTTCTCCTCCTCCTCCTCATCCTCCTCCTCCTCCTCCTCCTCCTCTTGTTTGCTGGGAAGGGTGACTTCCAGAGAGTCCTGCATCTTGCTGTATACCGCTAACTTCTTCTGGGATGGAATAAACAAAACACAGTATCAAAGACAGTTTGTTAAAAAAAAAAAAAGCATTAACTAGTTAACTGTTCACTTAAAAAAAAAAAAAAGACTCTAAATATTAACATATGTTCGCAAACTGATTCTTCTTCATTTGCTTTACTCCTTCTCCCCGACCCCCTTCCCCAAAGCGGCTTTCTGCTTCCCACCCTGAAAAAAGACTGTTATTTCAGATTTGGTGGGGGAAAAAATGTCCTTTATCCCATGGCATATTCTCAGACTGTGAAAGGCAGTTGTGTTTTTCTTTTCTTAACCTAGGTAAGCCAAAAGGAGTTTTTAAAAAAGAAAGTGACAGATCCCTTCCACTTTTGTTCTCATTTTCTATTTTAAAGATTTAATGTACAGCAACATTATAGTTCAGCATGGGGAGGAATAGAGAAGGAGGCCTCACTGCCTGGGGGAGGGGTAGAGAAGAAAAGAGCTTTTCATAAATGAAATACACTAAAATAAAAACAGGAATGTAGCATCTTATAAAAGGATTTGGCAGATGTGCTGAACTCATTTCTCAAAAATCAAACTAAAATGACAAAATAAGCCTGTGTGAAGATCCATTTTGCATGGAACATATTTTTTAGATGTTCCACTTACCACCATTATCATAAAAGGAGGGAAAAAAGGCATTATGATGACTTACTGAAAATAATACAAGCACTAGCAATGGCTACTATGGATTTCAAATCAAAGTGAAAAACACTTGATAATTTAAAAATATTTTCAAAATACATAATCATAGCTATATAAGTAGTTTATATTATGACTGACACATATTTATTACCCCATTCAATCTTTACAATCCTATAACAAACATTATTATTACTCTTCATATTTTAAAGATGAAGAAACTGAGGCACAGAGAAGTGACGTAACTTGCAAAAGGTCACAGGCTGTACAAGTGGTGGGCCCAGAATGAATATGAAAAATATACAGATAGATGTACACATGTGTGTGCATGTGTGTCAGAGGAGGGCAGAGAAGGATATGTAGTGTGGAAAAAAATCACCAAAATGTTATGCTTTGTATTCTTTTTCTGGCTGATAGGCTTGTAGTCATTATTTTCTTATTCCTGCTTTCCAGTATTTCCAAATATTTTCCATCGAGCACATATCACTTTTATAATCAACAATTTTACTATAAATTATATATAAAAAGATAATGTTAAAAATGTTAAAATTCATTATTTTAGCAACAAAAGCAGCATCCTATCATCTGTATACCTACAAAACCTGACCATTTGTTATACCATTGTTCTTATTTCAGAGAAAAATTCATACTGGAAAGTGAATGTGAGTAGATAAGAAGTGAATCATTCCAGAAAATCAGTAAGCATAGATTGTTAAATGTTATCAAAACACTTAAGCCAGATTCTTAATGTTTCTAATGGTAACTACTAGCTTCAAATCCATAGCCACAAACTATAAACGCATCATTCAAAAAACTTAACCCTTTTCCCCAGCAATGAATAAGTTGTTCTCATGTGAGGTAGGCTCTGAAATGTTCAGGCACATTACAAGCAGTTGGTTATTATTTAGGGCTATTATATATACGTGTGTGTGTGTGTGTGTGTGTGTGTGTGTGTGTACCTACATATGCATACATACATACATATATATTCCTTTTTATTTAAAATTTCTTTCAGTAAGGTTATCGATTCATGATGAATAGAAAATTCATTCCCTGTGAGTGAACATGCCTTGCTGATGAATAAGTAATTGGTAATGACTGAGTGGTTACAAAATTCTTACAATGTGTTTTGCACAGATTTGAACATGTTTATGTTTAACTTCAATAATAAAAACACCAGAGTAACATAGGTTATATATACAATGAGAGTATTGAACTAACTGACCTCTAAAGTTACTCCTGACTATAAATTCCATTATGAAGTTAAACGAATAGTATAATTTCTTGATGGCACTGTTTCTCTATTCACATGTGCATTTACCGGTTATAAGGTTTTAAGCAAATGCACACACTCTGCCAAATTCTCAGGCATGTTAGAAAGAAGCACTGTTTTTATATGGGGAAAAAAATTAAAACTACTATAGAGTGGCTTCACTGCCACAAGTGTTCAGTATTATCTATTAAATCGATTTCTTCTTCTCCAGTAACATGCAGCACAGAATCAGTTTGTGAGAGTCAGGCTTTGCATCTACTTGTTTCATTTGTTTAACATTTATTCTTTAAATGAAAGAGCCCTGGCTGTGATAATTATTCAAAGAAAGGCAATTGTTTATTTTATCCCAATTAGCAATTGATACTTAAATAAAATAAGTTATATGTGAAAGACTTGAGAACTGCAAATCAAATACAAACTTCGCTTCCATCTGTATGCAAATATAGCATAGTATTATGATCAATAATGATGATAATAAAATATCTTAATTTTTACATTGCTGGCAGTTGAATTTAAACTATACATTTTCAGTCTATTAAAGATTACACAATTTTCCAACTGCTATAGAATTTCATGTTATTCTTTTTGGCTCAATTGTTAAGTGATTGGATACAAATAAACTAATCTAAAATTTGCACAGTTTTCACTGCGAAATGGGAAAAGATATGCAAAATCTTCCATTGTATCAAATTACCTTTTATCTGTCAATTCTCTGTCAATGGATGCATTGATTCTCTATAATCTTTATATTTCCTATATATAATATACATCTATATATATACATATGGTTTTATATAAATATATATTGAAATATTCCTTTCAAATACACACGATACTATGTGAATATCTATATTATGTGCCTTTATTTAAATACACTTGGGGGAGGATTATAAAATAATTTTTTTTTCTCTTTCCTAGCTTTTTGGGGCAGATCTTCTACTAATTAAATGAATTTGCTGGAGACTATCCAACAAATAAAATAGAAAAGGAGCCTATGGTATATCGACCAATGGACAAGACATAAAGCATATTTACTGTCACTTCTTTCACTTTTTTTTGAGATAAAGTTGCATCAATTTTCACAAATTTTTTAGTGGACCAATTAAATATTTACATTTACAACACAAGCACATTTATGACCTCACCATCAACATCACTGGTTTAAACAAGAATTCTAAAGTATCTGATTAGCCAGATAGCTTCCTAAAAGGCCCACACTGAACTTACACACATTTCTTGAACATTAAGTGTGAGTATGAGGAAAATGGGAACACAAAATTAAAACAGCAATTGATTCACATGCTGACATTCACACTTTTCTAATCTTCCTCCCCATTGATTCTTAAGCCCTGACTACTTTCTGTTATCTGTTCTTCTGTGACTGTAAATTAGTCCTTTGCCTTCCCCCCTCCAAAAAAAAACTAAGTATGTTACTTCTGTACGCTGTTGCCATATTTTATATTTACTTGGTGTGTGCTCCTTGGAATGAAACTTCCCTAGCATGATCTTTGTTCTTGAAAAGAATATACAAAATTCAAAATGTTAAAAATAAATCTCAAATCATCAGAACCTAGATAGATTTCCTGAATCAAGGCTGAAAGGCAATGTGGTTCATATTTTTCTTAAAATGCACTATCACTCCCTAAAAATAGCCCAGTCTGTCAGAAATATTCATGCTTTTCTTACTAGACACTTAAGAATTGTCAACAAAAATAAGTCATCAGAAGGAATGTCAAAGACTGCAAGTTGGCTTATTGAATGTACCCCTCACTGCAGAATAATAGCAAGTTTTCTTCAGGTAAAATAACCCTCAGTTCGATGAAACAATGACTGAGCTAACAGCCACAAAGTTAAAATCCACTCTGAGAGGCTTGAAAGCAGCAGGGTGAAGGAAGTCTGGCTAGGCAGCGCAAACCATGCTAAACCACCTCACAGACTGCCATCAGGCACAGCAGAAACAAACTCGCACAGCAACGTGCCGGGGAAAGGATTTGTCTGACAAGAGAAAGACTTCCATGTCACGAGCCAAATACCACTAACTCCCCGAGGCTTAAGCCTACAAAATGCCAAATGATTACTGTGCATATGTGGAAACTTTTTCCTAAGGAAACAAAAAATATTTTAATGAATCACTGAATATTTGGAAATAGCTTTAAAAAAATTCTACTGACTATCTTTTCTAAGGCAATGGTTCTTTCATCCTGACAGATATGGTTAGGGCCTATAAGAAAGGACCACTAGCCTCTAGTCAATGTTTCAAAACTATAAATCCCATAAAGCAGTGCATTGATCTTTGATCATATTTTTCTGAATTTACTTGAGTAACAGATTTTAAAATCTATCTCAGAGAGACTTGAAGTTTTGGCCCTTAGTCTATTTGGAGGAGGGGGAATAGGTGGAGGGAGGTCAGGGTGAGGATCAGGATAAGGAAGACAGTTCACAGAACTTTGATGTATTTTGTTTCACTAACTCTCACCGGTGCAGAAATATTCAGTCTAAACAATTATTCTCAATTTATACACACAAAAGCTGATTTATTTGGCCAGCATCTAACTAGTAAATGGCAGGCATGGGATTAGAACTTATTTCTATCTGACTAGAAAGCATCTGCTAAGAAAACAGATTAAAGAAAATGAGCCTCTATATAATATTTAATTGAATAAGCAAACAGAAGCCCACAGGTAGCACGGTATCATATGCTAAGAAAAGTCGAAAGTTATTTATAACATTTAAAATTAGGAATGCAAACATATCAAAATATGGTTATTATATAAAACATTGTTTTTCAAAATATATGTATACCTAGAGGAACCTGCCCTTCTATATCTAGAAATGTGTTGTCCCCTTAGCAAGTCAGAAACAAAATAAAGTTTTTCTGAAAATACTATTTTGGAAATATGAGCAGAGTCAATTTACAAGATACATTCATACCTCAAGATTTGTTTGTTAGCTTTGTGTGTTTGTTTTTATTTTTCTTAACAGTAGAAGAAGCAAACCAAAAATAACACTAACTCTTTATGAGCACACTTGCTGCTCACTGATTCTGGTCATCATCAAAAAATCAAACCCACCCCTTAAAGGATGAACATTTTCCAGTTTTGAAGATGTTCCAAAAAATGTGCCACAGACTGAGAGAGAATTTCAAAATTTGCATTCCCAAAATGTTTTAAGCAATGATCACATCATGAGGGTATGTGTTCTCTCTCAAACAGACTTCTTTGAATGAAACAACATTTCTGACGTATAAATTTCTGGTATGTTTGTATAATCCTATTACTAGATTTAGGGTATGATTTCACTTTTAAAAATTTATCTATTATTCATGGAATTGTCAGTTAACTCCTACTTTGAGTCAGTCATTGTGCAAAGACTTGGAGCCACAAAAATGATAGTCACAGCATTTGAGAGAGGGTTGTAAGGAAAATGATAAAGAGAACCTGAGGGTTTATTTACCTGGCTAATTGTCTAATTTCTCCAAATAGCTAATATTCAAAAGATTTTATATGAGAAAATAAGTAACACTGGGTAAATTACTAATTGCTTTTCTTGCTTCTAAGGATGCCCAGATGGGAAGGGAACACAATAGAAAGAAGAACTGGAATGGTTTAGGAGATTTGACCAAAACTAGTCCATATATCTGGATAAAGAACTGAAACCTCTGGCCCTGAACTTCCTCTTCTGAAAATGAGGAATTTTGACTTGATTATCTCAGAGGTCTTATACAATTCTGTATCCTAATAAGCAACATGCTGGAGCTCTAGACAAATTCACACTTAATTTTGTTTCTTACATTGGCTGCCTCTTCTGATTTTTCAGGACACTGGCCAAAAAAAACCTACAGATCAGTGAAGACTAATTATTTTGCAGACGTAGGTCATCTAGCTCAATCCCTAGGTATTAGTTTGGGTAATTCCTTTAGCTATCTTCACAGGAACGAGAAAGGAGGCATCCTTCGAATCCTCTCACCCTGTCCACTAAGGACAAGTGTTTTGGCACACTAAAATAATACAGTTTTAGGAGAAAAGGACACCTGTTCACTTCAGGCCTTTCTTCCTTTCCTTTCTTTCCTTTTTTTTTTTTTTTTTTTTTTGTTTTCTTCTTTACTAAAGTAGGAGACAAGTGAAAAATAGTTGTTACCCTAGTTTAGATCATACTTGTAAATTACTGGCATAAATCTGATATCTGATGAAATATCTATAAATATGGCATTTACGACTTACTTCTAGCAGCAAATGTTTGTACCTAATGGTTCAAGGTATTCTTAGGGTCTTCCTAAATGAATAGCTAAAGTAGAAAACCAGCTGCTAAAAGAGGTGCTTTTTCAAAGATTCAGTGCAAAGTTTTGACCAAAATTATTTCCTTCACTGGTCTCTGCCAGAGTCGGGAAACTTAAGTATTAGAGAGCTTTGTTTCTTGAATGAAAATGTCTTTCCTAGAGATAATACCATAAATTGTTATATATTACTAGATTTATCAGTTTTGAGATTTCTTTCTAAAGCCAGCTGGAAATAGGGCCTATGAGAATGAGATTCAAGTGTCCAGATTTTAGAACAGCAGTCACTTAACTTCTCAAATTCACTTTAGAATCTGACTTAAGCATTCCTAGCATAATATTTTTTGTTTTGTTTTTGTTTTTTAATTTATTTATTTTTAATTGAAGGATAATGGCTTTACAATATTTTGTTGGTTTCTGCCATACATCAATGTGAATCACCCCATAGGTATACATTTGTCCCCTCCCCCTAGAACCTCCCTGCCACCTCCCACCCCATCACAGAGCCTGGGTCTGAGATCCCTGAGTCATACAGCAGATTCCCACTGGCTATTTTACATATGGTAGTGTACATGTTTCCATGGTACTATCTCCATTCACTCCACCCTCTCCTTCCCCACTCTCTGTGACCACACGTCTGTTCTCTATGTCTGCATCTCCAGTGTTGCCCTGCAAACAGGTTCATCAGTACCATCTTTCTAGATTCCGTATATATGCTTTAATATACAATATTTGATTTTCTCTTTCTGACTTCACTCTGTATAATAGCCAAGCATAATATTTTTAGTTTTACTGAAAATCCCCTTTGCACAGAAAGATAAAAGATAGAAATGTACATATTGCCGAATTGGGTCAGCACAACATCTCTTCTGTAGTTGCGAAAAGAGGTACCATGAGGGATTATTCTACCTCCTGATCACCCTCATTTCCTTTATCATCTCCCGGTCCTCTCCAACTCTGTGAGATGTGAGCCTCTACCAAGCACTAGGTAAAGAAGGACTTCCATGCATTGAGAGAAAATATCCTTAACTTAAATTTCCACAGAATGCTTCCTTGTCCTGGCATTTGGTTTTCTGCTGAATGAAGCCTTACTGCCTGTGATTTTATGGATTTCCAGCCTGCCCGTACTATCGGTATTGTAATCTCCATTTTGGTTGATTGCCAGAGACAACAGTTCAGTTTAGTTAGTTTAAAGTTTAATTTTCCTTCTGGCTTTGAATTTTCTGGCTGGAAAGTTATTGGAAGCATAAAGCTCTGAGGCACTTGAAACTTCTCAGTGTCTACAGTCAAGTTATTTTGTGTTGTATGGAATCAGAGAGGCTGTTCTTTCTCAAAGAAGTCCTGTATGAACTCTTACAAATCCACTTAAGTCCTTGCTTACAGTTGTAAGAAAATTAGATCCTCCCACTTAAATAAGTGGCCTGTGTATTGAAACTATTTAGAATGTAATTGTATGCTTTCCTCTTAATGAATCTAAACTTATGTTGGAATAGCAATGATATATAAGGCACTTAAAGCTGACTGTTAAGACCACTTCCTGAATATTATTTTCAAATAAATACATGTTCATTTGCTAACTCATATTCTGCTTCATCAACAAAGGATGCAACATGGCTAGCAAAAGTCATTAGCATAATACAAATGCTTGCAAAAATACTTTGGAATGCCTAAACTAAAAACGTACACTACAAGGACTTGGAAAGAATTTCAAGCCCCAAGGCCAAAGAATCTACTGCATATTAATCTTCTTTATCAAAAAGTTGATTTGGAGCACTAAAGACAAAAATAAGCCTATTGCACAATAGCAAAAAAAAAAAACTTAGGGGACCACATGGTATGGTGGAAAGATGCTATACTAGGGAGCAGGGGATCCGGTGGTCCTAATTTTGTCGCCCATTAGCTTTGAAATCTTTAGTCAGGCATTTCAGCCCTATAAACATGCATTTCTCCATCTGGAAAAGGAGGGGTTGAAGTGCGTGTTTTCCAGGGGTTTTTTTCCCTAACAAACAGAATCTCGGAGAGATTTTTATGACCTAACCAAAGTGGCAGAGGCCAGAGAAAGAGCTTGAAAAATCCCTTACAAACTTATAACTGGAGTTCTGCCTCCCAGGACTTTTAATTCTCTTAAGTGGAAGCATGCATGTATAGTCACCCAGCTGTCACCCTGGAAGAGGGGAGATTAAATATACTCATATATGAAGCCCAAAGTGTGACTGTTAAAAACTCTTATGCACAATTAGTGAACAAGGGTTATTCTCCTCTGTTTGCACTGCCTCGTCTATGAACTACCCAGTTTTGAAAGCTCTAAGTATCTCCCTAATGTTAACATTATGAAAGTATGGGGGGAGGGGGAGGGAGATTTTAGACAACCACAGATTGCCCGCATTTAAGGTGAGGAATCCACAGAGTATGAAGGGAATTTATGATTTCACATTATTTCCCTCAATTTTTCCTGACACATATCTTAATTTTTTTTTTCATTTTTCCTACTGTCGCTACTAGGATACAAGTACATTCCTTTCTGTCCATGTTCTGCAGTGTCATCATGCCTTTGGAGCATGTGCTAAGAGACTGGGTCAAGAGCTCTCCTGAGGGGATAGTAGGGGCTGCTACTTTCGAGCTAGGAAGAAATGGTGGGCACGGGGACCAGACAGCTTAGCAGACCTCAACAAATCCTGGCTCTAGAAACCACACTGTAATATGCATGCACAGCCATGCAGTTTCCAGGAAGTAACGTCAAGGACTATAAAATTGACTCTACAGGTATATTTACATAAAGTGCTAACCTATTACCCACCAACAATGTATAGTATGTTCAAATAAAAAAATAAAACTTAAAATTTCAAACATAACACTGTGCTTTTAGGGGAAAAGCTGAGAGTACATGTGCCTGGAGTATGAAGTTCTACTATTTCAAAAAGAATTTTCTGCTATATAATCATACATTAAAAGGAAAACATACTTAAGTTTAAAATCCAGTGTAATAAACCATTATAACATAATAATTTGCAAAGACTTCAGAGCTATATGGCTTTGAGAAAAAAAATCAATTCAAAGATACAATAACTGAATATACAGAAGTGACAGAAAAACTTTAATGCTATCTTTCATAACATTTTCTAAGTGGCGATTAAACTTTGTCACTCTATCGCTTTTTCTGCTTCTTGTCCTCAACAAATCAATTTTTTAAGTGTAGTAGGGCTTGTAGCTCTTATTTTTGTCTCTCAGGCAAGATGCTACTAGGGGTCACTTCCCATGTACAGAGAAAACAATCTTCATGGATAATGATGATAAAAACTTATGGAATGCAAAAACAACCAAAATATGTATTCTCAGATGACTACGTTGAGGACAAATCAACATTAGTCCCACTTCACCCATACACACACCACATAGTCTAAAAATGTTGTCAGCCTGATAAAAATTTCCTAATTTAATCTTTTTTCCAACAGAAAATATAGGTCATCAAAATAAACTCCTGACAGTAAAAGAACAGTGGTTACACTACTGTCTTTTATTTTGCCAGCCAGTTATAGTCAAATAGTTTCTTTATTCCACAAAACAAAATCTCAAACAAGCCAGTGTAGTAAAAGCAACGTGAAAATTTCAAGCACACTTCTCAACAAAGTTCTTAAGCTCAACTCAGCCCAACACCTACTTAAACAATATCTACAGAAGCCCAAAGGGTAGCAGAAATTACTATTTACTAATATGTGATACTCATCAAGGTAGACAATTCAAGTGAAAAAGAAAGCTCAATTTTTGATTTGTTCATGGTCTTAGCAAAAGAATGTAATTTGGGAACTGAGTTCCGGGGCTACTGCAAAAGTTAGATAAGGCATTGGAGTCATTTGTTATTAAAAACTATATTTCATGATTAGTTATTTACAATTTTTCTGATACCAAACCTTATTTTCTAGCTCAAAAACCTATTCCAATTCTAACCCTCACTAAATATTCATATTTTAACGCAACTATTTCCACACACTAGAAAATAAAATCTTACTCAAAAGTAGTCTGCTAAAGTTATATTTGATGGGAAAAAATACCTTAATGAATGCTTAATAAAGTTTAAGTTTATTGCTCATCTATGTTCCAATTGATAACTGAAGGCCTCCACAGTGTCTGAGATGGAAGAAAGGAAAGAAGAAGAGGGTGGTTTATCTGGAACAGAGTGTTCTTAAAACACACAAAACAGATATCCAATGTCTCTTTGCATCACTTGCCTGACTTGGATTTAAATGGTTTTCTCCATTACTTATATCTTTTATATTAAAGCCAAAGAATCAAAACAAAGAGCCTAACCAAAATGTTTTAACCTATTACCCTTGACCACAAATTACTGTTTTCCCATTCCCCTCCCTAAAAGTAATCTTGCTTTTAAATGCTGAAGCTGATGAATATTTAAAAAAAAAAAAGCCACCAAGTGAGGCTCCTTCCTCTTTTGCCCTAGTTGTCCTGGTTAAGCTCATACTGTTCAGCAGATGAATCTAGAGTATGTACCCTTCCAGAATCAGCTGAATTTCAGTCCCTAAATTATAAACAGAAGTTATCATTTCTTTCCAAAGAGTAGCACAATAAATCTAGTAAAGAGACAGAAGTAGAGGAAATATTTTAAATGACCAGATTAATTAAAGAGCCAAACCCCGAAGACCACAATAAAGCACAGGGTTTTTAAGAAACTAAAAAAAAAAAAAAAAAATCAATAAACACTGTGGATGTTATTGTTAGAAACGCACCTGGATCCCTGATAGGTATCTCCACCTCAGAGTACATAAATCACATTAAGTCTCACCAAATCAACCCACCCTAACTCCCAGAGTCTGAGGACCCTATTTTGGTACACCCTAGCCACGTGCTCACGTATGTGCTTTATGTAGGCTGACTAACCCTTGACACTCTGTGGCATCCAGAAAGGAACATCCAGGGATACCGAGTGCTAAATTCCTCAGAACCCTATTCTCCCTTCTAAAGGAATACTATCATCTCTCTAGTTCCTGAACCCTTCTTATCTAACAGCATTCAGTCACTCTTGGCATGGTGGAGATACAGCATTCAGTGATTCAGGGTTACTTCTTGGCTGGGAAAGGACAGGGTTCTGTCCAATAGACTGAACCATAGCACCTCTGTGCTTTGATGAAATTAAAAATAGATGAGGGATTTGGGGATCAATACTTGCCCCCTAAGTCACAGTATGGAAGAAGACAGACTTTACAAAGACCTTCTAATATAATTTGACGAATATCACACTAGACCCATGTTCCACCAGAACAGTCCCAGAAGAGACAATCCGTGAGCTCACTATCCGGATAGCCTCCCCCGTGTCAGTGACACATTTCATCCTCTTAATCAAGAAAACCTACACTCCACCTTTTCGAAGGAAACAAAATACTTGGTTTAAAGGAAGTTTACTCACATATTCTTAAAACAGGCGCCCTTGGCGAGCTTCAAAGAACTGAGCCCTAAGAGCTAGGGTGGCTATCACCACAGCTCACTGAAGCCCCCAGCCAGGTAACGTCTCACTTGGAATCCCCACCCGTCGTCCACCTGGCTGTTCGTCCTTCCCGAAACTCTGCTCTGCTCTTCTCTTCCGATGGCTTTCTGTTCAAGGGCGCTCCCGCAACTCTCAGAGCATCCTCCGCGCCACCCACCCCAGAGGGACGTCGTCGCGGGAGCCCCAGACCGATACTCTCCGTGCCCCTCGCCCCCGCCCCCGGCAGGCTGCCCGGTCGGTGACTCACCTGCTGGCCAGGTTGGGGCGCCGGGTGGTAACAGGCTGTGGGGCAGGTTGCAGCTGCCACGGGGTTGGGCAGATACTGGGGCGCTCCATACGGCTGGGGGTGATACATCACCTCCGCACAACTCATGGCAGCCGGGGCAGCGGCGGCCCCGGGGCTGCGGCCGCGGCTCTACGCGCTGGAGCGACGGGCGCCGCCGCCGCCTCTGTCGCAGCTCCAGCTGCAGCTACTGCGGCCAAGGCGGATCCTCGGCGGCCGCGGGCTCCGCGCGTCGCGCGGGCTCGGGAGGAGTTGGCAGTTAGCGGGGGCCCATGCGCGGGCACCCTCATCTTCAGCCCCTCTGGGTGTCCCCTGGCCTGCGCTTATATAGCGACTTGGGGACGCAACGGCCCGCCGCGCGGCGGGGACATGACAGTGCGGGGTTCTGGCGCCCACGGCCGCGCCAGCCGCTGCGGAGCGCCGGCCCGGGTTGGGCAGACCTGGGGAGCCGGGCTCTGGTTTGCATATACACAATGCACGCCCGGGGCTCGTCCTATCACCGACGCTCCCGGCTGGGCGAGGACCAGGAGGCGGGGGCACGGGGAGGGGGCTGGCCGGGGAGGAGAGAGAGCGCTCTCCTCTCCGGGTCTGACGCGGAGCTCGGCGAAGTTCCTCCAACTCGGCCGGTGGCGGGCCGGTCGCCCAGCAGGGGGACCCCGGGGAGGACCGGCCGCGGATTGGAGCGAAGTTGGAAGCCCTCTCCGCCTCCCGGCAGTGGGGTGATGGTGGGAGGGAATGGTATGCGAGAAGCTCCACGCCCTTAAAAAGCTCCGCGGATTCCCAGCCCATCTCCTGTCACCTGGCCGCCGGGGGTGAGGGCTTCCCAGCACCGAGATTTTACAGGGAACACCAACGTAGAGGCCGAGGCTAAATGAAGGCCAAGCGTACTAAGAGGTAAAACAAAGCAGGCGCAAAATGAAGTGGGATTAGCTCCTACATTAAATATAACCATAAGTGCTAACTTCCTTGCAAGAGCGCACATGCCAAGAATGCAGCCCGGTTCTCTACAATCTCCGCTTTAAGTTTACACCTTCATGGTATGACCTCCTGTGGGATGTCAAGCTCTTCTGGCCTTTTCAGCCTGGTTTCCATAAAATAGCAAACAGTGACACGCGATTAAAGCTACATCCAGCTGTTGTTTAAAGATTTGTTTGCAAGTGGTTTACAATCTTCTCCAATATAATTGTATTTCAATATAATCAAGTAAAGTAGAAAAGAATTATACTTACTTTGTAAAGAAGCAAAGTAACACAGAACAATCTCTTTTTGTGTGCTTGAACTAACCTTTGAGAAGTTAATCTGGATGTCAACTGTACTGATGTTCCAGACAGATGTGGCCCCCTTAAATTCACATGCTGAAGCCTAACGCCCAATGAGACTGTATTTGGAGACACAGTCTATCAGGAGGTAATTAAGGTTAATAAAGGTCATGAACACAAGGTCCTAATCTAGGATTGCTGTGTTTATAAGAAGAGGAAGAGATACCAGAGGTCTGTCTGCTTTGGCAAGCTTGTAACACCTAGTGAGAAGCAAGTCAAGAAGAGAAGCCTCACCAGAAACTAACTTTGAGGGTACTTTTATCTTAAATTTTTAGCCTCCAAAACTGTGACAAAATAATTTCTTTTTTTAAGCCACACAGTCTGTGACGTTTTGTTATGGAGGCCCTAGCAGACTAATACAGATGTATAGTACTAACATACTGTTTACATTATTAATTTTTAAAATATTATAAATACAAATGTGTGTATAGTTATATATAACTAGCCAGACACACAAATATATAAACACATGTACCCTCACACATGCCCTCCCTCATACACTCAAATATACAAACTGTAGTAATTGGATAGGAACTGTTAGCTACTCATAGTAGCTCCTATTCACTTGCTCATTCTCTGATTAATTGGAAATTAACAATATATTTATTAAGGGCTTTCACCATTTAGACATTGTGCTTTCTGTAAAAGAGGATATATTCCTATCAGTTGTTGTTGTTCTTCAGTTGCCTAGTCATGTCTGACTCTTTGCAGCCCCATGGACTGCAGCATGCCAGGTGTCCCTGTCCCTCACCATCTCCAGGAGTTTGCCCAAGTTCATGTCCATTGCATCAATGATACCAACCAACCATCTCATCTTCTATCCCCTTCTTCTTCTTCTGTCTTCAATCTTTCCCAGCATCAGGGTCTTTTCCAATGAATCAGCTGTTCATATCAGGTGGTCGACCGAAAGATTAGAGCTTGAGCATCAGTCCATCCAATGAATATTTAGGGCTGATTTCCTTTAAGATTGTATGGTTTGATCTGCCTGCTGTCCAAGGGACTCTCAATAGTCTTCTCCAGCACCACAGTTCAAAAGCACCAATTCTTTGGTGCTCTGCCTTCTTTATGGTCTACCTTTCACAATCATATGTGACTACTGGAAAGACTGTAGTCTTGACTATATGGACCTTGATCGGCAAAGTGATGTCTTTCCTTTTTAACATACTGTCTAGGTTTGTCATAGCTTTCCTACCAACAAGCAATCATCTTCTAGTATCATGGCTGCTGTCACCATCTGCAGTGATTTTAGAGCCCAAGAAGGGGAAATCTGTCACTGCTTCCACCTTTCCTCCTCCTATTTGCCATGAAACATAAGGTCCCTATAGTCAATACTATGGTCTTCCCAGTAGTCATGTATGGATGTGAGAGTTGGATCATAAAGAAGGCTGAACACCAAAGAATTAATCCTTTTGAACTGTGTTGTTGGAGAAGACTCTTGAGAGTTCCTTGGACTGCAAGGAGATCAAACCAGTCAATCCCAAAGAAAATCTATCCTGAACATTCATTGGAAGGACTGATGCTGAAGCTGAAGCTCCAATACTTCGGCCACCTGATGCAAAGAGCCAACTCACTGGAAAACACCCTGATGCTGGGAAAGATTGAAGGAAGGAAAAGAAGGGGACAACAGAAGATGAGCTGGTTGGATGGCATCACCAACTCAATGACATGAATTTGTACAGTCTCTGGGAGACAGTGAAGGATGGAAGCCAGATGGGATGCAGTCCATGGGGGTCGCAAAGAGTTGGACATGACTGAATGACTGAAAAACAGCAACAATTTTCCATGAGGTGATGGGGCTGGATGCCATGATCTTATTTTTTTTTTTTAATATTTAGTTTTAAGACAGCTTTTTCACTCTCCTTCTTCACCCTCATCAATAGGTTCTTTAGTTCCTCTTTGCTTTCTGCCACTAGAGTGGTGTCATCCACATATCTGAGGCTGTTGGCAATAGTTCTCTTGGCAGTCTTGATTCTAGCTTATAACTCTTCCAGCCAGGCCTTTCTCATGATGTGGTCTGTGTATAAGTTAAATAAATACGGTAACAATAAGTAAGACATATACAAATTTATTTAAAATACTTATTACTGCTTTTTCTCAAGTCGAAAACTGCTGGTCATACCCATCTTCTCTGTTCCAGATTTTATCTTTTCACCTTCTGTCCGGGTGGCTCCATACAGATGTTCTGTAGGACCTCAGTCATAATAGCACTAATATTGTCCCCATAGCCCAGACCTGATCTTCCTCTTTTGATCTCCGTTTCAGGTATTGAAACTGCCATCCTAGTTACTGAGCTGGAAATCTGGGTATCATCCAACATCACAGTCTCCACATACAGTCTTGGAGTCCATTTCATCCCCACTTACACCTTTCTACTGAGTCTCTCCCCTAATCTCTTTATCTCTGCTGCTATGATCCTTAGTTCACTGGGAGATCTCTCACCCAGGATCCTGCAAGAGGCACCTACCTGATTTCCAGGCCTCAAGTTCAAACCTCTTCCGATCCATTTTTCCTATTCTCTTCCGTTCCAGTCACTGCAAATCCAACAAAGTAATGATGCTTGCCCCTCTTTTTAGAAAAATTTCCCCAGCAGCTCTTGACAGTCTGCAGTCCCAACTCTTTAACATTCAAATTTTGGCTCTTACCTATGTCACCATCTCCTGCAACTGTCCATTCAGCCATCTGAATTGAGACCTCCCTTTCTAGGAAGAAGTATAGTCACTTAACACTTCTAACTTTATCTTCAGATAATATGTCTAAAACTGATTATTTTTGTACAATTATGTGTGCAATATGTCTCCTCCACTAGACTATTGCTGAATCATATATATCTTGTATATGTAACATTTAGAACGTTTTCAGGTTCTATTTGTTGACTTAGAAAATAAAGGCAGAACTAGCTCGAACATGTTCATGCTCCAATTTCTGCATCTTCCTCATGCCCCATAGAGCCTCTGTTTAGTATGTAGCAAATATTTAATGTATGACAAAGATGCAGTTCTCAGACACTAATGTCATAGACTCAAAAGTCTGGAGGTGTTTGACAAAATTTTCTATAATGCAATATATATATTTTGGTGTCTTTCTTCCTCCCTATCCTGCACTGATAGAAGAAAATGAAGATAAATTATGCCCAGACAGAGAAGTAGGAGAATTCCTATTAAGGAAAGCTAAGTTGGAGTTCTTGTAGGAGAGAAGATATGTCTGACTTCCCCTAGGTAGAAGTTTAGGGTTTTAGAATAGAAAAGATAAAAAAGATCATCTAATCTACAACATCTTCTTTCAAAGATAAGCAAACAAGTGATCTAAAGCAAGAGAATTCCAGAAAAGCATCTACTTCTGCTTCATTGACTATACTAAAGCCTTTGTGTGGATCACAACAAACTGCGGAAAATTCTTCAAGAGATGGAAATACCAGACCACCTTACCTGCTTCTTGAGAAACCTGTATGCAGGGCAAGAAGCAACAGTTAGAACCAGACATGGAACAACGGACTGGTTCAAAATTGGGAAAGGAGTACATCAAGACTTTATATTGTCACCCTGCTTATTTAACTTATATGCAGAGTACATCATGCAAAATGCTGGACTAGATGAAGCACAAGCTGGAATCAAGATTGCTGGGAGAAATATCAATAATCTCAGATATGCAGAGGACCCCACCCTTATGGCAAAAAGCAGAGAAGAACTAAAGAGCCTCTTGATGAAAGTGAAAGAGGAGAGTGAAAATGCTGGTTTAAAACCCAACATTCAAAAAGAGATTCTGTCATCCAGTCACTTCACTTCATGGCACATAGATGAGGAAACAATGGAAACAGTGAGAGCCTTTATTTTCTTGGGCTACAAAATCACTGCAGATGGTGACTGCAGCCATGATATTAAAAGACACTTGCTTCTTGGAAGAAAAGCTATGACCAACTTAGACAGCATATTAAAAAGCAGAGACATTACTTTGTCAACAAAGGTCCATCTAGCCAAAGCTATGGTTTTTCCAGGAGGCATGTATGGATGTGAGAGTTGGGCCACAAAGAAGGCTGAATGCCGAATAATTGATGTTTCTGAACTGTGGTGTTGGAAACGACTATTGAGAGTCCCCTGGAATGCAAAGAGATCAGACCAGTCAATCCTAAAGGAAATCCATCCTGAATATTCATCAGAAGGACTGATTCTAATCTGAAATTCCAATTCTTTGGCCACCTGAAGGGAAGAGCCTCCTCATTAGAAAAGACCCTGATGCTGGGAAAGATAAAGGCAGATGGAAGAGGAGGACAGAGGAGGAGATGGCTGGATGGCATCACCGACTCAACGGACATAAGTTTGAGCAAGCTCTGGGAGATGGTGAAGGACAGGGCAGCCTGATGTGCTGCAGTCCATGGGGTCACAAAGAGTCAGACATGACTGATCTGAACAACAAAGGAAATGGAGGCAGAACTAAAATCAAAGCCTCCTGGTCTCTGGTCTCTTAGCTCAGTTTTCTACCACCCACAATAATATATATAAACAAACAGATGCACACACACACACACACACACACACACACACACATATATATATATATATATTTATTTACATGCATATATATATATATTTACATGCACACATATATATGTGGGTGTGCATACATGTACCTATTCATGCATATTCATTTGTGCATATAAGCCGAGGTTTTAGATGAGATCATCTTTTGGTGAACCTAGAGTTGTGAAAAAGGAGTGGGTTGGGGGGAATGTAGGCTGATTGCATTTAACAGTAGTGAGTCATCCAGATCAGAGGTTTCAATCTGACCAATGATGTACTCATTTTCATATCTGTCATGCAGAGGTGTCACAATTATTTGGAATAACATAGTAGTGGGATGAAATTTGATGATTTGCATTTCTGAGTTCAAGTTCCTCAAAAATTACTCATTTATCTTTATTTTCTTCTTTCAGTCTGCCCCGCTTCTCTTCGGGTTGAGTGCCATGAAACTCAAGCCTACTGGGTGTTTATCTCCTACTGTTTTATATTCCAGCCACTGTGGTTCTAATAGAATGCTTGTATGTGTGTATGCTCAGTTGTACGTGACTCTTTGTAACGCCAAGGACATAGCTCCACCAGGCTCCTCTGTCTATGGAACTTTCCAAGCAAGAATATTGGAGCAGATTGCCATTTCCTACTCCAGAGGATCCTTCCAACCCAGTGAATGAACCCACATCTCTTGTATCTCCTGCATTGGCAGGCACGTTCTTTCCCACTGTACCACCTGGGAAACCACCAATAGAATACTTAGAATACCTTCAATGTTTCCAACTCTCTGAGTCAGGGATTTACTGTCACTATATTTTTGGCACCACCCACCAAATTTCCCAGAATACTTCCAAATTTTCTAGCTGGAATTTAATGAGGTGAACTCCGCAAACCAGTTTCATTTGGAGGGGTAACTTGAAGTGGATTTCCCCAATATCTCTTGGGATAAGATAGGGCAAAACGGGGGCTGCCTTTTGTTTTAGAAGGATGAAAGCTAGGCTTATCTTTAGCTTAGAGTCTTAGTGTGAGAAAACAAATGAGATCTGCAGGGCATGTGTTGGATGGTTCACCGTGTGCATCCAAACATTCTTCCTAAGGTATAAAGAGTTGATTCTTGGCTAGCACTCTGGTCTCAGCTGAGCCCACTGATAATGCAGCCTGCTCTAGGAAGTATGGCTCTGAAGAAGTAGACTTGGTTCATCTACTCAGGAAGCTGTCAACCCTTGAGTACAAAAACATAGGTGTTCTAGACAGAATAATTCCTATGGATATGTTTATCTTATACAGCAAAAGAGAGTTAAGATTGCAGTGGAATTTAGGCTACTAATGAGTAGATTTGAAGATAGAAAAATGATCCTAGGTTATCTGGGTGAGCCCAGTGTAAGTAATCACAAGGGTCTTTTTAAGAGGGTAGGCAGGAGGCAGAAGAGTCAGTGTCCTATTGACAGGAAGCGAGAAAGACTCTCCAGGCCATCTCTGACTTGGAAGATGGAAAAGAAACATGAACCAAGAAGTACATGACCTCTAAAAGCTGGAAAAGGCATGAAGTAGGCTCCCCTGGGGTCTCTAGAAGAAATGCAATCCTGCCAACCACACCAGTTTGAACTTCAGACCCCCAGAACTATAAGACAATAAATTTGCATTGCTTTAAGCCACTGAGTTTGTGGTGATCTGTTACAGCAGCAGTAGGAAACTAATCACCAGTTTAATGGGGGGCAGGGGAGGCTAGAAGAGAGGACTTCGGTGGGCATGTCCCCTTTGCCCTACAGTTACCTCTGAGCAGAGGCATGATAGGAGAGGAACCAGTGAGAGGCTCTCTAAATCTCAGGAGCCAAGGAGAGACTCTAGTTGTCTGGACCAAAAGGTGATGCTGATAATACTAGTAGAATAGACATAAAAACAGAAGATCAAAAGTCACATGTAAAACGGTTAAACCACTTAGCAGTTGTCATCTAAGATCACCTTCCTTCAGGGTACTCTCTTCAGTGCCCAGCAACTTCACTGTGTTCCTCCGGCATGCTGACCCACATCTTCTTATAAGTACTGTCTCCTATCTTATCCACCATTACCAACCCTCAAAAATCCGCTTTCTCCTTTTCTATTCACTCTTCCACCCATATACAATCATATTTCTGCCTCATCACCCCACCAAAATTTATTAATGTCACCAGTAATGATCATGTTAACAATTCTAACTTTATGTCTTTAACCTCATCCTAATTGATGCTTTGTAAATTTTGAAACTGTGGATTAATCCCTCCTTACATTTACCTCTTCGCTTGACATCCTGCCATTATGCCCTTCTTTGATAATCTGCCTTCTTATACTTTGGCTATTCTTTCTCAATCTCCTTCGCCAAATGTCCCTCTACTTAAACTCTAAATATCTAGTTTTTTAGTCTTTTGCTTGGCTTTTTTTCCTCATCTTACTCTATCCCCTCAACCTGAGATCTCATCCATCTTCAAATCACCTCTATATGCAAGTTACTTACAAAAATTAGCATCTAGCCCAGAGTCCAAGACTCATGGAATGGAAATATATCTTATATGGGGTTCTTAAAGCTCAACATCCAGAAAACTAAGATCATGGCATCCGGTCCCATCACTTCATGGCAAATAGATGGGGAAACAGTGGAAACAGAGGCTGACTTTATTTTTTTCGGCTCCAAAATCGCTGCAGATGGTGATTGCAGCCATGAAATTAAAAGACGCTTACTCTTTGGAAGGAAAGTTATGACCAACCTAGATAGCGTATTAAAAAGCAGAGACATTACTTTGCCAACAAAGGTCCATCTAGTCAAAGCTATGGTTTTTCCAGTGGTCATGTATGGATGTGAGAATTGGACTATAAAGAAAGCTGTGTGTAGAAGAATTGATACTTTTGAACTATGCTGTTGGAGAAGATTCTTGAGAGTCCCTTGGATTGCAAGGAGATCCAGCCTGTCCATCCTAAAGGAAATAAGTTCATTGAAAGGACTGATGTTGAAGCTGAAACTCCAATACTTTGGCATTCTGATAAGAAGAACTGACTCATTTGAAAAGGCCCTGAGGCTGGGAAAGATTGAAGGTGGGAGGAGAAGGTGATGACAGAGAATGAGATGGCTGGATGACATCACTGACCCAATGGACATGAGTTTGGGTAGACTCCAGGAGTTGGTGATGGACAGGGAGGCCTGGTGTGCTGCAGTCCATGGGGTCGCAAAGAGTCAGACATGACTGAGTGACTGAACTGAACTGAAAGTCAATAAATAAAGCAAGTGAAACTATGCATGGCCCAAATTGTTATTGAAAATTTCTTCAAACCCCCACAGTGAACAAAATCACATATACTGTGTCTCAGAAAGTTCAACAGACAATTTAACCTCCAGCATTGAAAAATTTGCCTTTTCTTCAGTTGACCACCAGGTGAAAAATTGATCCATGTTTAGGAACCATGTCTTTTCAAAAAATGCATAAACCAATCTTTAAATGCTAATATCATATTCAGATTGACAAGATATATATATATATATATATATCATATACATATAAGAGAAAGTGAAAGTGTTAGTCGCTCAGTCGTTTCCCACTCTTTGTTACCCCATGGACTGTAGCTTGCCAGCCTCCTCTGTCCATGGGATTTTCCAGGCAAGAACACTGGAGTGGGTTGCCTTTTCCTCCTCCAGGGGATTTCCCGACCTAAGGAGTGAACCTGGGTCTCTTGCTTTGCAGGCAGATTCTTTACAGTCGTAGACATCAGGGAAGCCAAGTAGTAATTTAGACCAACTCAAGGAATAATAATAAAGGTTTCATGGAGAAGGCAATGGCACCCCACTCCAGTACTCTTGCCTGGAAAATCCCATGGACGGAGGAGCCTGGTAGGCTGCAGTCCATGGGGTCGCTATGAGTCAGACACGACTGAGCGACTTCACTTTCACTTTTCACTTTCATGCATTGGAGAAGGAAATGGCAACCCACTCCAGTATTCTTGCCTAGAGAATCCCAGGGACAGGGGAGCCTGGTGGGCTGCCATCTATGGGGTCACACAGAGTCGGACACAACTGAAGCGACTTAGCAGCAGCAGCATCTGACTCTTAATCTAGCTAGCTTTACCAAGTTTTAACTCACTGGTGAATATAATGCTTTTTTTTAAATCAGAAATTCCCTCTTCCCCTCTTTCTCTTTCTCTCTATGTTTCTTTCTCTCTGCCTCTGCCAGCTAACCTGTACCATTTCTACCCATTTCCTCCTATCCACTCTGCAATTTTGTTCTAGCACATGTCATCCTACCACTTGCTTCAGTCCAATGAGCCCTCTCCCTAAGTCTTTGCATGCACCCTTTCCTTGGAAAAAATTTCCTCCGACTTGGCCTACTTACCATTTAGAGCTTAAACATGCTTCCTCAAAGACATTCTTCAACTTAAAGTACACCCCTATTCTGCCCCCACTATTCTCTCCAATAACAGCCTGCTCACATCTCCTTCCTAGTATTTATCCTATTTTGATATATAGGCTTTTTTAACCCCCTCTTTTTCTTCCTATCTCCTCACTATGATCCAAGAAGAAATAAAATATATATGTTTTATTCTTGCATGCATGCTAAGTCACTTCAGTTGTGTCTGACTCTGTGCAACCTATGGACTATAGCCTGCCAGGCTCCTCTGTCCATGGGGATTCTCCAGGCAAGAGAACTGGAGTGGGTTGGCATGTCCTCCTCCAGGGGATCTTCCCGACTGAAGGGTCGAACCCACTTCTCTTACCTCTGTTGTCTTGGCAGAAGGGTTCTTTACCACTAGCACCACTGGGAAGCCCATATTTTATTCATATTCACTACTATATCATACTTAATGAAATCATGATTGTATGCTTTATGAAAGGATAATTTCATTTGAGGTTCAATATTGTCACCGTTATAGGGATAGGCTTTGTTTAGCAGTAGATGTTTCACCACCCAAAATGTAGGTTATAGAGTTGTTAGATGATTTAAAGCATGTGCTTTATAAGAAGATGAATAATGTAGTAGGTTTATATGGATCAGTATTTTTGAGTCTTCATGGGGAAGATGATGAAAAAAGGGAACTCACATTTTATGAGCACCTGCAATGAACCAGGCATTTATGCTAAGATTCTTTTTCTCTCACTCATTTAATTTTCACAAAAATCCCATGAATTAGATGGTGTTACCATTCTAGATATGAAAAAGCTAAAAGTCAGAAAAATTAAATAGCTTAAAGATCACCTACCTGGTGAGTGCCTAGTCAGGATTTGACCCCAGGTCTGATTCCAAAACACGTGTTTTTTAAAAAATTATCATCATACCATACTTTATATAAAAATTAGTGAGCACTAAGTCTAACAAAATGGTCTATATTTGTATTTAACTTTATGTGTTTGTGTTGTGAAAGAGATAAAAAGATAGATAAAAGAATTAATAAGGCTCACAGAAATTTCCTTCATCAATTATTTGTCTAATGGGTCAATTTAATTAAAATTTCCTGTTGAACCTGAGTTTCTGGCTTTAAGAACTGGTTTGGAAGGAAGTGAGTAGGGAGCTCCTGGAAGTTCTGAAAGTTAAGTTGCTCAGTCATGTCCGACTCTTTGAGACTCCATGGACTGTAGCCCACCAGGCTCCTCCGTCCATGAGATTCTCCAGGCAAGAATACTGGAGTGGGTTGCCATTTTCTTCTCCAGGGGATCTTCCCAACCCAGGGATCGAACCCAGGTCTCCCGCATTAGAGGCAGACACTTTAACCTCATAGCCACCAGGGAAGAGCCAAAAGTTCTGAAATGCATTTTAAAAATTAATCGCTAGGGATTACAGAAGTAGCTTCAAAATTTCCTCCTTGGGTAGAATTGAGAAGTTGTTTGTTTGTTTGTTTGTTTGTTTGTTTTCCTGAAAAGTCCTTTTATGTTAAATTTTTTGCTTCTATTTGGTTCTTTTCATAATCTATTAAAAGCAGTATCAGATTTGTGGTTACCAGAGGTCAATGTGGGGCTAGGGGGGATTAGATAAAGGTATTCAAAAAGTATAAACTTCCAGTTATAAGTAAGTACTAGCGATGTAATGTGCAACAATGTCGAGATAATTGACATTATCTCTGAAAGCTGTTAAGAGAGTAAATTGTAAGAGGTCTCATCACAAGGAAAACTTTTTTTTTTTCAATTTCTTTAATGTATATGAGATGATGAATGTTCACTAAACCTATCATGGTAATCATTTCATGATGTACATAAGTCATATTACATATTACGCTTTAAACTTATACAGTTTTTAAACATTGTTTAAATTGAAGTATCGTTCATTTACAATGTTATGTTAGTTTCAGTTGTACAGCAAGGTGATTCAGTTATTCCCAGGCGGCACCAATGGGAAAGAACCTGCCTCCCAATGCAGGAGACATAAGGGATGAGTGTTCGATCTCTGGGTCAGGAAGATCCCTTCAAGGAGAAACTGGCAATCTGGAATAGTATTCTTTCCTGGAGAATCCCATGGACAGAGGAGCCTGGCAGTCTATAGTCCATGGGGTTGCAAAAATTCGGACACAATCCTAGAAATTGACGTCTCCCTTTTGGTAGCCATAAGATTTGTCCTATGTCTGTGAGCCTGTTTTTCATGTATGAGTGATATCACATGACATTTGCCTTTGTTTGACTTACTTCGCTTAGTATGAGCATCTCTCAGTCTAATCATGTTGCTGCAAATGGCACCATTTCATTCTTTTTTTTTTTTTTTTTTTTTACAGCTGAGTGATATTCCGTTATGCATATGCACCACATCTCCGGTATTGGTTTATCTGTCAATAGATACTTAGGAAGCTTCCATATATTGGCTATTGCAAAACATGCTGCGATGAACATTGGAGTACATGTCCCTTTTCAAATTAGAGTTTTCTTTGGATATACACCCAGGAATGGGACTTCAGAATCATATGGTAACTCTGTTTTTGTTCTTTTAAGGAAACTTTATAACTGTTTTCCATGGTGGCTGCACTAATTTACATTGCCACCAGCAATGTAGAAGGATTCCTTTCTCTAAAAACATTTACAGATTTATGTGAATTTTATTTCAATAAAACTAGAGAAGAAAATCAAATAACCTTTGATATTACCAGAAATATGGCCTTAGTTGTAGGAAACGGAGACTTTCAAGGGAATACAGCAGAGTAGGCAGGTGGACAGGACAGCAAGTCTTGTAGGGGACAGTGATCAGGGAAGTCACCAGCTGGCTGAGCTCCTTACCAAGTGAGCAGGTGCTGGCTGTGCTGTAGGGTGACTAGTAAAATCAGTGTCACAAAGAGCCTTCAGATACTTACATGAAGGATGAAAAGAGCACAAGCCTTAGCTCCAGACAAAAGTCTGAACTTCGGTTATCTTACATCTAAATGGAGATAGTTTGATTTATAGGACTTGTGTGAGGATTAATAAATACTATATATAAAGCTTATAGGGGAGAAATCAACTCATGCTGAACTTCGAAATGTTAGCTTATTTCCCTGTCACAAACCTTCCTCAGCAAGTTGTGAAACAGACAAACTATAGAACAACTAAATACTTAAAAAAAATAATTTGTGGGTCCTTTTAAGAGTTCGGATCTGAAAATGCACAAGCCAACCAGCCAGGCCTGTGAATCCATAGACAATCTAGGGCACAGGACATGCAAGAGTTGTGCACGGCACATGCCTGTTGTGTTTTGCACTACTCTATTCTCTCCAGCCTGGTGAGATTTAATGGCTAAGTTTATAAGAGTCAGCATGTTCTCTCTGCAGATTGTTTTTAAAACATCCATGCAAGAATTTCTTAGGCAAGGTTTCTTACAGAGATATTATTTGTACTCTGATTCAAGATGGTATTTTTTTCCCCTGATGACTTTAAACATCTAATAAAGTGCCACTTCTCTGTCTTATTTACTTCTCTTATGATGTGTTTAGCTCAGAGCACACAGTGCTCGTTACAAGTTGAAGCTCTCATGTAAAGACTCCAAGGATGAAGTTTCATCTATTTATAATTTAATAATGAGTCTATTTTCAGTCCTTCTAGTTTTGTTTGTTTAATAAAAATGAGACTTTATCTCCAGTGAATCCACCAGGGAAATACAGCAAATGGCATCATCACCTGCTTCACCAATTTCTCACTCACTGGAGGTTCACTGAAACTCTGTACCTCTGTTTACGCAGTTTTGAAACAGTCAGCAGGCTCCCTGTGTAAGGTTTGTTGAGATTATTTTTCCTCTAGTAACTTTGGCTGGAATTGTAAGATTTTATAGTACTACTTATTTACATACTTAAATAGAGATTTAATAAAAAAGGAATCCAAGTTGGGAACAGTGAGATAAAATGAACAGATACCAAGACACTTCTTAGCCTGCATTAACAAGTCAGCAAAGAGTATGTACTTCACCATGAAAGGATCATGTGTCCTCATAGAAGTTAATGACAGACCATTAGTTCAATGTGTACCTTGAGCTGGTTGTTGTTTTGCTAGTTTTGCTGGTAGTAATGGCTGATGTGGACTAATCTAACTACATTCTCTCTGTCAGCTTGTGACAAGTGGAATATCTTCACATGAAATCTGGCCTGGTGTGGGTGCAGTTCTGTCCTTGGAGTGGAACAAAGCTAAATAGGCCAGGAGGGACTGAAGCCTTGATCTTGGCGTCATTAACACTGTGTTCTAACCCACCAGGCTAACAAGCCACAGACAAAGATCAATTGGACTAATAAATCACAGCAGCCAGCATAATCTGGTTTGAATTTATTTCTCATTTTTAATACATTAGTTTTATAATTTGATTTAAATATTTTAGGATAAATGAAGCCAAAGGCCCATGTTGCTGTCATTCAGAGGAGAGAAGGCAGAGAGGAAACATGATGCCTCACGCCTCCCCACAACCCCTTGGCACTAAGAGACACTATGGGCTGTACTCTCACTGACACAAGAGGTGTCAGCCTAGAACACGAGGGCAAATCATGATTTTTATAGGTAATTTATGTTTAATAAGCACAAAAGAGACTTTGTAGTAAAGGAAAACATTTTAGACCCTGTTGAAGGCCAATAGCTTTTATGAAACAAACAAACAAAAATTACTCCTCTGTTTGGCTGCTAGTTCTTTGCCAGATTTTCATGCATTGTGTTTGTTCCACACCTACAAAGGTATGCACACATTTAAAGTCCTTAGAGTAATTTAGCTGCATCCCAGTTGCCCACTTTGTTCTTATTGTATAAATAGGTCACACTGGAAAGGATGTTTTAACGTTATTATCCCTGTGGCTATAGAAGCCTGGAATATATTCAAAATCCCACCTACTTCCACGTGCAATATAGGCATCACTTCTTCCAGGCAGTGTATCTTAACATTTGAAAATTAACTTTCTGTATACCATTATACTTTGTATTGCCTGCACCTTATATTTGGTGACTTGATTGTATACAGTTATTATTTTTATTGTTCTTTATTTTGATCTGATCATTTCAGTTATCATAATTGCCTCCATCATGAAAAGATTCAAAAGACAAATTCTATGAGGGAGGAGGTAGAGTTAGATATTTCTTTGGTGCTTCCTACAGCACCAAAATTGGGTACACTGTGACCCTGCTTAGATAAATTTGAATTGAATGACTCTCTGCCGTCAGTGAATGTTGTGGGTTGTTGATCTATAAATGGCCTTGCTTTGGTCTCTTTAAACATCAAACAGGAAGAACACAAATGCAAAGGACTTTTTGTATGAATATTAGACAGAAAATATACCTTTAATTATTTTAGCCTAATTTCCATATTTCCTTTAAAATAATATCAAAATGTTTGATTGGTGAGTAATACTTTTGAAAATGCTTTTTTTTTTTCATTTTCTAAGGATTTTAATGTAAGCAATCTCTTTAGTATAGTACAACTATGTTACAACTGAAAAATACAGAGTCCACTGAGATTTCAGGAGATGTATAGCATCTCCAGTTATTACAAATTATAGTAGCTCATCCTTTATATATTAGTGTCCAGAGAGATTGCAAAGTCAAGTCCATCCTGGTGGTATAGTTATGGGTGGACTTCATGAAGTTATCTAATCATAACAGAAACTTGATCAAGAAAGGGGAATTAAGGAATAATGATAATAGTAATAGAAATAACACCAAGAATAATCATAGTTAACCATTACATAGTGTCTGCTATGTATCTGGCAGGTCTTAAATGCTTTACATTTGCTATTAGCAACTCATCTAATCCTCACAATAGATAAGGAAATCAAATATCATGTGATTAAATGATCACCCAAACAATCTGTCTCAAAGAGGGCTTTATAGAATGTTGATGTGCAACTTTGGCAGTTCTGAATAAATTTACCCATTCGCTCATAGGAAACCACAGTCTCTAGTCTACAACTTTTTCTTGTGATTGAACAGACAACTTTCTTCTCGGCTGTCTGCAGTGATGTTCTGTTCTCTGGACAATAGTGGTATTATTCACCAGAGGGACAAAAGCATGAACAATAACCTGTGCTCTGTGTATATCACCTTCCTGGAATCTTGAGGGGACATGGATGCACACAAACCATCTAAATAAAATAGTACCTCTGCTGCCTTAATACTGGTCCAGTTTATTTTTTACTTATAGTATCCAAATATAAATTTTATTCTTTCTTAAAAGTGGATAACTGAAATAAGAGCATATCAGCTGCCAACTTTGTAGGATTAAAACTCAGAAATTCTCAAGGACTGAACTATTTGTTTATACTTTCCCTGGAAGTACATCATGTTCTTTATGGATAATAAATATTTTTAAAAATCTAAAAGTAATTTCAGAGCATTTGATAATCAGGTCATGACATAATCAGCTTCAGATAGGCTACAAATATGAGGAGCTCGATATGAACAGATGGGAGAGATAAAGCTCTTCTAGGGCAATGTGAGACACAATATTGAATATTAATTGTTACTTTCAGCTCAGGAACTATGCAAACCCTCGTCATTAACTTCAGCATTGCTCCTCCAAGTGTGGTCTATAGTTCAACAGGTTCATTATCATCTGAAAGCTTGTTAGAAGTAGAAAACCTCAGGCTGCATCCCAAACCTGCTGAATCTGAAACTGTACTGTGATGAGATCTTCCAGGTGGTTTCTATGCATGTTAAATTCAAGAAGCACTAAACTGGAGTGTTTTTCTATATCCAATATCAAAGTGTAACATCAAATCTCATATGTCAAATTTAGCCTAATTTTAAGACCACAGTTACCTGGTAGAAATAGGCTAATGGTGATAAATTCATGACAGTTTATACACTATAAAATCATATTCTAGGCACTTACCTCATTTCATACTCTCATTCTGCCCTTGAAAAAGTCATAATACATACATTTTTTTAATGATAAACTGTTGCTAAGAGAGAAATTCTCATGGGGCCGAATACCTAGAGGTGACTTCAACTTAGATCTTCTAAAGCCAAATCCAGTACCTGTCCATTCACAACAAACCATCTATGGTTGTCAAAATATTTTAAGTTGTGTCCTTAGAAATGCAAAAGAGTTGGCCATATCCTTCTAAGATATGACATATTCCCTATTATAACTCAGTCTTCCTAAAGGTAGACAAGTTAATCCTAGGTATAAGTTCACTTAGGTATAAGTGAACTCAAGTTACTTCAGAAATTTTTCAACTTTTTCTGAATGTATTCAATGATTTCAGGTTAAACTGGACATTTCAGATCATTCCTGTCTACTCCTGCCTGAAATTTTAGGCTATTGAAGGTGGAGTGTGGCAGGGGCAGGACGGCAACGCATCTGCGGCCCTAGGCCATGCACGGGAGCCCACAGTCGCCTGGAGTTCTCAAGCCTGACACTCTACCTAGCCACCTGAAGGAGGCTGCCTCTCTCAGCATGCCGGAGAGAGGGCAGAGGCCTGGGAAATTCTGTCTCTTCCAATTTCACTTATGACTGACTTCTGTTTTTCCTCCTCCCTTTTCTAGAACTGACTTTAAAGGTGAGGGTGGAGGGGAGTGGACAGCGCGCCTGAAACCTGCTCTCCTGTGCCTTCACCAGTATCTAATGTTCTAGCTTCTTCTACAACATTTCCCTATTTCTTCTAGCCTGGAGAGTTCTTATCTCATCAAAGTCAGGAAAAACTTGTATTTCTTGCATGGTTCTTATCAAAATTTAGAAGTTAAGAATTTGATATATTTGTTGTCCAGTTTCCATAGCTACCACTCCTCCTTGAGGCAACGCCCACCTGAAGTCTAGTGACTTAAAGGGAGGAGAGGTGACCAGGTAAAATGAAATAAGATAGGCCAGCATCTGCTGAAAAATATTATCCCTCCTGGTGTCCCCTAACTCTCATGAGATAATAGGAAAGACTGAAGCCACAGACACTGGCCTTTCTAATCTCTCTGACGAAATCTGAATATATTCAGGTGTATTCCATTCTCAATGATATTCCTTGAATGCTTTGGACAACCTAATAGATGGCCACAGAAAAATAATCAAAATGGTAAAGTAGTTAAGAATGATTTCATGTAAGGCCTGATTATGGAAACTGTGAAAATTGAGGCTAGAAAAAGTAGAGACTAAAGGAAATAAATATTATAATATCTGTCATATCATGTGAAAAGAATAAATTTTCATTGCTGATGTTGTTCTGTTTTGTTCCAAGGAAGAAACTGGAATCAATGAGTTAAGTTTAAGAAATGAAAGTTGAGTTCAAATTAAGTACACTTGAGACAACATGGTCATTTTCATTTTATCCCTGGTTGGAACAACATTACAGAAGGGCCCAAATTTCTGATTTATCTCATGAAAGAGAAAGCCTCTAGGAAGGTGAGCTTCCTAATTTATATTGAATGATGGTATTAGAAGAGAAATAAATTTTTTATTATGCAATGCCATTCAATACTATGTTGTGCTTTTTATATTATCACAATGTAATACAGTAAGGAAGCTTGACTATTACAGTAGGGAAGAACTTCCAAAAATGACATTCAACAAAGGACTGGATTTCCCATGCAAAAGCGCCTATCCTATTACGGAAACTGGAAAGAAGTAAAACGAACACATTTATTAATAAATATATTCATAAGTTACATATTTATTTAGTAGCAATATATGCAATATACTATCCTATATGCTAGTTATTCTAATATGCAGTGAAGAAAAAGTAGTAGGCAAGACTGGCAGAAACTCCTGACATTAGCTAGTAATTTTGATTGGATAATTCTTATATTTCTAAGGTTTTTTAGTGTCAGTTCAATAAATTAATAGATTAATACCAACTTCATCCTACTGTGCAACATTCCTATAACATTTAGCTATCCTTAATTTTTCTACACTCACAAGAATGTATGTGTATGTACATTTTTGGATTTATTCAGACATGTTTTATACTTCTGATAATTTACCTAATGATTGTTAGCAATTGTGAAAAATCTGAAATTTTATCCAACTTGCAAGTTAACAAGTTAACTGGGATGCTAGGAGAAGGCAAACAGGTCCTGGATCAGAAATAAAAGATTATTCACATTAATGGCTATATCTAAATATCAACATTTGCCCTGATTGCCTGAGACCCCAGTTATTACATGGAGGAATGACAGGATCTAGGTGACATGTGTACATAAAATGGGTTGCAGTAAAGGAATCTCAAATTTAGGAAGTGTCAGTCTTTCAGAACTGGCTTCAAGCAAATCTGCCCACATTTTGTCCCAGAAAGAGAGGCATTATTATTATTATTATTATTTTTAATGGTGGAAAACAAGCCAACAGCTCTCTTTTCTGGGGGAAGACACTATCTCTATCTTCCAAGGTTGTTCTCCATATAAACATCCCTGAAAAGATAATCAGGACAAAAGGTTGTCAGTGCTTCTGCTCATAAGCCATGCAGAAACTCCAGAGGGCCATGCTATTGCTGCTGCTGCTAAGTCACTTCAGTCCCGTCCGACTCTGTGGGAGAGGGCCATAGAGAACTGTTTTTTGATGAAGATACCCACTTTGATACAAGCTGCCGCAAACCACAACTAAGCCCATCACTTTCATCAGCATACCTGCAATTCCTAGCAGAGTGCCTGGGGCACAGTAAAAGGAGCTAACACTTTTGAGATATGCCAGGACTTTTAAAATGCTGCATGTGTTACTCAACCCCAGCAACTAGTATAAGACAATGACAAATACTCCCTGCCTTTTATGAGGAAATTGAAGCCAAAATTATTCACCAACTCACCTAAGATTATACAGCCAGGAGAAGCAAAAGTGAATGGATGGAAAAATAATGTTGAAACAGAAAGGAACCATCCACAATGATGTGCATCAAGCTGTGGATGCAATTATAGGTTGCAATTTTGAGTTTGAAAATCGTGCAGTTTGTCCCAGACTTCATATGCTACTAAAATATAACTAAAATCAGAGGTTAATGTGTATTGTTACATATCTGTTGATTTCCATAACTACAATCTGCTCAGAAACTCTACACATAAGTCTGCTCTATAACATGTCTAATTGAAGCTTTATTGTTTAGGTTTAATTTGCCTGACTTGGCTAAACTTCATGGTAAGAAACTAATTCTCTCTGAAAAAAACACAAGAATTTATTTCATACTTATTGTTCTTAGCAGTATGTTCATTGGCAGGACATTAAAAACAAGTAGAATTGCTCTGTTTTATTAACTGTGGAATAAATGTACAATGGAAAAACTAGCTCATGACTGAAACAGAGAGAAGTCATTTCTGTGCTATGTAGTTGTCCCTGGCTGTAGACAGGACTGTAGCTACAAAAAGTACATATCACATTATATCTTGATTTTTGTTTTTCAAAGAAATATCATCTTTTTAAAAATTCCTAGTTTCCCGCTTCATTGAATTATCATTTATGCTCAGATTGCAAACATAAACAGACATGTACTGAGGTAGAGGGAGACTGAAATATATGCACAACTGCATATCAACAGGATATATATGGACACCAAGGTGGGAGAAAAAAGGAAGAAGTTAGGAAAAGTCAGGAAAAATTATGTACCATAATTTCACACCCTAACCTAGATCTGTCATTGTATTTATTTGTATATTACCGTTCAACATTTACTTTAAATGACTCATCAATAAAATCACACAACACATATTTATTGAACACCTACTATGTGCCAGATACTGTTTAAGATGCCTTAGGATATCAATTCAGTTCAGTCGTTCAGTCATGTCTGACTCTTTGCGACCTCATGAATTGCAGAACGCCAGGCATCCCTGTCCATCACCAAATCCCGGAGCTTGCTCAAACTCATGTGCATCGAGTCAGTGATGCCATCCAACCATCTCACCCTCTGTTGTCCCCTTCTCTATCTGCCTTCAATCCTTCCCAGCATCAGGGTCTTTTCCAATGAGCTAGTTCTTTGAATCATGAGACCAAAGTATTGGAGCTTCAGCATCAACCCTTACAATGAATATTCAGGACTAGTTTCCTTCATGATTGATTGGTGTGACCTCCTTGCAGTCCAAGGGACTCTCAAGAGTCTTCTCCAACACCACAGTTCAAAAGCATCAATTCTTCGGTGCTCAGCTTTCTTTATACTCTAACTCTCACATCCATATACGACTACTGGAAAAACCATAGCTTTGACTATACAGACCTTGGTTGGTAAAGCAATGTCTCTGCTTTTTAATATGCTGTCTAGGTTTGTCATAGCTTTTCTTCCAAGGAGCAAGCATCTTTTAATTTCATGGCTGCAGTCACCATCTGCAGTTATTTTGGAGCCCAAGAAAATAAAGTCTCTCACTGTTTCCATTGTTTCCCCATCTATTTGCCATGAAGTGATGGGACCCTATGCCATGCTGTGATAGGACCCTATGCCATGATCTTGGTTTTTTCAATGTTGACTTTTAAGGCAGCTTTTTTACTCTCCCCTTTCACTTTCATCAAGAGGCTCTTTAGTTCCTCTTCACTTTCTGCCATAAGGGTGGGGTCATCTGCCTATGTGAGGTTGTTTATAATTCTCTAAGCAGTCTTGATTACAGCTTGTGCTTCATCCAGCCAGGCATTTTTCCTGATGTACTCTAAATAAACAGTGTGACAATATATAGCCTTGATGTACTCCTTTCCCAATTTGGAACCAGTCCATGTCCAATTCTAACCGTTGCTTTTTGACCTGCATACAGATTTCTCAGGAGGCAGGTCAGGTGGTCTTGTATTCCTATCTCTTGAGAATTTTCCACAGTTTGTTGTCATCTACACAGTCAAAGGTTTTAGTGTATCAGTGAAGCAGATGTTTTTCTGGAATTCTCTTGTTTTTTTCTATGATCCAAAGGATGTTGGCAATGTTATCTCTGGTTCCTTGGTCTTTTCTAAATCCAGCTTGAACATCTGGAAGTTCTCGGTTCATGTACTATTGAAGCCTAGCTTGGAGAATTTTGAGCATTACTTTGCTAATGTGTGAGATGAGTGCAATTGTGTGGTAGTTTGAACATTCTTCTGCATTGCCTTTCTTTAGGATTGGACTGAAAACTGACCTTTTCCAGCCCTGTGGCACTGCTGGGTTTTCCAAATTTGCTGGCATATTGAGTGCAGCACTTTCTCAGCATCATCTTTTACAGTTTGAAATAGCTCAACTGGAATTCCATCACCTCCACTAGCTTTGTTCATAGTGATGCTTCCTAAGGTCCACTGACTTCTCACTCCAGGATGTCTGACTCTAGTTGAGTAATCACACCACTGTGGTTATCTGAGCCATGAAGATCTTTTTCGTATAGTTCTTCAGGTGTATTCTTGCCACCACTTCTTAATACCTTTTGCTTCTGTTAGATCCATATGATTCCTGTCCTTTATTGTGCCCATCTTTGCATAAAATATTCCCTTGGTATCTCTAACTTTCTTGAAGAGATCTCTAGTCTTTCCCATTCTATTGTTTTCCTCTATTTCTTTGTTTGATCACTAGGAGGGCTTTCTTATCTCTCCTTGCTATTTTTTGGAACTCTGCATTCAAATGAATATATTTTTCCTTTTCTCCTTTGCCTTTCACTTCTCTTCTTTTCAGCTATTTGTAAGGCTTCCTCATGCAACCATTTAGCCTTTTTGCATTTCTTTTTCTTGCGGATGGTTTTGATTACTGCCTACTGTACAGTGTTACAAATTTTTGTTCTTCAGGCACTCTGTCTATCAGATCTAATCCTTTGAATCTGTTTGTCACTCCCACTGTATAATCATAAGGAATTGGATTTAGGTCATACCTGAACAGTCTAGTGGTTTTTCCTACTTCCTTCAATTTAAGTCTGAATTTTGCAGTAAGAAGTTCATGATCTGAGCCACTGCCAGCTCATGGTCTTGTTTTTGCCGACTGTATAGAGCTTCTCCAGCTTTGGCTGCAAAGAATATAATCAATGATTTCAGTATTAACCATCTAATGATGCCCATGTGTAGAGTGGTCTCTTGTATTGTTGGAGTTGTCTCTTCTGTTGTTGTTTGCTATGACCATTCAGTTCTCGGCAAAACTCTATTAGCCTTTGCCTTGCTTCATTTTGTACTCCAAGGCCAAACTTGTCTGTTACTCCAGGTTTCTCTTGACTTCCTACTTTTGCATTCCAGTCCTCCCCTATGAGGAAAAGAACATGTTTTTCTGATGTTAGTTCTAGAAGGTCTTGTGGGTCTTCATGGAGTGATTCATAGAGCCTGGGATATAGGGGTACACAAAATGAAGTAAATAAATATTCCTGCTGTACCTTTTTGGGTGGTATATATCAAATTTTTAAAATTACTTTTTTAAAAAAAATTTTACTTTACAATACTGTATTGGTTTTGCCATACATCAACATGAATCTGCCACAGGTGTACATGAGTTCCCAATCCTGAACCCCCCTCCCACCTCCCTCCCCATACCATCTCTCTGGGTCATCCCAGTGCACCAGCCCCAAGCAATATGTGAACATCTCTTATGTTACTCTCTGGTTTTTATAAACCATCATTTTTAAGAACTATGAATTCTCTTACCTGAATAACTTATGATTTAAATTACTTTCTATGGTTGTTATATTGTTGTTTTCATGACTTGATTATCTGGCAAATAACCCCATAATGAACATCTTGACAGATTGGTTTTTCCTCCATATTTCATACAAACATTCTTTCAGTTTATATTTCCCAAGGTCTTGTGCCACTTTTGGACACATTTTCTTCTTGTTGTGTCCAAAAATCTCATTTAACACATTGAATTTTTTGCCAGCAGAATCATCACTGAATGATTTCAGGGGCCAAAGAGTGATGTTCTTGCCCTCTCCTTCATCCGTAATTGAAATATTGAGGGTAGAGTTCCATCTTTGTTCTCTTTTAAAATGCACATAACACTGAAATACTTAACGTCTTACATCTTGATCTATAATCATATACATCTTGATAGGAACAACTAAGCAAAGAGCAGATTTGATAGGGGAAAGAGAGGAAAGGAGGCCAGTGGTGACCACTGTACCGTGTGTGTGCATGTGTGTATTATTCATTGTTTTATTATTATTGTGAAATACCTGGTATAAGACTCTCTGACATTAAAGAATTCTGTCCAAGTGCAAGCATGTCCGTAGATAACTGGGTAAAGGGGGCAGATGTGAATCTCATTAGTACAACATCTTAGTTGTCTGAAGTCAATAAATAGGAGTGATTTTATGTATCACATTATCAAAATGTTTTAATGCTTAAGGGTAATAAAAAGCTGGGGATGGGGAAGATTCATAGACTTCTATAATTACAGGATCTAGCAGAGTTTGTTCATTTCCAGATAAAGAAGCTGAGAAATTTTAAAAAAAAAGTTGAAAAACTTGACCAAGTCATTAAAATAGTGTATTTCCATTCAGATATTCTTTCAGCTATAGTTTACTGCCTTTGTGCCTTGGTGAGTATTTGGATATTTTATAGCTGCCTTTGAAAAACTAAAAGTCTTTCATCTTTCTGGAGGAAAGAGGAAATCAGTAGATGCTTTTCTTTAATTTCATTTTTCTCTTTGACCTAGGATCCTAATAATTTTTCTAAACCGATTTATGGAGCAAACTTTATATAAATGTGGAACAGGAAAGGGAAAAGAAGGGGAAAAAAAGAAAATAGGAGAATGAAACAACAATTTTAAAGGAAATTGAGTGAATTAAGATTTTCTTCTTTTATTTTAAAAAATATATATACATTCAATTTGTGTTTTTGATATGAAAATCCAAGTTTCCTTTGCATTACACTAGAAGAAGCCATTCAATTTCTTCCTTAGGGGTCCTCCTTCCCAGGACAAAATGAAGCCTCTTCTTTTCCCTGTTGTAATTTGAGCCAGGCTAGAACACTGTGTTTCTTAAAACAAAGTTCTTTCTATCCTTAAGGAAGGCTAAATAATTTTTTAAATTGCTAATGGATTTAAGGGTCTGTTCTAACAGATGACTGTGCTCCTCTCCAAGAGTCTGATAGTCCTATTATAAGGGAAAAGAAGGCAAAAAAAAAAAAAAATTGTATTTATTTATGAGAGAACGAAAGGGTATGGGTGAAAATTCTTGGGGAAGTTGGGAAAAGTTAGAACCCTAAAGAAGCCAAGAGCCGAATGTCTCTAAACATGGTCTTACTGCAGATTTGCTTTTAGAAACTCTTAGGGCAAGGATGTGGGAACAAAGATCTTATGAGAAGCACAATTCTAATGCCCAGGAACTGTGCTGGGCAAGAAACTCAATTTCAGCCAATTACCTAGTCTCTACATAATGGAAATCTCTTCCTTATCTGCTGCTGACTTTGGGGTGACTGAGAGTAATGACCTGCACACATCATTCTAACCTTCCCAGGGAACATTATCTGGTTGCTCCATGACGTTGATTGCCCACAATACCCAGAATATTTGCCTACTGATGGATATCAAATCACTTATTATCAGGAAGAATTGTGACTCTATCATTGGGAGCAGGATGAAACATATATATACAAAATATACTAAACAGGAGTGGAGATATCTAAATATATACCACTGCCCACTTTTTGTTAAATGTGATCTTTCTTAAATGCACTGCAGTGTTCACAGCAGCATTATGTAGAATAGCCAAGACATAGAAGCAACTAAAGCCTTCCCAGGTGGCATTAGCTGAGAAGAACCCACCCACCAATGAGCAGACATAAGAGATGTGGGTTCAATCCCCGGGTCAGGAAGATCCCCTGGAGGAAGGCATGGCAACCCACTCCAGCATTCTCGCCAAGAGAATCCCATGGACAGAGGAGCCTGCTGGGCTTCTGTCCATAGGGTGACAAAGAGCTGGACATGACTGAAGCAACTTAGCACACAGGCACACAACTAAGTGTCCATGAACACACAAATAGAAAATGAAGATGTGATATATAATACACCTATAGAATGGAATATTACTCAGCCATAAAAACGAATGAAGTAACTCCATTTGCAGAATATGGATGGACCTAGAGATTATCATACTAAGTGAAGTAAATCAGAGAAAGATAAATATCATATGATATCACTTATATGCAACATTTTAAAATGATACAAATGAACTTATTATTTACAAAATAGACTCAGAAATATAGAAAGCAAATTTATAGTTACCAAAATAAATAGCAGAGGGATAGGGGGATAAATTAGCAGTTTGGGATTAACATAAATAAACTACCATATAAAACAGATAAGCAACTGTATAGCACAGAGAACTATACTCAATATCTTCTGAAAAAGTGAAAGTGAAGTCGCTCAGCTGTATCCGATTCTTTGCGACCCCATGGACTGTAGTGGCTCCTCTGTCCATTCAACTTTTCCAGGCAAGAGTTCTGGAATGGGTTGCCATTTTCTTCTCCAGGGGATCTTCCTGACCCAGGGATTGAACCCGGGTCTCCCACATTGCAGTCAGACGCTTTACCATCTGAGTCACCAATCTTATAATAAGCTATAATGGGAAAGAATATGAAAAAGAATATAAACAATTGATCTTGTGTTTTGTTATCAATTTTTCTGAGAGGATAGCTGAGTACTTGGATAATAGTAGATTTTTGATTACTCTAATTATCTTCCTAATCAACTTCTTTGGTTCTCAAAGGGTTTGTGATTAAAGAAGTGACAGTGAGGGGAACAAAAAGCAACAGTGCCTTTGTAATGCACACACCATAGGGCATGCAATAGTTGGTGGTGCTCCTTTTTAAAGATGCCTAGGGAACGCTGACTGGTTAGACAGGATGGGTCATAATGCTGCTCCAACAGGGAACCTGATTTAGATTTTAATTTCAAACAGAAAGAGACTCTTCCCATCAAAATTCTACATGGGATTCTACAATCAAGATAGAAATGAAAGCATACCCTCTGATTGTCTCTGGTCCATATCGATCAAAAGATGCTGAACTGTAGCATTACTTTGCTATCTTGGGGTTCACAAAAAGAGTTCATGAATTGTAATCAGCAATAATCTCTTTTTGTAAAATGATCTTTCACGATCTGACCACGTGGAAGTGTTCAGTACATTGTAGTACAAGTGTCTAATATATCAGTACTGATAAATTCAACCTCCCTCTTCCCTCCCTGAAAATACCCATAAGCAATCAATGTGATTTGATTTTGTTTTGTTTTGAATCACTTAGTTGAAAAATTAATCTGATATTTATCTTAGTTCACCAGTTATTTGACTGGATGACTTAAATTATATGAGTATTTTGGACAGAAGCAATGATTTGAACTATTTTTCTCCAATACTATCATAATTTATTTTTCACTGTCTACTGGATCACTAGTAAAAGTAACCAAGTAATCCTTCCCTCTTTTTCTTTATTTGCTGTGCTATCTTGAAATGAGAAAGAGAGTGAGAGTGAGAGAGAGGCAAAGAAATTATATTTCATTCTTCTCTCTCTGCTCATCTTCCTGGACAATTATTCATTCTTGAATAATGCATGTCAGTTGAATTTGCACATGTTCATACAATTTATAAACTGCCAGAACACAGTTTTGTGTAACTACCAAATTAAAATATTATGTCCATTAAAATGCAGCATTCCTTATTTAGATTATGCAGTATTTCTTTGGGAATTGAAATGACTTAAAAGCATTTTATAATTATTTACTGAGGCCCACTTCCCTTGTAAAACTCACAGGCCATAAACTCCATGATATACATTACATGCTGAGGGTTATTTCCTTAAAAGGGAAATAAAAAGCTAAATTTCTTAATTGTAAAATTTAGTAATTAAATTGCAATTTAGGAAACTATATCAAAATTTGTGAATTACCGTACCCCTCTAAAAAATCTGTAGATAAATGAGCATTTGCATACTCATTTGTTTGCTTTGTCTCTGTTAATCAATTACTTATTTTTAGGCATCTATTCATTTTTTAATTATGTATGAAGTAACTCATGGAAGCAAAGGTGATTTCCTACTAACAAATACATATTACTCAGTATAGAGGCATAATTTGCATACAATAAAATTTCTCCCCTTAGGAGTATAGTTTTATGAGTTCTGATGAACATACAGTCGTCTAACTGCCATCACAGTTAAAATATAGAATATTCCCATCATCCTTCCAAAAATATCCTTGTTTCCACTTGTAGTCAGTGGCCTCCCCCACCACCAGTCTCTTTCAACCACTGGTCTGTTTTCTTTTCCCACAGTTTTATCCTTTTCAGAGTGTCATATACATGAAGAGATATGGTATGTAACCATTTAAATCTGGCTTCTTTCACTTAGCGTAATGTCTTTGACATTCATCCATGGTGTTACATGTATCATTAGTAGTTTGCTGGTTTTTTATTGCTGAATATTACTCTGTTGTATGGATGCACCACGTATTTCTCCATTCACTAGTTGATAACTATTAGGATTGTTTCCATTCTTGATGATCAGGAATAAAGCCTCTACAGACATTAGCATACAGATTTGTGTGGCTTTATGTCTGCATTTCCCCTGGGTAAGTAACTAGAAGTGGATTGCTGAGTCAGAATGCTAATGACTGTTTAATTTCATTTAAACATTTTTTATGGCCCCTCCCTATAAGTAGATTATACTCTTTATCCTTTGATATCAGGATTCTCTGTATGACTTCTTTAGTCAATAAAAGCACCTGTGAAGCTTCTGAGTAGAAGCTCTAAGGAACAATTCATGACTCTTCCTCACACTTTCTCCTCTACCAGGAGAACCAGTTGTCCTTAATAGGGCTGCTCCTTCTGCCAGAATCTAGGGAAGAAGATTCCTGGCACACAGTCACAGTCACTCCACAGTCTGCATATAGCCTAAGAAATGAATATGTGCTGTTTTATACAATGAAGGCTTTGAGTTTGTGGCCTCAGCATAAATGATAATAGCAAAACTGATTGAGAAACCTTGGAAACTACTTAAATTCAGGTTACATTTGAAATTCACTTCCTGGAATTTCTTTCTTTACTCCCTTGGGCTTGATAAATGACTGCATTTAATTCCCAACCTCTTCTTTGCTTCTTCATCATTATTTTTATCTTTCTGCTTCCATTCTCTCCAAACCAAGTCTTCAAATCACACTTTTTCCTCTTCCCAGTAATCACACTACTGTAGATGTGTAGGGCTTCCCAGGTGGCTCAGCGGTAGAGAATCCACCTGCCAATGCAGGAGACATGAGTTCAGTCCCTGGGTCAGGAAGATCCCCTGGAGAAGGAAATGGCAATCCACTCCACTACTCTTGCCTGGGAAACCTCATGGACAGTAGAGCCTCGTGGGCTACAGTCCATGGGGTCACAAAGAGTCAGCTCAACTTAGCGAGAAAACAGCAGCAGCAGTAGATGTGTAACTAAAAGCTCAGCTGCTCAGTCACGTCCAACTCTGAGACCCCATAGACTGTAGCCCACCAGGGTCCTCTGCCCTTGGGGTTTCTCCAGGCCACAATACTGGAGTGGGTTCCCAAGACCTTCTCCAGGGGATCTTCCCAACCTAGGGATTGAACCCAGGTCTCCCACATTGCAGGCAGATTCTTTAACATCTGAGTCACCAGGGAAGGCCAACTAGTCCCACAGTTTCCAATTTATATTTCCTAGCCTAAACTATGTATTCCTGATACTGTATGAACTTAAAAAAAAATCAATGCACTCCTCATAATTATGTTTCTACTAAAAAGTTTCAGTAACTACTCACTACTTATAGGGTTACTATAAACAATTTACCTTTATTCACAAGGTACTTCTGGCTTTTGAATTTCCTCCTACTCCACCTCCACCAATACTGGCTTTTGAATTTCCACCTATTCCACCTCCACCAATACTGGCTTTTGATTTCCGCCTACTCCATCTCCACCAATACTGGCTTTTGAATTTCCACCTACTCCACCTCCACCAATACTGGCTTTTGAATTTCCTCCTACTCCACTTCCACCAATACAAATATTTAATGGAACAAACATGTTTCTTTAAATGGACACTCTCTTCCATCACTGAATGGACCCTCTTCCAATCACACAAGTGTATTCCTGGATCCAGAATTTGAAGCAGATATTTCTTTTTCCTTTGCACCTTATTTTTCATCTTCATTTTAAATCCTCCAAGACCTCTCTTAAATTATATTTTTTAGGAAAAACTGTCTACTGATTCCATTCAGAGTTCCCATTGGCTCCTCCAAGCCACTCTCCACAAAGCGGCCTGAACATACTTTAAAAACAGATATTCATCATCCCTTCACTCTGCTCAAATTATTTCACTGGCACTTAGGATAAATACTAACAACTTGAAGCCCAAATTTCAGTTCAGTCGCTCAGTCATGTAGGACTCTGCAACCCCATGGACTCCAGCACGCCAGGCCTCCCTGTCCATCACCAACTCCCAGAGTTTACTCAAACTCATGTCCATTGAGTCTGTGATGCCATCCAGTGGGTTGGCCCCTATTCACCTTTCAGACTCTTGACATCCCTCTCTAACATCCTGACCGCAGTGGTCCTCTTTTTGTTTCTTTGAACATCGTGCTCCCTCCCCCTTTGGGATCTTTGTGCTTGCTATTCTCTCTACCTAAAATAATATTATTGTGTCTCTCTTTCCTACTTAACTCCTTCTTATCCTTTAGAACTCAATCCTATTATTGCTTCCTGGAGAAGCCTTCCCTGACTTTTTTTGAGCACATCCAAACTTCTTCATTTGTTCTTTTACAGCACCACATATTGATACCTCCTTTAGCGTACTTACCACAGTTGTAATTTTATATTTATCTGTGTTATTATCACATCATCTTCCTGTCCGGTTTTCAGCATTGTGGACTTATCTTACCCATGGAGCAATAATATCTGGAACATTATTTGCAGGATGTTTCTCAAAGACCTCTAGCCCATGGTCTCTCTGTATCTGTACCATACTGAGTAAAAGCCTTTTCTGATTTGAATTTGGATCACTATCACTCTGTGCAGTCATTTCTTCTTGTGTGATGTCTCATTTACCAATGAATGGAAGTAACCTAGTAGCTTCTATACTAGCTGTTGAATAAATGATCTCTAGCTACTATTGAATAAGAATACATTTAAACTGAAGGTTGGGTTTCCCAGGTGGTGATAGTGTTTGATTCCTGTGTCGGGAAGATCCCCTGGAGGAAGGCATGACTACCCATTCCAATATTCTCGTCTGAAGAATCCCTATGGAGAGAGGAGCCTGGTGAGCTATAGTCTATAGGGTCTCAAAGAGTCAGACACAACTGAAACAACTTAGCACACTCACAGGTAGATTGAAGGTTAGCCTATGTAGCAAAATTAAAGTATTTAAATGCATGAATATTAGTCACTTTAAAATTTCCAGTCAATAATTTTATTTATATATTCAAACAAAACTGTTTGAATTAACTCATTGAGTGCCATCATCAGCATTATGATTAGGGTTGCCAGATATGATATTCAACCATAAATAACATTTTAGTGTTATGTTTCCAATATTACATAGGGCAGAATTACACTAAATTTATCTGCATATTTTTTATTTGAATTTTAAACTTAACTGGGAATCCTTTATTTTTATTTGCTTATTCTGGCAATCCTAGCCATGATCTTCCTTGAATGATGATTATTGCTCAAGTTCAGTGCAGTTAGTTACATTCAACATCAAGTGTGGCTGCTGATTATTTTATTTTATCCTTACAACCAAATAATTGGGTCCTATAACCATTCACTTTGAACATATGGAGGAACTGCGGTACAGAATAAAGAACTTGCTCAGAGTCACATAGCTAACAAGAAGTAAGTCATGTGTGTTTCAAGGTATGTAAGGACTCAGAGTCTTCACTTCCAGCCACCATAATATACCACCTTATCTAACACTATCTAAGCTATTGAACCAGGGCTTTCCTGGTGCCTGCAAAGCGGGAGACCCAGGTTTGATCCCTGGGTCGGGAAGATCCCCTGGAGAAGGAAATGGTGACCCACTCTAGTATTCTTGTCTGGAGAATTCCATGGACAGAGGAGCCTGGCGGGCTACAGTCTACGGGGTCGCAAAGAGTCGGACACGACTGAGCAACTTCACTTTCCCTTTCAAGCTATTGAACATATACCAGACAACTACAGAGACAACACGTGGTAAATCTGAAATCCCAATGCACTGGATCTGTGAAACAGCAAATGAATTTCTGATAACTCCTAAGGAATTTCATGGATTCCGAATACATAAATTTGCTACAGTATCACCATGTGTTTAAGTTATAACCTTGTGTCTATTTCTATTACACGTGAGTTAACTACTTTGTTATTACTATTATTATTATTTTGGTCATACTGTGGCGTGTGGAAACTTAGTTCCCCAACCAGTGATGGAACCCAAGTCCTCAGTAGTGAGAGCACAGAGTCATAACCACTGAACTGCCAGAGAATTCCCATGAGTTAACTAATAACTTTTCATGACATAGAGAAAAATCTAGATATAGTTTTCATGTCCTTAGACTAATGTAATGGATGCCTCCTCTGGTAACAAAAATTTCTCCAAGACCAAATTTTCTTTAAAAATGTATAAAGACTTGCACTAAATTTATGCTTTAATTTCAGTGGTCACTTTAAATATTAAGAAACTACCCAGGACTTTCCACTATATTCATGCAAATCCAATGTAAATAAGTCCATTTGGAGAGGAGTATGTTATTACTTTTGAATCTCTTTTGTAAGTATTAATTTTAATTTCTCTCTCTTTAAATTGAATTGTTAAGTGACATAAAATAATTTCTGAGTTCCATCCAAAATGTAGCATGGATAGCATACAGTGATGGATTAAGTGATTTTAGTGCAGAGTTTAAATATCAGCTTCAAAGATGTTAAGGAAGAAATGTTAAAGTGTATCACATGTCAAGTAGGCTGGGCCTTCATGTATGGTGCATTCAATTATCCTTTTATAATCTTCTTTTAGGAAAATGGGACTCTGCTTCTTCATCATTAGAATACTTTCACCAAATAATAGGTTTTAGATCTCACACTGAGCCCATACACATTCTCTCCCTGGGTCACTTTGCTTAGCTCCCTCAACTCTTTCTCACCCTCTTCATACCACTTCCCTGAGATCTTGTCACTCAGCACACCCAGGGATAAGCTACCCTCCTTCTCTGATGTGGTGGCAATAGCAAAGCCAACAATAGAGGCTCTTGAGTCAGTCAGACTAGAGTTCAAATCTGAGGACTGTTTATTAGCTATGTGACCAGAGATTCAGTATTTAACCATTCTCTCCCGCAATGTTTTCACTCAAAAAATCACAAGTATAATATAACCAACTTCTTAGGGTTACTATGAATATTAAACAGATAATGCAAAAGGGTCATACGTAGAGAGTAAGCAGTCAAAATGTTAACTGTCATCATTATTATTTCATATCAGAAAAATGTGAACAGCATGCCTTTGTAAACAAGGAGAAAATAGTCCCCATTTTCACTCTCCTGTTGAACTACACTCTAACCCCCCCACTCAATTTCCTATTAATAAGCTGCCTCTAATGTAGGTACTTTTTTAGATTTCAAAATGCACCAGAGAAAAGCTATTAAGTTTGACAATATCAGTGAAAAACAACAGAGCAACATATATTGCTATTTTTTCTTGCTCTTACCCATTCCCTGGATGGGCTGCAGTGCATGGGGTCACAAATAGTCAAACTTGTCTTAGTGACTTAAAAAAAAAAAAAAAGAAAAAAACCAATTCCCCACATCACCACTTGTTTATCAATCGCTAGACTAAATTGGTACTTGAACACAGCCTCCAAAAAGAAAAAAAAAAATTCATTTGCAGACATTATCAACAGTTTGCTCTTCCAGAATAAAATTCTTCCCTGATTTAGATGACAGAATTGAAGCAGGTATTTCTTATTTTGTTAAAAGCATTATCACTGGGTTTTGAAAAGTGAGTAGAACCTCAGTGCTCTTCAATGACAAATATAATGATCTTTCTTCATGTTGAATGCCACTTCACCATCCTACCATCATTTTTTTTAACCTGATGGGAATATTGCCTATTCATCAATATTTCAATAGAAATTCCATTGATCTAGGAGATAATTAATTACTGAGATCAAAACAGTTTCTCCCTGTTTATCTCCTTCTTTCTCTCTTTTCTTGTTCTCTCTCTGTCTTCAGACCTCATTATCTACAAAAAAAAACAAAAACAAAAACAAAAAAAACCCTCTCTTAGCACACAAGAAGCTAATCTTCCCTTCCTGGCAATGTTGTGGGTATAAATGTTTTATCTTATTTTATGCCAGATAGCCATGTGTCCTACACAAAGGTGATTTGTAAGCACCCACATTTGCATACTCATTAGGTAGAGTTTCATGTGTCTGCATTTTAAAAACTGTGTCAGTACTTGGAGTAGCAGATATTTTGCCACAGAATAAACTTTGGAAATCTTCATGTTCTGCAAAACTGATTATAGATCCACAAGTATCTGCTTATGTTGATTGCAGAAATATCTCCAGGTTGGCCCAGTCTTTACTATAAACATTGTTCTTAACAAATAATAAGTACTCAATACATCCTTCTGTAGGAAAATTCAAAAGAATGTTTGAGAGGTTAGCACTGGTTACTTTTATGTGTTTTTATTAAATTAAGTCTCCACAAACCCTTTATGGAAAAATTTTGTGTTGACTATTTTTTTAAATGGAAAAATTAATATGTATATTGTGTGCCTGCTCAGTCCCTTCAGACCTCATGGACTATAGCCTGTCAGGCTCTTCTGTCCATGGGATTTTGCTGGCAAGAATACTGGAGTGGGATGCCATGCCTTCCTCCAGGGGATCTTCCCCACCAAGCTATTGAACCTGTGTCTCCTCTGTCTCCTGCCTTGCAGGCAGATTCTTTACTGCTGAGACACCAGGGAAGCCCCATATGTTTATTGCACATTCAATATTTGCATTTGTTTCTTTAATGAATATTTTTAAAAGAGATTACTACATTTCAAACTTTGAAGAAAGCCCTAAGATAGAGTTTTAAGCAAGTTGACATATCCAGGTCCCTACTTTCATGTAGTTTGCATTCTAAAGAAGACACACAAGTTAATAACTAATCTCCATTTGTACAGTTCAAGGAAGAAGTCTTAGTTGATTCAAAACAGTGTCTATTAGAATGGATGGGGAATGGCAGTGAATCAGAGAAATATGAAGACCTAGAATACAAATAAAATAAAAATTGCCAGATAATCACATGGTCTGTTATTCTTTTTAACTAAAATGGATTCCTCATATGTTGTTTATTAAATTAACCTATCCCATATATTAATGTAATTATGAAAAATTGGGTTTTCTCTATTATACCTGAATTAAACCAGAATCCTCATTAAAGGAAAAATTTGTATTCTGAAATCTGTTTTCATGAAACAGTTTGGGGATAGGACATAAATTCTTTAAGAAGAAAATGGTTCCAAAACTTAAATGTAAGTTAACAAATAGATATGATTTCATATAACGATAAAATGGCAAATTTCTTTGACTACCCCTACTTTAGGACTGTGGAGTTAAGATTGCCGGGAGAAATATCAATATCCTCAGATATGCAGATGACACCACCCTTATGGCAGAAAGTGAAGAGGAACTAAAAAGCCTCTTGATGAAAGTGAAGGAGGAAAGTGAAAAAGTTGGCTTAAAGCTCAACATTCAGAAAATGAAGATCATGGCATCTGGTCCCATCACTTCATGGGAAATAGATGGGGAAACAGTGGAAACAGTGTGTCAGACTTTATTTTTTTGGGCTCCAAAATCACTGCAGATGGTGACTGCAGCCATGAAATTAAAAGACGCTTACTCCTTGGAAGGAAAGTTATGAACAACTTAGATAGCATATTGAAAAGCAGAGACATTACTTTGTCAACAAAGGTCTGTCTAGTCAAGGCTATGGTTTTTCCAGTGGTCATGTATGGATGTAAAAGTTGGACTGTGAAGAAAGCTGAGCACCAAAGAATTGATGCTTTTGAACTGGTGTTGGAGAAGACTCTTGAGAGTCCCTTGGACTGCAAGGAGATCCAACCAGTCCATTCTGAAGGAGATCAGCCCTGGGATTTCTTTGGAAGGAATGATGGTAAAGCTGAAACTCCAGCACTTTGGCCACCTCATGCGAAGAGCTGACTCATTAGAAAAGACTCTGATACTGGGAGGGATTGGGGGCAGGAGGAAAAGGGCATGACAGAGGATGAATTGACTGGATGGCATCACCGACTCGATGGACTTGAGTTTGAATGAACTCCGGGAGTTGGTGATGGACAGGGAGGCCTGGCGTGCTGCGATTCATGGAGTCGCAAAGAGTCAGACACGACTGAGCGACTGAACTGAACTGAACTGAACTTTAGGACTGTAACTCACATGTAATGAAGTTAAAATTACAACCAGAAGGTTACTTATATCAGAGATTCAGGTATGTCCTGGAAAAGGACTCTAGTTCATTAAGTTAACAAAATTTATTAAACTCCTCCTTTGGCCAGATCTAGAACATTGGATTTGTAATAGAGTATTTACTTTAGTTTAGAAGAAATCAGGAGGGCTTTCCTCAAATATTATTGCTGGATTTTTAAGTGTGAGTAGATGCTTATCAGGCTTCCTGGTAGCTCAGCTGGTAAAGAATCTGCCTGCAATGCAGGAGACCTGGGTTGGATCATTGGGTGGGGAAGATCCCATGGAGGAGTACATTGCAATCCACTCCAGTATTCTTGCCTACAGAATCCCCATGGACAGAGAAGTCTGGTGGTCTACAATCCATGGTGTTGCAAAGAGTTGGACACAACTGAGCAACTCAGCACAGCACAGCACAGCATGGATGCTTATCAGATTGAGAGGAGATGAATGACTATTCCAGGGATATGGATGGGCTGGGACAAACTCGTGGAGGATTAAAAGGGCTTTGCATGTTTAGAACACAGAGGAAATATAACAAATTACTGGAAAGAAATAGTGGCACTTTGGATGCCATACTAATTTAGACTTTAATATGATTTTGGGGGTGAACCTTCAGTGACATTTAAGTAGCAGAGTGACAAGACCAGATCTACTTTTTAGAAAGTTTTTGTCTATTAGTATAAACTATGATCTGAGGATTGGACAGACCACACTGAAACAGATGTACAAACATGGCACTAATCCAGCTAAGAGGTGATCTCACTCTATCCATTCTATAATCTGGAATTATTACACCTGTCTAGTTATCCCTAATGAGAAATCAAAGGGGAGTTTAATACATATAGGGTTGTGAGATCAATAAAACATATAGGCCAATAGAACATATTTAAGCCTAATACCATTTTGACTACTAAAAGTTAACATCATGTTTGAACAGTTTTTGCCCAGAGAGGGTGGAGGACATAACACATGGGATATAACCCTCATAAACAGTATGAATCTTAGACCCAAACAATGAGAGTCAGGGCTTCATCTTTTATACAGTTTCTTAAACATCAAATAGCAACTAAAATGTTTAGATCCACTTACGTTCCTTTCCTCATCATTCACAGATGACTTGCATTTCTGTATTTCTTTAATGCTGTTGTCACCATGTCAGTTTCTCCCCAGGAGCAACTGGTGGGATCTGAATTTGCTGGGCAAATCCACTGCTCTGGGTTTCTAAGCAACGTGCTTTGCATGTGGTCAGAGTTAAAGTTTGTTGTAGTCAAGACATTTTGGTTGCTGAAAAAGTGTTTCATTTTGGACTTGTTTTTTGTTTGTCTGTTTTGTTTTACATTTTCAACCATGCTTATTCATGTTTTTTCATCAAATACATAGAATTGCCTACCATAAGGAAAGTTACACAAGTCTGTAAAAAAGAAAGAAAAGAGCCATACTTTTTTCAACATTGATCTGTGTAGAGAGTCAGATTCACTAACATTGTCTTTGAAACAAGTTTCTTGTTTCTCTGAATTTTAACATTTTTCTGTGTAGTTATTTCCCACATTTGTCAAGAAAATCAATGATATCTTCCCAGGCATGGGATTGGGTGGAATAAAAGGTGGAATGAGGAGAGTCTTTAACCCAGCAGAGCTCAGACCCTGCTGAGGAAAATGAAAGCCCAACTCCCCTTTTGTCATCAACCACTGACTGTTGTTGGGAGAGAGAAGCCTCGCAAGCACATAAAAGTGCATGTCTGGTCCCTCTGGCTCTGGGATACAGCAGAGCCTGCAAGGGCAATAGGATAATCTCAGGGGTATCCACTCTTATTCTGCTGAATCCTGTCTGGAGACTGGGAATCTGGAACCTATCCTTGTTGACCTTCTGAATCACTAATTAGTTCTCCCAGGTTGTGAAACACCAGAAAATCTAGTCATAAAAGATGGGGATTCAGCCACACTTGTCTCAAACACATGCAAATGACCATGAACACAGCCCCTGAAATCTCCTCTCCCTTGGAAAGAACTGAGTAATGAATTCATATGCTATATTTTGCAATAAAACAGAGTTTTGAAATAATGTTGGCTTGGAAGTCAGAAGATCCCCTCCCTTATAGTAGATCACGGAAAACATTCAAACTCCTTTATATTTCCCTCGTATCAGCTCCCATTTAAATTTGTGGTTGACCACACCCTCATTTGTACCTTATTACCTAGCCAAACTAACTTATTTGTGGCTCAATGAAAACACAGTGCTATCATATTAATATTTCATGCCTCTCTTCTAATTCTCTTCTTCCCACCTAAAGGTTTTTTTTTTTCTCTCCTGTTTTTATGAATCTTTACTTTTAATCTAAGATGTTGCTCTGAAATCCCTCTCTTGTGAAAATTATTTCAATAACTTATCTTTATTTCTTTTAATTTCAAGATCCTACCTAACCCAGAACTGGCACAAAGAAGCTATTCAGTATATACATATCTTTGTTGCTGTTGTCGTCCAGTTGTTAAGTCATGTCCAACTCTTTGTGACCCATGATCTGCAGTACACCAGGCTTCCCTGTCCTTCACTACCTCCAAGGGTTTGCTCAAACTCATGTCCATTGAGTCAGTGATGCCATACAACAATCTCATGCTCTGTCGTCCCCTTCTCCTCCTGTCTTCAGTCTTTCCCAGCATCAGGGTCTTTTCCAATGAGTCAGTTCTTCACATCAGGTGGCCAGAGATTTGGAGCTTCAGCATCATTCCTTCCAGGGAATATTCAGGGTTGATTTCCTCTAGGATTGACTGGTTTGACTTCCTTACTGTCCAAGGCACTCTCAAGAGTCTTCTCCAGGACCATAATTTCAAAGCATCTGCTCCTCAGTGCTCAGCTTTCTTTATGGTCCAACTCTCACATCCATACATGACTACAGGAAAAAACAGAGCTTTGACTATGTGGACCATTGTCAGCAGAGTGTCTGTGCTTTTTAATATGCTTGTTTAAGTTTGTCATAGCTTTCCTTCCAAGTAGCAAGTATCTTTTAATTCCATGGCTGCAGTCACCTTCTGCAGTGATTTCAGAGCGCAAGAAAATAAAATCTGTCACTGTTTCTACTTTTTGCCCATCTGTCTGCCATGAAGTGATGGGATCAGATGCCATGACCTTAGTTTTCTGAAAGCTGAGTTTTAAGCTAGCTTTTTCACTCTTTTCTTTCACCTGCACCAAAAGGCTGTTTAATTCCTCTTCGCTTTTTGCCATTGGAGTGTTATTGTCTGCATATTGGAGGTTGCTGATATTTCCCCTGGCAATCTTGATTCCAGCTTGAGCTTCATGAAGCCCAGAATTTCGCATGATATACTCTGACTCCTTTCCCAATTTTGAACCAGTCTGTTGTTCCATGTCCAGTTCTAATTGTTGCTTCTTGACCTGTATAGTTTCTCAGGAGACAGGTAGTTCTTAAAGCGATTGTATGCCTATCTCTTTAAGAATTTTCCACAGTTTGTTGTGATTCACAAAGTCAAAGACTTTAGTGTAGTCAGTGAAATGGAAATAGATGTTTTACTGACATCCTCTTGCTTTTTCTATGATCCAGCGGATGTTGGCAATTTGATCGCTAGTTTCTCTGCCTTTTCTAAATACAGCTTGTACATCTGGAAGTTCTCAATTCATGTACTGTTGAAGCCTAGCTTGAAGGATTTTGAGCATTACCTTGCCAGCACGTGAAATGGGCATAATTGTACGGTAGTTTGAACATTCTTTGGCATTGCCCTTCTTTAGGATTGGACTGAAGACTGACCTTTTCCAGTTCTGTGGCCACTGCTGACTTTTCCAAATTTGCTGGCTAACTGAATGCAGCACTTTAACAGCATCATCTTTTACATTCTGAAATAGCTCAACTGGAATTCCATCACTTCCACTAGCTTTGTTTGCAGAAATGCTTCCTAAGGCCCACTTGACTTCTCACTCCAGGATATCTGGCTCTAGCTGTGGGACCATCATGGCTATGCAAGTCGTTAAGACCTTTTTTGTATAGTTCTGCGTATTCTTGCCAGCTGTTAATCTCTTCAGCTTCTGTTAGGTCCTTGCTGTTTCTGTCCTTTATTGTGCCCAATTTTTGCATGAAATGTATCTTTACAAGATGTATCTTTAAATGTATCTTTATAAAATGTATCTTTAAATATATCTTTAGAAGAATGAAACAAGCCCTTGCTTATAACCAGTATCTGAATTAGTTTATGGTTTTGAGCTATCTTCTTTCTTTTGCTAGAAATAACTTTCTGTATCTGTAAAATGGGTAAAAACTAGATGATCTCAAAGATTCTCTCTATAGATCTTTCATTATAGTCATTAGGTCTGTTTATAACTATTCTCCCCTCCCTCTTAGCCAGCGCATTTTAGGCTGAAGTGTGGCATGATCAACTGACTTTAGTGGAAAAGACCTACGTATGTACGTATGTGTTAGTCTGTCAGTAGTGTCCCACTCTTTGCAACTCTGTGGATTGTAGCCCGCCAGGCTCCTCTGTCCATGGGATTCTCCAGGCAAGAATGTTGAAGTGGGTTGCCTTTCCCTTCTTCAGGAAAAGACATATGCTCTTTGCCAATTTAAGATACTGCAATGCATGATTTTTACTCTCCCTTCTTCATTTGTAATGACTGGAGTTTGACATGGAACCACGCACCATGATGGTCTGTGTTGGACAGATAGCATGAGTGAAAAACTGTTGCTGTCTCTCAGATTTGGGAGCTGTTAGCAAAAACAACAACCACAGTATAGCATACCCTTTCCTGACTGAGTTCAACCCTTATCTTTCACGATTCTAGCTCATTTAAGAAAATATACAAACTTCGATTACAAGTCTAACGTCAGGCCATAAAAGTTCTGGTTTCAAAAATTCTATTATGTTAATATGCACTGTATAAAGGTTATTTTAAAACTATCAACAACACTTGAAGCATTAAAATGTGCTTCTATTTAATGTCAGTAAGCAATTATAATAAAATAAAAAGACTTCTAAATTGGTTTTCTACAAACCATAAAGAGAAGTGGGATAGAATGGGAACTATTTTCCTCTTCTGCATTTAATTTATATTCAGAAAAGATGGTTTAGTTTCTATATTTTGGAAAACAGCATTGCACATGGACTTAATTTTACTAAAAATGCAGTGTTTGTATATATTATTTTCCAAGTCATTCCTCTTTCCATGAAAATGGCCATTTTTTCCCATTTCTGCTATGATACATTCTCACAATTTCATAAGTTATATGGTAATGTTTTTTTGATATTAGAAAATTTTTTCAGATATATTTTTCCAACTTTAAAGCTTTCACCAGAAATTTAGACCAATGTCAAAATAATCCAAATAAATATTTTAAATATTCAGGCATCCATATGTTTCTAATTTTAGAGACCAGTCATTGAATAGACTGACAATCAAAAGATGGCTGATATCTTTCAATGTTATGCATGAAATTTATGACCTCAAATTAACTTGCAGTTTAAATTTTATTTGAAAATGCATTTTTTTTCCTTCAAGAGGAAAATTCTTTAGTATTTTATCTGTCAGTCATGTCCTCTCTTATCATTTATTGTAAAACTTGCTTTTTGTGACAAGACTCTTTATAGTCAAAGAATGAAATTACTATTATTTCTTGATTGTCAATACTTCAAAACACTTCATATTTCCACTTTTGTTCATGCTAACCGGTGATAAAGCAATCTTATTTTCATCTTAAATCTGAGTCACACTGGTTTTGCACGGACTACTTAAGGAGCCCTGAGATCCTAAGAATAGTGTTGTCATTCAACAAACAGTTCAAACTCCTGGTAGTCAGCTAAACAGCTGGGTATCCTCAGAGAATTACTTATCTTTGGAAATTTCCAGTTCCTTTTTTACAAATGTGGGCACTGATAGTCATTTCCTCATATGTTCACCATTAGAGAGAAATGGATGTGACATTTAATTCTAGAACTACAAGCTCCATAAAGGCATTTTGCTATTTTATTCTTTCCGCAGTTCCAGTGCCCACCCTGCTTTACACAGAAGGGACTTGTTTAATGTTTATTGAGCCAATGATTGGATAAATATTTAATAAATAAAATGGGTCAATGACTGGGTAAAGAATTTATATAATATATTGGCATATAAATTATAATTATCAATATTAAACTGAAAAGTGAAAAACTTCAGTTAATTAACAATAATTATCACTATTTCTAACACTTTTATTTCATGATACCCTACCTATTTTTACCTGTAAACTCACCTAATATTTTGTAATTCGATTCTTTTAAAAAATGTTTTGATCAAATTTCCTAATTGTGATAAATCAAACTGCTATAGCCCAAGATCCTGGACTAACAGAAAGAAAATCCTTATTCAGCATTCATTAAAAGCCATTCATTCTATTCAGTATTCTGTATCAGTGCACAGAGATGGTAAATTATCTTGATCTTTCAGATTAATTCACTTAAGATACATTCATTCAAATGATTTCAATGAAAATATAAGGCCTGACAGCATTCATTTTGCTTAAGTTGTATTAAGACATGTACTCTCCAGATGTCATTTCTTCAGTCATATTCTTGGCACTTTACTAAATGCTCCCCAAATGCTTCACCAAACACTTACCACACAATGACACAGAGAGTCTCTCTCTCTTACTCTCTCTCTACCCTCTTAAAAGGAGAGACTAGGGAATTATTTGACAAGATCACACAATGGAAAAAGCATCAGCGTACAGCCATACCTGTTCCTTGCTTCAGAGTGTTGGCCATTTCACTTGTGGACTATAAAGACTGAAACAGTGGACATCACACCCCTCCTGGAGGTGTTGAGGTTGACTTTTTGTGAAGGCTGGGCTCCTTGGCTCAGAAGTGTTGCTATTCCCTCTGAAGTTCCATGATGAGACAAAAAAGTAACGAGCAGCCCTTTAAAATCGCTGCTGGCTTGTTAAATGAGGATAGCAGAGCAAAGGCGACACTCTGGGACACAAGACAAATCCTGAAGCCTGCGTCTATGGTTAAATCCCTACTAAACCCCAAATGATGAGAGAAACTATGCTTAAAAATATCAGAGGAAAGGTTAAGAAACCAGACAATGTGTGCCTTTGTTGTTGCCACAAATATCTCCCCAAATATTCCACACTTGTATGTTATTATTTCATCATCTATGCTATTCCAGGAGAATCTGCCAGGGTGGCAGCACCTAGGTGTCTACGTTTCACTACTGCACACAGCAAACTCTCATTTCCTTTTAAAACAGAGCTAAGTCCCGGCTGTGGCGCAACAGCTCCCTTGAAAATAGTCCTATAAAAGGACTTGTATAAATCATGGGAAGAAATACATTTATTTTATGTAAATATACTAGCAAAACAGCATAGAGAGCACACACTGGAGAAATGCAGGTAAGAAGAATAAAAGATTGCAGTTTATTCTAGTCCAGGATTTCTTTAGGGACAAGTTTATAAATTGTTTTAACAGATCCATACTTCTAAATCATTGCCAGGTTTATTGTTCTTGGTTTCTTGGCCCAAAAGTAATAAACTATGTCTTTGGGATGGGGGAAGTGTCTGGAGTCTGACTGCTCAAGCAGGAGAAGAGATGTTACACACCTCATGTTTGCTAAAATTCTTCACGAGGCTCCTTCCAAAACACGTTAGAGATTTTAATTAATAATGATAATTGAGAGGATCTCTTTGTTTGGGGCCATCAGTGTTTCTCCTCTGTCTGGTAATCTGTCTGCTGTGGGACAGCTGCTTAATCAGTCTGTGTGGAGTGACTCACTGACAGAAAACTTTCTCTAGTAAACTACTGATTAAATAGGGTTTCAAGATTAATTCATGTTTATTCAGTCCCTCAGCAAGTAATTCGCCAACAACTTTAGACCCAAGTCAAACTTTTCACTTTAAAAATAATGGAGAATTTGATGCTCTGAATTTTGTGATGCCAGGTACTTATTCTCAAGTGGACAGGCAATAACATGGTCCTGAGGACCTTGGGAATGTTCTTCCAGGGAACTAGTATACACGCAGCCCTGTACAAAGGAAGAGCTATTCACAATGTTGGTGAAGAGTTAGACTCTAGCTGAAATCAGAGCAGGTTTCAGATTTGTCAAAATCCTATTCTCTTGATGCTCAAGTCCATTCTTTTCTTTTAGTGCCAATTGTGATTCAGTTTTGCAATGAGAAATTCCACTTCTAAGAATATACATATATTATATATATATAATATAAATAAAATATATAAAATTAAAATTAAATATATATTTTTATTAAATTTTATTTATTTATTTTAATTTTAATTTTTACTTTATTTTACTTTACAATACTGTATTGGTTTTGCCATACATTGACATGAATCCACCACGGGTGTATATGAGATCCCAAACATGAACCCCCCTCCCACCTCCCTCCCCACAACATCCCTCTGGGTCATCCCCGTGCACCAGCCCCAAGCATGCTGTATCCTGCATCGGACATAGACTGGTGATTTGATTCTTACATGACAGTATACATGTTTCAATGCCATTCTCCCAAATCATCCCACCCTCTCCCTCTCCCTCTCCCTCTCCCTCTCCCTCTGAGTCCAAAAGTCTGTTATACACATCTGTGTCTTTTTTGCTGTCTTGCATACAGGGTCATCATTGCCATCTTTCTAAATTCCATATATATGTATTAGTATACTGTATTGGTGTTTTTCTTTCTGGCTTACTTCACTCTGTATAATCAGCTCCAGTTTCATCCATCTCAACAGAACTGATTCAAATGTATTCTTTTTAACAGCTGAGTAATACTCCATTGTGTATATGTACCACAGCTTTCTTATCCATTCATCTGCTGATGGACATCTAGGTTGTTTCCATGTCCTGGCTATTATAAACAGTGCTGCGATGAACATTGGGGTACATGTGTCTCTTTCAATTCTGGTTTCCTCGGTGTGTATGCCCAGCAGTGGGATTGCTGGGTCATATGAAAAAAAATAAAATATAGATATATGTATATATGTACATATATCACAACTCTCTCCTGCTCTTCCTCTTACCTGAACATAAATCCAGAATCAGTCTGGTGTTTTGTTCTGCTCTAAACAGCATACTTTCCATTAGCTCCCTGTGTGGCTTCCCTAGCCATCCCCCATCCCTGTCTCTTCCCAGACCACATTCTTGGTGTCAGGTCTTACTCCAGCTAGCAACTCAGTCAACAGGCATTTAATGAGAATCTGGTCATGTGTGCAATAATTTGCATTGCTCACAATCCTTCCTGTTCACACATCTGAGTTTGGGCAAGTAGAACTAGGAAGTTTATAAAAGGCTGAGAACCCCTAGACTGCCCCTCCAGCTAAAAAAAATATGCTGTATTTTTAAGATTAGGTTTTGTTACCTCTTGGAAGAAGAGCAAGAACTTAAGTGTCATTTCTGCCAATTGCTAGTCAACTTGCCTTACTTTTTAAATCCAGATGTAAAGAGTCAGTACGGTGCCCGATACATTCTTCTCCTCAAAGGAAAGAAATTTAACATATTTTCTTAGTTGGATTTAAGATATAACTCTAAGTTCTAGAAAAAAGAGAAAAGATACTTTGCCTATTATCCAAGTGTTTTATATCAAATGGAAGTTGAGGAAGCGGGTCTTTGTTTAGTTAATATGCATTACCTGTTTCTCCCAGGAATGTGAAAAACTGGCTGCACTATAACAATATAAAAGTTTCAAATTTGACAGTTTGTTTCTTTAAGTATTTAGCAATGAATATATATAGGAATTGTCAATCCATATAAAAAGAATATTTGTATAAATATTTAAAAATAGATAGGTAGCTTCTAGGAAGCAGAGTTAAAATAACATGGAGTAGAGTCAAAAATAACATGGAGTTGTACCAATTCGCCAGTTTAAGTAACATAAGCAAGATATAACTCATTTACAAAACACCTACTTTTATTCTAACAGCACAAAAAAACACAAAAAGGGTGAAAGGAGATAGTTTCTACTTGTTTCTGGAGACTACAAGGAATATACACATGGGAAGAATGAAAATCTTAAGGAGTGATACATGGAAAGTTTGGTATAAAACCATTCAAGATCTTTAACTTAGGACTGGCCCCAACTAGAACAATAACTCAAAAGTAGATTCATCCTCTTCATTTGAAAAAGAAAAAAATGTTTAGCACTTTAATCTTCTGTAGATATTCTAAAAATAGAGGCTAAAGTTAAAATAATTCTCACTAAAATGCCTGAGATTTATTCACTTTATTTAAATGTGTAATTCTATATTATAGGGCATCTGGGAATATAATAAGACTATGAAGGTTTCACTGGGCTTCCCTGGCAGCTCAGCTGGTAAAGAATCTGCCTGTAATGCAGGAGACCCCAGTTCAATTCCTGGTTCAGGCAGTTCTCCTGGAGAAGGGATAGGCTACTCGCTCTAGTACTCTTGGGCTCCCCTGGTGGATCAGATGGTAAAGAATCCTCCTGCAATGAGGGAGACCTGGGTTCAGTTCCTGGGTTGGGAAGATCCCATGGAGAAGAGCATGGCAACCCACTCCAGTACTCTTGCCTGAAGAATCCCCAAGGACAGGAGAGCCTGGCAGGCTACAGTCCATGGGGTCGCAAAGAGTTGGACACAACTGACTAAGAACAGCATATGAAGGATTTATTAAAGCAAATGGCGGCTCGCTGCATGTGTGTGTGTGTGTGTGTGTGTGTGTGTGTGTGTCCTCAGTCATTTCTGACCCTTTGCAACCCTATGGACTATAACCCACCAGGCTCCTCTGTCCATGGAATTTTCCAGGCAAATACTGGAGCAAGTTGCCATTTCCTCCTCCAGGGGATCTTTCCAACCTAGGGACTGAATGTGCGTCTCTCGTGTCTCCTTCATTGGCAGGTAGATTCTTTACCACTGCACCACCTGGGAAGATCTAAGCTAACTGCTTAGTCTATTACAAAAGTCCAAGGAATCCATAACCTTGGTCTTCTGTCATCAGTTCTCCCACAAGAGACTATACTTTATCCCACCCAAAAAGATGACGAGGTGATTCCTGATGTATCGTTTTACCTCTGACTCAAGTGTAACGATTCTGGAATGAAACATGGTAACTCTGAATCATTAATTTTGGGGTTCCCTCCTCCATTTTTGGTGAGAATATATTAACAGCAAAAGAATTGAAAATTATAATTATGATTCAGTTTCAATGGCACTTTATCACTTTAAATTCTTCGGGAAAAAAAATAGTAGTGTAAGGAAAATACATTACCCAAAGCATCTGTCAGGGTTCTGGTGTGATATAAATGCATGCACATAAACAATGGAAGAAGTTGGTTCTCCACACTGGTTGCTGACTAAATTTTCTGGTGCTCCTTGAGTATCTAGGTAAGAATATAAGTGTTGACCATCATGGAATACCAGCTGTCATCCATAATATTTTTTCATGTGTTTAAGGTAAACTCCCTGCTCCACACTGGAAAATTATGTGGAATGAATACTTTTCATGTGTGTGTGCATGGGTGTATATGTGTGTCTGTCTATGAGAAAGAAGGATGTTACTTTTATGCCAAATAATTTCATAAAATTAGAAGGCTATTACTGAGGTCTCTGAGGGAGGAAATATCTGCATTATCTACAAAATGTCAGTGATGGTACAGTAGAAAGAATAGTGCTCCACAAAGATGTCCACATACTAATCCGGGAAACTTGGGAACATGTTGCCTATGTAGAAAAGAGGCTCTGCCAATATGATAAAATTAAAAATCTCAAGGTAAAAAGGTTATGCTGGATTATCTGGGTGGGCCCAATTTAATCACAAGTGTTCCTGTAAGATACTTCCCGGGTGTCTCGGTGGTAAAGAATCCCCCTGCAATGCAAGAGATGCAGGACACGTGGGCTTTATCCCCAGGTTGGGACGATCCTCTGGAGGAGGAAATGGCAACCCATTCCAGTATTCTTGCCTGAATCATCCCATGAACAGAGGAGCCTGAAGGGCTACAGTTTATGGGGTCACAAAGAGTCAGACAACACTAAAGTGACTAAGCATACACACAGATCCTTGTAAGAGGGATTTGGGAGGATGTCTGGCTCTAGGTGAGTGATCATATCATCGTGGTTATCTTGGGCATGAAGAAAAAAGATGGCGTGATCACTCACCTAGAGCCAGACATCCTGGAATGTGAAGTCAAGTGGGGCTTAGATACCGTCATTATGAACAAAGCTAGTGGAGGTGTTGGAATTCCATTTGAGCTATTTCAAATCCTAAAAGATAATGCTGTGAAAGTGCTGCACTCAATATGCCAGCAAATTTGGAAAACTCAGCATTGGCCACAGGACTGGAAAAGGTCAGTTTTCATTCCAACCCCAAAAAAGGCAGTGCCAAAGAATGCTCAAACTACCACACAATTGCACTCACCTCACTCGCTAGTAAAGTAATGCTCAAAATTCTCCAAGCCAGGCTTCAGCAATACATGAACCGTGAACTTCCAGATGTTCAAGCTGGTTTTAGAAAAGGCAAAGGAACCAGAAATCAAATTGGCAACATCCATTGGATCATGGAAAAAGGAAAAGAGTTCTAGAAAACATCTATTTCTGCTTTATTGACTATGCCAAAGGCTTTGACTGGGTAGATCATAATAAACTGTGGAAAATTCTGAAAGAGATAGGAATATCAAACCACCTGACCTGCCTCTTGAGAAACCTGTATGCAGGTCAGGAAACAACAATTAGAACTGGACATGGAACACAGACTGGTTCCAAATAGGAAAAGGAGTACGTTAAGGCTGTATATTGTCACCCTGCTTATTTAACTTATATGCAGAGTTCATCACGAGAAACGCTGGACTGGAAGGAGCACAAGCTGGAATCAAGATTGCTGGGAGAAATATCAATAACCTCAGATATGCAGATGACACCACCCTTATGGCAGAAAGTGAAGAGGAACTAAAAAGCCTCTTGATGAAAGTGAAAGTGGAGAATGAAAAAGTTGGCTTAAAGCTCAACATTCATAAAACGAAGATCATGGCATCTGGTCCCATCATTTCATGGCAAATAGATGGAGAAACAGTGGAGACAGTGTCAGACTTTTTTGGGGGCTCCAAAATCACTGCAGATGGTGATTGCATCCATGAAATTAAAAGACGCTCACTCCTTGGAAGGAAAGTTATGACCAACCTTGATAGCATATTCAAAAGCAGAGACATTACTTTGCCAACAAAGGTCCATCTAGTCAAGGCTATGGTTTTTCCAGTGGTCATGTATGCATGTGAGAGTTGGACTGTGAAGAAAGCTGAGCACCAAAGAATTGATGTGTTTCAACTGCGGTGTTGGAGAAGACTCTTAAGAGTCCCTTGGACTGCAAGGAGATCCAACCAGTCCATTCGAAACGAGATCAGTCCTGGGTGTTCTTTGGAAGGAATGATGCTAAAGCTGAAACTCCAGTACTTTGGCCCCCTCTTGCGAAGAGTTGACTCTTTGGAAAAGACTCTGATGCTGGGAGGGACTGGGGGCAGGTGGAGAAGGGGACAACCAAGGATGAGATGGCTGGATGGCATCACTGACTCAATGGACATGAGTTTGAGTGAACTCCAGGAGTTGGTGATGGACAAGGAGGCCTGGCGTGCTGTGATTCATGGGGTTACAAAGAGTCAGACACGACTGAGCGACTGAACTGAAGGAAGAAAAGGAGACATAACCATGGAAGCAGATTTTGAAAGAAATTTAAAGATGCTCATGTTGACGTCAAAGATGAAGAAAAACCCAAAGAATGCAGATTGTTTCTGGAAGCTAGAAAACGTAAAAAGAGATTCTTCCCTAGAGTCTCCAGAATGAGTACAGAATTTGACTTTAGACCCTTTTGGAAAGCTGACCTCCAGAGGTCTGCTATGATACATTTGTACTTCTGACCTCAAGAACTGAAAAACAGATTGGGTATTCAGTTCAGTTCAGTCACTCAGTCGTGTCCGACTCTTTGTGACCCCATGAATCACAGCACGCCAGGCCTTTCTGGCCATCACAATCTTCCGGAGTCCACCCAAACCCATGTCCATTGAGTAGGTGATACCATCCAACCATCTCATCCCCTGTCATCCCCTTCTCCTCCTACCCTCAATCTTTCCCAGCATCAGGGTCTTTTCAAATGAGTTAGCTCTTCGCGTCGGTGGCCAAAGTATTGGAGTTTCAGCTTCAACATCAGTCCTTCCAATGAACATGCAGGACTGACCTCCTTTAGGATGGACTAGTTGGATCTCCTTGCAGTCCAAGGGACTCTCAAGAGTCTTCTCCAACACCACAGTTCAAAAGCATCAATTTTTCAGTGCTCAGCTTTCTTCACAGTCCAACTCTCACATCCATACATGACCACTGGAAAAAACCATAGCCTTGACTAGATGGACCTTTGTTGACAAAGTAATGTCTCTGTTTTTGAATATATCAAGGTTGGTCATAACTTTCCTTCCAAGGAGTGAGCGTCTTTTAATTTCATGGCTGCAATCACCATCTGCAGTGATTTTGGAACCCCCAAAAATAAAGCAAGCCACTGTTTCCACTCTTTCCCCATCTATTTGTCATGAAGTGACAGGACCAGATGCCATGATCTTTGTTTTCTGAATGTTGAGCTTTAAGCCAACTTTTCACTCTCCTCTTTCACTTTCATCAAGAGGTTCTTAAGTTTTTCTTCAGTTTCTGCCATCAGGGTGGTGTTATCTGCATATCTGAGGTTATTGATATTTCTCCCAGCAATCTTCATTCCAGCTTGTGCTTCTTCCAGCCCAGCGTTTCTCATGATGTACTCTGCATATAAGTTAAATAAGCAGGGTGACAATATACAGCCTTGACGTACTCCTTTTCCTATTTAGAACCAGTCTGTTCTTCCATTTCCAGTTTTAAATGTTGCTTCCTCACCTGCCTACAGGTTTCTCAAGAGGTAGGTCTGGTGCTCTGGTATTCCCATCTCTTTTAGAATCGTCCACAGTTTATTGTGATCCACACAGTCAAAGGCTTTGGCATGGTCAATAAAGCAGAAATAGATGTTTTTTCTGGAACTCTCTTGCTTTTTTGATGATCCAGAAAATGTTGACAATTTTATCTCTGGTTCTTCTGCCTTTTCTAAAACCAGCTTCAACATCTGGAAGTTCATGGTTCATGTATTGCTGAAGCCTGGCTTGGAGAATTTTGAACGTTACTTTACTAGCATGGGAGATGAGTGCAATTGTGTGATAGTTTGAGCATTCTTTGGCATTGCCTTTCTTTGGGACTGGAATGAAAACTGACCTTTTCCATTCCTGTGGCCACTGCTGAATTTACAAAATTGTTTGCATATTGAGTGCAGCACTTTCACAGTATCATCTTTTAGGATTTGAAATAGCTCAACTGGAATTCCATCACCTTCACTAGCTTTGTTCATAGTGATGCTTCCTAAGGCCCAGTTGACCTTGCTTTCCAGGATGTCTGGCTCTAAGTGAGTGATCATACCATTGTGATTATCTGGGTCTAGAAGATCTTTTTTGTACAGTTCCTCTGTGTAGTCTTGCTACCTCTTCTTAATATCTTCTGCTTCTGTTAGGTCCATGTCAATTGTGTCCTTTATCGAGGCCATCTTTACATGAAATGTTCCATTGGTATCTCTGATTTTCTTGAATAGGTCTCTAGTCTTTCCCATTCTATTGTTCTCCTCTATATCTTTACATTGATTGCTAAGGAAGGCTTTCTTATCTCTCCTTGCTATTCTTTGGAACTCTGCATTCAGATGTTTATATCTTTCCTTTCCTCCTTTGCTTTTCACTTCCCTTCTTTTCACAGCTCTTTGTAAAGCCTCCTCAGACAGCCATTTTGCTTTTTTGCATTTCTAGTTGTTGGGGATGTTCTTGATTCCTGTCTCCTGTACAATGTCACGAACCTCCTTCCATAGTTCATCAGGCACTCTGTCTGTCAGATCTAGACTCTGAAATCTATTTCTCACTTCCACTGTATAATCATAAGGGATTTGATTTAGGTCATACCTGAATGGTCTAGTGGTTTTCCCCACTTTCTTCAATTTAAGTCTGAATTCGGCAATAAGGAGTTCATGATCTGAGCCACAGTCAGCTTCTGGTGTTGTTTTTGCTGACTGTATAGAGCTTCTCCATCTTTGGCTACAAAGAATATAATCTATCTGATTTTGATGTTGACCATCTGGTGAAAATCCATGTGTACAGTCTTCTCTTGTGTTGTTGGAAGAGGGTGTTTGCTATGACCAGTGCATTCTCTTGGCAGAATTCTATTATCCTTTGCCCTGCTTCATTCTTACTCCAAGGCCAAATTTGCCTGTTACTCCAGATGTTTCTTGACTTCCTACTTTTGCATTCCAGTCTCCTATAATGAAAAAGACATCCTTTGGGGGTGTTAGTTCTAGAAGGTCTTATAGATCTTCATAGAACCATTCAACTTTAGCTTCTTCAGCGTTACTGGTTGGGCGTAGACTTGGATTATCATGATATCAAATGGTTTGCCTTGGAAACAGAGATCATTCTGTCATTTTTGAGATTGCATCCAAGCACTGCATTTCAGACTCTTTTGTTGACTATGATGCCTACTCCATTTCTTCTAAGGTATTCCTGCTGACCGTAGTAGATATAATGGTCATCTGAGTTAAATTCACCCATACCAGTACATCTTAGCTCACTGATTCCTAGAATGTCGATGTTCACTCTTGCCATCTCCTGTTTGACCACTTCCAATTTGCCTTGATTCATAGACCTAACATTCCAGGTTCCTATGCAATATTGCTCTCTACAGAATCAAACCTTGCTTCTTTCACCAGTCACATCCACAACTGGGTGTTGTTTTTGCTTTGGCTCCATCCCTTCATTCTTTCTGGAGTTATTTCTCCATTGATCTTCAGTAGCATCTTGGGCACCTACCTACCTGGGGAGATCATCTTTCAGTGTTTTATCTTTTTGCCTTTTCATACTGTTCATGGGGTTCTCATGGCAAGAATACTGAAGTGGTTTGCCATTCCCTTCTCAAGCGGACCACATTCTGTCAGACCTTTCTACCATGACTGGTCCATCTTGGGTGGCCCCACAGGGCATGGCTTAGTTTCATTGAGTTAGACAAGATGGTTTGTAGTAATGTGTTGCAGTAGCAATAGAAAGCTAATGCAAAGCGGTACTGGGTACTGTATATTGAGCAAGTGTAAAGTCTCTGAAGCTAGACTACTTGGGTTTGAAACCACATTAGTGTGCTGCCTAATGAATTTTATTTTTCTATATCTCAGCTTCTTCATCTATAGAATAGGGATAATAATAGTAATTGTTTCACAGGGTTGAGGCAAAGGACTAAATGAATTAATACATGTAAATCACTTAAAATATGAGCCTGGAATAAAAACATCACTACATATGTATTATCCTTATTATAAGGGTGGGAGCAATTGATATATCTGGCAATTCACTGATCCTTTGTGGCTGCTGCCTCTTCAGATGGTGAAAGTGAGAGTGAAGTCGCTCAGCCGTGTCCAACTCTTTGCGACCCCATGGACTATAGCCAACCAGGTTCCTCCATCCATGGGATTATCCAGGCAAGCATACTGGAGTGGGTTGTCATTTCCTTCTCCAGGAAATCTTCCCAAACCAGGGATTGAACCCGGGTCTCCCACTGTAGGCAGACGCTTTACCGTCTGAGCCACCAGGGTGTCTCACTTCAAATGGTGAGTGAATGCCAACTTGAGCTGTTGACAAGGTGATTTTCCAACTATAGTGTCTGGAACTAAAATGTCTCCTAATCTGTTATTTTTCTGTTTTGTTGAAATGGTTCATGGCCTATTTCTTGCCATAAAGAAGGACAAGGTAATTTTAAATATTCCTCAAGCAAGGGGATTATGGTCAAGATTCCACAGTTTGATCAGCAGAGGGACAATGCTATGGAAGGCAGAATGGGATCAAATTTGAAGTCAAAGAGAGGCACAAGGAATGTCAAATTTGAGCACCACTGAACATACCAGATCTGTTGACTGATTCAAGGTTGAAGAAGGAATGTGACAGAGAAATAGCAAAAGCATGGTAAAGACCACAAATATTGGGAAATCTGTACAAATTTACTCAAACCATGCTTTGTGGTTATGGAATTTCTCTAATCTGCTTTTACTCCAGAAATCCAAAAATCTATCTCCAATAATCAACTGGCCATCTCTACATATCTCTTTCTCATATTCCTTATCTTGCTTGATTAATTATAGTAACATTCCATTCAGAAATTGGGAGCTATCATCAACCTCTCCCTCATAACTAACGTCTAATTTTCTAAATCCCATCCATTATACATGCCAAGTAAATCTGAGCTGTCTTATATCTCCACTCCTACAGTTTAAATCATAATAATTTCTCATCAGCTTCTTAACAGATCTGTCTGCCTTTCAAAGAATCCTACACACTCCACCTGAATTAATTTTGTACAGATCAGATTGGTTCATGCCATGCCTCTGTTTAAAATATTTTCATAGACCCTTGTCAATATAGAACTAAACCAGCACTTCTTCACAAGGACTTTAATGTTCCAGATGCATCTCTTTTTCCATCCTCAGGGCTCTCTGCTTACTAATATATAGGTGACTGTGTTCCATGTGTTACCTCTTGATCTGACTCAGACACACAATTCTCCCTTTTCCTTTCTCAGTGTTGTGTGTAGTCTCCCTTTCGCTAAGTGCCCCTCATCCATTATTCATCTGGTGTGTTCCTTCTCATCTTTCCAACCTTGCTCTAATGTTGCTGCCTTTGCCAACAGTGCAAAGCCTTCCTTTACTGGTGGCTCAGATGGTAAAGAATCTGCCTGCCATGCAGGAAACCCAGGTTTGATCCCTGGCTTGGGAAGATCCCCTGGAGAAGGGAATGGTTACCCACTCCCTTATTTCTGTCTGGAGAAGTCCATGGACAGAGGAGCCTGGTAGGCTACAGTCATGGAGTCACAGAGAGTCAAGCATGACTGAGCAGTAACACATTCACTTTCACCTTTCTTCACTGTGAGGAGTTTGTGTCCTGTGTTGATAGTAATGTGAATATCAACCAGTAAGTATGCAAGAACTCAGCGTATAAGAAATACACTTTACTTTTTTAAGAACAAAATTAATCTTATTTTGAGCATTCATCTTATAAATGTAGGATAAAATTACTGTAAGTCAATTTAGTCCCCTTGCGTCTTTCTCTGGGCTTGGGTTTAAGTTTTGGGAGAATTAAATAATTCCAAGTGCTTAGGAGGAGGTAAACCACATCTTTAACAATTTCATTCCTGTCTTTCTGCCTGTGGTCACTGGACATCAGACTATTAAGCTCAGTACTGAAATTCCTACTCCCATGGGCCCTTCTAGTGGGCTTGTTACTTGCTATTAATATGGTGCTTCTATTGGAAAACCCCATGGAGAGAGGAGCCTGGTGGGCTACAGTGCATGGGGTTGCACAGAGTTGGAACTGACTGAAGTGACTTAACATACATGCCCCTATGACATGTTACAGAAATTGCTGTAATGATGTCTATGTTGGGTCTTGATGTCAACCTCTCAGGACCCTACCCATAGACGGAGGGCACCCCAATCAATCTCTCTCCATTCCTCACATCCCTCCCAGCCTCTGTTCTTATACCATCTTCTCCATTTCTTGTCCTTACTGTTGGGAGAATTGGTGGGAAAGATAATTATTTTTCTTTCGTGTATCTGTATATCTTAAATCTTCTTCATTTTCCCAAGGCCTTAAATATCTGAAAACCAAGGCCAAGAAGAGTCTCAAAACATGTATACTATCATGTAAGAATCGAATCACCAATCTATGTCCGATGCAGGATACAGCATGCTTGGGGCTGGTGCACGGGGATGACCCAGAGGGATGGTGTGGGGAGGGAGGTGGGAGGGGGGTTCACGTTTGGGATCGCATGTACACCCGTGGTGGATTCATGTCAATGTATGGCAAAACCAATACAGTATTGTAAAGTAAAATAAAGTAAAAATAAAAATTTTTTAAAAAAAGAAAAAAAATAGTCTCTTTTAAAAGAATTGTTATTGCTTTTGTTGCTGCTGTGGCTGTTGTGGGCATTTTGTTTTTGTTTTGATGCTTCCCTCCTGAAAGAGATGAACATGGTAAGGTCTATTTACTGGAGTTGGGAGGACGGGAAATAATAAATCCAGGTGGGAGAAAGAAAAGGAGACAGAGTTAATATCTTAACAATATTATTGTCCCACGTTACAAACAGGATATGAGGCCGAGACAAGTGGCAGGATCTAAAACTATTACTTCTACTGATGCTGAAAGTCAAAGTTGCTCAGTCGCGTCTGACTGTTTGTGACCCCATGGACTGTGCAGATTCTCTAGGCCAGAATACTGAGTGGGTAGCCTTTACCTTCTTCAGGGGATCTTCCCAACCCAGGTCTCCCCCTTTGTAGGCGGATTCTTTACCAGCTGAGCCACAAGGGAAGCCCAGTGTTGCTTCAGGCCACATGGTGAGGTGGAAAGAAGTTGGACTTTGGACATTATATCCTTTCTCTTATCGCATCAAGTCTTCCTCTCTCCTGGTTTGCCAGTTTCCTCCCAAATCCATGAAAGTATGTTTCCAGAAAGGCTCACAGGAAATTCGCAACAGTTGATCTTTGCACATTAACCTGATACACATTATAGTAGTTACAGTCACGAGCTAAATAAGGCAGAAGCAGAAGATATTGAAGGCTGAACAAAGACTCTGATTCTGAAGTAAAAAGTAAAAACTTTTGTCATTGGTGCTTTAAGCACCAAAACAAGAAGCTAGAAAAGAAAACAGACATACATAGGACTACATCAACCACAGATTTTGTTGCCAGCTGGTAAGCAATCAGAAAACATAATTGCTAGTAATTCTTTCTTTGACTAACTTATTAGCCAGTTGTGCCAGGGGTCGCTTTGGGTTTAGTTGTTCATCATAATTTGTAAGAATAATTTTGTGGGTCTTCTTTAAACTACCAAGCACCAGCTGCCAGGTTTGATTTACACTGTTACGAAAGATAATACCATTTTTAAAATTATTACTGTATGAGTGTTTATGCATAAAGATTCTTTTTTTAACCATCTTGTACAATGAAATATGTTAAATATATTGAAACATTAATTTTTAACCACATTTGGAATATTAAATTGAAAATTATCAACTTTCAGATAAAACAATATGCCTAAAGATATGATTGTAGTTCATGCTCAAGCTTAGAAAAGGTGTCATTTTCTTAGAAAATAGACCAAATATTATTAATATCTATGTATATGTTTTAGTCCCTTATTAAAGTTGCTAAAGACTAAATTTTTTAAATGGACAAATTTTATATAAAATACACACCAATGAAACACATCATTCAAAGGTTTTAAATTGTTATTCCCAAATTTAGAGGCCAAGGGCAACTTTTTGGTTCGTTCATAAGGCCAAGAACAAAACCTTGAAATGGACCCAAACCATTTGAGGGTTTAAATATCCTTGTTTTTCCAGCTGTGCATTCTAGAAGAGTCTACAGATATCTAACAGTTTACATTTTACAGATTTCACTGAAAGAGGAAAAAATTGTTTTCCCTGAGAGAAAACTACTCTGGATAAATATAAATGTAAATGAAACCAGAAGGTGCACTCCATTGTTTACCTTAAGGGAAAATTTTATCTTTTTACAAAATTATATTTTATTCTCCTCTGATTTTTGACTTGAACAGCTTCCAATTTCATTTGCCTTCTTTGTTTAGGCTTCATGAGTTCCTTCCCTTAATCCATCACTAAGGTAGTTGCATTTATTGAAAATTTTCAGAACCTGGGTCTTAGATGAAATATTCTCTTCCTTTTGTCCATCACTTGTCTGCCAAAAAGTGCTCAATTCAAAAAGAAGAAAATATATTCTGGTTCTCATATAGCTTCCATACTTAAGAAAAGGATTAGCTCATTCTACTTGCCCCCTTAAATAGAGGAATTCAAATCATTTTATCAAACAAATTATGAATATGTTCCATTTCACTTGGAAGGCTAGTTATCTGTAGTAAAAATAGTTTGATTTATTGCTGGTAGCTTTCACTTCATTGTTTGAGATTGGCCATCAGGCAGAAATTAATCCTATTTGTCACAGAGTGATGTAAAGTTATAAAAATATACAAAAAACTCCAGGACCTTTACTCAGTGTAATTTCCAAAATTGTAAAAGTCCATTACCTGGAAGAAAATAGAACACATGTAAATAAGTAAATATTTTCAATTAATTATTTCTGCTGTGTTTGAAAAATATATAAATGAGAGTTGAGATTAGTATTTTCAAGACAATGTGTAGAAGTTTCTGGATGCATCCTTTCATAAGAGAGATAATACTGGATTATGAACTGATTTACAAAAATTTTTGTTTCAGGAGAAAATCCAAGAAGAAAGTATTTGACTGACTTACATGTGTGTACCGTATGATTTATACGTACATGCAGAAAGTTAGAGTTGCATCTGGTTATTGTGTGATACAATATTTTGTCCACTAGATGGGTCTCACTTTCATATTTTTAAAAATAAGACAATTTTTTGTGTATTCATTTTGGTTGACTTCACAGAGCTGCCTGTTGAGTTAAAAAATAATACCAAACCAGTTCTCTTCAAAGTACTCTTCTTGAATAACAACAATTTTTAAAATATGCTTTTTTAAACTGAGGAAATGTTCTGTTCTTCTAACTGGAATTAAGGACAAATTAAATAATAACTAAATGTAATGTGGAGCCTGGATACAATCTTGGAACAGAAATATAAACATTAGCGGAAAAACTAGCAAAATCTGAATGTCTATATATTATTTAATATCAACAACTATTTCAAAATAAAAAAAATTATAAAATTGAATGTAATAAACTGAAGGAAAAATTAGAAAAATAATGATGAGCAGTACAAGGACTGTGATTAATGGAAAGCAAAAGGCTTAATAAATGAGATGCTAGAAAATGTTTAGATTATATTTTTAAAATCCTATTGAATATTATTCTGTTTCTTATTAATTTGAAGTGTAGACTTAGCAAAAGTCACAACTGTTGGTTTTGTCCACCTAAAGAGAAGTAATTAATTGAGGAAAACAAAGTAATATGGAAAAAGACCACACAGGCTTTATAGTATATAATTTTCTAATTTTTGATTTTTTCTGTTTATTTTGAATCATTGTTCAGTCAGTTAGTTCTGACATCTATTTTTTCTTTTTTTTTCAGAAAAAAAACCACAGGAATAATACGTTTTCTGAACTTGTGATTACAAGTGACAATAGTTATATAGAATTTATACACACACCACAAATGAGTACAAATAAAACTGAGGAAATCTAAATATTATCTATGGACAGTGTCCCTGTCAATATAATGAGTCATGTTAAACTATAGTACTGCAAAATATAACCGTTGGAGAAAACTGGGGGAAATATACAAGGGATCTCATATTATTTCATACAATTGAATGCAAATCTGTAATCATCTCAATTCAGAAAAAATTGTGAAGGCAAAATAAAATACTCTCCAATTTTAAAAGTAAGAGAACTGAAGATCCATTGTAGCCTGTAAGCAGCCATAGTGAGTAAATAGGCAGTGAGTATGGCTGTATTCTACTGAATTTTATTTAAAGGCACAGATTTAATTATTATTAATTGTCTTGTATCATTAAATATTACTTTTCTCTTCATTTTTCTCAACCATTCAAAAGCGTGATTTCTATTCTTAGCTTGCAAGCATAAGCATATGCAAAATTTAACTCCAGGGCGATAGGTTACTGACTCTGCCAGAGAGACACAGATTTGGCCAAAAATAATGAAAATGTTTACAAGAGCAGACATAGCTGAAGCTAAGTGGTCTCTCTGTTAAGATGGTAGAGAGGATCTTCACAAAATAAGGGAAAGACTGAAACTGGTCATTCAAGGGCTTTTAGTTGGAATATTCTATGACTCTTTGGTCTTGTGTCCTGAAATGTGGTCATTTAAGGGGTAAAAAGAGATTGATTACTTATTTTTAAATATTTTTTTTAATTTGGCTCAAAATAGTGCCTATTTTTTCTAATGTTAAAATTCTGTAAAAATCTCTTCTCATAGGTAAAACAGTCTCTGAAATAAATTATACCAATGTTTTCTTAGGTAGAAATAAAAACAAAAATAAATAAATGGGACCTAGACAAACTTATAAGCTTTCAAACAGCAAAGGAAACTGTAAACAAGGTGAAAAGACAATCTATAGACAGGGAGAAAGTGAAAGTCGCTCAGTCGTGCACTAGTCCATGGAATTCTGCAGGCCAGAATACTGGGGTGGGTAGCCTTTCCCTTCTCCAGGGGATCTTCCCAACTCAGGGATCAAACCCAGGTCTCCTGCATTGCAAGTGGATTCTTTACCAGCTAAGATATAAGGGAGGCCCTTAGGGACAAAATATCTTCAAATGATGCAACTAACAAGGGCTTAATTTTCAAACTATATAAATAGTTCATACAGCTCAACAACAACAAAAACAAACAACACTATCCAAAATATGGGCAGAAGACCCAAACAGACATTTCTCCAAAGAAGACATGCAGATGACCAATAGGCACATAAGGGGATGCTCAATGTTGCTAAAAATTATTAAAGGAATGCAAATCAAACTTATAATGAAGTATCATTTCATACCAGTCTGCAAATAACAAATGTTGGACAAAATGTGGAGAAAAGGGAACCTTCCTACCCTGTTGGTGAGAATATAAGTTGGTACAGCCACTGTGGAAAACAATATGGAGGTTCCTCAAAAAAAAAAAAAAAAAAAAACTAAAAAAACAGAATTATCATATGAGGCAGAAATCCCACTCCTGGGTGTATATCTGGACAAAATTATAATTCAAAAAGATACATGCACTTCTATGTTCATAGAAGCACTAGTCACAGGAGCCAAGACATGGAAACAACTACATGTCCATCAGCAGGTGAATGGATAAAGACATGGCATAGCCTTTGTCTGTGTGGATCATAATAACTATGGAAAGCTCTTAAAGAGATGGGAATACCAGACCGTCTTACCTTGGCTCCTGAGAAAACTGCATGTGTGTCAAGAAGCAACAGTTAGAACCCTGTATGGAACAACCAATTGGTTCAAGATTGAGAAAAGAGTATGACAAGGCTGTCTGCTGACACCCTGTTTGTTTAACCTATAAATTGAGCACATCATGAGAAATGCCAGGCTGGATGAGTTCCAAGCTGGAATTAAGATATTATTCTGCCAGCAAAGTTTGTATAGTCAAGGGTATGGTCTTCCCAGTGGTCACGAATGGCTATGAGAGCTGGACCGTAAAGAAGTCAGAACGCAAAAGAATTGATGCCTTTGAACTGTGGTGCTGGAGAAGATCCTCAAAGTCCCTTGGACATCAGGGAGATCAAACCAGTCATTCTTAAGGGAAATCAACCCTGAATACTCATTGGAAGGACTGATGCTGAAGCTGAAGCTCCAGTATTTTGGTAATAGGATGCAAACAGTCAACTCACTGGAAAAGTCCCTGATGCTGGGAAGGATTGAGGGCAGAAGGGAAAGAGGGCATCAGAAGATGAGACAGCTGGATGGTATCACTGATGCAATGGACATGAATGTGGGCAAACTTGGGAGATAGTAAGGGGCAGGGGGGCCTGGCACACTGCAGTCTGTATGGGACTATAAAAAGTAGGACATGACTGGGCAACTGCACAGCAACAATACAATGAACTACTACTTAGCCATAAGAAAAGAATGAAATAATGCCACCTGTAGCAATATGAGTACAACTAGAGATTATCATACTAAGTAAAGCAAGTCAGAAAGACCAATACTGCATGATTTCACTCACAGGTGAAATCTAAAATATGACACAAATGAACCCATCTATGAAACATAAATAGAATCATGGACATAGAGAACAGAGACATAGAGAAAACCCCTGGTGGTTGTCAAGGGGGAAGGGTTTGGAGGAAGAATGGAAGAGAGGTTGGTGTTAGCAGATGTCTTTTATACATGCAATGGATAAGCAGTAAGGTCTTACTGCATGACACAGTTCAGCAGCCTACAATGGAAAAGAACACTTTAAAAAAGAATGTGTATATATCTATAGCCTAATCACTTTGCTGTACAGCAGTAACTAAATCAACTATACTTCTGTAAAAAGTATATAAATAAAAGCTATTCCTTTGCATCTTTTGAACCTATAAGCTACCCCTGGTACTGAATTTTTCTTTACATCCTGGTCCATATCTGATGTTCAGGAAATTTCTTCAGCTACTTTTCTTAAATTTTGCAGTGGAAGCCATCGGTCAGCAAAGTTTCTGGTATTTATTAAATGTTCAATGATTTATAACTATTCCTACCATCATTATTATTATTAATTACCAATTTTGTGGTATGACTAGGCATAAGAAGGCCTAGTCATCAAGCAGAAAACAAAGGAGAACAATTTAGAGGACTCCCATGTAAATTCACCCCACTGGTAAATTACCATATAGATACAAACATATTTTCCTTTACATTCTGGAAAAGTTTTTTGTTCCTCATTTCCACATACCTGAAATTCAGTTATACCTATTTCATCTGTTTGTTTAAAACTTTGGGCTCTATGCAAATGCCAGACCCTTGGAGGGACTACCAGTTTATACCGTGTAAGGAGGGGTTGGTTCAGGTTTTGTGAGGCCTGAAATTCATCTCAGATGTCGAAAGCAAACTTATGATTACCAAGGGTTGTGGAGAGGGATAAATTGGGAGGTTGGGATTGACATATACACACTACCATATATAAAATAGATAACTAACAAGAACCTGCTGTGTAGTACAGGGAACTCTACTCAATATTCTGTAATGACCTATATGAGAAAAGAATCTAAAAAGCAAAGAGTGGACATTAGTATATGTAGAACTGATGTAATTTGTTCCCCTGAAACTAACACAGCATCATAAAATAACTACACATCAATAAAAACATTTTAACTGATTAGGATTTCCTGATGGTCCAGTAATAAAGACTCCAAGGGGTGGGGATGGGGATTTGATCCCTGCCCAGGAAACTAAGATACCACCATCCTCACACTGCAGTCCATAAAAAAAGAAAAGAGAAAAAACTAATACACAATTATGAATAAAAAACAGGAAAATGATTTGAGGGGGGGATGGGACTATGAAACAGAAGGAAACTGAAGATTATACTTTGTGAATTTGATAGTATTCACCTTGGGAATCAAAATGAACAACTCTCATATTCTTTACTTAAAAAAAATGTTTGAAATAAAAGGGAGATGTCAAGGCTCAGAAAAATTGAATTTCTGTGCCTAATGAGATTTGCAACATAATATGTTGAGCAGAAAACACTGGTAACTGAGGAGGTGCCAGGGTTATCAATGATTTCATTCATCTCACCATTTATGTTTCCTCTTTTTCTCTTATAGCCTCTTCATTACTGGTGCCATGGAGGAAGTGATGTTATCCAATTGCCTGTCAACTTAGTATCCCTGGCCCCAACAATAAAATAGACAAATAAAATCAAATATCTCAAAGAAACATGTCTTTTTAAAAAGTAATATAAATTTTCAGAAAATAAAGACTATCAGAAGATAGGAAATAGTGCTTCAGTTCATGAGACCAGCTTCTGAAAATGATGAAATCTTTAGGATCCAGGAAAGAAGAGTAGCCTTGTATTCTCTAAGGCAGTTCTGGCATTCATTCCACTTGTCATTAAGCACACACACCGAAGCATGTAATTAGGGCAACATGCTGAGAGTTGAACTGATGTTACATGAGCATATGTCGTGTCTTTTCCTAAAGGCCTTCTGAGCAATGGCTGATCAATTAGCACATCTTTGCAATCACACCAGCACTTTTGACTGAGGTCGATCAGATATAACTAAATCTTTTAAAACTTAGCTTAGTATTAGGACTTGCAGTCAGGAGAGTCACACCTACATTTTGTTTAGCAGAATTTCATCAGTTTCACTGACTTTGAACAAGGACATTTTGATGTAACCTGTCCCTGACCCCATGGCTCTGAACATTTGGCTATCTACAGTATCAAAAGCAAACCGATTGTCGGTTGTTGTTGTTTAGTGGCTAAGTCTTCTTCAACTTTTTGGTGACCCCATGGACTGCAGCCTGCCAGTCTCGTCTGTTCATGGGATTTCCCAGGCAAGAATACTGGAGTAGGTTGCCATTTCCTTCTCCAGGGGATCTTCCCCACCCAGGGCCTGAATCTGCATCTCCTGCATTGGCAGGCAGATTCTTTACCACTGAGCCACCAGAGAAGCCCTATTTTCTATTGGTCATGTTCAAATAGAACATAGCTACAGTTGTAAGAAAGATATCGAGTCACTTTTCAAAAATAGAAAAGGAAAAAAATGTATGATTAATTTAAAAAATTAAAGCAGATTCAAGAGTAGCTATAAAATGCATCGATTTTACATGCTACCACATTCAAGTTTCTTGAAGTCAGAGAAAAGTGGTAGACTAGAAATAGCTACTGAACCAGGAATGGGGCATAATCCATAATATTGGTGAAGTCTTTAAATAGCTGTGTTTATTATTGGCTAAATCATTAATTGCTTTTAGAATGACTCACCTAAAACAACTAAAGCACTATTTGATACATCTAATATTCTGTAGCATATAGCAAACAGGAATCTCAGTCACTGAGTCTATTACAGTGCAGAAAGAGAACCACATACCTTAGAAGAAATGGAGTAGCCCTCATAGTCAATAAAAGAGTCTGAAATGCAGTACTTGAATGCAATCTCAAAAATGATTGATCTTTGTTCGTTTCCAAGGAAAGCCATTAAGTATCATAGTAATCCAAGTCTATGCCCCAACCAAAAATTCTAAAGAAGCAGAAGTTGAATGATTCTAAGAAGATCTACAAGACCTTATAGAACTAGTACCCAAAAGGATATCCTTTTCATCATAGGGGACTGGAATGCAAAAGTAGGAAGTCAAAAGATACCTGGAGTAACAGGCAAATTTGGCCTTGGTGTAGAAAATGAAGCAGGGAAAAAGCTAACAGAGTCTTGCCAAGAGAACACAATGGTCATAGCAAATACCCTCTTCCAACAACACAAGAGAAGACTACACATGAACATCACCCAATGGTCAACACCATAATCAGATTGATTATATTCTGTGCAGCCTAAGATGGAGAAGCTCTATACAGTCAGCAAAAGCAAGACCAGGAGCTGATTGTGGCTCAAATCATGAACTCTTTATTGCAAAATTCAGACTTAAATTGAAGAAAGTAGGGAAAACCACTAGACCATTCAGGTATGACCTAAATAAAATTCCTTACAATTATACAGTGGATGTGACCAACAGATTTAAGTGATTAGATCTGATAGACAGAATGCCTGATGAACTAGAGATGGAGGTGACATTGTACATGAGGCATTGATCAAGACCATCCTCAAGAATAAGAAACATAAAAAGGCAAAATGGCTGAATGAGAAAGCCTTACAAATAGCTGAGAAAAGAAGAGAAGTGAAAGGCAAAGGAGAAAGGAAAGATTTGGCCATTTGCATGCAGAGCTTCAAAAAATAGCAAGGAGAGCTAAGAAAGCCTTCCTCAATGATCAATGCAAAGAAATACAGGAAAGTAATAGAATGGGAAAGACTAGAGATAAAAAATCTTAGATATATCAAGGGACCATCTCATGCAAAGATGGGCACAATAAAGGACAGAAATGGTATGGATCTAATAGAAGCAGAAGATATTAAGAAGTAGCAAGAATACAGAGAAGAACTATACAAAAAAGATCTTCATGATCCAGATAATCATGATAGTGTTATCACTCACCTAGAGCCAGATATCCTAGAATGCGAAGTCAAGTGGGCCTTAGGAAGCATCACTATGAACAAAGCTAGTGCAGGTGATAGAATTCCAGTTGAGCTATTTCAAATCCAAAAAGATGATGCTGTTAAAGTGCTACACTCAATATGCCAGCAAATTTGGAAAACTCAGCAGTGGCCACAGGACTGGAAAAAGTCAGTTTTCATTCTAGTTCCAAAGAAGGGCAATGCCAAAGAACTTTCAAACTACCGCACAATTGCATTCATCTCACAGGCTAGTATAATAATGCTCAAAATTCTCCAAGCCAGCCTTTCAACAGTACATTAACTGAGAACTTCCAGATGTTCAAGCTGGATTTAGAAAAGGCAAAGAAACCAGAGATCAAATTGCCAACATCCTTTGGATCATAGAAAAAGGCAAGAGAATTCCAGAAAAACTTCTGCTTTATTCATTATGACAAAGCCTTTGACTGTGTAGATAACAACAAACTGTGGAAAATTTTTCAAGAGATGGGGATATCAGACCAACTTACCTACCTTCTGAGAAATCTGTATGCAGGGCAAGAAGTAGCAGTTAGAACCAGACATGGAGCAACAGATTGGTTCCAAATTGGGAAAGGGGTATGTCAAGGCTGCATATTGTCACCCTGTTTTTTTAAATTATATGCAGAGCATATCAGTCAAAATGCCTGGCTGGATGAATCACAAGCTGTAATCAAGATTGCTTAGAGAATTATCAACAACCTCAGATATGCAGATAACACCACCCTTATGGCAGAAAGCGAAGAGGAACTAAAAAGCCTCTTGATGAAAGTGAAAGAGGATAGTTAAAAGTTGGCTTAAAAGTCAACATTCAAAAAATGAAGATCATGACCTCTTGTCCCATCACTTCATGGCAATTAGATGGGGAAACAATGGAAACAGTGAGAGACTTTATTCTGGGGCTCAAAAATCACTGCAGCCATGAAATTAAAAAACACTTGCTCCTTGGAAGAAAAGCTATGACCAACCTAGATGGCATATTAAAAAGCAGAGACATTACTTTGCCAACAAAGGTTCATCTAGCCAAAGCTATGGTTTTTCCAGTAGTCACGTATGGATGTGAGAGCTGGACTACAAAGAAAGCTGAATGCCAAAGAATTGATGCTTTTGAACTGTGGTGTTGGAGAAGACTCTTGAGAGTCAGTTGGATTGCTAGGGGATCAAACCAGTTGTGAATATTCACAAATTAGTTGTGAATATTCATTGGAAGGACTGATGCTGAAGCTGACTCTCCAATACTTTGGCCATCTGATGCGAGTAACTGACTCCTTGGAAAAGACCTTGGTGCTGGGAAAGACTGAAGGAAGGAGGAGGCAAAAGAGGATGAGATGGTTGGATGGCATTGCCAATCGATAGACATGAGTTTGAGCAAGCTCCAGGAGTTGGTGATGGACAGGTAAGCCTGGCGTGCTGCAGTCCATGGGGTCCCAAAGAGTCAGACTGAGTGACTTAATGGAAAATCTGAAGAGAACCACTGAGAGAAATACTAACTTAGAGCATCTGAGGGTTGTACCTCCTCAATACGTGCAAATCCATAAATGCCTCAGGAATTTCCTAGAGATGGAATAAGCTTGACACGTATGCAACTCACTTATACTTCCAGTTTTTTGTTTAAAATAGCTTTTTAAGGGTTTCTGAATTTATTATAGATTTTGGTTCTTTGTGTTTCTATAATTAATGGACACTAAGTATAAAATTGGCAGGCTTCCATAGTAGCTCAGATGGTAAAGAATCTGCCTGCAATGAAGGAGACCTGGGTTCAATCCCTGGGTTGGAAAGATCCCCTGGAGAAGAGAATGGCTATCCATTCAAATTTACTATCATATGAGGGTTTGTGAAATATTTTGAGATTAAAAAAATGTCGGGTAATAATTGAAAGGGACTTAAAATCTTCTAAGGTAGAGTTGATAAATAAATATCTCCCTCTCCAGAACTCTTTTCTTCTCCTGCCTCCCAGGATTCTGGGTAGCAGAATGGAACATTGTAAACCCATAGCAGAAATTCAGTGATGAGAACTATGTATTGATGGAGATTGTGTATTTTCCTCCTTCTGTAATATATGTAGAATCATTGTCTTTTACCTTTGCTAATGGAAATCCTTCGATATATCTTTGCCTCCTCCCGGAAAGCAATACATGTGTCTACTCCAAGTCGACTGCTTAAGGTCAGCTTTAAATCCCTTTTAACTGGAATAATCTCTCAGGGGCAACTAGCTCATTTTAATGTTTTTTGATTAAAAACAATTGTGATTTATAGAGTAGAGGTAATAGCTCCATTAAAGATCTTACTGTTATTAACAACACAGCAGGAAAGCTCTCAAGACAACAGCTTTTCAGCAAGAATGTTGTTAATATTTTGCAGTATTACAACCCATCATCTTTCAAAGAACCCAAGGAAAGAATGTGGCACTAATGAGCAGGCTGACAGCATACGCTTCTGAATGGACTTCATGAACCAACTCCATGCATTTTGTTAATTCTGATTTTTTAAAATCACATTACACATATTTTACTGAATCATTATTTGGGAAGATTCATTATATAAAACACTGTCTTACATAGCAATGTTGTTGTTTAGTTGCTAAGTCCTGTCTGACTCGATAGCATTAGCATATTACAAATGAGAAATTTATTCATTATAGGATTTCATGGAAAGAATTTTCCTTGCCTCAATAAATACTTGACACAACTTAAAAATTTTTAACCTAATTATTTGTTAGCTGTTTAATCCTAAAATTCTGGTGATATCACTCTTTTTAATCCTAAAACCTTACCATTTTAAAATATTTTTATTTACTCTTGACTATTAAAATACAATTATATTTGAGAGAAAAGTAAAATGACATTTAGGGGAGGGAAGCAAATGTCCTTTACTTTTTAAAAACATTAGATATGTGGCAAGTAATTGAAGCTGTTATATTCTAGGAGGTAAAAATAAAAGAATCATTGCATCAGGGGGTATATTTATAAAAACATAAAATAAAGAAGTACTGCTGTATTGAAGCACCAGGAAGAGTTTTTATGAAAATCTAATCTTTAGGTCTGCACTAATTAGTCACTGAAATTATTAAAAGTAATATCCTCACCAACCAGATATTCAGAGCTCTCCACTAAGGCACATTCTAGAGGGTAATGAATTTGAATATAAGAGCAAAATAGATACCCTGCAGCCAATTGGTAGAATCTTCACATTTTATTGATTAGGAAATCTCAGACGAGAGAGATGAGTTCTCCAAGGTCACACAAAGGCCATGGCAAATCTGGCCTTTCATTATCACATTGCTGCTGCCTCTACTCTACTACCAAACTTACCCCTTCAGTTCAGTCAGTCGCTCAGTCATGTCCGACTCTTTGCGACCCCATGAACTGCAGCACGCCAGGCCTCTCTGTCCATCACCAACTCCCGGAGTTCACTCAGACTCATGTCCCTCGAGTCAGTGATGCCATCCAGCCATCTCATCCTCTGTCATCCCCTTTTCTTCCTGCCCCCAATCCCTCCCAGTATTAGAGTCTTTTCCAATGAGTCAGCTCTTCGCATGAGGTGGCCAAAGTACTGGAGTTTCAGCTTTAGCATCAGCCCTTCCAAAGAACACCCAGGACTGATCTTCTTTATAATGGACTGGTTGGATCTCCTTGCAGTCCATGGGACTCTCAAGAGTCTTCTCTAACACCACAGTTCAAAAGCATCAATTCTTCGGCACTCAGCTTTCTTCACAGTCCAACTCTCACATCCATACATGACTACTGGGAAAACCATAGCCTTAACCAGATGGAGCTTTGTTGGCAGAGTAATGTCCTTACCCTTAGCATGGGTTTAAACAAAGATATAGAAGCTTCTGGGCAATAGTTTTAGCTGGTCTAAATTACAACCCTGTTATAACTTTTTCTCCTTCCAACTATGCTGTAAGCAAAAAATTATCAGCTCTCCAATTTTTTACTGAGTCAAATAAAATTTTGGCCATGCCTCTCTCCTTTTTCCAAGGTTTTATTGTTTGTTATATGCTATAATGATAAAGCCTGATTTAGCAGCAGTCAAGTTAGGGAGACTGAATAAAAGTTTAGCTCCTTTAATCCTCTGAAACAGCTAAAAGGATGGGTAAAAAAACATCTCTGGGGATTATCTAAGTAGAACAGGATGGCAGATCCTTTCAGACCATTGAGAAGGATACAGTTTACAAGGATAACACTTCGGGGTTGTCTACCTTTGCTACAGAATTCTAATAGACATTGCAGGAGGAAATACAGCGAAGAAAGGACAGAGTAGGGATTGAGGCGCCTTCCCTGAGACCAGGAAGGGATGTGTTGGTCTTGTTCTAAATGCAAAGCAGTAAATCAGTCTTTTCAAGACCAATGTTGATTGAATTGATATTCACTGAAAGTGACCCAAGAGTTTAAAAAGTATCACAACCACAAGGTTGCTAAGCATTCCTCTAATGTACACAGAGAAAGACTAAAGACTTTTAACATAAGCCAAGACTGTTCAAATAGAAGGATATCAAATGATCCTGGAAGCAACGTGACCTGAATGCTTCCAGACCCTAATAGGTGTGGGTCCTGCAATTGTTGGCCTACAAATCAAACTCTTTTGCAATGGCCTTTCTAAATTCAAAATTAATCCACTTAATTTCTAATCCTATTCATCAATTTTATTTTGTATTAAAAAAATTAATATACAGATACAGTTACATAATTGCAAGAGTCTTACATAAAGTAGAAGCTTAATAAACAGTAAGATATTGCAAGTTAAGCAATGTTTGATTTTTTTATTATACCAAAATATACTTCTGTATAATTCTCCAATTAAATTTGTACTTACAGTGTTATAATCAGTACCACACATTAAAGTGTACATTTCTCTAGCAAAATGTAAACAAAGCAAACTTATTTGGTTAAATATAAGAAAAAGCAGTTTTTTTTCTGTTTCTATTACAAACATTTCAGTTATTAGCCATATGTGGTTCCATATGTGAATGTGTGTATATTTAAAATGAAATCACAGTATAAGCTATGTGAATCAATTTCCAAAGGGGAAAAACTCAAATGAAAGGGTTACTAACACTTCTTATTTTAACCAAACACTCACCATGATCCCTGGATATACTAAGCATTGAAAAATTACTATTCAAGACTTTAAAATATCTAAAGAGAAAGTGAGAAGTTGGAGCTTCCATCTAAACAATTCTTTAATATCACCGAGGCTTCTATCACTCCACTGAATTTATATTAGAAAATCACAGTTTCGTCCAATCTAATGGATCTTCTTAGTGACTCACTTTAAAAACAACTTCCCAGGATGCTTGAGGCTGGTGCACTGGGATGACCCAGAGGGATGGTACGGGGAGGGAGGTGGGAGAGGGGTTCAGGATGGGGAACACGTGTATACCCGTGGCGGATTCATGTTGATGTATGGCAAAACCAATACAATAATATAAAGTAATTAGCATCCAATTAAAATAAATAAATTTATATTTTAAAAAGTTTTAAAAAGAATAAAAACAACTTCCCATTAACTTTCCATATAGTTGATTTCTTCTTCATAGAAACTCTTTCTTATCTTGACTTCAAGGACACTAAATTTTCCTGGCTTTCCTCTCTTCTTTCTTTGGCCACTATTTCACAATTTTTCTGCTTCTCTTCTTCTCAACATTTAAGTGTTGAAATTTCTCAGGACTCCTTTTTATACTTTCTTCTGTTCTCACTGTAAATTCTTATTCCAGGTTAACTTGCAGCCTTCAATGTCACTTTAACAGGGAAGGATACTCCACACCATCTCATCCCACAAGCATTTTGACGGGAGGACAGCATCATAAAACTGAGTAAAAGAGTCAAGAGATTTTTTTTTTTGAACTTATAACTTATTAGGTTGAAGAAACAGAACTAAACATCCTCTTTTGGAGAAGACAGTAAGATCATACCATTATGATGTGACTGAGATGCACCATTTTTATGACCTTGAGGAACATAAAGAACTGGACCTTAGAGAAGAGGCCAGAGGTTTAGAAAGATCAACTGGAATCTGAGGGCAGGGAGGAGAAGAAGGGAGACCATCTGTGTTCATAAACAGCTAATAGAAAGACTGTTCTTTATTTGCTACATTTCCTGGTAATTGGTTCTACATGTGTACCATCCCAGATGCTGAAAGACTAATTAATGTCACACCAGACCAGTACTCCCAGTAATGTGTCAAGCTTAGATTTTTCTTTGAGCTCCAGGCCCTTACACTGAGTCATTACTCAATATATCCAAGTCAAATCTCTCTAAGTAATTATGAAAGAGAACTTGTATACTTTTAATTATTTTTCTTTTCCTTCTGGTGATGTTTATCACACTGCTGCTCAAGGAGAAACCTAAAAGTAAAAATTGATGATTCAGTATTCCTCATCATCCATATCAATTCAGTTCAGTTGCTCAGTCATGTCTGTGTCTTTGCAACCCCATGGACTGCAGCATGCCAGACTGCCCTGTCCATCAGCAATTCCCAGAGCTTGCTCAAGCTCATGTCCATTGAGTCAGTGATGCCATCCAGCCATCTCATCCCCTGTCATCCCCCTCTCCTCCCACCTTCAATCTTTCCCAGCATCAGGGTCTAAGTTGGTCATAACTTTGCTTCCAAGGAGCAAGTGTCGTTTAATGTCAGGTTGCAGTCACCATCTTTAGTGATTTGGGAGACCAAGAAAATAAATAAAGTCTGCCACTGTTCCCATTGTTTCCCCATCTATTTGCCATGAAGTGATGGGATGACTTTTTTTTTTTTTTTTTTGGAATGTTGAGTTTTAAGCCAACTCTTTCACTCTCCTCTTTCACTTTCATCAGGAGGCAATTTAGTTCCTCTTTGCTTTCTGCCATAAGGGTAGTGTCATCTGCATATCTGAGGTTGTTGATGTTTCTCCCAGTAGTCTTGATTCCAGCTTGTGTTTCATCCAGCCTGGCATTTTGTATGATGTACTCTGCTTGTAAGTTAAATAAGCAAGGTGACAATATAGAGCTCTGACGTACTCCTTTCCCAATTTTGAACCAATCTGTTGCTCCATATCCAGGTCTAACTGCTGCTTCTTGATCTTCATATAATCATTAGCGCAGAGCTTAAGGTAAAACATATCCTTGAGCCATTAACTCTTGGCTTAAAGGAAGCCAGTCTTAAAGATTGTTGTCATAACAACTCAGAGTTTAAGAAAAAGCATCTTATGTGACTAAGACAAAGGAATATAGGGAAAAAAAGGTTGTTGCTTTCTCCTCCTCGAGAGCCCCAGAATCCTTTCTCCTCTTTGAGGAGCCCAGACTTCTTAGCAACCTACCTTAGAATTAACTCTCTCAACTTTGACTCAATAAATAATGATACTTATTTTGTAGAGGTCTAGAGATAAATGCTCAAAGAATAACTAATAGAATTGAAAATGATTGGAGATGAGAAATGTGGAGGAAGACGCCAGGATACCCTGGGTGTGTGATGTGGGTATATTGCAACTCTTATACTATTTGAATGTTTAATTCATGCAGCATTCATGTATGCACATATAACTTTGATAAAAATATAAATTAAAAAACAGATGTCCAGTGAAATAATACAGTCAAGAGACCCTGGTGACTTGGACTAGGATACCGATGGCAGAGGTGGGAGAAAGTGAATGGATTTGAAATCACTGCAGATAGTGGCTACATTTATGAAATTAAAAGATGTTTGCTCCTTGGAAAAAAGCTATGACCAGCCTAGCTGTGGCTGCTGCTAAGTCGCTTCAGTCATGTCCAACTCTGTGCGACCCCACAGATGGCAGCCCACCAGGCTCCACCATCCCTGGGATTCTCCAGGCAAGAATACTGAAGTAGGTTGTCATTGTCTTCTCCAATGCCTGAAAGTGAAAAGTCAAAGTGAAGTTGCTCAGTCGTGTCTGACTCTTAGTGACCTCATGGACTACAGCCTACCAGGCTCCTCCATCCATTGGATTTTACAGGCAAGAGTACTGGAGTGGGGTGCCATTGCCTTCTCCGATGACCAGCCTAGACAGCATGTTAAAAAGCACAGACACTACTTTGCTGATAAAGGTTTATCTAGCCAAAGCTATGGTTTTATCAGTAGTCATATATGGATGTGAGAGTTGGACTGTGAAGAAGGCTGAGCGCCTTTTGGCCTCAGTTCAGTTCAGTTCAGTCACTCAGTATGTCCGACTCTTTGCAACCCCATGAATTGCAGCATGCCAGGCCTCCCTGTCCATCACCATCTCCTGGAGCTCACTCAGACCCACGTCCATCAAGCCCGTGATGCCATCCAGCCATCTCATCCTCGGTCGTCCCCTTCTCCTCCTGCCCCCAATACCTCCCAGCATCAGAGTCTTTGCCAATGAGTCAACTCTTCACATGAGGTGGCCAAAGTACTGGAGCTTCAGCTTTAGCATCATTCCTTCCAAAGAAATCCCAGGGCTGATCTCCTTCAGAATGGACTGGTTGGATCTCCTTGCAGTCCAAGGGACTCTCAAGAGTCTTCTCCAACACCACAGTTCAAACGCATCAATTCTTCGGCGCTCAGCCTTCTTCACAGTCCAACTCTCACGTCCATACATGACCACAGGAAAAACCATAGCCTTGACTAGACGGACCCTAGTCAGCAAAGTAATGTCTCTGCTTTTGAATATACTATCTAGGTTGGTCATAACTGATATATGGATGTGAGAGCTGGACCATAAACAAAGCTGAGTGCCGAAGAATTGATGCTTTTGAACTGTGGCATTAGAGTCCTTGTATAGCAGGGAGATCAAACCAGTCAATCCTAAAGGAAATCAATCCTGAATATGCACTGGGAGGACTGATGCTGAAGCTGAAACTCCAATACGTTGGCCACCTGATGTGAAGAAATAACTCATTAGTAAAGGCCCTGATGCTGGGAAAGACTGAAGGCAGGAGGAGAAGGGGATGATAGAGGATGAGATGGTTGGTTGGAATCACCTACTCAATGGACATGAGTTTGAGCAAGCTCTTTAAGAGCTCTGAGCAAGCTCTTAAAGACGGGTGTGCTGCACTCCATGGGGTTGCAAAGAGTCTGACATAACTGAGTGAACTGAACTGAATTGAATGATTATATAATAACAATGTATCTTGCTTGAGGACATATATGGGAGTGGGTCTGGTAAGACCTTTCTATTGTTAGTTCCAATCTTGTTAATTTAAGATGTATGCTGAGGAGTGGGTCTGGTAAAGTATTCAAGGCCTTGATAACACTAGCGAGGGGAGGCACTCTCCATACCACTTCTGATGTCTGTGTCAGAAGTTTTCTCTCTTTTTCACTGTAATAAAACTTCTGCCACACTAACACTCAAGTGATTAAGCCTGGTCCCCCTGGGTCGGGAAGATCCCCTGGAGAAGGAAATGGCAACCCACGCCAGTACTCTTGCCTGGAAAACTCCATGGACTAAGGAGCCTGGTAGGTTACAGTCCATGGGGTCACAAAGAGTCAGACATGTCTGAGCTACTTCACTTTCACTTTCTGATCCCCGAAGCTAAATCTTCTTCCTCAGAGATCACGAATCTGACATCGTTCATCGAAAGCTATCAGAGAGGAGCTTTAATTTCTTGTACAGCGTTGCACATTCCTGGAATCTATAATTACCTAGTTTCTAATTGCTTATTTTTCCATTTATCCCAAACTCATTGCACGGTGTTATCCATATCTAAAGTTCCACATAGGAGATATCTTTCAGTTTCTGCTTCTTGGATAATCTTCTAGTGACCTGCTCCAGTGTAACTAAGTTCGCTTCCAGGCCTGGTTTTCATCTCCATTCAAAATTCTCCTAGAGATTCCTTTTACCTTTCTCCTATGTTTCCTGTTTTATTTCAAGGCTTTCTATGTCTTGCTTCATCCCCTAGTTTTATTTGAGCAGTAGCCTCCAGGGAAATTGTGACTAGGAGGTGAGATATTTCAAGTGTATTTCTTGCTCTGTTTTAGCAATTCATTGATAATGGGGGCACTATAGTATTCTAGATTAAAAATAGAGCTCCTTCAACATTGGAAACAGTGTGTCATTGTCTTCTGTGCTTCCAAGGTTGTTGTTGAGAATTTCATTTTGAGTCTGGCTTATATATTTGTACTGTTTTTTTCATTGTTTTCATTCTGTTTTTGTATTTGTTTTGTATTTCTCTCTGGAAGTTTGTAGGCTCTAAATTTTACCCATTTGAAATATCATGATAGGATGTTCTGCGGACATAGGTAGATTTTGCAGTGGGCACATTTGTGTTCCTCTGTCTTTGGGAACTCTTGAATTCTTCCACTGAAGATTTCCTTCTGTTGCTTTTCCTTTTCTTTCTATTTGGTGTGACTATTATCTGAATATTAATCTTCATGGGTTTATCTTCTAATTTTCTTATGTTATCACTTATTTTTCTATTTTTGCTCTACTATCTGGAATATATTCCCACTTTGCACTTCTGTTTAACCAAATGGATTATATACCCTAAATTATGTTCCATATCCTTTAGCTTTCTGTTTCTGCTATGTTCCTATTTTTAATATCAGAGTTATTTTTTGTATTGTAGATGTTTAATAGTGTTCTTTAATAGTGATCTGTTCTTCTTTCCTGTTTCTATATCTTTTAATCTCTCACATTATTGATCATAGCTTTTATTGTTTTATCTTCGCTATATAGTTCTTTCTTCAAACTGTTTTATTTATTTATTTCAGTCTCTATTTTTTCACGTAATGAAGTATTTCTCAGCTGTCTAATAAGTCTCAGCTGATTACTCATATATAATGGTGGGATTGTCAACGTGAGTGGTATTTCTGAGTGTGAGTGGGACTTTGCCAATGTGGGTTCAGTAGGGAGATCTGACTGAGATATGAACCTTTTGGAAAACCATAGTTACTATTATATTATTAAGTTTTACCTCCAGGCCTTGTCAGATTGTCCAAGGACACTTTCTCATGCTCAGTGTTTAGCTTGCAGCAGCCTGGTTAGCAGAATTCTCAAACCCATGTTGAAGAAAAGGACTGAGAGTTTCAATAGCCAATGTGTTTTTGTTAGTTTTACTACATTCTTTTTAGTACAGACTTTTACTACCTCCAGATCATCATGGAAACTGTACATGGTATCTTACAATATGGAGATTTTGTGTTCACTTCTCCAGACACTATAAATTTCCATGCTTCTGCTCTATGGAAGGGGATATGGGATCTAACTGTAAAGAGGCTATAACCCACTCACTATAGGGTTGCACAAAACAACTGAAGTGACTTAGCATGCACGCACCTTAGTTTATCCTCTCCTCCTTTTTCCCTACTTCCATGAAGCCTGGAAAGACTGATTGCTGAGAACTGGGAAACTGGGTAGCACTAATTTGCTCCTTTCCTGGGTATCACTACTGCTGGTTTAGGATTCAGATTTCTCTGTTTTACTTAGAGAAGACATTCCTTATAGTACAAACCAGCTTTTCTCTCTACATACACTTACCAATGGCAACACACTCCAGTGTTCTTGCCTGGAGAATCCCAGGGACGGTGGAACCTGATGGGCTGCCGTCTATGGGGTCGCACAGAGTCGGACACGACTGAAGCGACTTAGCAGCAGCAGCAGCAGCAGCATACACTTACCAAAGCTCTCTAATTCCTCTGAGTACTAATTGCAAGCACAATTAAACCCATTTGAAAGATTATTTGTTTAACCACTGTCTTCCCTGCTAAGTTGTAAGGAAAGAGACAGCAGTCCATAGCTGTCTTATTTTCAGCTCTAGTGCAGTGTCTGGCAATTTTCTAGTACATGATAAGTACATAGTGCTAATTTTTTAAGTGAAAGATTAAATAAGAAAATAAGAGAACTGAGATAAACATTACTAAAACACTCAACACATAGCCTATGATCACACTTTTAATTACTGCATCAAACTACAAAATCAAAGTATTATATAATCATATTATGCATGATCTATTAACTTACTTCAAACCTAGAAACAACTGCTAGTTATTATTAAAATAAATAATAAATTTAATTTTATTATGTTATATGGCTTCAAGAGTGATCAATAACAGAAAGATAATAGAAAGATATTAATATATATATGCATATGTATATATATCAGGATATATATATATATGCCAGGTATGAAAAAAAAGGGTATGAAGAAAAAGTATAAAAAAGTAAGATGAAGAGAGAGCATTCGGGGACCTATTTCAGATAGGAAGGGCCTATGAAGGTTTCTATGTTAAGTTTACATTTGAGCAGGAGGAAATTAGAGATTAAACCATGAAGATACTTAATTGTTTTTATTTACAGTCATGTGTACACCCACATATTTGCACACACATACCACTTATCAGAATAAATATTACTTTTGAATGGCAGTGAAATCAGTCATAAAAATGAGAAAAATATTTTCCTATTTTACAATTATGGCAATATTTTCCATAATTTGTAATGTACTTTTCTTGGCATAGATTTAGTTCTTAAAATTGTTATAATCCAGCATGTTTTAGTTCTTTCCTTTTTTCCCCAAATTCCAAATTGTGGCCTTTAAGTCTGTTGGAATAAGATTAAGATCTATGTTGGACCACAAGACCATTGTTATAGAAAGAGAAGCTTTGAGATACCTGTTCTAATAGAATCATAACTAAGTTATTTGCCAGTAGTATACAACTCCTCAGTTATTTTCTCAATGAAAGGGTGATCTTGGCTTATTCTCTTTTTTTTTTTTAACATTTTTATTGGAGTGTAGTTGCTTTACAACATTGTGTTAGTTTCTGCTGTACAGTAATATGAATAAGCTATACATGTACATGTTTCTTTGTACATTATTTACCATTTGTATAGGGATATCCTCCACAGTTTTGCTTCTTCTGTTTTCCTGGTACATATATATTTCTCATTTGGAAAACACCATTTTAGTGTTATTTTAATTCTTAATAGAATTTTTTAATTTGGTGGAAAAATCTGTAAAATTATGTGGACAAATAAACCATACATCCATATAAACCTTTAAAGAAACACCTAAAGATCACAGAGAATGCTAAGAGAAGGGCCTATTCTATAAAAAACTCTTATTTACAAGAAAAGTTAATATTTGGCTAAAACACAGGAACAAATGTGACTATGAGAAACAGATATGTACTTGATCAAATAACCTTAACAGTTTCAGTGCAAGTAATCTAGATATACTGTGCTCTAAGAATTCAAATCCACATCGATTATTCATAAAAGAAGTCATAGCCTAAATATGTACACACAGAGGATTATTAGTTTTCAAGAGCAAAGTCTAGGAATCAAGGTTTATACTGCATGTAAACAACATATCATGTGGCTTCATTGTGTATCATAGTAATAATTACTGCTATTAATAAACAATTTCAGATAATTCATAAATGAAAATTAGAAACAGTCAAATCCAAAGGAGTAAAACTGTGATACTATAAATTCCAAGATGATGTGATTTAAAGTTAGAAAGATTTTTTTCTTCTTTTACTTTGTGTGGAGAAATTGAAGATTCTAGAAATAAAGATATTTAATTCTATAGTTTTCCACTTTGCTATAATAGAATAAGATTTATATTAAATTTACATCTGTGAAAAATAATCCTAAAGCTTTATAGATTTTATCCGTGAAAAGAATTATGAGATTTAAAAATTACTTTTAAGTTAATAATACCCTCATAATTAAGTCGCACAGTCGTGTCCGACTCTTTGCGACCCCATGGACTGTAGCCTCCCAGGCTTCTCCATCCGTCAGATTTTCCAGGCAAGAGTACTGGAGTGGGTTGCCATTTCCTCCTCCAGGGATCTTGGCTTATTCTTATGTCATATTGATACAGGCACCCCAAGGAGGCTTGCTGATAAAACTTTCTAAACCATCACTCCCTTGGAGATTTATAACTGAGAGTGATTCAAAATTGAGAAGCATAGTCTCACTAGTCATCCTGCTTTCCTATTTTCACCTGTGAACCTCCAGTGGTCTTAGCATCTAATTCCATATGACTCCTTGGATACATAACATCTATTTCCAAATATGCATTTTTCTCTCCCAAAGTAAAGATCTTGAAGGAGAAGGAAAAAAAAAAAAAAAAAAACAGAGAGAGGCAGAGAGAAAAGACTAGAGAATCCCAAGGACCACTTTAAATGTCAAGCTACAACATTGAACAAATGCCTTAGCAAAATGATCAATAGCAGCACTTTGTTACATCTTAAATTTGTATTTTGCCATGGAAATGAACAGAGATCATTCTGTCATTTTAAAGACTGCATCCTGGTACTGCATTTTGGACCCTTTTGTTGATCATGATGTCTATTCCATTACTTCTAAGGGATTCCTGCCCACAGTAGTAGATATAATGGTCATCTGAGTTAAATTCACCCATTCCAGTCCATTCTAGTTCGCTGATACCTAGAATGTCGACATTCACTCTTGCCATCTCCTGTTTGACCACTTCCAATTTGCCTTGATTCAACCAATAACACTGAAGAAGTTGAAGTTGAACGGTTCTATGAAGACCTACAAGACCTTTAAGAACTAACACCCAAAAAAGGTGTCTTTCTCATTACAGGGAACTGGAATGTAAAAGTAGGAAGTCAAGAAACACCTGGAGTAACAGGCAAATTCGCCTTAGAGTACAAAATGAAGCAGGGCAAAGGATAATAGAATTTTGCCAAGAGAACACACTGGTCATAGCAAACACCCTCTTCCAACAACACAAGAGAACACTCTACACATGGACATAACCAGATGGTCAACACCGAAACATCAGATTGATTATATCCTTTGCATCCAAAGATGGAGAAGCTCTATACAGTCAACAAAAACAAGACCAGGAGCTGACTGTGGCTCACATCATGAACTCTTTATTGCCAAATTCAGACTGAAATTGAAGAAAGTAGGGAAAACCACTAGACCACTCATGTATGACCTAAATCAAATTCCTTATGATTATACAGTGGAAGTGAGAAATAGATTTAAGGGCCTATATCTGATAGGTAGAGTGCCTGATGAACTATGGAGGGAGGTTTCTCACATTGTACAGGAGACATGGATCAAGACCATCCCCATGGAAAAGAAATGTAAAAAAGCAAAATGGCTGTCTGAGAAGGCCTTACATATAGCTGTGAAAAGAAGAGACGAGAAAAGCAAAGGAGAAAAGATATAAGCATCTGAATGCAGAGTTCCAAAGAATAGCAAGAAGAGATAAGAAAGCCTTCCTCAGTGATCAATGCAAAGAAATAGAGGAAAATAACAGAATGTGAAAGACTAGAGATTCTTCAAGAAAATCAGAGATACCAAGGGGACATTTCATGCAAAGATGGGCTTGATAAAGGACAGAAATGGTATGGACCTAACAGAAGCAGAAGATATTAATAGGTGGCAAGAATACACAGAAGAACTGTACAAAAAAGATCTTCACGACCAAGATAATCACAATAATGTGATCACTCACCAAGAGTCAGACATTCCGGAGTGTGAAGTCAAGTGGGCCTTAGAAAGCATCATTATGAACAAAGCTAGTGGGAGGTGATGGATTTCAGGTTGAGCTATTTCAAATCCTGAAAGATGATGCTGTGAAAGTGCTGCACTCAATATGCTAGCAAATTTGGAAAGCCCAGCAGTGGCCACAGGATTGGAAAAGGTCAGTTTTCATTCCAATCACAAAGAAAGGCAACGCCAAAGAATGCTCAGACTACCACACAATTGCACTCATCTCACATGCTAGTAAAGTAATGCTCAAAATTCTCCAAGCCAAGCTTCAGCAATACATGAACTGTGAACTTCCAGATGTTCAAGCTGGTTTTAGAAAAAAAGGCAGAGGAACCAGAGATAAAATTGCCAACATCTACTGGATCAGCAAAAGAGCAAGAGAGTTCCAGAAAAATATCTATTTCTGCTTTATTGACTATGCCAAAGCCTTTGACTGTGTGGATCACAATAAACTGTGGAAAATTCTGAAAGAGATGGGAATATCAAAGCACCTGACCTACCTCCTGAGAAACCTGTATGCAGGTCGGGAAAAAACAGTTAGAACTGGACATGGAAAAACAGACTGGTTCCAAATAGGAAAAGGAGTACATTAAAGCTGTCACCCTGCTTATTTAACTTATATGCAGAGTACATTCATGAGAAATGCTGGGCTAGAAGAAACACAAGCTGGAATCAAGATTGCCAGGAGAAATATCAATAACCTCAGATATGCTGATGACACCACCCTTATGGCAGAAAGTGAAGAGGAGCTAAAAAGCCTCTTGATGAAAGTGAAAGAGGAGAGTGAAAAAGTTGGCTTAAAGCTCAACATTCAGAAAACTAAGATCATGGCATCGGTCCCATCACTTCATAGCAAATAGATGGGGAAACAGTGGAAACAGTGTCAGACTTTATTTTTTGGGGCTCCAAAATCACTGCAGATGTTGATTGCAGCCATGAAATTAAAAAGACACTTATTGTTTGGAAAGTTATGACCAACCTAGATAGCATTCGAAAAGCAGAGACATTACTTTACCAACAAAGTTTTGTCTACTCAAGGCTATGGTTTTTCCAGTAGTCATGTATGGATGCGAGAGTTGGACTGTGAAGAAAGCTGAGCGCCAGAGAATTGATGCCTTTGAACTATGGTGTTGGAGAAGACTCTTGAGAGTCCCTTGGACTGCAACGAGATCCAACTAGTCCAACCTAATGGAGATCAGTTTGGGTGTTCATTGCAAGGACTGATGCTGAAGCTGAAACTTTGGCCACCTCATGCGAAGAGTTGACTCATTGGAAAGGACTCTGATGATGGGAGGGATCGGGGGCAGGAGGAGAAGGGGACGACCGAGGATGAGATGGCTGGATGGCATCACCGACTTGATGGACATGGGTTTGGGTAAACTCTGGGAGTTGGTGATGGACATGGAGGCCTGGAGTGCTGTGATTCATGGGGTCACAAAGAGTTGGACAGACTGAGAGACCAAACTGAACTGAACTGAACTTTATATTTAATATGCAATTCATACCAGATTCTATTGCCTATGGATAAGATTACTTCTCCATATTATTAACCAGCCTATGTCATTCTTCCCCAGCATAAGTTCATTGCCCTGGAACGATAGCTAATACTAGATGAATATTTATGAGGTATTTATAAGTATATTAGACAGAGATTATTTCTATTTCTAATATTATTAGGCATAAACTCATTTATCTATCACATCACCTTATAAAATAAGGATTCATTTACTCCCAATTGACAGAGAAGGAAAACTGAGATATAGACACTATAAGCAATTTGCCCCAAATTGCAGACTGAAGAAGTGGCAAACCTTCTATTCAAACCCTATTACTCTTGAGCCAAAGGCAGATTACAAAACTGTAATCACTGTCTTATATCCCAATCTCCGCCTCTTAGTCTTCCATTTAACCATCTCTCACAATCACTTTTATTCTTTTATCAGTCGGAAGAGCTGAACATTTTTTTATTCTTCATTTCTTCATTTTCCAAAGAAAAAAACCTCTATAAAAATCTTTCCCCTTTATTCCAAACCTATCCTCATAAACATCAATTAATTTACCAATTGTTGATATGGAGCATAAACATCAATAACCATCACTTTAGTCCCAAAATAGACATTGACTGACAAGAAAATTGAATATAGTACTAATTGACTCAATACATCTTGTCCCTTTTTAACATTATTTTTCATTTTGTACTCATAATAAAATTTGAGAATAACTCTGCTTTCCAATGATTTAATACTTTTTCAACCAGGTGGTGAGGCAAAGACCTTGTGATACATTAATCTTTTCAGTCTCTACTTTTTTTCTCTTTCTATATAATAATCATAATGGGAAATCATTAAGCCTGAGATGAAAGAAATAACTTTAGAGGACTTCAATGTGAACTCACTAGATATTTATACAGACCATCCAAGTTTTAAAAAGAAGAAAAGTATACCTAGAAAAACATTTTTAAGCAATGGAATGTGTTCTTGAACACTATACTTACAGTGTCTGATTCTAATCTCAGCTCTATTTCTAACTTGCTATAAGGCTATGGGTAAAGCTACTTCCTTTGTCCATTGGTTAAGAAGAAATGCTGAAATTCACTACCATAGAGACTTATTTCTATGCTTAAATTCTATTTCCAAATTATTATAAAACAAAAGGAAATGGCAAATTGATAGAGATGGCTTCTTCCAGAATTGATACTAATATCAAATGGTTTTGGCTCCCCCCCAACAAAAACTTGAAAAAATAGGATATATATATAGATACAAATGCTTTGATATGTTGACATGGGTCAGCTACACACATTCCACCCAACCCAAACCTCCAGCACTCATTTTTTTATTATATGGGCTTTCTCATTTGTATCATAATCTACATGGATGAATTGTTTAGTTGCTAAATCATGTCTGACTCTGCAACCCCATGGACTGCAGCCCACCAGGCTCCTCTGTCATCAATTTCCCAAGCAAGAATACTTGAGTGGGTTGCCATTTCCTCCTCCAGGGGATCTTCCTGACCCGGTGATCAAACCTGTATCTCACATATTCTGTATTGGCAGGCGGATTCTTTTATCCACTTAGCCACCAGAGAAGCACCACATGGGTGAGTAAACATTTCTTGAGAAACAACTCCTACTCTTTATAAAGACTATGAATAGGCAAAGCTCTGACTTCTTCATCACCCCGAATTACTTTTGATATAGTTTGTCAAGTGCTGTTGACAAGACAGCATTCATCCTCTAACTAGCCATGCTTGGAAATATCCCAGTTTTCTCTGAATGAATCATTCTCAACTTTGGCTGCACATTCAAACCATCTGAGAGAGCTTTTAATACTACTGGTTCCTGGACCCACTCCTAGAGATTCTGATATGATAGCTTGGGCAGGAGGCTTGAGAACTGGGATATTTTTAAAGCCCCAAGTGACCCTAATGAGCAGTCAATATTGAGAATCTGAAATTTTGTTGAAGGATTCCAAGCTCTTGATCACTGAAAATTCTGTATTCAACATTTCTATATAACCTCTCCATCTTACTCCTGGTGTGTTCTAAGTTAAAAGAAAGAGCATGCACTTCATTTATTGCTACAGTGAAATATTGCCATTTTAAAAGAAAGAAAATGATTGATACTTTCTATATGTGGGCAACTGCATAATTCCTCTTAGGCAGAAGATGACTTCTTTCTTTAAAAAAAAGATATTATTTTTTTCATTATGAAAGGCAAAAGATAAGACAGAGTTTGATAAAACAGGAGAACATAATTAACTACCTTGCATAATAAAGATAATATTTGCTTTTGCTGATGCAGAGATTATTTTAACATAAAATAATGTTAGCTTTGAACAGACAACCTCTGAGGCAAGAAGCATGTGTGTGTGTGTGCTTATGCAAACATATACACATGTGTGCATGTGTTGCTTCTTTTTTTTTTTTTTTTGTACTTTTACCGGGGGTGAATGTCATGAAAGATGGGGAAGGTGGAGTAGTCAGGGTTAGAGAATATTGAGAAAGAACTAGGAGAAAAAACTTTCAAAGAGAGAACAGATCCTAGCAGCATAACTGATTAAGCTCAAGTTTGGAGAAAAACATAGTCAAAGCTATGGCTTTTCCAGTAGTCATGTATGGATGTGAGAATTGGACCAAAAGAAGGCTGAGCACCAAAGAAGTGATACTTTCAAACTGTGGTTCTGGAGAAGACTCTTGAGAGTCCCTTCGACAGCAAGGAGACCAAATCATTCAATCCTAAAGGAAATCAACCCTTAATATTCATTGGAAGTATTGATGCTAAAGCTCTAATACTTTGGACACCTGATGCTAAGAGCTGACTAATTGGAAAAGACCCTGATACTGGGAAAGAATCAGGACAAGAAGAGAAGGGGGCAACAGAGGATGAAATGGTTGGATAGCATCATTGACTCAATGGACATGAGTTTAAGCAAACTCATAGAGGTAGTGAACGACAGGGAAGCCTGGCATGTTACAGTTCATGGGGTCACAGAGTGGGACATGACTTAGAGACTGAACAACAACAATTATTTAAATATTCCTTGAGACAATATGTGGTCAATAAGTTTAAAGAGATCAATTTCCTGTTATCTACTATAATTTTTTAATGCCAACTCTCCCCATATCTTTAACATAATGTAACTACTAACTCAGTATGGTGTCTCTTCTCTGTATTTTGTGGAATAAAGTCTAACTTACAGTTTGAGGTAAAGTCGACCAGAAAGGCTAAAGGACTATATGGAGGTGGAGAAAGATGGCCAGAATGTTCAGGGAAAAGCCAGCCGAAACCAAGAATTTGGCCTAAGTGCTAACAAATAACCACCGAGACAAGTAAGCACAATCTCCAGGAAATTGCAGAAATATCTGAGAAGAATATGAATTGACTGAAATTCAAATAATTTCATTGAGAAATTTGTTAAAAAAATGTACCACTGGAGACCAGAGAGTACAAATGGGTCATATACTGGTATGTTTACAAGGACACCACAAAGTTCAGAAAAGATTTTTGACACATTCATCGTATAGTGGAGAATAGGAGCTTAATATGCACCTTTTACTGAAGGGTTAAGACACAAAAGCAACTCCTAATTTCTAGTTTACTCTCATGGCTTCTTTGAGCCTTGTAAACTAGTCCTGTGAGAGTAGCAATATCTGAAGTTTAGATGTTTCTTGTTGTCTTTGTAAGTGAAACAAAAACTATCAATAGGAGAAAATAAGCTATAAATTGTGCAACATTATGGAAATTATAGGATGCTAAATAGATTCCAAGTCTATAAGCAGGGTACACTTTATTAAACTACAGTATTTTGTGTTTAGATATTTTTCTTCCTTTAAGGGCTTTAAAACAAGATATGCTTAAATTCACATTAATGGTCAGTTTCACTATGCTTGTGGGATATTCTTGGAGATAGGTTACAATTTATTTATGTTTTTCTTATAGAAATACTAGCATAATATCTAGTCCAGTAATTCCAAGAATAGTAAAAGTACAAAAATAAGTAAAACATAAAAAATATATAGCCAACCTATAAAAAAAATCATCTCCATGGCTGATTAAAGTTGCAGATGCTAGATCCTGACTACATGGGTAAAAACAAAATCTATTGTCTAGGAAAGCAAAGGAATCAGGTTTGAGAAACATCAGGCTATATAATAGACCCCTCAAACAATCCACAGTTCTGCCGTGTAAGTACAGTTTGCCTCTAAGAAACAAATGCATCTATTTATCTTGTGTTGTCTGATGATGTTCTTTGCTTTTCAGAGCTTCTAAATTTCTCTTTCCAACTCCCTTTATCCTCACTCCCCTCCTCCTCCTTCTCCTTATTATTATCTTTTTTTTTTCTTCTCAAATCTTCCATCTGAAACCTAAGTGACAGACAGGAATCAAACAAAGGATTATCTGAGGAAAGTTCATTTCAAGTTGAAGGAATAACATGCAAAGTGACAGGCAGGAGCAAGTTCAGTTGTTTGAGAAACACCGGGAAGCTATACTTGGTGAGTGAGACGTGTCTGCTGTCCAAGAGGCAGAAAGTGGTAGTTGACAAGATCAGAGACACAGGCGAGAATTAAGCGTACATGACTTTGTAGAACCCAGTTAGGCTTTGGATTTAACTCTATTTGCAATAAAAAGTAATTGCATGCATGCATCTCTTCAGTTGTGCCCAACTCTGTGCAACCCTATGGACTGTCGCCTGCCAGGCTTCTCTGTCCATGGAATTCCCCAGGCAAGAATACTGGAGTGGGTTGCCATGCCCTCCTCTAGGGGATCTTCCTGGCCCAGGGATTGAACCTCTGACTCTTGAATCTCCTACATTGGCAAGCAAGTTCTTTACCACTAGTGGCACTCTTAAGAAAAGGGGGAAAAAGTAATTGGAGGGTTCCAAATAAGAATAAAAGGTAAGTTTCTGCCTCTTAAAAAATATTCCTCTGCCTGCTTTGTGGAGATGAGTTATAAGTGGTCAAGAGAAGGCTCTGCTGAGAAGCTACAGCAGAAGTGTAAGAATGGAATCATGGTGATTAGACCTGGGCAGCTCTGAGAAGAGTTGTGTGTTGGTTGTTATCTTCTTGCAGTTTTATAATGTCTAGCCATCATCCCCAATGCTTATAACTCAACCCTCACCAACAATACTGCAAGCAGTTGATCTTGTATTAAATATTTCTGCATGAAAAATATAGATTGATTTCTGTTTCCCTGAATGAATTCTGACTAATGTATTATTTTTCTTTGCCCAGGAGTATTTCTAAGAAGCAGTCCTTCAAAAATGGATATCTAGGAGGAATTATAGGTCCTGATTGAATGTGATGGTGTTGATAACCTCAGTTCCAAAAGAAAATGGGATTTGGTCATATGTATCATTTGGACAAAGTATCTGTTAGGGTAGAAGTGATAGCTGCAAGGGTTCTGTGTGGGCTAGTTACTTCTGGCTACATTGGAAGGATGACATAAAGAAAATGATCAGTTTGAAGTTTTAATTTCTCTACTAACGCTATAAACAGAGAACTAGGGCAATGGCACCCCACTCCAGTACTCTTGCCTGGAGGATCCCATGGATGGGGGAGCCTGTTGGGCTGCAGTCCATGGGGTCGCTGGGAGTCAGACATGACTGAGCGACTTCACTTTGGCTTTTCACTTTCATGCATTGGAGAAGGAAATGGCAACCCACTTCAGTGTTCTTGCCTAGAGAATCCTAGGGATGAGAGAGCCTGGTGGGCTGCTGTCTACGGGGTCGCAGAGAGTCAGACATGACTGAAGAGACTTAGCAGGAGCAGCAGTAGTGTGTTTGACTTAAAGTAACTGACCTGCCTCTTGAGAAACCTGTATGCAGGTCAGGAAGCAACAGTTAGAAATGGACATGGAACAACAGACTGGTTCCAAATAGGAAAAGGAGTACGTCAAGGCTGTGTATTGTCACCCACCTCATTTAACTTATATGCAGAGTACATCATGTGAAATGCTGGGCTAGATGAAGCACAAGCTGGAATGAAGACTGCTGGGAGAAATATCAATAACCTCAGATATGCAGATGACACCACCCTTATGGCAGAAAGTGAAGAGGAACTCAAAATCCTTTTGATGAAAGTGAAAGAGGGGAGTGAAAAAGTTGGCTTAAAGCTCAACATTCAGAAAACTAAGATCATGGCATCTGGTCCCATCACTTCATGGCAAATAGATGGGGAAAAAGTGGAAACAGTGTCAGACTTTATTTTCTGGGCTCCAAAATCACTGCAGATGGTGATTGCAGCCATGAAATTAAAAGACACTTACTCCTTGGAAGGAAAGTTATGACCAACCTAGACAGCATATTAAAAAGCAGAGACATTACTTTGCTGACAAAGGTCCATCTAGTCAAAGCTGTGTTTTTGCCAGTAGTCATGTATGGATGTGAGAGTTGGGCCATAAAGTAAGCTGAGCACTGAAGAATTGATGCTTTTGAGCTGTGCTTTTGGAGAAAACTCTTGAGGCTTCCTTGGACTGCAAGGAGATCCAACCAGTCCATCCTAAAGGAAATCAGTCCTAAATATTCATTGGAAGGGCTGATTTGAAGCTGAAACTCCAATACTTTGGCCACCTGATGCAAAGAATTGACTCATTGGAAAAGACCCTGATGCTGGGAAAAACTGAAGAGAGGAGGAGAAGGGGACAACAGAGGATGAGGTGGTTGGATGGCATCACCAACTCAATGGAAATGAGTTTGAGCAAGGTCCAGGAGTTGGTGATGGACAGGGAAGCCTGACATTTTGCAGTCCATGGGGTCGCATAGAGTCAGACACGACTGAGCGACTGAACTGAACTGAACTGAAAGGTAGTAATTTTTTATTGCTTCAGGATGTTAAGTTTGTGGTAATTTGTTACTCAGCAATAGAGAACTAATATCATACTAGAGCAATGAACGATTCTAAAGCTGGCACACACAGTGTAAAGGGATTTCCTTCTTGGGCTTTGTGACCTGGTAAATCCAACAGATTTAAAAGTGCTCCAAATGTCTATGGCAGTTATGAATGGTGACAAAAATGAATGCTTTAAGTATCACTGATACATGATTCAGACGCCCAGATTGTTTTGGATTTCAGCTATGCATTATTGCACACAAAAATACTTAACACTGAGAAACAGCTCCTGGGCTTGCTTCTAGGCTCTGATAGAGGTGGAATGCCACATCTGGAACACCAGTTGAGCAGGTAGACTGATTACCCTTTTATGAACTGTTGGAATCTGATACACCAAATCATAAAGTAGGGTGCATAGAAGAACTCCAATCGCCAGTGGAGTTAGATAATGTTTTTCTAGTATCTGAGAGCACAAGGAAGTTTCATGTATATTTAGCACAAGATCTCCTGGCACCTGGGCTCCTGCACTGTCCCTCTCTCTCAATCTGAATCTCTTGATAAGTTCCCTATGATGATTGGTTTAAAAAAACAAAAACAAAGTCACCTATTATAAAGGAGGGGCTTAATATTCATATGGGTTTCCCTGGTGGCTCAGATGAATTGGTAAAGAATATATCTGCAATAAAGGATACCTGGGTTTAGTCCCTGGGTCAGGAAGATCCCCTAGAGAAGGGATTGGCTACCCACTCTAGTATTCTTGCCTGGAGAATTCCATGGACAGAGGAGCCTGGCAGTCTGCAGTTCATAGGGTCACAAAGAGTCAGACATGACTGAATGACTAACACTTTCACTTTAATATTCATGTAGACAATATAACCAGTTCTGAGAGTATCACTCAGTCAATAGTTTCACAGTTCATGGAGGAAAAGTTATCTATATTGGCAAGATTAGTCAAGTTATGCACAAAGTTAAAGAGTTGACAGTATGATATTCCCCATGCAAGACTTATCTGAGTACTGTCTCTGCTGTATTCTTCATCTGCAACAACAGAAGTTGAGGCTAAGTTCCTAATATGGCTCTGTTCTCTAATGGACTTACCAGACACCCACAGGAAGAGTGATTACACTGGAATTCTTGCACCAGAGAGATTACAAAATTTTGTCCTCATGGTAATACACACTTATTGTGGATGGATATGCCTGCCTTGTCCCTAATGCTTCTTTCCACACCACTGTCCATTATCTTATTCATGATTACTTTATCCCATTTCAGTTTGAGGATCTCATTTTTCTGCTAAATGTGAGTCAAATGGGCTTTACAATTCTACTATGTATCTTATCATCCCATATAGCTTCCTTATAGAATGTCAGAAGGCTTGCTGAACATTCACTCATTTGTGGGACCAGTTACAAGAACATTTGTGAGTTTGGGGTGCTATCCTATAGGATCCAAAATAAGCTTTGAGTATGACTTTGATTCTATAAACAACAAATGGGGCTATTGCTTCCAAAGTCAGAATAAATGGACCCGGAAACCAAAGAGCAGACAAGGATGGGTGTGGCTTCTATCACTATTGCCTCCAGTAAATCACTCAAGTAATTTGGTTTTTGTCCCCAGAATTTTGTATTCCTATGGCCTAATGTACCTAATTATCTCTTCAAGAAAATTAGAGATACCAAGGGAACATTTCATGCAAAGATGGGCTTGATAAAGGACATAAATGGCATGGACCTAACAGAAGCAGAAGATATGAAGAAGAGGTGGCAAGAATACATGGAACTGTACAAAAAAGATCTTCATGACCCAGATAATCATGATGATATGATCACTAATCTAGAGCCAGACATTTTGGAATGTAAAGTCAAGTGGGCCTTAGAAAGCAACACTACAAACAAAGCTAGTGGAGGTGATGGAATTCCAATTGAGCTGTTTTAAATCCTGAAAGATGATGCTGTGAAAGTGCTGCACTCCATATGCCAGCAAATTTGGAAAACTCAGCAGTGGCCACAGGACTGGAAAAGGTCACTTTTCATTCCAATCCCAAAGAAAGTCAATGCCAAAGAATGCTCAAACTACCGCACAATTGCACTCATCTCACATGCTAGCAAAGTAATGCTCAAAATTCTTCAAGCTAGGCTTCAGCAATACATGAACAGTGAACCCCCTGATGTTCAAGCTGGCTTTAGAAAAGGCAGAGGAACCAGAGATCAAATTGCCATCATACGCTGGATCATGGAAAAAGCAAGAGAGTTCCAGAAAAACATTTATTTCTGCTTTATTGGCTATGCCAAAGCCTTTGACTGTGTGGATCACAAGAAACTGTGGACAATTCTGAGAGAGATGGGAATACCAGACCACCTAACCTGCCTCTTGAGAAATCTGTATGCAGGTCAGGAAGCAACAGTTAGAACTGGACATGGAACAACACACTGGTTCCAAATAGGAAAAGGAGTATGTCAAGGCTGTATATTGTCATCCTGCTTATTTAACTTATATGCAGAGTACATCATGAGAAACGCTGGACTGGAAGAAGCACAAGCTGGAATCAAGATTGCCAGAAGAAATATCAATAACCTCAGATATGCAGATGACACCACCCTTATGGCAGAAAGTGAAGAGGAACTAAAAAGCCTCTTGATGAAAGTGAAAGAGGGGAGTGAAAAAGTTGGCTTAAAGCTCAACATTCAGAAAACGAACATCATGGCATCCGGTCCCATCACTTCATGGGAAATAGATGGGGAAACAGTGGAAACAGTGTCAGAGTTTATTTTTTGGGGCTCCAAAATCACTGCAGATGGTGACTGCAGCCATGAAATTAAAAGACTCTTACTCCTTGGAAGAAAAGTTATGACCAACCTAGATAGTATATTCAAAAGCAGAGACATTACTTTGCCGACTAAGGTCCGTCTAGTCAAGGCTATGGTTTTTCCTGTGGTCATGTATGGATGTAAGAGTTGGACTGGGAAGAAGGCAGAGCACTGAAGAATTGATGCTTTTGAACTCTGGTGTTGGAGAAGACTCTTGAGAGTCCCTTGGACCGCAAGGAGATCCAACCAGTCCATTCTGATGGAGATCAACCCTGGGATTTCTTTGGAAGGAATGATGCTAAAGCTGAAGCTCCAGTACTTTGGCCACCTCATGCGAAGAGTTGACTCATTGGTAAAGACTCTGATGCTGGGAGGGATTGGGGGCAGGAGGAGAAGGGGACGACCGAGGATGAGATGGCTGGATGGCATCACAGACTCGATGGATGTGAGTCTGAATGAACTCCGGAGATGGTGATGGACAGGGAGGCCTGGCGTGCTGCGATTCATGGGGTCGCAAAGAGTCGGACACGACTGAGCAACTGAACTGAACTGAACTAAGAAATAACTGTTTCTAAGAAATATAACAATGCTTTAATTAGATAAAATGCACTGTTATTGGTGAGAATGCTTCTTCTTTTCAGTTCCGCTGCCTAATTTCCCTTCTTACTGTCCATTTGTCGGGCTATATCCATACTTCTAATCATACATAATAGTTCTAGTGCAGCATAAATACTAAATTCCAGTCTATTCCTGTTTCAAATTTTTAGGAACTCATATCTCATTATGATAGGGTGAGATTCCAACCGTGTTTTGATTAGCAGAGGTCAGAGAGCCAGTGATTAAAGTTTGAGGCCAACGAGAAAAAAAGGTCATCACTGTCTGTGCAGACATTCCAAAATGTGCTTTGATAACCAGGTTATCATTTTCACTGTCTCAGTGAATCTTCACATCCAGTGCAACTGAGATATCAACTGAGGACTTCCTGCCCTTTAAGTTATGATGGGAATCCCCTAGTACATGCGCTATGGCAGTTCTCTTTTCTCCATATGGTATCAGCAAGTACCCAAGAGGCTTATGTTTTCCATTCCAGGGTCCTGCTTCCATATAATTATCTCTGCTTCATTCCACCCTAACCCAATGTAAAACTCCATGACTTATTTAATCTCTGCTAAAAAGAAAAAGTATTCACTTCTATAATACATTATAGTAAGAGTTTAGAATTATAGAAAAGTTCGCTTCACAGCTAAACATCAACAAATCCCAGGATACTCTTTCTCATAGTATTTTTAATGATGTGAACACTGGCCCCTCAATTCCCACTGTTGGCTCCTCTTTGGTGAGTTTCCACTCAAGAGACCAGAAAATCAAAACAAAATTATCAAATGTTCTTATGATCTACAAATTAACACTCTCTTAGATATACTGTAGACATATCGTCTTCAAATCCAACACATTGATCAAGTTTTTATTTCCCCCCTAAACAGACATCTCCTCTTTAAAACTTTATCAAATAGTGAGTAATGATATGACAAATTTATCAAGTGATTGATTTGGGCATAGATAAATGATTATGAGATATTGGGAAAGATTGATCCTGTGTTAGAAAGGAGGAATGTGAGACCAAGCAATGAGAAATTAAGTGCCATATTTAGAAAGAGATGGAAGTATAACCCAAGTATGTTATAGTCCAAATTCATGCTGTTTCCACGCAAGAGACTTCTTCCTAGAGGTTTATTGATACTTTGCTATCTACCAAAGATTTCTTATTATATTTCATTTATTCTTCACAGAAACATTTGTAAAGTTAGCAGTCAAGACATTTTAAATTTTGGCTTCTAGACAAGATATATTCTGATTAGCTGTGATAGCTTTTCAAACCTCTGTTTCTCCACCTATAAGATGAAGCATTTGGATTTAATTGTCTGCGTGGCTACCTTTGATCCTAATCTTAGGGAGCCATATTACGTTTGCCATCATTCATCCTCATTCTATCTGTAGCAGCACCTTTACTAGAGTTGATAAGTGCTTCATTTCTAGCATTTATTATATATATTGGCTAATTTTCCACATGTATGGCTGTTAACTATATTCTGGAGGACAAACCAAACATTTATCTTATGTTTCCAATGCTTCTATATAGTAAGAACTTAGTGAATACTTGTTGATTAACAAGTGAATGAACACATATGGTATAATTATATAATCTATAACTGTATATAAGGAAATGACTCATGTTAATTAACAGACTAATCTGAAAGGCTGCACTGATGTTCAGTAAAATTCTAAGGAAACATTTTCTTTAGCTAGATAGATTCTATTTTAACAAGTGACGCACATGCACAAAAATTCATTTACAAAAGTGAATTCTTTTTGTGAATGGGTAGTGCATTCTTTGTTTTCCATCTCCTTGTTGATTGGTTGACTGACCTTTGTTTGTTTATACTGAAATATGAGAACAGAAATATTGTGTTCATGTTGACCATTCATGGGTTGTGTTTTTATGATGCCTTATAACACATGGGTTTCAGGTTTCTATGGATGTATAAGGTAGAATAACTTAATTTGTTTTGAAAAAAAGAGAACATGACAACCAAATTGCTTACAATGAAGTGTAATTTTTTAAATTTTTTCTGTTAGTTATCTGTATGATTCATATATACATATGTTTTACCACTTTCTATGTGGAAAAAAATGAGATAAATTTTCACTAATATAATTTAGATGAAAAGTTGAATTAAAATCTTAATTGTACATTTTCTTTGTTTTGTTCTATTCTGTTGTCCAAACATCTCCTGGGCAAAGCTGGTGTGTACAGTGCTGTGCCAAGCTATAGGTCAAGGCTCACATTCCAGAGTCTGCTCGACTGCCTTTCCTCGAGTGAGTCAATGGCTTTTCCTATCCATGTGCATGAAAGAATGCATTAGAATTTCTTTTTACCAAAAACAAATAAAATGAAATGTAATGAAATAAAAACTAAAATGAAACAAACAAACAAAAAAACACCTGTTCATCTTGTTAGCTGTTGAGTTTTTAAACTGTTTTATAATGAAATGTTTTAGATGTAAATGTTATTGGCAATTAGGTTTGCTTATTTGCCTACCCTGTTTTCTTCAGTCAGAATATTATCTTATAGATAACATTATTTGGTGGAGATAACTGGAAACAAGAAGTGAAGAAACAATTTTACCAGCCAGTGTGATTAGCAGAGAATCATAATTGCCTGCCTATTTACTTTGAAGCTGTCATTTAATGAAGTGGTTCTAACTAAAACTCTAATGGAGAAAATTTCTTAATTCCTTTTTAATATTTCACAATGTCTGGGAATGTAATTTAAAATAAATTTAAATGCTGATTGCTAAATTATATTCTTTCCCATCAGCACATCAAGTTGCTTCTCTGTTTATCGGCAACAAAACAGGCCATTTAAGATGTTACACAAAATAAACATCTAGTCATTAAAAGATAATCATAACAAATCCGATCAAAATGACAATTCCTATATGGTTAAGCTAATCTGAATGCTATTTTTTCATCAAATGTTCTTAACATACTTATTCCCAAACAGATTATTGATTCTACTGTATCTTCTGCAATGCATATTGTTTATAAAATAATGTTTAAGCAAATTCTTTATTGTAAAATCAAATGGAATTTTGTCTATAGAAATTGTGCAATCAAATGCTTAAATTTTCCTATTAAAGATGTCTATTCAGCATTATGCAGAGTGAAAACTCCAGTCACAAAGTTTACCACTGTATGATTCCATTTATAAATGTACTTGAAATGGCAAAATTATAGAAATGCAGAACACGCTGGTAGTGGCTAGGGGGTAGGAATGATGAGCAGGGGAATGTAGGCATGACTACATAGGAATAACAAGGGACCTCTTTGTAGTGATCGACTAGATCTATATCTTGATTGCAGTGGTGGGTACTTGTGCAGACATGTGATAAAATGGCATAGAAATTGTTTAGACACCCTGTACTGATGTCTATTTCCTGGACTTGAATATACTTTACTTACATAAGATGTAGCCACTGGGGAAAATTAAGGAAAGGGAATATGAGACCTCTCTTACTATTTTGGTAATTCCTTGTGGATCTATAATTATTTATAAATAAAGTTTTAAAATATCTATATACCTATACATGTAGCGTAGTATAGTAGTTAAGTCCATGAGGTCTAGAAATAGATTATCTGGATTAGAATCTCTCCATCTTTACCTCTTACCAGCTGATTTTATGTCTTATCAACTATAAGACCTTAAATTAATATAGAAAATGGAACTGCAGTTATCTTTCTCTGCAAAATATAGAAAGTACTGTTTCCTATCTCTTATGCAAATAACTTGAAACACTGCCTAGCCTCTGGGAAATGCTAGTTAAGTGATTTCTATCACCATCATCATCACCAAGATTATGGATTCCATGATTCAGATTACTGTTTAGGACTGTTGTCCCAACCTGCTTTTATTAGCAATCCCTTTCACTCTTAAATATGTTATATTGGGAATATAAAATATGTGAGCACCTTATTTAAAAATGTATTATACTTGGATTCAGTGTATGTTGGTCCTCTCCAACACACCAATTCTTGCGTAGACTCTGTCTTAAAATAGTCAACAATAAAAACCAATTTCGTGTCTAATGGCAATCTGGTCTCTTTTTAGGCATCACTAATTGTCAGAAAGTTCCTTCTTTGAGCTTAAATCTGATTTTGTAAAATGACTCCTCCACTGCCATTATCATAATCTGGCTTCTGATGTTTTACAGATAAGGCTAATTCCCCTTTCACATTACAGTTTTCATCCCTCTGAAGCCCACTAAATCCACCAAACTCCCAGTCCTATCTCCTCAAGCCCACTTACCTCAGTATTTCTTCTTCCTTAGCCTTAATATCTTCCATTTCATCTACCATTTCTAATGAGCAAATGGTTTACATTCTCATTGCTTTTCCCTGGAATCATCAGTTTGTCAACATTTATCTAAAATGTACTGGTATGTGTATCAACACAGGCAATTTAATCAATGTGATATACCACATAAAAGAAAAGACAAAAACCATATGATCATCTGAATAGATGAGGAAAAAGCATCTGACAAAATTCAACCTCCATTTGTGTTAAAAACTCTTACCATAGTGGATATAAAGGGAATATATCTCAGCATAATAAAAACTATGTATGACAAATCCATACTCAGTATGATGCTTAACAGTGAAAAGCTGAAAGACTTTCTCATAAAATCTGGAACAAAGCAAAATATAGAAAATAATGTTCCCTATCTCTTATGCAAATAACTTGAAACACTGCCTAGCCTCTGGGAAATGCTAGCTAAGTGATTTCTATCACCATCATCATCACCAAGATTATGGATTCCATGATTCAGATTACTGTTTAGGACTGTTGTCCCAACCTACTTTTATTAGCAATCCCACTCCTACCTCTTCTATTCAACATAGTACTGGAAGTCTCATCCACATCAATCACACAAAAAAGAAATAAAAGTATCCAATTTGAAAGAAAAGGTAAAGTTTTCATTATATGCAAATGACATAATATTTATATTAAAAATCGTAAAGACTCCACACAAAAAATACTAGACTTGATCAATGTATTCAGCAAGGAAGTAGTATACAAGCTTAACATACAGAAAGAAGCTGCATTTTTTATATACAAAAATGAAATATCAGAAAGGAAATGTAAAAAAAAAACAATAACTTTTAAAATCACACCTCCAAAAATAAAATACTTAGGAATAAACCTGACCAAGGAGGTGAAAGACTTAAACATTGAGAACTATTAAATATTAATAAGGGAAACCAAAGATGATTCAAAGAAATGGAAAGATAGCTCATGTCTTATATTGGAAGAATTAATATTGTTAAAATGGTATATTAACCAAAGCAATCCACAGATTTAATATGATCACTATCAAATTACCCATGACATTTTTCACAGAGATGGAACAAACAATCCTAAAATTTTATATGGAATCACAAAAGATTGCTTTGGCAATTCTGAAGAAAAGGAACAAAGCACGAAGCATAGCCTTCCCAGGCTTAAGACAATACTCAAAATGGGCTTAAAGACTTGAACGTAAGACAGGACACCATAAAATTCCTAGAAAAGATCATAGGCCAGAATATTCTCTGACATAAATTGCATCGTTTTCTTGGGTCAGTCTCCCAAGGCAATAGAAAAAAAAAAAAAAAACGAATAAATGGCACTTAATCAAACTTACAAGCTTTTGCATGGCAAAGGAAACATGAGCAAAACAAAAAGACAATCTACAGAATGGGAGAAAGTATTTGTAAAAAATCTGATTGACAAGGGCTTAATTTCCAAAATACACACAAAGTTTATAGAACTCAGCAAGAAAAAAACAAACAACTCAATCAAAAATTGGCAGAAGACCTAAATAGACATTTATCCAAAGAAGGCATACAGATGGTCAACAGGTATATGCAAACTTGCTCAACATAACTAATTATTCAGTTCAGTTCCATTCAGTCACTCAGTCATGTCCAACTCTTTGCAACCCCATGAATCGCAGCATGCCAGGCCACCCTGTCCATCACCAACTCCCAGAGTTCACTCAGACTCACGTCCATCGAGTCAGTGATGCTATCCAGCCATCTCATCCTCTGTTGTCCCCTTCTCCTCCTGCCCCCAATCCCTCCCAGCATCAGAGTCTTTTCCAATGAGTCAACTCTTCGCATGAGGTGGACAAGGTACATATATAGAATGCATTACTTTGTTGTTGCTGTTCAGTAGCTGAGTCGTGTCTGACTGTAATCCCATAGAGTGCAGCATGCCATACTCCTCTGTCCCTTCACTATCTCCTGAAGTTTGCTCAAATACATGCCCACTGAGTCAGTGATGCTATCTAACCACCTCATCCTCTGATGCCCCTTCTCTTTTTGTCTTCAATCCTTCTCAGCTTGAGAGTCTTTTCCAATGAGTTGGGTCTTCACATCTGGTGAGCAAAGTATTGGAGCTTCAGCTTCAGCATCAGTCCATCCAATAAATATTCAGGATTGATTTCCTTTAGGATTGACTAATTTGATTTCCTTGCTGACCAAGGGACTCTCAAGACACCTTCTCCAACACAATTTGAAAGCACCAATTTTTCAAGGCTGAAAGCATCATCACTGAGAAAGCTCAACCTTCTTTATGGTCTAATTCTCACATCTGTATATGACTACTGGAAAAACCACAGCTTTGACTATGTAGACCTTTGTCAACAAAATGATGTTTCTGCTTTTTAATAGGCTTTCTAGGTTTGTCATAGCTTTCCTTCCAAGGAGTGTCTTCTCATTTCATGGCTGCAGTCACCATCCACAGTGATTTTGGAGCCCAAGAAAATAAAATCCTTCTTCCTCTCCTATTTGCCATGAAGTGATGGGACCAGATGCCATGACATTAGTTTTTTGAATGCTGAGTTTTAAGACAGCTTTTTCACTCTCCTCTTTCACCCTTATCAAGAGGCTCTTTAGTTCCTCTTCACTTTGTGCCATTAGAGTTGTATATCTAAGGTTGTTGATATCAACAATGCAGCACTATTCAGTCATAAAAAAGAACAAAATAATGCCATTTGCAGCAAGATAGATGCAACTAGAGATTATCATACGAAGTGAAGTAGATAATAAAGATAAATGTCATATGATATTACTTGTACGTGGAATCTAAAATATGACGCAAATGAAACTCTGAAACAGAAACCGACTCATGTTACAGAGAGCAGACTTGTTACCAACAGAAAGGGGATTGGGGGAGGGATAGAGTGGGATGTTGGGGGTAGCAAATCTAGGCTATTATATATAGCATGGATAAACAACAAGATCCTACTCTATAGCACCGGAAATTATATTCAGTATCCTATGAAAAATCATAATGAAAAAGAATATATACATATAACTGAATCACACTGCCGTACAGCAGTAATTAAACAACATTGCAAATACATTATATATCAATAAAAGCAAATAATAATATAAAATGTGCTGTCTGGAGCCAACACCTACCCAGATGTGATCTATGTGCTATACAGTGTGCTACTGTCTTCCTTATTTAAAACATGGAATGTATTTATTAATGCAGTTTAATATCACATTTGCTTTATTGGCAACCATGACACAGTGTATATAATTAACTGAAATTTAAATGTTATTATCTTCTTAACATGTCCCTTAATACATGTTAGAATAATTTTCCTGATATGAATGCTGTGATTGCAGCTAGCCAGATTATATGTTTCATAAGTATATAGATTAATACATAATAATAAATCAGATAAATTTTATGTCAGACATATAATTTAATAATTAACATCAAATTAGTCAATAATCATTAGTAAATTATATTATATATATTATAAATGTATAAGTAGCTTCTCTGAATAACAGTATTCCAATTCAAATAACATTCATTTATTTTTATACATATATTTGTTATAATCTAGTTTGAGAAATAATCTGAAGTTATACAATATTTTACCACATTTATTGAAATGTAGATGATCTGGGAAATATAGTACATACAACTTCATTTGTGGAGATTAAAGATGTTTTCAAAGAGAATAACTCTAAGCTTCCACTCTGAAAATAATAGCAGGTATATATGGAGAACCTGACGCTAATGAATGTTACTACATTTGCATTGTATATTTGATATGTACTTTTTACTGAAGCTGTTGGGTCTATCACAATGTAACCAGGTTATACTACTTATAATTCATGCAATCACCTCCTAGTCATAAAATATTCCAATGTACTCCCTATGGTTAGATGTGTTTTATTAGCACTACCCTGTAACAGCCAGTGAAGAGGTGTCTTTGTCATTGCTTCACATTAAGATATATCTGAGTGCTATATGAGAGTGTCTGGAAATTGCCTAGTTAAATCATCCCTGAGGAAATTTCCCACAGAGCAACTCTTTGTTTGCATTGCCTGCAAAATAATCTTGACAAAGAAGGAGGTAAAAGAATAACTTGGTTCCATTGTATTTAAAATAAACTGACATGATATATATTATATAATATGACTCATACAGAAACAAAAAATATATATGTGCGGGGGGCAGTGAATAGTGAGTTGTAACCCTATTCTTCTTAAAATATTTTAATAACAAATTTATATGTGCTTTTGGTGTGATCTTTATACTTTACAGCTAGGACACAGTAATATTCAGAAATCACTTCCTCAGCATAGAGAACACTGAGTAAACCAGCTAAAAGGCATGAAAAACATAAAACTAGATTCTTGCACCAGATTTTGAAAAGAATTATCAGAGCTCTTTGGAAACAAAAATTAAAGTCTTGAGTCTCATTCTTGCCCTGTTACAACTAGTTAAAAACCTGGGCAACTGTTTAAATTTACTGAGTTTCAGTGTGCTCAAACGCAAATAGGAGATAACGAGACGGTAAGTATATTAATACTTTGCTGCTAAGTCTGCTAAGTCGCTTCAGTCGTGTCCGACTCTGTGCGACCCCACAGACGGCAGCCCATCAGGCTCCCCGTCCCTGGGATTCTCCAGGCAAGAACACTGGAGCGGGTCGCCATTTCCTTCTCCAATGCATGAAAGTGAAAAGTGAAAGCGAAGTCGCTCAGCGGACGGAGTCCGACTCTTCGCGACCCCATGGACTGCAGCCTACCAGGCTCCTCCGCCCATGGGATTTTCCAGGCAAAGGTACTGGAGTGGGGTGCCATTCCTTTGCTAATTATAAAAAATACAAGATTCTTATAAGATGACCAAGTGGTTCAAAATGAAACATTGAAACTGTGGAGAAAGAACTGGCAACTCAGTTATTCAAAATTCAGAAGATGGAGATTCTATCCCCATTAATTCTTATGTTTCTAGAAAAGCAATGCAATCCCCCTGGGACTTGGTTGTCTCTTCTCAGTAATGAAGTTCAGTCAGGTGATCAGTAAGACTCCTTTCAAATCCAAGGTCTGATAAATCGAAGATACATAATTGGGACAAATATACATGGAAGGAGGCTTCCAATTGGGGTTGTAAGTAAAATTATTACAGAAACAATAAAAAGAAGGCTATAAACAAAACACTGAAGTGAGAAGAGGAACTCACAGGAACATACAGAAGGAATAAAGTATCAAGAGTAGAAGCAAAACATGCCTTAACAAGTAGCAAAGAAAGAGTGGGATTCTGTGTTTATTCTGCACCTTGTTTCTGCCAGGTATACGATAGATTCTTCATGTATCTGATCTCACTCTGGCAATAAAACCATGCGCTGTAGTTTAACTATCGCCATTTCATACATGAAGTAACAAACAGGTCCAGAAAGGATGGAGCAGCAATTAATATTCAGGTCCAGTGTCTATTTTAAGCTGCCTTCCCTTGCTAGACAACATGTGGAAATTAAATTTACAAGTTATTAGAGAGGAAGTGGTTGATAGTAAAACGCACTCAGAGAAGTTTTTGGTAAATAAAATAATGGAGTAAGAGCAATAATATTGAAGTAGAATTGGGAACAAGAGAACAAGAGAAGTAAGGTGCTTGAGTTCAATGGGTGAATCTGGCAAGAATTGGGGAAATAGATAGGATTGCTGCTGCTGCTGCTGCTGCTGCTAAATCACTTCAGTTATGTCTGACTCTGTGCGACCCCATAGGTGGCAGCCCACCAGGCTTCCCGTCCCTGGGATTCTCCAGGCAAGAACACTGGAGTGGGTTGCCATTTCCTTCTCCAATGCATGAAAGTGAAAAGTGAAAAGTGAAGTCACTCAGTCATGTCCGACTCTTAGCAACCCCATGGACTGCAGCCTACCAGGCTAGGCTATGGGATTTTCCAGGCAACAGTACTGGAGTGGGGTGCAATCGCCTTCTCTGAGATTAGGATTAAGCAGAAGTAAATGGGAATGGCTGACAACAATGAGAACCTGGCTATGATTAGAAACTATTAAATACTAGTGGATTCATCTGGGGCTAGAGGGTAAGGAGCTATATTAATTTGCTCCACTAGTATTCCTGGGCAAAAGGAGAAAAACAGAGGGCAACAGAGACCCTGACATGGTATTTTCAGGCTGTTTCCAGAAAAATCTAAGGGGGAAAAAGAATGGCAGCATCTAAGTCTTTGTCCATGGATTCCCAGGTGGGTAGGAGTCAAGTAAGTGTGCTATGGACCAGAAGGTCACAGAACTGCTGAAATTATTTCTGAAATAAAATATTTTACATTATTTTTGCTTTAGCACCCCAGTCATAGACACTAACCACTTGAACAAATTACTTGTTCACTTTCACCCATAGCAGCAACACATTTTTTCCCCACAAATTTTCACGTAACCTACATATAAGTACTGAAAATATAGAAGTGTGTAACAAATGAAATTGACCTGCCAGTCAGCAACTCCTTATTTTGCAAGCCCAACCAACAACAAAATGTACACATTAAGAAATACAAAATATGAACTCTAATTTACCTTTGTTAACCATTAAGGTAAGGGAACTCTAAATACTCTTCATTCTTTATCCTTTCTTTAATAAAGAAGATGAGTTTATCTTTTATGAGAATTGATTGTGTGCCTTCCTGCAAGGTCATTAACAAATGAATAGAGCAAAACTTTATAACTGATATTAAAAGGGTAATAGTTTCTGCTTTCCCTTAATGGAAGAGATTTTAATTTTAAATTGTCTGTAATTGCTAATATTGAAACAAGGCTTTTTATTTTCCACAGCTGATAGAAAGAACATGCTAGCTTCTCTTTCTGCTGCTAATTCTCCCCATCTTCCCTCCTCCCTCCCCATCTGATAAAAACTTACCTTTCTTTCCAAAGGTATCCCTCTTTAAGCCTCTCCTAACACTCACCAACTGTCATCCCACAAGGAACTAACCACTCTCTGTTGAACCAGGCACTTTGGTGTTGGTTGCTGAGACAACAGGCCTGAGCTCTGCTATGAGCTGTACCATCTCGGAAAAGTTATCATTCTCTCTGGGCCTTGGCTTCCCCATGATAGATAACAAAATCAGAGTTATTTCTGTACACACCACTCCCACACAGCATGTGGTTTATAATCATACATGCATGTATATATAATAGGTCAAACAATATATTAGATACATGTATATAACATATTGGATAAATACAGTCTATTATTGGTTGTTCTGATCCTAGGATCAAAAACAGTTTTCATAATAATAAGTGTAGTTAGTAAATAGTTTTTGAATTAGTAAATGAATAATAGAAAAAACAACAATCTATTGTTTACTGAGAGCAAAGGTCCACAGCATTGTATTAAACACTTGATCTACATTCTAACTCAGTCTCAATAACCATCAGATAATGTATGTAGTATCTTCATTTTAGTGTTGATACGGATGAATTTTAGAGAGTTGAGGAACTTATGCAGCTTGTAGGCATGTGTGCATATGTGCTCAGTCATGTCCAACTGTTTGGGAGCTCTGGACTGCATCCTGCCAGGCTCCTCTGTCCATGGAATTCTCCAAGCAAGAATACTGGAGTGAGATGTCATTTCCTACTCCAGTCATTTCAAACTCGCGTTTCTTGCTTTTTCTGCATTGTCAGGCAGATTTTTTAACTGTGTGTCACCTGAAAATCCATTATATACCTAGGATCATATGTAAATACATAAAAGAAAGAAAATTTAAGCCTGTGTTAATCTGATTTCCAGCAGAATAAATGAATGAAAGGAACAAATGGGTTATTCAGTTAAGTTACATCTACACATCCCCACAGGAAGAGATACACAAATCCTCCAATGTCCCTGATCTCTGCCTTCCAGGTTTAGACACTCAGTGCAGACTCAGTCTCTCAAGCCCACATCTGAGCCATTAAGGACCTGGAAAGACAAAATGAGAAAGTTGCCTAGCATGCAATGGAATCACAGCATAGGCTTTGTTAGTATTAGAGGTAGTATTCATGAAAACTGGAATAAACAGAAAACAAATTATATTGTATACTCTTTTTATTTTACTTTTGGTTGTGCTGGGTCTTAGTTGCTGCATATGGGCTTTCTCTGGTTGCAGTGAGTGGGGCTACTCTTCCTTGCTGTGTGTGGGCTTCTCATTGCAATGACTTCTCTGGTGGCGGAGCCCCAGTCTAGGCACAAGGGCTGCAGTAGTTGTGGCATGTGGGTTCAGTTGCCCTACAGCATGTGAAATGTTCCCAGACCAGGGATTGAACCCATGTCCCCTGCACTGACAGGCAGATCCTTATCCACTTTCCACCAGGAAAGTCTTATTGTATCCTCTTTTTAAAAAATTCCTCTTCAGCATTTTAAATCCAGTGAACAATTCCTCTTTGTAGATCTTTTAAAAATAATTTAAAAAGCTATTTGCACTTGATTATTAAGTTCATTATTTAAGATGCCTAAAAAAATATCTTATCAGTTTTACATGACTGTTAAGCTTAAATTCATCGAAAGTGAAAGTGAAAGTCACACAGTGGTGTCCAATTCTTTGCGACCACATAGACTATAGCCTCCTCTGTTCATGGAATTCTCTAGGCCAGAATACTGGAGTGGATAGTCTTTCCCTTCACCAGGGGATCTTCCCAACTCAGGGATCGAACCCAGGTCTCCCGCATTGCAGGCAGATTCTTTACCATCTGAGCCACCAGAAAAGCCCACTGGAATGGGTTGCCATTTCCTACTCCAGGGGATCCTCCCAACCCAGGGATTGAACCCGAGTCTACTGAGGCTCCTGTCTTAGCAGGCAGATTCTTTACCACTGAGCCACCTAGGAAGCCCCTAAGTTCATTAAGAGGACTTAAAAATCCCTTATTAGCTTTATAGATTTATATAATTCCACTCACAATCATTTCAAATTTCAAAAGCCTTTCATCACTTCAAATATTGGACAATGTCCTCTTCTAACTTTCATGTCATTCAATTTCAACACGTTAGACAGTCTCTTAGAGTTGCTAAGCACAGGCAGATGGTTTCATATCTCCCAAGACTGTTTGAAAAGGAGTTGATCTTCTGAGGCCAGATCTGATGGTCAGCATCTTTGGAGCAAGCTGTTCTCCTACAAAGGTCTTTTAGCTTTTCTCTTGGGGGCACATTTTTGTTCTCGTCCCAGAGTCTGCAGAAGACTGACTGCACCTAGCAACAAACTAATCCATCCAGTTCACATTGCAGAGAGGTTCATTAAATATGTTCGCCCATTACACTTGCAAGGGCATTTCTTCAGACATGCCTATTGACAAATCTCATACTTGATTTGAGTAAGTCCATTAATTCTCACCTCTGTAAGGATCCCTAAGTTCCCACTTTTTCAATTTCTAGGCTTTTAAAATTTCTAGTCTTCTACATTCAGACGTTCACAGAACTTACTCCTTGTTCAGGACTCAGCTATTTCCCTCAGGAGAGGATTTATCTGATCCTGCTGATTATACCCCAGTATCTCTATTTCATTACCCCGTGTTAGTTTCTTCATGGTGCTTGGCACTACTTGGAATTATCACTAATTTAATTTTTTTATTTTTTAATACCTTCCCCTAATAGAATATAAGCTTGTTCATAACAAAGTGACATTAGGTCATAAATCAGCCAATAAATTTAAGAGAAAAGAGTGACTTGCTGTATATTTCTGAATTTTCATACTTCATTGAAAGCTTTATTAAACCAAGTACTATTACATATGTGTGTGTGCTGGGCTTAGTTGCTCAGTTGTGTCTGACTCTTTGTGACCCCATGGACTGTAGCCCACCAGGCTCCTCTGTCCGTGGGGATTCTCCAGACAAGAATACTGGAGTGATTTTCTTTCTGGCTTACTTCACTCTGTATAATCGGCTCCAGTTTCATCCATCTCATCAGAACTGATTCAAATGTATTCTTTTTAATGGCTGAGTAATACTCCATTGTGTATATGTACCACTGCTTTCTTATCCATTCATCTGCTGATGGACATCTAGGTTGTTTCCATGTCCTGGCTATTATAAACAGTGCTGCAATGAACATTGGGGTACAAAACACCAATACAGTATACTAACACATACATATGGAATTTAGAAAGACAGCATGGAATGTATGCAAGACAGCAAAAAAGACACAGATGTGTATAATGGACTTTTGGACTCAGAGGGAGAGGGAGAGGGTGGGATGATTTGGGAGAATGGCATTGTAACATGTATACTATCATGTAAGAATCAAATCTCTAGTCTATGTCCGACGCAGGATACAGCATGCTTGGGGTTGGTGCACGGTGATGACCCAGAGAGATGTTATGGGGAGGGAGGTGGGAGGGGGGTTCATGTTTGGGAACGCATGTACACCCATGGTGGATTCATGTCAATGTATGGCAAAACCAATACAGTATTGTAAAGTAAAATAAAGTAAAAATAAAAATTAAAAAAAATTTAAAAAAAGAATACTGGAGTGAGTTGCCATGCCTTCCTCCAGGGATATGTATATATAATTCTTCCAGAAGACTCTGAGTTTAGAGAATGATAATATTTTATTCATTTCAAACAACTTATAGACAATGCCCAGTAAACACTTTTAGTTTTACTAAGTAACAAATATTCAAGAAAATATAGGCTGAATAGAGCTTTGTCTTAAGTAGAGCTATGTTTTAAGTCAAATTCTATAAATCATGATATCTTTTTAATCAAGAGAGCACCAAGGTGTTTTACCTCCACTGAAGCCTTCTCTTTGGTTCTACATGTTCACTCTATGCCTAAGGTATGTGTAGGTAAAACTAAACCTTGATAAAGCACAGTTCCCTCCATCTTAATATTCTTTTTATTAAGGGAGAAGGCTATAATAAGTAAGTTTCTGCACTTGACAATCAACAAAAAAGTGATATTAAATAATATTCATAACACTGGTTTTAACTATTTTATATTCTATGGAAAATCCACAGTGATTCATTAAAATGTGAACTGAATTTTAGGTTCTCTACTTTATGGAACAGAAAACATCTTTCTTGATTCTATGCTCCAGGAAGAGATTCCTTTTGTAGCCTGGGTAATTTTGGATTCAAGAGATTAAGAGTGACCTCTGGTGGCAATGGTATTTCTCCTTCACCTTTACTCTAAGAAGGGAAAAGTGCTTTTTCCACATCCTAAGAATGATAGAGTTAAAGAGGATTGATTATGATCAGTCATGTGCAAATTAAAACAAACATCTTTCTGGAGGCCAGTCGGGTTGGGCAGTAGACAGATTTGATGCCTCGTGTTTCTGTATATCTTTGGTTTAAATGCCAGTCGTGGTCTGTCTCAACCTATGACTGAGACCGTGCTGAGTACAGGGTGGAGAGAAGATGCTTACAGTCAGTTCTAGCCAGCTGGTGGGATCTGGCTTCAGTATACCAGTGGTTGAAACTCTTTCTTGGGTTTTCCATACCTTCCCCCAAAATACTTTCTAGGTTGGTCTGGCACTGAAAGCAGTATTTTATGCTGTCATTGTGAGAATGATGCCTCCAGGACAAAGGTTGCCAGATAAACATAGCATGCCCAATTAAATCTGAACTTCAAAAACCCCCAATATATATATATTTATGAGTGTGTCACAATTATTGCATGGAGCATATTTATACTAAAATATCTACATTGTTCATAAAACTTAAATTTAACTGAATACCTTATACTTTTGTTTGCTAAGCCTGGCACTCTTAAAAGGGCCACAGAATTAAAAGTTTATTTAAGAGAAGATAAAATATATGTGACAATAGGAAACTTGAAAATCTTCACAGCCATCCCTTCACAATCAACGGAGCATCCCAACCAGGGCCTTTGAATGGCTTAAAGGGGAGACAAGACATGGATTCCCAGGGTGCTTGGGGCACTGGGCAAGGCTGCATAGAAACTCAAGCCCCAGGGCAACATCACTGTGAAGCTTAGTCTATATCCCCTCTGGTTCTGTTTTATGATCCCTGCTATGTCACCATGTTAGGAAGGTTGGGAGGCTCTCTTCCACTGTTCTTGCTCTTTCTTTCACAGCTATACTAAGATGGGACTGTTAGACACTGGTGTGGTTCTAGAAAGAATGTCCACAGAACTGTCTGGGCTGGCAACATGATGGGTCTCAGCTCTGGCCTCTGAGGCCATGGAGAGTCAGCTGATGGCTGTGATGCTCTGTAGTACCAGCAGCACCAACAAGAGACCTCAGACCAGCCCCAGATCTGTGCATATTACTGTAGTAGAGGATACTAGTTTTATAATAGCAGGATTCCATAGTCATTAGACCTGTACACATTTAGAGATAAAGAACTGGTCACTGGAGTGGCTGTCCTTCTGAAGGAAAGAGAGTACACCTTTGAGATCATTATAAAGAGGAATTTGCAGGAATTAAATTAACTTTAATGGAAGTCAAAATGGAGAACACTTTAATAGAAATACAAAAGTTGGAGGCCATTAAAAAGAATATAGAATCTCTCTTTCCATAAGTTTTCATTATCTTTAAATGATAAATCGTACATAAAAACACTGAAAATTTCAAGTAGCTGCAACTAAAACCACCTTCATTATACTTCAGGGTTAAAAAAAAGAAGCATGACTTCAGACAACGTTTAGAAATAAAACAATCATACAACCCAGCAGTCCCACTATTGGGCATATACCTTGAGGAAACCAGAATTGAAAAAGACCCATGTACCTCAGTGTTCAATGCAGCATTATTTACAATAGCTGTAACTTGGAAGGAACTTAGATGTCCATCAGCAAATGAATGGATAAAGAAGTTGTGGTACACACATACAATGGAATATTACTCAGCTATAGAAAGGAATGCATTTAACTCAGTTCTAATGAGGTGGATGAACCTAGTACTTATTATACAGAGTGAATTCAGAAAGATAAAAATAATACCATATACTAACACATATAGGATGGAATCTAGAAAGATGGTACTGATAATCTTACATGCAGGGCGGCAGAGGAGCTGCTGCTGCAGCTGCTGCTAAGTCGCATCACTCGTGTCCAACTCTGTGCGACCCCATGGACAGCAGCCCACCAGGCAGAGGAGACACAGATATAAAGAACAGACTTTTGGACTTAGTCAGAGAAGGAAAGGGTGGGATGAGTTGAGAGAATAGCCTTGAAACATATTCATTAACATATGTAAAACAGATAGCCAGTCGGAGTTTGACGTATGATTCAGGGCACCCAAAGCCTCTGTGACAACCTGGAGGGATAGGGTGGGGAGGTACATGGGAGAGGCGTTCAGGAGGGAGGGGACACATGTATGCCTATGGCCATTCATACTGATGTATGGCAAAAACCATCCACATTAATATAAAGTAATTATTCTCCAATTAAACTAAATAAATAAGTTTAATAAAATAAAATAAAAGTGTTGTGAATGAAAATTCCAAACTTAAGAAGAGCATAAAATTGCCTTCACAGGTAGAAGGATGAAAAAGAAGAGTAATTGAACATTAAATATGCAATGCTACAAAACTCTAAAAGTGCCATGTACGTGGTAAGTTATTATAAAGTGAAAAATCACATTACTGGGTGAATTTCTCTAAGGCTGAGTGTGATCCTCTTCTTAGAAAAGACAGCATGGATTGTGGGAACTGGGAATCCCATAAACCAAATATATCAGCAAATGGAAACCTCTTAGTAGAATTTGAGAAGAAACCAATTGATGTGGCTAAATAAAACTCTGTAATAGCTTGCCCCTCCCAAAGATATTCATGTTACAATCCCAAGAAACTTACCAGACGAAAGGGACTTGATAGATTCAGTTAAGTTAAGGATTTGGAGATGGGCAGTGTTTCCTGGATGATCTGGGTAGGTCCACTGTAATCACAAGGGTCTCTTATAAGAAGGAGGCAGAAGGATCAGAGTCGGAAAGGAAAATAATGTGATAGAAGCAGAGGTTGAAGTGATGTGGCCATGAGCCAAGGAATGCAGGAAGCGATGAAGCACTAGAAATGAATTTCCCCTGGCTTCTAGAGGAAACACCACCCTGCTGATCCCTTGCATTTAGCCCTGTGAAACTAATTTCAGCCTTCTGTGGTTAGATAGTAAATGTGTGCTGTTTTTAAGCCACTCTGTTCAGTTCAGTTCAGTTGCTTAGTCATGTCCAACTCTTTGGGGCACGACAGGCTTCCCTGTCCATCACCAACTCCTAGAGGTTGCTCAAACTCATGTCCATCAAGTCAGTGATGCCATCCAACCATCTCATCCTCTATTGTTCTCTTCTTTTCCTGCCTTCAATCTTTCCCAGCATCAGGGTCTTTTCTAATGAGTCAGTTTTTCGCATCAAGTGGCCAAAGTATTGGAGCTTCAGGTTCAGCATCAGTCCTTCCAGTGAATATTCAGGATTGATTTCCTTTAGGATTGACTGTTTTGATCTCCCTGCAGTCCAAAGGACTCTCAAGAGTCTTCTCCAACACCATAGTTCAAAAGCATCAATTCTTCAGTGCTCAGCTTTCTTTATGGTCTAACTCTGACATCCATCCATGACTACTGGAAAAACCACAGCTTTGAGTATACAGACCTTTGTCAGCCCTAAGACACTGTTTGTTTTAATCTGTTATAGCAGCCATAGGAAACTAATATCCTTCAAAAACTTTTGAAGAAAAAAGAAACCAAATGCACACTAAGTTAGCTGAAGAAAACAGGATAATTAATGCACTTCAAGATCATAATAAAAGTATCCAAACTGAGCAGTTTTGCTGCAATCAGAAAACCTGTTAGCAACTAAAAAGAAAAAGCTTCAATAGAACTTTGTGTCCTTTCTGAACTTCATTAAAGATAAAATAAAATTCATCTCCATGAAATACTCAATTTAGAGTGAAAAGAGGAGAATCTTTCCAAAGCAATAGATCAGCCATGCATGTGAAGAGCTGAACACATATAAAATAGAATTCAAAATCTTTCAGAAAAGTTGGAAATACTCGCTGGTAAGTATCACTATCAGAGTATATTTCCCATGATGGAAAAGCCCATGATTACAGGTAGGAAATATTGATGATTAAGAATAACTTTGATGGCTTAAGGAGAAAAAATAAAAAATTCAGACAAATATTTGAGTTAGAATTTAATTTGAACATTTTTAAAAGTACTTTTATATCCCTGATGTTCTAAATTGGGCACTTGGCATAGGCCCTGGAAGACAACTAGGGAATTCTGTTTGACAGATCTTGAAGAGGTATAAGATGCTGTGATGGGGCCAGGACTGATGGTCTCATGACTAGTAAGGGGATGCCATCCCTATGACCTTAGAAAAAGATACAGCAACTCCTCCACAAGACAAAGAAAGAGCTTCTCCTAATGCTCTTACAAGGTAGAAACTCAGGACCTTTGTGGATCTAACCCTACAAATCTGAATGCACTTTCTGGTCCTGCACCCTACCCTCCCATCAGAAGCCACATGTTACAGAAGAGGCCAACGGTAAATTTCTGAGAAGAGGGATTGTTGGCCTGCCCCGCTCCTGGAAAGCAAGAACCAACCTTTCCAGAAATCAGCTCCTTCAAGAGATCTCCATGACCTGCAGCATCCTCCATGGACAATAAATGTTTCTGCACCAGGGCTGAATTCATTCTTCCCCGCCATTCAACCTGAAAACAGAAGTGTTTCTGCTTCTGAGTTGATTCTGTCTCCCAATAAGCTTAGTTCTGAAGATCCAGAACCTCAGTTTAAGACATTTTCTTCTCTCTCTGCTGAAGCTATTTTGATTTTTTTCTCTCACTTTTATTGTTATTAGTTAAGTGACTATGCATTGAATCAAATGAAAGCTTGATAGAATCATAAATCTTTAAGATAATGCTGAATTATGTAAGTTAATTGCTTCATCTTACTCTACTTGCAAATACTATAATTATCATATATTTGGTATTGTCAAGAACTCTACTAAAATAATCCAGAAATACAACAGTTTTTTTTGTCTTCTAAAAATAATTTTGACCTTTTTCTGTTTTGACATCAGTTCAATTTAGTCAGTCATGTACAACTCTGAGAACTCATCGACTGCAGCATGCCAGGCTTCCCTGTCCATCATCAACTCCTGGAGCTTGCTCAAACTCATGTCCATCGATTGGGAATGCCATCCAATCATCTCATCCTCTGTTGTCCCCTTCTCCTCCTGCCCTCAATCCTTCCCAGCACCAGGGTCTTTTCCAAAGAGTCAGTTTTTCACATCAGGTTGCCAAAGTATTGGAACTTCAGCTTCAGCATCAGTCCTTCCAATGAATATTCAAGACTGATCTCCTTTAGAATGGACTGGTTGGATATCCTTGCACTGCAAGGGACTCTCAAGAGTTTTCTCCCACAGCACATTTCAAAAGCATCAATTCTTCAGTACTCAGCTTTCTTTATAGTCCAACTCTCACATCCATACACTGGAAAAACCATAGCTTTGACTAGATGGACCTTTGTCGGCAAAGTAATGTCTCTGCTTTTTAATATGCTGTTTAGGTTGGTCATAACTTTTCTTCCAAGGAGCAAGTGTCTTTTAGTTTCATGGCTGCAGTCATCATCTGCAGTGATTTTGGAGCCCCAAAATCTGTCACTGTTTCCATTGTTTCCCCCTCTATTTGCCATGAAGTGATGGGCCCAGATTCCATGATCTTTGCTTTCTGAATGTTGAGTTATAAGTCAGCTTTTTGACTCTCCTCTTTTACTTTCATCAAGAGGTTCTTTAGTTCCTCTTCTCTTTCTGCTATAAGGGTAGTGTCATCTGCATATCTGAGATTATTAATATTTCTCCCAGCAACCTTGATTCCAGCTTGTGCTTCATCCAGCCTGACATTTCTAACTTTTGACTTTACTGATATTATTTAAATGATTATATAACAATTCAAATGGAAATTCACAGATTATAATTCTTTCATTATAAATGTATATTTATAAATGAGAATTTTATGAGTAAATGTTTCTATTTTACTTGATTTTCAGATAGTGCTATTACAAGATTTTTGTGGCTGATATTTCGCAAGGCTCTTCTGCTGAGCCAGAAACATAGCAATTTTTGTCTCTTCTAAAGGAGGAATTTTTCTCTTGCTTAGTTTTACTATTATAGTTAAGTGATGAGTCCACAAATGAAAAAATATAACTTTCAAAGATTACAATTAAATTTCCAAAAATTAAAATATAAAATTATATCTTAGGATAATACTACATAGCTGTCATTTATTTTAAAATGAATTTCATGAGTAAATTCTTTCCTTTTTTCCTTTTTCTAGATAGAACATGGGCTGTACTCTGATGGAATTTTGAAAGTCTCCTCTAATATAGACTTTGGCAAGAGTTTTACAAGAACATTTCACATCTGGAGACATTCAAAATTTCAAGTTTGTGTATACTGAAGGCTGAATTTATTCTAGTTATGAGACTAATATGTTTACATACATAAATATAAGTTTAAAGGAATACTAGTTCACGAGTTGCTCTGTGTTCAGTATAAAAGCCATTAAACCCCTCCTTTGGCTCCAGCTAGTGCCTTAAGGGTCCCAAAGTCCTACATCTCGTTTGTTCACTCTGTTCCTATAGACAAAAATGCTTACTTTATTTTTGGTTTGTTTGTTTTCTCTGACTCTTACAGATTTTAAATAAGAAGTACTTGAAGGAACTTTCACTGATTTCCCATTTGAAATTCCTCCTGTACCTCTTTATTTTCACACCCTATGCTGTTCGATTTTTTTCTTGGCTAACACATGTGACAATGTGTAGTTATATAATTATATATGTATGTGATTGTTTGCTGACTGTGCATATCATATATGTCCATGTCTTCAGAGAGAAGATCCATTTTTCATCACTTACTATTTCCAGTGCTTTTAGGACAGGAGATGGAGGGTATTTGGATAGATCAGTTCTTCCCTGTGCATGTATGTATATTAGGCAGGTTTTTCTGCAATAACAATGATGCATAACATACATAATGAATAACCTTCAAATCCCTGTAGCTTATGACCATAAGCATTTGCTTCTTCAATTTTAGTTCTTTTGATTAGTACCCTAGACACAGATGGGCTTGAGTTTCAAGTCTGCTCCATTCAGATCTGTTTCTTATTCAAAGACCCACAACTGAAGACCTATATAGACTTCTTCTAGTGGGGGATGTTCCAAGTGCAATAGGGTAAGCAGAGCCCAGCACACTTTTTTTTTTTTAATTGAAGTAGAGATAATTTATACCATTGTATCAGTTTCAAGGGTATAGCAGTGATTCAGTTACACAGTTTTTCAGATTATTTTTTATTACATTATCACAAGATATTGAATATAGTTTCCTGTGTTATACAGTAAATCCACATTGCTTGTCTATTTTATGTATACTAGTTTGTATCTATTAATTCCATATCCCTAATTTATCCCTTTTCCTCCCCCTTTAGTAACCATCAGCTTGCTTTTTATACCTGTGAGTCTGTTTCTCATTTGTATACAAATTCATTTGTATTATTTTTTAGATTCACATACAACTGATATAACATTTAGCTTTTTCTGTCTGACTTCACTTAGTATGATATTCTCTAGGCCTGTCCATGTTGCTACAAGTGGCAATATTATATCCCTTTTTATGGGTGAGTAATATATGTGTGTGTTTGTGTGTCTATAACATCTTAAACCAATCATCTGTTGATGGCCATTTGGGTTATTTCCATGTCTTGGCTATTATCATGCTATGAACATTGGAGTTCATGTATCTTTTTGAATTAGAGTTTTTATCTTTTCTAGATATATGCCCAAGAGAGGTATTGCTGGATCATATGGCAACTCTGTTTTTAATTTTTTAAGGAACCTTCACAATGGTTTCCAAGGTGGATGTACCAATTTACAGTGCCACCGATAGTATAGAAAGGTTGCCGTCTCACCACATCCTCTCCAGCACTTGTTATTTGCATACCTCATGATGATCATCATTCTAAGAGGTATGAGCATTACTATGGCTTTGATTTACATTTCTCTAATAACTAGCAACATTAATTATCTTTTCATGCAAAGCACACTTATTAAATCCTCAGTGTGACTTGAAGTACAGTATTCTCATGAAGTATAGTACCACTAGGCCATTCAAGTATGGCCTAAATCAAATCCCTTATTATACAGTGGAAGTACAAATCAATTCAATGGATTAGGTCTGATAGAGTGCCTGAAGAACTATGGATGGAGGTTCTGTACATTGTATAGGAGGCAGGGATGAAGCCTATCCCCAAGAAAAAGAAATACAAAAAGACTGTCTGAAGAGTCCTTAAAAATAGCTGAGAAAAGAAGAGAAGCTAAAGGCAAAGGAGAAAAGGAAAGATACACCCATTTGAATGTAGAGTTCCAAAGAATAGCAAGGAGATAAGAAAGCCTTCCTCAGTTATGAATGGAAAGAAATAGAGGAAAATAAAAGAATGGGAAAGATTAGAGATCTCTTCAAGAAAATTAGAGATACCAAGGGAACATTTCATGCAGAGATGGGCACAATAAAGGGCAGAAATGGTATGGACCTAACAGAAGCAAAAGATATTAAGAAGAGGTGGCAAGAATACACAGAGCTATACAAAAAAGATTTTCATGACCCAGATAATCACAATGGTGTGAACACTACCTACAGCCAGACATCCTGTATGAAGTCAAGCGAGCCTTAGGAAGCCTCACTATGAACAAAGCTAGTGAGGTGATGGAATTCCAGTGGAGCTATTTCAAATCCCAAAAGATGATGCTGTGACAGTGCTGCACTCAATATGCCAGCAAATTTGGAAAACTCAGTAGGGTCACAGGACTGGAAAAGGTCAGTTTTCACTCCAATTCCAAAGAAAGGCAATGCCAAAGAATGTTCAAACTCCCACACAATTGAACTCATCTCACATGCTAGCAAAGTAATGCTCAAAATTCTCCAAGCCAGGCTTCAACAGTACGAGAACCATGAACTTCAAGATGTTCAAGCTGGATTTAGGAAAGGCTGAGGAACCAGAGATCATATTGGCAACATCCACTGGATCATCGAAAAAGATAGAGTTCCAGGAAAACATCTACTTCTGCTTTATTGACTATGACAAAGCTTTTGTCTGTGTGGATCACAATAAACTGTGGAAAATTCTGAAAGAGATGGAAATACCAAACCACCTGGCCTGCCTCTTGAGAAACCTATATGCAGGTCAGGAAGCAACAGTTAGAACTGGACATGGAACAACAGACTGGTTCCAAATAGGGAAAGGAGTATGTCAAGGCTATATATTGTCACCCTGCTGTTTTAACTTACATGCAGAGTACATCATGCAGAATGCCAGGCTGGATAAATCACAAGTTGGAATCAAGATTACCGGGAGAAATATCAATAACCTCAGATATGCAGATGACACCACCCTTATGGCAGAAAGCGAAGAACTAAAGAGCCACTTGATGAAAGTGAAAGAGGAGAGTGAAAGAGTTGGGTTAAAACTCAACATTCAGAAAAATACATCATGGCATCATGGCATCCAGTCCCATCACTTCATGGCAAATAGAATGGGAAGCAATGGAGAGTGAAAGACTTTATTTTGGGGGCTCCAAAATCACTGCCAATGGTGATTGCAGCCATGAATTTAAAAGACACTTGCTCCTTGGAAGAGAAGTTATGACCAACCTAAACAGCATACTAAAAAGCAGAGACATTACTTTGCCAACAAAGGTCTATCTAATCAAAACTATGGTTTTTCCAATAGTCATGTATGGATGTGAGAATTGGACTATAAAAAAGCTGAGCACTGAAGAACTAATGCCTTTAAACTGTGGTGTTGGAGAAGATGCTTGAGAGTTCCTTGGACTGCAAGGAGATCCAACCTGTCCATCCAAAAGAAATCAGCCCTCAATATTCATTAGAAGGACTGATGCTGAAACTGAAACTCCAATACTTTGGCCATCTGATGTGAAGAACTGACTCTTTTGAAAAGACCCTGATGCGGGAAAGGCAGGAGGAGAAGGGCACAACAGAGGATGAGATGGTTGGATGGCACTACCGACTCCATGAACATGAGTTTGAATAAACTCCAGTAGTTGGTGACGGACAGAGAAGCCTGGCGTGCTGCAGTTCATGGGGCTGCAAAGAGTTGGACATGACTGAGCAACTGAACTGAACTGTCTTGCTCCATTCCTATAAAGAGACATTATAGGGTTCTATAAAGAAACTTTCAGCCTGGCAAAGCTGAACAATAAGCAGCTAGGGGGAGGGAGGGAATGGTTGGATGTGCCAAGGCCACCAGGTTCTCTGACCCTTGCTCTCCATCCTGCCCAGCCCCTGTAGAGCCCATAAAGCTTGCCAGGGAGACCCTAGGGGTCAAAAGCAGGACTCTGGTTGGACTTTGTCTCAAGGCAGTATGTGACAGAAGGGACAGCCATTCTGAGCAGTAGATTTCCCTCCAAGGGCCTCAGAACTGCACTTCAGGGAGCCACATGACCCTCACCAACCCTGCCCTGAGGGATCAGTTCTTGGTTATCACTTTCTGCTAAGCTGATATTTACAGAGGACTCTGCACACTGGGCACTGCACTATCAACACAGTGATAACTATGAGCAGTCAGCCCCAGGGAGGCTCTTCCTTTGTGCTTTCCCCCTCTTTCCTCTGGAGTCATTCCTTTAAAAGGCACCCAAACACCCAGTGACTAAGGATCAGACTGGTAGGGTCCAAGCAGTCAGCCTCAGGGACCAATGGTGGACTGGGAATGGTCACCAAACAGCCCTCTGATATTTTCAAGCACATTAGTGAGTGAAAGGAAATAAAACATGGATGTACATCAGATATTCATGTTATAGTGAAGTGACTTCTCTGTGAGCAACTTCCCTGTTAATTTGGATAATAGTTTTCTAATGTGATTTATATATGTGTGCATTTTCTATCATGTAATGACTACAGACCCAATACATGTTTATATTTAATCTTTTCCTCCATTAATTTCTTATCTCTAGACAATCAACAAAACTGTACATCAAGTCCTGACTTGTGGAATTTGCCTATCACTGTTTGTAAATACCCATCATAGCCAATTTTAACATGTCTTATGTGCAGTTGCTGAATATAGATTTGGAAAGTAATTGATAGTTACACACCCTTGTATATTATTTCCAACATAAAGGTATTAATACAATAGACATAACCTCAAGAATATCTGTAACAGTAAAATATGGCAAGATAATTGTGTATAGGTAAAATTTGTGTAACTGTTATCTTTCTAGTATAGTTTGTTTCACTGTAAGTATATCTAATTTAATTTGGGGCTCAAAATTTCAGCAATTTTAAAAATTGACTCATCTGAGCTACCCCCAGCACATAATTCTGTCCCCAAAAATGGGTTGTATGGTTTATATTTTCAGCTATGTCTATTGTTAGTGGAACTGATACCAAAAAATTAACATATACTGACACATAGATATATAAATATCTATACATATATGTGTGTATATACACACACACACACACACTTTTATAATAGTGAGTTAGCCTATTGAGGGTCTACTCTGTGCCAAGAAGTGTACATCTCTCAGAATCATTATTGTTGTTGTACAAACGTCAGCAAACTACAGCCAATGGACCAAGTATAGTTTGCTATCTATTTTTTTGTACTGTCAGAGGGCAATGAATGGTTATTAAACATTTATGTAATAACCAATAAACTTTTCTACAAGAATGGTTGCTTGAAGAGTTGAGAGCAGCATCAATAATCACCTAAAGAACAAGGTGAGTGGTTTCCAGAGGTTTTGTATGAATCAATAGATGTTTCTAATAATGCTCAGGTGTTCATTTGAGGAATCCATCAACAATTTTAAGTGGCTAAATAATTATTCTCTAGGAATAGTCTGCTTAGAACCACTATACATGAAAACAAGGAGGATGAGAAATCCAAAGAGGTCTTTGGCAACTTATTGACCCTCAGCAAGAAGCTGGAGCTAGATTTGTGTAAGGAAGACTTTGAACTCCTTGCTGTGCAGCACAAGGAGCTTTCTAATGAAGACCTGATGGAAGTGGAGGCCCAGAGAAAAAACAAAGAGAGCCAAAACAGAGAAGAAGTAGCTGAAGAACCGAAGAGATTCACGATGCAGGAAATGGCAAGAGGATTTTCTTTATTTGAGGAGGCACTGTTAGTTTTTGAGACATAGGACCCAAACGTGGAATTGTTCATGAAGGTTGCAGTAGCCATTCAGAATGCAATCCAGTGCTACCAGGTCATCCATGATGAGAAAAAAAGAGTGACTACCTAGTTCAGTTCAGTCGCTCAGTCATGCCTGACTCTTTGCGAACCCATGAACCGCAGCATGCCAGGCTACCCTGTCCATCACCAACTCCCGGAGTCTGCCCAAACCAATGTCCATTGAGTTGGTGATGCCATCCAACCACCTCATCCTCTGTCATCCCCTTCTCCTCCTGCCCTCAATCTTTCCCAGCATCAGGGTCTTTTCAAATGAGTCAGCTCTTTGTATCAGGTGGCCAAATTATTGGAGTTTCAGCTTCAACATCAGTCCTTCCAGTGAACACCCAGGACTGATCTCCTTTAGGATGGGTTGGTTGGATCTCCTTGCAATCCAAGGGACTCTCAAGAGTCTTCTCCAACACCACAGTTCAAAAGCATCAATTCTTCTGTGCTCAGGTTTCTTTTTAGTCCAATTCTCACATCCATACACGACCACTGGAAAAACCATAGCCTTGACTGGACAGACCTTTTTACCTAGAAATCACTGAATTGTTTTTCAAGAGGGTAGATAAAATTGAGTCTGCAAGGAACCAGAACCTGTGCATCAACATCAAGTGTGAGTGAAATTATAGCTTGCCTCCATCTCCTAATGCTAATGATACTTCAGCTGTACCGTCTCCCACCTCCTCTCCCTCCTCCAGTTAGTAACTCTTTTTGCCTATTCATGCAATGCCAGCCCCTGTGTGCCAGCTGTTGTACTATACTACTATGCTTTACAAGGGACTGTACAGTAAGATTAAAAATGTTTTATTTTTGTGTTTTTTTCATGTATCATTTGTGTAAAGAGTATTATAACCTTTATTACGTTACAGTACTATATAGCGGATTGTGTTAACTGAACACCTAGGCTAACTTTGTTGGACTTCTGAATGTGCTCTCAGAAAGGGAACTCATTTGTATGTAGGGGACTTACTGTTTTTGGCATTATATACATGAAAGTGAAAGTGAAAGTGGCTCAGTTGTGTCAGACTCTTTGCGACTCCATGGACTATACATGTCCATGGAATTCTCCAGACCAGAATACTGGAGTGGGAAGCCTTTTCCTTCTCCAGGGGAATCTTCCCAACCCTGGGTTTGACCCAGGTTTGATATTGCATATACATTGCATTGCATTACATATACAGCTACTTAAAAAGATGAAAGAGAAAGTAAAAAATGTTGCTTGAAATAAAATATTAATTGATATTAATAAAATATGAATCAATAAATATTAATTGATTAATAGTAATATTATTAATATTAATTGACTATTATTATTAATGACATATGTTACTGTATGCTTCTGTGTCATGTAGAAATACTCTGTAAAAGCAATTTGTATCATTGCAGCTCATAAGCGTTTAATATACATTACTATGCATAAGTAGACTGTGTACCAAAATGCAGTTGTCAGTCCAAATCACTGCACTGAGATAAGCTGCCTTCATGTTCTTTGTAAAACTGTCATCAAGATATATTCTAACAAAGCTGCTTTGGAAAGGTAACTCCTGCCCAGAAGAAAATAATTGATGTGTTCGTAGGGGAAAAAAAAAACAACAACCCTACTCTGCATTCAAGAGCTATTGATATTAAAAGGTTTAATAAGTAGATTTATGTTATTATCTTTTTAGCAAACTAATCTATATATCCCAGAGACTAGTATATACATACATGTTACAACTGGTGTTTCCTTTGGCAATCATTCATTTGTTGTACTTAAGAGGACAGGAAACATTTTTTTCCTGTAGAAATTTACTTCCTTTGCCTCCATTTGATATTGAGTTTATTATATAGCCAGGTTTTCTGAAAAAAATTCTAAAATTTTCAACTTTGCAATGCATATGTTTTCTTAAATAATTTACTGAGCATAAACATAGAACTTCTATCCATAAAGTACAACATGGGCTGAAAATACCCACTGAGTCTGTGGTAACAGAAATAAATTTCTTCCCTACTTTGTCAGTTCCACATTTTAAATATTGTATAGTTATGAATTTCTCACGAGTAAGGATATCTATGCGTTCATCTTAAATCCCTACACTTTGGAAGTTCTCTGGTCCCAGTGGTTAATACGTCTTGCTTCTACTCCAGGGAATGAAGTCTGATCTCTGGTCCCAGGAACTAAGATCCCTCCCATGCCTGAGGCATGGAACAATTAAGTCCTTAAAGCCCTTTTGAATTGCAGGCTATTTACATAATTTGCATATGTACTCACAGGCAGAAATACTATCAAAGAAGTGGGAAACTCAAAAACTCAGGTGCCTTTTTATTCATTCACTCATTAATCTTATATTTCCTAAATACCTTGTAAGTGCAGGTGTCACTAGTGGTAAAGAATCCACCTGCCATTGCAGGAGACAGAAGAGATGTGAATTCTATCCCTGGGTCTGGAAGATCCCTTGGGGAGGGCATGGCAACCCCCTCCAGTATTCTTGCCTGGAGAATCCCATGGACTGAGGAGCCTGGTGGCTATAGCCCACAAGGTCACAAAGAGTCGGACATGACTGAGCAACTCAGCATTCATGCATAGTAAGTGCCCAACATTACATTAGATACTTAATTCAGCCAAATATTTACCACACTATCTCATTTTTGTTCAGTACTCTAATGCACTGATTTTTTTTAAAGTTTCATTAAATAGAACCAAAGTGGTTATCATTCTCTTAATAAGTGCTTCCAATACCACATTTCAAATATTTTAATATTATTTTATTTCCCATAACATAGAATAATTATGCTATAAGAGGACAGCATTGATTATCTCTCTTCCTCCAGTTTTACTTCTAGTCATCTTTCAGAATGAGCATGTAAAGTCAAATTTTATTCTAAAGACTGATTTGTTTTACTGGCCTTTGCTTTAGCTTGGATATTTTCTTATCCCAGGAAGATGAATATATTTAATATACTTTAAATTGCATCATATTTTATGAGCTCTCAAGGGATCCACTGTTACACGAACCAAGCATTATAGTATAATTATTGCTTCAAATATTGCAAATGATTATGACTACTTAAATATGCATATAATACATTTATCAGTGAAAACATCTCAATGAGTTACTTTATAGTCCCTCTTGAAAGTGCCTGTTTCCTCTGAAGAAGTTTTAAGAAGGATCAACTATCACAGCAATTCAGAACATGATTTAGCTTTAATGTTTCATAGTGCAGTTGAGGGACATGCCAGCATCCTCCCACCCTCCAAGTGAGTGGGGCTGTTGGTTACAATAAGAAGGTGATGTATGTTTCCATGGGATGTGTTCTTCTGTCTTTGTATGTATATCCTCTTGTGGTGAAATGTTATTTTATTATTAATTTAGAATAGTTTCATAAAAAGACCATAATTTTTTAAAAAAGAATTTAAGCTGCCACTCCTCTCCTCATGAAAGCCACAATCTAATAACAAATTCTGCTAAATTCTAATTCATTAAATCTCCATAAGTTTAATTCTAATTGAACCAGTAATCTTAGCGCTTTGGCCACTTTACCAAGGGAAAAGTTCCCAGTATGTTATTCTTGAACCATGATTTGAAATTGTGAGGTAGTTGAAATAGGAAAAAGCAGTTCATAATAGTGGTGGCTAAAAGACAAAGAAGGGGAAAGCCCTCAAAAATGGAACAAAGGAAGGTCCAATGACCTGGAGTCAGGACCTCAGGTAAAACAAACAGCCCTCCTGGTTAGTACAATTTACACAGGGTAGACTCAGGGGGAGGAGGAAAAACGTATAGAAAGAGAAGCCAAAACTGAGCTTTTCTTTTCTCTTTATGTCTCTTGGGTTGGCCCACCCTGACATGTAGAGGATGTATTTTCCTTTACTTTCTAAATAAAACAGAGCTGTAACACTGGTCTGTCAGAGGAAATTATACTGGGCTGTAACACTGGTCCATCTGAGGGCTAGAACACTGGTCTGTCCGTTGCTTCAAATTTTTGTCATGACGAGACAGAACCAAGGAAATTACAAACTCCCCTGATGAAATGAAGTTTCACCAGTTGGTAGTTAGTCATATTCTATTTGTAAAACAAAAATAAACAAACACATGAAAAAGCAAAGAGAATATTTACATCACTTCCATGGTCTGAGAATGAGAGTAATTTATTGACAGCTGAGAGATCCTATATTAGTCTTTAGTACTGAATGCATCCAGGCTTAAAATCTACCATACATGCATGCTCAGTCACTCAGTTGTGTCCGATTCTTTGCGACACTTTGGACTGTAGCCTGCCAGGCTCCTCTGTCCTTGGGATTCTCCAGGCAAGAATACTGGAGTGGGTCGCCATCCCCTCTTCTAGGGTATCTTCCCCACCCAGCAATCAAACCCATATCTCCTGTGGCTACTGCATTGCCAGTGGATTCTTTACCCACTAAGCAAGTCCTAACAGTTCCCACCAAATAAAATATAACTCTCAGTTTCTAAGTTGTGACTATTTTTTTAGTCAACATGTGTCATGTTAGAGATTTTCCCTACTTACATTTCTGTGTTAACATGCTATTTCTTGTTAGGAATGATAGTAATGACAGTGTCATTTCTTTATAGAAATAATAGTGATAATAACTGATTTATTTGAAGCACTTATTTTGGTTAAATTAGTTGTTTACACCATGTCTTTTTTTTTTTGCTTTGCTATTTATTCATCTTTGAAATACAAAGGCCCAGGAACCATTGGTTGTGTTGGAGGCAAGTACATTGTCCCTCACAAATCTTTTAACAAAGACTTCTCAGCAGGATGGACCTTGCATTCTCACCTCATAAAGGATGAATTTAGTATCCAAAGCACATTAGGATACCTTTGCCATAGATGATGACTTTGTGATGTTCCTGTAGCTTTACAAAATTTGCAAAGTACTGTTAATTAGTTTTCCTTCGAAGTATTCCTGCAGGGAAGGGTGGAGCAATAAATGTCTCTGCTTTCTTTCTTTTTTTTTTTTTTAATTTTTATTTTTACTTTATTTTACTTTACAACACTGTATTGGTTTTGCCATACATTGACATGAATCCACCACGGGTGTACATGCGTTCCCAAACATGAACCCCCCTCCCACTTCCCTCCCCATAACATCTCTCTGGGTCATCCCCATGCACCAGCCCCAAGCATGCTGTATCCTGCGTCGGACATAGACTGGTGATTCGATTCTTACATGATAGTATACATGTTACAATGCCATTCTCCCAAATCATCCCACCCTCTCCCTCTCCCTCTGAGTCCAAAAGTCCGTTATACACATCTGTGTCTTTTTTGCTGTCTTGCATACAGGGTTGTCATTGCCATCTTTCTAAATTCCATATATATGTGTTAGTATACTGTATTGGTGTTTTTCTTTCTGTCTCTGCTTTCTTGAGAGTAATTTATGCATCAATCTCATGCAAAACAAAGCCTGTTGTTAAACTTGCTTTTGTGTTTACAAGTACAAGAACCTCTGAGTCCCTGATGGTCTAAAATGTTTGGATGATTCACACTTCTTTGAGTTTGGCTCCTTTCAATAATTCTTCTTATAAATTTATAGAAGCCAGTGCCTAACGCAAAGGCTTTGTAACATATTGATGTCTACAATTTAAAAATAATTTCCTATCGTTTCCAGACAATTGCCCACAAATAACAAGCTATTCTGGGAAAACAAAGCAAAAGCAATAGAAATATAAGAAATGCCTTAAACATGGCAATAGCATTAGGAGCTTTCAAATGTCTTGCTTTATTTTTCTTTAGAGGTCAGGGAAGTCTCTTCCCTCACCTTTTATAAATTACATTTCCATATTCCCTCTGTATGTTTGTTTTCTTCACTTAAAAAGATGTAACAAGGAAATCCAGATCCAGCTGTTATTGAAAGAATTGAGCAACCATTCTTGCCTTAACTAGGTACTACCTACATACTCAGGAATCCATACAGGACTAGAAGTGGTGTTAGGATGTTTATGCATCAAACTGTTAAAAGTCAATAAAATATTCTGCTAAAAGTTAAGAACTTCTATATTCCTTTAAACAATCAAAATTACACAAGTTAAAATACCAAATAATTTTTATGCTTTTTTGCAAGACTGTATCCTTTTTGGCCTTTGAGAATCATGATGCCTGGAGTTGTAGGGATGCCAGAATCTGCCCAGCAATGAAATGACCACTTTAAGCCCGATTCATGGAGGTCCACTGACAGCTTGTGACAGGCAGCACCTACCCATAATGAACTAGAAAATTTCGATCCAAATGGGTCTGAACATTGTTGGCATCTGGTACAAAGATAGGCTTGGATCTTTACACCTCTTCCCTTCTCAATGTCTGACATGAATGCCAAGGCCAAAACAAAAAGTTTACAAAGTTTGCACATCAAAAGGAAAAAGAAAAAAATAGAAATCATTGGTAATAGAGTACCCTGTTTATTACCAGAGGGCCTTGACTCCCCATAAGAAACTTGAGAATATTGGAGAATAATCACAGTACTGATGAAATAAATTTCTAGGTCCAAGATGGATATATTCCTGCCTGGGGTTTCATGACAATACACCAAAACTCAGGTAACACTTGTATCACTATGAATGCTCTGTTTGACAATACATGCAGTACATCCAATAGCCAATTCTGGAATGCCAAGCCAACTCTATACCTGTTTTCTTGTTCATTCCCATGCCAAGAAAGTTTTAACTATATGGTCCTAGCCAATCACATGGTTCCTATATTTCTTTTGTTGATTATTTTTTATCCTATAAAAACTTCCTGTCTTCTGCCCCATTTTGCAGTTCTCCAAATAGAGAAAGCAATGGCAACCCATTCCAGTACTCTTGCCTGGAAAATCCCATGGACGCAGGAGCCTGGTAGGCTACAGTCCATGGGGTCTCAGAGTTGGACACGACTGAGTGACTTCACTTTCACTTTTCACTTTCATGCATTGGAGAAGGAAATGGCAACCCACTCCAGTATTCTTGCCTGGAGAATCCCAGGGACAGAGGAGCCTGATGGGCTGCCATCTATGGGGTTGCAGAGTCGAACACGACTGAAGCAGCTTAGCAGCAGCACCAGCAAATAAAGACCATCGACTTCATGAAATGTTAAATAAACTTTGTTTGTATTTTCTAAATTGCCTTATTAAATATTTTTTTTAATAGTGCCCAGTCTAGACAGGGAAAGTATCAGTATTACCTAGGAGCCATTAGAAAAGCAGGATTTCAGGTCACACCCCAAATATATTGAATCACAGTCTGCCTTTTAGCGAGGTTCTTTAGGTATTCTAGACTGAATGTTTATGTCCTCCCCCAAAAATATATGTTGAAACTGTTGTAGGAGTGTGTAATTTCTTCTGTTCTGTCTCACCGCAGCAAAAAGTTGAAGCAACGGACAGACCAGTGTCATAGCTGAGTTTTATTAGGAAAAACAAAGGATACCACACCCTCAAGGAGTGAGGGTGGGATGACAATGACCCAAAAGACAAAGAGAGGCCTCAATCCTTCTAGGCTTCCTCTTTTTATCCACGTCTCCTCCCACTGAGCCTGCTCCGTGTAAATTGGGCTAGCTTGGAGGGCTGTTTGTTTTATCTGAGGTCCTCACTCCAGTCCTCGGACCTTCCTTTGTTCTATTTTTGAGGGCTTTTCCCTTCTTTGTCTTTTAGCTGCCATTTTGGACCCCTTTTTCCTATTCTAACTACCTAACAAAACCATAATCCATCTCCAAAAGGGATGGCAATTAGAGATGGGGACTTTTGAAAGGTATTTGGGTCATGAGAATGAAACTTTCATGAATGGGACTGCTGTCATTATAAATGAGACTCTAGAGAGCTCTCTGGCCACGTGAGGACACGATAAGCCTAAGGGCAATGAGCCAAGAAGAGGTTCTCAATAGAAACCTATTATATCAGTGCCTTGATTTTGGATTTCCCAGCCTTCAGAACCGTAATAAGTAAATGTGTGTTGCTTAAGCCACCCAGTTTATGATATTTTTGTTAGAGCTGCCCAGATTGACTAAAACACTAGGTAATCAGTACATACAGTAAATTTTGAGATGAAAAGGTAAAGGACTACAGGAGATTTGACCTGAGATTCTCCCCTTTCTAGATGAAATACTTTGCACAACTAGTTTCAAATTAATGTTATTTACTTGAGTTTCCTTTATCTAAGGGAGTTGAAAAATTGTGAGAAAAAAAGTAATATTGTGGTTCATCAACTTTAATGTGTGGACATGTGTGCTATGCTTAGTCACTTAGTTGTGTCCCACCAGGCTCCTCTGTCCATGGGGATTCTCCAGGCAAGAATACTGTAGTGGGTTGCCATGCCCTCCTCTAGGGGATCTACCCAGGAATTGAACCCAGGTCTCCTGAATTGCAGGCAGATTCTTTCCCATCTGACCACCAGGGAGCCCCAAGAATACTGGGGTGAGTAGCCTATCTCTTCAGGGGAACTTCGCAACCCAGGAATCAAAGCTGCATCTCCTGCATTGCAGGTGGATTCTTTACCAGCTGAGCTACCAGGCCAAGCCCTAAATAAAGCCATATTATGTTATCATCAATGGATGTGGTAATGCAATCCATTGGCTTCCTCTACTTTGTATTGTTTGAATGTTTTACAAAACAACAACAACAAAAAATAACAAGTGCATTTGCATTTAAATAACAAATTTTATTCTACTGTGAAAATTTTGAAACCAACATTAAAACTAGTTAAATTAAAATTTGAATATTTCAAAATCACTCAGAGGTGACATCCTATATAATAAAAATTCTTATGCACCTTTAAAAAAATAAACCAAAACATATTAAAAACCATTTTAAAATAAATATATGCCAGATATTTACAGGAAAAAATGAGATTTTAACCGCTCCCCTCCAACACACACACAGATGCATAGTCCACATGCCCATGGAACTTGTTTCAAAATAACTGTTCCATCCTTAGTGGATGAAGAGAAATAAGAACATTGAGCAATTTTCTATTGTGTGTTCAAGTATAAAATGAAGATATTACCAAGGAACATTATTATAATTAGCCATAAACCCATAAATATGTTATTTTCTAGGAATGCTGGGTATGATGATTCTAATGGATTCCTTTCACATGATTCACTTCTTTGCTCTTGCCAAAAGAAACAGTCCTAAGAAGAGCTATTTTCAGTTAAATTTGATTAATAGCCTTTGCTTCTTTGTAAAACTGGAATTATAAGAGCACAGGTGAATACTTAAAAATGAAAAAGGAAAAGACAATGTGGTTTATACAATAAACTCTTAACAGAACTATTTAGACAAGGGAGTCTTTGGAAGTAAATAGGCAAAACAAAAATCCTCCAGAGTATGCATGTGCTATCCTACAGAGAATAAATCACCAAATTCCTAAGATGATAGATAATGCAGAATGTTTTAAAGAATTACACAGAAAAAAAGCACCCAGGAATATCTTGGGACCTGAATTATATGCAAAAATTTATGTAATAATTTGTTACAAGTAACTGATTTTAAGAAAAAAAAGATGACTAAGCACAAGCTTTTTGTTAATTAGCACTCAAACTTTTGGTTGAACCCTTTCATGATTCTCTTCTCTGTCAGTTAAAATACATTCATAATGTAGAGTTCCCACTGAGTTGGTTAAACTCTACAAATCTGGTTTATGTAGAGGTTCTCTGCAGGCAAGCAAAGAGAAAACTTACCCAATATATGTAAAAGGCACATAAACACCATATATTCTACATCTAGACAGTCACAATTAAAAGGAAAAAACTGTTCAAAGCTCCACAAAATTTATAGGTCACCAGTGTCAATGACTCATGCTGAATGAACTGTCATATCTTTAAAATGTATTTTTAAATGAATTAGAGAAATACTGCAAAAGAAAAAAATCAGATTACCTATTAATTGTTTTCTGTATTTCAGTTACTCTAATAAATGCTTTACACCCACAATCTCATATAATATTCACAAAACTTTTTTGGGTTTACACTCATAATCTTATACAATATTTACAAAACTTCTTTGGGTTAGCTACTATTTTTATCTCCATTTTACAAATCAGAAAAACAAAGCATTGAAAGATTACATCAGTAAACCAAATTCACATACTTCAATCTGGAAGAACGAGTTCAAATGAAACAAGATACCATGAACACAAATGCCTTTCACATATAAATATACCCAGTTAAATTTTATGTGGATGCTAAATTCTGAGCATTTCTGCATCTTTTTTCCACATGAATTTTTCTATAAAACATTTTTTTCAGAAAGCATAAGATTCTGTTTCCAAAAATATTTACTTTACTCTTTCTCTGTAACTACAATGATTGATTTCTCTGTGATACTTTCATTATCTAGAGAGAAGTTGTAGGCAAGTGCGTCATCTAAAAATGAACACAAAGAGGCCCTCAAAAGAGGAAACTGCTGGTCACTGATGATTGTTTTGAGATCATTTTTAAAATGATAATGAAAGCAGAGTTTGAGTTGCATAAATACTATAAAGTTATATAAAGTACTACAAAGTTGTACTATACTTTGGCAGAAAGTATAGTACATTTTTCAAGAAGCCTAGTGGCAATGACAGAAAGGCAGTGACTTAGGAGTCATAAGTTATGTCTATATTCAATATAAAGATTTTAACATTAAAAGAAAGAATGGACCATGCAAAAGATTAAGGAACTATCAAAAAGAATGTAATTGAAGGAGCATAAGACAGATAGCACAAATAGAGGAATACAGATGATGAACATAGGTACTGATTTTAGGCTTAGCAAATGGAAAGGGTGTTTCTTTGGAGATTGTATTTTTTTTTTTTTAAGTAGTAATGGGAGAAAACATCAGAATAACTGCCCTTTAGAAATTAATCAGAAAATGTTGTAGATGAGACAAATTTTTTTTTATATCTGAAGAACTCTGCAAACTTATTATAAAAGCAAACAACCCAGTTTGAAAGTAGGCTAAAGACTTGAAAAGATACTTCATCAGAGTGGATATGGGATGAACAATGAGCATATGAAAAATGCTCAATACGGTTAGCTATTAGGGAAATACAAAATAAAAGCATGATGGGATACCACTATACACCTACTGCTGCTGCTGCTGCTAAGCCGCTTCAGTCGTGTCAGACTCTGTGTGACCCCATAGACGGTAGCCTATCAGGCTCCCCCGTCCCTGGGATTCTCCAGGCAAGAACACTAGAACAGCTAAAAATTATCTGACAATACAAGTGTGATTGATGCTGTAGAATGACTGAAACTTTCATGCATTACCGATAGGAATGCAAAAAAAAAAAAAAAAAAAAAAGGATACACCTTTTTACTTTGGATAAGTTTGGCAGGTTTTTGTTTTAAGTTAAACATGCACTTACCATATGTCCTACCTGTTCTGGATATTTTACTGGATATTTACTGGATGTTCTGGAAAATATTGGATATTTTCCTCAGAGAAATTAAAAACAAAACAAAACTCATGCTTATTCAGAAATCTCTATGCAGAAATTTACAGCAATCCTATTTATAATCACCTAAACCAGAAACAACTCAAAAGTTCTTTAGCATATGAGACATAAGCAGTGGTATATCCACACAATGGAACATTATTCAGCAGTAAAAAGGCTGAAATGATTGATACATCCAGTAACTTGGATGAATTTCAAGGCATTGTGCTGAATGAAAGAAAACACCCTCAAGGTTACATAATCTGTGATTTCATTTATGTGATATTCTCAAAAAGCTATGGTGATACAGAATTGATGAAAGGTTGTCAAGGCTTAGGGATGGGAGAGGGCTTTCTATAAGGCATAGAACAAGTGAGCTTTGGGTGATGGAACTGTTCTATAATCTGATTAGTGAATATGTATTAAAGATCTTAAGACAGTAGAGTAAAAATGCAATTTTACTGAATAATAATTTGAGATATATGTTTCAGTGTTGGTCTAATGAAAGACTATAAAACAACATGAAAGATAATTTGCTTTGTAAAATGAAATAATTGGGATTATGCAGTTGCCTTATGGTTGCATAAGTTAAACATGGGGAAAACTGAAAACTCCCTTCTCAAGGACAAGAAAGGACTGGCAAAAAATCCTCAGCAATGTGCGCAAGCTAGAGAAAATTCCCTGCTACAAGAGCATCCAACAGGAAAATAGCAGTTTTTATGTTTTCCTCTTTTGTTGGGGATATTTTTCCTCTGTTACTTCCAAATTTTCAGTAAAAGTTCTGTTCTGCACAGAAGTTTCATGTTAGATTTACTTTGGTGAATACAGAAGAAATGGTCTCTGCCCGTTTGAGGCAGTAGAAGGAGCCACAACAAAGAACAGCAGCTGAAGGAAATGAGAAGGCAGGAGAGAATTGAGAATCCAAAGTAGTAGAGAAAGCACAGAAAGTTAAGCGATCATCCACAGTACTGTGATGGCTGTTGCATCTTCCATGAAAAGAGATTTATGTCTAATCATGGGAAAGGCTCGGGGGTTGGGAGACATTTAGGCTACACACATATAACTAGGAAATAGAATGTTGAGGTACCCTCTGAATAATGCCAATGGGAACTTCACAAACATAATCTCAGTTATCTGATATCTCCTTTATAAGAAGAAATTTTTGCATGAAGTCAAATATACCTTATTGAGATGGCATACTATTAGATCTGATTCTAGCAATCATATTACTTACTTTTACACAACTTTGCAACTATCACACTCACTATATTATCGTGTCGTATTAATTTAATAAAAATCAGGCATCTGGTAAGATATTGAAGATAGCACTGTTCCAAGTAACATCATGAATTGACTGTCTATCTACTGCGTTTGGATGGATTGTGACCTCTCAGGCACAGGCCTTCAGCCCCACAATGTATTATGAGCTTTTATGCCATCTTTAGGCATTTCACTGCAGCATCTCAAAGTCCACTATCAAAAAGGATGGTGTCATATATAGGTCATTAAGAGACAACATGGAAGTATGCTGGATTCTGAGAAGCTCTGTGACATGTGACTAGTACAGTCCTTTGATTCTACTACAAATTTGAATGAAAACAGACAGTGATTTATAGCATTTTGTTCTTATGATTATCCTGGCAAGAATATAGCTTTTTTGGCATTTACTGTACAGAACTAAAAAGCCTCTTATGAAAGTGAAAGAGGAGAGTGAAAAAGTTGGCTTAAAGCTCAACATTCACAAAACTAAGATCATGGCATCTGATCCCATCATTTCATGGGAAATAGATGGGGAAACAGTGGAAACAGTGTCAGACTTTATTTTGGGGGGCTCTAAAATAATTGCAGGGGGTGATTGCAGCCATGAAATTAAAAGACACTTCCTCCTTGGAAGGAAAGTTATGGACCAACCTAGACAGCATATTAAAAAGCAGAGACATTACTTTGCCAACAAGGGTTCATCTAGTCAAGGCTATGGTTTTTCCAGTGGTCATGTATGAATGTGAGAGTTGGACTGTGAAGAAAGCTGAGCACCAAAGAATTGATGCTTTTGAACTGTGGTGTTGGAGAAGACTCCTGAGAGTCCCCTGAACTGCAGGGAGGTCCAACCAGTCCATCCTAAAGGAGGTCAGTCCTGGGTGTTCATTGGAAGGAGTGATGCTGAAGCTGAAACTCCAATACTTTGGCCACATCATGTGAAGAGTTGACTCATCGGAAAAGACTCTGATGCTGGGAGGGATTGAGGGCAGAAGGAGAAAGGGATGACAGAGAATGAGATGGCTGGATGGCATCACTGACTCAATAGACATGAGTTTGAGTAGACTCTGGGAGTTGGTGATGGACAGGGAGGCTTGGCGTGCTGTGATTCATGGAGTGGCAAAGAGTTGGACACAACTGAGTGACTGAACTGAACTAAACTGTACTTTTACTCACTTATTTTGAATTATATGGGATTTCCTTGGTGGCTCAGTGGTTCGATCCTTGGGTCAGGAAGATCCCTTGGAGAAGGAAATGGCAACCCACTCCAGTGTTCTTGCCGGGGAAATCCCATGGACAAAGGAGCTTGGCGGGCTCCATGGAGTCGCAAAAGAGTCTGACACAACTGAGCAACTAAACAACAAACTATTTCTTTTTAAGTTAGAAAAACTGTCCTTGCCTCTCCTATAGAATAATTTCCTTAGAGCTCACCATACTACTTTGCTAGGACTGTCATAAAAAAAATACCACAGACTAGGATGACTTAAACCACAGAAATTAATCTTCCCACAGTTTGGAGGTCAGAAGTGCAAGCAGGATCAGGGTTGGTTTTTTAAGAAAGTGCTTTTCTTGGCGTGCAGCTGCCCCTTCTGGGTCCTCACATGGCTTCTTCCCTTAGCTCTTGAGGGAAAAGGGTACAAGTTGTAGTGCGTCTTTTTCTTCTGCTAAGGACACCAGTCCTGTGGGATCAGGATCCACCTCATCTAGCCTTACTTATCTCCCTAAGGACCTGGTCTCCAATACACTGAGGGGAAAGGCTTCAATACATGCCTTTTAGGGGTACACATTCTATCCATAACACTTGTATTGCTGAATCATTTTTTTCAAAGAAACTGGTTATTTCCCCCCACCCTTAATTGTTAAGATTAAGGAGCACATTAAAACTACTAGGGGTTGTTCTTAGCCATTCAGTGGCCTGAGCAGTGGGAGCTGCCCATGAGCCTTTGGTGGTAGACTGAGTACCACCATCTTTGTGTGTGTGTGTGTGAGCCACTCAGTGGTGCCTGACTCTTTTTGACCCCACGGACTGTAGCTCACCAGGCTCCTCTGTCCATGGGGATTCTCCAGGCAAGAATACTTCAGTGGGTTGCCATTTCCTTCTCCAGGGGATCTTCTTGACCCAGGGATAGAACCCAGTCTCCCGCATTACAGGCAGATTCTTTACCATTTGGGTCACCAGGGAAGCCCCATCACCATCTTTAGTAGGAAACTGTTGGATAGACACAGAGGACTCCTTTGTGTCTTTAGTCTGCAACCTCAGATTTGAGTGGTAGCAAACTCAGAAGCTGGACTGGTCCATTTGCCCTGACCTTCCTCCTTGGTCACAAGCCTTTTTAAACATCTCTTTACTATCCATGGAAGCAAATATCAGGCAAGACCTCTCAAGGTTGCTCAGGGGAACATGGTGCCATGTGTGTGCAGAACTTCCTAAGCCAGCATCCTGCACATCAGATCCATTGAGTGATTTCCCTTGCTCTTGCTCAGATCGCAACATCCACATAACAAAGAGGAGAGTCTGTTTTACACAGAGCAATAGCTGCCTGGATCCAGCTTAGTAAAGCTTCCAGGAGTGAAGCAGTCACTAGTAGGAGTGGCTCCAGACGCAGCAGCCAACTTCAGTACAACTCGCTAGCCAACATTCCTGGAGGGTAAGACTCTAATATCAGTTGTTCTCAATGGCAACAATGACACAGCTGCTGGAAGAAGCTTCTCCCAGGTTCTCTTCAGATTTATGATGTGGTTGCTGTTCAGTCTCTCTGTCGTGTCTGACTCTTTCCGATCCTAGGGACTGAAGCACACTGGCTTCCTTGTCCTTCACCACCTCCCAGAGTTGGCTCAAACTTATGTCCATTGAGCCAATGATGCCATCCAGCCATCTCATCCTCTCACTACCTTCTCCTTCTGCCCTCAGTCTTTCTCAGCATCAGGGTCTTTTCAAATGAGTTGGCTCTTCACATCAGGTGGCCAAAGTATTGGAGCATCAGCTTCAGCATTCAGTCTTTCCAATCAATATTCAGGGCTGATTTCCTTTAAGATTAATTAGATTGATCTCCTTGCTGACCAAGGGACTCTTAAGAGTCTTTTCAAGCACCACAGCTCAAAAACATCAGTTCTTTGGCACTCAGATTTCTTTATGGTCCAACTCTCACACTGGTACATGACTACCGGAAAAAACCATAGCTTTGACAATATGGACCTTTATCAGCAAAGTGATGTCCTTTCTTTTTAATACACTGTCTAGGTTTGTCATGGCTTTTCCAAAGAGCAAGTATCTTTTAATTTTATGGCTGCAGTCACTGTCCACAGTGATTTTGGAGCCCATGGAAATAAAGTCTGTATCTGTTTCTATTTTTACCCCATCTATGAAGTGATGGTACCAGATGTCATGATCTTAGGTCTTGGGAACTAAGTTTTTATGATGTGGATGCCATTGCTTTTCCTTTTGTAGATGTACTGTCCAATTTGGAAGTCCAGATTGGTGCCACCTGATGGGTTCCTGCTACAAGGAATTTGAGGACATATTCTTCCTTCATTTGTAGTATATCAAGGATTCTAGACACTGCAAAAATTTCCCGTTGAGTTAAGCTGGGATCCCAAAACAGTGCTGCATGGAACCCTCTCTCAGCAGCATTGAATGGCTTTTTTTGTTTGTTTGTTTAATCCATCATTCCTTGATTTCAAAGAGAAATTTGCAACATGGCAAAAATACACATTCTGAAGGATTCACTTCTTCCTCTATGTGACAGTTTCTTTTACTGAAGATGTGTCTCTGTTTCCTTGCTTCAGTGTAGTAACTATGTCCCAAAGGACTCTTGAATTGTCACCCACTGATTTAGGAAATTGCATGATCTGGTAGTCAAATGTAGCTCTCAGAGTTCCTGGATTGAATAGATTTGCTCTTTAATGGCTCTGATTAAGAATCTATAAAATGGCAAAACAAATGTGCACTATTCATCTCCGTGACATGAAGAGGGATGTGAGAAAAGATGTATTTTAGGGATGTGGTTTGAGTGTTTTGGCAGCACAATAAACACTGAGACATTCACACTGTTAGAGACAGGTGAAACATATACTATAAAGGAAAAAAAAAGAAGAAGAAGAAAGAAATCCCAATATATGTGTTACTTAATTAGTTGAAAATACTGTAACAGCTCATTGGGCAATTTTGTAATCAGATGAGCCCAAGGGACGAATATGATCAAGTTTAAAACAGTTCATTTTCTTTGAATGCAGCTGTATACAATGCCCCAGGAGATACTAGAAGTGATGAAACTACAGCGACTCTTTTAATAACATATTCAAACCCCCAAATCCATGAACAGAAACACATATTGTTATGCTTTGAAGGGTAATCATAGACCCTATGGAGCCCCTTCCAGAGCAAAAGCAAAGAAGCTGGAAACCTCCCACTAATGACCATCTTAATTGTGTGGCCTTCTTTAGGATGGTCTTTTGAAAGTATTTTTCATTTTTTCTTTGTATCTAAGTTCGTAGGGTTAAACTAATGCTGTGATTGCTGGAATTGTTATTTCTCCCCCAGTGATTTTATAGCCAACAAGGGAACATTTAGCACCCACTGATTCTTTGTGGAAAATAATCTATTTAGGGATACTTGCTTCAGTTAAATCTTTTTTTTTTTAATGCTTCATTCTTTTATTTTATTATGGAGAAATCTGCACCAAGGCAGAACTGGAGCTTCCGAAGAATTAACTTGCCTCCCTATTTATTCTTTTCTGGAAGTAATAGGCCTCTGTTGATAGTAGCCCAGATGGGTGCTAAGAAAGCAATTATGATTAAAAACATGATGGGAATTCAGAGAGCTGCAGGATGTCTGCAAGTATCAAGGACTCTTGTTAAGGGCTTAATCCCACATTCATTATATGGCTTCTTTTTAAGGATTGTCTATCAGTAATTTCTTGGTTATCAAAAACTTATATTTAATGCACCCTTTGTACAATACACAGACATAATGTGTCAGCTCTTTGAACAATATTTGATATATTTTGGTTAGACATAGAAAGATCTGACATTAACAATCTCCCTTTAACTGAAGAAAATTTACTTTGAAAGAACATGGTAAACAAATGAAGAAGGATGATTTTCCTCAGCAGTGTCTGGCATACACATTAGATGCAATTTTTTTTTCTCTTCCAATACTTCTTGCTAAAGCCAAGTATATTTCCCATAGAAAGGGGAGACAAACCTGAGGTAACTGTAATAGAACTAATTTTTTTTCAATTATATTTATATATATCTGTTTCTCTCCATATTTTTGAAAGGTAGAGATAAACAGTATCTTAAAGTAAAATTCAGAATTTAAAATGTAATCTGTACCTCAGAAAATATAGTTCCTTGGGGCCTATGTGGCCTTGTTTTATATTGTTTTCATTTCATAAGAAGTTGATGATAATTGTATCTTATTGATATCAGGAGGTATATTTAGCAAAATTAACAATTTTCTCAGCCTAGAGAATCTTTAGCACACTAAAAGACACTACAGGGAGCTGAGATCAGTGTTGGCCAATGAATTAATATGTTACTGGATTTGGGAGCATCAAAGAGGACCCTCCCTCGTGGGCGTTAGTACTTGGCAAGGATACAAGAAGAATCTGAAGTCCCACCTATGACAAAAACAAGTTTACTAAGGAAAGACTACCTCAGCGAGAGGTGGGCCAAGCAAGAAAGGTACTGGTGCTGGAATGATGAGGTACAGTGTTTTCAAGATACGGCTTTTACATATTCATCTAAGGGGCTTGGACTGACAATTTTGATTTGACAGTTGCAAGTTACCTAACAACAGGCTCTATTGAGCATGTCTTTCCCATAATTCGGTCTGTTATAATCAGATGTAGGTGTGTATGGAATGTTTATGAGCCCTTAATGGGCTCCTGGCTGCCTAAGGTCACTTGGGGACACAGCTGTGTATCAAGGACTCAGATACTGGAGTTGGAGAAGCCCCTATGGTTAGTTTGTATCCCATGTGTACCTAGGATGCAGGTTCCAGAGTTAGAAAAGTCTCTATTTTGTAGATAACTGTGAGCTCTCTTGGGCCCTGTTAGCCCCTGACTGGGGTGGGGTTTAGAGATCTGCTTGCATCCTTTTCCGCTAGGCTCAGGCCTAACTTTCTACCTAATAAATAGATGATCAGAAAATATACATTTGTACAGAGATCAATTAAGGATATATGAGGAAATGTAAAAGGACAAAGGAAGTAGCCTGGTAATTGTTGAGGGAAAAATTGAGCTTCTATAAATATTGTAGCTATTAAATAACTTTTCAGGACCAGAAGTACCTCAAAGCCCCAACTAATTCAGGGCAATGCCCAGTTATTAGCAAGGCATGAGCATCTAACAAGAGTTACTTATTGTAGGTAAGATATAAAATCACATATAAGTTCTGTTTTAGGAAAGATTAAATGTATACACAAACAAGAATAATTATAAAGCTTGATGACTGCTTAAAGTGAGGTAAAAAGTTCTATCAGAATTCAGAATAAACCATACAGCTGGAGCAATTGAAAGTTTAAACCAAGAGCTGAACTCTGTGATCAGCACAAATTGCATTGCAAGAGTCAGTTTGGGACATGTTCTCTTTTATTTGCTAGACATATACTGAAGGTGAATTTATAGGATGTGAAGAATTATATGATTCTTTATAGATCAGAAGGACAAAATAAGAACATTAGCAAAATATACCAGATGAAGGAAACTATATCATAATTAAGGACAAATTCTTTTCAAGAACAGAATGAAAACTTGTTACAGATAGAGTGTTTAGTGGGTGCAATTACATAGAATAATTTCGAAGATGTCATCTACTTCAGAGAGCCAGTACTGATCCAAGATAAAGAGGTATTCTGGAATGGGCTTTACCACTCACATGCAGTCGACAACATATTTATCTAGGATACAGGATATTGGGCTTCCATTACTTCTGCCACTAACTAGGTGAGTGGCCTTTAATAAGATATTTTCCCTCTCTTGTTCTCATATTTTCTCTGTTAAATGGTAGTTTGGGCAGGATGCATTCATTTTACAATTAGTTCCTATTTTGTTCTAGGTACCAACTTAACCCTACATACTGGTGAATAAAACAAAATTCCTCAAATTTTTTACTTATAGAATGCTAAGATTTTAAACACAAAAAATCATGATATAGCGGAAATACTGCAGTCTAGTCAGACCTTGGTGAGGACTTCAGATCTTCCTCTTAAGCTATGTGTGTTAACTTCATCAAGATTCTTAACTTTTGTTTCCTTTTGTAATCTGTCTATTGAGAATAATGGTGATAACTGCCAAGTGATGTTTGAGGTCGCTCTATATTCACATATGTAACATGCCTACTTCAGCGGCTGGTAGATAATGCTTACTAAATAGTTGCTGATGACTTTGTCACTTTCTAACTTTTACCCCTCCCTCTGATTATGTATTTCAGACTCTCAGGCATAGTCTTCTCAGTATTGGTTCATCCATTTCAGTTCATTTCAGTCGATCAGTCGTGTCCGATTCCTTGAGACCCCATGAATCGCAGCACGCCAGGCCTCCATGTCCATCACCAACTCCTGGTGTTCACTCAGACTCACATCCATGGAGTCAGTGATGCCATCCAGCCATCTCATCCTCTGTCGTCCCCTTCTCTACCTGTCTCCAACCCCTCCTAGCATCAGAGTCTTTTCCAATGATTCAATCTTTGCATGAGGTGGCAAAGTACTGGAGTTTCAGCTTCAGCATCATTCCTTCCAAAGAACACCCAGGGCTGATCTCCTTCAGAATGGACTGGTTGGATCTCCTTGCAGTCCAAGAGACTCTCAGGAGTCTTCTCCAACACCATCGTTCAAACACATCAATTATTTGGCGCTCAGCCTTCTTCACAGTCCAACTCTCACATCCATACATGACCGCTAGGAAAGCCATAGCCTTGACTAGATGGACCTTTGTTGACAAAGTAATGTCTCTGCTTCTGAATATGCTATCTAGGTTGGTCACAACTTTCCTTCCAAGGAGGAAGCATCTTTTAATTTCATGGCTGCAGTCACCATCTGCAGTGATTTTGGAGCCCCCAAAAATAAAGTCTGACACTGTTTCCACTGTTTCCCCATCTATTTGCCATGAAGTGATGGGACCAGATGCCATGATCTTTGTTTTCTGAATGTTGAGCTTTAAGCCAACTTTTTCACTCTCCTCTTTCACTTTCATCCAGAGGATTTTTAGTTCCTCTTCACTTTCTGCCATAAGGGTGGTATCATCTGCATATATGAGGTTATTGAATTTCTCCCGGCAATCTTGATTCCAGCTTGCGCTTCTTCCAGCCCAGAGTTTCTCATGATGTACTCTGCATATAAGTTAAATAAGCAGAGTGACAATATACAGCCTTGACATATTCCTTTTCCTATTTGGAACCAGCCCATTATTCCATGTCCAGTCCTAACTGTTGCTTCCTGACCTGCATGCAGGTTTCTCAAGAGGCAGGTCAGGTGCTGTGATATTCCCATCTCTCTCAAAATTTTCCACAGTTTATTGTGATCCACACAAAGGCTTTGGCATAGTCAATAAAGCAGAAATAGATGTTTTCTGGAACTCTCTTCCTTTATCCATGATCCAGTGGATGTTAGCAATTTGATATATGATTCCTCTGCCTTTTCTAAAACCAGCTTGAACATCTGGAAGTTCACGGTTCATGTATTGCTGAGGCCTGACTTTGAGAATTTTGAGCATTACTTTACTAGCATGTGAGATGAGTGCAATTGTGGAGTAGTTTGAGCATTCTTTGGCATTGCATTTCTTTGGAATTGGAATGAAAGCTGACCTTTTCCAGTCCTGTGGCCACTGCTGAGTTTTCCAAATTTGCTGGCATATTGAGTGCAGCACTTTCACAGCATCATCTTTCAGGATTTGAAATAGCTCCACTGGAATTCCATCACCTCCGCTAGCTTTGTTCATGGTGATGCTTTCTAAGGCACACTTGACTTCACATTCCAAGACGTCTGGCTCTAGGTGAGTAATCACACCATCATGATGATCTTGGTCGTGAAGATGTTTTTTGTACAGTTCTTCTGTGTATTCCTGCCGCCTCTTGTTAATATCTTCTGCTTCTGTTAGGTCCATACCATTTCTATCCTTTATCAAGCCCATCTTTGCATGAAATGTTCCCTTGGTATCTCTGATTTTCTTGAAGAGATCTCTAGTCTTTCCCATTCTGTTGTTTTCCTCTATTTCTTTGCATTGATCGCTGAGGAAGGCTTTCTTATCTCTTCTTGCTATTCTTTGGAACTCTGCATTCAGATGCTTATATCTTTCCTTTTCTCTTTGCTGTTTTGCGTCTCTTCTTTTCACAGCTATTTGTAAGGTCTCTCCAGACAGCCATTTTGCTTTTTTGCATTTCTTTTCCTTGGGGATGGTCTTGATCCCTGTCTCCTGTACAATGTGAGAAACCTCCCTCCATAGTTCATCAGGCAGTCTACCTATCAGATCTAGTCCCTTAAATCTATTTCTCACTTCCACTGTATAATCCTAAGGGATTTGATTTAGGTCATACCTGAATGGTCTAGTGGTTTTCCCTACTTTCTTCAATTTCAGTCTGAATTTGTCAATAAAGAGTTCATGATGTGAGCCACAGTCAGCTCCTGGTCTTGTTTTTGTTGAGTGTATAGAGCTTCTCCATCTTTGACTGCAAAGAATATAATCAATCTGATTTCGGTGTTGACCATCTGGTGATTTCCATGTGTAGAGTCTTCTCTTGTGTTGTTGGAAGAGGGTGTTTGCTATGACCAGTGCATTTTCTTGGCAAAACTCTAGTAGTCTTTGCTTCATTCGATATTCCAAGGCCAAATTTGCCTGTTACTCTAGGTGTTTCTTGACTTCCTACTTTTGCACTCCAGTCCCCTGTAATGAAAAGGACATCTTTTTTGGGTGTTAGTTCTAAAAGGTCTTGTAGGTCTTCATAGAACCATTCAACTTCAGCTTCTTCAGCATTACTGGTTGGGGCATAGACTTGGATTACTGTGATATTGAATTGTTTGCCTTGGAAATGAACAGAGATCATTCTGTCGTTTTTGAGATTGCATCCAAGTACTGCATTTCGGACTCTCTTGCTGACTATGTTGGCTACTCCATTTCTTCTAAGGGATTCCTGCCCACAGTAGTAGATATAATGGTCATCTGAATTAAATTCACCCATTCCAGTCCATTTTAGTTTGCTGATTTCTAGAATGTTGACATTCACTCTTGCCATCTCCTGTTTGATCACTTCCAATTTGCCTTGATTCATGGACCTAACATTCCAGGTTCCTATGCAATATTGCTCTTTACAGCATCAGACCTTGCTTCTATCACCAGTCACAGCCACACCTGGGCATTGTTTTTGCTTTGGCTCCATCCCCTCATTCTTTCTGTAGTTATTTCTACTCTGATCTCCAGTAGCATACTGGGCACCTACTGACCTGGGGAGTTCCTCTTTCAGTATCCTATCATTTTGCCTTTTCATACTGTTCATGGAGTTCTCAAGGCAAGAATATTGAAGTGGTTTGCCATTCCCTTCTCCAGTGGACCATATTCTGTCAGACCTTTCTACCATGACTGGCCCATCTTGGGTGGCCCCACAGGGCATGGCTTAGTTTCATTGAGTTAGACAAGGCTGTGGTCCTAGTGTGATTAGATTGACTAGTTTTCTGTGATTATGGTTTCAGTGTGCCTGCGCTCTGATGCCCTCTTGCAACATCTACTTGGGTTTCTCTTACCTTCTACGTGGCATACCTCTTCATGGCTGCTCCACCAAAGCGCGGCCACTGCTCCTTACCTTGGATGAGGGGTATCTTCTCATCGCCACCCCTCTGACCTTGAACGTGGAATAGCTCCTCTAGGCCCTCCTGCGCCCGCGCAGCCACCGCTCCTTGGACGTGGGGTTGCTCCTCCCGGTCGCCCCCCCTGACCTCGGACTTGGGGTAGCTCCCCTCAGCCGCTATGTGCGCCTTCGCAGCCACCCTTGCTATATTAAAGATAATTCCCTGATTGCCTCATGGCATTTCTGAGTACTATTTAGAGAGCCTGTACAAAGCAATTTTTTTGACACAAAATTTAAACTTGGGTCAATTGTTCCTGGCTTCTTTAAAACATGTGACAGAAGTTTGGAGTTCCTTTTCTCTCAACATAATGATTCTTACATTCTTTGTATATATATATATATATAACAATATATTTTTTATATATTTATATATAAATATATAAATATAGTTTACATATCCTCTTGAGAATGCAACACAAGTGTAGAAGTTAAGAGCCTGCTTCATAGAAAAATGTGCATACACATGGAACAGCACACAGTCTCAACTTGGTTCCAGGCCCCTTGGTCCCCTGAAGTCTTTCCATGAACCCCAGATGAAGAAGATATGATTTTTTTTTTTTTTTACTATAGAAGACTCAAATTTTAATTTGAAATTCATGAATTCCAACTGGTTATGGAGCTGAATATCATCCTTCACCATTGCTAATACCGCAAAGGGAAAACTTTGAATCAAGTAGATTTCACAGGGCAAGTGTGAATATTGATTTCAACCCTGCCACATAGCCTTCTGCACGCTGAGTGAAGAGACTATTCTGCCCACATTTCAAGGTGAGGTTCATCTACCCCAGTGATAAATACTGAAACCAAGGCACGTGGGATCCAGCTGTCCCAAACCACACTGTAGGCTGCTCCTTTAAGTGTCCAGGAAAGGAGTTAAATAATACTGTTACTTCAGCATGTGGTGATGATTCCCTTGTTGCCACAGAATTGAAACTAAAAGTTGTTTGAAGTTTTCAAATCTATGTCAAAAGGCAGATGATTCTGAAAGTCCTACAATTTTGAGTCTTTATAAGTGAAAATCCTTTAAAGTTTAGATCTAAGTGATAGTTTATTTTGTGTAAGTAAAAAATACTTAAAAAGTCTAAGCTTTATTAAAGTGAAAGTGTCATATTTTTTCTTTTTATGTAATGTATGAGCTCTACATCAGATTTTTATTTATTTAACATATTTATGGAATATCTTATCTAGATTGGTTTGTGTTCAATTGCCTATGACAGACTATTCCCACTAAATATAGTGCTTAATCTCTTTTAGATTCATTTTCAGAAGATATTATTATATTGTGGATATCATTTCCTAAATGATGTACTTATAAAATATCTAAAAATTTATTTTTAAATATAATAAGAAAATGTTTTAAGATATTATTATGTCATGTTTTGACTAATTTTTAATGAGATATTATTCCACTTCAAAGATATATTGTTTTAGCAATCTTATATTTCAAAACATGTTAAAAATTAACAGATTAGTTAAATTTTCTGTGAGAATTTAAAGTTTTGATTCCTGTTACATAAGAAGAAAACATAAAAATTGTCTTCCACATCACCCTCTATGGTAATTACTAAGAAATATTTCTAGGAATGGAGATATAATTTTTTTTACATTCTATTGAAAAATCCATGTAAAACCTCAAAAATAGTTACTTATTTAGTCTAGGTATAGTATTTAATGTCCCTGATGTTAGCAATCTTAAACTGTGTATTAAAAACATTAGTTCATGTAACACAGACAAATAATTCAATTTTTACTTTTGGTGAGCATCAGTTTGAATCTTCTAAACTTAAGTTCAGAATTAAGATTATTATACTGCACCAGAATTAAGTATATGCACTATTGACTTCCAAAATTAAATAAAAAAGGAAATTATTTCTTAATGTTCATCTTCTAATTCAGAAATATAAGCCTCAGAACTTATTTGATGCTCAAATGTCACTCTGCTTAAATGAAGATAAATGGTTCACACAACATATTCTCTGTAGACATTAGATCTTTGCTTTGAAAAAAATAACAGTTCACTGAAAGCACATGAGCAATTAAGTAAATGCATTACATGTATATATTTAATCCTGAAAACAACACTATGTGGGAAAAGATGTCGCCATTTTAAAAGTCTTCTGTAAATGTGTTATCATAACCTTAAATATATTTTAAATATAATTTATAATATATTAAAAATACCCATATCCATAATTTAAAAAATAAAAAAGAAAGAGAAAAAGATGAAGACAGTGAGACTCACTTTACCTTTTTGGGAAGGTAAATACTTCCTAAGACTGGCAGAATGGAGAAGTGAAGCTATGTTCTCTTTACTCCAAATTCTGAGCTCTTGCTCATATCCATTATAAACATCATATTAAATGTCTTCTCTAGTCCCACAAATTTTGAAATGTTGCAAAAACATTAAAAAATTGGTATCTTACTACAAAAAGGCATCATACCACTCTAGTGACAAGTATGTCTGTGGAACAAGACTGCCTGGATTAGATTCCTGACCCCACACTCAGTGCTTTAAATTAACCTCTCAGTTCTTCAGTTCCTAAACCTGCAAAATCAGCATCGTCATAATGCTAGTTTCATAGACATATTATGGGAATGAAATAAAACTAGATCAATGGACAATACATGGAAATTATTAATAAGGGCCTTGACATTCTCAGTCATTCAATAGGATCCAACTCTTTGCAACCCTGTGAACCCAGAGCCCACCAGGTTCCTCTGTCCATGGGAGTTTCCTGGCAAGAATACAAGAGTGAGTTGCCATTTCCTTCTCCAAGGGCCCTGGCAGATAATTGATATTCAGTATATGTTAACTGTTAACATGATTAAGTATTATTACTGAATATCTTTCCTTCACAGGTCATGTTGACCTATAAAGAATGCAAGATTTTTTTCAGATAAAAATCATTTTATGTTTTTCCATAACTCTCTAATACACCTGATTCTTGTTATAGAAACTAAATATATAGGTTTCCTTCCATCACCCTCCAAGGCAACAAACTATGTAATTTTTATCTGGACATGAGTATTTAATATTGAAAAATATTCTATTCTATGAAAACCCAGCCAAAGTCTAACATCTCTACAGAAAGAAAGAAAGGAAAAAGAAAAAAAAACTAAAGAAAAGAAACAAAGCCCTTGAAGCTGGACATTTACATTACCTCTAAGAGTGCAAATAATAATGCCTCCTTCACAGATTCCCTGCCAACACCTTTTCCTTTATACTGGGCGTACCAAGCTGTTTACCATATGGGTGTTATTTAGCCATTTCAATTGCCCAAGACCAAACTGAATGGCACCCACACAGACACAAATGTCCACACATTTTCTAATTTGAAATATTGAATAATAGTTAATACTATTCCGGATGAAAGACAAATGCTTTACCTTTTCATTTAATATTCTAATAGTATTTGCCAAAATACTTCTAAAGACTTTTTCTTAAACTATTCAAAATCTTTGGCTTTTCATCTTACCAGATTTTTTTTAGTTTTCAAGAAACAAATTTTCATCTATTCTGAGTCTTTTCTCGTAATGAATGGCTTCACATTTTAAGTTAATATTGCTCCTTGCTTTGTTATTTGTGTTATTGCAAAACACTGCTATAAATGACTAGCAGAATGAGCTGAAGACAATTTCCTAAGGAATAAGATTTGTTTTTTTAATGATATATGATCATGCCACTAGCTGCACCCCCCTCTATAATAGAGAAACTGTCTTACCTATATAGCCCATCAATTCATGTTTAGTAAACATAAATTTATTAAATAGTAATTTACTATAAACAATTATAGTAAACCATAATTTATACTCTAAACTGTCAACAAGGTAATAATAGTATAAAGTAAAAAAGTAATAGGAATAGATAATGAAAGAAAATATGGTTATTTCAAATGAATTAGTTTTGGCTGGAGAGGAGTCAGAGGGTTTCAACTCATTAGCCAACATTTTATCAAATTTTAAAGTAGAACATCTTTAAAAACCCATGGACTGTTAGACTAGGATAGAACCATATAATGCTTATATTTAATATCTCTTCCAATGCCCAAAATTATCTGTTTATATCTTCAGGTTATTCTATACTTTGTTCAACTGAATAGGGAAAAAAAAAAAAAAAACCTATGAACAAAGAGCAATAGAAATCCCTGTGTGATTTAGTCAAATCATTTTACCTGTTTGATCTTTGTTTGCACTTTTATAAAATAAAATAATTGAACTAGTAATCTCTGAGCACCTTCAAATTATTAGGTTTATGCCTTTCTACTTCTGACAGTGAAAAAATCACTATATTTTTTGATAATCCAAAGGAAAAAGCTCAAATTTTAAGAATATTCTTGACTCCCTATATCTTTTGTCCATTGGTTCACTATATGCCAGTGACCCAAGGAGCCACAGTTATTCACACGTCCTCAGGCCTGCTGGTATGCCATCCTCCCACCATATTTCTCTTTTCTAATCTAAGTAGAAATGAAATGTAATGCATTGATTTTAAAGATAACACATCAACTGTATTCAGTGAAATCTTGAGTTTTAAATGTTAAAAGTTTTGGCTTTGACATTCATCAGGGCTATATTCTGGTCCCCTAAGTGACCATTTATTTATTTAAGCATTTCATGACCTTCAAATATTTCACAGGGTCTTGTTACTCAATAACACACAACTGACCAGTGGTCCTCATTATGATTCCTTTTTATATTTTTCAGTGGCTTTGGAGAAAATCCATAATTTCTAATATTCACTGGTGAATGGATGACCTGACTTCAGCTCACTGGTTTTACTATTTCTCACCTCACAAGTTTTGGTCAAGCACAAAATTGCCTCTGTCTCTGAAACCAGAAGCTGCTGTTTCTTACTTAACTGCTTGAAGCTACTGCTTCTTCACCATCTGATTTGTCTTCATTCTTTTAAGCCAGCCTCCCAGAAAGCCTCCTTTTGCCTTTCTTAATGCCATTGGATGAAATTGGGACCCTGCTGTGACCCCATATCTTTCAATGTAAATATTGTCTCATTAAACTTACCACAGTGGTTTATAAATACTGCTTCTGTGATTCTTATTTCTCTTCTAGATTCTAAGCTATTGAGAGTAAGAACTCGTTTTCCTCATCTCTATATCCCTCAGGCTTAGAACAATTTTTGGCACATAGCAAGCTGTGTTAAGTGTAGGACATACACCTGAATTAGTCATAAATATCTATCAAATAGGGCAAATTGCCAGCATCTGATAGATATTTGATCCATCTGTGTAAGAAATATCATTGATCTGTGCAGGCTCTGTAACAGAGGCATTAAAACAATAAAAAATAGGCACTTATTTATATTGCCAGATAATCTGACACTTAACTCGAAGAAACATTGTGACACATGGCGGATGTTTATCATCATCATGTAGAATGTTCCAGTTTCAAAGAGCATCACAAGCGATGCAACTTGAAAGTGGGAGGAAAGCTGCACATCTTTGAAGCCCCCCCTGGGCTCTGTTCTTGGAAGGGGATGGAAAATGAAGGAGAAACTGTATAGAGGGCTGTGCACACTTGCCAGGGTAGCTGTGTTCAGCCACTCTCTACTCCTGCCAAAGTGGAGGTGGTACATGGAGCATGGTCTGCAAAACAGCAGATGAGGTTGGTTTGGTCCCCATGGAAACCAGATCTCCCATTGAGAAGTAAACATATTTGGTACTTTTGTAATCAGTACCAATCAAAAGTGAAAAACAATCCATTTTTATTGTACTCATATAGTCTTCAGAGAATAGATATTTGAAGTCAGATTCACCAGTGCATACTTCCATTTCTAACACAGACTTTATCAAGTTTTGGCTCTGACGTTTCTCACTTGACTTTGTGATTTAGCTTTACATAGAACTATTGGGAAGGAAATATAGTTAAATGACCAACATAGCTAAAATGGGTATTTAAGTATACAATTGTCCACTCCAGAACTTCACTTACATACAAACACGTCTCAGTATCACAAGTCTTCTGCAATGAAAATAATGATAAATGAATCTAAATAAGGAGGATCCTTGTCATAGGACACATGACATCACTTCAGTGAACCTTTAAAATGTGTGTTAAACTTCCAAGAATAGTGGAAAGTATTGTGTTTAATCCTAACATGTTTATTAGACAGTCTTTGTGTTGTGTTAGTTGCTCAGTCGTGTCCAAGTCTCTGTGATCCCATGGACTGTAGCCCGCCAGGCTCCTCTGTCCATGGGATTCTCCAGGCAAGAGTATTGGAGTAGACTGCCATTCTCTTCTCCAAGACAGTCTTTAAGAGCTGTTGAAAAAAATATTCAATCCTGTTCCTTGAAAGTTTCCCTCTGAACATTACATTTTCAGGTGAACTAATACTCTTTCTATTCTCATTAGTCAGAAGGCTTGGTTGATGTAAAGATAAGATACATGTCAGTGAATAGTATATATCTAGAAAATTCTATCTAATGTCCTGCCACAATAGGAATTTTATAACTTCTTATGTAATATGTAATAAACCTCACTCTAATTTTGGAGAACTAAAACTTTGCCTTCTTGATTATGTATTTGTGAAGCCATAGCACTGAGATACAAAATGAAATGTTAGTTCACTAACTAAACATTAGAGTCTAAGTGAAATTAAACACTTGGATATTCTAAATAATGGGATATTTGGCATATTATAAACAAAGAATACAGATTGTAGTCTCCCTCACTTTTAATATGCAACTTTCAGCATTGTTTAAGTAAAAGTAAAATAATAGGACAAGTCTCATAAATATGAACCCACCCTAATACATTTATATGTGAAGTCTACAAAATGCTATGTCTAAAACTTGGCAGATTTGTCTAATTAATCCCAACACACTTGCCAATCTTATATAAGATTGTTCTTTTTACATCATTTATAGAAATTGGCATGCATGTGTTTCTAATATCTCATAAACACTAAGAATTCTTGCTGCTGTCTATTTACTAGGTTTGGATACATTTTAAAGGGACATATTCCAATAAAATGTGCTGTTGTCATGGCTGATGATGATATTGTAGAAAATTTTATAATATTTTTATTGGAAATGTCAATAGAATTTTGTATCATGTTCCAATATAACATAAAGTTCAAATTTATTGCAACTATCTTAGCAAACTTAAAAAAAAGAAAAAACCAAGATTGAAAAAGCAACCATCTCACAGATAAGCACTTTCCATGTGTACATGCTGTTCTGGAACAGAGCATTTCAAAGATGGCCTATGAAAGCTGAGACAAGGACAAACCTCAGCTGCAGGGGTTTCTGACCTTGCTTATTACTAGGATTGAAGGGTCCAGAGGTAGGAGGGATTTTTTTTGTCAGCCTATTTGCCCAAGTTCTTTACAATTACTTTCTTAATACACCGCCCTGCTCCAGTACCTGACCACCTACGCAGGCTTCAGTCAAGTACCATGTTCCAATGTCCTCCTCTAACTCTGATCTTACTCCCTATCATAGTACATTCAGGCTGCTTTGGCAAATTACCATCGATTGAGTGGCTTATAAACAATAGAAATGTATACAACAAGGTACTACTGTATAGCACAAGGAGCTATATTCAATATCCTGAGATAAACCATAATGGAAAAGAACATAATAAAGATTATATATATGTCTATGACTAAGTCACTTTGCTGTACAGCAGAAGTTTACGCAACAGTATAAATCAACTATAGTTCAATAAATGTATATATATATTTTAAAGAAACTTATTTCTCACAGTTCTGAGGGCTGGGAAGTCAGAGTTCAAGGTGCTGGCAGATTCAACATCTGGTGAGAATTCACTTCCTGGTTCAAAGATGACTTTCTTTTTACTTTGTCATCACTTGGTGGAAGGTTTGAGTGAGCTCCCTGGGTTCTCTCTCATGAGTGCACTAATCCCACTCGTGAGGGCTCCACTCTCATTACCTAATTACCTCCCGAAAGCACCACCTACCAGTGTCATCCTATCAGGGATTAAGTTCAACCTGTGAATTATGTGGGGACATAAACATTCAGTTTATGCACTCCTTTACCTTGCTTCCTTTTGCATGTTCTACACACTTCAAGAAACACTTATTTTGCTGGAAAAGGGCATAATAAAATTAATATACAAATACCATTATCATAGAACCCCAATAATTAATTTGCCATTTAATTCAATGACCTTTCCAATTACAGACTGTCACCATACAACAATATCAAATAAATGGTTCCCCAATACAGGTGTTTTCTACATTTGGCAAAAAATTAAAACTCATTTCCAAAATGAGGTCAGACCTGAAAAGTTATTTCTTCTCAACTAGCCAAAAATTTGGTTGCTATGAGTCTTAGAATCAAATTCAATTACATATACTCTATGACTTAAATCGTTTGGGGATTTTTGTTGTTGTTTAACCACTTCACAGTCCCTATCTTCTATCATTTATTATATTGGTTAATGTCCAGTGAGGAGACAGAAACTCACCAGAGATTCTAACACAGATAATATAAAAAATTGTTAATGGATTTAAAGTTGATTAAGATACAAAGGCAAAAATGGAGCACTAGGTTATTGCAGTGGGAGCAACTGGAGGAAACAGCAACCACATGTAGGGCTAGAAAATAAACAGAAGACAGTGGAATTATTAAAACTGAGATGCTTTGATGATGGGCCTCTGAGCTGGCGCTGGTTCTTAGCCCAGAAAAGGGACTTTCAGTTCAGTTCAGTTCATTTCAGTCGCTCAGTTGTGTCCGACTCTCTGCGACCCCATGAATCGCAGCATGCCAGGCCTCCCTGTTCATCACCAGCTCCCGGAGTTCACTCAAACTCACGTCCATCGAGTCAGTGATGCCATCCAGCCATCTCATCCGCTGTCATCCCCTTCTCCTCCTGCCCCCAATCCCTCCCAGCATCAGAGTCTTTTCCAATGAGTCAACTCTTCAAATGAGGTGGCCAAAGTACTGGAGTTTCAGCTTCAGCATCATTACTACCAAAGAAATCCCAGGGCTGATCTCCTTCAGAATGGACTGGTTGGCTCTCCTTGCAGTCCAAGGGACTCTCAAGAGTCTTTTCCAACACCACAGTTCATACGCATCAGTTCTTTTGTGCTCAGCTTTCTTCAGGGTCCAACTCTCACATCCATACATGACCACTGGAAAAATCATAGCCTTGACTAGATGGACCTTTGTTAGTGGCTGGAATTCAGATCTCTGTGGAAGGGGACGAGCCCACAAGTTTTGATGTTTCTAAAGAGGTGCAGAGGAGGCTGCTTCTAAAAGTATTCAAAAAAACTGCAAACTAAATTCAGCTGGTGTGATTGGAACCAACTATCACCTTCGTATCTGGAGAAGGCAATGGCACCCCACTCCAGTACTCTTGCCTGGAAAATCCCATGGACAGAGGAGCCTGGTGGGCTGCAGTCCATGGTGTCACTAAGAGTCGGACAAGACTGAGAAACTTCACTTTCACTTTTCATTTTCATGCATTGGAGAAGGAAATGGCAGCCCACTCCAGTGTTCTTGCCTGGAGAATCCCAGGGACGGGGGAGCCTGGTGGGCTGCCGTCTGTGGGGTCGCACAGAGTCGGACATGACTGACGTGACTTAGCGGCAGCAGCAGCAGCATCCCAATCAGAGGTTAAAAGGCAGCCAGCTGCCCACCCAAAAATGTGGTTTGTGGTGTCCCAGCCCAAACATTAATGAAGATGTATATGGCGGTAGGTGTTGAACTGGGAGACAATTACTAAACAACGGACGCACTTATTTCACTGAACTTTAAGTTATTTGTGTGGATACGTGTCTCTTCAGCCTAAATATTCCTCCTTGAAAGCAGGAAATATATTTGTATCCATCCCATTATCTGGCATAGTATTTGATACAATGTTGTTGCTGTTGTTGTTCAATACCTAAGTCTTGTCTTGAATCTTTGTGACCTCATGGACTGTAGCCCATGAGGCTCCTCTATCCTCTACTATCTCCCAGAATTTGCTCAAATAGTTGCTGTTAAAAAAGTATATAGTTAATATACAATAGCCTATGCTTATCTATATTTAATATTATTCTATTAGAAACAACAATTATTCTGGTTTTAGAATTTTAATTTAATCTCCCTCCCCCCAAAATGATGGGTCTATTAGTTATCATTTCCAGCTTAGTGGTAATCAGCAGATTTAATAGGTATTACCTATTTGCATAAGAAATTGATGTGAAATATACTGTCAGTCCTCTCACTTAAGAGGACATAAAGATCACCTGGATTAAAAGATCAGCTAGTTAAACATAGGTTTACCACAGAGATTCTGATAGAGTAGGTCTTGTGTGGGACTTGAGAATTTGTGTTTCTAACAAGTTCACAGCTATACTGATGCTCATCCATGGACCACATTTTAATTTTATACTGCTTTAATACAAGGTTAGAATGTGGCAGCCTTTAAAAACTGCTTTACACTTTAGTTCAATAAAATATGTATTGAACACATTGTATGTATAAATTACCCTGTTGGGAACTGCAAAAAATCCAGAAATAATTAATATATGTTCTCTTAAGGAGTTTATAATTTAATAACTTAGTATAACACATAAAAACTTTGAATAGGGACTAAAAAGTGTAATTAAAGTTCTTTGGAACACACAGAGGAAGAAATAATAATGGATTTTTTTCATTTACTTTTTTTTTGTTTAAAATACTGCGGTTGATTTTGGGAAGTTGATTATAAATCATGCTTTACTCATTTTTATCTGTTCATAGTAGATGGATGATATGATGAGAATTTCCCACTGCATATCAGTATTATCTGGCTTTAAGTATTTCTTATGTACATCAATAATATCATCTTAATTGATCTCTTTACCAAAAAGATGTTAAGACCAATAATTAGGGATGTGCTATTGGCATATTTTTGAAAAAATTTGAAAAAAATTTAATTTTTAAAAATATAACATTATTCACATGTTTTGTTTATCATGATTTTTCTTTTTCTTCTCAAGAAAGAGAAAACAAATAGCTTTAAGATTAACTTAAATTGAAAGATATTTGGACAAATAATGTGGCATGTTGAAAAAAGTTTACAAAAATTTAACAGAATATAATATGGTACAAGCACTGTTTTATCTCAGTTTGAAATAATATGTAAAATGCTAGCAATCTGTACATCACAGAACAAGCATTCATATTCTTGTTTTTGGTGTGTGTGCTCAGTCACTCAATCATGTCCAGCTCTTTGTGACCTCACTGACTGTAGCCCACCAGGCTCCTCTGTCCATGGAATTTTCCAGGCAAGAGTACTGGAGCAGGTTGCCATTTACTTCTCCAGATGATCCTCCCAACCCAGGGATCGAACCCGAGTCTCTTGCGTCTCCCGCACTGGCAGGTGGATGCTTTATCACTGTGTCAATATATTGTACCCTTAATCTTTTATTTCCTATTATTTGTTAAAATGTTAAAGAGCATTGAACAGGCTAATATCATAATGTGAAGTCTTCCCATCTGAGAATTTATTGTGGTTGAAATATGGCAAAAACGGTTCTAGTACTTCACAACGCTAGATATGGTAATTCTAAGGTAGCAAGTAGCATCATCTAGATTCAGTCCAGATTATCATACAGTAAGTTAAACTTGTGTTCCCCTTAAAAATGACTCTGCATATTTGATAGTTATTTGGCAAAGCTATCTCCTTGACTCCTTCACCAAAACAGAATTACCTCACCAATAACAATGTCTTGGACATACTGTCCTTATGGACTGATCCTATCCTCTGGTTCTCATTGACTGTGGTGAAAGATAACTTAAAACAGATAAATGTATTCTGTGTGTCTGCACATGCATGTATGTTTCCCCGTCCTGATATCATGCTCCTCCTAGATATGCAGGCACACTTACACAACAGGATGTTCTCTATTCCTTTCATTACTTGGTATTTAAATGTCAACTGCAGTGGTTGACTTTCAACCTTGGGGTAGAAGGAGGCAGGTCCTGAGTCTGTATGATCCATCTAAGTCAGTATTTCTCAAGCTTGATAAAACACTGAAATTTCCTGGGAAACAGGGTCTCAATTTTTTTGGTAAAAATCTTCCCAGATGATTATAAAGCATAGTCAAGTTTGCAGCTTGTTATTTTAAAATTAAAAACGAGGTGTTTTGTTTTATCACCACATTCTTGCCACTTTCCCATCCAAATCTGTTTACCTGAATCCTGCCAATCTTTGATTAAGAGAGGCATTGAGTTCTTTCAGTTCAGTTCAGTTCAGTTCAGTTCAGTTCAGTCGCTCAGTCGTGTCCGATCCTTTGCAACCCCATGAGTTGCAGCACGCCAGGCCTCCCTGTCCATCACCAACTCCCGGAGTTCACCCAGACTCAAGTCCATCGAGTCAGTGATGCCATCCAGCCATCTCATCCTCTGTCGTCCCCTTCTCCTCCTGCCCCCAATCCCTCCCAGCATCAGAGTCTTTTCCAATGAGTCAGCTCTTCACATGAGGTGGCCAATTTAGTGATGGCAAAAAAGAGCTTATCCTTTATTCTATAACAGTGAGCATATTTGGGGGATGTTTTAATTCAAAGGAACAAATAATTGTTTGTGCCAACTCTATGTAAGACTGTGCTAGTTACCACTGGAAAAACAAAGATGAATTTGATGGAGCATTTGCAATCAAGGACCTTGAAATTTATGGAAAGAGAAACATATGCACAAAGATTTTTCATATTAGAAAAATTTTAAGGCAATTTTCACAACAATGGCTTCATATTTGAATCACCTGGAAGTTAAAAAAAAAACACTGATGGATAGTCCCACACCTAGAAATGTTGATATTAAATCTGAACTGCATCAGAAGTCTTTAAGTGTTTCTCCAGTCAGTAATTCTCCAAGGTTCCCAGCAAGAAAACAAAGTGCTACAACAATGGGGAAACTTAAGTTCTTTGAGGAAGAGGTAGCATTTAATATTGATAGAAACTAATCATCATGAGCTTACTATATACTCAAATCTTTACATGATTTAACTTAGCCATCACAATGACCCTTAAAACTGGGTCATAGAAAACGAAGTAAATGGAATCTTAGAAAACTTGAATATCTTACCCAAAGCCAACCATCTGGTGGAGCCCAAACTGGAACCCAGAGATTCTGACTTCAGGACTTCTCTCAAATGCTGTGTTATTCTTCCTAAAGAATGGGAATTTAGGAAGTAAATGAATGAAAAAACCCTTCAGTAACATTAACAGGAAAGGGCCCTGGAGCCAGCCTTGTTCCCCTTTGAATCTTGGCTCTCTCATAGCTTCCTTGGTGGCTCAGATGGTGAAGAGTTCACCAAAAATTCAGGAGACCTGGGTTCAATCCCTGGGTCGTGAAGATCCCCTGGAGAAGAGAATAGCAACCCATTCCAGCATTCTTGCCTGGAGAATTTCATGGAAATAGGAGCCTGGTGGGCTACAGTCCTCTGGGTCACAAAGAATCAGACATGACAGCAATTTTTACTTTCACACATTTTCGCATTCTCCAGGCATTATCAGTGACTAATCAGTTCCCTAGATTCTCCGTGACTCAGTTTCCTCTTATGTACAAGGGATAATAAGATCAATTGCTTGAGTTGTTGTGAGGATGCAATGAGTTACTACATTAATATTAGCAATCATAATTATTGTTTTGAGGAAAAGAAAAGCTACTGGAAAGCTGAAATGCCTGGCTGTGGAATGATTGAGGATCTGGTGTGTTAAATCATGAGGAATAGATTGGCCTATAGTTAGCATGACTGTAATTCTAGGTATGTATCTATTTTCTTATAATATTGATAGTGCCTGTTTTATCTTAAATGTGGGACAATAAGGAGAAGATCTATCTTAATGAAAACATACAGGCATAGTTCTTTTTATTGAGCTTCACGGTTATTGCGGTTTTTACACAAACAGGAGGTTTGTGGCAATCCTGCATTATCAGATGATAGCATTTTTTTAGCAATAAAGCATTTCAAAAATTAAGGTATGCTCATTGTTTTATTAAACATAATGCTACTGTACACAGTTGACTACAGTTCAGTTCAGTTCAGTCGTTCAGTCGTGTCCGACTCTTTGCGACCCCATGAATCACAGCATGCCAGGCCTGCCTGTCCATCACCGACTCCCAGATTTCACCCAAACTCACGTCCATCGAGTCAGTAATGCCATCCAGCCATCTCATCCTCTGTCGTCCCCTTCTTCTCCTGCCCCTAATCCCTCCCAGCATCAGAGTCTATTCCAATGAGACAACTCTGAGGTACACCTGTGTCATGCTGTAACAGACCAAGTGAAGGGTTTAGAGGGAGAACCATTCAGTTGGACTTTGAGTTAAGAAGTGCCATAATCAGAAAAAAATAAAATCTGTGCTTTATAAAGATAACTCCAGCAACAGCGTGTTGGATGGACAATTTCCAAATGCAAAGTGGTGTAAACACATGCTTTGAGAAATATAGTGGGCACTTGGGGACATAAACCAAGGGGAAAAGATTGAGAATGGGATGTATCCTAGGAAAACGGTATCTTTAATCTTTGAAGTCAGGGATCAAACCAGGAATTGTTTCATTATTAAGGCCATGTGTAGCTTGAAACACTCAAAAAGACCCAGCCTCAATAAGTTAGGCCAAATTGCCAGCGGTGTGTGGGTTTGGATTTTTCTCACTCCAGGAAATTATAACAATTCAGACCAGACTAGAAGACACAGGGTCATATCTCATCATTTATGGCCCATGGCCTGGGAATGGGGACTAGGTGGTCAAGCTCAACTCTGTAATATTGAAAAGGAGAAAGGAGATAGTGTGAACGGAGAAAGGAGACCAGAAAGAGAGGCGATTGCTATCAGACCTTATAAAAAAATTACTGCCATTCATTTGAACGAACAGGGGCGAGTGGCTCTTAGGGAACAGTAAGTCCCATTGTTTTCCTTACTTTGGTTATTTTCAAGTGGATAAGATACGTCAGCCCAAGATTCTTTTAAAAGAACATATCACCTCTCACATAACATTCCAGAAACATGGTAAATAACAAGTGTGACTGCAGAGTGAACCTATGACTGGAAATTAGAGCCAGAATTTCTGCATTCTTTGCAAGTACCCATAGTTCCTTTAATTATACTCAGGGTTTGTAAACAAGAAAGTGCTTCATAGACGTAGAGAATCCAAGAGGTAATCCAAAAAATTAAATAAATATATGGTCTGGCACCACCAAGCCAGATTAAAGCAACATTATTTACTAAAGAAGAGGAATATTTTGGAAAAATAGTAGCAAGGATGGAGTCACAAGCAAAATGCTACTTATTTGCGACTGAGGGAGAGATTGTCAACTTTGATAAATATAACAAAGATGAAGGAAATAAAATGGGGGAAATGACTTAACATTTTTAAATTACACTTTTAAGGGAAAAAAATATCTACATATCATCACATTGAGGAGAGTGAAAAAGATGGCTTAAAGCTCAACATTTAGAAAACTAAGATCATGGCATCTAGTCCCATCACTTCATGGCAAATAGATGGGGAAACAAGGGAAACAGTGTCAGACTTAATGTTTTGGGGCTCCAAAATCAATGCAGATGGTGACTGCAACCACGAAATTAAAAGATGCTTACTCCTTGGAAGGAAAGTTATGACCAACCTAGATAGCATATTAAAAAGCAGAGACGTTACTTTGCCAACAAAGGTCTGTCTAGTCAAGGCTATGGTTTTTCCAGTGGTCATGTATAGACGTGAGAGTTGGACTGTGAAGAAAGCTGAGCACTGAAGAATTGATGCTTTTGAACTCAAAAGCATCATCAATGCTTTTGACTCTCAAGAAGATTCTTGAGAGTCCCTTGGACTGCAAGGAGATCCAACCAGTCCATTCTAAAGGAGATCAGTCCTGGGTGTTCTTTGGAAGGAATGATGCTAAAGCTGAAACCAGTACTTTGGCCACCTCATGCGAAGGGTTGACTCACTGAAAAAGACTCTGATGCTGGAAGGGATTGGGGGCAGGAGGAGAAGTGGACGACAGAGGATGAGATGGCTGGATGGCATCACTGACTTGATGGACGTGAGTTTGAGTGAACTCCGGGTGTTGGTGATGGACAGGGAGGCCTGGCATGCTGCGATTCATGGGGTTGCAGAGTTGGACACGAATGAGCAACTGAACTGAACTGATCATCACATTTCTAAACTTTCCTTTGAGAGAGAGAGGAAAAAAAAATCCTAGAGTCCATTATTTTGATGATTACTGAAAATATTTTTTACATTTCTCTTCCATCTATTTCTGCCATTAAATATCTCCATCTTGTTTTGCTAATTCATGTTTGTCTAAATTTTTCAGTTTTACAGGCTCATTAGAATTGTTTTGCCTCTTACCCAGATTTCCATCTATGTAACTTTAAGAAATCTCTGATGCCAATATGAAACTCATAAAATTTGGTAGTGAATCAGACCAACAATTTAGGATGTAGTTTCAGGGAAAGTTCAGTTGTATTTAAAAACATCTGCAAAGTACTTTTTCTCTGGAGCATCCAGAAGGCACACATGAAGTTGATTGAGACTATTAGACATGAAATATTTCAATCAAATTTATCATTCCACCAGAAGTAATCATTTGTTCCACTTATTAGCAATTAACATGTGGCTTATCACATGATTCATTAGCACACTTCTGCTGGTATCCAATTTGCTTTCCCAGAATTCCTCTCACACTCCCTGGCAGGAAGTCACCATGGTGACATCTGTTTCTTGTAGAGCTATCAAGAATGATAAGCCACTTCTTGTGTTGCTTAAGTCATAGATTCTTTCCCCTTTTCTCCAACAGCTAATATGTTCTTTTTCTGCCATATGGAAAAGATAAATACCAGAACTTAAAATATCAGAATAAAAGAGAAATGAGAATGAAACTCTTTGAACATTGACCATGAAAGAAATACTTATGGAGTGTGTTCAAAGGTGTTGGACTCTTTGTGTTATTTTTATTAAATTAGTGACCACATCAAAAATATGTTGGCTAGCAAAAATTTTCCTTCAGTCAGTCTATTCAAATATTCAAATGGACACACACTGTTAAAACCATACAATTTTTTTCAGTTATTTATTGCTATGTCATAAACACCCAAAACTTAATATCTTGAAATTACATTTTGTTATTATCCTAATGAATCTGGGGCTTGACTGAGCTCACAGAGTGGTCTCAGATGAAGTCTTCTGTACCCTTGCAGTGAGATATCAGCAGGAGATATACTCATCTGCAGGCTCGACAGGACTGTATAGCCACAAGGGTTCACTCATGTGCCTGACAGTTGATGAAGCTTGTTGGCTCTAAGTGTAGCTGGTGTTATAAACTTTAACATCTTAAATCTACCTCTTCATGTGCCATGGGCTTCCCATGGCATGGTAGCTTGGTTTCAAGATGGAGTGTCCAAACAGCAAGTGTCCCATAATACCTAGGCAATAAGACACAAGTTTCCTGTGACCCAGATTCAGGAGTCATATGGCATCTCTTCTATGATGTTATATTCTAGGGTTCAAAAGTAAGTTACAGTGTCAGCTTAAGTTCAGGAGTCATATGGCATCTCTTCTAGATGTTATATTCTAGGGTTCAAAAGTAAGTTACAGTGTCAACTTAAGTTCAAGAGGAAGAGACCACCCAAGGGCCTGGATACATCAGGAGGCATGCCTCACTGAGGAGCCATCTTTGAAGATCAGTCACCAGACCTCAAACTAAGACTTTATATAAAAATTCAGAGAGAACCTCTGTGTAAAAAGAAAAAATTGAACTTAAAAAATTTATAGACTCAGGGCCTAAATTGGTATAGAATATCTATTCATTTAATGTCTCAGATTACCCTACTAGTACCGAAAGATCAATATATTGAGTTTCATCTTTATGACAGTACGTTCGCAAAAATATGTTTCATAAATCAGGTTTCAGACTACTCCCATTACTGAAATATTCATATTTTAGGTAAAAATTTTCCTCCTTTTTGAGTATTGATAATTTTAAATAATGATTGCTACCATTTATTTAGCATTAACAATGTTCCAAAGAGCTGTTACTTTTATAAAAACCTATAAAAAAAGTACAATTATTTCCTCACTTTATGGATATATCAATAGAGAGAGGCTCAGAGATTAAGTATTTACTAAGAACCACATAGCTAGTGAATGACAGAGCTACAATTTGACTTTAGGGAATATGGATCCAAAGTGAATGCTCTTAAATATAAGATCTGCTGTGAAGACCTGTGCTAAGACACAGCATCAGTTACTAGTAATGTGGTTGTGTTATCCTGCAATATTGAATCTAAATCTAGGGCAGGGTTTTGGCTAGTATTAATTTCCTACAGCCAAGGACCGCTAGAAAATACCTGGAGTTGAATAAGTTGGGTTTGTTTTACACCATAGCATGGAAGAACACACATCTTGGAAAGCTGTAGTATCTGCAAGAGAGTTTTAGAAATAGCTATTTCCAATTTGAGCTTTGGTTGGATGACTTTCAGGAGGGCTTAAGGAAGGGAGGATTTACCCAAGTCTAGATGCTGTCAGAATCCACAAGGGCTTCCTTCGTGGCTCAGCTGGTAAAGAATCTGCCTGCAATGAGGGAGAGTTGGGTTTGGTCCCTGAGTTGGGAAGATCCCCTGGAGAAGGGCAAGGCTACCTACTCCAGTATTCTGACGTGGAGAATTCCAGTGGGGTTACAAAGAGTCAGACACTACTGAGTGACTTTCACTTTCCTTCACTTACAAATGCTGTCAGAAAGTGAGTGCAAATCTATGATTGGCTATCTCAAAAAATTCTACCTATAAAAAGAAGAGAAGACTAGGGTGAGGATCAAGCTGTAACTAGTGAAGAATCAGCAGTCACTCAAGTTAATCATGAGAAGATGATTGATATTTCGTGGTTTACACAATGACCTTGTTTTCTGTTGGCACCTAGACAAAATTGTGCAATGGTCTTGCTTTTGTCTCATTTTATCATGGTCTCAGAGTGACCTCATCTGATCTTGGTATTCTTTGAATCTGTGTCCAGAAGAACAGAATGGCCTAGCTGTAAGCGCCAGGCCAGCTTTTAAGACACTGGGGCCTTGTTGCTCATGTCAGGCCAGTTTCTGGATATCAGGGACTGCTTTCAATATTTCTTAGTGGGTTGAATTTTTCAAGTGAATATAGTATGTTCTATTTCTTTTAGCACATTATTATTTTCTTTCAATACTTAAGATGTTGAATTAAATATCTAATAGACACTATATTTGCAACTTGTAATTTCTAGGTAATATTAATAAAATATTTTATTAAAGATCATTTTATTTTTAATTATAAATATAATTATTTATATTTTAAATGTGTTATTATTATATTTGGGGGAAATTTTTTCCCCTAAAAGCAAATCTCTAATGTTTTAAAAGACTTAATGGGGGAAAGCTTGATATACTGACAGACTGATTTTATATTAAGTATTTGTTTTAATTTTTATGTTAAACTGCTACTTTTACATTAGAATTGATCCTTGAATAACATGGGTTTGAACTCCATGGGTCCATTTATATAAGGATATTTTTCAGTAGTAAATACCACAGTACTATACTGGTCCGTGGTTAGTTAAATCTGTGACTATGGAACTGTGGATACTAAGGAATGGTGTGTAAGGTGGGTCAATTATAAATTATACTCAGATTTTCAACTGATTGGAGGATTGGAAACCTGCATTTCAGTTGAAAATCTGCATTGTTTGAGGGTCAACCCATAAACCCTGCATTGTTTGAGGGTCAAATGTAATTGCTTTTAGCATCGTTTTCTATACTATTTGTATTTTTAAAAAACAGGTATTTTGAATACAGATAAACTGAGAAGTCACTAGGATATATAAGATTCCTAGGAATCCTATGTTAAATGTTCATAATATACTGCAATTAAATTGACTTTTTTTTAAACACACTGAGCCATCTTGGATGACAGGGTTCAATGTCCTTAAGCTTTAAGGCAGAGTTCAAGAAAACAGATCTGATACCACTCACCAGTTGCTAAAATTCAGCATTCAGATTAAGGAGTGCTACAAGGTATTTCAGTAGAAAAAAAAAATTATTCTGAGTTCCTGGAGTACTAAATTTCATTTCTCTGACTACACAATACTATTTACCCTTCAAGATTCAGTTCTGTTTTCCACTCCTTTGCTTGAGATAGACGCTCATCCTTAACAGCTCCTAATATCCTGTTCATAATTTTGTCATAATTTTTGTCTCCTCCACCAGACTGTAGACACCTCAAGAAAGGAACCATTCATCCCCTCACCTTAGTGTCTAACACAATACTTGCCCTCTAATCGATACTCACAAAATGCCTATTGAATGAATAAATGAAAAATTGGATAAACAGTTATTTTTTAACTTTTATTTTCAGTTTGGATACACTGGCTTAAAATCAAATTTCTTTCTCAAAATTAACAAAGTTATAATACTATGACAAATGAAATTGCAATCTAACTCCATGACAGCATGCAATAAAAGTTTATTTTAAAAATAATTTTCTAACATACATGATCTAACAATCCTTCATGTGAAGTTGCATTTTTTTTCTGTTCCCAGAAGACAAAATGTTTTCTAAAGGCTGTTTTATTGTTTTGTTCTTGGAATTTGTTTCAGAAAATACAAAACAGGTGTGGATCATCTGTAGTCATTTAAAGAAACTAATGAAATTAATGAATCTTTAGTGTCTATTTCAAAAAACACATGCATATTCATTTCCTATGCAAATGAAACAGTATTGATATTTATAAATGCCATATTAAAAGTCTTTAAAATTAATATCATAACTTCAAAAAATGAACTTCAATGTCTAGAGTGCTAACAGAGGAACTAATAAAACAAACTTGTTAATTTATTGTTAATAAAATTAAGTTAACTTAATTATTAATTATTGTTAATTATTTTAACTTAATTACTAGTTATTATTGTTAATTATTGCTGTTAATAAAATTTCTAGATATTTATAGCTAGATATATCTCATTAAATAATGTTGCTATATACTGTTATTCAGGAAAAATTTATAATTTTCTTTTGAAGTCAGACTTTACAAAAACGTTTTCTCCATAAATTAGTAGGTGACAATTATGGAATTTATCTTGTTGTATTGATTCTTCCCATTGTTGAACTTAACTGGAAGACAACAGCAACAAATACTGCCAACCAGTCAATAACAATACCATACATTGTTATTCTAAATGGACTAATTTTTGCATCCCTTACAATCTCATGAAAGGGTATATGTAAAGAAGATCTTGTTGGACTCCCTAAATAGCTGAAGATAAATATAAGGAGAAGATATCCAGGAAAGAGTTATTTTCCTTTGTAAAAAGAGAAACTTAGAAATATTTTATTCATGCTTCCTGATAAATGTGTTGGATTGTTTCCATTCTGATATAATTAATTAAACCAATCATAGAAACTCAATGAAATACAATCTAATTCATTATTTAATTTAGAAATAGTTCAACAAATTTGTCACTTAAAATTAATTTATATAATAGTAATTTAAATATTTTAGTGATTAATAATTAACTACATTGGGTTAATTAACTAACAATAATTAATTACAGTGGGTAGCAAATGGCCACCCAGTCCAATTTTTTCTGTCTGGAAAATCCCAGGGACAGAGGACCCTGGCAGGCTACAGTCCATGGGATCACAAAGAGCTGGACATGACTGAAGCACACATATATCATATATATTCACAGACCTTTATGCTGAGGGGAAACAAAGTCCTAAAATGAAGATTAGAAATACGTGTTTTGACTTTGTCCATGTAGCTCTTTAGAGTCTCAATTAGAAAAATAGGTACTGTAGTAAATGCATCTTTTTTTTACTATAAATACATATGAGACATATGGCAAATCATTTGGAAATACTTTATGCCATTATAAAAAATTCACTGTTAATGGAGATCTAATAAAATTGGGACAAAATGGACACTCAAAACTGGAATATTAAAAATAATATTTCTTATATTAAAGCCATCCTTTTATTAAAAATTTCCATTGCTAAGCATATAAATATTTGAAGAATTTTATCCTATTTGTAAGGACAGGGAAGCCTGGCGTGCTGTAGTCCATGGGGTCACAAAGAGTCAGACATGACTGAGCAACTGAACAACAGCAAAGAAATATCCTATACATTATTAATATAGTGATTGACAGTTCATAGCCCAAACTCTAAGGATAATTGACTAAATACTGATGAAAGCATCGTTTATAATCTATATTGCTAGTAATTGATTGAAGGATTAAATATGACTGTAACTGACCTCTAGATCTGGCATACTAGTAATTCACCTTCATTAAATAATTTCTATGAGCTAGATAGATACTTCATGATAACTTAAATTCAGAGAAGTTAAGTAACTTGCACAACTAGTAAGTGGCAAAGTCAGGATGCAAGTCAGGATTCAAATCCAGGCACACTGGCTTTTATAACCACACCTGAACCTCTGTACTATCCCCACATAGGGCCTCTGGTAGTTCTCCTTTTATAAATAAGAAAACCAAAGTCCACTAGGTAAAATAAGTTGTACAAAGCCACATGGTAAATCTTTGTTGAGCCCAGAACAAAGCCCAGATAGTTTACTCCAAGTCCCAGACACTTTTCTATGACAAAATGCTCCTCACTTGCCCCACAGCCCCAGTTTCTCTTAAAACTGTAAATTTGCACTTCTTTTGTCCTACTCACCCCCTTCTCTTTCCAGGGGCCAGCCTATCTGCTCCATCCATAGTTTGGCTTCCTACATCATTCTAGAACTTTAGTTTGGGCCATTTGGCCAAACTGAAAGACCCTGAATTAGGTCAACATGAAAAGACAGCCACTTGCATTTTCAGACAAGATCGGGCACATTCAGGGTGGTATGGCCATAGACAGAGCCAGGTCCCTGCCTGCACTTTTCGGACAAAGGGATCTGACAAGAGCAAGGTAAATAATGAGGAGAGTGAGAAGTGTTAAAAATGTGCGAAACAAACAAAAGAGAATGGGAAATTAATCTGCAAAACAGAAAATACTTGGAAGAGAAATGTCGTGGTTCTGAATATTTTTAGGGCAATGTGCTGGCCATCTTCTAGTAACCCCTCCAGATCCATTGTCCACTTGGATTCACCCTGTGTCTGTGGTGACAGCTTCTATGTGTGCATGCTTAGTCATTCAGTCATTTCTGACTCTTTTGCAGCATCAGGAACTACATGAACTACAGCCTGCCAGGTTCTTCTGTCCATGAGATTCCCCAGGCAAGTATATGTAGTGGGTTGCCATTTCCTCCTGCCAGAGATATTCCTGACCCAGGGATAAAATCTGTGTCTCCTGCATTGGCAGGCAGATTCTTTACCCCTGAGCCACTTGGAAGCCTGACAACCTCAACGTCTTTATAGATCCCACCAACACATTCTCCTTCCTCTGGCAGTGTAAGTCACCTGCAGACTTTGAAGAGAAGGAGAGTGAGGTCAGATATTTATTCCCTAATTAGGCTTCTTTGATGGTTCAGATGGTGAAGACTCTGCCTACTGTGTAGGAGATATGGGTTCAATCCCTAGGTTGGGAAGAGTCCCTGGAGAAGAGAATGGCATCCCACTCCAGTATTCTTGCCTGGAGAATTCCATGGACAGAGGCGCCTGGAAGGCTTCAGTCCATAGGGTTGCAAAGAATCAGACATGACTGAGAAAGTAATACTTTCACTTTCACTTCCCGTTCCTATTAGGTCACTGTGGTTTGACCATGGAATTCCTCCAAAGATCTCCAATCTTCCTCGTTATACTGTCCTCCCTGAATTCCAAGAGCCACCTATCCCCTTTGTCCTTCAGACCTACCAGTGATTATGATTTTGTCAAATTCAGTTCAGTTCAGTTCAGTTGCTCAGTTGTGTCTGACTCTTTGTGACCCCATGGACTGCAGCATGTCAGTCCTCGTTGTCCATCACCAACTCCCAGAGTTTACTCAAACTCATGTCCTTTGAGTTGTGATGTCATCCAACCATCTCATCCTCTGTTGCCCCCTTCTCCTCCCACTTTCAAGCCTTCCCAGCATCAGGGTCTTTTTCAATGAGTCAGTTCTTCACATCAAGTGGTCAAAATATTGGAGTTTCAGCTTCAGCTTCAGTCCTTCCAATGAATATTCAGGACTGATTTCCTTTAGGATGGACTGGTTGGATCTCCTTGCTGTCCAAGGGACTCTCAAGAGTCTTCTCCAATACCACAGTTCAAAAGCATCAATTCTTTTGTGCTCAGCTTTCTTTATAGTCCAACTCTCACATCCATACATGACTATTGGAAAAACCATTGCTTTGACTAGACAGACCTTTGTTGGCAAAGTAAATTGTGAACCCCAAATTACAGCAGCTCTCTCAGTGGTATCCCCAAACCTCTGACTGATACAGGAGGTATGGAAGAAAAGAGAATTCATCATAAAATACCTCATTGGCAAGTGAGAATAGAGAACTGTATTTCATCTGAACATTATTGAGATGGATATTCTAAACGATTTCAATGTGGTATGTAGTTTGAGGAAGCAGTCATCTTTATCATTTGAAGATAAAAGTTATGCCATTAAGACTATTCAGTAAGGTGAAGACTTCTGAGAGGAAGCCCCAAACTCACAAGAAATCAAGTCAAGAATAAATTAAGAGTTGTTGTTTTCAGCGTAATGTACTAAGTGCCTTAGAGAGCATTACTCTTTAACAGCCATCCATTTAATAAAGCAGTTTTATTCTAATTTAGACTCAGCCATTGTATATTATGTTTAAAAAAGAAAGATCAAATATGAGAGACAAATAAGCTATTATTCAATAGCTTAAAGTCATGTTTGACTCTTTGCAACCCCATAGACTGCAGCATACCAGGTTTTCCTGTCCTTCACCATCTCTCAGAATCCACCCTAATTTATGTCCATTGAGTCAGTGGTCCCATCCAACCATCTCATCCTCTGTCACTCCCTCCTCCTCCTCTCCTCACTCTTTCCCAGAATCAGGGTCTTTTCTAATGAGTCAGCTCTTTGCATCAGGTGGCCAAAGTATTGGAGCTTCAGCTTCAGCATCACTCCAATGAATATGCCTTCCAATGTATATTCAGGGTTGATTTGCTTTAGGATTGACTGACTTGATCTCTTTGCTGTCCACAGGACTCTTAAGAGTCTTCTCCAGTATCATGATTTGAAAACATCAATTATTTGGTGCTCAGCCCTCTTAATAGTCCAACTCTCACATCTCTGCTTTTTAATATGCTATCTAGGTTTGTCATAGCTTTTTTTCCCAAGGAGCATTCCTGCCTGGGACATTTCATGGACAGAAGAGCCTTGTAGGCTGCAGCCCATGGGGTCACAAAGAGTTGGACCCAACTGTGCACATACACACATATACTAGGAACTTTGCTAAATATTCTTTTTCAAAAACATTTTTTGGTAAAATGCTTGAGGTTTAATCTATGTTGAGTAATATTCAACCTGTTTGGATGAAAAGTTCTGAGTTTTGACAAATGTATATAGTCATGCAACACCACTAAAATTATAGAATTGCTCATTCACACCAAATAATTCATTGTCCCCATTTGTAATCAATTCTCTCCCCAAAACCCTACCTCTAGACACTAGATAGCAATGACCATCTGATTTCTGTACCTGTTGATTTATAATTTTCCAGAATTTCATATAAATGGAGTTGCAACTTATATATCATTAGCCTTTTGTGTGTAAACTCTTTGCTTTAGCACAATGACTCTGAGAGTAATCCATATTGTTGCATGTATTAATATTTTGTTCCTTTTCTTGACGAGAAATATTCTATAATACCACAGGTTTTCCATTTACCTATTGAATTACTTTAGGGTCGCTTCCAGTTTTTATAATTATTAATAAAGCACTTGATTTAGGTAAGGTCTTTGTGATAATATATGGTTTCATTTCTCTTTGATAAATAAAATGGAACCATTGGGTCATATGATAAGTGCATGTTAGGCAATTACCAAACTATTTCCCTTATGCTAAGTGGTTTTAAGTATTGTCTCATTTAATCCCTAGAATACTAAATTCTTATTATCTCATTTAAACCTTAGGAAAGAAGAACTTTGGTTTACTTCCATTTCACAGATGAAAAAACTGAAGCTTAGAGAGATGAAGCGACTTAGCTGATGACTGTTATTAGCCTGGGAATACTCATACCACTTAGGAATCAGACTCCCTGATTCTAAATCCAGGCAAATTTAGTCGGGTTACCTAACCACACTAAGGCATAGTTTTCATTTGTAAAATTAGGACAGTCATTTTTAAGTGGATTAAATGAGCTAGCATGCTATGGCATTTAGAACAGTATCTGGCACATAGTAAGCACTCAATAAATGTTAGTTAATAACATTATCTGGACATACTGTCAATTCCAGTCCAAATCCCAAGTTGGCCTCTTGCCTGAAATTCTTTTAAGTTCAGTAAGATCTGTATCTCTGAATGTGTTTACTTATTTTCTTCCTTGTTCCAGCAGAGTTTAAAACGACATCTGTCAGTATTAGGGAGCTGAAGCTTACCTGAAGATAACAAATAATGAAATTTGGATTTTCAACTTTGGAGTTTTAAGATGCAGCTTCATAGCGGTAGAATAATCAACAGACACTTCAGGTATAATAGTATAGCCTGTAAAAAATATATCCCATCTGTATTTGTCAGCCCTTGCATTTTACTCACCCAGTTGTGTCCGATTCTTTGTGACCCCATGGACTGTAGCCTGCCAGGCTCCTCTGTCCATGGAATTTTCCAGGCAAGAATATTGGAGCTGGTTGCCATTTCCTTCTCCAGAGGATCTTCCCAACCAGTGATGTGACCAGTGTCTCCTGCACTGACAGGTTAATTCTTCACCACAGCACCATCTGGAAAAACACTGAATCTTCTCCATTTCTTTAGTTCTTATTTACAAAATAGTAAAGTAAGGCTTGGGAAGTTAGAACAAGTCAATAGCAAGCTTGGTGTTAAAGACAGAATCAGAATGATAGATTATTAGGTTATTTGTCTCCTTTTTACTTGCCAAACCAAATCAACCATACATACACACACATAAACCTATACCTATGTATATAATATATATGTGTATACAGGTGTGTGTATATGTATATATGTGTATATGTGTGTGTGTGAAGTTGGTTTGACATGTAACAAGTACATGTGTGTGTAAATCATATACATATATGCATATATATATAATAACATACTTGCATTTGGAGAAAGAATTCCATATTTAAATTAATTTTATTTTCCAGCTTTAGAGTTATGGACTCCTAATAACTCCTAAAGTGTTACAAAACAACTACATTAAATTTTCTTTGCTTTTCTCTTATTATTAATATATATCAAGGACTCTAAATCTACTCCAGAAAGGTAAAATTTAAAGGACAAAGGCCACAAATTTTAAATTGTATATTCTTCCTTATACTTAACTTTACATACTATAGAAATCATTTTGGTCAGTTTGAGACAATTTTTGATAGTTATCCTGAGTATTTATACAGTATAAGATAAATCCATTTTGTCAAGGGATGCACACACAAAAACCCTACTGTATTTAAAAGAATTCAATAAGCCACCTGAAAGAAACCATTACAAATGTGAACTATGCATATGAAAATAGGCTCAGATTTTTTTTCAGTGAAATTCTCATCATTTGGATTCACCTGCTGTTCAAGCCTATATTGTCTTGAAGAAAATTCAGCTTGGAGTGAAATTTAGAAAGGCAGAACAAAGCAAGCAAAGCCAAGTGATGAGAGCTGTCACTGGATCTGCCATGGGATAAAATTGGCAGGTTTTGCTTGGCTACGGCCACAGGTGGAACATAATTTTGATGGCTTTATCTACAATACTCTTGAGCCTTTTTTCCACATCATGGAAATCTGATTCAACTCAGTCTGACAGATGGCTATCTGATTTGTAGAAATATGGGGGCCCCTGTGTCTCAGGTCTGAAAGAGACAGGGCCACCAGACTTTCTGAAAACAGAGAGAGTCAGCAAGTTGTGACACAAGGATACTGTTGCTTGGTTTCCTCTTTCTGCCCCCAGGCATGCACTGCACAATCCATCATATGTGCATTGCCCCCTGCAGTTAATCCTGTTATCCTGGTTCAGCTTAAATAAGGATGGAAGAGCCAGATGAGCTGTAGCAACAAATTCTGGAATTACTTAATTGCATTTTAAATCATTCTGTAACATATGTGGAGGGACACAGTTCTGCAGCTTCACGGTCACTGCACTGAGCTGTAAGGGAGACCTGGCTCTGCCCTCCAGGATCATCTGGAAGAGTTGATATTCATGAAATGTTAGTTGAAAGTAACTTTTGAGATATTATTCAGAATTTGCAACTAGAAACATTCAGTTATGAATATCACAAAGTGCTATCATTTTCCTTCTTTCCTGTGGCTCCATTTTCTTATAAGTTATGTTATCCCTTTATATGTTTAGAAATGGAAGACCTACAAAGGCTGATTAGAGAGATATGACATCATGGGTAATGAATTAACAAGTTAATTTTTAGAACAAATCTGGCTGTAATTTTAGGACTGGAGATCTATACAAATGTGTGAGTACAAGGTTTCTTACAGGTTTTTCTCTTATCACCTACATGGCCATACATGATCCTACAGAAGAAAACCAACTGTGTGCTGAGCGGTTACTGAAGGGCTGGTAGTGCTTTTGCAGTGATGTGCTCTCTGCTTGGGATGTTCTTTTTCTGCAAATTCCAAGTTTTGGCCCAGGTTTCTGTTCAAAAATCACTTTATCAGACTTCCTTGCTACATCCGCTGCTGCTGCCTCACCTGCCATCCACCCTCTGTTTGAATATTAGGCACATTTTAATACCCAAAGAATCATACAGGTAGAAATAAGAAGCTCAGGTTTGGGGGTTGGCCCAGTACTGAAAGCATACCTGCATGTGCATTCTTGGTATCCTAAAGGTATTCTGTAAGGTAAAACTGGGATTTTGTTTTGTTGTTGTTTTTAAACAACCTATTTTTTACTCTCAGAGTAGTTCTATCATTCAGTTTAACCTTTAAGTAAAAATTTCTTTCTGCTGAACTCTTTGTACATAAACTCAGCATTATTAATTGACTTTGCTCTGTCATTTACTAGATTTTGCTTTAATACATTACCATATTTTTCCCCAGCCACCTGTTTTATAAGTTCTGGAAGTGTTTCCTTTTCTCAGCTTAAGACAGAAGTCAAAGTCTCATTTATTTAGGCAAACTTAAATGATGAAGTTTGATCAAAGACACTTCTTTTTATGTATTTGGTTAAATATAATGTGATGAGAGGGCACAACAGCATTAATTGTTTCATAAATCTTTTATAAGCAATGGCTTATGAAATCAAGGAGACCTCTAATCAAAATACAAAAACATTTCACTTCAGAAAGAAGTACAATCATTTCTGAGTAATCAGAGAGCAAAAAGTCTTCTCCAAAAAGTCAAGTAAAATAGTAAGCTAACAAAAAAGCCACAGAAGTAAGGTATGGGGGAGAGGGGGCAGTGGAAAGAATAGAAAGAACTGGTCATCAGTGAGAACTAGAAAGCTTGGTTCAGCTCAGTTCAGTCGCTCTGCTAAGTCATTTCAATCACGTCCAAATCTGTGTGACCCCATAGAAGGCAGCCCACCAGGCTCCTCCATCCCTGGGATACTCCAGGCAAGAAACTGGAGTGGTTGCCATTTCCTCCTCCAATGCATGAACGTGAAAAGTGAAAGTGAAGTCATGTCCAACTCTGAGACCCCATGGACCGTAGCCTACCAGGCTCCTCTGTCCAAGGGATTTTCCTGGCAAGAGTACTGGAGCGGGTTGCCATTTCCCTCTCCATCAGTCACTCAGTCATGTCCAACTCTTTCTGACCCCCATGGACTGCAGCATGCTAGGCTTCCCTGTCCATCACCACCTCCCAGAGCCTACTCAAACTAATGCCCATCACATCAGTGATGCCATCCAACCGTCTTATCTTTTGTCGTTCCCTTCTCCTCCCACCATCAATCTTTCCCAGCAGCAGGGTCTTTTCCAAAGAGTCAGTTCTTTGCATCAAGTGGCCAAAGTATTGGAGTTTCAACTTCAGCATCAGTCCTTCCAGTGAATATTCGGGACTGATTTCCTTTAGGAATAACTGGTTGGATCTCTTTCAAAGCTTGGGTAACTTACCTTTATTGAACTACTAATCCCGACCTTCCTCTAACCAGGAGGTCTGCAGGTAGGATGCTAGGAGCTACCCAGGCTTTAGTAAACACATCTGGGCATCCACCAAGTCTAAGAAGAATTAGAGCTGTAAACCTTTTTTTTTTTTTAATTAGAGGAAACTGGAGGAAAGGAAAAATAAAAAAATGAGAGTCAAGAAAGTGAAACCAGTGATTAGCCTAGTACACGAAATACATGAAATAAGATCCAGTGAATTTGATCTAGATGGGCCACAATTTTGCCTCTAAAATCTCTCTAGAATTTATTTTTGTGTGCGGTGTTAGAAAGTGATCTAGTTTCATTCTTTTACAAGTGGTTGACCAGTTTTCCCAGCACCACTTGTTAAAGAGATTGTCTTTACTCCATTGTATATTCTTGCCTCCTTTGTCAAAGATGAGGTGTCCATATGTGTGTGGATTTATCTCTGGGCTTTCTATTTTGTTCCATTGATCTATATGTCTGTCTTTGTGCCAGTACCATACTGTCTTGATGACTGTGGCTTTGTAGTAGAGCCTGAAGTCAGGCAAGTTGATTCCTCCAGTTCCATTCTTCTTTCTCAAGATTGCTTTGGCTATTCGAGGTTTTTTGTATTTCCGTACAAATCTTGAAATTATTTGTTCTAGTTCTGTGAAAAATGTGGCTGGTAGCTTGATAGGGATTGCATTGAATTTGTAAATTGCTTTGGGTAGTATACTCATGTTCACTATATTGATTCTTCCGATCCATGAACATGGTATATTTCTCCATCTATTAGTGTCCTCTTTGATTTCTTTCATCAGTGTTTTATAGTTTTCTATATATAGGTCTTTAGTTTCTTTAGGTAGATATATTCCTAAGTATTTTATTCTTTTCGTTGCAATGGTGAATGGAATTGTTTCCTTAATTTCTTTTTCTACTTTCTCATTATTCGTGTATAGGAATGCAAGGGATTTCTGTGTGTTGATTTTATATCCTGCAACTTTACTATATTCATTGATGAGCTCTAGTAATTTTCTGGTGGAGTCTTTAGGGTTTTCCATGTAGAGGATCATGTCATCTGCAAACAGTGAGAGTTTTACTTCTTCTTTTCCAATTTGGATTCCTTTTATTTCTTTTTCTGCTCTGATTGCCGTGGCCAAAACTTCCAGAACTATGTTGAATAGTAGCAGTGAAAGTGGACACCCTTGTCTTGTTCCTGACTTTAGGGGAAATGCTTTCAATTTTTCACCATTGAGGATAATGTTTGCTGTGGGTTTGTCATAGATAGCTTTTATTATGTTGAGGTATGTTCCTTCTATTCCTGCTTTCTGGAGAGTTTTTATCATAAATGGATGTTGAATTTTGTCAAAGGCCTTCTCTGCATCTATTGAGATAATCATATGGTTTTTATTTTTCAATTTGTTAATGTGGTGAATTACATTGATTGATTTGCGGATATTGAAGAATCCTTGCATCCCTGGGATAAAGCCCACTTGGTCATGGTGTATGATCTTTTTAATGTGTTGTTGGATTCTGATTGCTAGAATTTTGTTGAGGATTTTTGCATCTATGTTCATCAGTGATATTGGCCTGTAGTTTTCTTTTTTTGTGACATCTTTGTCAGGTTTTGGTATTAGGGTGATGGTGGCCTCATAGAATGAGTTTGGAAGTTTACCTTCCTCTGCAATTTTCTGGAAGAGTTTGAGGAGGATAGGTGTTAGCTCTTCTCTACATTTTTGGTAGAATTCAGCTGTGAAGCCGTCTGGACCTGGGCTTTTGTTTGCTGGAAGATTTCTGATTACAGTTTCAATTTCCGTGCTTGTGATGGGTCTGTTAAGATTTTCTATTTCTTCCTGGTTCAGTTTTGGAAAATTGTACTTTTCTAAGAATTTGTCCATTTCTTCCACGTTGTCCATTTTATTGGCATACAACTGCTGATAGTAGTCTCTTATGATCCTTTGTATTTCTGTGTTATCTGTTGTGATCTCTCCATTTTCATTTCTAATTTTAAACTCAAAATGGATTAAAGATCTAAATGTAAGACCAGAAGCTATACAACTCCTAGAGGAGAACATAGGCAAAACACTCTCCGACATAAATCACAGCAGGATCCTCTATGATCCACCTCCCAGAATTCTGGAAATAAAAGCAAAAATAAACAAATGGGATCTAATTAAAATTAAAAGCTTCTGCACAACAAAGGAAAATATAAGCAAGGTGAAAAGACAGCCTTCTGAATGGGAGAAAATAATAGCAAATGAAGCAACTGACAAACAACTGATCTCAAAAATATACAAGCAACTTATGCAGCTCAATTCCAGAAAAATAAACGACCCAATCAAAAAATGGGCCAAAGAACTAAATAGACATTTCTCCAAAGAACACATACGGATGGCTAACAGACACATGAAAAGATGCTGAACATCACTCATTATTAGAGAAATGAAAATCAAAACCACAATGAGGTACCACTTCACACCAGTCAGAATGGCTGTGATCCAAAAATCTGCAAGCAACAAATGCTGGAGAGGGTGTGGAGAAAAGGGAACCCTCCTACACTGTTGGTGGGAATGCAAACTAGTACAGCCACTATGGAGAACAGTGTGGAGATTCCTTAAAAAATTGCAAATGGAACTACCTTATGACCCAGCAATCCCACTGCTGGGCATACACACCGAGGAAACCAGAATTGAAAGAGACACATGTACCCCAATGTTCATCGCAGCCCTGTTTATAATAGCCAGGACATGGAAACAACCTAGATGTCCATCAGCAGATGAATGGATAAGAAAGCTGTGGTACATATACACAATGGAGTATTACTCAGCCGTTAGAAATAATTCATTTGAATCAGTTCTGATGAGATGGATGAAACTGGAGCAAATTATACAGAGTGAAGTAAGCCAGAAAGAAAAACACCAATATAGTATACTAACACATATATATGGAATTTAGGAAGATGGCAATGACGACCCTGTATGCAAGACAGGAAAAAAGACACAGATGTGTATAACGGACTTTTGGACTCAGAGGGAGAGGGAGAGGGTGGGATGATTTGGGAGAATGGCATTCTAACATGTATACTATCATGTAAGAATTGAATCGCCAGTCTATGTCTGACACAGGGTGCAGCATGCTTGGGGCTGGTGCATGGGGATGATCCAGAGAGATGTTGTGGGGAGGGAGGTGGGAGGGGGGTTCATGTTTGGGAACGCATGCAAGAATTAAAGATTTTAAAATTTAAAAAATAAAAAACTAAAACAAACAAACAAAAAAAATCTCTCTAGAAGCCACACAAAGTGGGAAACATAATCAATCATATGATTTAATGGTCCACAAGGTAAAAGCAAACTAGTTGTCAGTACTTTTTCAGGTATGAAGAAAAATGTTCCCCATAAATAGGACTTGGTGATATCACAAATAATATTCTCTCAAAAACAGACTTCACAATAAATATGTTTTAAAGGGATATTTCTTTTACTGTGCTAATGATGTGATGAATCATTATAATGAAATCTGCAATAATCAAAACAAGTGTCTTCCCTAGACAATTTAATACCATGAGATGAATGTACTAGAATAGTATTTTGTTCACAGAGCTTTCAGTAACATTGAGCAGTTCCACCTTAAAGTACATCCCTTGAGAAGTTTTAGATATTCCAGCCTGCTTGTTATGTGCACACCTTTATTATTTCACATTCAGTCACACTGAAAACAAATCCAACAATTACTTTTTAATGCCAAGGATACTAGTGAGGAAACATGCCTTATTAAACATACTTTTTGTAAAGTATTTTATTTGAACTTATAAAACAAACAGGATTTGCTTAAAAGCAACAAAACTAAAGATAAACCATTAACTGATTTTAATGAATAGTTAAAATTAACCTGACATAGAATTATAAGCATATCAGACAAGTATGAGTTTAGCTTTGGACAGTAAGCCAGCTTCACAAAAAGTGTCCATAAATATGGTCCAGCCGTAGATGACTCCATCAGCATGTCATTCCCGCTCCTGAAAAACTATCTTCTATTCTGCTTTTCTCTTGAATCTGTGTATGTGTCCCCAGAGAATTGAGAACCACTGTATTTACTCAGTATCTAGGTGGGGTCCTACAAGGGTCCTGTGGTTTGTGAGGTGAATCCAGGTAAGCTGTCTTTCCTCTTTCTACACTTTCATTCTCTTCTCTCCCCTTTGCTTTTACACTCTCTCTTTTCTGCAGCTGCACATTCTGGACAGAGTGGTACATTTCTTCCGAGACTGCTTCTCTCTTTGAGCTCTTTCCACGTATTTGGTCTGTCACACTGTTGTTGCTTGTCCTTGTCCTCCTGGGGACACCTGCCCTGCATCCATGCCTCACACTTTGTGAGCTGGTGCCCCAAGGGGCAAGTTTCAAGGTATTGCTCCCTCAGGGACTACCCAACCCCCATAGATTCCAACTCCCACATTCAGACTTCCTCATGCTTTGCATCATACTGCTAAGTCGCTTCAGTCGTGTCCGACTCTGTGCGACCCCATAGACAGCAGCCCTCCAGGCTCCCCCATCCCTGGGATTCTCCAGGCAAGAACACTGGAGTGGATTGCCATTTCCTTCTCCAATGCATGAAAGGAGGTTCTCAAACATGAGAATCTCAGTGTTGGTGGAATAAACCTCTGAATGCTTAGTGAAAGTCACTGAGAAGGCAACTGCCCTCTCGCTGGGAATCCAAACAGGCTGACACATGATAATTTGCTTCTCCATTCATTCGAAGTGCTCTTTTCACAGCTATGAGAGGAAAGCAAAGTGACTTTCTATCCCTGGGGCTGTGCAGATATCAGGAAAATTTTGATATTTAATATCAATTCAATGTGTGTTACAAGTGCATCTTTTTGGTTTTAAGATGTGAATTCTCAAAAGCAGAAGAGGGAGGGGACGCTTTCTAGGAAATTTTCTCAAGGCAGCATAGATTTATCACCCACCAGCCTAGAGAATGAATTAACATCAGTAACAGTATTCATAGGACATTCACACTCTTGGTCACCTGAGGATATTTCTCTGCCCAAATGGCCATGACAATAAATTTTATGATCTCAGAAACTTCTCTTCTAACAATATAGGTATAACAGTTTTAATTTTAAGAATTAGGCAGGCTTTGAAATAAATTTTCTCCAGCAGACAACATAAAAAAGCGCATTAATATGATATTCTCTCTTATATGTAAGAAAATATTGTTCTGTTGTTATACTAGCATTCATCACATATATTGGCATCCACTGCACAGAACATTTTATTGCTATATGCTGTCAGAAAGGCAAAAAGATTAAATCATTCTCTCCCATTATTTCAATTTTGAGCAGAGCTCTCATAAGGAATGTTACTTCTTTGAGAGTCAGTCAGGTATGTTGAGATAGTTCTTTCACATGTTTGGATCACATGAGCACTAATTAGTTTACTAAAAGCAATTCTATGAATTACTCTGATTTGGATGATTAATTGAAGCTCCCACAAGTAATTGACCCCTGGTGAACAGCTCACATGCTTGGAAGAACTGGATCCTCTACTCAGGGTAAGGATTATGAAACAATCCAGAGACATATAGCACTATTACACCATCAAAAAGTTGAGACCCATGTAAAAGTACAATTTAACCCATAATTTCCTTTGATAAACCATATTCACTATTATTAAAGTAAAAAAGCACAGGTAAAGGATGAACTTTACCAAAAAAAAAACCCAAATATATATATATATATATATATATATATATATATATATATGGTCAACAATTCTAACCCACATGATGCTTTTTCTTGTAAAATGCTTTATAAATACATATTTAATCCTTACAAACTGCTAAGATGCATCATTATTAACCCTAATTTAAAGATGGTGCTCAGTCATGTCCAACTGTTTGTGACCCTTTGGACTGTAGCCCACCAGGCTCTTCTGTCCGTGGGATTTTTCAGGCAAGAATACTAGAGTGACCTGCCATTTAATCCTTGAGAGGATCTTCCCAACAAAGGGATCAAACCAGCATCTCCTGCATTGCAGTCAGATTCTTTACCGTTGAACCATCAGGGAAGCCTCTTTTAAAGATTAGGTGAGCAAAACAGAAAGGCTGAGTAAATTGTCTATTAAATCATCCAGAGATACATTGCTAGTGAATGATAAAGGAAGATATGAATTTCGCAGTCTGGATCTAGAATGTGCGCTCTTACTTATTATACTTTCTTATTTAAAAACAGAAACCCATGCTACTCTTTTAACTTCTCCCACCCTCTTTTCCACAAGTCAGTTCTCTATATCTGCATCTCTACTCCTTCCCTGAAAATGCACTACTGTGTGTGAAATATATAGCTAATGAGAAGTCAACGTACACAGCACAGGGAGCTCAGTTCAGTGCTGTGATGACCTAGAGGGGTGAGATGAGGGAGGGTTGGGAGGAGGCTCACGATGGAGAGGATATGTGTATATTTATAGCTGATTCACACTGTTGTACAGCAGAAATCAATACAACATTGTAAAGCAATTATCCTCAAATTACCTGACCTGCCTCTTGAGAAACCTATATGCAGGTCAGGAAGCAACAGTTAGAACTGGATATGGAACAACAGATTGGTTCCAAATGGGCAAAGGAGTACATCAAGGCTGTATACTGTTACCCTGCTTATTTAACTTATATTCAGAGTACATCATGAGAAACACTGGGCTGGAAGAAGCACAAGCTGGAATCAAAATTGCCAGGAGAAATATCAATAACCTCAGATATGCAGATGACACCACCCTTATGGCAGAAAGTGAAGAGGAACTAAAAAGCCTCGTGATGAAAGTGAAAGAGGAGAATGAAAAAGTTGGCTTAAAGCTCAACATTCACAAAACTAAGATCATGGCAACTGGTCCTATCACTTCATGGCAAATAGATGGGGAAACAGTGGAAACAGTGTCAGACTTTATTTTTTGAGGCTCCAAAATCACTGAAGATGGTGATTGCAGCCTTGAAATTAAAAGACGCTTACTCCTTAGAAGGAAAGTTATGACCAACCTAGACAACATATTGAAAAGCAGAGATGTTATTTTGCCAACAAAAGTCTGTCTAGTCAAGGCTATGGTTTTTCCTGTGGTCGTGTATGGATGTGAGAGTTGGACTGTGAAGAAAGCTGAGCACCAAAGAATTGATGCTTTTGAACTGTGGTGTTGGAGAAGACTCTTGAGAGTCCCTTGGATTGCAAGGAGATCCAACCAGTCCATCCTAAAGGAGATCAGTCCTGGGTGTTCTTTGGAAGGAATGGCGCTAAAGCTGAAACTCCAGTACTTTGGCCACCTCATGCGAAGGGTTGACTCATTGGCAAAGACCCTGATGCTGGGAGGGATTGGGGGCAGGAGGAGAAGGGGACAACCGAGGATGAGATGGCTGGATGGCATCACTGACTCAATGGACGTGAGTTTGAGTGAACTCCGGGAGTTGATGATGGACAGGGAGGCCTGGCATGCTGCAATTCATGGGGTGGCCAAGAGTTGGACACGACTGAGCGACTGAACTGAACTGAACTGAAAAATAAATTTTAAAAATAGAAAAAGAAAAACAGAAAATCAAAAATACAACCTAATGGGCATAAACTGTACTTGATCCTGAACAAACAGTGGTTCTAATGTATTTTGATGTTCACAAAATGTGAGGTATCAGTCAGCAATAGCAGAAATACTTCAGTTTACTGAGCACTTATGAGTCGACTTATGAGTCAAGCATTTTGCCTACATCACTTCTTATAATAATCTTGCAAAGCAATTAGTTAATACACACATATATACAAATAGAGAACTTAGAGAAGACGAGTAACTTAAGCTTTTACAGGCAGTAAATCATGTCACTTGGATTTAAAGCCAGGTCTCTCTGGGTCCAAAGACTGCATACATCCTATGCTGGAATTCTCTCACTTGGATTAAAAGTATTTACCACTCTTAGGCTAGTGGTAAAGAATCTTCCTGCCAGTGTAGGAGATGCAAAAGCCACGAGTTTGATCCCTGGGTTGGGAAGATCCCTGGAGTAGGGAATGGCAACCCACTCCAGTATTCTTGCCTGGAAATTTTCATGGACAGAGGAGCCTTGCAGGCTACAGTTCATGGGGCCACAAAGAATGGGACATGACTGAGCAGCTAAGCAAATAGTCCATATAAGTCTTAGCAAAGTGCCACCAATATATGTTTGTCAAACACATTTGGAAATAAGCATGATGGAACAAGAAAGAAGAGAATGAAAAACAGGATGAAGATTTTAGTTTAAATTGCATTAACCTTTCATCAGCACGGACCAATGAATGGATAAATAGAAACTGACCCACCACTCTAATTTTAGCTAATGCCATATTTCTTTAAGAATAACTTCCAGATGCTGGCTTGGGTGTCCATTTTGTTATTTCTGGCAAAGAAAATTCTTTTGGATATTGCCAGCCTAAGAGAGCAGAATCTATTAATCAGTGCCAGCCATGATTTGTTCTTCCAGCATAAAAGCACAGGCCTTTTCTTTGGAATGCTTTTAGTTATATCCATCTTTTTCTCCATTTCTGCCTGCAAGGATGCACATTCATATTTCTACCGTGAACTGTGTCACGGTTTAGTGTTCATTTGTTAATTTAATGAATTAATTATCATGAATCAGTAAATGGTATACTCCTTAGGGAACATAATAGCCCTTATATGGCAATGGTTCTCAAACTTTGGTATCTATTAGAATTACCTGGAGCATTAAAATGAAACATACAGAGGCTAGGCTTATTGAAGCAACATAAGATCTGAGTCTTTGCACTTTTTCTAAGCTAACTGTTTGATTCTGATACCAAACAGTTTGAGAACCACTGTCCTGTGGTTCACGTCAGCCTTGCCTTTTTCTTGTTCTTCAGGCTAAGCCAATGAAGCTTCCCAGATTCAGGTCTCCTTTAGGTACCCAGTTTCTGAACTGAAACAGTAGTGTAGCAGAAATTGCCTTTATAGAGGCAAACGACTTCTAAGTTAGCCTCTGTGTCACAACTGCTTTCTTGTCATGCGCCCATGTCCCAGGCCTAAACTTAGGTTCTCATTTCCCTAGTGTTCCTGCAGTCTTCTGGGCATGGTGGCCCTTTTTCACAACGTTAGTTCTGTGACCAGAGTCACACATTGTTCTGGCCTGTACCCCTACCTGGGTCCTGAAATATATATCCACTGAAATCCACATCCAAATAATATCTCTAAAAGCTACTTAACCAACCTACTCTATTTATTTATTTTTTTCTCAACCAATCACTAGGTGGTGATAGCCTCCAATGATTCTTTCCTCCCCAACTAATACCATAGTGTAACTGCTTCATGCAGAGTAAAGGATGGACTCATCGATTCCCTTTTAGTGAATAGAAAATGGTAGAAGCAATGGAATGCCATTTCTGAGATGAAGTTATGAAAAGACAGTTGTTTCCCTCCTGTCAATGTTCCTCTCCCATTTCTGCCTCTTGGATTGTTGAAACTGGAAGCATACAACTGCCATGTCATGAGGCAGCCTGTGAAAAGTCTCACCTGGCAAGGGACCAACTTCCATAAGACAAATTGTTGGAAGCAATATTATAGGCCTTGTATGAGCACAAAAGTCCCATTGCACATTTTAAGTCAGGAGTCAGTGTTAACAGGCTCAGTGATGAAGGCTCACCCTTAGTTCTAGTTTTATGGAAGGACATGTCCAAAAGAACAAACCATAGGAGACGTACAGAAACTGCCTACAAAACCAACTGTTAGAAGAAATAAGATAAACCTTATGTGAGCATAAAAATCTATTGTATGTATCTGCTGAGGCCCCTTCTGGCTTGTTCTAAAATATATATAGCCAACTTCCTGATTTTATACAAAGATCTTCATTAGTTAAGGGCAAGGAACAGAGAATAAGAAGAGGGGAACACTGTCTTAGGAGTTATTGAAGTTCATTTGGCACTCATGTGTCTTGGAACAAGAGAGCAATGTTAAAACCGTGACCACACAGAAAAGGCTGTAGAATAAAAACAAAGTATAATATATTGGGAATTATAATAATTGAGCCACAAATTTAACAGAGCAGAAAAAGAAGTTCCAACATTGTGATGATATTGCACAGAACCCAACTTGTGGTTATTTCTAAAAAAATATCCTAACATTTTTCATATGTAATCAGCTTTTTAATCAAGTAATCTCTAAACACCCAAATCTTGCAATTTTTAGACTAACATATTTTAAATGCAATTTTTTTTTCTACTTCCTTATAGGCTTGCTTTATTTCTAAAATATCCTTTCCTAGCTTTCAGATATTTAAAAACTAAGAATCTTTTTTATATTAACAGCCAAAATTATATTTTTCTACATATAAAAGTTAAATATTATAAACATGCAATTTCCCATTTTGTAATTGAATCCCTTGTGTCTTCTAGAAAACAGAAAAAAATTAAGTCTTCTTCTACATTCTCCCCACTTATAAATATCAATGCTCTTCAAGCACTCATCTACTCCAATAATACGAACGTATCCAAAATGAAAATGGTAATAAAATCTTTCTGAGTCAGTGAACCACTTCAAGAAAGCAAATGGTATGGTATTGAAAGCTGTTTTAACTTATTTAATCCTCAAAAGCATGTGTAGTCCCCACAATCTTACCACTCTTAAAATCTGGTTTATAGACTCATAGTCTCTTCTGTAGTCATAAATTAGCTTTTACATACAAATGAGATAAGATTATAAATACTGTTTTGTAATTTTCTTTTATCTTCTGTAAAATGTTTATCTCCCATTTTCCCATGTCATTAAATATATAGCACTTTATTATCTGGATGTCTTATTATTTATTAAACCTATATCTTACTATTGAATATTTAATTTGCAATTTTTCAGTGCAATTAACTCCAGTAAAGAGTTGCAAAGCGTCAGACATGACTGAGCAACTGAACAAAAGCAACAATGGTTTTCCTAAGTGGGATAAAGAAGATAATTTCATATCATCCAAAGTGGTGGAGTAGAAGGACGTGCACTCATTTTCTCCTGTGAGAACTCCAAAGTTGCAACTAGCTGCTGAACCACCATTGACAGGAGAGCATTGGATCCCACCAAAAAAAGATACCCTGTGGCGAGGGCTAAGGAGAAGCCCCAACAAGACAGCAGCAGGGGCCAAATTGCATTTAGAAGCAAATCTCATACCCTCCAGAGACACTTGGAGGGTGCAAACAAAACCTTGTGTGAACCAGGACCCAGGCACCCCACAAGAGACTGATAATCCTGTCTGCATGTCTCCTGCGGAGGCATGGGTCAGCAGTGGGCTGCTGTGGGCACAGGGGCTCTGGCCATAGCAGACTGGGGGCGATGGCCCATGGCACAAGTCCTCTTGGAGGAGGTCACCATCAGCCCCACCACAGAGTGGCCGAGCAAAGAACCCACAGACCGCACAACAATTTGCCAGATCCCCAACCCAGGGATAAAGAAGAGCCTGAGAATCCTCAGGGAACTTGACTTTGAAGGCTAGTGGGATTTGATTATAGAACTTCCACAGGACTGGGGAAACACACTCCTGAAGGTCACAAACAAAATCTTGTACACACCAGGACCCAGGAGAAAGGAGGAGAGAAGTGACCCCATAAGAGACTCGGCCAGATTTGCCTGTGAGTGTCCAGGAGTCTCTGGCGGAGGCGTGGCTCAACAGTGGCCTGCCATGGGGTCAGGGGCACTGGGTACAACAGTCCTAGGAGCTGCAGCATGGTGGTGTAAGTTCTTTTAAAGGAGATTAATTACCATTACCCCTAGTGTAGTTTGGCCTTAAAATCTGGTTTATAGACTCATAGTCTCTTCTGTAGTCATAAATTGGCCTTAGGCCAAACTACTGGGAAGAAGCACAGCCCCACCCATCAGCAGAAAACAGGATTAAAGATTTACTGAGCATGTCCCCACCCATCAGAGTAAGACTTGCCCCAGAGCCAGTACCTCCCATCAGGAAGCTTCCACAAGCCTCTTATCCTTAAGCATCAGAGGCCAGACAGAATGAAAGCAACAATAACAGAAAAAAAACAAAAAAACAAAAACAAAAAGACTGATCACATGGTTCGCAGCCTTGTCTAACTCAAAGAAACTATGAGCCATACCATGCAGAACCACCAAAGGCAGATGGGTCATGGTGGAGAGTTCTAACAAAATGTGGTCCACTGGAGAAGGGAATGGCAAACCACTTCAGCAATTTGGCTTTGAGAAGCCCATGGACAGTAAGAAAAGGCAAAAAGATATGACACTGAAAGATGAACTCCCCAGATCAGTATGAGCCCAATATGCTACTGGAGAAGAGCAGAGAAATAGCCCTAAAAGGAAAGAAGAGGCTGAGCCAAGGGGAAATAACACCCAGTTGTGGATGTGTCTGGTGATAAACTAAATTCCAATGCTGTAAAGAACAATATTGTATAGGAACCTGGAATTTTAGGTCAATGAATCAAGGTAAACTGCAACTTGTCAAACAGGAGATGGCAAGAGTGAACATCGACATTTTAGGAATCAGTGAACTAAAGTGGACCAGAATGGGAAAATTTAATCCAGATGACCATTATATCTACTGCTGTGGGCAAGAATCCCTTGGGAGAAATGGAATAGCCCTCACAGTCAACAAAAGAGTCTGAAATGCAGTATTTGGGTGCAATCTCAAAAATGACAGAATGATCTCAGTTCGTTTTCAAGGCAAACCATTCAATATCACAGTAATCCAAGTCTATGCCCCAACCACTAATGCTGAAGAAGCTGAAGTAGAATAGTTCTCTAAAGACCTACAAGATCTTTTAGAACTACACCAAAAAAAAAAAAGATGTCCTTTTCATCATAGGGTATTGGAATGCAAAAGTAGGAAATCAAGAAATGCCTGGAGTAACAGGAAACTTTGGTCTTAGAGTACAAAATGAAGCAGGAAAGGCTAACAGTTTTGCCAAGAGAATGCACTGGTCATAGCAAACACCCACTTCCAACTACCCAAGAGACGACTCCACATATGAAAATCAGGAGATGGTCAATAATGAAATCAGACTGATTATATCCTTTGAGACGAAGATGGAGAAGCTCTATACAGTCACCAGAAACAAGACTTCAGTTAGATTATATTTCTAATATAAAATTAACCAAAAGTCCAAGAAAGCAAGTATATAATATCAATAACAAAGCACCATTGGTAAGTAAATTAGGAAATGAGCATTCTTCTACAGTGCCAACAAGAATACACAGTGGTAAAGAGCTTCCTGGAAGATTGGTGGCAACACAAGTCAATGCCTTAGAAATATTCTTGTTTTGGCTTACGAATTCCACTTCCACAAACTTATTTTATAGAAATAATCTTGGATATGCACAGAAATTTGTCCATAAGACTATTTATTGGAGCTGTTGCTATTGTTTAGTCACTCAGTCATGTCTGGTTCTTTGCATCTGCATGGACTGCAGCACACCAGGCTTCCCTGTCCTTCACCATCTCCCAGAGCTTGCTCAAACTCATGTCCATTGAGTTGGTGATGCCATCCAACTAACTTATCCTCTGTGGTCCCCTTCTCCCCCTGCCTTCAATCTTTCCCAACAACAGGGTCTTTTCTAATAAGTCAGTTTTTCGCATCAGGTGGCTAAAGTATTGAAGCTTCAGCATCAGTCCTTCCAGTGAATATTCAGGATGGATTTTCTTTAGGATGGACTGGTTTGATCTCCTTGCAGTCCAAGGGACTCTCAAGAGGCTTCTCCAACACCACAGTTCAAAAGCATCAATTCTTCAGCGTTCAGCTTTCTTTATGGTCCAACTCTCACATTCATACATGACCACTGGAAAAACCATAGCTTTAACTAGATGGACATTTGTTGGCAAAGCAATGTCTCTGCTTTTTAATATGCTGACTGGGTTGGTCATAACTTTTCTTCCATGGAGCAAGCATCTTTTAATTTCATGGCTGCAGTCACCATCTGCAACGATTTTGAAGCCCAAGAAAATAAAGTCTGTCACGGTTTCCATTGTTTCTCCATCTATTTGCCATGAAGTGATGAGACCGGATGCCATGATCTTCAATTTTTGAATGGTGAGTTTTAAGCCAACATATTCAACTCTCCTCTTTCACTTTCATCAAGAGACTCCTTAGTTCCTCTTCCCTTTCTTCTTTAAGGCGGTGTCATCTACATATCTGAGGTTATTGATATTTTTCCCAGCAATCCTGATTCCACCTTGTGTTTCATCCAGCCTGGCATTCCACATGGTGTACTCTGCATATAAGTTAAGTAAGCAGGGAGACAATATAGAGCCTTGACGTACTCCTTTCCCAATTTGCAACCCGTCTGTTATTCCATGTCTGATTCTAACTATTGCTTCTTGAGATGCATACAGATTTTTAAGGAGGCTGGTTAGGTGATCTGGTATTCCCATCTCTTGAAGAATTTTCTACAGTTTGCTGTGATCCACACAGTCAAAGATTTTAGCATAGTTAATGAAGCAGAAGTAGATATTTTTGGGGAATTCTCTTGCTTTGCCATACACTCCTCCAGGGGATCTTCCTGACTCAGGAACCAAACCTGAATCTCTTATGTCTGCTGCATTGGCAGGCAGGTTTTTATCACAAGGGCCACCTATGAAGTCATGCTGAACTAGGGTGGACCCTGATTCAATGTGATATGTATTCCTATAAGAAGAGAAGAGACACAGACACAGAAGAAAGATGGCCATGTAAACACAGAGGCACAGGCTGGAGTTACAGCACCATAACATCAAGAAGGCCCGGGGTTATCAGAAGCTGGAAGAGGAAAAAGGATTCTCTCTTCAAGGGCTGTTGTTCAGTCGCTCAGTCATGTCTGACCCTTTGCAACCCATGGACTGCAGCACGCCAGGCTTCCTTGTCTTCACCCATCTCCCAGAGCTTGCTCAAACTCATGTGTATTGAGTCAGTGATGCCATCCAACCATCTTTATCCTCTGTCATCCCCTTTTCTCCCTGCCTTCAATCTTTCCCAGCATCAGCATCTTTTCTAATCAGTCGGCTCTTCACGGGAGCATGTCCCTATCATTGCTTTGATTTCAGACTTCTATTTTGTGGAACTGTGACAGTATACATTTATTTTGTTTCAAGCCATCCAGTTTGTGGTACTTTGTTACAGCAGCCTGGGAGAATAATATAGTAATATTTTCAAAATATTTGCTAATATAAAAGATTTGTATTGATATTTACCTGTTCTGATTTTCAAAAATATTTGTTAATTTAAACATCAGTATGACATTTAACTGCTCTAATTTTCATTAAATTTTAAAATTGATGAGGTATTCTGGGCATTTATGTAAGTTGGCTCTCAATATTTTTATATTTTTTTCCCTCATTTATTGCAACTTCAGTGTTTATCAATATGTTAAAATTATCACTTTTATCTGTCATATTTAGTATACTTTTTTCCTTTAGTTTTCAGATTGACATATAACTAACTCCTATATGCATAAAATAAATGAGTCATTTCATGAATCTTATAAAATATTTTTGCTTCATAAAAATAGCTAAAAACCACCACCAACAAAATATTTTTTTATTCCCCTTATTTGATGATTACGGCATGAGATGTTTTGGAAAAATTATATCTAAATTTTATTAGAAGTCTAATAAATAAGTAGGGGAAAATAGAATGAAAGGATGGCATATGTAGTTTTAATTTTGGGATAGGCAAGTTAGAGATAAAGGATACTTTTCTTCATCAAAGACCTTCACATTTATAGCAAGAATATTTATTACTCTCTAATGAGTAATATGGAGGCAAACTTCCATTGAACACAGTGGAATAGGAAGTTCTGTGATTATAAACAAAGTCAAGCAAAATCATCAATTCTTTTTTGTTAGAAGAAAAGGAATGAATAAAAGGGACAGAGGAAGTGAAATAGAATGAGGGGGAAAAAGCTCTGGAAAACTTTGACAAAATGAGCAATCAAAATGTTTTTAGATAACAAAATAACTGTTTTATGATAAAGAAATGAAGCTGAAGGTATGTCATACAAGATCCGTAGGAGTTATGATTCTGTCAGAATCCCCTCTCCATGATGAAAGCAAGAGGCCATGATGACAATCACTGTGGGAACCTCTAAGATAAGGATTTATCTCTAAGAAGAGCAATAAAAAGCTGACAAGTACAATTTAATTATGATGAAGTAGGTCTTGAATGACTGTAAATCTACCACTGGGTTCTGTATAAAAATTAAGATGCAGGAGTATATGTTTTAATTTATAGGATTCTTCCCTAGACTGCTTATAAATCAAAAGAATAGCAAAAATTTCAAGGACAAAACACATGCTCTGATCATTTTCTGAGGACTTATTGGGTGGGTGAGATTTTTTCTTTGATTCTATAAAGTTAGCCAGCCAGAATTCTCATGCTTACGTTTTTTTCTGCCTTAATATGTCCACATTTGCAAGGCCTAATGAATACATCACTCTACAATGATATGGTGTAGTTTCTTAAGATTTAAATGCAATATCTGTGAAAAAGGAATCAAGAAGAATCTTAGAAATGAACTCAATAAATAAACCCTAACATGTGAAATAATATGTGAATGACATATGAGCTTCTTTAGTTATAGATAACTACATAGATATTTATCCTGTGAAACATTAAAAATTATCAACTTGACCTTCAAAATTATAATAGTGTTAGGCACTCAGTTGTGTCTGACTCTTTGTAATACCATAGACAGTAGCCTGCCAGGCCTCTCTGTCCATGGGATTCTCCAGGCGAGAATACTGGAGTGGGTTGCCATTCCCTTCTCCAGGGGATCTTCTGGACCCAGGGATCAAACCCAGGTCTCTTGAACTGCAGCAGATTCTTTACCATCTGAGCCACCAGGGAAGGACCTTCACAGTTATCATAATTATTCTTAAATTATACTCCCCTTTATTTAACCAATGAAAAGATTTTCCTTGATATAAGTGAAATAGAAAAATAATGAATAATTCGTCCTCCTTGTCAAAGGAAAATATTAATCTATAAATCTAATTATGGCTAATGATTTTATGTTATTTGTACATTTGAGATAAGTTGCTTAAATATACTTATGTTTCAATGTGGGTAAATATTATAAAAATTGTTATCCAGTATTTTACCAAATTCTTATTCTTCACTCATCCAAACCTTTTAAATAACTTTCCACGGTAATGAAATAACCATGTGACAACAAAGACTAGAGAATGTATCAGTGCAAAAGCTTAGAGAGAGCCTACATGGCTAAAGTAGAACTGGAAGATATAAGATATGCAAGTTCAAGTTGTGGTGGCTGCCTAGTTCACAATAAATTGAGGATTTATCCTTTCTCCCAATCTCACCTCACTATTCTGCTCTGATATGAAGGGATCCTGTATTTCTGACCACAGTGAATAAGGCAATGACTTTCAACCACGGAACAATTTTGTTCAACAGGAGATACTGAGCTACTGGCACCTAGTAGGTAGAAGATAGGGGTGCAGCTAAACCTCCTATAACACACAGGATGGCCATCCATGACACACAGTTAGCTGGCCCAGAATGTCAATATGCTTAGGTGACAAAGCCTGATCTAAGGACAAATCAAGCAAAGCTCTTTCTTAAGAACTCGGATCTTGTTTTTTAAAATTTTTAAAGATGGGAGAATGGATCTCAGTTTCCCTGCATGACAGAACTTGGAATATGGAGTCTAGAAACTGGCTCAAGGAGGACACAGAGGACGAGGCTGAAGCCATCACACAGAAGCAGCAGAGCTGGAAGCAGAAATGTCAGAGCAGGTGGCAGGGGCTGCGGGTCCAATTGCATCTTTGGTTGCATTGCCCCCAGTTACAATATAGCTTCTCTCAGATTAACCATTTCCTAAATGCGGTGTGAAGTTTCACAGTCTTATTGATAACCTGTCCCTTGTATACAGAGAGTCTAGAGCAAAATGTTGGCCACAAAGTCACACCACCTAGGGTAGTGGACTGACATGTTTTATGTGTTTCCTGTCAATGGGAAGAGCTCTCACGCTGGTTGACAAGGGTCGTCCAAGCCTTTCATTCCACTGCCTAAGTTTATACGGCATAAGGCATCCTCTGAGAGGCAGGCGCAGGCCATTGACTGGCTACAGAAATTGTTAGAGAAGCAAATGCGTATGAATTATGCACTGTCAAGCTGGCCCCAGACCCTTACAGCCATGAGTCGCATTTTTGTAACTCCTAAAAAGGAACACTTTTGGTTCCTGCCCCTATCTCTTTAGGATACAAGGTGATTTGAGGAAGGTTCAATCTGAACCCAGAATCCTCTCACACTGCTTTCTCTTCAGATATGGTACTAGGTCCACACCACAAGTACCACCTTCCTCAGCTGTCCTGAGGTGGTTATGTGTGCAGCTGGCAGGAGCAAGGAGGGGAGACAAGGAATAATTCCATCTCTAGGTTCCTCATGTGAATGAATGGCCTCATCCACAGAGCCCTAAATATGGGCATCCCAGGCTGTTTTGTAAAACAAAGACTCTATCACACATCAGTGTAGTACAAGTTCCCCTCGTCTAGATGGCATAATTAATAAGGGCCATGATGATCTGCCCAAACGTAAAGGATCAGGGCAGTTTCTTTCCCTGAAAAAAGCAAATCAATATTTTCTCATAGGACATCTCATTGATAAGATGCTGTCACAAACAGTTCCTATCTCACTACAATTTTACATTTTATACAGAAAGATAAATCACTAAAACAATCATCTCCACCACTCATTGCTTACTGTTATATGGTTCAGTCACTCCCTCTCTTTCTGACCCCATGGACTGCAGCATGCCCCCTCTGTCCTCCACAATCCTTTGGAGCTTGCTTAAATTCATATCCATTGAGTCTGTGATGATATCTAACCATCTCATACTCTGCCACCCTCTTCTCCTCCAGCCCTCAATCTTTCCCATCATTGGGGTCTTTTACAGTGAGTCACCTCCTCACACCAGGAGGCCAAATTGTTGGAGCTTCACCTTCAGCCATCAGCCCTTCCAATGAATGTTCAGGGTTGATTTCCTTTAGGATTGACTGGTTTGATCTCCCTGCTGTCGAAGGGACTCTCAAGAGTCTTCTCCAGCACCACAATTCAAAAGCATCAATTCTTTGGCTCTCAACCTTCTTTATAGTTCATCTCTCACATCCATACACTATTGGAAAAACAATAGCTTTGACTAGACAGACTTTGTCAGCAAAGTGATGTCTCTGCTTTTTAATATGCTGTCTAGGTTTGTCATAGTTTCCCTCCCAAGAAGCAAGTGTCTTTTAATTTCATGGCTATGGTCACCATCTAGAGTGATTTTAAGAGCCCAAGAAAATAAAATTTGTCACTGCTTCCACTTTTTCCCCTTCTATTTGCCATGAAGTGATGGGACCAGATGTCATGAACTTAGTTTTTTGAATGTTGAATTTCAAGCCTGCTTTTACACTATCCTCTTTCATCCTCATCAAGAGGCTCTTTAGTTCCTCTTCAGTTTCTGCCATTAAATTGGTATAATGTGCATATCTGTGGTTGTTGATATTTTTCCTGGCAATCTTGATTCGAGCTTGTGATTCCTCCAGCCTAGCATTTAGCATGAGGTACTCAGGGTGACAATACACGGCCTTGATGTACTCCTTTCTCAGTCTGGAATCAGTGAGTTTTTCCATGTCTGATTCTAACTGTTGCTTCTTGACCTGTATACAGGTTTCTCAGGAAACAAGTAAGATGGTCTGGTATTCCCATCTCTTTAAGAATTTTCAGCAGGTTGTTATAATCCACATAGTCAATGGCTTTAGTGTAGTCAATGAAGCAGAAGTACATGTTTTTGTGGAATTCCTTGCTTTCTCCATGATCTAATGATTTTTGGCAATTTGATCTCCAGTTTCTCTTCCTTTTCTAAACCCAGTTTGTACATCTAGAAGTTCTCGGTTAACATACTGCTGAAGCCTAGATTGAAGGATTCTGAGTATAACCTTTCCAGAATGTGAAATGAGTGCAACTGTAGAGTAGCTTGAACATTCTTTGGCATTGCCCTTCTTTGGGATTGGAATGAAAACTGATCATTTCCAGCCCTGTGGCCACTGCTGAAATTTCTAAATTTGTTTGACATATTGACTGCAGCACTTTAACAGCATCATCTTTAGGATATTACATAACTCGGCTGGAATTCCATCACCTTCACTAACTTTGTTCATAGTAATGTTGCCTAAGGCCCACTTGACTTCACACCCTAAAACATCCGGCTCTAGATGTGCGACCATACCAGTGTTGTTATCCGGGTTATTAAGACCTTTCTTATATAGTTCTTTTGTGTCTTCTTGCCATCTGTTCTTAATCTCTTCTGCTTCTGTTAGGTCCTTACTGTTTCCGTCCTTTATCATGCCCATCCTTGCATGAAGTGTTCCCTTGATATCTCCAATTTTCTTGAAGTGCTCTTTAGTCTTTTCCATTCTATTGCTTTAATGTATTTCTATTCATTTTTCATTTTATAAGGCCTTTCTATCTTTCCTTGCTCTTCTCTGGAACTCTGCATTCACTTCATTATACCTTTCCCTTGCTTTCTTGCCTATCACTTCTCTTCCTTCCTCAGCTATTTATAAAGCCTCCTCAGAGTAAACACTTTGCTTTCTTGCATTTCTTTTTCCTTGGGATGGTTTTCGTCACTGCCTCCCATACAATGTTATGAACTTCTGTCCATAATTTTCAGGCACTCTGTCTACCAGATCTAATCCCATGAATCTATTCATCACCTTCACTGTATAATCTGAGGGACTTGACATAGTTCATACCTAATTGGCCTAGTGGTTTTCCCTACTTCCTTTAATTTAACCCTGAATTTTGCAACAGTTGAGTTCATGGTCTACCATAGTCAGCTCCAGGTCTTGCTTTTGCTGACTAAATTCTCCATGTTCAGCTGCAAAGAACATAATCAATCTGACTTTTGTACAGACCATCTGGTAATGTCCATGTGTAGAGCTGTCTCTTGGGTTGTTGAAAAAAGTTGTTTGCTATGACCCGCATGTTCTCTTCACAAACTCTGTTAGCCTTTGCCCTGCTTTGTTTTGTACTCCAATATCAAACTTGACTGTTATTTTGGGTGCCATTTGACTTCCTACTTTTGCATTCCAATCCCCTATAATCAAAAGGACATGTTCTTTTGGTGTTCGTTCTAGAAGGTTCTATAGGTCTCCATAGAACTGGTCAACTTCAGCTTCTTCACTATCCTTGTTTGTGGCATAAGCTTGGATTACTGTGATTTTGAATGGTTCACCTTGGAAATGAACCAAGACTATTCTGTTGGTTTTAAGATTGCACCCAAGTACTGCATTTTGGACCCTTTTGTTGACTATGAAGGCCGCTCCATTTCTTCTAAGGGGTTCTTGCCCATAGTAGTAGATATAATGGTCATCTGGATTAAATTCACCCATTCCCATCCATTTTAGTTCACTGTTCCTAAAATGTCCATGTTCATGCAATCTTGCAAGTTGCTGCTTGGCCATGTCCAATTTACCTTGATTCATGGACCCAACATTCCAGATTCCCATGCAATACTGTTATTTACAGCATCAGAATTTACTTTCACCACCAGACACATCCATGGCTGAGCATCTTTTCTGCTTTAGCCCAGCCTCTTCACTCCTTTTGGATTAATTAGCAATCGCCCTCTCCTCTTCCCCAGTAGCATATTGGACACCTTCTGACCTGGTGGGGGGCTTATCTTCTGGTGTCATATGGTTTTGCCTTTTCATACTGTTCAAGGGGTTCTCATGAGAAGAATATTGGAGTGTGTTGCCATTTCCTCTCCAGTGTATCCCTCTTCAGTGGATCACAGCCTTGTTGTGGCAAGGGGGCTTGCATAACTCAATGAAGCTATGAGCCACCCAAGTTGGACAGGTCACAGTAAAGAGTTCCAACAAAATGAGGTCCACTGGAGGAGGCTCTTTATTATAGATGGTCTTTTATTAATTCTGTGATGCAGAGAGAATCTTTTCAATGGTGTGTATAAAATAGTGTAAAAATCACACTGTTGCTCTTGGATATTAATGCCTGAGGAAAGACACAATACTCTAGGGAAGGCTTGCACACTCTCCTGTATCCATTTTCTGCTAGCCATCCTCTTCCCTCCCTCTATTTCTTCCCTTCCTCCTTTCCTAAACTCTTTTCTTTCCTCCCTTCCATCCTTTCCTCCTTTCCAAACGATAACCCTAATGAACTGTTACACAAATCCATATGCTCTCCTAAAATCACTTGATTTAGAATTCTTCTAACAAATTAAATGAAAACCCTCTTAATATTTCTAGTTTAATTTGGCTTATGTGCAATTAGAATGAAAGCACCTATTAGCTGTCAATTAATAAAGAGTTACAATTTTTCTCATCTACTTTCTTGCACTTTTCCTACCCCAAAAAGAAAAAAATAGAAAATGACAGAGGAAGATTTAATTTCATCTCAGCCTACTCAGTTCCCCATGTGGCTTTCTTTCCCCATAATTACCTTCATTTTATTTTTTCTAACTACCATTACAGATGTTAAGCTGACATCATAGTTAAATTTTCACATCTTTAACAAAATACACTTTTCTTGAAAATTCTTTGGTATGGAAGAAATCTTCAAATTTAAGTCTATTGGTAGCAAGACACTTCTATAAACTTTAAGCAACATTTTTTTAAATATTTTTTATCTTACTCATTAATAAATCCTATATTTTTGTTAAGCAGATATAAAAATGCTAATATAAAAATATTGTTCAACAGTTTCTAAAACAAGGCAAATTTTATAATGCACAGTTACTTCTGTCTTTGACAAATGGAAATCTCACAAGAAAAATTACTGCTATATATGTTCCCTTTCTCAATCCATTTCCATGGGGATTCACTACTTGTGGGAGCAGAGTTAAAAGTCAGAATACACATGGAAATGCTTGAGAACTAAAAGTCCTTAGTGACCCCAAGCAACATGGTTCTAGAATTGATAACAGTCATGCTGATAAAGTTGTGTGTGTGTGTGTGTATACACATAAAAGACTTTAGAGTTATGTACATATATGTACAGAATTTTTACTCCAATGTATCATATAGTATTCAATCCTAAATGTGTTTTACAGAATCTTCTTCCATCGATATCCATTTAATCTTTCCTGATCTGGACTGTAAATCTGCTTTCTCTATATCCACAGACTATCTCACATTCTAATGCACAAACTTAACGTTTAAATAAAAGCCAAAAGTAGAATATAATAAATTGTGAAAGATTTGAATGAGGTGAATAGGGCCAACACCCCTGCTAGCTGGGAGATCAATCATGTTTTTCTTCAGCAGTCTTTGCTTCTGCAGGGTTTACCCTCTTCTCTTCCCTCTTCCCTCCTTTTCTCTGAATCTCTGTACCTTTGTGCTGCCTTCTGGCTTCCTGGGTCAGAAAAGTCTCAGAAACACAGACCAGTGTTCACTGAAGGAGACTAAAGGATCCTGAGACGTGCCTGCCCCACATTCTCATTTTCCAGTAAAACCAAAAAGGATAAAAAATAAAGAACTAACAACAAACTTGTCCCTTACAATGTATTTCAATGTATTTGCTTGTTTACTTAAAAGTTACTCAGTTTATAAGTGAAGAATTTGAGCATAGATGCATGATTTCAGTTTGTGAGATTGTATCCTGTATAAATTTTCAAAAACACCAAGAATTTCATTTTACTTATTTTTATAGTATATTTTAGGTTAAATGACTCAAGTTCCAAGATAGGAATAGATGATATACCAATTTTCCCTAGCAGCAGATGTATGAGTGATTCATATTTTAATGACAAGGTATACAAGTCTTAAATTTTAATTATTAAATTAAAAGCCAAAAATAGACAGTGCTTACCCTCTATTGTTATATAAACAGCTATCTACAATAGATTAAACTGATAATGAAGAAGCTAAGCTCACTGCAACTTACACACACACATGCACACACACATACATACAAGACTAGGATAAAAAAGACCCAAACCAACCAAAGATCAACGCGATTCATGAAACAGTGTGCTTCCAGAAAACCATTAATTGCAATTATCCATGAGTGTCTATAATAGGAACTTTGCAAGATAATTGGTAACCTTATCTTGAAGACCAGTCATTCTGCTCCTGAGTTGAATATGTCTCCCTTAATTGTCCTTAAGAGTAAGTATGTTACTCTTAGTAGTACAAACAAGTGAAATTCTATGGAATTTCTCTTTATTGACCTTTATGAATCAAATAAATGACTTATCATCATCAAGGATAACATTTTGAGAATCAAAATTCTGAAGTCTTTACATTGATCCCTTATACTTCTCTTTTGACTCCATTTTTTAATCAAACTTATCTGTCCTATGAATGATTTATTCAAGATCCTACCTTTTTGGCATAAAAAATCCTTCTGAGAATACTTATTCATTGCTGGTTTGTTACATTACCCTTCCAAGTAGTAAGTACATAAGAGACAAATAACACTTCTGAGGACATTATTTTCTTAGAGGGGACTTCAGTGCTATAATCAAAGTGATAAACTGAATGGTAGGATTTTAAGAATAAGGGTAGAATGGTAGAAGGATATTTTTATTGAAGAAACTTTTTACTTAAATTACCGTCTGTGGACTGCAAGTAACTCTATGTTTGTTTCTTGGTTTGGTAACAACATCAATATAATACATAACAGACATTCAATTATTTTGTAAAAGGAACATAACACAGAAACACTTTTTTGGAGTAGGTAGCTCAGTGGTAAAGAATCCACCTACAATTCATAAGACATAAGAGACACGGGTTCAATTCCTGGGACAGGAAGATCCCTTGGAGAAGGAAATGGCAACCCACTCCAGTATTCTTGCCTAGAAAATCCCATGGACCAAGGAGTCTGGCAGGCTACAGTCCCTGGGGTCACAAGGACTTTGACATGACTTAGCAACTAAACAACAACAATAATGGCTATTTATTTTTAATAAATTTTATATGTTTATTTCTATCTACATATATCCTATTCAGTGAAGTGTCTGTTCATTGATTTTACCCATGTTCTAAACAGATTGTGCTTTTACTACTGAGTTTTTTGAGCTTTTCATATATTTGACTTTCTAGTCCTCTGTCAGGTATGTGGTTTGCAATTTTTCCTTCACATGCTTATTAGTTTGTTTCTTTCTCTTAACAGTATCGTTTCCAGAGCATATTTTTCTTTATTTTTGCTAAATTCCAGTCTATCAAACTTTCCTTTTATGGTTCACGCTTGGATATCAAGTGTAAAACCTCAGTGTTAAGCTCAAGATCCCAAAGATTTTCACTTAATTCTTCTAAAAGTGTTCTATCTTACATTTAAGTCTATGGTTCATTTTGGTTTAATTTTGGTACAATGTATGAATTTTAGTTTGAGGTTCATTTCTTTGCCTATGATGTTGAATTATTCCTTCATTGAATTGTTTCACAGTTTTTCCAAGAAACAGTGTAGCATACTTTTGTGGGCATATTTCTGGTTTCTCCACCATTTCCACAGATATATGTGTCTATCCTTCCCTCAGTGTCACTTAGTCTTGATTTCTGAAGCTATATATTGTTCTAATATCAGATAGAGTGATTTCTCTCACTTTATTTTTGTTTTCCAAGATTGTTTTAGTTATTCTAATCTTTGTGCCATTCCATGTAAATTTTAAAATAAGCCTCTCTGTGTCTGCAAAAAGGTGTGTTGTGATAGTTAGAATTGTATCAAAACTATAAACCAGTTTGGAAATAACTTGACATCTTATTATGCTGAATTTTGTAAACCATGAAGATGATATGCCTCTCCACTTATTCAGGTCTTCTCGGGATTTCTTTCATTGCATTTTGACCAACAAATGAAATAGTAGCACTTTCTGTACTTTTTTTTTAAACTTATACCTAATATTTTATTGTTCTTGGGGCAACTGTAAATGATACTAAGCCTTTAATTTTGTTTTTACATACTCATTGTAGGACATAAAAATATGTGTTGCTCTCAAATCCTATAACTTGCTGAACTCCCTTTTTACTTCTAGAAGTATATTTGTAGTCTCCTTGAGATTTCTAGGTAGACGACCAAAGCACTGGAAAATAGAGACAATCTTATTTCTTCTGCCTTTAATCTGTATGCCTTTTTATTTCATTTTCTTGCCTTTTCACAGTGGTTTGAAATTTAAGTAGTATGTTGAGTGAGGGGTAAAAAGTAACATTCTTGCCTTGTTCACAATCTTAGGGGAGAACATTCAGTTTTTCTATAAATGCATTTTTAAACATTTACAGGGTATGAACATAAGAGATTCTGAACTAAGTGTCTAAAAGCAAAATGTGTTAGTCATTCAGATGTGTCCGACTCTTTGCAACCCCATGGACTGTAGCCTGCCTGGCTCCACTGTGAGATTTTCCAGGCACGAACACTGGAGTGGGTTGCCAGTTCCTTCTCTGGGGTATCTTCCCAAACCAGGGATCAAACCCAGGCCTCCTGCATTACAGGTAGATTTTCTACCGTCTGAGCCATCCTTAAAACAGGTGAGTGAAATGAAGCCACGGCAAAAGCTGGAACACAAACTTTCAAACCCTGAGCTTTAACCAGAAGTTAGAACAGGTATCAAGGAAGACAGTATCAGTATGAATTTTAAAAATTCATTTTATCACTATGGATAGAATAAAAATGTATCAATGATATTCTGAGTTTAAATTTAAGATTAGCAGTTAAATTATGATGCTCAGACATAGTTAAATGGTAGCTGTTAAATAGGAAACAGTTACACATATATAAATGTTTATAATTCTAGAATGACAAGTAAATTATATGTAGTTTTTCACACTGAGGATCAAAATATTTTTTCTGTATCTCTTAATTGAAATTCTATAAGAAATTCTGCCCAATAGTAAGGAGAATGTTTGTAAAAGGGAGTATTGAGCAGGCTTTTGTAGATACACATCCTACCAAATATACTAACAAAAGTAATAAATATTCTCAGAGACACTATAGATAGAAACACATTTGATATATTTGACATGTACAACTGCATAGCTCTAAAGCTTGGATCTTGATGGAGACTGGTGAAATGATTTACACTGACTCATTTGAAAACATATGTAATTTTCAAAAATATGAGTTCTTTTTTAAAATTGTATTTTTAGTGTAGCTAAAATTTTCAGATGCGTAAAATAAAAAATTATGCATATTGGAAATGAGACAGTCACGGTCTCCTGGTTTTCCATTTGAATTAGGCAAATATGGATTGGGTAGGTAGCATGTCTCCTGAAAATAGGGTTACATTTTGTAAGAGTGATTAAGTGGTCCAGTGCTCAAAGAGTGAGATAACGTTTTGAAATCAGCCAGGAGCTCAAAGAACCTAAAAAATGTTGATGAGTGCTCTTAGAAGGCTCTCAGGAGCAAGTTAGTTTCAATTTTCTGATTACTGCAATAGAGAAAGAGAGACTGCTACTGCCATCTGTTGGTCAAATAAAACATTGTTCACTCTGCTCAGCAGATTTCCTTGCTGCTAAGCAAAATCTTCCCCCAAAAGGGGAAGGATTTGTGCTAACACTGATTGCTTAATTCTGATAAACTTGGTGTTCTATTAGAAAACCAAACAAAAGGACATTGTTCAAATAAACCTCTTCCTGCCCTGTGCATTGCCCTGTTCCTCCCTGGTGTTTTTTAAGGAAGGGAAAATGTGTCCCAACAAAAGAGATCTGCAAAAACTGCTTAGCTCAGAACTAAAGGAAGAATGATTCACTGTTTTCAGGTTGCAGGGAAGGGGTGCTGGGGATAAGGAAGGAGGGAAAATAGAAAGAGATGAGTGGTGGGAAAGAAGGGACAACAAAGAGAGAAGCTGTGAGCTAGCACATTCCTGGGATGGGGCACAAGAAGTTTGAAATACCTTTTTATCATTCTGAAGAGAGCATCATCTTCAGGAAATGACCTTTAGCTAGGATGCTAAAATTCTTTTCCCTTGTTATTCAAGGTGTGAACACCAAACCAACTGCATCAGCATTACCTGCTCACTCCTTGAAAATGCAATTCCCCCGGTTCAATCCAAGAATCAGAATATAATTCAGAAATTTACTTTTCTTAATCAAATTTGCTTTTTTAAAAGATTCTCAGATAACTCTTATGTATATTAAAGTTTAAAAAAGGATATTCTATACAGTTGGCAAACAGTAAATGGTAGAGCTGAAAATTCCTAATTTGTATTCACGTGATCCACTAGTAGGAGAGGCAGGAAAGCAGATATTAATGAAGTTGCTTCACACATAACAAAGGTAACCATGAAGTCTACATGAAATAGTCTGGTTTATAGTTCTCCCAGGTTAATTATTCCTGGACCCTCATGCACTCTCGGCAATTGTCATGGGATGGAAAACAAACCATATGGTCAAACTCCAGATTGTGAACTATAATCGTTCATGAACAATCAGAATTAGCCCTCATTCTTAGTGAGTTTGGGAAATTCAAAAAGAGTGATTCCATTCAGTTTACTCAGTGTACTTCAGTCAAGTAGGTGCCTACAAGACACTTAAGTCAGAAAGATAAACGGAGATATATTTGGATGACTTGACCCAACCATGTACAAATACAATCTCTAAGAATAACGGGATCCTACAGCTAGATCCTCAAGGCAGGGATTCTCTCTGCTGACATCAGTTTAGAAATAAGTATTATTTATTACACTATATAAATAATACTAATAATGTTGCTGATGATATCACCCCATTAAAAGTTGCACTCACTGCTGTGTAAGCCTACTCCTGCCGAGAAATGGCCCACAGGTTAAGTCAAGTATAAATACTACAGTGTGCCAACCAGGAAGAATGAAAGGAGCACTTCAAAATAATTATGGCAAAAAGCCATTTCCTATTGTCACTCCGTGTTTTAAAGGTTTTTATAATATAATAAAAACATACCCTAGTGATTTGTTGTTTCACAATATATATCCTCTTTCACAATTGAAAAACTTATTAAATATACAGTCTATCATCTTAATTGGTATGAAAGCATGACTGAATCCTGAGCAGAATGAATTCCCTCAGGTGCACTTAGAAGATATGTTCAGCTTAGAGGCATTTTCATGCTGGGTAGATGCAAGGATCTCTCAGTTTCAATCCACTAATCTCTGAAAGTCTAGAAATGCTTTTGTATCTTCAATTTCTCCCCATGCTATTTGAATATATAGTGAAGGAATACAGTTACCAAGGAACTTTTTAAGTGTATGCATCAGTGGGATGATATTTTCAAAACATAAAAGCAGAGAAATACTAGCCCAATTACAAGTGAAGAAAAAATAGAAGGAGGAAAAAGAGAAAAGCAATTCAAAGTTATCTTTTACATCTGGATAAAAGAAGTTTATATCTCTAACATTTTGCTTGTGGAATTTTGGTTTTGTAACAGCAAGTAAGGATCTTAGATTTTGTGGCTCTAAATTTTGGGGAGTGAAGCATATTGAAAATCCAAACCTCTTTAGGCTATAGAGACAACTTACAATGCTTCATCTTTTCTCCTCAATGGTGCAAATTTTGCTTTACTATGCAATGGAATAGTCTCGCACATGGTTTATATAACCATGATCTCAACCTCTGCCTTTTCTCTCTTTTTTTTCTTTGCATGAAAAATGGGTAGAAAATATTAGACCAGTAGAAAAGTCAAGGAGGAAAAAAGTACATAATTTGTTTAGAATACGCTGTGTAATAAAAACTGGATTACTAATATTTCTTGAGAAATAAAAATAGAAAAGGTAACAAAATTTAGTCTAACCTTTTTCCCTCCTTGTGCTTAGTCCTGTTTCACTTGCTCATAGGGTGCAGCATGCAGAAGACTTGCACCTGGCACTTTGGACAAGAGTTCCCTCTGTTAAACAGCTGTGCTGACACCTCAGCTCAGACCTTTTACAGAAACGTGCAAGCAACACTCAATTCAAGATGGTGGCGGCGGGCCATGTGCAGAGACTAGCCCTTCGGCCCACTGGTTTGGAGCGAGAGCAGGACAGTCCCGCGAGAACTCCAGTCCCTCCCCGCTGATGAGATCCCTCTAAAGCAGCCTGGTCCAAGCTGGCAGGAGATGTGTGCTGCAGATGCTCTAGAGAAGGAGCTCGTAAATGTCCATTCTCTAATTAGAGAATAAAGCACTCCTTTGCTTAAAAACAAAAACAAACAAACAAAAAAACACTGGGTTACTCAAATGTACTTCTATCCTTGAACTTCATAGTTGATTTCCTACATTTTCTACTTTCATCATATAACTTTCTTTCCTTTTCTGGATTGTGTGATAAAATTATTTGCTGGGTTGATTTGTCCATATTCTCATTGAATCTTTACAACCAGCTCTGTATTCCAGGTGTTATTAATATATCTAGTTTGTTCTCCTTGCTGTAAAAACTTAAATTAGGAATGAGCTATTTTTCCAACCAGTCAATCCTAAAGGAAATCAGTACTGAATATTCATTGGAAGGACTTCTGTTGAAGCTGAAACTCCAAAATTTTGGTCACCTGATGCATTTGACTGACTCATTTGAAAAGATTCTGATGCAGGGAAAGATTGAAGGCAGGAGGAGAAGGGGATGACTAAGGATGAGGTGGTTGGATGGCATCACCAACTCAATGGACATGAGTTTGGGTAAACTCCAGGACTTGGTGATGGACAGGGAATCCTGGAGTGCTGCAGTTCATGGGGGTCACAAAGAGTCAGACACAACTGAGGGACTGAACTGAATATATAGTAGTACAGACAGAAAAATGAGATTTGGGATATATAGTCTAGTGGGAAGTAAACAGAGAAGCAAATATATGGCTGAAATACCTAGTAATAGGTTCTCCAGTAGTGAAAGGCACAGGATACTATGGGAGCACATGGCAGATGCAGAGTACCTTTGAGCAGCATGAAGGCATGGAGGGAACTGAGGAAAAATATCCTATCAGAGCAGTTGAGGTATGGCCTGATATGTGCTCATTAGATATTCTTTGAATTAATTAATGAATGAGTTAATAGACAAAAGGTAACCTGGATGCTGTACTACTATTTTATTTCAAGTGCCTTATTTCCTAAAGTTTTGGACCCTAAAGAAATTTGGAGGTCAGGAAGAAAGACTGCCTTTTCAATAGTCAGTTCAGTTCAGATCAGTCACTCAGTTGTGTGCGACTCTTTGCGACCCCATGGACTGCAGCACACAAGGCCACCCTCACCATCACCAACTCCCAGAGCGAATTCAAATTCATCTCCATTGAGTCAGTGATGCCATCCAACCATCTCATCCTCTGTCGTCTCGTTCTCCTCCTGCCCCCGGTCGTTCCCAGCATCAGGGTCTTTTCAAATGAGTCAGTTCTTTGCATCATGTGGCCAAAGTATTGGAGTTTCAGCTTCAGCGTCATTCCTTCCAATGAACACCCAGGACTGATCTCCTTTAGGATGGACTGGTTGGACCTCCTTGCAGTCTAAGGGACTCTCAAGAGTCTTCTCCAACACCACAGTTAAAAACCATCAGTTCTTCAGTGCTCAGCTTCCTTTATAGTCCAACTCTCACATCCATACATGACCACTGGAAAAACCATAACCTTGACTAGATGGGCCTTTGTTGGCAAAGTAATGTCTCTGCTTTTGAATATGCTATCTAGGTTGGTCATAGTTTTTCTTCCAAGGAGTAAGCATCTTTTAATTTCATGCCTGAAGTCACCATCTGCAGTGATTTTGGGGCCCCACAAAATAAAGTCAGCCACTGTTTCTACTGTTTCCCCATCTATTTGCCGTGAAGTGATGGGACTGGATGCCACACTTCTTCCTTGGAAGAAAAGCCAAGACCAACCTTGACAGCATATTAAAAAGCAGAGACATTACTTTGCCAACAAAGGTCTATCTAGTCAAGGCTATGGTTTATTCAGTAGTCATGTAAGGATGTGAGATTTGGACTATAAAGAAAGCAGAACACCAAAGAACTGATGCTTTTGAACTGTGGTGTTGGAGAAGACTCTTGAGAGTCCCTTGGACTGCAAGGAGATCCAACTGGTCCATCCTAAAGGAGATCAGTCCTGAATATTCATTGGAAGGAGTGATGCTGAAGCTGAAACTCCAATACTTTGGCCACTTGATGCAAAGAGCTGACTCATTTGAAAAGACCTGATGCTGGGAAAGATTGAAGGTGGGAGGGAAAGGGGGAGATATAGGATGAGATGATTGGATGGCATCACCAAATCAATGGACATGAGTTTGAGTAGACTCCGGGAGTTGGTGATGGACAGGGAGGTCTGGTGTGCTGCAGTCCATGGGGTTGCAAAGAGTTGGACACAACTGAGCAACTGAACTGAACTGTTTTACCAAGATCTTTCATGTTCATGTTCATGCTCAGTCATCTCTGACTCTTTGCAATCCCATGGACAGAGCCCATCAGGCTTCTCTGCACATGGAATTTCCCGGACAAGAGAATTTCCAGTACTGGAGTGGGTTGCCATTTCCTTCTCCAGGGGATCTTCCCGACCCAGGGATTGAATTCTCTTCTCCTGCTTTGGTAGGCAGCTTCTTTATCGATGAGCTATCAGGGAAGCAAAGGTCATATATGAACAATTAATTATGGCATAAGTCTCTGATTAAAAGGCCATAATAAGACCTACCAATTTTTTAAGCCTACCATGTGTCAAGCACTATATAAATGATCTCAACAAAGATGAAAATTAGTATTGTTTTACAAATTTTAAAAAAATGCAGAGAAAAGAAGTGATATGCTGAAGATTACAACATAGAGTTCAGAACTGAACTCCTATCTCTATGGTACAAAACCTGTACATTTTTTACTATACCAATTTTGTTACATGAAAGCATACATTTGTTACATGTTACATGAAAATATCAACATTAGCTATGCTTTTTCTGGCCTTATATAAGGTGTGAAAACCTGGTATCTCTTTAAGTTAGAAAAAAATCTAAATATGAGGACTAGTTTAGGCAGATAATAACCATGGAGAGCCTATACAAGGCCCAACTACTTATAAATTTGTGGGGAAAAGGTAATTTTGCCTTACAGAAATCACATATAATTTTAATTTCTCCCTAACAAACAGGAGTCTATGTACTTTCTTATAGTAAAACAAACTCACAAGAATTGATAAGAAATCTTGCTTATTGAAGGGCTTACATGGTAGCGCAGAGGGAAATCTCATTATTTGATGCCTAAGATTCATTCCTCAATTTATTCCATTTTATCTTTAGTTTTCCTTTTGGGAAACAAAAATCTTCATTATAATTTAAACAACAGAAAAACTGAAACTCATCTCTATATGGAGAAATTTTTTCCTTATTGTTTTTTCCCTATTTACACATTTTTTACTGAAAACTGTAAGCCTAGTGATATGTTTATAGAAGCATATTCAAAAGCAGAGACATTACTTTGCCAACAAAGGTCTGTCCAGTCAAGGCTATGGTTTTTCCTGTGGTCATGTATGGATGTGAGAGTTGGACTGTGAAGAAGGCCGAGCGCCGAAGAATTGATGCTTTTGAACTGTGGTGTTGGAGAAGACTCTTGAGAGTCCCTTGGACTGCAAGGAGATCCAACCAGTCCATTCTGAAGGAGATCAGCCCTGGGTGTTCTTTGGAAGGAATGATGCTGAAGCTGAAACTCCACTACTTTGGCCACTTCATGTAAAGAGTTGACTCATTGGAAAAGACTTTGATGCTGGGAGGGATTGGGGGCAGGAGGAGAAGGGGACGACAGAGGATGAGATGGCTGGATGGCATCACTGACTCGATGGATGTGAGTCTGAGTGAACTCCGGGAGTTGGTGATGGACAGGGAGGCCTGGCGTGCTGCAATTCATGGGGTCGCAAAGAGTCGGACACGACTGAGCGACTGAACTGAACTGAACTGAACTGAACTGTAAGCCTAGTGATATGAATAAAAGTGAAGGGGAAGATTCAAGTAATTATCCTCAGTACATCAATTTCCTCTACATAGAAGCGAGGGGCAGAGGAGAGAAGTTGGTTTTCTGTAATGAGTTAACACAGTTGATTTCATGCATCAATTAAAAGTGCTGTATAATGGCTTATCTTTCCTCTGTTTGCCTGTAGCTATAATGAGAAAAGGGAGAAAATAAGTTAATTTTACTAGTAAATACTCATGCTTTGCCTAATTGTGAACTGGGCAAAATTCAATTGTTTGAGCCCATGGTAGAAATCATGTTTATTTTAGTCCTGAGACCCTGAGATATTTTTCTAGCACATGGTAGGCAGAGACCTCTATTTATGCATTTAGATCATGTTTTTATTTATGCCTTAGTATTTTAAAAAATACCAGCTCAAACTGTAAGCCAATTCGTAATGCCTTCTGCATAACTGTGTGGGAGTTAAACCACAAATATTATCTATATTTGTGTTGGGCCGCCCCACCCGTTGGCTGTCTTCATAGCCCCGGTTTACTAGGACTGACACTTTTGGGTAGCAGTGGCGCCACATCCATTTGGCACAGCTGTCTACATGAGACCTTCCATCTGTTGTCTTTCTTTGGCATGAAATTAGTGAATAAAGTCATGTAAAAATGTGTGGCTAGTCACTGGGGATGCCTGCATTATGATAACGGAGACTGCTCATCTGATAGTGTGACCCATGGCTTCTGAATTATCTCCTCACCATGCAGGTTTTTGGCTGGTCTGATAAATGTGCCAAATTCCCCATAATCAGGAGCAGCACGCAGAGGAGAAGAGTACATAGGGTGGTGTATCTTAGTGGAGAGATGTTACCTCGGTCTTCCAGCTGGTTGGCAAATTCTCACTGAGCTATTTGAATAGGCCTTTTGTTTGGGTTTTATGGGACCTACTTTCTTGGAGTTAAAGAACTGTACCCCATGGTCATATGCACACTACTGTTCAGTCCCAGAGATACTGATCACCCAGTTGTGTCGCAGAACACTTTCATAGAAGTCTACAGATTTGTGACCTGGAGAAAGAGATATTTCCAGAGGAGTTACCAGTCAATCATAAATACTTACAATACATACTTACAATATGTCTGGAATCTTTAAAGGAGACAGAGGGAGTGAGAGAGAAAGAAATTATTGGTGGTGATAATAAAAAATAAAACTGGCTAAAAGTTTGAAAGAACTTTGAGAATGTAAAGTTACTTAGGTTTTATAATCAGGCAAGTTCGAATGCAGCAGGCAGATTGCTAATAGGTGTGGAAAATTAACTAGGATTCACACAGGTGGTAAAGTTAAAGGATCACTGAATCATCCAGAAATATTCAACAGGTATCTGTAATGTGGATAGTATGGAAGATTCTACACGAGATGGGAAACAAAGTGACATAAGACACTCTCTTTACTCAGGATCTTACAATCTACCATCAGAAGTACATACTACTAGAAAAACAAATAGTAATTCACACCAACAAATTATAATACTAAGTAAGAGATTCCGACAGTAAATGCAACATAAGGTCAGAAACATGGGGTTAGGTGGCCAGGAAAAAAATGAGTGAATGAGGTGAAACTTAAAATAGTCTTTAATAGGTAATCTAGTCTCAGTTATATGGAATGCACACCTCAAACATTGTTTTCTATCCAACATGTATATTAATTAAACATAAATAAGATTTATGTCAGGAATAGTAGGAAAAAGTGAGAATTAAAGTTAAAAAGTTATGAATCATAGAGTCATAAATTTGGAAGGGATGAGAATACAACCCAGCTTAAATGTAGCATTCACAACCATAACTTTCACAACAAGGATGTCTCTACAAAAGCACTTTACAGTGACAAGGGGTGCACTCTGAGGTACAGTAGGCCTGGATTGTGTAAAACTATTCGCGCCAAGCTTGAAAGTTTATGAATTACTCTTTAGGAGACAAACAATCACTGAAAATATTTGAGCAAGGGTGGTATGTATTAAAATATATTTGCAGATGATATGTATTAAAATCCCTCATTCAAAATACCAGTTTTCTGACCCAATTAGAAGATCTCAGCAGGTGATGGGAATTATGTGAAGTGCAGCAAGCAGCAGAAATGGTGATGTGATGGGTCCACTGTTAAAAGAAGTTGAAGAAAATGCTAGTTTTGTGGGAAACAAACACTGATTTCAGGTTTGGCATGTTCGTTTTGAGTTAACAGTGGAGCAGAACAGAAATTTAGCATGAAGGCAAATATACAAGATTGATACTTTGCAGGGTGCCTAAGGGGTCGAGAGAGAATACTGGGCTTAACCACTAAGCATAGGGTAAGGTTTTCATCCTGTATCACAATGGAAGTTAAGACTGTAAGTGTAAAGAGAAGTCATAATTATCATGAAATTGAAAATATCCTACATTTTTCTGTTTATAAAACTGACAGGTTCAGATTTTAATCAGTTTTTCTTCCCACATATTTAAAAATATTTCAGGTGTGCTTTCTGTCCATTACCTGTGCAGCAAAAATGCAACCTTAAGATGGAAAAGAGTCCTGCTGGTCTACTATTTACTGACAAGCTTCATATACTCACAGCATCGCTGTTGCTTTGTTAAGTGGAGAGCAGTAACAGAAGTATTTACATATACATGTTTCTTTCTTGTAAAATGAAGTGGCATTAAATTCTACTTTTCCTTCCTACCTCCTGCATTCCAAACACCGTAACAAAAAGGCAAAAACCAAAAACCAACAAAAAACCACATGAATTGTAGGGTTTCCTTCGATATCTAATTTCTGTATCCAGATAAATGCCAAAAAACTTGATGTGATGGCTGGCTAAAGATAAACATAAAGCGAATAAGTGGAGAGATCAATAAACAATATGGTCAAATCCATTCCACGAAATACTTTTACTGCACCATATTGAGCTAATACAAATGCCTTTGGTACAAAAGCAAAATTATTTCTGAAACAATAGAAAATCTGTTCTTAAGCATAAAAAAAGCACTGCACATGAGTTCAGTGAAGAAAAGAACCAGATGTTACACATACTTTAAAAAAACACAATCCCTATGCAGTTACCCATGAAATATTCAACACATACATAAGTTTAGGGTTTACTGCCTTGATTTCTTTCTTTCCTCTCACCTTCATGCTAATCTTCCACATGTCAGCATTTCTTTGAAAATAGGGTGTGTTACTCAAGTAAGAATAGAGAGCCAATTGAGGATTTGATTTCAGTTAACATTTTTGTAGAGTGCCCAGGGATGTCCTTATCCATAAAAGGAAGAGGGTGCAGTCACTACATGTCAAGAATGCAGGCGTGTAGGCATCATGGTACCATTTGCTTTCTGTAGAACCAGAGTAGATAGACCTCTGGAAATAAACTTAATAACTAAGCATTGCCAGTGCAAGAAAAGGGGTTATTTAAATAGTCCAGATTCCTATACTGCAGATGAAAAAGTAGACATAAAATTATCGACTCAATTCCCACCACTAAAAGTGACATATGTTGTCTCAGTTGCAAAATCAAACACTTGAGTTTGAGTCTGATATTCCAAAAGAAATCAAGGCTTTATATGAAAGTTGTTGTTGTTGTTTTTTTAAGATAGCACTGAATAACAAGTAGGCACTACACCAGCCATATGTTTACCCATCTTTTTGTTGTCTTTTTTAGCTGACATAAAAGCCCTAGGAATTTCCTATATTTAGGGTAGGAAGGGTTACAAAGAGTCAGACACGACTGAGCAATGGAACTGAACTGAATTGATTTTAAATTTGTTCTTAGATTTTTGACATTGATTTTATTTTTTATTGTGTTTCCACTATTACATCTGGTATATTCTGAAACCCAGAGCCATTCTGCAGAGCACGTAAGTCATAGAATTACAAAATATAATGATTTTCATGCAACACCAAGGTTTGAGGTTTGAAGCGTTAGGAATGAGGTATACTAGTAAGATAGACAAGCATGGAGATAGGTAATCTAGTTAGATGACATTTGTATGTCCATTTAGGCAGGAAGACACTGACCTTGAACAAGTCAGTCCTTAAAATTGGAAGCCCAAGTTGTCAACTGAGTTCTGAGGCAATTCCAGCTCCCATATATGGAGCAGATCAGAACAAAACAATAGTCAGCACCTCAGGGCATTAAGGAATTAGCAATGAGAGCATCAATTAAGATAGAAACCAAATCAGAAGCTGAAGCTAGAAACAAGTACAGTTAGGACCTTGAGTATAGATATTCTGGTGCCTGAAACATCTTCAGAGCAGGAACTTGAAAACCATGTGAGGTCCAAGTTGTCAGCCCTGTGAGTCATGGACTCAGGTCAGGTTTGTCACAAATATAACTAGTGGCACAGGGAAGAGCCTGGGAGGATGTCATAATCTTAGTCTGGTACCAAGAAAACAGAAAGTAACACCACCACTAATCAAATTCCATCTGTACATCTGGCACAGCGTCAGATGCTTTGCATACATTTTTTTTCTAATCCTCACAATCACTCTTTAAGGTAGTATTGTTAATTCCATCCATATTAATAAAGGTCTTGAAGACAGAAAAAGGGCTGACAAACTCCGAAGTCCAGGTAGGTCTAGGAGTTAAAGCAGGGCTGATTGTATGGATAGGGATTTCAAGGAGAGGAAGAAAGCACGGGGAGATAATGGACAGATGGTCTTTTAGCTGATTTCTGGGAACATCATCTGTAGTTACCTGCCATATGTAGTAGTCATGAAGATTTGAATATCTATTCAAAATTATAAGGTGAAAGCCTATTATGTGCCAGAAAATATCTAGGCATTGGGAATAGTCATGAGTTAGACAGTATATATTCTCAATGAGTCCATATGCTAGTAGTTGATGCCTAAATGTACGTTATAAATCAATCATGGAAATCCCATGTCCAATATCCAAGCTAGACTTGTGGGACATGAGAAGTCAGCTGAGGACATTTGGAGATTTTCTTTCCAAAAAATGTACAACCCTTGCCTTTTGTCATGCAAACACAAATGAATTCTCTCCGTGTGAAGCTGACACTGAGAATTACAGGATGATAGGGGAAACACACTGAAAGACATCGCTGAATATCCAGTCATACTGTTCTATGGCCTGCTCTGTGTATGGACTTTGTGTTAGTCCCTCAGCTGTGTCCAACTCTTTGTGACTCTGTGGACTGTAGCCTGTCAGGCTCCTCTGTTCATGGAATTCTCTAGGCAAGAATACAGGAGTGAGCAAGCCATTCCCTTCTCCAGATGTTTGGACTTTGGTTACATGAAATAATTTCCTAACTCGGTATGTAAGCTGCTGTAAACTGACATGTTCAGTAATTTGTGGCTAAAAGTTGCCAACCTGATACACAGACCAAGAGCTGAATCAGGATAACTGTTCCATAGGCTAATTTTAGGAAATAAATTAAGCCACTGAATGGACAAAACCAAAAAGTATTATATGTCTTGGGGTGAGGGAGGTAAAGAGAGAGACAAAACCAAAGTTGTAATAGGTAGAAGAATAACGTTGAGAGGATAGATAGAAAATGATAGGATAGAAAGAAAATGACTAACGAAAAAGCAAAGCATGAAATGTGGACATCTTTCTCAAACCAAAAATGTAAGGAAAAGAACCAGAATCAAGTACTGAAAAGACAAATGACCAGGTGGCTTCCAGAAAGATTTTCTGGCATAAAATTCGCTTTTCCCAGTATTCCAAGAGGGCATTTAGTACTCATCATTTCTATCTGTCTCATTGAATTTTAAAGATACAGGTTGTGCAGTATCCTGCCAGAGTCAAAAATAACACTGACCTTGATCATTTTCATCACAATGAACTCACTGTCTTCTGTGGACAGCCCTTTCAATGCTCTGATATTTCTACACTGGTCCCAGTTTCACTCTCTGGAGGTATTATCACAAAGGTAAAGTCAATGTAGAGCAGGGGAAAACAAATTTGGTTTAGAAGAATCTTAGATTTAAATCTGATATATCTAAAATGGATATTTTAGTGCAAGAAGCTATTGTTTAGTTCTGTTGATTGGCAGTTTTAAAAAAAATATTTAACTGAATTCTCAAGCTTAAGGGGAAATGGCTTTCTTTAAATAGTAAAAACAAATATTACAAGGAGTAGGTGCATTTAAAATGTTTAAATATCCTTTATAAGGATTAAACTTGATAAAAAGAGACCTCCAAAATGTTGGTAAGCACTAGCATCAGCTATGGTAGCAATTAAATATTACTTATATTTTGCAAACTTTAAATACTGTTATTTTACAAAGAGCACAGTTTTGCATAGAAATAATATAAAATTAAAACAATAGCTCATTGTTAAACTTCCATTCTAAGGATACCACACATAATTGAGTTACATTAACTCTCAGGAAATAGGACCCAGTGGTGACATCCTGATTACCATTCTCAATTAACACTGCTACATTTTGTAATGCCTATGTTTAATGTCAAAGCATTAAGAGGCTTCCAGGATAAGAAATCTATTAGTGCTTCAAAAATATGTTCCAAACCAGAGAGACTAGAAACAGAATGAAACCATATGTCATTTGCACTAAGGTGATAATTTCAGCAATATGAATTAATCAAGTTTCTCAAGGGAAGACTATAATTTAAAAAGTAGTAAAGAAATTCAGTGTTGAACACTAGGCTGAATCAGCTTGTTTAAGATGCAAAACAACAAATCTGAGAAGATTTGAGAAGTATTACACGTGGGAGAGAAAACATTTCCATATTTCTAACTGCCATGCATGTCTATTCAAATCAAACAATGACCTTTCCCTGCATTCTTGTTTATTAATCATGACCCTCACAGGGCCAGGCAAAAAGTGTGCCCTTAATAAATGGTTTTTGAAAAGAACAGCTTAAAGAAAAAAAAAGGGGGGGAGGCCTTCAAAATTTAGGCTTATAATGGAAAGAATACTGAAGCAATGCAATCTAGAACTGGGATTTAGTCCTAACTTCGCAGTTATGTATTTTTAGAACCATGAGAAAATTACTTAATATACAATTATTTCATCTCTAAATTTACTTACAAGATTACTAGGTCTCTAAAAAGTCCTCCCAACTCAATTCTGTCGCTAAGGCTGTGGCTTAGCTTTGAAAAAATCAGGCCAATATAATATCCCAGAAGTTGAGACAAAGGAAAAGAAATATGGAAAATGGCCAAAAATTAGTAACGGTAGATGATTTGAAAGATTGTGTTTGTTTTTAAGATTGGAACCATCTGAATAAAATTAGATGAATATAATCCCTTAGGGTCTGAATATATTTAAATAGAAACAACTAATCTAAAACACAAAGAATACAACCTTGAAGAAAAGATAAAGCAAAATTTCTAAAAGAAGATATAAATATTTAGAAAATGTTCAGTTATACACTCAATCAACAAATGTAATACATGTGTTCACCATGCCAGGTTCCCTGCTAAGGACAGAAGGTATAGGGACAAAGGAGAATAGCTTTGTTCTTTAGCAAGTACTAGTCTGGCAATGAGTTCACAATATGATCTAGAAATGTAATTCTAAGGGTTAAAACAAGTCATAAAAAAGTAATTCAGATAATAATACTATAGACTTCAGAATGAAATTCATGTATTTTTAAACATATTAATACAAAATTACTATTTTCATCGTGGATTTATTGGGAAACAGATTAATTGACTTAAAGAGTAATTTAAAATGATGGCAAATTAAATAAGAAAATAGGCTAAAATAGAATGCTCTTTTGCGTTTGAACTAGGCAAATGCATAAGCATTCTAAAACATCTTTAATCAGGATGCTTTATCAATATATACTAAGGCTCATTATTTTCCTTCTCAAGCAAGGAATTTATGAAGATTGGGATTATTGGGTAAAGAAAGTAAACTTAAAAAAAACACACACACACACACAAAGCTAAATTGCTTTGCCAAATATTTCTTTTAATTTTAAACATATTGGTTAAAAGTTCCAACTCATTCTTAATAGCAGAGAGCATTTTAATTATTTTACATCTTTGCTGTGCTGCTGCTGCTGCTGCTAAGTCTCTTCAGTCGTGTCCGATTCTGTGCGACCCCATAGACGGCAGCCCACCAGGCTCCCCCGTCCCTGGGATTCTCCAGGCAAGAACACTGGAGTGGGCTGCCTTTGCTGTACTACTAAAAATATATTATTTGTATTCAGATTTCATGTTTCTTTTATTACTGATGAGGTTCAACATGTTTCCATGTTTACTAATTCATTTTCTGCTATGCAAAGTGCTTGTCATGGCTTTTCATCACTTATTAGGGGCTTGTTAGTCTATATTCTTTGAAGTTTTATGTGCTTTTAAAATAAAATACATCATATCTTCATCATATTTCCTGTGTTATTCCTCTATTTAGAAGTTACCTCTTTGATGTTGGCTTGTCTATAATTTGATTTTTATATATTTAAAGTTTAATTTATTGGGTTGGCCAAAAAGTCTGTTCTGTTCTATATTTTAATATAAAGTATAGTTTTAAAAGCATGTATTATATCTTGTTACTTAACACCATTTATAAGGTGTTACATTTTTAATTATAAAGTCAATGATTTAAAAAATGATACAATTTAATGATAAGATATCAAGTTCTGGCCTTGCAATATAAGCAATACATAAGTTATTTACCAATAAAATGTGTAGTCCAAATTTAGAGTCAAAAAATAGCTGAAACAGTATGCACAAACAAAAGGATTGGGGCTATCAATAGAGTTTTTAGTAAGATATACAGAATACAGGGGCTTCCTTGGTGGCTCAGTGGTAAAAATCCAACTTCCAAAGAGGAGACACATGTTCAGTCCCTTATTTGGGAAGATCCCTTAGCGTGCTGCGATTCATGGGGTTGCAAAGAGTCAGACACGACTGAGCAACTGAACTGAACTGAACTTAAAGGAGGAAACGGCAAGCCACACCAGTATTCTAGCTTGGAGAATCCCACAGACAGAGGACCCTGGCAGGCTACAGTCCATGGGGTTACAAAAGAGTCGGACACAACTTAGCAACTAAATAACAACATCAACAGCAACAAGGATACAAGTAATGATAACAATTAAGGCCTGTTGAGTTCCTTCCTGTGCCAGACACCGTGCTAAGTAATTTCCGAAAAATATTTAATTCTCACAACAACCTTTTGAGAAGAGAGTTTGACCCTTCTCTGGAAAAATGATTGAGAATTTGGGAATTAAGTTCTTTCCAAGGGTTACAAAATCCCTCCTCATCAGTGCTCCATACTTAAAGGGAACTCCCAGGTTAAACCATTCACTTCCACTCTTGATGTACTTGAGAGGAACCTTCCACCAAGAGAGAAACTCAGAAGAGAAATGCAGCTCAGAGAAGGGAAATATTCATGAAGGAAAGATATTTTATGATAACCTTTAAGTGCCAGATGCTTTGGTTCTGAGGACAAGAAAGCTTAAAGGTGCTAGAAGGAGATTGCTAAGTTAACAGTCACACTACCACAGTGCAAAATTAGGATAGTGGTGGTCTGAGAGCATGGAGAAAGAACACCCAAAGTCCTCTTAGGATATGTCAGAGAAGGATATGAGAGAAGGGAATGAATCTTGAAAACTGAGCTGCTGTTAAGTTCATAGGTGGTGACGCATATTCCAGGAGGGGTGATAAGCAGAACAAAGGCAGTGACCTTTGAAACGATATGTGAGGTAATTGAAAAAGCAAATGATTTGGTAGACTGCAGACAGGATAAGTCATGGAGCTGGAAAAGTATTCAGGGATCAGATTAGAAGAGCCATCTTACATGAACAAAATAATTTTTGAAAAATTTTAGGCAAGGGATGACATGAATAGGCAGGACTTTTAGGAAGGGCTCCTAGGAACTCTGTGGAGGATGAGTATGGGAAAGGGTGAGAATGTGGCAAGGATCACAGTCAGAAGCATCACATCAAAAGCTGAGGATTTAGATTTCTGCTAAACAAGAGAAGAGAAGGTGGAGAGAGGACAAAGCTGGGAACTACTTAAAGATATTTAGAAGGTTATGACAGGACGTGGTGGCATACTGGCTGTGGATACCTAGAATGAAAAAGGAATGAAAGATAACAGCTTTGTCATGGGAACTGGGAGTCTAATCAGTGTTTTTCTTTCAAAAGGGTTTGAGACCACTGCACAGTTCCAGCATAAAAATGAGAAAACTGCACAGTCTTCAGGATAAACAACATATTCATGGAATTTTCATTCGTATGCCTGTTTGTTCAGGTTATGAAAATAAAACAAGCTTTCATGAAAATATTTTTAAAATATAATTGCCTTGATATGTGAGAGTATTTCCTTTCAGACTACTTTTCTAAGCATATGGAGAAGGGCAGTGAGTGAGTGTGCATATTTATGACTGTATGTGGTGGAGATCCAGTTTTTATACCACGCATTGCCAAAAAGAACCATCTCTAATGTGTTTTCCATAGGGGTACCTTTGGAATATTTTGTTTCCAGATGTGACCCAACTCTAACAAACATTTGCCGAGTGAACGGATACTTTTTAGTTTCATTTTTAATATGTTGCATAGATATTTACAATAACTAACATTTATTTTCTGAGCACAGGCCTGCCCATCAGAACGAGGCCAAGTTTCCCCTCGGTCAGTCTCTCCCATCAGGAAGCTTCCATAAGGCTCTTATCCTTATCCATCAGAGGGCACACAGAATGAAAATCACAATCAAAGAAAACTAACCAATCTGATCACATGGACCACAGCCTTGTCTACCTCAAGGAAACTATGAGCCAAGTAGTGTAGGGCCACCCAAGATGGACGGGTCATGGGGGAGAGTTCTGACAAAACATGGTCCACTGGAGAAGGGAATGGCAAACCACGTCAGTATTCTTACCTTGAGAACCCCATGAGAAAAGGCAAAAAGATAGGACACTGAAAAGTGAACTCCCCAATCAGCAGGTGACCCATATGCTATTGCAGAAAAGCAGAGAAATAATTTCAGAAAGAATGAAGAGGCAGAGCCAAAACAAACACAGCACCCAGTGGTGGATGTGACTGGTGATAGAAGTAAAGTCCGATGCTGTAATGAGCAATATTGACCTGAAATGTTAGGTCCATGAAACAAGGCAACTTGGAAGTGATCAAACAGGAGATGACAAGAGTGAACATTGGCATTTTAGGAATCAGTGAACTAAAATGAATTGGAATGGGTGAATTTAATTCTGATGGCCATTATATCTACTACTGTGGCCAAGAATCCCTTAGAAGAAATGGAGTAGCCATCATAGTCAACAAAAGAATCTGAGATGCAGTACTTGGATGCATTCTTAAAAACGACAGAATGATCTCTGTTCGTTTCCAAGGCAAACCATTCAATATCACAGTAATCCAAGCCTAAGTCCCAACCAGTAATGCTGAAAAAGCTGAAGTTGAATGGTTCTGTGAAGACCTACAAGAACTTCTAGAACTAAAACCCAAAAAATATGTCCTTTTCATTTTAGGGGACTGGAATGCACAAGTAGGAAGTCAGAAATACCTGGAGTAACAGGCAAATTCGGCCTTGGATTACAGAATGAAGCAGGGAAAAGGCTAATAGAGTTTTGCCAAGAGAACACACTAGTCATAGCAAACCTCTTCCAACAACAGAAGAGAAGACTCTACACATGGACATCACCAGATGGTCAATACTGAATTCAGATTGCTTATATTCTTTGCAGCCAGATGGAAAAGCTCTGTACAGTCAGCAAAAACAAAACCAGTAGCTGACTGTGGCTCAGATCATGAACTCCTTATTCCCGAATTCAGACTTAAATTGAAAAAAGTAGGGAAAACCGCTAGACCATTCAGTTCAGTTCAGTTCGCTCAGTCGTGTCCGACTCTTTGCGACCCTATGACTCACAGCACACCAGGCCTCCCTGTCCATCACCATCTCCAGGAGTTCACTCAGACCCACGTCCATCGAGTCCATGATGCCATCCAGCCATCTCATCCTCTGTCGTCCCCTTCTCCTCCTGCCCCCAATCCCTCCCAGCATCAAGGTCTTTTCCAATGAGTCAACTCTTTGCATGAGGTGGCCAGAATACTGGAGTTTCAGCTTTAGCATCATTCCTTCCAAAGAAATCCCAGGGCTGATCTCCTTCAGAATGGACTGGTTGGATCTCCTTGCAGTCCAAGGGACTCTCAAGAGTCTTCTCCAACACCACAGTTCAAAAGCATCAATTCTTTGGTGCTCAGCCTTCTTCACAGTCCAACTCTCACATCCATACATGACCACTGGAAAAACCATAGCCTTGACTAGATGGACCTTAGTCGGCAAAGTAATGTCTCTGCTTTTGAATATACTGTCTAGGTTGGTCTTAACTTTTCTTCCAAGGAGTAAGCATCTTTTAATTTCATGGCTGCAATCACCATCTGCAGTGATTTTGGAGCCCAAAAAAATAAAGTCTGACACTGTTTCCACTGTTTCCCCATTCATTTCCATGAAGTGATGGGACTGGATGCCGTGATCTTCGTTTTCTGAATGTTGAGCTTTAAGCCAACTTTGTCACTCTCCTCTTTCACTTTCATCAAGAGGCTTTTTAGCTCCTCTTCACTTTCTGCCATAAGGGTGGTGTCATCTGCATATCTGAGGTTATTGATATTTCTCCTGGCAATCTTGATTCCAGCTTGTGTTTCTTCCAGTCCAGTGTTTCTCAGGATGTCCTCTGCATAGAAGTTAAATAAGCTGGGTGACAATATACAGCCTTGACGTACTCCTTTTCCTATTTGGAACCAGTCTGTTGTTCCATGTCCAGTTCTAACTGTTGCTTCCTGACCTGCATCCAGATTTCTCAAGAGGCAGGTCAGGTAGTCTGGTATTCCCATCTCTTTCAGAATTTTCCACAGTTTCTTGTGATCCACACAAAGGCTTTGGCATAGTCAATAAAGCAGAAATAGATGTTTGTCTGGAACTCTCTTTTTTTTTCCATGATCCAGTAGATGTTGGCAATTTGATCTCTGGTTCCTCTGCCTTTTCTAAAACCAGCCTGAACATCTGGAAGTTCACGGTTCATGTATTGCTGAAGCCTGGCTTGGAGAATTTTGAGCATTACTTTACTAGCGTGTGAGATGAGTGCAATTGTGCAGTAGTTTGAGCATTCTTTGTCATTGCCTTTCTTTGGAATTGGAATGAAAACTGACCCATTCCAATCCTGTGGCCACTGCTGAGTTTCCAAATTTGCTGGCATATTGAGTGCAGCACTTTCACAGCATCATCTTTCAAGATTTGAAACAGCTCAACTGGAATTCCATCACCTCCACTAGCTTTGTTCATAGTGACGCTTTCTAAGGCCCACTTGACTTCACATTCCAAGATGTCTGGCTCTAGATTCAATATCACAGTTATCCAAGTCTATGCCCCAACCAGTAACGCTGAAGAAACTGAAGTTGAATGGTTTTATGAAGACCTACAAGACCTTTTAGAACTAACACCCAAAAAAGATGTCCTTTTCATTATAGGGGACTGGAATGCAAAAGTAGGAAGTCAGGAAACACCTGGAGTAATGGGCAAATTTGGCCTTGGAATGATTATACAGTGGAGCTGACAAATAGATTCAAGGGATTAGATCTGATAGACAGAGTGCCTGAAGAACTATGGATGAAAGTTCGTGACATTGTACAGGAGGCACGGATCAAGACCATCCCCAAGAAAAAGAAATGCAAAAAAGCAAAATTGTTGTCTGAGGAAGCCTTACAAATAGCTGAGAAAGAAGAGAAGTGAAAGGTAAAGGAGAAAAGGAAAGATATCCCCATTTGAATGCAGAGTTCCAAAGAACAGCACGGAGAGATAAGAAAGCCTTCCTCAGTAATCACTGCAAAGAAAGAGGAAAACAATAGAATGGGGAAGACTAGAGAGCTCTTAAGAAAATCAAAGATATCAAGGGAATATTTCAGGCAAAGATGGGCTCAATAAAAGACAGAAATGGTATGGACCTAACAGAAGCAGAAGATATTAAAGAGGTGGCAAGAATACACAAAGGAACTGAACAAAAAAGATCTCCACAATCCAGATAATCACGATGGCATGATCACTCACCTAGAGCCAGACATCTTGGAATGTGAAGTCAAGTGGGCCTTAGAAAGCGTCACTACGAACAAAGCTAGTGGAGGTGATGGAATTCCAGTGGAGCTGTTTCAAATCTTGAAAGATGATGCTGTGAAAGTGCTGCACTCAATATGCCAGCCAATTTGGAAAACTCAGCAGTGGCCACAGGACTGGAAAAGGTCAGTTTTCATTCCAATCCCAAAGAAAGGCAATGACAAAGAATGCTCAAACTACCTCACAATTGCACTCATATCACACGCTAGCAAAGTAATACTCAAAATTCTCCCAGCCAGGCTTCAACAGTATGTGAACCATGAACTTCCAGATGTTCAGGCTGGATTTAGAAAAGGCAGAGGAACCAGAGATCAAATTGCCAACATCTGTTCAATCATTGAAAATGCAGGAGAGTTCCAGAAAAACATCTACTTCTGTTTCATTGACTACATTAAAGCCATTAGTGTGGATCACAAAAAACTGTGGAAAATTCTTAAAGAGATGGAAATTCCAGACCTGCCTCTTGGAAAATCTGTATGCAGGTCAAAGAGCAGCAGTTAGAACTGGACATGGAACAATAGACTGGTTCCAAATTGGGAAAGGAGTACTTCAAGGCTGTATGTTGTCACCCTGTTTATTTAACTTGTATGCAGAGTACATCATAAGAAATGCTGGGCTGGATGAAGCACAAGCTGTAATCAAGATTGCCATGAAAAATATCAATAACCTCAAATATGCAGATGACATCCCACTTATGACAGAAAGAGAAGAAGAACCTAAAGAGCCTCTTGATGAAAGTGAAAGAGGAGAGTGAAAAAGTTGGCTTAAAACTCAACATTCAGTAAATTCAGTTTGATTCCTTGGATTTAGTATCATTTATTAAATATTTCCAATTTTAAGTCCAATATTTACTATTTTAATAGTGGTTTATCATTGTAATTAATATCTAGCCTGCTTTTTGATGACCCCTTGAGATTTTATTGCTATCAGTGTAAGTACTACACCAAGGAAATTATTATTTTTAAGTAGTCCACACTCAGAAAGATTGTTTATATGCTTGTTACAACAATATAAGCAGCCCTCAATCTTTTTAGTTGCCAGATCCTTTTATTGAAGACCCCAGAAAGCTTTTGTTTATATGAGTCAGAGCTATTTGCTGTATTAGAAATTAAAACTAGAAAAAGATGTAAACCGCTAAGCACAGTTTTCACTAGTTATCAGAGTGATGACTCATCACCCACTAAGTAACCTGCAGAAAACATTCCAGTACTCTGTGAGAGTATGAGAGTGAAAGGGCAAGTGACATCATGGTGTTAAGAAGATGCTTTGACGATGTGGTTTCTGTGACAAGTTCTGGAGGAGTCCCAGGGATCTATGGATCACTCTTTGAGAACCACGGGCACTATATCATACTTAATTTTACCATTTAAAAAAACTTTTCATTTTGATGGACAAAGAACAATATATCATCCTTGTTTTAACTTGCATTTCTTTGGAGCATTACTATTTGTGTCTCTTCTTTTATGATTATCCCTCCTCTTCTAGATTTTTCCTTGTTTTTCACGTCTTAGTTTCATTCTGAACCAGAATTGTCCAATTCAAAGTTTCTTCCCATCTTCCCTTAAAATGTAGACAATAACACAGCTTAGTTTTTCAATTTCTTTCTAGCATGCTGAAGGAAATTTATGCTATTTGTGATTGACTTCTCTGGCAGACCTTAAGCTCATAAACCCTCAGAATAAGTCCTCCTCACTATGTACATGCCACAGCTGATCTGTGTGGGCCCTACAGAACCTTCCAGAAAAAAAAGACCTCTGTGTTGAAACACTGATTATCTGTTTAACTTCTCTCTGAATGTTTATTATAAACAATCTCCCTTAAGGTTGCCTAAAGGTAACTTTGTCACTCTTTCCTCCTCAGTCTGTTTCCATAGGTACAAGTCAGGAGAAAAGTCATCTTCTTAAACATCTTCTCAGTCATGCCTGACTCTTTGGACCCAATGGACTGTGGCCCGGCAGTCTTCTCTGTCCATGGAATTCTCCAGCAAGAATACTGGAGTGGGTTGCCATTTCCTTCTCCAGCGGATCTTCCTGACCCAGGGATTGAACCCTATCTTCTGCATTGCAGGCAGATTCTTTACTATCTGAGCCACCAGGGAAACCCAGAGAAAAGTAATAGGAAAAGAAACAGAGAAGAACGCATACCTTCACCGACTGCTACTGTGCCACCAGATTTATTTCTTACTGCTTTACCCATATGGGTCTTCAAATATTTGCTGCCAGAATACTGATATTCTATGTCACCAAAACTTTTGCTATTTAATTTCATTCTCTTGACTTTAAAAAATAATTCGTTTCTAGACGATGCCTGCACTTACATTTCTAACCAGCATCTGTCCACATTTTTCACCTTAACATGTTAAATTTGGATTCATTTGAATAGAATATTGCAGGAATAATATTGTTTCAGCTGAACTTGTATTGTCTTGTCTGAATATTAATCATATGTCCTTCTATTGAACATAACACTCCAAGTTTAAAAAAGCTAATTTGATTTTTCCACAATATGGTTGAGTTTATCTCAAAAAATCCCTTGCAGCATTTAGGTTTGCAGAAATTATGTTCTGTCAAAATACTTTATAATGGCAGCATTAAATATTGCCCTTAGGAAAAATATAGCTAAAAGTTTACTGAGAAATAATATCTTGGTGCTATGCCACATTAGAATAATTTTTTCCTTTCCTGGAGATAATATTTTATGGTCATATTTTGAAAGAGAATCTATATTTGCCCACAAAGTAGAATATTTAAATGGAAAAGTTAAGGATTCATGATGCATTGCTAAATTATGAATTTGACTGCCACCTCCATACATTTCTACTCATAAAAGCCCCCTTTCCACTTTGTACTAAATGAAGTGGTTAATAGTTTGGGCAGAGTACTTAGCTTCTGAAAATAGCCTGCAGATAAAGGATGACGTTGGTGATAAATATAAAGTACAACTGACGATTTACATACAGTGCTTGTGCCTACAGTAGCACGTGATAATTAGCAAGCACCCCTGGCGACTCTCTGTATCCTCCTCTCCATCTGTTGCTTCACTTTCAGTTTTAGGCAATTAGAATATTGAATGTTTAGAATGTTTTTTTGTGTTACAAAATTTAGTTTTGTATATGTAATATATATGCATATATATTATATAATGCAGTAAGTATATTATTGACTCCAGTACTTGAGAACTTTTCTATACCTGGTATTTGTTAGGCTATATGTCAGAAAGTTGACAAACATTTCCAGACTTCATCTATGTATCTAGTATCCCTCTAGATCTTTAAGGATGGCAAAATCAGCTCTGAATATTGTGAAAGCAAGATCATACAAAAGATTACATAGAATAGCTGAAAATAGCTCGTACCAAGGAAATGATCTCAATGGTTAAGAAATATTGTCTTTTTCCTAGGATATGAGAACAAATATTTAATGACATCAATGTGATAAATTAAGAAAGCAAAATTATGTTGTAGAATAGTCCTTAAAATATGGGTGATAAGAATAGATATCCTGAGTTAAAATCCATATTCTGCTATTGACTAACCAGGTAACCTGGTCAAGTTTCTTTACCACTCTGTCTTAATTTTTCTCTTTGGCTTAATGTTTACATTTGTAAAATGAACATAATATCTCTAGGGTTGCTATGAGAATTAAAAAGGAGCTAATATTCATAAGCACTTATAACAGTGCCTGCCATAGAATAAATTATATTAGTGGTAGTTAAATGAATAAAAAGAAATAAACACACTATGCTTATTTTAGACATGAAACTGTGAAAAATGCCCAGATTTGCTTGTGCTAATCAATCATGAAATTTTCACTGTCTCATACTATTCTTTTAAAAATCATTTTATTAAGTGTTAATAATATGATAGAATGAATTCAGTTGACTTCTATCCACATTTTATTATGAATAAAATATAATGCTTTCACTTCAAAGATAGAATGTCTATTTTTATACTGACCATTGCTTTTTGGGACTGTTCCAAATGAGACATGTAACTTAGTATAATAACTAACTGTACTGAGTAGTCATATAACCCAAATTTTTTATAAATCTACAGAAAGCCTTGCATTACATGTGAATATTTTTAATTGAACAAGAGACCATAACTAAAACCCTGCAGGTATAGATTAGATAATTAGGCACAGTTTGCTCTTTGCTGGTCCCAATAAAAATTAGGTGAATCTAATGCTAAAGCTGAAACTCCAATACTTTGGCCACCTCATGTGAAGAGTTGACTCATTGGAAAAGACCCTGATGCTGGGAGGGATTTGGGGCAGGAGGAGAAGGGGACGACAGAGGACGAGATGGCTGGATGGCATCACTGACTCAATGGACCTGGGTTTGGGTGAACTCCAGGAGTTGGTGACGGACAGGGAGGCCTGGTGTGCTGCAATTCATGGAGTCGCAAAGAGTCGGACATGACTGAGTGACTGAACTGAGCTGAACTGAAAACCATTAATGATGGACAGTGTAATATGAGAGTAAGTGGTAGTGCTATTACTCTTCATTTGCTGATATAGTCCTTTTTAAAATGTTTTTAACATTTTTTTCCTTATATCTTGGTCTGAATATCTTTAATTTTAGGGTGAATGATTTTACCACATAGTTATAATTAGCAGTACAATAGTTATTTGAAATGGACAAAAAAGTTGTTCAACTCCCTTTATATTTTATATAGGTTCTAAAATACAAGGCAAACAATAAAGGAAACTATCCTTTGCTTCCTGTTTTTAAAATATTCATGACATTACTATTCTTTACAATGAAATAATCTGATATCTTCAAGTTAGAATATAACTCCCGTATTAACCTAGTTGTATCAGTATCATGTCATGTCATCTAGTCACTCAGTCATGTCCGACTCTGTAACCCCATGGTCCACCAGGCTCCTCTGTCCATGGGATTCTCCAGGCAAGAGCTGCCAGTTCCTTCTCCAGGGAATCTTTCTGACCCAGAAATCAAACCTGGGTCTCCCACATTCCAGGCAGATTCTTTACCATCTGAGCCATCAGGGAAGACCTGTCAGTATAATTTATAATAAAGATAAATAAAGCACAAATAAAAAGCGATGGTTGTAGACAAAGTCTAGATGTTGTGTTGGCTCATATGGCTGTCATTTAGATACCTGCAGTCAGACTTTAGTAAATTTATCAAAAACTGGGCTATTTGGGCAAGTTAAGCTTCTGGATAATTTATTAAGATCAGCTCCTATGCCAATTAGCTTTTGCTCTGTAACAAACCACCCATAAAATATAATGGTTTAAAGCAGCAATCATTTATCATCATTGTTCACAAGTGAACAGTTTGGTTGGGTGGTTCTGCTGATCTGGGTCAGACTTGGTTCATCTTAATCACTAGGTAGTGGCCATCTGAACTAACCTAGCTGGATGTTAGTCAGATGAAATCCATGGACAACAAGGATAATGAGACTAGTCTCTGTTCATGTAGAAGTTTAGCTGAGCCTTGTTCACATGGCAGTCAAGAGTGAGAAAGGGAAGAATCACCCAAGGCCTCTTGATGTTTGGATTCAAGACCTGTACATCCCTCTGTCAAAATCTGTGGACCAAAGCAAGTTACAAAGCCAGCCCAAACTCAAGGATGGAGAAACTCCATCTCTTAATGGAAGTAACTGCAAAGAATTATGGTCATTCCTACAATCTACCACAGACACTGTGGGTAGTTTAGCAGTAAATCTTTAATTGAGCTGAGGCCTAACCTGAGTACAAAGTATACATCATGAGCCTTGTAATTAACAAACAGACTGTTTTCTGTTTCCCCCCTCCCTTTTTTTCTCTTCTTCTATTTTTTTTTTTTTTTTTTTTTTGCCTCTGAGGACTTCTGTTTATAATATTGACAAGAAGATGGGAAGCAAGAAAAAACAGCCAGTCCATTTGGCCTCAGAAAGCCCTGAAATATTTTAGCCATGGTTCAACTAAACTATTTGGTGGTTGATTCACAAGAAAATATTTCCAGGCTAAAGCCTCTTGCTTTCATGTCAATAAGTCAAATTCCTATCCTTTAAATTACTTTGAATTAGCTGAATGAGAGAAGCGGTTGCAATGGTGAACAAACTTGTATTCATTAAAAAATACTCTGCAGAACGCCAGTTGAACTGGCCTCACAAATTTCCATATAATCGTGTAATATAAAGTATTTCAGCTATGCGCTTATGATCTTGCTAACTAAAAGTGTATCTGTAACAATCTGAAGTTTTGAACTGTACAAACTGCTTATTAATGTGTTTTCCTGTTCCAAGAACAGCATTCCTGCCTGTGGTTTACAATGGAGGCCACCTGATTCCTGTGTTTTTTTGTGAGTCTTTTAAACTGAATCCTTATAAAGGTAGCAGAAAGGGTTGATTAAGAAGAATGTATATGAAATATGTAATGTTAGAACAGATTACAAGCATACATGTGTGTAAACCCATACCTGTCTTTGCTACATAACTGGCAATTTCTTTGATGCCATTTTTCACCCGTGTTTTTTCCTCCTCCTATAACTCCTATCTCAATTAATGGCACCACTTTCTGTCTTGTTACTGAAGCCAGAAACCCTGAAATTCTCCACTCTCTCATTCTCTGTCCATAATAAATAACCAAGTCATACAGATTCTAATTTCATGATATCTGTGCCATCTGACTCCACCACCTCACCATTCTTCACAGCAATTGCATAACTTCAAGCCTGACTGAGTCTTACTTAAGTTCCTGCAACTGTGTAGAGACACATTCCCTTCAAATCACTCTCCTTTCCTCCAACCCATTGCCTGTTCTGCTGCTGGAGTGAACTCCCTAAACATAATTCTATTTATGTCCTTTACCTATCTAAAATTATACAGTGGCAACTCATGGCCTTAAGGCTAAAAGCTAAATCTATGTGTGCATGGGAAAAGATTTTAAATCACAACTCTTTCTGTATTTAATTAAGTTCTCATGACAAGGTCTAGAACAAAGCAATGGGTGATACGTATTGCCACATTCTGAAAAGGAGGTGGTGCACTTTCTAGGTGGAGTGACTGAAAAAGTTGAAAAATCTGATTTGCTACCCTCTACCTTTCACCCACTTCCAGGCTGAGGTTGTAGAGAACTCTTATAGTGCTTTAACAGACATCTCCCTTCACACTCACACACACACACATTCACACACACACATATTCATATACACACACAAATTCACACACACACACACACACACACACATATAATCCTGCACTCCTAAGCATTGGCAGAGGGGAAAGTGGTTCTTTCCTCTTGATCTCAGGTGAATGGCAGGGTCTTTAAGAGAAATATTTGGCCCTAGAAATTTGTTAGATACAGAAACCAATACGAGAACTATATCTGAAAATTCCACAGAAGATGGACTGCATGGCACAGTAAAGAAGCTACAATGGGAGCAAACCACTGAAGGCAGAAGAAAGGTACTTATTCCTTGACTTTTGGGCAAGGGGCGCTCTCTGTTCAAGCTGAGCCCTTTTAAATGTTACATAGATGACTGCCTGGTGGGTCAATGGGACTCCAAAAACATGGATGACATTCTGCATGCCCAGGGGCCTGACAGTGGGATCATAAGCAAACGGACTGTTTGAGGCCAGCATTTCCCGCTTTAAAGGTACTGCAGTCAGGAGCCCCCAGCAAGGCAGGTACCTGAGGAACCCAGGAAAGTGTCCACCACTGAGTATCAGTACGAGCACACATTCCCAGGGCACCCTCACTAGATGACACCTGTGCCTTTCAGTATGCTCTTTTCTATTTTTAACATCTCCCGGTGCTAATCATTAACCCTGAAGGGGGCCAGAGTAGCCCGGGGTGAATTGGGAGAATAAGATGATCCTTGCCCTGGAAAAACTCTCCTTACCCCTGGCAAAGGAACTAGAATTGATACTGTGAAAAGTGAGGATGGGAGAGACAGAGAGGCAGATGTGGGGGTCAGGTAAAGATAATACGTTTCCTCATGCAAATTTTCTTTCCCAGAAATTGACTATAAATTTTTCTACAGGATATATTTATACACACTATGACACACTATTCAGAGATATATATAAATTCAATGATATACCATTGCAGTATTTAGTTTCTTCTTTATAGAACTAATCTCTTCTTAAAATTTTTTTTTTATTTTCAATTGAAGGATAATTGCATTACAATATTTTGTTGGCCAAACATCAACATGAATCAGCCATAGGTATACATTATGTCCCCTCTTTCTTGAACCTCCCTCCCACCTCCTACCGCATCCCACCCCTCCAGGTTGTCACAGAGCCCAGGTTTGAGTTCCCTGAGTCATACAGCAAATTCCCACTGGCTGTCTATTTTGTATACGGTAGTGCACATGTTTCCATGCTACTCTCTCCCTACATCCCACTCTCTCCTCCCCCACCCCTATCCCCTGTGTCCTTAAAGAACTAATCTCTGCTTAGCCACAGATACGTTATGTACTTGAACAGATAATATAACATGCCCTAATGTTTCTCTCAGAAAGGGAAATAAAACATCCAAACCTCAAAAGTTTTCTCAGTGGTAACAAATAAATGCTCATAAAACTTAATGAACTCTCTGGTTAAAGGAATTTAAGATCGTGTGGAAATATTCTCTGGTAACCCCTCTGGCAACATTTTAATTATAATGCAGTCTCCCTCCCCAGGCAATGAGTCCAATCTATTATAATATGAATAACAATCTATTTACTACAACACATTAAGAAATCCAAATATCTGGAACAGGTCATATCTCATTTGCTATTGCTGATTAAAACAAATAATGGAGTAAGATGGCTTTCCATTTCTCTCTCTCTCTCTTATTTTAATCACCAGTGTGCTTGTGTCTAAGATTATTTTGGAAATAAAATTAATACTTCAGTATTTGAATAAATATAATTTTCTGAATTGTTTTAAGAACTATGCTTTTGAGGTGTTTTTAGTGCTAATTTAGAAACCCTTACCTATCTGTTCTGTATGTATTTTGTTGAATATTTCAAGGAGATCATTTCCACATAGGTCATTAGAGTGTGTCAAAACATCACTACTTGAGTCATGTGAAAAGTGAAATCCCCTCCATTCGTGATCTTAGATCATTTTGTAATCACTTACATGAATTGTCTCTAGTTCCTCTTCTTTCTGTGTGAATTACAGAAATGGTACTGGAGCACGCCACTAGATTCTCAGCTAAATGATAAACCCTGAGGAGAGACAACCATCCTAGACCTGTTACTCCAGGCTCCGTGTTAACGGACAAGCTGCCTTTCTCCATCTCACTCACGTCACAATTATCAGCTCTTTTTTTGTGAATTTAAAGATTTCTCAGACTCCTGTTGGTATATCATTAGTTCCACTTTTCACATAGAACAAAATCTTGAAAAGACAGATTATCTATGCGTAGAGGAAATGATTTTCCCTGAAGGGCATTTTCTTTCTCTTTATCCAGTGTATTTTTAAATGTCTCAAGCAATGAGGATGGCTGTTCAACCAAGTTCAAGAACACACTTATATTCAGCCCATTATCTATCATCATGAATTCAAACCTGCTGTTCCTCTCTGCTGATAATCTGTCATCTAACAAGAGCAAGGGTGGCTTTAAACCACAGGAGCAGAGAGCAGTCATTGATGTGCCTTCCAAGGAGATTTATTCATTGAACTCCACACACACAAAACAGATTCAATTCGATATTCCCTTGTTCATGTTTTACACAATTCTCCATGCTCTCTACGCCTTTTGGAAACTTACAGAGCTACTACAGAGAATTAAACTAATATTTAAAAAGCAGAAGGATGAATGGATGAATAAAATTATATACTTAGTCTCTCAAAATTAATCTTCAGGATAATATTTTAATTTAATGTTTATTTTATATTGGAGTATAGTTGATTTATCATGCTATGTTAGTTTCAGGTGTACAGGGAAGTGATTCAGCTTTATACATATGTATGCATACACATATAATATATATATATGTACCTCCATTCATTTTCGGATTCTTTTCCCATATAGGTTATTATAGAATAATGAGCACAATTCCCTGTGTTACAGTAAGTCCTTGTTGGCTATCTATTTTATATATAGTAGTGTCTATATGTTAATCCCAAACTCCAAATGTTATTATTTTTAATGGGACATAAATCATTATTTTCTGCACAGAAATAAAAACCAGAAGGGATGTCCTGCTGAAGGACTCTCTCTCCTGAATGTCCTTATTCTTCCTTCATTATGCTATCTATGTTCCCAGGATAGCAACATTAATTTGACATGGCTGAATTATGCTACCTACTGTTTCCTGTATAGCACTTTGAGTGCCTGAGGCTGGGTTTTCCCACTTTGGGGATAGGGGACAGAAAGACATTTCTAACTCTACTCTAGTATGAGAAGCAATTAAGCTACAAGTTGTTTAGCTGTAAGCAGTTAACCTCACAAACCTAATAAATTATTTGATTACATGGAATGCTTAGAATTTGACCCCTTTTTGTAAATAGGCAAAGCTTATTTACCTTGCAATAGGCAAATTGAAAAGCTTATATTATTTTCCTTGTTTTCGTCATTTAATTATTTGAACATTGCCCCTCTTATTCCATGCTTTGGGATATACAAATGGCAAATAGGATAGCTGCAAGTGCCCTCTTGTTGCCAAGTCATTCAGTTTGTATTGTCTTTGCTGGTACTATTATCACTGGTTTAGTTGAAGATTGCACCACTTTATTTCTGAATAAAAGAGAAAGCAGCCTTTGTTATTTTGGCCCCCTCTACTCAATTAAAAAACAAACAAACAGGCATAAAACCCTTCATGAACACTAATGAACCCAAAATAGTCTGCAATTAATTTCAAATTCACTGCTAGTTTCAAAAATTAGCTAACACTGCAAATTGCACTGACCATGATCAGGCCCTTAATAACAAGGCCTATTGTGTGAAATGTGCAAGTCAGCAGAATCACAAATGAAAACCTTTCGGCTTCAAACACATGAAAACAAACAAAGCAAGATGAAATCTGAATTTTCAAAAGAGCTTTAAGCCACTACATCTCACACCAGATAAATTAATAAATCACTTCATAGAACACATTCTTTTTTGTGTGCTGATTCTTGTGAGGTCAACCCATAAGAGATATGAGAGCAAAATTCCTCCTTTTTTCCTAAAACCTCAATAATAATATACCAAGAAGTCTTAGGTCATCTACAGGGCTAATGATAGGTAAGAGACTTTTATCATTATTATGAGAATTAATTTGAAACTATGCAAAATTAAAGACATTCAAACTGTTATTTAAAACAAAGAAAGACAAAATATTGGATTATTATTGTACAGCTGAACAATTTTCTAATCCTGTTTTCAATCTAAGTATTTCTGCAGTTTCTTTGCTGTTAAAGAAGAACTCAGACAACTAAATCACAAATTTATGTTCATTTTCACTCTCTCTATATATTATTTTCGGGTTTCCCTGGTGGCTCAGTGGTAAAGAATCCACTTGCTAAAGCAGGAGACAGGGTTTGATTTCTGGGTGGGGAAGATCCCTTGGAGAAGGAAATGTCAACCCACTCCAGTATTTTTGTCTGGGAAATCCCAAGGACAGAGGTGCCTGGCGAGCTACAGTCCATCGGGTAGCAAAGAGTTAGACACAACTGAATGACCAAACAACAACAATATATTATATTCACTGTTTCTGTAATTTAAGGTAATATAGACTTGCAGTAATCATTTCATATTATTTGTATTTGTTCTTATTTACCCGCTTTTAAATCAGTACAACTTTGAGGTATAATTTTTGAAACAGTCCAAAAGTTTCAAATAGCCTACTGAATCACAATATACCCTCTAGCATCATACCCCATGTTTAAATTCCAGTCTCATCATTTGTCAAATGGAGAAATCACTACTTGAATACTTGAATTTGCCAGTCATATAATAGGGATAACTGCTAAAAATTGCAGGGGCAATTTATGGGACTGACTCAAAGAATATAGGGAAGGTATTTTTCTTCTTCCATAATTGTTCTGTTGATGACCAGTTTCCATTGAATTCACCCCCTTGGCCTCTCTAGGCCTCCTCCAAAGCTCTGTAACTCATGGCTAATCCTTTTGTTCTTCACGCCTCGTCATTTGCTGCTTCCTGTCTTCTCACTCATGACAGTGCAACAATTTTCCTTCACTGAAACTCTGTCTCTTGAATGCCGTCTCAATGAAAAACCTATGCAACACTTCCTCCTATCCTTTGAAAAGTCTCATTTCAAATTCTTAATGACTTTCCCAACAAAAGAAAAGCAGATGTGCCCCCAAAACTCCAGATTCCCTATATGTGACACCACACAGAGAAAACCTCATGTAAAGATTCCTTTTTTCTCTCATTAATTTTCTTCCTATAGCACATTGTTCTGCATATGAATGTTATGTATACAGTCAATTATCCAAGCTAATGGAGGCGAGCTGTGGGAGAGATAATTAAGAAGAGCAGATAATCTACCCTGCTATTAGTGCAGGTGTCAGCAAAGAGTCTGGCCTGAGACAGCATTGTAAGGGGTGTGTGGTGGGGTGAAAGGATGCTTGTAGTCCCAGGACAGTTACAGAGTGGGAGAGAAAAGACACTAAGGAGGGTGGGGGAACCAAGCCTGGCGCGGGAGAGGCATTGGGACAGGTGATCACTCATTAATATGAATGTTGTGGATAATCCAGAATTTAACACTATGCTTAAATGCCTACCTGGAAAATGACAGCAATTGGTCTAAAGTCCCACGTTTGATTTGCATCATAAGCAGTTAGTTTTCCCTACTTCATAGTTTATATTTTAAAGTGACAAGCCCTACCATCTGTCCCAGAAATCAATATTACAATTGTGCCCTTGTGACAAGTAAAGGAACTGGCATAACCCAGCACCAACACTGGGAAATCACTTAATACACATATTCTATTGCGTCTGGGTTGTTGCCATTAACATACAAGTCAGAGCTGTGAAAGTTACTCAGTTGTGTCCTATTCTTTGTGACCGCATAGACTATATAGTCCATGGAATTCTCCAGGCCAGAATACTGGAGTGGGCAGCCTTTCCCTTCTCCAGGGGATCTTCCCAACCCAGGGATCAAACCCAGGTCTCCCACATTACAGGCAGATTCTTTACCAGCTGAGCCACAAGGGAAGCCCCAACTCAGAAAGTATACCCTAAAATTATGATCAAGTGATTTTTAATTAATTCTTTCAATCAAGTGATCTGTTTAAAAGTACAAGAATATGTGAGCATCTCTTCACTAATTCAATAACTATCATGTAAAGGCCTATTATATGGTTTCCTGACCTAATAATGTTCATGTAGTGGTAGGATTATATGTGTTCCAAGAGGCAATGTGCTGTCTCCATACTGTGAAGACAAAGTAAGCATTTCAATACTCCACATATGGAATAAAGCCAAAATCATCAACCAATGAAAACTAAAGAAATATTTAAATATACATGGGTGAGTAACAAGAGTTGTTCAGAGCGCTTTACTTAGTGCCTTTAAAAAAACTGATAATAATGGAAATTCCTTGGCGATCTAAGAGCTTCTGTCATTTTTTTACCATCCAGGGCTTCAAAGGAGGCAAACAGTAGCAGATGCAAACCTTTCGATTTACAACCATCTTCCTCCAGCTTTAATGCTCTGGTGTCCTTTGGGCAGAAACACTCCAGGGTCTCAACTAGTGTGTTTTTCAATTACTGATACGATCCTGCCCTGATAGATAGGAAGTGATAAAACAACAAGTAAGAAGTCATTCTTCATAATTCTTCAGAGTCCAATCTAGCCTCAAACCTGCTTCTCTTGCAGTCCTTCATGCTGTGGAATCTGAGTTTTAGTGGATTCCACAGCCTCTCGGTGGAATCACTTCACATATTTTTCAGTAGATTAGCCTCTGGAGTATTTCTTTCTTACTCAAAGTCTACTAAAACAGAGGATGGCCTATAAGCATTCTCACTGAGGAGACATAAATTTCAAACAAAATATTGAAGGAACCTTGTTTCCAATAGTTCAAACAATATACTTTCATGGAATAAGCATCTCATTTTCTTTCCTAAATTGGTTGAGGGAATCTGGAATATCTAGATGAGGTGTTAAGCAGATAAAATCTCAGTTGATTTGTAAATCAGGAATTAGGAAAACTATGAAATTTCTTTGCTAAAAAAGAAGTTGAGTGTCCAAGGAAATTAAAACTGCAACTTGCCGTAAAATGATCTCCTCTTTCAAAGAAAAGGATCAATAATATATTAAAGTACTAAAAATTGATATAAGGAGTCCATTTTAATTGGCTTCACTTTTGAGGCTAATAGGTATTAACTTTCATTTTTATAAAATATTTCCATGTTAATGACTCCAAGATATATTGTTTCAAGGATTTTCCTGAGGCACATGAAGCTAAGATTGAAAGCAGTTAAGGTTGCTTGAATTCCTTTACAAGCCTATTATAACCCAATATTCAATCAAAATGATTATTGCTAGCCATTAAAAAAATCTACTAAGTATCAAGGGTAATAACTCTTGCATGTTATTACTGGGAATTCCTACAAAGCAAAAGGCTTTTGTATTACTGTTTGCAAAGACTGCTAAATTTATCTGACGTCCTTGGGAAAAAGAAAAAAAATCTGCTGTTCAACCAGGAAAAAAAAAAAAATGAGAGAGAGAGAGAGTAGTCTTGTCCCCGTTATCTCTGAACAAGAAGTGTCAGGAAGCTTCAGGCTAGAATTAACATGAGATAGGCTATTACGGTTGTAAGAGCATTTAGCAGCCGTCCCTACTGACTTCAGGGTGATAATACACACAGCCCCATGTAATCTATCTCTTCTGCAGCTCTTTCTTTGCCTCTCTCCTCCTCTCATTCGTTACTAGTATACATGCTTTATTGTAACGCATAATAAGTGATAAACAGCAGCATTTTTCTACCAAACTGACACCACTAGCAAGAGTTTTACCTTCAGCAAAGTCATATAAGAGTCACTGCTTATATGTAACCATTTTTTAAAAGCCAGATATAACATTCAAGTAAAGGAATATTTCATGACTCATGCTCTAAATAGTAGACTATATCTGGCATCCTTTTCACTAGAAAAGTGATTTTCACATATTAATTTTCATAGAAAGAGAATGCAAATATCATCAAATTGGAAGTTCAAGAAAAGAATTGTTTAGAATGTGGTATCATAGTTAGTGAAATAAAATTCAGCAATGTTAAGAGGATAAAAATATTTCTTGATGATTCAAAATCTCTTTCATTATTACTGTAAGTAATAATATCTACCAGGAACTGAGCATGCTCCAAAGGACATTAAAACCAGAGCAGCCCCATCTTTGAAACTTGTAAGGTAGAATGTATGAGAAATGATATTTGAGTATTTTTAGCTCCCAAATTTCTCCAGTTATTTCTAGTTTAATTTCCCTTAAGTTTCCCTAAATTGGTATTATTCCATCCCTTGAAGTTAAAAATGAAAAGCAAAAGAAAAATGACACATGTAATTCAAATCTTAGGCATCCCCCAAACCCAATAAATACCAAGCTAATATAAAATCAAATTATTTCCATGAAAATTTCTTTTAAGCCAGGTGTTTTCAACCTCAGCACTAGTGACGTGTAGAAATGCACAATTCTTTATTGTGGGATACCATTTCTAGTATTATGACACTGGGTTTAGCAGTATCTCTGGCTTCTAACCATTATATGTCATTAGCATCCTCCACACTACACCATGAGTTGTGACAAACAGAAATGTCTCCTGAGGAGTAAAATCATCCTCATTGAGAACTATTTCTCTAAGTGGAAGACCTAATCTAAATCTGATAATTTACTTGCATTATTTACTTTGGAAAAAGGAACTGTCACCGAACTCTTAGTGGCAAAATTTGAAAATGATACACTAGCTGTGGCAAGACAGAGCTGGGCTTCAGGTACATTTGCTGCGCACATTCTGGGAAGCTGAAACATCACTATGTATATACAGACTTAAGGTCCAAATACCATGAACATCTGTAAATACCAGTGTCTTAGTTTTCTCTGGCTGCCATAACAAAATACCACAGACTGAGTGGCTTAAAGAACAGAACTGTATTTCTCATAGTTCTGGAGGTTAGAAATCTGAGAGTAGGGTGCCAACATGATTAGGTTTTTGTAAAAGATCTTCTCTTTACTTGCAGATGGATGCCTTTTCACTATGTGCTCACACGACCTCTTCTCTGCATGTACCGCGTGAGAGAGAGAGGGAGCAAGCTCTCTGGTGTGTCTTCTTATGTGTGAGTGTGCTCAGTTGCTTAGTTGCATCTGACTCTTTGCAACCCCATAGGCTGTAGCCTGCTAGGCTGCTCCATCCATGGTATTTTCCAGGCAAGAATACTAGAGTGGGTTTTCATTTCCTCCTCTGGGGGATCTTCCCAACTAGGGATTGAACCTGTCTTGCATCTCCTGAATTGGCAGGTGGATTCTTCACCACTCAGTTCAGTTCAGTCACTCAGTCATGTGCAACTCTGCGATTCCATGGACTGCAGCACATCAGGCTTCCCTGTCCATCACCAACTCCTGCAGCTTGCTCGTAACTCACGTCCATAGAGTTGGTGATGCCATCCAGCCATCTCATCCTCTCATCCTCTGTCATCCTCTTCTCCTTCTGCCTTCAATCTTTCCCAGCATCAGGGTCTTTTCTAAGGAGTCAGTTCTTCACATCAGGTAACCAAAGGGTTGGAGATTCAGCTTCAGCTTCAGCATTAGTCCTTCCAACGAATATTCAGGACTGATTTTCCTTTAGGATTGACTGGTTTGATATCCTTGCAGTTCAAGGGACTCTCAAGAGTCTTCTCCAACACCACAGTTCAAAAGCATCAATTCTTTGTTGCCCAGTTTTCTTTATGGTCCTACTCTCACATCCATACATGACCTCTGGAAAAACCATAGCTTTGACTAGACAGACCTTTGTTAGCACTTTGTCTTTACCACTAGTGTTACCTAATGTGTCCCTTATAAGGCCATTAATCCCATCATCCAAGCACCAATCCTCAAGCTCTCATCTAAATCCAGTTTCCTCAAAAAGGCCTCAGTTCCTAATACCATCACATTGGAGGGATCTGTTTCTCTGTTGCTGGAAGATAAATAATTGTTAGCTATGTTTCAGTATATCATACATATAGGTGTTCAAATTCAGTTCAGTTCAGTTGCTCAGTAGTGTCCGAATCTTTGCGACCCCATAAATCGCAGCACGCCAGGCCTCCCTGTCAATCACCAACTCCCGGAGTTCACTCAGACTCACGTCCATTGAGTCAGTGATGCCATCCAGCCATCTCATCCTTGGTCATCCCCTTCTCCTCCTGCCCCCAATCCCTCCCAGCATCAGAGTCTTTTCCAATGAGTCAACTCTTCGCATGAGGTGGCCAAAGTACTGGAGCTTCAGCTTTAGCATCATTCCTTCCAAAGAAATCCCAGGGCTGATCTCCTTCAGAATGGACTGGTTGGATCTCCTTGCAGTCCAAGGGACTCTCAAGAGTCTTCTCCAACACCACAGTTCAAAAGCATCAATTCTTTGGTGCTCAGCTTTCTTCAGGGTCCAACTCTCACATCCATACATGACCACAAGAAAAACCATAGCCTTGACTAGATGGACCTTAGTCAGCAAAGTAATGTCTCTGCTTTTGAATATGCTATCTAGGTTGGTCATAACTTTTCTTCCAAGGAGTGAGCATCTTTTAATTTCATGGCTGCAGTCACCATCTGCAGTGATTTTGGAGCCCCCCAAAACAAAGTCTGCCACTGTTTCCACTGTTTCCCCATCTATTTCCCATGAAGTGATGGGACCGGATGCCATGATCTTCGTTTTCTGAATGCTGAGCTTTAAGCCAACTTTTTCGCTCTCCTCTTTCATGTTCATCAAGATGCTTTTTAGTTCCTCTTCACTTTCTGCCATAAGGGTGGTGTCATCTGCATACCTGAGGTTATTGATATTTCTCCCAGCAATCTTGATTCCAGCTTGTGTTTCTTCCAGTGCAGCGTTTCTCGTGATGTACTCTGCATATAAGTTAAATAAGCAGGGTGACAATATGCAGCCTTGACGTACTCCTTTTCCTATTTGGAACCAGTCTGTTGTTCCATGTCCAGTTCTAACTGCTGCTTCCTGACCTGCATACAGATTTATCAAGAGGCAGGTCAGGTGGTCTGGTACACCCATCCTATTTCAGAATTTTCCAGTTTCTTGTGATCCACACAGTCAAAGGCTTTGGCATAGTCAACAAAGTAGAAATAGATGTTTTTCTGGAACTCTCTTGCTTTTTTCTAGGCCAAATTTGCCTGTTACTCCAGGTGTTTCTTGACTTCCTACTTTTGCATTCCAGTCCCCTATAATGAAAAGGTTAGTTCTAAAAGGTCTTGTAGGTCTTCATAAAATCATTCAACTTCAGCTTTTTCAGCGTTACTGGTTGGGGAATAGACTTGGATAACTGTTATATTGAATGGTTTGCCTTGGAGATGAACAGAGATCATTCTGTCGTTTTTGAGATTGCATCCAAGTACTGCATTTCAGACTCTTTTGTTGACCATGATGGCTACTCCATTTCTTCTAAGGGATTCCTGCCTGCAGTAGTAGACATAATGATCATCTGAGTTAAATTCATCCATTCCAGTCCATTTTAGTTCACTGATTCCTAGAATGTCGATGTTCACCCTTGCCATCTCTTGTTTGACCACTTCCAATTTGCCCTGATTCATGGACCTGACATTCCAGGTTCCTATGCAATATTGCTCTTTATAGCATCAGACCTTGCTTCTATCACCAGTCACATTCACAATTGGGTACTGTTTTTGCTTTGGCTCCATCCCTTCATTCTTTCTGGAGTTATTTCTCCACTGATCTCCAGTAGCATATTGGGCACCTACTGACCTGGGGAGTTCCTCTTTCAGTATCCTATCATTTTGCCCTTTCATACTGTTCATGGGGTTCTCAAGGCAAGAATACTGAAGTGGTTTGCCATTCCCTTCTTAATTTATACTACTTGACACTTTCATTGAAATAGTTAAATTAGTTAAGTTTGAATTATTCTGGATCTTGAACTTGTCATCTTGGCCTTGGAATGCAGAATGAAGCAGGGCAAAGGCTAATAGAGTTTTGCCAAGAAAATGCACTGGTCATAGCAAACACCCTCTTCCAACAACACAAAAGAAGACTACACATGGACATCAACAGATGGTCAATACCGAAAACAGATTGATTATATTCTTTGCAGCCAAAGATGGAGAAGCTCTATACAGTCAACAAAAACAAGACCAGGAGCTGACTGTGGCTCAGATCATGAACTCCTTATTACCAAATTCAGACTTAAATTGAAGAAAGTAGGGAAAACCACTAGACCATTCAGGTATGACCTAAATCAAATCCCTTAGGATTATACAGTGGAAGTGAGAAATAGATTTCAGGGCCTAGATCTGATAGATAGAGTGCCTGATGAACTATGGACTGAGGTTCATGACATTGTACAGGAGACAGGAATCAAGACCATCCCCATGGAAAAGAAATGCAAAAAAGCAAAATGGCTGTCTCGGGCGGCCTTACAAATAGCTATGGAAAGAAGAGAGGTGAAAAGCAAAGGAGAAAAGGAAAGATATAAGCACCTGAATGCAGAGTTTCAAAGAATAGCAAGAAGAGATAAGAAAGCCTTCTTCAGCGATCAATGCAAAGAAATAGAGGAAAACAACAGAATGGGAAAGACTACAGACCTCTTCAAGAAAATTAGAGATACCAAGGGAACATTTCATGCAAAGATGGGCTCAATAAAGGACAGAAATGGTATGGACCTAACAGAAGCAAAAGATATTAAGAAGAGGTGGCAAGAATACACAAAGGAACTGTACAAAAAAGATCCTCATGACCCAGATAATCATGATGATGTGATCACTAATCTAGAGCCAGACATCTTGGAATGTGAAGTCAAATGTGCCTTAGAAAGCATCACTACGAACAAAGCTAGTGGAGGTGATGGAATTCCAGTTGAGCTCTTTCAAATCCTGAAAGATGATGCTGTGAAAGTGCTGCACTCAATATGCCAGCCAATTTGGAAAACTCAGCAGTGGCCACAGGACTGGAAAAGGTCAGTTTTCATTCCAATTCCAAAGAGAGGCAATGCCAGAGAATGCTCAAACTACCGCACAATTGCACTCATGTCACATGCTAGTAAAGTAAAGCTCAAAATTCTCCAAGCCAGGCTTCAGCAATACGTGAACTGTGAACTTCCTGATGTTCAAGCTGGTTTTAGAAAAGGCAGAGGAACCAGAGATCAAATTGCCAACATCTGCTGGATCATGGAAAAAGCAAGAGAGTTCCAGAAAAACATCTATTCCTGCTTTATTGACTATGCCAAAGCCTTTGACTATGTGGATCACAAGAAACTGTGGAAAATTCTGAAAGAGATGGGAATACCAGACCACCTGACCTGCCTCTTGAGAAACCTGTATGCAGGTCAGGAAGCAATAGTTAGAGCTGGACATGGAACAACAGACTGGTTCCAAATAGGAAAAGGAGTACGTCAAGGCTGCATATTGTCACCCTGCTTATTTAACTTATATGCAGAGTACATCACGAGAAACGCTGCACTGGAAGAAACACAAGCTGGAATCAAGATTGCCGGGAGAAATATCAATAACCTCAGATATGCAAATGGCAACCACCCTTATGGCAGAAAGTGAAGAGGAACTAAACAGCCTCTTGATGAAAGTGAAAGAGGAGAGCGAAAAAGTTGGCTTAAAGCTCAGCATTCAGAAAACGAAGATCATGGCATCTGGTCCCATCACTTCATGGGAAATAGATGGGGAAACAGTGGAAACAGTGTTAGACTTTATTTTCTGGGGCTCCAAAATCACTGCAGATGGTGACTGCAGCCATGAAATTAAAAGATGCTTACTCCTTGGAAGAAAAGTTATGACCAACCTAGATAGCATATTCAAAAGCAGAGACATTACTTTGCCAACTAAGGTCCATCTAGTCAAGGCAATGGTTTTTCCTGTGGTCATGTATGGATGTGAGAGTTGGACTGTGAAGAAGGCTGAGCGCCAAAGAATTGATGCTTTTGAACTGTGGTGTTGGAGAAGATTCTTGACAGTCCCTTGGACTGCAAGGAGATCCAACCAGTCCATTCTGAAGGAGATCAGCCCTGGGATTTCTTTGGAAGGAATGATGCTAAAGCTGAAGCTCTAGTACTTCGGCCACCTCATGCGAAGAGTTGACTCATTGGAAAAGACTCTGATGCTGGGAGGGATTGGGGGCAGGAGGAGAAGGGGATGACCAAGGATGAGATGGCTGGATGGCATAACAGACTTGATGGACGTGGGTCTGAGTGAACTCCAGGAGATGGTGATGGACATGTAGGCCTGGCGTGCTGCGATTCATGGGGTCGCAAAGAGTCGGACATGACTGAGCGACTGAACTGGAACTGAACTGATATATATATGTACATATATATGTGAATAAAATACAAACTGATATATATATAAATATATAGATATAAAATAAAGAGAAAAATAAAGAAGGCACAGGTTTATTTGCATAGGACCAAAACAACAATGTAAAATAATTTCTTACTTTTTACTACAGAAGTTTGCGTGTGGTTACTGTTGGACAAGGGAAAGGTTTAGAAACTGAGGAATCATGAGTGTAGCTCTTGGGTCCCTCTGAATGAGAGGTAACTGAGAATGATTCTGGGGAAAATTTCATAATGAAAGTTGGGTACCCTTTATTATTCATCAAGTTGTATGCTTAGGGTTTGTACAACTTTCCTTATGCAATTACTATAACTCAAATGTGTAAAGACTTGTCTTGAATTACCTAGAATCTGAGTCACACATTTATTGCTTTCATGGATTCAAAGGTAAGTAAGATAGCTTCTATCCCCAATTGAGTCAAAGTCTAAAGAAAGATTCAGACCTATAAACAAATTGCACAATACAATATGATAAATGATAAATGACATACATGAGCAGAGTTGTTTGAGATATGAGGTAATTAACTCTGCCTGGGGAAATCAGGAAAGATCTTGTAATAAGCATTGTTTGAACTGGTCAGGACACATGGTAAGAGCCCATCTTGCTTACATTCAAAGTAAGTTAGTTTTGAAGAAAATGTGTAAATAGAGGTTACCTGATTGGATTTCAGTTTTCAGGTAGTTTCTATACTTTTGATTAAGATAAAAAGAAAAAAAAAAAAGAAAAAACATGAATCAGATGCAACTAAGTAAGAAATCTCTTGCTTTATTACCCAGAACCTAATCTAAATAGTAAAATGTTAAACATAGTAGGCATGGATATTTGGTTATTCTCTATCTTTGGGTGCCTTTGTCATTGAAACAAACTTTAAAAACCAATAACAAAGAGTGAGTAAACAATAGAAGAGATAAAATAACAAACTATCACATAAATGCTGATGGAGTATATTACACAAATTTATACTATGCAAATATTTAAGCTTGGTCTTAGTAACAAAGAGATAGGAAACCATGAGCAAATTTCTTCAAAAATGATTGACAATTTTCAGGGACTGATCATAAACACAAAAATTAACTGCTGAAGAAGAATGGTTATTGTTCTCACGAATCCAAGCTTTAACCATGAAGAAAATACAGGCTTCTAGAAGTAGATTGACAGCAATACCCACATTAACCAGCATTTGGGATTCAAAAGGTACTGCTGTTAGCCCTGTGTACTAGTAGTAGCCTTGTTTAAGATAGCAGTGAGAAAAAGGATCACTTTTCATGAACTCAGAAGTTTGGTATTGGAATCAGTGTGTTTTTGTAAGAGCTATATTCTTGAGAATTATTTTTCTTTTTCAAAGCTGCTAGTGAAAGGTATTGGAGAAGGAAATGGCAACCCACTCCAATATTCTTCCCTGGAGAATCCCAGGGACAGGGAAGCCTGGTGAGCAGCCGTCTATGGGTTCGCACAGAGTCGGACACGACTGAAGCGACTTAGCAGCAGCAGTGAAAGGTATGCTAGAAGAATTACTTAACTAGGGAAAAAGTTCAAATTTTTATACTCCTATTTACCTTACCAGGTATGATTTTAATTTGGGCATTTCTCATTCCTCCTTCTTTAGCAAAACTATTTCACGATGAGACACTAGAACTAGTCAACTCTCAGGGGTGATTCTGAAAGATTAAATCCTGAAATTCTCACAATCACTTATTGTTTCATAGTTCTCACTATTTGTCTACACTACATTTCTGCTCTGACACCAAACAACAATTCTATAATTAACCCCAGCCTGGTTAGCAGCTCTGTGCTGACTTCACACTAATGGTACTTTCACCACTTTCCTGAATTCTCTTCCTTTCTCATCTTTCTACTATTGTACCCTTAGTGCGTGTGTTAGTTGCTCAATCATGTCCTTCTTTTTGTGACCCCACGGACTATAGCCTTCCAGGCTCCTCTGTCCATAGAATTCTCCAGGTAAGAATATTGGAGTGGGTTCCTATTTCCTTTTCCAGAGGATCTTCCCAACCGAGGGACTGAACACTGGACTAGAGCGCTGCAGGCAGATAGATTCTTTACTATCTGAGCCACCTGGGAAGCCCGTATGACCTCACTATCCATGGATCAATACAAGAATTGCCTTCAGTTCTCCTTTATTATCAATGCCTTACACACTGGTAATGATGAATCACATGAAAATATTTATTGGAGTCACTCAAGTTCTAGTTTCTCATTTCAACTATGCTACTAAAGTGCTTACTACTATAATTCTCTTCCAGTTCCTTGAGACATTTGCTGTGCTTACTATGATATTCCTTTCAAAACCCCAAACATATTCTACTCTGTTAAAAAAAAACAATTGAGTATCACTCAAAAACTCCATAACTTTACTATCACGCTCAGTTATCTGTATGTAATGCCATGCATTCTTTTTTTCCTTTTCTTTCGTGAATCTAGATTTTTCCTATTCTCAGAGAGTAAACTTTTGACCCATGAATTGAAAATCTTATTCTTCCTACTCTGGGCTCTCATTCCACTAAATATCCTCTTTATCTTTACATTATCAAAACTCTGTTTTTCTAAACTAATTATCATAAAACAATTTGAGCTTTGTTCAATTTGTTCAAGCTAAAAACTCTGCCTCTCACACCAATCCCCTCAAAATAAATAAATAAAACAACTTTCCTCAATATTACTATCTCCTTCAGTTACTGACTCCTCTTCTTCCTTCCTTTTGTGGTCAAACATCTTGAAAGAATACTTTGTTCTTAATTCTGTAAATATCCTTGTCAACGGTATATAGAGTAGTATAAACCTGGCTTTAGCCTTTACAGTAGGCTGTATACCCTTGGGCAACTTATATAAATTTCCTAAGTCTATAAAATTTTAATAACTATGGCAGAAATTTTGTAGGACAATTACATGTCATCATGTTACATAACACTTGCACAGTACCCAGCACAGTGTAAGTGGTCCATAAATAGCAACTATCATCATTCTTATTCTTTCATATTCTTATTATTCCTACTATTGTTTCAACTCACTATATTTCACTTATGCCCATGACCTCATCCCCAATTATCTTATACAACTGCTCTTCCTGTACTCACCAATGACTCCTAATTGTCAAACCCAGTGAACTATCTAAAAAGTTTTATTCTATTTGAGTATTAATATTTCATACAGTTAGATGCTCTTGTCACTTGAAATACTTTCCTTTCTTGATATTTACGTTGTCTGCCTCTCTTATCTTTTCTTTCACTATTCCTTCACAGTCTCCTTTATTGACTCTTCGTTCTTTAGGTAAAAGTGTTAGTTTCTCAGTCATGTCTGACTCTTCGTGACCCTGTGGACTGTAGCCCGCCAGGCTCCTCTGTCCCTAGGATTTTCCAGGCAAGAATACTGGAGTGGAGTGCCACTTCCTCCTCCAGGGGATCTTTCTGACCCAGGGATCGAACAAGCTGTCTCTTGTGTCTCCTGCATTGGCAGGCAGATTCTTTACCACTAGCATCACCTGCCTTAAATAATCCCCCTGCTACAAACTTTATTTTAGTAGTCTCTATCTTCTAGTCTCCAGTTCTAATTTTGGTCCTATCATACCTCAATAAAAATACTCAATTCATTGTTTGTCTAATGCCTTTGAACTCCAGTTTACCTACCACAAAATGACCTTCTCAAATTTAATGCTAGCAGTCCAACGTGAATGTACTTATACTATGAAACTGTACACTTAACACAGTCAATTTTTTGTCATGTACAATTTATAAAAATAAATTTAAAAATCAAATGCTGGAGAAGTCTTCAGTGATTCCAATTGCTACAATCTTCTCATTGCAAACTAAATATTTCAAAATCTGTTTCCCGTTTATTCCTCTAAGTTCCTCTAATACTGCTGTTTCTGTCACTCTGATCTTTGCATGTATTGTTCCCTTTACTCAAAATGTGTTCCCTCTTTGTCTAATAAGCACTTATTTATGATTTAACCCCTAATCTTTCTTCTGTTTTCTCAGAATCTCCCAGTCAGAGCCAGTAACTTCATAGTTACTCCAATAATAGCGTTTTTGTACATACACACACACACACAGAATACAGTGCTTAGGCTTTTCTGGTAGCTCAGTGGGTAGAGAATTCAACTGCAATGCAGGAGACCCTGGTTTGATTCCTGGATTGGAAAGATCCCCTGGAGAAGGGATAGGCTACCCATTCCAGTATTCTTGGGCTTCCATGGTGGCTCAGATGACAAACAATTTATCTGCCATGCTGAAAACCTAGGTACGATCCCTGGGTGGGGTAAATCCCTTGGAGGAGGGCATTGCAACCCACTCTAGTATTCTTGCCTGGAGAATTCCATGGACAGAGGAGCCTGGTTGGCTACAGTCCGTAAGGTTGCAAAGAGTTGGACATGACTGAGTGACGAAGCACAGCACAATACAATGCTTATCAGCTTATAACTATTTACTTCTCCTTTTCTCCTCAGCTAGACTGTAATGACATTAATCTCAAGACTATACCTCATTAGACTTTTTATCTCTAGTTTTTAGCAGAATTCCTAGAACAAAATTGCTACTTATTATGGATTGTACAAACAAATGGATGAATGAGAGTAGACAGAAAAATGATAACAAATAACATTGTGAAAATCCCTATTATAGTACTTTATTTAATCTAAGATGACATCAGTTCTCAGAAGTATTATCTCTTATACGCAGTTGAGAAGGAAAAAAATCTGCCGATAAAATGATATACTTTCCTGATAAATATATTTTTTGTTTTATACTGTTAGAAGAGCTTTTAGACTTATTTAGATGTAAAAAAATTAAATATAATTTATGAATATATTTAAAGAAATTACAAGACTATATCACTTTGGGGAAGATACATAATTTTCTAAGTCTCAAATTCAATTGATATGCAATTTCTGAAATGTGTTTACTTTGAGAGACTATTTTTTTGAAATTTTTTTATTCCTTCATCAATGGGCATGATTTCATATTAATTGTCATCTTTTGTCCTGCTAAATGTGTTTCTGATGCATGGTTATTTTTTACATAGTCACTATTTCCTTCAAGATTTTCATTTAGATTCCCAATGGGCAGTTTTTATATCTGACACTAGATTAACCTTAGCAGGTGTTAACAGATAGCTGTCTTTCAGCAACAAGGGCTCACATCCTCCTTTAAATGGTCCTTAAATGACTGGTTGATTGAAAATCATGAGGTTGCAGTTATCCACTCACAGTGGCAGCCATTAACAACTAAGTCATTATAGTTTTGGGTAAGTTTATGTTCAAACTGGTTCAGTGCATGCCCACTTAATAAATCAAGAGGTGAAATATTGTAGCTCACTAGGATAGGCTCCTACTTGTTTCTTCCAGAAAACATATATCCAGTCTAACAGTTCAGACAATTTTCAACCGACTGTGTGTGTTCATGAACCTATGTACGTGCATACAAATATGGAGAAACATTTGCAACATGGAGGAAACATTTGACCGTTGGCAATTATGCACAATTTCTTGGTGATACAGTGTCTTTCTTCATCCATGCCCATAATCTTCATCTTCTCAGTGCTTTGATATTGATGGTCTAACTTGGAGGCATGTCAAAGAGCTGCAGGATTCATCAGCTTATCCTATTTGACTAAATCAGAATTTATTCAGTTTTATTCAACTGAATCACATGTTGCTGGAAGTGAAAGTGGTAATATTAAATTAGCTGAAGTTTCTGGCGAATGGATGTCAAGCATTTTAAAAATAATCTGTGTTACAACTAAGTTGGTCATACCATCTTCTCACTAATCTGAAACTTCATCCATCTAGGCTGAGATATACGGAAATTTCGCTTTCCTTTAGTTACAGAGCCTGGTGCGTGATTGCCAATCTCTTTACAGACATCTCATTAATAAATATATGCATGTCTTATGTTCTTGGATCTCACTAATGCTTTTGGTTGTTTTTCTGGTAGGAAATTATAAAATTGTGTTCATTTCTCCTCTGATTAACATTTGCTTCATTAATATCAAATTCATGTCCCGCTGCTCTGTTCCCATGTCTTTCTAAGTACAAAATAACTTACTGTTTCAAAGCTGAATCACAGAGTAATCATCTTGATGACATTTTCAACAATATACATAACTCAATTTAAATCACTATATGAAGTGCCATGATGGAGTCCCTATATGTGCTGGAAATAGCAGTTACATTAAGAGTTAATCAACACTGATTTTAAGTTGCCATCAGTGGTTAAAATGTTAGGCAAATATTATCCCTTAGGAACAACAGAATATCATGGACTTCTATGGAATTCAGCAAGGGACAATTTCAGAACTTCATGATTATTTTGTTGTTGTTCTTGATTTTTATCCAGTCACAATCCAACCCATTTACTTATTTCTCAATAAAGGGCTTTACCTCCTCCCATTTCTCAATAAAGGGCTTTACCTCCTATGTCACTTAGAGAATCCAGATATTGTAAGCTATTTATGTGATCACATGTTCACTCTTCCATAAAGCTCATCCAATCTCTTTCTTTATTTGCTTAAATCTCAGAGGCAAATATATTAATTTTCCTTTCTGAAGCTTAACTTTCCCATGCTCTTTGCCTGGCACACCTATGACATAGATAAATATGGCATTGATGGTGATGCAGGTAGTCTTCACCTCAGTTTGAAAAGCAATGGTGCCACCATTTTCAAGCTTTGTCTTCACTAGGAGCTTTCATGATATTATAAAGGCACTCATGGTGGAATAGAAGTTTCTTTTTCCTTTTGTGCCCTTTCTTCCTTTAAGGTTGTCAATATTAGTAGAGAAATGTTTACCTTTTACATGTTATACTCAAAGGAATTCAGATGCTCTAAACTATTCCAAACTCAGGACAGGATGAAATCCAAAACCAATATTAGTTGCCCTGACAGTTAAGGTACACTGTTGACCTTGGTCCTTTGGGAGTAAGGAAAATCAGAAGGATGAGCAAGATTAAAATTATGAATAAATTTTTTAAAAAGGTAAAAATACTCATGGGCACCCATTCTAGGTTGACAGTGTGTGGGTTACAGAGAGTCCTGTACAAAACTTGAAGGCATTTCTCGCATTTCCCCTAAGTATGCTTGGTCCACAAACTGAAAGTTTTCCCAGACCTATGCACTCAGCCCACAAGATGTTGTGAGGTTATATCTCAATTATCTTGAAAAAAAACTACTTCTTTTTAATTCTCAAAATTTTGAAGTATATTCTTTACTCGATGGTCCCACTTTCTTTCTCACCATCATTTGCTCTGTATCTTAAAGCATTCTGATCTTCTGCTCCTACGCTAATGAAACTGCACTTCCTTTTTCTCTCACTCATACTTTTCATCCACTATCCATGCTTTTCACAATTTTGACTACCCATCCTTGAAATTCTCTTTCCTTCTGATTTTCCTAACACTAAACCAGAGATCCTCAACTTATTTATTTGTGTTGTTTATTTAAAGAAGCTGAGCGAGATTGCTTTCTTAGAAAAAAAAAAAGTCTGGAATGTGGAGAACAAAGTCTTCACAGAAAGTCATACAAAGAAAGGAACTGGAGACATACAACTTCACAGCTTTTAACCCCACATTTCAAAACTCTGGTTTTCTTCAATGGTGGGTAAAGGAGTTAAAGCAAAAAGCTGTTTATCTGGCAGCAGAAACAGGAAATGTTCTTTGAAGCATGAAGAGAAGAAAGTTATCTTTCTCCCATATACCAAAGGATCTAACTTGCTTTTAATAACATTTAATAATTTGCTTATAGAAGTCAAGGGGGTGATTTCTTGGTTCACAAAGATATTCCTGTATCTGCGAATAACCCACTAATAGGCTAAGTGTTGGTTGCTCAGTCATGTCTGACTCTTTACAATCCCACGGACTGTAGCCTGCGAGGCTCCTCTTTCCATGAAATTCTCCAGGCAAGAATACTGAAGTGGATAGCCATTCCCTTCTCCAGCCCAGGAATTGGACCTGACCTGGGCTGCTTCTTCCTGACCCAGGAATTGAACCTCCATCTCCTGCATTGCAGGTACATTCTTTCCTGTCTGAGCCACCAGGGAAGCCTGATTATACTAAGCCTGATTATATTATACTCTAACCTGCCTATTCTGAGTGTATCTGAATATCCAGGGTAAATATTTGATCTGAATTAGGCATATTGACTTGATATCCTTGGAATCCCAAATTTTGAAGGAAGAAACACAAAGGCTTGCTGGGCATTTTACCTGTGTCATGTTAATAAATGTCAATACCTGGAATAAAAAGGCATTTCTTCAGCTCCTAACAGTCATCCTAGTCTCTCTTATTCAACTAAAGTATACTTTTCACTCTTTCAATTAAAGTTATAATTCAATATTAAATACTGCATAGATTCACAGTGAGAATGTACCATTTGCTGATCCCTCACATAAGACACGGAGAAGGCAATGGCACCCCACTCCAGCACTCTTGCTTGGAAAATCCCATGGATGGAGGAGCCTGGTAGGCTGCAGCCCATGGGGTTGCTAAGAGTCGGACACGACTGAGCAACTTCACTTTGACTTTTCACTTTCATGCATTGGAGAAGGAAATGGCAACCCACTCCAGTGGTCTTGCCAGGAGAATCCCAGGGACGGGGGAGCCTGGTGGGCTGCCGTCTATGGGGTGACACAGAGTCGGACATGACTCAAGTGACTTAGCAGCAGCAGCAGCACATAAGACATGCGACACGTTGCAGGGTTGGGAAGTGTGTTTCTCTTTTGTTGTCCGTCACAGACTCTGGATTAAAACCAAAAGTCCAAATCAGGCACATTTTGTGAATAAAATTGAGCCTTATGAAAATCTTGGTAGGTGAACATTGGCAGAACAGATTTTTTGTTATCAGGTTAAATGTGATTCTCAGAGTTTTATTACAGAGTTCAACTCACTTACTTTGTATCTCTTAACCATTTGTTTTCCTGATCATCTGGGCTCTGAGGATGCTTGTATGTTCAGTTACTTTTTATTGCCTGCTCTTTACAACACACCTGTGAGTTAGAGAAATATGATTATTCATACTGTACAGATGGTGGGACTAAGGTATAATGCCATCTACAACCTGAATAGCAGAGTCGGAACCAGAATTTATGATTCCCCAAACCTCGCATAGAGCAGTATTTCCTGTGATATCCCTGCCCTCCCCTTAACATTCGTGAACAAAAAGCTGCAGATAATTGCAATCTTTAATCAAAATGCCAACTACTTTTCCAGAATGGGTTTGGCTCTTCACTGTAAGTAGAATATATTATTCATTAAAACATAGGTAATGATTATTAGTAGTACTCAGAGATAAGTTTTAGCTGATTATTGGAAAGTATTATCTTCTGTGTTAGGTATAAATTTAATTCCTTCCTCACTTGATTTCTTATTTAGGACATTAAAAAATTTATTTTATAATGGAGTATAGCTGATTTACAATTTGGTTTTAGTTTTAGTTGTTCAATGAAGTGGTTCAGTTGTACATACACATATAGGACATATTTACTAAAACAAACAAAACTCTCTGGTGGGAAAAAATGTATTGGAAATAACATGGAGCTAAGCTCTTAACCCTATGTAGAAACTTGCCAGCTTAGTCGCCTAGGGTAAATGACGTTTTGTGTAAGAAACATGTGAAAATTCAGACTCAACTTATTTCACTACTTATAAAGAAAAGGAGGACATAGGGAGAAAAATAATTTGGACTGATACATTTTTGTTATTTATAAAGTAGCTATACATTAACATTAATAAAAAGGCCTTTCCCCCTCTAAAGACTAGATACAGAAAGAGAACTTATTGGCCTATAGTATGTATTTCCCCCACTCCTTTTCTTCTCTGGCTAATTTTGGAGAAACTAAATTAATTGAACATACAGAATAATACTTAAGTTGATTTTCTATTATGTAGAAATTAAATACATCTTTGCCATATTTATCATCTCTATAATATCCAAATTAAGATTTTTTAAAGTGTTTTCAAAGTTTAGTTTACCATCCATGTTGCTGAGACTTTTTTTCCTGTTAGTTAATGAAGCGGAGGGGTAACCTAATTCATGGGATCCCCATCTGTCATCGCTGCAGCAGTGATGAAGCCCAAAATGAAATTCCATTCTTCATTTAGTTCCTGTACCTTGATATTAGTCAGGTAATCAAGCACAACTCCTGGGGTCTTGCATTTTCAGATGAAGAAACTAAGGTCAAGTGACTTGCCCTGTGTCACACAGCAAGACATCTAAGAACAAGGAAAAGATCCAGCATCCTTGGACTTTCTCAGACGTTACCAAGACCGCCGAACCATCCCATCTTCTCAGGTAATTTCCTTCTCTGATATCGAGTGGGTCACATTTTCTTACCTCTATTTTTTTTTTCTTTTTAAACAGAATCTTTTTTTTCTTTCTTTCTTCTTTCTCTTTGTCTTTTAAACAGGCATTTAGAAATGCTATTCTCTGCTTAGTGTTTCTGGTAATTATCTTCAAGGAAACCAGAATACAAATTTAAAGTAGTCATTAACATGCTGATTAGAAATTTCTCTCAAAGACTCAAAAGGCTGGAAGAGACCCCCAGAGATCATCTGATCCAGGCCCTGACTTCAGGCATGTTTCACCTAAACAGTTTCCAGCAGATGGAAAACTATATTTATGACCCCCAAGGAGAAAGTCCCCATCCTCCCTTGGTAGCAGATCTCTGTGCTTAGATCTGCTTTTCTACGTAATGCTCTATGTGCAAAATGTAGAAAAAGCAACCGCCCACTTTTGTAACATCAGATATTACTAAAATGATGGTTAACCGTAATTTATACTTGTATTCATATGACTTATCTCACCAACATTTCTGACTCAATTTTGGAAAGCCTTGTCATTAAGCATTATTTTAACATAAAATTTTTTGTAATTTATTTTTCAATTTTTAAATCATATTCTGGAAGATACTGCATTTTCATGATTTTAATTTAGGTAAAATGCTTGCCCTGTCTATTTTTGTGCCTTTTGCTTCTTAAATGCAGAATGTGCCCCAAAGAAATACTAGTATTTTCTATCAGGCTCTATTTCACCATTTTAACCTGAATAACCTTACACTGAATTTGAGTGAACTGTGAGACTTAAGAACTGTTTCTAATGGTTTAGAACTGAATGATGAGCTGAGTGCATGTGTATATTCTGACTTGTTCACAAGAACTGCCTTCATCACTTTCTAAATTCTCTAGCAGATTGTGGATAACAGCTTCCCACCCTCATGTTCCCAATCCCACCCTCATGTTCCCAAACTCTTTTCTGGATCATTCCTTTCAGGGGCTGAGTTTGGCTTTTCCATTTATGCTTCTGACCTAAAATAACTTTCTATCTTCATTAAAATCAGAATATACTTATAAAAATATTAGCATTCTTAATCTCCATATTGATGGCAGAAATCACTTGTTGAAAGAAAAAATTTCCTAGCTCAAATGTATCCTGAAATGTATCCAAGAGAATGAGGAGTTTACCCAAAGGACTGACCTCTCATATTTACACAACTGACCTCAATGAGCTACATGAATTATATCCTGGGCATTGAAAGTGGTAGGAACATATCATCATTTCTTCATAAACCAAAATGACTCAATGCCTGCACATTTCTCAGAGCCTGCCTTCCACATCCTTTCTTTATTCTTCTTTATTATTTGCTTCTTTATTAAGACAAACCTATAGGACAGGACAAGCACTGACTTGAGACCTGAGTCACTGGGGTTCCTTGTAGAACTGTTCCACTGATTGACAGTGAGCTTCGGCAATTCTTTATTATAGGTCATGATATCTATTTGTAAAATGAAGAGCTTGTAATAGATAACTTTAAAAATTCCCTTCGTCTCTAAAATTCTAGCATAAGTGAATGAAAAAATGAAGAAATAAATGACTGAATAAATTATTGAGCATTCTGATCTGTGCTCAGTATCTCAGTCATGTCTAACTCTGTGATCTCATGGACTTATCATGGAGCTCATCAGGTTCCTCTGTCCATGGCACTTTCTAAGCAAGAATACTGGAGTGGGTTGCCATTTCCTTCTCCAGGAAATGTACTTATTTCTTACAATAAAATTGAGTGGCATTAATCCAATATGCATTTTTGAAAAGTACTTAAATTATATGCTAAATGATGGTTGAATATGGTTGACTTGATATAAAATTTATTGAAAACTTAGTTGTCAAACATGTGGAGGATAAAAGAAAAAGGAAGTCAGTCATCTAAACATTTAAACATGTTGATTGTGAGCACTATGAATGCAGCTTGAGTCCAAAATTAAATATCAATTAAATAAAGCTGTCATTAAATACAAATGTACTATATCCATAAGAAAGAATTTAGAACAAAACATTAAGCCAAGTCTGTTTCAATAAAAAATTCCATGTCAGGATGGAAAAATTCCATCCTGATGGATCCTGATCTTTTGGACAAAAAAGATCCTGATCTTTTGGACAAAAGACTTTTGTCCAAAGATCTTTACTCCCTTTCACAGAAATCTGCTACAGCTGATGTGAGAAAGCATCAGGAATACTCCCACAAAAATGAAAATAGGATAGGTTAATATTTTGAACACATCTAACTATGATCTATAGTAGTAGAAAAGAGCAGTCTATTCATGTCAGTGGGGTCAACAGTGCTCTTTAGAACCACATGGGTGGTGTTGCAAACCACTGGGGAAACAATCTACAACTCAAATATCCCAAAGAATGCCATGCAGCCCAATGATTCATGCTTTTTATAAAAACATAGCCTCATTTCTGGCAGGCAGAATGCTATTCCTCAAAGATGTTTGCCTCCTAAAGCCTGAAACATATGAATATGCTTTGTTACATGACAGAAGGTAATTAGTGTCTAGATGGAATTCAAGTTGCTAATCAGCTGACTTTAAAACAAGGAAATTTTCCTTGAGTGTCTGACTGCATCCAATGTAATCACAAGTTATCTTCCATGTAGAAGAAGGTTAGAAGACAGTGTCAGAGACAGATTTGAATATGCTAATCTACAAGACTTGCAGATGAAGAAAGCAGCAAGGGCCCAAAGAATTCAGGCAGCCTCTACAAGGAATACATCCCTGATGAAACCTTCATTTTAGTCCATTAAGACCCATTTTAGATTCCCAGGCTCAATAATTAAAATATTACATTTCAGTTAAGTCACTAAGGTTGTGATAATTTGTAACAGCAGCAGTAGGAAACTCATACAGCATCCTTCTGGTAATAAAGTCAAGGGTAGCCATTCAAGGGAAAAGTTGGGAGTAAACAACTTCTGTACAGCCTTCTTTATAAGTCATATCCTATTCCAGCTGATCTCAGACTTGTACTTAGACTCCCCACATCTCCAAATGCAATAGCTGTTATCATAAAAATGGTTTTAAACTATGAAGACTGTTCTGATATGTGAAATCAACTTGCTATTCTTGACTACAAATTTAACCCTCCTAATACAATTACTTTTCTTGTAGGGTTACTTGTCATTACTAAAATATGTTATTCTTAATTTGGCAATTAATTTATCTAATATTTCTTTATACTTCTTTATGCTGTACATGGAGCAGATAATCACTAAATATGATTATTGTTTGTGCTATTGTAAAGACCATGTAAAAAGTTAGATTCCGCTAGAAAGAATTCCACAACTGAGTCTAAATACATATTAACAAGATTTCAATAAACTGAATGCCCAGATCTCTTCTGAGTGATTGTCTAAATTTTTATAATATAGAAATGCTAAATATTTAATTATATGTTTTGAAAAAACTAGTTTGTAGCCTAAATTGTAATTTTCACATATAAAGTATAGAGAGAAGATATGAAATTCTCATATTAAACCCTGAAAATGTGATACAGCAGTCCTCCAGCATATGAACATTGTACATAGATATTACTTATCACTGCAATTGTATCTACCAACAAGGTCCAGTTTATGAACTTTAGACACTCTTACATTTTTTGCACCAAAAATGACAAATTATTTTCAAAATTATTTTAATTTTTCATCTATTCTTGGGCATCTTTGAGATTCTGAGCCAATTTTTTGAGTATAACGTATTTAAGAAAAAATGAGGCTTAAAATGAGGTTTAAAAATGAGGTTATATCTCTAAACACAATACATTAATTATAGCCCAACTATCTGAAAGATCTCCAAACTTAAAATTTATAGTCATACCTTCAATTAAAGATGCAATTTTGTTAGTGGCCTCGAGAGACCCTATATTGTGACAGTTAATTCTTGAGTGCATGTGTGAATGCTCACATCATGTCCAGCTGTTTTGCGACCCCATGGACTGTAGCCTACGAGGCTCCTCTGTCTATGGGATTTCTCAGGCAAGAATACTGGAGTGGATTGCCATTTCCTTCCCCAGGGTATCTTCCTGACCCAGGGATCAAACCCACACCCCCTGCATTGACAGGTGGATTCTTTACCATTGAGCAACCAGGAAAGCCAGGGGTACATTTATCTTTTTAAATTGTTTAATTCTTGACATACCACTAGTAATTTTAATAAACTTTTAAGTTCTCTAGAACAATCTTCATGTCTAACTCATTTTTAGATCCCTCAGAGTTACTTCCCTTGTGATTCAGCTAGTGAAGAATCCACCTGCAATGAGGGAGACCTGGGTTCAATCCCTGGTTTGGGAAGATCCCCTGGAGAAGGGAAAGGCTACCCGCTCCAGCATTCTGGCCTAGAGAATTCTATGGACTGTATAGTCCATGGGGTCACAAAGAGTCAGACGTGACTGAGCGACTTTCAGAGTTACTAAGTAGCACTATATATTTCATAGCACATGTGTTCTTCACTATTTGTTACTGAATAAGCAATGACAAGAAAGCCACATAAATGTAGCTTGAAATGAGTACTACTTTAAAAGGTCAACTTATTTGTATCGAAAGTTCAATGTCATTGTTTTAGTAAATTATTCATACTTACTAATTTACCAAGATCTAATATCCAGAGCCTTTCTTAATTTCTATTCATGTGAAATACAAAGTGAGATAGCTATTAAGGTTTATTTTATTGAAGAAGCAAATCCATTACCCCTATGTGGAAGTTCATTTCTATTTGTATGGTAGCAGTTCTGTACTCTAGTGCTCTTATTGGATTGAAGAGCAAATATACACATATGCTGTGTTGTGCCAGGGGGCACAAATTCAGTCTTGATTTACTCATGTGCAACTCCTATTAACACTGAGAAATTCAGGGCAAAGTTTAGTTTATTTTTCAAAAAAGATAACACTGTTACATATTCCAAATAACACAAGAACACTTTGCGACTATAAAACCAATGATGTGCAGCCATACACATTTAGGGTACTCATTTAGCTTTTCATTGACTAAATGTCTGACTTGTCCAACTCATTTTTTATAGCAGATATTTTATAAAGCAAGATTTGACAAAGAGAAAAATGAGGTGAATTTCTGGAACTATAAAAGCATGGAGGCAGAAATTACAGGGAATATTTGAAATTTTAATGCAAAAACATGGTGAACATGCCAAAAACGTGGGAAAATGTTGCATTTAGTTTGCACACATTATTTGTTGCATAAATGTTGCATACATTATTTGGCTTGAAATGGATATACATGTGTTTGAGATAATGCCATTTGAATGTTTGACCTTTATTTAGTCAGAGGGAATAAGTGATGCCTCTCTGTTTTGAATTTGGAGAAGCTGAGAGAGGGGGATCCATGTATAGATATTGAGCCCTGACAAGAGATGGAAGCCAGGAAATGAAGGTAAAACAGGTCCTTCTCCAACGTACCTTTCCTTGAAATCAAACCTTGGGTTCCTCTGTGAGCAAATGTGGGAAATAGCAAGCTTAGACAGCCCACACTCTGCTGTCCTGGCCCCTGAGTACACACAACCTACCCAATCACAGTCACATGGTAACTGACAAACAAGAGCCAACCTAATTGACTATGAAGCACGAACTCAGCAAAGGAGTCTGTCCCCACATATTCTGACTCAACACCTTGCTAGCTGTACAGCTTTGAAAAGCCTTTTGATTTCTCTCTTAACTGTTATGTGTTTTAAGAAAAAGAGATTTTTGGATTTTACCAACAACTCTTTCTGCCCTAAGTTTCTAAAGTACTTATAAGTGAATCAATACAAACATGAATGAATGTCTCCAGTGATGCATGATAACTTTTATATTTGGGCTACAATTATCCATAATCAAGAATAGGATGGGAAGACTGAATAGGAATTTATATCTTTTAAAAACACTAAAACTTTTGCGTGACTAAAATTTTGATGTAATTCAAAAACAGTAATATAATTAAAGGGAGTTCTATCAGAAATTCCATGTAGATAACAAATAGCATAATTTTAGGATTGCATGTAAATAATTATGTTCCATGTGAGTGATGCACAATGAAGAGAAATGAATAGGAAAGCAATCTGGATGGTAAAAGTTTGGACATATGATGAAATAACAGAAGTTCAATGTGGATCAGTGGTCCAGACATAAGTATTGAGATTATGCTGATCTCCTTCTGAGAAATAGAATAGCATGCTCTGCCCTGATTCACATTTTGACAGGACTAAAAGTGGTCCTTTTGATACTCTTCTGATATAAAAGAAGAGTGAGGTGAAGATGAAAGCAGGGAAATATCAATTACATAGATGGTTATGATCTGGAGGAAAGTAAAGGTTACTTGAATCAGGATGATTCAAAAACCATAAAATATGATTATCCTCTTGGCTTTACCATATCTTTAAAGGTGAAGCCAATAAGATTTGGTGGCATTACTATTAGGGAATGGAACACCCTATCCCAAGATACTTGGCCTGAGCTATATTTTATTCATAAAAGAATTTCAAAATTTAAAAGAAATTTAGAAACCTTCCAATCAAGCCTTTGATTCTTCAAAAGAATTCTTTCTACCACAGCTTGCTCCTGCTTGAGCACTTCTGTGACAAAACGCTCACTATCTCATCTAGCACACATCCTCTTTTCGAAAAGTTCGCTCTTTTATTTATACTGAGCCAAAGCTTGTCCTGTGATGGACACGTATGCTATCATCATGTATAAAAAGAAATATATATTTGGTCTTCATCTTCATTTCTGACATAAAGCTCCTAAAATCCTTGAAAATTCATAAGTGATAAAAGCAATAAATATGTGTTGACATTCATAACAAACCCCTTTCAAACACACCAAGTTTATGATAATAAAGTGACTTTTGTACAGCTTCTAAGGATGGGGGCTGTTCATGAGAGGAACGAGCCATGTGTTAGAGGGTTGGAATTTTGAGTCTCCTTCCTCCAACCTCTGAAGAGGGAAGAGGGGCTGGAAATTTAGTTCAGTCATCACTGATCAGTGATTTAATCAGTCCTGCCTTATAAGGCATTAAAAATCCAAAAGGTCGGGGTTTAGGAAACTTTCAGGTTGGTGAGCCAGAACACATCCACATGCCACCTTGTTTGGGCTCAAAACTCCATGGGGACAGAAGAGCCTTCATTCAGAACTTGGCCCTAGGTATCCCTTCATCTGATCGTTGATTCATATCCTTTAATATCCTTTGTAATAAGCTGGTAGTCTAATGCAGGTGTCCCCATTCTCTGGGGAGGTTGGCTGGGACCTCCTGTCAAATCAGCAGCAGCATTAGATTGGAAATAAAGTGCCCAATAAATATAATATGCTTGAATCATCTCAAACCCCCTCCCTGCCTGCCAGGTGTGTGGAAAATCTGTCTTCCACGAAATTTGTCCTTGGTGCCAAAATGTTGGAGACCACTGGTCTAGTGAGTAAACTGGTTTCCTGAGCTCTGTTGAGATAATCTAACAAATTAACTAAACCCAAAGGGGGTGCTTCCTAGGTAGCCCTAGTGGCAAAGAACCTGCCTACCAATATAGGAGATGAAAGAGATGTGGGTTTGATCCCTGGGGTGGGACGATCCCCTGGAGGAAGAGATGGCAACCCACTCCAGTATTCTTGCCTGGAGAATCCCATGGATAGAGGAGCCCGGTGGGCTACAGTCCATAGAGCTGCAAAGAGTTGGACACTACTGAAGCAACTTAGCACACATTCAAAGGTGGGGGTGGGTGGGTTATAGGAACATCAAGTTTATAGCTGGTTGGTTAGAGGCATATTTAACAATCTGGACTTGCAACTGGCACCTAAGTGTGGGGGTTGGTGGTGGTGGAATCTTTTGGAATCTGATGCTATCTCTGAGTAAACAGTGTTGGAATTGTTGGAACTGAGTTGAATTGTAGGACACCCAGATGGTGTTGGAGAACTGCTTGGTGTGGAAAAAAAATCCCACACATGGGAGTTGGAGTTAGAGTGTAATAAGTGAATGATAAGAGATGAAAAACCTGGTAGGAAGGTGGGTAAGAGAAAATGGTGGAGGAACACAGTTTGTTTCTTCATAGTATGTCCCCAACACACATGGTATGTGTCATTAGGAATATAACAAATATTTTTCAATGAATAATTTGGAAGACTAGTCTTGTGTCATAATCATCATAGGATATTAAATCATTATTTCTTAAGATTTAAAAATAACATTAGAAAGTTTTATCTGTCCACTATGCTTATACTTCCCTGGTGGCTTAGACAGTAAAGCGTCTGTCTACAATTCAGGAGACCTGGGTTTGATCCCTGGGTCGGGAAGATCCTCTGGAGAAGGAAATGGCAATCCACTCCAGTACTATTGCCTGGAAAATCCCAAGCAGAGAGGAGCCTGGTAGGCTACAGTCTATGGGGTCGCAAAGAGTTGGACACAACTGAGCGAATTCACTTCACTTTCTTTCACTTTCATGCTTATACATGTTTCTTTTGGATTCAGTGAGTTTGTAAGTGATAATGTTGGTTTTAAAGAAATGAAAAATACCATAGTGTTCTACATTATGACTCCTTGAAAGTGAAAGTCTCTTAGTTGTGTCCCACTCTTTGCAACCCCATGGACTATACAGTTCATGGAATTCTCCAGGCCAGAATACTGGGAGTGGGTAGCCTTTCCCTTCTCCAGAGGATCTTCCCAAACCAGGGATCAAAGCCAGGTCTCCTGCCTTGCAGGCGGTTCTTTACCCGCTGAGCCACAAGGGAAGCCTAAGAATACTGGAGTCGGTAGCCTGTCCCTTCTCCAGTGGTTCTTCCCCACCCAGGAATCGAACTGAGGTCTCCCGCACTGCAAGAGGATTCTTTACCAACTGAACTATCAGGGAAGCCCCTATGACTCCTCGGTGTCCTAAATCTCAGTTATATTAAGTGTACTTGGCCTTTAATAAGGTGGAGGTGGTAGTTTAGTCTCTAAGTTGTGTCTGACTCTTGCAGCCCCATGGACTGTAGCCTGCCAGGCTCCTGTGTCCATGGGATTCTCCAGGCAAGAATACTGGAGTGGGTTGCCATTTCCTTCTCTGAGTGATCCATAAAATATAAACAGGTACAGTTTGGACACCAATGAATCAGAATAGGTTCCACTTTGCTTATCCAGCTATCAGCCTGCTTCAAATTAGGGTAGAATGACGCTATTCCAGTGCTGGGTTTAAATACTACACATCTCTATTTTGTCTTTATTGTAATGATGAAGCCCCATCTTGAGCTCCTGCTGTGCACTTTTGGAAGGTCTTCCATATGGTTGCTGCTAAGTATTTTGGCATTTTCCCAACTGTTACAATTGGGTCAGTGGGGGGGATTGTGTAGGAGTAATAAAACAAGGGTGACTGCAGCAGGGAAGAACAGGATCACTACACACAGAACAGCTTATTGCCTCTCAGGCATTCAAGCACTACTCAGTGCCATTCATTACAGCAGGCAGCCAGGGTAAATTGCCTCTGCCATAGAGCTTACTCCAGGAAAGGCCAGGCCTTGGGCGCACAGACTGTGTCCTGCTTACCTTTTTTTCCATTTCTTTACTTTTTCACCTTCCCACAATATCTCAAATAACCTGAGAAGGAGTAAGATTATACTTTCCCTGAGAAAAGAAAGTTTTCCTGAGCAGATTCTCAGCTAAATTTTAGTAGCAACGGCAGGAAGAACAGTTAGCCCTGAGGGCTTTGATGTCTCTGCTGCTGCTGCTGCTAAGTCGCTTCAATCCTGTCAGATTCTATGCGACCCCATAGATGGCAGCCCACCAGGCTCCCCCATCCCTGGGATTCTTCAGGCAAGAATACTGGAGTGGGTTGCCATTTCCTTCTCCAATGCATGAAAGTGAAAAGTGAAAAAAGTCATTCAGTTGTGTCGGACTCTTAGCGACCCCATGGAATGAAGCCTACCAGGCTCCTCCATCCATGGGATTTTCCAGGCATGAGTACTGGAGTGGGGTGCCATTGATGTCTCTAGAGGGGGATAAATGAGGAGGGGAAATCTGACTACCTCAAATACTTAAAAATCCTTGAGACATAATTCATAAAACCAGAGGTGATTGATAATACTGATACTGTTATTGAGGTGTCTTCCTATCAGAAATCACATCTTTGGAAAAAAATACTATTATTTTCATCCTGTGGAAGGCAGTGTTGCTTAAAGCACTAATAGATTGGGAGAAAGAGTTCAATGCAGAATTAAAATTATAAATAGCAAAGTAATATATTAAACAGAGATGCGTACAAATACAAACACACAGAGAGTAAAAACGGGGGAAGGAGGGAGGGAGAGAGAGGGACACATAAATACACACACAAAAATGAACAATGAATTTAAGATCTTGATCCAAACATAATATTTCCCATATTTATGCTTATACACAGGATTATTTAAATAATTCTTTATGCTTTTCCTTGTACATAATATAAAGCTTTAGTTCCACAGTGAACACCAATATACAGGTATGTAACATTCTAATAGGTTCACAGTGTAGCCATAAATTTTTCTTGAGCAACTGCAAGAAACATATTATAAAACAGAGTTGGAGACATTTAAGCCGGTGTAAAACAAATGTGTGTAGATTTCTTTTTTCTTGTTTCAAGAGCACTAAATAAAAAACGTTGCATTAAGAAAGCTGCTCCCCACCCTTCTCCCGGCCACTTTCAAGCCTAGAAACCGGATCCCTGGAGACCCACACCGGGTAATGGGAGCCCCGGACCAAGGGCCGCAGTGAGTGCCTTGGGTCCGCAGGGGCTGCGCGGGTGGGCGTCGGGGAGATTGCTGAGCCAGTCACCGCGGAAAACTCCCAAGACAAACACCACCAGGGCACGGACCTCAGCATTATCATCAGCCCCTGCACTTATGAAAGGCTTAATACAGACAGCAAGGGCATGGTCATAAATCAACTGGTTCCAAGACGACCCACGCTTGTCCTAGGACTCTGGGGACCCCTACTTCCAGCTTCTTCTGGGCACCGAGAGCGCCAAGGATCATCTCTGTCCGCATTCAGCGTGGAACCCGGACCGAGAAGCCACCTGACCCCGCCCGCGATCCCCCAAGTACTGCTAACACCGCTAGCGGCGCATCACTCCCGGCGCCAGGACCCCGGCAAGCTGGAGAGTGGGCAGTCGCGGAAGTGAGGGCAGCGGCCGCGGCTTCAGGCGCCGCAGTGCGCAGGCGCATGCGCAAAGCGCGCAGGCGCCGCCTAGAAGTGACTTCAAAAAGTGTCTTAGTTCGCGGTCACCTGAGCTCCGGGCAACTCGGCTGCGGTAGGCTTCGTGGATACCCGCTCTCCGCGGGTCCTGACTGCAGACCCCGCCCTCTTCAATTGCCCATCCGCTCCGCCATCCCGAACCTTTCGAGAGTCTGTCCTATCCCTCCTTGTTCTTTCTCACTCGCGGGCCGGATCGGGCCGAGCCGGGCTGCCCGGGTGCGGTTCCTGACCATGGCGTCCCTCTTCAAGAAGAAAACCGTGGATGGTGAGTTCCGTGCCTGGCCGAAGAGGCCTAGCTCTGCGTTTCGCAGGCTTATTTGGGGGACTTCCGGCCTTGACTCTTGTTGCTGTCCCTGGGGGCGGGGCTGGATCAAGTGGCCCCACAGGTGACCGCCTTCGTGCGTCACTTTTCCACTTCCCTGTCTCTTCGGACTCGCCCTACCTCAGTCTCACCTGGGCAGTCTGGCTTCCTCTCTCTGATAACACAATCCTTAACAGCCCCGCCCCGTCCCCAGGTTTCTCCTTCAGCTGTATCCTGAGCATTTCCTGGAGGCAGGATGCGGTTGACCCTTGAGTGTCATTAGACTTAGTGATTTGATGAATTTCTTGTTGGTTTCCTCTGCATGTTTACTGCTCCTTCAGTTTGGAGCTGTACTACTTGGGAGCATCCAAACCGGAACCCCGTGTTGACGTGGGGGGAGGGTGTAATAGGCTCCAGTTACCAGAAGAACTTGGTCTGGACCAGTCTTGCCCTGGGAACACACCATCAACAGAGATGTGAAATAAATGCTTCTAGGCTGACACCAGTAGGAAAATACAAGAAATCCAAGGAAGGTACCTGGATTTCGTTTTCATAGTTGACTTCTGTCTCGTATAAATACCTTGCTGTCTAAAGTAAGAAATGTGGTTTGCATTATCTGCATAGACGCTTATGTTTGACTATGCTTGCATTGCTTCGGACATTTAACTCAATGTCATTTTAAGGGGAAAAAGTGAATACAGGAATATACAAATTGGTGTCTGTAAGCAGTGATTGTCATATATGCTTATATAGCTGTTTAATTAGCCTTGATATTTTCATTGACTTTACCAGGAATCAAATTCATTCAAGTTATTTAGAAATCGTGTTTCACATTACATGTTGAGTCTAGGTTGTTGCTGATTCAATCAAAGAATCACTTCTTTGTAAGGGTCTAACTGCCACAAAAGGAGCAGTGGTAGCTAGACAGTGATTGGTACAAACAGGGTGCTCAATCCAGACGTGGGGTAACTCCTTCATTCCTTTGTATTGACTGTTCCAGTGCTGCCACAATTATTTTTTGGAGGATGACAGAGATAGCATCTTTACCCTCCGCACTACCTTTTACTTCAGCGCATGTCTTTTTACCCCTAATTTGTCACACAGCATAATACTGTGTGATACATAATAATAATTTTTGGTTATTCTGAATGGGTGAAATTGACTTTTTATTAACTGAGAAATACCACTTACAATACTTGCAATAACTATCAACTTTGGATAGGAAGTAATACAATTATGTGAAATGAGTTTCATGTGTATTTTACCTGAGAATGTTAATCTTTAACATGACGCTTTATTTTTTCAGTGTTCAGTACCAACGTTATGGTTTTCAATTATTGTATAGTACTGGGGGCGGGGGGGAGGTGTATTTGTTTTTTGGTTGTTTAAATCTGATAGAGTGAGAATTTAGTAAACAGAGGGAAAAGGGTTGCATCTTACTATGATATTACAAATTAATTTTTTTTAATTAACATTAAAACCCAAACGTCCTAGCTCTAATTGCTTGATGTCTGTCAAATTACAAAGACATAAAAATCAGTTCTATATTCTCAGTGCTGTGCTTCCTGGTGCTTTTGGCAATCCAGTGACTATTGTACTTGAAGTATAGAGCAGGAAAAAAAAAAGACAATGAAGATGTGCTGTGAGGATGTTTAGCTGTATACTTATTTGCAGCTGGGTTAATTCATCCAAGAAATGATGTTTTTGCTGAATAGACTTACTTGCGAGAAAAAGATCTTAAGGACTTTTGGAAGGAACTATACTACTGACTTAAAGATCTGAGTGTGAAATTTCTGAATATAAATTTGGCCACTATGTACATTTTACTATAACCAGCAAACTGCATACTTGATGTTTTCTTAAATTATCATGTCAATTGAGATCAATTAATGACATCTTAATTGTAGATCTGTACTTTTATTACTTTGATCTGGAGATTTGCCGATGCTTTTATTCTTTATTTTCTCAGGAAAAAAAAAAGATGTTTTGTTTAAAGGGTGACAGCATTCATCTTAGCAATAATGAGGCTGTATATTTTGAAAGTGAACGTATTCTTATGCATGTCTGCCAGATCCTCAGACTCGTTGGTTATTGATCATAAGATCTTTTACTGTATGCTGTCTTTTTACCTGTTTCAGCAGTAATGAAATTCTGATATATAAGAAAAATATGTAACTGCTTATAGAGCTGGAGAATAATTTAATCTTTCTTGTCTCTTTGGATTGGCTAGAAGAGTTGCATACTATATCATTAAAGAATACTGCATATGTAAATTAAAAAGGGAGAAAACATTACAGCATTTATTACTATTCAGAGTTATGTTTAATTCATTTTTGACACAAAGATGAACAAGTCTCTGCAGTGTATACTTTGTTACAGAAATTAATGAGAATTGTAGCTCAGTACTAAGGAAGAGAAAGATTCTTTTGAATTTGAAATTACAATTGACTACTTGCTTTTCCTTATACTGATTTCTAAGAGATATATATGTATGTATACACGCACATACACAGACACAGTATATAGGCCTTTCCCAGTAGTTCAGCGGTAAAGAATCCGCCTGCAATGCAGAAGACGTGAGAGACGTGGGTTCCATCCCTGGGTCGGGAAGATCATCTGGAAGAGGTCATGGCAGCCCACTCCGGTATTCTTGCCTGGAGAGACTCCATCAACCGAGGAGTATGGCAGACTATGACCCATAGGGTCATGAAGAGTCGGATACAACTGAAACGACTTGTATATATATGTACATATATATATACACATATACATGCATATATATTTTTGTTTTGTTTTCCTTTTGTATTTTTTTCCTAAGTGGACTAATGGTGACCTATTTTTTAAATCTAATTATGAACCTGTAAGTCAAGATGCCATGAGGACTTGTGAATGCACAGCTAAATATGCCTGTTAAAAAGTAAAGCTCTTTAAGTGCTATATACTTTATGTCTGTTATCCTCAACAAAGACAAATTTGAGGTGCTAGTCTAAGCCAGCCGGAGAAGGCAATGGCACCCCACTCCAGTACTCTTGCCTGGAAAATCCCATGGATGGAGGAGCCTGGTAGGCTGCAGTCCATGGGGTCGCTAAGAGTCGGACACGACTGAGCGACTTCACTTTGACTTTTCACTTTCATGCATTGGAGAAGGAAATGGCAACCCACTCCAGTGTTCTTGCCTGGAGAATCCCAGGGACCGGGGAGCCTGGTGGGCTGCCATCAATGGGATCGCACAGAGTCGGACACGACTGAAGCGACTTAGCAGCAGCAGCAGCAGCAGTCTAAGCCAGCCACTGTGTTAGCATATTGTATCTTATTTAATTCTTACAAAACCTATAAGCACTATTGTAATCTCCATTTTATAGATGAGGAAACTGAGAAGCAAAGGACTAAGTAACTTGCCCAGGATCATTCAGCTACTAAGTGACAGAGTCATGACCTCCTCTCTTTGAGCATTATCATTGTTATTTATTTCTTACTGAAAATCCTGTGGCACAATTTAATTTTGCAGTTCTTGCTAAGTACATGGACTTCTCAGCATTTGGGAGATACCATGTAAGGCATACCTTTTGTCTATAAGGCAAAATTTTCTTAGAGGAAATATTTTCCCTTAACCCAATATTTTCTTAGGAAGTATTTTCCAACTCATTTTACTCTTCATCTAAATCTCTCAGAGGACTGGTGATGTCTCCTATCCCCACTTCTCTACTTCTCTGACGTTCCCCCCCCCCCCGCCATTGTACAGCAGTTTGATTTACATCTCATGTAATAAATGAGTTCTTGCTAAGATCATCAGTGACTTCTAGATCACTGAATCCCGTTTTTAGTGATCATCTCTTGGGCTATGTTTTGCATTTGATTTTGATATAATTTCTTCCTTGAAATTCTCTTTTGGTTTGCGTAACATAACACTGTCTTCATTTTCCATAGATTCTTCTGACTACTCCTTTTCCTTTTATGTTTTTCTTTTCTTTCTTCCTTCCTTTCTTATTTTAACCTTGCCTTTAAATGTTAGTGTTTTTCTTGGTTCCATCTTGGATTGCCGTTATTCTAACCATACATTTTCTCCCTACGTGATCTTATATACCTTATTTTAGTTATAACCTAAGTGCTGATGGATCCCAATTGTGTATCTTTAGATATATTTTTCTGAGTTGCGGATCAGTGTATCTAAGTTTGCTAAGTATCTCCACCTTGATGTCCCAGAGTACCTCAAATTAAAAGAGGTCCCAAAAAAGATTCATCACCATCTTTTTCAAGTCAGTTCTTTTCCTGGGTTTTCCTCTTCCAATGTGTAGCAGTCCTTGATTTTGCCCTCTACCTTTAATTAATTACCAAGTCCTTCTTTTGTCTCTTAAATGTTTGTCACATATGAGCTTTTTTTTTCTCATTCAGGTCCCATTTATCTTAAACTTTTTTACATCACTATTCTGTGTTTCCTTCTTATAGCTTCATAGCCTTTAAATCATTCATCTGTAAAGTTCCCTCTGTGATTGATATATATATATATGAAATCCAAATCTGACTGTGCTACTCCTCACTATAAATCCATTTATTGAGTCTCTAGCATGAAAGGATCAAGTGAGTGCCATGCTTGATCTGTTCCTTGTCTTGCTTACTAGCCATGTCATTTCCCTAAGAACTCTTCTCATATTCATCTGTATATACCGTACTCTTTCTCACTCTGATGTATTTTTAGTTATGATACGTTTATGTGTAGAGTTCTCTTTTTTTCTTCCCGTAGCTAATTTGAACAGGTTTTTTTCTTTTTCTAGAAATTCTTCTTCAGTGCCACCTCATTTCAGTTCAATTCAGTCGCTCAGTTGTGTCCGACTCTTTGTGACCCCATGAACCGCAGCACGCCAGGCCTCCCTGTCCATCACCAATTCCCGGAGTCCACCGAAACCCATGTCCATCGAGTCGGTGATGCCATCCAGCCATCGCATCCTTTCTCATCCCCTTCTCCTCCTGCCTTCAATCTTTCCCAGCTTCAGGGTCTTTTCAAATGAGTCGGCTCTCCGCATCAGGTGGCCAGAGTATTGGAGTTTCAGCTTCAACATCAGTCCTTCCAATGAACACCCAGGACTGATCTCCTTTAGGATAGACTGGTTGAATCTCCTTGCAGTCCAGGGGACTCTCAAGAGTCTTCTCCAACACCACAGTTCAAAACCATCAATTCTTCGGTTGCTCAGCTTTCTTTATAGTCCAACTCTCACAGCCATACATGACCACAGAAAAAACCACAGCCGTGACTAGACAGACCTTTGTTGACAAAGTGATGTCTCTGCTTTTTAATATGCTGTCTAGGTTGGTCCTAACTTTCCTTTCAAGGTGTAAGCGTCTTTTAATTTCATGGCTGCAGTCACCATCTGCAGTGATTTTGGAGCCCAGAAAAATAAAGTCTGACACTGTTTCCACTGTTTCCCCATCTATTTGCCATGAAGTGATGGGACTGGATGCCATGATCTTAGTTTTCTAAATGTTGAGCTGTAAGCCAACTTTTTCACTCTCCTCTTTCACTTTCAAGAGGCCCTTTAGTTCTTCTTGCTTTCTACGATAAGGGTGGTGTCATCTGCATATCTGAGGTTATTGATATTTCCCTGGCAATCTTGATTCCAGCTTGTGCTTCTTCCAGCCCAGCGTTTCTCATGATGTACTCTGCATAGAAGTTAAATAAGCAGGGTGACAATATACAGCCTTGATGTACTCCATTTCCTATTTGGAACCAGTCTGTTGTTCCATGTCCAATTCTAACTGTTGCTTCCTGGCCTGCATACAGGTTTCTCAAGAGGAGGTCAGGTGGTCTGGTATTCCCATCTCTTTCAGAATTTTCCACAGTTTACTGTGATCCACACAGTCAAAGGGTTTCGCATAGTCAATAAAGCACAAATAGATGTTTTTCTGGAACTCTCTTGCAAACTATGTTAAATACCTCACTCCTTGTGCCTCCTCCCACTTTTTTTTTTTAACATCTTCTTGATTTGTGTTTTCCTGAATGAAAGTAGATCTGCACGCACTTCCAAAGTTGGATTATGCTCTTCTTAAGTTTTTCCACATTCCACATTTGGGTGGTTGCAGAGAGTCTTCAGCATAAATGAGAGTGACTCTACAGCAGTTTAGAAGTTAGAGACTAAATGCCAAAATAGTGGCAGTTACTAACCAAGAGTGGTGTTCCCAGTATACAGAACATCCTGTAGTCTACATTTATATTATCACCACCCACCTTGAACCTTAGTGCAAGTTTAGAGATAATTTGAGGACTGTTATTGACAGTAGAGGAACAAAGCTTCTTGGGTTTTGCCTTATTGGGTGCTATTTATGTATGCTGGTTTTCCAGAGTTCAAAACTTGTGAAATTTTGACTAAGTTGGGTAAATCTGACAAGAGGGGGTAAAATTTATCATCTACATAAATTAGATCCCCTTCAGAAATATCCCTGCCTTCTTCCAGATAAACTACAACATTCTCATGGTTCCCTACAGTACCGAGATCTTTCTTTGCATGGTATGTGTTCCCAGAATGATTATTATCCTGAATATTCAAAAACTCAAATTTTGCTTTCTGGTTGGTTTCTAAATTCTTTGTACACCAAAGAAAAATAATTGAATAAGGAATTCACAAACACAATACTCTTCTGAGCATTTTCTGAGCAAAAATATTGCAACATTTTATTTATAGAAATGGAGACTGTTTATTTTCTTCTTTTTTTTTTGCAACAATTTCAGATCTAAAGAAAAGCTGAAATGACAATATTCAGTGAATACCCATTTTCTCCTTGCCTCAATGTACCAATTATTAACATTATGCCACATTTGTTTTCTCTCCCTTTCTATGTGTGTATGTCTTTTTAAGTACGTTTGTACACATATGTGGGATTTTGTTGTTGAATTATTAAGGGTAAGTTATAGACATCATGCAGCTGTGACAATCCAGCAAATATTTCCCAGAATAGGATATTCACCTGTATAACCACAATGCCATTATGACTCTCAAAAAATTTAATAGTGTACAGAAGTGAAAGTGACAGTGTAAGTCTCTCAGTCGTGTCCGCCTCTGTGCGACCCCATGGACTGCAGCCCACCTGGCTCCTCTGTGCATAGGATTCTCCAGGCAAGAATACTGGAGTGGGTTGCCTTGTACTCCTCCAGGGGATCTTCCGGACCCAGGGATTGGAACTGTGTCTCTTATGTCTCCTGCACTGCAGGCGTGTTCTTTACCACTAGCACCACTTGGGAACTCCCAATAGCATTATTTGATATGGAGTGAAATTCCAAATGTCCTTAGTTGTCCACCCCCCGCACCCACCAGTTCATTACTGCTGTTTTTGTTGCTGTTGTTTGTGGGGGAAGTGATTACCTGGGTGATGAAAAGACTTTCCTACTTATGTGGCATTTGAGAGAAAAACACAGTGTTGAGAAAGAAATAGTTATGTGATGATCGGGTACCTGAGCCTTCTAGGCATAGAGAACAGTAAAGTAGGAAGCCCTTTCAGAAGCCCAGGAACAGATGTTTCTGTATGAAATGTCTTTCCTTTACATTTCTCCGTTCCAAACATGATACCAAAGGCTGGTATTTCTTTTCATGCTACCATTTTCTACCTTCAAGTCCATCCATTTATCTGTGAGACTGTTCTTTCAAAGGATCTTTCACTCATTCCTTTACTTATCTAAGCTGAAAAATGTCCTTGGCAGTTTTCTGAAGCTGTTATTGATGAGCATGCTAAAGGCTGTGTCTTTGAGACCCACATGAGACCCAAAGATCTGCTGACAGGTGACATCTTAAAACTTCCTTAAATTCCTGAAAACACTGATATTTTAATAATCATGAACAAATTCATTTCAATGAGTTCCTCAGGGCTTAAGTTACTTTTGAGACTTTCCTGGTTGGGGAAAAGCATTCCTCGTTGCTTCCTTTTATGCTACCACAGGGCTAGACTTCTGTTCTCTTCTTAGTGAGAAGAGAACAGAACAGAACTTCTGTTCTCTTCTCTTCCACCTTTTCCTTTCAAGTGAGTCCTGCTGAGTTTTTCAACTTCAGCCTGGTTTTTAAGCAAACCCCTGGCTGTCTGGACCAAGTACAGAGTAAAGCTGTTGGCATGATTCTCGACTCTCCTTTCTGTTTCCCATAGTTGTTTATTTATTTTTTGTTTTTATTTTTTCTTTACCATGTATTAAAACTGGTTACTTAGGTAATACAGTTTCTTTCAGATTTCTGATATACCGTGTCCAAAGCCTGAGAAACAAGTTTGCTTTGCATATCAAATTCTGATTTCTTCTCACCCACTCTCTCACTGCTATTGTCTTTCTGCCTTTGTAAATTTGGTTTTCAAAGCCAGCATTCTCTAGTTACTGACCTCTAATATTAGTATTTCTTTCTTGGCCCTTAACCTTTGAGTCTGTAGCATTTTTGCAGTTTTCTTTTTTCTCCTCATCAACCTAAGGAGATGGTATATCCTCACATGGCCAGTACCTCATCCCCCTTTATTGTTCATTGTGGAGCTCCACATGACAGCTTTAGCTGAACTCACGCTCCCAGCTCTTCTGTTCCTAGCCATGATCAGAGTTTATCTAATACTCCTTCACCCACTCTACCAGTGCCACAGTAGCCACTATTTCCTCTGATACTAGCTTGCAGACCTTGCACATAAAATGCAAAGAGGACACTCGCTTTCCTGTTGGATCTTAACCCCAAAAGCCAGTTGATGGAGATGGTAAAGCAGGATGTGGAAGCATTTTGTGCTCCTTTTTCAATCCATGTGATTGTTAGATTCAGGATAGGCAATACAGTTGCATAAATCAAAATGATTTTTCTCTGAAGAAATACATTTAAAAGCAGACAATATGGTATATGTTAAATTAAAAGTCCATCATGACCTTACAGTAAAGTGGCAAACCCAGTACACGGTACAGCCGGTGCTGTCTAGGAGACCAGCTTAAACACAGCTGAGTGGTGTAGTCTGTGAGTTGTGCCTTAGTGTTCCTGGGGCACAGTAATCCTGACTGCAAGCTTGAGCTTCCTCCCTTCTCTCAAAATATAGGCACTTGAAAGGATGAAAAAAAAGAAAAAAGTGGGCTTCCCTGATAGTTCAATTGGTTAAAAAAAAAAAATTCGCCTGCAATGCAGGAGACCCTGGGTCAGTTCCTGGATGGGGAAGATATGCTGGAGAAGGGATAGGCTACCCCCTCCAGTATTCTTGGGCTTCTCTTGTGGCTCAGCAAGTAAAGAATCCACCTGCAGTACAGGAGACCTGGATTTGATCCCTAGGTTGGGAAGATCCCCTGGAGAAGGGAAAGACAACCCACTCCAGTATTCTGGCCTAGAGAATTCCGTGGACTGTATAGTCCATGGGGTCGCAAAAAGTAGGACACGACTGAGCGACTTTCACTTTTCATATTTGCAGCATGTAATTACTTTTTGCTTTAATCCTCAGATGTGCAAACAGTATGGAAATGAACAGAGTCTAGAAATAACAACTATGATTCAAGTTGGGCCTTGGACTCAAACCCAGTAGAAAATTCTAGTGAGCTAGATCACATGGGAGAGCCTTTTATATTTCACTTTTTATTTTTGGGCTCTCTGTTTTTCTTTTCTTGGTAATCAGATAAACCTTATTGACTGGGAACCAAAGAACAACCTTAGGTCTGTTTGTATCTTCTTAAGTCCAAAATTTAACTCAGTGATCTTATCACTCTTATAGATATGTGTTACTTTTTCAATAAGAAGAGCCTGAAAGGCTTTAATGCCCAGGGTGAGCTGGCCTGAGTGGCCTTTTCTCAGTGTTGTGCTGGATGTGGGTGAGGACAAGATGGTGGGTGGGGCAGCCCCTGGATCCTTCCGACATGTCCAAGTGGTAACAGAGCGAGTACACCATAGGCACATCCCTGCATTTTCACAGTTTGAAAGTTCAGTACTCCATTTTTCCTTTGTAGAAAATGTCATAAAATCTGTCATAGCTCAGATTTTGCCATTGTTATATTGTCAACCATCTTTCTTGATAACTAGTAGATTTTATTGTTAAAATATTAGCCATCTTTCTTGATAACCGATAAATTTTATTACATATTTTTAAAGAACCTGTTAAATTATGGCTATAAGATAAATCCTTTCATATTTTGGTATATATATATGTTTGTACTCCCTTAGATTACAATTAACAGATATATTGGTATAGTTGTTGACATGAAGTAAAATGTAAATACAAATAGGTAAATAAATAAAATATACTTCTTGCTCTTAAAGAGCTTGTAATCTTAGGAAGAAATCAGACCTACTAAGAAATAAATTTAATGGGAAATAAACTTTGACTTCAGAACATTAAGAATGTCTCCTAACCTTTCTCATGTTATTCCTTCTGAATTATTTGAAGACCGAATTATTAACTATGAGTTTAGTATAGGAATTGTTTTTAAAGAAAATTTGTTTTATAGGATACACCCATTATCTCATATGAAAAAAAAATTTTACTCTTTTCCCTCTTACCTTAATATATTTTAAAGTGTTACAGTTTTGTTTTATACAGTCTAGTGTACAACATTAGATGCTCTCGGATTATAGCTTAGAACTCTTTAAATATTAATAGGTCATTAACAACAGGCTGTGAAATATGTGGTAGTTAATTTTCTTTATTTTTCCTTCTCTAATATACAGTGACAGTTATGGTACACATAGTTACATAAAATTAAGAAAAGTGAAATCAAACAATTTTGATTAAATTATGTTTTATTAAAGATCATGTCATAATACTTGTATCTCAACAAAGATTGCTATATCTATTGTTTACTCTGATTCTCTGACACCAAGTGGGTGTCTCCAGCACTTTAGTTCAATCCTAACAACTGTTTGGGTTTAGTACAGGCCCCACAGGTTAAGGGCTCTGTCCACAAAACTGTCCTCGTTTAAGAGGCCAGTCACAAGTCTTAGGTTGCCACCAGTACTTCTGACTGACCGGCTGTAAACACTAGTGTCAGCCCGACTCCCTCTTCAGATTTGAAAACATACTAGAACAACTCTCAGAACTCAAGAAAGTGCTTAGTATTACAAGTTTATTTATAAGAATACAACTCAGGAACAGCTAAATGGAAGCGAGGTACTATGCAGGGGGATGGGGTGAGGGGTGGTGCTCAGAGTATCTATGCCCTCTCTGGACATGTTACCTTCCCAGAACATCAGTATGTTCACCAACCTGGAAACTCTTCCAGTCTCTTTAAGAGTTTTTATAACCCTGTCTCTGGCTCTACTCCCCTCCCCTGAGGGATGGGGTTGAAAGGCCTCACCTTCTAATAAAGCATTTGGACTTTCTGTAAGCAGCCCCATCCTGAACTCTCCAGAGGTACACTTCCTTAGATCAAAAGACATCTCTATCAGGAAATTCCAAGGGTTTTGGGAGCTCTGTACCAGGAATTCAAGTCAAAGACCAAATATAAATTTTGCATTATATGACCTTAGTAATCAAAAAATATATATTGATAACATTCTAGATCTTTCTAGATCCAACAGTCAGTGCTTTCAGCAGTTGCTTTACACTGTGTCAATTACCTAGTCACAATTCAACTTATCAATATGGCGGCTTCTCTCTCAGCTCAGTACTTCTGTAACTTTAGAAGACCGTCATCATTATGTTAATATTTCATCTTATCCTAGTTGAATTCAGGGAGTTTTTAGTGTGCAAAAGGATTGTTTTCCAAAAGTTTGCTTGTAATACTGTAGTGTTAAATTTAGGGCATATTTTCTTTTGAAATAGTAGGATAATTGGTCATTGTTTTCATACCAATCCATTGTCTTGGGCAAGATAGGGGAACTGCATCCAAAACAGGGAAATTGAGAAGGTTTAAGTAGTGAGGATAAGGCTGATGATTGTTTTGAAAGATGGGGAAATGAGAGCTTTCTTTGCTCTTTTGTTTAGTGTCAGTTTGTAGATTGCAGAGGAAAAACATCATGTGTGTAGACCTAATTAAATCATGTCCACCTAAAATTCATATGTAGAAGCCCCAACCCCTAATGTGACTGTATTTGGAAACAGGGTCTTTACAGAGATAACAGGTTAAATGAGGTCATGAGGGTGGAGCCCTAATCCAGTAGGACCAGTGTTATCATAAGAAGAAAAGATAGAGAAAAGGCCATGTGAGGACACAAGAAGAAGGTGGCTATCTGCATGTCAAGGGAGAGGGCTCAGAAAAAACCAACCCTGCCAGCACCTTAATCTCGAACTTCTAGCCTTCAGAACTAGGAGAAAATAAAATTCTGCTGTTTCTGCCATCCAGTCTATGGTGTTTGTTGTAATAGCCGTAGCAAATGAACAAGTCATGTTTTTTAAGAATAGGATCCCAGCCAGTGCTCCATGAAACATTTCTACCCAAGAAATGCTAATAGAGGTTTCTTTAAAAGGATTCCTGGTTTAATGACTTTGGAGAATAATTGACCACATATTCTTCCCTTAAATGTTGACAATGTACTTTTGTATATTAAATGTTCTTAGAAGCCTTGAAGCAAAGAAATCAGTTTAAAATTTTTTCAACTTGAACATTTCCCAGATATATTTGCCTACAGACTATCCCCTTCTTTTTTAAGTGAAACATGTTTCCCATCCAGAAGAAAGTTATTGAGGGGAGAGAGCTCCCTCTCTTCTCATCTCCTATATAGATATTGTATGGTTTCCTATTCCTGTGTGTAAGGAACATATAGAATGTCTCTTTAGTAAATCCTGAGTGTGAGATGTCCACCAATATAACTTAATTGAGAAACAGACTAAGTAGAGGAGGAGAAATGGATGTTTTGTAAGTAGGATATAGGAGCTCTGACTAGGAGCTCTGACATCTTATTTTTAACTTTTATTCAGTCATTGTAGTTGATTTTATATAATGACATGAAATGTTTTTCATTCTGTTTAACAGTATTATTTGTTGATATCTGTCTCTCTTTGTAAGGATTGTGTCCTTGATAACTTTATTTTTTGTTTTCGTACAAGCTTCATAGTCAGAGGCTTTGGAATCAGAATGCCTGTGAGTGAAGCCTAGCGCTTTTTCTCCCTTAGGCAGATTACCTCACCAAATACACCAAATACCAATTCCCGCCTCTGAAACAAGTGAAATGATAGTACCTACCTTTGGGGGTTGTTGTGAAGCACTTAATATACCTGTTATTCGGTATAATTAGTTATTTTTATTCTGAGTAAAGTTTCATTACAATGAGAAATGTGTAGAATATAAGTTGTGATGCTCCATCACTACAAAAGATAATGGTTGCTGGCTTTGCTGTTATTTTAGTGGAGTTGAAATTCACTTAACATTAATCACTTTAAAATGAATAGGTCAGTAACATTGAGTACATTCGCAATGGTGTATAACCACCATCTCTAATTCCAAAACATTTTCATCACCGTAAAATAAAGCCCTGTATCCATTAAGCAATGACTCACCAGTCCCCTGTCTCTCCAGTTCATGACATTTGGGTTGTTTCCACCTTTTGACTATTTTAAATAGTGCTGAATTTGTGTAGAGTAATGGTTTAGGTACTCTTTTTTTTTCAGTTCTTTTGGGTAAATAGGAGGGAAATTGTGAGATGAGTTGGTACTTTTATGTTCAACTTTTGAGGAACCACTGAACTTTTATCCACAATGGCTGAAATAACTTACATTCCTACCCACAAGAACTAAAGAGCCTCTTGATGAAAGTGAAAGAGGAGAGTGAAAAAGTTGGCTTACAGCTCAACATTCAGAAAACAAAGATCATGGCATACAGTCCCATCACTTCATGTCAAATAGAGGGGAAACAATGGAAACAGTGACAGACTTTATTTTGGGGGCCTCCAAAATCACTGCAGATGGTGAGTGCAGCCATGAAATTAAAAGACGCTTGCTCCTTGGAAGGAAAGTTATGGCCAAACTAGACAGCATATTAAAAAGCAGAGACATTACTTTGGCCACAAACATCCATCTAGTAAAAGCTATGGTTTTTCCAGTAATCATGTATGAAAATGAGAGTTAGACTAAAAAGAAAGCTGAGCACTGAAGAATCGATGTTTTTGAGCTGTGGTGTTGAAGAAGACTCTTGGTTATAGCCATTTTGGCAGATGGGAAATGGTTTCTGAGTTCCCTAATGAGTAGTGATACTTTGTATCTTTTCCAAGTATTTGTTGGCCACTTATGTATTTTCGTTGGCGAAATGTCTGTGCAAGGTGTTCACTCATTTGTTGAGTTGTCCTTTGTTTTTGAATAGTAAGAGGTGTATATATATATATATGTTCTGGATTCTAGACTCATATGTAATTGGCGTATATAGTCTCCCGTTTTCTACATCGTCTTTCCGCTTGATAACGCCCTTTAGTCACAGCTTTTAGTCTTCATGGAGTCTGCTTTATCTGTGTTTTTCTCTTGTTGCTTGTGCTTTTAGTGTCATATCTAAGAATCTGTCACCAAAACCCAAATCATGTAGATATACTCCCATGTATTCGTCTAAGACTTTTATGATTTTAGCTCTTATATTTGAGTCGTTCTTCCCTTTTGAGTTAATTTTTGTATATGGTGTGAGGCAGGAGTCCAGTTCTTTCTTTTTTCTCATGTAGCTGACTAGTTTTCCCAGTGCCATCTAATGAGGAGACTCTTCTATCTGTTGTAGTGGTGGTAGTTTTAAATTCTACCTCTTTACTGAAAAGGTACTCTAGTAAAATGATTAAGACCACCGATTCAGGAGACAAAACTTGGATCCAAATCTGGCATTACTACTTACTACCTTGTGACCTTGGGCACGTTATTTAAACTTATTAACATATTTTCTGATACATATAAAATAATAGAAAAACCAACTCCATGGCATTATTGTGAACATTATACTGAATTATTGTTTTTCAGTTGCTAAGTCATGTCTGACTTTTTGTGACCCCATGGACTGGAGCACCCCAGGATCCTCTGTACTTCACTGTCTCCCAGACTTTGCTCAAATTCATGTCCATTAAATCTGTGATGCTGTCTGACCATCTCACCCTCTGCCACCCTCTTCTCCTTTTGCCTTCCATCTTTTCCAGCATCAGGGTCTTTTCCAGTGAGTTGACTCTTCATTTCAGGTGGCCAAAGTAGTGGAGCTTCAGCTTCGGCAGCAGTCCTTCCAGTGAGTATTCAGAGTTGATTTCCTTTAGGATTGACGGGTTTGATCTTCTTGCAGTGCAAGGGAATCTGAAGAATCTTCTCCAGCACCACAACTCAAAAGCATCAGTTCTTTGGTGCTCAGCCTTCATTACAGTCCAACTCTCACATCCATAAATGACTACTGGAAAAACCATAGCTTTGACTATACAGACCTTTGTCAGCAAAGTGATGTCTCTGCTTTTTAATGCACTGACTATGTTTGTCATAGCTTTCCTTTCAAGGAGCAGGTGTCTTTTAACTTCATGGTTGCAGTCACTGCTTCCACTTTTTCCCCTTCTATTTGCCATGAAGTGATGAGACCAGATGTCAAGACCTTAGTTTTTTGAATGTTGAGTTTCAACCCAGCCTTTTCACTCTTCTTTCACCCTTATCAAGAGGCTCTTTAGTTCCTTTTCACTTTCTGCCATTTGGTATTATCCTCGTATATGAGGTTGTTATTTCCTCTTGCAGTCTTGATTCTAGCTTGTGATTCATCCAGCCCAGCATTTCTATTGATGATACTCTGTATAGAAGTTAAATAAGCAGGGTGACAATACATAGCATTGTCATACTTCTTTCTCAGTTTTGAACCGGTCAGTTGTTCCATGTAAGTTTCTAACTGTTGCTTCTTGACCTTCCTACAGGTTTCTCAGGAGACAGGTAAGATGGTGTGGTACTCCATCACTTTAAGAATTTTCCACAGTGTTCTGTGATCCACACAGTCAAAGGCTTTAGTGTAGTCATTTAAGCAGAAGTAGATGTTTTTCTGGAATCCCTTTGTTTTCTCTGATCCAACAGAATGTTGAGAATTTGCTCTCTGGTTCCTCTGCCTTTCCTAAGTCCAGCTTTTACATCTGAAATTCTTGGTTCGCATACTAGCCTGAAGGATTTTGAGCACAACCTTACTAGGATGTAAAGTGAGTGCGACTGTGTGGTAGTTTGAACATTCTTTGGCTTTGGGATGAAGACATCTTTTCCAATTTTGGCCACTGCTGAGTTTTCCAATTTCGCTGACATGCTGATTGTAGCACTTTAACAGCATCACCTTTTAGGATTTTAAATAGCTGCCCACATTTCATCAGAACTCTTCGCTATGACTTGTCCCTCTTGGGTAGCCCAGCATGGCATGGTTCGTAGCTTTTTTGAGTTACACAAGCCCCTGCGCCATGACAAGACTGTGTTCCATGAAGGGATCACATACTTTATGTAAAGTACTTAGCAAGTTTCCTCACAGTGAGGAAACAGTTTGGCAAACATTACCATCGGTATCTGTGATCTTTTGAAGTAATCACTATTTAGTAACAATTAATCTAAATTGTGGTCAATCAGTTAGACTAATACTTTAATTATTCAAAAGGTAACACTGATGGATCCTCATGAGTTGAAATAAATGAGAAAGACATTAACAATGAATGGCACTTACAATATATCAGGTCATTGTGAGTGTTATTTGTGCCTTCATGATAATTTTTATTTTATAAGAAACTGAGGTTTAGAGTGTTAACTGACTTTACAAGAAACCATCATATAATGATCCAGTAGCAGATGTGTGATTCAAATCCCTGTCTGCTTCATTGGAAGGCTGGCTGCTTCTCCTTATTCTGTTATAATGATGATGACATAGTGTAGAAAAAAAGATTTAATAAGCACATTGCCTGTCTTCCTTTTTGGAATTTGGTGTAATATTGAAGTAGGGAAGAGATGAAAAAGGTTGTGTGTGTGTGTGTGTTTGCTCACTCGCTTGCATACATGTGACATATATATACATGTCATAAAAGCAATGTATAATAATCAGTTCTCTAAGGGAGTATTTTAGTGTGATTTATATATTCTTTTGACTAAACCTCAGACTATAATGTACTTCAGTGTTTTTTTATATAATCAATATTTATAATTCATTCTAACATTTGATTAATGTTTGGTTTATTGAAACAAAAAATTTAACATCTTGTAATTTTTTTTTAATTGCGGTTTCTAATTCCAATATTTTAAGTGGTAATAAAGAAGATCTTACAATTCATACATTTAGGTTTCTTTTCTGATTCTCTTAGATGTAATAAAGGAACAGAATCGAGAGTTACGAGGTACACAGAGGGCTATAATCAGAGATCGGGCAGCTTTAGAGAAACAAGAAAAACAGCTGGTAAGTAGAACATTAAATTTCAGTTTAACTTTTCTAACAAATTTGGAAGTCAGTGTTGGAGTAATTAGCTAACGAGGAAAAAGACACATGGCAGGTGGTAAGTGATTTACTTTACTAAGAAATGGCATTTAATACCTTCCTGCAATTTCTGGTTACCTTTGTTTACTGTGTCATTCTCCTGATTTTTATCAGGAGTCTTTATTCTGCTGAATATAAAATCAAATTATTCTTCTGTTTGTGAAAGACGTAAATGCCTAGGAAGAAATATTGCTCAAAACAGCCATCTTCTTCTCAATCAACAGCAAAGATAAAATAAACACAGATGTATAGAACAGACTTTTGGACTCTGTGGGAGAGGGAGAGAGTAGGATGATTTGGGAGAATGGCACTGAAACATGTATACTATCATGTAAGAAATGAATCGCCAGTCTAGGTTCGATACAGGATACAGGAGGCTTGGGGCTGGTGCACTGGGATGACCCAGAGAGATGATATGGGGAGAGAGGTGGGAGGGGTTCAGGATTGGGAACTCATGTACACCCGTGGCAGATTCATGTCAATGTATGGCAAAACCAATACAGTATTGTAAAGTAAAATAAAAATAAATAAAAATAAAAACAAATAAAAATAAAATAGTCCTAGAAAACAAAGAGACCTACACAGTATTGTAAAGCAATTATCCTCCAGTTAAAAATAAAATTAATTAATTAAAAAAAAAAGGGTTGCAAGAAAATAACTATGTTAACCAATGGAGTGTCTTACTTTATGTTTTAACTGTTATTGACAATGTCTGTGATAATGAATATACTTTTAAAATAGATTGGCTATCTTTAAGTATTTTTCTGTTGTGTTTTTAAATGTATATTGCTTAAAACATTTTTAAAAACCAACATGCTTGAGGTATGGTTGACATGCAATTGATGTCCATGTTTAAAGCAAATAATTTGACACATCTTAACATATGTATTAACTCATGAAACCATTACTGCAGTCAAAGTAATGAACATATCCATCATCCCCAAAAGTTTCCTTATTCCCTTTGTGATCGCTTCTACCCATCCCCTTTCTCCCTATTTCCTCCTCAGTTAGGCAAACACTGGTCTGTCTTTGTAGATTTTACGTTTTCAGGAATTTTATATAGATGAAATCTTAAAGTGATTTCATTTTTATATGGTTTCTTTCATTCATAATTATTTTGAGCTTAATCAGTGTCATTACATGTATCATCATTTTTACTGATAACTGTTATTCCGTTGTGTGGACATTGCAAAATTTGAGTATCTGTTTACCAGCTAATGAGCATTTGGATCATTTCCTGGGTCATTTCAGGGTTATACTGATTTTGTGCTACTTTCATCATGTTTCTGATATTTTTTGTTGCTGGTATATAGAAATACATTCATTTTTTTGTACATTGATCTTTTATTCTGTAACTTTCCTAAACTCACTTAGTCGAGTAGCCTTTTTGTAGATTCTATTAGATTTCTACATAGGCAATCATGTCATCTGTGTAAATAAAATTTTTCATCCTTTTTTTCATTAAGTATATTAGCTATAGGCTTTTTGTAGAGGCCCTTTCTCAGGTTGAAGTTCCTTTATCTAGTTGTTAAGAGTTTTTATCAGGAACTAATTTTGTCAAGTGCTGTCTTTTTTTGCATCTATTGAGATGATAATTATGTAGTTTTTCTTCTTTAGTCTGTTAGTATAGTGAATTACATAACTGATGATTTTCCAGAGTTTAATCAAACTTTTGCTATTGGGATAAACTTCCTTAGTAATGATGAATTTTTAAAAAAATATTTTATTTAAATTTGTTGAAATTTTCAGAAGAATATTAGTATCTCTGATCATAAAAACTATTAATTTGTAGTTATTTTTTTGTGTGGTATCCTTATGAAGTTTAACATCAGAGTACTGCTGACCTTAGAGCATGAGTTGGCTAGTTTCCCTTTCTGTTTCATTTATTGGAAGGGTCTGTGTATTTCTTTTTTAAATGTTTGATCGGTTTCATCAGTAAAGTCATTAGGAGTGAAGTTTTCTTTGCGGATAGATGTTTGAACTTAACAAAAATCTCTTTGTGGCTAGATTTTTAAATTCTAAAATTTGCAATTTTTAGAAAATAGGTATCGAATGGATCAAGCTTTCTACGTTTTGAATGAGGTCTGGTAGTGCACATCTGTCAAATAATTTGTTCATCTCTACTAAATTTTAAAATGTAATAACATTGTGTTTATAATATTTTCTTACTATTCTTTAACATCTTTTGGTTGTTAAGTGATGCCCTCCTCTGCATTTTCAGTATTTGTCATTTGTGTATTCTCTGTCCGTTTTTTTCTCTCTTCTAATTGGCAGTGGTTGATCAATTTGATCAATTTCTTATAAAAGAAAAAGCTTTTGATCTCATTAATTTTCTGTATTTTTTTCCTTCCTAGTTTATAGATTTCTTCTCTTGTTTATATATTTCTTTCTTTTATATACTTTGTGTTTTATTTTCTCTGTTTTTTTTCTGCTTTCTCTATTTTGAAGCCTACTAGATACTCAGTTTTTCTAAATGTAAGCTCTAACACTTTAAATTTCTAAGAACTGTATTTACAGCAACTCATGCATTTTGATATGTGCGTTTTTATTTTATTAAGTTCAAAATATTATCTCATTTCCCCTGTGATTTTTTTTTTCTATGTTGTTATTGTTTTTGTCATGACCCCATGTACTGCAGCACGCCAGGCTTGCCTGTCCTCCACTATCTCCCAGAGTTGGCTCAAACTTATGTCCATATAGTCCATGATGCCATCCAACCAACTCATCCTCTGTCTCCCCCTTCTCCTCATGCCCTCCATCTTTACCAGCGTCAGGGTCTTTTCTAATGAGTTGACTCTTTGTATCATGTGGCCAAAGTATGGGAGCTTCAGCCTCAGCATCAGTCCTTCCAGTGAATGTTCAGAGTTGATTTCCTTTATAATTAAGTGGTTTGATCTCCTTGTTGTCCAAGGGACTCTCCAGAATCTTCCCCAGTACTACAATTGGAAAGCATCAATTCTTGCATGACTTATTTTGAACCATGTTGCCTAATTTCTGCTTGTTATTTTCATTTCTTATTTTTCTTACTGCTTTCTAGTTTAATTTCACTCCAGTTAGAGATCACACTTGTAGGATTCCAATCCTTTTATTTTTGTTGAGCCTTGTTTTCTGATCCAGAATGTGGTATGTTTTTGGTAATTCCTTTTTTTTTTTTTTTAAATGTGCACTTGCAAAGAGTATTCTGCTGTTGGCGATGGAGCTTTTAGTGAATGTTGGTTAGGTCAAATTGTTGATAGTGCTTTTGTAAATCTGTATCTTTATAGTTTTTCTGTCCACTTGTCCTAAAATACAGCACTATACTTAAGAAAGGAGTTGTTGATGTCCCTTATGCTACTTGTGTCTTTGTCTGTTTCTCCTTTCAGTTGTATCAGTTGCACTTAATAAATTTGAAAGCGCTGTTTTAGGTGCATACACATTTAGGATTGGTTTGACATCTTTATGTATTAATTCCTTTGTTATGAAATGCCCCCTTTTATTCTGGTAATATTCCATTTTCCTTCTTTTTTTTTTTAATCTAGTTAATGTAACCACTTCAAATTTCCAGATTTTACTCTAGGCTAGAACAAATATATTCTATATAAATACTTAGTAAAATCTGGAAATTTGAAGTGGTTACATTAACTAGATTAAAAAAAAAAAGAAAGAAAGAAAAGGGAATATTACCAGAATAAAAGGGGGCATTTCGTAACAAAGGGCTAATTAAGCTTCCGTGGTGGCTCAGAGGTTAAAGCGTCTGCCTCCAATGCAGGAGACCTGGGTTCAATCCCTGGGTTGGGAAGATCCCCTGGAGAAGGAAATGGCAACCCACTCCAGTCAGTATTCTTGCCTGGAGAATCCCCTGGACAGAGGAGCCTGGTAGGCTACAGTCCACGGGGTCGCAAAGAGTCGGACACGACTGAGTGACTTCACCTTCACCTGGCTAATTAAAGTTGCTTTCTTGAGATAGCATGTATTTTTATGTTCTGAGAAGGAAATGGCAACCCACTCCAGTATTCTTGTGTGGAGAATCCCATGGACAGAGGAGCCTGGCAGGCTACAGTCCATGGAGTCACAAAGAATCGAACGTGACTTAGCAACTAAACAACATCTAATTTGCCAATCTGTCTCTTACTTAACATAGTAAATGGACCTTTTCATTGAAGATAGTTGTCTGTATTACTAGCTTCAGAGCTACCACTGTACTCTTTTTTTTTTTTTTTCTTTGCTATCCTCTACCAATTCCTCATTTGATTTTTTTTTTTTCTACCTACTTTTGGATTGAGTTTTTAAGTTTTCTTTTTGGCTTTATGTGAGCACTGTTTTGTAGACTTGCTTTATATGTGTAGAACACAGTACTAGTTCCGTCTTATCCATATAAACATGTAAAACAGTTTGCCCTCTCAAATGACTATTTGTATGACTTTGTAAAACCCTCTTTCTTCATAATCAGGGTGAAAGGGTATAATGTATATGCTCAGTCTATTCTTCTCAAATCACTGAGGACTCCCCCTTTCATGATCTTACGCCTTCTTTTTATTTCCTCTGATAGGAATTAGAAATTAAGAAAATGGCCAAGATTGGTAATAAAGAAGCTTGCAGAGTTTTAGCCAAGCAACTTGTACATCTAAGGAAACAGAAAACAAGAACTTTTGCTGTAAGTTCAAAAGTCACTTCCATGTCCACACAAACAAAAGTGATGAATTCTCAGATGAAGATGGCAGGAGCCATGTCTACTACAGCAAAAGTAAGTGGAAACCTTTATATCCATAGCTTGTGGTTTCATCTGAGACGTTTAAATATCAGCATTCAAATTAGATTTAAAGCTCCCTCTCTTATATGTGTGTGTATAATATATATATATATATATATATAGGAGAAGGAAATGGCAATCCACTGCAGTACTCTTGCCTGGAGAATCCCATGGAGGGAGGAGCCTGGGAGGCTACATATTATAAAAATAACACATATATGGTATAGAATCTTTGTAATTTTTAATCAAATGAGTTATAATTAAACATAATTCAAATAAATATCTCTAGGCTTTTTATCAATTTGTTTTATATAAAATTTTTGTTTCAGGCTCTTCCACTCTTCCAAGATTACATGTAACGTCTAAATTTTTTTAATTGACTTAAAACATTATTTAGTTTTTTTTTTCCTTAAATTTTAAAAAGATTTTGGGGCTTCTTATTTCATATGCTATATATTCTGATATAATAATTTGGATTATAGTTTCCTCTTGATTCATTTTCATGAAATTGTCAGAAAGATGCATGAATATTTTCAGAAGAATTTATCAGTTCATTTTATCAGGAATGTAAGTTTAACTTACAGTCCTTAAATTAAAAAAACTTAATGATTTTACTGTAGAACTAAAAGACTGTGAGCCTTTCAGACATTTAATAGTGAGCTCTTTGCTGTGTATTAAGAACTGTGAGAGACCAGAAGAAGTTCAAGACAAAGGCTCTGCTCTCACATATATTACATAGTTCATTTTGGGGGTGGGAGAAGGTTGAGATGTGCTAAAAAGGAAGCTTACGCTCTACAATATTCTGTTCTCCATGTTTCAGTGAACTGCACAGATCCTTGAATAGACTGATGTGAAAGACTTTCAGGAAGACCAAAATTATCAGCAGGCTTTAAATAAAGGGAAGAAAGAGCATGAATATGAAGAACAAAAAGAAAAGATTAACCACAGAGGAGAGAAAGTATAGGGTTATATATATTAGGAAAATAGTCCATAACCATTACTTCTCATTATTTGCAGTAATTACATTCTATAAAGTTTGAGGAACACTGAATTAGGGAGTATCGAACCATTGTTCCTAGGGGAAATGGAGGGTTAGGTTCCTGTGAGACTTTGATCACAGTTGTTGTTAACTTGTGTAGACCATACTTCAGTCCTATTCTTAGGGGAGCATTTTAAACAGTGAAATCACCAACCAAAAGGGAAAAAATAGACCACAAAGATGACACTAATTTACATTATTAGTGCTGAGTCAAGACGGCAGGGTGTCATCTTGGGAGACCTAAGCTGGAATTATGCTTGTTGGGCCACTCAAACTTGATGCCACTCTGTGCATGTCCACAAACGAGCATAAAAGTCCTGCAGGTATTGACTTGAGGTTACAAATACATTTTAGTGAGTAGGCAAATTCACAAATAAGGAATTCAGAAATAATGAGGATTAACTAAAATTGCCTTTTAGACCACAGAACACATGAAATGGAATGTGTCCATTTTATGTACAGTAAGTACAGTGGCACGCTGTGTTCCTTAAGAAACAGATTGTTTCAAAGCTGTCTATTCTGAATAAAGCTTATTCGGTCAGTTTACTTACTTTTGATGGATCTTAGTCATTTACAGTGGAAATGCATGGTTAAGAGCAAAAAAACTTTGTTTTCCTTTTTTGGTTTTACAAATCAATAGAACTAAATATCTGTCTAATTTGAAGATAAGGTCCTATCTTAAGATCACACACCAGAGCTGGATAACCTTTCAATAATGTTGAGGAGGAAGACAACTCATTTTGCAATTTTCTGCAAGTGATAGGGGAAGAAAACATACCTAATGTGGTCTTGCCATATAGCAATGTATGAATTAGAATTTTCACTTAAATTTCTTAAAAATTTGTTAATTCAAGAAATATTTGTTTAGGTCCACTAGGTAGGAAGTATAATAAGTGATGGGGATGAAATGGGAAGCATAACCAGGCAAGTGCTGATTAAAGTCTATTTACAAAGCATCCCATTTGAGAGGTAGTTTTAGGTCAGTGATTGGGCTTCCCTGTGGCTCACATGGTAAAGAATCTGTCTGTAATGCAAGAGACCCGGGTTCAGTCCTGGATCAAGAAGGTTCCCTGGAGAAGGGAATGGCTACCCTGTCCAGTATTCTTGCCTGGAAAATTCAATGGAGAGAGGAGCCTGGAGTGCCACAGTCCATGGGGTCGTAAAGAGGTGGACATGACTGACTGACGAACACTTTTTACTTTTTTTCCCTTTAATTCAGTGATTAGAAACATGGGCTTTGGAGTCAGATTACTTGGGTTCATATCTTACCTGATAGCTGTGTGATCTCGACAAGCTCTTCATTCCTCATTTGTAATAGAGAGGAAATGGTAATACCTAGCATATAAAGACTTGTTAGGTTTAAATTTATTTAACTTTAAATATTATATTGAATACATATAGTGCTTAGAACACAGAAATAGTGCCTGGTACACAGAAATAATATATATCAGCATTAGCTGCTCTGTTATCACTGTCAGCCTTGTAGTTGTTATTAGTATATTTTTGTAAAAGTACTGTAATTTGCAAATAACGTCATATAATTTATACCAATACATAAACTTTTATCTGTAGTGAGTAGGATTTAACAGGAATATCTATTCTAACCTAGGGTGTCAGAAACTGCTGCCCTAAGGTGGGAAACTAAACTCTGCAGTATTTATAGTGAAAGCAAGTGAAGAAGAGCATTCCAGCAGAGGGACAGCATATGCAGAGGTCCTGTGGTGGGAGGGAACACAGTACAGTTAAGGAAATAGAAGGTCAGTGTACCTAGAGGGCAGTGGTGCAGAATGTGGCTGGCTCGTTAGGCAGGGTTGGGATGTTTGGTCTATTTATGGAATTGAGTTTTCAATGCTAAGAACAATGCAAAGCCCCTAGAGAATTAGGTATGCATGAGCTGGTGGGGGATGGGAGGGTACAGTCTTGTATTAGAAAAAATTACTTTGGCTGCAGCATGCATAAAAGACTGTCTGTTCTCTATCTTTGAACTGACATATCTTATGTAACACACATACAATAAACACATATACCCAGATACATATATGATAATAATATATAAAATATTTTGGCCATACTTGATATCATTAATTTGTTTTAATTAATTAGTTGTGAATATAAAATGTTCACATATTTTTTGCAAAGCTCAATGTTTTTATCATTTCTTGGAATCATGATTTTAAATGAATAAATAGGTTAAATAAGTGTCCTTTAATTCAGACATGAAAATTTTTGGAAAAAAGTTAATTTTTTAAAAAAATTTAGACATTACCTGCTTGCCACATAACAGGCAAATGTAGTTTTCCGATATGAGTAGCAATGGATTTTGTTAGCAGTATTTTTTTATTGCATAATTTTTTGCCTACTGTTCAGATAAGTTTTTCCACAGTGGTCTTTATTATATAGATGTTAAGCAGATGGTTTCCAAATGAGTAGTTTAATTTTTTTAATAATATTAACACTTTCATGTTTGATTATGGCAGAATGGTTATCTTTAAAAAAAAATCTACCTGTATTGATGTGTTTCCTTTGGACTTATTCCATAGTAAAATTTTCGTAATTATGTACGTAACATGAATCTTTTCATATATTTAAAGACAATGCAGGCAGTAAACAAGAAGATGGATCCACAAAAGACATTACAAACAATGCAGAATTTCCAGAAGGAAAACATGAAAATGGAAATGACTGAAGAAATGAGTAAGTTCAATCACTTGTAATGAAATTTTCCGTTTTTTCATCTTTCAATTAGAAAGTTTATTTACTAACAACCTCATATTCTCACCCATGAAGACACAAATGAGAAAAGAAATGATACAGCTCCCTTCTAAATAGACAACTGTATTGGAATTTCATCAAGTTTTTGTGTAAGGCTCAAAATTCTGTTAACATTTAGCTGAGAGAAAAATGTAAAATACGTGATGCCATATTTCTGTGCTATTTGGCCTCAGCAGTTTTACTTTATAGATTAGAGAAACAAAACCAACTTGTGACTAAAACAACGCTTCCTAGTATAAGTTAGATAATTTAAGAGTTGTGTTGATTATTTCATACTGTAGAAGCTCTATAAATATATAGAAGATATATTTATATTTTTTCATATTATAGAAGATATATATCTCATACTCTAGAAGACCTGTTTATATTACAGGTAGAGATAATGGAGCTTTTTCATTCTTTTTTCTTTTTCCCCTTCCAGAATCTAAATTTAATATTTAGTTTTCTTCTTGTTGAGTATAAACTACATACTGTGGTAGAAATATGAGGAATAAGAGAAATAAGGCTATAAACAAATTTATCATTATACCACCTATAGTGTTAATATTATTTCTTTCTTATATTTTTCTATATCTTATAAAGTGAGATAACAGATGACTTTGAATCTTATCTTGCCTTTAAAAACATAGTAGTATAACATAAAGATGTCCTCATAACCTTGAATTTTCTGTTTTTTAAAATGGCTTTAATATTATATAACATCAATATATCCTAATTTATTGAACAATTCTTGTATTGGTAAGATTGTTTTAAAATGTTCAGTTTATTTGACAGTCCTTTGATAAATATGTTTCTGTAGTATCTTTGTCTGAATTTCTTCAGTGTTCTTAGACTATTAACTTTTATAAGACTTTTGGTTCATCAGTTCAGTTCAGTTGCTCAATCGTGTCCAACTCTTTGTGACCCCATGGACTGCAGCATGCCAGGTCTCCCTGTCCATCACCAACTCCCAGAGTTTACTCAAACTCACGTTCATTGAGTCCGTGATGCCATCCAAACATCTCATCCTCTCTCGTCCCCTTCTTATCTCGCCTTCAGTCATTTCCAGCATCAGGGTCTTTTCAAATGAGTCAGTTCTTCGCATCAGGTGGACAAAGTATTGGAGTTTCAGCTTCAACATCAGTCCTTCCAATGAATATTCAGGACTGATTTCCTTTAGGATGGACTGGTTGGATTTCCTTGCTGTCCAAGGGACTCTCAATTTGGTTCAAACTACCAGATTATTTCAGAAGGACTATCCAATCTTTATTTCATCGATAACAAATGAGTGACCCTTCACAGCACCCTGGTCAACATTGAATTGTTACTTGTATAATACATTGAATTGTTACTTGTATAATATGTCAAAACTAGCATCATTGTTTCACAAAGATATTTTCTAACTATTTTACAACTGTATAGGGATATGTCAGTTTAGCTGTTGTTTATCTCCTAGCATTTTAATTTGACAGCATTTATTGTATAAAGTAGTATCTAAATTACTAGGATTACTAAATTCAGGATAGTCCTAGTGTTTTATTTCAGAGTATCTATTTTCCTTCTGTGGTTTAACAACACTGTGCTTCCTTGGTGGCTCAGATGGTGAAGAATCTGCTTGCAATGCGGGAGACCCGGGTTCAATCCCTGGGTCAGTAAGATTCCCTGGAGAAGGGAATGGATATCCACTCCAGTATTCTTGGGGCTTCCATGATGGCTCAGATGGTAAAGAATATGCCTGTAATACAGGAGACCTGGGTTTGATCCCTGGGTTGGGAAGACTTCCTGGAGAAGAGGGGAATGGCCACCCACTCCAGTTTTCTTACCTGGAGAATTCTCTGGATAGAGGACCCTCATGGGCTCTTTCATGGGAATACAAAGTGTCAGTCATGACTGAGCACACATGCATATGTCTTTGACAGTTTCAAAAATTCTTTAGGTTTCACTTTTACTTTTAAAAATATAATTTTTCAAAAACATCATTAGTGAATTTTTAGTGACTGAGAGAATTGCCATTTATATAATGATCATAGTATCTAACATGTTTATGTGGATTCCAATGATGGCACAGGTGTGAGCAGATCTTAGGGGAGGAATTAAATATTCCATTAAGCCATAATGAAGAGAATCAATAAGCCTGTATTTAAAGTTCGTGTCTATCACTGTTGTTCTCATTTGTTTTTTAGTAATTTGCAAGTCTGGAAGAATAGTAGTTATTGGTGGTTACTCATTTTTTCAGTAAAGTGTATTAACATTAGTATTTTCATCCAGAGATAAATACAAGGTTTAGATGGACATATCTTTTTCAAATTAGAATTTATATTTTACAGTGTTGTTCCAATGCTTGTTCACATTCAGGTTTTGGAAACAAGGTCTTTGGGAAATTTTTATTACATCTTTAATTTTGTTAACACTTTTCCTGAAAACATTTTTCTCTGCTAATCCTGATTATACCATCCTGGTGCTACTTCTCTTTCAGTTTTTTCTGTGAGTAGTTTTTCATTCCGGCCCTTATTAACTCTAACCTGGACTCCCTACAGCCCTTGTTACTTCACTACCATCTGAGTATCACTGCTAAATAATTTTTCTGGAGGCTTACTTCTGAGCATGCTGATCAGATTCCCATAGTGTACTTTTCTGACTACAAAAATAAAGTCCCACATCATAAATAAAAAACAATTTTCAGGTCAAGCCGCTTTCTTTTCTCAATACAAATATTGAGGCCCAGAGTAGTAAAGTGACTTCCCATAAAGTTGGCCAGTTACTAAGTGTAAGAACTGAGATTCTAAATAAAAGTTTAGCATTCACTTTACTTCTTCAGAGATGGTGTTCCTTTTTTTTTTTTTTTGGTCTTAAGCTCTTTAGCTTTTTCCAGTTGATTTTATACTATTAAACTAACACAAAAAATCAAAATTATCAAACAGTGCTCAGTAGAGATCTTAATCAATATCAAGCTTTATTAGCAATGTCAAGGATACAAGCTGTTAAGATACTCATGCAGAACAGGGAGAGGGGTGGGGCCATCCAAAATGACTCGCCAGATCTTTTCTTCCCGTAACAGACATAAGCATCATAGATAATATGTCTAATCTGTTTGCTTATTTCATGTTCAACAGAATATTTACAAAGTGTAGGAAATATATTTATACTTCAGATGGTCACCTATCTTATATGTTCTTTTCAAGGAACTCATAGATATAAACCCATAGGTTGTAGCTACAACAATCCTAAAACAAAAACAGCCTGCTAAGTTCAGAAACAGGGACTCTCTTGCTGGCAAATATTAGTCGGTTTACTGGACAACCAATTAGCAGGGTGCTTACGTGAGATCAGGCTAGGTTACTTGTCTTTCTTCCTCTGGGACCTTCCCCAGTGATCATGTTAATAACAATCATAGGCCAGTTTTTAAAATTCTTTCCTTCCCAACCACAAAGCATTTATACATCTTACATAATCAAACAGAAGAACTTACTCTTCCTTACGTATATCCCTGTTGCTTTCCACTATGACTTTGCTCATGCTACTGTATCTCTACGTGTCCTTCAGTGACCATCTCAAGTATTTCTTCCTTCCAGGTGGGCGTCATCTCTTCCATTTGAAACTTTTATAATCATTTACCTTTCCATTTATCAGAATCTGTTTTTTTTTTTTTTTCTTTTCTGTTCTCCTTAAGTGTAAACTATCTAAGGTATTTACTTTTCTCCATCTATTCATAGATTTTATTTGCACTGTGTAAATTACATTGCTGGGCCTTTTTCTAAAAATATAAACCTAACCTGAAATCTGTCTGAAAGTAACTGCTTTGTTTCCTCTTCTCCCTTCAAGTCAATGACACACTTGATGACATCTTTGATGCCTCTGATGATGAAGAAGAAAGCCAAGACATTGTGAATCAAGTTCTTGATGAAATTGGAATTGAAATCTCTGGAAAGGTATGAATGAATGTCCTATTCTCTCAGATGGAAATAGTTTCTCTTCACTTCATTATTTTAAGATTTCCTTTATGTTAGATGTTTGTTTTTTAATATCTGTTTGAAAAGTAAATTACACCTCTTGCAGCATATCCTTTATGTCCTAACCCGAAAGTTTGTTAATACATTTTTTTTTCTCTTTTTCTCTCTTTAATGTAGATGGCCAAAGCTCCATCAGCTGCCCGAAGCTTACCATCTGCCTCTACTTCAAAGTCTACAATCTCCGATGAAGAGATTGAACGGCAACTCAAAGCTTTAGGAGTAGATTAATTTAAAAAGCCATTATATTTTGCTTATTATAATTATTTAGTATAAACCAGGCAGAGTGACGATTCCTTTTACAAAGCACATTTATTTTGCAAAAATGAAGACCATGAGTAAACAGTTTTTCCTAACCCATGGCTATTTTGAATCTTTTGCCAAAGAATGACAATGATGCAAAAATGGGAACAGTTTAGATTTTAATTAGAACTCTTTGAGAGTGATGATGTGTAAAATGTTGACTTCTTTTCTGCATGGCATAGAGGAATTATATTCATTCCTTAGTGTATTTATGTTCTGAATCTTTTTACACAGAATACAAATCTTGTTAAAGCCACGAGGCACCAACTTAAAGAGACTTGTAAGAATATTAAAAGTACCATTAATTTTGTGTCTGTTACTTGTCCTTTGTAAGTGATATGTGTTATGACCATAGGCGGTTCAGCTGTCAAATTATTTTTAAATCACCTAAAAGAAGAGTGCTATTTGAACATCTGTCTTAAACAAAAACTGTTATGAGCTTTTCTTTTCTTTTCCTTTGGGAGAACATTCTACTTGGTAAGTTTATTACCTTTGAAAATGTGCTTGGCACCTGCCTTAAACAGTACAAACATATTGTGCACATCTTTAAATTATTTTAACTGACAGAAAAGAACTACATTTTAAACTCAAATTGAAGCCTCTTGCAAAAATTAGCCAGGCACTTTTTTTTAAAGCTTATAAAGTGAATTAAATATAATTAGCAAAAACAGACACTGAATTAATAACATTTTATATTAATAAAACAATATATTTTGGTCTTCCAGAACTGAGAAGATTTCTTCCATATGAATTATAATTGAATCTCTTTAGTTTTGAATTGTATTAATGTGTATATCAAACCCTCACTGGGGTTTGATGAAGCCATCGTTCTCAATTAAGTAACACTACTAAGACAGTACTCAACCTAAATTTTAAAAATTAACATCTTTTTCTTGGTAAATAAACTACAACTTTGTCAGAAATTGCTGCCTGAATGTGTATTAATGTATTAACTGCATTTTTTAAGGTAAAGTTGCTATGTTATTTAATGTATGTATAGAAAGTGAGAAGAAATGAAGACATGGCAGATTAGTTAGATAGAATTTAGAATTACGTTAGCTTTGAAAAATGATGTTGTCATATATGGATTTTAGTACATCCCACCCTTTAAAAACTCTTCTGGAGGAGATCAAATAACTGTAACCAGGTTAATTTGGGACAATGAATGTTTTGGACTAATATGGACAACATAAATACATTTTAGGACTAGTGGACATATGGCATAAGGATTGATGAGAAAAATGAAAACCTAAACTTTGTAATCCATAAACCATTTTATAATGTTCAAAGATAAGATTTCATTATTGATGACATTAAATACAGGTACCCTGAGCATTGATGGGTCAAAACATTTTACTTGATTATGGAATGTTAACATAGGACTTGTCTTGATTCTTGGATGTACATAATAATGCCAACTAACTTTATTTACTTTCTTGTTTACATGTGGGGTTTTTTGTTTTTAAAATTATTTTGTTTAAAAAAAACCTCAATAAAGATTTATTGCTGTTATGTTTTTTTTCCCCTTATCTCTTTTACTCTATTTTTGATTTCTGCTAAAGTTAAAAGTTTTATGCATATCTAGTAATTTTTCAAAAGAATGATTTTTATTACTTTCTTGGAAGGAAAAATTAGATAACAATGCTGTTTATATGTCTGTTTAAGAACTAGCAGTTGGTATAGAACTGATGCTTGTGAATGGAATAAATCTAATAATTGGTGGTTTCACATGAAATTTATCTGATAATTTCTTTCCTGGAACTTGCAGGGGATAACCATTTTAAAATCTTTAAACAGAGAAGTCTTAGAGATTTTTAAAAACAATTTCAGTCAAACATGAATGCCACAGAAGACCATGGGACCCAAATGAAAGAACAGTCATTTTGATTTGGCTATATTTATAAAATGCTCTAGTTTTCATGAGCATTGTCTGTAAATTTGTAAGTTATGCTGCTGCTTGTTCAGTCAATAAGTCATGTTTGACTCTGTGACCCCAGGGACTGCTGCACGCCAGGCTTCCCTGTCTTTCACTATCTCAGAGTTGGCTCAAACTCATGTCCATTGAGTCAGTAATGCTCTCTAACCATCTCATCCTCTGCCACCCTCTTCTCTTTCTGCCCTCTGTCTTTCCCAGCATCAGCATCTTTTCCAGTGAGTCAGCTGTTCACATCAGGTGGCCAAAATATTGGAGCACCTTCAGCATCAGTCCTTCCAATGAATATCCAGGGTTGGTTTCCTTTAGGATTGACTGGTTTGATCTCCTTGCAGTCCAAGGGCCTCTCAAGAGTCTTCTCCTACACCACAGTTGGAAAGCATCAATTCTTTGGTGCTCAGCCTTCTTTACGGTCCACCTCACATCTGTACTTGACTACTGGAGAAACCATAGCTTTGACTATACGGACCTTTGTCAGCAAAAAGCAAAACTTCCTTTTAGACCCTTAAAATTAGTAAACAAGGATTCTTACACATTGAGTTTAATGAAACAACTGATTTATATGTTTACTTGATTTTCCTCATTTCCTACTTTTGGCAAAAGGATTTCTTTAGCAACTGACAAGTTTGCTAATAGAAAGTGAGCGGAAGAGGATAGCAATTTCTCTTACTGAAGGATGCAGCCCAATGTCATATTCTGTTACTGGATGTTAATGTCATGGATGGAGATCACTGAGTCTGAGAGAAGTAGAATTTGGCACAAAAATGTCAATACTCATCTTAGAAAACATAAAATGACCATCTGTCAGCTGATTGTGTTGCACAGACTACTCACGTTTGGAGAGGGAGTGTCTGGTTATGGCAGAGGTAGTGGAAATGAGTTCAAGAAATTAATACAACCTTGTAAACTGACTATACTTCAATAAATTTTAAAGCAATTGTGCCTATGTAGACCAGAGTGGAAAATCTGGTGACCTGTGAGCTTCATGTTACCTGCACAGTGAGGTGTATTTGTAATGAATGCCTTTAGGAAAAGCGCGCCCTCACCCCATGGACATTCCTTACTAGCCCAGTAGCCACACTCCTAGCTTGGTCCTGGTTGGCCCAATTTAAATCTGTACCCCTGTTTCAGACATTCCCATGTTTAAACTGTGTATGTGCAAATCTGAAAAAGAGACCTGTGATGACTTTCTCTTTTGATGCCATTACTCTACATGAATAGGGTTTTATAGTTACAGAAGAATAGATTAACTTTTCAATTTCTATAGAATCTGAGTCCATAAATGTGTTTAAACAATTCCTATTACTTAGTTCTTTCAAGAGTCAACTGGATTGAATTTCCCTTCAAGGAAGCCTGAGGATCCTGAAGTCTGATTTCAGGTACCCAGCTATAGGAACAGCATACACACTCCCCCTCCCCACAAGCCATCCTCCCAAGAAGCTAAAAATATGCATGGGTGCACACACACACATCTCTGTCCCAAACACTGAAAATAATTCTTTTAACTATTTTTACCATTAGATATGGAAAGTGAAAGTGTTAGCTATGCAGTTGTGTCTGACTCTTTGTAACCCCCATGGACCATAGCTTGCCAGGCTCCTCTGGCTATGGGATTTTCCAGACAAGAATACTGGGGTGAGTTGCCATTTCATTGTTCAGGGGATCTTCCCGACACAGGGATTGAAGCTGGGTCTTCCGCTTTGCAGGCAGATTCTTTATTTTTACCATTAGAAATGGAAAGGTAAATTAAATGAATTTCTCAGCCACCTCTATAGGGTAAAACTGAGTGTACCAGTAGGTATAAGTGACAAACAGAGCCTTCCATTTTAATGGAACTCTATGAAATTCTTGAAGATTTCTCACAGAAGAGCTCATAAAAACAAGAAATGGAAAGGCTCTGTGGCTAATGTCAGCTTTGGATGTATTCCCAAATGTTAAACACATAGACACTGCACAGTAAATCAAATTTGTCACTTGTTTAATTTCAGTTTAGAATTCTAAATAACATTCACCATTTTCTATTTTTAAGGAAGCCAATATCTATTAAAATACTATCTAAATAGTTAGAAAATATAGTCTCAAAACTCATTTATACAAATGAGTTAATAGCAAACACCAGTACATTTACAACTGGTAAATAACTAGTAATAAGGGACGAGTATTATTATTATTACTAGTAATAAATAGTAAATAAGGGATTGCTATTTCAATATTAAATATTGCCTTGATGTTTTTTAGGGAGAAAAACTGGTTTCCAATGCTAACTGTATCTAAAGTTGGAAAGAATGACCTTATAGAAGAACGTCTGATTATAATCTAAACATCTGTAATGATGACTGAGGCACATATCTGTGCTTGTTTTTGCTATAGAGAGTCAGATTGAACATTCCCAGAAGCTTCATATTTAAGTGCAAAGAGTCACTATTCTAGACTTCTAAAGCCTCACATTTGCTTTTATTTGCAAGTTCTAACCGCGCATGCATGTATTCTTAGGAGTGTCGGTCTGTATGTACATTTTGCTCTGCCTTTTACAAACTAATGAATCACTCCCCCAACTAATGCATGTTTTAAGCAAATGAATTATCAAGAGAAAAGTCATAAATCCACACAGCCGAATAGTTCGGAATTTACTCTTATGAAAAGTCTTTATATATACATGTAGACATAAATATATGTATATATGTATGTATGTATCTGTATAGTATTTAACACCTCCTGGGTGCTAGATGTATACTTAAGCATGGATTATCAGGCCACTGAAAACTGATTTTTTTTTGGTTTGCTTTTTATAATATATCAATGTTTCCAGCTATCCAATTGATGTTGATTATGTGCACACATATATATACAATCTACATATCTTATGATCTGCATAATCCTTAGTCTTTATTAATATTACAAAAAGCAAGAGACAGGACAGTATAGTTTATTTAGTAAGCATTCTAAATAAAGAAATTTATCTGTTCCCATTTTTTGTTATATAAAATAAGTTAGGTAAACCTTGCCAGCAGATTGACATTCAAAACGCAAAACAAAGTCGCTATTTGATAGTGGTAACGCATCACAGTTTGCTTCTACCTACAAGTTTTAAAGAAGTGCATTCTTTTTTAAATTGAAGTATAGTTGATTTACAATATTATGTTAATTTCAGGTGTACAACAGTGATTCAATATTTCTATAGATTATATTCCATTTAAAGTTACTATATACTATTGGCTATATTCCATATGCTGTACAGTGGTGCACAGTCTTATTAATTAAATACATGCTCCTTAAGGTGCAACTCCCTGAATTGAAAAGCTCAATACAGCAAATTTTTTCATTAACAATTAATCATATTCTAACTAATTAAACCAAAAATGATCCTCTTTTCTGATGGGACCCCAGATGATTTTCTAGGTTGTGAGATTTCAAAAATGAGCTCTGGTATTAAATTTGACTCTCTTCAAGTTTGTAGCCACTGTTAAGAGTAAACTCCCTTGTTTATTTAACAAAGATTTCTTTCCACAGTGAGCAAAGGCTTTCCCAGGCACTGGAGAAATAGTAAGCTAGACATCTTCCTTGTACTTTTATAGCTTATAGAAACAGTAGTGTGGGGCTCAAGAATCCATAAAGCATATTTTCCACAGCTAAACATCAAAAAGCTAATGTCTGGGAAGAATAAAAAGATCATAAATTAATATTTCTACAAATTTCTTTTGAAACACTTCTTTGGGCTCTGTGCCCTAATTATTACTTCAAAGGTGTCACTTCTGATTAAGATTTATTCCTAAATGCAATAATTAAATTCTAAGGCACCTCTGGTTCTTAAGTGCAAAACTTTTAGTTCAAACAAACTATTAAAATTGATGGCAAGCAGGGCATCAGGTAAGGAATTTTCTAATTGGATCTTCTCTACTGATATTCTTTATGTGACAGAACTGACTAAAATATTAAAAAGCAGATATACAGCCTTTGCAAAAAGAATCTTTAAAAGATCACATGTGCATACTCCTGTGTGTGTGTGTGTGTGTGTGTGTGTGTGTGTGTGTGTTAGGGAGAGATAGAGGGAAAGATATAGTGAGAGGGACAGAATCATTGTTTTAATCCTATTAGTTTTTGGCTTAAAATGTACAATATGCCTTCTGAGAATAATTCATCAACATAATTTAAATTGTATTTGTTTTTAAAGTAGAAGAGAAACACTTCTGCAAACATTACTGATGTGACGTTTGGAAGCTAACCAAATAACTGATTTCTACTTTGGCTGGAGAAGAGAAGGGAAAGAAAAGCAGAAAAACTCGCTATTACACAATGGGAGACCTATCTGCATTCAAGATGCTCCTTAGAGATAGGAAATAAACTCTGATTCAGGCTTGTTTTCACCCGTTTTTCTCTCTGTCTTCGGTTACAAAACCAAACCCTCACCACTTCTTTCTCCAGGTTTAGTTCTTCAGCCATCCTCAGGATCTCCTGAGAGGAAGGCTTATTCTGTTCTCCAAAGTGTCTCTCCAGGGCGTCTTTAGCAGCAATACTGGGAGGTGGGGAGTTGGCAGGAAAGAAGAAGGGAGATGATCGAAATCAAGTTAGGTTAAATTTCCTAAACATTAGTATTAGCATTAACGTAAAAAGGAAACCTAGACTCTGCAAACACCTTCCAAGCTCTTCAACAATAATAAATGTGAAGTTTTTTTTGAACATTTAGATGCTTGTCTCATGTAGGCTCCTTTTACCAGAATCACAGGAAGAAATTAAGGAGGGCAACCCAGACATTGTTTACCCACTTTCTGCCACAAGAGGGCACTGACTTACTGAGAAGAAAATAATTCTGTATGCATTTCTAAATGTCCCCCAGAACTCAGGTTATTGAAGTGTTTAGTGCACAACTAACCAACCAAAACAAAACCTGTATTTTAGCAATTCCTCCATGAACCTCATGGAAACTACAAAAAGATAAATGAACAATCTGGCTTGAAATGCTAGAAGTCACTTTGAACTTTAAGCAACTAAAATACTAGTGACCAGTTTTGTTAATTTGTAATAACATAGATAACATATTGACTTCCCTGGTGGTTCAGATGGTAAAGCATCTGCCTACAATGTGGAAGATCCGAGTTCAATCCCTGGGTCGGGAAGATCTCCTGGAGAAGGAAATGGCAACCTACTCCAGTATTCTTGCCTGGAAAATCCCATGGACGGAGGAGCCTGTAGGCTACAGTCCATGGGGTCTTTCCTGAAGCAAGACTTATGTCTAAACCAACAGTAAAAACAGTCATTCTTTTTAGCTGTGACTGTACAGCTTCTGTTTTATCCAAAGCCTGCAGAGCAAAACTGTTCTTAAATCAAACAGTACATATTTTTTCCATCAAATTTTAAATTTCCAGCTGTTTCTCAGCAGTACTTTATTGAATGTTGTGCTTTTTCGCCTATCTTATTTTCTCAATTGGCTCTATTCATTTTCATGTTACATTGAACCTATATTATACTCAAATGCTCATTCCATTTTAAAATATCATTTTCTTCTCCACTAACTTTTAATATCTCAAAAGTATACCTGATAGTTGTTCTCCGTTTCCTTTTTCTTTCATTTGCACCAACTTTCTCATTGTATAAAGCTGTGTTGCGAAAACAGTGAATAATTACAAAAACAAAGCAGGTTTTTTTTCTTAACTATCAGATTTGGATTTAAAGTTTCTTTATAAAACAATACAAAATAGAATTACCATACATTTTTGTTTTAAATTTTGCAGTACACATCATTTTAGATTAAAAGCCCTAGGTTAAAATGTTAACACAGAAAAAAAATACTAACTGTATAAATATTAACAGTTGTCTTTAAATCATACCCTATCTTTGTTGAAACAGTTGCTCTAAACGCTATCAAACCTTGCTCTTTAGCCAGCCTTGACATTAATATAAGTAAATAATTTTATCACATTAAATTGTTCATCTAGCAATTGCTTGTTATTCACTAGAAAGAACGGTGTGTGCGAATGGTCTGGCTACACTTATATTAGGTTATAAAAATGATTCATGAATAATTACTACAGTATATAGCACAGCAGGAAAAAACCTGGATACATTAAAAAGAATCATTTCACCACTTTACACCTTTGCCACATTGTGTAGAAACTTTCCCTATATATTTTATTCTCTGATTATTTACCTTCTCAATACCTTTATTTCTACACTTTCACTGGCCTTGCTTTTCTTTATAGTGTGATGAAACAAGATACTTATTTTTCATGTCAAAGAGAAAAATCAAACCAAACTTCAAACCTCTCACTTTAGCACAAATTCAACCGAGGGAAACCATTGTTTTCAGGTTAAAATATCACTGTTTCCAGAAACACAGCTTTTGTACCTCCTACTTGCTCAGCTTCCTCCAGCCATTTGGATAATATTGCTTTTAGTTTGCATGCATTCTTGAAGCTGAGCTGCAGGTTTTCAAATCGGCAGATAGTTGTTTGACTGAATTCAGAGCCATGCACAGCTGCCAGAGCTTCCCCAACATTTGTCTGGGTGTATCCTGTGAAAGAACAACAAAGGCCATCAGCTTCAGTTTTGCAAGAAACACTGATTTTGGTCCACTATTGTGTAAATGTGTGTATGTATCTTTGTCAACTATTAAATATTGCTTTTAACAATATATTTGTTGGCAATTTAGAATAACAGTAATGTTACTCAGTGTAGAATTGCCTGGTATTTTAAAAAATTCCTTCTAGTTAATAAGTTAATACTTTAGAAGTCAAAAGAATTCAGATAGGAACATCTGCCATTCATATTTAGCCAAACTGGATAAATGTGTTATACATACTTTGCAAAAATATATAAGAAATGTTTCCAGACAATATAGCATAGGTGTAAAGTAGTAAAATGATTCTTTTTAATGCATTCAGTGTGTTTTGTTTTTTTTTTTGCCACTGTGCTATATACTGTAGTAATTATACATGAATCATTTTTATAACCTAATATAAATGTAGCCAGACCATTCTTTGCAACCCCATGGACTATACAGTACATGGAATTCTCCAGGCCAGAATACTGGAGTGGGTAGCTGTTCTCATCTCCAGGGGATCTTGCCAATCCAGGGACTGAACCCAGATCGCTTGCAGAGCAGGCAGATTCTTTACCAGCTGAGCCACTGGGAAGCTGAAGAATACTGGAATGGGTAGCCTATCCCCTCTCCAACGGATCTTCCTGACCCAGGAGTTGAACTGCGATCTCCTGCATTGCAGGTGGATTTTTTACCAGCTGTTCTACCAGGGAATCCTTAACACACACTTTAGAAGACATTTAAATTTTCTCTCTAATCATTATTATTAGGCATCTGTTGAAATATGCTCAAAATCTATAGATATTAAAATATAATATGTAAAATATATGGTGATATATCACAAATATTTTTATCTCAACTGTAAGAGTGAAAAATTCAACATGTTGAAGTTACCAAATAAAACTAAGAACTGTGTTTACTTTCCCTAAAAGCATGTTTATTATGAGACTTTGGTCACACAACATTTTATGTATATCACCAAACATTTATTATACCATTTGGTAATGCTTCTATCTCCAGGCAAAAAGTTTTCATAGATTGTCTCAAACATTCTCAGAATATAAGTTGATAAATGTCATCAATGTAGAATTTGAAACACTCACAGTCATATAAAAAGTAAATTGAAAATAAATGTTATAAAGATGCCTACTGCTGTGTTTATGACAAATAGTAACTACATATTAATTCAGGGCCCAAGGCTATATACCTGTATGCATAAAATGATTACATATGATGCCCATCAATTGATATCATTAAAAGTTACCAATGGCTCAGTCCACAAATGCAGAAGTTTGTACTATGAGTTCAATCCATTAAAAATATATTTCATGCATTTAAATCAAGGTTAATTATTATGATTATTTATATTAAAAACACTTCACCCTAGAAAGCAAGCAAAGGCTATGAACAGATCGCTCACAGAAAAGGAATTACAAATGCCTGTCCAACACATGAAAGAACTTCTTTCACTCTTCACTCATAAGGGAAATTTAAAATGAAACTACTACTTTCATCTAACCGATTTGCAAAGGTCCAAAAGATTAATAGCATCTTTTCCCTTCAATAACTATTTTTTATTCTACATGCCAGTCACTGTTCCAAGTGCTGAGGACATGCCATTAAGGAGAAAGCTAAAGGAAATAAACAAAAAACAAAAAACTTCTGCCTTAACAGAATTCATATTCTGAAGAGTGGCAAAGGAGATACTCATGGTGGCAATAAGACTTGTTAGAACTTACACAGAGACCAATTTGACATCTATTGAAATTACAAATACACGTACTCTTCAATCAAGCAATTTTGCTTTTAACAAAATTTCCCTACACATATATTTTTATAGGTGCAAAATGCTATTTATGAAGTTAATCATTGCATCATTGTCTTCAGTCAATAGGAGACTGGTAATATATTCATAAAATGGAATTGAGAGATGCATTAAAAAGAAGAATTCTCTAAAAAACTAATACTGAAAGCTCTCCAAAATAGTCAAATGAAAAATGTCTATATGAAGAAATAAATGAATTGGCTTATATGAATATGCATAGAATAGAAGGATACACAGAAACTAATAACATTGATAAACAGGAAGGATAAGCAGAGGGATACAATTCACACAGCTTTTTAGCCTTTGAATCACACAAAGGTATTAATTCAAATAAAACAAAGGTATTTCTGAACTTATGTTTGAAAAAAAGACCATTAATTTAGAAATCTATACATTTTGGCTGCTAAGAATTTAGAAGGAAATGAAGGTTTCTGTAGGTTTTCATAATTCAAGTAACTTACATCCACAGTAGAGATGTAGAATGAGAATTGTCTTGGATTTCTGAGCAGCGTGTAAGACACGAAACAGTAATAGCATAAGACTTTGCAGATGGGGTTGTGTGTCCCACAGCTGTTAACAAGCACCTACCTAGCTTAATTCTTCTCACTTTAAACTCATTGGCAAACTTTTCAAGTTCTCGGATTTCTGGAGAATCCATGTCTATTGGCTCTTCGATCAATTTGCTTTTCCGCCTGAGCTCCTGCTTGAAATCAGCGGCTGTGGGATCCTCTGAAAGGAGAGGCTGATGCATGGGAGGAAAACCATGACTCAGCGTGTGGTCAGGAAACTTATAAAGACAAGGGGTTAAGCTCCCTGTAACAACAAGAAAAGGACCATTTGTAATTATCCCTCATTTTGATACATGGAAGATTTTGGCCCATCAGATTGTTCTGTGAAGGCCAGTCTCAGTTCTAAAAGGTTACCTGACATTCGGTTTTCTGAAGCAGAAGTCAGTGTAGCTTAGTATATATGGGATCATTTTTTTCCACCTTCCTGGGAGTAGCGAAAACAAAGATAATGCAAAGCAAAGGAAAGAACCAGGGACTTGCAAATAATTTAAATAGAAATAAGCAAAAAAAAAGTGTGAGTTTTCCATCAATGTTTTTCTCTTAAAAGACATCTAGGGACTTCCCTTGCGGTCCGGTGGTTAAGACTTCATCCTTCCAGTAGAGGCGGTCTGGGTTTGGTTCCTGGTTATGGAATTCAGCCTGGCTCCCCAAAAACAAACAAACAAAAATCTATTCATCTGTTATTGTGAATCTGAGGTTCAACTCTACCAGAATGTATATTTTGATCTCTATTTTCTTAATTATAATCGAGGTGTATGTTAAGTGCTATGCTGGGAAATTTTTATAGCATTGAAAAATTGATATTACAGCATTAAGAAATCCAATGTTTTATCAGTAAATGCTTAATTTAGTAAAGGCAGGTAAAAAGAAAATTATGAGAACACAAAATACATTAATAAGGTTTAAATAGATTTAATGGTAATGATGGATGTTGACAAAAAGTAACTTTTAAAGATCTATTAGAAGGTCAGCAACAAGATTCTTGCAAAACATATACTGTGATGGAATCATTTCTTCATTACTATTTAAGAAGAGAAAGTAAGTGTCAAGGAAGGGTGCAATTCTAGATATGATACATAATCCCCCATAAATGATGAAGCACTGAATCCATTGAGTTAGTTAAATGAGAAATCTCAAAAAACTACATGATTTAATTGTTTAATTGCTTCTAGATTTCATTCTTCACTTGGAAAGAAGAGACTGCCTCAGTCACGGAATATGGGTGACAGGATGGTATAAACCAAATTCCCACACATTTTATTTCTGTTTTCTTCAGCAGTATATTACATTTTTATTCCTAAGGATTTCACTTTATATTAAATGACATGGGTATAACTAAGACATTTTGATATAAATAAAATATTCAATAATTAATCATTTTTCTTATGAGTATAAATTAAATATAAATGGCTATAGAATATAGGCAGTAATCATTCTTAGAAACGTACTAAAAAATACATCAGTTTTATGCTATTTATAATTTCTCTATAAATACAGTCAGAAATCAGACATGAGTAATAGTGTATTTTGCCAGAATATATAAATCTTAAATTAATATATCAATATGTAATGAGCAAAGAATATTGCAAGTCAATAAATTGTTGGCTCATATTATTTATATGAGAAAATATAATTTTGAAGTGTACCCCTATCCAGTAGACTTATTATTTTTCTGAAACAAAATACATACAAGTGAGAAATTAAGCAAAATATCATAAAATAAGTTTAGCTGTTTCATGGATATAAAAAATGTACAAAAAGAAACTATTTCTGTCTAAAGCAATTCATATTACTTTCAAAAATCAAAACTATCCAGTTTTTTGTTGTTGTTGTTGTTAATCATCCACTTTTTGCTTTAGTGGGTGGTACATTGAATAGACCAGATAAAATTTTAAAAAACAATTTTATCAATTTTTAATTTATTACAAAATTCAATTTTTAAAATGTTTGTTACATTTTAACAAAGCTTATTTTTGGCCTAATATTAGTTTTAGATTTCTACTAGTTAAGTAAAATACTAGTACATAAAAAAATTTATCACCTTTATGTTACATTTACTTAATATTTATCTGAGGACTTTTGCTTTATTTTCAGAGGAAAAAAATGTGTATTTTTTAAATCCACAATTTAAAATCCATATAAAAACAAATAACTTTCCTTGGGTGCTAAGATGAATTCACTATACAATTGAAACTAGAAATGAAGCCCAGTGAACACTGCAATAAGCCACATCAATAATCAGTTCATTTTTCAGGTAATCTGTACTCAGGGAAATCAAATGGCTCAAGGATTCTGCATCTTAAATATATTTGGCCACATCAAACAAATGCTTTCAAACAAAAGATGCTTTCAAACAAAAGATGCTTTCAAACAAAAGATGCTTTCAAACAAAAGTATTATAAGTATTTACTAAAATATTGCAAGTGTGCCATCTCTATTTATGGAAAGATTTAAAGCTAGTGTATACATTATAAATACTCTGGAGAAATGGACATTCAGAAAATAAATTTGAACATGAGTCTATAAAGAGTACACAAGAAATACCATGTTCAAAAGTTTGGCACCCAGAGGAGAAAGGAAAACAGTGTGTGCTGCGTTATTTTCCATTAACTGAAAGCATCCACAATTATCCACAGGGACACAGTTTTCCTGAAGCTAATGTTAAACAGAAATTTGAGACAGTCACAAGCACAGTCAGACAAACTGATTTCTATTATATGATCCTATATTTGGGGGAAAATGGGGTTTGATTGGTATTGTATATGTGACAAGGTATTTTAAAAGGTTTTTCTAAAGCCTGGAATATTAAGAAGTCGGGGTTTGAGCACAGAGAGAAAAGATGCAGAAAGTTGTGTGCCGCAGAAGTTTCATGAATATTTTCCAAAACACTGATAAACCAAACTTGTCTATAAGCCTAGAACAAGTGCACACCTAAATAGCTTGGAAGGGTTTGTACATTCTTTACAGTCCAAGATGGATTTCCACTCTGCAGATTAATCCTCCATAGCCTCTCTGAACTGCTCTGCATGGACTTCTGGACAGCAGAGGAGGGAGACGAACAGAGGTTCAGTCTTTAAAAGCAGATTATGGGAAGCTGAGGTCCAGCGCGCCTTACAGGCACCTGATTCAAGGTCCCATGATACGGGACAGACTGCTTTTCTGCAGCACGTGGCTCAGCTAGATGCTAACTGACAACATCTCTGAGGTTGTGGGCTAGAAGCTTTAAAAGAGCAGACAGGGGAAGCAGAAGGATGCAGTAAAATACCCCCACCTTGCTGTAGATATGCACAGCAAAGTTCATTTGAATATTTCCATTTATTTTCTTTTTTTACGTTCATGCATGACAATGTGAAACAAATCATAAATTTGAATTGTGATTTTTTTCTCGTTTGTGCATTGCTCTATCCTATCCACATATAAATAGGTCTTCTGCCTAGTTCTGTAAATTAGGTTGATTTGGAGCACAGCCATGGCCATTTGATTACAGATTGCCTGTGGCGGCTTTTGAGTTGTGAAGTTGAGACAGATGCTACATAATTTAAGGAAAATACACAGTGTCCATGCTACTGCAGGCGCCTTTCATGATCCAGAGGCAAAAGATGGTCAGAATTACTTCTTCCCTTAGTGTCAACACATCCAGAATAAGTGAGGCAAAAATGAAACTAAATAAAACAAAAAAGAAAAAAGGAAAGAGAAAAAAGACAAGAATGAAGAGATGGCCTCCAAAGTAGACTGTTTTCCTATGTAAATGTGAAACATATTTCTGGTACCTTTTGTCCTAGCCCAGGTGCAAAAGACACTTTTCAGCTATACTCATCCTTTATTCGTATTATCTACATCTCATTAAAAAAGAGCATTCATCTCCTTGAATAATTTTCCAACATCAGCTATTTTGCTTTCCTCTTAAGATCAATTTTTAATCAAGGACTCTTACTGCACATCTTGGGTGGCCATTATGACACATAACCTTGCTGGGTTTAGCCATCATTACAATGTAGCTGATTGGCCCAGTTTACACAGGATAGTGGACAAGGTACACAGCTCATTAAGTTTGCTTTCCAACTTTCACCCAGCTTTACAAATGAGAACAGACACCACCTTGTATACCCAGAAATCAGAATTTTGAAAGGTTTTTGTTATTAGTTTTCTTTTGTGTTTATCTAGAAGAGATTTTTGAATAGTATTTGTAATTCCCTCTTTCCTATTGTAGGCTGTTGAATTATTTAAGTACTTAGGAGAGAAGAGACAGAAGAAGAAATTTAACTACGAATGTATCTGAAGAGAAGATCAAGGAGAAAACCAGGCTGAGTTGGTAGAAAGCTGCCACAACTCAACTCCGATAGAACTATGTATGGTACCCATCTCAACTTGGATGCGAAGAGACTAACACTTTGAGATGCACACTTGAACGAGGTTTATAATTAGTTCCTGGTGTGGCTTATTCATTTCACCCCACCAATCATTCTCTTTGATATCCCCACACCTGGACTATGAGGCACAGAGGATTCATCTGATGATTAGAATCCTTCCTACCAACCTTAGCTTAAGATATGAGCTGTAGCTCTTGCTTTCCAGTGGGTTATTAACTTAATGAAATGCTCAGACTAAATATAAGCACCAGAGTATAGGGATAAAATAACCATATTCAAATAAAGCAATTTCACACCCTTTGAAATATGGCTCTTTCTGCAGCTTCTCTTTTGTATGGAGTATGTGACAATGCACCTTTGTTGTTGGTGATTAGACGCTTCTGTGGATTGTGTGGAAGTGGCTGATTTGATGAATGCCTGAGACTTCTCAGAAAATTCAAATGACATTACCAGGTTTCTCTTGTGTATTTTAAACCTTTTCTGAATTCCTGAATACTTCTGAATCCCTGTGTTTTATAACTCAATTTGTGTAGCTTCTCTGGGGATGACAGCGGAAAGGTTCAGATTCTCTGAGATTTAATCTGCCGTGATGCAAAGGCTAATACTGAATATATGTCAAAATAGTGACATTGTAACAAATTACAAAGCACATCACATTTTAATGATCTCCCTCTCAAAAATATTCAAATATAATCTCTATGCTTGCCATGGTGAATTTTTCTTTCAGCGACAAAATATATGTAATTTTGGTTTAAGACTACAGCGATACCTCCAAAGCTTAGGACATCAATTTTTTTTTGTTGTTTGTCATTATCACCAACCAGGGCTTTGAATCATTTTAAGAGGTTTTGACCTCTCCTTTTTAACTTTTAATGAAGATGAGAGTTTGCTGAGCGCCTGCTGAGGAAACCTGGACCAGCACAACCTGAGTTGCCTGTGGACTCTCATTGTGAACCTGGGTTTGTTATCTGCAACCCTGGAAACGGGAGGGATGTCAGATTTCTCAGGCCAGCTGTGAACTCAGCAGCTTCTACCTAGATCTGGTGTTCTACCTAGATCTCACAGTGTTTGGTCTGGGTGCTAACCTCCACTCATTGCTGCCCCTTGCGGGGTGCAGAGATGACTTAATTTGCACCGGGGCTCCTAGGAATTACTGTGAAGGAACAGCAAGGACTCTCTCCTCCAAGAAAGAGTAGCGCATGTCTATGAACTCGTCATTTCTTGTCTCTGTAATCCAAGTGTGGTGGAGGCCACAGAAAGCATTTGACCAGCAGCGCTAGTGGCTAAATGCACATTATTCTACTATTTTTATAATGAAAGTAGTTCATCTTCAATGAGAGATCCTCTCATTAACCATGGATACTGATTAACAGCTAAGTACGCGAATCATAAATGGTCCGTTTTCACAGAGGAAGAAAAATATGACTTTCCTTATTTTTTAATTATTGAAGAGAGACATTAGGATTTAAAGGTAACCATTAAGAACATCAGTTTTCACTTCATCATAAAGGTGAGGATATGAGTTTGTTCAGAATGCTTTCTAACAGAATGTAGGGAAAGCTAATTTGTTCTGGAATATATCATTTTAAAGTTTTAATGTTTTATTTAGTGTTAATCTGAGAAATTTTTAGAAATTAAAGGTTGGTGAACTAAATTCTTTGTTCAATTCAATTTCAAATTTATAGGTATAAATCTATGTTTGATTTTTTAAATTACCTACTTAGATAACAACTATCACAGAAGCATGCACACACACATTTATATTTTTCACATAGAACATTAGTAGTTTATTGTCACTGAAATTATTTCTTGCTGCATAAATAAAAGATTAAGAGATTTCTAAATAATTTCTGTGCACAAAAAAATTACTGTTTAGCCATAGTCTAAAATTAAGTCATAAATTTTGTGATGAGTGGATCTCTTAGGCCAGATTTTCTTTTCCTTAAGAAATTTGCTAACAATACCTTCATTTAAGTGTCAACAAACAAGATAGTTTATCTTGATCTAGTGATGCTTTCTTTATCCAGAGGGAAATAAGTAGGTAACTTATACTATTTCAATCTTATCCAAGACTCAGAGCATCTCAGACAGGGCTGCCAAAGATTCAACTATTGCTAAAGCAGCTGCAAATCTCTCTTAGCCTTCAATGTCTTATTTATCTTTATAGACCAAATGGCCAAAAGAAATACTGTGATGAGGAAAATGCTCTATAAGTTAGTCTGTCTGCTTTGGTAGCCACAAAAGATTATTAAACACTTTCCTGTTTTATTTTAAATTCAGGAACCGAAGGAACAGCAAAAATCTCAAGGGAAATGATGACTATTAAGTTCCGTACCTCATAATCATTAACCCTGTTGGTATGGAGGCGGGCAATGGAGTGGTCATTTAAAGATTTTGCTGACTTGCTTACTGTTGGCAACTGAGGAATTTTAAATCTGACCTTATTTTAGTTAATTTACTTTTAAATTTAAATAGTTACATAAAGCTATCTTATTATTACTGGAGGCAAGCCCACCAATGGCATAAAAAAGTGACAATTAGCAGTTTGGCAACAGAGAATTAGAATAAAAATCATACAAAGCAAACACAGGAGTTAAGAAGCATAGCAGTTCATTTCAGACTTGTGGAGAACAGCAGTGATCAGGTATAACCATTATGATCTCTGAAGGTGTCACAGATCAGGGACCATTATAGTAAGTGGTGGATTTAGCAGCAATTTCTAAAGTTAGGAGATCTGAATTTCATGATACACTCTGGTCAAGATTCCCTTTGACCCAGAAAATGCATCCAAGCGTCCCCAAACTCAACCTTACATGTAAAGACAATTTTTCTTACCTGCCATCACGCCATAGGTCGATGACTGGTTTCCATAATGACAGGAAGGAACAGAATAATGAAGTCCTGTTGCTGTGTTTCCCAATGTTGCCACCACAAAACATGTGCACAAACATTTAGGAGTTTGGATCAAAGACAAAATAGACGGGACTGGTAAGAAAATGTATGAGGATTCAAGACACATTCGTTTCATTTCAAAAGTACACATTTATGCTATTCTTAAAGTTACATGCCAATAATTTGTTCTCATTTGGGGGCAGTTCTCTGCTGAGTATGCTAAAACTAGGGGTTGAAAATTTTCCCAAGTAATGAGTTCATGAATCATCACAGTGGACTAAAGCCTTCATTAATTATATCCAGTGCTCTGGGTTGGCGTGACTGACCAGTTTTAACCTTGGTGGGCTACAGTCCATGAGGTTGCCAAGTGTCGGACATGACTGAGTAAGCACACGCACATTACCAGAAGCTGCAGAATTTTTGCAGGTTTCACCCAATGTAGACATTGCAAAGAACTGACCAGAGGACAGTCTTAAAATTCTCATATAACATGGTACTATAAAATTGTCTCTTTCTGGAGCAATGAATTGAGAAATCAACTCTTCATCTGTCTTTACTTTTACTTCTGCTTATTCACCTAACAAATTTCTTCCATCAAAGAGGAAGTGGCAGAGCCACTAGCCTTTTATTGGGTATGATCATAAAACTCCATTAAATTCAGAGGCTTACAAAAACTCTGTGACAATGTACAATGTATTTAGGCTGATACTGAAACCATGAGCTTATAGATTTTCTGCATGCACACAATTAATTGAATAATTCTAATGATGAAGCTGGTCAAACTAGAGGTTTATAAAGGTTGAATCCAGCATATAATTTAACTTCATTTGGGCTTCCCTGGTGGCTCAGAGGTTAAAGCATCTGCCTGCAATGCGGGAGACGTGGGTTTGATTCCTGGGTAGGGTAAGATAAGATCCCCTGGAGAAGGAAATGGCAACCCACTCCAGTATTCTTGCCTGGAGAACCCCATGGACGGAGGAGCCTGGTGGGCTATATATAGTTCACGGGGTCGAAAAGAGTCGGACACGACTGAGCGACTTAAAAAATAAATAAATAAATAAATAAATAGCTACAAGTATCACTGAATTGAGGTGTACTTTGAAATTAAATTTGAATTATTTAACTTTTATCCAGCTTTCAGCTTGAATCACAATGAACTACTAACAATAAAATCACTAATCAATGTTTTCTTATGTATCTTATTTTTTACTTTTCCCCATTATATCCTGAATAGAGTGGTGGATTTTCAAAAATGTAATTGTATCTTCTTGAATAATATGATATTAGAAGATATTTATAGTCCTTTTTGAAAATATGTAGTCTATCAATTAAAGACATAAAGTAAAACATTTTCTCTAACTATAACTCATTTTTAATATTTTAAAGTATCTGTATAAATTTTCATTTTACAACTGACACATAGAACTGAAGTCATTTTGTGTTATAATGATTTCTACGCATTCCAAAACTAAACAAACATGAAACGCATTGAATATCCAACTGCTTCTCTCATTATGCTGCTGCTGCTGCTAAGTCGCTTCAGTCATGTCCGACTCTGTGCGACCCCATAGACGGCAGCCCACCAGGCTCCCCCGTCCCTGGGATTCTCCAGGCAAGAACACTGGAGTGTGTTGCCATTTCCCCCTCATTATAATCATTTCTAATTCTTTACCTAGACAATTAGATCTATATGATTACAATTTGATGGAGAAATTATAAAATCAATGCTATTGCTATTTAAAACAATAACAATAGACATTTAGGACATTTTTACTAATTATGATTTTTTTTACTTCCAAGGTTTAAATTCCTTTTGTTTTGCTGATTTGGGGAAGTTGTATAAATGAGAAACTAATTTACTAGATACACTATTTATTTAATTTTATTTATTTTAAAGTAAATAGGGTTTTGAGCTTAAACCTGCTTAATTTTAACCTCAATTCCAATTTTTATTCTAGCCAAATACTATCCACATACAGTATATTATGCAAACAATGCATTATCCGTCTCATTCTCAATCTATTTAAATGTCCATTATTTAAAATACACAATTAGCTATGTGATAATTGTATGGGAAGACTCCAGGAGATAGGGAAGGACAGGGAGGTCTGGCATGCTGCAGTCCATGGGGTTGTAAAGAGTTGGACATGACTTAACAACTGAACAATACAACAATATGTGATAATTGTTTAAATTTACTCATACCACACCTCTTCGTAAAAATACTTTATTACAATTTTTTAAAACCATGTTTGAGGATATTTGCATCAATATATGTTTAATTAAATTCTGAGACTCTTCAGTAGATAAAAAACATCTCTATATTAGTAATTTTCCCAAAATCTAGATATATGATCTTCAGATACTTGAAAATTCTGTTGAAGATTAATACCAAACTTACACACAACTTTCAAAGCTGCTTAATTTTAACAAAATATAAGGCTAAAATATTTTAAATTGGCATATAAATGTATCAACTCAAATTGATTTTTAAATTTATAAAATTTAGTTCATATTTAGATTGCTTTACAAGTGAAAAGTGTTATTTAACAGACATTTACCCAAGACATTGTTTATTAATCAAAACCCTTTGTCACTGAGTAAAAAGTGGACACATTAACAAAACATACTTATTTGCTTGGTTGTGTTTGAGACAATATATTTGAATTAATTTTAAGTTTCATCTACGAACGTTATATAAGAAAATATAAAAGCTTGGTTAATGGTTGAAATCTCTTCAGAACTAAATTTTGAAAAAATTCAAATCAGTTCATGGGTTCTAAATATTATATTGCCTCTAGCCTAGATGAGAGAGGAGTTTGGGTATAAATGGATATAGTATATGTCTGGCTGAATTCCTCTGCTATCCATCTGAAAATATCAAAACATTGCTAACCGGCTGTACTCCAATATAAAATAAAAAGTTTTAAAAATAAACAAATAAATATTATACTGCCTCTAGACTTGATTTCTGAGTTTTTAGTTATTCTAAAGAAGTTAAGTGTATTTAAAGTGAAAGTGTTAGTCGTTCAACTGTGTCCGACTCTTTGCGACCCCATGGACTGTAACCTGCCAGGCTCCTCTGTCCTTGGACTTCTCCAGGCAAGAATAGTGGAGTGGGTTGCCATTCCCTTCTCCATGGGATCTTCCTGGCCCAGGGATCAGACCTGGGTCTCCTGCATTGTAGGCAGATTCTTTACCATCTGAGTCAAGTGTATTTAAACATCTAATTATTTTATTCTTTGAAACCCACTGTTGTTGGTATTAGGAATCATTCAGTTGTGTTTACCATGAGGTGTACTGCAGTTTTTAGACATGGTAATAAATGTAATCTAAAAACCAAATAAATCTCTAAGATGAAAAAAAAATCACCTTTTAAATTATTTTACATTATTTCTTTAGTTTTACTCTTTATCCATATATATTTGCATAGAAATAGTTTTCAGACTCACTGTTTACTTATATAGAAGACAGATATTTATAATAAAATCAACAATACTTGAAATTACTACACTTACTAATATTTCTTGAATATTTTCTTAGGCATTTTGGCTTCTTTAATATCCTGAATATTTAACTTAATACACATTAAATTTTTTTTTTTAATGAGATTCCAAACTAACAAGATTCAAAGCACCCCTCCTGACATCTTAAGGCGCAGCCGCATGTAGACCGTTATAAAGTTAGTACCTGTGGACATCACGTTGGTGGCGTGGTTGGAGACCGGTAGGCACTCCGCAGCACTGGGATGCATTATCAGAGGCAGAGTTGCAGAAGACTCAGAATTCAGAGGAATAAAGGTATCAGTCGAAGTAAAAGGTTGGCAACTCATTCCCACAAAAGAATAGAAAACGGAGAAGAGGTGCCACTCCTCAAGTCAGTTTTATTATATTACCATCTCAAAGGGCCGTTTCAAATCTCACTACCTGCATATATACATCAGGGAGGCTCTGAAGCACCAAGAGAGCGCATGCTGGTATTTATACTGCAGGGAAATCCCTTTATACATGTTAATCATCTTTTCCCAGGGGTATTGCTTTATCAATCTGGACAGTCTTCCTTCTTACCCAAACACAATCCATGCCCAAGAGGGGAAGCTGGTTCTTGGGTAGGGAATGAAGGCAAAGGAGAAATCTGAAACTTAATTTGACGACTTCAGTGATTCAGACCTTTTAGAAAGGAATCAAGAACTTAAAAATTAAAAAGTGTCCCTCAAAGAAATAATGCTGCAATGAATTGAAAGATACCGGGTGCCTCTTTGCTACGAACACAATGACGAATGTATATGTATGAGATTTGTTTTTTCCTTTTTTCTGATGACTTCTTTAAATCTGAAAAATAATATAAAAGTACAGGACACAATTTTAAGAAGCAGAGTCTTTAAAAAGAAGCATAGAAGACTAAATGGGAGAATGACTATATTACTGACTACTGATTCATACACAATGCAATCCTGAAAAACTGTAAGAACAATTGAACTTTTCCTATATCATAAATAGGAAATGATAAAATATTAAAGTTGGAGTCATTGGTAGACAAGATGAACATGAGCGACAGTATCTCTCTCTTGATTTCAATTTGCTCAACCAGATGTACTCACTTAGTGAACTCTTACTAGATGGCAACACTGTTCTAGTCACTTTCCACAGTTAAGTCAGCAAATTTCACAGCATCTTTGGGAGATCTGTACCATTCTCACTGAGCTTAATTCTGCCAGATCTTCTGATCTTAGCCATTCTGCTCCAGAATCTTCAATGGGCACAAACTTTCCACACAAAGTATATCGACATTATAAGACTATGAAAAAAAAATACTATAAATAATTGTTTTGATGATAATTATCTGTATGACAATTTCACAATGATCATGGTTTCTACATATAAATAAATGACTGCAATACTATCTTTAGAATGTATACTAGGGACGATATAGGGATGAGATGTAACCTGACAAACATAGATATTATTGAAATAAGCAGGAACTTATACTCCATTCAATTCTTTTGAAATTTTATATCATGGAATGTTTAACTTGGAATTGGTTGCTTAATGCTAAATTTAATATTAATGTTGATGAGAATACGCTTTCAAAAATTGAAATTTGAATGCTTTATCATTAACCAATTATTTTGTAGAAAAAAAGGTCATTAGATATTGTGTGAAAAATATTTGTTCTAAAATGGCATATTTTTCATTCTGAATTCTCTTTTAAGTTCCATTAGCCTTCACTAATGAGAGAAGAAGGTTACAAGTAATCAAGTATTTATTTTACTCTTGCAGAATTCTTGTAATTTTTAGACTTCACATATACAAAAATGTATTTGAAATACATTTTAATTTTTAAAAATTTAAGAAAATTTTTATAAAGAGAATTTTCTAAGAAAATTTAGTTTAAAAATTAAACTAAATGGTATTTAGAAAGAATAGCACTTTAAATTTTCTCCTAACAATTTTTCTATAGTTTAGGTCATTGGAGTATGTCAGTAAATTATAGCAACCCAATAATAAAGAGGAGCACTGTAAAACTTGCCTGGAACAGCAACAAAGGACCTCACCAGTATTTGCCATGCTACCTAATATTCTAAAATTGCTATTTTACACATCATTTCTTTAGTAATGATTTATTACCTTTTGACTACTTGTGCTATGAAGTGGAAACCACAGTTAGAGTTAAAATCATGTATAGCCAGGAAATAGATGTTCCCGTTATAATCTTTACTTAGCACTGTAAATTATTAATTTATCAGATTTTTAAATCATCTTTTGTAAATAGTTTTCCTTTTGCTGATTATTGAACTACATAAATCTATCACAATTTAGCCAGCTGCCTACATCTTTATTATTTCTTTATTGTTTGTATTGCTTTTTGCTTTTCACTTCTATATGTGTGTCAAGTTGCTTCAGTCATATCCAACTCTTTGTGATCCTATGGAATGTAGCCCACCAGGCTCCTCTGTCCATGGGATTTCTCAGGCAAGAATACTGGAGTGGGCTGCCGTGCCCTCCTCCAAGGGATATTCCCAACCCAGGGATCAAACCTACATCTCTTAAGTCTCCTGCATTGGCAGGCAGGTTCTTTACCACTAGCGCCACTTATATATATGCTGCTAAGTCACTTCAGTCGTGTCCAACTCTGTGCAACCCCATAGACGGCAGCCCACCAGGCTCCACCATCCCTGGGATTCTCCAGGCAAGAACACTGGAGTGGGTTGCCATTTCCTTCTCCAATGCATGAAAGTGAAAAGTGAAAGTGAAGTCGCTCAGTCCTGTCTGACTCTTGGCGACCCCATGGACTGCATGCAGCCTACCAGGCTCCTCCATCCATGGGATTTTCCAGGCAAGAGTACTGGAGTGGGGTGCCATTGCCTTCTCTGACATATTTATATATATATATATATACACACACACACACACACATAACAATGCAATTAACTCTTTGTCCAAAATATTTTTTTTACACAATGCATTTTTGTAACTTATCTGTAGACTTGTTTTGAATGTCCATCCTTTAGGATGGGTTCTTAGAAATGGAATTATGAGTTTCCCCTATGATATTTTTAAAGTTCTTGAAAACGGTCTCAAATTGCTATAAAAACAAAAGATTTTTAAAAGGACACTTTTAGGTTCACAGCAAAGTGGAGCAGAAAGTACTAAAGGTTCTTGTATGCACTCTGCCTCCACATATGCACAGTCCTCCTCAATATCAATATCTTGCACCAAAGTGATATATTTGTTACAACTGATGAACTGATTTGTTGTAACTGATTTGTTCCAACTGATAATGATACATCATTATCACCCAAAGTCCACAGTTTATATGAAGTTCACTCCTGTGTCTTCTACTAGCTTGAACAAATGTTTAATGACCTGTGTCAACTATTGTAGAATCATACAGAATCACTGCTCTAAAAATGCTCCCCTTGCTCGGCCTATGATTCTTCCCTTCTTCCTAACCCCTGGCCCCACTGATCTCCATAGTTCCATCTTTTCAGAATGACAGGTGTCTGGATTCATACAGTATGTAGAGTTTTCACATTGGCTTCTTTCACTTGGTAATATGCATTTATGTTTCCCCTAGATCTTTTTAGGGTTTGTAGATCCTTTCTCTTTAGCTCTGAATAATATTCCATTGTGTGGATGTACCGCAGTTTATCTGTTAACCTGCTGAAGGACATCTCGTTACTTCCAAGTTTGGATGATTATGAATGTGTATGCTCAGTCGCTGCAGTTGTGTCCAGCTCTTTGCTACTCTATGGGCTATAGCCCACCAGGCTCCTCTGTCCATGGAATTCTCCAGGCCAGAATACTGGAGTGGGTTGCCATGACCCTCCTCTAGGGGATCTTCCTGACCCAGAGATTGAACCTGCATCCCCTGTGTTTCTTTCACTGCAGGCGTGTTCTTTACCCGCTAAGCCACGTGGGAAGCCTGATGAATATGGCTACTATAAATACCGGGCTTCCCTTGTGGCTCAGCAGGTAAAGAATCTGCCTAAAATGCGGGAGACCTGGGTTCGATCCTTGTGTTGGGAAGATCCTCTGGAAAAGGGAAAGGCTACCCACTCCAGTATTCTGGCCTGGAGAATTCCATGGGCTGTATAGTACATGGTGTCGCAAAGAGTTGGACATGACTGAGAGACTTTCACTTTCACTATAAACACCTGTGTGCAAGATTTTGTGTGGACATTAAGTTTTCAGCTCTTTAGTGTACATACCAAGGAGCAAGATCGCTGGATTGTATGGTAAGAATACGTGTAATTTTGTAAGAAACTAACAAACTGTTTTCCAAAATGGCTGTACCACTTTTTATTTCCACCAGCAATGATGAGAGTTCTTGTTGCTCTACATCCTCACCAACATTCAGTGTTGCCAGTATTTTGGATTTTGACCATTCTTATAGATATGCAGTGGTATTTCACTGTTTTCTTAATTTACCTTTCCTTTCGTTGAATTTTAAGGGTTCATTATGTATTTTGGATAACAATCCATTATCAGGTATGTCTTTTCTCAGCCTGTGGCTTGTCTTTCAAGCTGCTTTTCAAACAATTTGTTCTATTATGATTTGGTTTCTTTCAAATATCAGGATCAAATTGAACAAAAAATAGCTGTTTGTTATTAAGTAACACAGAGGTTTCTTAGAACTCACAGAGGCCGGGCCACAGGGAGAGACTGAAGAGGAAATGAAAGTCACCTGCGACGTCTCTCTGATGCTCCTCTTTGCTTTACTCTGTGTCTCTCACTTTCTCACTCTTTAAACCACAGCCTGTGTGTGGCCACCACACAGATCTCCAGATCATACCTTAAACTTTTAACCAGAAGATTACTCTTCTATGCCTCAAGCTACATTTATGAGAGAAACAGTCTGACTGGCCGTGGCTTTTGTTGTGTTCCGAAAGAACAACATGGTTCCCTCTGTTCACCCTTGTGAGTGGATTGGTTTGCCCTGAACACTTTCAGGCATTTGTAGACAATGAGGCATAGAAGGATTGTTAACTGGGAAGGCGTCCTCATAATGTGACTGATCCTGTTCCACAACTTCAAAATAGCGTTAGTAAAATGAAACTCACACTTTTGCTGCATTCTCAGTGGCATTAATAAAGTAAAGTTTAATCACTTAGCTCTATTTGTCTCTTAAGACAACAGCATTTTATTAATTCGTATTTTATTGCTAATATGCTACTTTTGCATATTTACATTAGCTGTATGTATTTATTGTTTTGTTAACGAAATGTTATATTTGCCTTTTTACTTAATATTTATTTCATTATAAATTAGTGATTTTAATATATATTAAGAATAATAATTTTCATTGTTTCCATCATTTTAGGGTTAAATTTTTTTAAATTTTCTGTCCTTTACATTTGTTTTAGACATTGGCATAAATAATGTTTTGCACATGAACTAAATATGTTGACCATTTCTTTTGTGCATTTCTTATTGATTTTAAGTTTTAAAATTCATTTTTTGTCTAGAGGTTTTGTTTTTGTTCTTGTCATTGTTTTTATTACTTTGAAGGCTTAAAAAATTCCTCTAACATTTTAAGCTGGCACATGCATTTTGTTTCTAGAGCTGATTGATTTAAAATCCTTTTCTTCCACTTTTACTGAGATACAATTGATATGTAGCACTGTATAAGTTTAAGGTGTACAACATTATGATTTGACTTAAATATCAATACATAATGAAATGTTTACCACAATAGGTTTACTGAACATCCATCATCCCTTACAGATATAATATTAAAAAAATAGAAAAAATTTCCCTTGTGATGAGAACTCTTTAGATTTACATTTTTAACAACTTTCATATTTAACAAATAGTAGTGTGAATTCTTTATCATGTTGTACAGTATGTTCCTACTATTTATTTATTTTATAACAGGAAGTTTGTATATTTTAACTGTGTTGTGCTGTGCTCAGTCACTCAGTGATGTCTCTTTGCAACCTCTTGGACTATAGCTCACAAGGCTTCTCTGTCCATGGGGATTCTCCAGGCAAGAATAATAGAGGGGGCTGCCATTCTCTCTTCTAGGGGATCTTCCCAACCCAGGGATCGAAGCCAGGTCTCCAGCATTGCAAACAGATTCTTTACTGTCTGAGCCACCAGGGAAGCCCTACCTTCAACCAGTTTCTCTTTCCCCTAACCCCCACCTCTAGTATCCTCAAGTCATATCTCTTTTACTATGTTTTGTTAGTTTTTGAAGGACAGTTGACCTATAACACTATGTTAGTTCCTGGTATACAACATAGTGATTTAATATTCTATGCATTTCAAAATGATCACATTGATAAATCTGTTTGTCATCTGTTACCATACAAAATACTACATACTACTGACCATATTTCCCATACTATATATTTCATACCCATGACTTACTTTGTAACTGAACTTTGTACCTCCTAATCTCCCTCACCTATTTCTCTCCTCCCTCCACTCGCCTCCCCTCTGGTACCCACTTGTTTGTTCTCTGTATTATGACTCTGTTTCTGCTTCAGTTCAGTTCAGTTAAGTCTCTCAGTCGTGTCTGACTCTCTGTGACCCCATGAATCGCAGCACGCCAGGCCTCTCTGTCCATGACCAGCTCCCGGAGTTTGCCCAGATTCATGTCCATTGAGTCCGTGATGCCATCCAGCCATCTCATCCTGGGTTGTCCCCTTCTCCTCATGCCCCCAATCCCTCCCAGCATCAGAGTCTTTTCCAATGAGTCGACTCTTCACATGAGGTGGCCAAAGTACTGGAGTTTCAGGTTTAGCATCATTTCTTCCAAAGAAAACCCAAGGCTGATCTCCTTTAGAATGGACTGGTTGGATCTCCTTGCAGCCCAAGGGACTCTCAAGAGTCTTCTCCAACACCACAGTTCAAAAGCATCAATTCTTCAGTGCTCAGCTTTCTTCACAGTCCAACTCTCACATCCATACACGACCACAGGAAAAACCATAGCCTTGACTAGATGGACCTTAGTCGGCAAAGTAATGTCTCTGCTTTTCAATAAGCTATCTAGGTTGGTCATAACTTTTCTTCCAAGGAGTAAGCATCTTTTAATTTCATGGCTACAATCACCATCTGCAGTGATTTTGGAGCCCAAAAAAATAAAGTCTAACACTGTTTCCACTGTTTCTCCATCTATTTGCCATGAAGTGATGGGACCAGATGCCATGATCTTCGTTTTTTGAATGTTGAGCTTTAAGCCAACTTTTTCACTCTCCACTTTCACTTTCATCAAGAGGTGCTTTAATTCCTCTTCACTTTCTGCCATAAGGGTAGTGTCATCTGCATATCTGAGGTTATTGTTATTTCTCCCAGCAATCTTGATTCCAGCTTGTGCTTCTTCCAGCCAGTGTTTCTCATGATGTACTCTGCATATAAGTTAAATAAGCAGGGTGACAATATACAGCCTTGACGTACTCCTTTTCCTATTTGGAACCAGTCTGTTGTTCCATGTCCAGTTCTAACTGCTGCTTCCTGACCTGCATACAGATTTCTCAAGAGGCAGGTCAGGTGTCTGTATTCCCATCTCTTTCGGAATTTTCCACAGTTTCTTGTGATCCACACAGTCAAAGGCTTTGGTCAATAAAGCAGAAAAAAGTCAATAAAGCAGAAAGAGATGATTTTCTGGAACTCTCTTGCTTTTTCCATGATCCAGCGGATGTTGGCAATTTGATCTCTGGTTCCTCTGCCTTTTCTAAAACCAGCTTGAACATCTGGAAGTTCACAGTTCACGTATTGCTGAAGCCTAGCTTGGAGAATTTTGAGCATTACTTTACTAGCGTGTGAGATGAGTGCAATTGTGCAGTAGTTTGAGCATCCTTTGGCATTGCATTTCTTTGGGATTGGAATGAAAATTGACCTTTTCCAGTCCTGTGGCCACTGCTGAGTTTTCCAAATTTGCTGGCATATTGAGGGCATCACTTTCAAGGCATCACTTTTTAGGATTTGAAATAGCTCAATTGGAATTCCATCACCTCCACTAGCTTTGTTTGTGACGCTTTCTAAGGCCCACTTGACTTCACATTCCAAGATGTCTGGCTCTAGGTGAGTGATCACACCATCATGATTATCTGGGTTGTGAAGATCTTTTTTGCACAGTTCTTCCATATATTCTTGCCACCTCTTCTTAATACCTTATGCTTCTCTTAGGTCCATACCATTTCTGTCTTTTATTGAGCCCATCTTTGCATGAGATGTTCCCTTGGTATCTCTAATTTTCTTGAAGAGATCTCTAGTCTTTCCCATTTTGTTGTTCGCCTCTATTTCTTTGCATTGATCGCTAAGGAAGCCTTTCTTATCTCTTCTTGCTATTCTTTGGAACTCTGCATTCAGATATCTCCTTTGCTTTTCACGTCTCTTCTTTTCACAGCTATGTGTAAGACCTCCCCAGACAGCCATTTTGCTTTTTTGCATTTCTTTTCCATGGGAATGGTCTTGATCCCTGTCTCCTGTACAATGTCATGAACCTCCGTCCATAGTTTATCAGGCACTCTATCTATCAGATCTAGTCCCTTAAATCTATTTCTCACTTCCACTGTATAATCATAAGGGATTTGATTTAAGTCATACCTGAATGGTCTAGTGGTTTTCCCTACTTTCTTCAATTTCAGTCTGAATTTGGTAATAAGGAGTTCATGATCTGAGCCACAGTCAGCTCCTGGTCTTGTTTTTGTTGACTGTATAGAGCTTCTCCATCTTTGGCTGCAAAGAATATAATCAATCTGATTTCGGTGTTGACCATCTGTTGATGTCCATGTGTAGAGTCTTCTCTTGTGTTTTTGGAAGAGGGTGTTTGCTATGATCAGTGCATTTTCTTGGCAAAACTCTATTAGTCTTTGCTTAGTTCTGTTCATATATATATATATTTTTTAACTTTCACATATAAATGAAATCATACAGTATGTGTCTCTCTCTGCATGTCTTATTTCACTTAGAATAATACACTTTTTGTCCATTCATGTTGTCACAAATGACAAGATTTCATTCTTATGGCTGAGTAGTATTTGACTGTATACAGATACCATACATTACTCATTCACCTAATTATGGACACTTAAGTTGCTTCCATATATTGGCCATTGTAAGTAATGTTGCAATAGAGTTCACTTATAATTGCTTAGATACAAATAAAAACTATAACACAGTTTGAAAACTATCAGGTAAATAAGTAAAATTCACTTCAAATTAAAGTAATAAAATAGAGTAGATACTTAGGTCAGCCATATTTTTTAGTTTGGGTCATTCTGTGGCTTCTCCTCAAGTAAATAGTTATTTTTTAAAATACATTAAGTTTTGACAAAATAATAATATTTTGACAAAAATATATAAACCTAGGAAAAATGTTATTAGGAAATAATATTTAAATCTATTTGCTTCCAGGTAATAGAATTTAAATAATTTTTTTCTGGTTTCACATCTTTGTTTTCTTGCTTCTCTACATTTTTGCATGAGTTGAGAAATGTAGTAGTCATTCAGCATGAATTGGGTTGGCCAAAATTTCTTTCGATTAGTAATTATGTTGTTCAATAAAGTTCTTCATTTTTATTCATACCCTCTCACCACTCATCGTTTGTAGATTTTTTAATGATGGCCATTCTGACTGGTGTGAGGTGATATCTCATTGTAGTTTCAATTTGCGTTTCTCTAATAATGAGCCATGTTGAGCCTCTTTTCATGCATTTATTAGCCATCTGTATGTCTTCTTTGGAAAAATGTCAGTTTAGGGCTTCTACTCACTTTTTGTTTGGATTGTTTGTTTTTCTGTATTGAGTTGAATGAAGTGCTTGTGTATTTTGGAAAGTAGTCCTTTGTCAGTTGTTTCATTTGCTATTATTTTCTTCCATTCTGGGGATTGTCTTATTATCTTCTTTATAGTTTTCTTTGTTGTGCAATAGTTCTTAAGTTTAATTAGGTCCCACTTGTTTATTTTTGTTTTTACTTCCATTACTCTAGGAGGTGAGTCATATAGGATTTTGTTGTGATTTATGTCATACAGTGTTCTGCCTATGTTTTCCTGTAAGAGTTTCTGATCTTAAATTTAGGTTTTTAATTAATTTTATCTTTGTGTATGGTGTTAAGAAGTGTTCTAATTTCATTATTTTACACTTAGCTGTCCAGTTTTCACACCACCATATATTGAAAATATTATCTATTCTCCATGGTGTATCTTTCCTCCTTTGTCAAAGATAAGGTGCCCATAGGGGCATGGGTTTATCTATGTGCTTTCTATCTTGTTCCATTGGTCTATACCTTTGTTTTTGTGCTAGTACCATACTGTATTGATGACTGTAGTTTTGCAGTACAGTCTGAAGTCAGGAAGGTTGATTCCTCCTGCTCCAGTCTTCTTTCTCAAGATTGCTTTGGCTATTCATGGTCTTTTGTATTTCCAAATAAATTGTGAAATTTTTGTTCTAGTTCTGTGAAAAATACCATTGGAAAGCTATGAAAAATTTAGACAGCATATTAAAAACCACAGACATCATTTTTTATTCCTTTTTCCCAAAAGCAGAGACATCAATTTGCTAACAAAGGCCTGTATGGTCAGAGCTATGGTTTCTCCAGCAGTCATATATGGATGTAAGAGTTACACCATAAAAAAGGCTGAATGCCAAAGAATTGATGCTTTCAAACTGTGGTGATGGAGAAGACACCTGAGAGTTCCTTGGACTGCAAGATCAAACCAGTCAGTCCTAAAGGATATCAACCCTGAATATTCATTGGAAGGACTGATGCTGAATCTGAAGCTCCAATACTTGGCCACCTGATGTGAAGAGCTGACTCACTGGAAAAGACTCTGATTCTGGGAAAGATTGAGGACAGGAGGATAAAGGGGCAACAGAGGATGAGAGGGTTGGATGTCATCACCAACTCAATGGACATGAGTTTGAGAAAACTCCAGGAGATAGTGAAGGACAGGGAAACCTCGTGTACTGCAGTTCATGGAATCACAAAGAACTGGACACAACCTAATGACTATTGTATTTGGTAGTATAGTCATTTTCACAATATTCATTCTTCCAACCCAGGAACATGGAATATGTCTCCATCTATTTATGTCATCTTTGATGTCCTGCAATGTTGGTGGGAATGTAAATTGAAACAGGCACTATGGAAGACAGTATGGAGTTTCCTTTAAAAAGCTAGGGGAAAAAATATCATATGACCCAACAATCCCACTATTGGGCATATACACTGAGAAAATAATAAGTGAAAGTGACACGTGTCCCCAATGTTCATCCCAGCACTATTTACAATATCCAAGACATGGAAGCAACCTAGACATCCACTGACAGATGAATAGATAAAGAAGCTATAAAGAAGCCATACATGATGGAATATTACTCAACCACAACAAGGAACATATCTGAGTCAGTCCTAATGAGGTAGATGAACCTAGAATCTATTACACAGAGTGAAGTAAGTTAGAAAGAGAAAAACAATATTGTATATTAATGCATATATATAGAATCTAGAAATATGGTACTGATGAACTTATTTGTAGGGCATAAACATAGAAAACAGACTTTTGGACACAGGTAGGGAAGGAGAGGGTGGGATGAATGGAAAGAATAGCATGGAAACATATAGATTAACACGTGTAAAATAGATAGCCAGTGGGAATTTGCTGTATGACCCAAGGAACTCAAACCAGAGCCCTGTGACAACCTAGAGGGGTGGAATAGGGTGGGAGGAAGGTTCAAGAGGGAAGAGATGTATTTATATCTATGATTGATTCATGCTGATGTATGGCAGAAACCAACATAATATTTTAAAGCAATTATCCTTCAATTTGGAGAAGGAAATGGCAACCCACTCCAGTATTCCTGCCTGGAGAATTCCATGGATAGAGGAGCCTGGCAGGCTGCAGTCCATGGGGTTGCAAAGAGTTGGACACAACTCAGTGACTTTCACTATCCTTCAATTAAAAATAAATCAATTTAAATATAATAAATTTCTTAATGAAAATGAAAAAATGTCTTTTATTTTCATTTAAAACCAAAGGAACTTTTTGGCCAACTCAGTAGATATATATTAGGGCCAAACTCTTTGGCCTTGAACTCAAGATTGACACCTCAATATCTGTAAAATGACAAGGAAGTAACATCACCTTACAGTGTCTCAGTTTACCTTTTCTGCAAACTGGATATAATACTAATATTCATTTTACTTAAGACAATGCCAGGCAGGTAATAAGTTCTCAATAAGTGTTAGTAATTATTAATCAATGAATTTTAAAGTAATAAATATTTATGTGTATTAAGCCTATGTGCTGTATGGATATTACTTCATTTGATTCTCACTAATCCAGTTAGCTAGGCAACATTTTACAGACTGGGAAACTGAGGAATAGAGAGGGTGAAGACTTACCAAAAGTCATATGATAAGTAGTGGAGCTGATATAGAAATCCAAGCCCTTCATTTGAAGCTACATAATACTGCCTTTTATTGTATAAGCGAAAGGTATAATGATTTTGAGACTTATTGAACTCTAGTTCCATATCTCTAGTTATGTATGTCTGTATTCCGATTTTTGCTTGTCACATGACTTCAGGGAGAAAACATTGCAAAAGAGCTAATTCTCTATAAGATGCAGTGTTCTCATCTTTTTAATATGTGGATCTCTCTAAAAACCTAGATTGGGTTTATTATAATAGTATAGTACTAGCATGTGCATGTGTCCATGCTAAGTCACTTCAGTCATGTCTGACTCTGTGTGACCCTATGGACTGTGGCCCACCAGGCTCCTCTGTTCATAAGATTCTCTAGGCAAGAATACCGGAGTGGGTTGCCACACCCTCATCCAGCGGATCTTCCTGACCCAGGGACTGAACCCGTGTCTCTTATGTCTCCTGTATTGGCAGGTGGGTTTTCTACAACTAGCGCCTCCTGGGAAGTCCCATATTACCAGTGTACTACATGACTAATATAAGTATTATTTCTCGTTGGGTAATGGACTGGCACTGCTGAATAAGTTAACCCTATTCAATAATGTGTTCAGTTGGTGTTAAAATTCTTTCTTTACAAAATTGTAATTTAAGTCACTTTGAACTAATTAGAATTTGTAGATATATGTTACACACACACACATATATAATATATACAGAGGGAGATTTATTGAGAGCGGAGAGAGAAAGGAGTTAAGACAAGGGATTCCCATCAGGATATGAAAATGAATCTAAATTAATTTATTCAGTTGGTCTAAGTGACAATATAGTATTCCCACAACTCAAAAAGATAATAAATTTTACTCAAAGCGGTTTTTAAAGAAAAGATTATACAGCCATATGGCTTGAAAAGAAACTTTGTTACATTGGAAACAGACATTATTCAAAACATGCATCCATCATGCATGTCATATTTAGCTCTTTATTGATAGTGAAAGCAGCAACGAATGTGGGCATTATGCAGTTTATTCTCACTTACATCCTTTCATATCTAGAAATCAAGATTCTTTATTGCCCAAGGAAGAGATAACGTCAATGACTTGCAGCCTTGCTGAAGATGAATGCTTTCTTAATGCTGTCTAAAGGGTAAACTGGGTACTTATGGAAAATAAACGTCAAGGTGAGACACTGACTTAGGAATGATGCTCGCCCACAAGGGTAGTATCCCTGTTGTACTACAGCTTATGGGTAGATTTATTATTTGCCTCACTCACTTAAACCAGAGTAAGTCTAGTCTAAACAACAGACTGCTGTGCTTGAATTAATTTAGCTGAAAAAATCTCTTTGCTCCGAGTTTAATTATACGCATTAACACACGATGCTTATACATTTTAGAGTGAGTAAATCTTTCATGAGACATGTTTGCTATTTGAACCTAAATTAGAAGTTATATTGTTATTTCTTATACTCATGGTGTTAAGAAAAAAAAAAAAAGATTAGCTCCTTAGCAGCCTTATTGGGTGACACAAGGATATCATGTAGTGTAACAAGAAATGTATACAGAGCACAACCAATTAATTGATACTGTGCCGAGTAAGTCTGACTCCTTTTTTTCATTTAGGCATCTCTGAAGATGAAAGAAGCAAATGCTTTCCTCAGTTACTGCAGTGAGATTATTTAATTATGATCATCTGGCTGCGGCTTAGTTCATGACACAAGATAATCTATTGTAGGGATTGTAAAGGGAGGACAAGGTAAACAGGGGTGCAAAGTAGGAGAGGGCAAGGTGTTTCATTTCCTCTGATAGAGATCAAAGGCTCCCTTTGATTATTTGGGATAGCCTCAGTGTTCTGTGCTGTTTTTGAGGGGGGCTGAAATATGTCAACTGAAAAATCCAGTCATTTATGTGTAACTCACAACATTTGCTTAAAAAAAATACTTCTGTAACATCAATGTGGTAATCATTTCACAGTGCATATAAATAGTAAAATCATTATACTGTACACCTTAAACTTAAATAATGCTGTATGTCAATTATATTTCAATAAAACTGGAAGAAAAAATTCATAAAAGTGAATGTAGGCACAGTATTACAGATCATAATGAAAAATTAGAAGGCTTTCAAAAAGCAAGTTCATACTATGTGCTGCTTTAAGACTACCTAGCCTGAAATGTCAACTATACCATCTCCTCTTGTGCTTATCCTTGTTTTTTTTATTTTTTTTTTTACTATCATGTTTATGCTGCTTTTATATTTCCTATTTATCAGATAGTGGAGGATAGTGAAGCCTGGCATGCTGCAGTTCATGGGGTCACAAAGAGTCATACATGGCTTAGCAACTGAAAAACAAAAACAACTTATCAGGCAGTAATGTCATGAGCAGATAAAGTGTTTTGAAAACTTTCATAAATCTGCACTAGTCTAAATCAGATGTGGCTGAATCTTTCAATTAATGATTAAAATGGGGGAAAACTGAATGGCTTGGTGAATGTGGGAGAACTAATTTACTGAAAAACCTCCGTGTCTGATGGCCTCTCTTGGCCCAAAGGCACTTAGTACTGCTTTGAGCCCAATTATTAGCATAAAACATTTTTGTATGGTAAATAATAAGACTTTTTTCTAATTTGAATTTAGATTCAATTATTGTTTGTCGTACTTTGTGACCCATTTTTGCTGTGCTTTGAAGTATGTTTCCCCGTCATAAGTTATTTAAAAGACTGTAGTTTTATAATATCCAAGTGATCATATTGATCTCTTTTCTATATTTTCCCAATATTGTGAGATATATAGATTATTAAATATAAATTTTTTATATACTTAGTTGAAAATATTTCCTATATTTTTTTAGTGTTACTATCACAGAAATATCCAAATATTCTGATTTGTACTTGCTTCAAAAATCTTAATCCCTTCATATATTTTCATCAAGTACAAGAACCCTTTCAATGTAGTAATTGAACAAGTCTGTGGAGGTAATTTCAATTCTTTATTAGGCTTCTTATTAAGCAAGTAAAATGCACTTGTTTCTTCAGGGGAAAATGGAGACAACAGATTAAAACAATTTATAGAATTTTTTCCTATGCCCTGAAAAATAGCAATTTACCATATATGTGTGTGTCATATGTATGGATGGATATACACATATATTTTTATGACTTATTAGCTGCCTAGATCTTAGATCTCTGAATAAAAATGAAAGTAATTACATAACTCTTGACAGGAAACTAGAAGTTTAATTACGAAAAATGAAGGTTTCAATAAAGGGTAAATAAAATTAGAATTTCTTTCACTGAGACACCTGCCGTGTACCAGACTGATTCTGCAAATGAAAACCACTCTGTTGTACATTAAAGAAAGGAGCTATCTCTGAGGATAAAGCTGTTCTTCCCACGGTTCTCAGAGAACATGTAAAGTATAAACAAAGTGTTTTGACAGAATTTTTTAAAGCCAGATCAGCTAAATTTTGCATTTTAAATCATGATAAATAATGAATCACAGTAACATAATAACTGACCTGGATTGTTTATGATTATAAAGTTGAACACATAAAATAAATAAAACCAATAAAAGTGATAAAACCAATGACACTGATATTGTTAGGATCTTTGAAAATTAAACAGTGAGTTTTAATGGAATCATAAATTAAATATGGTCAGAATCACCTAATTATTTCACTCTATGAAATAAGATCACTTAAAAATACATTGTACATTAAACTGAATATGATCATTATATTTATAACGAAAGATTGAATCAATGATTGAAAAGTCATGAATGATGAGTGATAAAAATATTGATAATACATACAAGACATAAAAAATACATGACAATTTTTTGCAAAATAGCTTTACCTTTAATACAAATATATTGACTAGTTGATATACAGTGGAATAAACATTTTCTTACTTGTCTTACTTTAACTCTATATATTTTCCAAGGGGTCAAATAGGTTGGAGAGGGTGAGGGGAAAGGTGAAGGGGATGGTAAGGAAGAGAGAGTTACGGGAAGGGAGATGGATGGACCAGAGAGAGTTAATGATATACTATGTGTTTAAAAGATCTGCTTGTATAATGGGAGAATCTAGTGTAACGTTAGGTAGAAACAGACACACGAGACATATATAGCAGGGAATTCTGGTCATTCTTCACATTTGGTAAATATTAATATAAAAGATAAGTACATCACATCATATGATTCACTTAATTATGATATAGTAAGCATAATGTAAAATATTACAAAGAATTTTGTCTTTTAAAATTATTCTTAGTATATCCTCTACTAGTAGTTAATATCCATAATCTAGATAGAAATTTTAGGGAAATAAGAAGGATGAAAATAGGAATAGAACACGATCCTAGAATTAGCCAGTTGCGCAAATTTGCAAAGCTAACTAAGTACAGAATTCCAGTTTAAAAATGGTTAGTAATGAGAACAAAAGTTCCTCAGAGTTCACAGAAGCTTTGTAATATTTAAATTGCTTTTTTATATTGAAGAACAAAGTACAAATCAGAAAGGTATTGAGAAATGATGACCTAATGGAGATTAACATGTAAGCAACAGAGAAAATCCATTTCATTTTTATTCATACCTGAACTTTGGACACATATATCTGTTTAATGAATATTGGTGCATTAGGCAGAAAAACATCATCTGTTCAAACACAGTTGGTAGTTTAAGGTTTCATTTTTTTATCAAACATTTCTCAAACCAAGTGATTTCATCAGCATATTCAACTCAATACCCATCACCTGTAAAAGGTCACTTGTAACACTTTGAAAAATAAAAAAGAAGGTAAGATTTTACCCTAAAAACATTATAACAGAATTATTTTCTGATAAAACATTTTTAATATTTTTATATTTATAATAATTTGTCAAATTCTATTAATAATTTAAAAATCATTTTTATATAATATATATAATCAAGTATCAAGATGAAAATTTTGTTTCTGATGTTAGATACTTTTACAAATCAGTAGGGAAATAAAACATTATTTAATAAATGACTCTGTGACATGGCTCACTTTTAAAAAATATATTGGACAAAAAGCTTCACTCTGAATCATATATTAAGCAAGTAAGCACAGACTAAAGTGCCTATTATTTTTAAAAATATAGTCTTACAAGTAGAATATATGGGTGATTATTTTATCTCATGATAGAAAATTTAAAGAAAAAATAAAATGATTTTTAAAAGACATTCAGATTTAACTTTCCATGCATATATAAAAGTCTGTATATCAAAATCATCATAAATACACTAATTTGAATACTTTCAGTTCTGAAAGAAATGGTATTCAACCCAGAAACGGAGAAGACAATGGCACCCTACTCCAGTACTCTTTTGCCTAGAAAATCGCATGGACAGAGGAGCCTGGCAGGCTTCAGTCCATGGGGTCGCTAAGAGTTGGACACAACTAAGCAACTTGACTTTCACTTTTCACTTTCATGCATTGGAGAAGGAAATGGCAACCCACTCCAGTGTTCGTGCCTGGAGAATCCCAGGGATGGGGGAACCTGGTGGGCTGCCGTCTATGGGGTCGCACAGAGTCAGACACGACTGAAGCGACTTAGCAGCAGCAGCAGCAACCCAGAAAAATTTCTGCAACAAATGGAAATGCTATATAAGGGGATTTTAAACATATATAAGTAAGATTGAGAGAGAGAAAGAAGGAAGGAAGAGAAATAAGAAAGAAAAAGAAAACAAATCTCAAGATAATAGAAACAAACAAGGATAAATATGTTGTTGATACTGTACCAGACTTGTGTTGCTATTATGGTAAAGTGAATGTTTGGCTTCATAATAGTTGAGACCCTGGGTTTAGGGGCCACACTATACTATTGGGTTGGCCAAAAAGTTCATTTCGGTTTTTCCATAACATCTTACAGGAAAAATTTAAGGACTGTTTTGGCCAATCCAATACATATATTCACACAATGAACAGAAGGTATAGCCATCCAAAGAAATATTGAAGTTTAATTAAAGACAATAAGGATGTTGGGCAAGAAAAATCAGGCATTATCCAATATAAAACTGGATCACTTGGAGTGAAAGCAAGATTAGAAATAGAAAGCAGAAAATCAGACTTTTAAAGAGAAGTTCGTATCCAATTGAAAAAACAAAAAACAAAACCCTGGGGAGGGAAAAAAAAAAAGTTTGGAGTAGAGGAAAGGAAAGTAAAGAAACTGAGTGGTAATTGGTGTAGGTAAGGATATTCATAAAAAGCAAACCACATGGAGACTCAGGATGGGAGCCTAGAAATCTTTGCGCTATCCCTGTTCCATGTTTCCTTTCGTCTCTGCTCTCACCACAAGGACCCACCTTCACCTTGTGAGTTTGAAGGTGGCACGATCTGGGAGAGACTTGCTGCTACTTCCAGGAAGAACAACAGTGCCTATGACATTGGGAAAGGAGCATCTACAAGGCAAAGCAAGTTCAATCAAAAACAGCAATCACCTGCCAGAACAAAACTTCAATGAGTTACTTCTTCTAAAAGACTTCTCTCCCCGTCCACACCGCCTAGTAGAACTTGGAAAAAATACATTTGTGGGGAAGGGATCTGAGATTTGACCTTATCCATGTAACCCAGAGCAAGAGATCAAACACAGCAGGTTCAGAGAGGTTAAATAACATCATCAAGTTCTCACAATGAGGAAATGGCAGACCTGGATTACCACCCAGGTGTCTGAACTCTAAAGCTGGTGTACTTTCTTCCTCAGGATGAGACTTAAGGCATCATGGAATTTGTTAGAAACTGCTTCCCGCCAGCTCTACTTTAATGTGAAGAATCATGATAAGGCACAATTTCTTCCCAAATAAGTTTCTATAAAACAATTTTAGAGACATTACTTTGCCAACAAAGGTTTGTCTAGTCAAGGCTATAGTTTTTCCAGTAGTCATGTATGGATGTGACAGTTGGACTGTGAAGAAAGCTGAGCACTGAAGAACTGATGCTTTTGAACTGTGGTGATGGAGAAGACTCTTGAGAGTCCCTTGGACTGCAAGGAGATCCAATCAGTCCATTCTAAAGGAGATCAGTCCTGGGTGTTCTTTGGAAGGAATGATGCTAAAGCTGAAACGCCAGTCCTTTGGTCCCCTCATGCAAAGAGCTGACTCATTGGAAACGACTCTGATGCTGGGAGGGATTGGGGGCAGGAGGAGAAGGGGATGACAGAGGATGAGATGGCTGGATGGCATCACCAAATCGATGGACGTGAGTTTGAGTGAACTCCGGGAGTTGGTGATGGATGGGGAGGCCTGGTGTACTGCAATTCATGGGGTCGCAAAGAGTCGGACACGACTGAGTGAGTTAACTGAAATGAACTGAACTGAAAACAATTTCAAACAAAACAATACATTTCCATTCAGAAATTCAGCTGTACAAGAAAGACTGTAATTGATCATTTCTATAAGTAGTGTCCTTTTAAACTCAAAGATCCCATCTCATAAGGCTGGAAGGAATGTAATTTAACACATTCTTAAAAATCCTCACCCCCTCTAGTGATCCGATCACACTGGTTACTGTGTAGATATGTTTTGTTCCAACCTATATGGTCACTTCAAGCCTTCATTATTACACTTATGCCATTACTGAGAAACAGAAATCGTTGGCTCAGAGCTCTGGATATGAACTGAACCTCTTCAAGCACTTCTGTGTATCCTTCCTGCTGTCCTTGGCTCCTACCAGAGACTTGTCTGCAAGTCCCCTCTTCAGCACCACTCTGTTCTCTTGGCCTGAAGACTTTGAAGGCTCACCTCTCCCTTCCCTCAGGTGCCTAGAGTTTTGGAAGCATAATCCACAAAGCCTTGCCATAAAAGTCATGGAAGTACCTGAAGAGATGTTAGAAAAGATGGAAAATGGAAGAAGAACAATACAAGGTCTTCAAAACGTACTTCAGCCTAAATTCTAAGACTTACTCAAAGGAGATTGTGAAAAGAAAATATTGTTCAAATTGAAGTCATTATGAAAGTTATGTATGGCTGAAATCCAGCATTAAAAATGAGCAGTAATTGAACTGGAGGAAAGGCAATTAGGATAGCAGAGCTCTAAGACCAAATGAGAAATGGAGAAATCTTGCAGAGGATGTGCGGGAAATGCAGGGAGCAGTGGGGACTGCTCTCTCACCCAAGGGCCGCTAGGGCAATGTCCTAATTACACCAGCATGTTCAAACACTGATTCTTTCTAAAAAATCCAAATGTAACTTTATCCAAGTAAATAAGCAAAGAACTAATCTGGGATGTGGAGAGGAGCTGGAGCTTGTTGAATATTTTTTTAAAAAAGAAGACTAAAAAGAATATTACTATCATACAACTCTTTAAAAATCTCTTCATATGTATCTTTTTCTTTAGAATAAATGTTTTTCTATGTTTTCTAAATTACACCTTTGAGATAAGGAAGAATCATGTCTGTTTCTACCTACTCCCTGGCCTCATTCATTGCATTGGAAGGAGCTAGATGCTGGCATCTGGTGGTTTTAAATGTGCATTTGTGATGCTGTATTATCCTATTTACTGAATGCATAGCTTGGAGAGAAAGAACATCTACACTCTGTTCAATTAATATTTAGCATTAAAATCTAAAAGATTATATTTGAAAATGAAATGAATAATTTCATAGGAAGTTTAAAAAATTCTAACTTAACCCCTTTGGCTAGTAGGAAATTAGGCTTCTTAGGAAGACACAGAATAAGTTATGATGAGATGCATTAATTAAAAAATAGAAGTAACCAAAGTAGATGTGACAGAAAGAGGCAAGTCTTTGAAAATAATGTTACATATTTTCTCTTCCAATGAACTTAAGATGAACAGTTTACTAAACTATACAATTCATTGGGGGCAATTAGTATAAGCTGTTAGTCTTAGTTAAAGATGAGGAAATCAAGCTTCAAAAATTTAATCAGTCACAAAAAATAGAATGAAAAAATCATCATAATGCACTGAACAATTCAATTTCTAACACTAAGCCAATATCAAGACTAGTTATACATAAAAGATTTTAATACTTGTTTTACATTATGTTACTGACCACATCTTTCTTATGTCCTGGTAATTACCTCCACTGACAAGTCTTTGATGATATCAACTAGCTACCTGTTTATTAAAATAGTCCCTTTTGTTATGATTAAGGTGATCATATAACTTATCACCCAAATATGGACAGCCCTTAGAAGTAAAATGGATTCTATTAAAAATTATCCTGGGTAACAGGAGTGAACTGAATAAACTGGGATAGAGGGCTCTATGTGAAGCATCTCCGGCATGGTTGAAGAAACATAATTATGGACCATCATAACCATAACCTGTCCGAAGTGTTTAGAATAGAAGTCCAAGGAGACATATATCAGGCATATACTGACTTGGATTTTACGATTAAACGGTGGGAACACTTAATTTGGGCCCCCTGGTGGCACAGCTCATGACTGCTAAGAACACAGGTGAGGCATGGAGGAGGGCAATGATCTTCACCTTCTAAAGCTTAATGGGAACAAAATAAAAGCAACCTAATCATTATCAACCTCAGATATGCAGATAATACCACTCTTATGGCAGAAAGTGAAGAAGAACTAAAGAGCCTCTTGATCAAAGTGAAAGAGGAGAGTGAAAAAGTTGGCTTTAAACTCAACATTGAGAAGACTAAGATCATAGCATCTGGTCCCATCACTTCATGGCAAATAGATGGGGCAACAGCTGACTTTAGTTTTGGGGGCTCCAAAATCACTGCAGATGGTGACTGCAGCCATGAAATTAAAAGACGCATACTCCTTGGAAGGAAAGTTATGACCAACCTAGATAATGTATTCAAAAGCAGAGACATTACTTTGCCAACAAAGTCCGTCTAGTCAAGACTATGGTTTTTCCAGTAGTCATGTATGGATGTGAGAGTTGGACTATAAAGAAAACTGAGCACTGAATAAATTGATGCTTTTGAACTGTGGTGTTGAAGACTCTTGAAAGTCCCTTGGACTGCAAGGAGATCCAGTCAGTCCATCCTAAAGGAGATCAGTCCTGAGTGTTCGTTGGAAGGAACGATGTTGAAGCTGAAACTCCAACATTTTGGCCACCTGATGCGAAGAACTGACTCATTGGAAAAGACCCTGATGCAGGGAAAGATTGAGGGCAGGAGGAGAAGGGGATGACAGAGGATGAGATGGTTGGATGGCATCAATGATTCGATGGACATGAGTTTGGGTAAACTCTGAGAGTTGGTGATGGTAGGGAGGCCTGGCGTGCTGTGGTCCACAGGGTCACAAAAAGTCAGATGCAACTGTGCTACTGAACTGAACTGAACTGAACCATTACCAAGACTTGCCTATGTAAATTTTTATCACATTTAGTGTTTGAGATCTAACTTTATGTAAATGTACATGAGTTTTTATTATAATCTGTTTCACTTGTCCAGTAATTTCAGAGTTTCCCAGATCCTTTATAAAGACCACCTCTACAACACAACTCTCCTATCTCTTAGACAGGTATACTTTCATCCCTGGAGAGAAAGATAGCATAAATTTTATATATACACATGTGTGTGTGTGTGTGTGTGTGTGTGTGTGTGTAATATATATATGTGTGTGTGGTATATATATATATGGTTTATTGACAAGTAAAAGTAAATATCATTATTAGCAAACAAAATGTTAAGGGTAAAGGAAGATTTTGATTAAAGAAAATAAAGTCTTAAACTTAGTTTCTCCATAGTTGTAATATATATATATTTATTATTATACATACATTTTTATATGTATATATAATTGATGCAACTTACCTAATGCTTTCACACTGGTTTTTTTCTTCTCTGTTCAGGATTGAAGTTAGGTGTTTAGTTAGAGCATATGATCTGGCATTGTTGGGAGCAATAGTAACCATCTTAATTGTAGGCTCCTTCTCTGGTGATCAGAAAGGCTATTTTTAACTTCTTCCATTCCAGTCTCCTGTCTCATAGCTTCTACTTTTCCAAATGACATTTCCCTTGTAAGAAAGGAAAGACCAAGACAGGAGAGTCATGAAAAACATTAAGACATATCTGTTTAGTCAGTCAAATAGAACTTGGTTAATAATTTCTGTCACTATATATTCATATCATTTTTTATGTAACACTATGAACATTTCTCTATTTATTAAAATGAAGTCTGAAAAACACATCCAATGTCTACGTCATGTTTCCTCATTATTAACTTGTCTGTCAATAATTATTGAACATTTAAAGCAATTTAAATATTTAATTATACTTAATGCTGCAATGAAAATTTTGTATATAAATATTTGCTAATATCTATGATTGCTTCCTTCAGCTAGACTACTAAAAAGGAATTGTTAGGGAAATGAAAACGAATTCTTCAAAAAATAAGAATATTTTAAGAGTTGAGATATGTATTACCAAATTACATTCATAAAGACCTTTTAAATTTACTCTCTAACTAGCTATTTATGTTTGTGAAGTTGTTGACATACTCTTGAAGTGTAGAATAATAGGTAGAAATGGAAAAAATACAGTATCTGATTATTGCTCTTTGATTCTTTTTCATCACTAATGAGGACGTTTATTGATTATTTGTTTGTTTATTAATAATTAATTTTTTTGGCCTTTCCATTATTTAATTCATTTTTTTTGGCCTCTTATTTTTAATCTGAATAGACTAATATGGAAGAATATCAAACACTGTCAATATTATTATATATGTAATTTCATCACTCTTCCCTCTCCAATAATACACATATAACTAATCTTTAAGGCTGACATTCAGGAAGGAAATATTAAAAATATCTAACAGGCACAATCATGCTAATATTGCTTAGGAACATTAAAGCCAGAAGGGACTTTTGAAGTTATCTAGACCTCTGAGAAATCACCAGATTCCTTAGGTATTAAACTCAGTTTGAGAAGACATTTCAGAAGGAGTCTTGTACCCTAGTCCCACAGTTTAGTTGTTGTTGATGTAGTTAAAAGTGTCTATAGATGTTAATTGTCACACTCGTTAATACCGAACTATTTGCTTGCAGCATCGGCATAATGGAAGAAAGAAAATTGGGCAGATGAGGTTTCAGTGAGGGTGAAAGGACAACTGGCAGTTTGAGTCTGTTCATTGTTTTCAGTTGTGATACGTGGGGAGTGAGCAAGTTAGCCAACATGGATTGTTCAGGCTCTCTCGCCCCCGTGCTGTGCTGTACTTAATTGTGTCCGCTCTTTGCAGTCCCCTGGACTGCAGCCCGCCAGGCTCCTCTGTCCATGGGGATTCTCCAAGCAGGGATTCTGCAGTGAGTCGCCATTTCCTTCTTTGGGGAATCTTCTACCCCAGAGATCGAACCAAGGTCTCCTGCATTGCAGGTGGATTCTTTACCAACTGAGCCACTAGGGAAGCCTTTGCGAATAACGACTGTGTAAGCGAAGAGGTCATTTGTAGCACTGCGCATCTGCGTCAGGAGGTTCTCGCCAGGTCATGGGTTGGGATTGTGGGCGGTATGCATTTGTGAGCTCCGCCTAGAAAGCGGTGGAATTTTATGCTGCATCACTGCTGCTGTGTCCATTGGGTCAACCATGCGAGGAGAGAATACAGCCTGTCTGCTACCATAGCTGATGCCTCAGCTAGGAGAGAATACTGCTATGGCTGCTGGGCCAGCCAGGAGAGAATAAACTTGTCTGCAGTTCCTGCAGCTCCTGGAGTCTCCTCCCAGCCTCTTAGCTTGCCCTTTGCCTACCAAGGGTTCAGTGAACAGTGAGGGCAATGTGACCAGCAAGATAATTGGTGTCACAAACAAGATCAGCAATACTTGATACTATCAGAAATATTCTTTTACAAGTATTCTAACAGTGAGTTGATCTACCATCCTGGGATATTAATAAAAGCTCACAATATTTGTCTCAGAGATTTTGCAGAGGTGAATCCTGGGGCATGCACATATTTTCAGAATGCTTGTTGAATCAAACCATCATGATAATGCAGAGCAGGTGTAAAGAATGCCATCTGTGCCATGAAGGAATTAGTTCTTATTTAGAAAGTGAAACAAACGTGCATATTTCTCAACATTTGGTCTAACCAAATATTCCCAAATCTCTACTGCCTCAATAATAAAAAAATACATAGATTAGGAAAAAAAAACAACAACAGGGTATTTGTCCTGCAAGTTATGCCACTGACCAGTTCAGGTCCTTCATTTGGATAACTGCTCTTTTAAAGTTTCTATTTTTGCAACTTGTTAAAAACAGACTCTTCTTTCTACAATGGTGTCTTTTAGATTAGTCATTCCATTTTCAGAGCATTTATAGTTGTCTATTTTTCACTTCTGTCCAAGCCAGTTTTTTAAACAAAAATCAAGTAAAATAATTATTATTTAAGGAAAGTAATTTCATTTTAACAAAAACTGAAGTGTATCAGCTTTTCAAAAGTAGTAAACTCCCCTTATGAGATACTGTTTCGTCATTTCACTCAAGCTTTGGAGAAATTAATAGAAAAAATGGTAATAAAGAGAAATTAATCCCATTAGGTACTGTAACGGTTATTTTTTTATGTCATTTTGGCTAGGTTGTAGCTTCCCTGGTGGCTCAGATGGTAAAAAAATCCTCCTACAATGTGGGAGGCCTGTTTTCAATCCCTGGGTCAGGAAGATCCCCTGGAGAAGGGCATGGCAACCCACTCCAGTATTCTTGTCTGGAGAATCCCATGGACAGAGGAGCCTGGCGGCCTGCAGTCCATGGAGTCACAGAAGTCGGACACGACTGAAGGGTCTAAGCAGCAGCAGCAGTGCATCCTAAGTCACTTCAGTCTTGTCTGACTCTGAGACCCCATGGACTGTAGCCTGACAGGGTCCTCTGTCCATGGGATTCTCCAGGCAAGAATACTGGAGTGGGTTGCCATGCCCTTCTCCAGGGGATCTTCCTGACCCAGGGATCAAACCCATGTTTCTTTGTCTTCTGCATTGGCAGGTGGGTTCTTTACCACTAGCGTCACCTGGGAAGCCCATACCCTAACAATGATAATGACATATTCCAGATGACCAGATATGTGATTGTTTCTTCTATTTGTCAATGTCTTATGTCATAACACATCTAGAGAGTTGTAAATCTTACAGTAGAACAAGACATTCATGATAAAACAAGCTTAAGCCAAAATATTACTGTGAAAAAGGATTTGAAATTAAAAAAATAAAACCTGCCACCAATGTTACCATACCATCCTACAATCTGATTTTACAAATATGTGCTTAGAATGAAGCACCGTCCAAAGCTAATTTTTCGTCGTCTTCCCTAAGGTATGACTCAAGTCATCTATATGGTTACTTGAAACATTTTTGCAATTTCCTCTCAAACTGCAAATATTGCTAAAGCATTACCAAGTCAAATGCAACTCAGGAAAGGTCCCTTTTGTGGACACAGATGTCAGAAAGAGGATAGGCTTATTTATAGACTGCACAGTTATCGCTTGAGGGAAGAACAGATTAACACTGTCACATTTCTCCATCTTGTAAATATTCCATCAAAATGTTTTTAAAAGTTATTATGAATAAGAAAATTGATTAAATACTGCCATTCTTGGTAAACATAATCCGTAAAACATAATGTGAATGTCTACCTAGGTGAGCTGGCAGTTTTAAGCTGCAAACAACTTGATTTGAACACTTGAGAAAACACATCATTTCAAAGTCAAGGGTTGTTTACCACAAAGTCATTCATTGCTTTTAAGTTTGGTGGGCTCTATATTTGCATGAACTGTGAACTTCCAGATATTCAAGCTGGTTTTAGAAAAGGCAGAGGAACCAGAGATCAAATTGCCAACACCTGGTGGATCACAGAAAGAAGCAAGAGAGTTCCAGAAAAAACATCTACTTCTGCTTTATTGACTACACCAAAACCTTTAACTGTGTGGATCACAACAAACTGTGAAAATTCTTCAAGAGATGGGAATACTAGACTACCATACCTGTCTTATAAGAAATCTGTATGCAGATCAAGAAGAAACAGTTAGGATTGGACATGAAACAATGGACTGGTTCAAAATCAGGAAAGGAGTACATCAAGGCTGTATATTGTCACCCTGCTTATTTAACTTACATGCAGAGTACATCATGAGAAACCCTGGACTAGATGAAGCACAAGCTGGAATCAAGATTGCCAGAAGAAATATCAATAACCTCAGATATGCAGATGACATCATCCTTATGGCAGAAAGCAAAGAACTAAAGAGCCTCTTGATAAAAGTGAAAGAGGAGAGTGAAAAATCTGGCTTAAAACTCAACATTCAGAAAACTAAGATCATGGCATCCAGTGCCACCATTTCATGACAAATAGATGGAAAACAATGGAAACAGTGAGAGATTATTTTCTTGGGCTCAAAAATCACTGCAGATGGTGACTACAGCCGTGGAAGTAAAAGACGCTTGCTGCTTAGAAGAAAAGCTAAGACCAACTTAGACAGCTTATTAAAAAGCAGAGACATTCCTTTGCCAACAAAGGTCCATCTAGTCAAAGGTATGGTTTTTCCAGTAGTCGTGTATGAATGTGAGAGTTGGACCATAAACAAAGCTGAGCACCGAAGAATTGATGCTTTTGAACTGTGGTGTTGGAGAAGACTCTTGAGAGTCCCTTACACTGCAAGGAGATCAAACCAGTCCATCCTAAAGGAAATCAGTCCTGAATGTTCATTGGAAGGACTGATGCTGAAGCTGAAACCCCAATAGTATGGCCACCTGATGCTAAGAACTGACTCATTTGAAAAGACCCTGATGCTGGGAAAGAGTGAAGGTAGGAGGAGGAGGGGATGACAGAGGATGAGATGGTTGGAAGGCATTACGAATTTGATAAACATGAGTTTGAACAAGCTCCAGGAACTGGTGATGGGCAGGAAAGCGTGGTGTGCTACAGTTCATGGAGTCACATAGAGTCAGACAAGACTGAGCAACAGAACTGAACAGATATTTACCTATAATCTCCATGGTAAGTTGGTGTTAAAACGTCACATACCAAATCAGCATCCACAATGGTAAAGTATACCAGCACTGATCACAGCTTAGGTAGGCAAATGGGCCAACAATTGAGTCTTTGTATTTCCTAGCATAGGACTTTTATGATTTGGGAAAAACTCAGTGTACTTTGGGAGGCCCCAAGTTTTGGCATTTGGCCATCAGGATGTTGACTGGACATTCACTTCTCTAGGCACTCTTGCACGTAACCTTCCTACCTTTGAAGTAGTCTACGACTATGAGTTACTCACAGTAAGCATTAATAACATACAAGCAGAAAATCTGTCATCGTCTCCTTATAGTAAATAACCTTTTGTCAGATAGGCAGGCACTTCTTGATAAATTAGTATTCATTTTTACTAAATCTCATTCTTCTAGTTTTGGTACTCCACACATCATCAAAGGTATCCAATTTACTCCGACAGAGTCATTTTTCATGATGTGAGCGTACATTGTGTCCTGTCAAGGATAGGCTAGACAGTTTCCAAGGACAGGTTTAGAATTTTAAATGTAATGGGATACACTGAAGCTTTTACTTGAGTCTAAACCTATCTTTTAAAATGGCTCTTTAGAGACAGAAGAAGTACTATTAGCAAACTTACATAAAGAGATAAGTTGTTTAGGAAATGAAAGAAGGCTTCCTCAATGATGTGCCAACTCAATTCCTCAACAAATTAGCATTAAATAGAATTAGTCACTTTTCCTGTTGCTCATCAAGCAGATGGCCAGCATTGACCACCATTTAATGACAAAGCAACACAGGATAAGAGTGTGAGTTTTCTCCTCCAAAGGAGATTAATTCTTTGAATCAATATACAGTGTTCTCTACTCAGGTCAAGCCATGTCTCTCCGCAGTGATAGATGATGATGCATGGCTTTGCTACATTTTGGTAGATTTAATGCTTTGTATAAGAATTACAAAGTGTTTCCCCAGCCCCGCTCCCCCCCACCACCCCGCCCTACCGGCTGTGTTTTATTTATTTATTTTTCATTATTTATTTATTTATTTTTATTTTACTTTACAATACTGTATTGGTTTTGCCATACATTGCAAATGACACCCCACTCCAGTACTCTTGCCTGGAAAATCCCATGGATGGAGGAGCCTGGTGGGCTGCAGTCCATGGGGTCGCTACAAGTCGGACACAACTGAGCAACTTCACTTTGACTTTTCACTTTCATGCATTGGAGAAGGAAATGGCAACTCACTCCAGTGTTCTTGCCAGGAGAATCCCAGGGATGAGGGAGCCTGGTGGGCTGCCATCTATGGGGTCGCACAGAGTCAGACACGACTGAAGCGACTTAGCAGCAGCAGCAGCAGCACACATGAATCCGCCATGGGTGTACATCAGCTCCCAATCCTGAACCCCCCTCCCACCTCTCTCCCCATAGCATCTCTCTGGGTCATCCCAGTGCACCAGCCCCAAGCATCCTGTATCCTGTATCGAACCTAGACTGGTGATTCATTTCTTACATGATAGTATACATATTTTTTCCTGTAGAAATCACATTAGATTTGGTTTACATCAGCAAGCCTATGGAACTTTCAAAATTCTGTTTGTTTGTTTTGTCAAAATGGGCTGAGATGACAATAGAATCCAAGATGAGGTTAGGCCTGGCAACTTCACTGTTAAATTCAGCTCTGATTTGGGGCTCTAAAAACAATATACAAATTGTGAACTTCCCCAAGACCTTGTTTCCTACCCAAAACCTGATACTAACATATCAGGTAGGTCAAAAACTCACATTCATTTAACTCCTATTGGTTTATGCAGTGTTTTGAAAAGGGTCAACCATGCAAAGCCTTAGCCAGGAATTTACTAATTCACTAGTCCTAATGATCATTTTTCAGGAAAAGGTCTTCAGGGGAAATAAAAACCTACAACAGGTATTTATTTATTGACTATGTTTAATCTTTATACCTAGGCTATTTTTAAAGGAATTTAAGGTAGCTTACGGCAAAAGCACTTAAAATTTTACTATTAAAAATGGAGTAGGGGACTTTCCGGGCAGTACAGTTGTTAAGACTTCATGCTTCCACTGCATGGGGATGTAGGGGTGGGGGAAAGTTCAATCCCTGCTCGTGGCATTAAGATCCCTCAAGCCTCAGGGAGCAACTAAAACAAATCCCCAAAAATGGAGTAAAAAAAATTATTGGAAGCCATGTAGCAAAAGGAAGTCAGAGAGTGGTACCACAGTTTTTGGCCCAAGGAAGGTAATAACACACTGCTGCTGCTGCTAAGTCGCTTCAGTCGTGTCCGACTCTGTGCGACCCCATAGACGGTAGCCCACCAGGCTCCCCCGTCCCTGGGATTCTCCAGGCAAGAACACTGGAGTGGGTTGCCATTTCCTTCTCCAATGCATGAAAGTGAAAAGTCAAAGTGAAGTCGCTCAGTCGTGTCCAACTCTTCACGACCCATGGACTGCAGCCCACCAGGCTCCTCCATCCATGAGATTTTCCAGGCAAGAGTACTGAAGTGGGGTGCCATTGCCTTCTCCAATAACATACTGACGACTGCATTAATGGAGACAGTGAATATTCCAGTGGTGGATATTTAGTGAAGGTCACTGTGTAACTGGAGAGAAGGATAAAGACATGGATACTAAATGCAGAATCGTTACCAGAGAGGGCTCTAGAAATGCTCAGAAAGTTGATGTGAGGAAACTACTACCTTTATATAAACTTGTCTGCTACACTATTTTACCCAGGCTGAATATGATCTGTGGATTTTTCCTCTATTTTTCTGCCCCAAGAAAAGAGCAGTTAACTGTTGTTGGAAAGATGTTGAAGGAATGGGGAGAAGAATGTTGGGGTCAGTTACCAAGAGTAAATGGGCTTTCCCACTGGCTCAGCAGTAAAGAATCTGCCTGCAATACAGGAGAAGGTCCCGGGGTCAGGAAGATCCCCTGGAGAAGGAAATGACAATCCACTCTAGTATTCTTGCCTGGAGAATCCCATGGACATAGGAACCTGGTGGGCTAGAGTCCATAGGGTCACAAAGAGGACCTTAGCATGCACTGAGATTGAACACATGGTGCTAAAACTTTTGGTTCCTTCATCTATTACAAAAAAAGAAAAGATGAAAACTTTCTAAGGTAGAGATCTGTCTTCTCTCCTCCTTCTACAAATACTCTACTATTAAATTGAACTTTCTTTTTTTTTTTTGCATTCTGACACTAATACTTCCATTCTGATCGTTTAAGATTTTTAATTTAAAAGCAGTTTTTCACTGGTTAGGTAGTTTCCATGAATATAAGAGGTTATAAAAAGAAAATTGAAGGGGAAGAGAGTGGCTAGTATCATGAAATTCTCTGACGGGTAGGCAGTGATTGCTCATCAGTTGACTTGGGAAATAGAGTGGAAAGTTGATTGAGGGCATGCTTGCCATTCATGAGTAAGTTCAGTTCAGTTCAGTTCAGCTGCTCAGTTGTGTCCGACTCTCTGCGACCCCATGAATTGCAGCACGCCAGGCCTCCCTGTCCATCACCAACTCCCAGAATTCACTCAGACTCACGTCCATCGAGTCCGTGATGCCATCCAGCCATCTCATCCTCTGTCGTCCCCTTCTCCTCCTGCCCCCAATCCCTCCCAGCATCAGGGTCTTTTCCAATGAGTCAACTCTTTGCATGAGGTGGCCAAAGTACTGGAGTTTCAGCTTTAGCGTCATTCCTTCCAAAGAAATCCCAGGGCTGATCTCCTTTAGAATGGACTGGTTGGATCTCCTTGCAGTCCAAGGGACTCTCAAGAGTCTTCTCCAACACCATAGTTCAAAAGCATCAATTTTTCGGTCCTCAGCTTTCTTCACAGTCCAACTCTCACATCCATACATGACTAGTGGAAAAACCATAGCCTTGACTAGATGGACCTTTGTTGGCAAAGTAATGTCTCTGCTTTTTAATATGCTATCTATGTTTGTCATAACTTTTCTTCCAAGGAGTAAGCGTCTTTTAATTTCATGGCTGCAGTCACCATCTGAGTGACTTTGTAGCCCTCCAAAATAAAGTCTGACACTGTTTCTACTGTTTCCCCATCTATTTCCCATGAAGTGATGGGACCGGATGCCATGATCTTCGTTTTCTGAATGCTGAGCTTTAAGCCAACTTTTTCACTCTCCTTTCACTTTCATCAAGAGGCTTTTTAGCTCCTCTTCACTTTCTGCCATAAGGGTGGTGTCATCTGCATATCTGAGGTTATTGATATTTCTACCAGCAATCTTGATTCCAGCTTGTGCTTCTTCCAGCCCAGTGTTTCTCATGATGTACTCTGCATAGAAGTTAAATAAGCAGGGTGACAATATACAGCCTTGATATACTCCTTTTCCTATTTGGAACCAGTCTGTTGTTCCATGTCCAGTTCTAACCCTTGCCTCCTTACCTGCATTCAGGTTTCTCAAGAGGCAGGTCAGGTGCTCTGATATTCCCATCTCTTTCAGAATTTTCCACAGTTTATTGTGATCCACACAGTCAAAGGCTTTGGCATAGTCAATAAACCTTTCAATATCACAGTAACCTAAGTCTATGCCCCAACCAGTAACGCTGAAAAAGCTGAAGTTGAACGGTTCTATGAACAGGCAAATTTGGCCTTGGAATACAGAATGAAGCAGGGCAAAGGCTAATAGAGTTTTGCCAAGAGAACACAGTGGTCATAGCAAACACCCTCTTCCAACAACACAAGGGAAGACTCTACACAAGGACATCACCAGATGGTCAACACTGAAATCAGACTGATTAAATTCTTTGCAGCCAAAGATGGAGAAGCTATATACAATCAGCAATAACAAGACCAGGAGCTGACTGTAGCTCAGATCATGAGCTCCTTATTACCAAATTCAGACTTAAATTGAAGAAAGTAGGGAAAACCAGTAGACCATTCAGGTATGACCTAAATCAAATCCCTTATGACTGATGAGTAAGAATCAGCTAAATTATGTTCTGAATGTTCTGTTTTAGAACCTTGAGAAGTATAGAGAAATATTTTTAAATTTCAAAGCAAAAAATCTGAATGAAAATGATTTTAGTAACTAAAGTTGGAAACTACTCATGAAAAAATTTAGAAAGTTTTACAGTTATAAAAAACTTTGCTAAAGGTCTAAGATAGACAATTTCACTGCATTTAATAGTGAGTCTCTGAAAAATAAAATACATACTAACTAGGTGAAGTAACTTTGCATATCTCAAGGTAGTATTCAAGATTATTCAATTTTCTAGCTCCTCCTAATGCATTTTAAAAGCATTTCTATCTCCTCCTAATGCGTATAAAAAGCAGAGCCATGACTTTGCCAACAAAGGTCAGTCTAGTCAAAGCTACGGTTTTTCTAGTAGTCATGTATGGATGTGAGAGTTGGAGTATAAAGAAGCTGAGTGCTGAAGAACTGATGCTTTTGAACGGTGGTGATGGAGAAGACTCTTGAGAGTCCCTTGGACTTCAAGGAGACCCAACCAATCAATCCTAAAGGCAATCAGTCCTGAATATTCATGGGAAGGACTGACGCTGAAGCTGGAACTAAAATACTTTGGCCATCTGATGTGAAAAACTGATCCTTTTGGAAAGACCCTGATGCTGGGAAAGATTCAAGGCAAGGGGAGATGACAGAGGATGAGATGGTTGGATGGCATCACCGACTAGATGGACATGAGTTTGAATAAGTTCCAGGAGTTGGTGATGGACAGGGAAGCCTGGCGTGCTGCAGTCCAGGGGGTCGCAAAGAGTTGGATACGACTAAGGGACTGAACTGAACGCATTTTTACACTATGATCCACATGTAATTGCTTTTATTCATGATACTGACATTTCTTCAAATATACCAGCAGGTGGCAGTACCACACATCAAGAGCCAAGCAAACAAATTATTAAAATTTACCTGGAACGATTGACTACTGTCAGGAAAACAAACTTTTCTCAAAAATGAGACAAATATTATTTTAAAAATAATAGCTGTAAATAAATGTCAAAGCTTAACTTTGGACAAACTCAGTATGTTTTGAATTAAACAGATGATTATCTAACTGTGATCTTTTCTGAAGAAAATCTGGAGCCACATCAGAGAGAGAAAAAGAATGCACATCAAATGTCCTTCTAAGACAAACAGGATGAAGGGAGATAGCTGTATAGTTTTCCCGGTGCCTGGAATAACCCTTAAAGTGGCATTTGTTTAATTTAATAGATTCCCAAATGTATTTATTAACCAATAAAAAAAATGATGTTTTTCAGTTCCTCAGTCATGTCTGACTCTTTGTAACCCCATGGACTGCAGCACACCATGCTTCCCTGTCCTTCGCTGTCTCCCTGAGTCTGCTCAAACTCATGTCTGTCAAGTCAGTGATGCCATCCAAACATCTCATCCTTTGTTGACCCCTTCTCCTCCTGCCTTCGATCTTTTCCAGCAGCAAGATCTTTTCCAATGAATTGGCTCTTTGCATCAGGTGGCCAAAGTATTGGAGCTTCAGCTTCAGCATCAGTCCTTCCAATGAATATTCAGGATTGATTTCCTTTAGGATTGACTTGATCTCCTTGCAGTCCAAGGAACTCTCAAGAGTCTTCTCCAATGCCACAGTTCAAACACATCAATTCTTTGGCACTAAGCCTTATTTATGGTTCAATTCTCACATCCATACATGCTGCATGATAAGTCGCTTCGATTGTGTCTGACTGTTTGCGATTCTATGGACTGTAGCCCACCACGCTCCTATGTCCATGAGATTCCCCAGGCAAGAATACTGAAGTGGGTTGCCATTTCCTTTTCCAGGGGATCTTCCTGTTCCAGGGATCAAACCCGCATCTCTTATGTCTCCTGCATTCGCAGACAGGTTGTTTATCACTAGGGCCACCTGGAATGTGTGATTTTGGAGTCTAAGAAAATAAAGTTTGTCACTGTTTCCATTGTTTCTCCATTTATTTGCCATGAAGTATAATAAAAAATTATATTTAATGATAAAAATGAACTCTGAATCAGGAATAAATATCAATTGGCTGTTTCAATTCTCAATAGCGCTTATTTTATTTTTTTATATAAATAATCTTACCACTAAAACCACAGGTTCATGAGGGAGTATACTTTTAAAACAAAGAAAAGTTATGCTGTACCACAAGGTATTTTCAAATTACAGTTCCAAAGCCTGCATTAAACTTGTTTGCTAGCATAAACTTTGCTGAATATGAGGGAGCATGTGAGAAAAACTCTACTGAGTGAATACTGGTTAATATATTCCATAGACCTAAGTGAAGTGAAGTGGTAGTTTCTCAGTCGTGTCCAACTCTTTGTGACACCATGGACTGTAGCTTGCCAGGCTCCTCTGTTTATGGAATTCTCCAGGCAAGAATACTGAAATGGGTTGCCATTTCCTTCTCCAGGGAATCTACCAGACCAGGGATCTAACTCGGGTCTCCTATATTCCAGGCAGATTCTTTACAAGCTGAGCCAACAGGGAAGTTCAGTTCAGTTCATTTCAGTCTCTCAATCATGTCCGACTCTTTGTGACCCCATGAATCCAAGTGCTAAGTACAAATGAAACAAGATGTGTGTTTTTTTGGTTTAATACATCCTGGTCAACACTCTAGAACCACATACTAGGTTAGGCAGAAGAATCTATTCTACCACTTGCTTTGTTTAATATAGTTTTATTGAAAAATAGCTCTGCTTATTTATTTGTGCAAGGTCTGTGGATGTTCTCACACTTAACAGCTGAGCTGAGCAGTTGCAACAGAGATAATATAGCTGGCAAAATCTAAAATATTTATTATCTGACCCTTTAGAGAATTAACCAAACTAGCTCTAAAATACACATTTTATTTATCTTTTCCCCCTCAAATTACATGAAGACATTACATAAACAAAAGTACAACAATAAAGAATATATATGTGTATTTGTGATTTCTTCTTATCAATCATCATACAATTTAATGAAGCCTCAAAACCATTACTCTGTAGTGAATTCCTCTGACTTCCAATAATCACAATTGGATACCATGTGAGGCCCAGGGGATACAGTTACAAGACTCAGTTCCCAAGATCCAAGAGTTTATGATTTTTTTGGGAGAGACATAACACATAAAAGATGAGTAAGTAGGTGTTAGTCACTCAGTTGTGTCTGACTCTTTGTGACCCCATGGACTGTAGTCCACCAGGCTCCTCTGTCCATGGAATTTCCCAGGCAAGAGTCCTGGAGTGGGGTGCCATTCCCTTCTCCACAGGATCTTCCTGATGCAGGGATTGTACCCAGGCTCCCACATTGTGGGCAGATTCTGTACTGTCTGAGCCATGAGAGAAGCCCCTATAAAAGATAACTAAAATACAAACCAACATCAGCTAAATTTCAAAGAGAAGTCGTAGTCAGTAAACACTCTAAGAATTCAGAGAAATGAAAGAATTATTTAAGGTAAGTAAATTTAGAGATTTTTATTATCAATAACTATCTAAGCCACCAGGGAAGCCCCACCCCTGTTGGCTCAGATGGTAAAGAATCTGCCTGCAGTACGAGAGATCTGAGTTCAATCTCTGGTTCAGGAAGATCCCTTGGAGAAAGGAATGGCTACCAACTCCAGTGTTCCTGCCTGGAGAATTCCATGGATAGAGGACCCTGGCAGTCCATGGAGTCGCAGAGTCAGACATGACTGAGTGACTAATATTTATTATCAATAACAATTTTAAAGGTGAAAAATAAACTTGTTCATCACTAATAAGATTCACAGTTTTGGCAAGATAAGGAAAGAAAATTCTAAAGAAAGGAAATAGCTTGAATGATTTTGATATGTGTACATGTATTCGGAACTCACTATAGTTTTATCATTAATATGTTAATATATACTTTAGTTTGGGGGCATTTGTTGGTATTTCAACTTACAATATAAATTCATGTCCAGTTTATAAGGAATAATACATAAAATAAATATATTTTGTAGAAATATAAGGATTGCATTGTGACTATAAAAACCTTTAACTTGTAACTAAATTTCTCCTTTCCCCTTCCAAAATGAATAGCTTTTCAATTCAGTGAAATATAATTTAAATAATATTCATAGAGCTTGTCATACAATTTGCCCCAATTTTTAAATACAGCCATACCTCAGAGATAATTGCTGGTTCAGCTCTAGACCACTGCAATAAAACAAATATTGCTAATAAAGTAAATTGCTTTTTAACTAAATTTCAGTGCAGATAAAACTTATGTTTACCTTATGCTGTAATCTGCTAAATGTGCAATAACATTATGTCTAAAAACACACATATGTTAATTTTAAAATACTTTATTGCTTAAAAATGCTAAGCATCATCTAAATCTTTAGCAAGTCATAATCTTTTTTGCTGGTGGTGGGTCTTCGCTTGATGTTGATGGCTGATGACTGATTAATGATGGCTGGTGAAGGTTGGAAAGGCTGTGGCATATTCTAAGTGGAGTGACTGTGACATCAACTAAGTTTATCTCATATTCTAAGCACTGTGATGCTATTTCCAGTCTTCACAGCATCTTTACCAGGAGTAGATTTCGTCTCAAGAAACCACTTTCTTTCCTAATCTAGAAGAAACAACTCCTTGTCCATTCAAGTTCTATCATGAGGTTGCATCAATTCAGTCACATCACCAAGTTCCATTTCGAATTTTAGTTCTGCGGTTTCCACCACATCTGCAGTTACTTCCTCCACTAAAGTCTTGCATCCTTCAAAGTCATCCATCAGAGTTGGAATCAATTTCTTTCAAACTCCTCTTGATGTTGATATTTTGGCCTCTTCCCATGAATCACAAGTGTTCTTAAAAGCATCTGGAATTGTAAATCCTTTCCAGAAGGTTTTAAATTTACTCTGGCCTAAATTCATCAGATAAATCACTATGTATGGCAGCTATAACCCTAAAAAATACACTTCTTAAATAATAAGATTCAAAAGTCTAAATTACTCCTTGATCTATGGTTGCAGAATGGATGCTTTGCTAGCAGGAATGAAAATGACATTAATCTTGTACATCTCCATCAGAGCTCTTGGGTGACCAGGTGCATTGTCAATGTGCAGTAATATTTGGAAGGGAATCTTCTTTTCTGAGCAATAGGTCTCAAATTTGGGGTTAAAATATTTAGCAGGCTATATTATAAGCAGATGTGCTGTCATTCAGGCTTTGCGGTTTCATTTATAGAGCACAGACAGAGTAGATTTAGCACAATTCTTAAGGGCGCTAGGGTTTTCACAATGATAAGTGAGCATTGGCTTCAACTTTAAGTCACCAGCAGCATTAGCCCCAAACAGGACAGTTAAGCTGTCTTTTGATACTTTGAAATCAGGCACTGACTTCTCTTGAGAGAGCTAGAATGGCATCTTCTTCCAATATAAGGCTGTTTTGTATACACTGAAAATCTGTTTTTTGAAAGTGAAAGTGAAAGCGTTAGTTAGTCACTCAGCTGTGTCCCATTCTTTGCAACCCAATGGGCTGTAGCCCGCCAGGCTCCTCTGTCCATGGGATTCTCCAAGCAAGAATACTGGAGTGGGTTGCTTGCCCTTCTCCAGGGGATACTCCCTACCCAGGGATCCAACCTGGGTTTCCCACATTTCAGGCAGATTCTTTACTGTTGGAGCGTAGCACTAATTATCTTAGCTAGATCTTCTGGATAACATGCTTTAACTTCTACATTAGCGCTTGCTGCTTCACCTTGTACTTTTATGTTGTGGAGATGTCTTCTTTCCTTAAGTCTCCTGGACTAAACTCAGGGAGCTTCAGACTTTTTTCTGCTCCACCTTCACAGTCTTAACAGAAAGAGAATTAAGATCTTCTCTGAATTAAGCTTTGACTTATGGGAAAGTTGAGGCTGGTTTGATCTTCTATCCGAACAACTAAAACTTTCTTCATGTCAGTAAGAAGACTGTTTTGCTTTCTTATCATTCAGGTGATCACTAGAGTAGCACTTCTAATTTCCTTCAAGAACTTTTTCTTTGCATTCATAAATTGGCTAACTCTTTGGTACAAGAGGCCAACTTTTGCTCTATCTTTGCTTTCCACGTCTTCTTTACTAAGCTTAATCATTTCTGGCTTTTGATTGAAAGTGAGGGGGGTGTCACTGTTCCTTTCACTTGATTACCTAGAGGCCATTTTATGGTTTTTAATTGGCTCAATTTTAATATTGTTCTATCTCAGGGAGTAGGGAGGCCCAAGGAGAGGTAGAAAGATGGAGGAATGGCCAGTCGGTAGAGTAGTCAGAACTCACACCACATTTACTGGGTAAGTTCACTGTCTTATATGGGTGGCATGGATCATGACTCCGCAAAACAATTACAGTCAAAATCAAAGGTCACGGATTACAGATCACCATAGCAAATATAATAATAATGGAAAAGCTTGAAATATTTGGGGAATTATCAAAATGTGACAGAGAAAGATGAAGTGAGCAAACGCTGTTGGAAAAATGGTGCTGATGTACTTGCTTGAAGTAAGTGTTGCCAGAAACATTCAACCTGAAAAAAAAAAAAAAAAAAGGCCCTCAGAATCTGCAAAGCACAATAAAGTGAAGGACAAAACCAGGTATTCCTGTACCTAGGCATGTGTGTTAGGTTGCTTCAGTCATGTCAGAATCTTTGTGACCTTATGGGCTGTAACCCACCAGGCTCCTCTGTCCATGGGATTCTCCAGGCAAGAATACTGCAGTGGGTTGCTGTGCCCTCCTCCAGGAAGGCTTCCCAACCCAGGGATCGAACCCCTATCTCTTATATCTCCTGCATTGGCAGGCAGGCTCTTTACCACTAGAGACAACTAGAAAGCTTAACCATATTATATCCTAGCACATCAAAAGAGACAAGGGGCTAGAGAGAACAGTAGTATGTATTTTATTTCCAACTTAATTTCATGTGTTTTAATTTCATGGACCACAATTGTTAAGAACATTCAAAAGTTTGGTAATATGTAAAATGAATTATTGTTAGAGTGAAAGTTATGGCTACAATCTTTGAAAATGTTGTTTTGTTACTCCTGGTTGACAACCTTGGGAGTTCCGCAGGTGGGAACTGGCCCCTATATACGGGAGGCAAGTAGAGACAGAAAACACAGGCAGATCATTTTAGATTTGTAGGTGTCAGGTTTAATAAGCAAGGGAACTGACAGACAAAAGAGGTTTGTTTTGGGCAGATGCCCTTGCCAATCAGAATCTGTATATAAACGTTTATACAGAGGTCTAAATACTGGATTCGGTCACATAAACCATCCAGATGGTTTCAACAACATATTGCTCTTTCATGCCTATGTCCCAAAAGCAACTCCTAGACAGGGAAAGTGGGCAGAAGTTACAGTCCAAAGACAAGGAGCAGGTGAGGAGACTCCAATTCCTCAGGTCACATTCAAGCATCAGAAGGCAGTCAGGTCTTCTTGATGATTTTCTCCAATAGTTACAAGTTCAAAGCAAAAGAAACATGTTAAAAGCAAATTAAATACTGTTTAAGTATGGTGGAGTGGAAGTATGGGCAGTTTTGAATGGTTATGTTTTCCGTATTTTAGAATATATTTCTAGAATTTCCTTAGATAAAATTAAAATTAAGAAATATCTCTTTTTTTTAAAGTTCAGCTCTACTACAGTTTTAGTGTGAATATAGAGAAAAATCTGAACAATATGATTTTGGAGTATAGTAATGATAGTCTTAAATAGGATATTAGAAGGAGGTTTTAATTAAGTACAATAATATCAATTATATGGCATCATAACAAAAAATAATTGTTTGGTGAAATTAGAGACAATCGTTTTTGGTGTTAAAATGTTTTAAAAAATTTTGATGTGCTAAAGAACTAAAATTATTGAACATTATGCAATGTTTTCTAAATGATTCAAGATCATCTATCTTTAACTCGTTACGTACCATATATGCTACCCCAAGTGTGCCCACAGATTTGGTCAATCCATGGGATTTGTCCAGCTGTGAGTACATGGGCATACTGTTTGCTATTCTTTACTTCTATCCTCTGCATGTGACCTTGCAGGGACCTTGAGTCTGTGAAATACAGTGCCCTCTCCCATGCATGTTAGTTTTGACTTGTTTCAGCAAGTGCAGTATGGTTTGTCTTGCCATGCGTGCTACTTCAGTCATATCCGACTCTTTGCAACCCCATGATCTATAGCCCATCAGGCTCCTCTGTCCATGGAATTCTCCAGGCAAGAATACTGGATTGCATGGCCATTCCCTTCTCCAGGTCTTACCAGGTCCTAACAAATATTGTGCACTTCTGCTTGCTTTCTGATGCCCTTATTAGCTCTCCAAAGAAGCATATGCCTTGGATACCTGCTGGTCCTAGAATGAGACCCATGGAGAACATGGGAACCCCCTCCACAGCCCAGCTGACCCACACCCTGAATCAGAGCTTCCCTGGTGGCCCCATGGGTCTGTGAGCAACAAGAATAAACATAATTTTATTATTATTACATATTATTTTTATTATAATGCATAATCTGTTGCTGCCCACTGAATTTCAGTGATAGCTCTCTAATACATGAAGATATTCTGCATGAGCCAAAAACTTTATTTTTATTGACCTTAGCATATATTGATCTATAGATTATGAAAAAATCATGATGCCTGCCATTGAAATTTGGTAGTGGTAAGTCACTTAGATTTTATATATAAATAATGTAAAGTGGAACTGTTAGTGGGGAAAGTCCTGAGTATTTTTCTAGATAAAGAATTAGCTTTGCCTACTCTGCTAGTCAGCCTTACTGCTGTAAGGAAATTTATAGACTGACTGACTTAGATAACATACATACATTTACTTCTCACAATTTGGGGGCTAGGAAGTCCAAGATCAAGGTGTCAATAGATTTGGTTTCTGTGACAGTACTTTTCCTGACTTGAAGACAAATGCCTTTTCTCTGTCTTTACATGGAAGAGAAAACAAGCTCTGGTCTTCTTTTTTTCTTCTTATTATAAAGATACTAATCCATCGTGGAAGCTCCATCCTCTTTACCTCATCTAAACCTGATTACCTCCCAAAGACCTCACCTCTAAACACCACCATAATGGGAGTTAGAACCTCAACATGTGAATTCTGGGGAACACAAATATGGTCTATAAAATCTATATCTTGATTAGATGGTTCCAGGGAGCATCCACTATCACTAAAAAATTCTGCTAATTTGATAAGGTTTGGAATTTCTTTAAGGGAACACAGTAATACTTTGATTTCACAATTATAAATAAGGTTGAAATTGAATAGAATTATAGAAAAAGATTCTTTTTTGGTAGATTATTTCCAAAAATGGGCAGCAGAAATAACTTCCACTCCTGCACACGTATGCTGTTCTTCTCATCATGAAATAGAGTTAATATCCCCTTTCTTTAATATATGTTGCCATGCGACTTGTTTTGACCCAAAGAATGTGGCAAAGTGACCCTATTGCAGTCTGGGACAAGCGAATAGTAGACCTGATAGCTTTCACTTTTGCTGTTTGGAAAGCTGAGCCCCATGTTAGAAGCTGAATCTGTTGGGAAGAAAAGACCAGTTAAACACAAGCAGTTTCATCCACCCACCCCAGCTGAGGTACCAGACATGTAACTGCTGCTGCTGCTGCTAAGTCGCTTCAGTCGCGTCCGACTCTGTGCAACCCCATAGACGGCAGCGCACCAGGCTCCCCCGTCCCTGGGATTCTCCAAGCAAGAACACTGGAGTGGGTTGCCATTTCCTTCTCCAATGCATAAAACTGAAAAGTGCAAATGAAGTCGCTCAGTCGTGTCTGACTCTTCCTGACCCCATGGACTGCAGCTCACCAGGCTCCTCCATCCATGGGATTTTCCAGGCAAGAGTACTGGAGTGGGGTGCCATTGCCTTCCTCGAGACATGTAACTGAGACCACCTTTACTATCCCCTTACAGCCCAATTCTCAGTGGAAGGCAGATACATAAGTTACCTCAGCTGATACTTTCTAGACCTGAAGAACCATCCAGTTGAACCCAGACAGTCCAAAAAATCATGAAAACAATATATCATTTTTGTTCTATGCCAGTACGTTTTCCAAAACAATTGAAACTATTTAAACTGTAGTGTCAGAACATTTCTCAGAATTTGAACAGGAAAGAATACAATGGAGGCAGGGAAAGGGCCCCAAATTCTAGGCCTAGGGTATTTGAAGTATAAGTTCACTTCCTTCATAATTTGTCTTGCTATTCTGTGGAATTTTCCTAAGAAGAGAGACTAGGCTGAACCACATGAGCCTTTAAGCTTCTAAGCCTTGCATTATACAATTCAAATGTTTCCAACCCCTGTGTTCTGTGAGAGTATATATACTTAGTGTCATATATTCAAATTGCCAAGTCATAAGAAAGCCACAAAAGAAAGAGAACCTGACTTTCTTTAACTTGATCACCATCCTACATGAAATAGCTTTAGATTAACGTCCAGCTGGATTTGTACAGGAACTACCTTGGATAATAGGGCCTCAGTTTTTTTCAAAGCTCTCATCTTGGTACAGGTTTTTCTTGTAGAATAACTTCTCCTTTATGTGAGGAGATAAGCATCTATGAATTGATAAGTAGCTCTCAACATAGACTTGGCATGCCTTTATTCTCATTAAGATTCTGAGAATATATGTAATCAGCAATTCTCTTTATGGTTACTAGGACTATAACTCCGTGAGTTAATCACAGATCAGTTCAGTTCAGTCACTCTGTTGTGTCCGACTCTTTGCAACCTCATGGACTGCAGCACACCAGGCTTCCCTGTCCATCACCAACTCCTGGAGCTTGCTCAAACTCATGCCCATCTGGTAGGTGATGCACAAGAAATAGAGCAAATGAGACAATACTTTCAAAAGGATAAATCAAGTATGTAGAGTTGGCACACCTTTAAATTTTAATTTTTGAGAAAAATGTATACTTCTAGCTTACTAAAACCAAGTCAACATATTTTCTCATAGCAAATAGGGATCCTGGGAATTTGCACATGTTTAAGGAAGTTCTAAATTTATTGCCCACCATTTGTAGGAGAAATTAAAATCTGAAATATAAAAGGACATCTTTGCTATACTTGTACATATAGCCGTTTTAAAAGATATTTCCCATATTTTGCTGTACTTTTCCTCCATATGTTGCCTGAAACTAATGCAACATTGTAAATCAACTATACTACAGTAATAAAAAAAAGAACATTTTTGTATTCTTTTTTTTTTTTTTGCAAACATTCAGAGTTGAAAAAGTCTACACTTTCTCCATAAAAACACAAATTGATGATGGGAAGAATGTTTCTTGCTTACTTGAGCATTTTAACAATGCCTTAAAAGATTCAGCAATGATCTAAAAAATGGCAATGATACAGCAAACACACCTTTTAAAAGCTGAAAGGAATGCATTGTACATTAAGAATGCTAAGCCACTATTTACTTCACCATGATAGCACTGGTAAAGAGGAAGCTAATGCAGTGAGGTTCACAGAGTGTTTAATCATATTTTATAGTGTGCACAATGGAAGCCACTGGAACTTGATTGCACTTATGCTTTTAAAAAGGTCATTCTGAAAACAGCATAGAGAATGGGTCAGAGACTAGTGTAAGTGGAAAGAGGCCCTCTGCAATGGCCCAAAGTTAGAACTCAGGCTGTAGGGATGGGGAAAAGGAGACAAACAACTTCAGTCTGGAATCCTTTTTCCTACTTTTGCTTCTCATGCAAGGGCTCAAATGTCACTTTATCAGAAAGGTTCATCCTGACCACCGTATTAAATAGCTTAACTAGCACTCTCTTCTCCCTTTATACCATGCCTATTTACTTCTTATTTTTTTTACAATTCCTATTTTTTTCTGTATATCTGTTCATTTTCTGTCTCCTTTTATTACGGTATAAGCTACTTGAGACCATGACCTCAGGTCACCATAGCATCTTGGCTCCTAGATTTCCAAGCATCTTGCTCCTCCAATTATAGTCTGTGTACCAGACTCTTTGGCATCTTTTGGGGACTTATTAAAAATGCAGAATTCCTCAGAACTACCTCAGTTATTAGCCAAACAAGATCTCAGTGATTTGTATACACATTAAAGAATGTGAAGTACTGGCCTAGAAACTTCAGGTTCTGAATAAATGGTGGAGGACAGCATGTACTTCTGGGTTTCTTATTGTTGTTCAGTCACTCAGTCATGTCCAACTCTTTGGGACTACATGGACTGCAGCAGATTTCCCTAGCCTTCACTATCTCCCAGAGTTTGCTTAAACTCATGTCCATTGAATTGGTGACGTCATCCAACCATCTCATCCTCTGTCATCCCCTTCTCCTCCTGCCTTCAATCTTTCCCAGTATCAGGGTCTTTTCAAATGAGTTGGCTCTTAGCATCAGGTGGCCAAAATATTGGAAATTCAGCTTTAGCATCAGTCCTTCCAATGACTATTCAGGGATGATTTTCTCTAGGATTGACTGGTTTGATCTCCTTCCTATCAAAGGGACTCTCAAGAGTCTTCTCCAACACCTCAGATCAGAAGCATCAATTCTTTGGTGCCTTTCTTACAACCCAAACTCACATCCATATATGACTACTGGAAAAACCATAGCTTTTATTAGATGGACATTTGTTGGCAAAGTGAGGTCTCTGCTTTTTAATATGCTGTCTAGGTTGGTCATAGTTTTTCTTCCAAGGAGTAAGCATCTGTTAGTTTCATAGCTGCAATCACCATCTTCAGTGATTTTGGAGCCCAAGAAAATAAAGTCTGTTACAGTTTACATTGTTTCCCCATCTATTTGCTATGAACTGATGGGACCGGATGCCATGATCTTAGTTTTCTGAACGCTGAGTTTTAAGCCAACTTTTTCACTCTCCTCCTTCACTTTCATCAAGAGGCTCTTTAGTTCTTTACTTTCTGCCATAAGGATGGTGTCATCTGCAGACCTGAGGTTATCGATATTGTTCCTGGCAATCTTCATTCCAGCTTGTGCTTCATTCAGCCCGGGATTTCACATAATGTACTCTGATTATACGTTAAATAAGCAAGGTGGCAATATACAGCCTTGACAAACTTCTTTCTCAGTTTGGAACCAGTCTGCTGTTTCATGTCAGGTTCTAACTGTTGCATCTTGACCTGCATACAGATTTCTCAGGAGGCAGGTCACGTAGTCTGGTATTCCCATCTCTTGAAGAATTTTCCAGTTTGTTGTGATCCAGACAGACAAAGGCTTTAGCATAGTCAATGAAGCAGTAGATGTTTTTTCTGGAACTCTTTTGCTTTTTCTACGATCCAATTGACCTTGACAATTTGATCTCTTGTTCCTCTAACTCTGCCTTTTCTAAATCCAGCTTGAACATCTGGAAGTTCTCAATTCATGTACTGCTGAAGCCTAAGTTAGAGAATTTTGAGCATCACTTTGCTAACATGTGAGATATGTATAATTGTGTGGTAGTCTGAACTTTTTTTTTTTTTTTTGCATTGCCTTTCTTAGGGTTTGGAATGAAAACTGATCTTTTCCAGTCCTGTGACCACTGCTGAGTTTTCCAAATTTGCTGGCATATTGAGTGTAACACTTTCACAGCATCATCTTTTAAGATTTGAAATAACTCAACTGGGATTTCATCACCTCCACTAGCTTTGTTCTTGGTAATGCTTCCAAAGTCCTACCTGACTTCAGACTCCAGGATGTCAGGCTCTAGGTGAGGAATCACACCATCGTGGTTATCTGGGTCATGAAGATCTTTTTTGTATCATTCTTCTGGGTTCTGAATTAAGTAGTTAGGAAGGTGGTGAAGCCACTCAGTGAGATAGGGAATACTAGGCATAAGCAAAGTTGTGAGTGGAAAGATGAAAATTCAACTTTGAATATTTGGAATTTGATTCTCTTAAGAACAGCCACTAGGTAATTGAATATAGAATTCAAAAGAGAGATCAAGATTATTCAGATTTTCTATAGGTATAGAGTAGAAAAATTCTGAGACACACTTTGCATGTCTCCCAACATACACTTGCATCATGGGCATACAGAAATAAATAGGAGCAGTCATGAAAAACTATTTAAATGTTGAACTAATAGGAAAGTGGTTTCATCTGTAAATCCCATGGACTTAACTTTGCACGTCATGATTTGGAAGGAGAGAAAACTTCTGCTACTTATTACTCAAAATCTTGAATCATTGTAATTTACTGTTTATACTATTTAGTCAATATCAACTGATACTAATTAAATTTGTGGTCATCACTGACTGCTTGATCCTAAGATTTAGAGACAGTTCTGCTCAAGGTTGTTATTCCAAAACTCATGCCTTAGCTATGTATGCATTATACTCTTGGCATGTAATCATGATAAATATTTAGGGGGCAATTCTTTCAGCTTCACTGAAGCATTTAACTTAATTGATTACACTCAACTTTTACAGATAATGAGGACTCCCTGGTTGTAAATTGCTCAGAGGACTATTCTCAATGGATGATGATATAATTGAACAATAATTTTTGTTTCAAATGAGAAATGTACACAAACAATAGGAGGCTTCCACTTACTTTTTGACAAAATAATTTAGGAAAAGTACAGAACATCATATCAAAAAGCAGCAGGTGTAAGAGAGGATGCTTATCATTGTGAGGTCAGTTTTTACTTTAACTACTAAATCAGCAAACTAAAAAAAAAGGCAATGCTGGCTATAATGAAGACAGTCTGGTGTGTTAATTAATCTCTGTGAATACATTATGGAGTTCAGCTTGCTAGTGTGTCTCAAATGGTGCACTTTTTTTTTTCTAATTTTGCTTCATCTCTTCAAGAAAATTTGAGATACCAAGGGAACATTTCATGCAAAGATGGGCACAATAAAGGACAGAAATTGTACGGACCTAAAAGAAGCAGAATATACTAAGAAAAGGTAGCAAGAATAACCAGAAGAACTATACAAAAAAGATCTTCATGACCCAGATAACCATAATAGTGTGATCACTCACCTAGTGCTAGACATCCTGGAAAGCAGAGTCAAGAGGGCCTTAGGAAGCATCACTACAAACAATGCTAGTGGAGGTGATGGAATTCCAGTTCAGTCATTTGAAATCCTAAAAAATGATGACTTGAAAGTGCTGCACTCAATATGCCAGCAAATTTGGAAAACTCAGCAGTGGCCACAGGACTGGAAAAGGTCAGTTTTCATTCCAATTCCAAAGCAAGGCAGTACCAAAGAATGTTCAAACTAATGCGCAATTGCACTCATCTAACAGCTAGCAAAGTAGTGCTCAAAATTCTCCAAGCCAGGCTTCCACAGTAGTTGAACCGTGAACTTCCAAATGTTCAAGCTGAATTTAGAAAAGGCAGAGGAACCAGAAATCAAAATGCAAACATCTGTTGGACCATCGAAAAAGCAAGCGAGTTCCAGAAAAACATCTACTTCTGCTTTATTGACTACATCAAAGCCTTTGACTGTGTGGATCACAACAAATTGTGTGCAAATTCTTGAAGAGATGGGAATACCAGACCACCTGACCTGCCCTCTGAGAAATCTGTATGTGGGTCAAGAAGCAACAGTTAGAACTGGACATGGAACAACACACCGATTCCAAATTGGGAAAGGAGTACGTCAAGACTGTATATTGTCACCCTGCTTATTTAACTTATATGCAGAGTACATCATGAGAAATGCTAGACTGGATGAAGCACAAGCTGGAATCAAGATTGCCAGGAGAAATATCAATAACCTCAGATATGCAGATGACACCCCACTTACAGCAGAAAGTGAAGAAGAACCTAAAGAGCCTCTTGATGAAAGTGAAAGAGGAGAGTGAAATAGTTGGCTTAAAACTCAACATTCAGAAAACAAAGATCATGGCATCTGGTCCCGTCACTTCGTGGCAAATAGATGGGGAAGCAATGGAAATAGTGACAGGCTTTATATTCTTGGGCTCCAAAATTACTGCAGATGGTGACTACAGCCATGAAGTTAAAAGATGCTTGCTCCTTGGAAGAAAAGCTATGACCAATCTAACTGCTAAGTCGCTTTAGTCGTGTCCGACTCTGTTCGATCCCATAGACAGCAGCCCACCAGGCTCCGCTGTCCCTGGGATTCTCCAGGCAAGAACACTGGAGTGGGTATGACCAATCTAGACAGCATATTAAAAAGCAGAGACATTACTGTGTCAACAAAGGTCCGTCTAGTCAAGGCTGTGGTTTTTCCAGTAGTCATGTATGGATGTGTGATTTGGACTATAAAGAAAGCTGAGCTCTTAAGAACTGACGCTTTTGTCGGAACTCTGCACCATGACCTGTCCATCTTGGGTGGCTTACATGGCATGGCTAATTGTTTCTTTGAATTAGACAAGGCTGTGGTCCATGTGACCAATCTGATTAGCTTTCTGTGATTGTAGTTTTCATTCTGTGTGCCCTCTGATGGATAAAGATAAGAGGCTTGTGGAAGTTTTACTGTTTAGCAGGTGAATAAAAATGAGTGAGGAATTTCTAACTTTGTTAAATGATGTTTCAATAATAAAATTTATAATACTATTTCCTTACAGCTGTTGATTAGCTATTATTAGACTATGTAGTCACCTTTTTAACATTAAGTATTCATCAAGTGACCTATGGTTTATAATAAGGAGAAAATGACTTAAATTACAAGAGATTTGCACTTGGTGCCATTAGAAGGTTCATAAAAGTGCAATTTGCTTTAAATTTAAGCATTAGCATTTTCTAATCTTGAGCACTTTGATTACCTCCTCTAAGAGCATTAACATATAATAGTTAATGCAAAAAGGTAAGCCCTTTTGTTCCTTGATTTCCATTTTTTGAACCTGAGTAATTATCTGAATCAAAACGTATGAAACAAAAAGACAGAATTTGCCCTCAAAGACTGCTTAAAATGTTTATCCGTTAACAAGTCAAAGATCCCCAAAGAGCCCCCATTCTGTTGTAGCCACACATTCCAGGAAACAAACTCACTCAGAAGGACAATGCAGATAGTGGAGTACAATTTATTACACTGGTGGGCCCAAGGCAGAGTCTCCCCTTAGCCAAGGACCCTGACCAGCATTTGTGAAAATCTTTTATACCCAATGTGCACATGTCTGAACCCACCACCCCAAATTCCTTGAGACACATAAACCAAGGAAAATACAATCTCAATAACCCCATCATTCACGTGCTATGTGCTCATGTGCTCAAACAGTCAAACAGTTAGCCAATAATCAATAAACCCGAGGTTACACTCTGATAGATACAGAAAAATGTATGGCCTGTCTGGAGGAAGGCGTGATTAGCGTATGTTTTCTTTTAGGCAATGAATAATCTAGATATGATCTTCAAGGTTCCCCTGTCTGGAGGGGGTCTTATCCTTCTGTTGTTGTTTTCATAGGCACTAAACACAGAGTTCCGAGTCCATTGGAAACGTGGCCAAGCATGATCAGCGTGAACAGGCCTAAGGTGGAGTCCAGGCCCTATGAATTCCTTCTTCAATTCTACAGATCAGGGGTGGGAGGACCAGTTATAAATGATAAACACAAGTAATAAGCAAGAAGGTAAATTTAAAGCTAATAATTGCCAAGAGATGAAAAAAACAGAAAGGTTCAGGGATTGAGTTTGTGAGGGATCAAAGCTGTGAAGGTATGAGAGTGTTGACTTGAAACAGACTGACAGATATTTCTCCAGCAAAGATGGATGCATTCAAAATCTGTGTGTGTGTGTGTGTGTGTGGTGTGTGTGTGTGTGTTAGTTGCTCAGTCGTGTCTGACTCTTTGTGACCCCATGAACTGCAACCCAACCGGCTTTTCTATCCACAGGATTCTCCAAGCAAAACACTGGAGTGGGAAGTCATCCTCTGTTCCAGGGGATCTTCCCAATTCAGGGACGGAATCCAGATCTCTTGCAATGCGGGTGGACTCTAATCATCTGAGCCACCAGGGAAGCCCCATTCAAAATCAGCAGAGAATTGCAAATCAGAGTTTGCAAATCCTCTCCTCACAAAGGAAGAAGACTTCTCTAAAGGGGAAAGGGAAGTTGGGAGGGCTGTAACACACAAAGAGGCTGTGACTTTTCACTGACTGAGTCCAAGGAGCCTTTCTTTCTGTTGGGCTCTGCTATGGATACAGGACGTGTGATTTCTGTGTATTAATTTTTTCCAACACTTTGGGGTGTAGGGCAGAGGGGGAAGGGCATTGTTGTGATTTTCATGAAAGCAGTCAGTATCTGTCTTTTAGAAATGCAATCTGAACAACGACTTGAAGAAACCTAGGGAAGTAGCATTTCACACAGACAGAAAAGTTAAAGCAAATATGCCTTAAGGCAGGTGGTACCTGGTTTCATGAAAGACTGCCAAAGAAAGGGAAAATAGCAGAAAGGAGCTCAGAGAGGGGTTGTGTGGGCGGCAGAGTGGGTGAGTGCCATGAATACTTACATCTTCTTGGTCTTGTCGCTCTGTAGCTCTGGCCATTGCTGCTTCGGCTGAGCAAGTAGGGCCTGTATCACTGTGTACCTAGAGCTACCTGGTGGGAGGACACTTGTAGGTTCTGCTTTGCTCTGTTGGCTCCTGAACACACCTTGAAGTGCCAAGGTATCACCCCCTGGAGCAGCCCATGAGTAATGGGCTGTGACCGCTGATGAGTAAATCTTCCCCCATCACATGCAGGCACAGAGGACCTGTGACCTCAAAGGAGCCTGGCAGGATGCAGCTGCCGTTGCCCACGGAGAAAACGACCTTCATAATATGCCCTTGGTCTTGCTTCTCCATTTTGCTGTCTCTAGTTCTCTCGCTCTGCTTCTCTGGAATCACTTCCCCAAGTAAACTTCTGGCTTGTAAGCATTTTTTCAGGCTTTGCTTTTGGGGAAAATAGAAGTGAAGACAGAGCTGAGTGGCCAGGTCATGTAGGACCATGTGAGTGATTTAAGATTTGTAAGACTCTGACCATCTTCCAGTGTGGGGCTTTGGACCATGGAAGTGCGATGATCTGACTGAACAAAGTACAAATTGAAGAAAAAGAGAAAGAGAGGTGACTGCAGGTCAACCAGTGACTGTAGACAGCTATTTGCCCCCACATACAAGAACACAAACAATCTCTCGTCCTTATTATCTGAGGAAATTTTGAACTAAGATTCAGAGCAGCCCTGCTTAAAGTCTCTTTGGCCCTGTGGAGAAAAAGAAACTGTTCCAATTTTTCCCAGATTGGTACCAGCCAAGTGAAAAATGTCCTAAGTAGGCTCTTGAGAATTTGTAAAATGGATGAAGAAGGAAGCAGATTGTAAATGAGACCACTTAATTTTAATTCTCTCAACCTCTGGATGTTACTACTGGTCATAAAAACAGAAAGCATTTTCAATATACAAAGTATGCAAATAATTTTTAAAAATCCCTATGTTAATAATACAGTTTGTTTCTTATTTAATGTTTCTGTAATAGTTTTTTTTTTTAATGACTATTTTCCTTTAGTCTTTAAGAATCTCTTACTAGAACTACCCCCCAAAATCTGAATTGTCTTTTTTGTAGAAATACATGAAATTTTGATGCTCCTTATATTCAGTTCAATTCAGTTCAGTCGCTCAGGCATGTCCGACTCTTTGCAACCCCATGAATTGCAGCATACCAGGCCTCCCTGTCCATCACCAACTCCCGGAGTTCACTCAAACTCACCTCCATCGAGTCAGTGATGCCATCCAGTCATCTCATCCTCTGCTGTCCCCTTCTCCTCCTGCCCCCAATCCCTCCCAGCATCAGAGCCTTTTCCAATGAGTCAACACTTTGCATGAGGTGGTCAAAGTACTGGAGTTTCAGCTTTAACATCATTCCTTCCAAAGAACACCCAGGACTGATCTCCTTTAGAATGGACTGGTTGGATCTCCTTGCAGTCCATGGGACTCTCAAGAGTCTTCTCCAACACCCCTTCAAATAGTCTATTGATATATTATATTCTACTTCTACATGGTTTTTTTTTTCCCCAATATAATGATAATAGTTGGAGACGTTGGTTTTTGACACATTAAAACAAAACACGCTACCATATGTCAGAGACTATTTTAAGTGAACCTCTTTTGGGATACCAACAATTGCTTGGATGCTAAATGCTTCCTTTTTCTCTCCTAATGGACAATTTGATCATTCAGGGTATTTCATTTAACTTTGTATGTCAAATGTTAAATTTATCTATAAAGTCAATTTTTATATAACTTGGATTACAATCTTGTGCATCTTACTTTAATCAAATTTTGTGTCAAGAGCCATGGAGGGGTTTTACTATGCTTGGAAACTAACAACTGAACCTGAAGTTTCACGGTCACTGGCAGAAGGCACAGCCACTGGGGTTGGAGACAGAGGGCTTTTTCACTCAAGGTACAGGAAGCAGGATAAGCCTTATGTTTGCATCAATGCTTCTTCCCTTTGTCCCCACCAAGTCCACAGGGGTGAGGTACAGGTGATTACAGGTGGGTTCTGAGCATGCAGTGAGTCTGTCTCACAACTGGAGAATCCAGAGTTGGGGAAACCTCAGTCTTTCATAAGGAGACAGCAAGCAAATTATCTCAATCTTTGCACCAGAAGAGAGACATTATTTTTATTATATAGACAGTGAATAAATCTGTCTTCTGCTTCAGAGAGAGACATTATTTCTGCCTTCTAAGGCTGTTCACTATACAAATATCCTTGGAAGAATAGTCTGGTACAAAAAGTTGCCTATGCCCCTGCTTACAGAATGTTAAGAAATGTGAGTGGCATAACATTGTGTTATATTTGGTTTTGTAATTGAACTGATCCTTGCTTATGACAAAAAAAAAAAAAAACCATAGAAAAGTATGTAAAATAAACAAAACTTGTTCACAAATATGAGATCATGGGATTCTATGTGTGTGCATGTGGGTGTGTGTGGGTGACGTTAAAGAATAAAAATGTTTTATCTCACTTCTAAAGTCCAGAAGCCCCAAATCAAGGTGTCAACAGAGCCATGTTGCCCCTGAAAATGTAGGGAAGAAACCCTTCCCTCTTCTAGCTTCTGGTAGTGGCCATCAATCCTTAGTTCCCAGCTACGTCACTCTCATCTCTGCCTCATTGTCTATAGCATTCTGCTTGTCTCTGTGTTTAAATTTCTCTCTTCTTATAGGATTTCAGTCATATTAGATTAAGGTCCACCCTAATCAGTATTACCTTATCTTAACTTAATTACATTTGCAAAGACCCTATTTTAAAATAAGGTCATGTTAACAGAAATATGTAACTTGACATTTGCAACTAGTTCTGTATTTCAAGTTTTTTATATTAGGACATAAAGATATTCCACAATATTTTATACACATATTGAAAACCATTACACAGACTTATAATTTATTAAATGACTCCCTGATCAGTGAATAGTTAATTCTTAAAAGTTTTACCTACTACAAATAATGCTGTACCAAACTCCCTTGTACTTTTTTTTAATCTTTCTAGAGTGTAGATCCAACCAGTCTATTCTAAAGGAGATCAGTCTTGGGTGTTCATTGGAGGGACTGATGCTGAAGCTGAAACTCCAGTACTTTGGCCACCTGATGGGAAGAGCTGACTCATTTGAAAAGACCCTGATGCTGGGAAAGATGAGGGCAAGAGGAGAAGGGGACAACAGAGGATGAGATGGTTGGATGGCATCACTGACTCAATGGACATGAGTTTGCGTAAACTCTGGCAGTTGATGATGGACAGGAAGGCCTGGTGTGCTCCAGTCCACGGGGTCGCAAAGAGTCGGACATGCCTGAGCGACTGAACTGAACTGAACTGAGTGTAGATATAGGATTCAAAGGAAGGATGATGTATGTTTTCCTACTGAGTCAAAGTGTTTGCGGGATTTTAATTTGAGGGCTATGAAATGGATCTACTAAAAATTGCATGAATTTTTCTGTTTCCTTACAACCTTGTCATTTTTGGGTGCTATCAAAGTAATAGCTATCAAAATAATGTTCCTCCAAAGCCATCCACATTCGAATCCCCAGAATCTGAGAATATATTATCTTACTTATAAGAGGGACTTATGAAGGACTGCAGGTGTGATCCAGTTAAAGATTACAAGATGGGAGACTGTCCTGGACTACTTAAGTAGGTGCCATGCAAACACAAGGGTCTTTATAAGTGAAAGGAGAAGAGAAGGAGAATTGAGGGGGAAGAGTTTGTATTGATGTAGATGCTGGCTGGGGCCATGGGTTGAAGAATGTGGGCGGCCTTTAGAAGCTGAAAAAGGCCAAGAAACAAATTCTTCCCTAGAGTCTCCAAAAAGGACACAATCCTGCCAAGTTTTGAACTTTGGCTCAATGAAACTCATTTCAGACCTCTAACCTCCAGAAGAGTAACATAATAAATAAACAAATAAATGTGTGTTGTTTTAAGCTACTCAGTTTGTGACAATGTGCTACAACAGCAATAGAAAACTAATACATTCAGATCATTCAATATTTGCCACTATGACAAGTAAATGGCAGAATCTCATTTTTAAATTTTTCATTATTTAAATATGACTGACACTGACTTCCTTTAGTGTCCTGTGTATTTTTCAGTTAGTCTTTTCATATTCTACTAAAAATACTCTTTGGGGGAACCTCTGTGGTGATCCAATGTTGAAGACTTTGCCTTCTGGTGCAGGCAGTATGGGTTTGATCCCTGGTCTGGGAGTAAATTCCTACATGCCTTGTGGCCAAAAAACCAAAACATGGAACAGAAGCAATAGTGTGACAAGTTCAATAAAAATTTTAAAATGGTGCATATAAGAAAAAAAAAAAAACCTTTTTGTATTTAGGAAATTATTTCTCTTTCACAAATGCTGGAAACATTTTTGCCATTCTGATTTTTGTGTGAATTGTAATTACATTCCTGACAGGCCTGTATTTTTTGTTTTGTTGTTTGTTTGTTTGTTTTTTTCCTGGCAGAAATTTGTATAGTTATATGTATTTTTTTGTATAGAAAGGAACACAGGTCTCCCACATTGTAGGCAGATTCTTTACCAGCTGAGCCACAAGGGAAGCCCAAGAATACTGGAATGAGTACCCTATCCCTTCAGCAAATTTCCTGACCCAGAGATCTAACCTGGGGTCTCCTGCATTGCAGGCAGATTCTTTACGAACTGAGCTATCAGGGAAGCCATACTTGCTATGAAGTAACAGAAAATTGTGTGTCCTAAAATGTGGTTTTTGTTTGTTTTTAGTAATAAGAAAACAAAATGTTTATGCTACAGTTAAATTAACATTATAGGATTTAAACCTTAAATATCACTTATATTCATAAAGTGACCACAAAAAATAAATTTGGAAAAATATAGATAAAACAGTGACTTGTACAGTAAGGAGGCTGGGGGTTCTCGTTATCTCTGGAGAGTTAATTGGATCTCCCACACCCCGTTATTTGAAATCTATTAACTACAGCTGCTTTTGAAGATCTAGGTTTTAGATGTACCTGTTGGTAGACTCCTGACCCAAACTAAGTCAAGTAATTCCTCTGTCCTTGGGAATTTGAAACCAGAATTCATGATAAAATTAACACTGGTTCAGTTATTTTTTTAACTACATACATACGTGCTCACTCAGTCATGTCCGACTCTGCAGCCCCATGGACCGTAGCCCACCAGGCTCCTCTATCCATGGAATTTTCCAGGTGTAGCTACTTCCTTTTCTGGGGATCTTCCCAATCCAATGATTGAAACTTTGTCTCTTGTGTCTCCAGCATTGGCAGGCAGATTATTTATCACTCTTGCCACCTGGAATTGTATACCAAAGCAGCAAAGCCAAATTTAGAGAAAGGAGATAAGGCTGACCAAAAGAAAGGGGAAATCAGACCCCTATAGCTCCTGATTCTTCCCTTTTAAGTGTCATCTGTCTTTTCTTGTTCTGGTTTCATGATAGCCCCTGTATATGTGCACAGTGTCCCTCATGGCTTTAGCTTGTTTGAGTGGGTTTATGTTTTTTTTAACAACCAAACAAATCACAAAAATTATGAATAATTTAAATTTTCTTTTGTGTACTTTTTGGAGTTATCCAAAATTTTTATATTAAAAATATAGAATTTTTTAATCAGGCAAAAGATTTATTTAAAAGTCTGTACAGAAATATTCAATTAAAAAACTTTAAAAAATCAAACAGTTTTAGCTAGATGGTCAAAGGGAAAATAGATTTATACATATTTATGTTGCATCTAAGTCCCAAAAGATCTGAGATGATGAGAGTAAAATACATATACTGTAGGCAAAGTTCATGTAAAAAAAAAAATTAAGCCAAGAGAAGAGCTCGTAGATATTATGCCAGGAAACTGGGAAAAGAAAACCATAGCAACTGAACATAAAATTTGATTGAGAGTTTCGTAGCTGTCAATGGGGAGAGAAAGCACAATGGGTAATTTTCTAACTATTTTCTAATTAAAGGAAGCATTCAGTTTTTTAGACTATACAAGTTTTCCCATTTTTTTTAGTCTGAATAGAGCTTCTGTAATATATGACATTATAAAATAATAGAAGTAGAACATTAGAAAATTTTAAAACTGTGTCGTCTAAGACTTTAATTTTGCCCCTAGAAATTTGTGTCTTAGCAAGGTAAAACAATATGCTTTGGGTCAGATAGAAATGAGAGTATTCTGGTAGATGATGCAGAAATATTTTCTTAGATGATTGCCTCTTTACATTGCATTATTTAAATTACCATTTATTGAAGTCATTTGTAGGGCAATACAAGTGAATAATATTGGTGGATAGCTTTGCAGTTATATGTATATATAGGAAGCTTAGAAAATCAAAGAGATGGCTACTTTATGCATTTTGTTTTATCTAGCTCAGAAGTAAACTTGGCTCCTTATCAAATAAGACAGTTAATCTCTCAATGACTATCTGGAGTTCAAACATTCTGTGTTCTTGATTAAAGTGGGAGTCAAGTACTGTAAATCACAGGTGTGCAGGTGGCAAGGTAACATGCATATGATAAAAAAAAATTGGAAAACTGTTTGCATTCTTGCTCAAGCAGAGGGTACTTCCACTGATCAATCTGGGTCAAAATGGTGTATATATTAAGAGAAAAAGATAACACTGCAGAGAGCGTGGACTTTGAAAGTGAATCCATAGTGCTCAGCATTAGAACTAAAATCCATTGAGGTGAACCCATAAGAAATGTTTTTAGTTTGTTTATAAGATATAAAATCCAAAGTTGGTGGAAAATAAAATAAGTGCAGTTTTTTAAAAAAGGGCATATATTGATCTGAAGCTTATCAAGTTTCACAGACAGTTTTTCTTTTCTCTTTAGTAAGACTTTACGCTTCATCTAAGTGGTTTATAGGTCTGAGTTTTCAAGGGAGCTGAGGGAAAGCAACAGTTTTATTTTGTTTCACAGACATTACCTTCTTATTACTGCCAAAAAGCAAGGTCATAGAGGTGACTTGGCCAAAGGCCCAGTGTAATCAAAGCCACTGCAGGTAAAGTGAAACGTTTAATTATAACCTTCATTTTCCAAATGCCTTCTTCACTAAATGGTTGATTAAACATGGACACAGGCTGCCAGGGGCGACTGTGGTCTCTGTGCAGATAGATGAAGGAAATTAAAGAAACAAAACTGTTCATGTAATTCTTAGCTGAATGAGAATCATTCTTGAGCAAACATGTGTAAAAATGAAGGATAAATGTGAAAAAAGTGGAGGACAGAGACTAACAGGTAAACCAAGGGTGGGCATGGCTTTTTTGGATAATATTACATTAATGGTAATACAAGGTAAGAAGAAATAAGATTGGATTTTAATATGCAGGTACTATGCCAAAGCCATTGCTGCAAAAATCAATAAAGTGTGGATGATATTAAAATTCATATAAAAAGAGAGAGGAGTTAGCACAAATCAATATGGGGACAAAGTTGGTGGAAATTCCTAATGTCTTTTGAGTTTAGAGAGTGAGAATGTGATTTGGGAATCAAAAAATTACATTTATATTTATTTCTAAAATCAGAAACTATTGGGGACAAAGATAGAAATGTAAAAATACATATCTTATGATCCAACCATTCCTACTGTAATACATTAATAGTAGCATATTATGCATGCTTATTGGTAGGTATATATAGACATACACACAGACCTGTACATATATATATATATGAATTTAATATAATATTGCTTGTATTAGCAAAGACTTGAAACAATCCAATGTATCATCAATGCACTATGTATCTTTTTAAAGGAAATATACCATATGGAATAAACCACTTTTAAGTAAAAAAAAGTTACATGCTGATATATAATAAGAAATATGTATAAATATATGCCAGGCTGGGTGACTCACAAGCTGGAATCAAGATTGCTGGGAGAAATACTAACAATCTCAGATAATGCAGATGATACCACTCTAATGGCAGAAAGTGAAGAGGAACTAAAGAGCCTCTTGATGAAGGTGAAAGAGGAGAGTGAAAAAGCTGGCTTGAAACTCAGTATTCAAAAACTAAGATTCTGACATCTGGTCTCATCAATTCATGGCAAATAGAAAGGGAAAAAGTGGAAGCAGTGACAAATTTTATTTTCTAGGGCTCTAAAATCATTGCAGATGGTGACTTTAGCCATGAAAGTAAAAGACACTTGCTCCTTGGAAGGGAAGCTATAACAAACCTAGACAGCATATTAAAAAGCAGAGACATCACTTTGCTAACAAAGGTCCATATAGCCAAAACTACAGTTTTTTCCAGTAGTCATGTGTGGATGTGAGAGCTGAACACCAAAGGACTGATGCTTTTGAACTGTGGTGTCAGAGAAGATTCTTTGAGAGTCCTTTGGACAGCAAGGAGATCAAAATAGTAAATCCTAAAGGAAATCAACCCTGACTATTCATTGGAAAGACTGTTGCTAGAGCTCCAAGACTTTGGCCACCAGATGCAAAGAGCCGACTCATTGGAAAAGACCCAGACACTTGGAAAGATTGAAGGCAAAAGGAGAAGCAGGCAACAGAGGAAGATATGGTTAGATAGCATCACCAACTCAATGGATATGAATTTGAGCAAACTCCAGGAGATAGTGGACAGAGGAGCCTCGTGTGCTGCAGTCTGTGAGGTTGCAAAAAGTTGGACACAATTTGGACGTGACTTGGACACAACTTAGCGACGAAACAACAGCAGTTATACCCATACATGTGTATGGAAAGAGAGATTTGTATAAATAGATATGTGTATTGATATGCATATTGGCATATCTGTATAAGCAGAGAAAGTGGAGAAGGTTATACAACTCTTACCCGCTGTAATCTAGGAAAGTGGAATTGGAAGGATTGAAAAGAATGGGTTTTAAGTCCTTCAATAATTTTAAAATTAATAGTATGGGTAAATATTTGTTTTTATAAATAGCTACCTTTTTAGTCTCAAATACTGATTTTGAGTTATAGATCAGCTGCCTGTTAGCTATCTGATTTCTATCAATAGATTGTGTAGTTTTAGAGATTTTTTTTATGATGCTCTGGGACAAACATATCTATATCTTCCACTAGAAGAAGGCCATGATTTTTATATGAATATATAATATTTTGTTTTATAATTTAATAAAAGTATGGAGAAAGGGAAAAGAATTCAGGTAAGATTATTGAATACACAAAGACTTAAACACTGGTAAGAAGATAGCTATTTCTTAAAATATTAAAATGTGACAAAAGAAATTTAAGCCAAATTCATGGAAAAAACCATATTCAGAAGATGAGAAAATTTTTGAATTATAAAAGCCATAGTCAGCAAAGGCTTTGTTGAATTACTGAATGGACTGTCACAAGACTGATGAAAAGTGGGCCCAGTAATATTCTTGCATGTATAGAAACAAAAATAAAAGCTATAAGGAACACAATAAAAAAAATACTGCAAAATCAATAAAGTAGGATGAAAAGATCAATAAAAGGGTGAAAATTCAAAAATGAGAAGGGTAGTAGCAAGCTATGTGACTTTTACTTGGCAAAGAATATAAAAAGATAAGCAGCAGGCTATAGTACACAGAAACTTCACCTAAGCAGAAAGCAGAAGTAAAAAACAAAAAACATCAGGATCCCGTAACCCAACAACCAAGGCAATGACATGATGTTAAACATTAATGGATGTTAAAGAATGTGATCAGGAAATGAATCACATGCCACTTTACCAAGATGAGAAATAAACAGGAGCAGTCAAAAGGTTAATAAAATTGCATCTCTTATTAATCAGCAATTTTATAGAACCTCATGTAGGAAGGGAAAAAGGGGGCAGCTTGGTATCTAAAGGGAATACACTTTCAGAACTTCTTTTAGTTGTTATAAACCATTTGAGAGGGAACATTCATGAAGCCTGTATCCCTCTTTATAAAACTATTTATTCAAGGAACTGGAAAAGACTGACTTATCTAAAATCATTATTTTTCTCCCAGCCTGGCCTATCTACCTTTAATTTCCTTTGCTTCCTTCTTTTTTTTACTTAACTCACGGCTTTGGATAACTACGGGCTTCCTTTGCAGCTCAGCTGGTAAAGAATCTGTCTGCATTGCAGTAGACCTGGGTTTGATCCCAGTGTTAGGAAGAACCCCTGGAGAAGGCAAAGGCTACCCCCTCCAGTATTCTGGTCTGGAGAATTCCATGGACTATACAATCCATGGGGTCGCACAGAGTCGGACACGACTGAAGCGACTTAGCAGCAGCAGCAGCAGAATATTCTCACTGCCAGATTCATTAGGCTTTCAGTCAACTTATATTTAGTTTTTCCAATTAAAATTATTATAATTTTTCTCAATTATAGAAGAGTTGGATAACATTGCATCCCCTCTTTGATGGATGGAAATTAAAAGTTTATAAGATCTTAAAATAGTGGCTAAATTTGTAGCTCTGTTAGTTCCACAAATGAAATCATCTTAATCAAAATTAAAGAGCAATGGCAGATGTGGTGAAAATTATTCTTTGATATTTCAGTGTACTTATGATGAGGCACATGGCCTCACGGGTAAGCAAAAAGAACTAGAGACCTCTGATAGAGTTGCTACAGCCTCTAAGCTGTGCTGAAGACCCTATGTTCTTGCTCTCACTAAAGTGAAGTCGCTCAGTCGTGTCCAACTCTTTGCGACCCCATGGACTATAGCCTACCAGGCTTCTCTGTCCATGGGATTTTCCATGCAAGAGTACTGGAGTGGGTTGCCATTTCCTTCACCAGGGGATCTTCTCAACCCAGGGATCGAACCCAGGTCTCTCTCATTGTAAGCAGACGCTTCACCCTCTGAGCCACCAGGGAAGCTCACTGGCACAGCCTATTCAGCTTCTTGGGTACTAGGGTTATTAACGGGGGAAAAGAACCCACCTGCCAATGCAGGAGAAATAAGAGACACAGGTTTGATCCCTGGGTCAGGAAGATCCCCTGGAGGAAGGTATGGCAACCCACTCCAGTATTCTTGTCTGGAGAATGACATGGAGAGAGAAGCCTGACGGGCTACGGTCCATGGGGTCACAAAGTGTGGGACATGACTGAAGTGACACAGCACAGCACACAAGTGTGTGAGAACAAATTAACAAAGAAGTGACTTGAAGTTAACAGAAATCCAAATAAATGAAATACATATGTACTGTCACACACAAGGGGTAAGAAGGTGAAAAAAAGTGGACTTTTCATAAAACATTCATATCTCAGAGAGAGACTATGAACAGGCAACTATTAACATAACAGAACATGGCAGGATAGAAAGATCAGTACCAAGGAAGTGATGTGGGTATGAAGAAACATTCCTCATCTCCTTGCAGTCTGGCTTCAATTCCCATTTTTCTGTTGAACCTACTACCCTTTGGTCATCCAATGTGCACAGGGGTTTTGGTATCACACGCTGTACTGTCTCTTCCCAGCCTGGACTATGTATCAATCCTTGGTTTCCCATTAGGTTTCCATTGATCCCACTATCCTGGCTCTTCCTGTCTTTTTTCTGCTTTTAAATTGGATACTCCTCAGTGCTCATCCCTTAATCCTTACTCTCTAGAGGACAGATTATACTGGTTTGGAAAAACATAGAGTTGAGTGTAAGAATATGGAAGGAAGAGAGAGCAATTTGAAAGCTGTTGCAAAAGCCTAGAGATGCTCTGCAAAAAAGGCTTTATGAATCTCTTATTAAATTGGTTTGAAGCATAATTAGAACTTCAATATGCAGAAAATGGGTGAAACATGCTAGTAAAATTGATGAAATATTTTGAGTCATTTGACTTGGTTATGGCAGAAGTAGGAGCAGAATATATTTGAGATATAGGCCCCAAATTAAGAAACATATCAGCAATCTTCAATTTGATATCCCACTAATCACCAGAAAAGTCTGCCCAGGATCCATAGTGGAAATGTAATCAAATTCCAAATCTTGATGTCATTTTGAATTCATTGTTGGACAAGGCAGTGAAAACTAATAATAAAAGCAGCATTTTCAGCTAAAACCCTAGGATTGTCAGAAATTCTTAGGCCATGATATAAAAAATGCCCTTATTTAGAAAGAAGTCTTTCCTCAAGGTGATTGGAAAGGATCCATTTTATTAAGATTTTAATGGTCTGTCAATAAGGAGAGTGAAGTGCAACAGACTTACTCTTTTTTAGAGTATTTTCATTCTTCCTAATCCTTCTCAAGATTTGAGTCAGGCAAAGTTTGCTTTTCTCTCTTGAGTTTTTAAGATTTATGTTTCTTTCCAGTTCTCTCTCTTCACTGATTTCATAGACTGTATAAAGCATATCATAGAAGTACCTACATACAAGTTGCAATTAGGCTAGAGAAAAACGTATTTTTAATTGAACTGAAATATCTACATTTGCAATTTTGTTGTTTAGTCACTACGTCCGATTCTTTTGTGACCCCACGGACTTTAGCCCCCCAGGCTCCTCCCTCCAGGGGACTTCCCAGCCAAGAATACTGGAGTGGGTTGCCATTTCCTCCTCCAGGGGATCTTCCCAACCCAGGATCAAACCAGAGTCTCTTGCTTGGCTGTGGATTCTTGATCGCTGAGCCACTGGAGGTATGTGTATTTTCATTTTCTCTATCACTTTTATTAAGTCTTATTTAAAATTAAACATTTGAACATCCATTTGTTCATTCAAGTATTTATTAAAAATCTACTATATGCCAAATGTTATTAGCTGTTTGGCTTTACAAAGTAATCCATATGTCTTTAAATTTAGTCTTTTTTGTGATGCTGCCCTACGCTGTACAACCAGTTCTCACCCATCCTTCCACTGTCAAGATTTATTTCCTTCAAGAAATCCTCTTTCTCGCCTCTCTCTTTAGAACCTGAAAGAAAATTACCATTTCTTCTGGAGGAATGTTTCCCAAATTAAGATCTATTAATGTATTATAAAATCAACAGAGAGAGGGCTGTGATAGCATTTTAAAAACAAGAAAAAGTAAAAGAAAAAGGAGAATTAGATTAGAAAATATCAGACTGTAATGCATTAATAAGTGCGAACATTATTCAATCAAATTAAAATTGTACTTGTTTGCTGTGTGTGTGTGTGTCTGTGTGTCTGTGTGTCAATGAGAGTGTCCACATGGAGGTAGCCTGACCATACCTAGAGAATGTGAAGTGAAGTGAAGGTAGCTCAGTTGTGTCCGACTCTTTGAGACCCCATGGACTGTAGCCCACCAGGCTCCCCTGTCCATTGAGTTCTCCAGGCAACAATACTGGAGTGGGTAGCTGTTCCCTTCTCCAGGGGATCTTCCCAGCCCAGAGATCTAACACCTAGAGAATGGAGTATGGCAAATCCTGTTTTATCTTAATAAAGAGCCATTGCATTATAATGGGTCTGAATCATTCTGACGCATGGTTTGACGCATGCACAGTCCTAACTAAAGCAATCAAAGTTCCAAGAGTGGTGACCTGAGAGATTCTCGGAAAGAAAAAGAAATAAAATATGGAAAATACTAAAAATGGAAAATAAAGCTATTATTTGGAGAACATGGGCCAGCGCATCTAATATCATAATAAAATTTCAAAATAATTAAGACTAAAATGGGATTCAACAAGAAAAGTAGCAAATAAAATGGAAAAAAGGAAGGGTAGTTATAAGACAAATTATGAAATAATAATTTACCATATTTTATCAAGATAGGAATTGATGGTGATTTGTTGTGATGTAAGAATCTGGGTATCACTCTTATTGAGGCCCCTTTTATACTCATACCTAGATTATTGACCATTATTTTAAAGTTTATAGCAATGGTTGCAATTAATTATTTAAATTACTACTTTTATTATTTCTAAATAATTTTTTATTTCCAAAAATTCTGTGACTGATACATATAGAATAGAATATGTGGTTTTATCTTGTTTTCTAGTAAGTGTTGATAATAAAGAACAATAAAACTAAGTTAAATAGACTACTCAAAAATAGAAATAAGCAAACATGCTTACCATTTGACATTCAGGATGTTATTATATATGAATCATGAATCATTCCCCTGGGCCTGACTAACTTCATCTTAAATCAATTCCTGGATCAATTTTATTTATTTTCGTGCCTTTGTTGTCCTCTGTGACTTTCCTTTGTAGAAATGACTTTATCCCTTTTCCTCTTTATAGAACTCAGTCAGGTGTCTACTCTTCCACAAAATCTTGGACTTCATCTAAGGACTTCTCTCCTCTGTGAGTCCTTTCCATTTCACTCATCATAATGTATTTGATCTTATCCAATAGTAGATTCAGAAATCTTCCTTGGAGAAGAAATTTTCTTATCTATTTTTATACCCATAGACACAAAATATTTGAGCAATTGCATGATTAAATTTAAATTTTACCAGCATTTTAAACAATCAGTTCAGTTCAGGTATTCAGTTGTGTCCAACTCTTTGCAACCCAATGGACTACAGCACTCTAGGCTTCCCTGTCCATAACCAACTCCTGAAGCTTGCTCAGACTCATGTCCATTGAGTCGGTGATGCCATCCAATTATCTCACCCTTTGTCATTCCCTTCTCCTCCCGCCTTCAATCTTTCCCATCATCACGGTCTTTTCCAATGAGTCAGTTCTTCCCATCAGGGGGCCAAAGTATGTGAGCTTCAGCTTCAGCATCAGTCCTTCCAATGAATATTCAGGACTGACTTGCTTTAGGATTGACTGGCTGGATCTCCTTGCAGGCCAAGGGACTCTCAAGAGTCTTCTCCAACACCACAATTCAAAAGCATCAATTCTTCAGTGCTCAGCTATTTTTGATAGTCCAATCTCACATCCATATGTGACTAATGGAAAAACCATAGCTTCGACTAGATGGACCTTGGAAAAGTAATGTTTCTGCTTTTTAATATGCTGTCTAGGTTGGTCATAGCTTTTCTTCCAAGGAGCAAGCATCTATTAATTTCATGGCTGCAGCCGCCATCTGCAGTGATTTCGGAGCCCAAGAAAATAGTCTCTCACTGTTTGCATTGTTTCCCCATCTATCCGCCATGAAGTGATGGGACCATATGCCATGATCTTAGTTTGATGAATGTTGAGTTTTAAGACAACTTTCCCACTCTCCTCTTTCACTTTCATCAAGAAGCTGTTCAGTTCCTCTTCACTTTTTGCCTTAAGAGAGCAAATATTTATTTGTATGCAGATCAACGTGCTGCCACTAGATGGCACTCTTAATCACCACAATGCTCCCGGCTAAGTCCACAAAGCTTGCTGTGCAATTTTGAAAACCAAAATTTCAGAAAGCCAAGAGTTACCTCAACATGCATTGGAAGGGCAAAACCTGACCTGATTGAACTTAATCTGACAATAGACCATTTATAGTCTATCCTTCCACTTACTGTAAATATCAATATGATTGATTGCAGGGTAGCCCTACACTCCTTGGGGAAGGTTATACAATATTTGAAATATGCTTCATATTATATTTCTCAAATAAAACAGCTTATGACTTTTGAAAAACATCTGGCTGAAGAACTTTTTTTAATATCATCTTATTTTTCCCCTGATATACTGAGAAATAATTGACATGATTTGATATATAAATACACTGGGAAATGATTATCAAGATCAAGATAAATAGCACATCCACCATCTCACAGTTAACTCTTTCTGTGTTTGTGTGTGTTTTGGGTGGTGAGAACAAAAAAATCTCTCAGTTACCTTCAAGTATATATTATAGTATTATTAACTATAGCCATCATGCTATACAGTAGATCCTTAGAACTTACTCATTTTACAAAAGAAGGTTCTTACCCTTGGCTACATCTCCCCATTTCCTCCTCTCCCTAGCAGCCCCTACATGGAAATCCCCACTTCATTCACTGTTTCTTTAAAATCAGCCCCCGCTCTTTTTTGGATTCCAAGTATAAGTGATAACAAACAGTATTTTTCTTTGTTTCGATCCAAGAATTTTTGACAAATGACTCTTCTCCTGCACTAGCGCTCTTCTCAGTATTTTTCAGGAAATATGACAACAATAGGGATAAAATCATCCATTAAATTTAGTCTGTGCATCTATGATAGCTCTGATTCAATCCATCTTTGCACAGGGCCTTTGCATTTAATTCTGATGCCATGAATCCTCTTCTTTTAACATTCACAGTGTATAGCAATGGAAAAATTAAACATTGAGAACAAATGTACCTTTTATTAAAGTTCAGCGACAATGTATTATATGTACAGGGATATTTCTTAAGGTTTTTTACTTAAATATTGATCTTTTTATATCAGATTCTACTACAACTGATACTTCTATTGCAAGTTCTCTGTTGTGCATGTCTCTCATGATATATCTAAATAATAGCTAAATGAGCTGGTCCTACATATTATATATTTTTACAATTGCAGAAATGTCTTTGATAGCCTTTTCAGTATCCCAGTTTCAAATATTTTGTAAATAAGTAGAATGCAAAGAGAATTTTTAAAAAGCAAAAGTCAATCCTATCACTACTTTCTTCTTCTTTCCCTCCAAATTACATAAACATATTTTAAAAGATTATCCCTCAAGATCTATGTTTAATAAAGCTAACCTTTTAAATGTTCTCCTTGGTAAGATATCAATTCCCTTGTTTCTTGACAACTGGTACTGCTTTTCCATGTATTTTGTTTGTTTGTTTCTATCAAGCCTACTGCCTTATTTCTTGGCATATTATGAAAACTCCTATGAGGAACCAGTGGAAGGACTACATAATATAATAAGGTCACTTGAGGGTTTCCATGGTGGCTCAGACGGTAAAGAATCTGCATGCAATGCAGGAGACCTGGGTTCGATCCTTGGGTCGGGAAGATTCCCTGGATAAAAGAATGGCTACCCACTCTAGTATTCTTGCCTGGAGAATTCCATGGACAGAGGAGGCTGGCAAGCTACAGTTCTTGGGGTCACAAAGAGTTGGATACAATTGAGCAATTAACATCTTTACTTTCACTGAATACCACCAGAAGACCTGGGTCTTAATCCCAGATCACATGCAGATTATTTTAACAATATAGAGGCCCCTTTTACCTCTTTGATTCTTATAAAAAGAGGCTATACATTTGACATATGTCTGCCTGCCATATCCATATCATTCCCATAAGAATTAAAAAGACATTCTGCTTGCTTTCTGCTTAACAATAAAGTTTAGCTAGCTTGCTGGAGGAATTAATAGTGGGTTCTCCTCTTGTGAGGCCTACATTTTTCAACTGGCTGGGCTGAAGCACCTTAACAACCATCTTAAACATCTTCTTGCACTCTGTAGCCTGAACTCCTCCAACTTGGAAGATTTTGACTTGTCATACTGTCATCCTAGCCTCTTAACAAGTTATACATTCTGCCTCCCTTTCTAAGAATTTTAGCATGGTTTTGTTCTTCTACTTTAAAAAAAGGTCAGAATTTATTTTGTTCTGTAGAAACTATGGCACAATTGAGAGTAAGTACGTTGTGGTAATTAAAAGCAAAGTCTCTGGAGCCAGAGTAGCCAGTGTTACATTCTGACTCTCTGTGTTACTGGCTTTTGACAAATTATTTAACATCTGTGCAGTTCTTCATCTATAAAATCAGTATAACAATAGACTCTCATAAAAAACTTAGTATATGTAAAGCACGACTATGCATGGCCTGTGAAGAAAGCTGAGCACCGAAGAATTGATGCTTTTGAACTGTGGTGCTGGAGAAGACTCTTGTGAGTTCTTTGGACTGCAAGGAGATACAACCAGTCCATCCTAAACAAGACCAGTCCTGGGTGTTCATTGGAAGGACTGATGCTGAGTCTGAAACTCCAATACTTTGGCCACCTCATGTGAAGAATTGACTCACTGGAAAAGACCCTGATGCTGGGAGGAATTGGGGACAGGAGGAGAAGGGGACGACAGAGGATGAGATGGCTGGTTGGCATCACTGGCTCAATGCACGTAAGTTTGAGTGAACTCTGGGAGTTGGTGATGGACAGGGAGGCCTGCCGTGCTGCAATTCATGGGGTCGCAAAGACTCGGACATGACTGAGCGACTGCACTGAACTGATGCATGGCCCTGGAGAAGGAAACGGCAACCCACTCCAGTATTCTTGCCTGGAGAATCCCAGGGACAGAGGAGCGTGGTGGGCTGTCTATGGCATCATACAGGGTCAGACACAACTGAAGTGACTTAGCATGCATGCACGCATGGGCCATGTTAAATACAATAAATGTGTTAGCTATAATTTTATTATAATTTGAGACACACTGTAATGGTTATAAACTTGACCTCAGAAACTGAATGGTCTTGTCCTGAAATCCTGGCTACCTCACTCACTAGCTTTATGTCCTTCAGTATGTCACTTAAGCTTTCTCTACTGCAGTTTCCTCACCCATTAAAATGAAATAAATAATAGTATATACTTATGTGGATTAAATAATTAATATTTTTAATGAGCATAGCATGGTGCATAGCACATAAAAATATACATTTAATACCTTTGGGAGAGGTGGCCAAGATCTTTACACAGCAACATGAGGTTTTGAGTGTTTCACAGACTACATTTCTCATCAATCTTTGGTGCCCTCCACCCCTGGTAAATAGTGTGGGGATGCCCCAGGGGTTCCTGGGAATTGTAGTTTAGGGACACACAGGATATGCACCAGGATTCTACCTGGCCAAGGAGCAGTGGGAAATGAGCGTTCCCCCACTGCCTGCTTCACGGTCTGGCAAGGTGATTCAAGCACCAGCAATTGCTGTGGATCCTGGGGTCCCTGGTAGCTGGACAGGCCGTTCAAGAAGTTTGATACAGGGTTGTCCCCCTAGTCCAGCAGCAGAGCCATACATCCTGGAACGCAAAGTCAAGTGGGCCTTAGGAAGCATCACTATGAACAAAACTAGTAGAGGTGATGGAATTCCAGCTGAACTATTTCAAATCCTAAAAGATGATTCTGTGAAAGTGCTGCACTCAATATATCAGCAAATTTGGAAAACTCAGCAGTGGCCACAGAACTGGAAAAGGTCAGTTTTCATTCCAATCCCAAAGAAAGGCAATGACAAAGAATGTTCAAACCACCACATAATTGCACTCATCTCACATGCTAGTAAAGTAATGCTCAAAATTCTCCAACCTGGGCTTCAACAGTACATGGACCACAAACTTCTGGATTTTCAAAATGGATTTAGAAAAGGCAGAGGAACCAGAGATCAAATTGGCAATGCCTGTTGTATCATCGAAAAAGCAAGAGAGCTCCAGAATAACATATACTTCTCCTTTATGACTAAGCCAAAGCCTTTGACTGTGTGGATCACAACAAAATGTGGAAAATTCTTCAAGAGATGGGAACACCAGATCACCTGACCTCCCTCCTGAGAAATCTGTACGCAGATAAAGAAGCAAGATTTAGAGCCAGACATGGAACAATGGACTGGTTACAAATTGGGAAAGGAGTATGTTAAGGCTATATATTGTCACCCTACTTATATCACTTACATGCAAAGTACATCATGTGAAATGCCAGGCTGGATGAAGCACAAGCTGGAAATATTGTCGGGAAAAATATCAATAACCTCAGATATGCAGATGATACCATCTTTATGGCAGAAAGTGAAGAAGAACTAAAGAGCCCCTTGATGAAAGTTGAAGAGGAGAGTGAAAAAGTTGGCTTAAAGCTCAGCATTCAGGAAACTAAGATCATGGCATCTGGTCCCATCACTTCATGGCAAATAGATCGGGAAACAATGGAAATAGTGACAGACTTTATTTTGGGGGGTTTCAAAATCACTGCAGACGGTGACTGCAGCCATAAAATTAAAAGATGCTTATTCCTTGGAAGAAAAGCTATGACCAAACTAGACAGCATATTAAAAAGCAGAGACACTACTTTGCTGACAAAGGTTCATCTAGTCGAAGCTATGGTTTTTCCAGTAGTCACTTAAGGATGTGAGAGTTGGACTATCAAGATCGCTGAGCACCGAAGAATTGATACTTCTGAACTGTGATGTTGGAGAAGACGCTTCAGAGTCGCTTGGCCTGGAAGGAGATACAACCAGTCCATCCTAAAAGAAATCAGTCCTGAATATTCATTGGCAGGACTGATATTGAAGCTGAAACTCCAATACTTTGGCCACCTGATGCAAAGAACTGACTCATTGGAAAAGACACTGATGCTGGGAAAGGTTGAAGGCAGGAGGAGAAGGGGACAACAGAAGATGAGATGGCATCACTGACTCAATGGACATGAGTTTGAGCAAGCTCCAGGAGTTGATGGACAGGGAAGCCTGGCGTGCTGCAGTCTATGGGGTTTCAAAGAGTCAGACAGGACTGAGTAACAACTGAACTGAACTTACGATGCTTCCCAGGTGGTGCTAGTGGTAAAGAATCTGCCTGCCAATGCAGGAGACACGGATTGAATCTCTGGTCCAGGAAGATCCCACATGCAGTGGAACAACAAAGTGCCTGTACCACAACTATTGAACCTGTGCTCTAGAGCCCAGGAACCACAATGACTGAGCCCATGAGCCCCAGAGCCCGTGCTCTGCAACAGGAGAAGCACCCGCAGAGCAGCTCGAGCACCGGAACTAGAGACTAGCCCCTGCTTTCCCTAACTAGAGAAAAGTCTGCGCAGCAACGAAGACATAGTACAGTCAAAAACAACCAAAATTATTTAGAAAAGTTACTTACATTGCTAACAGATCAGAATATGTCTCCCAGAGTTCTTGCAAGGGCTACTAGGCTTGTATTGATCTAATTTCATGAGGTAAGTAAGACACCAAACACTGGGAAAATGCAGATTTAAATTGGTACAGCTTAACTACAAGATACCCATGAAACATCTAGGTAGAGATTTCAATTAGAAAATGGATATGAATTTCAGAAAAGTTGATGAAAGTTTAACTAAGTTAAAATTTTAAGAACCTTCACTACAGAGATGCTTCTCAAAGCCATAAAAAGATTAAATCACCCAGTGAGTAAATGAGGTCAGAGATGTTTAGAGGACCTGTTCTAAGCACTTAGGAAGTCCTGAACTTTGAGGTTAAATAGAAGAGAGAGAGCCAAGAAATGAGATGGATATGTTGAAATCAGCAGTGAAACAACAAGAAACCCAGAAGAGCATGGAATATTAAAGTTCGGGAGAGACCAGATATTTCAGAAGGAAATGCTGGCTCTTTGTCAAAAGTTATCTGTAAGGCAATGAAAATGAGGATGGAAAAGGTTTTACTTGGTCTCATACTTTAAAGACTGGTCCAACTTGACAACAGGTTTCAGGTAGAGCGATGAGGATTGAAGTTAGCTTGAAAGAGACTGCAAGGTGAAGACATGGATGATGTCAGTTTAGACAACATTTGGATTAAATTTGCTAAGAAAGAAAGAAATTAAGCAGTCACTAGGTAGGAATTTGAAGTCAAGAAAAGGGCTTTTAGAAAGATGATTCTGCTAGAATCTAATTGTATCTATGAACTATATACATAATTGAAAAGTTAAAACTAAAGAAACAAGCAATGGAGAAGAGCAAAAAGGGCATGTGGGGGAGTTTGCCATTATTGGGGAAGGGACACTATTAGACAGGAGAAGATGAAATCAGATTCAACAAGTCTGTGGATGTGGGTGTGGGACTCAAATCTAGAGGCTTGTACTTTCTTAAGCATTGGATCCGGGCTTCCCTAGTGACTCAGTGGTAAAGAATCCCCCTGCCAACGCAGGAGATGTGCATTCTATCCCTGAGTAGGGAAGAGCCCCTGGAGAGGAAATGGCAACCCACTCCAGTATTCTTGCCTGGAAAAACGCATGTACAGAGGAGCCTGGTGGGCTACAGTCCATGGGGTCGCAAAAGAGTCAGACACGACGTGGCGATGACAACACATGTACACACACAGGTATTAGATCAGTCAGGGTTTAGGATATGCTCTTTGGTGGAGTTCCTGAGCACTCAGATGGAGAGACTCTGGAATGACACAGAGTTTATGGACAGCATCCACTATCACCCCTAGATCAGAAGGTCACAGGGAAGAGGTGGGTTATGGCTCAGGGCTGAGGTCACCCCATGGAAGCTGGAAGCAGTGAAGCCTGGCCAATGGGGGCAGGAAGAAATGCAGCTGCTGCCAGAGACCCCAAAATATAGAACCAAGGAGAAGGATAGCCCAGCTTTATGCTGCTCTCCTGATCTCCTAGCAGGTCTTCCCCCGCGGTAAACCCAACAGGCAACTGGCTGAGAAGGGAGCCTGGGAAGCTCCAGCTTCACAAGTTATTTTTTTAACACCTGTCGTTGTCTTTATTAATTGATGATGGAAACCACAGCTTTCTAGTCACTGGACTTCTCACATCCATTATCTAGAACACAGTATTTCTTTTTCTTGTGCGAGGTACCTGAGAATCTGCTTAGATTTAGCATAGAATTTATTTTTTATTTTATTTATTTATTTATTTTTAATTATTATTATTTTTTAATTTAAAAATCTTTAATTCTTACATGCGTTCCCAAACATGAACCCCCCTCCCACCTCCCTCCCCATAACATCTCTGTGGGTCATCCCCATGCACCAGCCCCAAGCATGCTGTATCCTGCGTCAGACATAGACTGGCGATTCAATTCTTACATGATAGTATACATGTTAGAATGCCATTCTCCCAAATCATCCCACCCTCTCCCTCTCCCTCTGAGTCCAAAAGTCCGTTATACACATCTGTGTCTTTTTTCCTGTCTTGCATACAGGGTCATCATTGTCATCTTTCTAAATTCCATATATATGTGTTAGTATACTGTATTGGTGTTTTTCTTTCTGGCTTACTTCACTCTGTATAATCGGCTCCAGTTTCATCCATCTCATCAGAACTGATTCAAATGAATTCTTTTTCACGGCTGAGTAATACTCCATTGTGTATATGTACCACAGCTTTCTTATCCATTCATCTGCTGATGGACATCTAGGTTGTTTCCATGTCCTGGCTATTATAAACAGTGCTGCGATGAACATTGGGGTACATGTGTCTCTTTCAATTCTGGTTTCCTCGGTGTGTATGCCCAGCAGTGGGATTGCTGGGTCATAAGGTAGTTCTATTTGCAATTTTTTTAAGGAATCTCCACACTGTTCTCCATAGTGGCTGTACTAGTTTGCATTCCCACCAACAGTGTAGGAGGGTTCCCTTTTCTCTACACCCTCTCCATCATTTATTGCTTGCAGATTTTTGGATCGCAGCCATTCTGACTGGTGTGAAGTGGTACCTCATTGTAGCATAGAATTTAAACAAAGGTAAATGTATTGATTTCTGGGCTACTTATCAAGGCCAGAATGAAACCTACTGAAATATCCTGTTCCTCCACAGGAAGTCTTCTCTTGTCATTTAGATTATTGTGTCCTCGGGCACTGGCTGCAGGCTCAACACCACTGCAGTCAGTGACTCATCTATGCCATCACATTGTAACTCACTCGTTCTGCTATCTCTTCCTGGTTCCCTGTCTTTCGACACATCCCTAACTGATGCAGGGTTAGACTGATGCTTATTTCCTTGGTTTGAGTCTTCCTTTATTATGTGCCTAGGGTTTTTTTGTTCATGCCTCAAAAGTCAACTCTGTCCCCCTTATTTCTAAGTTATTGGGTGGGAAGTGGGGAAAAAGGCAGTTATCTCATTGTCCTGAGAAAAATTATTATTTACTAGAATCATAAAAGAGATATTAAGAACAATGAAGTCATATGTGTGTATATGTGTGTGTGATAGCTAAACCTCTTGTTATCATGTGAGTTTTGAGTCTCTACATTCAAATAATTTGATGAACTACTCTTATTTGATAAATAATCCCATCTTCATCTGCAATGAACAAAAGCCTTTGTTCAGGCCATTTAGATTCATTACCAGAATTAATGAAATATGATTCAATGAAATATCTGACAATATTGTACAATGGGACAGAATATGGCTAAAATACATATGTCTGCTAAAAGTAAAACTACAGAGAGTTTGTCCTGATAGAAACACCAAATAAAATCATGTCTTGCTAAGCTATAATGGGAAAGATCTATTTTTAGCTCTAACATCTCTCCAGATCATCACCCCACAATCCATTTCATCCCTCAGGAAATTTAAGTAGCAATAAGATACAATGGAGCTTTACAGGGAATATCAAAAGTTCTCCTTGATCAAGCTTTTTCTTTCTATGCTATTGAGTCTCGCAATTTCATGGAAAGGGCCTATTAAAGTCAGAATTGAAAAAAGATCCAATCATAGTTTTTGAAACCAGGAGAATACTAGAATTAAGCTTTTGAACATGACTTGTAGATTTTCTTTTGTAGAAAGCCACATCATTTAGACCAGGAAAATGGTGGCAATATATAAAGATATTGATTTGTAAGATGACTAATTTCCAACTTATAGCTTTCTACCAACAAAACTGGAAACTAAAATGAGCAGATGGAATTACATAAAATTTTATTAGGAGTTATTTATTCCAAGTAAAGGATGAATGAGAAATTATATATGTCAATTCCATATATCTCTGAAAATTATTGTTTTCAAATCAATCTGGCATCCTTCTTCCCAGAAAAACGTCTGAAAGATAATACATAATTTAATGGACCATTTAGGAAAAGTTCTTTATAATGTAGGGAAAAAATTTAAGATGAGCAGATTAAATTCAAGTTACTATTATATTACATGAGATGAAGAAGCAAGGCTATCACTTTCTTATTAACAACCACTTCGGGTTAAAATTTAATCTACACTTAGTGCTTTTTCTAAAGCCAAAAAGCTTTTTAAAAAATGTGATAGGCACAAATATGAAGTAATGGCACTCACCAACAGAAAGATTATCATTTCCATATAAACATGTTAGTTCTATAAAGTTCATTTCTTAAACTTTAAACTCAAAATTCTAAAGCATGATCTACTAAGAATAACTAAGTTAATAAGCTTTATATTTACTAAACTTCCTGTAAAAATAACTGCAAGTTATTTAGTACTTATACTGATGACATTATATTTGATTTATGTTAGATTAAACAAGGAGTTTGTCTAGCTTTTCAAAAATTAAAAGAAAGCAGCCACAGCTATGCAAGTGAATCTTAAGCAATAAAAAATTATTCTGATAATCAGATTGTTAACTAGTAGAAGTTTTTACATTAATGGAGCATACGTTCAGTTCAGTTGCTCAGTCATGTCTGCTGCTGCTGCTGCTAAGTCACTTCAGTCATGTCTGAATCTGTGCGACCCCATAGACGGCAGCCCACCAGGCTCCCCTGTCCCTGGGATTCTCCAGGCAAGAACACTGGAGTGGGTTGCCATTTCTTTCTCCAATGCATGAAAGTGAAAAGCAAAAGTGAAGTGCAGTCATGTCTAACTCTTTGCATTCCTACAGACTGCAGCGTGCCAGGCTTCCCCGTCGATCACCAACTCCTGGAGCTTGCTCAAACTGATGTCCATTGAGTCGGTGATGCCATCCAACCATCTTATCCTCTGTCATCGCCTTCTCCTGCCTTCAATCTTTCCCAGCATCAGGGTCTTTTCCAATGAGTTGGTTCTTTGCACCAGGTGGCCAACGTATTGGAGTTTCAGCTTCAGCATCGGTCCTTCCAATGAATACTCAGGACTGATTTCCTTTACGATTGACTGGTGGATCTCCTTAAGGACCAAGGGACTCTCAAGAGTTTTCTCTAAGACCGTAATTCAAAAGCATCAATTCTTCAGCACTCAGCTTTCTTTATAGTCCAACTCTCACATCCATACATGACTACTGGGAAAACCATAGCCTTGACTAAATTGAGCTTTGTTGGCAAAGTAATGTCTTTGCTTTTTAATATGCTATCCAGGTTGGTCAAAGCTTTTCTTCCCAGGAGTAAGCATCTTTTAATTTCATGGCTGTAGTCACCTCTGCAATGATTTTGGAGCCCAAGAAAATAAAGTCTGTTACTGTTTCCATTGTTTCCCCATCTATTTGCCAAGAAGTGGTGTGACCCAATGCCATGATCTTAGTTTTCTGAATGTTAAGTTTTAAGCCAAACTCTCCTCTTTCACTTTCATGAAGAGGCTCTTTATTTCTTCCTTGCTTTCTGCCATAAGGGTGGTGTCATCTGCATAGCTGAGATTTTTGATATTTCTCTGGGCAATCTTGATTCCAGCTTGTGCTTCATTCAGTCCAGCATTTAGCATGATGTACTCTGCATAGAAGTTAAATAAGCAGGGTGACAATATACAGCCTTGACGTACTCTTTTTCCTATTTGGAACCAGTCTGTTGTTCCATGTCCAGTTCTAACTGTTGCTTTCTGAACTGCATACAGATTTCTCAGGAGGCAGGTCAGGTGATCTGGTATTCCCATCTCTTGAAGAATTTTCCACATTTTGTTGTGATCCACACAGTCAAAAGTTTTGGCTTAGTCAATAAAGGAGAAGTAGATGTTTTTCTGGAACTCTCTTGCTTTTGCAATGGTCCAACAGATGTTTGCATTTTTATCTCTTGTTCCTCTGCCTTTTCTAAATCCAGCTTGAACATCTGGAAGTTCACAGTTCACATACTGTTGAAGCTTGACTTGGTGAATTTTGAACATTACTTTGCTAGTGTGTGTTGCTGCTGCTGCTAAGTCACTTCAGTCGTGTCTGACTCCGTGTGACCCCATAGACTGCAGCCCACCAGTCTCCTCCATCCCTGGGATTCTCCAGGCAAGCATACTGGAGTGGGCTGCCATTTCCTTCTCCATTGAGATGAGTGCAGTTGCACGGTAGTTTGAACATTCTTTGCCATTGCCTTTCTTTGGGATTAGAATGAAAATTGACCTTTTCCAGTCCCGTGGCCACTGCTGAGTTTTCCAAATTTGCTGGCATATTGAGTGCAGCACTTTCACAGAACCATCTTTTAGGATTTGAAATAGCTCAACTGGAATTCCATCACCTCCACTAGCTTTGTTTGCACTGATGCTTCCTAAGGTCCTCTTGACTCTGCATTCCAGGATGTCTGGCGCTAGGTGAGTGATAATACCATCTTGATCATCTGGGTTGTGAAGATCCTTTTTTGTACAGTTCTTCTGTGTATTCTTGCCACCTCTTCTTAATATCTTCTGCTTCTCTTAGGTCCTTTATATAATGGAGGATATAACAGTTTATTCTTGCATGTACTTATTCGAGAAATATTTATAGTGAATACTGTGTGGGAGATTACTAAATGTTAACACAAATGAATCATTCTCAGATCCTGAGCTTACAGTATAGTTAGCATATAATATGGTCATTAAAAAGCATAATATAGGTACATAATCTCTGACACTTTTAATGCATCCAGTGTTTCATAAAAATTTTATTAAGAGCACATAAAATCTGCTCAAACTCGATAATACTCCTTGAAGACTTTTTCCAAAATCCCCTTGCTTATTATTTTCTCTGAGCCTTCCTTACTTCTGGCTGTGAATGTAAGTTTTCAATACTCCATTGTGGTTCCATTATCTGACACACTCCTTGTCCTTTCTTTCTGGCTTACTGACTTTGATTACCCTCTTACTCATGGCTTGTTTTGCTTCTTTGAATTTGTTCTCTGCAAAAACTCTAAGAGGCAGTTCTATTATCCACCCTCAATATTTAAGCATGACTTAGTCAGAAGAGGGTAAGGAGTAAGTTTTGGGTAAAGGGAAAGTTGGAAGGAAGGGTTATCAGAAGAAGCTACCCAGAAAGGGAAGTAAAGTGGTTTCTTATTATTCATGTTTAATTATGCTCAATGAAGTCACTATGAATACTGAATTTGAAAATATCAAACCACTGCTTCTAGGAGAATACTGAGCCTGAACATCTGGTCACAACACTTTTATCACCATAACCTTGTTTTATGTGTATTTCTGTTTAAAGACACCTTATTTAATATGTAAGAATCTCCTCTTTTTCAAGTTAGAGGATAATTGCTTTACTGTATTGTGTTGGTTTCTGCCATATAACAATGCAAATCAGACATAATTTATATATATATATATATATATATATATATATATAAATACCCTCCCTCTTAAACCTTTCTCCCTACTCCCATCCCACCCCTCTAGGTCATCGTGGAGTGCCAGACTAGGCTCCTTGTGTTATACAGAAGCTTCCTATACATGATAGTGTATAAATGTCAATGATACTTAGAAATTCTAAGTAGGTGGACCTGTTCTATTGTTAATTCATTAACACTGAACTCATGGTCAACAGCATAAAACTCACTACTGAACAAAGCTTATCCAACACATATATTTTCTCCATAAGTCACATCCGAATCTTCTTGCAATTAGAAATACCAGACAGCCCTTTAGCACTACACTTGGGGGCTATTTTGAAAAGTTAAATCACCCCCACCCCCACCCCCAGAAAAACCGCACACACCAAAAAATGTGGAGATGTGATACTATGCTTAGAGGGTAGGCAAATTTCCAAATATAAAATCTGCAAATAATGAGAATCTCCTGTGTTTGTTCACGGTCATGAACTTTGGATTAGATTTCTAGATGTACAGTTGAGATGTACAGTATTCCGTAAGAGACAATGGTATCAATAAATGTATGATCACAGGAAAGCATATGGCCAGAGTTCCTAGTATTCACTTTGGACAGAAACAAGGAATTAAAATGGCAGATCAGGTTAGGAATAGAGACTGGAAGATAGTAAGGACGTAGGGAACTTGGATTTTGCACTTAGGTTGAGAATTTCAAAGATTTTATGTGGACTCAGAACCCTCTCTTCATCCAAAGGAGTCCTTAGAAATTCCATGTTATAGTGTGTAGACAATGAACAGTTCTAGTTACAGAACACAGTTAAATACTAATCAGAAATGGTAAAAACACTGCAAATATTTATACCAGAGTAAACAGTGAACATAGTGCAAGAATTTGGTACACAAATGATAAAAATCTAAGGAAAGAAAGAATGGTAACATACCAGGAAGCTATCTGGAAACCATGACCACCTCTAGGACAAAGGGCTAGAGGAGAAAGGGAAAAGGTTCTATTATTTGTACCAAGGAGTCAGCACTAGAGGGAGAATTTGGAACAAGGTGAACCTGTTCTAAGGGACTTGAAACTAAAAATATATTCCTTGGGTTTCCCTGGTGGCTCAGTGGTAAAGAATCCACCTGCCAATGCAGGAGATATGTGTTTGATCTAGGAAGATCCAGGAAGGTCCAGGAAGATCCCACATGCTGCAGAGAAACCAAGTCCATACACCACAACTATTGAGCCTGTGCTCTAGAGTCCAGGAGCCACTACTGAGCCCACATGCTGCAACTACTGAAGCTTGGGTGCCCTAGAGCCCATGGACCACAAGAGAAGCAACTATAAGAAGCCTGTGCCCCGAAACTAGAGAGTAGCCCCTGCTCACCACAACTAGAGAAAAGCCCTCACAGAACAACGAAGACCCAACACAACCATAAATAAATATATAAATAAATAAATAAATAAAATTCTAAAAGACAAATAGCAACAACAACAATATGTCTTTGCAGTAGATTCTGCCCATGCTAGGAGATTCCTTTCAGTTCCTCTCAAAGGCCAAATACTGCCAGAAGGCCTCATACTCTGGAACCTATGAATAGAAAATGCTTTTCTTTTCAGTGGCGTTGGGGTGGAATGAGGAAACCAACAGAGCAGAAAAAGCATGAGGAATGGTTCCAAGGACAAATAGGCCAAGCACCAGTACAGAACTGAGTCATGGCTCATTTGGTCAAAAGTTCTCCCCAGCTATAAGTTGCTCTAAAAGTAAAACGGAAAACTGAATATATTCAATTAAAAAAAAAGGGTAGATCTTTACATGAGAATTTCACTGCATTTTTGCAGAAGTATTAAAAAATCGAGTTTCAAATATCAAGTTGGGTGAAGTTGTGAATATTTTTCTAAAGTACATTTTTAAATTATAAACATATCATTTAATTGTCACTTATCATGCCTCTTTTGTTGGCTAAGGGCTTCTGAGATTTTGCAGTTTGTTACATATCAAAGCACTTTTTCTAATATAGTATTTTTGTCATGTCTAAATATTTGCATTTTACTTAAAGTCTTCAAAACTGACTTTAAAAATATCAATGGGAAGTTATATTTCAAAAGTTATATATATAGATGTTTACTTGAAAAAACTAGGAAATATTCCTTTAAAAATATTTCTACAAATATAATTAGTCAGCTTAAAACTGGATTTTTAAATTCTTCTTAAAGTATATTTTGTATTTTAGAAGTCTTTCTTCAAGAAGGACAGAGCATGTTAGAAAGTCAGATTCAGAAGAAAGGTTATGTTTTTCTCTACTTATACACCATTTGTATTATCTTTGACAATACTCTTCAGGATAGTTTTCCAAATAATTAACTCTTATTTTTAGAATTGAACTTCCAATCTCAGAGCAACTGATCTATCAGCCAAATGGAAAAATTAAAGCAAACAGCAAGCAATAATGCTTCACAACCTAACATGTTCATTTATTTTCATTTCCTGGGACAATAGATTAGAATTATCTGAATATCAGGAATAGTTATAGCTTCAATTTTCTCACCCAAATTTCTCATCTTAATTGACAACCCTATAAGCATTGAACTGAAAAGTTTTAGGGGGCTGTTTCTAATGTTGGGACCTTAACAGACTGAAAGTTACAGCGGTCACAGCCAGGCGAGCCTCCTCAGTGGTAATGGCCTTGCACGTGACTTTTATCTTTTCCAGGACAAAGTATATTTACCCTGAAGCTAGAAGGCATATGGAGGATCATACAGGGGCCATATTGACTATAGAAAGCTAGATTTTATTTCATATCAATATTTGGTTTCTGACCAAACTATACAAATATGGAACTGTGCTTAGAAATGGGTCTAGGCAGCTGAAAGAAGATGAAAGGAATTTGCTCTTCTGCTTTCTTCATATTCTACACAAAAAGGAGGGCCTAAAAACTACCTCCCGTGAGGAATTAGGATTCAGAAACAAAGCAGATTCAGAACAGTCATCCAGGGTTGGCTTCTGGAATTCACCTTGCATATGGCATCCGTTCGTCCGCAGAATTACAGACTGTTATGTGTCAAGCACAACCGAATTGTTTTTATAGTCAACTATCACCATGTTTTCTCCATTCATCTTGTGGAATGGAGAAGATTATAGTTTGATAGAGCACTTTATTATTAGTAAAACTAGCAGCATATACACATACTTCATTTTGGATCCTAAATGTGAAACATAATACAATTTGCTATTCTTTCAAATTAGCAAATTAGCAGTGAAGCAAGTTTATCTTTTATTATTATTATTATTATTATTTATTATTATTATTATTTTGACCACACTGCTTGACTTGAGGGTCTTATTCCCAAACCAGAGACCAGGGGTTGAATCCATACCCCTGAAGTGGAAGCGCAAAGTCCAAACTGCTGGACTGCCAAGAAACTCCCAAAGCTTCTTTATTTTGTAGTAGAACTTTAATAAATATTTGTTTTGCTTAATTTATTTTAATTACATTATCAGAGAAGTTAAATATCAGACTTAGTTTTAAATACTTAAGTTTTAAAAATACTATATACCTCAAGATTCAGAAGATGAAGAGAACGTAGTTAATTTATGTATGCCTCCACTCCACTCAAAAGTTGTATGAAAATTAATAAACTCAAACTACATGATTTTAGGCAAATTTCAATTGAGATCTGATCTCTGGAAAGAAAAAATGTTCCTTTTTTAAAAAATAAAGAATTATTACCCTTTATATAGTTTTTTTGATCAAATAATTTAAAATGAATGAATCTATTTTCATCTATCAACTGCCTAAAATATGTCAGTACTTTTGGGCCTGACATATCACTTTCTTTCAAATAATTGCACTCTAACCAACTTGCTTTCAGTTTTATAAGGGAATAGATTAATATTTTGATTGTTTCCCTCAAATCAAAGCATTGATATATGATGCTTATAGCAATTAACATCCCTGAAATTTGATCTATTTTGTGTGTTCATATGGCATGTAGTATTTAAATGTCTTCCTATTTGGACACACATCCATGGACTAGAATCACTAGATGATAACTTAAAATTCTGAAAGATATTTAATAGTTTCACAGTTAGAAGGAACCAGTAGATTTGGCAACTTATGGTATAGTGTAACTGACAGCCAACCCAAACAATGAATACTTCTAATACATAAAAATCATGAAATATTATCTCTACCTTCTCCTCTTTTGATGTAATCATATTAGAGTTCTGTCAGAAATAAATGTCTGGGGAAAGAAAGGGAGGAATAAATTAGGAGGTTGGGGAACAACAAGGACCTACTTTATAGCACAGGGAACTATATTCAATTTTTATAATACTGTGTAAGGGGGAAAAGAATCTGAAATAGAATATATATACATATGTACGTATATCTATACACATATACACACACTTCAGAGTCACTTTGCTGTAAACCTGAAACTAACACAACATTGTCAGTTAACTATATTTCAATTAAAAAAAAAATAGATGTCTGGACATGAGGTACAAACTCATTGTCAGGGACACATGGAGTATATGTCCAAATTAGAGTTAACTAATTAGGTTGTGGACATATTTGAGGGAACTACTATTAGCCCATCATAGGTGCTATGCATTCTGGGGAAGCTGGTTTAAAATGCCTCTGTATTTATGTATGCACTGATCAATTGACAGCAGAATTTAAGTATTTATTTTATAAATATTTATGAGGAGAAATGACAGTCCCTTAGATGTCCACATCCTAATCTTTAGAACTTGTGAACAGCTTACCTTATAAGGCAAAAGAGAATTTGCAGATATGACTAAGGTTAAATACCTAGAGATAAGGAGTTCACCCTGGAATATCTAATATAGATCCAGTGGAATCACTGAGTCCTTAAATGTGAAGGACCTTTTCCAGCTGTGGTTAGAGGGAGCTGTCAGCATGGGAGGATTTAACATCTCAGTGCTGTTTTCTTTTGTTCATGGAAAGGCATTTTATTTTAATTATACCCATAAAAATGAGACAGAGAGTTCTCTAAGAGCTGGAAAAGGCAGGGAAACAGATTATCTCCTAGAGCCTAAAGAAGGGAAGTCAGCTTAGCTAACATCATGATTTTATCCCAATGAGACCTGTATTATTAGACCACTGACTTACAGAAATGTAAAATATATTTGTGCTACTTAAGGTCACTAAATTTGTGTAATTTATAAATGGCAGCAATAGAAAACAATGTAATATCTGAATCCAATTCTTTACTAATTCATTTCATGTTTCCATAGCCAAAAATTTCATCAGAAAGGAAATTTCAAAAACTTACGGTCATATTTTATCAATCAAAAAAGACTGAGATTAAAAGAGAAAACTTTTCTGGAATACAGGTCTCTCTGTCATCTAATCCATTATGCCAGCCCGACCTTCCTTTCATATTATCTCAAATATATTATTCTACCTTTATCTTGAAAACATGAGCTCTTTTTATGTGAGATCATTATTTTCAAAGGGGAAAGAAGCTGTGGCTACATCTGTGTTCCTGGTGGCAGGAAGCCAAGATTTTGTGATCACCATTTATCACTGTAGCTTGCAAATTTGCTTCTATCCGTTCCAGCTAAATTAAGGTTCACGAAGGCTGAGGCCGACTGTCTGATCCATCATTTAACTGTTCCCTCACTCCTCTAGTCCTGCCTCTAGCATAGCGTCTGGTACTAAGAAGGCACTCATCAAATACTTGTTGAATGAAAACGAAAATGTGCCACAAATACCTTTTTTTTTTTTTCTCCATTTTCATTGGAGTCTAGTTGATTTACAATGTCATGTTAGTTTCAGGTGTACAGCCACGGGAATCAGTTTTACGGATATACTGATATATATGCATATATGAGACTTCCCAGGTGGCACTAGTGGTAAAGAACCTGCCTGCAAAATCAGGAGACATAAGAGACATAGATTCTATCCCTGGGTCAGGAAAATTTCCTGGAGAAGGGAATGGTTACCTACTCCCGTATTCTTGGCTGGAGAATGCCATGGACAGAGGAGCCTGGAAGGCTACAGTCCATAGAGTTACAAAGAGTTGGACACAACTGAAGTGACTTAGCATGTAGCATATACATATATACTAAGACATATATATAGATATATATATGCACATTATTTTTCAGATCTTTTTCAAATATAGGTTATTACAGAATTTTTTTGTAAGGAAGAAAGGGATTTCATCTAAATAATGTCTATCAACATGTAGGTGTTTATTCATGTACCTAAAACAGAAAGTAAAATCTGTATATACAATTGTCCCATGGATATGGGGGGTTGGTGCCAGGACCCTTGAGGATACCAAAATCTGAGGATGCTTAAATCCTTCATATGAAAAGGCATAGTAACAGAATCAAAGACCTATATGTATAGTCAGCATTCGCAAGCTCAGAGTCAAAAGATGGAAATGGGACTGACTCCTCTCGCTGTTACACCTGGTGATCCACTACTATACTTTTGCTTCCTGTCCCTGCTACTTTAAACTCGGCTGATCGAGAAGTAACCCTTTCAAAAGCAGGAATACTTCCCCCAGTGGACAAAACAATGATTTCATTGAGGTTGAGACTCCCACCTGGGAAGCTTGGTACTCAAGAAATGGAGCTTTATGCTCCTCTCTTGCATTGTGATTTAGTGACTTGCTTCTAGTCTATAGGATATAATGGAAATAATGACATGTCACTTACAAGATTAGGTTATAAAAGACTGAAGCTTCTGTCAGGGGAACTCTTACATGTTCCCTTTCTCTTTAATCACTTCCTCTTAGGAAGACAGATGACATGTCATGAATACATGAGGCCCATGTGCAAGGAAGTCAATATTCTATCCATTAGCTTAATTTGGGGAATGGGTCCTTGCTCAGCTCCTCAAGTGAGACCACAAACACAGCTGAAAACTTAGCAACAACACCAAGAGAGACTTTGAGCCAAAACGTCCCAACTAAGTTGCCTGATCTACAGAAATGTCCCAACTACAGCCCTGATCTATAGAAACTTTGAGATAATAAATGTTCATTGTTTAAATCTAAGTTTTGGTGTAACTTATTAGGTAGCAGCTAACACTAACCAAAATTAAAACTAACCCAGTCTATGTTCACCAAGGGTTATAGATTTGTGGCATTTGGTCTCCAGCTGTGGAGTAAAATGGAGAGTTCTTATGAAGTTTTGAGCAGAATCATGATATGATGCTGATTTATATTTACAAATACTGGTTGCTGGGCTGAAAATAGGCTATAAAGAGCTAATGCAGGGAGACACGTTAGGAAACTATCATACTATATCCAAGCAAAGATTATACTACCTCAGAGGAAAGTGTTAGCACTTAATGTTGTGGGAAAGTCTTAGATTTTGGATATTTCTGAAAGCATAGCCAAGAGGATTTTCTAAGAGATGCAATGTGGGTTGAGAAAAGAGAGAAATCAAAAGTGACTTTATAGTTTCACTTGAGTAATTGAATGTTTGGATTTACCATCTACTGAAATGTACGTGGAACACATATGAGAAAGAGTCTGGGAGCTCTAACATTTGGGTGTGAGGCATTTGTTAGATGTCCAAGCAAAACTATCAAGTAGGCACTTGAGTCTAAAGTTTGGGTGAAAAACAGATATTAGCAAATTACTGGGAAATATTTGATAGTGAAAGCCTTGGGGCTTGACCACCGAAAAGTGAATGTAGGTAGAAAGAAGAAAGGCTGAGCTCTGGAATCCTCAAAATTAAGGGACAGAGCTAAGTGGAGGAACCAAGGAAAGAGAACAAAAAAGAACAACCAGCAGAGTGGAAAGACCATTATCTTTTTCATCTGGTTTGCTGTACCAGAATCTTCCCCTTTCTCACTCTCTCACTTTCAGTCTATAGTCCCCAAAGCAGAAGTCAGTTTCTTTGTAAATCAACCTTCCTTGCTTTAAATCCTTCAGTGGTTTCTTTTTTGTACTTACAAGAATTGGTCTTGCATTGCCAAAGTATTCAAAAGCATTAGGAATCAGTAAACTTTTGCCTGAATTGTTTCCTTTGGCTCTCTTGATTTTGATGTTTATTGCTCCTGATACTGAATGAACTGTTAAACTGAGACTTTCCAATTTCTTGTCTTGCATATTGTATGATTCACTTCGGATTCAGAGCTCTGTATTCGGTACACCAGCATTAAATTTGATGGTGGCTCTAAGTGTAGCTCAACAGGAAGGAACTGAGTTCTCTGAGTAACAGACTTTATTCCTTTTGGTACATTTCCTAAGGATTAGTCACTCTTCTGAGATGTATAAAGTCCCTTCAAAATAGGCCTAATAGCTGTCTTTCTGTGTCATAGCACTTAAAATTGGTTGAATATTTACTGGTTTGTTTAGAACAGAAAATCATAAGCTGGTTTTCCTAAGCAAATTACCTATGGGCTGGTAGATTACTAACACCTTTTATTTGAATAGTGCTTTATCATTTTAATTTTTTTCCATGGTATTATTTATTGCCTTGGGTATTATTAATCAAATAGATAAATAATTCTGTTTAGACAATAAGGTCAACATAGAAGACATATGTGTGCTTATTCCTTTCTAGGACCTTATATTTACCACTTTACTACTTTTCCTTCTTTTTATATTGTCTCGTTTGCAATTTGAAAATGTCAAAACAATATTTTATTGAATTCCAGGTATATGGTTAGTATGAGACATAAATTTAATTCTTTTACATGAGACTTTTTTGTTTGAGCTGAATGTACTCACAGATGGTAACATGACCAGAAATGTCTTTATGAACAGAAAAAGAAAAAAAAAAAAACAATCTTAGCAATGATAATGCCCTTAAAAATGATGTAAGACTTAGAAAGCCATCACTTAATGAAAATTGTGTAATGCCTACTCTGTGAAATGCTTTAGCCGCCAACAAAGGATGCCTCTTTATATTTTGCATATAAGCTTCCCTGGTGGCTCAGACAATGGAGAATCTGCCTGCAATTCTTTTAGTGTTGGATCCGTGGGTCAGGAAGATACCCTGGAGAAGGAAATAGCAACCCACTTCAGTATTCTTGCCTAGAGAATTCCATGGACAGAGGAACCTGGTGGGCTACAACCAAGGGGTCACAAAGAGTAGGACATGCCTGAGCAACTAACACACTCTTATAGCTTTTGCCTTTTCTTTGAAAAATTTCTTTTTGTTTGTTTGTTTACATACAGATCCCTAGTACTAGCGAGGTTGTTTACACAGCTATTGTTTTTGTTTTCCTTCTGAAAATCATTCTGTGTCTTCAAGTAACCTGAGAGTGCAGGAGCCTTGAGCAAGTCTGACTTCAATATTACATACTATTTCCTTCCTCGGTGTTCTCTCAGGCAATTATTGAAAAATCCATTTTCATTTGCTTTACATCTTTTGTTACTTTTTTTTTTGCTATTATGTATTATTCACTTTTCAGAAGTACCTTTACTTTATGAGGATAAATAGCTATTGTTGCCACACTTTTCTGTTTTATTTAGAGTGCCCTTGAGGAATTTAAATAGACTAATCTGTCTAAAAAAAAGAAAAAGCATATCAGATTTCAGTGCACTCCTGATCTTTGGGTAAACAATCAGATACTCTTTTACCTCACTTTGGCAAGGAGAGAGCTCTGAAATCTTCAGATTATCTGTGCCTCTAGCATCTGATGGGCCTGAGATAGTATGGAGCATTAGCTGTTCCATTTAGCTACTCATGTCTACTGATTCACTTAGTGGGTAAATTCAGCTCATCTTGTATTGGTTTAAAGGTAACTATTTCTCTTAACAATGAAATGCCTTTTTAGGATGCTCTTTTCTTTAAAGGTGAAACCTTGACATTTGTGGAGGACTCTTCATATTTTTAATGCATTTTTAAAACATAACTTCCAATGATGCTGTTATATTAAAAGTCATCTCATCAGTTTAATTATGCATATAGCTGTTCAAATAAATGCTTCTTTGAATAGATTTCCATAACTTTTTCCCATACTCTAAAAATGCAAAAATAAACCTGCTGTACCCCAAATTGGCTGCTTTTTGTGTATGTATATATGACAAACAAATATATCTGTATTTTTGCTTCAGATGTAGATTTCCAAGTCTTCTTTGTCTCATGTTTCCTTTTTCTTTTTATTGAAGCATAGTTGATTTCTTTACAATGTTGTGCTAGTTTCTGGTGTACAGCAAAGTGATTCAGTTTTATATAGATATAGATACAGATACAGATATAGATACTGGAGAAGAAAAAGGCAACCCACTCCATTGTTCTTCCTTGGAAAATCCCATGGACAAAGGAGCCTGGCAGGCTAAGCAAAGAGTCAGACACATTTATATATACATATGTCATTGTTTAGTTGCTCAATTGTGTCCCAGTCTCTTTGAGATACCACAGATTGTAGCCCACTAGGCTCCTCTGTCCATGGGATTCTCCAGGCATGAATACTGGAGTGGGTTGCCATGCCCTTCTCATATATATATATACACACATATATATTCTTTTCCACTACCGTTTATTACAAGGTATTGAATATGGTCCCCCATGCTGTACTGCAGGCCTTGTTGCTTATCTATTTTATATATAGCAGTTTCTTTCTGCTAACCCCAAATTCCTAATTTATCCATACCCCACCCCCTTTCCCCTTTTGTAACCATATATTTGTTTTCTATGTCTGTGAGTCTGCTTCTGATTTGTAAATAAGTTCTTTTGTATCATAATTTAGATTCCACATGCAAATGATCTCATATGGTATTTGTCTTCATCTGTCTGATTTACCTCACTTATTTTGATAATCTCTAGGTCCATCCATGTTGTTGCAAATGGCATTATTTCATTCTTTTTTATGCCTATTATTCTATTGTAGATATAGATATATATCACATCTTTATCCTCATGCTTTCTTCAGATTTAATAATCCATCAATTATCCAAATCTTGTCTGGTGGGTATTCCTTCTGAGACCTATTTCTTTTTATTTTCCCAAACCATCTAGTCCTAACATTCATGAGCTTTCACCTAATTGCCTACAGTTTATTCTTATATCACAGCACTGCTTAGTAACTAAACAACTTCTCTGATCAGAAATGGTCACTGACCACCACAAGCTATAGTTAATCTCTGCAAGGAAAGTCCCTATATCTCCTCCAACTTGATGTTCCACTCAGTTCAGTTCAGCTCAGCTCAGTCGCTCAGTCGTGTCTGACTCTTTGCAACCCCATGAATCGCAGCACACCAGGCCTCCCTGTCCATCACCAACTCCCAGAGTTCACTCAGACTCACGTCCATCAAGTCGGTGATGCCATCCAGCCATCTCATCCTCTGTCGTCCCTTTCTCCTACTGCCCCCAATCCCTCCCAGCATCAGAGTCTTTTCCAATGAATCAACTCTTCGCATGAGGTGGCCAAAGTACTGGAGTTCCAGCCTCAGCATCATTCCTTCCAAAGAAATCCCAGGGCTGATCTCTTTCAGAATGGACTGGTTGGATCTCCTTGCAGTCCAAGGGACTCTCAAGAGTCTTCTCCAACACTACAGTTCAAAAGCATCAATTCTTTGGTGCTCTGCCTTCTTCACAGTCCAACTCTCACATCCATGCATGACCACAGGAAAAACCATAGCCTTGACTAGATGGACCTTAGTTGGCAAAGTAATGTCTCTGCTTTTGAATATTCTATCTAGGTTGGTCATAACTTTTCTTCCAAGGAGTAGGCGTCTTTTAATTTCATGGCTGCAGTCACCATCTGCAGTGATTTTGGAGCCCCAAAAAATAGTCTGACACTGTTTCCACTGTTTCCCCATCTATTTCCCATGAAGTGATGGGACCAGATGCCATGATCTTCGTTTTCTGAATGTTGAGCTTTAAGCCAACTTTTTCACTCTCCTCTTTCACTTTCATCAAGAGGCATTTGAGTTCCCCTTCACTTTCTGCCATAAGGGTGGTGTCATCTGTATATCTGAGGTTATTGATATTTCTCCTGGCAATCTTGATTCCAGCTTGTGCTTCTTCCAGCCCAGCGTTTCTCATGATGTACTCTGCATTTAAGTTAAATAAGCAGGGTGACAATATACAGCCTTCAGGTACTCCTTTTCCTATTTGGAACCAGTTTGTTGTTCCATGTCCAGTTCTAATTGCTGCTTCCTGACCTGCATACAGATTTCTCAAGAGGCAGGTCAAGTGGTCTGGTATTCCCATCTCTCTCAGAATTTCCCACAGTTTATTGTGATCCACACAGTCGAAGGCTTTGACCTAGTCAATAAAGCAGAAATAGATGTTTTTCTGGAACTCTCTTGCTTTTTCCATGATCCAGCAGATGTTGGCAATTTGATCTCTGGTTCCTCTGCCTTTTCTAAAACCAGCTTGGACATCAGGAAGTTCACAGTTCACGTATTGCTGAAGCCTGGCTTGGAGAATTTTGAGCATTACTTTACTAGCATGTAAGATGAGTGCAATTGTGCGGTAGTTTGAGCATTCTTTGGCATTGCCTTTCTTTGGGATTGAAATGAAAACTGACCTTTTCCAGTCCTGTGGCCACTGCTGAGTTTTCCAAGTTTGCTGGCATATTGAGTGCAGCACTTTCACAGTATCATCTTTCAGGATTTGAAAGAGCTCAACTGGAATTCCATCACCTCCACTAGCTTTGTTTGCAGCGATGCTTTCCAAGGTCCATTTGCCTTCATATTCCAGGATGTCTGGCTTTAGATGAGTGATCACACCATCATGATTATCTGGGTCATGAAGATCTTTTTTGTACAGTTCTTCTGTGTATTCTTGCCACCTCTTCCTAATATCTTCTGCTTCTGTTAGGTCCAGACCATTTCTGTCCTTTATCGAGCCCATCTTTGCATGAAATGTTCCCTTGGTATCTCTAATTTTCTTGAAGAGATCTCTAGTCTTTCCCATTCTGTTGTTTTCCTCTATTTCTTTGCACTGATCGCTGAGGAAGGCTTTCTTACCTCTTCTTGCTATTCTATGGAACTCTGCATTCAGATGCTTATATCTTTCCTTTTCTCCTTTGCTTTTCGCTTCTCTTCTTTCACAGCCATTTGTAAGGCCTCCCCAGACAGCCATTTTGCTTTTTTTGCATTTCTTTTCCATAGGGATGGTCTTGATCCCTGTCTCCTATACAATGTCACGAACCTGATTCCATAGTTCATCAGGCACTCCATCTATCAGATCTAGGCCCTTAAATCTATTTCTCACTTCCACTATATAATCATAAGGGATTTGATTTAGGTCATACCTGAATGGTGTAGTGGTTTTCCCTACTTTCTTCAATTTGAGTCTGAATTTGATGTTTCACTATTTCACAATAAAAATCTACAACTATCAGGCTTGAATCTTCACTTCCTCTCCATAGATTTTCCCTTCCATATTCACCAAATCCTTGGTTTTTATTCTTTTTCTCCACCTCTCTTGAAATTTTAGAATATTTATTTTAAAATAAAAATGTGATTATAGTAATACATTATGAAAATAAAATACTGCTAAAGAATGTATTGTGTGAAGGTAGCAACATCTTGTAGCTTTCCAGTTTGTCCAAAATACTGCTTACCAGAATCACCCATTCTCAACTTGTATTGCTGCTTTCCCTTTTATGTTTGCATTGGTACACCTTGGCAAAAGTATTTTAGGCATTATCTTCTGATTTTTCATCTTAGATGTGAAAACTTGGTTCTCCTCTCTTTTCCAATATATTTTTCTTACTTTTGAGTCAGGAATATATTTTGCCTATACCTCCTTTTTATGTACCTTTAATTTTTTTTCCCTACAATTAATTATTGCTCACTTTTTCATTTGACATGTTAATGTACCCATTAGCTTTCCAAATCTCAAAATCCCCTGCCACCTGCCTAACTTTTATTTATGAGTTCCATCTTCCCAGCTCCATTTCTCTTCTTGGGATCATTATTCCTAGGGGTTTTTTTCCTTTAGTTCCAATTCAACTGGTTATTTTTAATACCTGCTCCACTGCCATCATCTTTGCCCCACACTAAATCACAAAATTTGTATCCCCATTTTATGGTCCATGCTACTCAATAAATTCTTAATAAAGAGAACATTAAAAAATAAACATCTTTGAATCATCACATATTTGGAATTTGCTTTACTCTATCTTCATACTTGATTGATTGATAAGATAGAATTCTAAGTTGAAAATAATTTCACTTATATTTTAAAAATAATTCCTCTATTATTGTATTCTTCTTTTAGTTTGGATGGTGAGACATTCATTGCTATTTGGGCTACTAAGCTGATGTATATGAACTATTTTTTTTTTCTCTTTGAAGATCTAAGATTTTTTTTTAAATGCTTGCATTCTAAATTACCCCATGATTCTCCTTGGTTTATGTCAGCTTCCCCCAATTTATTGTTCCGGACATGATTTAGCTCACTAAATAAAGAGTCTTGTGTCATTTAGTACCAAGCAATATACTTTTATTTTTATTTTTGATATTTTATTCTCTATGTTCTCTGTCTTCACTTTCACTTACATTTTTCTTTATCCTACCACTAAGTAAGCTGCTGGATCTCCTGAGTTAATCAGGTAAATGTACCATCTTTGTCTACTATTTTTAAAATCATCCTTTAATTCTATTTTTAGGATATGTCTTTTAGTTATTTTCCAATAATAATGATAAAATATTTTTATCTGTATTCTTAAATTTCCAAGAGCTTTTTAAAAATCATCTTACTGTTATCTACTAATTCCATATTTATATCATTTTTGTTTCATAGATACAATATCTCCCTTTATCTCATGGCACCCTGTATTGTTCCCACTGTCTCTTATTTGTCTTTGCTTTGATCTCTCATTCATGTTTGAGACTTTTAAAAGATTTGTTTCATGATCCTTGAATATCCAGTCACAGTTGTTAATTTGGAAAATATTTATTGAGTACCTGCTATAAGGCAAAAAGTCTATACTATTAAGACATTGATTAAATAAAAGACAAGCCAAAACAATGCCCTAGGATTTTTTTGTTGTTGTTGAAAAGCTAGTTGAGGATTCTAGTTCTGGCTTCTAGTAATTATGGAATCCCTGTCATTGGACTAACCCTCCCACACGTAATGAATAACAACATTTAACTCTGAAGATAATACAAAGATATACTGAAAACACTGGAGAACCAGCAAAATCAGGCAGAAACTGGAGAGAAGCTCACCTTGGAATGAGAGAGACCTAATGGGAGAGATTTTTATCTAAGTACTCTCATCAGTTGGACTTCCCTGGTTGCTCAGATCGTAAAGCGTCTGCCTACAAAGCGGGGGACCCGGGTTTGATCCCTGGGTTGGGAAGATCCCCTGGAGAAGGAAATGGCAACCCACTCCAGTATTCTTGCCTGGAAAATCCCATAGACTGAGGAGCGTGGTAGGCTACAGTCCATGGGGTCACAAAGAGTCGGACAAGACTGAGTGACTTCACTTTCTTTAACTTTTGCTCACATCAGCACCAGCTAATAAAGTTTAACTGGAAAGCTAAACTTTCATTGACTTGACTATGCAGAGCATAACATTCAGAGGGGCCTTCCCAGGTGGCACTAGAGGTAAAGAACCCACCTGCCAATGCAGGAGACATGAAAAACCAACAACAAGATGGGGGTTCGATCTCTGGGTTAAGAAGATCCCCTGGAGAAGGGCAGAGCAACTCACTCCAGTATTCTTGCTTGGAGAATCCCATGCACAGAGGAGCTTGTGGGCTACAGTTCATGGGGTGGCAAAGAGTCGGACATTAAGGAAGCAACTGAGCACGCACAAAATGTTAAGAGAGGGATTTTGCCAAAATGACAAAAAATTGAAGGACACAATCTTAGAAAGAGAGAGGGAGAAAAAGAAACCAAGGAGTCAGGAAATCTGCATATGAAATCTCCTCAAATTCTTTGCTAGCTCCAAACCTTTTATGCTTATGCAAAAAAAGACTCCAAGGAACCCAGTAGGAAGCTACAGGTGTAAAGTTAATGGTGATTAGGAGAGATTTTAGCTACCCAACCCCCAACATAAGGGTAAGAGAGTTTTGAGTTCAAGTCCTGCCAAATCAGAGGGACTCAGTAAATACTCTGTTATCCACTGACACACCAGAAGCAACACACTTGAAAATCAAAGCAGTGCCAAAATGCATGCAACTGAATCACCTATGGTTCACACTTTTTTTTTTTTTTTTTTTCTTGTATAAAAGCAGTCTCACTTCCTCCCATCAATCAGGTTCACTTCTACCTCTAACATTATGGTCACTTCTCTTCGTATCCACTGGTTCCTGAGTTCAAGAAATCCAAAGTGCCCTCAGTTCAGTTCAGTTCAGTCACTCAGTCTTGTCCAACTCTTTGTGATCCCATGGACTGCAGCATACCAGGCCTCCCTGTCCATCACCAAATCCCAGAGTTTACTCAAACTCATGTCCATTGAGTTGGTGATGCCATCCAACCACTTCATCCTCTGTCATCCCCTTCTCCTCCTGCCTTCAATCTGTCCCAGCATTAGGGTCTTTTCAAATGAGTCAGTTCTTCAAATCAGGTGGCCAAACTATTGGAGTTTCAGCTTCCACATCAGTCCTTCCAATGAACACTCAGGACTGATCTCCTTTAGGATGGACTGGTTGGATCTCCTTGCAGTCCAAGGGACTCCCAAGAGTCTTTTCACCACAGTTCAGAAGCATCAATTATTCAGCTCTCAGCTTTCTTTAAAATCCAACTCTAACATCCATACATGACTACTGGAAAAACCATAGCCTTGACTAGACGGACCTTTGTTGGCAAAGTAATCTCTCTGCTTTTTAATATGCTGTCTAGTTTGGTCATAACTTTCCTGCCAAGGAGCAAGCATCTTTTAATTTTGTGGTTGCAGTCAACCCTGAGGTGATTTTGGAGCCCAGGAAAATAAAGTCTGTCACTGTTTTCCCATCTATTTGCCATGAAATGATGGGACCAGATGTCATGATCTTAGTTTTCTGAATGTTGAGTTTTAAGCCAGCTTTTTCACTGTCCCCTTTCACCTTCATCAAGAGGCTCTTTAGTTCCTTTTTGCTTTCTGCCATAAGGATGGTATCATCTGCATATCTGAGGTTATTGATATTTCTCCCAGCAATCTTGATTCCAGCTTGTGCTTCATCTAGCCTGGCATTTCTCATGATGTACTCTGATGCAAGCTGAACAAGCAGGGTGACAATATACAGCCTTGATATACTTCTTTCCCACTTTGGAACCAGTCTGCTATTCCATGTCCGGTTTCTAACTTTTGCTTCTTGACCTGCATGCAGAGTTTTCAGAAGGCTGGGAAGGTGGTCTGGTATTCCCATTGCTTTCAGAATTTTTCACATTTGGTTGTGATATGCAGAGTCAAATGCTTTAGCGTAGTCAATGAAGCAGAAGTAGATATTTTTCTGGAATTCTCTTACTTTTCCTACAAGCTACAGGATGTTGGCAATTTGATCTCTGGCTCCTCTGCCTTTTCCAAATCCAACTTGGTCATTGGGAAGTTTTTTGTTCACATACTGTCGAAGCCTGCCTTGTAGAATTTTGAGCATTACTTTACTAGCATGTGAGATGAGTGCAATTGTGCAGTAGTTTGAACATTCTTTGGTACTGCCGTTCTTTGGGATTGGAATGAAAACTGACATTTTGCAGTCTTGTGACCACTGGTGAGTTTTCCAAATTTGCTGACATATTGAGTGCAGCATTTTTATAGCATCATCTTTTAGGATTCAAAATAGCTCAGCTAGAATTCTATCACCTCCACCTGCTTCCACAACATACATATTGAGATAACAAAGGTATGAGATTATCCAGAAGGAACATTCTCCTGTTAAGAAGGTGAAACATGTCCTCGAGCAAATTCATTATTGTTATATAATCATTAGCACAGAGCCTAAGGAAAAGCATATTCTTGATTAAGATGTATTGTTTCTTACAGGCAAAGATTGTATACCTCCTTCTTAAGAGGGGCTTCCCTTATGGCTCAGCTGGTGAAGAATCCGCCTGCAATGCAGGAGACCTAGGTTCGATCCCTGGGTTGGGAAGATCCTCTGGAGAAGGGAAACACTATCCACTCCAGCATTCTCGCCTGGAGAATTCCACAGGCTGTATAGTTCATAGTGTCACAAATTCGGATATGACTGAACAACTTTTACTTTTACTTAAGGGATGTTGGACTCCTTATCAACCTGTCTAAAGTTAACTATATCATTATGTTGCTTGGCAAGAGTGCACTCCCTTTGGAAACAGAATCCCTAAGCCTGCAGAGCCCAAAATAATGAGGATGAGAAGCACAAATTTCCCAGTGAAGCGCAGGGAGTGACATTATAAGGGCTATTCTTGTTCTCATGTCTTCGTTATAATACATCTGAAATCATGTATTATCCTACTAAGGACATAGAGTCACACTAAAGTATCTTATCCAATGCTTTCTGAAAGATGACATCCCATCTTTTCATATTGTTATTCAGCTGATGCTTTACCTATACCATTAATATCCAGTTTTAGCATTCTATGAGGCCAGATGGTGATATATACATTATAATCAGTGGATCCCATGGTCACAAAACAACACATACTTGGAATAAGTATCTATTTCATTGAGAATAAACTGCCTATCTTTCCAGGACAAAAGGGGTTTGATGTATTTGAACTGCCACTAAGTAGCCAGTTGATGTCCTTGAGGAATTACATCATAAATTGCATTCAGTATTGGTCTCTGTTGTTGACATATTGGGCATTCAAGGTGTAAGTAGTTGGAAGCACATAGTAAGAGTCCACGGTTTTGGGCTTATAATAGCCTCTGTATTTGTTACCATGGCATTTCATGTAAGTGCCCATCATGCCAGTTTGAGTCAATGATAAAGATTTGCTTATATCAACTAATCTATATCATTGTTTTGTGCTTCTACAGCAGTGGATGCTTTTTGGTGGATATTAACATGTGATACAAAAATCTTCACTTTCCATGTCCTTATCAGTCATTCCATTCGCATGTCTCTACTCCTTACCATCTTGTCTCCAATCTTCTAGTTCTTTTATTTTAAAACGCCTAATCAGGAAGAAAAGTTATGACCAACCTAGATAGCATATTCAAAAGCAGAAACATTACTTTGCCGACTAAGGTCCATCTAGTCAAGGCTATGGTTTTTCCAGTAGTCATATATGGATGTGAGAGTTGGACTGTGAAGAAGGCTGAACACCGAAGAATTGATGCTTTTGAACTGTGGTGTTGGAGAAGACTCTTGAGAGTCCCTTGGACTGCAAGGAGATCCAAGCAGTCCATTCTAAAGGAGATCACCCCTGGGATTTCTTTGGAAGGAGTGATGCTAAAGCTGAAACTCCAATACTTTGGCCACCTCATGCAAAGAGTTGACTCATTGGAAAAACTCTGATGCTGGGAGGGATTAGGGGCAGGAGGAGAAGGGGACGACCAAGAATGAGATGGCTGGATGGCATCACTGGCTCAATGGACACAAGTCTGAGTGAACTCCGGGAGTTGGTGATAGACAGGGAGGCCTGGCGTGCTGCGATTCATGGGGTCGTGAAGAGTTGGACACGACTGAGCGACTGAACTGAACTGAACGGAACTGAATCAGGAATCTATATATACTCTCATATTGTCCCACTTATGCTTCAGTTGAAGTAGATAACTAGATTTGCCTTGTAGCTCTGCCCATTAGGAAGATATTTTCCTCTTCATGGTCTTTCACAGATGATCTCGAATGTGGCTAGATTCAATGCCTGCTTATTTTAACTTTGGAACTATGTAAAATTCAACCTGTCTATAAATCAAGTTTGGTCTTTTCACTCTTCTTTAGTTAATAGAGTTTTCATAGGACCTGTGCCCTCAGTGTGAACAAGGTAATGAGTTTCAGAGTATAGTGGGCAGGGCCAACAATCAGTTATCTTTCCTACAACCAAAGATCTGACAGTTACCCCCCAAAAATTGATAGAAAAATAACTGAGATAAATATTCAGATTCTGAAAGACAAAATGTGTATAACGGGTGATGAGATGGGTACTTTCAAGATCTTTTGGAAACTATATTAAAAAAAACTAAATGGATATCTTAGAACTGAAAAGTTACACTTCTAAAATAAAAATTTAATTGAATTCTTTTTATAGCATATTAGATACAACACTACAGATCCTGAAAGAGGATCTGATCTGTAGTCTTGAAGATACATCAATTAATTTCACCATATCAAAGCACTGTGAGGAAATTTTTGAAGAAAAAAAATTGTCTAAAAATTTTCCAATTTTGTTTACAGAAAGTAACCTACAAATTCAGGAAGCCCAGTCAACTGCAGATAGGATAAATATAAATAAAACCACAGTAGGCCCATCTGTCCAACTGCAGAAATCCAGAGGTAAAGAAATGAATATTAAAAAGTTAGATAGGTACAATATAAGATTGGCAACTGACTTCTATCAGAAATAGCTGAGGTTAGAAAATAATGACATGGCTTCTTTAAAATGCCTAATGAAAAAGTAAAGTACCTACCAACCTAAAAATTTTATCTGTCATGAAAATATATTGGAAAATATCTTAGAAGGTGAAATAAAAACACTTTCAGATAAATAAAGCTGGGAGATTTTATTACCAGTAGATAAGCTTATTTAGGTTAGAAGAAAATGAAACCAGATGGAAACTCAGATTTATAAGAAAGCAGAAAATGTTAGTCCCTCAGTCATGTCCAACTCTTTGTGACTCCATGGACTGTAGTTTTCCAGGCTCCTTTGTGGAATTTTCCAGGCAAGCATACTGGAGTGAGGATCCATTCCCTTCTCTCCAGGGGCTCTTCCCAACCCAGGTGTTGAACCTTGGTCTTGTGCATGCAGGCAGATTCTTTACCATCAAAACTACCAGGGAAGCCCAGAGTCCTTGAAATGTGAAATAAATGGATAAAATAAAATCTTTCTTTTTAAATAAATCTATAATTATTGATTATAATCAATAATACTGCATTTTATACTTTAAAAGGCAGTTGATTTCTCAAAGTTATAGAAAAGTTTACAACATCTATAACATAAATGGAAGAAAAATAAATCATAATGAGCACAAAAAACGTTTATATATAATTATATTTTTGTAAGTGTATTATATTATGCATGAAATAGTATAATACTAATGTGAAATAGAATAAATTATTTTAAAGATGCATATTGGAATTCCTAGAGATATTTACCTAAAGGTAAGAAGGGTTAAAAAATTAATGCAGGAGATAAGATATAATACTAAAATATTTGATCATTTCAAAAGAATGGAAAGGAGTAACAAAGCAAAACAGAAGGCACAGGTGAAAAACAAATATCAAAAAGGTAATTGGATCAAAAAATCCAACAGGGGCTTCCCTGGTGGTTCAGTGGTGAAGAATTTGACTGCCAATGCTGGACACATGGGTGTGATCACTGATCCTGGAAGATCCCATGCGTAGCAGAGCGACTGAGCCCACAACTATTGAGCCTGTGCTCTAGAGCCTGGAAGCCTCAACTATTGAAGCCCATGTGCCCTAAGGCCCATGCTCAGCAACAAGAGAAGCCACCTCGATGAGAAGCCCGCACACCACAGCCAGAGCGTAGCCCCTACTTGCCACAATTAGAGAAAAGCCTGTGCAACAACAAAGACCCAGCACAGCCAAAAATTAATAAATTCAAAAATTCAAAAATCTAATCGAAAGGTAGAAACTGTCAGGCTGGATTAAAAAGAAAGCTACAACTCTACGCTGTTTACAAGGGATACTGTATACACTAAGACCCAGGTTTTGTTTTCTTTCATTTTGTTTTGTCTTATTTTTTATTGTATACTAATAAAGTAGCCAGCACTCATTTTTTAAAAATCAAATAACATATAAGTATATAGAGTAAACTTGGAGACAGAAATGGCAACGCACTCCAGTATTCTCTTTTTAAATGGAAAATTCATGAAAAATCTCTGAGCCTGGAGGGCTACAGTCTATGGGGTCACAAAGAGTAGAACTCAACTTGGAGACTAAACAGCAGCATATAAAGTAGAAAGGAAAGTTCTCCTACCTGTTTGCCTTGGCTGCAGGTGACCCTGGGCAAGATTCCTAATGTATTTTTCCTTGTGCAAATGTGTGTTTTCAAGATATATTGTGTACAAGATATATCAGGAAAACATTAAACATACTAACGCTTATATAAGTTATATTACTATCAGACCCAGTAGACTTCAAAAAAAGATCATTACTAGAAATATAGAGGGCCCTTTCATACTGATAAAAGTGGCACAGCATAGTGATTATAATCAATAATACTGTATTATATACTCTAGGTTTTTTAAGAAATTGGATTTTAAGTGTTCTCATCACAAAGAAAGAAATGATAATTATGTAAGGTGACAGAGGTGCTAGTAAAGCTATCATGGTATTTCTACTGTAATATATAAATATATCAAACCAACATGGTGTACAGCTTAAGTCTATATAATGTTATATGTAAACTATTAATCAATTTAAAAAATCAATTAATCAAGAAGTTATTAGAATCCTAAATGTACATACACCTGATAACCAATAAATATACAAATTTAGTTGAAGATTTTAACACCTCTGTTTCAGTAATTGATAGAACAGCCAGTAAGGATATACTAGTCAGGATGTGGAAGACTGGTACAAATGTAACTGAGCAGGACCTTTTGGGACCTTCCTGGAGGAAAACCCCTGACCATGTCTTCCACCTGCCTCTTATCTGTAGAGAAACTTTAGCCTCCTAGAACTTCCCCAAGTCCCAACAAGTAAATTTAATTAGAAAATTGAGAAAAAACAGAAAGAAAGGAAAACAGTCAAACAAGACAAAATTATAATCAAAGTCAATTAAACAAAGTCAAGGGCTTTTAGTTCCTTCTCAAAGTCTATAGACAATATTATGAGCCATGTCCTTTGAACTGTTTTGCAGATATTGAAACCCCATTGGGTGGAAGAATTAACTATATATTGCACACAAGCAGGTAGACCCCAGACTGGTTGGAACCAGAGGGTTGATGAGGTTGACTCCTGATTACTTTACCACCAAACAATCAGAAGAACATCCATGAGCTGATCACACACCCCACAATTCCCTTCCCTCACTGTGTCTTTCTTTTCGAAGAGTTTGAGCCTTTTAAGTACCAGCTACCTGGATGCCTTGCTGAATGTCCTGTAATAAATGCTGCACTTTCATCAGTAGATTGGGTTTACTGCACATAGGTAAGCAGATCCAAGTTTTGTTGGATAACACAACCTTTCAAACAACTTAACCTGACATTTATAGTCCATAACACCAAACGAGTTGATTACTTGAATATCTTGGGACTAGATGCATTCTGAGATCCAAAATTATCTGCATTTTTACAAAGACTACTTAGTACACATGATATTCAGGTTCATTACCCCTTACTCATTATCATCCAAAAAGAAAACTCTGTAAACTAAACATTTGGTAATCTTGGAGCCAAAGTTATTTTGTTAGCAGAATTTGATTTGACATGAGGCATGAATTATGCCTCAGATTCCTCTTAGCCGTAGGTGATGATGCAATTCACTGATGCTTTATCTTACAGTTTTGTAACTGATGACACCACAAAGAGTTTGAAATAGCTAAGATACCTCTGTAGGCAACAGAGAAATAAAAAATGAGGCATATGCCAGTAGTTAGAGGATAGAAAGTAAGGACATTGCAAAACAAGCATGCAGCTGAAGACTGTAAAGGATTTCTTGATACTATTAAAAAGACTACATTAAATCTTATTAGTTTACCAAATATGCATCAGTGAAAGTGCAATTAAGCCAGAGAAAGCTCAGCATTGGAGAAATGCTGAACATTAACAATGATGTGCCTGTTATGCATTTCTTCAAGGGAAAATTATAGGATGGGAATATTGCTGAAATAGTTTCAAATATAGTGAAGCAGGTGGATAATTGAGAAGATGATGCTGACTTTGTGAAAAAAAATATTTCTCTGGATGATATGGTGAAACTGTGTTATCAGCTAATTGCTGGCCTTGAGCAAAACACAAGAGGTCAGAGCAGCTGAGACAATTAAAGAAAAGCTGCTTGGAAACATACCCATGTTAATAGCCCAGAGGACACTGGAAAAAGGTTCTAAAAAGTTATAGTCCTTGAAAATATGCTGTGAAAGAAGCCAGTCACAAAAGACCACATACGATATTATCCCATTCATAGGAAAATCAAGACTAGAGAAATCTACACAGACAAAGTAAATTCATGGTTGTTTAGGGTTTAGGTGAGATAAGGATTTAGAGTTGATAGCTAACATGTTCAAAGTTTGTTTCTGACATGATGAAAATGTTCTAAAATGGACTGTGCTGATGATTGCACCTATCTGTGAATATATAAAAATTCACATTGAATTATACATTTTAATTTTTATTTTTAAAACTTATTTATTTTTAATTGAAGGACAATTCCTTTACAGTATTGTGTTGGTTTCTCCCTTGTGAATCTCCCTCCCTTCTTCCACCCCATCCCAACCCTCTAGGTTGTGATAGTGTACCAGTTGAAGCTCCCTGAGTCATACAGCAAATTCCCATTGGCTCTCTATTTTACATATGGTAGTGTGTGTTTCCATGCTACTCTTTCCACTCAATTTTGAATAAGTGAATTGTGCATTTGTGAATATCTCAACAAAACTGTTTTTTTTTTTAAAGCTAAGTCATAGTTCATCTCTGAAGAATAGCTTTTTTGACATCTCCTCAGAGGTCCAGATCCCACAAAATGATAACAAAAGTAGTATACACTTTTTCTGAGATTCTCAAATAAACAGATTTAATAGTCATTTCTTACATGTATAGGTGCAACAATTTAGCTGAGCTTAAAACTGTATATGCTTGAAGTTTGATTTTATTTTAGAAAGGCAATATAAAGTCATTTACACCATTAACTAATTTACCACTAATTTATATAGTAATAAAAATTACTATATGAATAAACTGAGATACTATATAAATAAACTATATAAATTATTTTTTACTATATAAATAAATATTCTATACTATATAAATAAACTGAGATACTATTAATAGTCTTTAACTATTCCACTTGGAGTGAATATCCATACATTTGCTTCAGTAATTAAGACAATGATTGTAGGGTGCCTCTCCAGATTGTGGGGTTTATATAATAAACTGTATACAAGTATATAACCCTTATAAGATTCTGACTTTTGAAAGGATAGCTGGCTCCAGATTATGTAAGATGTTATTTTTGGTTTTGTTGTTTAGTTATAGGCCTGTGTGATACAACATTTCCATAGAGTTCCAGAACAGAAGCCTCTAACAAGTAGTTCTATAAATAACTTCAGGTCATATTTTGCCAACAAATGAGTTTGTACCAAATTATTTTTAAATGTTTTTTAGAACTTTTAAATTTCAGAAATGCAGATAAAAGAATTATTGACTGCTGCTTAGAACAGAGTGGTGGTAGTGGTGGTTGTTCAGTTGCTAAGTCTGGTCTGATGTTTTGCAGCCCCACGGACTGTAGCACACAGGCTCCTCTGTTCTCCACTATCTCCCAGAGTTTGCTAAGATTCTGTCCATCGAGTCTGTGATGCTATCTAACTGTCTCATCACCTGCTGTCCCCTTCTTCTGCCCTCAGTCTTTCCCAGCATCAGAGTCTTTGCCAATGAGTCAGCTCGTTGCATTAGGTGACCAAAGTATTGGAGCTTCAGCTTCACCATCAGTTTTTCCAATGAATAGTCAGAGTTGATTTCCTTTAGGATTGACTAATTTGATCTCCATATAATCCAAGGGACTTTCAAGAGTCTTCTCCAGCACTACAATTTGAAAGCATCAGTTCTTTGGTGTTCAGCCTTCTTTGTGGTCCAACTCTTGCTTCTGTACAAGAGTACTGGAAAAAAACACAGCTTTGACTATATGAACCTCTGTTGGCAAAGTGATGTTTCTGCTTTCTAATATGCTGCCTAGGTTTGTCAATCTTTCCTTCCAAGGAGCAAGTGTCTTTTAATTTCATGGCTGCAGTCACCATCCACAGTGATTTTGGAACCCATGTCAATGCTTTCCAATAGATATCTTTATGTTTACTATTTTAAATTTTTCTAGTAGCCATATTAAGAACAAAAGGAAAAACCAGTGAAATTTAATTTCCTGATAGTTTTATTTAACCCATCTTAACATGTAATCAATACAAAAGTTATTGAGACATTTTATATTCTTTTTTATCTTGTGTCTTTTAAATCTGATGTTCTTTTTCACCCTTACAGGGAAATCAATTTTTATTAGCCATATTTCAAAATCTCAAGAGCCACATCTGGCTAGTAGCTGCCCTATTAGACAGTGCAGATCTATGTAACTAGAGGTATATACAGTGTAGCATGGTGTCTGCATTGTTGAAAAACCTCAAGTTCTACAGAATTGCACACTAAAAATAACAGGACTAATAGAAAAATATAAGGATGAAAACTGTCACTCACCTTTGGTAAAGTAAACCATAATAAGTCAGTCATTTGAATCTGGAAAAATAACATGAAATGTTTGGATAGGCAGCTCAGATTACAGAGTGAATTTTGAAATTTTAAGTGGTGATCTGGCAACATTTTATATACAGCAGAGTGAGTTGCCAAGACAGTATGGATGGAAGTATGCTGTTATCTCTAGGCGTTTTTTGTGTTTGTTTGTTTGGAGTGGAGGCATATATGCACAGTTTCCCAGTTTTTATTTGCACTTTCCTAAGGATTAGTGATGTTGGGCAGCTTTTCATGTACCTGTTGGCCAGCCAGTTGTATGTCTTCTTTGACAAAAGTGTAGTTAGGATATTTACCTGTTTTTAGATTGGGTTATTTGGTTTCTGCTATTGAGTTATGTGAGTTTCTTGTGTGTTTTGGATATTAACTTCACATCAGATATGTGATTTGCAAATATTTTCTATTTCATAGGTTGTCTTTTTCATTTTGTCGATTACTTTTTTGTTGTACAGAATCTTTCAAGTTTGATGTCCTAACACTTTGTTTATTTTTGCTTTCTATTATTTTATTCTGTGGCTATCTTAAAATACTTCAAAATATTATGTATTTGTAATATTTCATATCAGTTTCTACTTTTTAATGTTGCTTTGACACCAATAAATTATGTTTTTCATGCAAACATTTTAAAAGTAGTGGACTAAAAATTTTTATATTTTTCCCCAGAAAGGTCTTGGGAATTACTTATTTATAGGGTAATTCATATATTAATATTTTAAGTGGCATCTTTATTATCGTATCTCTAGTTATACTGTTCAAATGTTGGAGTTTTTTTGTTTTTTGGCTGTGCCTCAGGATTCAGGATTTTGGTTTCCCAACCAGGGATGAACCTGTGAGCCCTAGAGTGGAAGCCTGGAATCTTAACCACTGGACCACCAGGGAAGTCCTAGAGGTGTTATTTTAATTTGCATAAATTTATCTTTTGTTTTGTTATCTTAGTTATCATTTTTAGTTACAGTTGCTTAAGTTTTTCCTTTTTTTTTTTTGGTTTCTGAGTTTAATAATACTGCCCTTATAGTCTGTAAATAATACTTACTTATTTGAATCTCCTGTACAGCACATGAATAATTAAATATGTACATATTTAGTACAGAAAAAAATCCTTTAACAATAAAAAGCTCTATTTTCTGATTTAACTAAAGGTAAAATCATTTCTTGATAACTTTGAGTAGATAAGGTTAAAGTAGGTTTGGTTACCCATTAAGTTTCAATCTAACTCTATATTACAATGGTGTGCATTTTCACAAACAAAAATAACTCTGACACTCAATTATGAAATAACTTCCCCAAATCATTATTCTGTTAAACTCTTTGAAAACATGAACCACAGAACCTAGCACCTTTACTATTAAATAACCTTGGTGAAAAAGACCTGAGCTAGAGAGATAAATCTGGGCATCATCAGCTTACAAATAGATAGTATTTAAAACAATGACACTGAATTGGATCACTGAACATGCACTGAAATAAGGAAAAGATTTGAGGACAAAGCCCTTGGGCACAGGACCTTCAGAGACCTGGGAAAGGAGATTCAGTTCCCCATGGAGAATAGGAGAGCTGAGGAACAGCATCAGGGGTAGGAATAAGACCAGAGGAACGGGGTGTCCTAGACCAAGCGAAAAGGTGGGAGTGACCAGGCATCAAATAGTGTTGAGAGATCATAAAAGATGAGGACTGAAAAACTGACCACTGAATTTTTCAGCATTTAGGTCATTGTTAATAAAAACAATTTTAATGCATTGATGGGGACAATGCTTGATTAGAGTGGCTCAAGAGATCCCAGAAAGAGAGCTATCAGAGACAGCCAGTACAGATAATTTTTTCTATGAGCTTTGCTTCAAGTGTAATTCAGAAAAGAGAATACACTGGGAGCTAAAATGCCTAGATTTAAACCCTGCCTCCCCCACTGGCTAGCAGTGTGATGTTGTGTAACTTTTTCTTTCTCTGTCAGCCTTGATTTTCTCATCTGTAAAATAATTTTTTTCTCATTTAATTATTGAGGAACCAAATGAATTTTAAAACCTAAAGTACATAAGCTCTTCCAGCTGTGTCTGACAACACAGTTAATGCTAGTAGTTTTCAACAGCTATTATTATTTGCTGCTGCTGCTGCTGCTGCTAAGTCACTTCAGCAGCCCACCAGGCTCCTCTGTCCCTGGGATTCTCCAGGCAAGAACACTGGAGTGGGTTGCCATTTCCTTCTCCAGTGCATGAAAGTGAAAGTGAAGTCGCTCAGTTGTGTCTGACTCTTTGTGGCTCCATGGACTGCAGCCCACCAGGCTCCTCTGTCCATGGATTTTCCACGCAACAGTACTGGAGTGGGTTGCCATTTTCTTCTCCATATTACTATTTGAGAAGCAGAGAAAGGGAACAGGAGCTGAAGGAGGACGTGAGTAATAGGAAAGGGTATGTAAAAATTCATTTGAATACTGAGGGGATTGGTTGTGTAGGAAAGAAAAACTGACGATGCAGTAGGGAAGAAAGAGTTGCTAGAGGAGTGTCCTTGAGTGGGCTGGAAAGAATAGTTTCTAGTATCTAAGTAATGTTTAGTTTATTTGTAATACAGAGATTTTATCCAATCCAGTACCAGCGATGCGGGGAGGCAAAATACACGGGGACACTGGATGTAGGTGAGTGCTTGAATGGCAGGAACCTGTGTATTTCCTCTTCTGATTGCTTCTGTTTTCTCAGTGAGATAAGAAGCAAAGTCATTACCTGTGCATGGCAGGAAGTGCTGGATACTTTTCTTCATGTTTATATCACTGTGATTACTGTGCTTCAGAATTAATTAAAGTTTATCAATAGTTAAAAATGCATTTCCTCCTCCACCCAAACAATGAAATTTTGATTTATAAAAGAAATAGAAAATTCCTCCTTGCTTCCTTATAGTCTCAGCTGGGTGGTGAGTCAGAACCAATTAATAAGTGGAAAAGGAAAAAATAAAAATCCACAAATTGTGTCAGTGATTGATTTTGCCACCTCAGCATGTGTTTTTTACTTCCTTCAGCTGTTCAGTTACTGATTATGTTCATGATGCATTTCCTTTTTTATAAAAGCCTCTTTTTTTTTTTTTCTTCTGTGTTGCTTTATTTTGGCTCATCTTTTATTCCCTCTAAAATTCAGACTGAACACAAATATCAGTTCAATCATTCTAAACACATATAAAAATATTAAAGGAAATAGGCAAATTGAGAAATCTTAGTTTTTGGTTTGGGGATTACATTAAGTTGGAATCCATTTGAACTAGTACAGAATTTTTCCTTTTACAGAAAAATCAATAAGGAAAAAAAAAAATCCTTGTCAATAGATGACACTGCCTTATGTATGTTAACGCATTATTGCCTGGAAAAGTATTAACACCACAAGTGTTTCTGCAGAAAACCCTAGTCAATAATGTGTTAACTCCTGATAGTTTTGTGAACATTTTGGAGGGTGTGATTATATTTAGTTTTTCTTTTTTAAAATTCCATCTTTTCAAGTTTATACATTGGTATAAATATTGTGAGTAGTTTCTACACATTGATCTATAAATATTTTATTGTAATATAAAATCTACTGAAAAATCTACTATATATTTGAAAATCATTAATAGAAATATAGGACTTCCCTGGTGGCTCAGATGGTAAAGCCTCTTGTTTACAATGTGGGAGACCTGGGTTTGATCCCTGGGTCAGGAAGATCCCCTGGAGAAGGCAATGGCAACCCACTCCAGTACTCTTGCCTGGAAAATCCCATGGATAGAGGAGCATGGTGGGCTATAGTCCACGGGGTCACAAAGAGTCAAACACGACAAAGCAAAATTAGGTGAAATCACAGTAGTTCATACTACTTTACTACATTTTATATTGTGAAGGAAATGAGAAATTTAAAACATTAAATCTGGAAGGAGACAAAAAAGCTAAAATGAGTAAGAAAGAACAAAGATCACTTTTAGACTACTGCCTTTGATGACAGTAACTGAGACAATGTACTGGATTACACGTAAAATCTAGTTGGAGGAAAAAATGTCTTTTTATTTTTTTCCCTATCTTTTAGCTCAGCAGTATTCCTTACTTTTAGAAAAAAAATTCCCGAGGAAGCAGTCATGTCACAGTATGCCAATGCCCTTAGTCCATAGGAGACTGAAACAATAAGATTGACTGGGGACAGTGTACCCTTTCCTTGGGAATACTGGACTGGAAACTCAATCAAATTTTGTGTTATTGGAATCATAAGATTTAAAGTTCCAGAGATGTTCAGACCCAAATTTGTACCATGTAGATTAGAGCAGAGTGAGGGCAGAAGGAGGCAATCAAAAGGGGAAAAGATATTCAGAAAGCATCAGGATAAGATAAATTGACATTTGGAAAGATTTCTTGTTGGAAGCATTTAACAGCCTTAATTCCAGTTGTTCCTAAAGTCCAGGCATATTTCTTCCCTTGGGCCATGTGAGACATTCAAGTGTTTTGACAATACATTTTTTCTTTTTTCTGAATCTATTCCTAGTTTGATTTTGCCCCTTGCAGTGAAGTGCTTTCTAATAAAATACCCATCCTCAAGGAGATGAAAATGACCCAAGAAAATAGAAATATAATTTTAATCTAAATGATTTGGAAACTAGTAAGCAAATATTTTGTTCTGCTTAGCCTGAGGAAATTAGGAAAGGCTGGATAGAGGCACAGCATTCACTGAATGTTCCCAATTAGAGTTTCAATCAATTAAGTAACAATCAAGAAATTATGATGTGATCCCTTTTCTTAAGGTTCTAACAATTTCATTGTCAGAAAATTAAAACTTAATAACATAATTAAACAAATGTCCATTTATAATTGTATCTGAGGTTCAGACAAATAATTGTTTAGAGAAGAAACAATTGGCTATGACTTAACAGAATTAGGGAATCCGCCTGTAAGGTGTGGACCTACAAAACACCTTGAAGGACTTTAAGAATTCAGTTCATTCATCCAGACCATTTTCTGATTAATCACGGCTATACCATAGGTGGTTAATAATATACATGATATAATAATGAACAAATTAAAGATCTTACTCTGGGAAAGCTTTTAGTACACTAGTAAAGATAAATCTGGAAACAAATTTAAAGCTTGAAAAAAAATGATCAACTCTCAGATTAAAGAAAGCTTCCAGGCTTCCCTGGTGGCCCAGGGATAAAGAAGCTGCCTGAAAATGCAGGAGACATGGGTTCGATCCCTGGTCTGGGAAGATTCCATATGCCACGGATCAAATAAACCCATGCACCACAACTGTTGAACCTGTGCTCTGGAGCCAGTGAACAGCAAGTACTGAGCGCACGCACTCTGGAGCCTGTGTTCCACAATAAGAGAAGCCGCTGCAGTGAGAAGCCTACACACCGTGAGTAGCCACCGCTTGCTGCAACTGGAGAAAAGCCTGCATGCAGCAATGAAGTCCCAGCACAGCTGAAAAGAAAACAATAACATTTTAAAAGAAAAATGCTTCCTTTCATCAATATGCAAAGTAATCAAAAACATACTTCTTCAATAAAGACTCAAAATTATCTTTAGTATTCACAACCTCTCTTACATTTAGTTTCTGGCTATCATATTTAACTGAGAATGGCTAATATGGACTCTTAACATTTCCACTGAGTCTTTCTACGGTAATTTGCCACTTTGGTGGTGTATTTTCTTTGTGCGAGAGCAAGTAAAAACTGGGTTTCTATGGCAAAGTTTCTTTTAAACACATCCAGAGGCGCTATTTGAGTTTGCAGGCATTCTTTCCAGCTATTTTATCTCAGACCTTATTATTTTTAAGAAAAACAGATGCTTTTGTTTTAAGTTTGTTGCAAAAGTCCTGTTATCACAATATTTGTTGATGGGCAGCTGCTCCAGATTGACTGATCAAACCCCCACTTACAGAATTTACTTGGAGGAAGAGATGATTTCATGAGAATCAAAAAACAGGGTTGAATTAGGGTCAGGACAGTGGAAATGGAATCATTCTAGAATTAAGACAATGCATCAATTTACCTATGATTTTCTGTGTTTTCTTCTCCCACACTGAATTGCTGGCTTCCTCACTTTCTCATAGTTTCTTCTTCCTTTAGATGTAACAAGCTCATAACTTAAGCTAACTAATCAACCCTTATACACTGGGCTAACTCATGAATTCTCATAATTTGAGGTAACTCATAAGTTGTCACAGAGTCTACTTCATGGATCCTGCATTCTTCTAGCTTTAGCTGCTGTTCCATCTGCCCAGATATTACTTTGAAAATGAGGATTTCATTTGCACCCTGGAGAAACTGTTCACTTCTATTTTAATTAACTATGGCTGGGAGAACTATGGACTTCCCTGGTGGCTCAGACAGTAAAGAACCCGCCTGCAATGCAGGAGACCTGGGTTTGATCCCTGGCTTGGGAAGATCCCCTGAAGAAGGAAATGGAAACCAACTCCAGTTTTCTTAACTGGAGAATCCCCAGGGACAGAGGAGCCTGATAAGCTACAGTCCATGAGGTCGCAAAGAGTCAGACACAACTGAGGGACTAAGCACCGCACAGGGAGAACTACGGCTGTCCAAGCCTCACCCATTAATATGGGCTTGGCTGGGGTGAGTAGCATGATGGCTTACACACCATGGAGGTGTCACTTAGAGGAGAAAGTTTTAGTCCGTCTTGTGATGATACATATAGGTCGAATGAAAATAAAGTAAGGGAATTGTAACCAGCTTTAAAATGAAAGAACAGATACTTAATACTCAACTGAAATTTATAGACTAGTTTACATGAAAATAACTTAAGATAAACAGTAAACATATATTTAAGCATATATTCAACAATTTCTCCTGACTTCTCAGAATTTCTATTATTCATTTTATTTTTCCTTTCCTAGTCTCTGTTGATTAACACTATCTATGATTCTTACATGCAGGCCAACACTAAAATATAGCTTATAAAAGTTTTATTCATATTTTCCTTCTTTTTTTAACCAGAAATTTTACCCTTTTAAAATAGTAAGCTATTTTATTTTTCAGTTGCTGAGTTAATAGAAATTATTCTAAAATATTATGTAGAGAAAACATTTAGTACAATCAGAATTAATGTTGAGTTTTTTCCTATAGTCAAATACTACGATTTATTATAATGCTAATGAATCACCTTGGTATGTAATACCATGGTTATAGAAAATTGGGTAGCAAAAGCGAACTTTTCAGCTCAAGCAACAATATAATAATAAAATATATGCTTTACTAATCTCCAAGTACTTTATTTTTAGGAATTCTGTGCAAGCAGAAAATACGCAACACTTCTGACTTACTGACTAAAGAAGAACTTATATCCACCAACACTATGTATACCAATTTGGAGCTGTGCACCATCATAGATGTAGGGGCTATGATGGCAGTTAGCCTCATGGTAGTCCAAGCATTTTAGAAGAATTGAGATTCTAAAAGCATGGTTCAGAGTGATAACAATGCATTCCGATCCTCCTTGAACATGGCTTCCACATCTTACTACTGGAACTCCTCAGTGGACTAGTCTTCCTCATATCCCTCTCAATACATCCGCAAATATTTTCCTGAAGATGTTTTAGTTACCTTCTACTAAAAGTCACCTTATGTTACCAGATACTAAAGATATTCTGTCACTTAAAAATAATGCATTTAGCTGATAAGGTATTTTATCCAGTTCTATGAGTGTGGATCTTTCATGGATTTTCTTCTATTACTATTATTTACTTATATATTTATTTTTGGCTGCTCTGGATCTTTGTTGCCGTGCCTGAGTTTTCCCGAGCTGCAGTGAGTGGGGATCACTCTCCAGTTGGGGCTTGTGGGCTTCTCAATAGAGTGGCTTCTTTTGCTGCATAGCACAGGCTATAAGACATATGCAGGCTTCAGTAGCTGTGGCACCCAGGCTTAGTTGTCTTAAAGCATATGGAATTTTCCCTGACCAGGGATCAAACCCATGTCCTCTGCATTGGCAGATGGATTCTTAATCAGTGGACCACCAGGGAAATCCTTTCATGGATTTTCAGTCATGGACTTGATGAAGACAATGCTAAATGCCCATTGTTCTTAACAGCAATGCTGCTACAATACAACTTGTAATTTGTCTTCTGTCAAATCCCTCAATTTTGTGATTCCAAATCCTCACAAGAGATATTTTCTAACAAAATTTGCTAAGTAACCTGCATTTTTTGTTTTGACTGAAGAGAATGTAAAGCATTTTCTCCTACTGGTGGTGGAGGTAGTTTAGTTACTAAGTTCTGTCCAACTCTTGCGACCCCATGGACTATAGCGCTCCAGGCTCCTCTGTCCAAAGGATTTCCCAGGCAAGAACACTGGAGCGGGTTGCCATTTCTTTCTCCAGGGCATTTTTCCCAGCCAGGAATCAAATCCACATTTCTTGCATTGCAGGCAGATTCTTTACTACTGAGCAACCAGGGAAGCCCCACCTAATACCAAATACTAAGTGTATTATAAAGTTACAATATTAAAGCAATGTTGTACTCATCTCTGATCAAGGGAAATGACAGAAAGCCCTGAAATAAAGCATATTTATATAGACCAATCCATAATGCGGCAAAGTAAATGACATGGAAACTCGTGTAACTATTTGGGAGAAAATATTAGATCCCTATCTTATTCATATAAAAATATTTCGAATTTAAGATTTAAATGTAAAAATAACACAATAACAGAACTAAAGTAGAACCAAGCAGAACCCTGCGGGCTCTCCCCCAAGCACAAAACTGAGAAATTAATGATTAGGACAATAGAGTCACAGACTCAGTGTCTGATAAACATTTCTGACTTGTTTTAAAGATACTATAACCGCCATTAGAGAAAAAAATGATATGATGACCACATCGTAGCCGTGACATAAGCTGCCCCATCTTGAACAGTGCTAAGTCTACGGCTAGTACAATTCTAAGAATGAGCCTCAAGAGATTGGAATTAACATTGCTGATTATAATCTATATCTTTGTGGGCATCAAAATAATTGTACGTTGTTCTGCCCATGTATGTAAGTGGGAAGCTAAAATTGTCAGCAAAGAGATGCTATATCAACCCAAGTTGACATACATCTCTCTGGGAATATGCCACCCTATGTCAGCTTGAAGAAGTTACAGAAGATAGAATTCATCCCTAATCCCACAGAAGTGGAATGATGTTTGATGGTGGGGAAGTGAAAGAAGCTCTTTACCTTTTTCCTGTTTGCCCATTTCTGTTCCCCTCTAACCTTAAAAGAGTCTAATTATAGGAATGAGATCACTAAGAAATTGACACTAACTTCTAGTGGAACAAGTCAGAAAGAGAAAGAGAAGCATTGTATGATATCCATTATATGTAGATTATGAAAAGAAATGATACCAATGAACTTATTTACAAAACAGAAGCAGACTTACAGACTCAGAGAATGAATTTTTGGTTACCAGAAGAGAAGCATGGGGGAAGGGATAGTTACGAAGTTTGGTATCAACATGTACACACTGCCATGTTTAAAGGTATAATCAACAAGGCCCTACTGTAAAGCACAAGGAACTCTGCTTAATGTTATGTGCCACCTTGAATGGGACGGAATTTTGAGGGAAAATGTATACATGTTTATGTATGGCAGACTCGCTTTGCTGTGCACCTAAAACTATCACAACATTGTTCATTGGCTGTACTCTGTGTGTGAAAGTCACTCAGTCGTGTCCGACTCTTTGCGATCCCATGGACTAGTCCATGGATTTCTCCAGGCCAAAATACTGGAGTGGGTAATCTTTCCCTTCTGCAGCAGATCTTCCCAATTCAGGGATCGAACTGAGGTTTCCCACATTGCAGGTGGATTCTTTACCAACTGCAGAGTTCTTGTGGCTCAGCTGGTAAAGAATCTGCCGGCAATGCAGGAGATTTGGGTTCGATCCCCTGCTCGGGAAAATCCCTAGAGAAGGAAATGGCAACCTGGGGAAGGAAATGGCCACCTACTCCAGTATCCTTGCCTGGAGAATTCCAGGGACAGAGGAGGGGGACAGGCTGAAGTCTGTGGAATCGCAGAGTCGAACACGACTGTGTGAGTAACTTGTACTGTTTTCTTTACCAACTGAGCTATCAGGGAAGCCCAACTCTACTCTAATATAATATAAAAAGTTAAAACAAAGAAAGAAGCTAACTCCTGACTTATGTTCTCCTGAATGTACATTGCTACTGCTAAGTCACTTCAGTCATGTCCAACTCCGTGCAACCCCATAGACGTCAGCCCACCAGGCTCTTCCATCCCTGGGGATTCTCCAGGCAAGAACACTGGAGTGGGTTGCCATTTCCTTCTCCAATGCATGACAGTGGAAAGTGAAAGTGAAGTCGCTCAGTCAGTGTCTGACTCTTTGCGACCCCATGGACTGTAGCCTACCAGGCTCCTCCGTCCATGGGATTTTCCAGGTAAGAGTACTGGAGTGGGTTGCCATTTCCTTCTCCACTGAATGTACATTAGGCTTTGTCTAACCTGCAGATTCTTACCCTACATAAAAAGAAGACTAGCTCTCTCCCCTCAACAGCCCCCTTAGCAGTCATGCAGGCAGATCACACAGGCAACATGACTGCAGAGAGAATCAGCCAGTCTGCACTCAATGGAAAACGATGCAAAACCCAGCCTCATGCCTTGATGATTCACTGAGATTCTCCCTCCTCCCCAGTTTTTCCCTTTAAAAGCTATCATGGCTGATGAGATTCTGATCTCTGGACACAAGTCGACCATCTCTTCAGCCTTCTGGCTTTTATGATTAAAGCATCTTTCCTTTCTGTAGACATTTGCCTCTCAAATTATTGGCTTATGAGTGACAAGCAGCAGAACCTAGGTTTGGTTACAAAAGGATATATGGATGATATATTATAGAAAAAGTTCTTCTGAAGCATATGTACAAAACATATATAAGAAGTGATCCAACAGTTTCTTAATGCTTGAAATATTTTGTTTTAAACAATATAAATAAAATAGGAAATAGAATAAATATCACTATTAAATAGCTATTCTCTCTGAATGATGGGATTTCTTTTTTCCTTTGACTTATTATAAATTTCTCCATGATTAACGTAGTTTATTTTGTAATTAAAATTAATGTTAGAGGAAAAAGGTTAAATGGTATTTGTTACTGATTTACTACATAAAAGCATTGAAACTTTTTCCATAAAAGAAAAGAAAAAAGGTATTTTCTGTTGCTTCATATTTAAATTGTCTTCAAGTTTACATTTTTCTACAACTTTCATTTATCAACTCAGTTTGTTATAGATTACAATTTTATTCCACTGAAATTGTTCGCAGCTACCATTTCTTCATGATGATACATTCTACTAGAGTCTATAATTAAAATAATACCAAAGAATGTCTAACAATATTCATAATAATTTATTTGTAAATTTCATCACTCAGATTAATTTTAAATAGTCCTAATAAAAGCTTTGTATTCATCACGCAGTTTAAATTTTACATGGAGATAAGGATTATTTAAAGATATAGTAAATTGTGGTATTTTTTATTGATTTTTCAAATTATGGTCACAGAAAGATTTCCCATGCTTTGTGCTAGCACCATGGCACAGTTACATCATGCATGCAATATCCCATATAAACTGCAGGACTGATACTCTTCAACAATTTTTGCAATTTTTTAAAACTTTTTTCTTAGTATTTTTGATACTGCAACAATTAGTTGCAATTAAATTGCAGCTATCCAATGCAACTAAAAGAATAGTAAGTTAATCAGCATTAGGAATAGAAAAAACTTAAAGATGTGACTATTTCTGCTATTCCACTGTAGAATTTCATCTTGTTGACATAAACATATGGTACCACTGACATCCTTACATATCAGTTCATTTTCTTTTCCTAATACTTTAGCTCTATTTTTTTCTTGTCTGGTGGAACAAAAAAGTCCAGATGCTTAATACATTAAGATTTAGTTGATTATAAGGATGATAGTTTAAACACTGTGCTATTGCCTCTAGACCTACTTATTCTAATGGAAAGTTTTAATTACTTTTTCTCTGAAAACATAGAATACAGACTGTTTCAGAGACTCTTGCAATAGTCTCAGGATCTTTGAATTTGGCATGAATGAATATACAAAAAATCCAAACTGCAATCTTTATTATTTGCTTTATATTTTGTTCATTTCAAAAAATAATCTTTTGATTTTTTAAAAAACATTAATTCCAAGCAATATCTTCTCCTGCCTGTGGTGTCCATTATTATGGCACTGGCATTTCACAATGAACTTCCTCCAAGAAAACACTTTTATCTTATAAACATATTTTTCTTCCCCCATCTCTCCACCCCTGAGAATTCTAAGCAGCACCTTCTATGCTAACTAGATTGCATCCAGATTTTCCTGGCTCCCATCCACATTTACAGGCTCTTTGATTGCCTGCAATCTTGTGCATAAAATACCAATTTGCTTTGTGCTCCCTCAGGCTTTCATTAAGTTATAAAAGCTGAGGGTGGTGACCTTGTGCTTTATTATGACTAAGTATTGCCACAATCTCAATGTTTTCCTAATACATATTTATTGATGATATCTAAAATATCTGGCTTCGAAAAATGCCATTTCCTCCTGTTGGACCTCTTCCAGTCGGAATCATACAAGCTTGGAGTTCTTTGAACGGCAAAATCTTTTCAATATAAGACCTGGAAATAATGGGAAAACTTTTTTTACACTTTTTAAGAATAGAGTTCATTAATCAGATGGTATTTATTTGAATGTAACAAAAAATACATCTAAGTGGCTTTTAAAATGGAGGTTATTTTTCACATTTAATAAAATGTCTTAAAAAAAATGTCTAGAGAGGCACAGTGTTCAGCAGCTCAACAAAGCCATGAACTCACGTAAGAAAATCTTGAATAGGGTTTTACAGTTCACCTCAGCCCAGATGGTGATAACTGTTTTCTGATTAGCAGCTGTCCCTATGTACACCTAACTTGGAATTAGAGGGGAAAAAATTACAATCTAATTGGGAATATGATTGAGCAAAGAGAAAGCTATTTCAGATGCAAAACACATCTTTCAATAATTTGAGGAATTAAGGGCAGGAAAAATGCTTAGCTCACTTTTTAGCATTCCCATTTGTTTAAACATAAAATGCCACTCCTTGAAAAGTAAAAAGACATGTCTATTAGACAGAGTGGGCAGAGGAGGTTGCAGTGGCATCAAGATAACCAAACATAATTCTCTGTACCAGGGGTTCTTTGTGAAGAGGAGGTGACCTCCAGTGACAGATGTTTTGTTTCACCTCTACTATGACTTGTTTATTTTTGTATATCTGGAGTGTTCAGTAGAAAGTCAAAAGGGTAAGCAAAGTCTCGGGGTGACATCCAATTTAGTTGAAAGTTCCTGTTTATCAGTTCCCCATTTTACTCCTTATTCCAGCAGTAGGTCGGTAATACGTTGGTCCATCTCCCCAGAGCTAGGAGAACAAACACTATGAAAGATTTTTCAAATGTTCTATTATTTTCTAATATGTCTTATTTTTAAGACATATCATTAGAAGCAAGATTCTGATTATTATTTGCACACCTAATTTATTTTGCTTGTGAGACAGGTTTAGTAACCAGGAGCTAAACCATTCTAAGTTGTTAGATGAGCAGGGCTTTCTCATCATGGTACCTGGAGTTCACTGACAAATAGCCTTCCTTGTCTTTCTTCATTTCTCAGGAAACACAAAGCACAAAGGCAAATTTAAAAATTCCCTATGCATTCTTTAGTGAGGATGATTTTTATTTTTTAGATTTCCAGTATTGGTGTTACTTAAAATTTACTTGTTTTTATGTTTTGATTCATGTTTAACATTCTTATTCACAGCCACAAGCAAATTAACATTGTTTGCTAAGGTTATATATGAAAGATATTTGCTTTTATTTGTGCTTCAAATGTGAAGAGCATCTGGTATGATTTTTTTTTAAATCCAGGTAATATTAAGAAAATGGGAAAAGAACTTTTCACCTAGGATTAACTGACATAAAGTACCTTTGGAATCCAAGTTTTGAGCATTCAAATGGCTGCTATCAATGCACAGTAAGAAATGAAGGAGAATCCAACGACTACAGATTGTGAATCAGTTGATTCTAATGGCAATGGGGATAGCTGAACAGAAGAGAATGAGAAGCTTAACTTTAAAAATTCTCAGATTGTACTTATAATCTTCATATCACTGTGATGCTTTCATAATTATTTTAATATTTCATGCTTTACAGATCTTAATATAAACATTACCCCTTTTACTGTATATTTAAATTACTTGTATCTGTTCTGTGATGATGCTGTGAAAGTGCTACACTCAATATGCCAGATTTGGAAAACTCAGCAGTGGCCATGGGACTGGAAAAGGTCAATTTTTATTCCAATCCCAAAGAAAACTGAAAGTAAAAGTTACTCAGTCATGTCAGACTCTTTGTGAACTCTTGGACTAAACAATCCATAGAATCCTCCAGGCCAGAATACTGGAGTGGGTAGTCTTTCCCTTCTCCAGGGTATCTTCCCAACCCAGGGACTGAAACTATGTCTCCTGCATTGCAGGTGGATTCTTTACCACCTGAGCCACCAGGGAAGCCCCCAAGTACTGGAGTGGGTAGCCTATCCCTTCTCCAGGGGATCTTCAAGACCCAGGAATTGAACAAGGGTTTCCTGCATTGCAGGCAGATTCTTTACCCAGCTGAGCTACCAGGGAAGCCAGCAAGGCCAAAGAATGTTCAAGCTACCAGACAACTGCACTCATCTCACATGCTAGCAAAGTAATGCTCGAAACTCTCCAAGTCAGGCCTCAACAGTAGGTGAACAGAGAAATTCCAGATGTTCAAGCTGCATTTAGAAAAGGCAGAGGAACCAGAGATCAAATTGCCAACATCCGTTGGGTCATTGAAAAAGCGAGAGAGTTCCAGAAAAACATCTATGTCTGCTCTATTGACTATGCCTAAGCCTTTGACTGTGTGGATCACAACAAACTATGGAAAGTTCTTCAAGAGATGGGAATACCAGACCACCTTACCCTGTCTCCTGAGAAACCTATATGCAGGTCAAGAAGCAACAGTTAGAATCAGACATGGAACGAGAGACTGCTTCCAAATTAAGAAAGGGGTACCACAAGGATGTATATTGTCACCCTGCCTATTTAACTTATATGCAGAGAGTACATCATGTAAAATACTGGGCTGGATGAAGCACAAGCTGGAATCAAGATTGCTGAGAGAAATATCAATAACCTCAGATATGGAGATGAGGTTCATATGATGATGAGGTGTCATACGAAGATGACATCACCCTATGGCAGAAAGTGGAGAAGAAATAAACAGCCTCTTGGTGAAAGGGAAAGAGGAGAGTGGAAAAGTTGGCTTAAAACTTAACATTCAAAAAACAAAGATCATGGCATCTGCTCCCTTCACTTCATGGCAAATAGATCGGGAAACAATGGAAATAGTGACAAACTTTATTTTCTTGGAATCCAAAATCACTGCAGATGGAATTAAAAGACGCTTGTTCCTTGGAAGAAAAGCTATGACCAACCTAGACAGCATAGTAAAATGCAGAGACATTACTTTGTCAACAAAGGTCTGTCTAGTCAAAGCTATGGTTTTTCCAGAAGTCATGCATGGATGTGACAAGTGGACCATAAAGAAGCCTGAGCACCAAAGAATTGGTGCTTTTGAACTGTGGTGTTGGAGAAGACACTTGAGAGTCCCTTAGAGAGCAAGGAGATCAATCCAATATGGGGAGGGAAATGGGAGGGGGGTTCAGGATTGGGAACACATGTATACCCATGGCGGATTCATGTTGATGTATGTCAAAACCAATACAGTATCATAAAGTAAAATAAAGTAAAAAAAAAAAAATTCTAAAGGAAATCAGTCCTGAATATTCACTGGAAGGACTGATGCTGAAGCTGAAGCTCCAATACTTTGCCCACCAGATGGGAAGAACTGACTCATTGGAAAAGATCCTGAGGCTGGGAAAGATTGAAGGCAGGAGGAGAAGGGGACGACAGAGGATGAGTTGGTGGGATGGCATCACTGACTCCATGGACATGTGTTTGAGCAAGCTCTGGGAGTTGGTATTGGACAGGGAAAGCTTAGCGTGCTGCAGTACATGTGGTCGCAGAGTTGGACATGTCTGAGCAACTGAACTGAACTGATTCTATAATGAATAGTCCCTAAATGGACATGTTCTTATAAGTAATTTTTTTTCTTTTATACCTGAGCTTTTCTTTTTTTAATTTAAATTTATTTATTTTAATTGGAGGCTGATTACTTTACAATATTGTATTGGTTTTGCCATACATTAACATGAATCTGCCACGGGTGTACATGAGTTCCCAATCCTGAACCCACCCCCCCACCTCCCTCCCCATACCATCCCTCTGGGTCATCCCAGTGCACCAGCCTCAAGCATGAATTCTCATATTGTCTATCAAAAGGTATTGCCTCCTGCCAGAAATACAATTTCACTGTACCTGCCTTAGCATTACATGCTACCAACTTTACCCCCATGGATTGCAGCCAGGCTCCTCTGTCCTCCACTACCTCCCAGAGTGTGCTCAAATTCATGTCCATTGAGTTGATGATGCCATCCAACCATCTCCTTCTCTGTCGCGCCCTTCTCCTCTTGCCCTCAATCTTGCCCAGCATCAGGGTCTTTTCCAATGAGTTGGCTTTTCACATCAGGTGGCCCAAGTATTAGAGCTTTAGCTTCAGTAGCAGTCATTCCAATGAATATTCAGGGTTATCTTTAGGGTTGACTGTTTTTATCTCCTTGTAGTCCAAGGGACTCTCAAGAGTTTCTTCCCCAGCACCACAAATCAAAAGCATCAATTTTCGGTGCTCAGCCTTCTTTATGGTCCAACCTTCACATCTGTACAGAGCTACTGAAAAAATCATAGTTTTGACTATATGGAACCTGTGAGCAAAGTGATGTTTCTGCTTTTTAATACACTGTGTAGGTTTGTCATAGCTTTTCTTCCAAGAGCAAGTGTCTTTTAATTTAATGGCTGCAGTCACCATCTGCAGTGATTTTGGAGCCCAAGAAAAGAAAATCTGTCACTCTTTCCACTTTTCTCCCATCTATTTGCCATGAAGAGATAGGACCAGAGGCCATGACCTTAGTGTTTTGAATGTTGAGTTTTAAGCCAGCTTTTTCACTCTTTTCTTTCACCTTCATCAAGAGGCTCTAGTTCCTCTTCACTTTCTGCCATTACAGTGGCATTATTTGCGTATGAAGTTGTTGATATTTCTCCTGGCAATCTTGATTTCAGCCTGTGATTCATCCTGCCCAGCATTTCGCATGATGTACTCTGCATAAAAGTTAAATAAGTTGTCCCTTTTTATACTTTAATAAAACTCTGCTACACATGCACACACACAAAAAAGTTAAATAAACAGGGTGACAATATACAGCCTTGACATATGCCTTTCCCAATTTTGAATCAGTTATTTGTTTCATGTCTGGGTCTGTTGCTTCTTGACCTGCATACAGGTTTCTCAGGAGACAGGTAAGGTGGTCTGGTATTCCCATCTCTGTAAGAATTTTCCACAGTTTGTTATGATCCACACAGTCAATGGCTTTAGTGTAATCAATGAAGCAGAATTAGATGTTTTTTCTGTAATTCCCTTGATTTTTCTATGATCCAACAAATGTTGGCAATTTGAACCAGAGCTGACTGGTACAAGAATATTTTTTGCTCCCTTTTTCTTAATTCTCATTTTTGGTCATAAGACAGGTGTTCAAATTAAAATAGCCGGTTTCAAAGTTGTGTGTTTTTGGAACATCTGGGAGAGCAAACTGACTTCCTTCCTCATTCTTCTCCTCCAGCTTCCGTCTAAGCAAAAGCCCTTTTTTGGTGGAAGACCTTCTGTAGCCATATTCAGAATAATTACTTCTTTATGCCTTTGAGACAATGCATTCAAGGCTTTCTACTCACATATTTCCTTCCCCCATTTTTTTTATTTTTCAAAACTTTTTGAACATTCTAAATTATAATTCAAAAATATTTTCAATTTCAAACAATTATAAGGTATCATAGTCTATCAAGGGAATCTGTCTGATTTTCCATAGAATCACAGCCTACCCATTCTGCTTAATAGCAAATGAAAGACACTGCATAAAATAATTGACTAAATATAGAAAAAGAAAACACATTAATGTTTCTGGATTGTTACCAGAAAAATTCTTATTTATATTCCTTCCAATCATGCTTTTCCAATCCATAAAATCAGACTTTTATTATATGAAATGATTTTGAAGAATACCTTCCATTTTGCTAAAGCCAAGGTGTAAAGAATGCTCAAACTACAACACAATTGCAGTCTTCTCACATGCTAGCAAAGTAATGCTCAAAATTCTCCAAGCCAGGCTTCAACAGTACATGAACCATGAACTTCCAGATGTTCAGGCTGGATTTAGAAAAGGCAGAGGAACCAGAAATCAAATTGCCAAAATCCCCTGAATTACCGAAAAACCAAGAGAGTTCCAGAAAAACATCTACTTCTACTTTATTGACTATGCCAAAGCCTCTGACTGTGTGGATAACAATGAACTGTGGAAAATTCTTCCAGAGATGGGAATACCAGACCACCTGACCTGCCTCCCACAAAAGCTCTATTCAGGTCAAAAAGCAATCATTAGAACTGGACATGGAACAACAGACTGGTTCCAAATTCGGAAAGGAGTATGTAAGGCTGCATCTTGTCACCCTGCTTCAGTTCAGTTCAGTTCAGTTGCTCAGTCGTGTCCGACTCTTTGCGACCCCATGAATTGCAGCACACCAGTCCTCCCTGTCCATCACCATTTCCTGGAGTTCACCCAGACTCACGTCCATTGAGTCCGTGATGCCATCCAGCCATCTCATCCTTGGTCGTCCCCTTCTCCTCCTGCCCTCAATCCCTCCCAGCATCAGAGTCTTTTCCAATGAGTCAACTCTTCTCATGAGGTGGCCAAAGTACTGGAGTTTCAGCTTTAGCATCATTCCCTCCAAAGAAATCTCAGGGTTGATCTCCTTCAGAATGGACTGGTTGGATCTCCTTGCAGTCCAAGGGACTCTCAAGAGTCTTCTCCAACACCACAGTTCAAAAGCATCAATTCTTCACTCTGCTTATTTAACTTATATGCAGAGTACATCATGAAAAATCCTGGACTGGATGAAGCACAAGCTAGAATCAAGATTGTCAGAAGAAATAACAGAAACCTCAGATATGCAGATGACACCACACTTAATGGCAGAAAATGAAGAAAAACTAAAGAGTCTCTTGATGAAAGTGAAAGAGGAGAGTGAAAAAGTTGGCTTAAAAATCAACATTGAAAACACGAAGATCATGGCATCTGGTCCCATCACTTTATGGCAAATAGACAGGGAAACAATGGAATAAGTGAGAGATTTTATTTTCTTGGGCTCCAAAATCATTGCAGATGGTGACTGCAGCCATGAAGTTAAAAGATGCTTGCTCCTTGGAAGAAAAGCTATGACCAACCTAGACAACATATTAAAAAGCAAGACATTACTTTGCCAACAAAGGTATATAGTCTAAGCTATGGTTTTTCCAGTAGTCATGTATGGATGTGAAAGCTGGACTATAAAGAAGCTGAGCGCTGAAGAATTGATGCTTTTGAAATGTGGTGTTGGATAAGATGCTTGAGAGTTCCTTGGACAGCAAGGAGATCCAACCAGTCCATCCTAAAGGAGATCAGTGCTGAATATTCATTGGAAGGAATGATGCTGAAGCTGAAGCTCCAATACTTTGGCCACCTGATGCAAAGAACTGACTCATTTGAAAAGACCCTAATGCTGGGAAAGAGTGAAGTTGGAGGAGAAGGGGACAACAGAGTATGAGATGGTTGGATGGCATCACGGACTCAATGGACATGAATTTGAGTAAGCTCTAGGAGTTGGTGATGGACAGGGAAGCCTGTCGTGCTGCAGTCCATAGTGTCGCAAAGAGTTGGACAGGCCTGAGCGACTGAACTGAACTGAACTAAAGGTGTAATCAAGCTGGTGGCTTGATGTGGTAGAAATATTTATGTTGATGCTATCTCACTTTTAGGATTGTCAGGGCAAGGATAGAGGGAAATGCATCTAATGTAGGCTGCAGCCAATTTGAAGAGCATTTTACAATCACAGTGTGCGATGCATTTCCTTGGAAATAACCATGTGAGAATACTATTTGGGTTTTTAATACCACAGCACCTAGAGTCTTCTCAAAATCATCTTGTTAATTTTTCTATAAAGATTTTTTTTTCTAACAGTAGGAATATTACTGTTTAGCTGTACACACTGCTTGTTCATGTATAATAATTATTAAAAGGCAACTTGAATCAGGAATCTATGCAACTTTTTAAAATGTGTATTTCAGAAACTTGTATCAGTGCATGCAACTCACTTCTTCAGGGCTCTTTTAAAGCAGTATCTGAACAAGAGAGTCAAAAAGATAATCCAAAAAAAAGTGACAAATATCTTGTGATATCTGTTTCTTAAGCTTTCTTCAAATGCTGCCATATGCACACTTACTAATGTATAGTCAAAATAAGATTTTCTATCTGTTTCTTCAGCCCAAAGTAAATTAGAAGAAAATAGAAGGAGAAACATTCAGCCTTGGATAGAGTTAGCAAAAATCTCATTAAAAGTAAACTGACAAAGGCAGAGTGAGGTAAAAATTAAAATGCAGAACAGAATTACTAATCTATGCAGCGCAATTATTGCTCCTTAAAAGACCATGGAAATTTATCAACAAAATATGTTCATTATCCTCACTTTGAGGATGCATCAAAGAGCATAGAACATTTTAAAACTATTTTAATATAGATAAAATGCCAAAAAATGTGGGTACCAAAGTGCATATGCCTCAGGTACTTAGAAAATTTTACTTACATAATATTAGCTTAGAATTTCATATTGATCAACTACTACTATATTTAAAAGTAAAAATGCATGTAATTGAAAAAGAGAATTAAGAGTTGGAGAATGAGTAACCAAGTCAGATTTTAGCCAACTTTGTCAATCTGCAGAATAAAAAATGACACATTAAAATATACTTTAAGAACCTATGAAGCTGGATACTAAATAAATCTTGAAAAATATAAAACATTCGCTACAGTTATTGCTCTATAGAATGTGTGTGTACCTAAGGTATATGGCTCTACATATACTTGTGTGCTATGGTAATAAAATAATGGATAAAATCTCTTTAAAATATTCAGTTCATATTATTTTAATAACCTTTTTATAATAAATAATATTCAACACAAACAATATTTGACACTAATAATACAGAGGGTATTTAAAATCATTTATCAATTTATCTATGGATTTATTCCACATCATATTTGAAAGCCTCTATAAAAGTCATCAGGTCTTAACCTAATAATTGCCTTGTTGTCAGGAAGCAAATTTAAAATCTGATAGAGGGGAGACTACAGTGGGAAATGAGCTAGACAAAACACAAAACAGCAAATTTCCATGGAACAGCACGTTCTCATTGTAGATCATACTGAATCAAGCTTCCATCTACTCATGAAAAGACTTGCCAGCATTCACTGAGAATTCAAGCCCCAAATCTGTTTAGCTATGCATGATATGCTTGCACATTATGAAAAAAAAATTAGTACTCTGCATCCAACCATAAAATATTCACTGACAAACCAAGTATATGTCAGTCAGAAACAATACTTCATGTCCTACTCAGAATCAGACTCTGAAATAGCTCTAGTGTCCTTACATCTCCATTCCTGGAAGAGGCACATCAACAGAATATTTGAGAGTTTTTAATGTCATAATATCCTGCTCTCCATAAAGAATAGTCAGTGCACCATCATCTTCTGGCTATAAAGGGAGCTCCAAGTTAAAGATATATAAACAAAACAAAACATCAATGACCATCTAGGGGTTAATGTTAAAATGAGTAGTGAGCATTTGAAGAAAGGAAGTAAAGTACAATTATAGAATTATGTCTTAAATGTTCATTTTTCAAAAATTTAGTCCCTCAATTAAATATTTCAAACTTAGAGAAAATAACAAATTTATGAAAAATTCCCATGTATCTACTGGTCCCTATGATCTAAGAGGTGTTAACACTGTCTTATTTGTTTCTTATTCATGTTTTAAAACTAAAAACATTAAAGAAACAGCCAATGCTCTCGGCCCCTGGAGTTGGTGAGTGTTGTTTGCACACCTGCCTGTCTATTTAACATCCATTCACAAGATGATAGACTACTATTTTACACTTCTTCAATGTATATAAATAGAATCATACTCAGTGTATTCTTTTGCAGTTGCTATTTTATTCAATATTTTATTTTTCACATTTATACATGTTGACATATGTAGATAATATTTGTTAATTTCTATTGCTAAATGATATTTTGTAGTATGAAAAATAAGAGTCTGCATTCTGTAATTTTGCTGTCAGAAACGATGCTGCAATGATTATATTTTTTATATGAGTGACCTGAATGAGCATTGAAATCAGACTGGAAGTAGACAGGAAATGGAGAAGTCCTACAGATTCCAGATTGCTCAGCCAATTCCAACAATTTAAAAATTCTAGTTTGCAGCTAGAAAAAGAGGGAAAGCAGACAGAAGCAAACTGGGTTGGAGATGCTTAAAATTTGGTACATTCACTCTACCTTTTAAAAGATAAAATGAATTAAAGCAGAAATGGGGAAACATGAACTCTTTCTATTTATGAAATAAACATTCAGGGCTATGAGGGGGTCTACAAAGAATGTTGGAACAGTTTAGTACACCAAGGGTTTTGCAGCTTTGACAAAACCAAATCTTAGTCATAAAAACAGGAATCCTAGCTTGCCCAGACTGATGTATTTCCTAGATGAAACCCAATTACTCAACCAACCTGAAACATTTTGTTATGTACTTGCTGTACTCCCACCAAAGCTGGAGAAGTTTAATGTTTCTACCCTAGACTCTGGACTCAGGCAAATGACTTATTTGTGTAAATATAATTTTAGCTGATGAATCTCAAGCAGTAGTTTGAAATAGACTTGTGCAATTACCCTTGCATTCTTGCACTTCTACCATTGCCAGGAGAAGGGCATGTCCTGGTCTATCTACCTGTTTTAGCAGAATGGGAGGCAGGTGGAGCAGAATCATGTGGTGATGACTCATTCCAGTCACCACAGCCCTGCCCAGGAACCACATCTGTAACAATAAATGACAGTCTTATTTTAAACCACTAAATTTTGGGATTGTTGTAACATAGCATTAGCGTAGCTATAGTTAACTGATTCTGTTTATGGACTGAAAGACTCAATAATGTAAAAACGTCAATTTTCTTCAAATTAATTTCTAGATTCAATGCAATTCTAATGACGGTCCTAGCAAATTTACATTCATTTTTAAAAATCAACAGTAATAATTCTAAAACTTCACAAAGAAATATAAAAGGTAAGAATATTCAAGGCAAGCACACATTTCAAGAAAGACTTCTGCCACCAGAAATGTCAAAGACCTATGAGAAAGCAATAGTGTTTAAAATAGTAAAAGAAGAGAGAAAATAACCAACAAGATAGAAAGGCAAGTCCAGAAAGAGCCACATGTGTACCGTTACCTAATTTATGGCAAGATGTCAGTAAAGTTTGGAGGAGAAATGATAACCTTTCAACAAATAGTGCTGGGACAATTGGATATCCATATGGAAAACAGCTGATCTTGACTCCTTCATAACCCTTAATCAAAAAATCAATCCCAGATGGACTGCAGATCTAAGTGGGCAATAAGCAAATATATATATTGCTTACTCTATATATATATTACAGGAAGACACAGGAGACTCCCTTCAGAACTGCAAACAAAAATTCTTGAAAAGAGACGAAAACACAAACTATCAAAGAATAGAATGATAAATTTAACTGCACTAAAATTAAAAAGTTCTGTTTATCGAAAAATACACTAGCAGAGTGAAAAGCCAACTCAGCAAGTGTGACAAAACATTTGCAAAACATCTGTCTAAGGAAAGACTTGTCTTTAGAAAGTGCAAGCATTCACATAAGTCAGTGTGAAAAGAAACCCAAGCCAACCGAAAAATGGCAAAAGACTTGAACACATTTTTTACAAGAGGATATCTAAACTGTCATATACATATGAAATGAAAACACGTGAAAATGAGCAGCAAGTTTATGAAAATAGGATTGTTGTTGTCATTTAGTTGCTGAGTTGTATCCAACACTTTTGCAACCCTATGGACTGTAGCCCACCAGGCGCCTCTGTCCATGGAATTTCCCAGGCAAGAACACTGCAGTGGGTTGCCATTTCCTTCTCCAGGGGATCTTCCAAACCCAGGGAGTGAACCCGCGTCTCCTGCATTGGCAGGCAGATTCTTTACCACTGAGCCACAAGGGAAGCCCCAAACAGGATTATTCATTAGGAAAACGCAGACTCAAACCACAGTGAGATACTGGTACACACTTAAGAATGGCTAAGTTAAACAACACAGCAAGGATACCGAACACCTCAAATCCCTAACATTGCTTTAAAAATGCAAGATGATAACCATTTTACAAACACCAATTTGCTTAGTGGTTTCTTATAAAGTTCAACTCATATCCATACTATGCTCCAGCAATTCCTCTGTAGAGATATCTAGGATATCTCAGACAGGAAACAAACAAACAAAAATACATGTGTCCAAAATTGTGTACAAAAATTATCCTCAGGAGCTTTATTCTTAATAGTCCCAAACTAGAAAACCCAAATGAACATCAGTAAGAAAATGGAGAAGCAAAGTGTGGTACATTTACATGATGAGATACTCCTCAGAAGTAAAACAGAATAAATTTCTGTTACAAAACAGGGATGAATCTTAAAACACATTATGCTGTGTGAGAGAAGGCAGACATGAAACAGTACATACAGTATAATTCTGTGTGTTTGATGTTCTAGGAAAGCCAAGGTAATATATGGTGATAAAAATAAGAATAGGAGTTGTCCCTAGAGGGAGTGCATAAGGGAATTAGCTGGAGTGATAGACGTATATGTCTTTTTAGGGGCAAAGGCATAGATTGTATGAGGCATAGGTTTTCAGAACTCATCAAACTTAGTATCTGTGCATTTGACTCTGTATAAATTATACCCACAAAAAGGCAAAAAACTATCTTACCAAACAAAAATGTATGCATGTAAGTAAGTATGGGTTGGAGTTTTAGTCTTTGAACATTGGAGAAATTGCATCATGCTATAACTAATGTTTGATGAAATTTAATTAAAAAAACATCTACTGAGTGCATATCATGTTCTTGGTTTTATGCGTAGGCAACTACAACTTAAAAAGCTCCTATTAAAAATTTAAGCTATAACATGGTTACACAAGTGTTCATACCCAGGAGAATATTTAGAGAACAAAATTATGTTTGTACTACACATACATGTACTACACATACATGTACCACAAATGTGTGGGACATTGTGATTTATAATGATTAGAAGAAGCATTCACCAAAGATGTGGCACTTCCTTGAGCTTTGAAAAAGAGCTTTCTGATAGATGGATGGGGAGAGATTATAGGGTTCTCTAAGTTGGTATTATAGGAGATACAGAAAGATTGGAATTTTATGCTTCAGAATTTAACCTTGGAAATAGCTAATGAAAGTGGCAATATTTTTATGCAAATATATAAAGTGATCTCTTTGTATGCCATATATATTTAAACTCAGTGGAAACTGAAATAATTATTTAAAGTTCATTGAGTAATGATTCTTTTTTCACAGAACTCTTTAGAAGTCAACTGGTAAAGTTACTTAAGCTAGGAGGTCATAATTTTTAAATTTAAAAATCATGGAATTACACAAGTTAAATTTGTGGTATTAAGTTGAGCTCTAATTATTTTAGATGAATAAATATTTCATTGGTATGTTTACATGGTATCACACATCCAAATGAATAGTTAAAAATTGATTCAGAAATACTAAGCGTGTGAATAGTAAGTTATAGAAATATAGGATTCAGAATGAAGAGCTACGGGGAAAGACTGTGGAAAGACAGGAATCGTAGGCCACAAGGAACTTCCCTGGTGGTCCAGGGGTTAAGACTCCAAGCTGCCGCTGCAGGTGGCACCGTTCAATCCCTAGTCAGGGAACTAAGATCTCACATGCCATGGGGTATGGCTAAGAAAGGAAAGAAAAAAAAAGGTAGTAGGACAACAATAAAATAGAACTCTAAGGGAAAAGTTCGCATCAGGAGATAAACAGATACTGGTGAAAAAGAAGGAACGTCTCATATTTAAAGTTACTGCCTGTACTGTGCTGTACTTTAAGTAATTTCTATGACTTCAACGAAAACCTGACATACTGAAAAAACAAAATTGCATTAGTTGAGAAAAAAGTTGTGCCAACTGAAGCAGGAAATCTGAGCAAGAGATGACCTGGAAAAATATAATCTGATCCTACCTCCACCAAGCCTCTTTGGAAATATTAGGAAGGGGTTGGGATCCCCCACAGGATTAGGAATAGGCGCACTCGTATGTCTAACTGCACCCAAACAAATCAGCGCTACTTTGGGATTTGGATTATTTGTGAAATTTCAGGAAGTAGAAACGGATTAAACAGATGAAACAGCTGGAAAATTTACTGACATTTTTAACTCAAATGGTTTGTCAAACGGTCCACATACAGTTTAAAGGTGTTCAATCAGTTTACTTCAGTTCAGTTCAATTCGGTTGCTCATCATGTCCGATTCTTTCCAGCCCCATGGACTGCAGCAATCCAGGCTTCCCTGTCCATCACCAACTCCCAGAGCTTGTTCATGTCCATCAATGCCATCCAACCATCTCATCCTCTGTCGTCCCCTTCTCCTCCTGCCTTCAATCTTTCCCAGTATCAGGGTCTTTTCAAATGAGTCAGTTATTCACATCAGGTGGCCAAAATATTGGAGCTTCAGCTTCAGCATCATTCCTTCCAATGATATGCAGTACTGATTTCCTTTAGGATTGACTGGTTTGATCTCCTTCCAGGCCAAGGGACTCTCCAGAGTCTTCAACACCACAGTTCAAATGCATTAATTCTTTGGCGCTCAGCTTTCTTCATAGTCCAACTCTCACAACCATGAATGACTACTGGCAAAACCATAGCTTTGACTAGATGGACCTTTGTTGGCAAAGTAATATCTCTGCTTTTTAATACGCTGTCTAGGTTGGTCATAACTTTCCTTCCAAGGAGCAAGTGTCTTTTAAATTGGCTGCAGTCACCATCTGCAGTGATTTTGGAGCCCCCCAAAATAAAGTCTACCATTGTTTCCACTGTTTCACACTGGGGTGTGAAATCATAAGACATATACTTATATATACAAAGACTATAAGCATTACTTGTTTTTCAATAACTGAGTTTAATCTTAACACCCTTTCTTCCCAATAACAGAAAACCATTTTTGTCATTTATGAGTAAACACCTTCATTTCTACTCTCAATTCAGTCAAATAAGTGTTTCTCTACTTCCTCCTTCCTCCCCTCCAATGATTATGATCTAAGTCTTAGTGGGGTGGGATTCTTCCATATAGTCAAGGGAGCAGAGAGAGATATTTGTTCTTTGGTTAGTGTCTTTTCTTACTAGTGTCTGAGAGATGAACCTGGCCGGGCTGACTCTTGGCGCTCATCACCCCTTCACACTGGTGTCTAGCGAGCCATTTTATCTCACCTGCTCAATACCAGAATGTCCCACGCTGCTTGTTGCCACACTATCATCTTATGACAACTATGAGGCCTTTTTGTGTCCACTGAATCATCATCCCCTCAGAAAGAGTCTGATGCTCTTTTCCCATTCATTGTGAACATAGGAAATTTGGGAATTTATGTAGGAACTTTCTGCCTAAACTCAGCACATAGCTAGTTCTACATTCATGAAGACACACGAAAGCTAAAGAAGGCCACCATTTCCCAGGGATCCAGGTCTCCTCTCAGACACCCACATGATGTGCTCTTCCCTTGGAGCTAAGCACAGCTAGGTGGGTGATAGGTACCTCTGGCTCTTTCTTAGAACCATTTATAATCATCTAATTCTCCTAACTCTTACTAAGTTCTACCCTGAAGTTTCTCTTTTTCTTTCTTTCTCTCTTAGAGAAAAATCTTATTTGTCCCAAATTTTCTGCCTTAAATGCGGACCATGATTTCAACGTTAAATGGAGAGAATTAGCTGACTGGTTTAGTAGTTCCTTCTGTGTCAGCTTCTTCTTGGGTCAGTAGCAGCCCCATATCTATCAATTTGGGCTTCCCAGGTGGCGCTAGTGGTAAAGACCCCCTCTGCCAATGCAGGAGACAAAAAGAGACCTGGGTTCGGTCCCTGTATCAGGAAGATCCCCTGGAGGAAGGCATAGCCACCCACTCCAGTATTCTTGCCTGGAGAATCCCATGGCGGGCTACAGTCCATTGGGTCATACAGAGTCAGGCACAACTGAAGCAACTTGGCACAGAACAGCACCTGCATCAATTTAAATATGAGCTTAGAACTAATCAAAAGAGGAAGGGTTAAGAGAAAGGGAAAGGAGAGCACATTTTACATCTGCTAATACTTAATGATAGCCATTGAGCAACATATGTGCAAAGGGATATTACCAAAGGGAAATATATATTATAAAGGATTTTATTTTGCAGTGGGGTATGTTCTCTGGTCCATGTTAAAAGCATCATAAAACCTTCAAAATGAAATATAAGAAATGTGCTGCAACAAAATATTGAGTGTTCTCTCCCAGTAAACAGGCTCATCAGAGTTGTTTCTTTTTCCCTTGAATGAACAGTTTCCTTTTTCTCATTAGGATTTTAAAGACAAACAAGATTCAAGAGTAAAATTTAATATTGCTAGCTATAAAACTAAAACTAAATGAACAAAATAGCTGAAGCCACATAACCCCAGCAAAGAAAATTCCAGATAGAATCTCCAAATCTGTTGACTGATTTGCCAATCTACTTTTGACTCACTAAGCTGACTGCTTTAAACTTATTCTCCAGCAAGCAAATTACATTTCCCATATGCACATATGTTATGTCCATTTGCAATGTTCAAACAGAATGTAATCATAAGATGTATATGTATCTCAGAACAAAGAGGAATTCAGCATTGAATTTTACAAAACACTGGCAAGTTTTTGAATATATAAACTGATCTTTTATAATATTTAAGGACCAGTGAATCTAGTGGCAATCAGAACATGAAAAGGCCAATGCTTGACTATGTTAGGGGCTTCCCTAGTGGGTCAGAGAGTAAAGTGTCTGCCCGCAATGTGGGAGACCTGGGTTCTAGCCCCAGGTTGGGAAGATCCCCTGGAGAAGGAAATGGCAACCCACTTCAGTACTCTTGCCTGGAAAATGCCATGGACAGAGGACCGTGATAGGCTATAGTCCATGGGATCTCAAAGAGTTGTACACGACTGAGCAGCTTCACTTCTTGACTATGTTGTGAAACTCTAACTTCTCTGTTGATTATAAATATTCCTTTCCTTGCTCTGCTGCATGCTGTGAAGACCAATAGCTGCAGTTGTTCATCAGGCCCCATTTCATCCCATCTGCACAAGGCTATCCTAGAAATTCTGTCCTCTCTCACTTGAAAAATTTTGTTTTCTGTCTTCCAGAATTATTTCATTCAGAAAACAGACAAGGTGTAACTTCTCTTAGAAATAAAACTCTCATGATCTTACATCTTCTTCCAACTATCAACCTGTTTCTCTGCTCCCCTTTCTTAAAGAAAATGTCTACATGTTATATCTGTAATCCTTCTTCTCCTATTTCTCTCTAACCCATTCCAGTTAAGCATTAGCCTCCATCATCCAATTAGACTGCTTTTACCAAAACCAATAATGAGCCTGCATGGTGAAATCCAGTGGTCCATTCTCAGTTCTCATTTTCCTTGACCTGTCAGTACCATTTTTTCCAAATATGTCATTCTCTCCTCCTTGTTATTCATAATTTACTTGGCTTTCCAAGACCCAGACTCTTGTGATGTTCCTGTTCCCTCACTAGATGCCTCTCTTCTGTCTATTTGGGTGCTCCTTTGCACTGTTTCCATATCTAAATATGAAGTCCCCTCAAGGCTCAGGTTTGGAATTCTTGTTTTTATACAGTCATTCCCTAGGCTAGTGGTTGTTATGGACTGAACTATGTCCCTACCAAAATTCATATGTTGAGGTTCTCTCCCCAATAGTGTGATAGTATTTGGAGATGGGGCCACTGGGGACGTCTTTGGATTGAATGAGGTCATATGGGTAGGCCCTGATTTAATGGGATTGGTATCCTTATAAGAGGAGGAAGGAGCATTTAGGTCACTCTCTGTGCATCTGTTGAGAAAAAGGCCATGTGAGCACACAGAGAAAAGGTGGACAAGCTACAAGCCAAGGAAAGAGGCTTCACCAGAAACTGGTCATTCTAGCAGTCCAGCTGATCCTGGATTTCTAGCCTTCAGAACTGTGAGAAAGTTCTGTTTAAGCCATCCATTCTGTGGGTTTTTATAATGGCAACCTGAGCAGACAATTCCAGTGCTTCTCAAACTTTTGGTATGTCAGTCAGTGTCACTCAGAAGACATGCAAGAGTACAGAACGCTGAGATCCAGCCCATGCAGTTTATAGTCCAGAATAGATTACAGAATGTAGAATCTGCCTTTCCAGAATGTTCCCAAGTGATGCTGGTGCTACTGGTAATCTTCTTAGGATGCCATAGCAAAAAACACAGACTGGGAAAATTAAACTACAGTAATGTATGTTCCCAGTAATTTCCAGGGTTTAGAAGTGCAAGATCAAGGTGTTAGCAGCTGTGATTTCTCCTGAGGCCTCTTTCTTTGACTTGCACCTGGCTGTGCCCTCACGTGTTTCTTTCTGCATGCATGCACACTCCTGGTGTCTCTTCCTTTTGTAAGTCCTATTAGACCCCATTCCACCCTTGTGACTTTGCTTAAAAATCTTTAATTTCCTCTTCAGAGGCCTTAACTCTAAATACAATCTCATTCCATCAACAGCAGTCCAAACTTTCACCTAAATATCAACTAAATCATGTGTATGTGAAACTTAAAATATGATTCATCCCAGGACAAAATTTCTCTTTGACTGTGAACCTATGAAACCTAACAAGTTATGTGCTTATAAAATTGGCTGATTCATGTCAATGTATGGCAAAAATCACCCCAATATTGTAAAGTAATTAGCCTCCAATTATAATAAATAAATTAATCTAAAAAAAAAAGAAAAAAAACACAGGAAAAAAAATACAATGGTGAAACAAGCATAGGACAGAGTTTCTCATTCCAAAGGGAGAATCAGAAAGAAAAAAGGGGATATGCCAAGCAAGTCCAAAACCGAACAAGGTAAATTCCAATAGACTTTTTTAAATTTTAAGCAAGTTCACTGTGGTATAAAATGTGTAATGTAAAATTTGTGATTTTAACCATTTATGTGTACAGTTCAGTGGCATCAATCACATTCACAATGTAGTACTACCATCTTCACCACCTGTTTCTAAACCTTTAAACATGATCTGAATCTTTAATATTTTTGAATCCATATGTTTTCCTTTCCTTTTCTCTGTTTTTCCTTAAAATTTATTTCTTGAAAAAAACAAGTCATTTCTACTATATAGTTTCACACATTTTGGATTTTGATATTTTCCTAACTGTTTCATAAGCTTCCATGAGGAGGCATATAATGTCTGATTTTTTTTTTTCTCTTTTTGTAGTGTTAACAGTTGTTTATGATCATTGTTTAGAACCTTTCATTTTTAGGAGTGCAAAATGGTGATGTTTGAATTCTATTATTGCTTTTTATAGCTGTAATACTTGTACAGAGGAACAGCTGCATAGTACTCCATTGTATGGATTTTTTTTTAATTAGAAGATAATTGTTTTATAATGTGCTGGTTTCTGCTATACAACAGCGTGAATCAGCTATACGTACACATATATCCTCTCCGCCTTGAGCCTCCCTCCCATCCTTCTAGGTCATCACAGAGCACCAGGCTGGGCTCCCTGTTTAACATGGCAGTGTATATATGTCAATGCTACTCTCCATTCATTCCACCCTCTCCTTCCCCTCTGTCTTTAAAGCTCTAGAATTATCCTCTTCGGCACAATTATCTGGCCTCTGGGCCCACTGAGTTGATAGCCCCTTCTTGAATCCCTTTGGCCTCAGGTTCTGACTTTGCCTCTGAGCCCTGCATAGCAGCCTTGTCACTTGTCACTGGGTGGCAAGTGACTAACACACTGAAACCGAGATGGGAAGAGCCTTGTCCCCTGGACCTGTAGCCTTTGGACCAGGGATGGGAGTAGCTTCTCTGCCTGCCTCTTCAGGCTTCAGGATCATCCTTCCCTTTTCCTCCTAAGACAATACATGCTGGCAGCCAGACAGCTCCACTGTCCCACGAGCACAGTGGTCGCTCCTCCTAAGACAATACATGCTGGCAGCCAGACAGCTCCACTGTCCCACGAGCACAGTGGTCGCTCCTCCTAAGACCATACATGCTGGCAGCCAGACAGCTCCACTGTCCCACGAGCACAGTGGTCGCTCCTCCTAAGACAATACATGCTGGCAGCCAGACAGCTCCACTGTCCCACGAGCACAGTGGTCGCTCCTCCTAAGACAATACATGCTGGCAGCCAGACAGCTCCACTGTCCCACGAGCACAGTGGTCGCCATTTTGCAGTGTCATTGTTCCCAGTCTGGCAGTATTCCTGCCAGTGTGACCTCACCTCTGTTCCTGGCTTCTGCTGAGATGTCTCCTTAGGTCCGTGAATCATACCCATAATCTCTTTATCAAATGGGTTTCCAGCCACGCCCTGGGTGTTCTCTCCAGAGCATTTCCTCATGTTTTTACAATATGGATAAGCTGGTAATTTTCCAAATCTTCAAGTTCTATTTTTTTTTTTTTTTTTTTTACCAAACAAGTTTCCTTAATGTATCTCTCCTCTTGCATTTTATAATGAGCTGCAAGGAGAAACCAGGCTATACCTTTAGTACTTTACTAACAAATCTCCTCAGATAAATATCCAAATTCATCACTTTTGACTTCTACTTCCTACAAAACAGTAGAACACCAATTAGCCAAGTTTTCTCATTTTATAGCAATGATTCCTTTTCCTCCACTTTCCAATAATATGTTCCTCATCTCTGAGATCTCACCAACATCTCACCATATTTCTAACAATAGTCTCTTCAAGGCGGTGTAGGCTTTTTTTAGCATGCACCTCAAAACTCTTTCAGCCTGCAACCATTACCCAGTTCCAAAACCACTTTCAAATTTTCTTTATATGTGTTACAGCAGCACCTCACTTCACACTCCCAAAATCTGTGATAGAGTTCTCCAGAGAAACAGAACACCAATTTGATACATGAAGAGAGAGAAAAAGATTTGCTTTAGGGAATTGGTTCAAATCATAATTGACGCTTGAGAGTATAAAGTCTGCATGGTGAGCTGGCAGGCTGGAGACCCAGGAAAGAGCCATTACTGCAATTCAAGTCTATAGACCAAAGAGCCAATCTGATAGTTCAAGTTTGAAGACTGTTTCCTGCAGGATTTTCTCTTGCTTAGGGTAGATCAGACTTTTGTACTACTCAGGCTTTCAACTGACTGAATAATACTCATCTTCATCACAGAGGGTAATCTGCTTTACTCCACGTGCAATGATTTAAATGTTAACATCATCTAAAAACACCCTCATAGAAATATTCAGGATATTTTATAACATATCTGGACAACATGGGCTAATCAAGCTGACACATAAAACTAATTATCATCATATACAAACATATCAAAATAAGGAAAGAATACTCATAACTCTTAGTCTTTGTTTTCTGCAACTGACCATGTGGTTGTAGTTGGTATTTATAACTGTGTTCTCCCAACACCCATAACACCAATCAAATGAAAGTCTTTAGGAAGGAAATTTTAAAAAGACAGGATATATGTATACGTGTAGCTGATTCACTTTGCTATATAGTAGAAACAAACATTTCAAAGCAACTATACTCCAATAAAAATTAATTTTAAAAAATTAAAGTAAAAAATAGTTTTGGGGGAGGATGACTTTGGTGCTGGTGCATAAATATTTTTAAAATCTTCTCCAGGTTATTTAGATATATAACCAGGTTAAGAACCACTAAGAAAGGAGAGATTCATGGCATAGCCATTAACTGCTACCACTAATATTTGGCTTTACTTTGAGTGGGGAGATTAGGGTAAAGAATTTATAAAGACATCTTCTCTTAAGGAAAAGTAGAATTTTCCTTCATTGCAAGAGGTAGGGAGGGATATGGCATTTTGAATAAGGTTATGTGAAGACAAAGATCACTTACTAAGGGTAGGGAGCAGGATGCTCAAACCTGTAACTTGGAATGAAGGACAAGCCTATTGGAGGCCCTCTCCTTGGGAATAATCTTCTGAGACACAAAGGAAAGTCCTGGAGGCTGAATATTTAACATCTTTCCTCCTACAGGTAGCCACCCTTTGAAACTCTCTTTTGTCTTCAGTCAAAAATGTACGTGTTTTAATGTACCACAGCTTTCTTATCCATTCATCTTTAGCATTTGACTCAGTAAAAATTAAACTTCTCTTGAATTGTGAAAAACATCATGTTTTTCTGTTTATAACTGGACATCACTACTAATAAAACATACATTTACATAAAATTGACTAAATCACTGCAAATAAAACTAATTTTAAGCTACCAAAAAAAAAAAAATGTACGTGTGCCTGCAAAGTTGGAAGTAATTCTGGCAATGGTGGGAGGAGATTGGTTTTAGGAAATGAGAGGTTCCAGATAGAGTGCAGACTATGCCTTTAAACACCTTGTAACAATCAAGAGAACCAGAGGTTCCTGAGAAAGACCCGAGAAGCTACGGGTAAGCCCTCCCTCCTTGAAAATGAGAGAAAGAAGGGAGAAAACAAAAGTAACACCAAACCTGTCTATTGTTCTAGTCTATATTACAGATATTATCTGTTAGAAGGGGAAAGGGCACTGAAAATATATGTTATATTTTAGATTTGTTCAAAATTTATTTTTTAATTTTTAATTTTTTTCAAAATGTTTTTGTCCATAAAACTAAAAATACATGATGAGTCAGATATTAATTTTAAAATGATACTAATAAGTCAAAAAGAATTGTCTATCATTTAGTTTCCCAAGCTCATTTAAATTTTCACACTTTTTTTAAAAAATAAACTCACTCAGTGAGTTCACCTTTTTAAATTCCAGATATAAATACCATTTGGCACCTTGAAATCTCTTTTCTCTTCAGTACTGAAGGACACTTCTCCACTGTTGTTTTTTGTCATTAATCTAACTAGAGCTAAGAGGATGCTCAACACATATTAAAATTTTCATGATGAGTTTCACTACCATCCATCAAATTAAATGTTGGAAGAAGTTATTTGTCTCCATAATAATCACCCATTGTGCTTGGTTATTTTAATTTATTTAGAGACAAATTTATTAACCTGTCTTGAAATAAATTGTAGTTTATTTAGTGGCAAAGCATTCCCTGGTACAACTACTCGTGGGAGGGTTCCCTCAGCAGCAATGAGGTTATTAATAGCTTCTTGTGATTCCAGTCTCATAGTCATGGTAACCATCTGATGGGGCCACTCCTGGGCATGATTATAAAGGTCCAGTTGTTTCAGTGTGAAAGTGGCTCAGTCATGTCTGACTCTTTGCGACCCCATGGACTATACAGTCTGTGGAATTCTCCAGGCCAGAATATTGGAGTGGGTAATCTTTCCCTTCTCCAGGGGATCTTCCCAATCCAGGGATCAAACCCGGGTCTCCCACATTGCAGGCAGGTTCTTTACCAGCTGAGCCACAAGGGAAGTCCAGAATTTAAGAAGAACTGGTATGAATTATGTTTCAATAAGAAAGGGTAACTCTAAGAATTAGCTTATGACTCACTTATCAGCTATTATGTGATGCTCACTTCCATGTTTAATTTTCTGAAACATATATCTTCCTCAAATCTTTACCACCTCAGTTCATTATCTGGTAAAGACTCTTCACATTTTTGCATTGGATTAATATGTCATTCTTCTAATATTTTAATATGCATTTTATTAAGTTTTCATGAACTTTCATTTCCAATGTTATTAGAGATGCTGTAGGAGCTGTAAAATATGAGTTTCATCTGGAGAAAATATTGTTTTAGTCATCTTTCAGTGAATTAATGTGGACTCTAAAAGCCAATATTAGCTTATAGAGATTGAAAATTTTTCACACTCCTTTATCTTTGGAAATTAAGACTAACTGACAAATCTCTTGTTTATAGCTCAGTACATGCCAAAGTTTCTAAATTTATCTTTGAATCGTATGAATATCTGGAAGGCAAAAGAGCATTTTTACTCTGCTAATCTCTAAAAGCATCATATTGCCAAGGAAAAAGAATACCAATTTAGAGTATTTGGGATTTTAACAGCTCTCCAAACCAATATAAATCATTCATTGATGCCCATGATTTTGCTATTAGAAGTTAAGCCTTTGTGTCATTTCTTTTCTAAGGCATGCCTTTTCAAAGGCTAATGAGGATTAGAGAACAAATTAAGACTCTAACATCATAGACAGCATGTGTTTAGTCAGATACTATGTCCTAATAATTTAGGACCTAAATTAATTGTGCTCTTTGAGTCTCGGAGAAAAGAGAAAATGGGATTAGAAAGAGAAGACTGAAAATTGTCTGTTCACAATTATCCCTATATGTAAATATTGCCAAAAGTTAGCTTTTATCTTGGTCATATTTTCTCCCTCATGTATCATAAAACTATTTCCCTTTAAACAGTGTCATTCTCTTTATAGTTTTCAAACCTCAGTGCAAGCAGTGTATGGGGTAACAATGGCCTGGAAGTCTGGGAAACGCAAATGGCAACAGGAAAAATAAGTTGCCAGTTTCCTGGTCAAAGTAGAATCAAGAGTGAGCTGATCTTTTCCATTAGAGATATAAGACTTATGCAGGCACATTAGACCTGCACCTGTTTTCTATGGACTGGTAACACTGGCTCAAAATTAGCCTTCCTACATGAACAGTGAACTTCCTGATGTTCAAGCTGGTTTTAGAAAAGGCAGAGGAACCAGAGATCAAATTGCCAGCATCTGCTGGATCATGGAAAAAGCAAGAGAGTTCCAGAAAAACATGTATTTCTGCTTTATTAACTATGCCAAAGCCTTTGACTGTGTGGATCACAAGAAACTGTGGAAGATTCTTCAAGAGATGGGAATATCAGACCACCTGACTTGCCTCTTGAGAAATCTGTATGCAGGTCAGGAAGCAGCAGTTAGAACTGGACATGGAACAACAGACTGGTTCCAAATAGGAAAAGGAGCACGTCAAGCCTGTATATTGTCACCCTGCCTATTTAACTTCTATGCAGAGTACATCATGAGAAACGCTGGACTGGAGGAAACACAAGCTGGAATCAAGATTGCCGGGAGAAATATCAATAACCTCAGATATACAGATGACACCACCCTAATGGCAGAAAGGGAAGAGGAACTAAAAAGCCTCTTGATGAAAGTGAAAGAGGAGAGTGAAAAAGTTGGCTTAAAGCTCAACATTCAGAAAATGAAGATCATGGCATCTGGTCCCATCACTTCATGGGAAATAGATGGGGAAACAGTGGAAACAGTGTCAGACTTTGTTTTTTTGGGCTCCAAAATCACTGCAGATGGTGACTGCAGCCATGAAATTAAAAGACGCTTACTCCTTGGAAGAAAAGTTATGACCAACCTAGATAGTATATTCAAAAGCAGAGACATTACTTTGCCGACTAAGGTCCGTCTAGTCCAGGCTATGGTTTTTCCTGTGGTCATGTATGGATGTGAGAGTTGGACTGGGAAGAAGGCTGAACACTGAAGAATTGATGCTTTTGAACTGTGGTGTTGGAGAAGACTCTTGAGAGTCCCTTGGACTGCAAGGAGATCCAACCAGTCCCTTCTGAAGGAGATCAGCCCTGGAATTTCTTTGGAAGAAATGATGCTAAAGCTGAAACTCCAGTACTTTGGCCACCTCATGCAAAGAGTTGACTCATTGGAAAAGACTCTGATGCTGGGAGGGATTGGGGGCAGGAGGAGAAGGGGACAACAGAGGATGAGATGGCTGGATGGCATCACTGACTCGATGGACATGAGCCTGAGTGAACTCCGGGAGTTGGTGATGGACATGGAGGCCTGGCGTGCTGCGATTCATGCGGTCGCAAAGAGTCGGACACGACTGAGCAACTGAACTGAACTGAACTGAAGGCATATTATATGATTTATGTTGGCATGATGCAACTGTTTAAGCATAGTTTAATTACTGAACACAACACACACAAACTTGACAAGTTCAAATTTGCCTTGATGTGATCCAGGAAATTGCAGTATTACCTGTGTTTGAGAAGAAATTCTATTATTAGCCATTTTAAAGATATTGATCTATTTTCCAGGCAGCAGTGAGTGTCTGTGGATATTATATGATACGTTAGATTCATTCTTATAAATTATTGCCCCAGGAGAGCAAACAGAGAAAAAAAAGGGAATTTGAAAGGGAAACAAACGTACAGCAAATAACTGATGTGTAGAGAGACTGCAGAGATTTTGATTAAACATAACGAAGTGATGGGTATATTGAAGAGGTGACCTTGTAACAACAATGTAGATACATAACTGTTAGATTACAGACTACAAATTGAGTCCCCAAAGTCTGGAAGGTAAAAGACTATCTTCACCATGGGAACTCCTAACCTTACCATTGAAAAGGCTTACCATTTAGGGCTTTTAGGTAGTCTAAAATTGAGGATACTAAAATAAAAAATCCAAAACTCTTACTTTTTTTTTTTGAAATTTCAATAAATAGAAGTAAAGTTGTATAACTTTAAACACTTCTCCATGATGACAGCCTGTTAATCAACACAACTTGAGGATGTTTTGAGGAGTCCCCAGGGCAGAGCAAGCAGGCATTCATTTTAGTAAATTACAAAGTAATCAACAATGTAAGAATTCAGGTTTTCAAATGGTATTGTGCTTTGCCAATGTTAGAGGATTAATCCTCAATGTAACCATTTATTTTTTAATTGGAGTATCATCGCTTTATAACGTTGTATTAGTTTCTGCTGTACAGTTAAGCGAATCGGGTATATGTGTGCATATATCCTTTCCCTCTTGGGCCTCTCTCCCCTACCATCCCACCCATCTAGGTCATCACAAAGCACAAAGTTGAGCTTCCTTTGCTCTACAGAAGATTCCCACTGTTTATTTTACACATGATACTGTACGTTTGTTAATCCTAATCTCCCAACTCATCCCACCCTCCCTTTCCGCCCGCTGCACCCACATGTCTATTCTAAGGCTGTGTCTCTATTCCTGCCCTGGAAATAGGTTCATCTGTACCATTTTTCTTGGAGAAGGCAATGGCACCCCACTCCAGTAGTCTTGCCTGGACAATCCCATGGACGGAGGAGCCTGGTGGGCTGCAGTCCATGGGGTCGCTGGGAGTCGGACACGACTGAGTGACTCCACTTTCACTTTTCACTTTCATGCATTGGAGAAGGAAATGGCAACCCACTCCAGTGTTCTTGCCTGGAGAATCCCAGGGATGGGGGAGCCTGTTGGGCTGCCATCTGTCTATGGGGTTACACAGAGTCGGACACGACTGAAGCGACTTAGCAGCAGCAACAGCAGTACCATTTTTCTAGATTCCATATATATGAGTGAAGTCAGTCAGAAAGAGAAATACAAATATTGCATATTAATGCATATTGTAACCATTTTTGATTCTATGAAACTGTTATCCTGTACTTCAGGTCAGATTCCCTGGAAAACACTCTTGTGCCAAGTTTAGCCGTGGAAAGCTTATGGCAGAGTGCTCTTGGGATTAACATCTGTGGAAGAGAAAGGATGGGAATGGAGTTCAGCCTGCATGGATAAGGGGGAACTTAAATTCTGAGGCAGTCTTTTTTTTTTTTTTTTTTGAGTATAGTAGATGTCCAATGTTGTGTTAGATTCTACTGTACAGCAAAGTGAATCAGTTATACATATACCTATAACCACTCTTTTTTAGATTTTTTTTCCCATGTAGGTCATTACAGAGTATTGAGAAGAGTTCCCTGTGCTATACAGTAGGTCCTTATTAGTTATCTGTTTTATATAAAGTAGTGTGTAGTCTTAACAGAAGCCTCCTGAAACCATTGGGGGGGTCTGAATCTAAGATGATCCTTCAGGGTTGATCTAAGTTCGAGCAGGGGGGCCAGCACTTTCAGCGCATGCGTACTCAGTCTTTCAGTTATGTCTGACTCTTTGCCCCGCCGTGGACTGTAGCTTGCCAGGCTCCTCTGTCCGTGGGATATCCCAGGCAAGAATACTGGAGTGGATTGCCATCTCCTCCTCTAGGGGATCGTCCTGACCCACGGATCAAGCCTGTGTCTCCTACATTGGCAAGCAGATTCTTTACTACTGCAACACTTGGGAAAGCCAACACTTTACAGCCTCATCTTAGTCAATTATTACATAATGGTTATCCCAAAGGAGGGCATAACTAGAGAGAAGTGGATTTTCTGAGGTGAGGGAATCCCATAGGGAACTGCAAGGAGCACTCTCAGCACATAGAGTGTGGATAGGGAGGGAAAACCTCATTCCTGAACGGGATTCTGTGTGATGGATCAAATCATCTACCAGATGTGGAATACAAAATGTGATTATGAAATAATTTTATTTGAGAGTAGACTTCTTACACAAGTTCTCTACAGGAATTTCAATCACATTGAAATACCTAAAATACATATTTAATGTTGCTTTAGCTTGAAATGCAATTAGGAGACAGGAGCAATCAGTGTAAAATTGACTGCAGGTAACAAAACAGCCAACTGAAACTGGCTCAAACACTAAGGAACCGCAATAACTTACACAACTGGAAATACAAATACAGAGGGAGGTTCAGGACCAATGTAATCCAACAGCCCAATTCCATCTCCTGTTCTTCTCTTGGCTCTATTCTTCTTGGTGGAAGAGATGCTCTTGTTGTTGCTATTGTTTTGTTTGTCTTTTGATCTCTGTGGTAGTCTTGGCTTCACATTTATGAATAAAATCATCCCATGGGAGACTGTCTCACACCAAAGTTTATGGTTCATAGTGAAGCGTCTGGGCTTCTCTGGTGACTCAGTGGTAAATATTCCACCTGCCAATGCAGAAGACATGAGTTTGATCCCTGGTCTGGGAAGATTTCCTGGAGAAGGAAATGGCAAGCCACTCCAGCATTCTTGCCTGGGAAATCCCATGGACAGAGGAGCCTGACAGGTTATAATCCATAGGATCACAAAAGAGTCAGGCATGACTTGGCAACTAAATGACAACAGCAAAAGTGAACAGTTTGTGTTTGGATTTAGGCTAAATACCGTGAGAGCCATCAAAGAGTCTTCTCCTTTAAAATAAACTTATTTAAGTGACTATATTAGCTTAATAACTAAATTGGTACACAGATGGGGATTTTAAATTTCAAATGTCCCCAAATAAGAACTTCACTGTGCTATGCTTAGTCATTCAGTCATGTCCAACTCTTTGTAGTAGCCTGCCAGGCTCCTCTGACCATGGGGATTCTCCAGGCAAGAATACTAGAGTGGTTTGCCATGCCCTCCTCTAGGGGATCTTCGCAACCCAGGTCCCCTGCATTGCAGGCAAATTCTTTACTGTCTGAGCCACCGGGGAAGCCCAAGAACTGCACTATGACTCGTTTTTCTTGCCTTCTCCTTCCTTGAGGTGACGAAGTATATGGTTTTGACTTCATGATGGAAAAGCTGAACAGAAACATAGTTCATAGGGGAATTTAAAGAATACAGGTTAAATATTTTGGAAATGTTATCTCTGTAACAATTTCATTATCCCTAGTAAGAAAAAGTATACTCTACCTCAATGAAATATCAGAAATGTATACAAATATTATGTATTTTGAATTTTTAAGGACTAAATATATGATTTATGTACATATTCCTATGGTTCCTAAACTTTTAAGTTTTAAAGTATGAAATGTCTTGAATGTCCTAGAAATGTCAGAAAGTAAAATAATGAAAGTTTAGGTAAAGAAGCATTTGTTTAACAAGGTAAATGCTTATATTGTAAAACTTGCTATGAAAAATATTTTATTCACTAAAATAATCAGCAAATATATTATAAATATTCACTGTGGGTATATTTTTCAAATGCAGTAGTTAATATATGTGGTTAAATAAACCTCCAAAAATGATGGAAACCTTTTTTTTATGCCAAAAAGTTACAAATAAAAGGAAAACTGTATTGAGTCGCCATATCCAGATCACATTTGAAAGTCACTGTTCCTCCCTAAACACTTCCAACTAGGGCAATTACTGAGCAGAATTTTAGAGCACTTTTTCATTACAATTCAGCTTCTTCAGTGCCTTTATAATGATCTTTCCAAATCTTCACTCTGATCATGCCCTCATGCCTTTGCTTAGTGTGGCATTTTGTCTTTTTATAATTGCCTCAAACCCACATACTGTTCATGGGGTTCTCAAGGCAAGAATACTGAAGTGGTTTGCCATTCCCTTCTCCAGCAGACCACATTCTGTCAGACCTCTTCACCATGACCTGCCTGTCTTGGGTTGCCCTGCAGGCATGGCTTAGTTTCATTGAGTTAGACAAGGCTGTGGTCCTAGTGTGATTAGATTGACTAGTTTTCTGTGAATATGGTTTCAGTGTGTCTGCCCTCTGATGCCCTCTTACAACACCTACCATCTTACTTGGGTTTCTCTTACCTTGGGCGTCTGCTCCAGCAAAGCACAGCTGCTGCTCCTTATCTTGGACAAAGGTTATCTCCTCACCGCCGCCCCTCCTGACCTAAGGGTATCTCCTCACTGCCGCCCCTCCTGACCTTCAACGTGGGATAGCTTCTCTAGGCCCTCCTGCACCCGCGCAGCCACCACTCCTTGGACGTGGAGTTGCTCCTCCCGGCTACCGCCCCTGGCCTCGGGCATGGGGTGGCTCCTCCTGGCCACCGCCCCTGACCTTGGATGTGGGGTGGCTCCTCCTGTCCACCGCCCTTGACCTCAGACATGGGTAACTCCTCTTGGCCGCTGCCCTTCAGGCATGGGGTCCTCTCGGCTTCTGCCCCTGACCTCGGATGTGGGGGAGCTCCTCTTGGCTGTGCTTAGAGCACCAGTTGCAGCCGCCTGGGCTTAGTGCGCCAGTCGCAGCAGCCCAGCACACTGAAATATTTTAAAAGATGCTTACTCCTTGGAAGAAAAGTTATGACCAACCTAGATAGTATATTCAAAAGCAGAGACATTACTTTGCCGACTAAGGTCTGTCTAGTCAAGGGTATGGTTTTTCCTGTGGTCATGTATGGATGTGAGAGTTGGACTGTGAAGAAGGCTGAGTGCTGAAGAATTGATGCGTTTGAACTATGGTGTTGGAGAAGACTCTTGAGGGTCCCTTGGACTGCAAGGAGATCCAACCAGTCCATTCTGAAGGAGATCAGCCCTGGAATTTCTTTGGAAGGAATGATGCTAAAGCTGAAACTCCAGTACTTTGGCCACCTCATGTGAAGAGTTGACTCATTGGAAAAGACTCTGATGCTGGGAGGGATTGGGGGCAGGAGGAGAAGGGGACAACAGAGGATGAGATGGCTGGATGGCATCACTGACTCGATGGACGTGAGTCTGAGTGAACTCCGGGAGTTGGTAATGGACAGGGAGGCCTGGCGTGCCGCAATTCATAGGGTCGCAAAGAGTCGGACACAACAGAGCGACTGAACTGAACTGAACAAACCCACATATCTCATTTTCATCTATTCCCACTTACACCTATGCATCCTCTACCTCATATACATCAATCTAGTTCTTTTATTAGACAACTGCAAACCTTTTAGTTCCCATCTTGAGCTGCCTCCCATAAGGCAAAGATCACCAAGGTGCATTTCAAATACAATAACTCAGTTTAGATTTATATCATGGGTCGGCTTACACTGGTTTAGTCTTGGGGTATAAAGCTAAATGGGATTAATCAGGTGCTATCTTCTAGAAATTTGGATTGAGATTAAAAAAGACTAACTCCAGAATATAGAAGGCATAAACCTGAGAATGATAGCATAAGCAACTTGCAACCGCCTGTGGGCCAAGAAGCTGAGGTTGGGTCTCCAGCAAAAAAAGGTGACAGAGATGTACTGGAAAGCAGTAGAGATAAGAGAGCAAAAAACCTTCAAAACTGTATCTGTCCCTGGTCCCAGTGTCTTTCCCACATTACATTTCTGAGCTTTGGTTTTGGAAACACACTCTTAAAGTCTTAAAAGTAAGCCTTGTTTTAAAGCAAGCTTTAGATGACTTCTATTGCTTATAACCCTAAAATCTTCACAAACATATACCCTGATGATGAATTAAATATGAAGACATTGACAATTTTGAAAGATACATTTTACATGTGTCTCAAGATTATCTCATTAATACATTTTCCTAATTTATTTCCAATATGTTCCACAACTGTTTCCATTTTTCAGATCACACAGTCTAATCCTTACCACTACATTGTTGTTGCTATTGTTCAGTCTCTCAGTCATGTCTGACTCTTTGCAACCCCGTGGACTGCACACACCAGGCTACCCTGGGCTTCATCAACTCCCTGAGCTTGCTCAAACTCATGTCCACTTAATCAGTGATGCCATCCAACCATTGCATCCTCTGTCGTCCGCTTCTCCTCCTGCCTTCAATCTTTCCCAGCATCAGGGTCTTTTCTAATGAGTCAGCTCTTCATATTAGGTGGCCTAAGTATTGGAGCTTCAGTTTTAGCATCAGTTCTTCTAATGAATATTCAGGATTGATTTCCTTTAGTATTAACTAGTTTGATCTCCTTGTAGTCCAAAGGACTCTCAAGAGTCTTCTCTAACACCACAATTCAAAAGCATCAATTCTTTGGCATTCAGCCTTCTTTATGGTCCAGCTCTCACATCCACTACATTGACATCTATTTATGACTAGCCATTTATCTGAGGTGAGTTGTGACAAGTTAATTTCTTATTTCCCAGAATCCCAGCATGCAGCTGTTTTTGCCAAATGAATGTGAACAGAAATAACATGCATCACTTCCAGGATAGGAGCTACATGCAGCTAATAGAACTTTTCTATGTACTTTTCTCTTTTTTTAATCTGCTTGACTACATGCAAAGGACCTCTTAGAAATAAGGACTGACAGAGTCACAGATTGCAAATGCCATGTGGTAGACCACTTGCCAAGCCAGAATTTTATGGGCAATATATGAAAAGTGTGTCTATTATGTGAAGTATTTTAGTAGCTCAGTCATGTCTGAATCTTTGCAATCCGCCCCCCCCACCCCAATCCTGCCCTCTCCCTGCCATGGACTGTGTAGCCAGTCAGGCTCTTCTGTCCATGGAATTCTCCAGGCAAGAATACCAGAAAGAGTAGCCATTCCCTTCTCCAGGGGATCTTTCTGATCTAGAGATCGAACCTGTGTCTCCTGCATTGCAGGAGGATTCTTTACTGTCCTAGGCACCAAGTAAGCCCTTTATGAAGTATAAGATAAATGAAATGTGAGAAGTCATTTGCTATCATGAAACTCACTAGACTGTAGGCTTCACAGAGACTAGAATGCTTCCAGTCCACAATAAACTTTTGTTGATTAAGGGTATGAACCCACTAAGCTAAAACCAAACATTTATGTACTTATGCTATATATATATATATGTATAAATTCATAAAAGTAATTACAGCTATATCTTCCTGACCTTAAGTCACCGTAGGGTCTCATTGTATTACTGTCTTATTTAAGATTGTTATAAGGAGATACGCAGCTTAAGAATGTCTAGAAAATACAACTTGAGGAGAGAAATGCCAGTGTTGCAACTTTGCTGCAACTATGCTATTAGGAATTGAGTGTTAGTTAAGATCTTGCCCCATGAAACTACATATTACTGGGTTTTAACACCTACTGTGCCCTTTATCCATCGCTTTAAAATATAGCTTTCTTCTTTAACAAAAGTTGATTGAATATATGGTGAAAAGAAAATAAAGGAATGAGAACAGTCATTGTCTAACAAGGCTGTCTTGTCCTTGATAGTGGGCCACCTAAAGGGTATCTGAGGGATTGGCAGCTCTGATATTTGTAGTTACATAGCATTCTTAAATGAGAAAAAATAAATTTTAAAGGTGGGCAAATAATGAAAGCAAACTTGCATCTTAGATAATTATTCCTGTATATAGCCTAGTTTAGATCCCTCAAAATGAAAATTTCTAAACCTTTTCTAGAAATTTTCACTTTTAAAACAATCCCCTTACTTTTTGTGAATATTTAATGGAATTTTAAATATCTATTGTATAATGATTATCCTTTTATGACATTTTATATTTCAGTTAATTAAGGTTGGTATTATAAAAACACATTATCGTATTTTTGTATTGTATTTAGGATTTTAATTACAGAATGTATTTATTCTTCCTGAGGGTAAACTGAAAACAAAACAAAACACAATTTTAATCATTTTAGTTAAATCAGATCCAAGGAAGCAAAGAGAACTTGTGAGTTTTAAAATATTGGCATAAACCTCTTTTAATATCTTTGGCCATGAGAAGAAATACAGACTCCCGATATAGAGAGCAAAAATAAAACTTTCAGTGTTAAGTAGTCTAGGAAAGGGAGATTAAATCTACCAACTAAATTAAAAATTAGTGTCTGGAAGTCCATCAATTAGATCTTGGTCAAAGGATTTAATGATAAGTAGATTATCATTATGGGGTCGCAAAGAGTCAGACACGACTGAGGGACTGAACTGAACTGAACTGAGGTTATCATTAAACTTGATACTTGTTTTGAGAAAAACCCACCAAATGAACAAAAGTGGTTGGATACAAGATTTTCCTTTGGATATATAGATATATCCAAGCTATACATAGATATGATAAAATTATTTTTCTGTGTTTTCTTTATCAGGTATTGGAAACTGATATCCAGGTTATTAATTATTTCTTCCTCATCAAAATACTATAAAATTTTACATGTATCTTGTTTTGGTTTGGAAAAATAAAATGGAAGTAAATTTACATATTCTCCCTCAGCAATTTCATTTCTCAGTAAATGGTTATAATCTGGTTGTTGACATAGAAGCCATTAATAAATACTTTGAAAAGAGTAGGAAATAAAATAACAAAATTGAGATTATCAGATTAGCTCCATCATGGATTTTCTTTGTGACAGAAGGAATTTAATCTTTCTGTTTCTCAGATTTTCCACCTTAAAATGGAGATAATTTTCCTGTCATATGTTAGGAATTATTATTAATATAAAACTAAAAGACATATAGAGAAGGCAATGGCACCCCACTCCAGTACTCTTGCCTGGAGAGTCCCATGGACAGATGAGCCTGGTGGTCTATAGTCCATGGGGTCGCTAAGAGTTGGACACGACTGAGCGACGACTTCCCTTTCACTTTTCAATTTCATGCATTGGAGAAGGAAATGGCAACCCACTCCAGTGTTCTTGCCTGGAGAATCCCAGGGATGGGAGAGCCAGGTGGGCTTCTGTCTATGGGGTCGCACAGAGTCGGACACGACTGAAGTGACTTAGCAGCAAAAGACATATTAAATAAAAGCATTTTGAATGTAACTATTGTTTATTCATTATGTTTCAAGATTTGGAGTAGATAAAATTTTCATTTGCTTCTCTTTATGAAAATATCTCAGGAGTCTAGATGAAGAAAAAAAAGAAAGAACAAGAGGCTGGTAACTCCCATAAGAAGTCACCCCTTCACCAGAAGAGGGGGAAATACCTCCTGAAACACAACGTGCTGAAAGACTCTTTCTAAAGCTCTGTTTAGAATACCATCTGGTCCCAACATGCTTCATAAAACACAGAGAGGATGATGGGGTTTGGCACATCTATAACTCTCTCCCAGAGTGAAGGAATGTTCGCTGTGATACCCACTAATGGATGAAGGCAAAACACAGTACAGCAAGGGGGGCCCAGTCCATCCGCCGCACCACCTAAATATAAATGATAAATAGCACATCAAAGACCAAGCCTGTTTATGATCACCAGCACACAGGCAACATCCCAAGGACCCACTAATAGGGTCTGAATAACAGATGCAAAGAAAAGCAACAGTCCTGGAAGAGTGAACAGATTGCTGGGCTGCACTACTGTAGTGAGAGCCAAAAGTAAAATGCCAAAAATTCTTGGAACAGTCAGGAATGTTTTGTTACCTGAGTTAACAGGGAGATGATACCAATATGCCCAAGTGCATTTTCTGGAACTGGAATGATGTTTTGGTTAGGAACAGTTTTATAAAATAGGTAAAATTAATTATCCTAAAGAATTACGTTGGCTTAATCTTCTCTTTAAGGAAATACTTTCTATAGAAGGCAATGGCAAGCCACTCCAGTACTCTTGCCTAAACAATCCCATGGACAGAGGAGCCTGGTAGGCTGCAGCCCATGGGGTTGCTATGAGTCGAACATGACTGAGCAACTTCACTTTCAATTTTCACTTTCACACACTAGAAAAGGAAATGGCAACCCACTCCAGTGTTCTTGCCTGGAGAATCCCAGGGATGGGAAAGCCTGGTGGGCTGCCGTCTATGGGGTCGCACAGAGTCAGACACAACTGAAGCAACTTAGCAGCAGCAGCAATAGTTCTATAGAAGAATACCTCATCGTGCTAATAAGCTAATACTGTTTCACTACTCAAAACCCTCCAACTGGACACAGATCATAACAGGATTGCCAGACTGCTTTTTATTTGTATATGTGTTTCTCATCTTATTTTATTACTTCTTGTCAGTACCATTACAAAATGAAATTTCACTCTTTAGTAGAATGCTAGATTGCTAGCTTTCCTAAATCCTTACAGAAAATCTTCTGTCTTTCCACTCACTGTCATATCCATGGTTAATCATATGTAGAAGCACACGTATGTGTTGGTCTGCACTTGTACAGTACAGCTCAGGACAACCTAGGAAAAATTCTTACAGTCTGAGGCTATTCTGAAACTTAGGAGGAAGGTGGTTAAGTTTGTATGTTACAGGTGGTAGAATCATTTGATGTCCCCAAAATAGTACTTTTCCATGATTTATTCTGTATTTAAAGCAAGTGAAAGGATATAATGAGAAAATTGGAATACTTGGTAGAATACTCAGATGCAGCATTGAAAGCAAAATGTAGGAAGAGGAAGGATATAGTAATGATACGTATCTTCACTTACAGGAAAACTCACAGAGCAAAAATTTGCTGATAAAGGAAATGCACTGAGTTATTACTTTTTGTGTTTTTGACAATGTACAAGTGATCAAAAGAATCCAAACTATGAGAGAGTCAAAATGTCAGACAGCTGCCTCATTAGACCTGGGTAAGGAACTGTCTTTAACAACTACATCAAATTGTTTCTTCATGAGTTAGAGAGGGCAAGAAGAAATATATTTAAGTTTATTCTAGCTATAAAAAACATGATGGATATTTCTAGTCCATTAAATGGTCTTGGGGTTTTTATTAACATCTCATTTGGCTCCATTCCACTCACTTTCTCCCTCTCTTTTTCTTTGCCAACTCTCCTTTGGAGATACTAACCCAAGGAAAAAGGTAATTAGGTGACAGATCTTGCTTTATATTCAAAGGACACTCTGAATGTTATATGGTCAAGATAGGGTAGGTTGTTCTCAATGAAAAATAATCTCCAAAACTCAGTGACTCAACACGTCTAATGTTTATTTATTTACACAAAGTCAGCAGCAGGTCTGGACAGCCTCAGGATAGCAGTCCTCATGCAACAACACTGATTCAGGGTACTTCCATGTTATGGACCCATCATCTTAATTTGTCTCCTTCACAATCACCACTGCAGAGAAAGACACGGGAAAACTGTTCATGAGTTCTTCACTGTTCCAGCAGAGAAGTTACAGGCAACAGCCTGCACTTATTTCATAGCCCAGAATTAGTCGGGTCCTGTCTACCTACCAGGGTGGTGCTACTTACTGCCAGGGTGCTACTGCCAGGAGCTACCACCCACCAGGATGATACCAGAGAAGTGCTACCTTTTCTGTTCATGGAAGCAGAGGAGAACCAGATATTAGGAAAACCTCAAAATGGTTTACACACTATAGTTGCATGTTTTAAGACAATGATGTTGTTTTGTGAAATGACGTTTATAACCTTAAAGAAGATGTGAATAAATAGAAAATAAAATAAGGATTTGGCTCTTTTTCTATACAGTGAAGGACCCAAGGAAAACTTCAGAATTTTTGAGGGCAATTTGGTTAAATTTATAAATGATCACCAGAAAATTCAGACTGCACAGATGCTTTCTAAATGCAATGGGGGCTATCAAATGACAAAAACAGTGGAAGGTAAATCAGAAAGTGTTTATTTCTTTAAACCTTATTTACCAAAATCTCTAAGAATAATTTTTGCTCTCCTTTTCCAAATTTTCTGTCCATTTTCATACATGTTGCATAGACAAGGGCATACATTCTATATCATTTCTAAAATGTCTTCTCTGCTTAAACAAGCGGTTTATCTCTTGCTTCCTCACATTCCAAAATCAACTAAATAATATTATGAATAAAATTATTTTATTATTTGCACCTGGATTTTGTACTTTATACATACTTTGTATTTTATAAACTGGTATTTATGCAACTAATAATGTCCTTATTTTCTTCTGTATCAATTTTTTCTTCTGTATCAATAATGTCCTTAATTTCTTCTGTATGCTTTTGTAATACTCTTTATACATTTCTTATAAGGCTAACTCAGCAAATATGAACCATGAGTGAATTACGACATCCTTCATCTTTACACTTTGTGTATATACAGCATAATAAGCATCATTACTGAGGTCATACCAGTCTTGGACATTTAATGTGCTAAATAATGAAAATAAACATCCACATATTTAAAGGGTTATCTAAAGTTAAGTACTTTATCACTTAAACTTTTACAGATGAGCTGATTCTATTATAAATATAGCAAATAGCAAATTAGAGTAATATTTTGGAAGACTGCTATATTGTTTCATAGCAAAATTCATATGAAAATATATAGTTCATTAACATGAAAATATTTAGTTCATAAGATGAAAACGGTTGTGACTATTATAAAATTGAGCTCAGGGGCTCTAGTAAAGTCTCCTCCAGAATGTATTCTATACACAAGAACTTCCTATCCTTAAGCACATTTCCGTCTTAGCCAACAGTCTTGAAAATACAGTATTAGTTCTCCTCATTTCCAGTTCATTCCTTACACACTCCAGTCATTAACTGAAACTCCCCAGGCAACTGTCACCACTAACCTTCATATTTCTGTATCTATTGGACATTTTCCAGTCTTCCTCCTACAGTGATCTCATTAATTATTTCACGGTATTGATCATTTCTGACTTCTGGAAAACTGCTCCCTTTTCTTCTGTGACATGCCAATTTCCTGGTTCTTCTCAAAATTCCTTGGATCTTTTTCTGATTTGTTTTCTTTGTGAACTTCTTTCTTCACTCTCTCATTATGTATTACTGATTTCTATGACTAATTTTTATTCATTGAATTTTCATATTTTAATCTACCTTTCTTTTCTAGGTGATTGTATTTGCTATCATATTTTAATCAGGATTATATACCAGTACTGTTCATATCTGCTGCTGCTGCTGCTGCTGCTGCTGCCAAGTCGCTTCAGTCGTGTCCGACTGTGTGCGACCCTATAGACGGCAACGCGCCAGGCTCCCCCGTCCCTGGGATTCTCCAGGCAAGAACACTGGAGTGGGTCGCCATTTCCTTTTCTAGTGTATGAAAGTGAAAAGTGAAAGTGAAGTTGCTCAGTCGTGTCTGACTTAGCGACCCCATGGACTGCAGCCTACCAGGCTCCTCCGTCCATGGGATTTTTCAGGCAACAGTACTGGAGTGGGGTGCCACTGCCTTCTCCGAATGTTCATATCTACATATGTATAATTCTAATTCGGCAGCTGAATTTGTATTTTATAAACCGATAGATATATATTTCTGGACATTCTGCAGATCTTTCCTTTTAAAAGAGTTCACCTCATCTTAACTGCCAGAATTTTACATCCTAAATCTCACCTCACATATTGGCACTACTCTCCACACTGTTATGCAATGTAAATAAGTCATCTTAGATGTCTGTTCCTTATTGTACACAACAATGAATTCCTAAGGCCATATAATTCTACTTCCAAAACATTTCTCAAATCCAATATGTCTTCTTTATTCAAAGTAAGAAGACCTTAGTTCTGGTCCTTATTTTTATCTTGCTTACTCCAATATCTCCTCACTAATTTCCCCAACTCCAGAATTGTTTCCCTCAGATGTATTCTCTCATTATTCTACTGTTTTTGTTGTTTTTCAGTCGCTAAGTCATGTCCAACTCTTTGTGATCCCATAGACTGCAGCATGCCAGTCTCCTCTGTCCTCCACTGAGTTCTGGAGTTTGCTCAAATTCATGTCCATTCAATTAGTCTACCACAATTCTAATAGTTGTTAGACAGTTTTAACGGCTGTTTCTTGACTTGCAAACAGGTTTCTCAGGAGACAGGTAAGATGGCTTGGTACTCCCATCTCTTTAAGAATTTTCCACAGTTTGTTGTGATCCACACAGTCAAAGGCTTTAGTGTAGTCAATGAAGCAGAAGTTTTTTGTGGAACTCTCTTGCTTTCTCTATGATCCAACGAATGTTGGCAATTTGATCTCTGGTTCTTTTGCCCTTTCTAAATCCAACTTGTACATCTGGGAGTTCTCAGTTGACATACTGCTGAAGACTAGCTTGAAGGATTTTGATAATAACCTTGCTAGCATGTGAAATGTGAGGAACATACTGTAGTTTGAACATTACTTGGCATTGCCCATCTTAGGGATTGGAATGAAACCTGACATTTTCAGTGCTGTGGCCACTGCTTATTTTTCCAAATTTTCTGACAAATTGAGTGTGGCACTTTGACAGCATCATCTTTTAAGAATTTAAATAGTTCAGCTACAACCCCATCACCTCCACTAGCTTTTTTTGTAGTGATGCTTCCTGAGGTCCACTTGATGTCACACTCTAGGATGTCAGGCTGTAAGTGAATGACCACACCAACATGGTTATCTGGTCATTAGCACCTTTTCTGCACAGTTCTGTATATCCTTGCCACCTCTTCTTAATCTCTTCTGCTTCTGTGAGGTCCTCACCATTTCTGTCCTTTATCATGCCTATTTTTGCATGAAATTTTCCCTTGATATTTTTCTTGAAGAGATCTCTAGTCTTTCCCAAATTTGTTGTTTTCCTCTATTTCTTTTTGTGAGGGAAAGTTTAACTTTAAGGAATCTAATATGTTGCACTTTTCTTCCTTTGTGTGCCATTTCTCAAGGATTCTCTGTTCCTTATCAGTTCCTATTCTGGGAATGAGTAGAGCTGCGTGCAGTTCTCAGGACTGAGAAACGGGAAAGGGTACCTGCTTGGATTCCTTTCAGTAACTCCCTTCAGTGACTCTTTTCAGCATCAGCGACCCTGTATGTATTAGACTATTCATTCTGTTGCAACTGATGGAATTTCATTCTTTGTAATAGCCGAGTAATCATTTTACTAAAGATATATAAGCCTGCATTTCTGCTAATAAAATACCCTTGTTCCACTGGAGACTTAGGTCCCCCACATCCTTCTTTCTGTCTTCATTCTCGTCAGAGTGTGGAAACCTACCAAGCTTACTTTCTCGTCTGGGCTTTCAAGACCTCCTTGAGAGGACGCCCTGTGACTTCGTGAGTGGTACAAGTCCTATGCATGGGCTTTATTGGTTTTCCACATAACCCGAGAGATACTACTCTCTCTCTCTCTTTTTCCCTCTTTCTTTTCATCGACTCAGGTCCACCAGGCCCCGGTCTGTAAAGACTGCAAGTGGCACCCGAACAGGGATCTGGAATTCATGGTATTCTGGACAGAGTGACTGGGACCTACTGAGGTCAGGTAAGTGAGGGTTATGGGACAAACAGCTGGAAAGCCCCACCATTTTTCTACTTTACTTCATCATTTATTTAAAGTTCAAAGACTTTTGGTTTCATATCAGCAAGTAGAGGCTTATCTCCAAATGGTGGAAAACTATTTTGACTGTAATAACTGTGGTCATCTTATTCTTGCTGTTTGCTTTTTATATCTGCAACTATATAATGAATTTTATATCTGACAGGTTTGAGGCATTTAAGTTACAAATAATTATTCAAGCTCTTATGATTGGCACAGGCTCTTCCAACTATTACTTGGGGCCCCTAGATCAAAGACCCTCAGTATGAGGATAAAGAAAATATATTGCCTCAACATGTTAGGGTCTACACCACTTTTCAACAGGAAAAAGTTACAGAATGATTTCTCCACCCCTTTTCCTGACAACCATATGCTCCTAAAAGCAGGAGGAAATGAAAGAGTTAAAGCTTAAGCAGACAGTCCAAGGCCCTATAAAGAGAAAGCAAACATTCTCACTCATGCTTTCCTTAAGTCTTGTACAACAATGTATCTTGGGGAGAGAGGGAAAGATGGCGGAGGAATAGGACGGGAAGATCACTTTCTCCCTCACAAATTCCTCAAAAGAACATTTCAACGCCGAGCAAACTCCACAAAACAACTTCTGTAGGCTGGCAGAGGACATCAGGCAACCAGAAAAGCAGACCATTGTCTTCAAAAACAGGTAGGGAAAAATATAAAAGACGAAAAAGGAGACAAAGGAGGTGGGGAGGGAGCTCCGTCCCGGGAAGGGAAGCCCGTCCCGGGAAGGGAATTTTAAGAAGAGAGGTTTCCAAACACCAGGAAACACTCTCCCTGCCAAGTCTGTGGCGAGCCTTGGAAACACAGAGGGCAACATAACAGGATGGAAAAATAGATAAATAATTAAAACCAACAGATTACAAGCCCACCAGTAACTCCCCCAGCGGAAAAGCAGCACAGACGCCTGCATCCGCCACTGGGAAGTGGGGGCAGGGCAGGGACGCGCGGGAGGCGCGGGCTGCAGAGCTTTGTAAGAATCGGGCAGGAACGCCCCACGCGCAACCAGAACGATCTAACTTGGGCTAGCAAACCAGACTGTGGGATAGCTACCACGCGAAAAACTCGAACATAAGACACCGCCAGGACCGAGCACAGAACAAAGGACGGAACGGAAAAAGCCGGCTGCAGACCATCCCCCGCCGGGGACAGGCAGCCAGAGCCGTAAGGACTGGAAAGGGGCAATTGCAGACCCGGAGAGACTTTACTTACCTAACTGCAAGCAGGCTCCTTTGCTAAGACTTCTGGGGGTGCTGGACAGTCACAGTCTGCCTCACAGGGTGCACCAGCGGTCCACCCAGAGAGCTGAGCGGCAGCGGCAGAAAAGGTGACAAGCCGCAGCAATCACGCTCGCCAAACTCCTGAGCTACTCGGACCTGGGAAGGGCACAAAGCGCAGTCCCAGCTGAATCTGTGCCTCTGAGGGCTGCCTGAGCGCCGAACCTGAGCGGCTTGGACCGGGGAAGTGCACGCAGCCTAGAGCCGGCCCCAGACGGTTCCCGGCTGAGCATCGGAGAGCCAGAGCGGTTTGTGCGCCGCGAGAAAGGACAGGTCAAGCGGGGCAGAGATACTGTGTGCACACGACAGTGCTGTTTGTTTGCAGCATCCCCCTCCCCACAGCGTGACTGAACTAGTGAGCCTAAAAAACCAGCAAACAGAAGAAGTTAAACAGAGGGAACCACCTTGGAAGTGAGCCCACACGGCCCATAACATCAGAGAAGGGCTAGATATATTTTTAATATTTTTAAAATCATTCCTTTTTTTTTTTTTTGCTTTTTGCTTTTTTGTTTTTCTTTTTTTTTCTAGCTTTTTTTAAATTGTTAAGTCTTCTATTTCTCCTCTAATTTTTATTTCTATAACCTATTATTACTATTTTTTTTTTTAAGGCAAACACCATATATATTCTTTGGATGGTTGTTGGTGTTTGTTTTTTTTTTTTTCTCTTTTGCTTGTTTGTTTGTTTTTTAATAATTTTTTTTCTTTCTTCCTTTTTCCTTCTGCTTTTCTTTAATATTGTATCTTTGAAAATCCAACCTCTACTCTAGATTTTTAATCTTTGCTCTTAGGTTTTTATTGTCAATTTTGTACATTTAAAAACCCAAACTTCACTACCCAAGTTTACCTGAGAGCGAGATTACTGGCTTGACCACTCTCTCCTCCTCTGGACTCTCCTTTTTCTCCACCAGGTGGCCTCTGTCTCTTTTCTCCCCCATCTCTTCTCTATCCAACTCTGTGAATCTCTGTGTGTTCCAGATGGTGGAGAACACCTAAGGAACAGGTTACTGGCAGGATTTGTCTCTCTCCTACTCATTCCTCTCTCTTATCCTCCTGGTCACCTCTGTCTACTTCCTCCCTCTCCTCTTCCCCGTATAACTCTGTAAATACCTCTGAGTGGTCCAGACTATAGAGCGCACATAAGGAAGTGACTACTGACTAGCTTGCTCTCTCCTCTCTTGATCTCACCGCATCTCATTCCAGTTACCTCTAACTACCCCCTCCATCTTCTCTTCTCCTTGTAACTCAGTGAACCTCTCTGAGTGTCCCTCAATGTGGAGAAACTTTTCATCTTTAACCTAGATGTTTTATCATCGGTGCTGTATAGATGGAGAAGTCTAGAGGCTACTGTAAAAATAAAACTGAAAACCAGAAGCAGGAAGCTTAAATCCAAAGCCTGAAAACATTAGAGAACTCTTGAATTCAGGGAACATTAAGCAATAGCAGCTCATCAAATGCCTTCATACCTACACCGAAACCAAGCTCCACCCAAGGGCCAACAAGTTCCAAAACAAGACATACCACGCAAATTCTCCGGCAACACAGGAACACTCCCCTGAGCTTCAATATACAGGCAGCTCAAAATTATCCCAAAACTTTTGATGTCTCATAACCCATTACGGGTCACTCCACTGCACTCCAGAGAGAAGAAACCCAGCTCCACCCATCCAAAACTCCAACACAAGCCTCCCTAACCAGGAAACCTTGACAAGCCACTGATAGAACCCCACCCACAGTGAGGAAGCTCCATAATAAAGAGAACTCCACAAATTACCAGAATATAAAAAGGCCACCCCAAACGCAGCAATATAACCAAGATGAAGAGACAGAGGAATACTCAGCAGGTAAAGGAACAGGAGAGTTGCCCACCAAACCAAACAAAAGAGGAAGAAGTAGGGAATCTACCGGAGAAGGAATTCCGAATATTGATAGTGAAAATGATCCAAAATCTTGAAATCAAAATGGAAACACAGATAAATAGCCTAGAGACAAGGATTGAGAAGATGCAAGAAAGGTTTAACAAGGACCTAGAAGAAATAAAAAAGAGTCAAAATATAATGAATAACACAATAAATGAGATCAGAAACACTCTGGAGACAACAAATAGTAGAATAACAGAGGCAGAAGATAGGATTAGTGAAATAGAAGATGGAATGGTAGAAATAAATGAATCAGAGAGGAAACAAGAAAAACGAATTAAAAGAAACGAGGACAATCTCAGAGACCTCCAGGACAATATGAAACACTCCAACATTCGAATTATAGGAGTCCCAGAAGAAGAAGACAGAAAGAAAGATCATGAGAAAATCCTTGAGGAGATAATAGTTGAAAACTTCCCTAAAATGGGGAAGGAAATAATCACCCAAGTCCAAGAAACACAGAGAGTTCCAAATAGAATAAACCCAAGGCGAAACACCCCAAGACACATATTAATCAAATTAACAAAGATCAAACACAAAGAACAAATATTAAAAGCAGCAAGGGAAAAACAACAAATAACACACAAGGGGATTCCCATAAGGATAACAGCTGATCTTTCAATAGAAACTCTTCAGGCCAGGAGGGAATGGCAAGACATACTTAAAGTGATGAAAGACAATAACCTACAGCCCAGATTACTGTATCCCAGCAAGGATCTCATTCAAATACGAAGGAGAAATCAAAAGCTTTACAGACAAGCAAAAGCTGAGAGAATTCAGCACCACCAAACCAGCTCTCCAACAAATTCTAAAGGATATCTTCTAGACAGGAAACATGAAAAGGGTGTATAAACCCGAACCCAAAACAATAAAGTAAATGGTAACGGGATCATACTTATCAATAATCACCTTAAACGTAAATGGGTTGAATGCCCCAACCAAAAGACAAAGACTGGCCTGAATGGATACAAAAACAAGACCCCTCTATATGCTGCTTACAAGAGACCCACCTCAAAACAAGGGACACATACAGACTGAAAGTGAAGGGCTGGAAAAAGATATACCACGCAAATAGAGACCAAAAGAAAGCAGGAGTGGCAATACTCATATCCGATAAAATAGACTTTAAAACAAAGGCTGTGAAAAGAGACAAAGAAGGCCACTACATAATGATCAAAGGAACAATCCAAGAAGAAGATATAACAATTATAAATATATATGCACCCAATATAGGAGCACCACAATATGTAAGAGAAATGCTAACAAGTATGAAAGGGGAAATCAACAATAACACAATAATAGTGGGAGACTTTAATACCCCACTCACACCTATGGACAGATCAACTAAACAGAAAATTAACAAAGAAACACAAACTTTAAATGATACATTAGATCAGTTAGACCTAATTGATATCTATAGGACATTTCACCCCAAAACAATGAATTTCACCTTTTTTTCAAGTGCTCATGGAACCTTCTCCAGGATAGATCACATCCTGGGCCATAAATCTAAACCTGATAAATTCAAAAAAATCGAAATCATTCCAAGCCATCTTTTCTGACCATAATGCATTAAGATTAGATCTCAATTACAGGAGAAAAACTATTAAAAATTCCAACATATGGAGGTTGAACAACACACTTCTGAATAACCAACAAATCACAGAAGAAATCAAAAAAGAAATCAAAATATGCATAGAAATTAATGAAAATGAAAACACAACAACCCAAAACCTGTGGGACACTATAAAAGCAGTGCTAAGAGGAAAGTTCATAGCAATACAGGCATACCTCAAGAAACAAGAAAAAAGTCAAATAAATAATCCTAACTCTACAACTAAAGCAACTAGAAAAGGAAGAGTTGGAGAACCCCAGAGTTAGTAGAAGGAAAGAAATCTTAAAAATTAGGGCAGAAATAAATGCAAAAGAAACAAAAGAGACCATAGCAAAAATCAACAAAGCCAAAAGCTGGTTCTTTGAAAGGATAAATAAAATTGACAAACCATTAGCCAGACTCATCAAGAAGCAAAGAGCGAAAAATCAAATCAATAAAATTAGAAAATGGAGAGATCACAACAGACAACACAGAAATACAAAGGATCATAAGAGACTACTATCAGCAATTGTATGCCAATAAAATGGACAACGTGGAAGAAATGGACAAATTCTTAGAAAAGTACAATTTTCCAAAACTGAACCAGGAAGAAATAGAAAATCTTAACAGACCCATCACAAGCACGGAAATTGAAATGGTAATCAGAAATCTTCCAGCAAACAAAAGCCCAGGTCCAGACGGCTTCACAGCTGAATTCTACCAAAAATTTCGAGAGGAGCTAACACCTATCCTCCTCAAACTCTTCCAGAAAATTGCAGAGGAAGGTAAACTTCCAAACTCATTCTATGAGGCCACCATCACCCTAATACCAAAATCTGACAAAGATGTCACAAAAAAAGAAAACTACAGGCCAATATCACTGATGAACATAGATGCAAAAATCCTCAACAAAATTCTAGCAATCAGAATCCAACAACACATTAAAAAGATCATACACCATGACCAAGTGGGTTTTATCCCAGGGATGCAAGGATTCTTCAATATCCGCAAATCAATCAATGTAATTCACCACATTAACAAACTGAAAAATAAAAACCATATGATTATCTCAATAGATGCAGAGAAGGCCTTTGACAAAATTCAACATCCGTTTATGATAAAAACTCTCCAGAAAGCAGGAATAGAAGGAATATACCTCAACATAATAAAAGCTATCTATGACAAACCCACAGCAAACATTATCCTCAATGGTGAAAAATTGAAAGCATTTCCCCTAAAGTCAGGAACAAGACAAGGGTGTCCACTTTCACCACTACTATTCAACATAGTCCTGGAAGTTTTGGCCACAGCAATTAGAGCAGAAAAAGAAATAAAAGGAATCCAAATTGGAAAAGAAGAAGTAAAACTCTCACTGTTTGCAGATGACATGATCCTCTACATGGAAAACCCTAAAGACTCCACCAGAAAATTACTAGAGCTCATCAATGAATATAGTAAAGTTGCAGGATATAAAATCAACACACAGAAATCCCTTGCATTCCTATACATGAATAATGAGAAAGTAGAAAAAGAAATTAAGGAAACAATTCCATTCACCATTGCAACGAAAAGAATAAAATACTTAGGAATATATCTACCTAAAGAAACTAAAGACCTATATATAGAAAACTATAAAACACTGATGAAAGAAATCAAAGAGGACACTAATAGATGGAGAAATATACCATGTTCATGGATCGGAAGAATCAATATAGTGAAAATGAGTATACTACCCAAAGCAATTTACAAATTCAATGCAATCCCTATCAAGCTACCAGCCACATTTTTCACAGAACTAGAACAAATAATTTCAAGATTTGTATGGAAATATAAAAAACCTCGAATAGCCAAAGCAATCTTGAGAAAGAAGAATGGAACTGGAGGAATCAACTTGCCTGACTTCAGGCTCTACTACAAAGCCACAGTCATCAAGACAGTATGGTACTGGCACAAAGACAGGCATATAGATCAATGGAACAAAATAGAAAGCCCAGAGATAAATCCGCACACATATGGACACCTTATCTTTGACAAAGGAGGCAAGAATATACAATGGAGTAAAGACAATCTCTTTAACAAGTGGTGCTGGGAAAACTGGTCAACCACTTGTAAAAGAATGAAACTAGATCACTTTCTAACACCCCACACAAAAATAAACTCAAAATGGATTAAAGATCTAAATGTAAGACCAGAAACTATAAAACTCCTAGAGGAGAACATAGGCAAAACACACTCTCAGACATAAATCACAGCAGGATCCTCTATGATCCACCTCCCAGAATTCTGGAAATAAAAGCAAAAATAAACAAATGGGATCTAATTAAAATTAAAAGCTTCTGCACAACAAAGGAAAATATAAGCAAGGTGAAAAGACAGCCTTCTGAATGGGAGAAAATAATAGCAAATGAAGCAACTGACAAACAACTAATCTCAAAAATATACAAACAACTTCTGCAGCTCAATTCCAGAAAAATAAATGACCCAATCAAAAAATGGGCCAAAGAACTAAATAGACATTTCTCCAAAGAAGACATACGGATGGCTAACAAACACATGAAAAGATGCTCAACATCACTCATTATTAGAGAAATGCAAATCAAAACCACAATGAGGTACCACTTCACACCAGTCAGAATGGCTGTGATCCAAAAATCTGCAAGCAATAAATGATGGAGAGGGTGTGGAGAAAAGGGAACCCTCCTACACTGTTGGTGGGAATGCAAACTAGTACAGCCACTATGGAGAACAGTGTGGAGATTCCTTAAAAAATTGCAAATGGAACTACCTTATGACCCAGCAATCCCACTGCTGGGCATACACACCGAGGAAACCAGAATTGAAAGAGACACATGTACCCCAATGTTCATCGCAGCACTGTTTATAATAGCCAGGGCATGGAAACAACCTAGATGTCCATCAGCAGATGAATGGATAAGAAAGCTGTGGTACATATACACAATGGAGTATTACTCAGCCGTGAAAAAGAATTCATTTGAATCAGTTCTGATGAGATGGATGAAACTGGAGCCGATTATACAGAGTGAAGCCAGAAAGAAAAACACCAATACAGTATACTAACACATATATATGGAATTTAGGAAGATGGCAATGACGACCCTGTATGCAAGACAGGGAAAGAGACACAGATGTGTATAATGGACTTTTGGACTCAGAGGGAGAGGGAGAGGGTGGGATGATTTGGGAGAATGACATTCTAACATGTATACTATCATGTAAGAATTGAATCACCAGTCTATGTCTGATGCAGGATACAGCATGCTTGGAGCTGGTGCATGGGGATGACCCAGAGAGATGTTATGGGGAGGGAGGTGGGAGGGGGGTTCATGTTTGGGAATGCATGTAAGAATTAAAGATTTTAAAATTTAAAAAAAAAATAAAAAAAAATAAAAAATTAAATAAAAAAAAAAAAAAACAATGTATCTTGCCAGAAAACTGACCTTTCTTTAGGTCCAGAACTAATAATTACACAGCACAATGTCTTACTCATAGAAATGCTTTTCTTAGGGTCTATGTTAATGATTATAATTGTAACAAATTTTGCCTGGGAACTTGTATCTCAAGACTTGTACCCCTGATTACACAGCAACAGTATATCTTGCCCAGAGACGTTGTCTAGAACTTGTTCTCCCTGGCTAATCTTGCATCAAAGTTATCTCAAAATATATGTCTTGGGAAAGGGCCTAATAAAACCTATGCTGATTTTCTAGCTAGACTAGAAACTGCTATTTCCCACAGTGTAATTAGAGAAGAAACCAAAATACAACTAGAAAAACTGCTTACATATGAAAATGCAAATCAAGAATGTCAAAGGGCTGTCACTCCAATAAATGAGACCAGGACTGTTATTGATTATTTGAAGGCTTGCTGCAATCTAGGGTCTGAGACACATAAAATACAAACGTTAGCTAAAACAATGGCTGCTGCTTTTAAAAAGGGAAATGAAGAATACTTTGTAAATGGGGATAAGACCCATTTAAAAAAGGATTGCCTTAAGAAACATGCAAAAAATATTAAAATTAATAAAAAATAAAAATTTTCCCCAAATCTACCTTCCCTGCCATAAGGGGATACATTGGGCCAAAGATTGTCAATCTAAATATGATATCAGAGAAAACTTATTTTGAAAAACTTCAAACAGGGGACTCCCCAGGTCCCCTTCAACAAAAAACAGGGGCAAACTCCATTCCCTCAAACAATCCCTTCTAGAACACCTGCTGACTTTTTGGACCGCTACCTTCACAAACCATCGGCCTTTTACTTGACCAATCTAGCTTGACTTTTAAAGAAATTACTGCTCACCCTGGAATAATTGATTCAGATTATAAGAGAGAAATTCAAATTATCATGTCATCTCAGATACTATGGCAATTCAAGAAAAGAGACAAAATTTCCCAATTACTTATTTTGCCTTATATTTCTATTAACTCTTCTAATGATATACAGACAAATGAATTAGGAAATACAGATCAAAAACACTCCTTATGGACATCACTGGTATCTGAATATGCCCAGCCAAATATAATTATCAAAATTAATGATAAAAGATTTTCTAATCTCCTCAATACTGGATCCAATATCACTATTATTTCCAAACACTTATGGCCTAAATCTTGGCCTATACAGAAAATTTCTTACTAAATCACAGAAATTTCTCAAACCAAAATACAAGAAGTCTATTGAAACATTCAAATTTATCCCTGTGATAGACCAGAAGGCCAGCCTACAACATTACAACCTTATGTGATAGATGCACCCCTTAATCTAATAAGAAGGTATTTATTTATACTATGGCAAACTCAAATATACATTCTACATTTTCCTTAGGGGCCACTGCTCATTTAACAAACAAAACAAATTATTAAAATGACAAGCTTATTTGGACAGAGCAGTGGTCCCTTCAGTTCAGTTCAGTTCACTCGCTCAGGCGTGTATGACTCTTGGCGACCCCATGAATCTCAGCACGCCAGGCCTCCCTGTCCATCATCAACTCCCGGAGTTCACTCAAACTCATGTCCATCAGGTCGGTGATGCCATCCAGCCAACTCATCCTCTGTCGTCCCCTTTTCTTCCTGCCCCCAATCCCTCCCAGCATCAGAGTCTTTTCCAATGAGTCAACTCTTTGCATGAGATGGCCAAAGTACTGGAGTTCAGCTTTAGCATCATTCCTTCCAAAGAAATCCCAGGGTTGATCTCCTTCAGAATGGACTGGTTGGATCTCCTTGCAGTCCAAGGGATTCTCAAGAGTCTTCTCTAACACCACAGTGCAAAAGCATCAATTCTTCGGTGCTCTGCCTTCTTCACAGTCCAACTCTTACTTGACCACAGGAAAAACCATAGCCTTGACTAGACAGACCTTAGTCAGCAAAGTAATGTCTCTGCTTTTGAATATGCTGGCTAGGTTGGTCATAACTTTTCTTCCAAGGAGTAAGCGTCTTTTAATTTCATGGCTGCAATCACCATCTGCAGTGATTTTGGAGCCCAAAATATAAAGTCTTACACTGTTTCCACTGTTTCCCCATCTATTTCCCATGACATGATGGGACCAGATGCCATGATCTTCATTTTCTGAATGTTGAGCTTTAAGCCAACTTTTTCACTCTCCTCTTTCACTTTCATCAAGAGGCTTTTTAGCTCCTCTTCACTTTCTGCCATAAGGGTGGTGTCATCTGCATATCTGAGGTTATTGATATTTCTCCTGGCAATCTTGATTTCAGCTTGTGCTTCTTCCAGCCCAGCGTTTCTCATGATGTACTCTGCATAGAAGTTAAATAGGCAGGGTGACAATATACAGCCCTGATGTACTTCTTTTCCTATTTGGAACCAGTCTGTTGTTCCATGTCCAGTTCTAACTGTTGCTTCCTGACCTGCATACAGATTTCTCAAGAAATCTGTCAGGTGGTCTGGTATTCCCATCTCTTGAAGAATTTTCCACAGTTTATTGTGATCCACACAGTCAAGGCTTTGGCATAGTCAATAAAGCAGAAATAGATGTTTTTCTGGAACTCTGTTGCTTTTTCCATGATCCAGTGGATGTTGGCAATTTGATCTCTGGTTCCTCTGCCTTTTCTAAAACCAGCTTGAACATCAGGGAGTTCACTGTTCACATATTGCTGAAGCCTGGCTTGGAGAATTTTGAGCATTATTTTACTAGCGTGTGAGATAAGTGCAATTGTGCAGTAGTTTGAGCATTCTTTGGCATTGCCTTTCTTTGGGATTGGAATGAAAACTGACCTTTTCCAGTCCTGTGGCCACAGCTGAGTTTTCCAAATTTGCTGGCATATTGAGTGCAGCACTGTCACAGCATCATCTTTCAGGATTTGAAAGAGCTCAACTGGAATTCCATCACCTCCACTAGCTTTGTTCATGGCGATGGTTTCCAAGGCCCAGTTGACTTCACATTCCAGGATGTCTGGCTCTAGATGAGTGATCACACCATCATGATTATCTGGGTCGTGAAGATCTTTTTTGTACAGTTCTTCTGTGTATTCTTGCCACCTCTTCTTAATATTTTCTGCTTCTGTTAGGTCCAGACCATTTCTGTCCTTTATCGAGCCCATCTTTGCATGAAATGTTCCCTTGGTATCTCTAATTTTCTTGAAGAGATCTCTAGTCATTCCCATTCTGTTCTTTTCCTCTATTTCTTTGCATTGATCGCTGAAGAAGGCTTTCTTATCTCTTCTTGTTATTTTCTGGAACTCTGCATTTAGATGCTTATATCTTTCCTTTTCTCCTTTGCTTTTCACCTCTCTTCTTTTCACAGCTATTTGTAAGGCCTCCCCAGACAGCCATTTTGCTTTTTTGCATTTCTTTTCCATGGGGATGGTCTTGATCCTTGTCTCCTGTACAATGTCACGAACCTGATTCCATAGTTCATCAGGCACTCTATCTATCAGATCTAGTCCCTTAAATCTATTTCTCACTTCCACTGTATAATCATAAGGGATTTGATTTAGGTCATACCTGAATGGTCTAGCAGTTTTCCCTACTTCCTTCAATTTGAGTCTGAATTTGGTAATGAGTTCATGATCTGAGCCACAGTCAGCTCCTGGTCTTATTTTTGTTGACTGTATAGAGCTTCTCCATCTTTGGCTGCATAGAATATAATCAATCTGATTTTGATGTTGACTATCTGGTGATGTCCATGTGTAGTGTCTTCTCTTGTGTTGTTGGAAGACGGTGTTTGCTATGGCCAGCGCATTTTGTTGGCAAAACTCTATTAATCTTTGCCCTGCTTCATTCCACATTTCAAGGCCAAATAAGTGGTCCCTTACAAAAGAGAAATTACAGGCTGCTAAAGAACTCTTAGATACACAATTAGATGTATAATATCATTAAGAAACGAATCGCCAGTCTAGGTTCGATGCAGGATACAGGATGCTTGGGGCTGGTGCCTTGGGATGACCCAGAGAGATAGTATGGGGAGGCTGGTGGGAGGGGGGTTTAGGATTGGTAACACGTGTACACCTATGGCAGATTCAAGTTGATGTATGGCAAAACCAATACAGTATTGTTAAGTAAAATAAAGTAAAACCTATACAGTATTGTAAAGTAAAAAAAAAAAAAACAAAAACATATTGAGGAATCTTATTCCCTTGAAACTCTCCCACTTTTGTGTATTAAAAAAAATCTCACAAATGACATCTCTTAACAGACCTTAAAAAAGTTAATACATCTATGAAACCTATAAATACATTGCCACGAAGAATCCCATCACCTACTACTATTCCTCAAAACTGACATATTATTATTATAGATTTACAGGATTGCTTTTTAAATATACCTTTGCACCCTCTAGACCTAGAGAAATTTGCTTTCTCTCTTCCTTTTTCTAATCACACCGGGCCTCATAAACGATACCAATGGACTATACTACCTCAAAAAATGATAAATTCTCCTACCATATGTCAATATTATATAGCCAAAGCCATTAAACCTATAAGAAAACAATTTCCTGACTTTCTTGTTATTCGTTATATGGATGATATATTGTTTTCAGCTCCATCTGTTTTAGAAACTCAGCATGAGTTTAATAAAGCTCAACAACATTTGAAAGACTCTGGATTAATTATTGCCCATAAAAAAAATCTACGATTTCCCTAGTGGCTCAGATGATAAGGCATCTGCCTACAACGTGGGAGACCCAGGTTCAGTCCCTGGCGGGGGGGGAAGATCCTCTGGAGAAGGAAATGGTAGCCCACTCCAATACTCTTGCCTGGAAAATCCCAGGGATGGAGGAGCATGGTAGTCTACAAACCATTGAGTCACAAAGAGTCAGGCATGACTGAGCGACTTAACTTTCACTTTCATTTTCATGGGTATCTCAGTGCTCCATCTCCCATTCCCTGGTAGCTCAGACAGTAAAGCGACTGCCCATAATGTGGGAGACCTGGGTTCGATCCCTGGGTTGGGAAGATCCCCTGGAGAAGGAAACAGCAACCAACTCTAGTACTCTTGCCTAGAAAATTCCATGGATGGAGGAGCCTGGTGGGCTACAGTCCATGGGGTCACAAAAAGTCGGACATGACTGAGCGACTTTACAACACAACTTATCACAAAAAAATCTAATCCTCTATATCTTACCATTCAGTTCAGTTCAGTTCAGTTCAGTCACTCAGTCGTGTCCGACTCTTTGCAACCCCATGAATCACAGCACGCCAGGTCTCCCTGTCCATCACCAACTCCCGGAGTTCACTCAGATTCACATCCATCGAGTCAGTGATGCCATCCAGCCATCTCATCCTCTGTCGTCCCCTTCTTCTCCTGCCTCCAATCCCTCCCAGCATCAGAGTCTTTTCCAATGATCAACTCTTCACATGAGGTGGCCAAAGTACTGGAGTTTCAGCTTTAGCATCATTCCCTCCAAAGAAATCCCAAGGCTGGTCTCCTTCAGAATGGACTGGTTGGATCTCCTTGCAGTCCAAGGGACTCTCAAGAGTCTTCTCCAACACCACAGTTTGAAAGCATCAGTTCTTCAGCACTCAGCTTTCTTCACAGTCCAACTCTCTACATCCATTACTTAGGGTTTATTATTAATAGACAACACATTACTCCTCAACTAACACAGATTCATACTGATAAATTATCAACCTTGAATATTTTTCAAAAACTTTTAGGAGATAGAAATAAGATTAGATCTTCCTTAGATATTGCTAATTTTCAACTGACTAATTTATTTCATACTTTAAAAAGAGATCCCGATTTAAATAGTCCTCATTCATTTTTCACAAGAGACACGAGAAAAACTCTGTTTCAGTTCACTTCACTTCAGTCGCTCAGTCTTGTCTAACTCTGCAACCCCGTGAATCGCAGCACACCAGGCCTCCCTGTCCATCACCAACTCCCAGAGTTCAATCAGACTCACATTCATTGAGTCAGTGATGCCATCCAGCCATCTCATCCTCGGTCATCCCCTTCTTCTCCTGCTCCCAATCCCTCCCAGCATCAAAGTCTTTTCCAATGAGTCAACTCTTCACATGAGGTGGCCAAAGTACTGGAGCTTCAGCTTTAGCATCATTCCTTCCAAAGAAATCCCAGGGTTGATCTCTTTCAGAATGGACTGGTTGGATCTCCTTGCAGTCCAAGGGACTCTCAAGAGTCTTCTCCAACACCACAGTTCAAGGGCATCAATTCTTTGGCGCTCAGCCTTCTTCACAGTCCAACTCTCACATCCATACATGACTACTGGAAAACCATAGCCTTAACTAGATGGACCTTAGTCAGCAAAGTAATGTCTCTGCTTTTAAATATGCTATCTAGGTTGGTCAAAACTTTTCTTCCAAGGAGTAAGCATCTTTTAATTTCATGGCTGCAATCACCATCTGCAGTGATTTTGGAGCCCAAAAAAATAAAGTGAAAGAGGAGAGTGAAAAAGTTGGCTTAAAACTCAACATTCAGAAAACGAAGATCATGGCATCCGGTTCCATCACTTCATGGGAAATAGATAGGGAAACAGTGGAAACAGTGTCAGACTTTAATTTTTTGGGCTCCAAAATCACTCAGATGGTGACTGCAGCCATGAAATTAAAAGACGCTTACTCCTTGGAAGAAAAGTTATGACCAACCTAGATAGCATATTCAAAAGCAGAGACATTACTTTGCTGACTAATGTCCATCTAGCCAAGGCTATGGTTTTTCCAGTAGTCGTGTATGGTTGTGTGAGTTGGACTGTGAAGAAGGCTGAGCACTGAAGAATTGATGCTTTTGAACTGTGGTGTTGGAGAAGACTCTTGACAGTGCCTTGGACTGCAAGGAGATCCAACCAGTCCATTCTGAAGGAGATCAGCCCTGAATGTTCTTTGGAGGGAATGATGCTAAAGCTGAAACTCCAGTACTTTGGCTATCTCATGCAGAGTTGACTCATTGGAAAAGACTCTGATGCTGGGAGGGACTGGGGGCAGGAGGAGAAGGGGACGACAGAGGATGAGATGGCTGGATGGCATCACTGACTCGATGGATGTGAGTCTGAGTGAACGCCGGGAGTTGGTGATGGACAGGGAGGCCTGGCGTGCTGTGATTCATGGGGTCGCAAAGAGTCGGACGTGAATGAGTGACTGAACTGAACTGAACTTACTAGCGTGTGAGATGAATTTAATTATGCAGTAGATTGGGAATTCTTTTGCGTAGCCTTTCTTTGGCATTGGAATGAAAACTGACCTTTTCCAGTCCTGTGGCCACAGCTGAGTTTTCCAAATTTGTGGATATATTGGGTGCAGTACTTTCACAGCATCATCTTTTAGGATTTGAAATAGCTCAACTGGAATTCCATCACCTCCTCTAGCTTTGTTCGTAGTGATACTTCCTAAGGCCCGCTTGACTTCACATTCCAGGATGTCTGGCTCTAGGTGAGTGATCACACCATCGTGATTATCTGGGTCCTAAAGATCTTTTTTGTACACTTCTGTGTATTCTTGCCTCCTTTTCTTAATATCTTCTGCTTCTGTTAGGTCCTTACCATTTCTGTGCTTTATCGAGCCCATCTTTGCATGAAATATTCCCTTGGTAGCTCTAATTTTCCTGAAGAGATCTCCAATCTTTCCCATTCTATTATTTTCCTCTATTTCTTTGCATCGATCTCTGAGGAAATCTTTCTTATCTCTCCTTGCTATTCTTTGGAACTTTGCATTCAAATGGGTATATCTTTCCTTTTTCTCCTTTGCTCTTTGCTTCTCTTCTTTTCACAGCTACTTGTAAGGCTTCCTCAGACAGCCATTTTGCTTTTTTGCATTTCTTTTCCATGGGGATGGTCTTGATCCCTCTCTCCTGTACAATGTCACAAACCTCATTCCATAGTTAATCAAGCACTCTGTTTATCAGATCTAGTCCCTTAAATCTATTTCTCACTTCCACTGTGTAATCATAAAGGATTTGATTTAGGTCATACCTGAATGGTCTAGTGGTTTTCCCTACTTTCTTCAATTTAAGTCTGAATTCGGCAATAAGTAGTTCACTATCTGAGCCACAGTCAGCTCCCAGTCTTGTTTTTGCTGACTGTATAGAGCTTCTCTATCTTTGGCTGCAAAGAATATAATCAATCTGATTTCAGTTGGCCATCTGGTGATGTCCATGTGTAGAGTTCTCTTGTGTTGTTGGAAGACAGTGTTTGCTATGACCAGTGAATTCTCTTGGCAAAACTCTATTAGCCTTTGCTCTGCTTCATTCTGTGCTCCAAGGCCAAATTTGCCTGTTACTCTAGGTATCTCTTGACTTCCTACTTTCGTATTCCAGTCCCCTGTAGTGAAAGGACATCTTTTTTGGGTGTTAGTTGTAGATGGTCTTGTATGTCTTCATAAAACCATTCAACTCAGCTTCTTCAGCATTACTGGTTGGGGCATAGACTTGGATTACTGTGATATTGAATTGTTTGCCTTGGAAATGAACAGAGATCATTCTGTCGTTTTTGAGATTGCATCCAAGTACTGCATTTTGAACTGTTTTGTTGACTGTGATGGCTACTCCATTTCTTCTAAGGGATTCCTGCCCACAGTAGTAGATATAATGGTCATCTGAATTAAATTCATCCATTCCAGTCCATTTTAGTTAGCTGATTCCTAGAATGTCAACGTTTATTTTTGCCATCTCCTGTTTGACCACTTCCAATTTGCCTTGATTCATGGAACTAACATTCCAGGTTCCTATGCAATATTGCTGTTTACAGCATCAGACCTTGCTTCTATCACCAGTCACATCCACAACTGGGTGTTGTTTTTGCTTTGATTCCATCCCTTCATTCTTTCTGGAGTTATTTCCCCAGTGATCTCCAGTAGCGTATTGGCCACCTACCAGCCTGGGGTGTTCATCTTTCATTGTCCTATCTTTTTGCATTTTCATACTGTTCATAGGGTTCTCAAAGCAAGAATACTAAAGTGGTTTGCCATTCCTTTCTCCAGTGGACCACACTCTGTCAGACCTCTCCACCATGACCCGTCCGTGTTGAGTGGCCCCACATGGCATGGCTCAGTTTCATTCCGTTAGACAAGACTGTGGTCCATGTGATCAGACTGGCTAGTTTTCTGTGATTGTGGTTTCAGTCTGTCTGCCCTCTGATGCCCCCTCTTAGCACCTACCATCTTACTCAGGTTTCTCTTGCCTTAGACGTGGGGTATCTCTTCATGGCTCCATCAAAGCACAGCCACAGCTCCTTACCTTGGACATGGAGTGTTTCCTCATAGCCGCCACTCCTGACCTTGGACATGGAAAGTCTCTTCTTGGCTGTTCCTTCGCCATACAGCTGCTGCTCCTGCACCATGCAGCCACTGCTCCTAGTCTTATCAAAGCTTTATATATTTTTCCAGTTAGTTACTAACAATAGAAAGGTCTTACCAGACCCATTCCCACAACATATGTAACAAGATTAGTCAGAAGGTTCTTGTTAAGAAGAAGAAAGATGTCCCAAGCAAGGTACATTGTTATTATATAGCCATTCAGTTCAGTTCAGTGGCACAGTCCTGTCAGACTCTTTGCGACTCCATGAACGTTAGCACTTCAGGCCTCCCTGTCCATCACCAACTCCCAGAGTTCACCAAAACCCATGTCCATTGAGTCAGTGATGCCATCCAACAATCTCATCCTCTGTCGTCCCCTTCTCTTACTGCCCTCAATCTTTCCCAGCATTAGGGTCTTTTCAAATTAGTCAGCTCTCTGCATCAGGTGGCCAAAGTATTGGAGTTTCATCTTCAACATCAGTCCTTCCAATGAACACCCAGGACTGATCTCCTTTAGGATGGACTGGTTGGATCTCCTTGCAGTCCAAGGGACTCTCAAGTCTTTTCCAACACTATAGTTCAAAAGCATTGATTCTTTGGCACTCAGCTTTCTTTATAGTCCAGCTCTCACATCCATACATGACTACTGGAAAAACCACAGCCTTGACTAGATGGACCTGTGTTGACGAAGTAATGTCTCTGCTTTTTAATATGCTGTCTAGGTTGATCATAACTTTCCTTCCAAGGAGCAAGCATCTTCTGATTTCATGGCAGCAATCACCAACTGCAGTGATTAGGAGCCTCCCAAAATATAGTGAGGCACTTTTACCACTGTTTCCCCATCTATTTGCCATGAATATAACCATTAATAAGAGCTTAAGGAAAAAAACATACCCTTGAGCAAAATGAGTTATTTTGTTGTTAATCATTAGGGCTTAAATAAAGTTAGTCTTGGGAAAAATAGATTGCTGTTATAACAACTCAGAGCTTAGGGAAAAAATATATTATGTACTAACATGAAGGAATGTAGAAAAAAAATTTGTCCTTTTCTCCTGCTTGTGAGCCCCAGACCGTTTTCTCCTCCTTGAGGGCCCTGGACTCCTTATCAACTTACCTAAGAATTAGCTCTCTCACTAATACCTGTACCCTCCACCAAACCTGTCTCATGGCAACCACTACTATATTTTCTGCTTCTATGAGTCTATTTTAGATATTCATATAAAGAGTATTTGTACCATTTGTCTTTCTGTAACTGTTTATTTCACTTAGCGTAAATATTTCCCATGTTTATCTCCATTTTCACATTTGTGATGATCTTCTTTTTAAAGGCTGAATAACATTCTATTATATGTATATGTTGGACTTCCCTGGCTGCTCAGATGGTAAAGAATCTGCCTACAATGTAGGAGACAAAAGAGATGCTGATTCCATCCCTGGGTCAGGGAGATCCCCTGGAGGAGGGCATGGCAACCCACTTTAGCATTCTTGCCTGGAGAATTCCATGGACAGATGATCTTGGCAAGCTACAGTCCATGGAGTCATAAAGAGTTAGACATGACTGAGCGACTAACACACACAAATGTATATGCCACATTTTTAAAATCCATTCTTCTGTCAATGGATGATTGGGTTATTTCCAATTCTTTATGCCCTAAAAAGTTGAATAACCTAAAAGAAATGGAAAAATCCCTAGATACATACAATCTACCAAGACTGAATAATGAAGAAATTAAAAACCTGAGATTATTTATTGCTGCTGCTGCTGCTAAGTCGCTTCATTTTTGTCCAACTCTGTGCGACCTCATAGATGGCAGTCCCCCAGGCTCCTCTGTCCTTGAGATTCTCCAGGCAGGAGTACTGGAGTGGGTTGCCATTTTCTTCTCCAATGCATGAAAGTGAAAAGTGAAAGTGAAGTCGTTCAGTCCTGCCCGACTCTTAACGACCTCACGGACTGCAGCCTACCAGGCTCCTCCATCCATTGGATTTTCCAGGCAAGAGTACTGGAGTGGGTTGCCATTGCCTTCTCCAATACTATTTACTAGTAAGGATATTAAATCAGTAATCAAAAACTTTCCAACAAAAAAAGCCCAGGACCAAATGGTTTCACTACTAAATTCTACCAAAAATTAAAATAATTAATGCCAATTCTCGAATTCCTGCAAAAAAAAAAAAAATGAAGAAGAAGGAATGCTTTCAACTCATTTTATGAGACCAACATTACACTGAATTCAAAGCCAGACAAAGAAAATAGAAGGAAAAAAATTATAGATTATTCCTAATAAGGATAGAAACAAAAATACTCAATAAAATACTAGCAAACTAAGTTCAAAAGTTCATTAAAAGAATAATTTTTTCACAAAGCTAAAACATTTTTTGACATGCACAATTATACTCTATGGGGCAAATACCATATTGTTCGTTATTTAGTAAATTTATTGCCTGTGAGTTCTGTACAAATGTTTCAATATGTTAGTGCTTTCTGCTCAAGTGAAAAATAGGGATTTTCATCAACTTCATGACAATAGCACTCAAATGTTTCATGATTTAAAATGTTGTATACTTACAGCCACCATTCAGGAATTGTTTATATCCATTTTACAGAGAGGAACCTGAGGCCCAGCTCTGTCAAATAGTTAAATAATACATTGCAAGACCTAACTTGAAATCACGAACTGATGGGCCCCAAAGATGTTTTGACACAGTGTTGCTTCCAGAAGATATGAGTTTCTTTCACACTTCTATAGACTTTATCTACACTAGAACCAGAGTAAATTTTAACTCTGAGTAGTATTTTAACAAACTGTCTTGTCTAACTTAATGCCAAGTTACAGTTATGGTCTAAAGCATGACCAAGTGAGATTTATCCCTGGAATGCAAGGATGGTTCAACATACACAAATCCGTAAGTGTGGTACATTAAAGAAACATAATGAAGGATAAAGATCTCATATTCACCTCAATACATGCAGAAAAAATGTCTGAAAAATTCAATACATTTTTTTAAAATATAAATTTATTTATTTTAATTGGAGGTTAACTACTTTACAATATTGTATTGATTTTGCCATACATCAACATGAATCTGCCACAGGTATACACGTGTTCCCCAACCTGAACCCCCCTCCCTCCTCCCTCTCCATACCATCCCTCTGGGTTGTCTCAGTGCACCAGCCCCAGGCATCCAATATCATGCATCGAACCTGGACCAGCAATTCAATTCATATATGATATTATTCATGTTTCAATGTCATTCTCCCAAATCATCCCACCCTCTCCCCCTCTCACAGAATCCAAAAGACTGTTCTATACATCTGTGTCTCTTTTGCTGTCTCATATACAGGGTTATCATTACCATCTTTCTAAATTCCATATATATGCATTAGTATACTGTATTGGTGTTTTTCTTTCTGGCTTGCTTCACTCTGTATAATAGGCTCCAGTTTCATCCACCTCATTAGAACTGATTCAAATGTATTCTTTTTAATGGCTGAGTAATACTCCATTGTGTATATGTACCACAGCTTTCTTATCCATTCATTTGCCAGTCAGAATGGCTGTGATCCAAAAGTCTACAAGCTATAAATGCTTGAGAGGGTGTGGAGAAAAGGGAACCCTCTTACACTGTTGGTGGGACTGCAAACTAATACAGCCACTATGGAGAACAGTGTGGAGATTCCTTAAAAAACTGGAAATAGAACTGCCTTATGACCCAGCAATTCCACTGCTAGGCATACACACCAAGGAAACCAGAATTGAAAGAGACACGTGTACCCCAATGTTCATCGCAGCACTGTTTATAATAGTCAATACATTTTTATAACAAAAACACTTTAAAATGTTCAACAAGCTAGGTATAGAAGAAATGAACCCACAGAGTCAGACATGACTTAGCAACTAAACAACAACAACTGCAAGGACAAGCCCACAGGAAACAATACACTCAACAATGAAAAATTGAAAACTCTTCTCCAAAGATCAAGAACACGACAAAAAATGTCCCTTTCACCAATTCTATTCAACATGGTATTTGTACAGTGAAAACTACAAAATGTTGATGAAAGAAATGAAAAGCGACACAGACAAATGTAAAGCCATCCCATGTTCATTGATTGGAAGACTTAATATTGTTAAATGTCCATACCACCCAAAGCAATCAAAATTTCAGTGTCAGTTTTTACATGAATATGAAAAACAATCCTCAAATTCATACAGAATCACAAAAGACCCAGAATAGCCAAACTGATCACAAGAAATAAGAATAAAGCTGGAGGCATCACACTTGCTGATTTTAAAATAAGTTAGATCTACAGTAATTAAATAGTATGGTACCAGCACAAGACAGATAGACCAGTAAAATAGGATAGAAAATCCAGAAATTAACCTGTGCATATGTGGTCAACTGATTTTTGACAACAGTGCCAAGAACATACAATGGAGGAAAAATCAATTCAAAATGAACTAAAGTCTTAAACATGGGACATGAAACTATAAAATTTCTTGAAGAAAACATATGCAGAAATCTTGACATCACTCTTGGCAATGATTTGTTAGATATGACACTAAAAGCATAGCCATAAATACAAACATTAACAAGTGAGACTGCTGCTGCTGCTAAGTCACTTCAGTCGTGTCTGACTCTGTGGGATCCCATAGACAGCAGCCCACCAGGCTCCGCTGTCCCTGGGATTCTCCAGGCAAGAACACTGGAGTGCGTTGCCATTTCCTTCTCCAAAGCCTGAAAGTGAAAAGTGAAAGTGAAGTCGTTCAGTCATGTCTGACTCTTTGTGACTCCATGGACTGCAGCCCACCAGGCTCCTCCGTCCATGGGATTTTCCAGGCAAGAGTACTGGAGTGGGGTGCCATTGTCTTCTCCATACTACAATAAGATATTGCCTAAAAAAATAAAAAAAAAGACATTGCCTCATATACGTTAGGATGGTTGTTATCAACAAAACAGAAGATGGTAAGTGTTGGTGAAGATACGGAGAAATTAGAATGTTTGTACACTGTGGGAATGTAAAATGGTACAATCTCTATGGAAAATAGTAATGGAGTTTCCCCTAAAAATTGAAAACAGAGCTACCATATTATCCAGCAATTCCATTCCTGGGTATATAGTTCAAAGAATTATAATCAGTATTTGTAGGAGATATTTGTTTTTCCATATTCATTGCAGCATTTACATTTCTTTAAACATCTCTTTCCTCTAGTGATTCAAAGCAAGTGGTGTGCCAGGACTGATTTGTACTGGCTTGCAGGAGACGATGGTTAAATTTTCAGAAAGCTTGCAAACCGTTGATTGTTAAAAATTAAATTCTATAAATCTGTATCTAAATAAATTATATTAAAAACAAGGTAATGAGTACTCAAAACTTCTCCTTCTTAATTAGTTTACTACATTTTACTAATATTTATGTTCTAAAGTGTATTGACTATATCTGTATGGTACAAATATTTATGAAATTTCTCATCTCTTTTCATCTCTGGCTTAATATTTATCTCATGTCAACTCAGTTGGGGAGCATGGTTTTGAAGCAACAGAAATAGGTAATTGCTACAAATCAACACAATCCCCCCTGCCAAAAAAAAAACAAAACAACGCAAGTTGTTAACCATCAGCACACCACTGTCCAGATGCATCTATTTACCTCAGAGAAGACTGAGATTGTTAAATTAGAATGTGAAGAGAAAGGAGGATTCTCATAATGGTTTTCTGAATCCCCATTGTCTTAATAGTCAGGAGTTTTTGAGAGAGAAATGTATTTCCTCAATTCCTTAAAGTCGTATAAGCAAGTAAAAATCCAGAACTTGTGACCCTGAAGGTCCATCAGACCACAGTGGAGGAGAGAATTCAGAATGTGATGGAAAGGAGCCCCTATGATGCCAGGAAGGAAATGAGAAGATTTCTGTGTTGGTGGAGACAGAGATCTGGGTAAAGGAAGAGAAAAAGAGAGGGAGTCAGGCTCAGTGTCCCAAATATGCTGGAACAAACAGGGTATAACTTTCTATCAAGGCATTGCTGCTGCTGCTTAGTCGCTTCAGTCGTGTCCGACCCGACTCTGTGCGACCCCATAGATGTCAGCCCACCAGGCTCCCCCGTCCCTGGGATTCACCAGGCAAGAATGCCGAAGTGTGTTGCCATTTCCTTCTCCAATGCATGAAAGTGAAAAGTGAAAGTGAAGTCGCTCAGTCGTGTCCGACCCTTCGCCACCCCATGGACTGCAGCCTACCAGGCTCCTCGGTCCATGGGATTTGCCAGGCAAGAGTACTGCAGTGGGGTGCCATCGCCTAAATGGAGAAGGCGATGGCACCCCACTGCAGTACTCTTGCCTGGAAAATCCCATGATCGGAGGAGCCTGGAAGGCTGCAGTCCATGGAGTCGCTGAGGGTCGGACACGACTGAGCGACTTCACTTTCACTTTTCACTTTCATGCACTGGAGAAGGAAATGGCAACGCACTCCCGCATTCTTGCCTGGAGAATCCCAGCGATGGGGAAGCCTGGCGGGCTGCCGTCTATGGGGTCCCACAGAGTTGGACACGACTGAAGTGACTTAACAGCAGGTATAAAATAATTCAAGACACCAGGGATAGTGGCCCATTGTCCCAGTGAACAGGGCATACAGTCCATGATTCCGTCATGATACAGGAGTGATATAGCTGCCTGGTTGGGAGAGGTATTTAAATATGCAGTGTCCAATATGGTAGTCACTAACAACATATGGCTTTTAAATTAAAATTAGGTAGACTAATCTGGGCTATAGTTGTGAAATATATACTGTGTTAGGAATACTTAGTAAGAAAATATAAAGTAAGATATCTCATTATTAATCTATATTGATTAGTGTTGGTTTGATTATATACACTAGAAAAAAGAAAATATATTATTTAACTTTACCCATTACTTTACAGTTTTTCTTAATGTGGCTACTAGAAAATTTAAAATAACACGTAAGTTTGTATTTGTGGGCTGCATTAAACTTTAATGACAAATGCTGATCTAGATGGATAACCCAGACAGAGGAATCCCTCTCACAGGTACTCTGTGGTTTTGTTGTTCAGTCACTCAGTCGTGTCCGATTCTTTGCGATCCCATGGACTGCAGTACACCAGGCTTCCCGGTCCTTCACTATTTCCTGGAGTTTGCTCAAAACTCATGTCCACTGAGTCACTGATTTAATGCTTTCATTTACTCACTGTCATGAGATTATAGTAACTAACTTACCAACTGGTAGCAATAATGCTTTCAGGATCTTGATCAAACCATAGATCAAATCAACTTTATCTTAACTTGTAACTATAAATTTTATGTTTGAATTGTATCAATTCTTTGATACTAAATTTTTTGTAAAATCAGAATAATAATCTCAGAGTTCTAGCAAAAAAATATAGGCATCTGGAGATATAATAACATTCAAGGAGTAGACATTATGTTGTTTAGGGATTTGTATTTATAAATTTTGATAAATTCCAATATCACTAAATCTATTTTATAATTCCAGGTTAAAATCTTGTTCTTTATTATAACTGAAAAAATATTTACAGATATGAGAATCATTCTGGGATTACACATTAATGAAATAGTTCAATTCAGTTCAGTCGCTCAGTCATGTCTGACTCTTTGTGACACCATGGACTGCAGCCCACCAGTTTCCCTGTCCATCAGAAACTTGCAGAGCTTGCTCAAACTCATGTCCATCAAGTCAGTGATGCCATCCAACCATCTCATCCTCTGTCATCCCCTTCTCCTCCCACCTTCAATCTTCCCCAGAATCAGGGTCTTTTCCAATGAATCAATTCTTTGCATCAGGTAGCCAAAGTATTAGACTTTCAGCTTCAGCTTCAGTCCTTCCAATAAATATTCAGGACTGATTTCATTTAGGATTGACTGGTTGGATCTCCTTGCAGTCCAAGGGACTCTCAAGAGTCTTCTCCAACACCACAGTTCAAAAGCATCAGTTCTTCATTTCTCAGCTTTCTTTATAGTCCAACTCACAAATCCATACCATACTATTAGAAAAACCATGGCTTTCACAAGACAGACCTTTGTTGCCAAAGCAATGTCTCTGCTTTTTAATATGCTGTCTAGGCTGGTCAAGCCTTTTCTTCCAAGGAGCAAGTGTCTTTTAACTTCAGGGCTGCAGTCACCAACTGCAGTGATTCTGAAGCCCTAAAATGTAAAGTATGTCACTGTTTCCATTGTTTCCCCATCTATTTGCCAGTAAGTGATGGGACCAGATGTCATAATCTTCGTTTTCTGAATGTTGAACTTTTAGCCAACTTTTTCACTCTCCTCTTTCACTTTCATCAAGAGGCTCTTTAGTTCTTCACTTTCTGCCATAAGGGTGGTGTCATCTGCATATCTGAGGTTATTGATATTTCTCCCAGCAATCTTGATTCCACCTTGTGCTTCACCCAGCCTGGCATTTTGCATGATGTGCTCTGCATATAAGTTAAATAAGCCGCGTGACAATTTACAGTCTTGGCGTACTCCTTTCCCAATTTGGAACCAGTCTATTGTACCATGTCCAGTTCTAACTGTTGTTTTTCGACTGGCATACAGATTTCTCAAGAGGCAGGTCAGGTGACCTGGTATTCCAATCTCTTTCAGAATTTTCCACAGTTTATTGTGATCCACACAGTCAAAGGCTTTGGCATACTCAATAAAGCAGAAGTTGATGTTGCTCTGGAACTCTCTTGCTTTTTGATGATCCAACGGATGCTGATAATTTAATCTTTGGTTCCTCTACCTTTTCTAAATCCAGCTTGAACATCTGGAAGTTCATGGTTCATGTACTGCTGAAGCCTGTCTTGGAGAATTTTGAACATTACTTTACTAGCATGTGAGATGAGTACAATTGTGTAGTACTTTAAACATTCTTTGTCATTGCCTTTCTTTGGGATTGGAATGAAAACTGACCATTTCCAGTTCTGCGGCTACTGCTAAGTTTTCCAAATTTGCTGACATATTGGGTGCAGCACTTTCACAACATCATCTTTTAAGATTTGAAATAGCTCAACTTGAATTCTATCACCTCCACTAGCTTTGTTTGCACTGATGCTTCCTAAGGTCCTCTTGACTCTGCATTCCAGGTTGTCTGGCTCCAGGTAAGTGATCACATCATCATGGTTATCTGGGTTATGAAGATCTTTTTTGTACAGTTCTTCTGTGTATTCTTGCCACCTCTTCTTAATAACTTCTGCTTCTGTTAGGTCCATACCATTTCTGTTCTTTATTGAGCCCATCTTTGCATGAAATGTTCCCTTGGTATCTCTAATTTTCTCGAAGAGAACTCTAGCATTTCCCATTCTGTGATTTTCCTCTATTTCTTTGCATTGATCACTAAGGAATGTTTTCTTATTTCTCCTTGCTATTCTTTGGCACTCTGCATTCAAATGGGTCTATCTTTCATTTTCTCCTTTGCCTTTAGCTTCTCTTCTTTTCTCAGCTATTTGTAAGACCTCCTCAGGCAACCATTTTGCCTTTTTTGCATTACTTTTTCTTGGGGATGGTTTGATCCCTGCCTCCTGTGCAATGTCATGAAACTCCATCCATAGTTCTTCAGGCACTCTGTCTATCAGATCTAATCTTTTGATACTATTGGTCACTTTCACTGTATAATCATAAGGGATTTGATTTGGGTCATACCTGAATGGTCTAGTGGTTTTCCCTACTTTCTTCAATTTAAGTCTGAATTTGGCAATAAAGAGTTCATGATCTGAGCCACAGTCAGCTCCCAGTTTTGTTTTTGCTGACTGTACAGAGCTTCTCCATCTTTGGCTGTGAAGACTATAATCAATCTGATTTTGGTGTTGGCCATCTGGTGATATCCATGTGTAGAGTCTTCTCTTGTGTTGTTGGAATAGGGTGTTTGCTATGACCAATGCATTCTCTTGGCAAAACTCTATTAGCCTTTGCCCTGCTTCATTCTGTACTCCAAGGCCAAATTTGCCTGTTACTCCAGGTATCTCTTAACTTCCTACTTTTGCATTCCAGTCCCCTATAATGAAAAGGACATCTTTTTTGGGAGGTGTTAGTTGTAGATGGTCTTGTAGGTGTTCATAGAACCATTCAACTTCAACTTCTTCAGCATTACTGCTCAGGGCATATATTGGATTACTATGATATTGAATGGTTTGCCTTAGAAATGAACAGAGACCATTCTGTCATTTTTGAAATGGCAACCAAGTACTGGTTTTTCCAGTGGTCATGTATGGATGTGAGAGCTTGACTGTGAAGAAGGCTGAGCACTGAAGAATTGATGCTTTCGAACTGTGGTGTTGGAGAAGACTCTTGAATATCCCTTGGACTGCAAGGAGATCCAACCAGTCCATTCGGAAGATCAGCCCTGAGATTTCTTTGGAGGGAATGATGCTGAATTGAAACTCCAGGACTTTGGCCACCTCATGGGAAGAGTTGACTCATTGGAAAAGACTCTGATGCTTGGAGGGATTGAGGGCAGGAGGAGAAGGGGACGACAGAGGATGAGTTGGCTGGATGGCATCACGGACTCGAAGGACATGAGTCTGAGTGAACTCAGGGAGTTGGTGATGGACACGGAGGCTTGGTGTGCTGCGATTCATGGGGTCGCAAAGAGTCGGACATGACTGAGTGACTGAACTGAACTGAACTGCAGTTCAGACTCTTTTGTTGACTATGATGTCTTACCAGTTCTTCTAAGGGATTCTTGCCCACAGTCAAAGATATAATGGTCATCTGAGTTTAACTCACCCATTCCAGTCCATTTTAGTTCGCTGATTCCTAAAATGTTGATGTTCACTCTTGCCATCTCCTGTTTGACCACTTCCTATTTGCCTGATTCATGGACCTAAATTTTCTGGTTCATATGAAAAATTGCTCTTTACAGGATCAGACTTTACTTCCATCACCAGTCACATCCACAACTGGGTGTTGTTTTTGCTTTGGCTCCATCTCTTTATTCTTTCTGGAGTTATTTCTAGACTGATCTCCAGTAGCATACTGGGCGCCTACCAACCTGGGGAGTTCATCTTTCAGTGTCCTATCTTTTTGCTATTTCATGCTGTTCATGGGCTTTCAAGGCAAGAATACTGAAGTGGTTTGCCATTCCCTTCTCCAGTGGATCAGGTTTTGTCAGAACTCTCCATCATGACCTGTCAATCTTGGGTGATCCTACATGGCATGGCTCATAGTTTCATTGAGTTAGACTAGGCTGTGGTCCGTGTAATCAGTTTGGTTATTTTTCTGTGATTGTGGTTTTCATTCTGTTTGCCCTCTGATGGATAAGATTAAGAGGCTTATGAAAGCTTCCTGATGGGACAGACTGACTGAGGGGAGAACTTGTTCTGATGGGTGGAGCCATGCTCAGTAAATCTTTAATCCAATTTTCTGTTGAAATAGTATATTTATAAATTTGTGACCAAAGTTCAAGCATTGATTTGTATTTTGATGATTTCCGCATACAAATTAATCATTTTATTACTAGAAATATCTTTATCTTTGAAAGACAATAGCTTTTTCTACATCCTACATATATTAAATTTGTATCTCTGTGCATTTTTGAAGTCATCCGACAGAGAAGAGATTAATATACAGTACTTAAGATGAAGCGCAGTTTTTTCTTTTACCTGGTTAAGAAGGACATGACCTCTGAGCCTTGTTTCTTGTTTTAGAATAACAATACTGTTATTTTATATCCAAATGTATGGAAAAAATTTTAAAAAACAAAAATTAAGTTTATTTTAGTCATCACCAACTGTGTTTTTGTCATGTAAATTTTAAAATAAAACAAATTGAGATATGAACCAAAGTAATTTAAATGACTCTGTGTAAAAATTCATACAGTTAATAAAGAAACCATGTACCAGAGAGAGCAGTAATTCAGGAAATGGGGATTGGTTGGCTAGTTCAATCCCTGGGTTGGGAAGATCCCCTGAAGAACAGAAAGGCTACCCACTGCAGCATTCTTGCCAGGAGAATTCCATGAACTGGATAGTTCATGGGGTTGCGAAGAGTCTGATACAGCTGATGAGTTTCACTGTCACTTTCAATCTAAGTTTCATGGGGAAAAAATGACAGCATGAACCAAATCAAAGTCATTTCATGGCAGAGTATTTAGCATTTATTCATGCAAATGTATTCTGCATCATTTTGGCAAGGAATGAAATGTTTTGATGCCCTCGACAAGGGACTACATTACTTGTTATTCCTTGTATTTCTTCTATTGAACATCTATCACAAAACTTAAGATACATTTTGGAGAAAGGGAATAGTAATTGTCAAATCTTTGAAAATTGCATAAAGACTCCAAAATTACTAATTAAACTTTCCTGAAGTGTATTCTGTAAAAATAAAAATTTAATGACAAGGAAATACTTCTCTTGTCACTGACTGAAATATTGTTTTAGTGAATAAGTGGGATTGTCAAACTACTGTCACAGGAATCAGGTCCCAGTGCTAACAAGAGTGAGTACTTTTATATCATGGTTCTTGAATCCTAAATTTTGGGAGCAAATCTAGGATTTACATTTCAGATTTAGAAGGTATGAATATATGAATACTATTTGAAATAATTTTAAGGCACTCTATCCTCACCAGCCCCCAACAAAGAAACATTTGAAATAGAAATTTTTTTTTCTATTCCAATATGTGTTGATATACAATAAGCATACTAAGCTTTGGGAAGATAAAGTACTTCAAATTATTCCAAACTACAAATTATAAAGTGTTACATAGGTACTGTTCATTAACGCCCAGCAAATAGCTTCAGAAAACAAAGTTTTGAAACTTTTTTAATGAAAAGCAATTGACATATAACATTGTTTAAGGTGTGCAATGTTTTGATTTGATACATTTATATATTGCAATATGACTACTATTATAGCTTTGGTTAACATCTCTATTACGTCACATAATTATTTTTTGTATGTGATGGGAACAATTAAGGATTGTTCTTTTAGAAACTTTGACGTTTATAGTACAGTATATTGTCTATAGTGTGTAGTCACTCTGCTGTGTGTTAGGCCTCTAGAATGTATTTGTCTACCAGTTGCAAGTCTGTGCCTTGAGCTTTTCCAGTGTGGTATGGTCACGAGTAATTTGCTAAATAGTTTCTCTGGAACCTATATTCCTTCTAGCCAATCTACTTCAATCTGAAAGATATGTGAAAGATACTATAAATTGTATATTGCACTAATATTTGGCTATTGTTGCATCATGAACTTATACTGGTTTTTAAAGTTTTAACTGTTAGTGAGATTTTCAGGGAATAATCTCTGAAGGACTTAAGCCAGACTTTCCACGTGCCTAGGAACCTAGGATACATTAAGATGTGTTTCTCTCTTTTTCGTTTTTTTTCTTTTACTCTTTGGAAAGGAAGCAGAACACAAGCAAATTTACTCAAATAGTGAATGACATAAGGGATTTCCTGTACCAAAGGCATAATCTGAGTATGGCAAAATCATAAGAGAAATTACAGAAAAGGTTGAATATTTTAAAAAGATACAGATGTAGGAATAAACATATTGTTCAGTAAAAGAGGAAGAAACACATTTAATGTAGAAAATAAAGAGAACTGATATTCCAGAAAAGACTAAATGAAAGTTGCTACCCATCAGATTCTGTAAAATGACTCTGCTTTGGCTAATATGAGGAAATACAGACATTTCTTACTCAGCAAACAAACTGATGTATAAAATTAATCACATATGTCTAAGGGAATCAAAAGGTATCTAAGTTTGGAACTCTCAACAAACAAATTTAGGAGTAAATGGCAACGTTTATCTTTAAATTTTCCGGAAGTTAATTGTGCTATTAATATATCTGTTCACAGGGTCGGAAAAAGTCAGATGTGACTGAAGCAGCATGGCACACGTGTATGCACTTTGTATTTACTTAGTGTTGTTAGTCGCTCAGTCCTGTCCAACCCTTTGGGACCCCATGGACTGTAGCCAACTAGACTCTGTCCATGGGGTTTCCCAGGCAAGAATACTGAAATGGATTACAATTCCTTTCTCCAGGTAATCTTCCCGACCCAGGGATTGAACCCAGATCTCCCTCATTGCAGGATGATTCTCTCTACTCTGAGCCACCAGGGAAGCCCCTTTAACTTAGGGTTCGACCTCCATTTTCTCAAGATTACTATTTCTAGAACTAAACTGATCTCCTCTGCATTTACTACCCACTCCAATAAAACCCCAATTCCTTTTCCTGATTTCATATTCTTAAACTGTAATTTAGTTCCTTTAAGAATTCATGAATTAAAGCTCAGAAACATTGGTGATACTTTGCTCCCATACTTCCTGAACACAACCATTACATTGTTATGGGCTGATTTCTCTTTAACATATTTTAGTAGAGATTTTATTCCCTCATGCTTAGATTACACAGTAGTCTGTGCTAATTATACTCCACATCTTTTTATTTCTCCAACTTCATGAACATCATTTTCAAACTATCATTTGCAAATCACATTTTCCACCTCACTCTCCCACTTGAAAAACTCTGGATTCTCATTGTCCATGAAATAGAACTTGAGCTCTATTACTCGATCCTTCACAATTATGATAGATCTTTCTCCTTTTCAACATTCTGGTACACATTTTTTCATTCTAGTCTATTTTTTCTTTATATAAATACTGCAGACTCATCTGACACTTTCCTATTTTCATCTTTTATGATGTTCCCAAAGTTGTCTACTATTTTTCCTTACCATGTTCCGCATATTTATCTGTTTAAACCATACCCCCTGGTCAATGCATCATTTAAAGAACACTGACCTGGGAGTCAGAAGCTCTTTAATGTCAGCATTGCAGAAATTTTAAGAGGTAGCTATAGACCAGTAAAAGCAAAGAACCAACTTCAAAGACAAGGTCAAATGTCCTCTGTGTGTGATACATTACTTGATGATACATTATGTGATTTGGTCCTGTTTCGCTCATCTGTAAAATGTGAAAGTTAGATTAGACCATATCTCTCTTTGGTCTTATTTCTAATATTTTATTAATCTGTGAATTAGATCCTCCTTTAAGAATTTTTTTAATAATCTAATGAAATTAATGCTATCTTTACCAAATTAATATTTGTGAAACATTTAAATTCTTATAATGCCATAATGCCTTGTTCTATCCACTTGTTTCAAACTTATGACATACTTTTCTGAATTACTGTTCTTCAAATTTGTCAGAGGACTGGTATAATGGCTACTACTAGTACCTGCACACATGCTAAGTCACTTCAGTCATGTCTGACTCTTCACGAACCTATGGACTGTAGACTGCAAGGCTCCTTTTTCCATGGAATTCTCCAGGCAAAAATATAGGAGTGGATTGCCATGCCCTCCTCCAGCATCTTGGGTTGGATCTTCCCAACCCAGGGATTGATCAAGCCATGTCTTCTGTGTCCTCTGCATTGCAGGCGAATTTTTTACTGCTAAACCACGAGGGAAGCCCTACTACTAGCACATATATAGATATTTTATACACACACACACACACACACTACATAAATTCTAGAACTATATCTAGAAACTCAAAATCATGTTTTGCTTTGCTGGTACAACGTTTAGGGAAAGCAAGACGTCACTGATATTTTTTAAAATATTCCTATGATGGAAAAAACAAAATGTCCATGATATACTTTGAAGTCATTTCTATATGATTTAAAGAAGCATTGGAAAAGCTGGCTTGGCCAGCACTACAACTTCACCTTCTTGGTTTATGTCTCAAAACGACTACTGGTAATAGCAAAGCCAAGAATTTGTACATGGGAATTTGTGTAGAAATAGTGATGATTCTTTCTAACTTCAAAAAGCCACACGGTGTGGAAGGAAACTTCAGTATATAAATTGCCTTGGAATAATATATGTGAACTTGAAAGCTCACACTGTAAATGTGCCATAAATAGCAACAAGGGACAAACCGGTGTTGGCCATGGAGCATGACTGCACAATAATTTGTAAAATTAATGTTTAATAACTAGTTGGGAACAGGTTCATGGTCATACGTGCATGCTAAGTTGCTTCAGTTGTATCTCTTTGCCCTCTCTGGTCTGTAGCATGCCAGGCTCCTGTGTCCTTGGGATTCTCCAGGCAAGAATACTGCAGTGGCTTGCTATGCCCTCCACCAGGGGATCTTCCTGACGCAGGAATCAAAGCAGCATGTCTTATGTCTCCAGCATTGGCAGACTTGTCTTTACCACTAGTGCCATCCGGGAAGTTACTGAGCATTTTAAATTTCTGAAAATGCTGTCTTATATTCTAACTTATGATGCTCTTACTATACTAATATTTACTATATTAGTTTCAGTTCAGTTGCTCAGTCGTGTCTGACTCTTTGTGACCCCATAGACTGCAGCATGCCAGGCTTCCCTGTCCATCACCAACTCCCAGACCGTGCTCAAACTCATGCCCACCGAGTCGGTGATGTCCTCCAACCATCTCATCCTCTGTTGTCCCCTTCTCCTCCTGCCTTCAATCCTTCAGCATCAGACTTTCCAACAAATATTCAGGGTTGACTTTCTTGAGAACTGACTGGTTTAATCTCCTTGCAGTAAAACGGACTTTCAAGAGTTTTCTCCAACACCATAGTTCAAAAGCATCAATTCTTCAGTGCTCAGCTTTCCTTACAGTCAAACTCTCACATCCATACATGACTACTAGAAAAACCATAGCTTTGACTAAATGGACCTTTGTTGGCAGAGTAATGTCTCTGCTCTTTAGGTTAGTCATAATGTCTCTGCTGTCTAGGTTAGTCATAACTTTTCTTCCAAGGAGCAAGCATCTTTTAATTTCATGGCTAATATACTAATAAACTAATATGCTATTTTCTATATTAGTATAGCAAAACATAAATCCCACATTACTCAGATGAGAGTAAAAAATACCTAAGACATATGAAAGTAATTTTATCAGTAATTATTTATCAATAATTTAGAAGTCACAACTTACTTTTGTTGAATAACTTGCTTACCTTATCAGAATAACATTCTATGGAGAATAAAGTACTGGTGAGAGTGTAATATAGACGTGAGAAACAATTCTAAACTTTAATAAATGCTGACCCAGTTTCATTTTCATGAACCTACAGAGTACCTACAAAGAGTTAACAGAAATTCTGTAGAACAGCCACTCTGCATCATATGTTTTTAATTTTAGGAATATCCATAACCATTTAGGTCAATTTCAAATTATGGCAAAAGAGAATCCAAATGCATGACTGCTAGACTGAACTGTAGTGATTAAATTTTGAAGATTTTTTTGTTATTTTTATGCTTTAAAACAACTGTTTAGTATAAGTATTCCAGTGATTCTTTCTTTTGCAATTTGAATAAAGATCATCATATGATTTAGAAACAAAGGCAAATTAATAATATTTCCATTTTCTCTGATAAGTGATATGAGCATAAAACACAAAGCATACAGATACATTATACATTCATAAGGAACTTTTTATAGGTATGAAACTCTATCCAGACGTCTAACCCAACAAAATTGATGTGATAATAGGCTTTCCTCTGATATTTTTGAAATTACATATTGCAAGGTATTTTTCTATCCAACATAGCCCAGTTTTAAAAAGTAAAATACCTGTTGAAGAAACAAATGAACAAAGGAAAAGTAAGACAATCGGGTCTACAAATCATGAATGAATATGGAGTATGAAGACAAGAGTGGCTCCAGTAATGGCTTTCAAATTGAAGGCTGAGGAAAAGATTGGGCCCTTTAAAGAATGAAATAGTTCAAGGCAAAAGGAGAAAATGGTTCAGAATTATCTACAAGTTTAAGATGGGTGTGGGAATTATAATCATATAAGGGCGTCATTATTCCCCTTAACTAGCCTTAGTTTAGATGTCATTTTTCTCCTCACAGCACTAAGGATACAGTATATTCTCAACAAATGTTGACCAAATTGGGTTTAATTAAAAACAGGCAGTTTTACAAATGTCACTAGGAATGAAATCTTCAAGTGGAAAAGGAAGTCTGCAATTTGCAGAAGATCTCAATCTATGGGTCATTATTGTTTGGCTTTCTCTTATCACAAACTTGGCTTGTATTTCACTCAAAGGGTGTGAAGCTGAAGAAAATTCACAAAGGGAACTTGGACAAGATAATTCTTCAATACCTAAAAATGCTTGATATGTCATTTATCTACCCAAGTTTCATTTCAGTAGAAATATTAACATTAAAATCATAAACTGCTCTAGATCAATATTGTTCACCCCCAAATTTAAAAGTAAACCAAGTCACTAAATTATTACTTAAAATTGAAATCTAATTCAGTTCAGTTCAGTTCAGTTACTCAGTCATGTCTGACTCTTTGCGACTCCATGAATCACAGCACGCCAGGCCTCACTGTTCATCAGCATCTCCCAGAGTTCACTCAAACCCATGTCCATCGAGTCAGTGATGCCATCTAGCCATCTCATCCTCTGTCGTCCCCTTTTCCTCCTGCCCCCAATCCCTCCCAGCATCAGAATCTTTGCCAATGAGTCGAGTCTTTGCCAATGAGTCATCTCTTTGCATGAGGTGGCCGAAGTACTGGAGTTTCAGCTTTAGCATCATTCCTTCCAAAGAACACCCAGGACTGATCTCCTTTAGAATGGACTGGTTGGATCTCCTTGCAGTCCAAGGGGCTCTCAAGAGTCTTCTCCAACACCACAGTTCAAAAGCATCAGTTCTTCAGCACTCAGCCTTCCTTATGATCCAATTCTCGCATCCATACATGACCTCTGGAAAAACCATAGCCTTGGCTAGATGGACCTTAGTCGGCAAAGTAATGTCTCTGCTTTTGAATATACTATCTAGGTTGGTCGTAACTTTTCTTCCAAGGAGTAAGCATCTTTTAATTCCATGGCTGCAGTCACCATCTGCAGTGATTTTGGAGCCCAAAAAGATAAAGTCTGACACACTGTTTCCACTGTTTCCCCATCTATTTCCCATGAAGTGATGGGACCGGATGCCATGATCTTCGTTTTCTGAATGTTGGGCTTTAAGCCAACTTTTTCACTCCCCTCTTTCACTTTCATCAAGAGGCTTTTTAGCTCCTCTTCACTTTCTTCCATAAGGGTGCTGTCATCTGCATATCTGAGGTTATTGATATTTCTCCTGGCAATCTTGATTCCAGCTTGTGCTTCTTCCAGTCTAGCGTTTCTCATGATGTACTCTGCATAGAAGTTAAATAGGCAGGGTGACAATATACAGCCTTGACGTACTCCTTTTCCTATTTGGAACCAGTCTGTTCCATGTCCAGTTCTAACTGTTGCTTCCTGACCTGCATACAGATTTCTCAAATCTTATTATGATTTATTAAATAATGTTCATATAGCCTATCTTGTTAACATCCTTTCCAAAATACTGTCTTTAAAGAACCAACAAGTCTGCATGCAGTCTCTTCTCTCTTTAGGTTAATTTTGAACGTACATAACCAGAAGGGTTGTGAATTCATCATATAAGAAGTTAGACCTTATAGGTTGCAGTGTATATGACAATTTCAAGGGAGACCATGCACTACTACATGTTTCTGTGGAACCAGATAATAGGACTTAGTGATAGAAATTTTACTTTTGGCTATTAACTAGTTAAATATAATTTTTTAATACTAATGTTAAAATATTAAGCTTTAAGAGTCATGATTTTAGTTTGAGTCATTTTGTCTAAGCTTCAGTGTAATTCCATGGCTGAATGTATTCCAAATGATATAATGTAGCACAGAACTATACCCTAAATATGCTAGGGAATTAAATTGATTTCTTGACTATTACATTTACTTTGTAAATTAAAAAAAAAACCAACTTTTGTGCAAATTAGCAGAATGTTTGTCCAAAGAGCCAACAATAGGGTTGTATAACTAAGAATAGTATTCTAGACTTTTCTTTTATAGAAGATTCATGGGGCATTAGAAATTCAAAATATTTAGTTTGTAATTCATTCTATAGGAGACAGAAAGCAAGTTTAGAGTCTTAACTAAATTTTAGAAGTAGCTTATATCTTTAAATGATCATGCTTTCTCATTAAAAAAAAGCTAATTAATGTATTATTAGAAATTTAAAATATTAATATCCAGAGCATATTTAAATATATATGCCAAATTTAAATTACTTTATGACATGAATATTATTATTTTATTAAAATATAAATTATACAAAACACTTCAGAGTAAAACCCTGTTCCACATACTCTTTTCACTTAAAAAATATGTATTCATAGAAAATTAATTCAGCTAATTCTGTATGATAAATTATTAACTGATTTTTTAAATTAAAATTTAAAATTAACCACCATATTCAAGATATTTGAGGTTATAATCACTAAGATACTCCTTTTTCTACATTATTACTTTACTTTACATTAACAGAACATTGTAACTCCCAAATGACTTTCATACCTGTAGCCCATTTGAAGATAAACACTGAGTTTATTCCTTCTTATTATTTCTATTGCCGAGTCCATAACCTGGCAAATTATTCAGAAAATAATTATCAGATTCACGTAAAAGAAAAAATGTGAAAACAACCAGCAATTTTTTGGCATAATATCTTGTGAGAAGGGAATTATTGGGTTGGCCAAAAAGTTCATTTGAATTTTCCTAAAACATCATCTTATGGAAAAACCCAAAAGAACTTTTTTGCCCTATCCCATATTTGAATTCCTGTTTTACAGAAGGGAAATGGAGATACTGAGAAGCTGACTGATCTATCAAGTGTTTTAGTTTGAGGATGTAAATTGATTTGTTTCCAAAGTTCTATTGTCCAGTGAAAAAGATATCTGGTGATCTATTTGCATAAAAACAAGGAGGAGTCTTGGAAGGAAGCTATCCTAGGGAAATGGAGAATACATTTCCATAAGTTGTGTACAAGAAAAATACTACCACCAACAACCACATAGCAATAGTGTATAAAATTTTATTATATACCAGGCACAAGAATAATTAAGAATTTCTCTTCATTCATTATGTACTTGGCACAAAATGATTTCTAAAGTGTATCCCCATAGAATCTTCACTACAGTTCTGTCAGCTAGATCCCTACTGTACTTTGGGATGAAGTTAAAGAGATGTTTAGGACTAAAATCTGCCTTTCATTTCTTCCTCTACTAAAAGAATTTCAATTCTCTAGGATTTTCTCTCTCAATTTGGAGTTCAAATAGGTCTACTAGGCTGAAGTAACATATGTAAATAATAGATGTGATCAAAATAACTTGGAGGAATAATATGTGACATAAAATCTTAACATTGTTGAGTTAAAATCTGTTCTCCAATAGAGGATAAGGAAGAAAAGAAGTTTTGAAAAATTACCATTAAACCTTACAGGTAAAATGAGAGATATTTTTGATGAAGTCTCCAGAAATGATCATGTTTTTACTTACGGTAAAACTCTATAAATTATTATTTTATTATAATACACTATTTTATGACAAGAACTGAACACTACACACTACACAAATAAATATGTATATAGATAAATAGATAGATTTATATATATATATAGATGTAGAGATACAGATTTTCAAAAATTTTGATTGCTATCCAAGAGCTTTAATACTATAATAATTAGAAATTTTTTATTGTACTTGGTAACTTTATGACATTAGCCACTTCCAAAGTGGGCCTTCTCAATGGCACTAGTGGTAAAAAACAACAACAACAACAACAACAACAAAAACCCGCCTGCCAATGCAAGAGACATAAGAGGCAGGGTTTCAATCACTGGGTCAGGAAGATCTCCTGGAGGAGGGCGTGCAATCCACTCCAGTATTCTTGCCTGGAGAATCCCATGGACAGAGGAACCTGGCAGGCTACAGTCTATGGGGTCACACAGAGTCACGACTAAAGCAACTTAGTTCAACACAGCACAATATGGCTAATAAAATGAGGGGCACTATTAGATAATGACAAATTTTGCTGGAAGACTCCAGGACCAAAAGTGTATTTGTGGGGAAAAAAAAAAAAAAAAAACCCTTGTTTGAGCTCTGTAGGGCAGAGAGTTTTACGGAGGTGAACTGGCACTCTTTTTATTCAAAGTGGGACACTCTCAGTTGGATTCCAGTTAGTTTTTATCTTCTTCAATATAAAATCTATGGTGTAGCCAAATGACAATGATGTTTTCTTTATAGTTCAGTGCCAAAATAATGACATGCGTATTTACAAACTAAGATTAATCAGCTAATTAAATGACACAAAGAAAGCTTATAATTTGGGAACAAACAGACACTACAGGTGATGTAACACCATAAAGTGATGGTCACAATAATTAAATCATTTGTGCTGTGTTCATCTTCAATGAAAGAATGCATAATCCTCTCTCCCAACTCATATAACATTGTATGGAACACTTAAGCCGGCTATGGATTGGTGGTAACACTGAACTCCTACAGTGAAGAATAATTAAACTGTAGCAAATCACTCTAAAAGCTTATAAAAGCAAACACCAAAGGCTTACAGCTTAGGACTGTGAACTACAAAAAGAGGGAAATTTCTGGGGTTGATTTAAGAGCTGCTGTTGTTCAATTAGAACACTTATGATGGAAATTTTATCTACTTTCTTAGTATTATTTTATCATGTAATTCCTTTAATCATTTTTAATTAATGTAAGTGTGTGGTGCTCCTCAAAGCAAACTTACTCACATAGGTTAATGCCTTTTTTAATGTGCACTAAAAACCTAAAAGCTTGCCTAAAATACACCTTAAAATACCCAGAAAGTATGTTACTGGCACATCCAGAACTTTCTCAAAGTCTTCATGCTTACTTCAGTATCTTCTGAGACATGTCTTTCCCCACCTAAAATCCTAAACAAATTTTAGGAAATGAAATTACAGAGCAGGAGGGTGTGCGGTATTATATTCAGCTCAATCTGATCATTGGCTTGAATATTCTTTGCTTGTTTTCAGCTTTGTAAGAATCATCTGTTAAGTAAATCGAGAGTATTTATTTTTGGTAGTGAAACTTGGTTGAGGGGAACTGGAAAATAAATCATTTACATCTTAAAAGGTATTATTTCACAATTGTCAATTTCAATAAAAAGGAAAATGAAAATAAGAAAGCAAAAGATAGATTAAATTTTGCATTACATTAGTTACTAGCAGGAGAGTGTGATGAACAGATGCTGAAGGATCTCCTCAGTGGTGAAGCAGATGCAGCTGAAATGGTACTTCACTCATCAGTGCAACTTATTCAAGTAGCTTTTCAGGTTAGTGTCAGAGCTTCAGTGTGAGTGGCACATGGAGGCATGACTGTCATCGATACTCACTACCTGTGTTTTAGAAATCAAAAGATTAACTCAGAAGAGCAAATCATCAATCATAAACTTTTGTATAGGTCAATTGAGCCTTAGGTCATGTCCTTATGTCTTCCTGAATTACAATGCTCAACAACCTAATATAACATTAAAACATCTCACAGCAGAAGACAGTTTTGTAACTCTAAGAAATTTAGTATACCATGAGCTTATGCCATTGCCTTAGAGACAAAATTGGCTGTAGTCAATTAGGTGTTAAATAGCATTTTCTATCATCTGATGACTGGATTAAGTGTTACACAAGAAAGAAGGACTTTGGATGAAAATCTGCCATATACCTATTACAATGTGTCCACACCCTCACATCCCAAAGACCCTACAGAAAGCAAGGAAAATATAGCTATTGGAAAGGTGATAGAAATTAAAATTAAAAATACATTAAACCAGCTTCCAAAACTCTGAAATCTTTTTGGATCTATTTTTTTTAAGTGTAATGTCACATTTTTTCAGGAGTAAAAATAAAAACAAAACATAATCAAAATCTGTACATTGCATGTCATGAAGAGAACTACCACAATAACAACAAATAGTGACACCTCTGAACCTTAAAATATTCAAACATTAATGGGCAAACATTTAAAGAATATAAAATCCATTCCACCTTGGTGACACAGAAGCACAGATCCCTTGCCCTCTCTCTGCTCCTCCCTGCTAGAAGCAAAGTGATGAAGGTTTAACAATAAGGATAAATAATGCACACACCTAAAACTATTTTCTTTAGCAATAGGCTTTCTTGCCTTATCTAACCTCCTTCCTCCACATAGAGCCCATTTTTGTTAAACAGAAATTTTGATGAAACATAAAGTGCGATATTAGAGATCCAAAACACATTTTTAAATGACAATTGATGCTCCCTGGAGAAGTGATAATTGATGATTCCTGAGTGGGGCAAGTATCCTAAAAGCATATGACTTAACTGAGTACATAATGTAAGGGGAGAGCAAATCAGAAAGACTAAGGGCCAGAGAAATGATTTTAGACTGGGAGTGAGAGAAAGAAAGGAGGCATGAGGTGGTTGAACTTGGGACAAAAATCCATGATCCTGAGAGAGCCTATTAAGTTTTGATATTGACACTACTTCCAATAACCAACCTAGATGTTCATTGACAGATGAATGGATAAAGAAGCTGTGATACATATACACAATGGAATATTACTCAGCCATAAAAAGGAATGAATTTGAGTCAGTTCTAGTGATGTGGATGAACCTATGCCTGTTATACAGAGTGAAGTAAGCCAGAAAGAGAAAAACAAATATTGTATATTAACACATATATATGGAATCTAGAGAAATGATACTGATGAACCTATTTGTGGGGCAGCAATTAAAAGATGCTTACTCCTTGGAAGAAAAGTTATGACAAACCTAGATAGCATATTCAAAAACAGAGACATTACTTTGCTAAGGTCCATCTAGTCAAGGCTATGGTTTTCCCAGTAGTCATGTATAGATGTGAGAGTTGGACTGTGAAGAATGTTGAGCACCGAAGAATTGATGCTTTTGAACTGTGGTGTTGGAGAAAACTCTTGAGAGTCCCTTGGACTGCAAGGAGATCCAACCAGTCCATTCTGAAGGAGATTAGTCCTGGGTGTTCTTTGGAAGGAATGATGCTGAAGCTGAAACTCCAGTAATTTGGCCACCTCATGAAGAGTTGACTCATTGGAAAAGACTCTAGTGCTGGGAGGGATTGGGGGCAGAAGGAGAAGGGGACGACAGAGGATGAGATCTGGATGGCATCACCGACTAGATGGACATGAGTTTGAGTGAACTCCGGGAGTTGGCGATGGACAGGGAGGCCTGGCGTGCGGCGATTCATGGGGTCGCAAAGAGTCGGACACGACTGAGCAACTGAACTGAACTGAACTGAATAGAGACGCAGACATAGAGAACAACCGTGTGGACACAACAGGGGAAGGAAAGGGAAGGACGAATTGGGAGAGTAGCATGGAAATATATATATTACCATACGTAAAATAGATAACCAATGGGAATTTGCTGTGTCAACAATAGGAGCTCAACCCAGTGCTCTGTGACAACCTAGACAGGTGGAAGGGAGATTCAAGAGGGAGGGAACATATATATACCTATGGCTAACTCACACTGTTGTATGGCAGAAACAAATACAACAATGTAAAACAATTATCCAGTTAAAAACAAAAAAAATTGCTCTTGCAACTCTTGCTATTGCATTAAAGTATCATCATTTGCTAATGCTTCATAGTGTTAAGTCTGTTATTAGGGTGCTGAGTAGAGTCCCTTGTGGTGTGAGGAGACCATAAGCAAGAATGATACCCCGTTTTGTTACGCAAACATCTAGATGATGCTTCCCTGTTCCTTCTCTTCCCTGACAGAAAGTGGTCTTTCTCTCTTCCTCCTCTTTCTGTCAAAGCTGCTCTAAAAAATAGATCTGATATTGATCTGATATAATAAATTAGATATTAGACATAGTGTGTTCCTTGAGGTAGAGCCATCTAAAATGTTACCTGAATCATGAAAGAAGAGGTAATTCTACCCAGATAACATGATTCTAGGTATCAGTGAGACAAGCAATTTGGATAGAATCCTCCATTTAGGGTCAGAGATTAGCAAACTATTCTAAATCTTTCTATTTATTAGAAAATTACTTTTGACAGCTTTTTTATTCAGCTTTTACTAACTCATTATAATCTATCAACACCTTGATGATGAGGGGTTGAACAGTTGACACTGTTTGGGGAGAAGGGTTTGGACTTCTATAGTGTTCCAGGATCTGAGAATTCTGTGTGTTATTTATCAGAACCCACGCCAAGAGGCAATCCCCATTAGTGGGGGTAGATTTTCTGTAGAATCACCAGTCCCCCCGCAACCTTCTAACACACTTCAAGCCCATAAAGTGCCCTTCCCAACAAGGCAAGTTATGTTGTAATTTTGAAATTCAAATCCCCAACTCACCCTCAACCACATATCTCAATGGCTCAAGTCTATGTGCTCCTGACTATTTTTAAAGGAAAGTCTAGTTTTTTAATTGCCCCTTGGGAAATTCTTACCTTTTAGAAGAGAAAATAACAACTAGCAATTCTCTTTGAGACAGATGACTATTTCCTAAATGAATCATTAAGAGTTCACTGTAAAAAACCCTAGGTTTGCATTAGTTTTCTGTCTGATTTTGAAATAGAAAGAAGGTAAAAGTATATTTAATTTTCATAATCCAAATGCTCATGTTCCAAATATGCCCAAGAAAATGGAACTTTTAACCATTGGAGCACCACCAAGATTCTTCCAATTTTTATCTGTAAATTAATTAAATCCAAAAAAAACTTCTAATTATATTTTGATAAAGTAAAATCTTATTACTAAAAGTGTATCAACGGGGTGAAACAAACAGCAATAATGACATTAGGAATAGAATGACCTTTAGTTAAACAGATGACAAAGGTATTTACAAACACTGCTTAAGGTGATTATTTTTGAAAGATTCAAGTAAATTATTTTGATCATCCATCATAGGTTTTTGAAAAACCTTAATCTTGATTTTTCAGATCTTTAATTGTCTCCATTATGAGAACACCTAGGCTCACCTGCATACCTAATTTTTGTGGGGATGGTAATTTTTATTAAATTTTTACTAAAAACCAGACATCAGAAATAGTCAACTAAATGAAATGATCAGTACTTAAATTTCTGAAACTCTGTAGAGCTTCTTGAGAAAAATAAATCAAAATTGGAACTGGCTCAAAGACTGGTGAATAAAATGAAAGCCCTAATGGAGTTCTGAGATTGCAAAGAACTAGAAAACTCTTTGAATTGTATAACTTAGAATAATCCACCAGAAGTTATACATAAATTTTGAAGGAGTCTGCCTATAAAAGATACAATATAATGTGAAATGTTTTTTTAAAAAATCGCTAATTATATTGATTGATTTTGTTAATATTCTAATATATTAGACTAGTACTTAATTTTAACAGCTGCTATTCCTCATGTTTTAAAAGTGAAAGTGCTAGTTGGTTAGTCATGTCTGATTCTATGTGACCCCATAGACTGTAGCCTGCCAGGCTCCTCTGTCCATGCAATTATCCAGGCAAGAATATTGGAGTGGGGTTCCATTCCCTTCTCCAGGGAATCCTTTCAACACAGCGATCAAACTCAGGTCTCCTGAATCACAGACAGACTTTCTAACATCTCTATTTTAGGAGATACCTAATAATTAATAAGAATTACATATTGCATCATGTCTTTAAAGTAGCCCTTGAAAAAATAATGTGTGCTATTAACTCACCAAATTCCTGTTAATTTTTGTTGAGACTCTTGAAACAATCCTATCATTTATGTACACTTATGATTGCTGAGTTAATATAGAGACATATGTTGTGATAACTCATGTCATATATTTAACTAGCTAAAATTACCTAGGATTTCTTTTATTCCCAAGACAAGTGTATATTGTAGATTATAACTGTGCATTAAAGCATCTTGTCATTCAGTTTTATTATGACTCCTTCAATCAACACTGCGCTATGTGTATCTTTTATAATTCCTATTTCTAACATTTGAGATAGTTTCTCATTGAACAAATTGTAATAATCATTGCCAAAAGACAATTACAGGAATAACTTCTTGGTTGTCTTCTTCAGAACCATGGAGCATCAGGGATAATTCAAGACAATCCTAATAAGGGTGAATTTTTGCCTCTTAGCTTAACGTATTTGATATTCTTGGATTTTTTCCCAAATGTGTAGCGTTTCCTTTTCTAAGTAGGGAAAAACATGTTCGTAGCACTATTTGAAAATTATATTGGATTTATTTTGGCTTTTATATTTAGAAGGATATTCTTTTAATATTTATTTTAATTGATTAATGATTGGTTTACAATATTGGTTGGATTTGTCATACATCAACACGAATTAACCATAGGTGTGCATTTGTCCCCTCCCTCTTGAATCTCCCTGCCCCCTGTGGACTAGAATTTAGCCTCAATTCATTGTCAGATTAATTCTGAAAAATCATGTAATTACATGATTTCAGTCTGAGTTTTCTCTTAATGGCTTAAGTATCTATACGGAAACAAAGAATATGTATGTATATATATGTGTGTATATATATGCATACATATATACACACATATGGATGTATGTATATAGATATAAAGAGAGAATTAATTTCTCACAGACTTTGAAAATTATGTGCAAGATATTTCCATCACAGAAAATGTTGACACCTTTATACACTAAAATTAAACTCTGACTTAATATTTACTTCAGAAGCTCAAGAATAAAAATACATCATGTATATAAATTTCATGGTGCTTTAAAATACACTTATGCTAAAAACATGATACAGAGTCAGTTTCCATATCATTAGAAACTCAGTGTTTTCAAGGACACTGCACTGAAACATGAGGTTGATTATGTCAAGTATATATTCAAATCAAATGAAAGCTTTCTTTTAACAGAAACTGACAACACCAAATGTCTGTGATTTGCATTCTATATTTATTTTAATTACTTTAAATGAGATTATCAAAAAATGCTTTATAAGATTGAAACTTAAAAGTTCAAAATCAGAGAGGCTGGTGCAGTCCACCCACTGTCATTCTGAAACCAAGAAACATTAAATATCTTCCACAAGTTCACACAGAAAGAATGGAAATGCTGAGAACAAAAACTAAGTTTTCTGGTTTATAATCAGCTGTCTTTTTCTCTACCACATAAATTATCATATTAACCCACACATTTTTCCTGATGAGACTAATAATAAGCAACGTGGTACAAATGTAGTGCACATCAGAGCATCAGAACTGAGGTTAATTAGCACACTGCGGTGAGGGGTTTCAAGAGGCAGAGGAAATCTGAGTGTTCTCTGGAATCCAAAGGCAAGAGAGATTTAACTTTGAGATAAAGAAAATAGGGAAGAGTCATGCTCAAATGTTTGCTTTCTTAAAAGGAAAAGAATTAGGGCTGGCTATATTTTAAAGTATAATTCACCACTTAAGATCATTTCTTATCTCACATAATTTGTTCTCACATTCTGTGATCTCTCTTATCAACACTTTTGCCAGCATCTTCTTTTAATGTCTCCTTGCCCCTCTTTATTAAACCTCCCAGTTTTCAGAGTGGGAATTTTTTTTCATAAAAATCAACATTTATTTCATAAAAAGTCAACATAGTTATATGATTGGTATCACTAGTTATAGTGATACCAACTTCTCCTAAAACTTTTGGGACTTTTTTGTCCCAGTGAATCTCTATATGATGGTTTCTAAAGCAGTACTGGAGACAAAGAATAGGACATAATTCCTTTACTCAAATCATAATACCTGGTGTGTAAATACATGTAAATGTATATAAAATGTATCCAAGGCAAATAGAAAAATATGAAGATGATAAGTCATCTTCCCGAAGATAAACATATTGGTTACAAATATTTAAAGAACTATTTATAATATATAATTGCCATAAAGAATAAACTTCTAAGTATATTACTCTTTTTCTCATTCATTCATTTAGAAAATGTTTATGGAGTACTCAAAATGGCAGACACTCGGCTAAATGCTCAAACAAATAGATGTCTGAGAGGAAGATTGAGAGACTAACTTAAATGATTAACATTAAATCAAAATAATTATATATTTTAAATACAAAATTAAACTGTGTTCATATATGTATCTGGTGTCTACTGATTTTTCTTCTCTGATGTCCTATGGTCATATTTATATAAATAAAAATATAAACCATATTTCACATATTGTCTCTGTCATGACTTTAAGGACTTTTAATTTTTCAAATGTTCTCCAAAAATAATTGATTAAAACTTTTGTGTTGAAACTCATTAGGAAAATATTTGATTCAAGTGTGTGGGTTGGGGGAATCTTGAGTCACCTAAGGCCCTGCTCTTTAAAGTGTGGTTTTTCAACCAGTAACAACATCATCTGGGAACTTATTAGAAATTCAGAAATCCATCCTAGACTTAGTGAATCAGAAACAAGATTTTATCCAAATTCCCCTGGTGACTAGTATCACATTTAAATTGGAGAAGCACTCACTGATCTAAGACCAGATCTGAAATGGCCATGACTAGTTTTATCCCATATTTGCAAACATTTCCATGCAAGGTGCAAAACACACAAAATCAAGATTTATACATCATTTATAACTTTATTAAAGAGTTATACTTTATTTTAATGTTAATAAAAATGTACCCTGAATTTCTACTAAGTCAGTATAGTACATCCACAAATACTAAGACAGTATTTCAAGGGACATGCAGGATATTCTGGGAATTTAGAATTTATGACAGCCATCCATTTATGACTCAACACATTCATAAATTTCCACATTTATCTTTGAATTCAAGACAACTGACCAGCCATTAAATTTACCACTTGTAGGTTTCAATTTCAGAAGTAAACCCTGATCTAGCCTAGATATATTCCTCAGAATTTCCTTACAAATATCCCTTATCATTTTTTTCTTTTTTTCTTATTTCAGTGAAGGTTAATGTATCATTTCTACACCTACTCCTATGTTTTTGGTATAATTTTGTTTTTTAATCACCATGAACTCAAAGGGAACAAAGAAAATTTTGGTAATGTTCTTCCCAATCATCTTCTCTATAAGATCTGAGTTTAAATATATAGATTCCTATATGCACTTCCCCAGATCACTTTTTGCCCCGCCTAGACTACTGAATATGACTTTTCAGGGAAAGACCTTTCTTTCATTCCCCAACCTTCTATCCTCTTTCCATGTTTATCTTTTACTTTATCACTGGCCAGGAAAACAAATGTAATAATATTGCTCATCTCTTCTGGCCACACTTAAGCCAGCAGTCACTTATCCTTGGAGGAACAGGATGAGGTCATAGCATTAACACAATAAATTATCTTAATGAAGAACATTCAAACCAGCATGTAGTTCTGTCATTTCTGCTTTTCTTAGACAGCATCCTTCTCCATATGTTCTGAGTTTAGAGACAAAATGTGCTCTAAATAAATTTAGAATCTGTGGGAATGGATGTGTAGGAGTTCAAAGACCAGCCTCCTGGATAGGTTGTCAGAAACCAGGAAATATGAAAAGCTCCTTTTACACACCATAAGGGAAAACAAAGCAGAATCAAAAACTCCCATCTCTGGGAACTCCATATGTGGCATCACAGAGTATATCACTTCAGAAGTCCCTCTTCTTATCTTCTCTGAATCAAACAGTGAGCCCACAAGTTTTACATCTTATTTTACTTCTTCTCAAGAGATTAGATCTCTCATTTCCCATAAAACATAACTAGGGAAATAGTTGCACTTACCAAAGCACTCTTTCCATCACATTCCAACTCTTAATTGCTATTCCCAAAGACATAGACTTTTTTCAAATTAATGATTTTGCTATAAGTCTCTGTGAGGAAATAGGAAATTCCAAATAAAAAAAACATAAGAATGCTGCACATTTTTTTGTTGTGGTTCCTGGTCTATAACTTCCTATTGTTGTTGTTGCTATTGTTGCTCAGTTGCTAAGTCATGTCTGACTCTTTGAAAACCCACAGACTGCAGCACATCAGGCTTCCCTGTCCTTCACTATCTTCCAGACTTTGCTCAAATTCATGTCCATTGAGTTGATGATGCCATCTAACTATCTCATCCTCTGCCACCCTCTTCTTCTTTTGCCTTCAATATTTCCTAGCGTCAGGTTCTTTTCCAATGAGTCACCACTTTGCAGCAGTTGCTCAAAGTACTAGAACTTCAGCTTCAGCATTAGTCCTTCCAATGAATATTCAAGGTTGATTTCTTATAGGATTGACTGGTTTGATCTCCTTGCAGTCCAAGGGGCTCTCAAGAGTCTTCTCCAACACCACAGTTCAAAAGCATCAGTTCTTCAGCACTCAGCCTTCCTTATCATCCAACTCTCACATCTATACATGACTACTGGAAAAACCATAGCTTTGATTATATGGACCTTTGTCAGCAAAGTGGTATCTTTGCTTTTTAATGCATTCTCCTGGTTTATCATAGCTTTCCCACCAAAGAGCAAGCATCTTTCAATTCCATGGCTGCAGTTACCCTCCACGGTGATTTTGGAGCCCAAGAAAAGAAAATCTGTCACTACTTCCACTTTTTCCCCCTTCTATTTCCCATGCAGGATGGGACCAAATGCCATGATCTGAGTTGTTGAGTATAAATTTGGCTCAGAGGGTAAAGCATCTGCCTATAATGCAGGAGACCCAGGTTCGATCCCTGGGTCAGGAAGATCCCCTGGAGAAGGAAATGGCAACCCACTCCAGTATTCTTGCCTGGAAAATCCCATGGACTGAGGATCCTTGTAGGCTATGGCCCATGGGGTCACAAAGAATTGGACATGACTGAACGAATTCACTTTCTTTCACTTTCCTAAACAGAAAAGAAAGTCCTGCAGTATTTTACCCACCACTTTTATTCTCCTAACATAGATTCTTGCTAAATGTTCCATTTCCTTGGGTGTTTACTCCATATTACATATATTACACATCCATAGTACTCTCTACCCATTCTATGAATGCCATCAAAACAGGAAAATTATCTTTATATTATTTCCAATAAATAATCATTTGTGTTCTCTATAAACTAATTAGATTGAGTTTGTTAATCTCTGTCTTCACTGCTGTTTTTGTCTGCCTACCTATCATGTCAAAGATGCATGAAATATGCTAAACAAGGCAGTCATTACAATTGCACCGTAAGTTTTGAAGGATTTTTGTGGTAAATCCTCTTTGAATAAAGTTGAAAATATTAGGAAAATGCCAACAGATTAGAGTAAAAAATATAACCAATCTTTTTACATCATTAAGTCTTAAACAGTCAACAAAGCATATTTAGTATCCACCATACACAAGACATTGCATATGTAGTGCATGGATTTCAAAACAAATAAGACTGAGTTCTATGAAATATAATATGAAAAAAGAAATAAGGCATATATCAATTTTGATAGAAGATGTCATTTGATAAAAGTACTAATAGGGTGTGACAAAAAAAAGACAAATGGAGGCCAAGGGGAGAGATCACTTCTAGCCAGATGGATTAAAAATGTCCCCAAAAGACGCAGTGAAGTCTTGAAGGATGAGTAAAATTATAACAGAGAAAAAGAGAGAGAATATATTTTATGAGTGACAAGGCAATAAAACATTGGCTTGTTCAGGAAAAGAGAAGTTTTATAATTTGGTATATAGTGTTCATAGTATGTCTGGGTGATGATTACATTTCAAGTAAAGGGATCACCATGGGCTTGACTGTGTCCCTCTAAAATTCTGTGAAGTCCAAACCCCAATACCTGAGAGTGTGAGTATATATTTTTGGAGATAGGACCTTAAAACAGTAAGTTAAAACCAGCCCATTTAGGCTTGATTTTAAGATCTAACTCAACCTTGCTGTGCTGTGCTGTGCTTAGTCACTCAGTTGTGTCTGACACTTTTTGACCCCATGGACTGTAGCCTGCCAGGTTCCTCTGTACATGGAATCTTCCAGGCAAGAATACTGGAGTGGTTGCCACTTCCCACTCCAGGAGATCTTCCCTACCCGGGAACTGAACCCCCATCTCTCAGGTCTTAATAAGTAAATGAAATACAAGCAGACAGAAGAGACACTAGGGGTGCATGAGCACAGAGAAAAGGCTGAGTGAGGAAGTAAGAAGAAGGCACCATCCTCAAGCCAAGGAAGGGGCCTCAGGAGAAAACAAACTTGCTGACATCTTATCTTGGACTTCCAGCCTCTAAAACTGGAAGAAAATAAATTTCTGTTGTTTAAACCACACAATCTGGGGGAATTTTGTTATGGCAGCCCTAGAAGACTAATGTAGGAATGTATCAGAAAAATAAAAAATGATGCTTGTTTACCTTTGATTCACCTTTGAAAACCATCACATATGTATATACTTTCTTTTAAAGCATTTGCCATTACTGTATGTCTCAGCTGATTATTACCATGAAAACCCCCAACACTGGCTCCATGTCCTAACTGTAATTCACCACTCAATTTTCACCAAAAACAACACTCCAAATATTAAAACCATCTAAACCTAACATCATTCCAACCTCATCAGATCTCCCATAAAAAGAGAAAAATAAATATCATATAGTAACACATATAAAAGAATCTGTCTGCAGTGTGGGAGACATGGGTTTGATCCCTGGGTTGGGAAGACTACATGGAGAAGGGAATGGCTACCCACTCCAGTATTCTTGTCTGGACAAGAATTCCATGGACAGAGGAGCCTGACAAGCTACAGTCCATGGGTCGCAAAGAGTTGAACATGACGGAGCAACTTTCACTTTCATAGAATCTAGGAGGATACTGTAGATGTGAGAGTTGGATCATAAATAAGGCAGAACAAGAAGAACTGATGCTTCTGAACTGTGGTGTTGGAGAAGACTCTTGAGAGTCCCTTGGAGTGCAAGAAGATCAAATCAGTCAATACTAAAGGAAATCAACCCTGAATGTACATTGGAAGGACTGGTGCTGAAGCTGAAGTCCCAAGCCAACTCATTAGAAAAGATTTTGATGCTAGGAAAGAATTCAGGCAGAAGAAGGGGATGACAGAGGACGAGATGGTTAGATGGCAGCACCAACTTAATAGGACATGAGTTTGAGCAAGCTCCGGGAGTTGGTGATGGACAGGGAAGCCTGGTGTGCTGCAGTCCATGGGGTCACAAAGAGCAGACACAGCAACAAGAAAGATGGTACTGAAGAATTTGTCCACAGAGCAGCAATGGAGACACAGACATAGAGAACAGATTTATGGACAAGGGTGGGGAAGAAGAGGGAGAGTGGGAGATAAACGGAGAGAGTAGCATGGATGTATATACATTTAATGTTTGTAAATAGATGGCCAGTGGGCATTTGCTGTATGATTCAGGAAACTCAAACTGGTGCTCTGTAATAATCTAGAGGGGTGGGAATGGGCAGAAGGTGGGAGGGAGACTCCAGAGGGAGGGGATACATGTACACCTATGGTTGATTCATGTTGATGTATGATAGAAATCAGACCAATATTGTAAAACAATCATTAAAAAATCTTCTAGTTCAAGAAAAGCTCACAATTATTTATATATACATATACAAAAATAAGAATAGACAATATATTTATAGAATTATAACACAATGCTTAATCCTGGAAGGGAAGTATGAGGTCATAAGAATTCTTTATAATGTACTTGTTTGAAGGAGATTTATTAATAGCTTTGTTCTTGTTCTAGCTCCCCTACCTGCTATACCAGTTAACGTTTCTAAAGAATGATCTGTACATTCAGCATACCTGGGGATAAGTGAGCAGCAGGGTATTCATCTATTAAACTATTCTCCTGTTGGCTTGAATTTATGTGCCATCTATTAAAAGCACATCATGCTAAAATACAAAGAGTAGAGCATCCATGACTTATACAATGTAGTTTAGCCTTGGTTTCCAAAAACTCATCTGCTAATTTAATGTTCTTCTAACCTTCTAGTAGTTCTAATTTGCAAAAGCAATAACTGTATCAGAATTGCTATGCTGACAAGTATTCTTTATAAGAAATTTTTCTTTAATAGTGAGTGTATCCTTTCCCTATAAAAGACTCCAAGTCACTTACTAAAGCTAGACCTCCTGTTTCAGTCTCATCTCCCATAGTAGCTTGATATTCTACAAAGAGTGCATATTGTATAAATATGAAAAATATAAGCTATAGACAGAAAATATCAGAGATGTTCATTATACCATTATAAAAGCAAATGAAGAAGGGATAATTTAAAAAGGTCAAACATGGATCAATGATGAGAATGTGTCAGGGGGATGTTTCAAGCATACTTATAAATTGATGAGACTTAAACTCCTTATGATTCTAATAAAATAGCAAAGGAAATTTCAAGCTGTTGGATCGCAAGATGAGTGATGTTTTAAATTAAATATTGATTCTATCATATCATCTCTCATTCTTATATGTTATAGAATATAGGAAAGTTTAAACAGTAAATATTTTTTAATGTAGATATACAAGACTGAAGACAAAGAATACTTGGAGCACTGAATTGATAAAAGAACATTTTTATACTTCATATTATTCTATTTTATTTCTTTTTACTGTGCAATGATTTGGTGAAATCCATAAATTTTGCCTTTTATAGAGAAGAAACTGACAGATATATTTGGCTGCAGAAATGTTTCTGAACTAGTTCCAAAAGAGATATAGAAAAGAAAGATTTGGTGTATATATATATATTTATCCTTACAGGGGTTTCAGAAACCAAATTTCTTGGCCAAGTTAAGTTTTCAAGTTAGAATTTTAAAATATGCCTCATGATGCATGAATCTTCTTTTTACTAACAATATAGATATCTACTGTATTTAAGTAGAGAGTATTTACATTCTTACAGAAAAAAATAAAAAAGGTAAACACAAATTTTAAGCAATAAGTCTCATTAAATCATATTTTGGCAAATGCTGTTATCATCATCAACAAATGTTTTTCAAAGAGTCACTGTAAGTGAAGTTAAGTGTAAGTTTCTGGGTATATGAAGACATCAGAGTTAGTATTTTAGAATAAGACACATGAAGGAATTCCCTGTCAATCCAGAGGTTAGGACTCAGATTTCACTGCTGAGGGCGCAGGTTCTATCCTGGTCAGGGAACTAGGATCCCCCAAGCCTCACAGCACAGCCAAAACAGAAGAGGAAAAAAAATTGGATAAAATAAGACATATGTCCCCTATTTGCAGACAAGAGAATAATCAATTCTATCTAATTTGGGTACCAATGAATTTATTAAAGGCTGTTTAAAACCTCACAGTACTGCAGGAAGACTAATAGGAGAAATTTCAGAAATAATTTCCCAAACATCATTGCATAAACGGCCTGCTAAGAGAGAGAATGCTGCTGCAGAGCACAGAGGTACCCAGCTCCTGCCTCCACCCATACCAGCAAGAAACAAGTCCCACTAATGCCCCGTGAAGCTCAACTTCAATTCCGACTCTTGTATGCTTGTGTCTGTTTTGTGAGACCTTAAGTTATGCATCTTTCTTTTTATATTATTATCTTGGGAAGGGTAATTAACTGTGAGAATATGAGGAACAATCAAAATATGAAAAAAAAATGATTCAAAAAATTCTGAGTAGCCATAAATGGCAAGTGTCTACTTCTATACAACCAACTTCCATTTCATCAGCATTGCTAGATTTTCTAAATATTTTCACTATGGTTTTATATATACATACACATATATGTATGTATACACACATACCTATCTAAAATTCTATAATAATTATCCACTCCGGTTTTAAGAAAATATGGGGATTTTGAAAAAGTTTTGAAAACTGAGGTACTAGGGAATGGTAGTAGAAGCCCTCATTTAGGGAAGGTCATAATGTACTTTTTCTTTTTTTCCTTTATTTTATTTATTTATTTTTTTAGTTTTTTATTTTTTAAATCTTAAAATCTTTAATTCTTACGTGCATTCCCAAACATGAACCCCCCTCCCACCTCCCTCCCCATAACATCTCTCTGGGTCATCCCCATGCACCAGCCCCAGGCATGCTGTATCCTGCGTTAGACATAGACTGGCGATTCATTTCTTACATAATAGTATACATGTTAGAAGCCATTCTCCCAAATCATCCCACCCTCTCCCTCTCCCTCTGAGTCCAAAAGTCTGTTATACACATCTGTGTCTTTTTTCCTGTCTTGCATACAGGGTCGTCATTGCGATCTTCCTAAATTCCATATATATGTGTTAGTATACTGTATTGGTGTTTTTCTTTCTGGCTTACTTCACTCTGTATAATCAGCTCCAGTTTCATCCATCTCATCAGCAGCACTGTTTATAATAGCCAGGACATGGAAACAACATAATGTACTTTTTCTATCGTTAACTCTAGCTACAGTACATTTTACAACCTTCCTTTCACCAACCAGTGTTAATAGTGATTCCAAATATTTTAAGCTAAATAAGAAAATCATTTACTGAGTATTTTTTTTAAGTAATCACTTCTATAATTTCCAATCCAGTAATAAAATATCTATGTAAAAATGGCCAGTATTTGCTTTCTTACGAGGAAAGTGGCCATAATCTTTTCTTATACATTTAAAAATGCCTTTACCACCCACTTCTCTTGTCTGCTTGTAATGATATTTACTCTGAGTCAGCTGAGATACAAATATTCATTGATTTCAGTGGAGGAATCATTTGGAACATACTAGGAAACAAGATATGCTGGGAAATGAAAGACAAATTTCAACTCTCCTCCCTCTGAGTCATTCTGGATGTTGCTCTCTTAACAAAACTGGTAGAGAATTGTGGGAAAGTTTAAAAGATAACCACCTGCGGAAGCAGAGGATCGGCACACAGGAAACGCTCCCTAGCTGCTTCTCCCTTAACTTTCCTCCTACACAGTCCAATTCAGAAAACGTTTATTGCCAGCTTTTTCCTGTCAGTTGTTTGCTGGTGGTTGTGATGAGGAACCTCAGATCACTGCTCAAAAGCCATTTATGGAGGTAGAGTAAATATTTCCAAAACAGACGCTATTAGCCATGAGAGGATATATAAGCACAGAAGTCCACTTAATGAAGAAGGAAGCAATCTTCTGCCTTCACGGAGGACAGGGTGCCTCAGCAATGGCTTAAAGGTTGAGTAAGAGCTCAATAATTCAGAAACACATATTATATCAGGAAAATGTAATCTGCTAATGTATTGTCCCTTCAAGGTAATAAAATATAGAGAGCTTAGTAAAACAGCCTGTCAACTACTGTCAACTATATAAATGCAAATTTTCAGCTCCTTTCCAAACACATCACATAGACTGAGATAATAGTTGAGAAGCAGAAGCGTAATTCTCTTAAACTACCATCAATGGGGAAAAAAGTAGTTCTGGTTTTATCATTGATTAATAATGTGGTGGTGGTGTTTTAGTCCCTATGTCAGGTTCAACTCTTGTGGCCCCATGGACCATAGCCAGCCAGGCTCCTCTATCCACAGGGTTGCTCAGGCAAGAATACTGGAATGAGCTGCCATTTCCTTCTCCAGGGGATCTTCCTAGCCTAGGGATCTTCTAGACCCCAGTTGCCTGCATTGCAGGCAGTGCCCTGCATCACAGGTGGATTCTTTACCAATGAGCTACCAGAGAAGCCCATTTAATGTGCAAGAGAGTAAAATTCACATCGAAGAGATAACCACTCAGGGAAGAGTGACTTTCCTGCCTTTCCTAGTGGTAAGTGGATAATAAGTGGATATTAAAAGTATATATCTCTTTATGCATTTTTATGATAATATATTTTCTATATTTAATGTGATTGAAGTATGGGATTGAGTACAAGTCTGACTTGAAGGAGGCTCAGCCGTGAGGGTATAAAAAGGGAAAGGTAAGAATTATTTCAAGGGAACAGTAAAAAAAATATAGTACAGAAATCCAGAGACAGCAGGAAAAGTAAAACTCCCAGATTTTTTCATTAAGGGAATGAGAAATATAGATCATTTCTGGATGCAAAATCACAAGGTAAGCATACAGGGAAAAACACTTAGTTGCTAGAATAAGAGCAAAGTTGGGATTCCCTCGTGTCTCATTGGTAAATAATCTGCCTGCCAATGCAGGAGACATGGGTTTGAGCCCTGGGTCAGGAAGATCCCCTGGAAAAGGGAAGGGCTACCCACTCCAGTAGTTTTGCCTGGGAAACCCCATGGACCAGGGAACCTGGCGGACACAGTCCATGGGGCCACAAAAGAATCAGCATGACTGAGCAAATAACAAGTTCTTAGTGAGACTGTTTTTAAAACTAAAAGTTGTCTCATCACTCTGAAATTTCTACTGTTCTGTGGTCATCCTTCCTTTTACTGCCCAAACTGAATATTTCAGACCCTTATCACACATGAAGTCATGTAATCCTCAAAAATATATTTTTAGGATTTTCTTGAGTTGCTTTTTGTTACTCGCCATGTCCAGTCCCGCCATATGTAATCCAGGGGATCCTATACTGTACAGGCCGCAGGGCAGTACAGACAAAGACCAGGTGCTGGGCAACCCCGGGAATAAACGCACACAATGGCTCTGCATGTCCCATCTGGAACCTCCTCTGCCTGCTCCACTGTGATTCCCGGTGTGTGTTGCCAGGCAGCATCCCCGCACCTTTGGGTTTCTCTGGCCTACTCCCCTGCCAGAAGTGCACATTCTACCTCCCCTCGGTCCTCTGGGTTCCACTAACCATTGTTGCAATCTTTAAAAATCTTGAATTTCATAGTATCCAAAGAGATCCCCTCTCCCTCCCTCCCCCGCCACCCCACACACACTCACACACACAAATACACAAAACTTAAAGCTCCACATTGATAGCATGTCCAACCCCCAATGTTCCTGTTGTTAATTTTTTGTTTGCTTTCCAAATAAGATTATGAAAATAACATTACAAATAAGCAAACAAAAATTACAAATAAGCAAACTAAACACTTATGGCATTATCCATAATAATGTAATAAAGAATTCATGGTAGACATTGTTCCCAGGAAAGTACCTGGGCAACTCCAAAGCTACAAATTCAAGGGTTAGAATTATGTGCTATGAGTCTGTCATGATTCCATAAGGTGCCAACAGTGTTTATTTATCCAGAATTCTAAGCACACTGTCATGTCCAAGTTGACATGTCAGATGATGAAATTGAGTTTCTGGGAGAAACCCAGCAACCCTGGCTACTCTCACCTTACCTTGGAGAAAACTCCAACAATTGGAGAAACAAGGGCATGTGGATACCAGCAGCCCCACTTGTCTGGGTGGGCTTAACCATGAGTTTAGACTTCTGAAAAAATAAATGTTAGGCGAACTCTGCCAGCTTTTCTCCTTGAACTGAAGAAAACAGTCAAGGACATAGCCACAGTTGAGCTGGAGTGGCACAGTTGTGAGAGTGTCAATATTATGTTTCATCTCCAGCTTGTCTGTGGCTAAGCTCAGATTTGGAGGATGCCTGCCAAGTAGTCTGTGGTTCTAGATTCCAAACTCAATAGGAGTAGATATCCTTAATTGATGCTTGATAAGACTGCACTGGAGTAATTTACCAGTGTATAAAATACATAATGTACATTCATATGCTGTTCCTAAAATATTTACTGCCTCCATCAGATTTAACTAAAGAAATGCAAGTTGAAGGAATAAATGCCTACGAAAGAGGGAAGACTGAAACGATGGGTAAAGATGGTCCTGGGCTGCTTTCCAGTCGCAAACGGACACCCTTATCGGCCACTCTCGCTGTGAAGGGGTCTGCTTCCCCCTGCTGGAAGCAGCCAACAGCTGCACTTGCTCCAGAAATTGCTTTTCAATCACATCACCAAGGACAGTAACAGATAACATTTATTGAGTGCTTGCCCCATAAATCAATTTGGTATATGAAAGTGATAATAAAATGTCACTTCCTTCATGAGCATGACTAAATCTTGCTTATGACTCCTGCAGATGTGGCTTCAGTTCTCCCTGAGCTTTTCTTTGATCACAGTACATGTAATAACACACTCAAGCCAATGGAATAATATGATTGGATATTTAAAAAGAACTCTGTTGGCCTCTGGCCTATCTCAAATATGTGTCCACATGTTCACTTACTCTCAAAACTTGCAATCATATACAGAATCTCTACTTTATGAAAGGAGAAATCCTTACATTTTTTCCTTTAAATATCATATCATTTTTCTTCTTCCCATACCAATGCTTCAATAATTATTTTCTTCCATACAGAAAAGCCTTCAGGGTCCTATGGAGACCTCTTTCTTAACCAATCGTATAATTATTTCCTTATAATACCTCCTATAATAATTGAAACATTGTAGCCTGATTCCTTCCATATCTCTATGTATATGTTTTATGTATAATTATTCACACAGATTAGAAGCCAATAATAAAATTTTTTCCAAAACAAAATAATCTTATGAAGCCATCAAAATCAATTCATCGAATTTCACATATATATGATATACTATAATAGTATATGGGCCAGATCAGGTAAATGTCACAATTTGAAACACAAGTTAATAAACATTCAGTGACCATGAACAGTTACTAAAGCTTCCGAATAAGTAACATATCATAATTAAGGCTGGTAGTCATTTGGATGTCTTCCACTTGTCATCAGGAAGTGAGGTGTATCCTCAGGAAGATAATTAAAAGGAAATTGTAACACAATTTTCTAGGACAGTAATAAACACAGATAATGAATATCCAAGACAAATTGGTGCTTTGCAATTAATTTTGTTTTCCAAATAGAGACTATGTGTCACTGAAAGCGGGTTCATTTTGAAGAGTGAAATTTTTAAGATGGAACCGATCTCTGGTAATTTACAGCAGATGGGAAAAACATGACCTTCTCAGTTTTAAGATTTTCAAAGATTAATATCACATGGAGAACAGTTGATTAAAAACACAATGGTTTCAAATTTGAGAGGCCTGCCTGAGATAAATATGTGTGTGTTTGTACTCAGCTGTGTCCGACTCTGTGACCCTATGGACTGTAGCCCGCCAGACTCCTCTATCTATGGAATCTCCAGGCAAGAGTACTGTAGTGGGTTGTCATTTCCTTCTACAGAAATAAATATAGACAATCTTAATAAAGCTGTGCTCCAATTTACAGAAAAGTTATGAGAATAATGTTTTGTCTCACTTAACTATTCCTTGGTCAGAACAAACTGTTACTATTTTCTGTAAGTAACATTGCCTATTGGTGATCTTGAACTTGACTTCATTATTTTCACATGGGAACATATCAAATTTCATAGTCCTCCAGGATTCAAAACAGACAAGGATTGAGCCCTGGGAGATCGAAATTCAAAATTAAAAGACATCTAAAATTACTCTGACAGTCCCATCCAGGAGGCATGTGTTCTCCCTGTGAGACTTTCAGTTCTGCTATTATCTTAAGAAAGAACTATTACAACTCTAATCAAATCTTGACGTAAATAAGCATAGATCATTTACAGGCTTTATACTGGCATAACTTGGCTGTTAAAATTGGCCCATGTATGCTGATACGAATAATTCTTAGAGAATCTAGGGTTAAATTCTCTGAAGGAAGTTCTTTTTATTTATGATGGTGGTGGTAGTGGTTTAACAACAAATCATGTCCGATTCTTGCGACCCCATGGACTGTAGCTAGCCAGGCTCCTCTGCCTATGGGATTCTCCAGGCAAGAATACTGGAGTGGGTTGCCATTTCCTTCTCCAGTTTATAATGGTAGTATGTTATTGTTTTTCTTCTGAGACAGTGAACTCAAGGACTATGATCTCAATATCTGGGAAATATTTAGAAAATTTTTTTCATTTTTGACAAATCTTTTAAACTTTTAATAAACTGGATTATGGCAATTAAGGACGGTTTTAAAACAGCTAATAGGAAATGGAGGTTTAATATATGCACCATAGATAAATAAAGAAAAATGTATTTGGTATCTCTATTTCGAAAAATACATAACTCTTTTCTTCAACTATTTAAAGTAAAAATAGAAATGCTATGAGAGAGTACATTTCTCCACTAAGTCAGTATTATTTATTTTTAAACTCAGGCTTTATTTGACTATTCCATGAAGTTAAATGATGAAACCTCTTTATAAAAAGAAGTTATATATCTAGCACATTATGCACATTATTAATGGGAAAGGAATGTCTGTGTCCATAATTAAGTATCATTGTTAAAGAAAACCAGTAAGCAGAAGACTCCAATTAATACACAGTGTCTCATTTTCCAATTTGAAGTATTTTTCATAGGCTGAGATTAGCTATGACTGTAACCACATATGCCAGCTTGTTTGGTAAAGACGACCACAAATTGTGGCTGAATGAAAATTGTATAATTGTATTCTCCTTATATTTGAGAATTGATTGAATTTTGGCTAATATGATCTTTTGTGAAACAATCTCAAATATTTGCTGCTTCTATTGCTTACTCCTCACACTAAGTTAAGTGTGGGTTTCTTAAATATCCAGAAATCTTGACCCCTACTAAAATTTGACTACATTTCTTATCTGTGCATGTTGCATAAATAGAGTACAAGTCTAATTGTTTTAGAAAATTAAGAAATATTTCAAACATACAAAAAATTTAAACAATAAGTCTCCCTTATCATCAAGAGTTAATGTGTGCTTCTATTTTGTCATTCTTTGCTTTAGATCACTTTTATTTTTTTCCGTTAAAGAAAGTAAAATTTTACCAATGTGGTTAAAGTGAAAGTGAAGTCACTCAGTCGTGCCTGACTCTTTGCGACCCTACGGACTGTAGCCCAGACAAGAATACTGGAGTGGGTTGCCATTTCCTTCTCCAGGGGATGTTCCCAACCCAGGGATCGAACCCAGGTCTCCCACACTGTGGGGCAGACGCTTTACCATCTGACCCACCAGTGGTTAAAAGTCATACCTAATACACCCATTACTGTCACCCTCTCTGTAGAAAGACCCAATACCTTGAAGTTATGTGTGATCTACTGGTCTTTTTATAAACTTCCTGTTTATATGTACGTGTATATCTGTGGTTATAATAGCATGCAATATTAATCACATATTTTATATTATAACAATTCATATGAATAACACCTTACTATACATGTCACTTTTTTGCTTTCAATATTTCTATATTTCCAACTTGATATATGAAGGCCACATATTACAAGTTTCCTTATATTCTACTTAATGTAAGTGCCATACTTTCTTTATTTCCTAAAAATGATTTCACAACATGATCTTGTTGTAGCCTCTTACACATCCTTCAATCTTATCTGCTTTACTTTCTGCATATTGAGATAGTGTTAATTAATTTCTCTTTCTTGAAACACTTTTAATTTTCTGTATACCACTAGCTCCTGGGTTTCACCAGTCCCCGCTGCTTTTTGTCTTAGCACAAAGCTTCCTCCTGAACTTCAAACCTATAACTCGACGTCCCACCCAGCTATCCCACTGACAGTCCATGTTTATCTTGCTGAAGACTGGATGTTCCTTGTCCAGACTTGACCCTTGTCTTGTGTTACCTGTGCCGTGAACCTTGACTCTTCCATCATCCATACAACCATTCTATCACAAAATCTGTGTAATTACTTCCTATGTAAAACTTTCTATAAAAGTTTTATAAAATCACTTTTCCAGCCTTTAGTCATCAAACTTTATCACCTATTTTCCACAATGAATTCGAAATGATCTCTCCAGATATCAATATGCAATTGCCTTGCCTAACTTAAGTGTTTCCATGTGACTCTTTGAATCAAGTAATCAAATCTTAACATAACTCACCAGGCCTACTAGCATTTCAATTTCTTTACATATCTCATATTCATATTGACACAGTTCTTCTCCCTCCATCAAAATATTTAAAGAGGTAGAAATTTGAAAATCATAATTAATTATATTTCTCTTGATGTCTTAAATGTCTTTATTGAGGCCTTGGCATTCTATCACACATACAATTTAAAAAATCTTAAAATGAGATAACCAAGTTGGATCTCATAATCATTTAAAGTAATAATGAAAGAAGATACTGAGAAATTTAAGTATATATAGCTTTTATTTTTAAATTACAGAGTAAAAATCTTACTTAGAAACAAAATGGACAGGAAACACAGTAGTTTCTTAAAACTTGTAAAGCATCACATGATTAATGTCTTTATGTATAACTTGTATTTATAAAAATCCTGCTTTTTAAGTAGGTTCCTATTATATACCTAAGAGGAACAGTGATTTTATATCACTAGAGAAAGAATTAGTGAACTGGCAGATAAAACTAAGAAAAATATAGAGAAAAGAAGCCAAAAAAAAAAAGAGAAAGAATAAGTGAAAGAGCTAGTGAGACACTTGGAAGATAGGATTCCAAAGTACATTTTATTGATGTTCTAGAAGAAGAATAAAGAAAAGTATGTAGAAAATAATACTTAGAGAGTTTTTAAGAATTGAAAAAACCAAATGCTTAGCTTGCAAAAGAACAAGTCCTAGGCAGAAAAATAAAAACAAATCCATTCTATATGAATGTAGTTGAAATGCAAGATCAAAGATACAGGACAACCTTACAATCTATGTGCGGAGAAGAGAGAAATCACCAAAACAGAAACAGCAGCTTGACAACTGGCAAAGAATCTGCCTGCAATGCAGGTGATATGGGTTCAGTCCCTGGGTCCAGAAGATCCCCTGGAGAAGGAACTGGCAACCCATTCCAGTATTCTTGCCTGGAGAATTCCTTGGACAGAGGAGCCTGGCGGGTTACAGTCCATGGGGTTGCAAAGAGTCAGACACAACTGAGTGACAACATACACACACACACAGAAGATAGTGAAATAATACCTTCAAAGTGTATAGGAAAAATAATTCAGCAAAATAGTCTATATTCAGCTTAAATATGATTAAAGAATAATGGAAAGAAGGTAAATTTTAACAAAGTTTAAATGCACTAATCTCTATTAAAGGAACTATGACGTAAACTGAAGTGAAGTCGCTCAGTTGTGTACGACTCTTTACAACCCTGTGGACTGTAGCCTACCAGGCTCCTCTGTCCATGGGATTTTACAAGCAAGGGTACTGGAGTGGGTCGCCATTTCCTTCTCCAGGGGATCTTCCCAACCCAGGTCTCCCGCATTGTAGGCAGACGCTTTACTGTCTGAGCCACTATGAAGGTATATATTAATATTTCATCATGGATTAATTTCCTGAAGAAAACAGTGATAGTTAAGAAATGATGATGATAAAGAAACCAATAAAATTTGTGTACACCTAAATAAGCATTGACAGTAAAAGTAATAACAATAATTTAAAATTGTAATGATAATAATAATACTAATGATGATTTGGAGAAGGAAATGGCAACCCACTCCAGTGTTCTTGCCGATCCCAGGGACAGGGGAGCCTGGTGGGCTGCTGTCTCTGGGGTCACACAGAGTCGGACACGACTGAAGCGACTTAGCAGCAGTGATGATTTACCTAGCTAATTAAATATCAAGGTGAAAGAAAAATACTAAAAATGATAAGGAATATGAAATAATAATAAAATATAAAAGCATCACAAGAGAGGATTTTAAAACACTTGGGGAGGAATATAAAGACTGATAAATTTGACCTTATTTAAATTTAAAATTGCTCCAAACTCAACTCTTCTATAAACAAATATATATAAGATATTAAGCACAACAGATATAGTTTTGGCATCGTTTAAATGACATTGCTCAATAGATGTTAAGCAGCATGAAATTTTACTTAGGTGAATTTAAAATAAATCACAATTTTCTGAAATATGATTAGAACACTGCCTTGTTCATAGCAGATAGTCAGTAAATATTTTTTAAGTGAATGAATATTTCAGAATGCCTGAAACAATTCATTTAATAGCAAAAGTAATGAATAAAAAACATATCAAAATAGAGATAATATTATCATTTAATTTTTTGTTTTGTCATTAATCCTTTTACTAACATTAATTATAAATTATATTACTTTTTGAACTTACATTTTATACCAAATTTGTACATGCCATATTTTTTATTAAAAACTGAGATATCAGCCCTGGGTGTTCTTTGGAAGGAATGCTGCTAAAGCTGAAACTCCAGTACTTTGGCCACCTCATGCGAAGAGTTGACTCATTGGAAAAGACTCTGATGCTGGGAGGGACTGGGGGCAGGAGGAGAAGGGGACGACAGAGGATGAGATGGCTGGATGGCATCACCGACTTGATGGACGTGAGTTTGAGTGAACTCCGGAAGTTGATGATGGACAGGGAGGCCTGGCGTGCTGTGGTTCATGGGGTCGCAAAGAGTCGGACACGACTGAGACTGAACTGAACTGAACTGAGATATCTAAGGTTCACATTAAGGAACTCTACTAGCTATTTTCAATTCCAGTGATAATTTCCGGCACTGGTTAAAACCCAAAATATTAATAAAAGAGATTTTGGTGATATTAGATTAATGAATTATATTATGATTTTTAAAAGCAGTGGAATAAATCTGATGATACAATTGAAAATTTTTCAGGACACAAAACATACTAAAATGAAAAATGTGTGAATAAAATAAACAAAAATATTATTAATCACTGCTGCTCAGTTTTCTAATAATGCTAAGCTAGATTCCAAGTAATGAAACTTTACCTTTTTGGGAATCTAATAACTCTTACTGATCAGAAGCACAGAGTTTTAAATGAGCTCCATCATTTTTTATTGGCATGATGAATTATGAAATAACTTTATTATAATGAGTTATTCTACCTCATCAGCATTTCTATCTTGAAGATAAAATTAAATATCTGCTTCTCGTGTAGAGACATGGATTTATCAATCCTTTGCTTTTCAAATTAGTAGTTTTCTCTAAGTTAAATTTATTGCTATATTTTTCATTTACTTTCTTAATTTTCTTTATTTTTAAAGAGAAAATATGAATAAAACACTGTTAAAATGTTTATGAATTACTAAATCCTATAAAATAAAATAGGAATTGACTTGATAAGGATGCATTCTTTCTTGTTCCTGTTTTATGGGCTGGAAAATGTTAGATATCACTCCAGAAATCATGCATGCCTCACAAAATATTTTATTTTAAAACTGTATAGTTTAAAAACTTGAATGATTTTGAAAACTTTGTTTGAACTTAGTAACAATTTCTTTGCTGGAAAACAGTCTCTCCTAAAATAATGCTGAATTCATTAAATGTATAGCTGTTCCTAAATTGTATCAGGGCTTCCCAGGTGGGCTAGTGGTAAAGAACCTGCCTGCCAGTGCAGGAGGCACTGGAGATGGGCGTTGGAACCTGGCTCAGGAGGATCCCTTGTAGGAGGGCATGGCGATCCACTCCAGTATTCTTGCCTGGAGAATCCCATGGTCAGAGGAGATGGGCGGGTTAAAATCCATAGAGTCGCAAAGAGTCGGACACCACTGAAGTGACTTCAGTTCAGTTCACTCAGTCGTGTCCAACTCTTTGTGACCCCATGAATTTGCAGCACGCCAGGCTTCCCTTTCCATCATCAACTCCCGGAGTTCACTCAAACTCACATCCATCGAGTCGGTGATGCCATCCAGCCATCTCATCCTCTGTCGTCCCCTTCTCCTCCTGCCCCCAATCCCTTCCAGCATCAGAGTCTTTTCCAATGAGTCAGCTCTTTGCATGAGGTGGCCAAAGTACTGGAGTTTCAGCTTTAGCATCATTTCTTCCAAAGAACACCCAGGACTGATCTCCTTTAGAATGGACTGGTTGGATCTCCTTGCAGGACAAGGGACTCTCAAGAGTCTTCTCCAACACCACAGTTCAAAAGCATCAATTCTTCGGCGCTCGGCCTTCTTCACAGTCCAACTCTCACATCCATACATGACCACAGGAAAAACCATAGCCTTGACTAGATGGACCTTTGTTGGCAAAGTAATGTCTCTGCTTTTGAATATGCTATCTAGGTTGGTCATAACTTTTCTTCCAAGGAGTAAGCGTCTTTTAATTTCATGCTTGCAGTCACCATCTGCAGTGATTTTGGAGCCCCCAAAAATAAAGTCTGACACTGTTTACACTGTTTCCCCATCTATTTCCCATAAAGTGATGGGACCAGATGCCATGATCTTCATTTTCTGAATGTTGAGCTTTAAGCCAACTTTTTCGCTCTCCTTTTTCACTTTCATCAAGAGGCTTTTTAATTCCTCTTCACTTTCTTCCATAAGGGTGGTGTCATCTGCATATCTGAGGTTATTGATATTTCTCCCAGCAATCTTGATTCCAGCTTGTGCTTCTTTCAGCCCAGTGTTTCTCATGATGTACTCTGTATATAAGTTAAATTCAGTTCAGTTCAGTTGCTCAGTCATATCCAACTGACTTAGCACACAGGCAAATTGTATCAGAACTGCATTTCTGGCAAAACTAAGAAGTGTCTCTATAGATTTATTTTCACTTTTCAAAGAAAATGCAAACTTTCAGTCACTCACAAAGCAAATTATGTTAAAATGTACAACTATCAAAAAATATGGATGCAAATTCATCTGAACTGGCATTCAAATATTAGCAGCAGCGCTTGATTCCTTTTATTGCTTTGGTTATTGTTTTATTGGTCTAAAAAACTATTTATTAATATGTCAAAGCTTATGGAGTCTTGAAACATCAAATAACTTTAAATCTTTTTAAATAGGCAGAAAGTTATGACCAGCCTAGACAGCATATTAAAAAGCAGAGACATTACTTGGCCAACAAAGGTCCATCTAGTCAAGGCTGTGGTTTTTCCAGTGGTCATGTATGGATGTGAGAGTTGGACTATCAAGAAAGCTGAGTGCTGAAGAATAGATGCTTTTGAACTGTGGTGTTGGAGAAGACTCTTGAGAGTCCCTGGTCCTGCAAGGAGATCCAACCAGCCCATCCTAAAGGAGATAAGTCCTGGGTGTTCATTGGAAGGACTGATGTTGAAGCTGAAACTCCAATACTTTGGCCACCTGATGAAAAGAGTTGACTCATTGGAAAAGACCATGATGCTGGGAAAGATTGAGGGCAGGAAGAGAAGGAGACGACAGAGGATGAGATGGTTGGATGGCATCACCGACTCAATGGACATGGGTTTGGATGGACTCTGGGAGTTGGTGATGGACAAAGAGGCTTGGTGTGCTGCAGTTCATGGGGTCGCAAAGAGTTGGACACGACTGAGCGACTGAATTGAACTAAACTGAACTGAAATAGGCAGATTCTTTACTGTCTGAACCACTAGCAAGACCAAAATTAACCTTAACGGTCAAAATCAGTTTTAAGTGATGCTTATTTTTTCCTTAATTGTTAACTCAATAACCAGAAAGTTAATAAAGGAAAAATTACTTACTAAATGTGATTTCTCTGATCTCTTTTAGCAAACATTTACAAAGAAAATGTGGCTGAAACTTTCAGTGTATGAACTGATTAAGTCGGTGTCTTGGCTTCCTCTATTAAGGCTTAAGCTTCTTTCATAAAAACCATGTTTTATCTCATGAAAGATGAGTCAAATAAACTTTCTGAAGTTGATAGTATCAGAAACCTCACATAGAGAAGCCAAAACATTAAAGGAAATCAAAAAACATCAATTCAACAGTATTTATCTAAGACATATAAGAATATTTTACAATCATATATCACAGATTAAATCAGGATGATTTTGCCAATTATCTCTTAATTTCAAGTGTCTTTAAGCAGAAGAACCAATTTTTATTTGAAATCTCAATCTATAAAGTAGTTACAAGTTCTGGAGCCCAATTGTGTCAGCCCATTTCATCCTTCACCCCTCCCTAAAGAACTGCCAAATTCTATGGCTTTAAACTGCAGTTTGAAAACCATAGAATCCCATCATTTTATGAAGACATTAAAGGCACAGAATTAAATAATAGTAGGCTTAAGACTTGTACACCATCCTAAAACTTCATTCTCACTATTTCCAGTCATGAGACTGCCTCAGCTCAAGGAAGCAATACATACAATATAAATGGCTATAAGTATGGGCTTCAGAGGGGCTTCCCAATGGCTCAGCAGTAAAGAATCCACCTGCAATCCAGAAGCTGCAGGATGCACAGATTCGATCCCTGAGTCAGGAAGATCCTCTGGAGGAGGGCATGGAAACCCACTCCAGTGTTCTTGCCTGGAGAATTTCATGGACAGAGGAGCCTGGTGGGCTAAATCCGTAGGGTGGCAAAGAGTCTGACATGACTGAAGTGACTTAGCATGCATTCACATATGTGTTTCAGAATTGAACAAATCTTAGTTCTCGTTCTACCACTAATATTGTTAAAAGCAAGTTCTTAAACACTCTAAGTTTATCTTCTTCATTTTGATGAAAATTAAATGAGATGGCTTATATGAAGGACTCACCACAGTAATTCTGCATACCAAATACAATAAATATTATCTCTTACAACCATTAATTAAAAGTTTAACACATGGTACATAGGTGCTCATAATTTTTAAAGTTACATAAATCTTTAAACAAAAGGAAAGGAATAAGCCAGTGTATTATATAGACTAAATGAAAATAAAATGACTTCCTTACTCAAAAAAAAAAAAAAATTAAGTAATGGAAGGCTTCCTAAGTTGCGCAGTGGTAAGGGATCTGCCTGCCAGTGTAGGAGACGCAAGAGGAGCGAGTTCAATCCCTGGGTCGGTAAGATCTCTGGGAGTAGGAAATAGCAATCTACTCCAAAATTCTTTCCTGGAAAACTCCAGGGACAGAGGAACCTGGCGGGCTACAGTCCATGAAGTTCCAAAGAGTTGAACATATTTGAAGTGACTGAGCAAGCACCCACGCTAGGAGAAACACAGAGCAAAAGAAGAGAACTAGAATTTACAAGTATTTAAACAAATCAGGGCTCTTGATAATTTAAGGGCAAAATACACATCTTGGTCAGATCTAGGGCTCTCACCCTCTGGTATTCCTGTAAGTCTTATCCAGCTTCACCAAAGTTCATTTCTAATGTTCATTTTATGTGTTAAAGCCATCTTGCCTTATCTCTCCTTACAGTTACCAATGATCAAGACAGGAAGAAATGTCTACCTGATGTGGTTCTATTTCAGGGATGAGGCAGTTCTTTTTGCTGAAACTGTTCTTGACCCATTGCTCAAATGGTAATCCTGATCTAAGGATAGCATAAACAATGGTGTTGACAATTCTGCAAACAGGGGTGAGGGGGTGCTCATTTTGGTAAAAAGTGATCTTGGAAAGGAGACCAGGGAGGCCTGACCTCTCAAAGTCGTTTTCTCAGTTCCTTTATCCAGACCAGCTATAATAGACATATCCTGCTAGATATCAAAGCAATCCTCCGACATGAAGGAGCCTCAGATATCACAACTTTAAGAGATGACTGCTGCTGCTGCTATTGCTAAGTCACTTCAGTCGTGTCCGACTCTGTGCGACCCCATAGACGGCAGCCCACCAGGCTCCACCGTCCCTGGGATTCTCCAGGCAAGAACACTGGAGTGGGTTGCCATTTCCTTTCAGAGATGACTAAATCACTACAAAATTCACAAACACTGCTATTTTCCAGGGCGTAAAACAAACTCAGGAGAGCTGAAGAATAATGTTAGGTATCTGCTCCCTCACAAACCCTAACCCACTGTTCAGCTCATTTTCTCTCTAGTTAAACACCATAGTTAGCAAATTGATTTGGTTTTGTTTTACTTTTGGTTACAGATGTTTAATGTTCCACAGCCTTTTCCTACCAATGCACTTTGGAGGGGACCCTAGAGTTGAGTGATCCCAGCCAAAGCCCATTCAGGTAAATGAAGGGTCCTCATCACAGACCTGCCCCCTGCCCATCTCCCATATCTAAGAAGTGCCTGCCGCAATTGCTGTGATGGGATCTTCCTCACTCTTATAGAACCAAAAGCACTTGGCACCTTCTTAGTAAAGCACTTCCAGCATCAGGCTGCTCATATACGTACATATCCATGTATAAAAATGGACAGGTACAGACATAGGGAAATATAAGGAAGGAATAATTATGATGGAATGTTGCTAATGATTCCAAAAAGAATTGATCATTAACCTGAGTTTTGATAACTTAGCATGGTATCATCAAGTAAATGATGAAATTATCATGCAAATTATCATGCAAATAAAATAAAATAATTATTTCATTTTTTGGAAAGCAACAAAGGTTGTTAACTATTTCAGAAAATCATAACATAAACTGTAATGCCAGGGTATTTGAATCATTAATAACAAACAACAAAAACTTGTGCATGTTTCACTTCTGGTGTAAACATCTGACTACTTCTCTACATCTTCTACTGAAGTCTTGCTAAGACATTTAAATATTGAAATATTTATTACTTTATAACAAGTTAATAAAATTATTATAAATTAATCTTACTGATTAGATGGTTCTAAAGACATGATATTATATAATTTTGGTACATAAAATATTGGAATAAAATAATGGTATTTTATGAAATTATGTAGGTAGATTGTATTATCTATGAATTTTATTTCAGGATAGTAAAAGGGAGTGATATTTGCTCTTATAAAAGAATCTGATAAAGCTGAGAACTATTTTTCCAAAGCAAACTAGATACAATTACTGCTAAACAAACCTGATCGTAAAAATGATAAAGGTTTTGTAATAGTTTTCTCGGGTTGCTGTAAAAAAAGCACCACAAACTAGTACTTACACAAAAGAAATGTATTCTCACACTTCTGGAGGTTAGAAGTCCTATTTCTATTCCCCTAGAAAACCCAGACTAACACAGAAGGCTAGGCAGCAGAGAAGTCAGTCAATGTTATACCACAAGAACAGTGTGGTTAAGACACTACTTTAAGCATCCTGAGCCCTAGATGCATACTTCCTGACCTGCTGCTGACACCGTATCAGCCATCTTCATTCCTGGGTTGTGACTCTGCCATGGCCACAGTGAGTGATCCTCAGCCATCATGACATCTTGATTTTATTCACTCCAAATGCAAAGTATCAGTGGAAGCACCCACTTAACCAGTGCCAGCTGGTGGGAAGAGGAAATGCCCAACCCCTTTTGCTGTTAAAAGAGGAAAGTCAGGCTCAGCATCCCACCGAAGACTACACACAGGACATTCCCTTAAATTATCAGGGAAATCAAGTAGTCAGCAGAATAAATGCCAATGTCAACTACTATGACACTCAGAGCACCTGGTTAAGTTTTTTCATACTTGTTCTATATGCATATATATGGGGCTTCCCTGGTAGCACCAATGATAAAGAATCTACCTGCAATGCTGGAGACATAGGTTCAATCCCTGGGTCAGAAAGATCCCCTGGAAAAGGAATGGTAACCCATTCCATGCCACACACACTTACAGTTCAGCTCAGTTGCTCAGTCGTGTCCAACTATTAGCGACCCCATAAAACGCAACACACCAGTCCTCCCTGTCCAACATCAACTCCCGGAGTTCACTCAGACTCATGTCCATCCAGTCAATGATGCCATCCAGCCATCTCATCCTCTGTCAACCCCTTCTCCTCCTGCCCCCAATCCCTTCCAGCATCAGAGACTTTTCCAATGAGTCAAACCTTCGCATGAGGTGGCCAAAGTACTGGAGCTTCAGCTTTAGTATCATTCCTTCCAAAGAAATCCCAGGGCTGATCTCCTTCAGAATGGACTGGTTGGATCTCCTTGCAGTCCAAGGGACTCTCAAGAGGCTTCTCCAACACCACAGTTCAAAAGCATCAATTTTTCGGTGCTCTGCCTTCTTCACAGTCCAACTCTCACATCCATACATGCCCTCTGGAAAAATCATAGCCTTGACTAGACGGACCTTAGTCAGCAAAGTAATGTCTCTGCTTTTGAATATGCTATCTAGGTTGGTCATAACTTTTCTTCCAAGGAGTAAGCGTCTTTTAATTTCATGGCTGCAGTCACCATCTGCAGTGATTTTGGAGCCCCCAAAAATAAAGTCTGACACTGTCTCTACTGTTTCCTCATCTATTTCCCCTGAAATGATGGGACCGGATGCCATGATCTTCATTTTCTGAATGTTGAGTTTTAAGTCAACTTTTTCACTCTCCACTTTCACTTTCATCAAGAGGCTTTTTAATTCCTCTTCACTTTCTGCCATAAGGGTGGTGTCATCTGCATATCTGAGGTTACTGATATTTCTCCCGGCAATCTTGATTCCAGCTTGTGCTTCTTCCAGCCCAGCGTTTCTCATGATGTACGCTGCATATAAGTTAAATACGCAGGGTGACAATATACAGCCTTGACGTACTCCTTTTCCTATTTGGAACCAGTCTGTTGTTCCATATCCAGTTCTAACTGTTGCTTCCTGACCTGCATACAGATTTGTCAAGAGGCAGGTCAGGTGGTCTGGTATTCCCATGTCGCTCAGAATGTTCCACAGTTCATTGTGATCTACACAGTCGAAGGCTTTGTCATACTCAACAAAGCAGAAAGAGATGTTTTTCTGGAATGATCCAGCAGATGTTGCAATTTGATCTCTGGTTCCTCTGCCTTTTCTAAAACCAGCTTGAACATCAGGAAGTTCATGGTTCACATATTGCTGAAGCCTGGCTTGGAGAATTTTGAACATTACTTTACTAGCATGTGAGATGAGTGCAATTGTGTGGTAGTTTGTGCATTCTTGGGCATTGCCTGTCTTTGAGATTGGAACGAAAACTGACTTTTTCCAGTCCTGTGGCCACTGCTGAGTTTTCCAAATTTGCTGGCATATTGAGTGCAGCACTTTCACAGCATCATCTTTCAGGGTTTGAAATAGCTCCACTGGAATTCCATCACCTCCACTAGCTTTGTTCGTAGTGATGCTTTCTAAGACCCACATGACTTCACATTCCAGGATGTCTGGCTCTAGGTGAGTGATCACACCATCGTGATTATCTGGGTCATGAAGATCTTTTTTGTACAATTCTTCTGTGTATTCTTGCCACCTCTTCCTAATATCTTCTGCTTCTGTTAGGTCCAGACCATTTCTTTCCTTTATCGAGCCCATCTTTGCATGGAATGTTCCCTTGGTATCTCTAACTTTCCTGAAGAGATCTCTAGTCTTTCCCATTCTGTTCTTTTCCTCTATTTCTTTGCATTGATCGCTGAAGAAGGCTTTCTTATTTCTTCTTGCTATTCTTTGGAACTCTGCATTCAGATGCTTATATCTTTCCTTTTCTCCTTTGCTTTTCACCTCTCTTCTTTTCACAGCTATTTGTAAGGCCTCCTCAGACAGCCATTTTGCTTTTTTGCATTTCTTTTCCATAGGGATGGTCTGGATACCTGTCTCCTGTACAATGTCACGAACCTCATTCCCTAGTTCATCAGGCACTCTATCTATCAGATCTAGGCCCTTAAATCTATTTCTCACATCCACTGTATAATCATAAGGGATTTGATTTAGGTCATACCTGAATGGTCTAGCGGTTTTCCCTACTTTCTTCAATTTGAGTCTGAATTTGGTAATAAGGAGTTCACGATCTGAGCCACAGTCAGCTCCTGGTCTCGTTTTTGTTGACTGTATAGAGCTTCTCCAACTTTGGCTGCAAAGAATATAATCAATCTGATTTCAGTGTTGACCATCTGGTGATGTCCATGTGTAGAGTCTTCTCTTGTGTTGTTGGAAGAGGGTGTTTGCTATGACCAGTGGCTTTTCTTGGCAAAACTCTATTAGTCTTTGCCCTGCTTCATTCTGTGCTCCAAGGCCAAATGTGCCTGTTACTCCAGGTGTTTCTTGACTTCCTACTTTTGCATTCCAGTCCCCTAGAGTGAAAAGGACATCTTTTTTGGGTGTTAGTTCTAAAAGGTCTTGTAGGTCTTCATAGAACTGTTCAACTTCAGCTTCTTCAACATTACTGGTTGGGGCATAGACTTGGATTACCATGATATTGAATGGTTTGCCTTGGAAATGAACAGAGATCATTCTGTCATTTTTGAGACTGCATCCATGTACTGCATTTCGGACTCTTTTGTTGACCATGATGCCTACTCTATTTCTTCTGAGGGATTTCTGCCAGCAGTACCAGATATAATGGTCATTTGAGTTAAATTCACCCATTCCAGTCCATTTTAGTTTGCTGATTCCTAGAATGTCGACGTTCACTCTTGCCATCTCTTGTTTGACCACTTCCAATTTACCTTGATTCATGGACCTGACATTCCAGGTTCCTATGCAATATTGCTGTTTACAGCATCAGACCTTGCTTCTATCACCAGTCACATCCACAGCTTTGGCTCCATCCCTTCATTCTTTCTGGAGCTATTTCTCCACTGATCTCCAGTAGCATATTGGGCACCTACTGACCCGGGGAGTTCCTCTTTCAGTATCCTATGATTTTATCTTTTCATACTGTTCATGGGGTTCTTAAGGCAAGAATACTGAAGTGGTTTGCCATTCCCTTCTCCAGTGGACCACGTTCTGTCAGACCTCTCCACCATGACCCACCCGTCTTGGGTTGCCCCGCGGGCATGGCTTAGTTTCATTGAGTTAGACAAGGCTGTGGTCCTAGTGTGATTAGATTGACTAGTTTTCTGTGAGTATGGTTTCAGTGTGTCTGCCCTCTGATGCCCTCTTGCAACACCTACCATCTTACTTGGGTTTCTCTTTCCTTGGGCATGGGGTATCTCTTCACGGCTGCTCCAGCAAAGCACAGCTGCTGCTCCTTACCTTGGACGAGGGGTATCTTCTCACTGCCACCCTTCCTAACCTTCAACGTGGGATAGCTCCTCTAGGCCCTCCTGCTCCCACGCAGCCGCCGCTCCTTGGACGTCAGGTTGCTCCTCCCAGCCACTGCCCCTGGCCTTGGGCATGGGCTAAAACACAATTACAGTTAGTTCAGTCACTCAGTCGTGTCCGACTCTCTGTGACCGCATGAATTGCAGCACGCCAGGCCTCCCTGTTCATCACCATCTCCCGGAGTTCACTCAGACTCATGTCCATCGAGTCCGTGATGCCATCCAGCCATCTCATCCTTGGTCGTCCCTTTCTCCTACTGCCCCCAATCCCTCCCAGCATCAGAGTCTTTTCCAATGAGTCAACTCTTCGCATGAGGTGGCCAAAATACTGGAGTTTCAGCTTTAGCATCATTCCTTCCAAAGAAATCCCAGGGTTGATCTCCTTCAGAATGGACTGGTTGAATCTCCTTGCAGTCCAAGGGACTCTCAAGAGTCTTCTCCAACACCACAGTTCAAAAGCATCAATTCTTTGTGACTTAAAGCTCAACATTCAGAAAATGAAGATCATGGCATCTGGTCCCATCACTTCATGGGAAATAGACGGGGAAACAGTGGAAACAGTGTCAGACTTTGTTTTGGGGGGCTCCAAAATCACCGCAGGTGGTGACTGCAGCCATGAAATTAAAAGACGCTTACTCCTTGGAAGAAACGTTATGACCAACCTAGATAGCATATTCAAAAGCAGGGACATTTCTTTGCCGCAATTACAGTATGTTTCAAATATGTGTTTAAAATATCTAGGTCACCAAGAAGCATCTGAAAGAATTCTTACACCAGCTTTGCTAAAAATAACATTTTAAGAACTAAAACTTAGTCTACCTCTGCTTCCCTTGTCTATTTTGACTTATTATATTCTACCTGGAAGACCATATATATTCTAAGGAAGTCATCATGAGTTTTATTTCCTACTAATTGAACTATACTGTGACTCTAGCATAAGCCCTTTTTCCTATTCTTTTGGAAAAACTAACAATGAAAAATTTTTCCAATACTCAAGAGAAATCAGTAATGAACAAGTTTAAAAGAGAAAAGCAAGTAACCAACGTTCTAGCAAAAATAATCAGTGTCACCAGTGGATAATATTGAAAGCTGTTATTTATAGGAAGTTGAATATTACAACAAAATGGAAAGTGACTCTGGGAAAATTCCAAGATTTAAAATAGTTTCTTCAATAAATGTCATAATAAACAAGGCAGGAAAAGTCAGATATTTTTCATTCTCATACTCCTTTCAGATTGCTAAGAGAAAAGTGACCTTCTCTATTGCTAAATTCAGGAAGTTATCTATCTGTAATAATATCGATGCTTCAAAAATGTTAAGAACTAAAAACAGAATTTCGTGAAAAGTCAAGAAATACACCCTTCAAAATAATATGTTCTACCAATTAGCTTAAAATATTTTACATTGTTACAGTTTAATGCCTCCCAAGGTAAAAACAGAGGAGATATTTCCTTCTCTATGAAGAAATAATAATTGTGGAGCATTCTCTATGTGCCAGGAACCATGGGCAATGTCTGCATCTATGCTATTTCATGGAACCAGCATAAGCCTATGGTCCAAGTATGACAACTGATTATTTTCTCCTAATCTTGTGTCATATTCTCCATCTCTTTCCTCCCCCAAGAAATTTATGTGTTGAAGAAAGAGGAATATGCCCTTTGAAATTGCCCATAGTCTGATTTCATTGACTGCATCAAATTTGCCTCGATTTTTTTTCTTAGTTTTTATGAGACTACTTAAAAGGTAATGTAATCGTCTTTCACCTGAGACACATAATATCTAGTTTTCTCTCTTTGTGTGATGCTAGCAGCCGTTCAGACGTTTGATTCTCCTTGTGCCAGTTTTTAACATAATGGATTAGTTCACTGACATGGTCTAATTGTGTGCTATTAGTTAATATTTTAGTATAATTATAAACCCACAGATCTAAATATATTTGAAGTGATGCGATCTTTTGTGGTTATTATTCTTTTTGATGATCTAATTGTCTGATTTTTAGTCAGTGAGAGCCTTTTCACATGAGCGTTTTGAGCAGTCCGTTGCTATTTGGTGTGACATATTACCATCTCATCTTGCACGTATCCTGCCCAGCCCGAAAATCAGCACTTTCTCTAAAGGAACGCTGGTTCCCCTTATTGAGATACTGTACGTAGGCTCAACATGGCCACTTGATGGCATTGCTTTTTATGGATTGCAAAACAGCCAAAGCTTCTTTGATCAGGAATTTGACAAAGTGGAAAACGTTTGCTTGTCATCGACACTGTTGGATTATCAATCAAAGCTGTTTTCAAATGGTTTCCTTGTTAGTCTGTTAGACAGTACAAGACTAAGGAATGCAATCAAAAATCTTAGAAGCACTGTCACCAAGAAAGTGACCAACTCCCATAGTCTTTTTTTCCTTCATATTTTATATCAGCTTCTAAATGTATATACAAACAAGTATTTGAAAGCTTTGGAATAATTACACACCTTTTTCAAGTGCTATTACCTGCTGTATCTACATAGGCATTCTGCCTCCCACTCCAGTGCTTTTCGTCACAGGGCTGTGATGCCTACTGATAGCAAAAGAGATCTGCTTCAAATACACTCTACACTGGGTGAGAAGTCAGTCCTATAGCAGAAAATCTTTCTTCTTCTCAAGAAATAAAGCTTTTACATTGGAATTTCTCTTTTCAGATTTAACAAAAGGGACTACTTCACACTTGATGTGTCCACTACTTTGATAGCAACATTGCCACAAGGTGTATTCTATTGCTAACGTGGGATACATTTCTAAAATCTTTATGCAATTAAAATACTTCAGATCTTGTTTAAAAAAAAAAAAAAGACTTGGAATCTGAGGAGTGACTTCTACTGCTAAGTCACTTCAATCGTGTCTGACTCTGTGCGACCCCAGAGATGGCAGCCCACCAGGCTACCCTGTCCCTGGGATTCTCCAGGCAAGAACACTGGAGTGGGTTGCCATTTCCTTCTCCAACGCTTGAAAGTGAAAAGTGAAAGTGTCGCTCAGTCATGTCCGACTGTTCGTGACCCCATAGACTGCAGCCTACCAGGCTGCCCCGTCCATGGGATTTTCCAGGCAAGAGTACTGGAGTGGGGTGCCATTGCCTAAAGCAATTAGAAAATTATGTTTTTAAAAACTTTAACAAAAATAAAACAATGACCACAGCACACTAAATAAAGGAATCATCAACATATCCTAAAATAGCCAGTTCAATTCCTTTGAGGAATAGATGAGTTATAAATAAATAAGCAAATTAATAAAAGGTGTACTTTATAATAATGGAATTCTTATTTACTGAATACTTAAATTTTTCCATTTTTCATGAGATTTTTATAGTATTTCTTGCTTTGTTGCTGATGGTAGAAATATTAAGAAGTATGTTATTATTTGTGTGTATGACAGAAAGTCAAGAGAGTGAAGTTGGAAAAGAGAGATATGGAGAAATCTGCCCACATTCTCAATGCTTTCCTAATATAATGATTTGAGACTTTTTTACCTAACTCCAGCATTCAACCGTCATCTCTAGAGGTAAATAATAATTGGAGTGCTTCAAAGGGCAAAAGCTCTGAGCAATCTTCATGGAAGCCAGTCAGATAGACATTATTACATATAGACTTTCAAAATTGCATTTCCACTCACGTCACCCACAAGGACTCCATACTAACATGCTCCAAGCACTTGGGGACTTTGGCCTGACTGTCACTCTCTCCTACACGTTGTCCTGCTTCTCTCCTAATAGCTGTATGAGTGCAGTTCTAAGGATCATGTTCATATGTTTTTCAGCATCTTTAATTCTCTCAGGATTGTATCACTGGAAAATCCTGTAATTTTATTCATTCTTCAGCTTTGCTGGTTTTTTTAATTCCTGGTTCTATTTTTCTCTTTTTGACTGCAACTACTTTCACTTTTCACTTTCATGCATTGGAGAAGGAAATGGCAACCCACTCCAGTGTTCTTGCCTGGAGAATCCCAGAGATGGCAGAGCCTGGTGGGCTGCCATCTCTGGGGTCACACAGAGTTGGACACAACTGAAGCGACTTAGCAGCAGCAGCAGTGACTCATGCCTGTAAACTTGTTTGCTCTACAATAAATACTTTCATAGTTGAGTAAAAGATACACAGAAGGGAAATTAGAATATACTATAGTAAACCTGAAAAGTGAAGTCATTCAGTCGTGTCTGACTCTTTGTGATCCCATGGACTGTAGCCTGCCAGGCTCCTCTTCCATGAGATTTTCCAGGCAAGAATACTGCAGTGGTTGCCATTTGCTGCTGCTGCTGCTGCTATGGGATTTTCCAGGCAAGAGTACTGGAGTGGGTTGCCATTGCCTTCTCCCTTACTTCTCCAGTAAACGTGAAAAGCTGAGGGAAATTCACTGTTTATGAGAAGTATTATTGTAACTAAACACCAAGTTATTTTGATGGTTCAGAGTATATAGGACATTAAGATTCTTAATGAGAAGCCAGGAATTCTGACTCCTAGTTAAATGCTTTTTACTGCCACCATTCTGTCTATCTTAAGGTTCTAAAGGATTTAAATAGATGTCTTCTAAACTTGTCACTCTTAACGACATAAGATGTCTCTGAATGTTAAAGAAGAAAATGAGGGCAATAAGTTGGGAGAGATTAATGTAGTCAGTTTGCTACATTGTTGGGTTTTGTTAACTTTAATTGCATAACAATAAAATTTCTTAATGTTATTGTCACAAGTAATTTCTTCTTTTCCATAATAATGTATTGTCCTTTCTTTTGTCACATGAGGTTTTTGTTCCATGACCCACAAATTATTGTTATACATATGGAAGGTATTACTAGTTTTCTGAAATGCAAATAAAAAATGAAGATTATGAAGTCAAGATATACTTGCTTTCAGAAGTTTCATAACACTTCTTAAATATTTCTTCAAACTTTTCTCTAACTTAGTAGGAAAACAAATTCTCTTTGTCCTACTCTACTCTCAGGTCAGATTCTTTCTCTCACTTTCAAAGTGAAAGAAAGCATTAATTGCTCAGTCCTGTTGGACTCTTTGGGATCCCATGGACTGTAGCCCACCATGCTCCTCTGTCTACGGAATTCTCCAGGCAAGAATATTAGAGTGGAATGTCATTCCCTTCTCCAGGGGATGTTCCTGACCCAGGGATTGAACCCAGGTCTCCTGCATTGCAGACAGATTCTTTACCAACTGAGCCAGCAGGGAAGCCTCCCTCACTTTAATATCATGTAATTAGGCAGTATTATGATATATAGTGTTGTAGTTTTCTTTCTTGAGTCCAGCTAATATATGGTTCTCTTTGAGATTTTGTAGTTGTTTCAAAGGGGGTAGTTGTGATTATAATATAGTTTGAACCAGTATTCTAAAAAGAACTTTTTTGTTTTTTTTTTTAAACTTGGTGAATGCTTGTCCTCTACAGAGTCACTTATAAATGAGAATTTATTTAAAAACAAAAAGGAATAACTTAGCTTGAACTGTATTATCAATATTTTAGCAAAGAATTTATAAATTGAAGGTTGATTTGATGAGCTGGAATAAGTTTTGAATTATAGTTCATCAAAATTGATGAAATTGATTAATTGATTCTCAATTTAATTTCTACTTTACAACGCTTTGATTTACTGAGACATGTGAGTTCCACTTTTGGAGATGAAGAGTGAGGATAAGGATGTGGGCTTACATGGTTGATTTCATAAGTTCACCATAAATACTTCATAAGAACATTGCAATGTCCATTATTTGAGCGATAATAGTCCCTTTTAAATGCAAAGACTTAAATGAATGAGTTGATCTTATCTTGGATTGCTTTAGAGAGTTAAACTAGGATTTAGTTCTGCTCTAATCACAGAGGCTAAGGATGTAAATGGGCTTGAGGAGACAAAAGAAAATTCAGTGTGAGCGGATAGATCTAGATAGGGTTGGAGAAAATTAGCAAAACACCAAATGTTAGTGTGTTGAAATGCTGGTTGAGATTGAAGGTGGGTCAGTGAAAATGAAAAAAAGAAAAAAGTAGAAATGAGGGACAAATTCAGAAAGAGGTAGGAGGAAGATAATAAGGAAATATATAACTCAAGATCTTGAAAGCAATCAATGTGGCAATGAGTGGCCTAGACAGATTCTAACTGAGGCTGGAGAGAGTACTTGCTGTGGGATGAATCTGCATTTTTGGTTGAAAGAAGAATAAGCAGATAAAACAGCATTGCATCTTCATTACTTTCATAAGGTCTAACTGTTTGACTTCTGTTTTAACTGACTGTTCACACTGCTTCCTTGAAGATTTTTTTAGCCACAGTTTAACTCTCAACAGTACATAATTTCTAAACGCTTTTTAAAGGGACCATAATTGGGGGGGTGGTCCTAAGATGGTGGAGGAATAGGACGGGAAGACCACTTTCTCCCTCACAAATTCCTCAAAAGAACATTTCAACACTGAGCAAACTCCACAAAACAACTTCTGAATGCTGGCAGAGGACATCAGGCAACCAGAAAAGCAGACAATTGTCTTCGAAAACAGGTAGGAAAAAATATAAAAGACGAAAAGAGAGACAAAGGAGGTGGGGAGGGAGCTCCGTCCCAGGAAGGGAAGCCTGTCCTGGGAAGGGAATTTTAAGAAGAGAGGTTTCCAAACACCAGGAAACACTCTCCCTGCTGAGTCTGCGGCGAGCCTTGGAAACACAGAGGGTAACATAACAGGAAGGAAAAATAAATAAATAATTAAAACCAACAGATTACAAGCCCAACAGTAACTCCCCCAGCGGAAAGGCAGCACAGACGCCTGCATCCGCCACAAGCTAGTGGGGGCAGGGCAGGGACGCGCAGGAGGTGCGGGCTGCAGTGCTTTGTAAGAATCGGGCAGGAACACCCCACGCGTAACCAGAACGATCTAACTTGGGCTAGCAAACCAGACTGTGGGATAGCTACCACGCAAAAAGCTCGAACATAAGACACTGCCAGGACCGCGCACAGAACAAAGGACGGAACGGAAATAGCCAGCTGCAGACCATCCCCCGCCGGGGACAGGCAGCCAGAGCCGTAAGGGCTGGAAAGGGGCAATTGCAGCCCCGGAGAGACTCTACCTACCAAACTGCAAGCAGGTTTCTTTGCTAAGACTTCTGGGGGTGCTGGACAGTCACCATCTGCCTCACAAAGGGCGCCAGCGATACACCCAGAAAGCTGAGCAGCAGAGACAGAAAAGGTGGCAAGTCTCAGCGACCGCGCTTGCCAAACTCCTGAGCAACTCGGACCTGGGAAGGGCAAAAAACGCAGTCCCAACCGAATCTGAGCCTCTGAGGGCTACCTGAGCGCCAAACCTGAGCAGCTTAGACTGGGGAGGTGCACGCAGCCTAAAGCCGGCCCCAGACGGTTCCCAGCTGAGCATCGTAGAACCGGAGCGGTTTGTGCGCCACGAGAAGGGACAGGTCCAGCAGGGCTGAGACACTGAGTGCACATGACAGTGCTATTTGTTTGCAGCATCCCCCCTCCCCACAGCACGACTGAACTAGTGAGCCTAAAAAAAACAGCAAACAAAGAAGTTAAACAGAGGGAACCGCCTTGGAAGTGACCCCACACAGCCCACAACATCCGAGAAGGGCCAGAAATATCTTTACTATTTTTACAATCATTCCTCTTTTTTTTTCCCCTCTTTTTTTTTTCCTTTTTTTTCTTGCTTTTTTTTTTCCTAACTTTTTTTTTAATTGTTAAGTCTTCTATTTCTCCTCTAATTTTTATTTCTATAACCTACTATTACTTTTCAAAAAAAAGACTATTTTTTAAGGCAAACACCATATATAGTCTTTATGTGGTTGTTGTTGGAGTTTTTTAATAATTCTTGTGGCTTTTTTTTTTCCTTCTGCTTCTTTTCTTTAATATTGTATTTTTGAAGATCCAACCTCTACTCTAGATTATTAATCTTTGCTTTTTGCTTTTTGTTGTCAATTTCGTACATTTAAAAACCCAAACTTCACTACCCAATTTTAACTGAGAGCGAGATTACTGGCTTGACCACTCTCTCTTCCTTTGGACTCTCCTTTTTCTCCACCAGGTGGCCTCTGCCTCTTTCCTCCCCCATCTCTTCTCTATCCAACTCTGTGAATCTCTGTGTGTTCCAGACGGTGCAGAACACCTAAGGATCTGGTTACTGGCAGGATTTGTCTCCCTCCTTTTCATTCCTCTCTCTTATCCTCCTGGCACCTCTGTCTACTTCCTCCCTCTCCTCTTCCCTGTATAACTCCGTAAATACCTCTGAGCGGTCCAGACTACGGAGCGCACATAAGGAAGTGACTACTGGCTAGCTTGCTCTCTCCTCTTTTGCTCTCACCACATCTCATTCCAGTCACCTCTAACTCCTCCCTCCCTCTTCTCTTCTCCATGAACTCAGTGAACCTCTCTGGGTGTCCCTCAATGTGGAGAAACTTTTCATCTTTAACCTAGATGTTTTATCATTAGTGCTGTATAGATGGAGAAATCTAGAGGCTACTGTAAAAATAAAACTGAAAACCAGAATCAGGAGGCTTAAGTTAAAGCCTGAGAACATCAGAGAACTCCTGAATTCAGGGAACATTAATCAATAGGAGCTCATCAAACACCTCCATACCTAACTAAAACCAAGCTCCACCCAAGGGCCAACAAGTTCCAGAGCAAGACATACCATGCAAATTCTCCAGCAACACAGGAACACATCCCTGAGCTTCAATATACAGGCAGCTCAAAGCTACTCCAAAACCTTTGACGTCTCATAACCCATTACTGGTCACTCCACTGTACTCCAGAGAGAAGAAATCCAGCTCCAGCCACCAGAACTCCAACACAAGCCTCCCTAACAGGAAACCTTGACAAGCCACTGATACAACCCCACCCACAGTGAGGAAGCTCCATAATAAAGAGAACTCCACAAATTACCAGAATATTAAAAGGCAACCCCAAACGCAGCAATATAACCAAGATGAAGAGACAGAGGAATACTCAGCAGGTTAAGGAACAGGAGAAATGCCCACCAAGCCAAACCAAAGAGGAAGAGATAGGGAATCTACCTGAGAAAGAATTCCGAATATTGATAGTGAAAATGATCCAAAATCTTGAAATCAAAATGGAATCACAGATAAATAGCCTGGAGACAAGGATTGAGAAGATGCAAGAAAGGTTTAACAAGGACCTAGAAGAAATAAAAAAGTCAATATATAATGAATAATGCAATAGATGAGATCAGAAACACTCTGGAGGCAACAATTAGTAGAATAACGGAGGCAGAAGATAGGATTAGTGAAATTGAAGATAGAATGCTAGAAATAAATGAATCAGAGAGGACAAAAGAAAAATGAATTAAAAGAAATGAGGACAATCTCAGAGACCTCCAGGACAACATGTAACGCTCCAACATTCGAATTATAGGAGTCCCAGAAGAAAAAGACAAAAAGAAAGACCATGAGAAAATCCTTGAGGAGATAATAGTTGAAAACTTCCCTAAAATGGGGAAGGAAATAATCACCCAAGTCCAAGAAACACAGAGAGTTCCAAATAGGATAAACCCAAGGCAAAACACCCCAAGACACATATTAATCAAATTAGCAAAGATCAAACACAAAGAACAAATATTAAAAGCAGCAAGGGAAAGAAAACAAATAACACATAAGGGGATTCCCATAAGGATAACAGCTGATCTTTCAATAGAAACTCTTCAGGCCAGGAGGGAATGGCAAGACATACTTAAAGCGATGAAAGAAAATAACCTACAGCACAGATTACTGCACCCAGCAAGGATCTCATTCAAATATGAAGGAGAAATCAAAAGCTTTACAGACAAGCAAAAGCTGAGAGAATTCAGCACCACCAAACCAGCTCTCCAACAAATTCTAAAAGATATTCTCTAGACAGGAAACACAAAAAGGGTGTATAAACCCGAACCCAAAACAATAAAGTAAATGGTGATGGGATCATACTTATCAATAATTACCTTAAACATAAATTGGTTGAATGCCCCAACCAAAAGGCAAAGACTGGCTGAATGGATACAAAAACAAGACCCCTCTATATGCTGCTAACAAGAGACCCACCTTAAAACAAGGGACACATACAGACTGAAAGTGAAGGGCTGGAAAAAGATATACCAGGCAAATAGAGACCAAAAGAAAGCAGGAGTGGCAATACTCATATCAGATAAAATAGACTTTAAAACAAAGACTGTGAAAAGAGATAAAGAAGGCCACTACATAATGATCAAAGGATCAATCCAAAAAGAAGATATAACAGTTATAAATATATATGCACCCAATATAGGAGCACTGCAAAATGTAAGACAAATGCTAATAAGTATGAAAGGGGAAATTAACAATAACACAATAATAGTGGGAGACTTTAATACCCCACTCACACCTATGGACAGATCAACTAAACAGAAAATTAACGAAGAAACACAAACTTTAAATGATACATTAGACCAGTTAAACCTAATTGATATCTATAGGACATTTCACCCCAAAACAATGAATTTCACCTTTTTTTCAAGTGCTCATGGAACCTTCTCCAGGATATATCACATCCTGGGCCATAAATCTAACCTTGATAAATTTAAAAAAATTGAAATCATTCCAACCATCTTTTCTGACCATAATGCATTAAGATTAGATCTCAATTACAGAAGAAAATCTATTAAAAATTCCAACATAGGGAGGTTGAACAACACACTTCTGAATAACCAACAAATCACAGAAGAAATCAAAAAGGAAATCAAAATATACATAGAAATTAATGAAAATGAAAACACAACAACCCAAAACCTGTGGGACACTATAAAGCAGTGCTAAGAGGAAAGTTCATAGCACTACAGGCATACATCAAGAAACAAGAAAAAAGTCAAATAAATAACCTAACTCTACACCTAAAGCAACTAGAAAAGGAAGAAATGGAGAACCCCAGAGTTAGTAGAAGGAAAGAAACCTTAAAAATTAGGGCAGAAGTAAATGCAAAAGAAACAAAAGAGACCATAGCAAAAATCAACAAAGCCAAAAGCTGGTTCTTTGAAAGGATAAATAAAATTGACAAACCATTAGCCAGACTCATCAAGAAGCAAAGAGAGAAAAAGCAAATCAATAAAATTAGAAATGAAAATGGAGAGATCACAACAGACAACACAGAAATACAAAGGATCATAAGAGACTACCATCAGCAATTATATGCCAATAAAATGGACAATTAGGAAGCAATGGACAAATTCTTAGAAAAGTACAACTTTCCAAAACTGAACCAGGAAGAAATAGAAAATCTTAACAGACCCATCACAAGCACAGAAATTGAAACTGTAATCAGAAATCTTCCAGCAAACAAAAGCCCAGGTCCAGAAGGCTTCATGGCTAAATTCTACCAAAAATTTCGAGAAGAGCTAACACCTATCCTACTGAAACTCTTCCAGAAAATTGCAGAGGAAGGTAAACTTCCAAACTCATTCTATGAGGCCACCATCACCCTAATACCAAAACCTGACAAAGATGCCACAAAAAAAGAAAACTACGGGCCAATATCACTGATGAACATAGATGCAAAAATCCTCAACAAAATTCTAGCAATCAGAATCCAGCAACACATTAAAAAGATCATACACCATGACCAAGTGGGCTTTATCCCAGGGATGCAAGGATTCTTCAATATCCACAAATCAATCAATGTAATTCACCACGTTAACAAATTGAAAAATAAAAGCCATATGATTATCTCAATAGATGCAGAGAAGGCCTTTGACAAAATTCAACATCCATTTATGATAAAAACTCTCCAGAAAGCAGGAATAGAAGGAACATGCCTCAACATAATAAAAGCTATATATGACAAACCCACAGCAAACATTATCCTCAATGGTGAAAAATTGAAAGCATTTCCCCTAAAGTCAGGAACAAGACAAGGGTGCCCACTTTCACCACTACTATTCAACATAGTTCTGGAAGTTTTGGCCACAGCAATCAGAGCAGAAAAAGAAATAAAAGGAATCCAAATTGGAAAAGAAGAAGTAAAACTCTCACTGTTTTCAGATGACATGATCCTCTACATAGAAAAACTTAAAGACTCCACCAGAAAATTACTAGAGCTAATTAATGAATATAGTAAAATTGCAGGATATAAAATCAACACTCAGAAATCCCTTGCATTCCTATACACTAATAATGAGAAAGTAGAAAAAGAAATTAAGGAAACAATTCCATTCACCATTGCAATGAAAAGACTAAAATACTTAGGAATATATCTACCTAAAGAAACTAAAGACCTTTATATAGAAAACTATAAAACACTGATGCAAGAAATCAAAGAGGACACTAATAGATGGAGAAATATATCATGTTCATGGATCAGAAGAATCAATATAGTGAAAATGAGTATACTACCCAAAGCAATTTACAAATTCAATGCAATCCCTATCAAGTTACCAGCCATATTTTTCACAGAACTAGAACAAATAATTTCAAGATTTGTATGGAAATACCAAAAACCTCGAATAGCCAAAGCAATCTTGAGAAAGAAGAATGGAACTGGAGGAATCAACTTGCCTGACTTCAGGCTCTACTACAAACCCACAGTCATCAAGACAGTATGGTACTGGCACAAAGACAGACATATAGATCAATGGAACAAAATAGAAAGACCAGAGATAAATCCACATACCTATGGACACCTTATCTTTGACAAAGGAGGCAAGAATATACAATGGAGTAAAGACAATCTCTTTAACAAGTGGTTCTAGGAAAACTGGTCAACCACTTGTAAAAGAATGAAACTAGATCACTTTCTAACACCGCACACGAAAATAAACTCAAAATGGATTAAAGATCTAAATGTAAGACAAGAAACTATAAAACTCCTAGAGGAGAACATAGGCAAAACACTCTCAGACATAAATCACAGCAGGATCCTCTATGATCCACCTCCCAGAATTCTGGAAATAAAAGCAAAAATAAACAAATGGGATCTAATTAAAATTAAAAGCTTCTGCACAACAAAGGAAAATATAAGCAAGGTGAAAAGACAGCCTTCTGAATGGGAGAAAATAATAGCAAATGAAGCAACTGACAAACAACTAATCTCAAAAATATACAAGCAACTTCTGCAGCTCAATTCCAGAAAAATAAATGACCCAATCAAAAAATGGGCCAAAGAACAAAACAGACATTTCTCCAAAGAAGACATACGGATGGCTAACAAGCACATGAAAAGATGCTCAACATCACTTATTATTAGAGAAATGCAAATCAAAACCACAATGAGGTACCACTTCACACCAGTCAGAATGGCTGCGATCCAAAAATCTGCAAGTAATAAATGCTGGAGAGGGTGTGGAGACAAGGGAACCCTCCTACACTATTGGTGGGAATGCAAACTAGTACAGCCACTATGGAGAACAGTGTGGAGATTCCTTAAAAAATTGCAAATAGAACTGCCATATGACCCAGTAATCCCACTGCTGGGCATACGCACTGAGGAAACTAGAATTGAAAGAGACACGTGTACCCCAACGTTCATTGCAGCACTGTTTATAATAGCCAGGACATGGAAACAACCTAGATGTCCATCAGCAGATGAATGGATAAGAAAGCTGTGGTACCTATACACAATGGAGTATTACTCAGCCATTAAAAAGAATACATTTGAATCAGTTCTGATGAGATGGATGAAACTGGAGCCGATTATACAGAGTGAAGTAAGCCAGAAAGAAAAACACCAATACAGTATACTAACACATATATATGGAATTTAGAAAGATGGCAATGATGACCCTGTATGCAAGACAGCAAAAAAGACACAGATGTGTACAGTGGACTTTTGGACTCTGTGGGAGAGGGAGAGGGTGGGATGATTTGGGAGAATGGCATTGAAACATGTATACTATCATGTAAGAATCGAATCACCAGTCTATGTCCAATGCAGGATACAGGATGCTTGGGGCTGGTGCACGGGGATGACCCAGAGGGATGTTATGGGGAGGGAGGTGGGAGGGGGGTTCATGTTTGGGATCGCATGTACACCCGTGGTGAATTCATGTCAATGTATGGCAAAACCAATACAGTATTGTAAAGCAAAATAAAGTAAAAATAAAAATAAAAAAATAAAGAGACCATAATTGAAGAACATGTTCAAGGAGGGCTATTCTGTCTATACTATGATCTGCTCCACACCTACATCCCACATGTTTCAGCCAAGTTTTTGTGCCAACTTTTAAGATATCAAAATTGAATTTGTTCCTTTCAAGTCCAGTGAAAGTGAAATTGCTCAGTCATGTCTGACTCTTTGCAACCCCAGGGACTATAGCCTACCAGGTTCCACCGTCCATGGGATTTTCCAGGCAAGAATACTGGAGTAGGTTGCCATTTCCTTCTCCGGAAGATCTTCCCAACCCAGGGATTGAAGCCAGGTCACCCGCATTGTAGGCAAATGCTTTACCATCTGAGCCTCCAGGGAAGTCCTTTCAAGTCCAGGCTAAGATCCAAATTTCCCACTACATCCTCAACTTTCCAGTGTTGGGAAGAAAAGAGCAAAAGAGAATAATTTCATCTGCTCAGCCTCTGGCCCTGCTTCTTAAACTTTAGCACCCTCCATTTGTCTCAGGATGGAACTAGCTGCTTTCCACCTTTTTATTTGTTCATAGGTAGCATTTTGGAAAGAACATGCAATACTTTAAAAATATATGAAAATTAATTCTCCTGTATATTAAAAGGATACCACCCTTATGGCAGAAAACAAGAACTAAAGAGCCTCTCGATGAAAGTGAAAAAAGAGAGTTGAAAAGCTGCCTTAAAGTTCAACATTCAGAAAATTAAGATCATGGCATCCGGTCCCATCACTACATGGGAAATAGATGGGGAAACAATGGAAACAGTAATAGACTTTATTTTGGGGGGTTCCAAAAATCACTGCAGATGGTGACTGCAGCCATGAAATTGAAAGATGCTTGCTCCTTGGAAGAAAAGCTATGACCAACTTAGACAGCGTATTAAAAAGCAGAGATGTTACTTTCCCAACAAAGGTCCATCTCCTCAAAGCTTTGGTTTTTCCAGTAGTCACATATGGATGTGCAAGTTGGACTATAAAGAAAGCTGAGCACTGAAGAATTGATGCTTTTGAACTGTGGTGTTGGAGAAGACTCTGAGGAAAGACTGAAGATAGGAGTAGAAAGGGCTGACAGAAGTTGAGATGGTTGGATGGCATCACCAACTCAATGGACATGAGTTTGAGCAAGCTCCGGGAGTTGGTGATGGACAGGGAAGCCTGGTGTGCTGCAGTCTATGGGGCCGCAAAGAGTCGGACAGTGACTGAACTGACTGATTGATATTAAAAGATGAACCACCAAACCTATCATCCCATCTCCAAATACTTAATATTTTTCTATCAGTCAGTCAAGATTGTTGATTCTAGATTTAGTTTCATCTCTCACAAAATAGAATGTATCTTAAAATAGAAAGCATTCATTTTTGTTTTTTGCTCTCATAAGCCTTCAGCCTTTCATTTTAAAAATACACAATGCCATCACCTTAGTTCTGATGTGAGAGAAAAAAAATCTAACATTGCTATAACTGATGATAAACCTGCCAAGTATCACTTTTAGGTATTTTCATATTGAGTTTATTTCTGCCTGTCTCATGGGTATTTTTTCATTGCAACCTAAGTGTCATGAACATTTTTTTGTTAAAATATTTTTAAATATCTATATGACTGTAAATAGCAACCATGGTTTTTAGCCTTTGAAAATAAATTTTCTAAAAAATACAATTGTTTAGTTTAAAGTCATATTTTTCTCACTTATAAAGGCAAATCTCACCTATGTCTAATTTTTATGCAACCATTCTTAGTGCATATTGACAACTCTGAGTTTGAGAAATAGGTAATCTCACTTGAGCACTGTTTTCTATAAAAGCATAATGTCTTCAAACACATTTACCAAATTTTCCTGGCTATCACCTGTCATCTCTATGGGGATTCAGAAAAGTCTCAGGAAGGTAAGGATAATATTCTTTTTATTATTCTCTCATTCATTTATTCAATCACCTCTTTGCTTTTTTTAAATTAATTTATTTTAATTGGAGGCTAATTACTTTATAATAACGTGGTGGTTTTTTGCCATACATTGACATTCTAACATTGGTTTTTGTGGACTTCCAATAAGAACTTAATTTTGCTTTGAGGATCTTCTCTGTTTCAAAACCAGAAGTTATAGATTAAATATTTTGAAGTGTGTGTGTGCACATGCATGTGTGTTTTAGAACAAAGTATGTCACCATGAGTTTGAACAAACTCAGAGATAGTGAAGGAAGGGAAGCATGGCATGCTGCAGTCCATGGGGTCACAAGGAGTTGGACACAAGTGAGTGACAAACAACAATGTCATCATGGGAAAGAAAAAGACAGAAAGGCAAAGCCAGAGCATATTGAAGTAGATAAATGATCTCGAAGCAGGAGGAGACAGCTAGAGGTTCTCTTCTGAGTGGCCCTATCCACATATATTTTAAAAATATTGCAAGTACTCTCCAAAATGCTACCTATGGATAAATAAAAAGGTTGAAAAACAGCTCATTCCATCCTGAGATAAACTGAGGCGCTAGAGTTTAAGAAGCAGCATACAGTTCAAGGTGCTGGTCAGACATCCCTTCACTTAGTCCTCATAACAACTGTGTGAGGCCATTACTTTTTCTGCACATTTTTAGAAGAGAGAACAGTGCACACAGCTGATAATTAACTTGCCTATGTTCTCAGGTTTAGTAAGTATAGGGATGGACTGAACACAGCAGTGTGGTGCCAGGGCCCAGCCTCTGCTCCCCTACACCATGGAGCCTTCCATGTTAGGTATTTTATTGGTAAAAAGAAAACCCAAAAAGGAAATCACAGAATGTTTGAAATTAAATGACAATGAAAATAACAAAACTTGAAGTTTTACTTAAAACAAACTTGAACAGAACTAAAATTGTACTTAAAAATAAGTGGTATTCAGGGTATTAAAATACAAGAAATGTTTGAAATAAAAGAACATATAATAGAGTCTGATTATAAATCAATAATGGAATAAATTCCATTTTTGAGAGTAGAGAGGAGAAAATAATAAAAAATAAAAGTAGAAATTATTGAGTGAGGAGTTAAGATCAGAGAATCTCAACAACACTGTTGAAGAAAAACGTTTTTATTTATTTTAATTGGAGGCTAATTACTTTACAATATTGTGGCAGTTATTGCCTTATACTAACATGAAACAGCCGTGGGTGTACATGTGTCCCCACCATCCTGAACTCTCCTCCCACCCCCCTCTCCACCCCATCCCTCTGGATTGTCCCAGAGCACCAGCTTTGAGTGCCTTGTTTCATGCATCAAACTTGCACTGGTCATCTATTTCACAATGGCAAATGGTTTTTAAAGAAGCTGATAATAGAATTAACTAATCTCTAAAAACCAAACAAGATTTTTTTTAATTAATTAAAAAGACAAGAGACTCAACAGTAGGATAAAAAAGAGACAGTTAAAAAATAAATATTTTAATCTTTTGTGTAGTTAAAATTTTATATCAATAAACTCAAACAATTATTTCAATGGACAATTTTCTAAAAAAACAAATTGCTACCATTGACCCAAGGTAAAATTTTAAAAATAAAAAGAGCAACAAGAGAAATTTAATTGTTAGCTAAAAGCCATCCATCTCCAAAGTCATGACAGTTTACTTTCTTATTGTGAAAAGCTTTTAATGAGTAAAAACTCAGCATTTACATTGTGGAAGATCTTCTGGGGTGACCACACATTTAAGGCAGAAGAAGTGTGGAGACTGGAAAAACAGACCTCGCTCATGCCCTCACTTCCCTCCAGCTCTTTCAGTGCCATATTCTCTCAGTTCAGCTCAGTCACTCAGTCATGTCTGACTCTTTATGACACAATGGACTGCAGCATGCCAGGTCTCCCTGTTCATCACCAACTCCCAGAGCTTACTCAGACTCATATCCATTGAGTCAGTGATGCCATCCAACCATTACATCCTCTGTCGTCCCCTTCTCCTCCCACCTTCAACCTTTCCCAGGATCAGGGTCTTTTCTAATGAGTCAGTCTATGGGGTTGCACAGAGTCGGACACGACTGAAGCGACTTAGCAGCAGCAGCAGCAGCTGTTCTTCACATCATGTGGCCAAAGTATTGGAGTTTCAGCTTCAGCATCAGTCCTTCCAATGAATGTTCTCCACATAGTGTTAAATGTTGTTATTGAATTTCCCCATTCACTTATTAAAAGCTATCAAATAAATGCACCATCATGATAAGGACTTTTTCAAATTTTTCCTCATAAAAACATTTTAGACCAAAAGAGTAACAAAATCATTTTTGAAGGATTTTTAATATTATTATTTGAAAACATACATATATTTAACTTTCATTTACCTTGGCTTATTATTATAAGTCAAATTTATTTATTTATTTATTATACTTTCAAATTAGCATGGCTATTAATTATATTTTTATGAATATGTAATTAAATAAATGTCTCAATGTACATAATGAATTGGAAGAAATACATAAGTAGGGATAGGGATGAAAAAGGAGCAAAGACATTTCTTTGTTATTGTATAGCATTATTATAAGGAACAGAATTTGCCTAGTTGCAGTAGGGACAAGCAAGAAAAGAATGAATGGTAGAAATGTGCTGATACAACGGATAAAATTATACAATGGATTCTCTGTGGTAAGATATGAAAGAAGAAAGAGGAGAAATCGAAATATCCATTTGTAGAGGAAGGAGCAGAGTAGATGAAATAGTAAATTGATGTTCCTAGTTTAGACATGTTGAGCCTGAAATGACACCTAGACTTCTTTAACTATCCATTTGGTTGAATACAATGGATATAAGACATTAGAACTCAGAAGTATGAGCTAAATGTAGTCTCAACAGTTATCCTTATAAAGTTGACCATCTACTTAAATGTTATGTGTGAAAGAGCAAAGACAAAGAGCAGGGAGCTAATTTTGACCAGCAGAATAGACATTAGTCATATAGTATACCTAGACTATCCAGAATCATCGTTAAAACATGCACATACACACGTCCACTATTTCTCATTTCTCCTTACTGCATCAGGCAGCTGTTTAAAGTAGAAGAGACCAGGTCAACAGAACCAGGAGATATTTGTGATGAAGTATATTTAAGCCTCAAATATTCCAACTGTCTATCATGCTATTCCAGCTCAAAACAGGGTTCATGTGGCTTGAAGTATATTTCATGGATCAGTAAGATAGAATTCTTTAAAAGATTCTTTATAGGTGGTGGCTTCATTGGTACTGTCCTCTAAGTGAAAAAAAAAATTATTTGGAACTATTAGCCATTTAAAAGGAAAGGTAAAATATTACTATCCCAGAATCTTACCAATACAGCCACGGGCTATGACTTACTCTACATTTTTTATCTTTCTGCTTATGTCCTATAATATAGTTTTCTCCAAAATGAAAAAAAGTAATCTTAAAAACTATACTACCAGCTTCAATTGGTATACATTTATTCATTCCCTCAGGATTTTTGGAAAACTATAAAGAAATAAAGATTAAGTGTAAGAAGTAGTTCATTTTAATTTTATGCTTTATTAAGTATTTACATATTAATTTGAATTTCTCATAATACTCTGGCACAAGCATACAATTTGCATCTACATTTCACTTTAGAACAGAGCTATGGCAGTTGACCATAATAATGACTAATATGCCATAAAATAAGTCATAGACATAACCTTGCCAATCACTAGACACACACTATTCAAGTTACCCCAAGTTCAGTGTGCAATTTCATGGCTAATTTCCTTTCCTCATGCTTTTCCATTGTTTCCTGACAGTCTCTTTCAATGTTTTTAAAATTCATCTTTTAAATTTATGTCAGGAATATTCACTTTTTTGGTGCCCAATTCTATGAGTTTTGATACATGGATATACTTGTGTGATGAACATTGAACTAAAGATCTAGAACAGGCCTATCACTCCCAATTTTTTTTTCTCATGCTCTGGATTAATTTCCTAGGGATTTCAAATGACCATAAATTACAAAAAACTGCCATAAATTTGGTAGCTTAAAACAACAGAAATTTATTCTCCTACAGTCCTGGAGGCTAGAAGTCCAAAAGAAAGTGTCAATAAAACTGGTTCCTTCTGAAGAAATTGTTTCATGCTTCTCTCCTAGCTTCTGTTAGCAGTCCCTGGCACTCTAGCTTGTGGGTACATCACTATAATCTTTTCCTTTATCTTCACATGTGATTCTCCTGTGTATCTATGTATTGAAAGTTTCTCACTCACTCATAAAGACACCAGTCATTGGAGTTAGGACCTACTGTAACCCAGAATGATCAAATCTGAAATAGATTACATCTGCAAAGACTGTGCTTCCAAACAAGGTCCCTTTCATAGACATCAAGGGTAGAACTTGAACATATTTTGTTGGAGAACACAGTTCAACCAACAGTGGTCTTCTTTCTGGTCCCCCCAAATTCTTTTCTTTCTCACATGCAAAATGCATTCACCCACTCCTAACATTCCCCAAAATCTAACATTCTAGCATCAACTCTAAATCCAAAATCTCATCTAAATATGATAAACTCAGTAAGTCCAAGTCTCATCTTCTAACTCATCTACATCAAGTATAGATGAGACTCTGCACGTGGTCCACGCTGGGGCAAACTTCTCCTCTTTAACAATATGGATAGGCTGAGAATTTTCCAAATCATCAATTGCTGGTTCCTTTTAGTTTAACAGTTCCTTCCTTACTTTACCTCCATTTCTCTTTAATTCTACCATAAGCAGCAAGGAAAAGTTGGGCCATGCCTTCGACCCTTTGCTTAGGTATCTTATCTAAGTATCCAAATTCATCACTTTACAAATTCTAATTCTCAGTCAAAGTCAGAACACAATTTAGCTAAGTATTCTGTCACTTAATAACAAAAATCATCTTTTTTCCCTGTGTCTAATAACACATTTCTCATCTCCATCTGAGAAATTCACCAAAAGCACTTATAACATTAATATGTTTTAAGTAACCTACTATATGGTAAGTTGTTATAGCAGCCCTAGGAAATGAATTACTCACCCCTTTGAAATCCATTCTTCTCTCCAGCCCTTGCCAACCCAACCACAAATCTGATTTCTGTCACAATAGTTTTGTCTCTTTCCCAAATGTCACACATAGAAGCCTATAGTATGTAGCCTTTTGAGTATGGTTGCTTTCACTACACAAAAACCTGTACCCAAATATCCCTCAACTGGTGAATAGATAAACAATCTTTGATACATCTATGCATTTGAATACTAATAAGAAGGAATGAACTACTGATACACGTAACAACATGAATGAATGAATCTCAAACGCATGGTCCAATCTGTGGTTTCCTTTTTTTTTTTTTTTTTTTTTGACCACACCACAAGGCTTATGAGATCTTAGTTCCCTGACCAGGAATGATTGAACCTAAGCCCTCAGCTGGGAAAGATTGAAGGCAGGAGGAGAAGCGGATGACAGAGGATGAGATGATTAGATCGCATCACTGACTCTATGGCCGTGAGTTTGAGCAAGCTCTGGAGTTGGCGATGGACAAGGAAGCCTGGGGTGCTGCACTCTGTGGTATCGCAAAGAGTCAGACAAGACTGAGTGATTGAACTGAACTGAGCCTTCAGCAGTGAAAGCCCAGAGTCCTACCCACTGGACTGCCAGAGAATTCCCAATGTCCAATCTGTTTCCAGTGAATGATTTTACAAGAAATGCAATAGATAAACGTTCTAATTTGTACTGTTATATTTGATATCATTTCAGAATTTTTTGGTTTTCCCTTGTTTCAATAATTATTTTATGAGAAACTTCAAAATATTATTTTATTTTTTTTAATTTACCAACTCATTTCTACTATTCTGGATAAAAATAATAGAAATAAGAAATTAAGAAGTGTTCTCTTAGCTGAAATGAAAGATTATACTGCAATGAAAATCCTCCATCAAATATTATTTTCCTTTTTGAAATTATATTACTAACAGCTAAACTTACTATTCATTCAACTGTATGTCTATGTTTATAGTTCATATTATTTATCTGCTGTCATATTGCTTTCCAAAACATAGTGTCAACTATAGTAGCATTACCACTATAAATTATAATCATTAATTGCAAACTGGACTTGTATTGGTAATAGGTTTCTTTAAAGAAAAGATTTCATGTAAATTAGTGAGATTAAAATTGTAATTAAACTCATTATTTAATTACTAAAGAGAATGAATATTTCCTATCTGTTTCTTTACTTTTTCTTCTACAAATCTTTTTTAGTGCAGAGTACCATAAAAATTGGAAGTACATAAATAAACAAAACTGATTTGTTTTGTGTTTTCTTCTGTGTAAATTTCTTTTTACAACTTTGGGTCCCTCATTTATTAGAATCTTGCCTTTTTTCTTATAAATCTTATTTAGCTGTTTATTTGTTGGAGCCACTTAGCCATTATGTGTAAAAGGAATTACAACTTTTTCTAAGCTATTACAGTACTTCAGTTTTTAGTGTTATATATGAATGTATATGTTTATGTCTATCATTTTTTTCTTGCCATTTCTACTTTCTTCAAATAAACAAAGATATTCATCAACTGGTAAAATAAAATGTTCTGTTCGACTTTTTATACTTTTAGGATATCACATTTGTTCAACATATCTGGAATTTATTTCAGTATACACTGTAGGAGATGTAGTAAAATAGTTTATGATAAACATTTCCATAATTGTTAAATATTTGTTCATGATCCTTTAATGTCACCTTGTTTTGAAGAGCTTGCTTTATAATGTTTTAGGTTAGTTTCTGTAGAAATCAGTATTTCTTAATTTTTCTTTATTTGCTTATTCTATTTGGTTTTTTAATATAAATTTATTTATTTTCATTGGAGGTTAATTACTTTACAATATTGTATTGGTTTTGCCATACATCAACATGAATCCACCACAGGTATACATGTGTTTATTCTATTTGATCTTATTTGTTTTTATCATTACATAGTGTGGTATGAATCAGCACAAACAATTAAACCAGTGTCTTTGGAAATAATATATGTATTTAGCTTGGGCAACTGCTGATCTTTTTTCCTTAATTTTCGAACTTTCTTAGGCAAAGACAAAATAATTGTGTTGAGAATATCACTGCATATTTGTAGGTAGATAATGTGCTCTTGATGAAAGTGAAAGTGGAGAGTGAAGAAGTTGGCTTAACACTCAACATTCAGAAAACGAAGATCATGGCATCTGGTCCAATCACTTCATGGGAAATAGATGGGGAAACAGTGGAAACAGTGTCAGACTTTATTTTGGGGGGCTCCAAAATCACTGCAGATGGTGACTGTGGCCATGAAATTAAAAGATGCTTACTCCTTGGAAGAAAAGTTATGAGCAGCCTAGACAGCATATTGAAAAGCAGAGACATTACTTTGCCAACTAATGTCTGTCTAGTCAAGGCTATGGTTGGTTTTTCCAGTGGTCACGTATAGATGTGAGAGTTGGACTGTGAAGAAAGCTGAGTGCCAAAGAATTGATGCTTTTGAACTGTGGTGTTCGAGAAGACTCTTGAGAGTCCTTGGACTACAAAGAGATCCAACCAGTTCATTCTGAAGGAGATCAGCCCTGGGATTTCTTTGGAGACAATGATGCTGAAGCTGAAAGTCCAGTACTTTGGCCACCCCATGCGAAGAGTTGACTCATTGGAAAAGACTCTGATGCTGGGTGGGATTGGGGGCAGGAGAAGAAGGGGATGACAGAGGATGAGATGGCTGGATGGCATCACTGACTAGATTGGACATGAGTCTGAGTGAACTCCAGGAGTTGGTGTTGGACAGGGAGGCCTGGCGTGTTGCAATTCATGGGGTTGCAAAGAGTCGGACACGACTGAGCAACTGAACTGAGCTGAACTGAATATGCTTCCCTGGTGGCTCAGACAGGAAAAAAATCCACCTACAATGCAGGAGATCCTGATTCTATTCCTGGGTCAGGAAGAACCCCTGGAGAAGGGAATGGCTACCCACTCCAATATTCTTTCCTGGAAAATTTCTTGGACAGAGGAATCTGGCAGGCTACAGTCCATAGCATCACAAAGAATCAGACATGAGTGAATGACTTTCACTTTCAGTACATAGATAAATTAATCCTTAGTCACTTTGACAGAAACAAATTTAATAGCCTTAATTAACCAAGATGTTAATACATATAAGATTTTAGAAACTAACATTAAAATCAAGTAATCTAAACAAAGAAGAATGAACAGCTTCTCCCTCCCTGCCATTCACACTTAGGGATTTGAGCTTAAGGCCTGACTGCTCAAAGGTCTACATACAGACCTTTCTTTTTTTCCTTCTACTAGTCTTATTTAGGGGAACTCAAATTTCAGTGTGGTTTAGGATCATCAGAAGAGCTTGTTAAACGTGAATATCTGGCCCATCACAGACTTACCAAAATAGAATCTCAACAGATGGAGTCCTCTCATCTGTATTTTAACAAGTTTTCCCAAGCAGTTTAGGTGCATCCCAGGTCTGATTCTGATCTAGCTAATTATTTTAGGGCATTTCTGCAATTTTCCTGCCCTTTTCCTTTTCTCCTGTATTACTTATATGTTATGGCTTTGGAAGGAAGCTAGATTGTTGCATACATGACATCAGGTAATCTACGATTTTCAAAAAAATAAAATGCTGTCTTTGTTCCTAGAAGTATTAAACAATGAGAAAATATCCAGAGGTGCTCTTTACTATGGGTGCCACAAAAATGTAAGATGCCAAAATCCTCCTATATTGTTGAGTACTAATAAGAAAGGGCTCCAGTGGGCTATTCAAATACAGGTTGAAATGTACTTTTACAATGACTTTGGGACTTTGGGACTCTCTCCTATGAACGTACCTGCCCTCATGAAAACATTTCTCTGAAAAAGATTTGTTTATATTTTCTGCTTCCCCAGCATTTTGAGTCTACTTTTAAAGGATCACCGACCTTTTAAATATGTTTATTTAAATGTATTTATTTATATTATATATACACAGAGAGATATGGGTATAGATATGGATATACATGCATATATATATATATATATACACATATATATATGATTTAGGATTGTATGGTAATTCTTAAAAGACATATTCAAATTCTTACTTCACTTTATTTCTCAGCTCCTAGCACATTTTTCCTCCAAAACAGGGTGATCATCTTTGTCTTAATACTTTACCTCATTTGGATGGAATGGGACTAATTCTAGATTCTATGTGGTTATTTCTGTGAGGACAGAGCTCACTAGTTTTGATCATCAGGATCATCTATAGTAAGCAATCTTCTGTGATGGGCAATTGTATTATCGTGGTAAGTATAAAGTATAATTTGATGATATATGGATAATTTGAATATTTGTGGAAATAGGTTCAAGATGAGGCAATTCCCATGTAATAATTGTAACATTAAGCATATTTTTAATTTAGAGATTTTTATGGCTATAATACATGAAATTAATAAAGCCACAATGTATTAAAACATTGATACCTTGTTCTGAGTTTATTTCATGTATTCAGTTCAGTTCAGTCGCTCAGTCGTGTCTGACTCTTTGCAACCCCATGAACCACAGCACGCCAGGCCGCCCTGTCCATCACCAACTCCTGGAGTACACCCAAACCCATGTCCATTGAGTCGGTGATGCCATACCACCATCTCATCTTCTGTCATCCTCTTCTCTTCCTGCCCTCAATCTTTCCCAGCATCAGGGTCTTTTCAAATGAGTCATATATTTTGTATATTAACTCATTTAATATATTTCATATATTCACATATATTGCATATATTCATATATTTCATATATGCACATATATTTCATATATTATATATTTTCATATATTAACACTTATTTTTCACAATAACTTTATTAAGGATCATTATCATATCTATTTTACAGATAAAGAAAGGAAATTACCAAAATTCATGTAATGTGCCCTAAGTTACATAGCTGGTAAGAAGTAGTTTTTGTATTCAACATGTCTAAACAGAACTTATATGTTATGAATGTTGACATTAATTTTGAGAGTATTATGGAAATGCAAAATGGAACTATCTATATAGTGTGGCTCAGGAGAACCATAAATATTCCTCTTTGGAGAGTAATGTTTCTTTGGTGGGGGTGTTAATAGATTGATGAGTGTTGGGCTAGTGAGTGGCATGCTGAGGTTACTTGGCAGGGAAAGCCAAAAGAATAGAAAAGAAATAATTGGGATCTTTTACATGATGACATAAAAGAAATACTGGGTAATATTTTCACCCTCTCAATTTTTTTTCTCTTAGAAAGTTTCATTGAGGAAAAAGGAAAGGAAAGAAATGACTGAAGAACAAGTGAAAAGTCAGAAAAATAATAGAAAGTTAGATTCTTCCAAAGATAATGGGCTGAATAAAAAATTCCAGCAACAAGTGGCTTGAGACTTTTAAAAGTATGAAAATTAAATATGCCATTTTTCTGTTTTACATTTGATCTGTTATTTTGCCTCTCTATATAACTTTTAAGTTTTTAGTAAAGACTTGACCCTGATGCTTGGACAGATTGAAGGCAGGAGGTGAAGGGGACAACAGAGGATAAGATGGTTGGTATCACTGACTTGATGGACATGGGTTTGGACATGGGACATGGACTCGGGTGTTGGTGATGGACAAGGAGGCCTACTGTGCTACAGTCCATGGGGTTGCAAAGAGTTAGACATGACTGAGTGACTGAACTGGACTGATTATGCTTATAAATATTTGAATATTTTTAAAATGAGAAAATGGTAGTATGACAAAACAGAATGATACAGTATAAAGCAGATGTTATTTGTGTGGAGACAGGTGATAGAATGAGGTTAATAACTAATTATCTGAACCAGGACAAAGTCTTCAGGGCCGGCTTAGCCTCAAAAAAAGTGACCACTGATAAGTTACTACATATTTCTGTGCATTCATTTTCTTACCTGCACATAAATTACATAGCAAATTTTACCAGTTTGTTTTACAGAGTAGATTTAAATTTTTTAATTAATTACTTTGTTTTCTAGAACAGTTTTATAATCAGGAAAAATTTATCAGAAAGAACAGAATTTCAAAGTAACATATAGCATTCCCACCAGCAATAAATGAGAGCAATTGTTGCTCTAGATTCTTGTCAGCATTTGGTGGTGTTGGTGTTTGGGATTTTTGCCACTCTAACAGGAGGTTCCAGTAACACATTGTTGTTTTTCTTGATGAAAGTGAAAGGGGAGAGTGAAAAAGTTGGCTTAAAGCTCAACATTTAGAAAACAAAGATCATGGCATCTGGTCCCATCACTTCATGGGAAATAGATGGGGAAACAGTGGAAACAGTGTCAGACTTTATTTTTGGGGGCTCCAAGATTACTGCAGATGGTGAGTGCAGCCATGAAATTAAAAGACACTTACTCCTTGGGAGAAAAGTTATGACCAACCTAGACAGCATATTCAAAAGCAGAGACATTACTTTGCCAACTAAGGTCCGTCTAGTCAAGGCTATGGTTTTTCCAGTAGTCATGTATGGATGTGAAAGTTGGACTGTGAAGAAGGCTGAGTGCTGAAGAATTGATGCTTTTGAACTGTGGTGTCGGAAGAGACTCTTGAGAGTCCCTTGGACTGCAAGGAGATCCAACCAGTCCATTCTGAAGGAGATCAGCCCTGGGATTTCTTTGGAAGGAATGATGCTAAAGCTGAAGCTCCAGTACTTTGGCCACCTCATGCAAAGAGTTGACTCATTGGAAAAGACTCTGATGCTGGGAGGGATTGGGGGCAGGAGGAAAAGGGGACAACAGAGGATGAGATGGCTGGATGGCATCACCGACTTGATGGACGTGAGTTTGAGTGAACTCCGGGAGTTAGTGATGGACAGGGAGGCCTGGCGAGCTGCGATTCATGGGGTCACAAAGAGTCAGACACGACTGAGTGACGGAACTGAACTGACTGAATAACATATGATGTGGACTATCTTTTTATTTGCTTATCTTCCATCTATATATCTTCTCTAGCAAAGATTCAGATCCGTTGTCAATTTTAAATTGGGTTGCTTATTTTCTTATTGTTCAGTTTTAAGAGTTCTTTGTATATTCTTGTCCTTCATCAAATGTCTTGCAAGTATTTTCTCCCAGTCTGTGGCTTATCTTTTCATTCTCTGAGCAGTAACTTTTACAGATCAGATTTTAATTTTGATGAAGTACATCCTTCAGTTTTTTCTTTCACAGACTCTGCTTTAAGTATATCTAAAAACTCATTGCCAAACTCAAGACCACCTAGATTATTCCCTAAGTTATTGTCTGTAAGCTGTATAGTTTAGTGTTTTACACTTAAGTCTATGATCCATTTTGAGTTAGTTTTTGTGAAGTGTTTGTGTTTAGATTTATTTTTTATATAAGGACATCTACTTCTAACAGCATCCATTGAAACTATCCTTTCTCCATTGCATCACCTTTGCTTTTTTGTCAAAGATTAGTTGACTATCTTCTTGTATGTCTATATCTGGAAGCTTTGTTCTCCTCCATTAATCTATTTGTTTATTCTTTCAACAAGACCACGGTCTTAGTTGCAGTCGTTTATAGAAAATCATGATATCAAGTAGTGGTTTCAATCCTCTGATATTTTTCTTCAATACACTTTTGGCTAAAATTTATCTTTAGTATTTAATTTTGTGAAAATCAATAAAGGAAAACCTCATTTAAAATGAAATCAGGAAAACCCTGAAGGGAAAGCACTCTCTCTCTCTCTAACATACATACACACACACACACACACACACACACACACACACACACACACACACACATCATTCACTGCAGCTTATTTTACAATTCTGGGGAGGAAGAAGCTTACTATACTACCCTAGCGGGAGGAAGGAAGATTTTTCTCTTTACCCATCAACAGCCCAGCTAATTAGAAATTGCCAAAAGTGCCAAAGAGAAACTCTCATTTTCCTGCAATGGACTTTCCTTCAAAGTAGCCCTCCCAGCTCCTTCCTCATTCCTCTCCTGGATTTGCAGGTCAGTGGTCTGCCGTGTCCAACTAATTCCTCTGCCATTCCCAAATAAATACATTTGCTGGTAAAAAATAGCTTTAATAATAAGGTCAACTGTAAGACCTATTTCCTTACTTCCCTATTTCTAAGGCAGAATGTTTTACCACTGGGGAAAATCCAAGAATTTTATAAGGCTTCAGTTATCCAAAACACGAATCAGTCAGTGCCAATCACATCTTGGAAAATGTGAAAAGTCTGGGCAGATTTGGCCGGCCAGTTGCTGCTATGTTGTGGCTCTTGTTGCCGCAAGCTAAGTTGCTTCCGTCATGTCCAGCGCTTTGTGATCTTCTGGATTGTAGCCTGCCAGGCTCCAGTGTCCATGGGATACTCCAGGCAAGAATACTGGAGTGGGTTGCCGTGCCCTGCTTCAGGGGATCTTTCTGACCCAGAGATTGAGCCTGTGCCTCTTATGTCTCCTGCACTAGCAGGCAGGTTCTTTGCCACTAGCACTACCTGGGAAGCCTGTTGATTCAATTCCACAGTCTCTATTCTCTACTGTTGTGACATGCCTCCACACTAGTGTAATGTAGGAAAAGAAGAATTCTATCTTCTTGGGTTATTATGTTTAATATTATGTTTATTATTATGTTTAATAATTGCTGAGTCCTAATAATCTTGGCCTTGAGCCCCAAGTGACACAGATTATATTTTTATACACACAGGAATCTATGTAACACTTTCTACTAAACTTTCACTACAAAACACACACAGATTGAACCAGGATAAGCTCCCTAGATCAGGAATACACAAACTGTAAATAAGTTCTCTTTTAGGTCACCTAGACCCTTGTACTCAGTCCGTGTGCCTGGTGAATTTCCCCTCTCATGGAGCTGGGTGGATGGAGTTGTGTTGAATCAGTCAGGGGTACATCAAATTATCATAATTGTTCCTGTTTCAGTAAATTTCAGAGGAAAATGAATAAAGGCTTTAATTTTGCACCTCTGACCTCCTAGATGTCCTCACATCTGTAAATTTGTTTCTTTTTCTCTCCAACAAAAATTAAAACACAAAACAAGGAGAAACATAGAGAGAAGCAAACACTTGTCCTCTTATAGGTAAGTTTTCCCCATTATAATGAATACACACTTGCCAGAAACCAACAATTTTCACCTTGCTCCAAGCTTATCTAACAAACCTCTGTTCTATGAATGTCCTCAGTTTCTTACTAAAAGAAAAACATACTTTGAGCCTTTCACAGCAATTAATTTAATACTACTGCTAGAAAAATGAATACAAACTAAAGCTCAGAGCAGCTGAAACATCCCAAGGGAAAATTTACTATATATTTCAAAAGTAACCTGACTGAAGTATCACATTCTATTAGTATAACATTCTATAGCATTTGGAAATTTGGCAATTGATCACATAAATATTATACTGATGTGGTTTTATAATACACTAACATGGCTTTCAGAGAAGGCAATGGCAACCCACTCCAGTACTCTTGCCTGGAAAATCCCATGGACGGAGAAGCCTGATAGGCTGCAGTCCATGGGGTCACTAAGAGTCGGACATGACTGAATGACTTCACTTTCACTTTTCACTGTCATGCACTGGAGAAAGAAATGGCAACCCACTCTAGCGTTCTTGCCTGGAGAATCCCAGGGACAGGGGACCTGGTGCGCTGCCGTCTCTGGGGTCGCACAGAGTCAGACACGACTGAAGTGACTTAGCAGCAACATGGCTTTATAATATTTTGAAATAGTTTCCCTTCTATTTTCTTCCGGTTTGGGGGGGCAGTGGTGTTATTATTGTTTTTTGGGGGGATCACACTCAAGCAAGCAGCCCAAACCTTATTTCAGTGCCTTGGAAAATTTGTAGGAGAATATAATGTAGAAGTGATCTAAAGTGTTTGTTTTTACCTGCCCTAAACCCTAAGAAGAATTTAGGTGTAAAAAATAATAATAATAAATGAATGAAAGGGATCTCTGGGCAAAGATTGTGTTTCCTGGCAAAACGGGAAAGTAAGTGGGAAATTGCCCCAAAGATTAAAACAAAAACTTCAAGTGGTGAAGCCAAGACACGCCCCAATACTATCAGAGCAAGGGAAGCTGTGCTCTGATTGCCATCAACACCTCAAGGAAGATGAGGAGACAGATATCAAAGAGAAATGTTTGCATTGTGTATAGATGGGAACAAAGGTAGGAAACCTCACTGATCATCTCTGTTCTAAAAAATCAAAAGAAATATGTGAAGAGTCATGAGGACTGGAATCGGGCATTTTACCAACTTAAGTGAACCTGATACTAAGATACACTTGATGCAATTGCATGTGTTATACAGAGGAAATACAATTTTACAGAGAACAGAGTGTCAGGAGTAATTGAGGGGAAGTTTTCTCCTGGCTGAGGAGGGTATTAGAGTTAGAAAGTAAATTGATTTATGGAAAAGGAAGTAAATTTTATTGTTTACATAAGTCTGTTAATGGAGACTTTTACAACTTGTATCTTACAAAAATAATCAATGACATACAAAGTTGACAACATCTAAAGTTGCACATGGCAAATTTGCAACCACCTAAAAATTGAAGAAAAATCTAACCTTTTGGCATACATCTGTCAGACTGAGCCAGGAATCTTGGACTTGTTGGAATAATGAGCTTAAAGAAATTTTCCGATAACAGAAACATGAGCAATAAAATGTGATCAAGAGAGTTGATAGATTTCCAGTTTCCTTGAAACAATTACACAAAAATAATATATTTTATGAAAATAATTGCAGTTAAATTAAAATGGAAAAAATGGGGAGTAATTTAAATTGACCACACAGGAAATGAAGCAATTAAATTTGCTAAATATAGCCTATTTTAGAAAATACTTTCCAGATGAAAAAGTATTAATATTAAGCATAGTTCTGATATTAAAATGTTTATTTATTAACTCAATAAAAATATCATTAGGATCAAAGCTAAATTCGAGATGAGATCATCCAAAGATACTTCGTTCTGAATTGCCTATATAAACTCTTCAAATTATTGTTTTAAAAAGGAAGATACATCCCATGATGATTTTCTCTTTCTACTTTTGAAAACAAACTTATTATTGGTTGTTTTTAAACAACAAAAAATAGGACAGAAAAAATAGGAAAAGAGAAGGTGGAGAGGAACTCTGGAGCTTCAAATTATGTTATTCAAATAATAAATTTCCCCCCATTTTTTCCCTCTTCTCTACAGTCATTTTCATTGATTTCAAGTATTTATATGTCAATGTTTATAATATGCACTCTTGGTTGGCCTTTACTACATTTTTAATCAAGAATTGTCAATCCCACTTTGTTTCATAAATTGAGCTGCTGCCGCTGCTGTGTCGCTTCAATCGTGTTCGACTCTGTGCGACCCTGTAGACAGCAGCCCACCAGGCTCCCCCGTCCCTGGGATTCTCCAGGCAAGAATGCTGGAGTGGGTTGCCATTTCCTTCTCTAACACATGAAAGTGAAAAGTGAAAGTGAAGTCGCCCAGTCATTTCCAACTCTTAGCGACCCCATGACGGCAGCCTACCGGGCTCCTCCGTCCATGGGATTTTCCAGGCAAGAGTACTGGAGTGGGGTGCCACTGCCTTCTCTTGAGCTGCTAGTTTATTCTAAATAATCTTTAAGTGGAATTCTTGAGTTTTAAATAAAATTTCCTCTTAGGTGTCTTTCAATTTCTAGCATAATTTGAAAATTACTGATTAAACAAATTTGAGTCTGCACATCAAGGATAATTTAGTTGCCAACAAAAGATGTGAAGGCAACCAGAAATGGAGGTACTTTATACTTATATTTCATTTTGTTTCCCTGGAAACAAATAAGATTTTAATGGGAATCAGTATAATGTAATAATTAAGATCATAGACTCGGGAAACAGACTTTTTTTTTCCAAAATCTGGGCTCAGTAATAATTAGATGTGTAATTCTGGACAATCACTTAATATCTTTCAGACTCAGTTGCCTGACATATAAAATAAAGATACCAGTACTTACCTGGTATAGTATCTGTGAGAATTAAATGAGGTTAAATATGTTTTAAATGCTTAGGTTGGTTCCTGTTATAAATATGTATTATATTAGTTTTTTAATTATTATTATTTCCCTTCTTAGGGTGAACTATTGTGCTCTGGGGAAATCAGAAAAAGGGAAAACCGTGTGTTGCTGGGATTTGGGGTTTTCTTGTATCATATGTGATGCTGAATGTGACTGATACTGCTTTCTTCAAGTTTGGGTTGATTCCCAAAAGCCTGAAAGCAATATACAGAATCCCAAATATCCTAAAATCTAAGACATTACAGAGATTATGAAGCAAATTCTGCCAGCGCACCACTCATTTCTAAGTTACATTAAGTGAAAGAACTGCAAGTCTGGGTTAAAGAGTCTGATAGAGAATTTTCTTTGGGTAAAGTTGTTGGGATGGAATTTTGGTTTCTCTTCACCACAGGTAAAATGAAAGGAACCAGTCAATAACTGGAGTAAACAGTTGCCATGATAAATCTAAAGAAAAATAAAAAACTGACCAAAGTCTGGACACAAAGAAAAGGCTGCTCTGGGAATTCCTTACATGTTCATCAACATCAAAATATGTGATGCTGTGAGACTAGTCATGACCTCATCAAGAGACCCACTTTAAGTTATCTTAAAAAGCAGACGATCTATCATAACCACTTGGTAAAGCAAAGGGCCCCCAACAGTGGGTTGATTGGAGGAATCCCAGAGACTGGATTGGAGTAAAAGGTAGCCAAGCAAAGACAGCATGGCCCTCATCAAAGAAGTTATACCCACAGATTCCCAGTAGGCAAATCTCCAGGGAAACCCACAAAAATATCCTATAAGTGAAAGATTGGCATTGTCACACTTAACAGATGCCAGAGAAAGATTCAAATGGCACAACGAAGGTAAGATTTTCCTGGTCTTTGTCTTGCCTGTGTTTCTCTATCCCAGTTCTAGAATAACCAGATGCAATTTAAGGGCTGATTAAGAAGGAGTAAAAAATAAAGTAGGGTACTTCCCAGAGCAGAGAAGTTCCTACCTATAGAAGAGACAGTTTAAATTGAATGATATGTTCAGTTGGTTATTAGACTCTATACTTGCATACAGCATAACAAAGTAAATACACATGATTCAAATGTAGAAAGAAAAACTGAACCTCATTCAGATTAGCATCCATGCAAATTAAGGCCATAAAAGACTTTATTTTCACTTATTAAATTAGCAAGACAAAAAAATTTGACACTATGCTGGAAAGGATGTGTGAAAGAGATACCGCTACATATGAATGGTGGGTGGGTAACTGGAACAGGTATATGTATAAAGAAATTAATGTAGAAATATCTTCACTGCAACATGATCTGTAATATAAAGTATTGGAAATCACCTTAATGTCCAATTGGCTAAAGCCCTGGGTAAAGATATTTAATGTAACCTCATATAAGGGAACACTATGTCATCATTAAAAATATTAAAGAAAATCTACAGGGATAAATATGAAAAATAATTCAAGATACATCATTAAATGAAGTAAGGCAAGGTGCAGAACAGCATATATACTATTCAATCACTGGTGAAAAAATATATTTATGTCTATTTTATATATACTAATACATTTGTGTACAAATGCTCTTAATGTCTTTAGAAATTACAGAAAAGTAGTGATTATATCTGCTGAAAATTGAGTGTGAGGGACAGGGGAAAGAGAGAAGTTGTAATATTCAGTACATATACTTTAAAATTCTGTACCTTGATTATTTGCTACCTATTTATATAATAATATTACAAAAACTACCAAAGTAATACCAGATAATATCTGAATGGGAAAAAATTGGAAAATCCTTAAAATATTAAGTAAAGTATCAACTGCAATACAAATCAGATTTCTGCGGTATTCTTAACAACTCACCAAATAAAAATAACATTAAAGACAATATTTTTTATTTGAAAGAGTACACCCACAATAAAGCATATTTGGAGACATCTGGGATTGCCAACCTATACCCTTAGACATCTAGAATTAAACAAATAATAATTACAGTTCTTATATATTTTGTCCAAAAGAAAGATGACATAACAACAACAACAAATAAAAATGGTGACATTCTTTCATTTGATGCTATTTATAAATATTTTTATGTTATTGACAGCCTAATAGACCAACTCATTATAATGATCCCAGAGTTAATAAAGAACAAGTTCACCCACTTCGCTATGGGAGAAACACTTCATTGTAGGAGGGAAACCACTGCTTTTACATATTCAAATCTCATGATGATCTGATCTAGAGCTGGTCATGAACCACTTCAGGAATCACCAAGCTGAGAGCTTTAAATGAAGCAGAGATATAGACACAGTACATGGTGGAAAAGAAAGGTCAATAAATAAAGCTGAAAAAAACAGGGAAAGGGAGAGAAGGGCAAATTAGGAATATGGAATTAAGAAATACAAACTACTGTGTATAAAATAAAGGATATACTGTATAGTGCAGAGAATTAAAGCTATTATATTGTAATTTTAATGGGCATAATCTATTAAAAAATTGAATTACAATGTTGTACACCTGAGACTAATATTTTTTTTTTAAATAGGTAAAAATACATTAAGTCAATTCTGAATACCACATAACGGGCTTTACTAATAGTTGATATAAAAATCCTCCACATCTTCAAATTTGAAATTATCTGTGTATTTTGATATAATTTATAAATTGTCCAAGAATTTTTTTTAGGTATAATAGGAAGCAGTCAGAAGTGGAATTAATGAAGGTGAAAGAGGAAAGTGAAAAAGCTGGCTTAAAACTCAACATTCAAAAAACTAAGACCATGACATACAGTCCTATCACTTTATGGTACACAGATTGGGGGAAAGTGGAAACAGTGGCAGATTTTATTTTCTTGGGTTCCAAAATCATTGAAGACAGTGACAGTAGCCATGAAATTAAAAGACATTTTCTCCTCAGAAGAAAAGCTATGACAAACATAGATAGTGTATTAAAAAGCAGAGACATCACTTTGCCACAAAGATTCATATAGTCAAAGCTATGGTTTTTCCAGTAGTCATGTATGGATGTGAGAGTTGGACCATAAGAAGCCTGAGTGCTGAAGAACTGATGCTTGTGAACTGTAGTGTAGGATAAGACTCTTGAGAGTCTCTTAGACTGCAAGGAGATCCAACCAGTCAATCCTAAAGGAAGCAATCTTGAATATTCATTGGAAGGACCAGAGTTCCTTCCAATGCTGGATGTTGAACTTGAAGCTCCAACATGGTGAAGCTGAAGCTCTGACCATGCTGAAGTTGAAGCTCCAATACTTTGGCCACCTGATGTGAAGAGCCGGCTCATTGGAAAAGACCCTGATGCTAGAAAAGACTGAGGGCAGGAGGAGAAGGGGGCAACACAGGATTAGATGTTTGGATGGCATCACTAACTCAATGGACATGAGTTTGAGCAAGTTTCCGTTGAGGGAAGCCTGGCATGTTGTAGTCCATAAGGTCGCAAAAATCGGATGCAACTGAAAAACAGGCTATTTCTTACTATTCAGGAATCGCTTAAATATTCTTTGTAGAATCTGGATTTTTTTTTTAAACCATCATTTCAAAAACTCCCACCTCTTATAAAATTTGATGAGAATGGGTTTGTCTCAATACATTTTCTTCCACAATGAAGCTTATACTATTGAGAAGCTTGACACAGACTCCTTTGAAAAAATGTTTCTTATGTATTAAAAACAACTTTAATACTAACTGAAGAAAATTGGAAGTAGTTATCTACAGGCAAACGGTGGGAAGCAAGATGAAAATCCTCTTATCACCAAGAAATACCATAAACAAATATAAAATTATCAACAATGTTCCGGCTTGTTCACTTCATAACAACACCTTGCACTGAGGCGTCTCCCTGACTGTTTCTCACAGATGGGCAGTAGGGACTCTGCTCTAGAAAAGACATGCCTTTCACTTCTACCCACCTGGAGGACTTCTCTCAAGCACCACAGGGTTGAAAACTACCATGCTCAGGAGCATGAGACATTTTATCTTTGCTGAAACTAAATTCTCTCTTTTTGCTTCACAGATTGTTGTTGATGTTTTATTTTTAACCACTTTGATGTCAGGGAAGGTTGGCAAATTTAGTATCACTTTCCAATGACTAAAGAACATAAAATCACTTTCTTACTGATATATTTTAAAGACTCTGTTTAGATTCAAATAATTGGAACAGGTCACGTTGGTATTTTAAAATAACTTGTCACACAAAATAGTAGATTTTTCAACCTGTCTAGTGTGGAGATTTGAACAAGCCAGCTTAATTATTATGAAAGCTAATACTAAGCTACATTACAGTTAAAATAGACTACTCGATTTCAAAATTTATATAACTAAGGGCCAAGAATGGCCAAGACAATCTTGAATAATAAAATTGAGGGCTTATCCTATCGTGGCTCAGTAGTAAAAAATCTGCCTGCAATGCAGGAGACCTGGGTTCGAACCCTGGGTTGGGAAGATCCCCTGGAGAAGGGAATGGATACCTACTCCAGTATTTTTGCCTGGAAAATTTCATGGATGGAGGAGCCTGGCAGGCAACAGTTCATGGGGTTGCAAAGAGTTGGACATGACTATTTCAACTAACACTTTATCCTAGCAGATGTCAAAGGTTTTATATAAGATGTAATTACAACAAGTATAAAAAAATAGAAAACTGAAACAAAATTGAGAGTCCAGAATGATTCACAGAGATATGTTTACCTAATTAATGACAAATGTGCAACTACACACAAGTGAGAAAAAGAGGGCTTAAGAATAAATTCTTTTTGTACTAATGGATATCCATATGGAGGAAAATGAATGTTGATGCCTAAATGACACAGAAAGCAACTGTACATAGATTGTACACGTAAATGTAAAAGTAAATGACAAAGCTTCAGAAAAATCAAAGGACATATTCTTAGCTTTAGGTTGGGCAGAGATTTCTAAACAGATCCCAAAAGGTACTAATCACAAAGACAAGTGATTAACTGAACTTTACTAAAATGAGAAACTCACTCATCAAAAGACATCATTAAAATAGTGAAAAATCAACAGAGAGTTAAATATTTTCATATGTTCAGTGAAAGATTTATATTCACAATATATAAAGAATTTCTACAAAGTAATAAGAGATGAAGAATGAAAACACAAAATGGAATAAGCGCTTTCAAAAAGAAGATATCCACACAAATATGGTCAATTTATTTCCATAAAAGTGCCTAGGTAATTGAAGGAAAAGGATAGTCTTTCCAAAAATAGTGCTAAAACAAATGAACATTTATATTTTACAAACTCATTTATTTTATTTCTTTGTAATTCAACTGAGGTCAATTCAACTAAAAAAAGCAATTTTGAATCCTCACTACATGCCAGTGATTGCTTATGAGGTACAACTATGATGGAAAATTTTTAAATGACTTCTGAAAGATACTAAGTGAAAAAACTCAATAAACCTTAGTTTTGTGCAGTCATCTTAACAAGGTGCACTATTCAAATATACAAGTCAATTGAGATATGCAATGAAAATCTCATCGAAGGTATTGAGAGGAAATGAAGACTGGAGAGCTATAAAGTGCTGTTCTTCAAAGGGAGAGGATTCTAACAAGCCTTCTGAAAGAATGGCATTCTATTCAAAGGCAATATAAAGCCTCTGTCCAGAAGAACCTAAAACAAGGACTCTGATATTAGTATCATAATATATAGCCCAAGCATCAGCTTTTAATCAAGTGAGCATGACATAATCTTGCAAAAACTATTTCCCTCTCGTTTAAAAAAGGAAAAAAAAAAAATAAAACCCTTATTTCAAAATAAGAACTGCAATAACAGACAGAGTCACCATGATTTTAAAAAAAAAAAAAACAAGGAAAACCACACATAAAATGAGTACATACATTTTTGGAACTTTAAGACCTTTGAGCTTCAGTTAGTGTAAATCTCTTATATTGCAGTTAAAGAAATGAGATCTGCAATGATTTCTCAGCTTCAGATGTAAGCTGGGAATCTATAGTTTCTGACTGCCAGTCTACTTTGACAAGATGCCTTTTAAAACTTAAAATACATCAAATAAGTTAAACCGTTTTTCTAGCCTCAATGATATGATGCTTATATATTTTCATAGATGATTATAAGGAAACAATCCAAATAGCATATACTATCAGTATCGGTGTACCTAAGCTTTAAAAAGGAAAAACAGTAGATTTCCTAGTCTAGAATTGTTTCTACTGACCAAGTGAGCATTCTAGCAAGACAAAGCAATTTAGTATAATAACAGGAAGAAATTTCCTCTAAAAGCTTCATTATTCTTTCAAAGATACTAGAAAGCATGCCTAAAATCACAAAGCACCAGACTGTAGAGCAATTCTGATTTTTCTAAATATATATTTATTATATTTTATTGACAATATATTGTCAATATATTGTCAATATATTTTATTGACAACCAAATTATAATAAAAATACATGTAAAAACCGTTTTGGCTCAAAAATACCATTTTTAAAAACTTATTCTCATAATAAGATGCTAGTTTTACTATGAACAAATTCAGTGTGTTTCAAACAATGAATTCTGGAATATAATACTAAATTTATGCAAGGATCTTATTTTAAAGCTAACTCTAAATTATATAAAAACATTTAATATACTCTAATAAATATGATTTACTTAAATCCTAAAATTACTATTCTGCTTTGAAAATAATAGAATTCATGCTTTAAATATATGCTTACTCTTTATAGAGAGACAGGAGAGCTTTGGATCTGTAGCTAGAAAAGATAGATTTAAGTTCCACATATGTTATTAAATTGTTATGAACTTTAGCAACTTAAATCTCTATAAAATCTGGGATTTTGTTTCCTTTTCTAGCAAAAGAAAATAATATCACCTTCAGGGGTGTTGTTAAGTTTAAATTAAATATGTATATAAAATTTATCAAAAATTTTTATTTGTTTAAATCCCTATTCTATTAACATATACATTATTAGTTTATATTGTCTATAAAGAGAGGGGATTAATGAATGAGGCTCTCTAGGCCATATTAATAAAGCAGTCCAGTTTGGCATATGTACCAAGATAAGAGTCAAAAACTATTATATCACCATATCACTGAAAATTTTCATAAAAGAGATTCAGTGATTATTATTACAGATGCACAAAGAGAAAATAGCACAATTTAAATATGGTAAAATATTTAATGCTTCTGCTTTGTTGATTACACCACAGCCTTTGACTGTGTGGATCAAAACAAACTGTGGAAAATTCTGAAAGAGATGGGAATATCAGACCATCTGACCTGCCTCCTGAGAAATCTGTATGCATGTCAAGAAGCAACAGTTAGAACCAGACATGGAACAACAGACTGGCTCCAAATCAGGAAAGAAGTATGTCAAGGCTATATATTGTCACCCTGTTTATTTAACTTATATGCAGAGTACATCATGAAAAATCCTGGACTGGATGAAGCACAAGCTGGAATCAAGATTGCCGGGAGAAATATCAATAACCTCAGATATGAAGATGACACCACCCCTGTGGCAGAAAGCGAGGAAGAACTAAAGAGCCACTTGATGAAAGTGAAAGAGGAGAGTGAAAAAGTTGGATTAAAACTCAGCATTCAGAAAACTAAGATCATGGCATCTGGTCCCATCACTTCATCACAAATAGATGGGGAAACAGTAGAAAGAGTGAGAGACTTCATTTTCGGGGGCTACAAAATCAGTGCAGATGGTGACTGCAGCCATGAAATTAAAAGACACTTGCTCCCTGAAAGCAAAGCTATGACCGACAAGACAGCATATTAAAAAGCAGAGACAATACTTTGCTAACAAAGGTCCATCTAGTCAAAGCTATGGCTTTTCCAGTAGTCATGGATGTGAGAGTTGAACTATAAAGAAAGCTGAGCACAGAAGAACTGATGCTTTTAAACTGTGGTGTTGGAGAAGACTCTTGAGAATCCCTTGGACTGCAAGGAGATCCAACCACTCCATCCTAAAGGAAATAAATCCTTAATATTCATTGGAAGGACTGATGCTGAAGCTGAAACTCCAATACTATGACCACCTGATGCAGGAACTGACTCATTTGAAAAGACCCTGATGCTGGAAAAGATTGAAGGCAGGAGGAGAAGGGGACAAAGGAGGACAAGATGGTTGGATGGCATCACCTACTCAATGAACATGAATTTGAGCAAACTCTGGGAGATGGTGAAGGACACAGAAGCCTGGTGTGCTGCAGTCCATGGGGTCACAAAGAGTCAGAGATGAATGAGTGACTGAACAACAGCAAGTATATCTCTGAGAGAAATAAGGACAAAATTTTGCCTACAGTAAGTCAAAAAGTCTTCATAGAAATTATAACAGCCTCAAGCTACAAACACACTAAATGTTCATCATAAAAATGAGTAATTGAGGTTATAAAGTAAGATACTACAGTGTAATAAAAGAGTGAAAATAAGTATACATGTGAAAAAACTGGGTGAATCTCACAAATACTACATTGAGCAAAAGAAGCCAGTCACTATAGCATTCATACTACATCATCACATTTATATGTAGTTTCAAAAAAAAAACAGGCAAAACTCTACTTAGTGATTAAGCTAAAATCACTACTGCAAGCATAATTCTGATATGCAAGAAAACTAAGACATGTCATGGTTTTTGACACTGGGTAGCAGACAGAAGCAGAAAGGTTTAGAAGACAGTATTAGTGAAGGCTGGAAAGAAAGAGGAAAATTTTATTGGAACTGGGAGAAAAGATGATTCAATGTAATATACTTGGAAAGGACATGAAAAGCTCTCTGGGATGAACATTCTGTATCTTTGTAGAGCCATGGTTACTTTGGTATAAATATTTGTTAAAACTGCACTCTTATAGTCAGTACTTTCTGTTGCAAATAAATTAGACCTAAATCTTTTTAAACTAAAAAAAGATACTTTAAAAATTTATTAAAGAATACATTTTAAAAGATTTTTGAAATTTTTTTCCAATATAAAATACTGCTATGTGTTGTCGTTTACAAATTGTGAAAAACACAAATCACTATGGATTTACCATATGTTATGGTTTTTCAAATAGCATGAGGCCCTCACAGCTCTAGTTTATAAAAATCACACTGAGATTTTTCACTTATCTCAGTGCTGGCCATCAACCTCCTTGAATCATCCATGTTTTTCTATAGTTTCTAATGTCAGAATGCTAAGAAAGCTCATGCATACATCTGTAACAAACGTACATGAATCATGTTAGTAAAGCATAATTCTAAAAAACTTCTCAAATTATGTTGCTTTGTTTTAAGCTGTGTATTTAATTTTTTAGTTTATTTTTAATTGGAAGATAATTTATTTACAACATTGTGTTGATTTTCGCCATACGACAGCATGAATCAGCTATATGTATACATATATCTCTTCCCTCTTGAACCTCGCTCCCACCCCCTACCCCAGCCCACCCCTCTCGGTTGTCGCAGAGCACCAGGTTGAGCTCCCTGTGTAATACAACGACTTCCCATCAGCTGTCTGTTTTCCACATGGTAATGTACATGTTTTGATGCTACTCTCTTAATTCTTCCCCACCTTTTCCTTCCCCAACTGTATCCACAAGTCTGTTCGCTATGTTGGCATCCTTATTCCTTCCCTGCAAATAGGTTCATTGATACTTTGTGTTTTTTAGTTTAGGCTATTGAGTTAAAACTGCTGAGTTTTCATATAGAATGAAGAGGCTGGTTATTCAAAAACATCCAAAGGAAAACTTTCAAGTGTCAGGATATATAGTGAATTGACAGACAATTATCTAGACTTGGAAATACATTTTGATACACATTTGTGTGAGTACTACTTTTCAAGCAGAAAGAGGACACAATTATCCTACGTTAACAATGCCAATCAACTTGAAGTTGTATTTTTTTTTATCCTTCTGTGATCCAAATGTGCATTCCAGATGTAACTGATAGCAGTATTCTGTGTTTTAAACCGCAGACATTTGAGTGTGCTTGAATAGTGTTCTTTCTACGTATTATGGACTGAAATGTGTCCTCCTCAAATTCATATGTTGAAGTACTAACTCCTTGTACCTCAAAATAGGACTGTGCTTAGACAGGGTCTTTAAAGAGGTAGTTAAAATGAGATCCTTAGGGTGGGACATAGCCCAGTCCCACTGGTGTCCTTGTAAGAAATTAGGACACAGATGTGTACATGTACAGAAGACCCTGTGAAGATACAGGGAGAAGGTGGCAAACCAAAAGCCAAGAGAGAGACCTCAACACCTTGACAACATCTTGACCTCAGGTTTCTAGCCTCCCTAGGATTGTGAGAAAATCAGTTTCTCTTGTTTAAGTCACCATTTCATTGTACCTTGTTACACCAGCCCTACAAAACTAATACACGTAAAAGACTGACTCTCTCTCTCTCTCTCTCGGTAAATCTGTCATTTCTTGTATTATATAATTTGGGATGAACCACACTGATGTGATGGAAATGTTAGATGACTGAACCAACAGATGACTCTCCACAGTGCAATGTTTAGACAAGGCCCCAGAGATCTCCTCTTCCTATGCTGCTAAGTCACTTCAATCGTGTCCGACTCTGTGCAGCCCTGTAGATGGCAGCCCACCAGGCTCTGCTGTCCCTGGGATTCTCCAGGCAAGAATGCTGGAGTGGGTTGCCATTTCCTTCTCCAATGCATGAAAGTGAAAAGTGAAAGTGAAGTTGCTCAGTCGTGTCAGACTCTTAGCAACCCCACGGACTGCAACCCACCAGGCTCCTCCGTTCATAGGATTTTCCAGGCAAGAGTACTGGACTGGGGTGCCATTGCCTTCTCTGACCTCTTCCTATAGGTACACTCAAAATTCCACTCATTTGGCAAGTACTTGAACACCCTCACGTGCTCACCTCAAAAATATTTTTAACTTTGTCAAAGGTTTAGTAAATAATCTCATGTCTTCTACTTTAATGGTCTATTCTTGCCTGGAGAATCTCATGGACAGAGGAGCTTGTCCATGGAGGTCTCCAGGCAAGAAAACTGGAGTGGGTGGCCATTCCCTTCTCCAGGGGATTTTCCTGACCCAAGAATGGAACCTGGGTCTCCTGAATTGGCAGGCAGATTCTTTACCGCTGTGCCACCTGGGAAGACCCCTAAAAATATTGGCACAATATATCTTATAATATTGGTAGAATTTAGAAATTGTGTAAGGTAGGTGGAATGGGAAAAACATTGGACTCAGAAATCAGACTTCCTAGTCATTTTTAAGACTATCTAAGTGCCTCAGGTTAGACAATTTGCTTGTTTGGGACAGTGATTCTTTTTCTTATTCATTTTTTGTTTTATGCCACGGAATCTTAGTTTCCTGACCAAGAATCAAACCCTGGTCCCCTGGAATGGAAGCATGGAATCTTAAGCACTGGACCACCAGGGAAATCCTGGGATAGTTCTTCACTTCAATGATTCACAAGATGACCTGAATTCAGTATGCTCTGGAGGGCTTGGTAAAGAGCCCAACTGCCAACGCAGGAGACGTAAAAGATGCAGATTTGATTCCTGGGATGGGAAGATCCCCTAGAGAAGGAAATGGCAACTGACTCCAGTATTCTTGCCTGGAGAATCCCATGGATGTAGGACCCTGGTGGGCTACAGTCCATGGGGTTGCAAAGAGTCAGACATGACTGAAGCAACCTAGTACATAGCATAGAGGTCTTTTTAAATAGTCAAATATATGGGATCTACACCTACACATTCTCAGACTTGTCTAGACATTGGAATTATCTGGAAGACTAAAATTTATGATATCTGAATTCCATCCTTCAGAGATTCTGATTTAATTGGTTTAACTGGTTTGAAATGTGGCTCTGCCACTGGGATTTCTAAAAGCTCCCTCCTTCAAACATGACATCCACTGCTCTGGAAAGTGTGACTTAATTGGTCTGGGGAAGAGCCTGGGAACTGGTATGTTTTAATTCACCAGGTTATTACAGTGCACATGAACTCCTTTGATGATTTCCAATCACAAGCATATGAAGCAAAGATAAAATAACGCTTCTTCCACTTTAAATTTAGCAATATTATTTTTGACTTTTTATGAGATGCATGGTAGTAATGAGACATTTCAAAGCAAACTTCTAAAAATATATATTTAAGCATGGTTGTTTACTCAGAGGCTCATTAACGAAGTGTGTAATTAGAGAGTATGAAGTTTTAGATCTCCTATGAGTTAAACACCTTTTGAGTGTTTCCCAAATGTGCCTATGTCAGGAAGGAGTCTCTGTAAGAAATCAGGATGGAAACTGTGTTACCATCCAATCCCAGCTGTGTAATGGATGCAATTATTTCAGGAAGGAACACGTGCAAAGATGAAGGCACAGAACATAATTGCTTCTATGACAGTAGTTTCCTAGGGTAGCGATTCAAACCAGCATCTCCCATTAGTCTGAAAACGATTATATAGTTTTCCTTTTCTTTCATTTCTTTTAGGCTTTTCCTGTATTTGAAGCTTTCCAAAGGGTATTTGAATGATCTAACATTAACCACCCTCATACTGTATTTACCATTATTATTAGCACAGCAGATGATCTTTACAACTTAGCAAAACTCCAAGAAGCGTTATTACTGATTTTCTTTAAAAGTGCTTCTAAATCATTTGCCATTTCTTTTGATTTATGTCCCAGTCAGAATTATTTTCAAGTGACTTTTTAGGGTCTTCAAACTTAAGTTTAAAAATGACTACAGCTAATGACATGATGAAAGCGAATCTTGAACTTTTGAAGTGTTACATTTCAGTTTACATAATAGAAAGGTTAAAAGACAGATTAATCAGAAAGATTAAAATACCGTGACAAGGCCAAATATAACAATGGAATAAGAGCACACTTTAAGGTCCCACAAACAACTATGTAAGTATCAGAAGGGAATTAAGTGGAGGATGAGGAGGGGCCTGGTTTATAAATATCAATGAGAAAAGTTGTTAGCTTTTGATTGAATGAAAGATATGTAAATGTCCATATAAAACCTCTATAAGAGTTAATTCGGTTTAAGCCTGTCTTAACAGAAATGTCTAGAATTGAGGCAGCAATTATTCTGCTCAATATATTACTTAAAAAGACTTCACCATGTTATTAAACACATACCATTATGTTAGATAACAGTAGCCAAACAAAACAAATCAAGAGAGGAGTAACCAACCACACCACATGTGGAAAAGTTTAAAGAAAAATAGACAGAGAATATGCTGTGTGATCAAAATGACCAAAAAAGACCTAAATGTAATTAGTAGAAGGCATACTGTGAACCAAAATAAAGGAAAGCTTCTAAGAGTCTGCATTTGAGAATTCAAGAAGGCCCCAGCACTAATCACTGGAGTTATTTATGTACAGGCTGAAAGACATCTGATAGGGAAAACACAGAAGAGATTTATATAGAGACAGGGTTGGGCTAGTGACAAGGTATATAAACATTATCACACTTCTGCAATTTTACAATCTAATGAAAGAGCAATTGTGTTTTTTAAATTATCAGGATAAAAAAACCACATGCTACCCTAGTATCTGAGTGCTCAGAATGCTCAAAATATAAAAATTTAAGTTTCCTTATAACATTAAAATAGCTGCTCTTACTTTTTTTCTTTAAGGCTCTTGAAATGTTACTGACCAAGTGATTTTTGTGAGAAAGGCATCATTTTAATATCAACCCTTCTATTAGCAGTAGCTGCTGCTGCTGCTGCTAAGTTGCTTCATTAGCAGTAGAGTACTCTTAAAATAACTTGTTCTTAGTTTAACGTATCACCTCGTTTTAAAGACAAAGGGTTTCTCCTCCTAAACTTCAAAGAACCATTATTCAGAAGGTGAAAAAATACTGTTTACCGTGACAGATCTTCTAGAACATACAATGGGGAAATATTGAATTGTCCTGTACCAATTCATTAGATTGATTTTAGCACCCTTAAGTATGCAGAAGACTGGAAGCCTTCCTAGTTTCCCTAAATCTCCAGGCCTGGAGAGAGAAAATTAAAACAATACAGATTTTTAAAGAATTAGTCCTAAGCTTTATTCCTCTTTTACTTTAGAAAAATCATGGCTTTTTTTTTTTTTTTAACAGTTTCTGGTTTTCCATGTACTGATAGCAGTTCCTTCATATTATTATTCTTTCCTTCATAGGAAGATACTCTATCTCTTCAGAGGAATTCTGCAATCTTCCTGTGCCAATCTAGGTGTCTGGAGAAAAAGATCAGAAGAAATTAAAACAGCCTGTTCTCACCCTGCCTTCCTCAAACAATCCATTTTTCTCAGGTTTCTTGACATGTCTAGACAAACTGGATGAAAAAATAAGAGTTTGGGGGACAAATTTCCCTCTATGATTAAAACCTAGGTAAACAGGGGAAAGAGAAAAAATAAAAATATTTTAATAAAGTAATATGCCACCTGTCCTCATTCCTACTTAATTCAGTGGTTATATATTTAAATTATGTTTTAAAAATTTTAACTGAGATTATGTAAATACGTGGAAGTTAAACGCTCCATGGCTTAACCTTTTAGAATATGACAGAAGTTCTGTAGACTATTTTTTAAAATATGATCAACTTAGGACCATTTTTATGTATGTGATCATTTGCTTTCCATTGACCAGCCCTGTCTAACTAATTCCCTACAACACCCGTTTCACATCCCCTAAGTCTCTTTGTCACTCTTGCTTTTGTTTTCCCATTTACAGAACCACTGCTGCCACAGTAATTTTTCTAAAATATTTATTATAATGAGAGTGGGAGAAAAACAGGCTGGTACAAATGAAGTCAGATTTCTTTGTCATCAAAATCTGTTCCTCATGTCTATCATATATTTCTACTCTTTTCAATGTGTACCCTAGCCATAGAAGTTTTGTTATTTTTGGAGTATATGTTATTTATATCAATCTCTCTGTCCAAAATGACTTTCTCAATGTCTTTGTCTAGAGAATTCTTCTTCGAAGTCACAGAATAGTCTAAATACCTCTAATCTTTCTCATTTTATTCACTGAAAACAAAAGGTTACATTTCTCCCTTCTGTTCTCACAGCACTTTATACATGTCTCTAAAACTTGTCATACTTTGTCATAGTATCAATACATTGCATCTTAATCCCAGGCAATAGGATAATTATTAATATTTCATAACCTATCACCACCTTTCCTTAATTCTGCCCATCCTCTTAACCCCAACAGTATTATCACCCAGGCCCGTTTATTCCCAGGACTTTGTTGAGTGTCTATTACATATTAGATATTTGCTGAATGTTAATGTAAATTCATAATTTATTTTGATATTGATAAGATCATAATGAGTGACAGAATTCCCATATTTTTTATTAAAACTAATTGCCATAAAGTGTTAGAAAAGTCCTTAGAGATTATTTTATCCAATTTCTATATTATATAGAGAGGACTAGAAAAGTTCAACTAATTTAACAAATATTTATTGCATAGATAGTATTCCAAGCCTATTTTATGTGCCAGAGATAAGTTATTTGTTTTACCAAGTATTTAAATGAACTGTATTTGTGCAGCCTACATTTTGTGAGGGCTTTCCTGGTGGCTCAGCTGGTAAAGAATCCGTCTGCAATGTGGGAGACCTGGGTTTGATCCCTGGGTTGGGAAGATCCCCTGGAGAAGGGAATGGCTACCCACTCCAGTATTCTGGCCTGGAGAATGTCATGGACTGTAGACAATAAACAAATAAGTAAATGCTTCATATATTATTATGTAATATTTGATAGTGATAATTATCATAAATAAGATTAGCTAAGTAATTTGCTCAAGTTCACACTGGTTGCAAACCTGAGCTTAAGCCATGGTCTCCTGTGTCTCAGTCTAGTGTTGTGTTAACCAACAGTTACATTCTATCTCTAAATTAAGCACAGTTTTTACAGGACTAAATTGAAGTTATTATCCAAAGTGGCAATTGAGCAACAGTCCGAATGCATGTGTGTTCAGTCGTTTCAGTTGTGCTGGACTCTTTGCGACCTGATGGACTATAGGCTGCCAGGCTCCTCTGTCTGTGGGATTCTGCAGGCAAGAATACTGGAGTCGACTGCCATATGCTCCTCAAGGGGATCTTCCTGACCCAGGGATTGAACCTGTGTCTCTTGTGTTTACTGCATTGGCAGACAGTTTCTTTACCACTAGCACCATCTGGGAAGTGTATGCAGTCTATATAGGTGAAGGTAAATTGTTAGTGGCTGTAACAAAGATATCCCCAAATAATAATAACTTGAGATAGAAATTTATTTATTTCTCACAAATAGTCTCAAAGTTAAGAGTGTATGTTTCTGGGGAGGCTTATATGTGCCTATATGTGCTCTTCCACCTCTTTCCTCAATGTCTTGAGACAAAGAACTGGAAATGGTCACAATGGTATGTGCTCACTTTCCATTGGCTTTCAACCTGATAAAGCACACTAGGATGCATTACAGCCTGGAAAACAAGAGTCTTCAGCTGGACCATTCAGCTCAAACTCTGGAGAGATCAGTGGTAGTTCTAGCAGTTCAGGAAGAAGAGAAACACTTAGTCACCTCTGTCTCACTGGGCTACCATTATTTACTTCTGCTTGGTCTTAGAAAAGAAACCAAGAACATAGGTAAATAATGAGGTCAGAGCTGTTACCTCAAGGACAAAGTTATCAAAAACAATGAAGCATTTGGTGTAAAGAACCTGGTGACATTATTTTGCTGAGTAGTGGCCCAGCTCCTACTGCCTGAGAAACTAAATGCTAAGTTTAAAGAATATCTTTACTTAACTCCCCAAGAAAGATGTATGAAAAAAAAAACAAAAAGAAAACAAACATACACATTATAAATAGCATTTGTTTGTGCAGCCAAATTGATTTAAGTGAGTAATACAGCCCAAAGATGAACCATAACTATAATTTAAACTGGCTGTCCCATGCAGCACTCTAACTCACTTTATAGACCCAGAAGATTGCTTGCAATAACTGAGGTTAGATATTATCTTGCCATGGAATCAGCAGGGAGGGCAGCCGCATAAAACTGGTAATTTAACACTCCTCTAGCCATTCAAACCAAGTTGCTGAATCACAGAGATGTGAATGGTAATTGCCTGGGGTCAACTGATTCAACTTCCCTTGTTTGTGAGAAAGAAGTGCATTTAGTGCTTTCAACAGACACTTCTTAGTGTTATAAAGAACTTCCTGACACAGCTGTCCATCTTCAAGCCACATCTGAGAAGACACTTAACTCAGGTAGTAACTATTCAAATAGACAATGATGTTCATAACATCACATCTTTTTATTTCTCTTCCCATTTTCTCCTCTGGTAAATTCACTCTTAGATGAAGGGAAGGAATTAGTCAAATTCTGCCTCCTCTAATGGGAAAAGATCATTATAAGGCTAATGACAGATCTGATGATATTAGAGCCAAGGCCAGAAGTTCAACCAGATCATGAACTATCTTAGGAAAGAATAAAGAGTTCTCTCATCTTAGCAAAAAAAAAAAAAAAAATTGTAATGCAGGGAATGTTCAAGGTTAGTAAAGATATTTCAAGGCTACAAGGAAAGCATATAGCTGGAAAACAGCCTGAATACTTTATAATAGAATTAGTTAATAGGTGAAGCACTCAGAATTCAGAGAAGCATGATCAAGACTCGATAAATACTGCCTAGAATTAGATATTTAGAGCTAGGAAGAAGAACCAGAAAAATCTAATAAGAAAGTTAAATTCTATTGACAAAAATATATTTCATGCCAAGGAGGTCAAACATTATATTTGTATTGAATGTTGATTAAGTACTTGTAATATGCCCCAGGAACTGCTGTCAACATCTTTTCAAGCTGAATAAGATATAGCTCATGCACACCAGTTTACAGGGTAGTTTATTTCAATATAGGCATTTCTCCCATAATGCCATAAATTAGAGGATACAATATTTTTATTTATGGACTTCTATTGGTGGTCTTGCAACAGAGCAGCTTTGTGAAGATTAATAGTCTGTCATAACAGGAAATAAAGACAACACGGATGGCTAAAATACAAGGGAGCTTGAGAGGACTTGAAAGATAGGTCATTTATTTGAAACAGTAGCTACAAATAAACACGTGAGTTTTTCTCATGCAAGTAGGTTTTAGGGATATGTATCTATGAAAGAAAGTGAAAGTCGCTCTGCTGCTGCTGCTGCTGCTAAGTTGCTTCAGTCGTGTCTGACTCTGTGCGACCCCATAGACGGCAGCCCACCAGGCTCACCCATCCCTGGGATTCTCTAGGCAAGAATACTGGAGTGGGTTGCCATTTCCTTCTCCAATGCATGAAACTGAAAAGTGAAAGTGAAGTCGCTCAGTTGTGTCCAACTCTTAGCGACCCCATGGACGGCAGCCTACCAGGCTCCTCCATCCATGGGATTTCCCAGGCAAGAGTACTGGAGTGGGGTGCCATTGCCTTCTCTGAAAGTCGCTCAGTCATGTCCAAATCTTTGTGACCCCATGGACTGTATCTTGCCAGGCTCCATGCAATTCTCCAGGCCATAATACTGGAGTGGGTAGCCATTCCTTTCTCCAGGGGGATTTTCCCAACCCAGGGATCAAACCCAGGTCTCCCACATTGCAGGCAAATTCTTTACCCTCTGAGCCACCAGGGAAGCCCAATGCATTTATATCTAATAGCCCACCTTTCATACAGAAATACCATTAAATGAAACAGTACTAAACTTTGTTTCTATTAGTCTATAATTCTAATTGATTCCCTACTCATTTAACTCATATAATAACTTTATGAGGTAGGGTCCATTAACATTCACAGTCTCGGATAAGAAAGATATGTCACAGAGATGTGAGGCGACTTGCCAAGTGTCAAAGTAATATAGATGAAATAGTCCAGAAATCTCTTCTGGTTGCTCTGATGAAATCACATAATCTTCCAAGATCAGTAAAACAATTGTACTATTTCTTTGGAATCTAAAAATCTTTTAATTTTAAGTTTTAAGCTTTTTAAAAAGTTTTAGCTTTTTTTAATGAAATAGTATAGCTAAAAAAAATTTTTAAAACTTTCCAAGTGAAAGTTGCTCTGAAAGTGAAAGTGAAGTCTCTCAGTCATGTCCGACTCTTTGTGACCCCATAGACACCAGGCTCCTCCATCCATGGGATTTTCTAGGCAAGAGTACTGGAGTGGGTTGCTATTTCCTTCTCCAAGGAATCTTTTCGATCTAGGGATCAAACCCAGGTCTCCCGCACTGTAGACAGACACTTTACCATCTGAGCCACCTAGCTATCTTGAAATAAAGCATAATTCTTCCTGGAAAATAATTATTTTTTTCTTCACTTCAAAATCCTCTTTTAAAAATTACAGGGAAGGCAAACCATTTCATAGGATCAATAGTATACATTATAGATAGTAATTTTATATAAACAAATATTGAGGATTATCTTTCCTCTATTTTGTGTTACTCTTTACTTCTTTGTTCACCAGTCTGTTAAAAAACAAAATTCAACTGAGTGAATTTAAGATCAAATGGCTTTATTAAATAAGTCATGAATCGGACAGCACCCCATCTAGCAAACATAAAGGAATTCTGAGGAGCTGTACAAAATGGGAGACTTTTGTAGACAATGGGGCAGTAACAGGAAGGAGCGAAGTGTCTATATTCGGGAGATGAAAGGGGCAATCAGATGGATTACATCACTGGTGCATTCCAGGTAATTCCAGATGGACTGATTTAAGATTACATTCCTGAGAGTGGTTGAAACTACAAGCAGGTTAGGTATTAAGTCTTGGTTTGCTGACCTCAGGCTTAGCACAAGTGACTTCAATTTGGTCCTCTGTCCTTCTTCAACAAGTTTAACAACCAGGTTTTTTTTAACAACTTAATTTTCTGTTGCTATCATAACAAATTTCTACATATTTAGGTTTAAACCAACTCCTGTATCTCACAATTCTGTTCATCAGCAATCTAAGTACAATGTGATTTAACTGTGTCTTCTGTTTAAAATATCACAGAGCCCAAGAATTGATGCTTTCAAATTGTAGTGTTGGAAAAGACTTTTGAGCATCCCTTGGACAGCAAGGAGATCAAATCAGTCAGTCCTAAAGGAAATGAACCTTGAATATTCAGTGGAAGGACTGATGCTGAAGCTCCAATACTTTGGCCACCTGATGCAAAGTACCAGTTTTTTGGAAAAGCCCCTGATGCTGGAAAAGACAGAAGACAAAACAAGAAGAGGGCAGCAGAGGATGAGATGGTTAGATAGCACCACTGATTCAATGCACATGAATCTGAGCAAACTCTGGGAGATAGTGGAGGACAGAAAAGCCTGGCATGCTAAAATCCATAGCGTCACAGAGTCGTACACGATTTAGCAATTCACTACCACCAACAACAAAGGCGAAATGAAGATGTCAGCAAGATTGCCAAGGGCTCTAGGAATACATCTACCTCCAAGTTCATTCAAGTTGTTCCCTATTTTTAGTTACTTGTGTTTATGTCACTGAGGCCCTGCTTCCTGGCTGGTTGTCTGCTGGATACAGGGGTGCAGAGGAGGGCAGTCTTCTCTCCTAGAGTTTCCCTGAAGTCCTCTCTTGTGTTCCATGTGGCCACCCCTCTAACAATGGTGAGTTCAGTCCCTTCCATACTTCAAATCCCTCTGACTGCAGCCAAAAGAAATACAGCACTTTATAGTTTCTGCCTTTTTGTTTATTCGCTTTCTGTTTAAATTTAGGAAAACTTCATTTGTTTGGTTTATTGGGGAAGAAGGTCATATTTAATTTTTTTAATTATGAGAAAGCTCATAAAGATGTGATAAAACATCATTGAATAGCAGGCTGACATATTTTATAATAGTCTTTTAACAATTCAACACTAAAGTTATATTTCTACTTCACATTCCTATTTCTCACTATACTTTAAACAATTTTTCACATGTTACACAAATAACTAAGGCAAACATTTCCTGAGCAGTATAGATCAAACAAAAATATCCTTCATCATCTTCATTTTCCAAGGAGATGGGAATGCAGTCTAGAATGCCAATAAATGAAGATGCATTTGCTGGAGAAAGTCACTCAAAATACTAATAAGATATCAAACCAAACATTTCAGGGCTTTTGTAGAATGTAGTGTTTCTGCATTAAAATGTTAAACTCATAATAACTTGGTTGGTTCCTTCTTGGTTTGAAGTTGTTTTTCTCTGTCTGCACATTACTGTTAATATACCCTTACTTATAGTCTAAATAATCTATTCTACTTAGTCAAGAAAGAAAATATGAGTCCACCTCTTCGTTTGCTTAGACAGACAAACTCTAATGTCATTATTGTTTATCTTTTTTGTTCACACCTTCCATCCAATTCATCCTGTTGCCTCTAACTGAAAAATATATTCCAAATCTCACCTTTTTAGTAAGTTCAGTGCAAAATCCTAGCTCAAGTTAACCTCATTCCCCATAGAAGTATCAATTACTACTTCAATCATCTCCTGACTGCTCTGCTAGCTTTAATTCTTGCTGTCCTAAATCCATCCCCCTCTGAGTTATGAAGACATTTCTAAAATGTGATCTGGGTCATGTCACTTTCTTGCTTAAAATCTTTCAGTGACAAAATCAACAAGTTTATTGATTTCTTAATCAATAATTCTTCAACAATTCCTTAATGATGATGGTTTCCAAAATTTTCTATGACACATCCCCACCTACTGATCATTATGTACCTTTCATGACTCCCTCACCTTCCATATTACTCTGCTCCAGGTAACTGGCCTTTGCAGCTCTTAAAGTGATGATAAGCTCACAAGCATCTTACTTTGTACTCACTGCCCCTTCTCCTTGATGTCACATGATACCTCTTAAGTATCAAGTCACACTATACCTCTTAAAACAGTATTAGCACTCTAGTCCCTTTCTATTTCTTTATCCATGTTTTTCATAATGTAAATTGTTTTACTTCATTTCATACTAGTTTACTGTCTTTTTCTATACCCACCTCTTTACATCCACTAATATGGAAACTCCTTGAAGACAAGGATCCTATCTCTCTTACTTATCGCTTTCTCCCGAGCACCTGTAACAATGCCTGACCCATAACAAATATTTATGGACTAAATTGTAAAGGACTTTTATATCTTTCAGTTCAGTTCAGTTCAGTTCAGTCGCTCAATCATGTCCAACTCTTTGCAACCCCATGAATCACAGCATGCCAGGCCTCCCTGTCCATCACCATCTCCCGGAGTTCACTCAAACTCACATCCATTGAGTCAATGATGCCATCCAGACATCTCATCCTCTGTCGTCCCCTTCTCCTCCTGCCCCCAATCCTTCCCAGCATCAGAGACTTTTCCAATAAGTCAGCTCTTCACATGATGTGGCAAAGTACTGGAGTTTCAACGTTAGCATCATTCCTTCCAAAGAACACCCAGGGCTGATCTCCTTTAGAATGGACTGGTTGGATCTCCTTGCAGTCCAAGGGACTTTCAAGAGTCTTCTCCAACACCACAGTTCAAAAGCATCAATTCTTTGGCGCTCACCTTTCTTCACAGTCCAACTCTCAACATCCATACATGACTACTGGAAAAACCATAGCCTTGACTACTAATATCCTATATTGAACTTCTTTGCCCAGAGTCAAAATTTCATCAAGTGCATTTTCTGCCTTCCAAACTGGGATAGGGAAGACTCATACTTTATTATAGTGAAAGTTTAGTCACTTCAGTTCAGTTCAGTTCATTTCAGTCACTCAGTCGTGTCCAACTCTTTGCAACCCCATGAATCGCAGCACGCCAGGTCTCCCTGTCTATCACCAACTCCTGGAGTTCACTCAGACTCACATCCATCAAGTCAGTGATGCCATTCAGCCATCTCATCCTCTGTTGTCCCCTTCTCCTCCTGCCCCCAATCCCTCCCAGCATCAGGGTCTTTTCCAATGAGTCAACTCTTTGCATGGGGTGGCCAAAGTACTGGAGTTTCAGCTTTAGCATCATTCCTTCCAAAGAAATCCCAGGGCTGATCTCCTTCAGAATGGACTGGTTGGATCTCCTTGCAGTCCAAGGGACTCTCAAGAGTCTTCTCCAATACCACAATTCAAAAGCATCATATCTTTAGCTAACTCTTTTTCCAGTTTAGGGTTAGTAATAATAAAGCTAATTAGTTGTATGTTTAGTATGTGTCAGCCACTGGGCTAAATAATCCACATAATAATAATAATCTAAGTAGTCTATTTTACTTTATTTAAATGTAACAAATGTCTTAAGGCAAATATAGATATTATTCTTATTTTAAAGATGATGAAATTGAGATTTAGGAAGGTTGAGTAATTTGTCCAAGGACACAGAACAAGTGACAAAGACTGAATTGTAGCTCAGTTCAAAAAACTAGACTAGACTGTATCTCAAAGAACTGTATTCTTTTCCACCTCAGTCAACTGATCTGACCTAAAAGTTCTAACTAACATTAGCATCATAAGATCAAATTTCTAATTATATGTAATAACCAAGTTTGTAATAAAATGTGTCTCCATAATTTTAGTGCTTACTACTTCAAGCAACTAAATCCTTAGGGAAATATATAAGGCTTTCTATTTCACTAATTCCTCATGATTTCTCTCTTTTTTTTTTTTTAGGTAATATAGTTCAATTTCAATATAAAACTATAACCAATTATAAGCACAAGTCACAATCTTCTAACCTCAAACATTTTCCATTCTCAGCAAAAGTGCACCTACTTGTTTGGAAAGTCTTCATTAGCAAGCATTGGAAACTCACTATCTGAAACTTGGAAAGTAGCTCAGTGAGTGACTTCACTACATGTAATATTGCATAATAGCAACACTTAGGCTTGATGCCTCCAATTTCTCCTCTAGACAATACAGAATCAGAAACCTCAGAAGGAACTCTTTTCTAATTGAAGGGGCAGCATTTCAAATGTCTTTAAACCATTTCTGCAGATGATTTTTATTTTTTCAAGAAAGTACCCTTCAAGGGAAGGAGTTCATTATTTCTCTGAGTTTATCCCATATTGATTCAGTCACGCAGCTGATTTTTGTTCTTCCCTTTTTCTTAAAAGTGATGCCAAAGCTGTGTTAGTGGCTTGGATACTGAAACAGTTGTTATCCTGACCTGCTGTAGAAAAGCATTTATGAAAGATTTGGTCTTCATCTAAGATATTTCAACATCTTAAGCATAGAGAAAATAGCATTTTAAAAAAGATGTAGGTTCCCTTGTCAAACCAGAATCTAAAGCAATGACATTTAATATTCAAAAGCCAAAACTATTTATATGTTTGCCCTTTAACAGATTTATGACAAAACATATGTAGAGCTGATAGCAGAGGGTGGTATGAAAAGGGGGAAAAAAACTAAATTAAGAAAGATTTATCAGCAGGTAATTGCTTATTAGGACAACACAGGATAATAAAACTATGAAAAGGATTATTCAAGAACATCTAGCTTTTTTCCCCAAGAAAATGGCATTTCATTTTTTGAATATTAAAACTTTGTTTTATCTCTTATACATTCTAAGAAATCTCCCTACAAAGTAGTTTTAAAAGAGACAACAGGCCCAAAATGGAGTCACTTATGCTAAATTCATATCATCAGACTCAAGGCAATACCTAACCTAACTGCCCTGTTAACTTCCCCCAAGAATGCAATCTTAACTTGTCAGTCTGGAATTTTCTGGTCAGCACCAGTGAAGTAATACACTGATATATCCTTTTCGTCCCCTAAAGGAAGGTGACCTTGCCTGAAACAATGCAGTTTTTCCTTGTCCTTCACCCCTTTCTGCCTATCAGATCTTTCACTTGTACAGTTCTTTGGAGCTCCTTTCTATTTGCTAGAAGGGATAATACTCAATTTATGAATTATTGAATAAAGCCAATTACATCTTTAAATTTATTCAACTGAATTTTGCATTTTCACAGTAGCATTCATAAAATATACAATTGATATATTTTAATGGATATCTATATTAAGCTGAATGAAAACATGAAATTCGTACATCAAGGCATATATTTTTTTTACTTACTTATAGCAATAACAACACAACATTCCTCATACCCCAGTTATTCCCCTTCTGGAATAAAGCTACTTAAGCACATCACAAGGTTAATAATTGGAACTGTGTTTCCCCAAACTCTTACATTGTAGTTATAAACTTCAGTGTTTTAAAATGTGACCCTATTTGAAAATACCATCATTGCAGATGTAATTAGTTAGGTGAAGATGAAGTCTTCCCTGGAAGAGAATAGGTCTCTAGTCCAATCTAACAAGCGAAGTGAAAGTCACTTCAGTTCAGTTCAGTTGCTCAGTCGTGTCCGACTCTTTGCGACCCCATGAATCACAGCACGCCAGGCCTCCCTGTCCATCACCAACTCCCAGAGTTCACCTAAACTCATGTCCATTGAGTCAGTGATGCCATCCAGCCATCTCATCCTCTGTCGTCCCCTTCTCCTCCTGCCTCCAACCCCTCCCAGCATCAGGGTCTTTTCCAATGAGCCAACTCTTCAAATGAGGTGGCCAAAGTACTGGAGTTTCAGCTTTAGCATCATTCCTTCCAAAGAAATCCCAGGGCTGATCTCCTTCAGAATGGACTAGTTGGATCTCCTTGCAGTCCAAGGGACTCTCAAGAGTCTTCTCCAACACCACAGTTCAAAAGCATCTATTCTTCGGCGCTCAGCCATCTTCATAGTCCAACTCTCACATCCATACATGACTACTGGAAAAACCATAGCCTTGACTAGACAGACCTTAGTCAGCAAAGCAATGTCTCTGCTTTTGAATATGTTATCTAGGTTGGTCATAACTTTTCTTCCAAGGAGTAAGCGTCTTTTAATTTCATGGCTGCACTCACCTTCTGCAGTGATCTTGGAACCCCCAAAAATAAAGTCTGACACTGTTTCCACTGTTTCCCCATCTATTTCCCATGAAGTGATGGGACCGGATGCCATGATCTTCGTTTTCTGAATGTTGAGCTTTAAGCCAACTTTTTCACTCTCCACTTTCACTTTCATCAAGAGGCTTTTTAGTTCCTCTTCACTTTCAGCCATAAGGGTGGTGTCATCTGCATATCTGAGGTTATTGATATTTCTCCCAGCAATCTTGATTCCAGCTTGTGTTTCTTCCAGTCAAGTGTTTCTCAGGATGTACTCTGTATATAAGTTAAATAAGCAGGGTGACAATATACAGCCTTGATGTACTCCTTTTCCTATTTGAAACCAATCTGTTGTTCCATGTCCATTTCTAACTGTTGCTTCCTGACCTGTATACAGTCATTTAGTTGTGTCCAATATTTGTGAGCCCATGGACTGTAGCCTGCCAGGCTTCTCTGTCCATGGAATTCTCCAGGCAAGAATACAGGAGTGGGTATCCATTCCTTTCTCCAGGGGATCTTTCCAACCCAGATCTCCTGCATTGCAGGCAGATTCTTTACCATCTGAGCCACCAGGGAAGTCCAGTCTAACAAAATTCCTTACAAAAAGGGGAAAATTTGGAGACACATCCATAGAGTGAAGACTCTGTGTGTGCTAAGTTGCTCAGTCATCTCCAACTCTTTGTGGCCCATAGACTGTAAGCCATCAGGCTCCTCTGTCCATGAAATTTCCCAAACAAGAATACCGGAGCAGGTTACCATCTCCTATTCCAGGGGATCTTCCCAACCACTGCAATGACAAGTTGGGTTCTTTACCACTAGCACCACCTAAGAAGCCCCAGGGGCAAGACTAGTTGAAAAGAAACAGGGAGATGGCCAATTATAAGCCAAAGAAACAGGTCTGAAACAGATCCTTCACTCAGAGAGTCTATCAGAAGGAATGAACCCCGCCAACACCTTCATTTTGGACTTCTAGGTTCTGGGACTGTGAGACAATAAGTATCTGTTGTTTAAGCCACCCAGTCTGTGGTACTTTGATAATGCAGCCCTAGAAAACAAATGCAACAATTATCTATAACAGAAATCAATGATGAGCACACTATAAATAAAACCTTAAAAGAATATTGCCAAAGTAGCACCAAGAGTCCTTAATCTAGAGTTCATGTATATAAGGATATGGATTTTGTAATTACTGCATTTATTAGAAAGACTGAGGGGAAAGGAATCAAGTTTTTAAAATCCAGAGAAAAGAGCAAAAAAAAATTTTTTTTAAGAAATATAAAGGAATTTTTCAGCAGAAAATAAGCAATTTAAAAAGTAAATTTTCATAAAACTTAAAAAAATATTTATCTATTTATTTAGCTGCACTGGGTCTTAGTTGTGGCATGTAGGATCTTTAGTTGCGGCATTCCAGATACTTCAGTTGTAGAGAGATACTACAAAGTCTAGAGATAGACTACAGAGTCTCAGTGGTGACTTGTGGGATTTAGTTCTCTGACCAGGGATGGAGCCCTGTCCCCCTGCACTGGGAACTTAGAGTCTAAGCCACTGGACCATTAGGAAAATCCTAAAAAGTAAATTTTAAAATCTGGATCTTTACCAGTATCCCAAGGCAAAAGAAATAAAAGCAAAAAATTTTTAAATGGGACCTAATCAAACATAAAAGCTTATACACAGCAAAGAAAACCATAAAGAAAATTAAAAGACAGCTACAGACTGAGAGGAAATATTTGCAACTGATGCAACTGATAAGGGATTAATTTCTAAAATATACAAGCAGCTCATACAACTCAATATTTAAAAAAAACAAACCTGATTAAAAAAATGGGTATAAGGCCTAAATAGATATTTTTCTAAAAATATATATATATAGATGGCTTCTCTGGTGGCTCAGACAGCAAAGCATCTGTCTGCAATGTGGGAGAAACTGGGTTTGATCCCTGGGTCAGGAAGATCTCCTGGAGAAGGAAATGGCAACCCACTGCAGTAGTCTTGCCTGGAAAATTCCATGGATGGAGGAACCTGTTGGGCTACAGTCCATGGGGTAACAAAGAGTCGGACACAACTGAATGACTTCACTTTCACTTTGTTTCAACAGGTAAATGAAAAGATGCTCAACATCACTAGTTATTAGAGAAATGCAAATTAAAACTAAAATGATTTATCACCTCACACCAATCAGAGTGTCCATTATCAAAATGTCTACAAAAAGAAAATACTGGAAAGGGTGTGGAGAAAAGGGAACCCTCTTACACTGACAGTGGGGATGTAAATTGGTGCAGCCACTATGGAAAACAATATAAAGGCTCCTTCTGGAGAAGGAAATGGCAACCCACTTCAGTATTCTTGCCTGGAGAATCCCATGGACAGAGGAGCCTGGTAGGCTACAGTCCACAGGGTCGCAAAGAGTCGGACATGACTGAGCGACTTCACTCACTCACTCACTCAAACATTTAAACTAGAGTTACCGTATGCTTGTTACCAGCAATCCCACTCCTGGGTGTATATCTGGAAAACTTTCTTCTAAAAGAAAAATTATATATATATATATACACACACACACATACATAAAGTCCTGGCTCAGGAATCTTCCTTAACTCCTTCTACAAATGCCCTCATATTATGAACATTATAAAACTCAATAAAGTGCCTGGGTGGGAAAGAACATTTTTGTTTAGATTCACTTGCATCAGTCACTTAAAGATTGTTTTTAAGTCTTTGGGTAAATTATAATAAGTAGTGCTTTCCTAAGAATAAATCCAAGACTATTATAACAACTTTTCTGAGAAACATTAGAGAAATATGAGAGAGACTAAATGGGTGATGTATACTGAAGCTTAAAAATTGATGGTAATTTTTAAAGCCTATTTATTTTTAAATGGCCATAAGAAAAATTCATCAATGGAAAATAAAATAAAAAGCAACTGAGTTGTGCAGTAAACTCTGAAAAGAAAGGATGAAGAGGCAGGCAATTAGTTTTCTAGTCTACTCATATAAACTAGAGTTTACTCATGGCTCTATAATACAAGAAGCATCTCCAGTAATATTCTTCTTTAGCCCCTGAGTTAGGAAATCACAAGCCCCATGGTTCAGAAATCCACTCAGATCATCATGGTTACTGTGTGTCTTGTGTTCTTATGTGACATTGTAAGCTTCTTATCCTGTATGATAACGATGGAACCTTGCATATTTCATGGTCACGGTGCTACTTACTGAGCATGAGTCACCAGGAGCTCACTGCCAAAAGTAACTTGAGACTATGACAGCAATATAATTTTTCATTTAATCTTGATTTGTAGGATATTATAAAACTGGCAAAAAAAGATAAAGAATAGAAATCTGTTCTAGAACTGTCACTTCTCAAGGGCATGGTAGGGCAGGGGCAATAAAAATATTGATCAAGATAATAAGGAATTATTAGAAAATCATACTGAGAAGCTCCCATATGAGAAATGGTTGAAAAATTAGGACACAAGGAATATTCCAAAGCTAATAACATAAGTAGGGAATGGGAAATATTGGAAGTGGCTTGAGAAGACAGTGTGGAATTGTCACTTCATCTGAAGTTTCAGAGCATAGAGTTGGCTCTTCTTAATAAGAGGTTAGATGTGAAAACTGTAGATGTTAAATATGATTCCAGTATGCTTGATGTAAATTGTTTAATAAAATTACTGGGCTGCTGTGGACAATCTAAATTAGAGATAAGTAGAAGTGTATACAATTTAACATAATTAGAAAATCACTTCATGTAATTCTATCAATAACTCACATTCTTGTGCCTTTTTAAAGGTGAGAGAAATCAAAAGCTGAACTAGGACAGTAGAGCATCATTATCTATATTTACTCAGACCCCAAGCCCTAGCACATCAGAAATGGGCGCTATTACAGAACATGTTGCTATCACATAAACATAATGCAATAAATTCTGGGAGTAGAGCTAAAGCCCACTAATGGAGAAGACTCTTTGGGCTGAGAGGAAACATGGTGGTATTCTCTGACTAAGCTCTCCTTAGTGAAATTTGGGTGAGCATACTTGTTAAGAGTTTATAACAGACAACTGACATCCTACAAGCAAGCTTCTTTCCCATACATACCTCACTTGGCCAAGTGTCACACTGATGAGTCTCTCTTCTAGGCTAGGATGTAAGGGTGTTTCAAATCAAGATCCCCCTCTTTCAGGAGAGACTGAATGAGAGAGAAGTAATTCAGTATTAAGTGTTCAGCAAGGTGTTTACCTATGGAGAGTTTAGTGCTTGCTACTCATTAAGTGTTCCTAGGACCAGACCAGGAGTATCAGCACTACCCAGATGCTTATTAGAAATACAGATGGCTCAGGCTGTATCTCAGAAGTATTGAATCAGAATCAGCATTTTAACAAGATCTCCAGGTGATTCATAAGCACATGAAGGAAGCCTTACTCTAAATTTCTTGAGAAAAATTTTCTTAGCTATTCAATGTTTTTATCCTAGATTCCAGCACTTAGAGAGAACTCAGTATCATTTGCTATAAGAATGAATGAATAAATTAATTAGTGATTCTCTTCAATGTTTACTTTAATTCTCTGTGAAGATACTCATCATTATGAAAAACTGTAAGTTGTAAGCATAATTCAAGCTTAAGAAAATTTGCTGAGTACTTGAAATGAGCAATGCATGATGCCAGGATTTAGGGGCTATAATGATATACAATTCTTTTAAAAATATTAAGATATACCACAAAATATGTATTCTAATTAAGGATTATATGTCTAATTATATGATAAATATATTTAAATTTAGACAGAAATAAATATTTAAATCATATATGTGTTAGTCACTCAGCTGTGTTCAACTCTTTGCAACCCCATGGACTATAGCCCACCAGGCTCCTCTGTCCATGGAAGTCTCCAGGCAAGAATACTGGAGGAGGTTGCCATTCCCCTCTGCATGGGGTCTTCTCAACCCAGAGATGGAACAGGAGTATTCTACTTCTTTTGCACAGCAGCAGACTTTTTTTTACTGAGCCAACAGGGTGAGACCAAAGGGTGTGTTGCCTCCCTGTCTGGAAATCAAATCCCAGTCTCCAGTGTGACAGGTGGGAATAGTCACCACTATACTAACAAGGATGGCTTAAATAGTATAGGACAACAACAAAAAAGAAGGCATGAAGTACAAAACAGATTACAAGGAACACAAACTCTGATGGAGTTTAGAGGAAGAAATCATTTAATTCTACACAAGCAGACAACAGTGCTGTTGTTGTTCAGTCACCAAGTCATGTCCAACCCTTTGTGACCCCATGGACTTCAGGCAGTATGCCAGACTTCCCTGTCCTTCACTATCTCCCAGAGTTTGCTCAAATTCATGTCCATTAAGTCAGTGATGCCATCCAACCATCTCAACCTCTGCTGCCCTCCTCTCTTCTTGCCTTCAATCTTTCCCAGAATCAGGGTCTTTTCCAATGAGTAGACCCTTCCATCTTAGGTGGCCCTAAATGGCACGGCACATAGTTTCACTGAGTTAGACAAGGCTGTGGTTCATGTGATCAGTTTGGTTAGTTTTCTGTGATTGTGGTTTTCATTCTGTCCGCCCTTCTGATGGATAAGTATAAGAGGCTAATGGAAGCTTCCTAATGGAAGAGACTACAGGAGAAACTGGGTCTTATTCTGATGGTTGGGGCCATGCTCAGTAATCTTTAATCAAATTTTCTGTTGATGGGCAGGGCTGTGTTCCCTCCCTGTTGTTTGGCCTGAGGCCAAACTCTCCACCCATGCCTCCCCCTGGATTTCTGCACACTCACTGGCAAGTCTAGGTCAGTCTCTTGTGGGGTCACTGCTCTTTTCTCTGGCTCCTGGTGTGCATAAGGTTTTGTTTGTGCCCTCCAAGAGTCTGTTTCCCCAGTCCTTTGAAAATTCTGGGACAAGGGCTTTCCTTGAGGCTCATCTGGTAAATAATCCACCAGCAATGCGGAAGACCTGGGTTCAATCCCTTGGTTGGGAAGATCCCCTGGAGAAGGGAAAGGCTACCCACTCCAGTATTCTGGCCTGGAGAATTCCATGGACTATATATAGTCCATGGGGTCACAAACAGTCACACATGACTGAGTGACTTACAATTTCAATCTAACTTGGAAGTTCTGTAATCAAATCCCACTGGCCTCCAAAGGGGGACCCCTCCCTGGGGGTTTTTCAGTCCCTTTGCTGGATCCTCAAGTTAGGAAATCTGTTGCAGGTCCTAGAACTTTCTAAACAGTGCAAGAATCTCTTTGGTATAATTGTTCTGCAGTTTGTGGGTCTTCTGCATGGCAGCTCTATTGTGGGGCTAATGATGACCTCCTCGAAGAGGACTTATGCCACACACTGGATGATCCAGGTCTGCTGTGGTCAGAGTCCCTATCCCCACAGCAGGCCACTGTTGATCCATGACTCCACAAGGAGACACTCACACACTCAAAGGCAGGTCTGGCTCAGGTGTGACTACACCAAAGCCTTTGACTGTGTGGATCACAACAAACTGTTCAGTTCAATCGCTTAGTTGTGTCCAACTATCTGTGACCCCATGGACTGCAGCATGCCAGGCTTTCCTGTCCATCACCAAGCCCCAGACCTTGCTCAAACTCATGTACATCAAGTTAGCGATGTCATCCAACTATCTCATCCACTGTTGACCCCTTCTCCTCCCACCTTCAATCTTTCCCAGCATCAGGGTCTTTTCCAATGCAGCAGCTCTTAACATAAGGTGGCCAAAGTATTGGAGCTTCAGCTTCAGCATCAGTTCTTCCAATGAACACCCAGGACTGACCTTTAGGATGGACTGGCTTGATCTCCTTGCAGTCCAAGGGACTCTCAAAAGTCTTCTCCAACACCACAATTCAAAAGCATCAATTCTTCAGCACTCAGCTTTCTTTATAGTCCAACTCTCACATACATACATGACTACTGGAAAAACCATAGCTTTGATTAGATGGACCTTTGTTGACAAAGCAATGTCTCTACTTTTTAATATGCTGTGTAGGTTGGTCATAGCTTTTCTTCCAAGGAACAAATGTCTTTTAATTTTTTAAGATTTATTTTAGACAATGGGAGTTTGCTCTATGACTCAGCGAACTCAAACCAGGGCTCTGTAACAACCTAAAGGGGTGGGAATTGGTGGGAGGTAGGAAAGAGGTTCAAGAGGGTGGGACATATGAACACCTATTACTGTTTCTGTTGAAGTATGGCAGAAACCAATGCAATATTGTAAAGCAATTATCCTTCAATTAAAAAAAATAAAATCTTAAAAATAATCAAAGAATAAAAATAGAAAAAGATTAGAGCTATTTTATAACTATATCAGTAGTCACAGAGCTTAAACTTAATCAACAAAATCCCAAATTAGACCCAATTTTATGACTCCAATGTATTTCATCTCTGAGAGGAGACAGTCAAGGAATTGAATGTGTTGTCCCAACTAGATCATATCTGACTATGTCAAAACTCTAGAACCAATTTTCTGTATAGGTTTTCTCTTTCTACCTTTATCTAAAGGACATTTCATTTGGCCTTTACCTTTCAGGTATCTTAACGAATAATAGTAAAAAGCAATGCTCTTACAGAAAGCCAGATAACACTAAGACTTTTCCACCCTTCACATAAATCTCTGTGCAATATTATGTATAGAGGTACAACAAGCATGGGACAATTGTAAGTTGTGCATACAATGTCAGAAGAGTATTATTGTCACATTCTGAAGCCAGTGTTTTCAAAGCATATTTTTTATAAAGTCAGTACAAGTTAAAATAGAACTCCAGCTTGGTTCCACATAAATTATGGAGTTGGTCAGTCATGGAGATAAAATTGCATTTAGAGTTCCCACTGGCATTGTAAGAAGTGAAACTGAAAAGGTATTTTCATATTGAATAACAGGTGTTCCAGATTCTTTTTTTTTTTTTTAATTTTAAAATCTTTAATTCTTACATGCGTTCCCAAACATGAACCCCCCTCCCACCTCCCTCCCCACAACATCTCTCTGGGTCATCCCCATGCACCAGATTCTTAATGTTGTTTTCTGAATTCAACCCAAGTCATGAGTTTAAAATAAGCCCTCTCAGAAGCCTGAGAGTTACTGCAGTTGGTTAATAAGCTTCATATTTTCTACTAGGGAGCAACCATGGTTTGATAGAATCTGGCTCATTAAGGAATAATTATATTTTCTGTGATCTAATTTGAGTTCTAAACTCATGTCTGCATTTGGTTCCGATATTTTTAATCTTAATTTAATACATCTTGCATCCATACTTGCTGTGAGGTGAATTTGCATCATATTTGGCATTTTCTTTCATTTTTTCTCAAGATATATATACCTTCAACCAGAAATCATACACATGCTGAAAATAATGCCTTTTTAACAATGAAGCTTCTAATTTTTTCTAGCTAGGTTCAGATCTCACTCAGGCATTACCAATTTTTAAGAAAATTAAAGAATTATTCAATTATTACTGGAGATACTGACATCAGCCCTTGACTTACAGTGTGGAGATCAGTTTTTTCTTTTTCTTTTTTAATTTTATTTTTTTTTACATTACAATACGTATTGGTTTTGCCATACATTGACATGAGTTTCCAACTCTGAACCCCCCTCCCACCACCCTCCCCATATCATCTCTCTGGGTCATCCCAGTGCACCAGCCCCAAGCATCCTGTATCCTGTATCAAACCTAGACTAGCGATTCATTTCTTACATGACAGTATACATGTTTCAATGCCATTCTCCCAAATCATCCCACCCTCTCCCTCTCCCACAGAGTCCAAAAGTCTGTTCTTTACATCTGTGTCTCTTTTGCTGTCTCGCATACAGGGTTATCATTACCATCTTTCTAAATTCCATATATATGTCTTAGTATACTGTATTGGTGTTTTTCTTTCTGGTTTACTTCACTCTGTATAATTGGCTCCAGTTTCATCCACCTCATTAGAACTGATTCAAATGTACTCTTTTTAATGGCTGAGGAATACTCCATTGTGCATATGTACCACAGCTTTCTTATTCATTCATCTGCTCATGGACATCTAGGTTGTTTCTATGTCCTGGCTATTATAAACAGTGCTGCAATGAACGTTGGGGTACACGTGTCTCTTTCAATTCTGGTTTCCTCAGTGTGTATGCCCAGCAGTGGGATTGCTGGGTCATAAGGCAGTTCTATTTATAGTTTTTTAAGGAATCTCCACACTGTTTTCCATAGTGGCTGTACTAGTTTGCATTCCCACCAACAGTGTAAGAGGGTTCTCTTTTCTCCACACCCTCTCCAGCATTTATTGCTTGTGGACTTTTGGATCGCAGCCATTCTGACTGGTGTGAAATGGTACCTCATTGTGGTCTTGATTTGCATTTCTCTGATAATGAGTGATGTTGAACATCTTTTCATGTGTTAGCCATCCGTATGTCTTCTTTGGAGAAATGTCTATTTAGTTTTTCAGCCCATTTTTTGATTGGTTCATTTATTTTTCTGGAATTGAGCTGCATAAGTTGCTTGTACATTTTTGAGATTAGTTGTTTGTCAGTTGCTTCATTTGCTATTGTTTTCTCCCATTCTGAAGGCTGTCTTTTCACCTTGCTTATATTTTCCTTTGTTGTGCAGAAGCTTTTAAGTTTACTTAGGTCCCGTTTGTTTATTTTTGCTTTTATTTCCAATATTCTGGGAGATGGATCATAGAGGATCCTGCTGTGATTTATGTAGGAGAGTGTTTTGCCTATGTTCTCCTCTAGGAGTTTTATAGTTTCTTGTCTTACATTTAGATCTTTAATCCATTTTGAGTTTATTTTCGTGTGCGGTGTTAGAAAGTGATCTAGTTTCATTCTTTTACAAGTGGTTGACCAGTTTTCCTAGAACCACTTGTTAAAGAGATTGTCTTTACTCCTTTGTATATTCTTGCCTCCTTTGTTGAAGATAAGGTGTCCATAGGTGTGTGGATTTATCTCTGGGCTTTCTATTTTGTTCCATTGATCTATATTTCTGTCTTTGTGCCAGTACCATACTGTCTTGATGACTGTGGCTTTGTAGTAGAGCCTGAAGTCAGGCAAGTAGATTCCTCCAGTTCCATTCTTCTTTCTCAAGATTGCTTTGGCTATTCGAGGTTTTTTGTATTTTCATACAAATCGTGAAATTATTTGTTCTAGCTCTGTGAAAAATATCACTGGTAGCTTGATAGGGATTGCATTGAATCTGTAGATTGCTTTGGGTAGTATACTCATTTTCACTATATTGATTCTTCCTATCCATGAACATGGTATATTTCTCCATCTATTAGTGTCCTCTTTGATTTCTTTCATCAGTGTTTTATAGTTTTCTATATAGATCTTTAGTTTCTTTAGGTAGATATATTCCTAAGTATTTTATTCTTTTTGTTGCAATGGTGAATGGAATTGTTTCCTTAATTTCTTTTTCTACTTTCTCATTATTAGTGTATAGGAATGCAAGGGATTTCTGAGTGTTGATTTTATATCCTGCAACTTTACTATATTTATTGATCAGCTCTAGTAATTTTCTGGTGGAGTCTTTAGGGTTTTCTATGTAGAGGATCATGTCATCTGAAAACAGTGAGAGTTTTACTTCTTCTTTTCCAGTTTGGATTCCTTTTATTTCTTTTTCTGCTCTGATTGCTGTGGCCAAAACTTCCAGAATTATGTTGAATAGTAGTGGTGAAAGTGGGCACCCTTGTCTTGTTCCTGATTTTAGGGGAAATGCTTTCAGTTTTTCACCATTGAGGATAATGTTTGCTGTGGGTTTGTCATATATAGCTTTTAGTATGTTGAGGTATGTTCCTTCTATTCCTGCTTTCTGGAGAGGGTTTTTTTTTTTTTTTTTTTTTTTTTTTTGTCATAAATGGATGTTGAATTTTGTCAAAGCCCTTCTCTGCATCTATTGAGATAATCATATGGCTTTTATTGTTCAATTTGTTAATGTGGTGAATTACATTGATTGATTTGCAGATATTGAAGAATCCTTGCATCCCTGGGATAAAGTCCACTTGGTCATGGTGTATGATCTTTTTAATGTGTTGCTGGATTCTGATTGCTAGAATTTTGTTAAGGATTTTTGCATCTATGTTCATCAGTGATATCAGCCTGTAGCTTTCTTTCCTTGTGGCATCTTTGTCAGGTTTTGGTATTAGGGTGATGGTGGCCTCATAGAATGAGTTTGGAAGTTTACCTTCCTCTGTAATTTTCTGGAAGAGTTTCAGGTGGATAAGTGTTAGCTCTTCTCAAAATTTTTGGTAGAATTCAGCTGTGAAGCCGTCTGGACCTGGGCTTTTGTTTGCTGGAAGATTTCTGATTACAGTTTCAATTTCCATGCTTGTGATGGATCTGTTAAGGTTTTCTATTTCTTCCTGGTTCAGTTTTGGAATATTGTACTTTTCTAAGAATTTGTCCATTGCTTCCACGTTGTCTATTTTATTGGCATATAATTGCTGATAGTAGTCTCTTATGATCCTTTGTATTTCTGTTATCTGTTGTGATCTCTCCATTTTCATTTCTAATTTTATTGATTTGATTTTTCTCCCTTTGTTTCTTGATGAGTCGGGCTAATGGTTTGTCAACTTTACTTATCCTTTCAAAGAACCAGCTTTTGGCTTTGTTGATTTTTGCTATGGTCTCTTTTGTTTCTTTTGCATTTACTTCTGCTCTAATTTTTAAGATTTCTTTCCTTCTACTAACCCTAGGGTTCTCCATTTCTTCCTTTTCTAGTTGCTTTAGGTGTAGAGTTAGGTTATTTATTTGGCTTTTTGCTTGTTTCTTGAGGTATACCTGTATTGCTATGAACTTTCTTCTTAGCACTGCTTTTATAGTGTCCCACAGGTTTTGGGTTGTTGTGTTTTCATTTTCATTCATTTCTATACATATTTTGATTTCTTTTTTTTTATTTCTTCTGTGATTTGTTGGTTATTCAGAAGCGTGTTGTTCAGCCTCCCTATGTTGGAATTTTTAATAGTTTTTCTCCTGTAATTGAGATCTAATCTTAATGCATTATGGTCAAAAAAGATGCTTGGAATGATTTCAATTCTTTTGAATTTATCAAGGCTAGATTTATGGCCCAGGATGTGATCTATCCTGGAGAAGCTTCCACAAGCACTTGAGAAAAAGGTGAAATTCATTGTTTTGGGGTGAAATGTCCTATAGATATCAATTAGGTCCAACTGGTCTATCATATTATTTAAAGTTTGTGTTTCTTTGTTAATTTTCTGTTTAGTTGATCTGTCCATGGGTGTGAGTGGGGTATTAAAGTCTCCCACTATTATTGTGTTATTGTTAATTTCCCCTTTCATACTTGTTAGCATTCGTCTTACATATTGTGGTGCTCCTATGTTGGGTGCATATATATTTATAATTGTTATATCTTCTTCTTGGATTGATCCTTTGTCATTATGTAGTCACCTTTTTTGTCTCTTTTCACAGCCTTTGTTTTAAAGTCTATTTTATCTGATATGAGTATAGATACTCCTGCTTTCTTTTGGTCTCTATTTGCATGGAATACCTTTTTCCAGCCTTTCGCTTTCAGTCTGTATGTGTCCCTTGTTTTGAGGTGGGTCTCTTGTAGACAACATATATAGGGGTCTTGTTTTTGTATCCATTCAGCCAGTCTTTGTCTTTTGGTTGGGGCATTCAACTCATTTACGTTTAAGGTAATTATTGATAAGTATGATCCCGTTGCCATTTACTTTATGGTTTTGGGCTCAGGTTTATACACCCTTTTTGTGTTTCCTGTATAGAGAATATCCTTTAGCAATTGATGGAGAGCTGGTTTGGTGGTGCTGAATTCTCTCAGCTTTTGCTTGTCTGTAAAGCTTTTGATTTCTCCTTCATATTTGAATGAGATCCTTGCTGGGTACAGTAATCTGGGCTGTAGGTTATTTTCTTTCATCGCTTTAAGTATATCTTGCCATTCCCTCCTGGCCTGAAGAGATTCTATTGAAAGATCAGCTGTTATCCTTATGGGAATCCCCTTGTGTGTTATTTGTTGTTTTTCCCTTGCTGCTTTTAATATTTGTTCTTTATGTTTGATCTTTGTTAACTTGATTGATATGTGTTTGGGGGTGTTTTGCCTTGGGTTTATCCTATTTGGGACTCTCTAGGTTTCTTGGACTTGGGTGATTATTTCCTTCCCCATTTTAGGGAAGTTTTCAACTATTATCTCCTCAAGTATTTTCTCATGGTCTTTCTTTTTGTCTTTTTCTTCTGGGACTCCTATAATTCGAATGTTGGAGCATTTCATACTGTCCCAGAGGTCTCTGAGATTGTCCTCATTTCTTTTAATTCGTTTTTCTTGTTTCCTCTCTGATTCATTTATTTCTACCATTCTATCTTCTATTTCACTAATCCTATCTTCTGCCTCCATTATTCTACTATTTGTTGCATCCAGAGTGTTTCTGATCTCATTTATTGCATTATTCATTATATATTGACTCTTTTTTATTTCTTCTAGGTCCTTGTTAAACCTTTCTTGCATCTTCTCAATCCTTGTGTCCAGACTATTTATCTGTGATTCCATTTTGATTTCAAGATTTTGGATCATTTTCACTATCGTTATTTGAAATTCTTTATCAGGTAGATTCCCTATCTCTTCCTCTTTGGTTTGGTTTGGTGGGCATTTCTCCTGTTCCTTTACCTGCTGGGCATTCCTCTGTCTCTTCATCTTGTTTATATTGCTGCGTTTGGGGTGGCCTTTCTGTATTCTGGCAGTTTGTGGAGTTCTCTTTATTGTGGAGTTTCCTCACTGTGGATGGGGTTGTATTACTGGCTTGTCAAGGTTTCTTGGTTAGGGAAGCTTGTGCCGGAGTTCTTGTGGCTGGAGCTGGATTTCTTCTCTCTGGAGTGCAATGAAGTGTCCAGTAATGTGTTATGAGATGTCAATGGTTTTGGAGTAACTTGAGCTACTTGTATATTGAAGCTCAGGGGTGTGTTCCTGTGTTGCTGGAGAATTTGCATTGTATGTCTTGCTCTGGAACTTGTTGGCCCTTGGGTGGTGCTTGGTTTCAGTGTAGGTATGGAGGCGTTTGATGAGCTCCTATCGATTAATGTTCCCTGGAGTCAGGAGTTCTCTGATGTTCTCCAGATTTGGACTTAAGCCTCCTGCTTCTGGTTTTCAGTTTTATTTTTACAGTAGCCTCAAGACTTCTCCATCTATACAGCACCAATGATAAAACATCTAGGTTAGAAATGAAAAGTTTCTCCACATTCAGGGACACCCAGAGAGGTTCACTGAGTTACATGGAGAAGAGAAGAGGGAGGGGGAAGTTAGAGGTGACTAGAATGAGATGAGGTGGGATCAAAAGAGGAGAGAGCAAGCTAGCCAGTATACACTTCCTTATGTGTGCTCCACTGTCTTGACCACTCAGAGATTCACTGAGTTGGGTAAAGAAGAGAAGGGCAAGGGAGGAGACAGAGGCTACCTGGTAGAGAAAAAGGAGAGTCCAAAGGAGGAGAGAGCAGTCAAGCCAGTAATCTGGTTCTCAAGTAAAAATGGGTACTGAAGATTGGGTTTTTAAAGGTACAAAATTGATAACAAATACCAAAAAGCAAAGATTAAAAATCTAGAGTAGGGGTTGGATTTGCAAAAATACAATATTAAAGAAAAGACAAAGAAGAAGAAAGAAAAAAAAAGTGACAAGAATTATTAAAACAACAACAACAACAACCACAAATATATATATATATATATATATATATATATATATGGCGTTTGCTTTAAGAACTTAAAAATTAAAAAAAGTTAAAATAAGAAAAAAGAAGAAAAAGAAAAGAAGAAAAAACCAAAACAAAAGAAAGAATGATCGTAAAAATAGTAATGGTATATCTGGGACTTTCTCTGGTGGTCTTGTGGGCAGTGCGGGGTCAGTTCATTTTCGGATAGTTCCTTGGTCTGGCTTATATTTCTTAAGATCTATACTTCCAAGGCGATTCCCTCTGTTTTAGCTTCTTCTGTTTGCTGGTCTCTTCAGTGTCTGTTTTCCACTCTGACACAAGGGGGATGGTGGTGGACACTTTTTTTTTTTCAGGCTCACTCGTTCAGTCACGCTGTGGGGATGAAGGGATGCTGCAAACAAATAACACTGGCGTGTGTTCATAGTGTCTCAGCCCCGCTGGGCCTGTCCCCGCTCACGGCGCACAACACTCAGGCTCTAGGTTGCTCTGCTGGGAACCGTCTGAGGCTGGCCCTGGGCTGCATGCACCTCCCCTGTCTAAGCCACTCAAACTCAGGCACTCACGTAGTCCTCAGAGGCGCAGACTTGGTTGGGCCTGCGTTTTGTGCCCTTCCCAGGTCCAAAGAGCTCAGGACTTTGGCGAGCGCGGTCGCTGCGACTTATCATTTTTCCTGTCCCCGCTGCTCATTTTTCTGGGTGTACAACTGGCTCCCCTTTTTAGGCAGATGGTGACTGTCCAGAACCCCAAGAATTCTTAGTTAGCAAAGAAGCTTGCTTGCAGTTTGAAAGTTTTTATGGGGCTGCAATTGCTCCCTTCTGGCCCTTCCGGCTCTGGCTGCCTGTCACTGGAGGGGGATGATCTGCAGCGGGCTAATTCTGTTCTGTCCTTTATTCTGCGTGCAGTCCTGGCGGTGTCTTATGTTAGAGCTTTTCATATTCCACAGTCTGGTTTGCTAGCCCAAGTTAGTTCTCTCTGGTTACACTCAGGGCATTCTGGCCGGATTCTTAAAAAGCACTGCAGCCCACGCCTCCCTGCCCAGCCCCCGCTTGCTAGTGGCGGATGCAGTTGTCTGTGCTGCTTCTCCACTGAGGGAGTTAACCTTGGGCTAGTAATCTGTTGCTTTTAATTATTTATTTATTTTTTTCTCCCTGTTATGTTGCCTTCTGTGCTTCCAAGGCTGGTCACAGACTCAGCCAGGAAAGTGTTTCCTGGTGTTTGGAAACTTCTCTCTTTTTAAGACTCCCTTCCTGGGATGGAGCTCCCTTTTGTCCCTTTTTTCTGTCTTTTATATTTTTCCTACCTGTTTTTGAAGACAATGATCTGCTTTTCTGGGTGCCTGATGTCCTCTGCCATTCAGAAGTTGTTTTGTGAAGTTTACTCAGTGTTGAAATGTTCTTTTGATAAATTTGTGAGGGAGAAAGTGGTCTCCCCGTCCTATTCCTCCACCATCTTAGGACCGCCCCCACAGTTTTTTCTTATGATCAAAACAAATTACAACAAAATTAGAGGGCAACATTTATTCACACTGCAAAGAGAAATTACCAGAAAAGTAATTAAGTTTGAACCAGAACCAAGAAGAATCATGTGGTTATGGTCTAACTGTATCTTAAGAAATATTAATTTTATACCATTTATGCTCTCATTATGTCACTTTATCAAAAGGAAATACTTAAAAATGGAAAATTAAAGTGTACCTCCAAAGCATTACAAATCTATAACTTTCTCACAGGAAAGAGCAGATAAAATTCATTGACTTATTCCAAGAATAAAAGAAGAAAGGAGTAAGAATTAGAAAAGGAATTTCTGATTCTCAACTAACAAGTGAAAAATCTTCCATTTGTTTCTAAAGTTATTTTTTCTTGTTAAAATAAGCAATCACATCAAAAATGATTATTAAAATAGACAGGAAGAAGAGAGTATAGAAAGTATAAACAATAAGATTGTAGGGCAGGTAAAGTGCCATTTTAATGACTAACACAAAAGTCAGTTCATCTACTTCAAGAGGTAATGGGTGATTAAAATGTTTTTCATTCAAAATCTTATTAAGCAGGCAACATATTTATTCATTTTCCTAGGCAAAGGCTTTTAACACAACTGAATTTATTATAGGTATACATTTAATTTATCTATCTTCTTAATAACCTTCAGAGAAGAGATAATGTTTCCAAACAAAACATTAAACATTCAGTTCAGTTCAGTCGCTCAGTCATGTCCGGCTCTTTGCGACCCCATAAATTGCAGCACGCCAAGCCTCCCTGTCCATCACCAACTCTCAGAGTTCACCCAAAGTCTTGTCCATTGAGTCAGTGATGCCATCCAGCCATCTCATCCTCTCTTGTCCCCTTCTATTCCTGCCCCCAATCCCTCCCAGCATCAGAGTCTTTTCCAGTGAGTCAACTCTGCATGAGGTTGACTGCAGAGTATTGGAGTTTCAGCTTTAGCATCAGTCTTTCCAAAGAACAACCAGGGCTGATCTCCTTTAGAATGGACTGGTTGGATCTCCTTGCAGTCCAAGGGACTCTCAAGAGTCTTCTCCAACACCACAGTTCAAGAGCATCAATTATTTGGCGCTCAGCTTTCTTCACAGTCCAACTTTCATATCTGTGCATGACCACTGGAAAAACCATAGCCTTGACTAGACGGACCTTAGTCAGCAAAGTAATGTCTCTGCTTTTGAATGTGCAATGTAGGTTGGTCATAACTTTCCTTCCAAGGAGTAAGTGTCTTTTAATTTCATGGCTGCAGTCACCACCTGCAGTGATTTTGGAGCCCCAAAAAATTAAGTCTGATACTGTTTCCACTGTTTCCCATGAAGTGATGGCACCAGATGCCACGATCTTAGTTTTCTGAATGTTGAGCTTTAAGCCAACTTTTTCACTCTCCACTTTCACTTTCATCAAGAGGCTTTTTAGTTCCTCTTCACTTTCTGCCATAAGGGTGGTGTCATCTGCATATCTGAGGTTATTGATATTTCTCCTGCCAATCTTGATTCCAGCTTGTGCTTCTTCCAGCCCAGAGTTTCTCATGATGTACTCTGCATATAAGTTAAATAAGCAGGGTGACAATATACAGCTTTGATGGGCTCCTTTTCCTATTTGGAACCAGTCTGTTGTTCCATGTCTGGTTCTACTGTTGCTTCCTGACCTGCATATACTTTTCTCAAGAGGCAGGTCAGGTCGTCCGGTATTCCCATCTCTTTCAGAATTTTCCACAGTTTATTGTGATCCACACAGTCAAAGGCTTTGGCATAGTCAGTAAAGCAGAAATAGACGTTTTTCTGGAACTCTCTTGCTTTTTCCATGATCCTGATGATGTTGAACTGGACATTAAACTGTAACAGTCCCTAAAATAAAATCCAGGAAATGCCAATTCTTCAAATGGAATTGAAGCAATACTAACTAGGAGGAGAAAGGAACAATAAAATTTGCAGAGACGGTTGAACTTCCTTGATGCCTAATCACTAGAAAGGAAGTGCAAGTATATCCTCTTTCCTGTTCATATTTGCACAGTCTAGAGAATTATCTTCACATCATCCAGAAGAGTTGCACTTTGTGTTACGAAACCAAGATCACATATTATAACATGCATATGGCCATTAGATACAGCAGCAGTACAAAATTTTATTTATTTCACAGATCTTTTAAAGTTGTTATTAGAATATTATATTCTCTCCCGATTTTTTTCTTATTCCAGAAAGACTATACCTGGGTTTATCTCTGGTTTTGGGGGGTTTATTTTTAAGTACCTGACAACTGCAGAAGAAAAAAAAAGAGAGAGAGAGAGAGAGATAAATTCTCTAATCATTCTCCCTTATGAGACAAACAATCTACCTAGGCTCTGGAAGCCAATAAAATTGCTTGTAATGTTGTTTTTCTACTCTCAATCTTAAAAAGGGTGGTTATGAAATAGTACCTAGGTCTTTGTCATGCTTAATCTACCTAAAATACTTAGCACAAAGATATCTAAAGTATTTCAACCTGTAACTTACTAATCTGATTGGCCCACGTCCCACTCAATGTATTAATCTCTCTAGCATTCCTATTTGGAGACCTACGAGAACATTTCTCATGACATAGAAAGATTAACATGATGGAGTAAGATTACACTACTGTTTCCAAATATCATACCCCATCTTGTATTTGCATAAATTTCCCCTACCCACTGCCAAACTGCTTTGACCAATAAATGTGATCAAGAAATATATGCCGTATCCTTTTGAATAGAAGTTTCGCAAATAATTTCATGTTCGGTTCAATCTCTTTTGCTTCTGTCTTCTTCCATGACAACAGCTTAACCAAAATAGGGGGTTGCTGGCTGTAGCATGGACTTTTGAATGAGAAGATATGTGGAGCTGATCTCAGTCTTCATATAGGGAAAGCAAGAAATAAATGTTCACGTTTAAAAGACCTTGAGATTTTGGAGTTGTTTTTCACCACAGCAAAAACCATAGAACTGATACCTAACATTGGAATTTTGCTATTAAATACACACATACACATACACCTGGTACTGGGTTGTAGGCTGTATTTGGAGTGTACAGGAAAAATGGCTTCCCTGGTGGCTCAGATTAAGAATCTGTCTGCAATGCAGGAGTTCTGGGTTTGATCCCTGGGTCAGGAAGATCCCCTGGAGAAGGGAATGGCTACCTACTCCAGTATTCTTGCCTGGAGAATCCTATGGACAGAGAAGCCTGGTAGACTACAGTCCATAGGGTCAACACAGAGTTAGACATTACTGAAGTGACTAACACTTTCACTGTAATAAAGTATGAATCTTCCCTATCCCAGTTTAGAAGGCAGAAAATGCACTTGATGAAATTTTGACTTTGGGCAAAGAAATTCAAAATAGAATATTACTAGTATGGATTGCTATTTTCACAATTGACAAACACAGAACAGAATCACCCATTATCAAGTAGATGTGAAAGAAAAAATAACAAGTCCAGATACTCTGAGTATTTGGACTTGAAAGTAGGACAGTTTCTCATCTACTGTCAGAGAAAAATGTAAAACAGAAATGCTTTTGGCTGTTAAAACTGGCTCAGACGTATCCCAAGTAAAACACAGGCCCAGGGAAAAAAAATTTTTGTCGGCAATATCTGATTGCTTTAAGGTGGCCCCAGGGAAGTTTTCAGTTGGATAAAATATTTCAGGGAGAAAGAGGAAGGGCCTGGTTCCCCAGAAATCCAGATTTAGAAGCTGGATAAGTTCAAAGTATATCTCAAAAAGAAAATAATAATATTGAATTATTCTTGGGTTTTGGTTGCCTTGTGCACATACAACTTTATATATCATATTGTACTTTTGTATACCATCCCCTTTTACATTTTTACCATTCTTATGGATAAACTTTTGCCTATTCACATCATTATAGTTAGTTAATTTTAATTTACTTCACAAATTTTTCCTTTCTGGTGTTGATATATATGATATGTAATATAATTAATTAAGAAAATAGCATGTTAGCTTTTACATTTCATACATATAATTTAAATATTAAAATTAATGTTTGATTTTAATAGAAAATCCAAAATACTCTAAACATTTTTGTATATAAACTTCTCAATTGAGACCAAATCAGATGTTAGAAAATTTAAATTGTGTAGAAAGATGTCTTGAGCCTTGCAAACAAGGAACTAGAGAACAAAGTTTTAACTGAAATCTTTGTAAGCTCTTGTCTCCAGGTCCAGTAAACTGTGAGGGTTTAGCTTAATAGGCACAGTATAATGAGGTGCCTTAATCATTAGTGAAAATGATCGCTCAGTCATGTCTCACTCTTTGAGACCCAGGCCAGAATACTGGAGTAGGTAGCCTTTCCCTTCTCCAGGGGATCTTCCCAACTCAGGGATTGAACCCAGGTCTCCCGCATTGCAGGCAGCTTCTTTACCAGCTGAGCCACCAGGAAAGTGCAATACTGGAGTGGGTAGCCTATCCCTTCTCCAGCAGATCTTCCTGACCCAGGAATGGAACGGGGGTCTCCTGCATTGCAGGTGGATTCTTTACCAACTGAGCTATCAGGGAATCATTAGGTTTAGCTGTATAAAAGAATTTTTTTTATAAAGTTTATAATTATAAATAAAATACTTGTGGAATAGTCACTATATACCATGCACTGTGCCGTGAAGAATACATAAATTTTTTATTCCTCAATCTTATTATAATATAGCTACAATGATTACACCATTTTACAGCGTATATGGGGAAAACGTGAATTTTTACAGATTCAGCATCTTGCCCAACTGCAGAGACTAGATGAGGCAAAACTGAGAGCACAGTAATCTCTTCAGCATAATAATTTTGATTCAAATATTTAAAAATAAAATTTCAAGAAATGACCAGATATTTCTAAAATCACACCAAGTATGAAAGCACCTGTAGTCCACGTGGAGGTTTTCTCCTCCACTGTTTACTCTGACTCTATTAATAGTTCTTTTTAGGGACCACTTTAGGGCACCCTAATTTTTCTGTGAAAACTTCCTGTTTATTTGCCAGCAGTTTTCAAACCCTCTCTTCCTAGAAGCAGTCATCCCCATTTTTCTCTTGGAAGCTGTTTCTCACCCTCACTCTTCAGGAAGTCAGTTTCTGATGTGCTTTTATTTGTTAATGCCTTTCAATGAGGCAATGAGAGTTAAAAGTGGGAAAGATTAACGGCATCAAGATAAAGGATAGTCCTTGGGAAGGAGTGGGTGTCAAAAATGAGTTAAAGAAAGGGACTGACAGGCTGATAGAGGACAGAAAGCAATCACAAACAAAACTATTCTTTAAGTATTGGTTTAGTGTTGGTTAGTTTAAGTTAGTTTAATATTGGTTAGTTTAAGCCAATGATGCTTAAAATTAGTTTTATGCTTTGATCTGTTGATCCCCGAGTCATGCACAGAATATGATTCTTCTGTGGCTGGATCTGACGTTACCAGAGTCTTTTAAAACTGAAGTTCAAACGAGCTTTCTTTCCCTCAGGCTTACTGCCTGGAAGATTGTCTTTGCTTGTTTAGCTTAACATTCTTTAATGTTTTACAATATTTTACTAATTTATTTATATCTTTTGTGTTTAATGTAAAATTATGAGAGCATTTGAAGCTCGTTACATGAAAATGCAAGCCCTTGCAGAAGAATTCTGTAACTAACTACACGTTGATCTTCCTATTTTAAAAGAACAGGTAAATATTACAAAAATCTTTTTTTTTTTTTTTTGCCATTTCAATTTAACTTCACTCATTTCATCAAGGATGGAGTCTCAATTGTTTCTTAATATTTTATATTTCACTTTGTTTATTGTCTTAATTAGGCTTCCAGGTGGGCTAGTGGTAAACAGCCTAACTGCCAATGCAGGAGACTTAAGAGATGTGGGTTCAAACCCTGGGTCAGGAGGATCCCCTGGAGGAAGAAATGGCAACCCACTCCAGTGTTCTTGCCTGGAAAATTCCATGGACAGAGGAGCCTAGCAGGCTATAGTCCATAGGGTCGCACAGAGTTGGACACAACTGAAGTGACTTAGCATGCATGTATACTCTTAATTATTAACTTAATTTTCCATGTTTTCAATATTACAAAATAAGGTAGATTTCAATTGCTATAGTATTCAATGTGAATGTGGGAACAGCAGAGATTTTAGCATCCCAGGATCATCAGAAGGAGTTACTAAACCCTGTTATTTATGGAGGTGGCTCAGTGGTAATGAAGCCACCTGCCAATGCAGGAGACACAGGTTTGATCTCAGGGTCAGAAAGATCCCCTGGAGGAAATGATAATCCATTCCAGTATTCTGCCTGGAAAATTCCATGGACAGAGGAGCCTGGCAGGCTACAGTCCATGGGGTTGCAAAGAGTCAGACAGGACTGAACATGCACACATGCACGCATATGGTATTCAGAGATATCTAGCTAGCTAAAGGTTAGATAACACTAATAGTTCATAAAAATGTTTATGATTGATATTCTCTAAGAAATCATTTTTATGAGAAAATCTCATAAAAAATTGTATAATGAGAATTATAAGTTAAAAGAATAAGTATTAGACTGCTTCACATGACTGGAGATGGTAAAGTTCCTAGAGGAGGCATCAGGATTTTAGTGATTTTTAGAATATCAGGTAATTGAGCAGTAACTATGAGCTGTTAAACATATGGGATCATTCTTTCAATTAAAAATTTAAGGAACACTTTATTCTAGATGCTTAACTATGCAGTGGAGAAATAGAGATGAGTAAGAAATTATTCTTATCCACAAAGTCTAATGTAGAAGACATCAACAAGTTTAGCCCAATTTGGTAAGTGCATTGAGTACATTCCAAGATGCCTTGGGATCAAGGATGAAAGATCCCTAATCCAGTATGCGTGTTTTAGGGGGAGGTGAGGTTGGACAGGGTCCACTGTAATATACGTGTACCCAACACTACAAGTAACTTTGATTGTAAACTTCATCTGTATAATACATAGTAATTTTGGGGGGGGTCTGTTTTGTTTGTTACTTCATCAGCAGTACATGTACAGTGTCCACCTGTAATAGTACTTAGCATGTATCTGTTGCTCAAAAATATATTTGGTGGAAAAAAGTTACTTTTCTCCTCGATACTACACTAGTTATTCATTTGTATAACTTATAAACTTTGGGATCTAATATAGTTGTTTATTTTGATGGAGGAAATAAATATTTACACTAAACTAAGTGATGGACAGGGAGGCCTGGAGTGCTGCGATTCATGGGGTCGCAAAGAGTCAGACACGACTGAGCGACTGAACTGAACTGAAGCAACCATAACTTTTAGAAACATTATCTCATCAAGTAGAAAATATACTTGAGCTATTATTACTTTAGTCCCATACAAGAATGGACTGCTGCTGCTGCTGCTAAGTTGCTTCAGTCATGTCTGATTCTGTGCTATCCCATAGATGGCAGCCCACCAGGCTCCACTGTCCCTGGGATTCTCCAGGCAAGAACACTGGAATGGGCTGCCATTTCCTTCTCTAATGCATGAAAGTAAAAAGTGAAAGTGAAGTCGTTCAGTTGTGACCCCATGGACTGCAGCCCACCAGGCTCCTCCATCCATGGGATTGTCCAAGCAAGAGTACTGGAGTGGGGTGCCATTGCCTTCTCCAAGAATGGACTAATAAATTATTAATACAAAGCTAGAACTGCATAGGTTCATTGGTATTTATAGATAAAATTAACAAGAATTAGAACAAAAACAACCAAGAGCTCCCCTTGCAGTTAAGAGAATCCCCTTGCAGCTAAGTGACTGCTCGTCACTTCAGTCATGTCTAACTCTTTGAGACCCCATGGACTGTATGCCTTTCAGGCTCCTCTGTCCATAGGATTTTCTCAGCAAGAATACTGGAGTCAGCTGCCATACCTTCCTCCAAGGGATCTACCTGACCCAGGGATCAAACCTGGATTGTCTGCATCTCCTGCATTCAGGCAGATTCTTTACCTCTGAGCCACTGGGGAAGCCTTATAGAGGATCAGAGACGTTTTGAAAGCAAAGGAAAGGAATAGGCTTTAGCCACTCAGTTTCCTACTGCATAGTAGTTGTTGTTGTTGAATTGTCGGTTGTTTCTTTGTTAGGTGTTAGTATAAATTACAATAGAAAAGGTACTTTTGAAAATTTGCAAGAACTTTTCCCCTAATGTTGCCAAACTCAGGTCTGGCTGCTCAAAATCAATACATGAGATATATAGTTGGGAGAAAAGAAAGTTTCTTTTTATCAGAATGCTGGAAATCTGGGGAGATTGTGAACTCAGAGTCCACAAAAATAGCAATTCCCAAGATTCTGCTCAGTCATGAAATCTTTTAAAGGAAAAAATGGTAAATAACTTCAGTTAATCATTGAGATAATTCAGAGTCACCACCATCCCCTCACCGTGTGCAGGCTTGTGGGCTTCTTGTGGTCTTTCTTTACATGCCATCTTGTTCACACAGTATCTTCAGGAGATTATTAAAATGGAAGCTCTAGTAAAAGAGGTATGGTTATCTGTAAATTACTTATTCTTCATTTCTGCTTCTTTGATCTATGGAAAGACCAAACAAATCAAGCAAGGTATTGTGTGATCAAAAGGCGTGAAAGGTGTGCTAGATCCATGAGTAGGGCATGAGAGCGCCTGGTTTAAGGTTAGTTGCAATATAGCTCTCTGCTAAAGGAACCAGAGAGCAAATTGCCAACATCCGTGGGATGATAGAAAAAGCAAGAGAGTTTCAGAAAAACATCTACTTTTGCTTTATTGACTACACCACAGCCTTTGACTGTGTGGATCACAACAAAATGAGGAAAATTTTTCAAGAGATGGGAATACCAGACCACCTGACCTGCCTCCTGAGAAACCTGTATGCAGATTAAGAAGCAACAGTTAGAACCAGACATGGAACAACAGACTGGTTCCAAATCAGGAAAGGAGTACATCAAGGCTGTATATTGTCACCTTGCTTGTTTAACGTATATGCAGATTACATCATGCAAAATGCCGGGCTGGATGAAGTACACGCTGCAGTCAAGATTGCCGGGAGAAATATCAATAACCTCAGATATGTAGATGACAACACCCTTATGGCAGAAAGTGAAGAACTAAAGAGCTTCTTGATGAAAGTGAAAGAGGAGAGTGGAAAAGTTGGCTTAAAATTCAACATTCAGAAAACTAAAATCAAGGCATCAGGTCCCATCACTTCATCACAAATAGATGGGGAAACAGTGGAAACAGTGAGAGACTTTATTTTTCTGGGCTTCCAAATCACTGCAGATGGTGAAATTAAAAAGATGAAATTAAAAGATGCAGCTTAGCCCCGAAGAATTGATGCTTTTGAACTGTGCTGTTGGAGAAGACTCTTGAGAGTCCCTTGGACTGCAAGGAAATCAAGCCAGTCCATCCTAAAGGAAATCAGTCTTCAATATTCATTGGAAAGACTGATGCTGACGCTCCAATACTTTGGCCACCTTATGTGAAGAGCTGACTAATTAGAGAAGACCCTGATGCTGGGAAAGATTGAAGGCAGGAGGAGAAGGGAATGACAGAGGATGAGATGGTTGGATGATATCACTGACTCAATGTACATGAGTTTGAGCAAGGTCTGGGAGTCGGTGATGAACAGGGAATCTTGGTGTGCTGCAATCCATGGGGTCACAGAGTCAGACACAACTGAGCGACTGAACTGAACTGAACTGAAAGTGCCAAGACAAAGGGGTTTCCTGCTGAGGGCAGCTTCCTGCAAACAGCTGCTTATGCTAAATGATAGGACAATAAATGATTACTGGATATTCTTCTGGTCCTTACTGAAACTAAGCTTTCCTAACTGAAATACAGGAGCCCTCAGTCAAGCTAATGTTGCAGAAATAAAAAGAAATGTGAAACTGTTGGAAAGCAGGAAAAGGCAACATGGTCAAATAGCCTTTTCCCTGATAGCTTCCTTGTATTTAGTTTAAGCGGAAAAGATGTTTTAAGGCTCGATTCCTGTCTGAGCTATGTCATCATGGCCTTATAAAGACTGATTTTTTTTTAATTTAGAAATTGCTAGAATTCCTCCTTGGCTACTTATGAATTCACCTATCATTTTCCCTGACTACCCCAGTTTTATTCAAGACTTAAACATTCAGTTTAGAAAGTATCACACAAAACTGATAGCTGCCTTTTAGATAATATTTTCTAATCAAATGTTGAAATAGAATCTAAGGTGAAAGATACTCATCCAACTTGCTTAGATATTGTGTATGCTCTTGGTACTTTTAAAACCGAAGCTAAAATAACTGCAGTAGCTTATCAGTAGTGTGCTTAGTAGCACTGTCTAGTATGCTAATTTAAAGAAAATGAGCATAATAAATCTCTTTAACATGTGCATATATTGCTCTCCATATAGAGGAATAACTTTCATATTTGCATATGTTACACTAAACCACTGGTTCATCACGTGACATCCTAAGGGGTATAAAAGGCATGATGAATGAAATCTGGGTTCACATCTTATTACATTAAAATTCAGCTTTCCTGATTGCAAAGATGTCAATAATTACTGCTTTAAAAGAAAATCCTGAAGTTAAAGAATCTTATATACTTCATCTAAACCAAAAGAAAAAAATTACACTATATATGTTATGACCTTGGTCAACCTGTAATTCTGTCCTAAAAATTCTTCAGTGAGTCATTTAAATCCTTTCCTCTCAGATTCCATTTCACCATCTAATTAGGGAAGTCCTAATAGGGGATCCTGCCCAGGACAATAAAAACGCTTTTCAGCCTTCTACGGTTAGCAAAGACATTTTTCAGTGCTTTATTAAACCACATTTTCTAAGCAAGCAAACAATTTGTGTTGATTCTAAGATTGCTAATGAGTTTCCATTTGTATCAAAAGTTATAAGCGTACAGGAGGAACTTTCTCTTAAAGCATGCAAACTTTCAAATCAAGAATACCGCTCGTCTTGATCTTATAGCTCACAGAAAAAGCTCTCTGCTGGGTTTCAGGTTAGGCCAGAGTAACCTCAAAAGAAATGAGCTGGTCAAAAGCTAAATCCTTGAACCAGCTCCTGGCCTTTGATTTGTCTTTGACTCTCTTATACCCAAAGAACACATTTTTTTAAATAACTAAGTCAGCTGAGAATTAGATTGATAAAGGGTTACTTTTATTGTCACCTGCCTCTAAGTTTCTATGCATTTCTCCTATGCATCTCTCTGACTCACTGGGTCAGGGTTTCCCTATTTCTGTCACCCCTGACAACTCTAGCTAAAGCAAGGATTTTTGCTCTGAGTACTGTCTTCTTACGTGATTGGATACTTCATACTTAGATAAGTATATTATTAAAAGTACAAGTTATTAAAAATGTTCACTTTCTCCACAAATTTTACATTTGTTTTTGTCTTATATGTGGAAACTGACAAAGTTATAACTTTAAGGCAAAAGCAGACACATGAATCACTGTTAAACTTACTAAATCCATTTAACTTACTAGTATATGGCAATATTTGTTCTGGAAAAAAGTTTGTTTAGAAACAAAATACTTTATTGGATCTCTAATTTTATTAAAGAAAAATAGAATTTGGAATCAGAGCACCCTATCCCAGTTCAGTTGAGTTGCTCAGTCGTGTCTGACTCTTTCTGTCCTTTAGACTGCAGCACGCCAGGCTTCCCTATCCATCACCAATTCTCAGACCTTGCTCAAATTCATGTCCATCGAGTCGGTGATACCATCCAACCATATCATCTTCTGTCATCCCCTTCTCCTCTTGCCTTCAATCTTTCCCAACATCAGGATCTTTTCCAATGAGTCAGCTCTTTGCATCAGGTAGCCAAAAGTATTAGAGCTTCAGCTTCAGCATCAGTCCTTCCAATGAACATTCAGGACTGATTTCCTTTAGGATTGACTGGTTTGATCTCATTGTAGGCCAAGGGACTCTCAAAAGTCTTCTCCAACACCACAGTTCAAAGGCATCAATTCTTCGGCACTAAGCAGATGGTGCTTGAGACCCAGAGAGATGATATGGGGAGAGAGCTGGGAGGGGGGTTCAGGATTAGGAACTCATGTACATCGGTGGTGGATTCATGTCAATGTATGGCAAAACCAATACAGTATTATTAAGTAAAATAAAAATTAAAAAAGAAAAGACACTTACTCCTTGGAAGGAAAGTTATGACCAACCTAGACAGCACATTCAAAAGCAGAGACATTACTTTGCCAACAAAGGGCCATAGTCCCTAGTCAAGGCTATGGTTTTTCCAGTAGTCATGTATGGATGTGAGAGTTGGACTGTAAAGAAAGCTTAGTGCTGAAGAATTGATGCTTTTGAACTGTGGTGTTGGAGAAGACTCTTGAGAGTCCCTTGGACTGCAAGGAGATCCAACCAGTCCATTCTAAAGGAGATCAGTCCTGGGTGTTCATTGGAAGGACTGATGCTGAGGCTGAAACTCCAGTACTTTGGCCACCTCATGTGAAGAGTTGACTCATTGGAAAAGACTCTGATGCTGGGAGGGATTTGGGGTAGGAGGAGAAGGAGATGACAGAGGATGAGATGCCTGGATGGCGTCACCGACTCAATGGACATGAGTTTGGGTGAACTCCGGGAGTTGGTGATGGACAGGGAGACATGGCGTGCTGCAGTTCATGGGGTTGCAAAGAGTCAGACACAACTAAGCAACTGAACTGAACTGACCTGAAGCTTTCTTTATAGTCCAACTCTCACATCCATAGATGACTACTGGAAAAACCATAGCCTTGAATAGATGGACCTTTGTTAGCAAAGTAATGTCTCTCCTTTTTAACATGCTATCTAGGTTGGTCATAGCTTTTCTTCCAAGGAGCAAGCATCTTTTAATTTCATGGCTGCAGTGATTCTGGAGCAAAAATAAAAATAATAATAATAAAGTCTCTCACTGTTTCCACTGTTTCCCGATCTATTTGCCATGAAATGATGGGACCAGATGCCATGATCTTAGTTTTCTGAATGCTGAGTTTTAAGCCAACTTTTCCACTCTCCTCTTTCACTTTCATCAAGATCCTCTTTAGTTATTCACTTTCTGCCATAAGGCTAGTGTCATCTACATATCTGAGGTAATTGATATTTCTCCCGGCAATCTTGACTCCAGCTTATGTTTCATCCAGCCCAGTATTTAGCATGATATACTCTGCATAGAAGTTAAATAAGCAGGGTGACAATATACATCCTTGTGGTACTCCTTTCCTGGTTTGGTACCAGTCTGTTGTTCCATGTCCGATTCTACCTGTTTCTTCTTGACCTGCATAGAGATTTCTCAGTGGGTAGGTCAGGTGTTCTGGTATTCCTATCTCTTTAAGAATTTTCCACAATTTGTTGTGACCCACAGAGTCAAATGCTTTGGCGTAGTCAATAAAGCAGATGTTTTTCTGGAACTCTTGCTTTTTCAATGATCCAGCGGATGTTGGCAGTTTGATCTCTGGTTCCTCTGCCTTTTCTAAAACCAGCTTGAACATCCAGAAGTTCTCGATTCATGTAGTTTTGAAACCTGGATTGGAGAATTTTGAGCATTACTTTGCTAGCATGTGAGATGAGTGCAATTGTGCAAGAGTTTGAACATTCTATGGCATTTCCTTTCTTTGCTATTGGAATGAAAACTGACCTTTTCCAGTCCTATGGCCAGTGCTGAAAACTGTGTTATAATATGGATAGGCATTTAACACAGAGAGAAAGTGTCTTGACCTCTGGAAATACTGACATGGAAAATTTAACCTTCAAGGAACAAGTATACTAGAATCATCATTTAGGAGATTAAGCTGAAATAAATTAAAAAGAACTAATAACTCATGTATTTCTCTCCATAGCAGGAGTTAAAAGCTGATTCCACAGTCTTCCTACAGTAGAGACTGTAATCTACACTTTCCTGTTCATCATACCTTCAACACACATATATCAGAACAACAGCCTGTAACAACTTGATTCCCTTCTATTCATCTACTATGAGGAGAGAGGAGTTCATATAATGTGCTCACCTAGTGATTTTATTTTGTTAGGAAGCTTTCCTTGTAAGACTATTTAATAAATAGGAATAAACAAATATAGGGAAAATATTAAAGTTCATTTGAACCTGCCCAATTTCAGATTTTCCCTTATTTGACTCTTAATTATAGTGTTAGTAACTCACTGCCTCTCATATTTATTTTAAAATCTAATAAGAAATTCATGCAAAGACCATAGTGCTTTATTACCATGATTCTTTTATCTACTGTGGTATGCCACTTGATATTATAGTGCCCAGTGAATTTTTGTCTATTTATTGAATTTAATAATTTATCAGATTTGACAGACATTCCTTTAGAGGAATCCAATGATTATACCATAATTTCACATTATTCTTATAACAAGTTATACTTGTTCATTTTATCATGCTATATTTAAAAAGCACTATTGTCCATGTCTTAGATATAGAAATGTGAAATCTGAGTGGAACCGTTTTAAGCAGCTAAAGAAATGACAAGCAAGTTTTCCAGCAAGAAGGGACATAAGAGTAGTTTTTATTTTAGAAGAAAATATATATTTTTTTTAACATTCAAACAGATCTTGAGGAAAAGATCAGAACATTTTGCACAGGGTGGGCATTTTGAGGTAATTCTCTGATGTTTGCAGAGGCAGCCTGTGCTGTGAGCACCACTGACTAAGATGGATGAGGCCGGGAGACTCTGCTTCATCTACTTAATCTTTCATCCAAACTTAGTTAAATCTCAAAAGTGATAATATTGTATTTCAGAAACAGAAACTAAAATTGAAAAACTTATAAAGGATTTTAAACTTTAAACTTACATTTAAAATACTTTCAAGGCTCTGTGATCAATAAGGGCTTAACCCAGTGGTTTTACATGGATTCAAAAGCTGAAATCAAATTTATTTTATAAATAGAAAGTAGACTTTGTGTAAGTGAAAGTCACTCAGTCTTGTCTGACGCTTTGTGACCCCCTGGACTATACAGTCCATGGAATTCTCCAGGCCAGAATACTGGAGTAGGTAGTCTTTCCCTTCTCCAGGGGATCTTCCCAATTCAGGGATCAAACTACACTGCAGGCAGATTCTTTACCAGCTGAGCTATCAAGGAAGCCCAACTTTATATAAGTACATGGGCTTTCAATTCAAAAGTTCAAATAAAGCTCACTATCTGAAAAACAGATATGAATTTCACAAGAATTCCTTTAGTAAAAACATTTGCCCTCTTCTGTTTATAAATGTGCATTCATTTGTCCTCTGTTCTTAAAGATTTTTCCTTGAGATTTATATGTTTTTATGTCTTCAAAAGTCACTTCCTTCCTAATCAGTCTTAGTTCTATTTACTGATCTAAATTGCAATTTTGGAGATCTAAATGCTAAATATTCTGTTCTGCTTTTTCCATTTGACTCCCCATTATCTCAAATGCAGGATATCTAAAATTGTCATCTACTCCCTTTTCTAATGTTTTTCTCCGTAGAAGCCTCATAAGCATTCTCTCGTAATGTTAGGCCCATTTGTAAATCAAATCACCTCTCAGTATCCCGTCAATAAACCATTTCTGGTGATTCCTCTTTCAGAAGTTCTCTCAATCAGTTCTTCCAACTTTATGACTTAGGCTGATGTTCCTAGAAGCAGAAGCTCAGAGAGGTGGGCCCACGTGATTTATGGTGGCAGTGCTCTCAGGAGAAAGGGAACAAAGGAAGCAGACACAGCTGGGGAAGGAGCTAAGCAAGGGTGAATTTCAGCTGGAGTCCAGCTTCAGGCTGATCCCCTGTAGCCTCTGGCACATAAATTCTGACACAGAATTGACTCCACCTCGAGGCAAGGGAACTACCATCTAGATCTCCATGCCAGTCACTGGTTGTGTATGAAAGGGCACATAACCTTCTGGGCAAGGAAGCTCCCATTCTGCCAAGAGAAATTCTCTAGAGAAGGCAGCAGGTATGATTCCATAGGACCAAGCGCTGCTCTACGCTGGGACAGGTGTTCCCTGGACAGGGCACCAACACAGTCCTCTACCATACTACAGGAAAATTTGGGGGAATAATAAACTTGATGCGAAACTTTGTCATTTATTAACATTGAAGAAATTCTAAAAATAGTCATTATTTTAGAGTCCTAATATTATTCCATATTCAAAGTTTATTTCAACAAGTATTTATAAAATCTAATTTCCCACTATGCTATATGTGTCTCCTTATAACTCTTCTAAGAAAGTGCTGTGGACCAACCATATCCCTCCAGCGCTCCTTGTGAACAGTGCCAAATGGCCTGATATCTCATGGTTACATTGCTTACATTGCTTCTTTCTTTGCCTCACTTCCCCTTCACCCTATCCTCACTGCCCTGGATGTCCTTTTCCCAAACAAAGTATGAAAATTTTATCCTTGCTGCAACTTCTCCTCCTTTTTTTCCTACTAATCCAAGTTAGTCCATTTCAGTATCAGAATGGAAGTAAATGCACTGCTTCTTTCTTTGAGAAACTCATACTATATTTTTTAAATAACTGAAATAAATAATGTCTATGATATGATTGATTTACACTGATACAAGTGCCTTATCCCACTGCGGACTGGTAACACATACCAAGTGGTCAAGTCTGTGGGTTACCTTTGGAGAAGCACTGATTCAGAGCATGAAGGCTGACACACACAGAGTATGAGATGACCCCAAACATGCCAAAATCTTGTCAAACTTGCAAGGCAGAAATAGCTTTATCGGAAAACTCACATATATATGTACCTTTCAAACAGAATCCAAAGAGGTTAACATATTTCATGATTCTAATAACTAAAGAATCACAACTAAAGAATACAAGCTGCTGCTTAGTATCCCATATAATCTTTCTTTATTTTCCTGATTCATTTGTCTTACCTTTGTCTACCATGATGCTTCAGGGACAAGTATATTGTATGCCTTTTATTGTAGAACTGTGAAGCACAGAGCTTTGACATACAGCTACACAGAAATTCTTTAGATAGCAAATTAAGAAAACAAAGTGGTGCTAGTTTACCTATTTTCCAATGTTTTAAAAAATAGACATAAAACAGTAATTTAAATATCATCAATACCATTAAAAAAGGACTAAAATTTATCAGATCAAAAGGAAGTTCTCCAGCTGGAATTAGAATCATAAGGATGCCTAATTTTTAAGATATCAGTGATTGTAGCATAATTTTCCCCCTGAGTCAATACAACTTTTCACTTTTAAAACAGACAATTATAAAAGACAATATAATAATATTGGTGAGCTAGCCAGACAAAATAAAGATTACCTTTTGTCTGACTAATCAAAATGTTTTTACAATTACAGGTGCACTTGTAACCTCGATTTTTTCTCTATAGTCTATTCCTTCTCTTTCTCCTATATGAACATTAACAAAATTTAGATCTCCATGCAAAGAGGTTTGTACATCTGTGTTACATGTTTACTTCCATAGTAACAAATACTGTTGTATCATATATAAAGCAAAAATTAGGTAATTAAATTTACTGTAAATATTTTTCTACAAATAGCCTTTTATATCCAACCTGTTTTAAATTCTTAACACATATTTATTAAATGTATTTATTTTAAAATCTAGGTTAATATCTCATCAAATGAAGAGACTAATTTTTTAATATACTCCTTCACCGATAAGGCATTGAATTATTTTCATTTTTTTCTATTATAAACAAATACAGTATAAAGCATCCCTACATGTGTTCCTTGCAAGATTTTTTAAGATATATCTTGATTCATTTTAAAACTAATCAAATATTGCCAAATAGCTTTATGAAGTCAACCTCCATTTAAAATTTATCCTAGTCAAAGGTCAATTCATTAATTCACAATATTTAAGCTTTTATTTGTGTAATCTAGTAATATAAATTGTTTTAAGTCATTAATCTTAATTCTTTCAATCAGTTCATACATTTAACTTATTCATTTTTATAAATATTGTACCATTTTATTTTTAATGTTCTCATGTGAAAAAGACCTGATCACTATCAAAGGAACAAATAAATGATTAACTTGAGAGCCCCCTTCATTTTACATGTTATGTCCACAAATTCCAGGTTAAGTTTATTAAAGTTTTTCCAGTGGTCAAACTGCCACGTGTTGCTTTTGGAACTTCCCTTGTCAAAATGTGAAGCTGCTCTAATAATTGTAGAGATTATCAGTCAGTCAGTTCAGTCATTCAGTCCAGTCATTCAGTCATGTCTGACTCATTGTGATGCCTTGGACTGCAGCATGCCAGGCTTCCCTGTCCATCACCAACTCCCAGAGTTTACTCAAATTCATGTCCATTGAGTCCATGATGCCATCCAACCATTTCATCCTCTGTCATCCCTTTCTCCTCCCACCTTCAATCTTTCCCAGCATTGGGGTCTTTTCAAATGACTCAGCTCTTTGCATCAGGTGGCCGAAGTATTGGAGTTTCAGCTTCAACATCAGTCCTTCTAATGAGTATTCAGGACTGATTTCCTTTAGGATGGACTGGTTGGATCTCCTTGCAGTCCACGGGACTCTCAAGAGTCTCTCCAATATCACAGTTCAAAAGCATCAATTCTTCAGCACTCAGCTTTCTTTATAGTCCAACTCTCGTATCCATACATGACTGCTGGAAAAAATACAGCCTTGACTAGACAGACCTTTGTTGGCAAAGTAATGTCTCTGCTTTTTAATATGCTATTTAGGTTGGTCATAACTTTCCTTCCAAGGAGTAAGCGTCTTTTAATTTCATAGCTGCAATCACTATTTGCAGTGGTTTTAGAGCCCCAAAAAACCAATTCAGACACTGTTTTGACTGTTTCCCCATCTATTTCCCATAAAGTGATGCGACCAGATGCCATGATCTTCGTTTTCTGAATGTTGAGCTTTAAGCCAACTTTTTCACTCTCCTCTTTCACTTTCATCAAGAGGCTCTTTAGTTCTTCACTTCCTGCCATAAGGTTGGTGTCATTGCATATCTGAGGTTATTGATATTTCTCCCATTAATCTTGATTCCAGCTTGTGCTTCATCCATAATTGTCTAATTATTACATTTCAATAAATGGATTAAATTTTCTCACCAATTAAAAACACAATTTAAATTTCCTTCTGGAATCTGAGGGTTTTTTTCTTACATGAAAAGCTCTTATTATAACAATTGACATGAATAATTAAAAAGCTCAAGTTGGACTATAGTCCAAAATATATTAAAGAATATTTTATAACTACTATTATCTTGAAATACTAATGATAATTATCATTGAGTGCTTCTTACATATTAAAAACCCTGTGCTAAATATTCTATATGTTGTATCAGATTGCCTTTTTTTCAGATAGCAATCATGTTATCTCCCTTCCCATATGCCCTTATGCCCTTTTACAGTTTACTGTAAATCCCCTACCAACTGTTAGTGTCTACTTGCCTTCCCCTTGAATCTGGAAAGATTTATAATGGCGTAGACAAATAGTTGGGAAGAGGCGATGCTGTGCCGCTTTCCAAGTCTGGTTCATATAAGCTCTTGCCTTGCTTGGAAGTCATGTGCTCTGGATTATCAAAACAATGTCGTAGTGAGCATCCTTATATGTGGATTCTTCAAAAATTTATTCAAGATACAGTTGAAATGGGATCCCTATGTCATAGGATATATGCATTTTTAACTTAAATACTGCCTAGACTTCCAGTCTAGACAATAGTCCCAGATGACCAGTCACCCAGCTCAGGTGCTAATTTTGTAACTGAACAAGTCTTAGGATGATTTCACCTTTTGTCATAGATTCATCCCCAGACTTTGGGTCTCCCCAGCCCCAGTCATTGTGAAGCAAATACCAGTCTTTCTGGCAATGCCCTGTTCAAATTTCTGACTACAGAATCTGTGAGCATAACAACAATGTTGTTTTAAGCTATTAAATCGTAGTTTGTTGTATTACAATGATAACTGAAACACATGTGAGAACTTTTCAAAGTTCTAACCATTTTTTTACTGAGATTACTAATCCTATTATATCAATGCATAAAGAAAGGTTATTAATAGTCTCTATTAACAAGTAAACTAAAAGTTATACAAGTTAATAGTCTCAAGTAAACATGGCTACAAACGTTTCCATTATATTCATGGCCCTCTACTATGGGTTGGCTGGTGGGAGGGATGGGAGAAAAATTTACTTACTCAAAAATATTAATGAAAAGTATCTCACAGCTAATTTTATATTCTACTGAGAAATTCATAATTCTATCAGTTTCTCTCAGAGAAAACTGATAAAAAAAAAACACAAAAAGGACATTTGGGAAAGGTCAACGTTTTCTGAACTAATTAACACCTTCATATCTCAAACAATTTACATTCAACTTACTGGACCATGTCTTGGATTAGATGATTCTTGTTCAAACTGACACTTAAGAAGATAAAACCATTATTCTAAGTCTGTCCTTTAGGGTAAATTACACATTTTATTACATTTTTTTCTATTAGAAAAACAGATAAAATATACTTTTAGTCAAACCTAAAATATTGGTAAATGACATTTAATCTTCAGACACTGATATGCAAATGATCAGCCCCAGCCTCAGGTATACTTTTATCTTGTCATTAGGTGAAGCAAAGTCTATAAATGGTACTGCCAAAAGATTTACAGTTGACATATCATTAAGTGCATAGAGAGTTCACTGTGGGAAAAAGACCTACCTTCACCTACCCTTGGACTGAGTCCCTTGGACTGCAAGGAGATCCAACCAGTCCATCCTAAAGGAAATCAGTCCTGAATATTCATTGGAAGGACTGATGCTGAGGCTGAAACTCCAATACTTTGGCCACCTGATGTGAAGAATTGACTCATTTGAAAAGACTCTGTTGCTGGGAAAGACTGAAGGCAGGAGGAGAAGGGGACAACAGAGGATGAGATGGTTGGATGGATCCTGATCTCAGACTTCTCCCCTTCTCTCACTAAGTCCCAGCCACACTTGCTGTTCTTCCGTCTCATGTGCTCACCAAGCTAATTCTGTCTTCAGGACTTTTCCAGTTGTTGGTCCTTCTATCCAAAGATTCTGTCCCAAACATTCAGGTCAGTGGTTCCGTCCTGTCAAATCATTTATCAATTGAAATGTCAGTCTTCATTTCAGGGAAGCTTTCCCAGGTATCACAATCTAATATTGCTGTATGCACTCCCATCTCAATTCATTCTCTATCAACCCACACTTTGTATTCTTCCCTGGTTCTAAATTGCTATCTCCAATAACATTATCAATTTGTTTATTTCCTGTTTATTTTTATCACGAGAGCAAGGCCCATATATGCCTTTCCTTTCCCCAGTAACAAATAATCATTAGTTCAATGAATGAAAATACAAAATAAATAAATAAATAAAACCCTGATCACAAATAAAAGCAGTGTGGATATCACTATGGAGAAAATGACTGAATTACAAACCAACAGGGTTATAATGATGACATAGACATAGCAAGAGAATATTTTCTTCCCATGCAAAGAACTAAAACTTGATTGCACATCAGTCTAAAATAATCAGAACATTTAAATTATCTTTTGTAAATTCAGGACTTTTACACATGGTTTAGTCTTATTCCTATATTTCCAACTATAAAGAAGGAGCAGTATTTTACAAAAAAGAAAATATTTAAGAAAGTTATTAAATTACATATATATGTACAAAAGTATTATGGGTTGAATTATGTCCCCGAAAAAGACATAGGCAAGTCACAACTCTTGGTACTATGAATATGCCTTTGTTTTAACAATTAATTTTATATGGCAACTTCACTAGATGACAGCCTTAGATATGCAGTTAAACATTATTCTGGATATTCCTTGAGAGAGTATTTTTGGATGAGGGTATCATTTAAATTAGTAGAGTTTAAGTAGATACCCTTGAGATTTAGGGTGGGCCTCATCTAATCAGTTGACAGCTAGAATTTTTTTTTTTTTAAAGAGAGTCTGAACTCTCCCCAAATAAGAGGAAATTCTGTCAGCAAACAACTTCAACTTTATAACTACAGCATCAGCTCTTCCCTGGTCTGCAACCTGCTGACTCACCCTGTAACTTTTGGACTTAATCACATGGGCCAACTCTTTAAAATAAATATACACACATAAGTCCCATTGGCTCTGCTTCTCTGGAGAATGCTGATCAATATATTTATAAATAGAGTCTTTGCAGATATAATCAAGTTAATAAGAAGTCATAGTGGATTAAGGTAAACCTTAATCTAAGAACTCATGTCTTGATTAAAAAAAAAGAGAGAGGAAAATTTGAACATAGAGACACAGGGACAACATCATGCAACAATGGAGGCAGAGTATGCCGAGATGCATGTACATACCAGTAACACAAAGGATCGCTGGCAACCACCAGAAACTAGGAGAGAGATGGATAATCTCTCCATCAGAACTTTCAGAAAAACACAGCCCTGCCAACACCATGATTTCAGATCTGTAGCTCCCAGACTGTGGAAGAACACATTTCTGTTGTTTTAAGCCAATCATTTTGTGGTCATTTGTTATAGCAGCCCTAGGAAACTAATACAATATTTTTTTTAATGTCTCAAAAGAAAGATTTATGAGATACTGTCTGAACAGTATCCAAAAAATAAACAAATCATACTGAATTTAGAACTGAAAAGATCAAGTCCAATAGTAACAACTCATTAGGCTCAATTCTCTGTGTTCTTGCTTGGCAAGGATGATTTCACAAAAATGAAACCAAATGTAAAATGTATTTTATTTACTTTGAATGTTAGGCCTATTTTCATAACCTGACTATACACGTGCTTTTTCATGCCAAACCTTCATAAATACTTCAGCATAATCTTTGTTTGTTTTAGAGAATTCCTGTTCCTGAAAATTCCCTCGTGACCCCTCAGCCCATCTCTCAGCAACGCAGGAACCACACTGTTAGGACATAAAAGGAAAATCCCCAGTAGCAGAAACTGTCTTTCACTCACAGCCAGCTTAAGTGAGATCATAAGACAATCACACACGTGTCATAGTAATTCTTTAGATAATATGTGAATGATCCTTATTTGTTCAAATCGCTCTGCTTTCTCTACTGCCCATGTGATACTTTTTCAACTGCTATCTTGGCCACAGATATTTAAACATTTATCTAAAAAGCTTAGTGCATTACTTTTTATGGCTGCTACAATAAATTACTACAACTTAGTCTTTAAGTGACCACAAACTTATTCTCTCGTAGCTGTGGAAGCCAAAAGTGTGAAATAAAGGTGTTGGCAGGGCTGCACTCCCTCAGGGCATATAGGGGAAATTCTCTCTTTGCCTCTCTTTCAGTTTCTATTGGCGGTTCATATTCCTTGATTTGCAGCCACATCATACAATATTTGTCTCTGCGATCACATGGCCTCCTCCTCGGAGTACATCTCTTATGAGAATCCATATCATTGGATTGAGGGCATCTGCATAACACAGTATCTCCTTACACCTTCAACTCAAAATCCTTAAATATATGTACAAAGATCTCTTTTTCATTCACAGGTTCCAGGAAATAGAACACAGATATGGGCTTCCCTGGTGGCCCAGATGGTAAAGAATCCACCTGCCAATACAGGAGACTAAGGTTCAATCCCTAGGTCAGAAAGATCCCCTGGAGAAGGGAATGGCTACCCACTCCAGTTTTCTTGCCTGGAGAATTCCATGGACAGAGGAGACTGGCAGGCTACAGTCCATGTGGCTGCAAAGAGTAGGACATGACCTAGCGACAAACATTTTCTTTTACTTTTCATAGTTGTGGGAAGGTCGCCATTCAGCCCGAAAGTTTTACTCATTAATTTCTCTTTAATTTGTCAGCCAGACCTGGTAATATTTATTCATTTTACCATATGTTATTTCTTGAACAAAAATATTTTGCACCTGTATCATTTTTGTATGCTCAATTAGCAACAACTCTTTTAATTTTCAACCCTAATTAGGAAATGGTCAGAAACAGATATTATCAATTAAATCAGTAGTGGAGACCACACCCAAAATAAAATACCTTCAGCATATCAGTTACTATCTCAATGTTATTTTACACAGAGAGTCTGTGAGCAACTGAGATCTGCAATATAAAAATTTACATAGGAACACACACCTCCATTACAGTTGACCATTGAACAATTCTGGGGTTAGGGGTGTCCACCTTCTGCACAGTGGGAAACCCATATGTAACTTATACCTGGCCTTCCATATCTACAGTTCTACATCCACAGATACAACAAATTCCAAATTATGAAGTATTGTAGTATTTAATATTGAAAAAAAATCTGCTTTACTGAACATTTTTCAAAACACAAATCCACCCATTTCATTCTGACTTCATTTAAAATTCCCAGAGTTCCATACTCTTGGGTGGAAGTCCAAATTATTCTTTATTACATATACATCTGTCTATAATGTCTTCCAATAATTTCCAACCGTCTCTGATTCCCATTGTTTCCACGTAAACAGAAGTTTACACTGTTTCTCAAGAATCACAGACTCTTACTCATGGGTTTTCAACTGGAATAAAACACAGCACCATCTGCTATTCTTTTTCCTTGTTTAACGGTCAAGTCCTATTCATCTTTCAATAAACCAAATATCTCTCACACCTCTATGTCTGCCTCCATCAGTTCTTAGTGAATTTTTACATAAGAAAAATAGAACTGAGGACAACTTGAAAGTGCAATGGAGTAATAAAAGTTCAGCAAACAAAAATGGAGTTGAGTGGCCATTGAGGATCTGGTCTCAGACATACCCTTGGACCACTGAAAACTTGAACTTTGTATAAACCATACCAGACCCAAGGACACCACCAGTTATATTCAGAAAAACACCTGCCAGCTGCTACTTTATGGTATCAAGGTCTTATAGGTCTTATAACCTGTAACTATGCAACCATCTTGGACCTCAAACAATACTTTCTTCACAACCACCCTTATTTCTTGCCAGCTCCAAACAAGTCTTCACAAACAACCCTTGTAACTAGCTGTGGCCTGCCACTTTTCTGCCATCATAAGCCTCTTCATTTAGTAGTCCATTAGAAGACAATTCAAGTGCTTCTTGAATTTGTGTCTCCCGGGTTGTAGCCCTCACAAACCCCAAATATGCTCTATTTCTGAAGTCTGGGTTAACAAGCCTAACATTCCCACATTAGTAACCTGTTGGTTCAAAATGCCGAGAGTTCCATGAGTGAAATCCCAAACAAGATCCCCTGTACAGAGGGCAAGAAGAGACAGAAGGTAGATGTCAATCAATCCAGATTTGTGGGTGGCAGATTTAACAAGCGAACTTTCTTACTTGGGTGCCCCAAAACAGTGACTCTCTGCATCCACTCCCAGAATCTTAGGAGTTTATAAAGACGACTTAATGGGCTCAGTCACATGCAGTACAGCCCAGACAGTCTCAGTAACACTTTATTTCCTCTCTCAAGCCTTGCAGTGTTGTTTGAAATGGTTCCTGCTAGGGAAGCCAGGCGGAGAAGGCAATGGCACCCCACTCCAGTGTTCTTGCCTGGAAAATCCCAGGGATGGGGGAGCCTGGTGGGCTGCCCTCTAGGGGGTCACACAGTCTGACACGACTGAAGCGACTTAGCAGCAGCAGCAGCAGCAGCAGGGAAGCCAGGAGCAGAAAGGAGCATGGACGACAAAGACTGGGAGGCAGGAAGAACCACTGATTCCTGCGTCAGAGTTAACCTGCGGTAACGCCCTCAAGATGACCCCCCCCATCACCTGCATGGCCTATTGCTAAAATGTTGAAATAGTTTCATTCTGGCTTTTTCATTATGTAATCAGTGTAATAGGTCCTCAAGTATCTGCCTAAAGACCACAATTGCCAAGGTTCTTCCTTGCAGCATCTGATCTCTCCATAATCAAGCAACTAAACGAGAAACATCTGATACTTCAGGAGAGCTGCAGGTGTTTCCCCCAGCGCTTGTGTATTTGAGCTTCCCTGGTGGCTCAGATGGAACACCACTTTAACAAGTGGTGCTGGGAAAACTGGTCAACCACTTGTAAAAGAATGAAACTAGAACACTTTCTAACACCATTCACAAAAATAAACTCAAAATGGATTAAAGATCTAAACGTAAGGCCAGAAACAATAAAACTCCTAGAGGAGAACATAGGCAAAATACTCTCTGACATAAATCACAGCAGGGTCCGCTATGACCCACCTCCCAGAATTCTGGAAATAAAAGCAAATGTAAACAAATGTGACCTAATTAAAATTAAAAGCTTCTGCACAACAAAGGAAACTATAAGCAAGGTGGAAAGACAGCCTTCAGAATGGGAGAAAACAATAGCAAATGAAGCAACTGACAAACAACTGATCTCAAAAATATACAAGCAACTCCTGCAGCTCAATTCCAGAAAAATAAATGACCCAATCAAAAAATGGGCCAAAGAACTAAATAGACATTTCTCCAAAGAAGACATACAGATGGCTAACAAACACATGAAAAGATGCTCAACATCACTCATTATCAGAGAAATGCAAATCAAAACCACAACGAGGTACCATTTCACACCAGTCAGAATGGCTGCTATCAAAAAGTCTACAAGTAATAAATGCTGGAGAGGGTATGGGAAAAAGGGAACCCTCTTACACTGTTGGTGGGAATGCAAACTAGTATAGCCACTATGGAGAACAGTGTGGAGATTCTGGAAATAGAACTGCCTTATGACCCAGCAATCCCACTGCTGGGCATACACACCAAGGAAACCAGAACTGAAAGAGACACTTGTACCCCAATGTTCATTGCAGCACTGTTTATAATAGCCAGGACATGGAAACAACCTAGATGTCCATCAGCAGATGAATGGATAAGAAAGCTGTGGTACATATACACAATGGAGTATTACTCAGCCATTAAAAAGAATACATTTGAATCAGTTCTAATGAGGTGTATGAAACTGGAGCCGATTATACAGAGTGAAGTAAGCCAGAAAGAAAAACACCAATACAGTATACTAACGCACATATATGGAATTTAGAAAGATGGTGATGATAACCCTGTATGCGAGACAGCAAAAGAGACACAGATGTGTAGAGCAGACTTTTGGACTCTGTGGGAGAGGGAGAGGGTGGGATGATTTGGGAGAATGGCATTTAAACATGTATAATATCATATAAGAAATGAATCACCAGTCCAGGTTTGATGCATGATACAGGATGCTTGGGGCAGGTGCACTGGGATGACCCAGGGGGATGGTACAGGGACGGAGGTGGGTGGGGGGTTCAGGATGGAGACCATGTGTATACCCATGGCGGATTTATGTTGGTGTATGGCAAAACCAGTACAATATTGTAAAGTAATTAGCCTTCAATTAAAATAAATAAATTTAAATTTTTTTTAAAAAGGAGTCTGCCCGCAATGTGACAGACCGGGGTGGATCCCTGGGTCGGAAGGATGCCCTGGAGTAGGATAATGACAATCCTCTCCAGTCTTCTTGCCTGAGAAATTCTGTGGACAGAGGAGCCTGGTGGGATACAGTCCATGGGGTCACAAAGAGTCAAACATGACCGAGCCAGTGCCACTTTAATAGTCAGCCCTCGGTTCTGATTTGTTGATACCTGTGGGTTGTTCACTTTCTAAGAATGTTAACACTACTACTGACTAAGAAAGAAAGCTAGGAATCATTAGTCTCAAGATTTTATTATTTAGAGTGTCTCCCATGATTAGGAAAATATGCAATTATGCTAGAAACTCAAGGAATAATCGGAAGTCTTTAAGTGTCTATATCTAGGAAGAAAAAAATAAAACATTTACACAATTAAACTAACACAAGATATCTTACATAACTGAGCCATGCATGGTAACTGTGTGTTACAGAAGAGGAAGCAATCACTGCTGGTCGAAAGAGAGGCAGAACTTGACAAGTGCCCAAGATTAAGTAAATGAAGAAATGAATGTGAGGCCATCCCAGGTCAATGTGAGTATTTGGTGCAAGCAATGAACTGAGAGTGTAGAATGTGAACAATCATTTTGTGATTAAATCAGTTTAACTAGAACATTTGGTGTGTATAAGTGAACAGGGAAACAAGCTGGTAAAGATATGGAGGCTAGCATGAGGTATTTTGAGTGGGAGACTGAGAAATGTGTTTATTCCAACAGGAGAATATTCATTGCACTATTTCTTAATTGTGGCAGAAAAGAAAATTGTTCATTGACTATTAATAGCTTAATGGTTAAAACACATTATGGAAGTTTGACACAAATGGGAGCAGATCCACCTGTATCAACAAGAAGAAATTCACTAAGATGGGAAATTATAATTGCAGATGCAGAGCATCTTCCTTTTTCTGTTTCTGTCTCTCTCCTTATCTCTCTTTTCTCAATCTCTTTTTACCACAAAAGTACCCATAACTGGTTTGAGAAATTTTGGGAGCTAATAAGACAATTATATCAACTATATACTGCTGCTGCTGCTGCTGCTAAGTCGCTTCAGTTGTGTCCGACTCTGTGCGACCCCAGAGACGGCAGCCCATCAGGCTCCCCCATCCCTGGGATTCTCCAGGCAAGACTACTATATACTAGGTTTTTATAAATGTTACATTCTATAAGATAGAAAAAGAAAGATTAAAATAAGCATTATTCTTCATCTCATCGCCTAAATGACCAAAAGAAGGCATTGAAGATATTTAACCATAGAAACCATATAATAGGACCTGTTCTTGTGCAGAGAAAAAATTTTAATCCCTAAAAAATTGAATAAGTTTCAAGATTTGAGAAGTATCTGTTTTTTAATAATATTATTGTATTAGAGTATAATTTATTTAATTTTTATCAAGAAAGTTTGTGTTCTCCCACTGATACTGGTTTTGGAGGAGATAAACCAAATTTGTAGATATGAAAGTACATTTCCTGTTTCAGTTCAGTTCAGTTCAGTCACTCAGTTGTGTCCGACTCTTTGCGACCCCATGAATCACAGTATGCCAGGCCTCCCTGTCCATCACCATCTCCCGGAGTTCACTCAGACTCACGTCCATCGAGTCCGTGATGCCATCCAACCATCTCATCCTTTCTCATCCCCTTCTCCTCCTGCCCCCAATCTCTCCCAGCATCAGAGTCTTTCCCAATGAGTCAACTCTTCACATGAGGTGTCCAAAGCACTGGAGCTTCAGCTTTAGCATCATTCCTTCCAAAGAAATCCCAGGGCTGATCTCCTTCAGAATGGACTGGTTGGATCTCCTTGCAGTCCAAGGGACTCTCAAGAGTCTTCTCCAACACCACAGTTCAAAAGCATCAATTCTTCGGCGCTCAGCCTTCTTCACAGTCCAACTCTCACATCCATACATGACCACAGGAAAAACCATAGCCTTGACTAGACAGACCTTGGTTGGCAAAGTGATGTTTCTGCTTTTGAATATGCTATCTAGGTTGGTCATAACTTTTCTTCCAAGGAGTCAGTGTCTTTTAATTTCATGGCTGCAGTTACCATCTACTCCGAAATAATTTAGTGGCTTCTCTTAAACTTATCTAGAAACACAAAAGATTACTCACTTCTATAATTACTTGCTTCCCAGGGGAAGAGTTCTTCAAAACCATAATACACAGGATGTAATAAATAAACCTCCTGTTCTCAAATATGGCATCTATATAAGAAATAATTGAAAATAAAATTATTCTTTGTGGAATTCATGCCATAAATTGGACTGTTTCTTCAACACATAACTATGGACCCCACTTAAAAGACCATTTGATGTCACAGAAAAAGATTTGAGGGAGAGAATAAAGGCTGAAAAGAGAAAGATTAAATTCTTTTATTCCCCACATCTCAAGAATATTTATGGAAACAAAAGAAAGAGAAAGAGCTATCTTTTGATGTCAAGATCTACACTACAGAATTACTTAGTGCATTTTATTGTTTTCTTTGGCTATTTAAATATAAAAGTTCTTTTTTTCTTCTTTTCCTCAAAGCTCTTGCCAACCTGCTGTTACCTGTTAAAGATAAATGCAAACAACCGCTATGTTATAACTAGTAGTCTGCAGACCTGGAGAGAACTTCAAAAGCATACCAAGTACACTGAAAAAATTCTTTATGAAAATATTTCATTTTTCAACTTAGAATTTAAACAAGAAGCCAGAGGAATCTAAGTTTGGTAAGATCCTAGAAAACTGGAAATTTAATATTGTATCACTTAAAAGAAAAAGCCAGTTTTTTTCTTATGTGGTCACACAAGAAATAATGAAACTAGTATACTGAAAAAGATATGTTCATGTATTCAAAAGCCAGCAGGTTCTTATGCTTAATGTTATGATTTGAATTTTCTCTGTATAATCTTGCATATATTCAAAAGAATAATTAACACGATATAACTAAAAATGAAAGAAAAAAATACTTTTGGCTTAAAAATGGCATATATTATTATCTGTCTTTACTTGTATAATTTTGTGAAATATATTGATATACATATATTCACTTCCTGAATTTTAAAACTAAGGTTGGTTTATAAAAGCTAAAATATTCTAAAGAGACCAAATTTCTAAACTGATTACAAAATTATTCCCACAGTAATCTAAAGTGCAAAGTCTTAACATATTAATGATGTAATGCTCCTTTATAGATGTTATAATAAAGTGGTACATATAAAAGAACAAGATATCTATGTTGTTGTTGTTTAGTCACAGTGTCCCACTCTTTTGCTATCCAGACTCTAAGCCTCCTGGCTCTTCTGTTCATGGAGTTTCCCAGGCAAGAATAAAGAATACTAGAGTGGAGAAGGCAATGGCACCCCACTCCAGTACTCTTGCCAGGAAAATCCCATGGACAGAGGAGCCTGGTGGGCTGCAGTCCATGGGGTCGCGAAGAGTCGACACGACTGAGCAACTTCACTTTCACTTTTCACTTTCATGCATTAAAGAAGGAAATGGCAACCCACTCCAGGGTTCTTGCCTGGAGAATCCCAGGGACGGCAGAACCTGGTGGGCTGCCGTCTACGGGGTTGCACAGAGTCGGACACGACTGAAGTGACTTAGCAGCAGCAGCAGAGTGGACTACCATTTCCTTCTCCAGGGGATCTTCCTGACCCAGGGGCCAAACCGGCATCTCCTGCACTGGCAGGCCGACTCTTTACCACTGAGCCACTAGGGAAGCCCTTGATTCCTTTTTTATGGTATGAAATTTTTGCCAACCCTCCCAAGTCGGTCTGCAACAAGTATCTTTCTCCCTGGTGTTACTTATATCTATAAAAGGAGACTGAGTTGGGTTCAGAAGCAAAGGACAGATTTAATATCTAATCAGAGAGTCAAGAGGTGCAAGCTCACACTCTAGAGCACACACAGCACGCATTCTCCCAATAGGCCATGGTCAGGGCTGCTTTATAAGGATCTCATCAGCGGGAGTGCGGGGGTTCTCGCTGAGCCCAGGCAGCTGTGCTGTTCATGCTCCAGATCACTGTGCCGGGTGCCGCGTCTCTGCACACAGCCCATCCCATCACCACCAACTTGAATTGCTCTGTTGTGCTTGTAGCTTCTGCACATGGTCTCAGCTATGGTGTCAGGTTAGCTGTTTCTTTCACAGAGGAACTCTGGCTTGAAAGGTCCAATGTGAGTGAAACTAGGCTAAGCACACAGGAGAAGAAAAAGGTTAGACTTTATTTTATTGTTATTGTTGTTTAATCACTAAGTTGTGTGCAACTCTTTGTGACCCCATGGACTGAAGCACGCCAGGCTTCCCTGTCCTTCACTGTCTCCTGGTGTTAGCTCAGACTCATGTTTATTGAATCGTGATATCATCCAACCATCTCATCCTCGGTTGCCCGCTTCTTCTCTTGCCCTCAATCTTTCCCAACATCAGGGTCTTTTCCAATGAGTCAACTCTTCACATCAGGTGGTCAGAGTATTGGAGCTTATTACCCAGATTCTTTTTTTATTTTCCAAGAATTGTTAATGGATTTTCCTGGTGATGAAATGATACAATATTTCTAGAAATATGTGACTAGATGTAAAGTCTTCATCCTCAGAACCATTTTGAAAGAAGTAAACAAGTAAGCAACATCTTTTGGAGATTTAGTTCAATTTAGTTTGCTTTTTTAAAAAGAAGATAATAGTTGTATACTAATAGGAAAAGGAGTACGTCAAGGCTGTATATTGCCACCCTGCTTATTTAACTTATATGCAGAGTACATCATGAGAAATGCTGGGCTGGAAGAAGCACAAGCTGGAATCAAGATTGCCAGGAGAAATATCAATAACTTCAAATATGCAGATGACACCACCTTTATAGCAGAAAGTGAAGAAGAACTAAAAAGCCTGTTGATGAAAATGAAAGAGGAGAGTGAGAAAGTTGCCTTGAAGCTCAACATTCAGAAAACTAAGATCATGGCATCTGGTCCCATCACTTCTTGGGAAATAGATGGGGAAACTGTGGAAACAGTGTCAGACTTTATTTTGGGGGGCTCCAAAATCACTGCAGATGGCGACTGCAGCCATGAAATTAAAAGACGCTTACTCCTTGGAAGGAAAGTTATGACCAACCTAGATAGCATATTCAAAAGCAGAGACATTACTTTGCCAACAAAGGTCTGTCTAGTCAAGGCTATGGTTTTTCCAGTGGTCATGTATGGATGCGAGAGTTGGACTGTGAAGAAAGCTGAGTGCTGAAGAACTGATGCTTTTGAACTGTGGTGTTGGAGAAGACTCTTGAGAGTCCCTTGGACTGCAAGGAGATCCAACCAGTCCATCCTAAAAGAGATCAGTTCTGGGTGTTCATTGGAAGAACTGATGCTGAGGCTGAAACTCCAATACTTTGGCCACCTCTTGCGAAGAGCTGACTCATTGGAAAAGACTGATGCTGGAATGGATTGGGGGCAGGAGGAGAAGGGACAACAGAGGATGAGATGGCTGGAAGGCATCACCGACTCGATGGACATGAGTTTGGGTGAAATCCGGGAGTTGGTGATGGACAGGGAGGCCTGCCATGCTGCAATTCATGGGGTTGCAAAGACTGAGAGATTGAACTGAACTGGACTGAACTGAATATCAGATATTAGTAAGTATTAGGTAGTATTTATGTAAATTAAGAGGAATTTCCTTCTTCTCTTGTTATTCATGGAACAATTGATTGTGTGGGAGTAAATGGGCAATACTGAACTGATTATAAAAAAATCACCATAGCAAAGAGCTATTTCAGAGTTAAGTTGAGAAAACAGGGGGGAAAAATGCACTTTAAGGTCATGGAAATTGTCAAGATTTTCTTTTCAAAGAAAAATTCTACCTTGAATACTTTCATTCAAGTTGCAGTATGAATAGACGTGGATGTGTAGTTCATTTTGGCTTTCATAACTGATATCAGTCAGTTCAGTTCAGTCATTCGGTCGTGTCCGACTCTTTGCAACCCCATGAACCACAGCACGCCAGGCCTCCCTGTCCATCACCAACTCCCAGAGTTTACCCAAACTCATGTCCATTGAGTTGGTGATGCCATCTAACCATCTCATCCCCTGTCGTCCCCTTCTCCTTCTGCCTTCAATCTTTCCCAACATCAGGGTCTTTTCAAATGAGTCAGCTCTTCACATCAGGTGGCCAACATATTGGAGCTTCAGCTTCAACATTAGTCCTTCCAATGAACACCCAGGATTGATTTCCTTTAGGATGTACTTGTTGGATCTCCTCGCATACATACACATTCACACAAAGACACACATATACACATACACAGTTTGATTAATTTAAATGGAAAAAGAAGACTCTTTTTTTATTTAACTGGATGTGACAAAGCCTCCTCAAAACTCACTTAAACATCTCCCCGAAACATTAACTTAATTTTTGATGATCAAATAACATATGCAATATTGACTTCTCTGCATTCTCCATGTCGAAGAGAAAGTGGTAGCTGTTCAGTCGTGTCCAACTCTGCGACCCTGTGGACCATAGCCCATCAGGCTCCTCTGTCCATGAAATTCTCCAGGCAAGAATACTGGACTGGGTAGCCATTCCCTTCTCCAGGGAATCTTCCCAACTCAGGGATTGAACACTGGTCTCCTACACTACAGGCAAATTCTTTACCACCTTATAAGACTGCTTTTATAGTCTATCCCATATGACCTCTCTAGCTTCACATTGCGTCAGTTGCCCAAACTTGGCCAACTAGGCCTATTGAACTACTTGCAAACCTCACACATACCACTGCTTTGCACCTCCATATCATTGTATTCTCTACATAAAAACACCTCTCCCTGATAAAAAACCCTCAATGACTATCAACCACCTCTGTGAAGATAATCTCCTAAATTCTGCCTTCTCTGCTCCTCAATCATTTTGCTCAACTGCCTTGTTACACCTATTATTTGTAAGTGCTCATGTTATTAACATGTTGGTATTCCTCTCCTGTCAGTGAATCCCTTGGAATAGGAAATGTGGTTGGGCCTTGGCTTTATTTATGTTTGTTGAATTAATGACAATGGAATACATGTAAACTGGAATGTCTAAATGCTTGCCGAAAACTGGAACCATTTTCTTTTTCTAAAATGAGATGTTATACTATCAGAATTTGAGTTAAAAAAAAAGAAAAGCTGAAAAACTTCCAAGTTAACTCCTACATGGTGCAGAACTGATATCTAAAAATGGGAAAACCATGCACGTGATGGGAGGGTAAGAACTGTGGTGGTGAGGATGTCAGAGAAATTGGGCTGAGCCTAAAGCCTCAACAAATACTTTCTGCACACAATCCTGTAGCCGCTTTCACAAGTGGAATCCAGAACCATATACTCCATTGCCATCATTAAAAGATATGAGCAGTATTTAAAACTGAAATAGTTTAATTTTTTAGTAAAGGCATGATAAACTAAACAACATCTATCCTCATGTGATGACCGTTAAACAAGCCTATCTCTCAGTGTGCGTGTTTCTGTTGTCTTAATTATACAGTTTACGATTTATCAGGAACCATGTTCTGGGTTACAAATAGCACCTCATCAGCTGCGCATCTCATCTGCCATTCACCCATTATTTTTTGGCGACAGCACAATATCTACCTGTGCTAATTGCAGGCTGATAGTTTATTTTTAATATCTCTCAGCTAGTTTGGCTGTAATTTTAAAATAGATAATAACAGCACTGGGTCTTACAACAATGTGATTTTCCCCTTTATTAGATACAAAATGACTACCTTTTGTGAAACAGAGAAATAGCAAAAAGAATTTTCCAAGAGATCTAAGCATACTTTAAAAAAAAAAGGCATTTAACAAATCATTAGATTTTGAGTGCTGAATCTGTCATCTATTTGTTTCATGAATGCATATCTTATTATTTCTTCCAAGTTCAGTATTATTTTTCCCTATCTTGTCAAATGAATGAAATTTTAAATAATGCTAATTTTCTCTAAACGAAAATCAACCCATTTTAACTCCTACTGGGCTTTTAATTATTTTGGTTATCTTTCTAATACATAATGGCTAGTGTTAATCAATTGGAGAAGGAAATTGCAACCCACTCCAGTGTTCTTGCCTGGAGAATCCCAGGGATGGGGGAGCCTGGTGGGCTGCCGTCTGTGGGGTCGCACAGAGTCGGACACGACTGAAGCGACTCAGCAGCAGCAGCAGTGCTAATCAGGAGGACAAGGTGAAAATAAAGAGAAATGATCAGGTTAAACTGTTAAGTGTGTTTGTAAGAGGCATCAGCATGTGATACTCTGTTTTAAAGATGTTTTATGGGTACCATTAACAAACACAAAACATATTAAATAAATCAGAGTTAGATGGATTAGCTAGATGTATGAGAACTAGACAAAATATAAAAAATATTCCAGCACTTTTCTGACTACACAGTACAATGAACATAACAGAGACTGAGTTGACCAGGCATCATCTTGAACATCTTCCTCTTAACCAATTTTTTTCTTGATCAGTACATTTATGTCTTTAGTCAAGACCTCTCTCTCTACATCTCCAGAACATTTGTGTAAATGCCTGCTGACATCCTCACTTAGGTTTCAAAAGCATCTCCACTTACACAAACACATCTAAATCAGTTACCCTTCTTCTCCTCTCTTACTTAGTAGATGATAACCCCATCCACAGGACAGCTTGCACCAAAAGCCAGACACTATATTGACATCTTCCTCTAAACCAATCATTGTATTATCAATTCTACTTTATAAACAATTTGCTCACTCTATTCTTTTATCTCCCTTCTTACTATCAACACTTTTATCCAAAACATGATATTATCTCTACTTCAGTAACATTCTAATCATTTTTAGTTCTTAACTCTTACCCCTTTTCAATACATAAGTTTTAGTATAAATTTTTAAAATTCAAATCTGATCATTTATTCCCAAATATACTTTGGTAACTTCCAAACATCTTTAATATGGTTTCTAAAATCCCTACCAGAACTCACAGGATATTCAATTTAAAACCTACTTACACTCTAACTGTTACAATCTATCCATGTCTTTTTTCTATCCCTTGAATAACTCAAGTTGAATGTCTTCTGTCACCCCCCTCCCCTTCACCTAGATAAATTTCTACTAAATTTTTAAGTTCCAGTTTTCATATTACTCTTTCAGGAAGAACTTCCCTAAATATTCCAAACTATCTCTTTATTTTACTTCCCTCCTTTTCACTGCTGAATACCTATCTCTTCTACTAGGTTGCCATTTTCATAATGACAGAGAAATGTTTTAGTCAACAATAAAACAAAGCCTTGATATTAAGCTGTCATGGCTCATTCAATTTCTACTTCTCGCACTCTGTGAGAATCTCTGGTCAGCGAACTTGCTAATGAGAATTTCAAACAGCTGACTGGCTAGAAAGATGGTTTAGTCCAATAACCATTTGCATGTGGACAACTCCTAATTCTTTTCAGTTCCAGATCCGTATGTTTACCAAGCTGATTCCTGGATATTCCAACTGGACATTTTCAGTGACTCAAAATCATATATATTAAACAAGTACAACTCTTAGAACTTGTATGAAGGGCCACTTCTCTGTACCCTTGAAATTTAATGGGTTCCATGTACTAAAAATACACTAGAAGTAAATTTGCTGAAGAACATGAATGACTCTAACTCAGGATTGGCATTCCACACCAGCACACAGAGCTGCTTCCCTGGTTGCTCAGATGGTAAAGAATCTGCCTGCAATGCAGGAGACCTGGGTTCAATACCTGGGTCAGGAAGACCCCCTGGAGAAGGGAATGGCAATCCACTCCAGTATTCTTGCTGGAGAATCCCATGGACAGAGGAAACTGGTGAGCTGCAGTCCATGGGGTCACAAAGAGTCAGATTTCACTGAGCAACTAACACACACACACCAACATAGAACACCCCATACAACTTAAACATTTACTCTCATACTAACTCTGCTTAGGCCCCAGGGAATTGTCTTTCACATCACTCACCCTGTGTCCTTGAAACTAAGTGTGACTGTGACCAAAGGCAATGGCAGTTTGAGGATTCTGCTGCTGCTGACATCTGAATGGAAACTACTTCAAAGGGTGAGTCCAGTTTTGAACAGAAGCAAAGAAAGAGCAAATAAACTAATTTGTCAGATTCTTCCTCTCAGCAAGATTTCAGGGCATTCTTTTATAAGAAAGTACTATTCACCAATGGTATCAATTTTCTGTTACTTGTTTTCCTTCATCTTTCAATCTGTGATTCTGGAAGTACACAAAGTTTATCATGGTATTCACGAGGGTTGCACGTGTGAGATGAAGAAAACTGACAGTGTTAATAAATTCACATTATCCATTAATACATTAATTCCATAACTTAAGCCTTCTTACATAGGGTACCAGAAGACTAAAATCTTATTTCCTACTTCTTCTGTGATTATGATTTCTGAGATTTTCTTCAAAGCAGCACTTCTGATGAGTAGTAGAGTCGGTGAAACATCAAACCTATGCAACTACAGAATTTATTTCTGAAGTCCACGGGATCAGAGAACTTGTCAGAGAATCAGCACTGTAGGCACCAGGAGGATGTGTGTGTGTGTGTGTGTGTGTGTGTGTGTGTGTGTGTGTGTGTATGTGTCTGTGTGTGTGTGTGTGAAAAGCTGAACATGATTCATTTTTGTATAATTTAGCATGCTTTCTAACTGTGAGCATATTCTTTGAAGCTGTTTGTCTGTATCTCCCTTCTTTATTTCAGGAAGAGACTTACCATAGGTATCAAAGTTACTGGTTACCCTTGTAGTATTGTTTTGGCCAGGTCTTATAAATTGTAATATGTGTTATTGCACTTATTTATCTCCATTTTTTATATTTTACACTTATTTGTTATCTTTTTGTTGTGTAACTCTATTATATATCTAGGGTCATATCTTTTTTCTCCTTCCCAATATTAAGGTTTTTCCGTTACTCTTTGATCAAAATTTTCATGGATTTTCCTGTATGATATTCCTAAAAGAATCCATCTTTCTATCCACAAATTCCGCTAGGGAGAGAGAGAGCCATTGTGTTGCTGCACTGCATTTAAAATTCTATTTCATGAGTTCTTCTTCGAGATTATTTCTTTACATCTTACTATATTTGTTGTCTTTTCCTAATCTTGAGTTGAAATCCTTTGGTTATTTTTAAATTTTTTTTGTTTAATTATAAAAAGAGATAAAAGCTGTGATCTCTGATTATGGATTAGACTAAATCAAAGTTTTCTACATGTATTATAGTTTTAGATTTGAGTTTCTGTTTAACAAGAAAGCTGTAAAATTTCTTATGCTCTTCAAAGTATTTTTTATATTTTGTTAAATTTCCCGAGAGACCTTTAAATTTTTAACACATGATTTTTTTCCAGTGCCACGTTTGATGAAATAGAGAATAGAGAAGTCATTTTGCTAAAGGTCATACAGCTAGCTTATGCCAAGCCTTTGCATTCCCAGGTCTTTGTATCTTTCATTCAACTGTAGAGTATCTGTTTATTTCTTTTAGCATCTATTCTTTGTAGTTATGTTTTGCCAGGTTTTAATTTTCCTAGTTAAATGACTATTTTATTAACAGTATCTCTTACAATGTCAATATTATAATTATCTCTTATGAGTTTAATGTTGAAATAATTGATACTTTACGAAGCTAATATCTTCCCCCAGAACCATAGACACACACTCACTTATCGCATTTTCATCCTTAGACTACCAAGTCTTTGCCAAAATTATCTCTATTTGCTTAAAAACAAATAGCAAACACCCTCCCCGCAGGTTTTATTTTCTCTTAGATGCTTCAATGGCACTGATTCTTAACAGAGATCCTCTATGGAATTCTAAGATAATTTGTTAGGTACTCAAGTGTGATCAGAATAAAACAATACCTAAAATATCAACCTTTAAGGTCTCCAAAAATAAGCCTTTTATCTAGCGGCACATACTTTGAAAATTCATTCAATGCCCTACACATCGTAAACATTTTCTGGCTTTCTTTGACCAAAGGGAAAACATTTATATGGACAATAAGTATATTTCCATTCAGTATTTTTCCAAATCATAGTTGAATTGTTTCATTGTTGTTGTTGTTATTTTTATATGCCTTCCTAATAAATCCAACTACAGAAGCTCCAACTGCACAGGAAACATGTCTGCTATCTCACAGCTATTAGTATCAGTAGAAGCAATTGAGGCCTCTGGGAAAAATAAGCCCGTTCACCCCCAGCTTTCAGAGATAGATTTTTGAACAGACAGAGAAGAAGCCAGTTCTGATGTAAAAATAGAGGAACACTAGATAATCATTTTTGTCTCTAAATTACTCAATTTTGATACAGGCTTTTCACTTTAGGGTGAAGAGAAAAATAGTCTATAATGCTACTCATCATGTTAAATCCCAATTATCTATTCACCTCTTAGAAAATTTGGTTCAGCAAGCAGTTCCTGCCATTTACAAGAGCAGAGAGGCAAGTCCATGACATGAGAAAGCCTCCAAGAGAAAAGTGGCCAAACGTAGAAAGAACGGAGTCAGGAGCCCTTGGCACTCTGAGACCCCAGTAGGCAGATTGCCACATGCTTAGAAAGGAGAGAATGAAAAGATAGGGGGAACAAAACACACTGAACTTTTTCAGTTATTTTTCCAAGGGTTCTTACAAGTTTTCATTCCTAGTTGAATAATACATTCACCTTCAGTTCAGTTCAGTTCAGTCGCTCAGTCATGTCTGACTCTTTGTGACCCCATGAACTGCAGCACATCAGGCCTCCCTGTCCATCACCAACTCCCGGAGTTCACTCAGACTCATGTCCATCAAGTCGGTGATGCCATCCAGCCATCTCATCCTCAGTCATCCCCTTCTCCTCCTGCCCCCAGTTCCTCCCAGCATCAGGGTCTTTTCCAGTGAGTCAACTCTTCACATGAGGAAGTGAAGTACTGGAGCCAAAGTACTGGAGTTTCAGCTTTAGCATCATTCCCTCCAAAGAAATCTCAGGGCTGATCTCCTTCAGAATGGACTGGTTGGATCTCCTTGCAGTTCAAGGGACTCTCAAGAGTCTTCTCCAACACCACAGTTCAAAAGCATCAGTTCTTTAGTGCTCAGCTTTCTTCACAGTCCCACTCTCACATCCATACATGACTACTGGAAAAAATATAGCCTTGACTAGACAGACCTTTGTTGGCAAAGTAATGTCTCTGCTTTTTAATATGCTATCTAGGTTGGTCATAACTTTTCTTGCAAGGAGTAAGCGTCTTTTAATTTCATGGCTGCAATCATTATCTGCAGTGATTTTGGAGCCCAAAAAAATAAAGTCTGACACTGTTTCTACTGTTTCCCCATCTATTTCCCATGAAGTGATGGGACCAGATGCCATGATCTTAGTTTTCTGAAGTTGAGCTTTAAGCCAACTTTTTCACTCTCCTCTTTCACTTTCATCAAGAGGCTTTTTAGCTCCTCTTCACTTTCTTCCATAAGGGTGGTGTCATCTGCATATATGAGGTTATTGATATTACCCCATAAAGTGATAGTCACTCAGTCATGTCAGACTCTCTGTGACCCTATGGACTATACAGTTCATGAATTTCTCCAGGCCAGAATACTGGAGTGGGTAGCTTTTCTCTTCCTTCTCCAGGGGATCTTCCCAACCCAGGGATCAAACCCAAGTCTCCTTGAAGGGTTAATATAGTAGCAGAGATGTGCCTGCTAACAGGTCTCTGTGCTGGGGCTGAGTGTCCTTGCAAACGAGGCATTCTACCAAAGAGTCTGGACACAGCCTTGAGTTTAATGGTCCCTTGCAAACGAGGGAGCATTCCCTTCTTGGGATAAGAAGATGAGGGCTTTGTGCAGACTCTGCTGTAGACAGGGATTTCACTCCCTTTTGCTATATGATAACATGTATGCATCTGCGCTGTGCTGAAAAGGCTTATTCATGCAGTCTGGAATTCTGCCTAGGGGGCTTTTATAATAAACGGCAATTAGTTTTTTGCCCAGTTCTGTTTCTCCGGCCGGAGTGTGCGTCTGTCTTTTGTGTGTGTCTTGTTTTATGTCATTTCACTCGTAATCTCCAACATCTCCGCATTGCAGCCAGATTCTTTACCAGCTGAACCACAAGGGAAGCCCAAGAATACTGAAGTGGGTAGCCTATCCCTTCTCCAAGGGAACTTTCCAACCCAGGAATCAAACCTGGCTTTCCTGCATTGCAGGCATATTCTTTACCAATTGAGCTATCAGGGAAGTCCCACATTCACCTTAGAATCTTTTATATAAAATACCAGTGTCTGTGTCTCATCTCAGATATATTAAATCAGGATCTTTGGAAGTGAGGCCCAGCCATCAGTATTTTTAAAAGCTTTTAAGGTGGAACAAAAGTGCAGCTCTGCTTAAGGATGCCTGAGCTCAGTTCTGGTCCTGTCACACTCAGAGATTTGTTCTTGATGGATTAAGTGCAACAAACAACAGTCAGCACTAGAAACTGAATAATTGTGTCTCCACATCTCTTTAGTTTGCTATTGGTTTGTTTCTTAGAAAAGCAAACTTTGACTTGAAACTGCAGATCAGGGCTTTCTTAATTTTTCTAATATGAGTTTGGCTTTTTTCAATATTTTATCTGACTATACAGTACTTACATTTCATCCCTTTAAAAATATGTAATAGATCCATTTGAGGCATAACCTTTCACCATTCAGCTTTCTTACTATACTTTCTAGTATTTTCTGAAATCAAAACTAGTAAGAGAGGATGCTGTTTTCTTGATTTCCAGTCACTCTGTGCACCCATGGACTGCCGCACACTGGGCTTTTCTGTCCTTCACCATCTTCCAGAGTTTGCTCAAACTCATATCCATTGAGTTGTTGATCTCATCCAACCAACTCATCCTCTGTCATCCGCTTCTTCTCCTGCCTTCAATCTTTTCCAGCATCAGGGTCTTTTCTAAAGAATCAGCTGTTCACATCAGGTGGCCAATGTATTGGAGCTTCAGCTTCAGCATCAGTCCTTCCAATAAATATTTAGGGTTGATTTGCTCTTACATCTGTAAATTCACTAATTAGAAAAGTTATGGACAAAATAGTGGACACTACAGGGCAGAGGACAGATGTGTGAGATCTCAGGGTTGGTTTCAACTAAAAGTGGAAATCCAACGAGATAAGTATACGTCAGTGTCCAAGGGGATTTGGTAAAGTCTAAAGATAAAAACTATCCAAGTAGACGTTTGGAGCAATGATCTAAGATGAAAGGATGATGTCCTGCAGCAGCAGAGCACAGAATGTAGAGAAAAATAATGGGGAGTTAGGAGTATGGTATCTAGAATCCAAATATAAAGTTTATAGTGGAAATAATGTGTATGCTCAGCAGATGCCAAGCTACCAGCGCTACACAAGACAAACACTGGGTCTGGGAATTATTTCTAGAAGACAAGTGTTATTAAAATAGGTCTTTAGAGATGGCAAAGAGAGAGATGTGGGGGTACAGAAACCATGCCAATTAGAATAAAATCCAGAAGATTGAAAACTATCACTAAAAACATAGCTTTGACCTTTCAGTAGGCTTGGCCTTTTATGCAGCACCTAGTGTAGAACTTGAAAGTGCAGTCTCTAGAGCCCACACACCTGAATTTGAACTCCAGAACTACTACTTAGTTAGGGTAACTTAACTCCTTTTTGGCATATTACTTACCAGCAAAATTAAGGAAATTGCAGCTTATCCCTTTTTATTCTTACATAAATAAAATTGTTAAATTTAAGAATATCTGAGGATTAAAGTGGTAAAAAGACATAGTGCCCAATCTCCTATTATCACCCTGAACATGTCCTGCATCTGTTCTTTCTTTAGGGATAAAGACCAAAAATAAAAATGAGAAAACTTTTTTAAAGTGCTACCAAGTTTGATGTTCTCTAGCTAATGTCAAATTCAGGACTCTAGGAAATTAAAGACACTTTCGGTTGCTGTGGGCCTTTTATCGGCAGGCAGGGTCTCTAGGGAATACATCTTCAGGTTTTATTATTTCTTGGGGGGAAAAATGCAGGCTCAGTCTTTAGTGTCTAACTTTACCATAGACTTGTATACATCTTAGAGTAAATGCATAAAGAATACTTTAAATAGAAGAATAATTCACTATCATGTTATTTTGCTCAAACTAAAAATAAAAAATCAAAATACAGTGGATAAGTAGTTTAAAAAAAAAGCCACTAGAAAATTTCCATTCTAGTCCTGACAGGATAACAACCTGCTATGAACATCCGTTGGATCATCAAAAAAGCACAAGAGTTTCAGAAAAACATCTGCTTCTGCTTTACTGACTACTCCAAAGCTGTTGACTGCGGGGATCATGACAAACTGTGGAAAATTCTTAAAGAGATGGGAATACCAGACCACCTGAACTGCCTCCTGAGAATCTGTATGCAGGTCAAGAAGCATCAGTTAGAACTCGACATGGAACAACAGTTCAGTTCAGTCACTGAGTCATGTCCCACTCTTTGTGACCCCATGGGCTGCAGCACAGCAAGCCTCCCTTTCCATCACCAACTCCTGGGATTTAGTCTAACTCATGTCCATGCAGTCAGTGATGCCATCCAACCATCTCATCCTTTGTCTTCCCCTTCTCCCACCTTCAGTCTTTCCCAGCATCAGGGTCTTTTCAAACGAGTCACTTCTTCACATCAGGTGGCCAAAGTACTGGAGTTTCAGCTTCAGCATCAGTCCTTCCAATGAATATGCAGGACTGATTTCCTTTAGGATGGACTGGTTGATTCTCCATGCGGCAGAGTCTTCTCCAACACCAGAGGCCAAAAGCATCAATTCTTCGGGGGTCAACTTTTTTTATAGTCCAACTCTCACATCCATACATAACTACTGGAAAAACCATAGCTTTGAGTAGATAGACCTTTGTGGACAAAGTAATGTCTCTGCTTTTTAATACGCTGTCTAGATCAGTCATAACTTTTCTTCCAAGGAGGAAGCATCTTTTAACTTCATAGCTGCAGTCACCATCTCCACTGATTTTGGAGCCCCCAAAAATAAAGTCAGACACTGTTTCCATTATTTCCCCATATATTTGTGATGAAGTGATGGGAGCGGATGCCATGATCTTTGTTTTCTGAATGTTGAGGTTTAAGCCAACTTTTTCACTCTCCTCTTTCACTTTCATCAAGAGACTCTTTAGTTCTTCACTTTCTGCCATAACGGTGGTGTTATCTGCATATCTGAAGTTATTGATATTTCTCCTGACAGTCTTGATTCCAGCTTGTGCTTCATCCAGCCCAGCATTTCTTATGACGTACTCTGCTTATAAGTTAAATAAGCAGGGTGACAATATACAGCCTTGATGTACTCCTTTCCCGATTTGGAACCAGTCTATGGTTCTACATCCAGTTCTAACTGTAGCTTCCTGATCTGCATACAGGTTTCTCAAGAGGCAGGTGAGGTCGTCTGGTATTCCCATCTCTTGAAGAATTTCCCATAGTTTATTGTGATCCACACAGTCAAAGGTTTTGACATAGTCAATAAAGCAGAAGTAAATGTTTTTCTGGAACTCTTGCTTTTTCAATGATCCAACGGATGTTGGCAATTTGATCTTTGGTTCCTCTGCCTTTTCTAAATCCAGCTTGAATATCTGGAAGTTCATGATTCATGTACTGTTGAAGCCTGGGTTGGAGAATTTTGAGCACTACTTTGCTAGCATGTGAGATGATAGCAATTGTGCAGTAGTTTGAGCATTCTTTGCATCGTGTTTCTTTGGGATTGGAATGAACACTGACCTTTTCCAGTCCTGAGTTTTCCAAATTTGCTGGCATATTGACTTCAGATCTTTCACAGCATCATCTTTTAGGATTTGAAATAGCTCAGTGGGAAATCCATCACCTCCGCTAGCTTTGTTCATAGTAATGCTCCCTGAGGCCCACTTGACTTCACATTTCAGGATGTCTGGCTCTAAGTGATCATACCAACATGATTATCTGGGTCATGAAGATCTTTTTTGCATAGTTCTTCTGTGTATTCTTGGATTCCAAATTGGAAAAAGAGCCAAGGCTGTATATCTGTCATCCTGCTTATTTAACTTATATGCAGAGTACATCATGAGAAATGCCAGAGTGGTGAAGCACAAGCTGGAATCAAGATTGCCAGGAGAAATATCAATAACTTCACATATGCAGATGAAAACACCTTTATGGCAGAAAGTGAAGAACTAAAGAGCTTCTTGATGAAAGTGAAAGAGGAGAGTGAAAAAGTTGGCTTAAAGCTCAACATTTAGAAAAGGAAGATAATGGCATCTGGTCCCATCACTTTATCACAAATATTTGGGGAAATAATGGAATCAGTCTGAGACTTTTTGGGGGGTGGCTCCAAAACCACTGCTGATGGTGACTGCAGCTTTGATATTAAAAGATGCTTCTTCCTTGGAAGAAAAGCTGTGACCAACCTAGACAGCCTATTAAAAAGCAGAGACATTAGTTTGTCAACAAAGGTCTGTTAGTCAAAGCTACAGTTTTTCCAGTAGTCATGTATGGATGTGAGAGTTGGACTATAAAGAAAGCTGAGCACCAAAGAATTGATGCTTTTGATTGTGGTGTTGGAGAAGACTCTTGAGAGTCCCTTGGACTGCAAAGAGATCCAGTCAGTCAATCCTAAAGGAAATCAGTCCTGAATATTCACTGGAAGGACCCACGCTGATGCTGAAACTCCACTACTCTGGCCACCTGATGCAAAGAACTGACTCATTGGGAAAGACCCTGATGCTGGGAAAGATTGAAGGTGGGAGGAGAATGGAGCAACAGAGGATGAGATGGTTGGATGGCATCACTGACTCGATTGATATGAGTTTGAGTAAACTCCAGGAGTTGGTGATGAACAGGGAGGCCTGGTATGCTGCAATCCATAGGGTTGCAAAGAGCAGGACATGACTGAGTGACTGAACTGACTGATGAGACTAAATAGGTCATAGCCCCTTTCTGTAAACATTGTTGTTGTTTAGTCATTAGGTCGTGTCTGACTTTGCCACCTCATGGACTACAGCACACCAGGCTTTCCTGTGCATCACCAACTCCAGGAGCCTATTCAAGCTCCTGTCCATTGAGTTGGTGATGACCTCCAACCATCTCATCCTCTGTCTTCCCCTTCTCCTCCCACCTTCAATCTTTCCTAGCATCAGGGTCTTTAGAAATGAGTCAATTCTTTGCATCAGGTGGCCAACATATTAGAACCTCAGCTTCAGTATCAGTCCTTCCAGTGAATATTCAGGTTTGATTTCATATAGGATTGACTGGTTTGATCTCCTTGCTGTTCAAAGGACTCTCAAGAGTCTTTCGAGAGCACCACAATTTGAAAGCATCAATACTTCAGCACTCAGCCTTCTTTATGGTCCAACTCTCACATCCATACATGGCTACTGGAAAAAAAATGAATTATCTCATTTGCAAAAGGAGGAGATGTAGTGTTATGCTAGATCTCAGTTATCCTTCCTGGGTTCAAAGTTCCATTCCCCTATATAGAAAATTATCTCCCAATAAATTCTTATCTCACTCAAAATTTTTTATTTTTACAGTATCTTCAATATCAGAAATATGGAAGGGTCTTTCTATTATGATAATAAATCCTACAGTTTATTCATCAGTCACACTTGATGATCAGAGCTACAGGCAGAACATTCCATTCTCCAAACTCAAATGGCCTATATCACCCTGTACAGAACTACTTTCGGTGGGAAATTATCATCCATTTTTCACAGGCACTGGGGCCTTTTTCTTAAAATCTGAGAATAAAGTCTAGAGAAGCTAGATTGTAAATTTTCAAAACTCCATATTTTCCTCATGCTTCAACGTCTCCACAAACAGGCTATAAGTACCCATCCAGGTGACTAGGTCCACCAGTGTGATAAGGCTGGTCCCTGCCACAAGCCCCCCTTCGTGCCCTCCCGACTATGACCCAGTGACATCCAATCACACAATGAAATTCCTTCACTGCTTTTGCTTGTACTCCCGACCTTGACCCAGCCCTCCTTTACAGTACTTGCCAAGGGGTCCCCACTCTCTCTCAGCTCTCTGGGAGCTCCTTCCATGTGTCTCCCTATGTGACACCCTACGTCTCCCTCTTCTGGCACCTGTGAGCATAATAAATCCCTCTCACTTTCATAGCCTCTCTGTGGTGTTACTCCATGTTTGCATGAGACTGATCAAATAAAAACTTATATTACTTAAAGTAGCATAATTATTCCTCATAACACAGATTTCCCCTCTTGCCAGCATCATCAGGGAGCTGGGTCCAGCTGATCAACATCCCCTTTCTTCACCCCTTTCCCATGGGTTTCTCTGTCTGTTCAGCCCACTGCCCCAATTCCATGGTATCCAGTTTGCTGGTGGCCCAAGAAATAAGGGAAAGTGACAGCGGTCACATTGACCAGGCTGGCTTCAAGATTAATATCTACAGAGTCTATTTCACTCTGTATAAGATTATTCTTTCTTGCATGATTATTGTAAATTATTATGCTTAATAATGTTTTTCTAGCCTGGTTATGCTCCAATCAGAAAAGAAAAATATAAACTCTGGCCTGCCACATAAAGCACAGGATGTAATCATTTACCTATTTATTTTTGTTAGAACACAATAACTAATGAAATAGTCTTATTTATCCCCTTTTTCATCATGCCATAAGTGAACTACAATAGTGCAAATTCCAAGGAGTCTTAGATAAACCTAGAAACATGAAAAACAACTTATGATTTTAATACTTCAGTGGTTAGATTTTGGTTTTTCTCCTTACTAAAATACCATAGTATTTAGGCAGAAATTACTTCTGTAATTTTAATATATTGACATTCTGAGCTCATTAAGAAAATGCTTTGTACTCTGAAATCATGTTTGCATCAAAAATAAATGCACAAATACAATAATATAAGCGCAAAACCTTGGGGGCACATTTAGATGTAAAGAGTTATTTAATAGTGCATCAGATTTCAGTGTTAACATGTTTTCTTCTTTCTTCTATGGGAAAATATGGAAGAAAAGTGGGCAAATAAACAGTTGTTTATTTGTTTAACATAATAGAAAGGGAAAAGGCTAGTTCATTTTAGAAGGAATAGCATTTTTCAGTATACCTTGTCTTATCTTAAGAAAAGTCACTGCTAGAAAGATGTTTTATAACAAGCCATATTCTGTAGTCTTCATTTAATCTAATAAACTAGATTAACTTCTTTATTCATTCAACATTTAAAAAGCATCTGCTAATATATGCCTGGTATTATCTTTTCTCTAACACTTTCAGTTCAGTTCAGTTCAGTTCAGTTCAGTTGCTCAGTCGTGTCCGACTCTTTGCGACCCCATAAATTGCAGCACCCCAGGCCTCGCTGTCCATCACCAACTCCCAGAGTTCACTCAAACTCACATCCATCGAGTCAGTGATGCCACCCAGCCATCTCATTCTCTGTCGTCCCCTTCTCCTCCTGCCCCCAATCCCTCCCAGCATCAGAGTCTTTTCCAATGAGCCAACTCTTCAAATGAGGTGGCCAAAGTATTGGAGTTTCAGCTTTAGCATCATTCCTTCCAAAGAACACCCAGGACTGATCTCCTTTAGAATGGACTGGTTGGATCTCCTTGCAGTCCAAGGGACTCTCAAGAGTCTTCTCCAACACCACAGTTCAAAAGGATCAATTCTTCGGCACTCAGCTTTCTTCACAGTCCAACTCTCACATCCATACATGACCACCGGAAAAACCATAGCCTTGACTAGATGGACCTTTGTTGGCAAAGTAATGTCTCTGCTTTTTAATATGCTATCTAGGTTGGTCATAACTTTCCTTCCAAGGAGTTAGCATCTTTTAATTTCATGGCTGCAAGCACCATCTGCAGTGATTTTGGAGCCCAGAAAAATAAAGTCTGACATGGTTTCACCATCTGCAGTGATTTTGGAGCCCAGAAAAATAAAGTCTGACATGGTTTCACCATCTATTTAGTGATGTATTATTTTGCTTCAAGCTGCTGACTGGGGCTAACCCAAATAATTGGAGATTGATGGATAAGCCCAAATTTCAATCAGTAATTTGAAATGAGGTAAAAGATCAAGCACATATACAGGCCTATTAGCACCACTTTTTCCAGATGGGCAAACTGACAGAATCCAATCAGATAGACCCCAAAAAGCCTGCCATTGCCTGTCAATGTCCTCTTATTGAATGTGGGACAAAGCTACATGCACAGTCTTTATTTTAAGCTCAAATTGTTTTTCTCAAACCATATATTTGGGGAGAAAAACAGGGAATGATTCATCTACTTCAAATCACTTTTCCCACCCACTTGTAAAAATGCACAATTTTGCAAAATATTCCTCTGTGGTCTTTTCCTTTTCTTTTACTCTATAGTCATATGCACCCCTTTCTGATACACTTATTTCTATGCACTACTTTGTATTTCAAATGGGTCTTCATCCTAGGAACCATTCCATTTTTGTAAGATGAATTTTCAATTGCTATTCTGAACTATTATGTGTTTATTTTTTATTATATGTCTCAGATATTTTTAAGTTATGGGAAGGATTCATAGTGAGGCATATATAATTTATTTTTGCTCTACCTACAAGCACTATTTTATAAATATGGTAACCAAGAATAAGAAATCAAAGAAACCATAGGACCAGCTCATCAATGTTAGTAAATTCCTGATAGGAATCAGAATCAAAATAACCTTACCTAGAATCTAATGATTTCCCTTTACCTCTTGAGACTTCTTCCACATTATGGTGGATATGTGAAAACCAGAAAAAAGAAGATGGTGTCTAGAGATGAGAAAAAAACCCAAACAGAATGGCAATGAATGCTCCCAATCTTCTAGCAGCATAAGCCATCCCAGACCAGGGTACCTGCTGACCAGGAGTAAAAGATCAAGACATCCTACCTTTTATTGGCCTGCAGGCTCATAAGATTGTTTCACAAGAGAACCTATGTTTCTTTTCAGATGTGTGTGTGTGTGTGTGTGTGTGTGTGTATGTGTGAATCACTCAGTTGTGTCCAATTCTTTGTGACCCCATGGACTGTAGCCCACCAGGCTCCTTTGTCCATGGAATTCTCCAGGCAATATACTGGAGTGGGTTGCTATTTTCTTCTCTAGAGGATCTTCCCAAATCAGGGATCAAACCCAGGTCTCCTGCATTGCAGGCAGACTCTTCACTGTCTGAGTTACCAAGGAAGCCCTCAGGCATATGGGTTATTCTAATTCAACCTCTGAAGGGGCTTTGGATAGCAGCCAATTCTCAAAGTACTGAAGCGTTTAGAAACCTGAAAATCCCATTGCCAATTTGATGATTTGGCAAGTTCTGAATGAGAACTGGCTCCTTCCTGACAATTTACCAATCATGTAAACTAACAGCACACCTTATGCTAAAAGTAGGACAATAAAAAATAAATGAGCAAATAAATTACCAAGACCAGATTCTGCTTACTGGAAATATATGCTATACTCACTATGGATATGTTTTTTAAAAAAGATTTACAACCACTTTGTATCTTTTAGAAAATTCCAAGGAAATATGATGATGCAAAATCAAATTTAACATTGCTTTGCTTTCAATAATTTTATTTATTCTCAAACTATAGCTTTAATTTTTTAATATAAATTTTTTAATTGGAGGTTAATTACTTTACAATATTGTATTGGTTTTGCCATATATCAACATGATAATGTTTTTAGTTTTACAATATTCTTATCTGTGAACAAAGATGTTATTCATTGCCAATAAAATAAAGTGAAATAGACAAAGATTGTTTAGTCATAACTACTATAGTTATCCAAAGAAAGTGCAATTTAATTTTTAAGTTGAAATATTTTTGTCTGTGAATTACTAACAGTCACTATTTTGCAGAGTTGATGCTACATTACAGATGTAGGATTAATAAGAGATGGTTGAGCCAGATTAGCAAAGTTCAGTTTTAGTTCTAGAGTAAGACTACCTGCGTTTGAATGCCAGCTCTTCAATTGCCTCTTTAGAAAGCAATTAATTTGACCTTTTAAAACTTCAGTTTTATAGCTGATAAAGTTGTAACATTCCAGTTCTTCTCTTCTAAGACTATTATGAGGATTTAATGAGGATTATCCATGCAAAACCTTAAGCCCAGCACTTCTTTAGGTATGCAGTACTATTAATTTCCTAACAACTCTTGATCAACTTGTTTCTTTTCAAGATTCATCAGTCAATGTTATCATTCACCTACTAACCTGACAATGACTAAAAATATCCACTCTAAATAGGAGACAATATTAATCTGAGTTTTTATTACTGCTATATGGTATCACAGGGTTTTCCTGGTGGCTCAGTGGTAAAGAATCCACCTGCCAATGCAGAAGAAGCAGGTTCCATCTGGCTCAGGAAGATCCCCTGGAGTAGGAAATGGCAACCCACTCCAGTCTTCTTGCCTGGGAAATCCCATGGACAGAGGAGCCTGGTAAGCTGCAGTTCATGGGGTTGCAAAAGAGTAGGACATAACTTAGCAACTCAACAACAACCACAGTGGTATTACAGCACATCTTCTGTTGTTTAGATTTCAGCAGAATATCTGTTTTATTTTTTCCTAACAAGGAACACTGACTTATAATAAAATTAAATATTACCCAAACATAGCAATTTATCAGTGATTTCAATTATGTGATTTGTAGTTTTAGATAAATTATAAATAATGTATAGAAATTATGAAGCTTTTAAAGCATAAATATAACAAATATTGTAAATCACCACCTTTGTTCCATATCATGTTCATTTAAGAAAAAGAAAGGAAAGGAAAGGAATAATGTGGAAGAGAAGTGGGAGATTAAATTAAAAATAAACTATGATAGATTTAAAAAGAGAGTGGGGGAGAAAGAGAAATGGAAGAGAAAAAATAGATGTGGAGGATCTTGAAGGGAGAACCATGTTTGAGCAGAAAAAGATAAACACTACTGCCAGAAAAATCATAATGCTTTCAGGTACCCAAGCTAGGGCAGGTATATAGATACAAGAGGAGCTATAGGTCTTCTTACCCTGGTCCATCAAGGAAGCCCAGTATCCTTCACATGTTACCCATGAATATCTCCTGACTGTAGGCCAGATTCCTTTAATCTCCAAGTTCGGACATGTTTCTTGAGATTCCTTTGTTTCCTGTTTGCCAAATTGCTCATTTGTTATCTATTGATGATCATCCATCGAGCTAAGGAGTCAAACAGACTCTCTCCATCTTTCATTTGTTATAACCCTGAGGATTATAACACTGTAAGCCACTCCACTGCTTCTGCCACCACCAGGTTGATAAAACTGATTCTTAAGAGAACACCTTACAATTATTGGCTTTTTCTCATCTATGCAACCTACTGAGAGCATTAGATTCGTACTGGGACCTTTCTATCATCAGTGAATGTGTAGATCATTAAAGTAGGATCACCCTCAATGACTGAATCTTTGCTTCTGAAAACTCCCAATGGTACTAGATAATAGTTCAAGACTTTGGGATTGTACAGACTTGAGATTGCTGGGAGGAGGAAACATGAAGAGTAAGCATATAAGAATAAAACTCCCTTAAGCTGGCAAAAATGGTTGACTTTTTTACTGAATCTTGCAAATATTTTCTCCTGGTCTGTTGTCTGCCTTTTAACTTTGTTTATGGAATTTTCAGCTATTCACACCCAGCCTTTGATTTTAATATCACAATAGTGCCAGATAAGGGGTAAAAATAACCACAATCTTTGCAACTTGTTTGGTTTGCAAACAAATGGCCCATGAGCTTTTAGAATTCAGTTTATCACTCTCCATAGCCCAATAGGATCCTGGCCTCTCTGAGATTGTAGTTAGTTAGTTAGTTAGTTAGTTAGTTCAGTCACTCAGTCGTGTCTGACTCTTTGCGACGCCATGAATTGCAGCAGCCCAGGCCTCCCAGTCCTCAGGGAGTCTGAGTTCACTCAGACTCACGTCCATCGAGTCAGTGATGGCATCCAGCCATCTCATCCTCTGTCGTCCCCTTCTCCTCCTGCCCCCAATCCCTCCCAGCATCAGAGTTTTTTCCATTGAATCAACTCTTATCTTGAGGTGGCCAAAGTACTGGAGTTTCAGCTTTAGCATCATTCCTTCCAAAGAAATCCCAGGGCTGATCTCCTTCAGAATGGACTGGTTGGATCTCCTTGCAGTCCAAGGGACTCTCAAGAGTCTTCTCCAACACCACAGTTCAAAAGCATCAATTCTTCGGTGCTCAGTCTTCTTCACAGTCCAACTCTCACATGCATACATGACCACAGGAAAAACCATATACCCTTGACTAGACGGACCTTAGTCGGCAAAGTAATGTCTCTGCTTTTGAATATGCTTATCTAGGTTGATCATAAACTTTCTTCCAAGGAGTAAGTGTCTTTTAATTTCATGGCTGCAGTCACCATCTGCAGTGATTCTGGAGCCCAAAAAAATAAAGTCTGACACTGTTTCCAGTTTCCCTATCTAGGTACCAGTAATCAGGTTTTTAACAGCTTTTGCATAAAATCAATCACATAGAAGGCTGAATTGGAGTCACACAGACGTAGAAAACAAAGTTATGATTACCAAATGATAAAGGGGAGGAGGGATAAATTGGGAATTTGGGATTAACAAATACATACTACTATATATAAAATGAACAAGGACCTACTGTATACCATAGGAAACTATAGTCAATATCTTGTAATAACCTAAAATGGACTAGAATCTAAAAAGAACGTATACATGAGAGTGAAAGTGTTAGCCACTCAGTTGTGTGACACTCTTTGCCACCCCATGGAGCCTGCCAGGCTCCTCTGTTCATGGAATTTTCCAGGCAAGAATACTGGAGTGGGTTGCTGTTCCCTTCTCCAGGGTATGTTCTCAACCCAGGGATTGGACCCGGGTCTCTTGCATTGCAGGCAGGTTCTTTACCATCTGAGCCACCAGGGAAGCCATATATATTTATATTTATATATATAACTGAATCACTTTACTGTACACCTGAATCAGTGTAAATTAACTACACTCTTTTTAATTGATGTTTGTCAGAAACTAATACAATTCTATACAGCAATTATGCTTCAAATAAATAAATTTATAAGTAAAAATAAAAAGAAGAGTAAGCATAGATTTTTATCAACTGTTTTTCCAACTAAGGTGTTTTGTTTGTAAGGGTGCATATTTGTCTTTTAACTCTCCTGTTCACTGGCATCCGCAGCTATAGGCGAAGTCTCAAATACTTAACATGGCCTCCTGGGCTCTCCAGGATCTATCTGGCCACCCACTGGTTTCCCAGACCATCTCAGCGATGCACACCCATCTTTGTTCTTCATTTCTGCTCAAGGTCTGTTCACTGTACCTACCACATGAAAATTCTTCCCACCTTTTGCCACATTCTCCAGAGTCCTATTTAAATATTACTTTTCATTGAGTTAAAATATCATTTATTTCCTGGCTATCCCTGCCCAGATTAGACAGGCTTTCTTTATGATATGTTCTCATAGCACCATCTACTTTTCCTTCATAGCATCTAGCACAGTGTTGTATGTTCATGTGTGGACGTGAGAGATTATTTGTTAATGATAAGTTCCATGAAGAAATAAATCAAGTCCGAAATCTCCCTTGTCATACTCTTTCTTTCTTGGGTATAATTCACATGCGTGGTAGGTAGATGCTAAGAATAACTATACTATGACTAGAAGAGAAGCATTGCTCTCACTTTGAATTCCTTTAAATGATTATTTAGCACCAAACAGTAAATAAAACAATCTTAGCAAAGAGAGAGTTTTAAAACTAAACTTCAAATAGCTTAACAAAAAATTCACTTATGTTTTTTATCCTAACTAAAAACTTAGAAAACTCTAAGTTATGTACTTGAAACTAATCTAAGATCTATCTTTTCTCTGCACTTAGAGATTGATTGTCCCATATACAAAATACACTTCTTATGAAATTGGCTTTAACTGTCTTGAAATGGCAAAGAAACCAGTTTTCATTAATACAAGATCCTGCCTCCTAGTGATAAGATCCACGTTAAAAAAGGATCCCCTCAATTTCTAGCAGTGCGTAAAATTAGCTTGGACTTTCTAGTGAAAGAAATTGTGCAAACTTCTATTTTTTCCTATTGTGTCCACCATATCCCTAGGTGTACCTTGTCACTTGATACCAAAAGCTATAATTTGTGTTGATTTGTCTTTTGATTGTCAGTAAAACATGATAGAGGCTGGAGAACTGAGATGTTGAGCCTCAAGTGTGAATTTCTGCAGGAAAATTAAAGTTTGAAGTGTTCAAAGATTGAACATGACATTAGGAATTGGGAAGTCATATGCCAGTCTGTAGGCCCTGAGAAAATGACAAAAACATGTATACGATGGAATTTTTTAGCTATTATTACCATGTATCTTTTGTTTTTCTACTGTCATGAAGCAAACTCAACATCTGATGGTTTGAGCCAACTGGCACCACTTGCAATGATGTAATTAAATTTTTATTGATATTCTGTCATGCTCAAAAAGATTTAGATATCATATAAGGGAACATCGTATAACATCATATAGTTACAAGTAAACAGGAAAATACAAACTATACACACACACATTTGAAAATATGACAGGCTATTTGTTATATTTAAATATTGCTCTATCCAAATACAGGGCTTCCCAGGTAGCCCAGTGGTAAAGAATCCACCTGACAATGCAGGAGACACAGCAGACACATATTCAATATCTGGGTGGGGAAGAGCTTCTGGAGGGAGAAATTGCACCCACTCCAGCATTCGTGGCTGGGAAATGCCGTGGACAGAGAAGACTGGTGGGCTACAGTCCATGGGATCGCCAAGAGTTGACACGACTGGGTAACTGAGCATGCATGCCCATACCCAAGGAAAACAGAACATTAATCAAATAATCTATCTTGCCCACCTCAGAAATGTTACTTTATTTTGGGGCCCAGCTGTAACATTTTCAGAAGATTGATTATACTTTTAGATAATTAAAAAAGGATGTGAAAGACATCTAATTTAGAATACTCTTGTCTTAAATACCCAGACATAATATCTATCACAGTATAAGTAGCTCAGCAGTATTTGAGGCTAAAAAGAGTCAAGATAAATAATTCTAAAATCAGTCCACATCACATAAAAGTGTCTATAACCTGTTTGGATGTTGTACCTCCATGAACAGATAATTATTTTTAATAGAAGTGGCTCCATGGACAGTAGTGAGCAGACAATTGTGACAGCAGTGCTCCAACAACCTGCCCTCAAATTTATGTTAGATTTCTTTATGAGCAGTATTTCCCTCTTTGAGGATTTAATATTTGGTTCAGGTACTGAAGCTATAGGTTTTGTTGTAACTTTTGTTTCATATTCTGCGTGAATCTAGTCATAAGAGGTTTCATTTTAAAAAAAAAAAGCCAAAAAGAAGACAGTGGTTTAAGTAACATAACATATGAGATAATTTTATTCAGATCATTAGAAATCCTGCCTTAAATAACTAAAGGATCTGTCACAACAGACTATATTCGCTGATTGTGGTTGATATTCATTTTTTTTTTGGTCATCTTTGTTTTCTCATCATACATCTTTGGATCTAAATCCTGAAGTAGGTTGAAGTGTTTAATGATGTAGGTTAAGAATCCATATATTTATCAATAAATGCATAGCAAATCTGGCTGGCTACCTTCCCTGAGGCTATGGTAGGGAAGGCGAGAACATCTCAAAGAAAATACAGCAACCTGTTGTATCCTGCAGCTATCTGAAACTCCTCGTGCTTTTTTTTTTTTTTTTTTTTTTTCCCAAACAGAAATGCTGCAGCGAAGACAGGGATACACATTCAATCCATCTGCACCTTTCTGGAAACTGTGCCCAAAACAAAAAGATCTGTTTACGTACCTGCTCAGAACTTTCCTGGTGGTTCAAAGGGTAAAGAGTCTGTCCATAATGCAAGAGACCTGGGTTTGAGCCCTGGGTCAGGAAGATCCCCTGGAGATGGCAAGCACTCTGGTAATCTTGCCTGGAGAATTCCGTAGACAGAAGAGCCTGGTGGGCTACAGACCATGGGGCGGCGAAGAGTTGAACACAGCTGAACGACTAACATTTTCACTTTCAAGTACATGCCCAACATTAGGAAAACCACTTTGATGTTTACCTGCGATGTGGGGGTTTGCAAGGTTTTACTCTAGTGAATCAGACTTTGCTTGGGCATCATTATAATATCCTCTGTGAGAGTCTATACATCCTATACTATCATCACACAGAGAAAAACTAGATACCTATGACAAGCAACAATTGATTGAATTCTTTCAAACCCAGACTCTCAAAAAATTAAAACAGGAAAGGAAGTAATCATTTGAAGGGAGTAAGTAAATAAAGTAATGACCCTGATATCTCCTGGGGAAAATGAGCAACAGTAAGTTCAAGAGAGTTACTCTAAAATCTGAAATTGTGCCAATTGTGATTGGCAATGTGATTATACGGGTGGATTGACCTGGTTTCACAAGAATAAATAGAATTCAATGCCAGATTATTATAACCTTCCTAGTGTTATCCCTGCTTTGTCAGTTACTGTGCAGAGCAGGAATTACCATAATGGTCAAGACAGACACGACCCTGACCTCCAATTTTTACAGAATGCACCAAGACAATGGAAAGTTACAGAGCACAGTGAAAAAGAATAGCAGAAGGCCTAAGGTGAGGAAGGCTGGTGCCCAGGAAGTACTACTGTGGCTGCGAGCTGATGGCTATGTAGAAATTAACTTGATAAATGAGGCTGGAATGGCTGGGAAAGCATCCGAACAATGCAAAGAGCATGGATGAAAGCTGGAAGTGAAAAAGAACTCTCAGTTGTATATGAGCAGAAGGATTTCTTTTAATCTGAATGGGTCTGGCCTTAAAGCAAAATTCTGTAAAAGTGTTTGAATTTTGCTCCTTACGTTTTTGTTTTCTCTCCCTCTATTTCAGTATGTTTGATGTTATGAGCTTACCATGCTATCTTTTCCAGGAGTGATTTCAATTAAAAGGAGGATTTCTGCATGAAGTAATAATTGATTGAATTCTTTCAAACCTTGACTCTCAAAAAATTAAACAGGAAAGGAAGTAATCACTTGAGAGCATTGTATAACACACAAAAGACTACCTTATTGATGGAGATATGCCATACATTGAGGACTTGGCAGGGCATAGGATGAGTCATGTATTGTTTTGGATGCTAGAATCTCACTGAGTTTTTACAGGATGTTTTTAGAAAAGCCTACTCCTCCAGTATTCTTGCCTGGGAAATCCCATGGACAGAGGAGCCTGGCAGGCTACAGTACATGGGGTCGCAAGAATCAGACATCTGTTAGTGACTACACCACCACCACCTCCTCTACTCTTTATTATAAGAAAGCCAGATAAATTGGGGATGTAGCTTACAAGTTAACAGTTGCAAAGCTATTAATGCAGTGGTGGCATCTTCTTCACACAAACATGTCATAGTTTGTCATTCAATGTCCATAAGCAAAAAATTGCTTTCCATTTTCCCAGTATGTCATTACTGTGAAGTGAGTAGTTGGCAGACTATGAGGAAAGAGGCTGGACAGGTTTTATTTCGCTCTCTGCCTCATCAGAGTGGCTATAGGTTGGCTTCAAAGTCAGACTGACTGCTTTTCCATGCCTTCTAATTCACTCCCATCAAAGAAAAAATCCAGGGAGGCCAGTCATATGAAAAAAGAACATAGAAGGCCTTACTTGTCTAGATAGCTAGGGAACAACCAATTGTTTAGCCATGTCCATCAATACAATGAACATGGTCTTCACAAAAATGTAGTCAAATAATTGATAGTTATTAACACCTACTATTTGCAAGTTCTTTACTATGCCCTGTGGGGAATAAAAAGACATATAAATATACCTATTCTCAAGAAAGTTGACACCCACTGGGGGAAATAGTACGCATTTACAATAACCAAATAATTACTAATATAAGGTGACTTGTGACAACAGTTAAAATAATCAATGGGCTAGAAAATAAGTACCATGAGTAAATATTGAATATTAAGTATAGAATGTTAAAATAATTCTATCCAGAACATGCTTATAACACTTACATTTCATTCTAAATAATCATTTAATCTTCAAATTTTTATGTAGTCTGCACCTCAGAGTGTAAATATAGCATATTTTAAACTAAGTATGCTGCTACATGACTATAATGAGACAAACTCTAACATTTCCAAAAGTTAAAATGTACTTACAAAACATTTATCAACTGTATCCTGCTCCCACAAATGTATTTGAATATTTCAAAATTAAACAGAAAAGGAGCCCAATGGCATTCTGCGAAGAATACAGAAGAGAGAGGCTAAACATATTCAATACTGTAGAGAAAGAAAAGACAAATAAAATGCTAACAGAAGTCTTTCTGATGACAACTACAGTAAAAATCTAATGAAAACTTGCTAAAATTAGAACTTCAACAAATGACTATGGAATTAAGAATTATGCTGCTGAGGAAAAGTTAGAACACTAAACTATTAACTAGTTTTGGAGAAAGATGAAACAAAATTTAAAGTGATCATTAAAAAGATTAAAGTAAAATTTATTGTGTTTAAACAGTTAAATAGTTAACTTGTGAGATGCTAAACAACATATTTAAGAATAATAAAGAATATAATTATTAGAGTGAAAAACAGTATTCTGAAGAACAGCAGGAATACATTCAAAAGATGTCAAAAATAAGCAATTAAAGTAACACTACCAGAGTACACATGTTCTAATTTTTTCAGTATTTTTTAGAAAAATAATAAATATAATTTCTTTGTAAAAACATAGATAATGTCATACAGATTTGATCTCATATTAATTAGAGATAGAGGTGATTAGATATATCTGCCTCTAGAGGATGATTCTTTCCTTTGAAAGCAAAATGTGTTCTTTTATTATGCATTATTTGCATCTTTCCCTCTCACAACTGAGGCACACTTGAAAATATTCTTGCTACAATTATGAACACTCTTGGAAACAGACAACTGGCTAGTTTTCCTTTCTGAAGTCAACATTTTGGATCATACATATCCCAACTTCTTTTGATTGATATTCTTTTAAATTCTGTTTATTATTTCTCCTTATTTCATTTTTTAGGAAAACCAGAAACTAATTAACCTATTCCACAAATCAGTGTTTCCATTTTAGTTGGCTTGACTTTGAAAGCCATATTCATTCTACTCTTTAGAGATTAGATTTATTCTTCTTAGAGGACTTTTGTTTTGTTTTTAATAAAGCTTAAGGTCCTTTATTATTTATCTATAAGCATATAGCAATTTTTCCACTCCAGTTCCTTTTATTTGCCCTTCTCTGGTACTACATTGTTACCAAGATATCTAAGCAAAATAGTTAAGATACAAACATTTTAATAAAGAGCAGGGCATAATTTTTGATCCAATATTCTTCTTGATTATTCCCAAATGTTGCTGGGGAATTACATACATCAAGGCCTTCCGTGAATAACAAGTGAAATGTGAATCTGGTTTTAAATATTGTGATCAAAGGATTATGAAAGCATAAAAAAGAAAGAATTTAGAAACTTTCATGGGGAAAGTGGGTACTCAATGGAGGTTTTGATAATGTAAGTAGCATGCATGGTGTTTAAAGCTTTAGTTTTGTAAAATGAAGATAATATCTACATCATAGATTATTCTTAGGATTAAATAAGATCTGTGGAATGCTTAGCTCACTGCCTAGCCCATTGGTCTTTCAGACAGTGCCTGGCATATTCACGGCAGCTATTGGACAATTATGTTTGCAACAGTGGTAAAAGTAATAGTCAGATTTGAGAAAGAGTATTTCATTGTTATGCCCAGAGTCCAAGTCCCCAAAACTGAGAGAATAAAACGTCCACAGCAATGCAAAAGTGTGAAGGGGTTTTATTTCTAGCCCGAGCTAGGGCTCCCGCCACATCCAATGCAGTGGAGTGGAGCAAGGAGCCCCGAGCCCAGATTTACAGCAGTATTTATAGGTTTTAGAACAGAGAGTTGGCAAGGGCTGATTGTCTGCAGGAGTTTCCTAATATTTACTAATTGGCTAGTCTTTATTGGCTGCAGGGGTTTCCTGGTATTTAATAATTGGCTATTGGCTGCAGGGGGATGTCTTTTACGTCCTAATAAACTCAAACCAGGTTACGAGGAGTATGCTGATTAGACAAGTCCTGGCATCCATGGGGATGACCTCACTGGGCAATGACTCAGCCTTTCCCGTGAGTCCTACCTTAGTCCCTGAAGCCTATCCTGGCGTTTGTTAGGTCCCAACACCATATGTAGGCAAACACCTAAGAAAACATTTTGAAAGCAGGAAAGTGTTTAGGTTAAGGAACAAAGAACATCCTGTTGCAACTAGAACACATTGTAGAACAAATTTACTCACTCAATAGATTAGAATTTTCCCCCGAGTAGACTTTAACTACCACCATAATTAGTAATAACGTCACATTATAATGCTTCCTACTTAAGAAAAAATAAATAAAGATCCAAAGAAAAGAAAAGAAAATTTATTGTGATCATACTTAAATCTATGACAAAATAGCAGTGTAAATATCTTGGTTGCAGCCCAGAGACAATCATTTATTTTCTTCATAAATCAGTTAAAAATTATTTATCCAACCTGTTAAGCTACAAACACCACTGTATATACAGAAAGATGTTCACTATGACATGAAAGAAACTGTGTGTCTGTATGTGTGTGTGTGCGTGTGTGTGTACGTGCATGTGTGTGTATGTACATTCTGCAAAATGGGGATAATCATAACTACTACTTGATAAAATAATTGTAAAAGCTAACTATGTGAAAACTATAAAGTACTCAGAACAGTGTTAGAAACTGTAATTTTTTTCAATAAACATTTGCTGTTATTATTGGTCCAGTTCAGTTCAGTTGCTCAGTCGTGTCTGACTCTTTGGGACCCCATGGATTGCAGCACACCAGGCTTCCCTGTCCATAACCAGCTCTCAGAACTTGCTCAAACTCATGTCCATTGAGGCAGTGATGCCATCCAACCATCTCATCCTCTGTCATTCCCTTCTCCTCCCGCCTTCAATCTTTCCCAGCATCAGGGTCTTTTCCAGTGTATCAGTTCTTCACATCAGGTGGCCAAAGTATTGGAGTTTCAGCTTCAGCATCAGTCCTTTCAATGAATATTCAGGACTGACTTCCTTTATGATTAATTGAGCCAATAGATCCCAATTTTCACATAATGATACACAAATAAGCAACTATATAGACTTTTTATTGAAATATTTACAGTTATTTCATGGTCTGTTGTCATCACAGAATTTTAGCTTTGTTTTTCATACTGAGGGTATTTATATATTCGGCTTCATTGAGACATGATTTTTACGTATTTAAACCCCACGTATCCTTCAAGATGCACTTATAAGGTACATTTTCCTTAAAGTTTTCTGTGTTTCCAACCCTAACATCTATCTCAACCACTGTCAGTAGCAATGTCATTCCTACCCCATTAGGGAAAAAAATCCTATTCACTCAACAATCTCATTCAGTTTTCTTTTCCCTTTTTTCTCCTAACTTCATTAGAAAATTCTTTAAGGTCAAGGATTATCATGTGTCTCATCTTTGTATGCCTTATATTAATCAGTAAACTTTGTACACTAAAGGTACTCAAGAAGACTGTTTTATGCCTAGTGTAACTAATAAAATTGACATTGTGGAATATTAACTGAAATAAAACCCAAATTAAATTTTCACTGTCAAGGAGCAGGTTTTAATAAGAAAAAAAAAAAAAACATGGTAGGCCATATGTTATGGTTTCAATTTTGTGCCCCCAGAAGTCCTAACACTCGATACCTTAGATTGTAATTTTATTCATTGATAGAACGTTTAAAGAGGTAACTAGGTTAAATGAGACCATAGGAGTGGCTCTGACCCAATATGACTGGTGTCCTTGGAAGTGAAGGACCTATCGGGATTTGTGCACACAGAAGGCCCACAAAGGAGGACAAGCAGCTGGAGGGCCTATCTATAAGTCCAGCAGGGATGCCTCAGAGGAAACCAGTCCTGACAGCACCTTCATCCTAGATCTCCAACCCCCAGAACGGTGAGACAATTAACTTCTATTGTTTAAACCATCTAGTCTATGAATAGACCATCTAAACCTTCTTTTCATTAGATCTACAAAATCAGTCAGTGTGCTTAAGTGAAAGAGATTAAATAAGTAAAGCTTACAAAAAGCATGTCTTACTTTTATAGTTTGAGTTATGCCCCCCTTCCCCAATCTTTATCTTGAAGTCCTAAGCTCCAGTACCCTCAAATGTGACCTTATTTGGAAATAAAATCACTGCAGGTGTAAATAGTTAAGATGTACCCATATAAAGTGATCCTCTAATCCAATGCGATAGAATCTTGGTAAATTAAGAGTTGGAATGTAGATATTCCTCTGCCCTCACTTTAAACCTCTTAGCTTGTCTTAATACCACTGAAAGTATATTTTGAGAAATAATAAATGTGGTCATATGAAATAAGAAAAAAGGAAAAGCAAAATTCACTGGTTATATGCCTTCGTACTGGCATTTGCTGAGCATTTTCAAAGGGGACTACTGCAACTGCTTGTGGAAATTGCAAAATAATTCAACCTACTCTTAGAGAGGCATTTGCCTGCTCATTGACAGAACATTGAACTAATGCATGGATAAGTAAATATCTATCCATAAAATACATTTATGGAATCAGGCTGGCTAACCATGACCATCAGAAAACATTTGGATTTTTCTCTCTGAATCAGGAATTATTTTTTCTATGGAATCAGGAATTTTTATATGTCCTACTCAATTCCTGCAAAAAGCTCCTTAGCATCAGTCCCTTACGAGAGGCCCTAGTAGTATGCTCCCATAGTCAAATGTTTTCTGTAATATTTTTGGAAAAATAAATTGTATTCTTTTTCCTTAAAAGAGGCCTTCAAAATTCTGTAAGTTTCTGAACCCACCTGTGTCTCTGACAGCAACATTCATAGTCAAGAGCATGGGCTTGAAATTTCCTGGTTGTAGCTTCAGGGGACTATAGGTGCAGAACCTAGCTGGGCTAAGCCAAATTTGCCCCATTAAATGCTGGTGGGCTCACTCATGGGTGGCAGAGAGCTAAAAGAAGTCCCAGTGTTTCAAATACTGTCCCATAAATTGACAGTGGACTCTGTGATAACTATTAAAATTTCTTTCACATCAAGGCCAAATACTCTTTCGCTTAAACTGGTCACACTTCAACTAAATAGGAAGTATATGACAGAGAAATCCAATTGAGGAGAGAGAGATAGATTGGGTGAGAGAGAAAGAGAATTTTTAAAGTGAGGGAATAATATGGAATAAATTTTTTTACAGGTAAAAATCAAGTGATCTTTATTTTAGAGAAACATAATTGGCATTCAAAACTTAATTGTTTTTTTAAAATGTATTCCCTTTCAGAAAAGCTTAAGAATTAATTTAAAAACACGTTTAGAAAATGGGAAAACTAAAGAATAAAAATATTCTCAATATGAGTGACACAGTGTAAAGGAGAGGCAGTGATGAAAGTAAAACTTTGAACTCCTGTTTTAATCCTCGTGTCCCTAAAGTCAAGTGAAACCATTAAAAGTGAAAATAAAATTATCTTACTTGATATTCCCTTTTTCATTTCAGTAAGTTATGCAAAAGGTTGAAAAGTGCTCTACTTTTTTTAATGTGACCAATTGTCCTACTATCTGAAAACTATTATCTGCTGACCTACCATCTGAGGTGATAATTCATCTGCCATCAATGTGAAAAATTAACTCTATTTAATCTAGATATGGTAGTTACCGACTGTTATGAAATGTTGCTGAACTTCAGCCAAATGCTTATCAGAACATGTTTTAATTAAACCTAACACCAGGATTTAATTATTGATAATATTTTAATTAAAAAACTTAAATCTCACAATAAAAATCTGGAAAATTCAACACAGCCAAGGTATTCCACAATAATTGGTAGATTTTGGACTGTAAGTATCAAGCTGAAAAATCTTTTTAAACATGTTTCTAAATCTTACTCCCACCCCAAATCCAGAGATCTATATTTGCTTTCCTGTTCTTTCCCAATTTTCATAAAGAAATATAATGACATTAGATGATGCATCTTTCCTTAAATATTTAATACAATGTCTTTCAAAGTAGTCTTTGGGGATAAATCTACTTTTCTTGGATCTGAAGCATATTTTTTTTTCTGATGAATCACTGTAGTTTAAACTATTTATCTGTTATATTTAAGTGTCCATAATTCCCAAAAGAAGTTCCAAAAGAGCTCCTTAGCATATGATCTAATTTGACAGTCACTCAGAAATTTGTCTTTTTGAGTGGTAACTCTCCTGCAGTGGACAATAAAATAGTCTATTGGATTTATTGCTTTTGATTTTACAAACTGAAAAGAAAGTCTGCCGTAATAGCTACATAATTTAAATAACTTGTTTCTCAATAGTATGCTAACTGGTATGCGTAAGTACACCAAATTCACCGAAGTCAACTAATGCCTGATATTAATGAAAAATCTAACAATAGACTTGCTTAAATCTCAGTTACTGACATTAATATGCAACAAGATAAATCTCAGTATGAAAAGAAATCAATAAAAAATAAAATAAAAGATATTCTTACATATACAATAAAAATATCAAACGTTTTCTTTCAATGGGTTGCAGCTTTCTTTGTCAGGAATAATTGATAACTAAGGAAGTGCCAGAAGAAGGGCTCAGGTTTCAGGAAGTTGCACGTGTGATTTCAGCTGCTGCAGGTCAATGGCAGATACTCAAGCTGAAACTGCAGAAGCTATAAAACTGTTGACAGCAGAAATCAATTTTATTGCCCTTACATTCCAGAGTGAGCACATCAGGAATAGAGTTAACCAGTTGCATACCAATCTGTAGACTACCAGATGGAGCCATAATATTTTGATACTCCTTTTAAATTTTGTCATTATTTTTATTTGAATAATAATATTTGCTTTTTATTGAGTACCTACTGTGTGTCAGGCATCATACTAGAGGTTATTTCTAGTTCACAGATGAATAAAGTGAGGATCCCAGGGAATAAATAATCTGCCTCAAACCTCAAGCCCCTTCCTCATTTAGAGAGTGATTTTAATCGGCATATTAGATTGGAAACCACATGACACTATTATGATTCTCCACATAAGATGGTCCCTGAACCAAGAAGCAGGCTGAGACTTACAAGTAAGTCTCAGACACCATCCTGGATCTGCACTGAATCAAACTTTCATTTTAACAAGATCCTCACATGAGTCATATGCACAATCACTTCACAAAGCACTATACAATGCTCTGTTTTATTGAAAAAATTCAAGAGACTATTATGGATATCTTCATCTCCCCAGCGAATTAAAATCAGTGACTTTCTTGTAAACATTTGCTAAAGTTTCAGCAGTCACACATTCAGGTGTATAAGTAATGTATGAATTAAGAGAAAGAATTGAGGAAAGCAGCATTTTTTAAAAAAGTTGCTAAGAAGTACAGCACATCAGATTTGTTCTAAACTCAAAAGATGTTTCATAATTTAATGTCCAAATCTCAACAGTATGCATTTTCCCAGCAGAAATCATTATATAACAGTCGCATATTTTATTTAAAAATCAACTACATTTATTCTTTTGTTTACCCATTCGTCCATTCAACAAGTATTTGCTGAATGTGTACAAGCCTGGGTCCCAAATTTTGCCAGTATTGGAATCAGCTGGACAGCTTGTTAAAATGCAAGTTTTAGGCCCCACCCCCAGAGTTTCTGACTCTGCCTTTCTGCGGCTAAGTCGCTTGTCGTGTCCGACTCTGTGCGACCCCATAGACGGCAGCCCACCAGGCCCCTGTCCCTAGGATTCTCCAGGCAAGAACACTGGAGTGGGTTGCCATTTCCTTCTCCAATGCATGAAAGTGAAAAGGGAAAGTGAAGTTGCTCAGTCGTTTCCGACTCTTAGCGACCCTGTGGACTGCAGCCCACCAGGCTCCTGCATCCATGGGATTCTCCAGGCAACAGTACTGGAGTGGGGTGCCATCGCCTTCTCCGCAGTGCCTTTCTAACCAGGACCAAGTGGTGCTGATGCTATTAGTCCAGGGCCTACACTTTGAAGATGATAGGCATTGCACTAGGTATTTGGAAGATTATAATGATGAATTAGGCACTCTTTCCTCTAGAAATCTACACTCATGTTGGTCAACTATAATAACCACACAAACATGTGGAAGGTAGAAGGTGATAGTCAAAAAGGAGTCACAAAATAAGTACTACCAGTATCAAAACATGGAAGGGTACATAATTTCAGATGAAAGGCTGAAATGGAATTTAGGGAAAAGTTGATGCTCTGCTTGCAACAAACTGTGGATAGAATTTGTTCTACTAGAATTTAATGAGAAAGACATTCTTGGGAGAAAGAATAATTGAGTATAAACTAGGAGAAATATAAGACTATAAAATAGAAGTGAATAGTGAGTTGATCATCACAGTTTTTGAGAATGAGAAAAAAAAAGATGTGAAATAGAACAAAAAATTAGATATCAGAGAGCGAAGGTTGAAACTAAGGGCACTGGACATTTATTATAGTAAGTGGTGTGATAATATTTTAAAATAATAGAAATATAATCATTTCTGTGCTTTAGGAAATTTAATCTAGAAACTTGCTTTAATTGCTACAGCTAATGTCCCAGAAGTAGCATTCTAAACACTGGTCTTCTGGACTCCCAAATGTTCACTTTCCATTCCTTCATTTTCCAAATGTTTTAGGGGAAAGAGTGATAAAATGGTAACTAAATATAGCAAGTTCAAGGGCAAGATGGATCAAGATGATGGGTAGATATGAAGATACAGGAGATTAAGTGTGTTTCTAAAAGGAGAGAGAATGAAAAGGAAACAATGCAGAGAGAAACTTGAGGTGTAGTATTTTAAGAGGCAGGAAGAAGCTCAGTGGCTGGCTGAGCTATGGAAAGGAAGGTAGTTTATCCTCCCACTCTAATGGGAGGAAAGAAGAAGTCAATAAGCAAAGATAAAAATCATCTTTTCCATGTAGCAAATACAAATGAAAAATGTACAGAGGACTTCCAATAAGACTGTGTATCTGAGGAGGTCTTTTATTCTTAACAAAACGCAACAGCAAGGCATTTGGAAAGGGTGACGAGAAAAGTGTAAAGACTGAACAATTGAGAAATGTAGAAAATTTTAAATAGACATGTTTCCAATAGAAGACTAACCAGAACTTTTTTGTGTGTTTTTTAAAACTCCAAACAAAAAGTTATGTTCTTATAGTTCAGTGTTAGTTTAAAATATCACCTTCTAAAATACCACATTCCATACCCATCACTGCATCTCTCTGATTTCCATCACCCTGTTTCAACACACTCTGTACTTAAGTTTTTTTGTTTACTCACTTGTTTGTTTCTTGTTTACCATTATTAATCTATATAATCAGGGAATGTAGATACTTTATCTGTCTTTCCCAGAACATACCTTAGTGCCTAAATGATGTTCGGTACATGTTAGGAAACCAAACAAACAGTACTTGTTAAATGAATAAATGTTATTTTACGAATTTGCCATATGACTGAGAAATCCTAGCAAACATTTTCAAAAGTTGGAGACTGGAATACTATAGGACTAGAGAGTTGTGGCGGAGAAGGCGATGGCACCCCAATTCAGCACTCATGCCTGGAAAATCCCAAGGATGCAGGAGCCTGGTGGGCTGCAGTCCATGGGGTCGCGAAGAGTCGGACATGACTGAGCGATTTCACTTTCCCTTTTCACTTTCATGCATTGGAGAGGGAAATGGCAACCCACTCCATGTTCTTGCCTGGAAAATCCCAGAGATGGTGGAGCCTGGTGGGCTGCTATCTATGGGGTTGCACAGAGTCGGACACGACCGAAGCGACTTAGCAGCAGCAGCAGTGAGTTGTGAATATAACTCATGAAAAAAAAAAAAAAGTACTTGTTAGGAATTTAAATTATCTGCCCCACCTGAAAACTGCTATTCCATATGCTTTAACAAGGCTTTCAGGTGATATGTTGCAAAGTAAAGCATGAGAACCAGAACCATGGCTTTAGCTGTGAGGACAGTGCCTAATGATAAAATTACACATAAAATAAATTGTTCTACATAGATCATGAATAATATAAATAAAATTATGCTTAAAAGATATTGTTTTACAGATATGAATAATATTCAATCAAAGTATATATTTCACAATTTTTCCTCTGCTCAACCTACTCTACTTGTTTACTTTGTTGAAGGCAGAATTCACACATCTATAAATTAGGGCTCAGATCCTGTCATTATTAAGTTAACATCGCAATCTTGAAAATCAGCAATTCTCAAGCTTTTACTCTACATTTAGTCTGCTGTAGATAAATCCTTAAATGGAACTTTTTTTCAAATCTGCTCTCTTCACTCCAAAAGTATTCATTGCTCTGCAAACTGCAGTCATCTCCATTAGCTAAGACTCACAACTTAGAAGTTGAACTAAACTCATTTTAATGTATTTGATTGTCATAGACATCATTTACCTCTATAAATTATCTAGTTCTTTCCAAGGAAAATTTGTGCAGTGTCTCTGATTGTTTTCACCTAAAAATTGCCAGAACAACAACAACCCTGTAATGTTCCATGAGGAAAAAATGAAATGGAATTAAATGAATACAGGAATATCAACCCACTACCTAGAAATCAGACATGCATTCTCAGGACCTTAACTAACAGGTATTGAAAGTCTGATTAGGATTTCCTGCCAATGGAACATGGCTTTACTATTCAAAAAAAGAAAAAAAAGTCTATTTAGGATGCTTAACAACTTTCCAACTGATTTGCCACTACAGATGAAATACCTCTGTCAGCCACATCAGACTGACTAGAAAAAAACCATAAACAACTGTCAAATTACATTTCTAATGAATTTCCTTAGCAGAGAAACCCAGGGAGAGCAGAAAATTGAAAATTAAATTGATGCCATGACTGAGGCAGATAACTAGGGGGATGGGAATAAGAGGTTGGAAGTGTCAAATAGGGGTTAGAAATAGAGTGACTACTCTAATGCATGATCTTATAAGAAACAGACTCAGATTGATCATAGAAAATAGCCCAAAACTTGACAGAAAAAGTTTCATTCAGTGTAACTAGTTGGGACACATAGGTAGTTAAAGTTTCACAGTTAGTTTTAATCGGGTTGTTATGTCAACTTGCTTGTGGCAAAATTATATGCTCCTAAAAGACTGTGGTTATAGTACTTCAGGTTTACAAAATACAAATAATCCAAAGTGTCTGGGACTTCCTCTCTCTGTGTTTGAGGAGAGAACTACTTCCTCTCATTCTGTTTGAAGATGATCAGATTGACTCTCACAAGAGAGGATTTGAGTTCACCAGAGATGGTAACATAGTCATTGTCTAGGATGTGTGAAAAATTTTTAAAAATAAGGCCTTTAGAATATGCTGGCCTGAACTTGTCAGTTCAGTTCAGTTCAGTCAGTCTCTCAGTCCTGTCTGACTCTGCGACCCCATGAATCGCTGCACGCCAGGCCTCCCTGTCCATCACCAACTCCCGGAGTTCACTCAAACTCACGTCTATCGAGTCAGTGATGCCATCCAGCCATCTCATCCTCGGTTGTCCCCTTCTCCTCCTGCCCCCAATCCTTCCCATCATCAGGGTCTTTTCCAATGAGTCAACACTTCGCATGAGGTGGCCAAACTACTGGAGTTTCAGCTTCAGCATCATTCCTTCCAAAGAAATCCCAGGGCTGATCTCCTTCAGAATGGACTTGTTGGATCTCCTTGCAGTCCAAGGGACTGTCAAGAATCTTCTCCAACACCACAGTTCAAAAGTATCAATTCTTCGGTGCTCAGCCTTCTTCACAGTCCAACTCTCACATCCATACATGACCACAGATAGCCTTGACTAGACAGACCTTAGTCGGCAAAGTAATGTCTCTGCTTTTGAATATACTATCTAAGGTGAAGATGAAGTCGCTCAATCGTGTCCGACTCTTTGCGACCCCATGGACTGTAGCCTACCAGGCTTCTCCATCCATGGGATTCTCCAGGCAAGAATACTGGAGTGGGTTACCATTTCCTTCTCCAGGTGATCTTCCCGACCCAGGGATCGAACCCAGGTCTACTCACATTGGAGGCAGACGCTTTAACCTCTGAGCCACCAGGGAAGCCCATATGCTATCTAGGTTGGTCATAACTTTTCTTCCAAGGAGTAAGTGTCTCTTAATTTCACGGCTGCAGTCACCATCTGCAGTGATTTTGGAGCCCCCCCAAAAAAAGTCTGCCACTGTTTCTGCTGTTTCCCCATCTATTTCCCATGAAGTGATGGGGCTGGATGCCATGATCATCCTTTTCTGAATGTTGAGCTTTAGGCCAACTTTTTCACTCTCCACTTTGACTTTCATCAAGAGGCTTTTTAGTTCGTCTTCACTTTCTGCCATAAGGGTGGTGTCATCTGCATATCTGAGGTTATTGATATTTCTCCCGGCAATCTTGATTCCAGCTTGTGTTTCTTCCAGTCCAGCATTTCTCATGATGTACTCTGCATAGAAGTTAAATAAGCAGGTTGACAATATACAGCCTTGACGTACTCCTTTTCCTATTTGGAACCAGTCTGTTGTTCCATGTCCAGTTCTAACTGTTGCTTCCTGACCTGCATACAGATTTCTCAAGAGGCAGGTCAGGTGGTCTGGTATTCCCATCTCTTGAAGAATTTTCCACAGTTTCTCGTGATCCTCACAGTCAAAGGCTTTGACATAGTCAATAAAGCAGAAATAGATGTTTTTCTGGAACTCTCTTGCTTTTTCCATGATCCAGCAGATGTTGGCAATTTGATCTCTGGTTCCTCTGCCTTTTCTAAAACCTGCTTGAACATCAGGAGTTCACTGTTCACGCTTGGAGAATTTTGAGCATTACTTTACTAGCATGTGAGATGAGTGCAATTGTGCGGTAGTTTGAGCATTCTTTGGCATTGCCTCTCTTTGGAATTGGAATGAAAACTGACCTTTTCCTGTCCTGTGGCCACTGCTGCATTTTCCAAATTTGCTGGCATATTGAGTGCACACTTTTACAGCATCATCTTTCAGGATTTGAAACAGCTCAACTGGAATTCCATCACCTCCACTAGCTTTGTTCGTAACGATGCTTTCCGAGGCCCACTTGACTTCACACTCCAGGATGTCTGGCTCTAGATTAATGATCACACCATCATGATTATCTTGGTCGTGAAGATCTTTTTTGTACAGTTTTTCTGTGTATTCTTGCCACCTCTTCTTAATATCTTCTGCTTCTGTTAGGTCCAGACCATTTCTGTCCTTTATCGAGCCCATCTTTGCATGAAATGTTCCCTTGGTATCTCTAATTTTCTTGAAGAGATCTCTAGTCTTTCCCATTCTGTTGTTTTCCTCTATTTCTTTGCATTGACAGCTGAAGAAGGCTTTCTTATCTCTTCTTGCTATTCTCTGGAACTCTGCATTCAGATGCTTATATCTTTCCTTTTCTCCTTTGCTTTTCACCTCTCTTCTTTTCACAGCTATTTGTAAGGCCTCCCCAGACAGCCATTTTGCTTTTTTGCATTTCTTTTTCCGTGGGCATGGTCTTGATCCCTGTCTCTTGTACAAGGTCACGAACCTGATTCCATAGTTCATCAGGCACTCTATCTATCAGATCTAGTCCCTTAAATCTATTTCTCACTTCCACTGTGTAATCATAAGGGATTTGATTTAGGTCATACCTGAATGGTCTAGCGGTTTTCCCTACTTTCTTCAATTTGAGTCTGAATTTGGTAATAAGGAGTTCATGATCTGAGCCACGGTCAGCTCCTGGTCTTGTTTTTGTTGACTGTACTGGCCTGAACTGGAGAGGGTAAAAATGTAAGATACACTATTGTGTACTCTGGTGTCTACTACATAAACCTGACTTTCGCATACCTTTGTAAGAAGGTATCAGTTCAGTTCAGTTCAGTCGCTCAGTCATGTCTGACTCTTTGTGACCTCATGAACCACACAGCATGCCAGGTATAATAAGGTAAGAAGATATAATAGACATTAATTATTACCTTAAGATTCCACCACTGTGGTATCTATGATAGATCATTTATCTATGTAGGAGGCTGCAAAACAATATATTCTATGTATGCTTTCCACACTTTTTAAAATGAAGATTTGCTCATCACTGTCACCAACCATGAGGTCTGCAATGTACTTGAAATGCTCTGTGTCCTACAGCCACACACAGTGGGGTTCTTCATTAACTTTTCTTTCAGTTTACCTATCTATGACAAAAAATGCAGCTGCCTTTCCGGTATAACTTTCTTCCACTCCTTCAAATTCATCTCTCAGAAAACTAAAAGCATCTGAGACTTGGTGTTAAATGCTAATATTTTGTGGCCTTTATAAAACATTCTCTTTCACATGTTAAAGCCATAACTTTTATGAAAAGTCTTCAGTGCTTGCCTATTCTAAGATAGAGAAGAAAATTCTAGACGCTGAATCTGTCTGGTGGGCTTACAATGGCCACAGAATTGATGCTAATAATGTAGCAGTACAGCATGGTAAATCATTTAAGTGAACTTATTTATTAAGTAAAATTAAGTGCACGTCTCTAGTGATATAGTGATTGACAGTTTTCCTGCTTCCTCTTATGCTCTTTCTCTTTCAAGACTGAGCAATAAGCCAGTACCTTTTGAATAACACTGTCTTTATTGTTGGTAAAGTATTCCTGAAATAAATAGAATTTCTGGAATCCTAACTACCCAAAGCAATTGAGTTTTGAACTTATCAGTCTAATTTTTCATCACTTTGTTTCTTTTATATGTAACATTATCCTTATCTCAAAAGTAATGTATATACTTCCTTGGAAAAGTTAGAGGCAAAGCATAAAGAATGAACTGTTAATATTTTAATAAAAATGAATAAAATAATCATAATTCCTTATAGAGAGAGAACAATTGCTTAATCACCTCTGTCCTGGCACTTCCTGATAATTAGCTTGGAGACTGCTGGGAAGGAAAATGTTTATTAGACTGAAAAACTGAGTTGGACAGCAAATAATGTGTCTGGTTATTAAAAATCAAACTTTAGTGCATAAAGTCCTCTTATTTGCATTGTCATATTGCATTAGACAATATCTATAAAATTTCCCAGACAAATTATTAGTCGGATGTAGAGCTTGTAATTTCTGATAACAGGTGACTCTAGGTAGATAAATCACTACAAATTTCTTATTTATAAATTATACTAAATTTCATAAAAGTTAAAAGATTGACCATTTAAAAAAAAAATCACAACCAAATATGAACCTAGCCTAAGCAGTTGTGTTAGTACACACACACAAGAAGTGTAATAATGTTCTTGAAGTACATTCTGGAGAAAAATAGATCAAGCATGCCATGGCAGTTGACACAGGTTAAAAAGGATAAACAGAACAGAAAGACAAGTCATGCTTCAATACCTTCTCTCTTGTCTTTATCATCTGTTTCTCCTCTGATTTACACACCTGAAGTAATGAAGACTGGGAGACTTGGAGCAGATTTCCTCAGGGTGTCACAACTACGTTTGTTTTGGAAGGAGAGAGAAGGAAGTGACTACTATGTGCATACAAAATAGCCTCAATATTTAAATATACATGTAAATAGTATAGCTGCACAAGCAGCTGCTCAGTGAAAATTTTTGTAGGATTAGTTGCAAGTTTTTTTCTTCTACTTACTTTAGGATTATTTGGTCCTTCTTTTTCTAACTTTTTATGGTAGAAGCTTGGAACATTGATTTCAGATCTTTCATATTCTCTACTATAAGGACTTAGACTTTAATTTCTCCCAATAATGTTTTCTCTGTAAAATTTTAGCAAGTATTTCATTAGATTACCTGTTAAGCAGTTGGTAATTTTCTTATCATACTATCTTTTAACACTTCATGCTTAAACTTTTTTATGCTGGGGAAACAACTTTCAATGATTACATATTCCAATATTTCATTCTTCTTGCTATAATTCTAGGAAGAATCTTCTAATAATACTCACAGGCAATTATGAAATTTATATAAAAGAAGAGATATCCCCTTAATAGAAAAAAATACATTTATAAACCCTATAGAACAATAGTTTCTCATATAAAGAACTGAAAAGAATTATTAAACCTAATAATAATTAAATAATTATTAAATTATTAAATCAATGTTCTAAGCTTCTACCAGAAGGAAAAAGGTACTCATAGCTGATAACCATATCTTCCTTTAGCGTAACTGGACTTCCTCAACCTATTCATAAAGATGATAGCACATTTCTAATAGCAATTCAAATTTCACTAGTTCTTACCTCCACCTAATGTTATGAGAATTTCAGCAACTTGAGAAGAGATCATAGCACGTTCCCTCCCTGAGTTCACTTATTCTGCGATGGCCAGAAAGGCTCACAATTAATATAGAATACAGCTGTTTCCTGCTGGGTGCTTCCATTGCTCTTGCAGATTGTGCAATAAACTTGCAGGGACAGCTGCTGCTCCCCAGATACCATCAGAGAACCCACAGAAGATTTTGTGTGCAAAAAGAGAACTGTTATTCTCTCTGAGAATAATAAGAGTTGTATGATTTCTGATAACAGGGAATCTAGGTAGATAAAGCACTCAAATTGCTTATTTCTAAATTACATAGAGAATTTGGGAGGACTCCTCTCTGGCCTGGATTGGCCACTTTGCTAAGAGGATCTCAAAACTTTGACGCTTATGCATCAAAATTTTTGGAAAGCTTTTATTACAACTCCTCTGGACTATATAGGACTCAACTGGAGCTGAATCAGTAGACAAATCTAAACCATAAAAGCTATAACATTCCCAGTTTACTGTTGAGAGAGATGAATCTTAATAATTACTCATAATTTCCCCTACACTTTTCCAATAGCATAGGCAGATTTTATATAAACGAATATGATACGGTACATGCCCTGTGCTTGTGTGTATCAGACATGGCATGTCATGAGACTAACATAAGCAGATTTAAAAGCAACAACAAATTTGTATCATTATCCAAAAGTTCATACAAGAAGAAAGAAAACTATCCCAGTTAGGCAGAAATTTACGTACATACACATATACACACAAAACAGATGTTCTTATGAAAAGAGAGGGTCAGTTGTCACTTGTATTCTATAATTTGAAAGATATTGATATGACTTTCACAATTTCCCTCAAACTGATGTCTGAAGTCAGAGCATTTAGATTTATTTTACAGCTCATGTTACACTGAACATGAAATGATTATATAGAAGCACCCTGAACTACGTGACCAGGAAGAATATTTAAAGATTTACAGAGGAAAAGTGCTATCAGTCCTATGTTAGATCAAAGAGGGATTCTTTTGCCCTGCAAAGCTGAGTCAGAAGATATTCTCCATGTAAGGTGATAGAACACAGTCCTATTTAAAGACACAGTATGGGCAAAATGCAGAGGCAGTGACTAGGGATGGCCAAGGGCTTAGAGTAAGTGAAAAAAAGCACACTCTCTGTATATACATAAACAGAGATAAAAGTCAACTCCATGAAACATGCAGCAGGCATTTTTCAGAGTAAATTGGAAGGAACAAATGTCCTCTAGATTTCCCCAGATAAAACTCTGGCATTTAAATTGAACTTTTTGAATTTTTATACTAAATGGCAATATAATGTCACTTCCTCCTGAAAAGCTAATAAATCTATAGTAAAGGGATTTTAAACACATTATCCAACAAGCATGGAAGAACAGCAAAGTATAGAACAGAAGATTAATGAAAGAACAGGTGATGGATATAGAATATCAAGAAAACTAAACCTTAATTCAGCAAGTGAAGTTTGAGAAATAGAGCAGTTTATACCACAGAATGTTCAAGTGTTTTATGGACATACAGCACCAGATACCTCTATAAGCAGGGTGGCAAGGAAGCAGAAATGTCAGGAGGACTGGGTTAAAGTTGTTTGAGTAGCAGTTAGATTGTCATTTTATACTCCTGGATAAAGCCCTACCCCACCAATTCCTTTACCCCTACTACTACTTTTTACTAGAGATATATTTCCATTAAGAAAGAAAGAAAGAAAGAAAAGAAAGTGAAGTTGCTCAGTTGTGTGTAACTCTTCGCCACCCCATGGACTATAGCCTGCTAGGTTCCTCTGTCCATGGGATTCTCCAGGATCTGCTTAATGTTTCCATTAAGGAGGATATAATGGAGAGACTTTCTGGTAGAATACACTAGATACAGTTGAGGATGTGGCTCTATACTGAAAATAGGGGGATTAGTGAACATGTGCATTCTGAATGGTAAGTGCTAAGTACCACATATCCTTTCTACAATAGAACACCCAAAAATCTGATGGCCAAACTACTAGTCTCCACACAAAATATTGAAAATTTTTTCTCTGGGAGATCTGACTAGCCTAAGAGAAAAAGACCTGGAAATACAGACAAGGAAAGTTTCCAACAAGTTTCTCACCTAAATTACCTTAGAAAAAGGTTTCCCAATAATGGCTATTATCTCCTCTCCCCCCCAAAAATAACAAGGATTCACGTATTGGTAAGGATACGGAGAAATTAGAAACATTATATACCATTAGTGAGAGTATAAATGATGCAGCCATTATGAAAAATAGTGCGGAGGTTCCTCACAAAAATTAAGAATAAAATTGCACAAGATCTGGCCATCCCAATTCCATGTATCTTATCACCAAAATAATAATATTCCATTGTATGTATACGGCCCACATTTTTGTTTTTTGATTCATTAATTGGTGGAAAAAATACAAAAATATTAACAAAGTATTTAGATATTAAGGAATACTATCTTAACAACCCATATTAAAAAGAATAATTTAAACTGATGGTCTGACTTATCTATAAAAAGAAAGGGCTACTCAAGAAACAGAAACCAAAATAACTAAGAATAAACATAGGTCAAGATGCTCAAGCTCAGTATTATTTATGGAAATGCAAATTAGAGCAACAAATGCACATATTTCAGTTATCAATTTAGAAAAATAAAAGTGCAATTGCATTTAATGCTGACAAATGAGTGGGACAAAAATTTTCTCATGCCTTACTGGTGAGATTCCAAGTTGACACAACTTTTTCAGAGAATACACATTATCCTTGAGCCCAACAACTCAGAAATATAAACTAATGTTTAAGAATAAATTTACAGAGCTGTTTCTATAAACATTAAAACTACACATCTTGAAAGCCCATCAATTAGAGAAGAATTAAATAAATTACATCATTCTATGGAGAAGGAAATGGCAACCCACTCCAGTGTTCTCGCCTGGAGAATCCCAGGGACGGGGGAGCCTGGTGGGCTGCCGTCTATGGGGTCACACGGAGTCGGACACAACTGAAGCGACTTAGCAGCAGCAGCATGCAACATTATAGGCTTTGGAAAAATAACTTCGGAATAAAAGAGCATTTCCTTCGAAACAGAGGAATAGTGATTCTGGTCCATAGAGCTGACAGTCCTAGAGGTGGATCTGACACAAGGTAGTTCAAGAACAGTCTGGAACCCACACCACATGAGGTGGAACTCCACGAGGAAGGTCAGAAACACACAAGCTTTTGACGTAACGGTAGTAAGGGTATCCTACAGAAACCAAGAACGTTCCCACAAAGCCAAATACGTATACCTTGACTAGCTGTCTAGAAGTTGAACAAGGATATGGGGAATGATAGAGCAGTTTCAAGCCAAGCTGCTGATTCAAGCCACCAGAGAGAATCTGTAAATCAGTAGCAGTGGGTGTTAGCCACAAAATGACTGTTGCTTTTCTTTTGTCCTCCAAATTTCCCAAGAATCTTCCTTGCAATCCTCTTAAATGGAAGGGAAATTCTGAGAAATGTAATTTGATTTAGCTATTGTGCCACATTACAAAGCCACCACAGAAAGTACGTAGTATTAGTTAAAAGCATGAACTCCAGAGAGAAATTAACTCTTTCGTATCCCATGACCATCAGTCACTAACTATGTGAATTAAGAAAGTGACAATTTTCTCTGCCTCAATTTTCTCAACTGAAAAATAGTATTGCTTTCCTACTTTATGGTGATTGAGCTAGTAGAATCTGTGAAGTGCTCAGAAATACAGCTGGTATAATTATTACATTGTCGTTCAGTTGCTCAGTCGTGTTCTACTCTTTGTGACCCCATGAACTGCAGCATGCCAGGCTTCCCAGTCCTTCACCACCTGCCAGAGCTTGCTGAAACCCATGTCCATTGAGTCAGTGATGTCATCCAACCATTTCATCTTCTGTCAGCCCCTTCTCCCCTGACCTTCAATCTTTCCCAGAATCAGGGTCTTTTCTAAATAGTCAGCTCTACACATCAGGTAGCCATAGTATTGGAGGTTCAGCATCAGTCCTTCCAATAAATATTAAGGATTGATTTCCTTTAGACCTGACTGGTTTGATCTCCTTGCAGTCCAAGGGACTGTCAAGAGTCTTCTCCAACACCATAGTTTAAAAGCAACAATCCTTCCATGCTAAGCTTTCTTTATTGTCCAATTCTTACATCCATACATGATTGCTGGAAAAACCATAGCCTTGACTAGATGGAGCTTTGTCGGCAAAGTTATGTCTCTGCTTTTTAATACTGTCTAGGTTGGTAATAGCTTTGTTTCCAGGAGGCAAGCATCTTTAGTTTCATGGCTGCAGTCACCATCTGCAGTGATTTTGGAGACCAAGAAAATAAAATCTGTCACTGTTTCTATTGTTTCCCTGTCTATTAGCCATGAAGTGATGGGACCAGATGCCATGATCTTCATTTTTTGAATGCTGAGTTATAAAACTACTTTTTGACTCTCTTCTTTCACTTTCCTCAAGAGGCTCTTTAGTTGCTCTTCACCATCTGCCACAAGGGTGGTGTCATCTTCATATCTGAGGTTATTGATATTTCTCCTGGCAATCTTGATTCCAGCTTGTGCTTCATCCAGCCTGGATTTTCACTTGATGTACTCTGCATATAAGTTAAATAAGCAGAGTGACAATATACAGCCTTGACGTACTCCTTTCCCAATTTTGAACCAGTCTGTTGTTCCAAGTCCGGTTCTAACTGTTGCTTCTTGACCCGCATACAGGTTTCTCAGGAGGCAGATAAGGTTGTCTGGTATTCCCATCTCTTTAAGAATTTTCCACAATTTGTTGTGACCCACACAGTCAAAGGCTTTAGCATACTCAATGAAACACACGTAGATGTTTTCCTAGAATTCTCTTACTTTTTCAATGATCCAATGGATGTTGGCAATTTGATCTCTGGTTCCTCTGCCTTTTCTAAATCCAGCTTGAACATCTGGGAGTTCTTGCCTCACTTGGAGAATTTTGAGCATTACTTGGCTAGCATGTGGAGTGTGTGCAATTGTGTGGTAGTCTGAATATGTTTTGGCTTTGCCTTTCTTAGGGACTGAAATGAAAACTGACCTTTTCTTACATACTATAATTTAAAATCACTTTCAGTAAATGGCCTTTGAATACCCCTTTCAAGTTTTCTCAGATAAAAGTCTTAATAATATGGTTTTATTTAACAATAAACTTTCTCATTAGTTTTATTTCTCATTAGGTTTTCCAATTGTCTCACCTTTGAAAGAAGAGATGTAATATTCTAAGCAGTAGACTATAAACCTATGGCCCATGGATCATCTATATCATGGGGTCTATTGTTTTCAGCTCACAAGCTAATATAAGTTTTATGTATGGTTGCCCCTTGAACAGTACAGGCTTGAACTGCATATGTCCACCTATATGTGGATATTTTAAAATAGTAAATTCTATAGTACTATATGATCTGTGATTGGTTGGATCCATGGATGCTGAGAAATCACAAGTACAGTGGGCCAACTATAAGTTATACTCAAATTAATCCCTGTGTTGTTCAAGGGTCATCTGTATTTGAAAAATTATTTTAAAAAAATAAAAGAAAAAAAGTGATAGTAACTGAAATGGCCATAAAGCCTAATATCTTACTTTTTACAGGAAACTTCAGTCAAGCTCTAAAAATCAACATTTATGAATGGAAATAGGACGTAAGCCATAAATGAGTCATATATGCATTTCTAAATTTCCTAGTATGCTAAGTCACTGCAGTCATGTCTGACTCTGCAACCCTATGGACTGTAACCAGCCAGACTCCTGGGTCCATGGGATTCTCCAGGCAAGAATACTGGAGTGGTAGCCATGCCCTCCTCCAGGGGATTTTCTCGACTCAAGGAAGGAACCCGTCTCTCATGTTTCCTGCAATGGCAGGTGGGGTCTTTACCACTAAGACCACCTAGGCAGTCCTACAAATATGGAATGCTTCACAATTTCTAGTTCAGTTCAGTTCATTTCAGTTGCTCAATCATGTCCGACTGCGGCTCCATGGACTGCAGCGTGCCAGGCCTCCCTGTCCATCATCAACTCCCAGAGTTTACTCAAACTCATGTCCATTGAGTCAGTGATCCCCTTCTCCTCCTGCCTTCAATCTTTCCCATCATCAGGGTCTTTTCAAGTGAGTAAGTTCTTCGCATCAGGTGGCCATAGTATTGGAGTTTCAGCTTCAGTATCAGTCCTTCCAATGAATATTAAGGATTGATTTCCTTTAGGATGGACTGGTTGGATCTCCTTAGAGGCCAAGGGACTCTCAAGAGTCTTCTCCAACACCACAGTTCAAAAGCATCAATTCTTTGGTGCTCAACTTTCTTTATAGTCCAACTTTCACATCCATACATGACTACTGGAAAAACCATGACTAGACGGACCTTTGTCCACAAAGTAATGTCCCTGCTTTTTAATATGCTGTCTAGGTGGGCCATAACTTTGCTTCCGGGGGCAAGTGTATTTTAATTTCATGGCTGCAGTGATTTTGGAGCCCAAGAAAATGGCCTCTGACTGTTTCCACTCTTTCCCCATCTATTTGCCATGAAGTGATGGGACCAGATGCCATGATCTTAGTTTTCTGAATGTTGAGCTTTAAGCCAAAGTTTTCACTCTCCTCTTTCACTTTCATCAAGAAGCTCTTTAGTTTTTCTTTACTTTCTACCATGAGGGTGGTGTCATCTGAATATCTGAGGTTACTGATATTTCTCCTAGCAATCTTGATTCCAGCTTGTGCTTCCTCCAGCCCAGCATTTCTCATGATGTACTCTGCATATAAGTTAAATAAGCAGGGTGACAACATACAGCCTTGTGGTACTCTTTTCCCTATTTGGAACCAGTCTGTTGTTCCATGTCCAGTTCTAACTGTTGCTTCTTGACTTGCATCAGATTTCTCAGGAGACAGATCAGGTGGTCTGGTATTCCTACCCCTATTTTCCACAGTTTGCTGTAATCTACGTAGTCAAAGGTTTTGACATAGTCAAATAAAGCAAAAGTAGATGCTTTTCTGGAACTCTGTTGGCTTTTTTGATGATCCAAGGATGTTGGCAATTTGATCTTTGGTTCCTCTGCCTTTTCTAAATCCAGCTTGAACTTCTGGAAGTTCATGGTTCACATACTGTTGAAGTCTGGCTTGGAGAATTTTGAGCATTACTTTACTAGCATGTGAGATGAATGCAATTGTGCAATAGTTTGAACATTCTTTGGCATTGTGTTTCTTTGGGATTGGAATGGAAACTGACCTTTTCCAGTCCTGTGGTGAATGCAGAGTTTTCAGATTTGCTGGCATATTGAATGTGGCACTTTCACAGCATCATCGTTGAGGGTTTGAAATAGCTCAACTGGAATTCCATCACCTCCACTCTCTTTGTTCATAGTGACACTTCCCACTTGACTTCACATTTCACATGTCTGGCTCTAGGTGTTGTTCACACCATTGTGGTTACAATTTCTAGTAGCCATGTTTCCACTTTGGAAAAAAAAGGACAGGGAAGATTCATTTTAATCAATGTTTCTAATTAGCTCAATATATCCTAAATGGTTTTATCATTTCAACATCCAGCAAAAATTATTAACAAAATATTTTAAATTCATATTTCATAACAAATTTTTTGAATACATTGTATGCTTTACACACCAGTTCAAATTCAGATTAGTCAAATATCAAGTGCTCATCTCCCATCTGTGGTTTTTGACTAACATATTGGACAGTACAGCTTAAAATCCATTGTGGGGAGGGGTTCCAGATAACTCAAGAATATTCATATAAATACAAACATATCTAGTGCTCAAAAAAATTTTTTATAATGTCTAGAAAACAATAAAAAATTACCAGGTATACAGGAAAATGTGATTTATAATGGAAAAAAAGCCTAGCCTATCAAAACTAATCCAGAAATTAAAGATATTAGAATAACACATAAGAAAATTAAAATAGTTATAATAACTATATATCTGTCTCCAAAAAAAAAAGAGATAAGGAATATTGAATATAAAATGCAAAGTATAGTATATACGTATATATAATCTAGACGTACAATCCAGTGATGAAAACTATAATATTGGAGGTAGAAAACACATTGGTGTAATCATTAGTGACGGATTAGACTTTGTAAAAGGAAAAAGTTAATGAATTTGGTTACACAGCAATAGATACCTTTTAATAATTATAGGGTAAAAAACAGAATCAAAGAAATGAATGGAGAGCATCAGTGATCTGTAAGACAAATTCAAGAAGCCTAATATGAGTGTAATTGAAGTCCCCAATAAATCTGGGGAGAGGGAAGGCTGAGACATGAAAAACAAATTTAAGTGAAATATGCACAATATTTTTCCAAATTTACTTAAACTAAAAATCCACATATCCAAGAAGTTTAGTAAACTCCAAAGGAAAATAAATATGAAGAAAACTAAAGCAAAGCATATCATACTCAGTGTGCTAAAAACCAGTATAACAGAGAAAAACAAAAGCAGCCAGAGAAATAAAGACATACTACATGAAGAGAAAAAAAGACAAGATGAAAGATTTGTTATTAGAAGCAATGTAAGCAAGAAGGCAATGGCACCTCACTCCAGTACTCTTGCCTGGAAAATCCCATGGACAGAGGAGCCTGGAAGGCTGCAGTCCATGGGGTCGCTGAGGGTCGGACATGACTGAGCGACTTCACTTTCACTTTTCTCTATGATGCATTGGAGAAGGAAATGGCAACCCACTCCAGTGTTCTTGCCTGGAGAATCCCGGGGACGGGGTAGCCTGGTGGGCTGCCATCTATGGGGTCACACAAAGTTGGACATGGCTGAAGTGACTTAGCAGCAGCAGCAGCAAGCAAGAAGCCATCTTCAAAGTACTAAAAGAAAAAGAATATTGCTAACCTAGAATTCTCCAATAATAATAACTTTCTAAGACAAAAGCTTAATAAAGACTTTCCAGATACACAAAATCTGAGAGCAGAACTTTCCTACAAGATGTATCTAAGAAAGTTCTTCAGGCAATGGGAAAATGATAAAAGATGGAAATATTTCTTTACAGAAAAATACAAAGAACACTAGAAATGGTACCTACGTGAGTCAATACATAAGTTTTTTTCCCTATCATTTGAGTCTTTTAAAACTATAATAATTGTTTAAAATATAATGCCCCTGTATCATGTGGATTACAACACATGGTAAGTACATATGTGACCATCAGAGCATAAAGCCTGGAAGAGACTATATGTGAATAGTCACAGCACTTGAGACTTGAGATGTAAGTCAAATAATATCCTAAAAGCAAACTCTAAAACAGAGCAAAGATATAGATCTGACAATACAACATATTATTTGCTAGAAAAACTCACAGAATTGAGAAAAGCTACTATACACATAGTTATTGCTTGTTACAGTGAAAAAAAATCAAAATTAAAAACAGTAAAGGGAAGAGGTACATAGAGCAGTATCTCAAATGCATGAGTTTCCTATTGTCCTTTCCCAGTGGAGTCAACAGGACAGTGTTTACTTCTCTCCCAGAAATGATGTGTGGCAACCCATATGAAGTACTGTCAGCCAGAGAAATTCATCTAAGCACTGGTGTCCAGGGACTTTATTGGAGGTTATCACATAGGCATCAATGACCACCCATACATTTGTCCTAAATCTTTAACCCCTCCAGAGATCAAGCTACCACTGTATGGTCCAAAACCTTCCCAAAAATCGTGTAAACATGGAGAATCTGGCATGGCCCAAGACCCCAAGTAAATAAAGACAATCTTATCAGTCAGGATATTTCAAGGGCTTAGAAGATATTTTTCAGCAACCAGGGGCAATGGCCAATCCTTTAAAGTGCAAAGTGTGGACCACAAAGAATTGCTAACAAAAAAAAAAAAAAAAAAAAGTTTTTACTGTAAGAGATCAATGTCCAATATATAGTAATTTTATGGAGAATTCACTTTATATAACAAATGTACACTAGCAAATTTTAAGGTTATCTAATACACGGAAACCTATTGGAGACTTAGAAAAATAAAAATAAAAATATTTTCCTGTCTTGTTTGCATCTTAGGAAAGTTAAATGAATTATCTACTCAAATTTCTCAAATCAAAGCAAATTACTAAGTAAATTCTTAGGAAACTCCTCAAGTAGATTCTTGTAAAAACTATATTGATCCATTTCACTAGGTTATATAAATAAAATAGTAAATGTGTTAAATGAACACAATAAAGGGCGGAAATAGTATGGACCTAACAGAAGATGTTAAGAAGAGGTGGCAAGAACACATAGAGAAACTATACAAAAAAGATCTTCATGACCCAGATAACCACAATGGTGTGATCACTCACCTAGGCCGGACATCCAGGAATGCAAAGTCAAGTGGCCTTAGGAAGCATCACTATGAACAAAGCTAGTGGAGGTGATGGAATCCAGTTGAGCTATTTCAAACCTTAACAGATGATGCTGTGAAAGTGCTGTACTCAATATGCCAGCAAATTTGGAAAACTCAGCACTGGCCACAAGACTGGAAAAGATCAGTTTTCATTTCAATCCCAAAGAAACGCAATGCCGAAGAATATTCAAACTACCACACAATTGCACTCATCTCACATGCTAGCAAAGTAATGTTCAAAAGTCTCCAACCGAGGTTTCAACAGCACATGAACCATGAAATTCCAGATGATCAAGCTGGATTTAGAAAAGGCAGAGGAACCAGAGATCAAATTGCCAATATCCTTGGATCATCAAAAAAGCAAGAAAGTTCCAGAAAAACATCTACTTCTGGTTTATTGATAATGCCAAACCCTCTGACTGTGTGGATCACAACAAACTGTGGAAAATTCTTCAAGGGATGGGAATACCAGACAACCTGACCTGCCTCCTGAGAAATGTGTATGCAAGTCAAGAAGCAACAGTTAGAACTGGACATGGAACAACAGACTGGCTCAAAATTGGGAAAGAAGTACATCAAGGCTGTATACTGTCACCCTTCTTATTTAACTTACATGCAGAGTACATCACATGAAATGCTGGGCTGGATGAAGCACAAGCTGGAATCAAGATTGCTGGGAGAAATATCAATAACCTCAGATATGCAGATGACACCACCCTTATGGCAAACAGTGAAGAGGAACTAAAGAGTCTCTTGATGAAAGTGAAAGAGGAGAGTGAAAACGTTGGCTTAAAACTCAACATTCAGAAAACTAAGATCATGCCATCTGGTCCTATCACTTCATGAGAAATAGATGGGGAAACAATGGAAACAGTGAGAGACTTTATTTTGGGGGGCTCCAAAATCACTGCAGATGGTGACTGCAGTCATGAAATTAAAAGATGCTTGCTCCTTGAAAGAAAATCTGTGACCCTCCTAGACAGCATATTAAAAAGCAGAGACATTACTTTGCCAACAAAGTTCTGTCTAGTCGAAGCTATGGTTTTTCCAGTGGTCATGTATGGATGTGAGAGTTGGACTGAGAAGAAAGCTGAGTGCCGAATAATTGATGCTTTTGAACTGTGCTGTTGGAGAAGACTCTTGAGAGTCCCTTGGCCTGCAAGGAGAGCCAGGCAGTCAATTCTAAAGGAGATGTGAAGATGAAGCTCCAATAGCACCTGATGTGAAGAACTGACTCGTTGGAAAAGACCCTGATGCTGGGAAAGATTGAAGGTGGGAGGAGACGGGGACGACAGAGGATGAAATGGTTAGATGGCATCACCGACTCGATGGACGTGAGTTTGAGTGAGCTCTGGGAGTTGGTGATGGACTGGGAAGCCTGTCGTGGGGTCCATGGGGTCACAAAGAGTCAGACAAGACTGAGTAACTGAACTGACTCACTGAAATGGGTTAAACATTAAAACTACTGTAAATTAGAATGGCACATAGTAATAAAGAGATGAATAAGATGAAGATAGAATAAAACAGAATTTCGTCAGCAAACAGAACAAGCAGAAGAGAGGTTCAGAAGGAACAAAGATTATATTCTATCCATAAATACAGATATCCACTGCTTTTTGAAAGAACGCTTGATACCAAATAGTTTTTATGAAAGACCTACATGAGTACTTGCTTTTGCTAACTGAAAAAGCAAATTCAAGTAGTATTTTTTAATTTTTCAGAAAAAAAGGCAAAATGTGCAAACATTTCAGCGTTTGTTTTGCAGAGCGTGTTATAGAGGCATCATGCACCCAGCAGCAAGACTGGTGCTGGCAGTTCCTTGTCTAGTAACTACACGCAGCATCTCAGCATCAAACCGCCATAAATTTAAGCTGTATCTGTGAGCATCTGTGTTTTATCTTGCATCAATTAGCAAGATGTTTCCTAAAGTAATCACTTCTTGGCTTTTAGGTCATTTAGGCTTACAAATGGCTTCATATTCTACTTTCAGATAGCAAGAAAAACTTGTAATTATGGATATATCACTGTACGTATACTGAATCTCAAATCAAAACAATTTCATCAGATGATTTCTTTTAAAAGGTCTTTAAGATATTGCAAGAACAATAAAGGTCATTGTCCTGTGGCTTTTGCATTTATGTCCCCAATTTACACTTCTTGAAATTGTTTTTTATTTCTTAGAGTGGCCTTGAAAGTTTTAGTTCTGAAAGGAAGATCAGTGATTTCTTCAGGAACTCACTTCTTTATGATAAAATTACATTTAATGTTAGATTTTAAAAAAACACACCCACACAATTTCTCCTCTCATTTCAGTAAATTTATTAATTTCTTCCCTAGTTTGGTCTCACTGTTGCAAATCTTTAGATCTGTGAATCTTTTCCTGTGTTTACCCTACTGTAATAAAAAATCAAAACTCTGGTTGTTTGTTATTATAAAATATTTGGAATGCATCTGCAAGCAGTCTTTAACCTGAAAAGATTAGTTAGTCCAGAAATTTCCCCAGCCACTGATAAGTTATTTCTTAAAAATAATAAAATAGGTGTAAGACTGTTGCTGATAATTATTTGTTAATATGGGAACAGAACAATCAGTCTTTCTAGGATGACAAGTAACCATCAGAACACATCTTAAATCTTAAATCCATATAATCAGTCAGCAGCAGGCATACTCCAGCAAACCTGAATCTGAAAACAGCCAATTAGTAACATTCTCTTCTAAGTTTCCATACTTCTAAAGTTCATCAGTTCCTGAATACCATGCTTCTCTCAAAGCCCTATATAAGATTAGTTCCTTGCTCTGCTTGAAAATATTATTCCAGACTCCCACAGCATGTTTTACTTGAAAGTAAGCATCTTAAGTTAACTCACCGTGGTGTTTTTCCATTGGTTGTTGAATGGTTGTCTCATCCTTTGATACTCTTATGTTTTGACAACAATGCTAGCCTTGACTCTAGTCTCTCATCTCACAGTTTTCTTAAACATAACCTTTATTTCTGCAGTATTATCTTATTATACCTTATCTATATAGTTTCCTTTTGTTTCTTGAAAAGTTTATAATGACTCTCTTTACTCAAGTAATCAGTAAAGTTGTGTCAAGTGTTAGTCGCTCAGTCATGTCCAACTCGTTGCAACCCCATGGACTCTAGCCTGCCAGGCTCCTCTGTCCATGGAATTCTTTAGGCAAGAATACTGGAGTGGGTTGCCATGCCCTTCTCCAGGAGATCCTCCAGACTTAGGATTGAACCTGGGTCTCCTGCATTGAAGGCAGATTCTTTACCATCTGAGCCTTCCCTGTATACTTTGGCCAGTCATATCTCCGTATAGCCTAATTTTCATATGCACAACTTGAACCAATTTGAATCAGTGCTCTCAATTAAAAGTAAAAAATTTCACTTTTACAGAATTCAATTATTACCATTCATGTCAGAGTTGATTTGCAGTCTTACAACCACTACCACGCAGAAAAGAACAATCACATCCCAGAACAACACTGACTAAATTTTTGTTGAACATTTATTCCACTGAATTGAATATAGTAGTTCAATTGAACTTAACAAAATATATTAAAAATAGTTTATGTCTGCCAAAATTTTTAAGAATTGATCTTGTAAATGAGGAGAGAAAAACCAGATTTGATAATCAACCTATTGCTGCTTAACTTCTCACTCTTTGAAATGACTTTTTAATCTATTTTTCCAAAGTAAAGTCTTGAAAATTATTAGTGTTCTTTGGTACAGTTAATACTGAACTATTAGTGAAATAGAATGGCAAAATGAAAATATCATTTATTCATCTGTATATCAGAAAAAATAAAATTAATATTTTCCTCCATACTGCAGTTAGAAGCAAGAGGGATTCTTGGCTTGAGTCCTCTGGCTTCTAAGAGTCCCACGTATTATACATGTCATTTGTTAAGTAAAACATGGATTCTGCCTCACATAACTTCACACTCAATCCTGATAAGCCCTGTAACATCAAATACCAGTTTTCACAACTAACAATTCTTCAGGCCTCTGGAAATGGCTTCTAACCATCTTTTGCCCCATGTCCTCCAAAACAAAAGGTGATTACATCCAAATGCCAGTAAAGTTTGTAAATTGTGTGCCTGGCTGCCGCAGTGGACACAGAAATAGTGAGAAGAGGATGTGAGTAGCAGAAGTACTTATATAGGAAAAAAAGAAAATATAAAGACTAGTCAACTCCTTCTTGTCAGCATGAATGCAAAAATTTTTACACAGCAAAGAATTTCCCATTAGTCCATAAAACCTCAACAGCTGAAGAAGGTAGCTGGGATAAATTTACTATGTTAAACAAAATTTTTACTCATAAATTAGTATGTATGTGGGTATAGACTTAACGTGATTTTGATACTTCATTTAATATCAGGTGTGCATTGAATGCTACAGTTGCAGAAAGTTTTATAAAAATATTTAATAGAATTTATCAATATCCAAAACCACTTAATTAAGAATTTCAGTTTTAGTAAAATAATTTTGAGCTAACTTCTTAGTTATTTATAAATGATATTTTACATTTTAGTTTCAAGAAAAATCTTTTGAAAACAAATGTGACAATAATTTTATTTTTTATTTTCACTCTAATAAAGTTTGACTTAAATATACTTAGTTTCTTATCCTTGGAAAACAATTAAATTTATTAGATGATTAAGCATGAGTTCAAGTCAAGAGTCATGGTAAAATATGCAAAAGTGGATCTCAAAAAAGAGGTGGAAAAAATGGGGAAAGTCTTCATAGAGGTAGTTTGTTTACATATTTTAAAAGCTAAAAAAAACTTCAAAGATTATTTTTATCTAAGCATAACCAACCTAAATTAAGCATACAAGACACTACAAGTGATTAATTTAATGAAGATTTAATTTCTTATGAAGATGAGAAGAAAACTATCTCATCAAATTCAAAAGTTGAACGGGTCAAGTAAAAACCCTGTAATTTTGTTTAATCATTCTTGATTAAAGCAACATGAAGCATATCACTTGCATACAAAAAAAGAACATGTGCAACTCATAGAACCAAAAGAAGGATAAGCAAATAAATAGCAATTCACGGTGTATAACAATTACTAGAAAATACCAATAAAGAATATTGGCTTGAAGTTATTTGAAGAATAAAATTACAAATGCATTATTTATCAACTGTAACAGTGATTTTATATACAATATTTATAGAAAACACTGTGAAGCTTGCTCAGTGTCAGTGTCTGACTCTTTGCGACCCCATGGACTGCAGCCTACCATGCTCCTCCGTCTGTGGGATTCTCCAGACAAGAATACTGGAGTGGGTTGCCATTTCCTTCTCCAGGAGATCTTCCCAACCCAGGGATCAAACCTGGGTCTCCAGCATTGTAGGCAGATGCTTTACCATCTAAGCCACCAGAGAAGCTCATAGAAATCACTAGAAAATATTTAAGTATAGTTAAAATGACTTCAAAATGTGATACCAGAGGGACTAAACATGTACATTAGATATAAATAATGAAATAATCACTATCTAGAATGAAAATTTCTAAATGAGATAAATCATTACGTTTTAGAAAGAAAGAAACCAAAATAAAGTAGAAGTAATTGAAAATTAGTTGATTCAACTAGAACACTTGAAACAAGAGTCATATTGAATAAGAAACATTTGTACATGTTGTTGAACTACTCAAAGAAGAAAACAAGAGATCAAAATTAATAAATGTTTTAAAGATGTTACATTAATTTTAAAAGCACAGGTTTTGATTCAAGTGGCAAGCTGAAGAAACAAAATTCTATATTAGACCTTAATTTAAAAGTGAAAGGAGGGGTCCACGATGGAGGCATAAGAAGATCGAAAACTTACCTCTTCCCACAGATACACGAATCTACACCTACCTTTCCAGCAGTTCCTCCTGAGGAAGAACTGAGAGCTGATCGAACAGCTTCTGCACAACATACTACCAAAGGACCACAAAAGGATGGGGAGAAGACAAGGAGACACAGTATCCATGAGAACTCCACCCCCAATCTGGTGGCCAGCAGTAAGGAAGAATAACCCTGAGAGGCCCAAGTACAGACCTGCCCACCCTGGGGCACAGTGATCAAAGCACCAGTTTAGAAAGCACCTACATTATCCATGAAGAAAATCCATTTATTAACCCTAGAGCATCTGTCAAATTGAGTGGAGAAGTGCTGAAACTGTCTCTGAGGTTAGGAGAATCAGAGAATGCCATTACTTTCTTCCCTCTCCATCTTATTATCCAGTAGGAAAATAGGTGATCCAGCCAATCTGCTAAGGTTGTCCCAGTGCACCCCCGGCTGCCAGCTACAGTCGTCCTTCGAAGGCATCCCTGGCGTACCTGTCCAAGCTCCAGCCATTCCACCAAGATGACCCAGGTGAAATGCACCATGGGAACCCTGTCTTAGTAGTATAATCTGAAGAGACATTTTTCCGAAGCATAGATGGTCAATAGGCACATGAAAAGATGCTCAACGTCATTAATCATCAGAGAAATGTAAATCAAAACCACAATGAGATATCACCTCACAAACTTGTCAAAATGACTGTTTGAAAACAATGAATACATTTTATCGAGGATGTGGAGAAAACGGAACCCTCCTGCGTCGTTGGCATGTGCGCTTATTCACTCAGCCGTGTCTGACTCTTTGTGACCCCATGGACTGTAGCCCATCAGGCTCCTGTCCACAGGGATTCTCCAAGCAAGAGTACTGTAGTGAGTTGCCATGCCCTCCTCCAGGGGATCTTCCCAACCCAGGGATCGAACCTGGGTCTCCTGCACTGCAGGCAGATTCTTTACCATCTGAGCCACCAGGGAAGCCCAAGAATGCTGGAGTGGGTAGCCTATCCCTTCTCCAGAGGAACTTCCCCACCCAGGAATCAAACTGGGGTCTCCTGCGTTACAGGTAGATTCTTTACAAGCTGAAATTTAACCATATGGAGATTCCTCAAAAAATTAGAATTAGAAACTACCACATGACTAGCAATTTCACTTCTGGGTATTTATCTGAAAACAAAAAAAAAAACCTCCAATTTGAAAATGTATATGTGCCTCGGTGTTTATTGCAGCATTATTTACAATAGTTAAGATTTGGAAGCAGTCTAAGAGTCCACTGATAGATGAATTGACTTTTAAAAAAGAAGTAGGATGAGATGGTTGGATGACATCACCGACTCAATGGACATGAATTTGAGCAAGCTCCAGGAGTTGGTGATGAACAAGGAAGCCTGACATGCTGCAGTCCATGAGGTCATAGAGTCAGACACAACTGAGTGACTGAACTGAACTCACACACACACACACACACACACACACACACACACACACACACACTACAATGCAATATTATTCAGCCATAAAAACAAATGTGTGGTCATGTGCAAAAACCTGCATAGACCTAGAAAGTATCATGCTAAGTGAAATAAATCAGACAGAGAAAGGCAAATACTGTGTGATTTTACTAATATTTGCAACTTGAAAACAAAACACACAAACATTACAAAACAGAAACATACTCATAGATATAGAGAATAGCCTCGTGGTTGCCAGAGCACAGAGGTGGGGGTATTTGTGAAAAAGAATTGGTGATTAAGAAATACATTGTCAGTTATAAAATAAAGATATCATAAGGATATAATACACAGCATTACAGTGTATATATTACAGGGGATATAGTCAAGAACATTTTACATTTTAATACCTTTGTATGGTGACAGATGATGACTTGCTGTGGTGATAATTTTTTAATGTATACAAATATCAAATCACTGTGTGCTACACTTGAAACTAATGTAATACTGTAAGTCAATTATACCTCCACAAAAAATAAAGTGGACCTGCAATATCATCTACAAATATAAACTAGTAATAAGGTAGATCATGTCTACTCAGGATAGGTGGAGAGAGGAAGTAGATCGAGAACAGCTGCGAAAGTTATCAGGTTTATGGATATAAGGGTGGCACTGAAGAATAAGGGGGGGAGTTAAAGGGAAAATTAAATTCACTAAGTAGCACAGGGCCACTAGTTCATGTTCAAAATGATGAAAGAAATTTTTAAATATTTATTTAAAAATTAGTTTGTGATATGATTGAGAGAACAGTTATTTTCTCCTTAGCTTCTTCCTCAGAAGCTACTCATATGACTTTTTTTTTTCTACTCTAGAATGTACAGAGCAGGAAGAAACACCACTCACATGCTCACAATAAAAAATTGTTGACTAACTTTACATTCGCAAATGTTTAAAAACCCATCATGGGGCTGAGGTCAAGTAACAACCAGCCGGCCCCAAATCTAAGGAGGCACAACACAGGCACGCACACAGAGTGAGGAGAAACATAAATGTTCATTTACCTGGTGTATCAACACCTCTGACTCAAAGGATGGTAGTTAAATCCAGATACAGTTCTGAGCCTTGGAGCTATGTGTGGGTTCACGACCATCAATTCCTTCAGCATGTCAGATCAGCTATCTTTGGCACCCCCTCACCAAACAGGCCCCAACAATATTCTTGGACTCTTTAGGCATTGAGGCAGTTTGTACCCAACTTGAAATTCCTACTTGATTCCAGTGACTGACTGTAATATAAATCAGCTTATTTTGAGCTGTATCCTAATTGAAAGTCCCATTGGAAACTTTCCTGAAGATCATACAACATGCTGTCTTCCTTTGAGTGTGACAATCCTAATGACCCTTTTGAACCACAAGTATCACTTTGCCTATTGAAGTTCCCAGCAATTGGAGGTAGCCTCTCACTGGAGCTCCCTCTCAAAGTTTTAGAATTGTTGCCCTGAAACAACTACTAAATATAGCATTTTTGATAAATAGTCATTAGCATACTATTAGCCTTGGTTTGAAGCCAAACACTTATCCAGAAAGGCCTAATACACCTCTGACATAACATCCCTATTTGGAGTCTATTCAGAGTCCACGACCAACAAGATAAAACATACTCAAAAGTCTTACTTGTCAAGTAGAAATAGCATATTCATCCAACTCCAGCAGCAATCTTAGCTTTACATGAGAAAGTGGCAGCTGACCTGTGAGGGGTGCTTTATTCCCCTCTCCACTGCCTGAAGAGAAGCTGCCTGCTCAATGGGTCCTCTTGTTGCTGAGATTCCCCAAAATGCATGGCCCCGTTTACTGACAGCTCTGCTAAACTGAAATGTGATGCTGTGACAGGGCTTCTGCAGGCTCAGTCCCAGACCAGCTGAGCCAGACTGAAAAGCACTATGTTGATTCTCCACTGTGGGCAAACCTCAAACTGTTCTCATAGCTCAGACAAATACTTCTCATGACGAACTCTGTCACATTTTCACGGATTTTGAGCTGTTGCAAAAAGCCTAGAGGTTTGGTCAGCCACATGGAAAACTACAAACTGTCAGATTAAAGACGCCTTTCTTTGGGGCCATGAAGTATCACAATGAGGCTTCAAATCAAACTATCTGGGCCACATATACAGATGGCCACAAAAAGGATTCATTCTCTGATGAGGCCAACCGGACTCATACTGCTGACGGAGCCTGCGCTGCCCAGATTGTCAAGAGTCACCACATAGATTCATCACTGTGTGAGACATGGCCATCCACCCACCATCATATTGTGGACACAGAGGAAAGGATTCTGTTTCTAATGAAGAGGCTACCACCACATGCCAGACTCTTGCTGAAGGTGGCCCTGTTGTCTCAACGTGGGAGAAACCAAGTTCCTTGGGACTTGGTCCCCACCTAGTGATTCCAGACTAATTACATTAGCTCTCGGATCCCCTTAGCCAGGAAATTAATGGTGTCATAGTGTTGTCAGTGGAGAAGGCACTGGCGACTCACTCCAGTGTTCTTGCCTGGAGAATCCCAGGGACGGAGGAGCCTGATGGGCTGTCATCTACAGGGTCGCACAGAGTCAGACATGACTGATGTGACTTAGCAGCAGCAGCAGCAGCAGTGTATTCAGCACATTTTCAGATTATAGAATTGCTTCCCACCCCAGACAACTGATTCCAGTCACCCTGTTGTGGTCCTTAACAGAAAAGTGAGACTGGAAGAGATAGTGCATTCTCCTAGTTACAACTGAACCAAAAGAAGTCTTAGAGGATTTGAATTGAATTCTGGCCCAGTCCCCTCGATTCTCTCACTGAATGTCCATGGTTTTAGAATATAATAATAATGACTCTTTGGTTGAACACGCTAGACAACAAACCCACAAGGCTAAAATAGGGAATTTCCTGGTCTCTGAAGACTTGACCAAAATCCTAAAACCCTGTCACTCTTGTACCAGATCCCTTTGGATGATAGCAGAGGATGGTTTAAAAAAAAAAAAAAGACTTTTCAAAAACTGTGACAGCACGTATAGGTTTTAGAGTAGCAGAAAGAACGCAACAAACCTGGCACCTTAGGAAGGAATACCTTAGACCTGGGAGGTATGAGAGAGGGAGGGATCTTATGGTCGTTTATATTTCAGAATTGCCCTTGAAAGCTTCTCTGAAAAAGATAGTGCCCTGTCACCAGTCTCCCAGCTGTTTGTGAGCAACTTGAATTTAACTGACCCCTGGGTTTCTTTGACGATTCTTTAATCATTATTCCACTTAACCATGCATGAAGTCAATTGGAAATAGAAGGGAAAGGTCCCATATCCCACAGATCCCTCATAAAATTCTTGTTGGTCTTCTGGATCATTCCTACCCTCATTTTTGTAGCTGTTCCTCTAATGTTCCATAAGGCAGAGATAGCCCCAACTGATGGCATGCAAGAACCAAACAGATCAGCCAAACTGCCTCTAGGGAATGTCTCCAAAACCAAGAATTAGACTGAACCATTCAGAATGAACTGGGAGCTACATCATATGATGGGGACATGCTGAGAGACACTGTCAACTTGTGTCTCCTGGCCAACATAGGTCTCACTGAGGGATTCCTACAATTATAAACAACACTTTGTTTCCAAGTTTACTTCCCACTCCTTGGCACTTCTTAAACAAAAGCCATCTGTTAACTCTCTTCTCTCCTTCAAGTGTCTAAGGGAATCCTTCTATAATTGATACAGCTTTCAGAAGACTGTGGCGATCTCCCCAAAATGGCTACCCTCAATACTTAGAGGAGCTTCCCAGAGGGATAGCTGGCTCATGTTTCACAAGTACTAAGGGGATGGTTTTACCTCCAGTGAGAATCATTCCTTTAGAAAACATGGTATAGATTTGTAAGATTAAACTGCCAGATGTAGGGCTGTTCATATCTTCTCATAACCAGTCAGCAGAGTCTAATATAAGTCACTACTGACTGTGTCCTTTTGTGAGTATAGGCTTGGCAATCAGATGGTCTCTTTGAAAGACATGGGTATAATTCCAGATGTGCCACTTAAAAATGAAATGATCTTAAGAAAATCAGATCACTTCAATCTTTTGAAAATTTTCTACCTCTGAAAATGTGAAAAATATTACCCAGACTGACAAGGTCATGAATTCTTCTGGCACATTCACTGGCTCAAATAAATGATGGTTCCCTTCTTTTCTTTGCTTCGCTTAAAACTTTTAATGATACAATTGAAATATCTTTTTGCTATTTTTCTTTAGACATTTATTGTTTGAGACTTTAAGCTTCTGACTTTCCTAAAGAGAAAAAAAATCTTGCCTATGCTATGTGATGTGCTGAAAGAAAAACTGGACTTTGCAATCAGTGTATCTAGTTATAAATTGAGGTCCCATCACTCTTTTTTTAAAATTCATTTATTTATTTTAATTGGAGGCTAATTACAATATTGTGGTGGGTTTTGCCATGCATTGACATGAATTAGCCAAGGGTGTACATGGGTCCTGCCATCCTGAACCCCTCTCTCACCTCCCTCCCCATCCCATCCCTCTGGGTTGTCCCAGTTCACCAGCTTTGAGTGCTCTGCTTTATGTATGAAACTTGCACTGGTGATCTATTTCACATATGGTAATATACATGTTTCAGAGTTATTCTCTCAAATCATCCCACCCTCACCTTCTCCCACAGAGTCCAAAAATCTGTTCTTTATATCTGTTCTCTTTTGATGTCTTTCATATAGGGTCTCTGTTACCATCTTTCTAAATTCCACATATATGCATTAGTATACTGTATTGGTGCTTTTCTTTCTGACTTACTTCACTCTGTATAATAGGCTCCAGTTTCATCCACCTTATTAGAACTGACTCAAATGTGTTATTTTTTATAGCTGAGTAATACTCCATTGTGCATATGTACCACAGCTTTCTTATCCATTCATCTGCTGATGGACATCTAGGTTGTTTCATGTCCTAGCTACTGTAAACATGTTGCAATGAACACTGGGGTACATGCGTCTCTTTCAATTCTGGTTTCCTCGGTGTGTATGCCCAGAAGTGGGATTGCTGGGTTATATGGCAGTTCTATTTCCAGTTTTTTAAGGAATCTCCACACTGTTCTCCATAGTGGCTGTACTAGTTTGCGTTCCCACCAACAGTGTAAGATGGTTCCTTTTTCTCCACACCCTCTCCAGCATTTATTGTTTGTAGACTTTTTGATAGCAGCCATTCTGACTGGAGTGAGATGGTACCTCAGTGTGGTTTTGATTTGCATTTCTCTGATAATTGGTGATGTTGAGCATCTTTTCATGTGTTTGTTAGCCATCTGTATGTCTTCTTTAGAAGAAGATATTTATTCTAAGCAGGAGAAATGTCTGTTTAGTTCTTTGGCCCATTTTTTGATTGGGTCATTTATTTTTCTGGTATTTGTATGTTTTGGAAATTAATTCTTTGTCAATTTTTTTCATTTGCTATTATTTTCTCCCATTCTGAAGGCTGCCTTTTCACCTTGCTTATAGCTTCTTTCATTGTGCAAAAGCTTTTAAGTTTGATTTGGTCCCATTTGTTTATTTTTGCTTTTATTATTACTCTGGGAGGTGGGTCATAGAGGATCTTGATGTGATTTATGTCAGAGAGCCATCACTCTTTGTCAGTGTAAACTTAACCAAGTTTCTTAAACTTATGGACTCAAAAAAATGTAGGGTTTGAACTAAATGATCATTATAGTGCTACAAATTTCTAAGAGAATAAATGTCTTTTGAGCATGATGTAAAATTGCTAAAGTATCTCTTTAAAAGTCTTGATATCTATTTTAAAGAATTTTAAAGTGCCATTTTTAAAAATGCATTACATATATTCTTACCTTCTTTTAACAAGTACTCCGAATACACTTAGCTATTTATTGACAAATCATGATTACTATTATGGTCATTAAATATTATTATGAGCTATAAATACTGAACAGTCTTAAAATCATTATTTTTAGATTTAGAGTCAGATATGTGGGCTCTTCCAAAATCTGAGAAACAGAAATTTCTTTTTTAAAAAAGTTATAAAAGTAATTGGTCAAATTTTATTTTTCTTTTCAAGTGGAAATTAAGTAAGACAGAGAATTTGTTTATCCTAGGTGAAAGGTTCTATCTAAATATACTTTTAATAAGATTTCCTATATTATTACATTTTCTTATAGAAACAGTTCACATTTCATATCTTTGTTGAACACTAACCTAGGTATTTTTAAATATATGCAGGAAATGATGGGATTCTTGTTGCCAGAGCTCTAAGACATTAGGACTATGTGACATTCTGAAGGTGTCGGGTCCCTGTCAGTGAAGTGAATGTACTCTAGGCACTATTTCAGCTCACTGCCAGCTCAGGCCCCATGCACAGATTTTCACAAATTAATTCTTTCAAGTGTAAAGTATATTCTGGCAGTTATTTTCAGATACACAACCAAGGGATGAAATTAGTGTTTAGGGGCTGTGTTGGAGCTTTGGGAAAAAAGAATATTGTGTGCTACTATATCATGAGCCCATTTTCTCATGGTTTACTTTTTTATGATTCAAATTCATTCAGAAGCAAATAGTCATATTTCCTAAAACAAAGCATCTAATTGCTAAGAGAGCAACATTTGAGAGACTATCGAGAATGGAGAAACCTTTTGCAGATCACAATGACATGAAATCTCCTTTAATTCCTATTGCAAGAGCAATAGTTGACAGGAGTGTTGAGAGGAGTGAAGCTTGAAATACTAAAGGGAAATAGTATTGGCAAGGAGGAGGCAAAATGACCACTGATGCTGCCTATATGGAGATTGTCCTATTAGCACAGGACAGTCTCCGTTTGGATAGAACATGTTAATGCTGAATTAATCAAGATGTTAAATATTATTGTTGAAATAATAATAAGATAATATTCTTATCTTATATAGATGCTTATGATCTCTACTTAAGCAGTGTCTCTTTCCAAAAAATGCAGTGTAGTGTATTCACAACGCTGGGTCAGTTTCAGGTACACACCATTGTGATTCAGATATTGAGCATAGTCCCTGTGCTATACAGTAGGTCCTTGTTGGTAATATATTTAACATATAGTAAATGTGTAGACAGTAATTCCAAATTCCTAATTTGTGCTTCTCCCTCTCTTCCCCTTTGGTAACTATCAGTTTGTTTTCTATGTCTGTGGGCCTGTTTGTGTATATAAGTTCATTTGTATCACTTTTTAGATTTCATTTGTAAGTGAAGTCACACTATATTTGTTTTTCTCTTCCTGGCTTACTTAGTGTGATCACCACTAGGTCCATCCATGTTGCTGTAAATGGCATTATTTCTTCTTTTTATGGCTTAGTAATATTTCACTGTATATGTATACCACATCTTCTTCATCTGTTCATCAGTCAATGGGCATTTAGGTTGCTTCCATGTCTTGGCTATTGTGAACAGTACTGCTCTCAATGTTAGGGTGCATAATTCTTTTCAAAGTATGGTTTTCTCTGGATATATCCCCAGGGTATATACCTGGGGATATATACCCGGGGGTAGGATTGCAGTATCATATGGTAGTTCTGTTTTTAGTTTTCTAAGGGCCCTTAATACTGCTCTCCATGCTGGCTGCATCAATTTACATTCTCACCAACAGCGTAGGAGGTTCCTTTTCCTCCACATCCTCTCTAGCATTAATTATTTGTAAACTTTTTGATGATATGGCCATTCTGACTGGTGAGATGATACTTCATTATATTTTTAATTTGCTTTTCTCTGATGACTAGCAATGTTCGGCATCTTTTCGTGTGTGTTGTGTCTTTTTTTTTTTTTTTTCAGAGCTCAAAGCAGTCTGTTGTTCACATCTCCATAGTCAAGTAGAGTCACTGAAGGAATCTTATATTTTAATAATTTAAATTTGATCTTTATGGAGAACTATGGGCTTCCCTGATAGCTCAGCTGGTAAAGAATCTGCCTGCAATGCAGGAGACCCCAGTTCCACTTCTGGGTTGGGAAGACCTGCTGGAGAAGGAATAGGCTACCCACTCCAGTATTCTTGGGCTACCTTTGTGTCTCAGCTGGTCAATAACCCCCCTACAATGTGTGAGTCCTGGGTTTAATCCCTGGGTTGGGAAGATCCCCTGAAGAAGGGAAAGGCTACCCACTCCGGTATTCTGGCCTAGAGAATTCCATGAACTATATAGACTATGGGGTCTCAAAAAGTCAGACACGACTGAGCAACTTTCATTTTGCTTTTCACTTTTCATTGAGAACTATAATTATGTCTTCCCAGTTCCTAATCTGTATGAAGTAGAACTATTTCTTTATCTCAGGCAAATATTGAAATTATTTTTTCAGTCTTATATCTGCAAAGAATACCTGATCTAATACTGGAAGCTCAAGGTATTTTCTTACCATTTTGCTGAAAGATATCTACCTAAAAAATCAAAGAAGGCATGTAACCAAAAACATTTAAAAAAAAAAAACTGATTGATGTTTTACCTTCTTGTTTTCTATATGAACACTCACTAAAGGCTATTTGGAGAGTGATTATATATATGCCAGTTGTGTTGGTAATGGCAGTTTTATTTGTTTTGCATAGAAACTGCATTTCAATAAGAAATAAGACAATAAGAACATGAAGTGCTCTAAACTTCCTAGCTTTCCAAAATTCTGAAACATCCTAGAAAATAGATATATTACTTTCCCTAGGAAAAATTCTAAGGTAGTATTCTCTTTATGTAAGTAAGGGAAGGGTTTCAGTGAATTGAGAAAGTTATTAATAAGGCATTTATTACATTCCTTCCTTTAAAGTCTGACCACTACCTCAGACTCCTGGCTACTTTCTCTACTTGTGGCTCCTAAGACATTTCCAAATCCATCTTCCCTTTCATAATTTACTTTCTCTGCAGAATGACTCCTTTATACCTTCACTATTCCTTTGTAAAGCTTTGTCTGTCAAGTGCAAACATGAGAGACATTTCTAAGGAAGAAAAAGTAGGATCTAATGGCTTATTTGATATTGGGGACAAGGGAGATGATGGCATTTAGATAAAGAGAATCTGAAGACTACCAACAGAAATAGAGGTAAGGTATCTATTCATTCTCACAAGTGAGAAATGTCTGCTGCACTGCTCCTTTACTAAAAACTTTGCTGCCAGCTTGGGTTCTGGGACATTTACCAAGGTTTCTGCTTCTTTCCCTAAACAGTCAAGAAACAGAATGAGAAGGCAGAACTTTCCTAACAATCCATTTCAAGTTTCCATCTATTTTAGACTGATGTTTGTCTCCATTTGCCAAAAAATGTTTATATTTTTCTGTGTACTGCTTAACCTGAAAGTTCTTTTCTTCCAGATCCTAACTATACTTTTGAAACTTGAATATCTGTGGCTGATTCATGTTGATGTATGGCAAAAACCATCACAATATTGTAAAGTAATTATCCTCCAATTAAAGTAAATAAAATTTTAAAAAGAAAAGTTTTTACTGGAAAATATATTCCCCTTTGAAATATGCCTTTGCCTAAAGTGTTAGAAAAAGTAGCATTTCTTGTCCTTGACTCTAATGAGCCTTATCTATTGCCAGACATTGTATAAGTATTAAGGATTACAAGGCAACTGAGAAAACTCCCCTGATTCAAAAGGCTAAAAATTCAAACATATAAAAATAAATGTCATACCATTCAGAGAGTGTGTGGTAAAGGTGGAGAAAAAGTCCACAGGGAATTAAAAAATTCTTCCTAGGGAACGTGGCATCACAGATAACTTCATAGAGGTGAAGGTCTTCACCCATTTATAAACAAGGAATAGAAGTTTCCCTTTTGTGCAAAGAGAGCAGATGAGTATAGACACAGATGCAGGAAACTAACTGGTGTGCTCAGAGAATGCCAAGCAGATCTGTACGCATAAAACCACAATACAGACAAGCATTTCAAAAGAGATAAAAATGGATAGGCCAGAAGCTCACTTTACAGAAGAACTGTGTCATCTCTAGGGCACAGTGATCATCTGTCTTATGCTCACCCACTCTATCCACATTATGTGGCTGCTCTACGTGTGGGATCGCCCCACTCCAAACTCAGGGGTGGACCGTGATTGATCTTAACTATCATGATATTCCCACTTCCCTTGCCATAGTGATTGTTTCAGCAAGAGACACGAACCAAGGCCTAAATGAATTGATTCAGTTCAGTCCCTCAGTCAGGTCCGACTCTTTGCAACCCCATGAACTGCAGCACGTCAGGCTTCCCTGTCCATCACCAAGTACCAGAGTTCCTCCAAACCCATGTCCATCGAGTTGGTGATGCCATCGAGCCATCTCATCCTCTGTCATCACCTTTATCTCTTGCCCCAAATCCCTCCCAGAATCAGAGTCTTTTCAAATGAGTCAGCTCCTCATATCAGGTGGTCAAAGTATTGGAGTTTCAGCTTCAACAGAAATCCCTCCAATGAACACCCAGGACTGATCTCCTTTAGGATGGACTGGTTGGATCACCTTGCAGTACAAGGGACTCTCAAGAGTCTTCTCCAACACCACAGGTCAAAAGCATCAGTTCTTCTGTGCTCAGCTTTCTTTATGATCCAACTCTCACATCCATACATGACCACTGGAAAAGCCATAGCCTTGACTAGACAGACCTTTGTTGGCCAAGTAATGTCTCTGCTTTTTAATATGCTGTCTAGGTTGGTCATAAATTTCCTTCCAAGGAGTAAGCATCTTTTAATTTCATGGCTGCAGTCACCATCTGCAGTGATTTTGGAACCCAGAAAAAAAAAATCAGCCACTGTTTCCACTGCTTCCCCATCTATTTCCCATGAAGAGATGGGACCGGATGCCATGCTCTTAGTTTTCTGAATATTGAGCTTTAAGCCAACTTCTTCACTCTCTTCTTTCACTTTCATTAAGAGGCTCTTTAGTTCTTCTTCACTCTCTGCTATAAGAGTGGTGTCATCTGCATATCTGAGGTTATTGATATTTCTCCTGGCAATCTTGATTCCAGCTTGTGCTTCTTCCAGGTCAGCGTTTCTCATGATGTACTCTGCATATAAGTTAAATAAGCAGGGTGACAGTATTCAGCCTTAACATACTCCTTTTCCTATTTGGAACCAGTTTGTTGTTCCATGTCCAGTTCTAACTGTTGCTTCCTGACCTGTATACAGGTTTCTCAAGAGGCAGGTCGGGTGGACTGGTATTCCCATCTCTTTCAGAATTTTCCACAATCAACATGCTGTAATTCCTTGTCCAAAAGAAATTGTTCAAAGAAGGCCCAGTTATTAATAGCATGAGGTTCAAGACATTTTTTAAATGGTTGTGAAAACTGATTGGAAGTGCCCTTCTTCTGGGAACAGAAGATAGTTATCCCATTTGCAACTGAACAAAGAGAATGAAGCTAATGAAATGGTGGGGAGAGTAAAAGAAAAGCAGGAAAATAATGCATTAGGCTCATCCTGTATTTTAATAGGATGATCCAGTTAATTTACTTTTAGACATAGTATTAAATTTTCTCTTTTAATAGTAGCATTATTATTTTTTTATTGAAGTATAGTTGATGTATAATACTGTATGCTACAGGTATACTATATCTGTTCAGTTTAGTTGCTCTGTCATGTCAATTTCTAAAGATTATATTCTATTTACAGTTATTATAAAATATTGGCTATATTCCCCATGTTTCCAACATATCCTTGTAGTTTAATAGTTTGCACCTCTGTGTCCTCCGTTCCTATGTCCACCTGCCTTCCCTCTCCCCATTGATTACCACTAGTTTGTTCTCTATACCTGTGAGTCTGCTTCTTTTTTTGTTATATTCACCAGTTAGTTTTAGTTTTTTAGATTCCACATATAAGTGCTATCATAGTTTTTTTTTCTTTCTTTGTCTGACTCATTTCACTTAGCATCATGTTTTTGCTAACAGTAAAATCTCATTCTTTTTATGTATGAGTAATATTCTATTGTGTATATGTTTACCACTTTTTCTTTAACCATTTATCTGTTGATGGACAGTTCAGTTCAGTCACTCAGTCATGTCAGACCCTGTGACCCCATGAATCGCATTATGCTAGGCCTCCCTGTCCATCCCAACTCCCGGAGTTCACTCAAACTCATGTCCATTGAGTCAGTGATGCCATCCAGCCATCTCATCCTCTGTTGTCCCCTTCTCCTCCTGCCCCCAATTCCTCCCAGCATCAGGGTCTTTTCCAGTGAGTTAACTCTTCGCATGAGGTGGCCAAAGTATTGGAGTTTCAACTTCAGCATCAGTCCTTCCAAAGAACACCCAGGACTGATCTCCTTTAGGATGGACTGGTTGGATCTCCTTGCAGTCCAAGGGATTCTCAAGAGTCTTCTTCAACACCACAGTTCAAAAGCATCAATTCTTCAGCACTCTCACAGACAACACTTAGGTTGTTCCATATCTTGGCAGTTGTAAATAACGCTGCTGTGAATATTGAGGTACATTTATCTTTTAAAGTTAGTGTTTGGGGATTTTCTCTGGTATATACTCAGGAGTGGAATTTCTGGTCATAGGGTACTTCTATTTTTAGTTTTTTGAGAAACCTTCAGCCTTCCATAGTGGCTGCACCAACTTACATACACGCTGACAGTACACGAGTTCCCTTTTCTCCACATCCTTGCCAACATTTGTTATTTATATTCATTTTGATGACAGCCATTCTGACAGGTATGAGGCGATATCTCATTGTGGTTTTGACTTGCATTACCCTGATGATTAGTGATGAGAATCTTTTCATAGTATTAAATATTCTGATACAGTATCCTAAAACAGCCATTGAATTATTTTAGTTAGAAGTGTAATATCACTAGTTTTATACTTTGGAAAGACCATTAAGATACAGGTGTAGAAATAATTCAAGAAGCACATGACTGAGTTCAGGGAACTCTTAAAAATCTACTTTCGTAGCCATATAAGTAGATATTCAATATGAGAGATTCAAGAGTCAGATATCAGACATAAGAAGAAGACAGGGCCTGCAAGACTTAGTGTTTTTTGGCCTGGGGAGAGGGGTGAGGAAAGAAGATTATTTTATAGTGATTACTAGATTTCTGAGTCTAGGATACACTGTCTCTTATTTTACAGGAAATTCTGGAGGGGGAATAATTTTTCAAGAAGATTTTACTATGTTGATAAGAGCAAAGATAGGAAGTAAAAACAGATGTGTCAAATAAGCCCCAGATATTCTCAAAGTAATTTTTTATAGCAATATAAATTTGAGGACCACAAACAGCTTTAGGGGAATACACTGAGTGTGAAGAAAAAATAATAAAACATAAAATTCAGAAAGAAGGCTAAATTTCATATTGATCCTGTAGAGGAAGTATAGGAAATGTCCAGGAAAGCAATATGAGAACAGAGACAGTGGTGTACCAGAAACTAAGGAGGGCAAGAATGGCCTAAAGAAAAGGAGACAGATGTTGAAAATACTGCAGGAAGAAAGAAAAGATATCATTCATTAATCCACAGACATTTATCACTGCTTTGACATTGTGCCAGGTAAGGTTGTGCAGGTTGCGATACACTGTGCAGGAGGCAGACGAGTGCGTATCTCACAGAGCTTGCCATCTACATGGGTCATTTCCCACTGTAGACAAGGCAGTTTCAGTGCAGCAGTCAGAACAGAACCCGAATTACAAGCATGGGAAAATGAGTGGAACGAAAGGAAGTGAAGTCTTCAACAGCAGGCAGAAGTGTTGCGAAGCATGCTGGTGAACCTGGGAATTGCTGGGGAGTGGCCTATGACAGGCCATCTTGAATATTTTTAAGATGAGAATGAGTATGTTTAGACTGTGAGAGAAAGAACTTAGAAACATTTGAATATAGATGAGAAAGAAAACAACAAATGTTGCTCAAAAGGTCCTAGAAGAGGTGAGGTGAGTTTGAATCTAGAGCACAAGAGAGGTGAGCCTTGGATATGACAGAAGATGGAAAAGCAGAAAAGTGGTTGGCCATCCTTGCCCCCACTCACTCCCCCATGCAGTGAGGGACTCTGCTCTGTGATCCTACAGAGCAATCCACATATATCTGTATTATTGGTGTGCTTATTTTTAAGTGCTTTTCTCCCCAATAAGCTGAGTCCCATGCAATCAATAGTGGTGATACCACTTGTTTGCCCAATGAGAAGAGCACTGCCTAGGATATATCACATGCTTAACAAGCATGTGTTAATAACAGAATGCTTCCAGAGTTGAATTGAAAATTCTCAACTTATAAAGACTGCATTCCAAAGGTAAAGAAATTTCCAAATAGCTTCAATTAGCTCTCGCTTTGTTTTCACAAGGCCTCAGGCATCAGTAACATAAATAAAATAAAACACTTCAATGTTATAGTGGGATTTTCGTTTGAGTTCTTCTTGGATTTTGTTGTCATCATAGCTATAAATAACACGTACAAACATCTCCATATGACTTCAACCTACATTCAGGACAATTGTCATCCATTTTCACTGAATAAAGGCCCTCCAAATGATAACAGCTTATTTGCAGTTAACTCTTTCAAACATGTAGAAACTGCTGTTATGGGACCTCAGAATTAACACTACTACTTAATGTTGTAAACTACTGTTTCTCTAAAGCGTAAATAAATATAGACACTTCATAGGGTTCTTTGTATTGATAATAAAATCAGAACTGGTTTTTATTTAAGTGAGGGTTTTCTAGTAACTCCTGTGTTTCCTTGTTGGCTCAGGTGGTAGAGAATCTGCCTAAGTGCAAGAGACCTGGGTTCAATTCCTGTGTTGGAAAGAGTCCCTGGAGAAGGGAATGGTTACCTATTCCAGTATTCTTACCTGAAGAATTCCATGGACAGAGGATCCTGGTGGGCTACAGTCCATGGGGTTACAAACAGCCAGAGATGACTGAGAGACTAACGCTTTCACTTTCCCTAATAACTCACATAACCAATATTCTCTATGAAGGAATGGGATTAAAAACACTAATTGGAGATTTATTTTTATACAACAAGCACACATCTGCAATCACTATGCTTGCCCTGTTTCTTTCCCAAATTGTCTCTAATCTTATAAACAAAGGACCATATTTCATGATTCAGTAAACAAGAATAAAATGCTGTACTTTTGAAAATTCTATTTCAGAGAGACTTTCAATACCTTCAAAGCTCTGTCTTTATCCTTAGATGATAAACTCAGTTTTAGTTCTGAAAGAAAGGACAGTAGGAAATAAAATGTTAATGTGTAGCCACCATCATTGATCTCTACAGAAGAGATTACACTCTCTATTAAAAATAAATTCTTGACATTTTGTACCACATTTCAAACCCAATTATAACCAAAGATTAATATGACAATGATTTTCAAGCTCTTACCAATGGCTCACTTAATTCACATGAATGTTAGGAATACAAAATTTGTCCTGCACTGCTGGCTTTATGTTAGGCTGTTATATCCCTATTGATTCTTTCGTATATGCGTATCTATAAAGAATTTGTTCCACTGTGACAGTTAACCTAGTTTATAACGACTTATACTAATAGGGGTTTATTTTTCTCTCATAATGAGAAGTTGGAAGGTAGAAGGTGGCTATAGTCAGTTCAGCTGCTCAATAACATCTCAAGGAATAGCTCTTTCTACCTCTCTGCTGCACCGTCTTCAGCATGTTAATGTGTTTCTCATGAAACCCAGATTATGATCACAATATGTCTGCTACAGGTCCACAACCTGTCTGCTTTCTGTGCAGAAAAAATGAGAACAATTGATTCTGACCTCTATTGTTCCCTATTTCAAGAGAGGAAAAGCTTTGCAGAAACCTGTCCATGTGTCATCATTTCGGTCTCATTGGCACTCTAAGATGCAAGAGAGATCAGGAAAACAGAGGACAGAATTCTAAGGACTGGATTAAACAAACATTATGCATTGCCCAGGGCTGTGCATCTTGTTCCTAACAAAATAAGAGAACACTTACAGCAAAAAAGGGAAGAGATAGATTTTCATAGACAACTAGTAATGTCTACCTGTGTACATAATAAAGTCTCTCTTATTTAAATTATTCACAGAATACAATGTTACTTTTTCTTACATTTTCTAGTTTAAAAAAAGATATTAATAGCTCTATTATAAGCTCCTCAAGAGCTGGGATTGTGCCTTTTTGTTACTTTGTTACCATAGATATAATAACTGACATATAGCAGATATCCAATAAACATTTGTGGATGGATGTATAAACATGCAAATTACTGATTTTCAAAAAGAAATGAATGCCATAACCTCATTCAGTACTAAAATTATACTGAATAGTAGATGTTTTATGATGTATCATGTAGTTGTGAGCCTCTCATGTTTTTAATTCCTTTTCTTTTTAAATTAATTTTCCAGGTTTATTGAGTTGCCATAAAACACTGTATAAGTGGTGCAACATGTTGATTTGATACACTTGCTGCTGCTGCTGCTAAATGACTTCAGTCGTGTCCGACTCTGTGTGACCCCATAGACGGCAGCCCACCAGGCTCCCCCGTACCTGGGATTCTCCAGGCAAGAACACTGGAGTCTGATACACTTATATATGGCAAAATGATTATCACTATAATGTTAGTTCACATTCTATCACATCATATAACTATCATTTCATTTTTGTGTGAGAATATTTAAAGACATACTCTCCTAGCAACACCAAGTATATACTAAATATTATTAATTATAGTAACTGGGCTGTGTGTTAGATCCATAGAACATATTCAACTTGTAATTGGAATTTTTGTTTTTTGACCAATATCTCCTCATTTTCCCCATCCCAACCCCTGCTAACCACTATTCTACTCTCTTGTTTATGTGAGTTCAGCTCTTCTCAACTCCACATACAAGCAATATCATAGCGTTTCTCTGTCTGACTTGTTTTACTTACCATTATGCCCTCAAAGTCCACTCAAGTTGTCATAAATGACAGGATTTTTTTAGGCTGAATATTCTATTGTGTATGCATACCACATCTTCTTTACCCATTCAACTACTGATGAACATTTACATCGTTTCTATATCTTGGGTATTGTGACCAATGCTGCAATGAATGCTTGAGTACAATATATCTCTTTGAGATTTTATTTTCATTTCCTTTAGATATATACACCCAGATGTGAGAATGGATCTTAAGGTAATGCTATTTTTAATTTTTTGAGAAACCTCCAAACTGTTTTCCACAGTGGCTGTACAAGTTTACATTCCCAACAATACACATTCCCTTTTCTCCACATTCTCACCAATATTCTCTCATTATTTCTTGTCTTTTGTGATGGTAACCATTCTAATAGCTGTGAGGTGACATCTCATTGTGGTTTTGATTAACATTTCTCTGATGATTAATGATGTTGAGCATCTTTTCATGCACCTATTAGCCATTTGTGTATCTTCTTTGGAAAGATATCTATTCAGTTCCCCTGCCCACTCTTTCATCAGATTGTTTTTTCGCTATTGATTTTTATGAGTTCTTTATATACCTTGCATATGCTATGCTATGCTATGCTATGCTTAGTTGCTCAGTCATGTCTGAATCTTTGTGACCCCAGGGGCTGTAGCCCAGCAGCCTCCTCTGTCCATGGGGATTCTCCAGGCAAGAATACTGAGGGGGTTGCCATGCCATCCTCCAGGGGATCATCCCAACCCAGAGATCAAACCCAGGTCTCCCACACTGCAGCCAGATTCTTTACTGTTTGACACAGGGAAACCCCATACTTTGGATATCAACCCCTTATCATATACAATTTACAAACATTTTCTCCCAGTCTATAAGTTCCTTTTTATTTTCTTGATAGTTTCTTTGCCATGTAGAAGGTTTTAGTTTGATGGAGTCCTGCTTGCTGATACTTGCATTTATTGCCTTTGCTTTTGGTGTCAAATCTTAAAAATCATTGTCATGACCAAAGTTAAGGAATTTTTCTCCCTGTGATTTCCTCTAGGAGTTTCATGGTTTCACATTTTACATTCAAGTCTTTAACCCATTTTGAGTTGAGTTTTCTATGTGAGGTAGGACAGGGGTCCAGTTATTGTTTTGCATGTGGCTGTCCAGTTTTCCCAACACCATTTATTGAAAAGACTACCTATTCTCCCATTGCTTGTTCTTGGCTCCTTCACCATAAATTAATCTGATCTTTGTCATTTCTTCCTTTTGCTAACTTGGGGCTTAGTTTGTTCATCTTTTAAGTTTTTAACTTTTGCCAAGCCTTATGAAATTTAAAGACAGTTTCCTTTCTCCAAAGAGAGATGTTGTTATTTACCTATTAAGTGTATTAAGGATAAAAAATAGATTAAATGTCCACAGTAATTGGGAAGAAGGAAGGAAAGGACAAGGGAAGGAGGCAAGGAAGAAGCAAGAGAAAAAAAGAGAAAACGCTGGAAAGGAAATGGAAGAAACAAGCTATCAAGTGATTGTCAAGGTTTGGATGGAAATTAGAGGTCCAAGAGTAAAATGGAGCACCATCCAACATCTTGGAAAAGATAAAAAGTGTAGGTTGATTCAGCTCTGTCTTCCTCTGTCCAAAGAGCTTCCCTGGTGGCCTAGATGGTAAAGCGTCTGCCTGCAATGCAGGAGACCCGAGTTCAATCCCTGGGTCAGGAAGATCCCATGGAGAAGGAAATGGCAACCCACTCCAGTTCTTGCCTGGAAAATTCCATGGACTGAGGAACCTGATAGGCTACAGTCCGTGGGGTTGCAAAGAGTCAGACATGACTGAGCGACTTCACATTCATTTTTTACTTCCCTAAGTCCAAAATGAAAACTGGGATTCAATTAAATTGTCTTTGATAAAAAAATAAAATGAAAAAGACTCAGTTATAATGGGGCCTTAGAAGCTCTTCAGATAATACTCAGAGTGATGCTTCTCTCTTCTTAAATAGTATTATATAGCATGAGGAAAGCAATAATTTTCTTTTCCCTGTAAACCCTTTCTCTACTGTCTAACCCTCTTCTCAAGTTTTTGCTTTTGGCAAAAAAAGAGTCATTGGTTGGATAGAGAAGAGCCTCCTAGATTTCCCAGTACCAAATGAAGAAAAAAATCACAATAGGAAAGGTAAAGAAAGTTTTACACTATTTTCCAGACTACATGATAGATAGCCTTTGATAAATAATTATAGGCACATTTTCTTTCTGGAAACAATTTACCTAACCTTGTAGATGGTTCAAATGACAAGCTACCATTTTTGCAGTTATGTTTCTGATATTTTTTAACTTTTTATACACACACACAGAAAAATTGAAACATTCAATAATCCATAACACAACTACACATGAAAAAAATTCGTTAGGCTGAGGGGAGTGTGCCATCCTAGTGAGAGGTTATGTTAATGCAAGGAAAATATGTAGGAGGAAACATACAGCATCATAAATATCATGACTCTGCACAAATACAAACCAGCCAAGTAGCGGCAAATTCAATGAAATCATAAAAATTAAATCAGGATAAGACCTTGGAAAACAATGAATCCAACTTCATATTTAATGAAGAATAAACTAACATATAAACCTGTGTAAATAGATGACAAAGGTCAAACTAAACCCAAATATAAAATGACAAGTGATTAACCCATGCTACCAACTTTTGGAAAGTATTAATATATGATTGTTATCATTATGATCATCAGATATGCAAGCAAATTTATATGTAAATAGTTCAAGTTAATCTAAAAACCAGTTGGACAGATTTTCATTGACTACCTTGATTTGCCCAATGGCTGAAAAGATTATGAATTTTTAAACTGTCCATATTAAATGGGTGTTCTTGGCTTTCATTATGCATGAATTATTATGCATATGACATTATGGAAGCTTCTACATATATTGGCCTATAAAATTCAAATATACATAAGGTAGACACTAAACAAGGAAGGAAGTCTAGCAGAGCTATGCTGCAGCTGGTTAATGCCATAGATAAGACTATTTGCCTTCAAGTTAATTGCAAATAACTTTTATCTGAAATGGAAAATTGTTGCAGTTTTACATTTACTTAAAATCAGCTGAAATTGTATATGTGGTTGCCATGGACTAGGAAAAAAAGTTAGTGTTTTCATTAAAATGATGTGTGCTAGCCCATCTGGAATGGTATGGACTGATCACAGATATATTGTCCTATGATATCAGCTTTACTAATTGTGTATCAAAGGTTTTCTTAATTACATGCTATGAACGAAGATCATGGCATCTGGTCCCATCACTTCATGGGAAATAGATGGGGAAACAGTGGAAACAGTGTCAGACCTTATTTTGGGGGGCTCCAAAATCACTGCAGATGGTGATTGCAGCCATGAAATTAAAAGACACTCACTCCTTGGAAGAAAAGTTATAACCAACCTAGATAGCATATTCAAAAGCAGAGACATTACTTTGCTGACTAAGATCTGTCTAGTCAAGGCTATGGTTTTTCATGTATGGATGTGAAAGTTGGACTGTGAAGAAGGCTGAGTGCCGAAGAATTGATGCTTTTGAACTGTGGTGTTGGACAAGACTCTTGAGAGTCCCTTGGACTGCAAGGAGACCCAACCAGTCCATTCTGAAGGAGATCAACCCTGGGATTTCTTTGGAAGGAATGATGCTAAAGCTGAAACTCCAGTACTTTGGCCACCTCATGCGAAGAGTTGACTCATTGGAAAAGACTCTGATGCTGGGAGGGATTGGGGGCAGGAGGAGAAGGGGACGACAGGATGAGATGGCTGGATGGCGTCACTGACTCGATGGACGGGAGTCTGAGTGAACTCCGGGAGATGGTGATGGACAGGGAGGCCTGGCGTGCAGCGATTCATGGGGTCGCAAAGAGTCGGACACGACTGAGCGATTGAACTGAATTGAACTGAACTGAACTGATGAAGGATTACACAATAAATATCATGGCCATGTTTCTACTTAATTAGTAACATTCAATTTACTATGGCAACCTATTCCAGTAGTCTTGCCTGGGATGTCCCATGGACGGAGGAGTCTGGTGGGCTGCAGTTCGTGGGGTCGCAAAGAGTCGGACGCGACTGAGCGACTTCACTTTCACTTTTCACTGTCATGTGTTGGAGAAGGAAATGGCAACCCACTCCAGTGTTCTTGCCTGGAGAGTCCCAGGGACAGCAGAGCCTGGTGGGCTGCCGTCTATGGGGTCGCACAGAGTCGGACACAACTGAAGCGATTTAGCAGCAGCAGCAGCAGCAGGGTTGTTTTTGGCTGTTTTTAAGGGTATTTCTGAATGTTTTATTCAGAAAGTTGGCTGAAGGTTATTTTATTCAAATGTCAAAGAAAGACTGATATATTTTATTCTAATAAAATAGAGCTATTTTTTGTGAAGTTATAATCATGTTTTCTAGTTTTAACATCAAATACTTTTATATTATCATATGTGAAACTCGCTTAGATGTTTCCTACTCTTTGTGACTCCATGGACTATTCAGTCCATGGAATTCCCTAGGCCAGAATACTGGAGTGGGTAGCCTTTCCCTTCTCCAGGGGATCCTCCCAACAGAGGGATAAACCCAGGTCTCCTGCGTTGCAGGCGGATTCTTTACCAGCTGAGCCCCAAGGGAAGCTCTAATAATATCATATATGCTATTCTAAAATTTAATAATTAGTGTCTTAAACAATAGTAATATACTTATTTTAATCATTTTTCTGTTTCAAAGATGAGTTAAATATTCATTTTGAATGAGAAGACAGGAAGGTATGCTCTGTACTCAGCTGCCTTCACTGTACAAAGAGAAAAATACGTGGTGCTCGCATCTGGTAGAGGAAGGCGCAGCATAGAGATGCACTGAGCAGACCTGGATCGTTGTTAGCAGGGAGAGAAGAGAGAGCACGCATTAGGAGAGGAAAATGAGAGAATACAATGGGGAAAGGAAGAAGCAAAGTAAATGCAGAGAGTGGCACAAACAAAGCAAACAGGGCTAGCTTTTTAAAATCAAGGGTCAGTTTTATGACAAAGGAAAACAAATTTCAGTTCTCAGCATTGTGTGCTGGTAAGAACAAGGAGATAAGGAGTGACAAGTGTCCTGGAACTAGCCAGAGCAAGGGGGCAGAGTAGGAAGGTCTTGAGCTCACCACCTCCTGCAGACACACCAAAGCTACAACGACACACAGGGCAACTGTCTCTGAGAGTAACTGAAGACTAGCAGACAGATATTCTACAACCAAAGACAAAGAAAAGACCAATCTGAGACGCGTAGAAGGGGCAGAGACGTGGTCTAGTCTGAACCCACACCTCCAGTGTGGCAACTCACAAGTGGGAGAGCTATCCCAACTGTGGAAGTCTCTCTGAGAAACGAGTACTGTGAGCCCCACATCAGGTCCCCAGCCTGGGAAACCTAGCAGGACTTCTACCCGGGACTGGAACACGGCTCTTGAAGGACTCGTGCACAAAACTCACTCATCCCCAGGCCCAGATCAGAGGCAAAAGCTTATACAGTGCCTGGCCCTGATGAGAAGGACTGATGGACTAACTCCAGGGCTTGTGCAGAGGGACAGGGATCTGGTGGAAGTTTCTCTGAGGATGGGAGCAATGGTGTCACCACTTTCTTTTACTCTCCTTCCACATAGCTAGCTGGTGCGGGCTGATACCATTCTTTCATTCTCCCTCACCTTAGCTAACACAAAGCAACCCATTCCACCTATCACCTGAGGACCCACCCTGCAAAACTTGCCCACTACAGCTGGCCCCTCCAAAGTAGCTCCCACCTGCCGCATCTGGCAGGCCACCCCAGCTAATACTAATATCTCCCCAAGGTGACTCTTACTCTGGGGGGCCAGCCCTGCCCACTAGGGCCGTTGCAGCAGTCACAGCTGAGCCATGTCTAGCTGGTCAGTGATGCTTACTAGGATTCTGGCAGCTACTGTGACTGATCCTCACAGCCAGCAAGCCTGGGAACCGACTCTGCCTGCCTATGTACCTGCAGTAATCATGGCCCAACCACAGTCAGAAGATGCATGCAGCCCACGCAGGAAATACTCCTGGAGCATCTAGCTCTGGTGACCAGGGGACATTGTGCCACTGGACTCCAAGGAAAAATTTCTTTCTAAGGCCATTCTTTCAAGACTGGGGATGTAACTGATAAACCTAAACATAAAGACAAACACAGAGAGTTAGGAAAAATGAGAAGATAAGCAAGCACTTTTCAAATGAAAGAATAAGACAAAACTTAGGAAAATAACTAAATTAAATAGAGAAGCAATTTACCAAATGAAGGATTTAAAGTAACAGTCATAAGGATACTCACCAAATTCAGGAGAATACGCATGAACTCAGTCAGAATGTCAAAAAAAAAAAAAGGATGTAAGATATACAAAAAAATCAATCAAAGCTGAAGAATATGGTAAGTAAAATGAAAAATGCCTTAGAGGGAATCAATAGACTACAGATGTGGAAAAATGAATCAGTGATCCAAAAGATAGAGTAGTAAAAATCATCCAATCATATGAGAAAAAAGGAAAAAGAATTTTTAGAAATTAGACTAGTTTAAGAGACCTCTGGAACAACAAGTAAACTATCATTCATACTAATGGATCACAGAGGGAGGAGAATGGGAAAAAGGTAAAGGAAAACTATTTGCAAAAATAGTGGCTGAAAACTTCACTAATCTGATGAAGGAAATAGATATCCAAGTTTAAGATTCAGAATCCCAAATAAAAGGAATCAAAAGAGATCCACTCCAAGACATATTACAATAAAAATGTTAAAAGTAAGAGACAACCTTAAAAGGTAACAGAGAACCTTAAAACCAGCAAGATAAAAATAACTAGTTACAGATAGAAGAGCACGTCTAAGACTAGTCGTAGTGTTAGTTGCTCAGTTGTGTTCGATTCTTTGTGATCCCGTGGACTGTAGCCCACCAGGCTCCTCCATCCATGGGATTCTCCAGGCAAGAATACTGGAGTAGGTTGCCAGTCCCTTTTCCAGAGGATCTTCCCGACCCAGGGATCAAACCCAGGTCTCCTGCATTGCAAATGGACTCTCTACCATCTGAGCTACAGCAGAAACGATACAGGCCAAAAGGGATATACTTATCCCTTGCTATATTTAAAATGTGGAACATTTTAAAATGATATATTTAATATATATTTAAAATGTGAAACATTTCTCAGCCATAAAAAATGAAATCTTGTCATTTTCAACAATATGGATGGACCTATAGGGCATTATGCTAAGTGAAATAAGTCAGATAGAGAAATACAAACATTGTATGATTTCACTTATATGTGGAATCCAAAAAACAGAACAAATGAATACACAAAACAAAACAGAAACAGACTCATAGATACAGAGAACAAAATAGTGGTCAACAAAGAGGAGGGAAATAGGGGTTTCACAAAATAGGGAAAGGGATTAAAAAGTTGAAACTTCCCATTAACGAGTAAACATGTCCAACTCTTTGTGACCCCATAGACTACAGACAGCACACCAGGCTTCCCTGTAGTGATCAATTTGTAATGATACAAATGTCAAATCATATGCTGTATACCTGCACCTAATATAGTAATGCAGGTCTATTATACTTCAATTAAAAATAAAAATAGAATAGAATAAAAAGTACTGAAGAAACCAACTGTCCTAGAAGAGATACACTGTCTCTGGTTGTAATTTTACTCATATTTTTGTAACTCTTGGACTAATTTCCAATTCTTCAGACTCTATTTATCACTGCATTATAGTCACTTGTGAGATGACTAAGAGCTGATCCTCAATAAATATTTTATGGATAAATGAGTAAGTGCAAGTGTGAGTGTTAATCACAAAGGCAAAGGATCACTTTGTAACACAAAATGTGGTCCTGTGACCAACAGCAACTTTGTTATGCTTGGTAGAAAGTTATGATATCAGACCCTATGACAAACTGACAGAATTAAAATCTATTTTCAACTATGTCTCATATCTAGTTAGAGTGAACAATTCTCTAATTAAATGATTTCTATGCAATTTTAATTGAGCTAAATTGGTATTTAAGTAACATTATATTAGTTGAAGGTCTTCAATATGATAATTCAATCTTTGTACACACTACAAAGTCATCACCATAATAAATCTCAGTTACATTTTAAAGTTTAAGATGCACTGGGCTAGATTTTACATATCATCCAGATTTAGATAGGCAGAATTAAAAGAGTTCATCAAAAATAACAAGCATAAGTTTATGACATAACCTCTAAGAGGGTTTAAAGCAACAAATGAAAGTTGAGGAGCTCTAAGAAGTGAAATATGTACAAATAATCCTGATGATAAATGAGTGTGTGCTATGTTACAAAAAGCAAAACAACACTAAAATGATGTTTGACAAGAAGTTCTCTAGAGTCGAGGTTCTTAAAACAATAAGTATAATGCCTAATATTTAATGGGGAATTTGTATATACCTGATGTTTTCTACATATCATATACTAGGGTCTTTATATAAATAATTTCTCCTTTATATAATAGTTAATATAATTCATGTAATACTTGCATCTCAAAAAAGCTGTTAAAAAAAAACTATAACTAGGGTATGAGAAACTGTGACTAAGGTTAAACTATAAAACTAGGGTGAGTGAAAGAGAAAGAAACAGGGCAAGGGTAGAAAGGAAAGAAGAGTCCTAGGGACAGGGCTGAACAACAAAGCACAAGCTGGAACTGGAGTTGGTAGGCTGATCCTAGAGATTTACAAAAACAAAAACTCAGGCTTTGAAGTGTGTGCTAGACAACACCGCATAACTGCTCTTAATATGTTTGGTTTTTAAATTAGAACACAAAGAAAACTTTATAATTAAAAAATATTGACAAACTGTTTTATCTTTGAAAATTGAAAACTTTATGGGTGAACCCTATTTCAAAAAAATTACTCATCCAATGTACTTAGTAGGACGCCTCTTTACAATACAATAGCACGCTTAATTAAGCTCTGTTTCAGGCTCTCATTTTCAACTTTGGACTATGACTATGATGACACTTTAAATCATTACATAATTGACAGAGAGCTTTGGACAAATTATATTAAAATCCTGTGGGGATTTCCCTTAATAAGCAATAATAATTTATCAGAAGCTTTACTAAGCTGTTAGTCTCATTCCACATTCATAAGAAGAAACAAAAGTATAAAGATATAATAAACATGTCATTTAAAAAATAATCACAATTTTTTCTCCATCAAGGACACAAATTAATCAATCTTAAATATTAATGTTTTGAGATAATTTTATTCCATTATAACACTTGGAGTCTACTTTTTGTCCTAATAAATTTCCATTAATAACAGTAAAGCCTGTTTGATATATATTATTAAACACTGGCAAAGATTCAGGTGTAGCGTTTATGTTGATTTTTTTCAAAGACATCCTTATTTTCATTGACATTGTTTCTATAACTACAACTCTGTAGAAATAACCACAGGACAGAGGGCAAGAAACAGAGATTGTTTATTTTAAGTACATACTGATTTTTTGGATGTTCCCATTTTATATTCCAATTGGTTGAGTACTCACTGGTACTAAGGCATGGAAGACACCCTATCTGGATGCTCAGAATCTGTTTAGTTGCAGATTATATTTGTATGAGATATCTTTAAAATTTAGCTTGTATGTGTTGACAAGATATTGATCAAATGATTTGCAACCTTGACAATACTTCATTGTGTCAAAACCTAATTGTTTTGTTCTGATTTCTTTGGTTTCTTCACATAAATTTGATTATATGTTGTGTAATTGTTTACCCTCTCAATAGAAGTTCATATAATATGTATCCCAGTATATTCAGGGTAACTGTTGGAGAAAGAAATATTTGACATTATTTACAAAAGTAATTTTAGAAAGATGAAATTGGAAAAAAAAAATTAGATACGTTCTTGAGTTACCAAACTAGCTAATGGCTAGATGAAATGAAGACTCAAATTAGGTCAATTCTAATGCAAGTCTCCCTCATGAACTTTATGGCTAGTTTACTCATGAATGCAGAGATAACGGTGATAACTGCAATTTTCCTGTTGCCTTACCAAATACAGAATAAAGGAGAAACTGTTAAACGGTATTGAAAATATTCAAACATATAAACAATGGTTGTAGGTAAAACACAACTATAACAAAACATCATCAAAGGTATTAAGTGATATGAATTTATTGACATGGATTATTTCTTGAGATAACTCATGTTTTTAGCTAAAGTTTAATTATATAGTAGTTTAATGTTGTTTATATCTGTTTAAATGAATTTGATCTGTTTAAATGAATTTTTTCCTTTCATCATAATAGGCTTACTAACTATCCATTGTTACAATCACATATTCTTTAACATTTTTGCCCAGCTATATTAAAACAGTATAGTGTGCAAAACAGCACGCTGCCATTCTTTCAGTTGTGAGAACAAAGAACAACGTGGCAACAGATAAGAATATCATTTAAGTGTTTGTGTGTATTTTGTTCACTACTCCTCAATCCAGTTTTAGAGATTAACTAACTGTGGCCCAATTCACAATTTCATAGTGACAGACCTGGAAGTTTGCCGTTAAGTGATCTACACTTAACTACTAATGATCACTTATCATTTTGCCCATGTTTGAAAATAATTCATGGGTTTAGCTAGCTAGAATGGGAATTTTAATGATTTATATAAAAGAAGCATCTAAATTATGAACCCAATTTTCCCATTGATAGTTTAGTTATGATAGTATTCTCTAGCAATTAGTTTAGGCATATCTTATACCTACAAGAAAATAATCATTATTTTGTAATAGGGGTTATCTCATGTATTATGGAATTATTAAATTATGTTTATTCAACCTCTTCATACCTTTGTATTTGATTTCCTTCCAAAAGAACTGAGCAATCATCTGATGAATTTAATGAATGAATGAAGTCAATCTGAATTATTACAAAAAATAAAATGCTTTCCCATAAACTTAGGGAGAGGTTGCTTATTTTATTGATTTACTTTGCATTATGAATTTTCATTTTACTCTGCAGTCTTTTTTCCAAAATTAAAAAAAAACGCTACTTAAAATAATGCTTTTAAAAAGTGACCTTTTAATGTCATAGAATGAGTCAGTGGATCTTAATTGTGAGGTTTATGAGGTCAAGTTAATCTGTAGTTAGCCAAATAATTCAAGGAAAACATAGCCATTAAGTCAAGGTTACATTATTTAGGTCTGCACTACTTGTGTCCTTCTACACTATTTACATTCCTTTTACAACTTCCCAGCTTTTTCATTCATTTTGCACCTTATGGCTGAGTTTTATAATTATCTTAGTGCAGTCGGTTTAATTGAAAGAAACAAGAGAACATCAACTTAGTCTTCACTAGGATAGATACTATTATCAAAATAGTGCCATTTAATGAAAACTTTCTGGCCAAAGATCAAGCAACAGATTATTAGTGTCTTATCTATTAATATATGTAGTATCCCTACATATTTAAGATTAAAAATAAACCAGACCTTTAAGCACTGACACTTTCTGGATCTTTCAACTAAGCTTTTGAAAGAATTTGTTTGTGATGACTTAATTCACACAAAGGACTTAAAAACTGTAAACTTAAAAATGAGATTCTAGTCTTTTTCTCTCTGAGAATCAGGCTTTTAAAATGCAGTAAGATATCTAAAGAAGCATCCTAATTATGCATCCTCTACTTACTCAGAGTAACCCTGGTTGACTGCTTTGACTGTGTCTTTACTGGATTAAGAATCTGTGTACTGAATAGCAAATGGAGTATCTTTAGAGCACAATGTCATGTTGCAGCTTGCAAGGTGCATTTTCATCACTGATACCTAAGCAAATTTGTTTGCTGAAGTAGCAATAGTAGAAGCACCTTACATCCTCTTCACATCACAGGTGAGACTTTTCATATATCTTCACTAAATATATTCTACTCCCCCAAATGTATCATAGAATTATTAGCTGCAATTCAGTTCAGTTCAGTCATTCAGTTGTGTCCAGCTCTTTCCGACCCCATGGACTGCAGCACACCAGGCTCCCCTATCCATCAACCACTCCTGGAGCCTACTTAAACTCATGTCCATTGCGTCAGTGATGCCATCCAACCATCTCATCCTCTGTCATCTCCTTCTCCTTCCACCTTCAATCTTTCCCAGCACAAGTTCTAACATGGCACAAACATCCCTCAGTGCAAAACGAGTAGATACACTCCTAATCTGTTTGTTGAGGTGGTATTAACTTGGACTCTCTCCATGGCTGTCATCTACAAGTATTTGTTACAAATTACTCTGGCAACAGGTGTAAAATTGGGGTAGTCAATGTTGTATCTTCTATGGAAATTACTGTGGTTGGTTCATTAGGAAGGTTATAAATCTCGATTTCCTCTTGGATTATTTTCAGTATGCTTTCCTAAATGAGTAGCCATAACCACATAGTCAGAAGCTGTAAGATAACGGTGGGAATCATGCAAATCATGGCACAGCTAACTGAGGTTTAAGAATTACATGGGTGAATAAAAACATGTTAATGATAACCCAAAGTCATTACCCATAATAGTTCAGCGAACAGTTCTTGAGTACTAAATGCCAAGCATTATTTTTAGGGTTTTATATACAGGATCTGATTTAAATATATGATGTCAGAGAACAAGCATGAGCTCACCAACAGAAGAAAGATGGGCTGGAAAATACATGTTTAGTTTATAAGAAACATTTACAGAAGATCATCTTTGGAGGATAGAAAATTTTGTGAGGTGAGAGAGCAGAAAGCAGCTTTCAATGACTGGAGTTCCTTTCTGGAAAAAAAGGGACCTAAGACAGTAGACTCAGGGTAAACTCAGTCCTGGGCGGATCCACTTGTGCTCCATACAAAACATCTGTCCCACCGTACCAGCATTAAAGACCTGGTCGAGGGCTGGAAAATTGCCACCTCCTGATACAGAACCAAACTTGGTTCCATGCACATACATGCAGTTAAGCCAGTCTACTACACTAGGTTGTGATGAGGGAACGTGTAGCATTTATTGAGGGGCACCAAGGATAGAGTCCAGGCAGCTAAGGCTCAAGAGATCTGAATTCCTAGTTGGCTTTCAGGGAAACACTTTTCACCTTTTTTTTGCCACACTGCATGACTTGCCAGATCTTAGTACCCTCACCAGGGATTGAACCCCAGACCACTGCAGTGAAAGTTCCAAGTCTTAACCCCTGGACCACTAGCAAAGCCCCAAGAAGAGGTTTTTAAAGACAAGGTGAAGACAGGGGCTGTGGAGTGTATGATCAGCTTGTGGACAGGTAATCAGTCAACATCATCAACCTGGTTTCAACTCATCCAAGGCCTACCTGCTTATGGGCAGCATACAATTAACTTCTTCCACTTGGTAGAGGTTTCAGTATCTGCCAAACGGCTCAAAGGATATGACTCAGAATATTATCTATGGCCCTTGAGGAGGAACTAAAAGTCCCTGACTTTGTTTAATAGCTCAACTATTATTATTCTGTCTTGCTTAACAGTTTTCCTTTCCTTCTCCATTTTCTGTGCTCCAATTAAATTTATTCTTTGGAACTGGAGGAAGGCCTAGGAGGCTAAAATTTTTCTATAGACAAGAGGTAGGCGGAGGGAAGGTCCCATAGGGTCCTGCTCTGTTACATTACCAAGAAGCACTCAAGCTTCCCTGCTTGCTAGATTGCGCAGTCATGTCCCACTCTTTGCAACCCCATGGACTGTAGCCCATCAGGCTCCTCTGTCCACTGGATTTTCCAGGCAAGGATACTGGAGTGGGTTGCCATTTCCTCCTCCAGGGGATCTTTCCAGTTCAGGATCAAAGTCAACACAGGTCTTTGGAGTTCTGATAGCCTGCAACTGAAGGGAGTCAGTCTACTGGGCTACAAAAGCATTGGATTAAAGAAGAGATTTAAGGCCAGGAACTGGAAAGGCCAAGTATTTTCTCAAGGTCAAATCCAGGTCATAAGACTAGAGATGAATGCTAATACATCTGGAGAGTAAACCACACTACAGACAGCATGGAATAAAGCCTTAACTAAACCCTGGTCCCATTACCCTGCCTATTTCCCTTCTCCTCTCCCCCCTCAATCTCAATTATATTCAGGAAATGCCTGCTTTGTGAAATTGTGGATAAAGAGATCTCTGGGTCCTCTTGGTGGATGATTTTCAGTCCCACTTCCGAGAACCCCCGGCTATTACTCCCTCTTCGCCTTCCGTATCTGACCTCAGCTCCTTCCTAGCCACCCAACAGGATAAAAAGAACCATTGGGAAGAAACAAAAAAGAAAAAAAAAAAAGGAAGGGGGGGCGGGAAGGAGACTAAAGTCGTTATATTATAGATGCTTTCAGAAAGGTTATTCACGTCATTTCCAGATTCCATGAACAGGTGATCTGCAAGGTTATCACTCAAGTTAAAGAGACGGGACTTTTGTTCCTCCCCCGCCCTTCTCCAGGCATCAGTGGAAAGGGAGGGAGGGAAAGGAAGAGAGAAGAGAGAGGAGGCGGAAAAGTGAAAGAAGATAGATGAAAAAGGGGTGCTGAAGGAAGGAAGGGATGAGGGCAACAGGAGAGGAGTATTCCGGGTGGTAGAGAGCCCCGGGCGTCCGCCCACCCGCGCTCGGGACCCGCCCCGGCGCTTAGCCAGAGTCCCGCAGCGCGCAGCCAGCTCCGCGGGCCCGAGAGCAGCCGGGACGCGCCGCCCTCCGCCCGGCGGCCGCCGGCGGCCGGCACCGCAGCCCCTGCCCTCCCGCGCGTTCCCCCACCCCCACCCCCACCCGGGGGGCGCGGGATACACCTCTCCTGCTCCGGACTGCTGCGGCGAGCGCTCGGGTGAGTGTGCGGCTCAGCGCTCAGCCCGGGAGAGCGCGCCGTGCCCGCGGCCGGAGCGCAGGTGGGGAAGGGGCGCGGGGGAGCCGCGGGCAGCGGCTGCCCTGGGCGGGAGGGCCGGGAAGCCTTGCGGGGCTGTAGCCGAATTCCTTTCCTTCAGTTCTTCTGGGGCAAAAGCTGCAGCTCTGGAATTCCAGAATCGCCCTTTCGCACTCGGTGTACAACCTCTGCGCCGCCGGGCTGAAGTTGTGGGAAGCAGGGATGGGCCAAGGCGGAGAAGGTGGTCCAGGCTGGGAGGCGGGGGCCCGGCGCCGTCGCTGGGGTGAGGGGTGGCGGTCCGAGCCGGCGACACCCCACCTCGGGGATAGGCTCCCAGCGTTCCTGCGTTGTGGTGGAGAGAGAAGGGGCTCTGGCCAGAATGCAGCCCTGGAAGGACAGGCGGGAGAGTCTTGAATACATCCCTCGGGGGGATCTGGGGAGAACTCTGGGGAAAGGAATTAGAGAGATGTGAGGAGCCGGGCGGAAGTGTGGATGGCTGGGGGTGGGGCGGGGAGCCCCAGTTTTCTACTTGATTTCCCGAAGGTACGAACCCTAGGGCGGGAGAGAGCTTCCACCTCGCGTTAGCAAAGTGCTGGGCTGCTGTGGGTCCTGCGCGTGGAAGGAAGGCACCTTCTGATTTAGGAGCAAAGGTGAAACGAGGGTTGGAGTGAGGGTTCATCCTCAAGGCTCCTGCCTCTCTGGAAGCTGGGAGAGCCGCATCGTGTGCCCGGAAAGTTAAGGAATAAACGGAGGAGACGGAGACGAGGAGGAAGACTACAACCAGAGATTAGCATTTTGGGGACCTCAGTGCTGGGTTTGGGTTTTGGGTGATTTCCGTTTGCATGAAAGAGGTGGACCCGATAAGGTGGGAACAGAAAATGCGTTTTGGAAGAAACCTTGAGAAGACTTCTTTTGCTGCATGTAAAGTACGGCCCAGGCACCTTGACAGTTGTAAAGCAGTGAAGCTGATTTGCTAAGTGAACATTTCAGATGACGTATAAGCAGGAAGCATCACCCTCCCCGCCCCTCAGTTTTTCTGGAATATCTGTGCTGTTATATGATTGCAGTTTGGTGTGCTATACCCAAAGCCAGTAAAATGAAGCATATTCAAAATGGGTTTCTCCTGATTCCATTTGCATCCAGATCTTTAAAATTTTGTTTGTTAATCAACAATCTAATGACCCTTAAGTTTGAGTTGCCCCAGTGTCTATGTGTTAGATGAGAGAGGTGGACTAGACTCTGAGACTCTGAGCTGGCTTTCACTGAAGAAGTGGGAGTGTCAACAGCCAAAGCAAACCTAAGCAAGACTCTGTCTTCCCTCTGGGCTTGAAGATGCTGTTCCTCCTTGACTTTCCTTTTCTCCTTCAAATACATAAGCGGGTTCAAGTATCATCACTTTGTGTATCCCAGGACAGTGTGCTTGCTCCCCTCCGCCCCTTCTGATCTGTCTGGCTTGATAAGGAAAGTAGTTATTTGCTGTTTCCAATCTGAAGTTGTGTTCTATGCTTTGGATAGATAGTTCATTAAACTCAGATGTTTGTAGAACAAATATTATACCTACCTGTACTAGCTGTGCTGCTGTTTAATCGCCAAGTCGTGTGCCACTCTTTTTGCCGCTCCAGAGAGTGTAGCCCACCAGGCTCCTCTGTCCACGGGATTTCCCAGGCAAGAATACTGGAGCAGGTTGCCATTCCCTTCCCCAGGGGATCTTCCTGACCCAGGGATTGAATCTGTGTCTCCTGCACTGCAGGCAGATTCTTTACAGTCCCTGTATTAGCTGAGGAGTTTCCAGATATGAAAAATAACTTGTTTATTTATTTCGTCCAAGGGAATTTTAGTATATTTTCCTATACCTCCTTTGGTCAGTGTGAATCATTTGTCAAGCTTCATCCACTAAGACTTATTACAGAGCTAATGAGCTTAAGGTGAATCAAGGGGTTGTTCTCTCTTAACAATGTATAAAGATCTCTGTTGGGATGAGATTTAAAGAATAATTCAGTTTTTGCCACTTTACCTCACAGGCAAATTTTATAGATGACTGGGATTAAGCAATGGTAGCACATTTGTAAAGGCAGTGTTTTCATTGTTTTAAATACATAAATATATTACTAAGCTACTTTATAAAGTTTTTAAGCATATTGTTCTTAAAAAGACTTACATAAAGATGCTGATAAAAATAATGCAACATATTCATATTTCTTAAGAAATTTAATTTTTTTAATTTAAAATTGAGTGCCTGTCTCTTTTCAAAGACTTGTAAATTTATAACTTAATTCTTAATTACAAGTGAGAGGAGTGATAGTTTGAATTTTCTTATCTTTTTCTTATCTAGTCATTGTGGTCCTTTTGAATTTGATTAACTGTTACTGAAATTATTTCGAAGATTTTTGAAAGGTACTTGCTGGGAAAGATTGAGGGCAGGAGGAGAAGGGGATGACAAAGGGTGAGATGGTTGGATGGCATCACTGACGCAATGGACCTGAGTTTGAGTAAGCTCTGGGAGTTGGTGATGGACAGGGAAGCCTGGTGTGCTGCAGTCCATGGAGTTGCAAGGAGTCGGACACATCTGAGTGACTGAGCTGAGCCTCTGGCATAATAGTAATACATGGCTGATGTAAAACAACATGGACATGATAATATTTGAAAAGCCATGGCAGGATTCTCTTTTTTCAGTTTTAGTTTAAGAGGTGGGAAGGATGCTGTTTGAGGCAGAGTAAAGGAGATGCACTGTTACTTCCTGATTGCCATAAACAGAAAGCTGGTGGAGTCCTGAGAGCCCTAAGGAGGCTTCTGTACTGATCTGATATAGAGCCACAGCTCTGTGCTCGGTATCACAGTCAAGTGAGAAACCTCACTCTCCACTCCCTCAGCCTTAAATTAGACAGGTGAGAGATAACTAATTTCTTTTCTAAAAGTGAAGTACGCTTGAAGTGCTATAGCGAATTTTGAAATTGGCATCTGTAACAGAAATTAGTACTTGCACTTGGACAAATATAAAGAGAAATGTTTCAGAGCCCAGGGATGGACATAAATAGGCAAAAATTATATCAATGAGTACATACAAGTATTAAAAAGAAAGGACAGTATTGACCTGATAATTTCTGCCATTCCCTGGTGGTATTTCCGTCTCTCAAAAGTAGTATGTGGTCTGTTAGCTCATGGTATGGAGTATCTGTGTTCTTCTCTGTATAATGGGAAATCATTAAGGAATTTCTAGTGGGAAACTTTTACCAGGATCCTCTTACTACTGTGTCAAGATATCTCTTGAAAGATAAGAGGGGAGGTAAGGAGGTTATTAAGAGGCTACTAGAATTTTTCAGCCTATTCTTCAGCCAGAATGATAGCAATGGAAATGATGAGAAGTGGCAGAATTCTGGATGCATTTGGAGGTAAGGGTGACAAGACTTGATGAAAGATTAGATGTGGTTGCTGACAGAACGAAAGAAACCAAGGCTCATGTTGAGATTTATGACCAGAGTAAGTGGAAGAACACATTTGTCACCAGCTGATTTCGGAAGATTAAGGAGAAGCAGTTAAGTTTTGAGCAACCTATTAGATATTCTGGGGGCTTCCCTTAGGGGCTCAGACAGTAAAGAATCTGCCTGCAATGCAGAAGACCTGGGTTCGATCCCTGGGTAAGGAAGACCCCCTGTATTCACCCACTCCAGTATTCTTTCCTGGAGAATCCCATGGACAAACTGGCCTGGCATGTTACAGTCTCTGGGGTGGCAAAAACAGTTGGACACGACTGAGAGATGGACACTCACACTTTGATTAGATATCAGGTGCAGGCATCAGTATATAGCTGGTATTTAAAACAATGGGGCTTTACAAAAACGATTTAAGGAGAGAATGTATTTAAAGGATCAGACTGAGAAAAGATCCCTAGAACAGCTCAAAATTTGGACACTCAAAAGAATAGGAGCCAGAAAAGGAAACTGAGTTGTAGCAGTCAGTGAAATAGAGGGAAATCTAGAAGGCTATAAGATCTTGGAAGCTGAGAAAAGAAAGTATTTCAGCAGGAGGAGGTGATGATTAACTATGTCCAGTGCTATGGAAGAGTTAAATTATATGAGGACAAAGAATTACCTTGGAATTATGACCTTGATAAGAGTTATTTCAGTTGAAATGATGGTGACAAAAGATTGATTGATAAGGATTGAATAAAGACTGGTGACCTTCCAATCCTAAGATATATCTTATGGACATATTTTTACTTTGAACAAATAATATATGTTCAAACGTATTCTCTGAAGCTTCTTGTATTAATAAAAAATTGAAAACAATTAACACTTGTAAATGGAAAACAAGCAAAATAAGCCATGTACATCCATTCAATGCAATATTACCTAGCTGCTAGAATTGTTAAGGCTGCATTCTGTATACTAATATGAAAAGATCCTCAAGGTATATTAAGAAAAAGTTATAATGCAATGTGCATGTTGTGTTATCATTTGTTAAAGAACAAAATGAACCTATTATTTTGAAAATGAATGCAGACAGAATGGATTATAGTGTTTACCTACAGGGGGCAGGGGGCGTGAATGGTAGTAGGAAAGGAAGATTAAATCTTGTATAGACGTCGATACCTTTGAGTTATGTGCACACAGGTTAATTATTTAAAATGCTAAATCTATCAGTTCAGTTCAGTTCAGTCGCTCAGTCATGTCCGACTCTTTGCAAGCCCATGAATTGCAGCACGCCAGGCCTCCCTGTCCATCACCACCTCCTGGAGTTCACCCAAACTCACGTCCATCGAGTCAGTGATGCCATCTAGCCATCTCATCCTCTGTCGTCCCCTTCTCCTCCTGCCCCCAATCCCTCCCAGCATCAGAGTCTTTTCCAATGAGTCAACTCTTTGCATGAGGTGGCCAAAGTACTGGAGTTTTAGCTTGAACATCAATCCTTCCAATGAACACCCAGGACTGATCTCCTTTAGGATGGACTGGTTGGATCTCCTTGCAGTCCAAGGGACTTTCAAGAGTCTTCTCCAACACCACAGTTCAAAAGCATCAATTCTTCTGTGCTCAGCTTTCTTTATAGTCCAACTCTCACATCCATACATGACTACAGGAAAAACCATAGCCTTGACTAGATGGACTTTTGTTGGCAAAGTAGTGTCTCTGCTTTTTAATATGCTGTCTAGGTTGGTCATAACTTTCCTTCCAAGGAGTACATGTCTTTTAGTTTCATGGCTGCAATCATCATCTGCAATGATTTTGGAGCCCAGAAAAACAAAGTCAGCCACTGTTTCCACTGTTTCCCCCTCTATTTCCCATGAAGTGATGGGACTGGATGCCATGATCTTCGTTTTCTGAATGTTGAGCTTTAAGCCAACTTTTTCACTCTCCTCTTTCACTTTCATCAAGAGGCTCTTTAGTTCCTCCTCATTTTCTGCCATAAGGGTGGTGTCATCTGCATATCTGAGGTTATTGATATTTCCCCCGGCAACCTTGGTTCCAGCTTGTGTTTCTTCCAGGTCAGCGTTTCTCATGATGTACTCTGTATATAAGTTAAATAAGCAGGGTGACAATATACAGCCTTGACATACTCCTTTTCCTATTTGGAACCAGTCTGTTGTTCCATGTCCAGTTCTAATTGTTGCTTCCTGACCTGTGTACAGGTTTCTCAAGAGGCAGGTCAGGTGGTCTGGTATTCCCATCTCTTGGAGAATTTTCCACAGTTTATTGTGATCCAACAGTCAAAGGCTTTGGCATAGTCAATACAGCAGAAATAGATGGTTTTCTGGAACTCTCTTGCTTCTTTGGTGATCCAGTGGATGTTGGCAATTTAATCTCTGGTTTCTCTGCCTTTTCTAAAACCAGCTTGAACATCTGGAAGTTCACGGTCCATATATTGCTGAAGCCTGGCTTGGAGAATTTTGAGCATTAGTTTACTAGCGTGTAAGATGAGTGCAATTGTGCGGAAATTTGAGCATTCTTTGGCATTGCCTTTCTTTGGGATTGAAATGAAAACTGACCTTTTCCAGTCCTGTGGGCCCTGCTGAGTTTTCCAAATTTGCTGGCATATTGAGTGCAGTACTTTCACAGCATCATCTTTTAGGATTTGAAATAGCTCAACTGGAATTCCATTACCTCCACTAGCTTTGTTCGTAGTGATGCTTTCTAAGGTCCACTTGACTTCACATTCCAGGATGTCTGGCTCTAGGTGAGTGATCACACCATCGTGATTATCTCGGTCGTGAAGATCTTTTTTGTATAGTTCTTCTGTTTATTCTTGCCACCTCTTCTTAATATCTTCTGCTTCTGTTAGGTCCATACCATTTCTGCCCTTCATCGAGCCCATCTTTGCATGAAATATTCCCTTGGTATCTCTAATTTTCCTGAAGAGATCTCTAGTCTTTCCCATTCTGTTGTTTTCTTCTATTTCTTTGCATTGATCACTGAGGAAGGTTTTCTTATCTCTCCTTGCTATTCTTTGGATCTCTGTATTCAAATAGGTATATCTTTCCTTTTCTCCTTTGTTTTTCGTTTCTCCTCTTTTCACAGCTATTTGTAAGGCCATTTTGCTTTTTTGCATTTCTTTTCCTTGGGGATGGTCTTGATCCCTGTCTCCTGTACAATGTCATGAACCTCAGTCCATAGTTCATCAGGCACTCTGTCTATCAGATCTAGTCCCTTAAATCTATTCTCACTTCCACTGTATAGTCATAAGGGATTTGATTTAGGTCATACCTGAATGTTCTAGTGGTTTCCCCCAATTTCTTCAATTTAAGTCTGAATTTGACAATAAGGAGTTCATGATCTGAGCCACAGTCAGCTCCCGGTCTTGTTTTTGCTGACTGTTAGAGCTCCTTCATCCTTGGCTGTAAAGAATATAATCAATCTGATTTCGGTGTTGACCATCTGGTGATGTCCATGTGTAGGGTCTTTTCCTGTGTTGTTGGAAGAGGGTGTTTGCTAGGACCAGTGCGTTCTCTTGGCAGAACTCTGTTAGCCTTTGCCCTGCCTGCTTGATTCTGCGCTCCAAGACCAAATGCGCCTGTTACTCCGGTGTTTCTTGACTTCCTACTTTTGCATTCCAGTTCCCTATAATGAAAAGAACATGTTTTTTGGGTGTTAGTTCTAGCAGGTCTTGTAGGTTTTCATAGAACTGTTCCACTTCAGCTTCTTTAGCATTACTGGTCGGGCATAGACTTGGATTACTGTGATACTGAATGGTTTGCCTTGGAAATGAACAGAGATCATTCTGTTGTTTTTGAGATTGCATCCATTAGCTACTCCCAAATAAGATGATGGATCCTAGTTTTTCCAAATGTGAGGATGAATCTGTTTCAGTATTGCCCATTAACAGTCATCTTTTCCTGTATCCAAGTCCTAACAATACATACTACCGTCATGATTTTTTCTATTCCTTCACACAATTTCTCCTTGAAATACTTTCTCTTTAAATTGAATCACATTTTAAATAAAACATTATAAATAAATAGAAATTAAATTCTTTCACTGTTTTAGTGGAAAATCAATATCATTGCTATCTGTGAGACAAAATGATTTTAAGAAGAACAATGACAAAAAATGCTGATGATACTGTTTTAATCAGATGCTTATTGCCAGCTAAAAGCCTTGAACCTGAAGTTCATAAGGGAAATAGCAAAAGTTAAAAACAAATTTTGACCAAATCGAAACTCTCTCAAGAGATTACTCCAAAGGGAAAGAAAATTGAAAGGGGAATCAGTTCCTCACTATGTGACACAGTGTTATTTAACGCCATGACCTAGTGCAAGTAAAGCAATGTTGAGCAGCGCCAATGAGACTTGCGCTTGGGCAAATTGCCCTCTCTTCTGCATATCCAGCCCCAAGCTCCCCATTAAAGTGCAGACACTGGAGATCACTGTATTGACAAAGAAATGACCCTTAGGCCCTGTCAACAGGTTCTTAGTTAAATTCATCTTCTTCCTTCCTTATCTGAAAATGAAAGCGTTAGTTGTTCACTCATGCCCGACTCTTTGTGACCCCCAGGACTATAGCCCAGCAGGTTTCTCTGTCCATGGAATTCTCCAGGCAAGGATATTGGAGTGGGCTGCCATTTCCTTCTCCACAGGCTCTTCCCAACCCAGGGATCAAACCCAGGTCTCCTGCATTGTAGGCAGATTCTTTATCATCTGAGCTACGAGGCAAGTCTAAGCCTGTTATATTCCATGTCTTGTCAGAAAAATTCAGTTTCTTTTGTTAAAAAAAAGTTTTTCTCCATACCCATTCAGATTCAGTCTGATAGGCCTCTTGAATCTGTTTTCCTGATCACCTGTTAACTTCCTTTAACTCAATATGCCTGGCCTGGATTCTTTTAGAACCTTCAACCTCATCTCCCTGGACCTAGCCTTGCCTCCATGAATCATTTGTCCCACATTCTCACAAAATTAATTTTAGAGATTAGTTCTATCCCATGCTTTGGTGACACCACCCCCTTTTCCTTCTGGGAACAAGCCAAGCCATGTACTTCACTTTCTCAATCTTCTTTTTTATTTCTGCTCCTGTTTACTTCCTGCCGCTCCCCCTTGTCCACCTGCAGCTGTTATGCTTCAGCAATAGGAAATGGCTCACACTTATCTGACATGTGTGGTTTTCTTCTTTGTTCATCCCTTGGCTCTGAATATCCTTCCTTCTGCCTACCAAATTCTTAGTTATTGTTGTTTTTCAGTCACTAAGTCGTGTCTGACCCTTTGCAACTGCATGAACTGCAGCACGCCAGGCTTCCCTGTCCTCCGGTATCTCCCAGAGTTTGCTCAAGTTCATGTCCAATGAGTGTGTCATGCTCTCTAACTAAATTCTTAATCATTTGACCAAAGGCAGCTTTATTTGTTTTCCTTTCCAGAGCCTATTCTTAGCCAAAAAAATATAACCCACTCTTGTACACTAGTTATGGCCCTTTCACTCGCTTCCATGCTACCTTCACCATGCTGTTTTTTTTCTTTTTTAATTGTTTGACCTCACCACATGGCATTTGGGATGTGTGATCTTAGTTCCCAAGCCAGGAATTGAACCTGCCCTCCTTGTAGTGGAAGTGGGGAGTCTTAACCACTTAACTACCAGGGATGTCCTCATGCTGCTTGTATTTTATTTATTTACATGTATCTCCTGTCCATTAGACCACTGAGTCCTTGGAAGCAAGAGCTGAGTCTTTTTCATCTGTTTCTCCAGACCAAATGAGCCATAGTACTTGGTACAAAGAGTGTCAAAGGGAAACTTCTTTTACTCCTATTTCCTGGGGTAAGAACACTTGTCAACAAGCTGTCAACTTTTCACAAATACTCTTAGGTGGGAGTGATTTTTTTTTTAATTGCTTCAAAAACTTCTTTTTCTCTAGTCAGTGGTGGTTCTCTTTACAGCATTTTGCTCTTTCAAACTGTCTCATAAAATTAAAAGGAAAAAGAAAAAACCTCAGAGAAGCTTCTTAACATAATCTGCTGTACCCACAAACTCCAAAACAGATGGCTATTTTTCTTATATAATAAAATCTCAAAGGAAGAAAATTGTATAACCTCACTCAATAACCCACTTAAGTATCCTACTACCTTGATTTTTTATGCAATATGGATTGACATTGCTGAAGTCATTTCTCTTTTTAAATGGACAATATGTGGTTACATTTTCAGTTCTTTCATCTATTTTAAGACAATGTCAACTAATATTGAATAAAATTTTCTCAATTAAGTCAAGAGTTATTGATACTCATCCATCTTTTGGAAATGCTTAACTTTCAGCCTTATCTAAGATACAGTGATCTTTGGCTCCAGTTAAATTGGAATCTTTCATCTCTGTGTTATTTATTCATCTTATAAATTAATATATATCAGTTTATTAATATACATGTAATAATGAATGAAATAAAATCTTATTTGAGATAGATGTTTTATATAAGTAGAAACCAGTATATATGTTAAAGTCACTCAAGGTTATATGCATATTCTCTAGCCATAAAAAGCCCTAATTTTACAATTATGTTTCTGTTTATGCCTTACAGTACTTGGCTTTTTGAGGCATTTGTGTTATTTTTAAAAGTATATAAAGTATGATTTTGTTTTCTTCATCATAGCAAGCAAAATTACTGACTACTTCTGGGCTGAGATCATTTCAGGAAAAGACTAATTTGGCTCAATTTATAAGCAAGGGTGACTTAGTTATGTGGTACAAGTAACAATGTATAGATCAGTTGCATATTTTCATAGTGTCTTGTTAAATAGTGCTTGAAATAATGAGTTCCAGATTTGGAAAGTGGTCATTTCAACATTCTGTCTGCATATTATCCAGGGCGGCCACTACAATTCAGTGCTAACAATTCAAAGCATCTTTTAGCTTTTCTTTAGAAACTTGGCAGCTGTGCTTGACAAGGCAAAGACCCTTCAGTCTTTTTATTCTAGTTGAAAAAAACCACTGGAACTCTCTATTCTTACCTTATATAACTAAAGACTAGCCCATACGGTTAGGATTTGAGAAAAGAGCTTGGATTTTAAATTCTCAAAGAACTATCTTGCTTCACATTCATCTGTAGATCTTTTTCCCTGTTACCTGATTAGATTCAATCAGCCATTGTCAACCTGGAAGGTATCAGAAGAGAGAAACTAATATTATTACCTTCATAGTCATAGTCTCAGAAAGGGCTTTCAAATGAATGGTTAAAATCCTGACAGACTTCATTTTTGTCCTAAATAAGTTTACCAAGATTTAGCTCTAATCTATGTAAGTTTCCTTTCTATCCATGTCTTCCCAAATATGCCCTTTCACTAAAAGTATTTGCAAGTTTTCACTGAACATCACTGCTACTTCAGGACTAAAGTGGAGAAAAGCTGTAAAGAGTGTTGCACTTTTTAAAAAGTACATAAATGCACTATACCAATGTAAAATTGTGGATAGTAAATATGCAATGACTAACGAAGGTTAAATGAAATCCAGTGTCACGTGCTGGAACGTTTGCTCAGAAAAACATCTGATTTGATGTAAGATACAGATAGATATGTGGGCTTCATAGTAAAACAATAGGGATGTGAGAGCTTTTGCAGTGAATGAAATTATGATTAGAATACAAAGGTATTATTGAACCTCACTAAATGAAAAGTAGAAATGTCCTGCCCTTCATACAAACAAAGTAAATAATTAACAAAATGGTGCATGCGTGCTTAGTTGCTCAGTTTGGGCAGACTGTTTGTGACCTTATGAACTGAAGCCTGCCAGACTCCTGTGTCCGTGGGATTTCCCAAGCAGTAATACTGGAGTGGGTTGCCATTTCCTTTTCCAGGGGAATCTTCCTAAAGGAGGGATTGAACCCACGTCTCCTGTATCTCCTGCATTGCTGGCAGACTCTTTATCGACTGATTGAACTACGCATAATTCCATGAGTACGCTCATAATAGTTTAAGAACAAACTTTTTGATAGTTTTCACAGCTGTATTCCAATGTATAATACATTCCATCACATCTTATCAAGAATGATTGTCCCCATTTTGTCAAGAGGGGGGGATTCCCAATAGTTTATCCTATTGCTTGGGGCTCATTAGTGATAGAATTAGAGGACACAAATCCACAATTAATCTCAGTCCAGTCATCATCCAAATATAGAATATGTTGCCTTCAACCCTAAAATATTCGAGAAAAAAACTGCATCTCCCTCTGAACTTATTTTTAAGAGGAATTTTACCATTTTCATCGTTAGCTTAAAACAAAAATGAATTGCAAAATTTAAAAATTAAAAATATTATCTTTCTAGTTACTTGCAGGTGTTTCTAAATATAAAAATGTGATTTTATTCTTGTAACATTTTCCTCATTGTTGAAAACCTATATTTATAATATTTAAATAATCAAGTGAAAGTGAAAGTTGCTCAGTCGAGTCCTACTCTTTGTGACCCCATGGATTATACAGTCCATGGAATTCTCCAGGCCAGAGTACTGGGGTGGGTAGCCTTTCCCTTCTCCAGAGGATCTTCCCCAGCCAGGGATCCAACCTAGGTCTCCCACATTGCAGGCAGATTCTTTACCAGTTGAGCCACAAGGAAACCCCAAGAATACTGGAGTGGGTAGCTTATCCCTTTTTCAGGGGATCTTCCTGACCCATGAAAAGAACCACAGTCTCCTGCATTGCAAGTGGATTCTTTACCAACTGAGCTATCAGGGAGCCCCATTTAAAGATTCTCCATAATTCTACCTCAACATTCTTACAGAAATTAAGCATTATGTCAGACTTAAAAAAAATTTCTGGAATTGATAGCCAATATTATATATCTCAATTCATGTTGATAAATATTGATTTGATTACCTCTGGTGTCTCAGATGATAAAGAAAGAAACTGTCTGCAATGGAGGAGACCTGGGTTCACTCCCTGGTCAGGAAGATCCCCTGGAGAAGGGAATGACTACCCACTCCTGAATTCTTGCCTGGAGAATTCCATGGACAGAGGAGCCTGGTGGGCTACAGTCCATGGAGTTGCGAAGAGTCAGGTATGACTGAGCGATTAAACAACAACAAAAAATTGAATATAAGTTTTAAAGTTTTATGGTCATTGGAATTTCTCCTTTTTAAGTTAACTACCAGTGTTTTTTGCTCATATTGCCATAGACTTGTTTATGTTTTCCAAAGCTTTGTCTGTCATATATTGCAAATTTTCCACTTTGTTGATGTCTTTGAACTGGTGATGTCATAGTCTTTGAACGTGTGATGGCATATACATTTAAATTTTATATGATTAAGCATTTTATTTTAAAACTTTGGTTTGGTTTTGGTTTCATGAGACCAGAAGTAAGCTTACAACTTTCCATCCCAAGCTCAGTTGGATATTTGTTGATAGTTGCCAATTATAATGATCTTATTTATTTTATATGTAGCTCTTTGATCAAGCTGTACTTTATTTTTATATATCCTGTGTGATGAGTTCTGTCTTGATCTTCTTACTAAAGAGTTAGCCTATTGTCCTAAACCATGTCTTGTCCTCATAAACCTCATAAACCATGTTCTGTCCTCATAAGTATGAAGTGTAAAATTTATCACCTACTAAGTGCTTCTGTTTACAGTAATCAATGCTGTTTCCTTTTTCTTTCTTGATAGTTGCAGTATATCTGTCTTACTTTAAGTTATTGTAAACATTTTAACAACTGTAGGGCAAGAGTTTTTAAAATCACCCTTCTCCATAATTTTCTTTATTCTTTCCTGTTTGTTTCCCCTCTGTAAACATGATAGTTTTGTGAGATATCAGAAAAGTTAAGATTTTTATTGGAATATAGTTTTGAGTAAAAATTAATGTGAAAGGCCTGACTGGATTTCCCATGGAGGAATATGATATCTCTCCATTTATTTAGGACTTCTTTCATATTTATTTATTTAGGACTTTTTTCATATTTGTCAGTAAGCTTTTATAATTGACTTCCTATGGGTTCCACACATTTCTTATTTGGGTCATTACTTGGTATTTCATGATATGAAATATTAATATGAGTCATAATTATTTCTTTTTTGTGATTATAGTTGTGGATATTTCTCCTTGTGCTTATAGCTAGGGCACTCATTTGTTTTTATTTGCTTGTCTTTATTTCGTTTGCTTAATTCTTATTAACATGAATGTATTTTTAGTTTATTCTGTTGGCTGTTTAAAATGGCCAAAAACATTTGTGAATCTAAAATTTTGCCTATTTCATATTCTAAGCAAAGCGAAAGAATATAATTATATTTATAGAGCTATTACATTAGAATTACTATTTATCATTCTCAATAGTACAGACCAAATAGTGTACCAATGAATTCAAAAGCTCCTCTTTGATTTAACAGTTATTTTGAAGAGGGTGTTATAAACGATAGGGTTTGAGGTTTTGTATTCAAATATTTTCATTTGATGCTTATTTTTATCATTATATTATGGCCAGAAAGTGTAACCAAGATGATTTTTATTGAGATCCTTTAGTAAGTTTGTTTTTTGGTCTACAGATGTTTAATTTGTGTAAAATACACTGCATAATTGAAAAACAGTGAAACATTTGCTGTGTCCAATATTAAAATTATCTTTGTGTTTAATATATATATTCTTATGTTATTTTATATGATTGATCTATTATTGATTTATAGAGATCCATTAAATCACCTTTTATAATTATATTTATTGATTCCATGTTGGATAGCCAAGATAATTTGTATATTGTGGTATTTGATTATTGGTCACTTCACGATATATATTCATCAAATTTTCCAATGTGACATTTATTTTACCTTTTTTAAAATTGAATTCATTTTGTCTTATATTAGCTTTATTATACTTCTTTTTATCATCTCATGCACTAGCAAAGTAATGCTCAAAATTCTCCAAGCCAGGCTTCAACAATATGTGAACCATGAACTTTCAGATGTTCAAGCTGGATTTAGAAAAGGCAGAGAAACCAGAGATCAAATTGCCAACATCAGCTGGACCATCGAAAAAGCAAAAGAGTTCCAGGAAAAAAACATCTACTTTTGCTTTATTGACTGTTTCAAATCCTTTGACTATGGATCACAACAAACTATGGAAAATTCTGAAAGAGATGGGAATACCAGACCACCTGACCTGCCTCCTGAGAAATCTGTATGCAGGTCAAGAAGCAGCAGTTAGAACTGACAGGGAACAACAGACTGGTTTCAAATCAGGAAATGAGTACATCAAGACTGCATATTGTCATCCTGCTTATTTAATTTATATGCACTGTACATTATGCAAAATGCTGGGCTGGATGAAGCCCAAACTTAAATCAAGATTGCTGGGAGAAATATCAATAACCTCAGATATGCAGATGACATCACCCTTATGGCAGAAAGTGAAGAACCAAAGAGCTTCTTGATAAAAGTGAAAGAGGAGTTAAAAAGTTGGCTTAAAATTCAACATTCAGAAAACTAAGATTATGCCATCTGGTGCCATCACTTCATGGCATATAGATGGGGAAATAATGGAAACAGTGAGAAACTCTGTTTTGGGGGGCTCCAAAATCACTGTAGATGGTGACTGCAGCCATGAAATTAAAAGACACTTGCTCCTCAGAAGAAAAGTTATGACCAAACTAGATAGCATATTGAAAAGCAGAGACATTGCTTTGCTCACAAAGGTCTGCCTAGTCAAAGCTGTGGTTTTTCCAGTAGTCATGTATGGATGGATGTCAGAGTTGGGCTATAAATAAAGCTGAGAGCTGAAGAATTAATGTGTTTGGACAAGACTCTTGAGAGTTCCTTGGACAGCAAGGAGATCCAGCCAGTCAATCCTAAAGGAAATCAGTCCTGAATATTCTTTGGAAGGACTGATGCCAAAGCTGAAACTCCAAAACTTTGGCCACCTGATGCGAAGAACCGACTGATTGGAAAAGACCCTGATGCTGGGAAAGATTGAAGGCAGGAGGAGAAGGGGACAACAGAGGATGAGATGGTTGGATGGCATCACCAACACAATGGACATCAGTTTGAGTAAACTCCAAGAGTTGGTGATGAACAGGGAAGCCTGGCGTGCTGCAGCCCGTGGGGTCACAAAGAGTTGGACAGGACTGAGTGACTGAACTGAACTGAACTGAATGTTTTGTTGGCTTGAGTCATTTTACATTTGAAGTTTTCTTTTAAGCAAAGGGCTTCCCTTGTGGCTCAGTTGGTAAAGAATCCTCCTGCAGTGCTGGAGACCTGGGTTTGATCCCTGGGTTGGGAAGATCCCTTGGAGAAGGGAAAGGCCCCATTCCAGTATTCTGTCCTGGAGAATTCATGCATGGGGTCAGAAAGAGTTGGACACAACTGAGCAACTTTCACTGTAAGCAAAATATTATTAGCTTTTATTTTTACCTGTTCTGGATAGTCAATCTGGATCTTTTTCCTTTTTAATAGGTGGATTTATGTAATGTTTTAATAGCTACTATAAATATCAGGTTTCATTTTACCTGAACCGATTTTCAGTGTTTTCTTGTTTTGTCACTCTACTTTGTCGTTGTCTTTTGACATTGATTGGTAATTTCTTGTTTTATTTACTCTTTTTAGAATTATAACCAAAGATAGTTGATATCTATCAACTATAAATTGGTATTGGTCATTCTTTAAATTCTTATCATTTCCAAGATTGTGTTTTCTGATAGAAAGCGGAGGGGACAGGTAGTCCCCAGAGAAACTTCTTTCATCAAAATGCTGTCTTTCATTTCATTTGGTGTTACTGTCCTTGCCACAATAAACTTCAGCAGTACCCAGTTCCAGGCTCAACCAGATGACATTTCGGGATGTTAGCATGCCTCTCAGGGTCCAAGCAGGCAACAAGTGTAGGAATACTTTCCATTCCTGCCCAAATCTTCTTTTGTTGTTATTATTCACATTTACAGTGTGTCTGGTTGTGTCTGCCAACATTATCTTTACTTACTCCCACATAACAGTTTCTTTTTTAATATGGCCAAATTAAAATAGTTAAATTTCCATTCTCTATGATTTTAAATCAGATTGAGTTATACTATCTCAAAGAGAAACTCCTGATATTTTGGCCAGGAAGATGTCAGGTATCACTAGTTTCTAACAACATCTCAGTCATTTCCATCCTTATGATGAGCTTAGTCGCTCAGTGGCTCAGTCATGTCTGACTCTGCAGCCCCATGGACTGTAACCCTCCAGGCTCCTCTGTCCATGGGGGTTCTCCAGGCCAGAATACTGGAATGGGTTGCCATGCCCTCCTCCAGGGGATCTTCCCAACCCAGGGATTGAACTCAGGTCTCCTGCACTGCAGGCAGATTCTTTACAGTCTGAGCCACCAGGAAAGGCTAAGAACACTGGAGCAGGTAGCCTGTTCGTTCTCCAGGGGAGTCTTCCCAACCCAGGAATCAAACCAGGGTCTCCTGCATTGCAGGCGGATTCTATACCAGCTGAACTATCAGGGAAGCCCATTTCCGTCTTTCAGTTCAGCTCAGTTCAGTCGCTCAGTCGTGTCCAACTCTTTGCAACCCCATGAATTGCAGCATGCGAGGCCTCCCTGTCCATCACCAACTCCTGGAGTTCACCCAAACTCGTGTCTATCGAGTCAGTGATGCCATCCAGCCATCTCATCCTCTGTCGTCCCCTTCTCCTCCCGCCCCCAATCCCTCCCAGCATCAGAGTCTTTTCCATTGAGTCAACTCTTCGCATGGGGTGGACAAAGTATTGGAGTTTCAGCTTTAGCATCAGTCCTTCCAAAGAACATCCAGGATTGGTCTCCTTTAGAATGGACTGGTTGGATCTCCTTGCAGTCCAAGGGACTCTCGAGAGTCTTTTCCAACACCACAGTTCAAAAGCATCAATTCTTTGGTGCTCAGCTTTCTTCACAGTCCAACTCTCACATCCATACATGACCTCTGGAAAAATCATAGCCTTGACTAGACGGACCTTCGTTGGCAAAGTAATGTCTGCTTTTTTGAATATGCTATCTAGATTGGTCATAACTTTTCTTCCAAGGAGTAAGCGTCTTTTAATTTCATGGCTGCAGTCACCATCTGCAGTGATTTTGGGGCCCCCCAAAATAAAGTCTGACACTGTTTCCATTGTTTCCCCATCTATTTCCCATGAAGTGATGGGACCTGATGCCATGATCTTATTTTTCTGAATGTTGAGCTTTAAGACAACTTTTTCACTCTCCTCTTTCACTTTCATCAAGAGGCTTTTTAGTTCCTCTTCACTTTCTGCCATAAGGGTGGTGTCATCTGCATATTTGAGGTTATTGATGTTTCTCCCAGCAATCTTGATTCCAGCTTGTGCTTTTCCAGCCCAGCATTTCTCTTGATGTACTCTGCATAAAAGTTAAATAAGCAGGGTGACAATTTCCGTCTTTACTGGTTTATAAATAATTTCAGTATGAACTCAAATGGGTGAAGAATCATATGCAATCAGGTAAATAAATTTCTTGAGTTGTGGCTTTTGACTCAGTTTGTATTTCATGTGAAGAAGGACAGAGAGTAACTTTGCACAAGAATTATTAATTTTAAAAAGAACTTTGCCAGATATGTGTATAATGAACTCTTTATCTGGGATAGATCTTCTATCAGCTCTTAGTACTTAGAAAATGTTCAAATTTTCTCTTATTTTTTCCAAAATAATATGATTCTCTTTTTTATGTACTTGTTGACCATAGACTAGATACTAGTATATAATCCTGATTTCACATAATTCTTTAACTTATTTCTTTTCATAGTTTGGAAAGACTACTCCATATTTCTTAGACTTTCACTTAGGAAATATTTTGAATTATGTGAACTATGGTCATAAACTCGGGAATTATCCAATACTCTGGCTCATTGGCTTCTCTAAATGATTACCTATATATCTTCCCTTGCAGTTCAGTTATTTTCAGGATATTCAATTAAAGTTCTGTCATGCAAAGAAGCATTTCTATAGACAAGCGCTCAAACTACTTGAATGTGATAGTTGACACAACTGTACATTGAAATTGAAATTTTCAAAGGGGACAAGGAAAGGCTGTAAGTAAATAAGGAGGAAAGGGAATTTGATGAATTTTATTTTGTAATTGTGGGAAGTCATTGAAGTGTGAAGGACATGACAATGATATTTCAAAAGTCAACAGATAAAAACTGAGCTCTGAAACATATATGAAAGCAAAGGGAGAAAGTTAATGTTATAATAATAAAAAGATGCTTTTGAAGATTTGAATGAAGGCATTCCAGTTAGTGGTGTTCTGGTAAATATTTAACAGCCAGCTGGAGGAGGGAGAGCAAGATCTCAGATTTGTAGGGCTTGCCAATTTTCATAGTGTAAATACTCTTGACGTGATCAGTTTCAAACTACCAACATGAAGTCGCTGAACACAGAATTGGGAATAAATGTGCCTCAAGTCTCTCAGGAGCCAGTGGGATCCACCTCCAGCATGCTGCTGGTATAGTTTTTGAACATTAAAAAAAAATGGTTACCAGGATATATAAGATCTAATTGGTAAAAATAAAAAATACCTTGTGCCTGATGGTATGTACTTTTACACTTAAAGTAGTGAATGAGGCAATATGGTGTGATTCAAAGTGATTAAGACCATAGGACCAGAAACTCATGTGTTGGATTCTCAGCAACATCACTTAACGTGTGATTGTGGCGTAATTGTGTACTTTATCTAAGCCTTAGTATATTTGTCTGTAAAATTCTGAATAATGAACAACACAATACATATTGTGATGATTAAAAGACACAATAAATAAGACTGTGTTTGGTATAGAAATAGATAATAATATTTTTCTTCATCTTTCATATAACTCATTTCCTTCCTTCTGTTGTTATTCATTGGAAATGGGTAAAATGAGGTCAGAATTGATACGGTACATTTAGTAAGGACACGACAATGCCTCTAGTGTTGACACACCTATATAGCTACCAGAAAATTGATCTTTTGTAAGAGGAAGAGTTGCTGAGAAATCAGACACTACCGGCAGAATTTGGGAAAACTTAACTACATTTGTTTGCCTTTCTATCTTTGAAGTGTCAAAATAAGCACAAAGCTTTGAAAAAGCTATGGGGCAGTGGCACACAGATGATCTTCAGGAGTTGATGTTATTGCTTATCATTTTGTGGCCTCTGTGGTGAAAAAAGAGACAAGAAATATGGAAGGGGTATTGAGTTGGCCAACCTGTGGAATTTGCCACAAAAATACAGTTTGAGAGATAGTAGAAATAAGATGTCATGAGAGTTCACGGAAGAAAATAACTTGTGGCTGTAATAAACAGGGAAGGCTTAAAAGCCTGACATTTAAAAACAATATGGAAGAGGTTTTCCAAATTCAAAAAAATAGAGTTACCATATGATCCAGCAATTGCACTCCTGGGCATATATGTGAGAAAACCGATTTGAAAAGATACACGCACCCCAGTGTTCATAGCAGCACTAGTTGTAAGAGTCAAGATATGAAAGCAGCCTAAATGTCCATCAACAGGTGAATGGGTACAGATGTGGTACATATACACAGTGGAATATTACTCAGCCATAAAAATGAGTGAAATAATGCCATTTGCAGCAACATAGATGGACCTAGAGATTATCATACTAAATGAACTAAGTCAGACAAAGACAAATACATGTGGAATCTAAAATATAATACTATAAAAATGAACTTATTTACAGAATAGAAAAAGACTTACAGACATAAAAAATAAAATTATGGTTCAGTTCAGTTCAGTTCAGTCGCTCACTCGTGTCCGACTCTTTGCGACCCCATGAATCGCAGCACGCCAGGCCTCCCTGGTTACCAAAGGGGAAAGAGGGTATAAGTTAGCAATTTGGGATTACCAAATATGAACTACTATGTATAAAATAAACAATAAGTCCTACAGTATAGCACAGGGAACTATATTCAGTATCTTGTAATAGCCATAATTGAAAAAAATATAAATATCACTTTGGTGTATTGTAACCTAGAAACTAATAAAATACTGTAAATCAACTATACTTCAGTTTTTAAAATGCTCAAAAATGGTGTTTTCAGGAGTGTGATGAATAGAAATAGGTTTAAGACATTTTGGGTAAATCTACAAAAAACATGAGCTGACACAAAAGTTTAAGAATTTAGTTCTTTAAAAATGATTAACCTAGTATATTCCCAAAGCAACAAAAACCTAGGGTAGGATCAGAAGATGCACTGCAAAAGTAGCTTTTGGGCATGCTAAGTCACTTCAGTCTTGTCTGACTTTTTAAGACCCCGTGGACTGTAGCCTGCCAGGCTCCTCTGTCCATGGGATTTCCCAGGCAAAAATACTGGAGTGGGTTGCCATTTCCTTCTCAAGGGTATCTTCTCGAACCAGGGATCAAATCTGTGTCTCTTATGTCTCCTGCATTGGCAGGCGGGTTCTTTACCACTAACACCACTTGGAAAGCCTGCAAAAGTAACTTGTGCTGTGCTATGCTTAGTTGCTCAACAATGTCCAACTCTTTGAGACCCCATGGACTATAACCCGCCGGGCTCCTCTGCCTGTGAGGATTCTCCAGACTGGAGTGAGTTGCCATGCCCTCCTTCAGGGGATCTTCCCAACCCAGGGATCAAACTGGGACCTCCTGCACTGCAGGTGGATTCTTTACCAGCTAAGCTACAAGGGAAGCCCCTGGTACCATATTAAAAAGCACTATGAGCTGTCTTTTATTTCCTATATAATTAACATATTTGAAGATGCAAACACTATATTAGCTACTTTATGTTTCTATTAATTCTCAAATCAATACTAATAATAAAGCATCATCTCATACTATAGAAGAGGAAACTGCTGCCCAATTATACAGGGATGATCTGAGGTTATACAGCTTATTACCAGAGAGACATTGAAAGTTTTTGTTTAGGGAGGTAACATGGTAGGACATGCACATTCCCACTGTTCTTTAATGTTTGCTGATTAAAATTTTTAACTTACTGTACACTCAAAGTGTTAGTACAATTAGAAACTATTGTTTACTACAGATGCCAAATTGTCCTTTTTCAGGGGCTTCCCTGGTAGCTCAGCTGATAAAGAATCTGCCTGCCAGTGTAGGAGACACTGGTTCCATCCCTATGTCAGGAAGATTCCCTAGAGAAGTAAGTGGAAATCCACTTCATTATTCTTGCCTGGGAAATCTCATGGGCTAAGGACCCTGGTGGACTGCAGTCCATAGAGTCGCAAAGATTCAGATACAACTAAGTACACATGCAAGGCCAGGGATCTAGGAAATTATTTCAGGCTTTTAATCCAAGTCTTCACTGAGGCAGAAGTTAACCCATCTACTCTATGCAGTGCATGAATTTTTATTAACCTTCTGTGCAGTCAGAAATCCATGTATTACTTATAGTCAGACTTCCACAATCAAGATTCCTTTGTATCCATGATTCCTTTGTATCCACGGACCTGGATTTGCAGATTCAGCAAAATGTGGATTGTGTGGTATTGTAATTCAAATTCAGTATTTACTATTGAAAACAATCCATGTATAAGTGGACCTGTGTAATTCAAACTGGAGTTGTTCAAGGGTCAACTGTAATATATAATGTATCATTATACACAAATAGTCGATAAAGAATCTTTGATAGTGATAATGATTTTCTGAATGGTTGTAAACAGGATTGGAAGCAATAAAAACCTGACAATTTTTTTTTTTACTGTTGAATTTTTTTATTAATTTTTAGTTTTACTTTATTTTACTTTACAATACTGTATTGGTTTTGCCATACATTGACATGAATCCACCACGGGTGTACATGCAATCCCAAACATGAACCCCCCTCCCACCTCCCTCCCCACAACATCCCTCTGGGTCATCCCTGTGCACCAGCACCAAGCATGCTGTATCCTGCATCGGACATAGACTGGTGATTCGATTCTTACATGATAGTATACATGTTTCAATGCCATTCTCCCAAATCATCCCACCCTCTCCCTCTCCCTCTGAGTCCAAAAGTCCGCTATACACATCTGTGTGTTTTTGGCTATCTTGCATACAGGGTCATCATTGCCATCTTTCTAAATTCCATATATATGTGTTAGTATACTGTATTGGTGTTTTTCTTTCTGGCTTACTTCACTCTGTATAATCGGCTCCAGTTTCATCCATCTCAACAGAACTGATTCAAATGTTTTCTTCTTAATGGCTGACTAATACTCCATTGTGTATATGTACCACAGCTTTCTTATCCATTCATCTGCTGATGGACATCTAGGTTGTTTCCATGTCCTGGCTATTATAAACAGTGCTGCGATGAACATTGGGGTACATGTGTCTCTTTCAATTCTGGTTTCCTCAGTGTGTATGCCCAGCAGTGGGATTGCTGGGTCATATGGCAGTTCTATTTGCAATTTTTTAAGGAATCTCCACACTGTTTTCCATAGTGGCTGTACCAGTTTGCATTCCCACCTGACAATTTTTAAAAGTCAGATAGAAGTCCTTACCAGTCCCCTTGCAAAATTGCTGCAGAGAATGGTATGCATTTTAGCTAGCTAACACTATGACTTGCAACTGTACCAGTTGGGAGTGCTACACTGGTTGAATTGCTTAGAGCTCTGACCTTTTATTATTGTTCTGTATATGAGCTAAGCAGTGCTTTTTGGCATTCTGCAGACTGTTCAGTTTTACAAATGAGATGCACTGCTGGAATGTGTTTTGGCCTCTACTTCCAACAATTTTTCAGATGCCTGTACTCCAAATGAAATAAAAGAAGTTTAAATTTTAAAAATTAAAGACAAATGGTAAGATTGCCACAGTGTTTAAATATGTGTCAAAATGTTCATCATTGATGGTTTTGCAGATGCTACATTGGTACCATTGCTCATGTTACTGATGAAGCCATGCTATATAAAGAATAGCTCTGTCAAATTCAGGAGGGTTAGTAGAGATATGTGTTGTCAGAAATGAGATTGACAAGTAGAAATTCTGTGGAAACTGTCTTATAACCATCAGAAATGGCACTCTACTTTTGTTGGATCTCAACGAGACACCCTTATTAAAAAGGAAAATGAGTTCTTGTGATTTATTCTTGGTTGCTCTACTGAAGAATTATATAGATGCAATATAGCTGGGAATTTTGTACATATTTGTCTGCTTCGTGGTCAAATAGCTCTCAACAGGGAGACCTTGCTAAGATATAAAACAACCCTCTGAGTGAATCAGAGAATTTGTAAAGAACTGAACTAAACATATACATACATGACAAAACTCTCCAGATTTTTTTTTCAGTATTGACAGTATTGATACTGACTGTCAGAAAGACCAGAGAGTTTCTGATAGGAACTTAAACAAAGCGATAGGACTGTGGAAAGGTGACAGTGAAGAGTCAAACCCACAGTTCAGCATAGGAAGGTGGCATATTTCCTAAGTTTCAAGGGGAAATCTAGCTGATGCTGTATTTGAGCCATCCTGCTAGTACCACTCCATGAACAGTCTTCAGGGAAATCCAGAAGCCAAAAGACCTGGGGAGCAGGAGGAACAGTGGAAGAGAGTGACAGAGATCTAAATATTGTCCCAGGCCTCCTCCTGATCCGTAGGAGACCTGCAGCCCTGTCATGGCCAATAATGGACGTGTAGGTTCTTCCACTGCATGCCTCTTTCAGTCCCCCATTCCCTACCCGTCTATCCCTGTCTCTCTCTTGTGGTGATGTCCTCGTTTATGTAACCTACAGACATACCATCTACAGTTCAGTTCAGTTCAGTCGCTCAGTCATGTCTGACTCTTTGCAACCCCATGAACCACAGCACGCCAGGCCTCCCTGTCCATCACCAACTCCCAGAGTTTACCCAAACTCATGTCCATTGTGTCGGTGATGCCATCTAACCATATTATCCTCTGTCATCCCCTTCTCCTCCTGCCTTCAATCTTTCCCAACATCAGGGTCTTTTCAAATGAGTCAGCTCTTTGCATCAGGTGGCCAAAGTACTGGAGTTTCAGCTTCAACATCAGTCCTTCCAATGAACACCCAGAACTGATCTCCTTTAGGATGGACTGGTTGGATCTCCTTGCAGTCCAAGGGACTTTCAAGAGTCTTCTCCAACACCACAGGTCAAAAGCATCAATTCTTTGGCGCTCAGCTTTCTTTATAGTCCAACTCTCACATCCATACATGACTACTGGAAAAACCATATCCTTGACTAGATGGAACTTTGTTGACAAAGTAATGTCTCTGCTTTTTAATATGCTGTCTAGGTTGGTCATAACTTTCCTTCCAAGGAGTAAGCGTCTTTTAATTTCATGGCTGCAGTCACCATCTGCAGTGATTTTCAAGCCCAGAAAAATAAAGTCAGCTACTGTTTCTACTGTTTCCCATTCTATCTGCCATGAAGTGATGGGACCAGATGCCAAGATCTTAGTTTTCTGAATGTTGAGCTTTAAGACAACTTTTTCACTCTCCTCTTTCACTTTTATCAGGAGGCTCTTTAGTTCTTCGCTTTCTGCCATAGGGTGGTGTCATCTGCATATCTGAGTTTATCGATATTTCTGCCAGCAATCTTGATTCTGGCTTTTGCTTCCTCCAGCCCAGCGTTTCTCATGATGTACTCTGCATTTAAGTTAAATAAGCTAGGTGATGATATACAGCCTTGACGTACTCCCTTTCCTATTTGGAACCATTCTGTTATTCCATGTCCGGTTTTAACCATTGCTTCCTGACCTGCATACAGGTTTTTCAAGAGGCAGGTCAGGTGGTCTGCTATTCCCATCTCTTTCAGAATTTTCCACAGTTTATTGTGATCCACAGTACCATCTACAAGTCAAACTTATAGCCTATATGAAAGAAGCCTGGATAAGGAAGCATTTACTTTCAGGGGTGTGCAAGTACCCCCTTTGAATTTTGCACACTGGGAACATCACTTGACTCATCCTAGACACAGGTGTGAGGGGAGAGTATAATGGAGTGTCTTAGTCAGTGTGCACTGCTGTAATTAAATACCATGGGCAGGCTGTGAGAAATTTATATCTCAGAGTTCTGGAGGTGGGAGGTCTGAGATCAAAATGCTGACGAATCCAGTGTCTGGTGAGAACCACTTCTCTGTCCATAAATGACCATCTCCTAGTTTTGTGTCCTCACAGGGTGGAAAGGAGGCGGGATCTCTTTGGGGCCTCTTTTATAAAGGCAGTAATGCCATTCATGCAGGAACTTCCCCAAAAGTACCATTTGGAAAGTACTTCCAAGTACCATTACACAGGGGCTAAAAGTAAAAGTTGTTCAGTTGTGTCCGACTCTTGGTGACCCCATGGGCTATACAGTCCATAAAATTGTCCAGGCCAGAATACTGGAGAAATAATTTAAAGAAATAATAATTATTATTTAAAGAAATAATCTAAAGAAATATTCAACAATAAGGTTGCTGAAGTGTGTGCTCAGTCATGTTTGACCCTGCAACCCCATAGACTGTAGCCTGCCATGCTCCTCTGTCCATGGGATTTTCCAGGCAAGAATACTGGATTGGGTTGCCATTTTCTACTCCAGGGATCTTGATCAGACCTGTGTCTCCAATTACCAGTGTGCCACCTGGGAAATCCCAATAGGATTGCTAGTCAGGGGATATGAACATTTGGGGTATACGTTGCTTATTGCCAAGGTTTTTTTTTTTTATCAATTGTCACTAAAACTGCATGATTATGTTCATTTACTCATGAACTGATGCATAGAAAAAAGAAAGTAAAGTGAAGTTGCTCAGTCATGTCCGACTCTTTGTGACCCCATGGACTGTAGCCCACCAGGCTCCTCCATCCATGGGATTTTCCAGGCAAGAGTACTGGAGTGGGTTGCCATTTCCTTCTCCAGAGGATCTTCCTGACCCAGGGGTGGAACCTGGGTTTCCTGCATTGTAGGCAGACGCTTTACTGTCTGAGCCACCAGGGAAGTCAAGTATTCTAAATGCTGATACAATTAGCATAAGATTTTTTTTCACCGTTGAATATTTTTATGTATCAGTGTCAATTATTTTATCTTTGGCTCATCATTATAGGGTAGTTTTATTTTTTATCTAGTTTGTATGTATGCATCTTCTAAATTCATGAAATGATAAGAGAAGTTTAGAAAATTACCTTATGTTAATTAGACTCTCCTTTATTAATTTTTTTTTCCCTTGACATTATCATTATAATGCTGTTCCTTTTAAAAATGTCTTATGCTCTGTTTTACACATTTATATTCATGCTGGGATTTGGTAAGTTGCATAAAGAAATAAAATTGGGAGATATGAATTATTTATTTAAAAAAACCTTTATAATTGACCAGTATCTCTATCATGCCAACATATAAGATTATACACTTTTAATGTATATAGGATAGTAAAAGATAATTAGCTAATATGAAGCAAAATATTTTATACTTTATAAATTCCCCCAGATGATTCAATATCAGTTAATATTTCAATCAAAATTCATGCTTACTGTTGCATTCTATATATAGATTTTAGTAAAATAAGGAAAAAATTAAGTATTGAATGTGAACAGTTTAACTCAAATGTATTGACCCTCTTTTTACTGCTGACATATAATTTTTATTTTCCACTTTAATATTTTGCTTTTTTACATTTTATGTGCATGTTTGAGTTTCTTTTTGAGCAGTAGAAATACTTTAATCCAACTTTGAAAAGTAGTAATAATGAGTAACTTTAAATCCTAAATCCTTAAAGCAAAAGAAATATACAAATAAAAATCTTAGTAACACTGGTTTCCTAGAATTATGAACTATTTTAACATGATTTATGCTCATATGGAGAGAATGGAAAGTGTTGCATACTACCATCCCCCAAATGTTTGGAAATATGCAATACAAGTGGCCACATACCATCAAAGATACAATTAGATATTTGGAAATGTACTAATATCTGGTTTTAGAGTTATTACTTAATAGCACTTCATAAATGATCATATTTTAACATTCTTTAAATTCAGAAGGTAAATGTTAAGTAATAAACTTGGGAGTTAATAGTGGTACACTTGGCTAAAATCAATTTCATAAATTCATTTTTCATATTACTAATTTTCTGTCTTAATGAGCCTAAAACTAAGTGACTAAGATTTTCATATTGAACCCCAGCAGTAGTATGTATTACCCTAATTATGTTTTGTATTTGAATATTAACAGGGACATAAAACTTTAATTTTCTCTCAATACCAAATAAAAAGTCAGTGTTGGCATCCCCCTTAAACACTTCAAATAAACCAATTATTTTTCAACTGAAGGTAGTGTCCACTAATTTCCTAACTAACTGATTTAGACAAGGAACAATAGGACTGCCAATGAATATACCACACCTTTAGTAATATTTGGCATTTTGTACTGGTGGTGCTTTATTCAACATTTTATTCTTCCTAAAGATACTAAGTAATGAATGATATATGCTTTTGGTGCATAGAGAGTGTTTAAAGTCTATGAAAAACATTAATTGGATTATTAGATCCACATGTTTTCTGCATGATGTTATTTTCTTAAAAGTTATCATAAAGAATTGCAAGAACTCATAATGAGTTACATTTATGTAATATTTATATTTTTCAAAGTACTTTCAAGTATATTATCTCTTTTGATTCTCTTATCAACTGTATGAAATAGATAAAACCAATAGTATGGGTTTCTTTTTTTCATAAGAAATTGACCCGAGCCAGCAATCCTATGGTGTTCTACTCTTAATTCCACAAAGCATGGGATGCCATTTAGCTTACTCTGTATTAAAATCTTAGCAACTTGATGTCCCACACTAGAAAATCTTCCTGTAAAGCTCAAATCCCAAAGTATTCATGATTGCCTTTGAATTACTGATAACACTCATCTTCTTCCCCTGTGTAGAGTAAATAATGTCATCAGGAGCAGCTCAATGAAACCACTGTCCCAAGTGTCAGAATTAAATTACTTCCAATTCTCTAATTGGTTCTCTAATCAAATGCCTGGTAGATTGATAAATGTTAACTACAAAAATAACTTGCCAAATATATTCATTAGTATGCACTTTATAGCTCACCTATTACAATTTATATGTTCACATACCCACACAGCTTTTTTATTTTCTTTGACTTCTAAATCTGATGTTTCATTAAAAAGTGGTTATTGGTAGGGGAGAGGAAGGAGAGACTATGGCTATATCAGTACTTCAGAGCCAGGTTTTCTAGTGGCTGGAAAGATTTCAGAAGAATAGAAGAGAAATAATTTGTATGATTCTTTTTTTTTTTTAAGGAGGGGCTAAGAAGAGAGGGTGAGATTAAATTGATTGTGATCCTTACTTCTCACAAGAGTAGGAATGTAAGGAGGCAGAGTGGTGACAAAAACCAATACTATAATTCCATCTATCACAATACAATGAGCATTCTCAGATTTAAATGTTGAAGAAAAAGAAGGTGAGAACTGGGAAGAAAATGGGAAAAAAAAATGTGGTAAATCAAGGAACTAAAGCAGAAGTCACATGGGGAAGGGGGTTGGGGATGAAAGTCACTATGAGCCCTGTTTCCAGGAAAGGCCAGCACCATTGATTATTTGGTTCGCTTACCCTAAGGAGTGTTTAAAGGTGAAAGGAAGGACAGGTCCAAGAACCTACTGGAAGAAGATAGCGTAGGAACTTAGACGTTGCTAATAAACTGTGGAAAATTCTTCAAGAGATGGGAATATCAGACCACCTGACCTGCCTCTTGAGAAACCTATATGCAGGTCAGGAAGCAACAGTTAGAACTGGACATGGAACAACAGACTGGTTCCAAATAGGAAAAGGAGTACGTCAAGGCTGTATATTGTCACTCTGCTTATTTAACTTATATGCAGAGTACATCATGAGAAACGCTGACCTGGAAGAAGCACAAGCTGGAATCAAGATTGCCGGGAGAAATATCAATAACCTCAGATATGCAGATGACACCACCCTTATGGCAGAAAGTGAAGAGGAGCTAAAAAGCCTCATGATGAAAGTGAAAGAGGAGAGTGAGAAAGTTGGCTTAAAGCTCAACATTCAGAAAATGAAGATCATGGCATCCGGTCCCCTTCATGGGAAATAGATGCGGAAACAGTGGAAACAGTGTCAGACTTTATTTTTGGGGGGCTGCAAAATCACTGCAGATGGCGACTGCAGCCATGAAATTAAAAGACACTTACTCCTTGGAAGAAAAGTTATGACCAACCTAGATAGCATATTCAAAAGCATAGGCATTACTTTGCTGACTAAGATCTGTCTAGTCAAGGCTATGGTTTTTTCCAGAGGTCATATATGGATGTGAGAGTTGGACTATAAAGAAAGCTGAGCACAGAAGAATTGATGCTTTTGAACTGTGGTATTGGAGAAGACTCTTGAAAGTCCCTTGGACTGCAAGGAGATCCAACCAGTCCATTCGAAAGGAGATCAGCCCTAGGATTTCTTTGGAAGGAATGGTGCTGAAGCTGAAACTCCAGTACTTTGGCCACCTCATGCGAAGAGTTGACTCATTGGAAAAGACTCTGATGCTGGGAGGGATTGGGGGCAGGAGGAGAAGGGGACGACAGAGGATGAGATGGCTGGATGGCATCACTGACTCGATGGACGTGAGTCTGAGTGAACTCCGGGAGATGGTGATGGACAGGGAGGCCTGGCGTGCTGCGATTCATGGGGTCACAAAGCGTTGGACACGACTGAGTGACTGAACTAACTAAGGGAACATTTGAGGGAGTAAACATGAATTAAGAAAAATATTTATGGAAAATGAAAAACACAAACTATCATAAGAAGAAAACAGCAGAAGTTTAGATTTAACAGATAATAATCATTTGACAAGTGCAATTTTTCTTTTTTGTTATTTGGAGAAATGATAATTATCCCTGATGGAATAACAAATTGGTTTTAGCTCTTATCTCACAAGGTGTCTGAGGCTATTTGCAGTATATTGTTTTATTTTATTTATTAATTTTGGGGTTTTCTTTATTGACTCTCCTCCTACTGCCTACACCCGTCACCACCCCCCCCTCCACGATTCTGGTCATTCATTCTGAAATCCATGTTCTCCTGATTGCAAGTGCATTTACTCCACACGCCCATTTGTTGTCTTTGGACTTTGTTGCCATCTATACAGAGATATTTTTTATTCCCACTTGGAGTTGGCAACGGACAGGGAGGCCTAGTGTGCTCTGGTTCATGGGGTCACAAAAAGTTGGACACGACTGAGCAACTGAACTGAACTGTATGGATTCAGAATGTATCCTTTTCCTTTCTAGCTTCTGAGCTTTGTGTGTCTGCTTCTGAAAGACCTGCTCCTTTCAGTTAAGTGTTAAAGTGTTATTTTAATCATAAGCTGCTGCTTGTGTTGCTCAGGCTGCTTACTGCCAGTGTGAGGGCTCTGTTCATAGCTACCCGTGCAGCACACCACTTGTACAGCCAACAGACATGCCTCTGGTTCTCAGTGTTAAAAAGAAATCAAACTATATAATAAACAGTGATCTTGGAAAAGTGGTGGATTAGGAGTTATAAGTTCCTTGTTCAGGTCATATATGTGCTAGCTAATAGCCAGATGACATCATTCAAATTAATCAGTCTCTGTGAATCCCAGTGTGCTATTAGCATAATGGTGATAAATAATATTTACCTTCCAGGCTTACACAGTCATCTGAGTTAATCAAACAATGTTTTATAAAATTTCAGGGTTTTTTTTCTTTTTTAAATAAAGAAAGCATGATAACACATTTGCAGGAGACTTGGAACATACAGAACAAAGTTATAGTTCTACTATATATTACAGTGGGCTTCCCTGGTAAAGGGAAGTCAGTAAAGGATATGCCTGCAATGCAGGAAACTGCCTGTAGTACACCTAGGTTTGATCCCTGGATCAGGAAGATCTGGAGGAGGCATGGCAACCCACTTCAGTATTCTTGCCTGGGAAATCCCATGGACAGAGGAGCCTGGAGAGAGGGGGGGTCGCAAAAGTCAGACATGACTTAGTGACTAAATCACCACCATATATTGCAATTATTTTTAAGTAGATAAATTAAAATTAAAGTTTCAGGTTGTATAGAAGTGCACATTATTATTTAAAAGATTAATGCAACCATAAGATAATTGTGTTACCGTGTATATGGACTTTGATATTTTGAACAGGTAGTATGGCATACCATATCATGTATGCTACAGTACCACAACTCAAAGTATCTGTTTAATAACTGAGCCATTTTCTTTTCCCAAATGGATAGCCATAATGTTACCATCTGTGTAAAATATTTTTGTTTATACTAATTTCTAATTCTAGATTTAGAAATCTCAGTGGTCCCCATTCTACATAACATTTCTTTCAAAATATTTGTTTTTCCAGTGCACTGATTCTTAGTTGTGATAGAAAATGTCAACAGTTTATAAGCCATAGTGGGTTGCCAGTATGAGTTAAAGCAAAGGTATTCTGACTTAAGACCCTCTGATCCATTCATAGTCTAACCTTGCAGCTCATCCTCTTTTTTCAGGACTTGAAGACTTTGGAATGCTCAAGGAGTCTCTCCCTTTCCTTCGTTATCCATACTCAGGTTATCTCAACTATTCTTATGGCTTAAAAAAATGTACATATAGTTTTCCAGATGTACAGTCCCAGCACTGAATTGTCTGTGACCTCTAAACTAAGATCTCAAATGGCTCTGGCCACATCTTCCTTTGAATGTTCGATCTACATCCATCCCACTATCTGTCTATCTACAAAGATGTCTTCTTTGTGTGTCTAATTACCATGTCCCAAATCATGTTCTCGAAGTTCCTCCCATATCTTCCCTGTTTTTCTTATGGTGCCTGCGTGCATGCTAAGTCACCTCAGTCGTGTCCAACTCTTTGTGACCCTATGGGCTGTAGCTCACCAGGCTGTCCATGGGGATTCTCCAGTCAAGAATACTGAAGGGATTGCCATGCAGTCCTCCAGATCTTCCTGACCCAGGGACCAAACCCAGGTCTCATGCATTGCAGGCAGATTCTTTACCATCTGAGCCACCAGGGAAGCCCCTTTCTTATGGTACTATAAACCAAAGGTCAAACTATGAGTGTCATTCTTAACTCCTCTTTTCCCCCCTCACCCCTTATCCAAATCATCAGCAAGTCCTGTCAGTTCTATTCTATTAAGTATTCCTTATCATACTCTGTAAAATGCTACATGATTGGATTCCTGGCCACCATTTCAAACTCATCTATGTAATATGGGCCTTTTCATCTTTCGCTCATCATAGCACAAATGCCTACAGAACTTGTATTTATTTATTGATCTATTTATTGTCTCTCCCCCTAGGAAAGGACATTTTCAGTTTTATTCCCAGGTCCATACCTAGAATGCTGCCTGATACATTGGAGACACTCAATAGTACTCATAAATGAATTAAACCATAGTCATAGTATAAATCTGTCAGTAGAAACAGGCTTGGAATTATGGGAACCAGATTGACAGCTATACATGACCATCAGTTTGTTAAGGTGTGCTTTCATAAACACATTCTTCACCTATGAAACACACTCTTGCATTTGAATACAGAGAGCCCAAAACGTCATGTTGATTCAAAGAAATAAATTCTACCTATTTTCAACTCAAGATAATTCTGTAAGGATGAAAGCTCTCAAAACAAGACAAGGAAAAAAATTTTTTTTGTTTTTATTTGAACTATCCATCTCTCCAAACATCCTTCCCTAACTCCTGAATTTTTATGTTTAAGAACATATTTTGTATTTCCTCTCAGAGTCAAAAATAACGTTCAAACTTGAAGATACTGATCATAAGAACTATTATTATGCCAAATCACCTCAAATTATGCAATAGCCAAAGTACATAAAAATATGTCACGGTAATAAATCCATTTTCCTACTCTTCATAGTGTCTTATTTGTCCTTATAGCTTTTCATACTGTAGCATAATAAACGAACTTTCCAGTGTGATTTGCATATCTCTCACCAGAAAAAGAGTTTCAGATCTTAAAGTTGTATTTGATATATTTAAGTGATCTTGAATAATAGTCCTCAGAGTTGTTCTGACCTAACTGATAGTGAATTTTATAGTCCACTATAGTGTTCATTTGCCTGGGCCTGCCATAAATTAATTACCAGGAAATGTATGAAATATGCTATTGCAAATCCCTGGTTTCTCTCTTCTGAATTCATTTGAATAATTACTAAAGTATGTCTCATTGTTTGCAGGCCAAATTTGATCTCTTAATCATGGAGCTTGTATCTCCTCCCATGTTTTATATGTTGGTTGGTTGGACCTTCTTTCATCTCACTCCCAAGTCAGAAGAGTCATTCCTTGATGCTCAGCTCCCCTTCACTTCGTATGCTGAATGGGTCGCCTTATCTTCTCAGTTCTGCTTATAAAATATCTCTGGATCCATCTCTGGATCTATTCCCATTTCTTTAGCACTGTGACCTCTTTGAGAGATTAAGCCTTCTGGCCTCACAGAGGTGTATTGACCTGGCTTCTGACTGCACCACTTCTTTGCCATAAAAGCAGAGAACAGTTAGCTCAGAATCGCATCCAGAAAGGCAGTAAGATTGGGGAATGGTTGGTTGTCCAGTTACTATATATTCAATCACAGAGATGCTACTTGAGGTGGGAGATTCTACAAAAAGGGCGTACATTGTGATACTGTAAATTGTGATACCACATAGGCAGGGTTTCAGAACCTGTCTCTGCCTGCACACTGCTGTTATCTTGGGCAAGTTCCCCTCTCTGGAACTTAGTTTAATCATATTTAACTTTGAGATAATAATTCACACTTCATAGGATTCTGTGAAAACTGAATAAGATTCTGTGGGCTGAATGATATTTCATGACAAGTGTTGGATGCTCCCCATATGTTAGTTCTCATCTTGCGTTCTCCTACCATTTCTAGGCCCCATCGCATGCTACTCTGAACACACCTGCAGAAACCCCGCATGTTTTCTTGGCCCCCTTATACTGAATTCATTTGGGTAGCAAGAATTTCTTCTATTTCCCTCAACCAGGGTAAGGGAACCTGAATGAGACAGTGTTCTATATCAGGAAACCTGTTTTTATGTTTCTGCAATCCTCATTCTAGAACAGCTGGAAACTATTTCCGTTTGTGCAGTTTGCTTATTTTAATATGTATCAATGACTCTCCCTAGGTTGTAAGTAAAACTACAAGATTTCTTAGCCTTCTGTACTTGCACATTTTTAAAAACTCAACTCTGACACTTATGCTTTTTAGCTGCTTGTATTCCTCATAGTTTATGGTTTTTGCTCCCATTCCGGTTTGATATCTCTCTATAAGCATGTGTCCTGTCATATTTGTATTATTTGTATACTGTTTCTCTTACTCACTATTATATAAATTCCTTGAATGGCTGACACTACCATAGCACCTAGAATGTGTTTGAAGGTCCATAGCTAATTGATGGACAATGGAAAGTATTATTATCATTGTTTCTATTGTTGCCGTTACCTATTTAAAGAATTTTCTTTTCTTAGATTTTCTTGGTCAAACCATGAATAAAATGTATAGAATACATTTTGTTTTCTATATCATAAACAAATACAATTTTTATGTAAACACTGTTTTCATATAACCTAAGCACCAAAGATTTTAAAACCTAATCAATTACTCCAGTATGTGTACTTCTCATTTGCATGAAACTAACATTCTGCAGTTGAGATTTCAGAGCTTCCCAGGTGTCTCAGTGGTGAAGAATCTGCCTACAAACAGGGACACGGGTTCGATCCCTCGGTTGGAAAGATCCCCTGGAAGAGGGAATGGCGACTCACTCCAGTATTCTTGCTGGGATAACCCCATGGACAGAGAAACCTGGTGGGCTACAGTCCATGGGGTCGCCAAGGGTGGGACATGACTGAGTGACTGAGCATGCATGCAATTGAGATGTCAAAGCCCTATTTAAAAAAAAAAAGCTTAGAAAAATGGATCACATTTTAGTCATTTTATTACATAAATTGGAAAGCAATGAAGCATAATTTCAACAGCCTTCAAAGTAAACTCACCTTTTATTCCCAGTGTTCTTTCATATTGCCTTTTGGTGCCAAGAAATAATTGGATTGGCCAAAAATTTCATTTGGGTTTTTCCATACAATATTACAAAAGACCTGAGCAAACTTTGTGGCCAAACCAATACATCTCTACTATGATAGCCCTGAGAGAAACACCTTACTTTGAGAAGGATGAAGAGATGTAGGAATAATTGGCATCCAGTTATTAGATAATACTTAACCTCAAGACAGCCAGGCCGAAAGGGATCACATGTTCCCAGGGTCTATCTCCTTCTCTCCTAAGGTAACTTAATGAACTCCTGCAGTTTCGTGCACTGGATCTTAATCAATAAAGTGCAAAGGTCAGAGATAGAAGATTTAAATATCTAGCAGTGAAGTCTACTCTTTATTGACTATGCCAAAGCCTTTGACACTGTGGATCACAATAAACTGTGGAAAATTCTGAAAGAGATGGGAATACCAGACCGCCTGACCTGCCTCTTGAGAAATCTGTATGCAGGTCAGGAAGCAACAGTTAGAACTGGGCATGGAACAACAGACTGTTCCCAGATAGGAAAAGAAGTATGTCAAGGATGTATATTGTCGCTGTGCTTATTTAACTTAAATGCAGAGGACATCATGAGAAATGCTGGGCTGGATGAAGTACAAGGTGGAATCAAGATTGCTGGGAGAATTATCAATAACCTCAGATATGCAGATGACACCACCCTTATGGCAGAAAACAAAGAACTAAAGAGCCTCAGTTGCACTTGATGAAAGTACAAAAAGAGTGAAAAAGTTGGCTTTTAGCTCAACATTCAGAAAACTAAGATCATGGCATCCGGTCCCATCACTTCACCGCAAATAGATAGAGAAACAGAAACAGTGGCCGACTTTATTTGGGGGGGGGGCCTCCAAAATCACTGTAGATGGTGACTGCAGCCATAGAATTAAAATTCCTTGGAAGAAAAGTTATGACCAACCTAGAGAGCATATTAAAAAGCAGAGACATTACTTTGCCAACAAAGGTTCATCTAGTCAAGGCTATGATTTTTCCAGTAGTCGTGTATGGATGTGAGAGTTGGACTATAAAGAAAGCTGAGCGCCAAAGAATTGATGCTTTTGAACTGTGGTGTTGGAGAAGACTCTTGAAAGTCCCTTGGACTGCAAGGAGATCCAACCAGTCCATCCTAAAGGAGATCAGTCCTGAATATTCATTGGAAGGACTGATGCTGAAGCTGAAACTCCAATACTTTGGCCACCTGATGCGAAGAGCTGACTCATTCGAAAAGACCCTGATGTTGGGAAAGATTGAAGGCAGGAGGAGAAAGGGATGACAGAGGATGAGATGGTTGGATGGCATCACCAACTCGATGGACATGAGTTTGAGTAAACTCTGGGAGTTGGTGATGGACAGGGAGGTCTGGTGTGCTGCAGTCCATCGGGTTGCAAAGAGTTGGACACAACCAAGTGACTGAACTGAAATGAACTGAACTGAAGTCTACTCTGTCGTAGACCTACATGAGAAGGTGTGAAGATTTCTACCTGGGAATGTGAATGGAGAGGTAACTGTACTGTCCCTTTCCATATTTGTGATGTTTTATAGTATTTACATTATTTTCAGGTCCTTCTGTAAGTTCCAGCTCATCCCTTAAGAAATCCAGTAGGCTGTCATATGTCTCTACATTCTTCAGTTTGTACATGTGAATTTTAAAAACCCTCTTCGTAAAGTAGCTGATAAAGTGGGGAACTTGTACTCTCCGACATAGCATGAACTGAGAGTGTCATTTAAGTTTGATTAGTTAAGTATAAAAAATATTAATCTCATACTTAGGGAAAGATAAGAATATTTTTAGGCCCTTTTCATTACTTTAAGAAGAATTTTATAACAAATTCAGTTTCAGTATAAATACAACTCAATTATCTATAACAATGGTAATGGAAAATTGAAATCTACAGATAATCCAAAATTTTACTTTAAAGGAGCACAATAAACCTTTTTTCCCACTAAGCTTCTTAGTATTGCTCTGAGCTGAGAATTAATTTGTGTGGATTCTTTTTTTATTTGACACCTTCCCCATGGAGGAGGGATTGATCAATAGTAAATTAGACACTAAGTACAGAGCAAGGGAAACAGAGTGAAGTCAGAGACCAAAGGGCTTGAATCAGCCACAAGATTCATATTAATACCTGAAATTTAAAATGAATTAAATCTTAATCTTTGATTTATAATAGAAATAGACTTTCTAAGAGCTAAATACAAAACATTTTGAGTTGTGTGAGTTGTCATTGAAAATATAGGTTAGTACTTTGATTCCACTTTCTGGATCAAACAATACAAACAAGTATTTCATAGATTATCAACTCTATTTCTTCCCAAGCAACCACAGCAACAAAAACAAACAAGAAAACCACTTTGTTTCCATTCTGGATTTTTCAAATGAGGCTTATCAACAGAAAAACCATTTGCAAATGTGGTCTTGTTTCAAAGGTAGACAGGTAATATCTGTTGTGCAAAATCAACATTCCAAAAAATGCTAAAAAGTCAGTGAGATCTGCCTGTTGCTGTCTTTGGTTTCGTCTCTCCCTTTGCAAAGGCTCACCACTCTGCCAGTTCAGCAGGAAGCCTCCTTATAGCCTCAACACCACTTCCTTCTGCCTATTATAAAGCTTAAACTTGGTTTCCAAATGCTGATGTTTTGGTTGGGTGAAAATTATTTCCAAAAGGATATTCATTATTCACTTACAATCTTTAGAGGATAAATAATGTTCTATATTTTTACATACCATGAAGAATCTGAAATGTGGCATTGAAATTGTCAAATGAAGCATATGATATGTTGGATGCGCCAAAAGAAATCGTCACCTTTCCTAATAATTTAAAATCTTAATCCTCCAAAGTTGGCACAGGGCAAAGTCCTCCATTCCTGAGAAGAAGGATATGCCTTCATAGTTGTACCTGTTAAAGTTATTCTCTTAGGATTTCCTGTTTCCCTAGGGGTGTCCTGATGGCATCCCCACTTGCACACTGGTTTGAGTGGGGCAGAGAAGTGCTGCATCTAGGTTTGCACACTTACCTTCTCAGCGAAGTGTGTAATTACTACTCTGTTGCTTCAAGTAAACCAGCCTCACAGGATACACTGTCATTCTCATGGAGGTAATACATAAGTCCTCCTGTGCAGAAAGCATCACTTATTTAAATTGTAAAAATAAGGATTGGATCTCACTATTTAATCAAGGTGTATACGATTCATAAATGCTTCCGAGATTACTGATAACCTCAGTTAAAACCTATTATTAATATCAGCCATAGAAGTGCAAATATGATCTCAGTGAAATAACTAACCACTGTTCCTTGTTTAAAAATTTTAAGCAAAAACAACCTTTAACCTCACATATCCAATTGTATTCCTCTCATTTAAGCAAACTTATCTTTAGACTTATTTACAAAATAAATTGAGAACCATCATTAAATTAGGAAATGAATTTTTAATTTTAAAAAGGTTGGCAGAGCATAAGAAACTACATTCTCTCTGGGCATTCAGATTTTAACACAGACATAGTCTTCTGTAGTATATTTGTTGCACTAAAATATAATCCTAGAGAGTCTGTGAGCCCCTTGAAATTATATGCAAAAACATACGTGACTTTGTATATATCATGTTGGGAGAAAAAGTACAGTGGATTTCCTCAGAACGATAGCATAAAGTAAAATCCCTTCATTGTGTGTAAATTCATCTATCTATCTATCTATCTATCTATCTATATATATATATATATATATATGTTTTTAGATAATGACAAATACCCATACTCAATGAAGTGCAGTGTGAAGGATACCAGTGAGTCTAACAGCATATGCGCATAGATGTATTGTCAGAACAGGAATATTCTTGGCCATAACATAAATGATATATATTTTAATGATACAGTTTTATTATATATGCTCTGGCTTATCATCATAAATCTATTCATGTCTGATGATATCTCATTTACTTACAGAAAAATTTTTTATTGAAAAAGTAAGTAATTTAAAATTAGTAGCTGCAAAATAGATTTAATAAGATCTGCTTAATGAGCATTTAGTGATATCTCACTAAATTTTGGTTATTTAAAGACAGAAAAATATTTTGAATGTTTAAAAAAATAAATGTGTGGAACTAGAAGAGCTGCTACTATATAAACTTGCTCCAGATAATTTAAGTTGTGAAAAGAAGTTCTTCGGTGAAAGGTGATATGACTTGACAAAAATACTTTGCTGTAGGCTCCTTTTTGAGTCAGTGTTAACGGCATATGTATTGAGATTTGAAGTAGAAATGAGTTTTAAATAAATATTACATATAAATAAATATTAGCTACAGTTCCATGGAAAGTACTGTGTATTTAGTGTAGTATCCTCAGAGTCACATTCAAACACCAGTGAATTAATGAAACAATCAGTTAATTAATCAATATTTGTTATAAATCCAAGTTATCCTTCTGGTTCCTGCAAGTAGTAAGAGCAGTGCGTGACCTCCAAAATACTCTTTAGATGTTCTTTTATATATATATATATATTCCTTTCATATATATATATGAAAGGAATTTGCTAACATGGTGGACAAACATTGTGATACAGAAAAATTTTAACTAATTGGATGACAAACATTTTGACCTGTAAAATGCATAAGTGATAAAAACAACTAATTTTCATAGTGTCCTTATCCATTAAATGATATTAAGAAAGTTATTTTAGATATGTGAATAAGGCAAGAGTGAGTGCTTTTAATATCTAAACAGACCAATTCCAAATTATTTAATAGAGAATGTGCTTTGTTAAATTCACTGTTACTGATGAAAAGTCAAGATTTAGTAAAGTTACATATTAACTTGTAGATTTATTTTCTAGCACACATAGGAATAATTTCTATCCGGGAGAAAAATAAATCCAAGGATTTATTATCCCATAGGACATTGATTAGTTTTTTTATCCTACCTAAAAATCTTGTACTAATAATGTTTCAAAATGCTTATAAATACCCATCTCCTCAAAACCCTGGTGAATTAGCCTTGTCATCTGATTGATTTAGTCATTAATCAATGAGTTGAATAAAATCTTTGATGTGTTTATTTTATATTTATATGAGTCATGCTGTTAACTTTTTGAAATTTTACATAAACAATGGATTATTATTATCTTCACAGTCACATAAAGAAGGTACTAAAATCATCCCTGTGTACTGTTATTATTAGTATAGTATAGTAGGTACCATTGTCATCCCTATAAGGAAACTGAGAATCAGGGAGGTTAAGTGAGTTCTCCAAGGTCACACAGGTGGTAAGGATTAAAGAATTTGTAATATTGCAAGCCTGTGCTCTTAACCATTACACAGTGACATCCACCTTGAGGCTAGAAGAAATCTCACATTGAATAAACCGAAGTTAAAGGTGTTTGTAACTCATCTGGCTGGTATTTCCCACGATGTACTCAGCATGCAAGTTAAATAAACAAGGTGACAATATACAGCCTTGGTAAGTGAGAAGTCCAATACAAGCCACACTAGGCTAAAAGGAGTTTTGGCAGAGCTCTATTCCACCTGAAGACTTTGGGGAAGAAGATATTTTCTAGTCTTTTCCAGCTTCTAGAGCCCAGCCACATTCCTTAGCACATGCTCCTCTTTGTCCATCTTCAGAGCTAGCAACAACAGCCCGAGTCCTTCTCACATTTCAACATTCTCCTTCTTTTTCTGTCTTTTCTATCTGACCCAGTTGGGAATATTTATCATATTATTAAACTGGATTCAGTCAGATAATCCAGGATACTATTCCCATCTTAGTGTTCTTAATCACGTCTGTAGAGGCTGTTGGTATCATATAAGGTAACATATTTGCAGGATCTGGGGACTAGAGCATGGACATCTTTAAGGATTATTATTTTGCCTGCCATAAGACATGATGATATCACTATTGTTTTACTATCAAACTAAAATTTTCTAAGGTCATAAAGTAAATAAAAGAGAGAGGAAAGAAAGATGGTAAAGTGCGCCATTATTCAGTTTCCCCTTTGGTTAGGAATGCAGTAGTAAAAAGAGAAAAAGTATCATAACATTCTGTGTTCCCCCAACTCAAACTCAGGCCTTTGTCTAATTACTTTCAGTATTTTTCAAAATGCTTTTTGTGGATAAAGGAGTCTAAGGCTTAATAAAGTCTTGATAACATATAGAATGTGAGTTTACAACTTTCACTGAGTGGAATCATGTACAGGGCACTGTAAAAATGTGTATTCCTCAAGCTTTACCCAAGCCTGAGTAGGCCCAGCTCATTGTGGCTTGTGATCTGTTATGAACATCTGCTCAGTCTGATCTGTCTGTATTGTGGCTGGATCTAAAAACTTTACCCTAAGCCAACATGTTGCCTTGATTAGCCTAGGAAGACAACTGTATCCTTTGTGTTTTTCTCCTTCTTAGTCTTCTCTTTCTACCAACATGAAACAGCTGCATATCAATTCACCTTTTCGTCTATCCACACTTATAGATGTATTTTACTTTATTGAATGTTATTCTTTGTATTTTGGAACCCTGAAATACCATACTCTTGGATAAGGTTTCAGTTCTTTCAAATACCTGTAATCACCTGTAAAATTAATTTTATCTGGGAAGGATGAATATTCTTTATTTTATACAGCAATGGAACATTGTATGTTGGCTTTCTCCTACTAAAACCAAGTATGATATGTTTAGTGAGAATGATAGAGAGATGCTTTACCACAAAAGTCAGCACTTTATAATGGGTCAGACCAATTCCAGTTCCTTTGGATATCCAGGCTGCAAAAATCATAAATCTGAGGTCAGTGAACATGGGGTATATGTATGTTTTCAAATTAGTATACTTTATGTTTGGGTAAATACCCAGAAGTAGAGTTGCTGAATAATATGGCATGTCTGTTTTTAATTGTGGAGGAGACTTATACTGTTTTCTATAATGGTTACACCAGTTTACAATCCCAAGAGTGCACAAGTCTTCTCTTTTCTTTACATCCTCCAACACTTATTATTTCTTTTTTTTATACTATCCATCTAACATGTATTAGGTGATATCTCACTGTGGTTTTGATATGCATTTCTCTAGTGTTAGTGATGTTGAACATCTTTTCGTATCCGTTTTGGCCATCTGTATGTCTTCTTTGGAAAATGTATGTCCATATCCTCTGCCCACTTTTTAAATTGGATTGTTTAGTTTTTTTTACTATTGATTTGTATGAGTTTTTAAACATATATGGGATTGTTGTCATTTTTCAGTAGCTAAGTTGTGTCTGACTCTTTGTGACCCCGTGGACTGCAGCATGCCAGGCTTCTCTTCCCTATCTCTTTCCCTATCATATCCTTCCCTGTCTCCAGGAGTTTGCTCAGATTCATGTGCATTGAGTCAGTGAAGCTACCTAACCATTTCATCCTCTGCTGTCCCTTTCTCCTTCTGCCCTCCACCTTTCCCAGGATCAGGGTCTTTTCCAGTGAGTCGGCCCTGCATATCAAGTGGCCAGAGTATTGGAGCTTCAGCATCAGTTCTTCCAGTGAATATTCAGGATTGATTCCTTTAGGATTGACTGGTTTGATCTCCTTGGGACTCTCAAGAGTCTTCTCTATTTGAAAGCATCAATTCTTCGGCACTAAGCCTTCTTTATGATCCAACTCTCACATCCATAAATGATTAATGGAAAACCCATAGCTTTGACTATATAGACCTTTGTTAGCAAAGTGATATCTCTACTTTTTAATACGCTGTCTAGGTTTGTCATAGATTTTCTTCTAAGGAGCAAGCGTCTTTTAAATTTGTGGCTGCAGTCACCGTCCACAGTGATTTTGGAGCCCAAGAAGATAAAGCCTGTCACTCTCCACTTTTTCCCCATCTATTTGCCATAAATTGATGGACCAGATGCCATGATCTGTTTTTTTGAATGTGGGATTTTAAGCCAGCTCTTTCACTCTCCTTTTTCACTTTCATTAAGAGGCTCTTTAGTTCCTCTTCACTTTCTACCATTAGGGTGTTATCATCTGCATATCTAAGGTTGCTGGTATTTCTCCTGGCAGTCTTGATTCCAGCTTGTAACTCATCCAGCCCGGCATTTCACATGATGTACTCTGTATACGAGTTAAATAAGCAGGGTGACAACATACAGCCTTGATGTACTCCTTTCCCAATTTTGAATCATGTGTTGACTATAAACCGCTTATCAAATAAATACTTTGCAAATATTTTCTCCCATTCAGTAGATTGTGTTTCATTTGTTGATGGTTTTTTTTTTGTTGTTGTTGTTGTTGTTTTGCTGTGTAGAAGCTTTAGTTTGATGTAGTCCCACATATTCATTTCTGCTGTTGTCATTGCTTGTGGTGTCAAATCCAAAAAAAAAAAATCATCACCAGAATTCACGTAAAGGAGCTTCGCTCAGTGCAAGTGTCAGTCACTTTAGTCATGTCTGATTCTTTGTGACCTCATGAATTGTAGCCTGCCAGGCTCCTCTCTCCATGGGGTTTTCCAGGCAAGAACACTGGAGTGGGTAGCATTTCCTTCTCCATGGGATCTACCCAAACCCAGAATCAAACCCAGGTCTCCTGCATTGCAGGCAGATTCTTTACCATCTGAGCCACCAGGCAAGTTCATGCAGGAGCTTACTGACTGTTCTTCTAAGAGTTTTATGGTTTCAGGTCTTTAATCCATTTTGAGTCCTCTCACCTGAAATGAATCTGTTGTAGGCAGCATACAGTGGCCCTTGTTAAATTCATTCAGCCATTCTTCTGATTGAAGAAATTAGTCCATTTACGTTTAAAGTAATTATTGATAGGTAGTACTTATTACTGTTTGATGTATTCTGGTTCTTTTGTAGACCCCTAATTCCTTTCTTTGCTTGCTTTCTTCCTTTGTGGTTTGATGACTTTCTTTTAGCAGTATGCTTAGATCCTTTCTCATTACCCTTTGTGTAACAGTGGCCACAGGACTGGAAAAGGTCAGTTTTCATTCCAATCCCAAAGAAAGGCAATGCCAAAGAATGCTCAAACTACTGCATGATTGCACTCATCTCACATGCTAATAAAGTAATTTTCAAAATTCTCCAAGCCAGACTTCAACAGTACGTGAATCATGAATTTCCTGATGTTCAAGTTGGATGTAGGAAAGGCAAAGGAACCAGAGATCAAATTGCCAACATCCATTGGCTCATCAAAAAAACAAGAGAGTTCCAGAAAAACATCTACTTCTGGTTTATTGACTATGTCAAAGCCTTTGACTGTGTGGATCACAAGAAACTGTGGAAAATTCTTCAAGAGATAGGAATACCAGACCACCTGACCTGCCTCCTGAAAATCTGTATGCAGGTGAAGAACACTGGACATGGAACAACAAACAGACTGGTTCCAAATCAGGAAAGGGGTACATCAAGGCTGTATGTTGTTACCCTACTTATTTAACTCATATGAAGAATACATCATGAGAAATGTCTGACTGGATGAAGCACAAGCTGGAATCAAGATTGCCGAGAGAAATGTCAATAATCTCAGATATGCAGATGACTCCACCCTTATGGCAGAAAGTGAAGAAGAGCTAAAGAGCCTCTTTAGTGAAAGAAGAGAGTGAAAAAGTTGGCTTAAAATTCAACATTTAAAAAACTAAGATGATGGCATCTGGTCCCATCACTTCATGGCAAATAGATGGGGAAACAATGGAAAGAGTGAGAGGCTTTATTTTTCTGGGCTCCAAAATCACTGCAGATGGTGACTGCAGCCATGAAATTAAAAGGCACTTTCTCCCTGGAAGCAAAGCGATGGCCAACCTTGACAGCATATTAAAAAGCAGAGACATTACTTTGCCAACATAGGTCTTTCTAGTTAAAGCTATGGTTTTTCCAGTCATGTATGGATGTGAGAGCTGGGCCATGAAGAAAGCTGAACACTGAAGAATTGATGCTTTTGAACTGTGGTGTTGGAGAAGACTCTTGAGAGTCCCTTGGACGGCAAGGAGATTCATCCAGTTCATGCTAAAGGAAGTCAGTCCTGAATATTCATTAGAAGGACTGATGCTGAAGCTGAAACTTTGAATACTTGGATACCTGATGCAAAGAACTGACTGATTGGAAAAGACCCTGATGCTGGGAATGATTAAAGGTGGGAAGAGAAGGGGACAACAGAGGATGAGGTGGTTGGATGGCATCACCAACTCAATGGACATGAGTTTGAGCAAGCTCCGGAAGATAGACAGGGAAGCCTGGCATACTGCGGTCCATGGGGTCACAAAGAGTCAGACACGACTGTGCCACTAAACTGAACTGAACTGACCATAGATTTTTGCTTTTCAGTTACCATGAGGCTTACATATAACAACTTAATTTGAAATATAAGTACATTGTATCATTTATTCCTCTTATATTTACTCCTAAAGTGTATGTTCCTGCCTTCAAAAATGTCATTGTTAATATATGAACAGTTGCATGAATCTATTCTGTGGTTAAGGTAGACTAGAGATAGACTGGGATATAAATTACTCTGAAGTGTGTGCTCTGAAGTAAATTGCTCTGGTGGGCCCAACACCATTGGGATTACCTGGAAAGTTGTTAGACAGGTAGAGCCTTAGCCCCCAACCCAGTCCTGCTAAATCAGAATCTGAATTATAACAAGATCTCCAGAAAATTTAACGAGCAGTACTCTTGAAAGTAGTTCTACCATGTGTGTAGTTCTATCAGAGAAACCAGTCCTTTCCTCACTTTGTATTTGTTTAACTGCTGTCCAAATCAATGAGTGCTTTAACATGAAGGACTCCCCTCTTACTCTAACTCCTGTGATTGTTTTCTGCACAGATAATTTTATAAGTAAATTATATGCTGTTCTATTGTTTGTACTGAGTTCATTGGTATGTGCTGGTACTACATAAAGTAACATCATATATATATATATTTATATTTGATTAGGTTGATTAGTACATATAATAGACATGGCTGCCATATATATATGAAGAAAGTCAAAGTCAAAGTCACTCAGTCCTGTCCAACTCTTTGTGACCCCACGGACTATACAGTTCATGGAATTCTCTGGGCCAGATTGCTGGAGTGGGTAACCTTTCCCTTCTCCTGGGGATCTTCTCAACCCGGGAATCGAACCCAGATCTCCCACATTGCACAGACATAGGTTCCATCCCTGGGTTAGAAAGATCCCCTGGAGAAGGGCATGGAAATCCACTCCAGTATTCTTGCCTGGAGAATCCCATGGACAAAGGAGCCTGGGCCACAGTCCATGAGGTCGCAAGGAGCTGGACACGACTGAAGTAATTTAGCACTCACACCTTATATAAATTTATCCTGATTTTAAAATTCTTTTATAACTGGTGGCTTAATATTACTACATTGTGTAACAGTTCTCATTGGTTTGATAAGCTACTAGGAGATAGATTATAGATAGATTATATCGCTTTATCTTTGAATAACCCTGCATGCTTTGCCCATAATAAGGCACTCAATATTTACCAAATCAAATTTTAGAATTTGATTTCTAATCACACAATGAAAGCATATTAACAAAACTATGATGATCTCAGGAAATGCACTTACATTGTTTTATGTCCTTGGAGTAACCTGATACACTGCGAATGGTTCAGCAGTGCTTGATGAACTAAAAGAGTTGCTGAAGATGTGACATCCCACATACAAGCACATGAGAAGCACAGGGTTTCTAGAAACTAGAGTATGTTTGAAACCTGCCATGACTCTGCCTCTCTTTTGTTGCATTTATGTAGGCGTATACCACCAAGCTTTAGCTTATTGCAGTCAGCCTAGGCCTTATTCTGGTGAAAGCAACAAATGCTAAATTATGATTAAGATATACTCAATTTTCATTTTTTAAATTCCAAGTCTAGTCCTCAATATAACTAAGAAAAAAATAGACACCTTGCTGTGTGTTTTATTATCTAGAGACCAAGATCATGAATATTTTTAATTCCTTGGCCCGTTAATAATCCATTAGAAAGCTGTAGACTCCAAACCCAACAAATAACAATACAATAACAATAACAAAAACAAAAAGGTATGAACATTTAATCTTCACTAAAAACATGGTCCTTAAGGATGCAATCTTTCATACGTGACCACTTTTACAAAGTTATACTTGACATGGAAGACAACTTAGAAAATTTCAAAATGCACTGCATAGATATGGAATTTTGCTTAGAAATCTGTATCATAATTAACCTGAATATGTAATTCTGCATTGATAATGGTTTAGGTAACATGCTTTTTTAAAGTGAAAATGGAAAAAAAATTATGAACTGTAGGTAGTTGTGAAATCAACTGTCTAGTCTAGATTGAAACCAATAACTATAGCTTTTAACTTACTATACCAGTTAATAAGTACCAGGGTACTTCCATAGTGTGTAAATATATGAATGCCATTGAAATACTGGGTGGCAGTTTTTGTTGTTTAATTGAGGCATAACATACATTGGATTGTAATTTTGGGAGAACGCTAGGAATTCTTTCACTGTCCTTTCTCTATGAAACTCTGACATCAGGCCACATCTGTATTCAGACATGCCTCCCTCTTTGGCATTCACTTCCCACCCCCATCAGTTATTATTATTTCTTGAATCCAAAGTCATTCTTGGTTACTTTGATAAACTAACCTATTAATTGAATTTTATGTTAACCTTCCCCCTCTCAGCATCACTGTTGTAATAAATACACACAGTGAACTATCCATTTTTTTTTTTCAGTTTTGTTAAGATCCAGGCTTAGAATCAGAGAAGAATATTGAGTTTATCTCTATCAGAGTTCAGCAGTTGTTTACTTAAGTAAGAACATGGCATAATAATTGGAATATTTCAGTGATGTGCTCAGAAACCTCTGGACTCATAAAAACGTGAGAAGTTGAATAAATAACTGCAGACGAGAGTGCCAGAGTGACTACTTTGACTTACATGTAAAATAGTACCATCAATTCAGAACCCATTGTACCTAAGAAAGGATAAAATTTTGGCTTTTGCTTGTAGGCAAAACATTGAGAACATGTCTTCACCTATTTTACTAGGAATTGGTTTATTAAGAACATTTTTCACTCTTATCACTGTGCATACTATATCTATTTTGAATGAAGCCCAAACAATTACATTTTAAAGTAAAGCTTAAAAACTTAGGATGAAAAATTTCACTGCTTAGAAATGATATGTTTTTAATCTCCAGTTAGAAGAAAAATCATTTCCTTTATAAAGGGTTAACTTTCCATTAATATAGCAATAGCCATTACTGACTTTAACTTGTATAGGTACACAAACCATTTTCTGCTCTTATATAGGGTAACAATATTGAACATGCTTTACAGTCTTTATTATACCTGGTTTAAATTTCTCTTGCTAACGTTTAAGGCCATAGAGCTCATACATATTTTAGAAAATACAAAAATAACTCTTTCCTATTGCACTGTGAAAATTAGATGGTGAATTCCTTTCCATAGCTCTTCCAGTTACATAAATTTGTGTTTTCCTTTGTTGATTTTCATTTTTGTCTGCTGTATTTTTAGGCACACTTTGAATTTTTTTTTCCTCTGAATTATTTTTAGATGAATGCTTTAGGAATTACATCCTTAACTTTTCACATAGTTCTTGGAGTTAATGTAGTATCTTTGAACATAAACATCAAAGCCATGTAACCATGTTGGTTCATTTACTCCTCCATCTTTTATGTGTTTCATATGTATTACATTTATATGTGTTATAAAACCCACACTTCATTGCTATAATTTCTTTTAATCAACTATGTATATTTTAAATAAATTAGGAAGGGAAGGACTAGCTTCTTGTATTTACAGCATATTTACCATTTCTGATATGCCTTATTCCTTCCTAGAGGTTAAAGGTATCATTAAGACTTACCTGGTGGCTCAGGAGGTGAAGCATCTGCCTACAGTGCGGGAGACCCGAATTCAGTCCCTGGGTGGGGAAGATCCTCTGGAGAAGGAAATGGCAACCCACTCCAGTATTCTTGTCTGGAAAATCCCATGGATGGAGGAGCCTGGTAGACTACAGTCCATGGGGTCAACAAAGAGTCAGACACAACTGAGCGACTTCACTTTACCATTTGCCAGAAGAATGTCCTATAGCATTTTTCTGTAGTATATGTTTACTTACAATGAATTTTATTGGTTTTCTTTTATCTGAAAATGTCTTTAACTTGACTTTGTTCTTTAAGAATATTTTCAATGGATAAAACATTCTTGGTCTTCACACCACCAGTCACAAGCAATTTGGAAATCCAAACAAGCAAGCTCCATTTGTTTTCAATGCTGGGGGATGGTCCTTTGTGATACAGAGCAGCACCCTTTGGAATCAATGTGCCATCCTCTGAGTAATCCTTCCTTTCGTGAAGGTATGTATTTGCAGCTGAGAGACATTACTTTGCCGACTAAGGTCCATCTAGTCAAGGCTATGGTTTTTCCTGTGGTCATGTATGGATGTGAGAGTTGGACTGTGAAGAAGGCTGAGCACCGAAGAATTGATGCTTTTGAGCTGTGGTGTTGGAGAAAACTCTTGAAAGTCCCTTGGACTGCAAGGAGATCCAACCAGTCCATTCTGAAGGAGATCAACCCTGGGATTTCTTTGGAAGGAATGATGCTAAAGCTGAAACTCCAGTACTTTGGCCATCTCATGTGAAGAGTTGAGTCATTGGAAAAGACTCTGATGCTGGGAGGGATTGGGGGCAGGAGGAGAAGGGGACGACAGAGGATGAGATGGCTGGATGGCATCACTGACTCGATGGACGTGAGTCTGAGTGAACTCTGGGAGTTGGTGATGGACAGGGAGTCCTGGCATGCTGCGATTTATGGGGTAGCAAAGAGTCAGACACGACTGAGCGACTGAAATGAACTGAACTGAACTGAGTGTTACCATCCTATATCTTGCCTATAGAGTTTTGGAAGTCCGATAGCCTTCCTTTATTTTTTACATTTTGTATTCTCTCTGTCGTTTTAAAATTCAGGGAACGCATGTACACCCGTGGTGGATTCATGTCAATGTATGGCAAAACCAATACAATATTGTAAAGTAAAATAAAGTAAAAATAAAAATTAAAAAAAAATAAAATAAAATTCAAACTGATAGTGTTTCTGCTGGTATAAAATTTTCAAGGATGTTATGGTTGGTGCTAGTGGAGAAAGCAATGGCAACCCACTCCAGTACTCTTGCCTGGAAAATCCCATGGATGGAGGAACCTGGGTGGCTGCAGTCCAAGGGGTCTCACGGAGTCAGACATGACTGAAGTGACTTAGCAGCAGTGGTAAAGAACCCTCCTTCAGGAGACTTAAGAGACTTAAGAGACACAGATTGGATCCCTGGGTCTAGAAGATCCCCTGGAGGAGGGCATGGCAACCCACTCCAATATTCTTGTCTGGAGAATCCCATGGACAAAGGAACCTGGTGGGCTAGATTCCATAGGGTCACTAAAGAGTAGGACATGACTGAAGCAACTTAGCATGCCTATGGATCTCCTATGTGTCACACAAATTCACTGCATAAGACAAGAGGCTCCTCCGCATATCTGACCTAGAAACCATCACTGCAAAGGTGATCTGCTCTCTTCTTGCTTTCATTATCTGTGATGTAAACTGAATCATTGAAACTGTTACTCTTTCATACATAATATGTCAGTTTTTTCTGGCTTCTCTACATGTCATCTTCCTCTAACTTTATCTTCTGCTGAGATAGCTAAAGGGATTCCCAAGTGGCTCAGTGGTAGAGAATCTGCTTGCCAGTGCAGGAGACAAGGCACATGGGTTCAATCCCTGGGTCAGGAAGATCCCCAGGAGGAGAAAGTGGCAACCCACTCCAGTATTCTTACTGAAAAAAATCCGATGGACAGAGAAGCCTGACGGGCTACAGTTGGTGGAATTGCAAAGAGTTGGACATGATTAAGCATGCACACGTACATGAGGGCTGAAAGTATCTGAATCATACACAGTCTTTTTAAAGAACCTTTTACGTGAATGAATTACATGCCCTTTAAATCTTTTTGGAAGCATTAGCAAAAGATTGTCTAGCTGTACCCCCATTTGTTTTCTTTTTACTAGAACACATTTTCCTGACAGTGAATGTCTTAATTTTAGTGTCTGTTGCAATCTGGATGGATGGAGAATGTCCCAAGTAATCAAATCCTGATCCTTTTTGTATAATAGTTTGTCATTGTTGTGTCTCTGTTCTCTCACATTTTACTCTAAGAAGCAAAAAGAAATCAGGCCACAGCTTCAGTCATTTGATTGGAAATCTTCTCAACTAAATATTTGAGTTCATTACTTACAAGTTCTATTCTCTATATAACTGCAGAACACAATTCTACTTTTCTGCCACTGTAATCCGCTTTTTGTCCAGTTTCCAATAACATGTTGCTTATTTCCTTCTGAGTCTTCTTAGCAAGGTGATTAACATCCATATTTTTATTAATCAGCTGTCAAGGTAATCTAGACATTTCCTGAAAAATTTACTAGGCTTAATCCATTGCCCAAATCCAAGGTCACTTCTATATTTTAAGGATTTATTACAGCACCGCTGCACTTCCAGTACCAAAATCTGTATGAGATTTCTATGGCTTGTGTAAAAAATGACTACAAGCCTAGTGAGTTAAACAGTGCAAATTTGTCTTACAGTTCTGGACATTAGAAGTCCGCAATGGTTCTCAGTGACATAAAACAGAGGTGTTGGCAAAACTGCATTTCTTTCTGGAGCCCCCTCCCCTCTTTTTATTTATTTATTTTATTTATTTATTTATTATTTTTTTAATTTTTATTTTTTTTATTTTTAATTTTAATTTTAATGTTAATTTTTTTAAATTTTAAAATCTTTAATTCTTACATGCATTCCCAAACATGAACCCCCCTCCCACCTCCCTCCCCATAACATCTCTCTGGGTCGTCCCCATGCACCAGCTCCAAGCATGCTGTATCCTGCATCAGACATAGACTGGCGATTCAATTCTTACATGATAGTATACATGTTAGAATGTCATTCTCCCAAATCATCCCACCCTCTCCCTCTCCCTCTGAGTCCAAAAGTCCATTATGCACATCTGTGTCTCTTTCCCTGTCTTGCATACAGGGTCGTCATTGCCATCTTCCTAAATTCCATATATATGTGTTAGTATACTGTATTGGTGTTTTTCTTTCTGGCTTACTTCACTCTGTATAATTGGCTCCAGTTTCATCCATCTCATCAGAACTGATTCAAATGAATTCTTTTTAATGGCTGAGTAATACTCCATTGTGTATATGTACCACAGCTTTCTTATCCATTCATCTGCTGATGGACATCTAGGTTGTTTCCATGTCCTAGCTATTATAAACAGTGCTGCGATGAACATTGGGGTACATGTGTCTCTTTCAATTCTGGTTTCCTCGGTGTGTATGCCCAGCAGTGGGATTGCTGGGTCATAAGGTAGTTCTATTTGCAATTTTTTAAGGAATCTCCACACTGTTCTCCATAGTGGCTGTACTAGTTTGCATTCCCACCAACAGTGTAGGAGGGTTCCCTTTTCTCCACACCCTCTCCAGCATTTATTGCTTGCAGATTTTTGGATCGCAGCCATTCTGACTGGTGTGAAGTGGTACCTCATTGTGGTTTTGATTTGCATTTCTCTAATAATGAGTGATGTTGAGCATCTTTTCATGTGATTGTTAGCCATCCGTATGTCTTCTTTGGAGAAATGTCTATTTAGTTCTTTGGCCCATTTTTTGATTGGATGCTAATTACTTTACAATGTTGTGGTGATTTTTGCCATACATTCACATGAGTCAGCCATGGGTGTACATGTGTTCCCCATCCTGAACTTCCCTCCCACTTCCCTCCCCATCCCATCCCTCAGGTTCATCCCAGTGCCTGACAAAGAATTAATCTCAAAATATACATGCAGCCCCATCTTTTTTTCCCCTTTTTCTTCATGTCTTAAACCATCTGATTTTCTTTGGCTCATGGCCCTTTTCTGTTTTCAAAGCCAGCCATGGATGGTCTAGTCTTTCTCATATTGCATCATCTGAAACTGACTCTGCTGGTTCCTTCTTCCACATTTTAGAGCCCTGTGACTACATTGGGCCCATTCATATAATCCAGAAAAGTTTTCCTTTTTTAAGGTCAGACGACTAGCAACTTTACTTCTGTATGGTACCTTAATTCGCTTTTATCATGTAGCTTAAACATATTCACAGTTTCCAAAGATTGGGGCATGGACATCCTTGGGAGGCCTTTATCCAGCTATGAGCATAGTCTCTGCAGTCTGTTCCTCGATGGTTTCTTAAATTCCTTAAAACTCAGTGTCTTCATACATAAAATGGGAGAATAAAAGTAGTTTCTTCAAGGATGTTTGAAAGATTAAATGAGATAATGAGCTTAAAGTGTTTAACACAGTACCTAGTACAAAACAAGAACTCAGGAAATATTAGCATCTACAGTTACTATTATTTTAGAAGGAACTAAAGGAGATAGAATGACTACATTTACAGTATAAAATGATTCATATATTTCATCCTAAAATATGTCATTCCCCAATTGTAATGGAAGACTACTTCATTTTTAGGTTTTAGGTTGTTCCAAAAAGACTTTGGCATTTCTAAAACATAAAACATATAATGTCATCATTTTAAGTAGAGAAAATTCTCTTTTCCTCCAAAGTAGTTCAAGCTTTTTATTGATTATAAGGTGAAAAAAGTCACATATATCTGGGTTTGAGATGCTACAAGGAAAATGTTAGTTTGAAAGTTCTTCAAAAATGAGGCTGTCCTGTTTAATAATCCATACTACAGCAAATTGGTTGTTTTCTTATTTCCTTTAAATGAACCCATGTTTAATGTTTGACAATTACCATTTCATTATTTAATAAATGGAAACCTATTGTGCTGAGTAATTGCCAGCCTGCTGAGTCTGATAAGTGAATTTCTGATATGAAAATGAGATTAATAATTTAACTGTGATTTAGAAATTATGAGCTTTGGATTTAGATCACATGGCTTATACCAGTTCAGTTCAGTTCGGTCACTCAGTCTTGTCCGACTCTTTGCGACCCCATGAATTGCAGCACGCCAGGACTCCCTGTCCATCACCAACTCCCGGAGTTCACTCAGACTCACATCCATCGAGTCAGTGATGCCATCTAGCCATCTCATCTTCTGTCATCCCCTTCTCCTCCTGCCCCCAATCCCTCCCAGCATCAGAGTCTTTTCCAATGACTCAACTCTTCGCATGAGGTGGCCAAAGTACTGGAGTTTCAGCTTTAGCATCATTCCCTCCAAAGAAATCCCAGGGTTGATCTCCTTCAGAATGGACTGGTTGGATCTCCTTGCAGTCCAAGGGACTCTCAAGAGTCTTATCCAACACCACAATTCAAAAGCATCAATTCTTCGGCACTCAGCCTTCTTCACAGTCCAACTCTCACATCCATACATGACCACAGGAAAAACCATAGCCTTAACTAGACGGACCTTAGTTGGCAAAGTAATGTCTCTGCTTTTGAATATACTATCTAGATTGGTCATAACTTTCCTACCAAGGAGTAAGCGTCTTTTAATTTCATGGCTGCAGTCACCATCTACAATGATTTTGGAGCCCAGAAAAATAAAGTCTGACACTGTTTTCACTGTTTCCCCATCTATTTCCTATGAGGTGATGGGACCTGATGCCATGATCTTCTTTTTCTGAATGTTGAGCTTTAAGCCAACTTTCTCACTCTCCTCTTTCACTTTCATCAAGAGGCTTTTTAGTTCCTCTTCACTTTCTGCCATAAGGGTGGTGTTATCTGCATATCTGAGGTTATTGATATTTCTCCTGGCAATCTTGATTCCAGCTTGTACTTCTTCCAGTCCAGTGTTTCTCTTGATGTACTCTGCATATAAGTTAAATAAGCAGGGTGACAATATACAGCCTTGACATACTCCTTTCCCTATTTGGAACCAGTCCATTGTTCCATGTCCAGTTCTAACTGTTGCTTCCTGACCTGCATATAGGTTTCTCAAGAGGCAGGTCAAGTGGTCTGGTATTCCCAACTCTTTCAGAATTTTCCACAGTTTATTGTCATCCACACAGTCAAAGCCTTTGGCATAGTCAATAAAGCAGAAATAGATGTTTTTCTGGAACTGTCTTGCTTTTTTGATGATCCAGCAGATGTTGGCAATTTGATCTCTGGTTCCTCTGCCTTTTCTAAAACCAGCTTGAACATCAGGAAGTTCACGGTTCACATATTGCTGAAGCGTTGCTTGGAGAATTTTGAGCATTACTTTACTAGCATGTGAGATGAGTGCAATTGTGTGGTAGTTTGAGCATTCTTTGGCATTGCCTTTCTTTGGAATTGGAATGAAAACTGACCTTTTCCAGTCCTGTGGCCCCAGCTGAGTTTTCCAAATTTGCTGGCATATTGAGTGCAGCACTTTCACAGCATCATCTTTCAGGATTTGAAACAGCTCAACTGGAATTCCATTACCTGAACTAGCTTTGTTCATAGTAATGCTTTCTAAGGCCCAGTTGACTTCACATTCTAAAATGTCTGGCTCTAGATTAGTGGTCACACCATCGTGATTATCTTGGTCGTGAAGCTCTTTTTTGTACAGTTCTTCTATGTATTCTTGCCACCTCTTCCTAATATCTTCTGCTTCTGTGAGGTCCAGACCATTTCTGTCCTTTATCGAGCCCATCTTTGCATGAAATGTTCCCTTGGTATCTCTAATTTTCTTGAAGAGATCTCTAGTCTTTCCCATTCTGTTCTTTTCCTCTATTTCTTTGCATTGATCACTGAAGAAGGCTTTCTTATCTCTTCTTGCTATTCTCTGGAACTCTGCATTCAGATGCTTATATCTTTCCTTTTCTCCTTTGCATTTCACTTCTCTTCTTTTCTCAGGTATTTGTAAGGTCTCCTCAGTCAGCCATTTTCCTTTTTTCATTTCTTTTTCTTGGGGATGGTCTTGATCACTGTTTCCTCTACAATGTCATGAACCTGTCTCCATAGTTCATCAGGCACTCTATCTATCAGATCTAGTCCCTTAAATCTATTTCTCACTTCCACTGTATAATCATAAGGGATTTGATGTAGGTCATACCTAAATGGTCTAATGGTTTTTCCTACTTTCTTCAATTTAAATCTGAATTTGGCAATAAGGAGTTCATGGTCTGAGCCACAGTCAGCTCCCAATCTTGTTTTTGCTGACTGTATAGAGCTTCTCCATCTTTGGCTGCAAAGAATATAATCCATCTGATATTGGTGTTGGCCACTTGGTGATGTCCATGTGTAGAGTCTTCTCTTATGTTTTTGGAAGCTGGTGTTTGCTCTGACCAGTGCGTTCTCTTGGCAAAACTCTATTAGCCTTTGCCATGCTTCATTCCGTATTCCAAGGCCAAATTTGCCTGTTACTCCACGTGTTTCTTGACTTCCTACTTTTGCATTCCAGTCTCCTATAATGAAAAGGAGATCTTTTGGGGGTGTTAGTTCTAAAAGGTCTTATAGGTCTTCTTAGCAATCCTTTAAAGAAACAAGTATAGATAATTTTAGAGGTTCCAGTTTTCCAGAAGTTAATAAGTAACTGGAAGAGAAGAGACAAATCTTAATAGGATTCCAAATTGTATATGTAGATAACTACCCCATCCAGGAGGTGAAGCTTAGTCTCCAACCCCTTCTGTTGAGTGGGGGCTGGATTTAGAATACAATATCAAAAGGGAAAAATAGTAACTTCACAGTGGACACACTTGGAAAGACTATTTTAACTAAGTGGTTAAAATTAATATTACCAGAAATATTATTTGATGTTGTTGTTTAGTCGCTCAGTTGTGTCCTACTCTTTGTGACCCCATGGACCACAGCATGCCAGGTCTCCTTGTCCCTCACTATCTCCTGGAGACTGCCCAAACTCATGTTCATTGAATTGGTGATGCCACCCAGCCATCTTGTCCTTTGTCATCACCTTCTCTTCCTGCCTTCAATCTTTCCCAGCATCAGGGTATTTTCTAATGAGTCTGCTCTTGGTATCAGGTGGCCAAAGTACTGAAGCTTCAGCTTCAGCATCAGTCCTTCCAATGAGTATCCAGGATTGATTTCCTTTAGGATTGGCTGGTTTGATCATCTTGCTGTCCAAGGGACTCTCAAGAGTCTTCTCCAACCCAACAGTTCAAAAGCCTGAATTCTCTGATGCTCAGCCTTGTTTATGGTCAACTCTCACATCCATACATTACTAGTAGAAAAACCATAATAGATATAATATACCCTTTGAAAAGATGAATACATGATATGAGATGAGAAGAGCACTTCTCACTATTCTTAATTACTCCAAAATGAACTTTTTTTTTTTTAAGTTCTCATGTACTAGTGCCAGTGTTAGGACTAAGCTGAGTTCCTACTGAACGTATTCCCCCCATTATACCTCAACACAATTATTTCTTTATGCCCAGGAAAAAAAAATTTTGTGCACACATACACTGGGGCTTCCCTGGTAGTTCAGAGGGGTAATGAGTCTGCCTCCAAAGTGGGAGACCCAGGTTTGATCCCTCAGTTGGGAAGATCCCTTGGAGAAGGAAGTAACAACTCGCTCCAGTATTCTTGTCTGGAGAATCCCCATGGGCAGAGAAGCCTGGCGGGCTACAGTCCATAGCATCGCAACAAGTCAAACATGACTGAGTGACTTCACTCATAGAAAAAATGGTTGTAGTTCTTCATATTTTAATTTGCATTCAACTTATTAAAATTACAATTTGAATCAACTCTTAAATCTGCAAAGGGAAATTCTGATAAATGGACTTATAATTCTAATATTTTTGTTAAAATGAAAAACATGCAATTTTTCCTTATTTTTTAATCAATGTTCAATTGGCTTGTAAGTTTGACAGATTAATTTCCCCTAAATATTTGGCATCACTTATAAATCTGATTAATTCAGTTTCCTTAGACATTTTAAATTGTGATTACAAATTTTAACACATCCAAATCCCTCCATCATTTCAAACACCTAACAAGAAAGGTTTATGAATCTAATAAATAACAACCTCTTAAACATTTAACCACTGTCTATAAACATGAGGGCTTCCCAGGTGGCACTAGTGGTGAAGAACCTGCCTGCCATTGCAGGAGACAGAAGAGTTGTGTGTTCGATTCCTGGGTTGGGAAGATCCCCTGGAGAAGGAAATGGCGACTCACTCAAGTATTCTTGCCTGAAAAATCCCATGGATAGAGGAGCTTACTGGGCTACAATTCATCGGGTCGTAAGAGTTAAACATGTCTAAGCAACTAACACTTCTATAAATGTAAGAAGTCTAAATTTCTAGAGTATTAAACTATCAAATAGTTAAACAAATATTGTATACAAACAACTTATCATACAGTTATCAATTTAAAATAAGAACAAAATGTGTACCTTTAATTATTTCATCTTAAAATCAAAATTCTAACACCAAACAAATAATCCTGAAAATCCCAAATTAAAACCCATAAGTTTAATATCAATCACATTTAAATTAAGATGACAAATTCAACATGATGGATTCTCTAATGTTAAATTATCTTCAAAATCTACACAGTTAATGAACAAAACACACACAAGTTACCATTCAGGTTATAAAACCTATTCCTAAATTTAACATAAATACATGTCTTACTTCCTTATTTTCTTAATAATATGTAACATTTCTACTGCTATGAATGACATAGAGAGTCATTTGCTGACTATGTGGAAGAATGCAAAACAGGCTGGATTTATGTTAGTAAGCAAAGATACCAGCATATGGGAATTTGGGTTCATCTTTCAGGATGATTTAGTCAGCATATTTTTAATAAGGGTCCTTTCTTATAAAAACGTAGCATTTCATTGTCTAAAAAGATTGAGATTTGGTATCCTTATGCAAACTGAAAATAATCTGCTTGTTACCTGGTTGATTTCTGAACCCTCTCTATGTTTTACTTGCTTACCAGTCAGACTCATCATCACTTAAGGTCATTTTTACTAACCCATTGCTGCTTCTCAATATATGTCACCCATTTAGCTCTTTATTTCATGGAGGAATGCCCATAAAATTACCTGTTCCAAACTCCAATTAATCATTATGCCATGTCTCTCAAGTTCTTTGTTCTGTTCATCGGACGTAATTATTTCAGGGAATTTTTAAACTCATTTATCAACACTGCAATTAGCATTGTTTGTTATTCATCTTTTTTGGCTACTCTAGAATGCCAAGAGGTGGGGAAAACAGACATTTTAAATCAACATCATCTTCCTGTTGAGCTACTGACTCAACACATACTCAAATGTAACATTTTAAAAATAAAGCAAAATTGTATTATTGTGCACATTTTGGGGACTTTATTTCATTTTCATTTGTCCTACAATGAAGAGCAGTTAGTTCTCATCTGGACCTCTTGAGAGTCCCTTGGACTGCAAGGAGATCTGACCAGTCCATTCTAAAGGAGATCAGTCCTGGGTGTTCTATGGAAGGAACGATGCTAAAGCTGAAACTCCAGTACTTTGGCCACCTCATGCAAAGAGTTGACTCATTGGAAAAGACTCTGATGCTGGGAGAGATTGGGGGCAGGAGGAAAAGGGGTGACAGCGGATGAGACGGCTGAATGGCATCACCAACTTGATGGACATGAGTTTGAGTGAACTCTGGGAGTTGGTGATGGACAGGGAGTCCTGGCGTGCTGCAATTCATGGGGTCGCAAAGAGTTGGACATGACTGAGTGACTGAAATGAACTGAACTGAACTGAAGCATAAAGAATTCTGATAAGAGTTGTAAAACTTTTTAAAATAGTTTACTCTTTTCACTTGAATGTAGAGGTACATAGTTTTATTGACATCTTGCTTATATAAACTTGTGACTAACATATTGTCTAAACAGTAATCTAACCTTTAGTTGATCAGTGTCAGTGATATAAAAGTTTTATGGCATAGGACTAAATATTAAAAACATTTTCAGTCCTGGCATTGTATATTTGAATGTGTGTGTGTGTGCTGTGGGCTCAGTCATATCTGATGCTGTAGCCCCATGGACTATATAGTCTACCAGGCTCCTCTATCCATGGAATTTTCCAGATGAGAATACTGAAGTCAGTTGCCATTTCTTACTCCAAGGGATCTTCCCAACCCAGGGATTGAACCCACATCTACTTGCATCCCTGCATTGGCAGGTGGATTCTTTATTACGCCACCTAGGAAGAGTCCATATATTTGAATGGATTATTATCTAAATCTCTTTTATATAACATTCTAGTAAGTCATTAAAATGTATAAAAATAAATTGAGCAGGTTGACTAAGATTATTTATAAAACATATTTAGGCAATGCCAGACATCAGGAGCACTGATGAACTTAGAAATTCATGACCATATTAAGTATGATTGATTATAAATATAGAAGCATATTTATGGTATGAATTTAAAACATCTGTAGAAACAGCTGATAAATTGTCTTAATTGGTAAAAGACAGTGCCAAAAATATAAAAGGATTTGGTTCAGATGCTCTTTTATTTCTAGTCCAGTAACAATGTACCTAGGGAGTCCATGGTGTATTTATCAGTATAACATTAATAGTGTTTTTGCCTGGAATTCACTTATTTGGAACCCAAAACCTATCAAGCATAATTGAAAGATAAAAAGACTTCTACACAATCAAAATTGTTGGTACCAAGGAAGCACAAGCATTAACCCTAGTATATGCATGTATCTGTTCACAGTCAAAAAAAGATTTCATGTATAATAATACCCATAAATCACAGTGCATAAGTTTGAGCAATTCATTTTGTTGTTGTTTTTCAGTTGCTTAGTTCAGTTCAGTCAGTTCAGTTGCTCGGTCGTGTCTGATTCTTTGTGATCCCATCTAATGCAGCACTCCAGGCTTCCCCGTCCATTACCAACTCCCAGAACTTGCTCAAACTCATGTCCATTGAGTAGGTGATACAATCCAACCATCTTGTCCTCTGTCGTCCTCTTCTCTTCCTGCCTTCAATCTTTCCCAGCATCAGGCCTTTTCCAAACATAGGTCTTTCCATCAGGCAACCAAATGTTGGAGCTTCAGCTTTAGCATCAGTCCTTCTAATGAATATTCAGAGTTGATTTTCTTTACAATTGACTAATTTGATCTCCTTGCTGTCCAAGGGACTCTCAGAAGTCTTCTCCAACACCACAGTTCAAAAGCATCAATTCTTTGGTGCTCAGCTTTCTTTATAGTCCAGCTCTCACATCCATACATGACTACTGAAAAAACTATAGCTTTGACTAGATGGACCTTTGTTGGCAAAGTAATGTCTCTGCTTTTTAATCCACTGTCTAGGTTGCTCATAGCTTTTCTTCCAAGGAGCAAGCATCTTTTAATTTCATGGCTGCAGTCACCATCTGCAGAGATTTTGGAGCCCCCAAAATAAAGTCTGTCACTGTTTTCATTGTTTCAGCATATGTTTGTCATGAAGTGATGGAACTGGATGGCATGATCTTAGTTTTATGAATGTTGAGTTTTAAGCCAGCTTTTTCACTCTCCTATTTCATCCTCATCAAGAGGCTCTTTGATTCCTCTTTGCTTTTTGCTATATGGGTGGTGTCATCTGCATATCTGAGGTTGTTGATATTTCTCCCGGCAATCTTGATTCCAGCTTGTGCTTCATCCAGCCCAGCATTTCACATGATGTACTCTGCATATAAGTTAAATAAACAGGGTGACAATATACAGCCTTGACGTACTCCTTTCCCAATTTGAAACCAGTCCATTGTTCCATGGGCTGGCATTGGTTCAAGAACTGTTGGTTCTTGACCTGCATACAGATTTCTCAGAGACAGGTAACATGGTTTGGTATTCCCATCTCTTGAAGAATTTTCCACAGTTTGCTGTGATCCACACAAAGGCTTTAACATAGTAAATGAGGCAGAAATAGATGTTTTTCTGCAATTCTCTTGATTTTTCTATAATCCAGTGGTTATTGGCAATTGATTTCTGATTCCTCTGCCTTGTCTAAATCCAGCTTTAGCATCTGGAAGTTCTCAGTTCACATACTGTTGAAGCATATCTTTAAGGATTTTGAGCATTACTTTGGTAGCATGTGAAATGAGTGTAATTGTGCACTAGTTTGAACGTTCTTTGGCATTGCCTTTCTTGGGACTGGAGTGGAAACTTACCTTTTCCAGTCCTGTGGTCACTGCTGAGTTTTCCAAATTTGCTGACATATGGAGTGCAGCACTTATACGGCATCATCTTTTAGGATTTGAAATAGCTCAACTCGAATTCCATTACCTCCAGTGGCTTTGTTGATGATTCCTAAGGCCCACTTGACTTCACATCAGGATGTCTGGCTCTCAGTGATTGATCACACCATCAGATCTCCTTTAAAAAAAATCCTCAAAGAATCCTAATACATCCTTAGACTCTAGAGTTTTGTAGCTTTGAGAAATACCAACCAATTGTCTATTTTTTGACACTTCACTCCAGCATACCAAATTAGAAGACTGCTAGATTTAAGTACAGTGTCAAGATCTCCTGGAGAAGGGAATGGCTATCCTCTTCCATATTCTTATGTGGAGAATTACATGGATAGAGAAGCCTGGCAGGCTACAGTCCTTGGGATTCAAAGAGTCGGACACAACTGTGCGACTAAGCACAGCACAGCACAACACACAGAGGCTCATAAAATGCTTGACACCAGGAAGAAGTTTTCAAGTACAGTGACCTGGAACCGTTTAGCCTATTAACATAAATTGTATGTTAGTACAAAAACTGACACTTGCAATGACCCTTTAGGATCAGTGCTTTACAGTACATGACAGTAACCAGTACACTTTCAAGAGACTCATTCTGAGTCATTTCAGGACATTATTTAGAGAACATTATGCTCTGCATTGTTTATCTAACAAGACAAAGATTATATTTGTTCTAAATGATTACAAGTTGTGTCATTAATTTCATTATGAAGTTGGATAAACAAAGGTTTGTCAAGTTCCTTGAAATCATAGTCTCATATATACATTATTTTACAGGCCTTCCTTGACCACTTACCCCTGAATAATCTTCTTCTGGTTACTTAAATTTTCTGAGTTGTTTGCTCATCCTCAAAATAAGAAAATAAAGAGCAAAGACTTTGAAATCAGACTCTCTGGATTGTGATTGTCTTCTCTGCATTTGCTAGCTGGGTTACGTTTACCAAGAAATTTAATCTCAGAGGGGATTACTCAGTTATTACTGAGTAATTATAAGATTGCTCAGTTATATTACTGAGTTATTACCTCAGTTTACTCAACCCTAAAATGAGGATAAGTAATCACTGCCACCTGGGATTGAGTGAATATGTGTGAAGTGCTGAGAATAGTCATGAACACATTAGAAGGGCTACGCAAGTGTTCATGGTTGGTGTAGAGAGTTGGACATGACTTGGCACCTGAACAGCAACAACTGTGAATTTTTGAGAGGATAGAATAGAATAGTGTGAATAGCACCTATTAGCATGTTGCCTTGTTCATGGCTCATAATTAAGGATCAATTAATATAACTAATATGTTATTCACTACTGTAGGTTTAAAATGATGAATTAGGTATTTAGTCTAAGGGATTAAAGGGAGTTAAATAGTTTTCAGAATTCAAAAGTTGTTTCAAAGTGTGTCTGCTCGGATGCAGCAGTGCTGAAAAGGGACAGACTCAATATTAAATAGATATGGGGTTTGGCTATACTAGCAATGATTTCTTTATAGGTAACCAGAAGTTAAAAATATCCCAACTATCTCTCTTTTTACCCTCTCCCACCCCCATTATCCCCTCTGGTAACCATAAGTTTGTTTCCTCTGACTGTGAGTCTGTTTTCATTTTGTAAATAAGTTTATTTGTATTTCTTAGATTTCATATAAATGTGATATCATATAATATTTGTCTTTCTATGTTTTACTTACTTCACTTAGTATGATAATGTTTAGGTCCATCCATGTTTATACAGATGCCATGTTTTCTTTTTTTATAGTTGAGTAAAAGGAGATTGGAAATAATATATACACACTACTATATATAAGACAGAAACAAGGTTTGTTTCTCTAGCAGAGGGTAGGTACTTCAACAATGTTATTTCCTACCCTTTCCTGTTAAAAATTTTTTTGACTGTTGGCACTGATTTCCCTACCATACAAATACATCTTTGAATTTTATCAACTTAATAACAAGTTCAGCTTATAGGAGAAATGGAATTAAATTCCAGTGTGTGCTTTCAGCTTTTTGTAGTTTTCAACTATCATCTTCAAATTGCCTGTTATTTTCCAGACTAGGTGAGTGAATATATCATATTGTGCTTATAGATAAAAAGGCTTTTATTTCATGAACATTCATCATTTTAAGGGCTTCCCTTGTGGCTCAGCTGGTAAAGAATCTCCCTGCAATGTGGGAGACCTGGGTTTGATCCCCCGGAGAGGGGAAAGGCTGCCCATTCCAGTATTCTGGCCTGGAAAATTTCATGGACTGTATAGTCCATGGAGTCACAAAGAGTTGGACACGACTGGGTGACTTTCAGTCACTCACTCATCATTTTAAAGAATTTCTTCGAATGATTTTGAGACTGATAATTTTTAAATTTTTCTAACAGTTCATAAAAAGTGGTACAGATAAGATGTGGGTTAATAGCACACTGACACCAGAAAAGAGAGGTGGGGGGAGAGAAACACTGTCAGGTGGTGTGATGAGTGAGTGATTTATAGTCGTGATGAATTGAATCTCTTCCAGAAGATGTATATACTAGAAGAGTGGTTTAAATGTCACCTGTCTTGCTAAATAATAAATACTTAAGAAATTAAAATGGGAAAGAAACACTGTTGTAAATCTTTAGTTTTCTCTACTTTGGGACATTGCTAGGGAACACCAGATGGCCTCTCGGTCTCTGAATGCTGCTTTCTGCCAGTGCTGCTCAACTAGGACCTGTCTTTACCCGCCAGTGTATTTCACCCCAGAGCCGTTAACTATAATACCTGTGCTATAGCAGCAGCCTGGATATCCTTGTGAAGGATGGGAAGGGAACTGGAACCTAATCAGGCTTCAGGGAAGGGGATCACCAGGCATCTACCGTTCTGTCTGGTTGCCTTTTATGTGCCAGGCACAGTGCTAGACATCACTATGTTAAATTACCCAAGATAGGCCATTCTTTGTATTTTTATTCAGTCATTAGCTGAAAGAAGACTAAATGATTTAAATTTAAAACTGCATCTACCTAACTTCGATTTTAAGACTCTGTACATGACATTAAAAATATTTTGGGCATAAAAATTATAATTTTAAAATTTGATCTGTTCTCCAGTCTGTTACACATTTATTTCAGAAATGGTGTAAAAACAGTGTCTTCATCTGAAAGGAATCTTAACAGTAGTTTTGATTGATCCATGAAATTAATGAGTTTTATTTAAATTAGTTTGTCTGCACTGGTTCATATTACTGGTGAATGTTTACTACCATTTTAATTAAGCAAAGGATTTATTTTGTCTTTAGATTTCTGAGTTCTTATTTCTATAGCAAATAATATTGAATGCTTGCTAAGGTGAATTTTAATTAAAACTTTAAGTTCATCATAGCTCAGCTATAAGAGGAGACCTTGTATTTGCAGTGCTGCTGAAATTGATGAAGGCTACATTTTTTCATCCAATAAAGAAAATTTAAATTCTCTTAAAGTTAATTAAGCTGAAGTTTCAACTTTTAAAAATTTAATATTTTATTAAGTTTTATGTCATTAATATTTTTTTCAAACTTTTCCTCAAATTGAAAATAATTTTACTTTTTCTGATTAAATAAATCAATGTGCTATTATTGACATAAAATTATGAATACTGTTGTTGTTGTTTAGGCACTAAGTTGTGTCCAACTGTTTGCAACCATGTGGACTATAGCCCACCAGGCTCCTCTGTCTATAGGATTTCCCAGGCAAGAATATTGGAGTGGGTTGCCATTTCCTTCTCCACAGGATCTTCTTGACCCAGGAATCAAACTCACGTCTGCTGCATTGGCAGATGGATTATTTACCACTGGGCCATCAAGGAAGCCCTGGGATGTATAAATAAGAATACAAAAGTCCTCTATAATCCACCTCCAGACAAATAACCATTGTTAATCAGTCTTACTGGCTTTGTGTTTAGGTGATTTATTTTTACTAGTTAAGTCCCTTCATTTAGTATGTGAACTATTTGGGGATTTTTAAATAATTCTTCCATTTTAAATAACTTTTTCAATTAAGAGATCGCATCATTTTAAAAACTTTTTCAATTAAGAGATCACATATCTGTTCAATTGTCAGATAGAAGCATTGATTCAGTTTTGTTTGAAACTAAAAACTGAAAACAATTTTAAATTTCTTAGTGGATATAGTGACCCCATGAAAATATTAGTCTTTTTGAGCTCATTCACTCTTACCAGCCCTATGAAGATACCTTGACTCAGTAGTACTTAATATGGCCTATAGAACCTCTTATGATCTGATGGTGCCCAATTTTTCCAGCCTCAATTCCTGTCACCTCCTGTTTCTTGCCCCTACCCCCAGCACCTCACCACCAAATACATACTTATAGCCTCTTACAGAAGCAAGTTTGCTTTATGCAGTCTTCATATTCTTTTAAACTCCTACACATCTCATTTCTTCTCTCCTAATCTATCTTCCCACACCACCCCAAAACTCTTATTAGTACCTCTTCCTGGAAATTTTTGCTGTCTATTCCAAATCAACTTTCTGATGCATATACTTTTTTGCAACCTGTTTATTATACTTATCTGGTATGTTACAATTGGATTAAATGTCTGTCCCCGTCAACATTGTAAGCCCTGCACAGACTAAGTGCTCTGTGATTAGCTGATGAATGAATGGATGGATAGATCAGTGTATGATGATGAGTGATAGAATAGATGGATGAAAAAAGTTGATGAATATAGACTGGATGCTTAGTTGAACGGATGTAAGCAAGACAGGGTGGGACTCTTGGAGAAAAAGGAACTCTGTTTATTCTAAAGTAGAGCCAAAGATTATGCTCTCTAAATGAGAGGAATATGCAGAAATATGCATCACAGCCAGATATTTAATATCAGAGAAATGATCAACACTGATATTGATTTTATGCACTGGAAAAAAATTTTTAAAGAAGAAAAAATTATTCTAATTATAGTCATATGAACTGTTTATACTTGTGTATAAGTATCATTCATGAAAAAATTATTATATGCATCATTATTATGTGTTAAATTAACTGTTTTGTATATTTACTAGAATTAAAGACAACATATTTGTGTGCCTAGTACTTAAAATTTCCACTATGTTATCACTATATTATATTATGTTATTATTATTGTTGGTGAATATTCCTTACATTCTCCTTAATGGGGTACTTGGGTTTTTAGAATTAGTAATGATCTTTAGCCAATCCAGAGACTTAAAATATCAAGAGCCTTGCATTTAGCATGCTCCTTTTATTACTCTGAATGTTAGGACAGCGATGACATCTTCCTTATAATGTCTAGTGAAATAGAATTGACTAATGGAATTTTATATACTTAAAATCAGAAAAAAAAAAAGCATAAAGAATGTAAGAGCATAACCAACACCCTTTGCTACAAGTGTGGATCATTGACTAATACCTCTCATGTACTAGGTAAGGTGTCAAGCACTGGGGACATAAACATATCAGGTATGGTGCTTAACTTCCAGGTGCTCACAGCTGCAAGGAGAATTTAGACAAAGTAAATTACAAACAAGATGAACTAAAAATAAAACAAGTGAAAGAATCCAAATTACAATGCAGTGCAAAAAGAACTCCGAGAAAGATGAATACAGATCTTTATCAGATGGGATAATTGTCCACTGGTTAGAATTGTGGAATGGTGAAGCCTGAAATTCATCTTACATCTTCTTGTCCTAGACTCTCGTTTTAAAATATAGAAAATGAGGCCCAGATATATGAAATCTCTTGAGGCCTTGGGTAAGTTGCTTAGCCTTTGGAGGTTTTAGCTCATACTGGTGCTTTTCCTATAGACACAGAGAGAATGGGTAGGAATAAATTGGCACAGGTCATAAAGCTAAATCACTAGTTTACTAATAACTAGTAGTAAGATTAAGGTAGTATGTTATTGCAGCATTGTTCATTTCTTTGGTAACACTTTAGTTTTCACTGAAGAAAGTGAAGGTGTTAGTCCCTCAGACATGTCTGACTCTTTGCAGGCCCATGGACTGTAACCTGCCAGACTTCTCTGTCCATGGAATTCTCGAGGCAAGAATGCTAGAGTGGGTTACCATTTCCTACTCCTTTAGTTTTTACTAGAAAAAAATTAATCTGATGTGGAAGATGAATTTATTTTTAGTTTAAAAATATGAAATCACTACCCATCATGTGCTAAGTTGGCTGGTATTACTACTAAGATATGATAGCTTATCACCTTCTTTTTTTCTTGAAGACTGTTTCCATTTACCTTTTTTTAAAGTGCTTTTGATTTATATAAATACAATATTTTTATTCATTCTTCTGAGTTATAATTATCTGCCTGTTGAAGTTATTTGTATAAGTAATGTTGCTTACTAATAACTCAGGGAAATTCAAATTATATTTTTTAAATGAAATTTGGATATTTGAAAGCTGGATTTAACAGCTATTTCTCAGATAAGATATTTGCTTACTGTGCATTGTTTTACCTACTAAGGTAACTGGTCTGTCTCTTACAAGGGAACTATGCCCCTTGATCTGAAATTGTAAAAAGATTTGCTGTAAGAAACAAGACATGGAATACACTTAATATGCCCCATAAAATAAGTACTGACATTAAATTTTCTGTGACAGAATTAATTTTTATTTTCTATGGTCCTCTTTAAACTTACAAATTTTTCATTTATCAAAATTAATAAATATCACAAGTAAACATTACTATTTAACAGTGCTAGCCAAGCCAAGTAATGTACTAAGAAAACCAAAACAATTTATTTTCTAGTCTCAGAAAAAAAGGAGGAAATGCCCCAAGTTTTTATGTCATCAATATTATTAATATACCATGGTATATTTTAGGTGTACGTTTCTTTGATCACTACAAATACTACCAGAATTCTTTTATTAATACAGCTTTTAAAACATGTTTACACTTATCTGTTGTTGGTAGCCAGTTTCTTAACTTTTATTTTACTTGTAATAAAATGGAAACCAGCTGACTACCTATTAATTTATAAAGAACTTGGTTGACTGTTTATAAAAATTAAAGCTCATAGAGAAAAAGTAAATTGTTTTATAATTTTTGAACAGTTTAAATAGCCTAATACAAATATTTGGATTAAGAATTAGTATATCATTTATGAATTTCCCAGGTGACACTAGTGGTAAAGAACCTGCCTGCCAATGCCGGAGACATAAGAGACGTGGGTTCCATCCCTGGGTGGGGAGGGTCGCCTTGAAGAGAGTACATGGCAGACCACTCCAGTGTTCTTGCCTGGAGAATCCCCTGAACAGAGGAGCCTGGTGGGCTATAGCCCAAAGGATCACAAAGAGTCAGACGTGACTGAAGCGACTTGGCACAAGCACACACACATGTCATTTATAGATGCGTGGAATCCATCACTGAATCTAATGAAAATTCCTGTCCACATCAGTCTTACATGTGTGTGCAAAAAAGACATGTATAAAGCAAAATAAATAACTTCATTGTGTAGTATTTTCGTGGTGATAAAAATGGTATAAAGAAAAAAGGAAGATATAGAGTTGCCGGGGTCCAGCCCCGGTGGATCCAGGGAATTCGAAGGGTGGACAGCGTTGGCGTGGAAAGACTTGTTTATTTATTAATATAAGATTAGATTAAGAAACTATAGCGTAGTAGGAAGATTAAGTGGAGGAAGAGGGCTGAATAGCTTGGTTTACGCGGAAGGCCAATAAAATTCCAGACAAGGAATTTGCACCATCTACGTTGGGCCACCGGCGCCCGCTTGAATATCTAAGGGTGCCTCGCCTTAAGCTCCCTTTCGTGCGGGTCTTAACAGACAGGGCAAGTAAGTAGACCTGGCGAGCCTCCGCGCCCCAGGTGGAGATTCAGCCTGAAGTTAAAGTAAAGAGCAGAGAGAGGGAAGGGGAGAGAAGAAAAGAGAGAGAGAGACATGGGGGGAGCCAGAGTCCCAAGAAACCAGGCCGAGAGACTAGTTCGAGAAACTGGTCCGAGAAGCTGGCCCCTCCTTTATTGTTCAGAAGGCTTTTTATACTTTTGATAAAACATGGAGATCAATGGGTAACACAAAATTAGCAGCCCAGATTCATTCCGTATATCTTTTTGTATACAGAAGGTCCCAGGTGATTTACATCATCTTCTGGCCAAGAGTCTTGTTAACACTTTTTGGCTCTCTTCCTTAATGAATGTTAATTTTGTTTCCCCTGAAGTGTTTTTCTTTAATCTGCATCTCCTTAAAGCACTAAACTTACATCTCTATAGAACAAAGGTGCAGTGGGATATAACAAAGAAGGTACTTAACTCAAAGATCTAATGTTGCTAATACCAGGTCTACTACTTGTTTTTCTATATACCAACTATATCTAAAAATAAAGGATATGAAAATTTGGCAGCAAGCATTGACTCAACAAATGAAACGTTTAATCAGTCCTATTCTAAAGACTTTGACTCCTCGGAAGCTCCTACATTCCTAGGATGTTTTAAGCTTCCTGTGCCTCCTGCGGTCAGGAGGCCTCAAACAATCACAGGCGCAGCTGTACGAGTCCTGCAGGCAGGCTAGAAAGCCATCGGAGGGTTTTTTGGATTGAAACACTCTTTCAAATGCAGAAGACTAAAGCCCTGAATTGACTTTTTCCAGAAAATGTCAGAAGAGTGGAAAAGCAGAGCACAAAAGCCGGCAGATTTTTGTTGGGGTACATGCTTAGGAATTTCCAGAGGGGTCCCTGAAGTCTGAGCACGCCTTGCGTATGTCAGCTTCCTTCCTCATGACCTTGTCACGGGCGGGATTCCTCACACTGGCTCCCAGCAGAGAGTAGCCTAAGTTTAGCAGAGTCAGGGAATGCCTCACCTAGAGGATACCATTTGAACAAAACTGGAAGGAGGCAATGGAAATTAAGTTATGCAGATGTATAGGAGAGGATTCTTAAAGGCAGGGCAAGCAAGCGGTGCATTCCCTGTCTCTGCCCAGAAAATAGCAAAGTGGCCCGTGTAGCTTGTGCCAAGTAGGTGAGAGTGGGGAGAGTTTTCAGAGACTAGGCCGCATAGATACCTGGAAGTTGGTTTTCTGACATTGTTCTGGCTTCAGGTTTTACTTAAGTTAGAGAGTCATTGGAGGTTGCAGTGATGGAGGGGCATGATCTGACTTACGTCTCAGCAGGCTGACTCTCCTGGATTGATGAGTGTGACAGGGCTGAAGCAAGGAAAGCAATGAGAAGACTCTAACATTAACCTGGGAAGGAGATAATGGAGGTGTGGACTGGAGAGATCATGGAGGATGTAGTGAGGGCTCATTTCTAAATGTATCTTAAAGTTGGAACCGATAGAATTTGCTGATGTAGTAAATACAAAGCACAAGGAGCCGAGGAGGGCCTTAGGGTTTTATATAGAGCAGCTAGAAGGACGGAGTTGCCACTAACTAAGACACAGAAAACAACCAGACAAGCAAGTTTGGAGAGAACGAAACATAGGAATTTGAATTTGGATATGTGAAGTTCGAGATGTATATCAGACATCCACGGAGAGAAATTGAGTGAATATTGTGTATAAGTATGAAATCCTGAGGAAAAAATCTGGAGATAAAAACTGAAAAGTCATCAGGAATACATGCATGGTGGAAAAAAAAAAAGACATTAAATGAATCACCATGGGGTGAATATACATAGAGAGAAAAGACATCCAAGAACTGGGTCTGGGACCAACACTTCATTGCAAGAGAGGGGAGGCACAGGATTAAATGTGCCTTTGCATAAAAGCAATTTTGGGGGGTAGCAGTAGCATTCATTGAAACTGTTTATTTATAGGTCTTATGAAACTTACCTGTCCTTTGGTATCTGTATTGATATCAAACTGTATGCTTTGTAAAAAGCAACTACTTTCCAGGAATTAGCAATAATAGCTATTGATTGAATAAGTCATTGTAGGAATGCTATGCCAAAGTTTTTTTCACACATTCAGTTTTGAAATAAAAATGTTTTTCTGTTGACAGTCTACTGATAATATTACTTGACAAACTGGACTGTTAGTTTTAATTAGTAGGATGAAGAGTTAATGACATTCTTAATCAAATAGTTTGAACACAAATAAAAATATGTCTGTGCTTTATAATAAAAAATAATCAGTTGTCTAAAACAAAATTGATTTGAAAGATCCTGTTAAGCCATACCACATTCATGTTTTGAAGGTAAAAACAATGTATTGATCATTTATACTAGAAACATTTATATCATATCTACTGTGAGAAAGGTCTATTCTAGGTTTAAAGCTGTGCAGGAAAGAAGGAATGAATAAAGTAAATATTAGTAAATTATTAATAGATGAAAAGTAATAGAGTAAACAAAATTATAATCACTAGAATATAATATAAATAGATAATGTGGTTTCTGAAGAGAGTTTTTCAGCATAAAAGCAGTGGGAAAATAACAAAGAAATAAATAATTTTTATAAGATTTTTAAACTACGATGAAGAGCTATTAATATACTGGTGGTATATTGGAGTGTAAATTAGTATGTTTCTGGAAGCAGTTTGAAACTATGTTGAATTTACTCTTGTAAATTTGTGTTTATATATTTTGAACTAATATTTTTATTTTGAGCCATCTATCCTAAAGAAATAACCAGAATTTGGGAAAATGCTTTTTCAAATAAATCCAAAAATGTTACACCAACACATTTAGAACATAAACACATAATTGGCAACTTCCTTATTGAGATACTTCCCATCATAGTTTTTTTTCTTAAGGTATTTAAAAATGTTGCCTTATATTGCTATGAAAATTTTATAAGAGATTCTGGTTCAGTAATATTTAGAGCAGCTCAGTATATACCATTTTAAGGAAATAGATTGATGACTTGAATTAAAATGCTTGAATCTGGTGAAAAATAGCCACATAATTATATTATTTCAAAATGTTTATGCAGCTAGCTAGTGTCAGCTGGTCAGGAAAGTCTTCTTCAGAGCTTATCCGTGGAGAAATCTTATTTGTTTACTCAGATGTATTCTTTTTTAAAATTCCCCAATTGGAATAAATGTCACATAAGTATTTTAATCATGATGATAGAATAAATTTTCAAGAGCTATCTGAAAACTTAAAGGTATTTGGAGGCTATAATGTAGTTGCTATATTCTGAAAAATATATATATTTTGAGAGAGAATTCTAAAAATATTTAGAATCATGCCCATTTCCCTTCTCAAACTTTTCTCACTATGCCCTCGTTTTAGTAGGTTTCATCTGAACTGTGCTTAACAGATGCTCCATCTGTGTCTGCTAAATAAATGGATGAATGAACATGTGGATGTTTCCTAATCTTTAAAATTTACTCTCATCTTCTCAAACAAAGAGACTTGTTGTATCTCAGTCAAATTGCCTCACAGCTGCGAAAGAGAGATTAGTCTCATAGATATTGTCATCTGAAACTCTTATTTTTTATTTCTGGTGGAAAATCTTTCTAAAGAAATTGAATTAATTATACTGAAATTTTGTGACCAAAAGGTAAAAACATTATTATTGTGCATTAAAAGTTTTCACATAGATTCTTTTACGTTTTAGTAGGGTCGTAAATACCATTCATGTTTCCTAATATTTGATTCTCTTCTGTTTCTGGGTTTGATGAAATCTATACTTTCCTACCTTTGAAATTAATCATGGTCATATAACTAGTTCTGACAAATTAAATATGAGGGGAGCTGTGTATCATCAGCAGTAAATATTGGTGCCCAACTATCCAACTCATTCTTCCCTTCTTGCAAAAAACCAAAACTCTTCATACGGTATAGAGTGACTACATGGAAAAGGGCCCATCATCAACCCGTGTTTGCCATGTACAGAGAGCAAGAAATTTTATTTTAAGACATGGAAATTTTGTCATTTATGCATAGCCACAGTACAACCTAGCTTGTTTACTTCAGAATACCTCTGGTCAGTCTATAGATACAGGAACTTTCTTCAAGACCATGTGTACATTCACTAATAGGGAAAAAAAACAAGTAGATTGGTATTCATGATATGCTTCATCTGCTTGACTTAAAAGTGGAACAGTTTATTGATATGATATATTTAAAGGATTCATTGCCTCAAATCATATTTTCCTTTTCTTTTTCCCTGTAGAAGCCTACTAGCGGTAGACACTATAGAAATTCAAGATCTCTGGGGATTTCCCTGGCAGTCCAATAGTTAATACTCCACACTTCCATTTTTAGAGATTGTGGGTTCAATTTCTGGTCAGGGAATTAAGATCCTATATGTCACATGGCATAACCAAATTTTTTTTTTTCTAAAGTAAAAAGGAAATTTAAGAGCCCTGGAGATACAGAATCAGTCTCTGTCAAAAGGGTTAAGTTCAGCTACATGAAACAGAAATTAAAAAAAAAAAAAAGATTTCCTTAATCATGGAGAAGTTTATTCTTCTTTTATGTAAAAGAAGTTGAGCTTGAAATCTAGGTCCAGCATGGAAGATGCATAGTGTCTTCAGGAATCCCGGTTCGAGTCTGTTCTGTTCTGCCTTTCTCAGTTTAAGGTTTTATCTTCAAGGTCACCATGTTGGCCTAGGATAGCTACTATAACTTTAGTCATTGCACTGGCACCCAGACCTGTAGTTGGAGAAAAAGGGAAAATGACAAAAGAATAGCCCAGCCAGCTTTCTTCAGTCAGCCTTCATGGTTTATCCAGGAAACTCCTCACAACACTGTTATGTCTCATTGGCCAGAACTTGGTCCTGTGAGTTTACTGACCTGCAAATGCAGCCTGGAAGTACAATCTTTTAGGTAGAATTAGGAGGGAGATGAATATTTCATGGCTACTATGATCTGTGCCACACTCCTTGCCAAAGATTCTAGTCTATGTTGGCTATAATAATTTTCTATATAAATATTTTTAACTTCTTAAAATCTAATTTCTATTCCTGCTCATCCTTCATATGCATATTAATATTATTGTCTTAAATGTTATACATTTTTCTCTTTTCTCAATACTTCAGTGATCCTTTTTTGATTCCAAATCCTTTTGGCACCTATTACAACTTGAAACTGCCATATTGAAATGATACCATTCCCTCCTGCTTCTCATCTTTGTTTTCTGATTATACATTTCCTTAGGTTTTAATTTACTATCTTACACAGTATTTTCCATAGCTCGATACTTGGTCTTTGAGGAAATCCTACATTAAGTACACAACTGAGTTTTTCCTTATTATTCTGAAAAAAGTTTATCTTTCATGTTTGAAGGTACCCCACCAATAGAAGGTATCTAATGCTAGGTTTAAGTCAGTATGACATATTAGGACATAATTCTTTTTGTTATGTTAACAGCTGCTATCAAAATAGAAAATGACGGAATACCTAGTGTTTATATATTGATTGGTTTTAACTTATACTCTTTCATGTAAACAGATTATAATTTATCATAAGAATTGAGTTTTTGCTGGTAATTTGATACAAAGCAAATGTAATATGTGTAACTAATATTTATGTAATTTATATGCAAGGCAAGTTCCAGAAGGTTGTGAAAATTTTAACTTGAAATATATATTCTTTGATTTCTCAAAAACCACATACATTCATTTTATATTTTAAGGCATGAGCTTTTATGAGTGCCTTATACAACAATACAGTCATTCAGATATTCATATTCATACTCCTTTGACATTACTGAAATGAGAGTATCTAAGTGTATTAAATTGGCTTTGATAGATCTTCTATGTGCAGTTGAGCCTTGGATGGTATGTACACAATTCCTTTAAAAGGTCCTCCCTACAGATGACTCATTGCTGACTCTCAAGTTCAACAGGAACTTCAGATTAACCAGATATTTGACCTCAGCCAGCAGGTAAAATTAGGATATGTATATAGGCGAAACTTTTCTGGGAACAATATCTTTCTTGCCTCACACTTATCAGCACAGCCTCAGTAGGTGCCTCTCCTATATGCTGCAATAGCCTTTATTTTTCTCTTTATCGAAAAACACTGATAGCATTCTAATTATTAGTTTATTTACATGTTCCCTATTCTATGGACCTCCTTTGATAAAATATTTCTCATTAACTCTTGTATTTTAGACTGCCACTTCCCTGGTGGCTCAGTGGTAAAGAATCTACCTGCAATGGAGGTGATGCGGGTTTGATCCCTGGGTGGAGAAGATCCTCTGGAGAAGGAAATGGCAATCCAGTCCAGTATTCTTGCCTGGGAAATCTCATAGATGCAGGAGCCTGGTAGGCTACAGTCCATGGAGTCACAAAGAGTCAGACACGAGTTAGCAACTAAACAACAGCAATAACAACACCTATTACATATTATGTTTCAAAGAGATTATGGAACATATATTACTGAAGATGAACTGAAGTCGCTTAGCCGTGTCCGACTCTTTGGGACCCCATGGACTGTAGCCTCCCAACGCTCCTCTGTCCGTGGGATTTTCCAGGCAAGACGGGAGTGGGTTGCCATTTCCTTCTCCAGGAGATCTTCCAGACCCAGGGATTGAACCCAGGTCTTCTGCATTGTAGGCAGACGCTTTACCATCTGAGCCACCAGGGAATTCATTATTGAGGTAACATTAATTTATTTTCTCTTATTCTCCCAACTTAAATATTGCTCACATATTTTCCAGTTGATTTTATACTGTGAAAGATCTTTAAAGTAGAGAAGATTCATTGACCTCTCCAGTAATATGCATTGTCACCATGTTCACTTGGGTTCATATTACTAACTTTTATGAAATGGAGAAAAAGCTTGTGTCACATAGGAAAAGTGTCGTTACCCATAGCTGTCTAACAAAAGACTTTTCCTCTGTTTTTTTTTTTTGGGTGGGGGGAGGGCACACCACATCGAACCTAGGCCCTGTGCTGAATTTAACAACTGTACCACCAAGGAATTTCCAAAAATGTATTTCCCTAGCACTACTGTCTCCTATTCTGAAGATTACTCAGTTAAATATTTTCCTGCAGGATCTACTATGAAACAAGCTAGTTTAAATGGCCTAGAGTTAAATTCAACAACTGGGTGAAGTGACAGCCAGGAGGGCAATAGTAGATTTGGTCATTACTTTTACTAGAAGATAAAAGAGAAAAATGACAGTCAGACGTCTTACCCAAATTCAAGGGTTCTGTCCTGTCAAGCAGAAAATGGGTACCATGGGGATATGGTATAACTCTTAAAAGAGCAAATTATCACTGGTGGGCTTGCAAAGGAAATAAATTAATAGTTGAAGCAAGTGCCTAAAATACAGCTGAATGATAAAAAGATAATAATTTCTTTTTTTTTTAGTTTTTTATTTTTTTAATTTTAAAATCTTTAATTCTTACATGTGTTCCCAAACATGAACCCCCCTCCCACCTCCCTCCCCATAACATCTCTGTGTTAATAATTTCTTAGTATGGGTAAGAAAAGACTATGAAAGAAAGGAAACACAAGATCCTTCACATCTATTACAGGAAATATTTATCCATCTTCCTCTTATTTGTAAAAATGGTTTGTTGAAATTTAAAAAATCCACTTAGCAGTTTATACTTTGAATGTTACCAGTGAAAAGAATTGCATGTAAAGTAGACCCAGATAATGTTTCATAGAAAAATCAGGCTCCCAAATGCCACAGTTTATGAAAGTAATTGTTCCTTGAATAAGAAAAGGCAAAGATAAATATAAACCTTTTTTCTGCAAATTTTTTTCTGATTTCTACTTTCCAACCATTTGTGCTATTTGTACAAATACAAATTGGGATTTGCAAACATTTTGACTGGATTACTGCATTTGCTAATTTATTATGCAACAGAGGTTCATTGATGCCTACCTTGTATAAAGCACAGTGCTAGATACTGCATACACAAGTATTTAAGACAGGGAACAGTGAATCGCAAATAGGTCTTCAGTGAACTGACAACACAGTATTATATCAGTTAAAGAATTTTACAGATGGTGATTCTATACTGCATTAATTTTAAAGCATGTTTTAAAAACTTTGTATCAAAGGTAATCATGAAATATATAATCTATACTAGTTTCTTAATAAATTATTTTGTAAAATCAGTTTTTATGCCACAAATTGTGTTTCTATCAGTAGTACTTATATCAGTAGTTCCCTGGAGGAGGAAATGGCTACCCACTCTAGTATTCTTGCCTGGATAATCCCACAGACAGAGGTGCTTGCCAGGTTACAGTCCATAAGGGTCACAAAGAGTTGGACATGACAGATTGACTGAGCATGAACACATATAAGTAGTTCATATAATCCTCATTTACTTCTAATTAATCATACATATGTGGGAGGGTGGCTATATAGTGAAATTTGTGAATTGAATATGCTTTATTTGAATGACTCTAGCAGTTCTAGATAATACTTTAGGTGATTTAAGATCACCTGTCCATATACATTTTTACATTTCATGATTAAATCTAATTTTTTGTATCCCTAAAGTAAATATTTTCACTTGCAGGAGTACCACTCACTTGTACGGAGCCAATCCACATACCAGAAACAACTCCTGCTGTTTGCCAGGGTGCATATGTAATTTACTACTGACTAGAAGCATTGCTAAAATGAACTGTCTTCCATAGGTTTTGATTCTCCTCACTGTTTCCATTTCAGTCCATTTATTCTTCTGTTTATTCCATTTGTCTTTTATTAGCTTACCATCTCTCCTGAAAGATAATAAACACAGAAACCAGGCAAGACCACTACTCAACAGGAGAAGAAAAAGATAACACTAAATTGTAAAGAGAGAGGGATTCCCTGGTAGCTGAGACGGTAAAGCATCTACCTGCAATGTGGGAGACCCGGGTTCAATCCCTGGGTTAGGAAGATCCCCTGGAGAAGGAAATGGCAAGCCACTCCAGTACCCTTGCCTAGAAAATTCCATGGATGGAGGAGTCTGGTGGGATACACTCCATGGGGGTCGCAAAGAGTCAGACACAACTGAGCGACTTCACTTTCACTTTGTAAAGAGCGAGAGGAAATATATATTTTGTGTGTGAAGCAACGTATCAGTTTCCATGTAATCCTGTTGCTAAGAAAGCTATGAGTGAAAAAGAACCTGAGTCCAACAGCTTCTCAGAGCAGCTCTGTTGGTGATAATGTGATAACACATCCATTTTTATTGGCAAGATTGTGGTGTGTGAGTTCAGAGAAATTAAACATCTTAACTTTTTATATTGTCTTGTCAACTGGAGATGAACAGGGATGTGAGGCATGATGAATTTAGATTTGATGAGTGAGAACTCAAGTCTAACAGGAATCAGCTATGGTCTAGAAGCAGGTTCAATGGTTAAGGTGGTTCCCATTCATACAGTGTTGGTGGCTGTAGTGAGTACAACAGTAAACAGTGGTGGTGAACAGAAAGCATGTGGCACCTGGCACTTTACTGGTAGAGAAAATGCAGTGGTCCTGCATCAGGGCAGAGTGACTTCCTGTTTCTGACTTTGACGTGTCAATGACAACGTGGTGTCAGAGAGGGCAGGGAAGAGTCTCCCTGGTTGCCGTTTTGTTAGTCTTTCCCGACTCTTAACATCTTTCATATATGAAATGATGTTCTGTACTTCAACCCAGATACCCTACACACTCAATGCACTTTTCTGTTGATTCAGATTCTTTGGGTTTCAATCAATAGAAATTAATTATAGCAATTTGGCCAGAAAGCATATTTGGATACTAGGATAGCTCACAAAAACCAAGAAAAAAAGACCACATCAGAAACTAAGGCAGCTCTGAGATCCTCATGAATCTGCTCCCTAGATCACTGCCATCAACAGGCCTCAGCCACCAAACTTTTGGTGTCTGTATCTCTCATTTCAAATATTCAAGGGTCCCGGAGAAGAGTGTCTGATTGGTCCAGCTCTGGGCATAGTTCTGACTCTGGACAATTCAGCTGATCTGAACTGCTGAGAGCTCATCCTTAATGGACACTGCGTAGGTGTCCCCTCTACAGACCTTAAAGACTCTGATCTGAAGTCCAAAATAAGCCGTAATCTTCAGATGATAATATTAAGGTTGCATCTGAGCATAAAAGTTTTAGAGACTATCTTATCACAAAAATTACAAAGTTTTATTGGTATACCAACAGTAAAGTTCAGTCTTAGAAATTAAAAAAGTGAGAAATATTTTTCTAAAAATGAAATGAAATATAATAGTAAAGATTTGGAATCAGAAATCTTGTCAGAAATATCAGGAATATTTCCCCACTTTTATTAAGATTTCAACAACTATTTACTATATGCTCATTACAAGCTGAGGAAGTTGCTCCTACTAACTGTAATAGTACCTTCGGCAATTTATTTACCTCTGTTGGGCTTCAGTTTATCCCTCTATATATGAGAAGCATTTTTAGAACTATGCTAAAATTCAAATGGGATAACATGAAAGACCATTGTAAACTGAAAAGCACTATATTAATAACACTTATTAAAAGTTCTTTCACTTTATAATTCTACCTTAAAATTGACTGCTCGTCTGTAAACCATCTGGTAGATTTTGAGTTGAATTTTATGGGTCTTGAGTGATTATCTCTGGTATCCACAAAAATCAACACTTGTGTTGAATGACACTAGAAGGGCTAGCACAAATTAAAATACAAAACAAAAACAAAAAACAAAGCAATGTGAAGAATACTGACTAGGAGCCAAAAGCCATCAAGAAAAAAGACCTGGAGTGTGGGTAGCACCTGATCTCCTCCATACTCATGTTACAGCTCCTTGCCACCAGGCTCCATCTCTTGGTAGCCTGGCATCTCACTGACTGTTCTTAAGTCAGTGAGATGTTCTCCTTAGGGCTTCCCTTTCTTCTTAGGGCTTCCCTGAAAGCTCAATTGGTAAAGAATCCGCCTGCAATGCAGGAGACCCTGGTTTGATTCCTGGGTCGGGAAGATCCCCTGGAGAAGGGATAGGCTACCCACTCCAGTATTCTTGGGCTTCTCTTGTGGCTCAGCTGGTAAAGAATCCACCTGCAATGCAGGAGACCTGGGTTCGATCCCTGGGTTGGGAAGATCCCCTGAAGAAGGGAAAAGCTATGCACTACAGTATTCTGGCCTGGAGAATTCCATGGACTGTATAGTCCCTGGGGTTGCAAAGAGTTGTACATGACTAAGTGACTTTCACTTTCACATTTTCACTTTCACCCCCTTTCCTCTCCCAGAAGATAAGAGGGCAGGCAACTTGTCCATTTTCAGCTAAATAATTCTACCAGTGTGAGGCTCCTACAACTTCCCTGAACTCACTAAGGCTTTCTTACTAAATCAGATTGCTTTATTCAGTTATAAGGCCTACTCCCAAATTGGAAACTTACAAGTTGAAAATTTCAAACTGGATTATATATGTTACCAAACTCAGGTTCTGCCACTCACCACTCAAAAGCCAATTATTTGAGAGTGTCAATAGAAAGGAAAGGTGCTGTAATCAGAAAACTTTGCAGTCTGGGAGGAAGGTAAACTAATGCCCAGAGACCAATCCTGAAGATTCTATTCTGCCATGACAGTTTTTAAAGGAGAAAAGTGGGGAAGAATCTCAATGACTCATTCATTGAGGCAGGAGGTTGGGTTCTGCATCATTCTCCACTACATACAAGCTGGCTGACTCTCTTTTCATATGTTATCTTGCCTGCATGATCTACATGCAGAATTGCTAAGGGAGGTGTTGGAGGTAGAGAGCTAGTCATTTTTTAACTACTTCATTCTTTCTTCTTTTTGTAAAGGAAACAGGTTACTTCGGTTCTTTCAAGATTAGAGGGGAACAGAAATGGGCAAACAGGAAAGAGGCAAGAAAGCTGCTTTCAATTTCCCACTGTCAAACCTCATTCTGTTTCTATGGGATTAGGAGTTGAAGGTCCATCTTCTATAATGTCTTCACGCTGACATACTGTGTATATTCTCAGAGTGGAAGATGTCAACATGGGTCTGTAGCATATCTTTGCTGACAATTTTAGTTGCCCGCTTACATATATGGACAGAGCAAGCTGCAATTATTTTGATACCCAGAAAGTTATATAGATTATTATAAGCGGTAATGTTAATCCCATTCTCTTGAGGGCAGTCTTTAGAATTGTGTTAGCTATAGATTTAGCACTATTCAAGATGGAACAGCCTATGTCATGTACTCTGGTGGCAGTTATAGTATCTGTGAAACAACTCAGGAATGTATATCAGACACTGAGTCTGTGACTCTACTGTCCTAATCATTAGTTGATCCATTTTATACCAGGGGGAGGTGGACTGGAGGGTTCTGCTTGCTTCCAGATATTCTCCCAAAAGTACTCCAATTAAAATTTAGAAACTATGAGATAATCTGGAAATAAAACATTTTGGTATTTCATTAATTTTGTTTTGTTGAAAAATGTCCTAAAATTATAAAATTGTGAGAGTTTCATTAAATATCTCCATGTTATAAATTCATTTAATGGCTACAAATGAAATGATTTAGGCAAAGAAATTAATATCTTTGAGAAGTTTAGGCTTAATAACATTTTCCCCACATCTTTAGGGTTCGTGAGTTTTTGGCAATCTCCCCTGTCTGTCACACATTCTAAATAATGTATTAATACTCTGGTAAGTTTTACACAATGGAGAATTTTCAAGATAAAATTAACATCTTAATCAAACAGATTTGTATGTTTATACATCCCCATGTAAAGCAGGTTTGTTATTAAGATCATTGGTGCCTCTGAACCCCAAGCAAAAATTTTTTAGTTGTTTCTGTTCCATGATTCCATGTATGAAATCAATTTTAAATTATGTATTTTTTGTGCTTCAAAGTTCACCCCAGCTATCTTTTGTTTTATATTTTATAACTTACTGCCTTTCAGAAGTTCTGCTGCAACATTTGGTTAAAATCATCAGATTTTGCCTCCCAATTCCATGGTCAGTCTTAAACTAGAGTGTTTTAAGAAGGAAAAATTACCAATTGTTTTTAAGTCATGCACTTAATTACTTTAAAAAAGTAAATCCTTAATATAGTCTAAGTGGAAAATCAATATTGATTATGGGACATTTATTTTTCCTTTCCCCTGTGCTGTGCTTTGTCGCTCAGTCATGTCTGACTCTTTTCCACCCCACAGACTGTAGCCCGCCAGGCTCCCCTGTCCATGGAGATTCTCCAGGCAAGAATACTGGAGTGGGTGGCCATGCCCTCCTCCAGGGGATCTTCCCAACCCAGGGATCAAACCCAGGTCTCCCACATTGTGGGCAGATTCTTTAGTCTGAGCCACCAGGGAAGCCCAAGAATACCGGAATGGGTAGCCTATCCCTTCTCCAGGGGATCCTCTCTACCCAAAAATCAAAGCGGGGTCTCCTGCATTGCAGGCAGATTCTTTACCAGCTGAGCTACCAGGGAAGCCCCACTTCTTTTATCCTAATACGTAGTTTTCATACTTTTTGTAATGTGTCTTTAATAACCAGAAAAAAAAAAAACTTCTAAAAAATGTGAAGTATGATTAAGTGATTCACAAAGTTAAAAACACTTATGGAATCTTAATTTATTCATATTTGACAAATCTTAATTTATTCATATTTGGGGAAATACTGGCATATCTTTTTCATTCATTTAAACTATGTAAATATTGGCGTCTTCATAGTATTTGAGTAAGAAGCAAAGAAATGCAACTTGAAAATATTGAACATTAGCACCAGTAGGTTTAAAAGGGTTTTACTTGAACTTCCATAATAAATACTCTGTTCTAACAGACTATGTAGAATTTTGAAATGTCTCAAAGTTATTCTAAAAGTCAATTATTATTGAATTTTTCTATAGATACAGGGCTTCCCTCATAGCTCAGTTGGTAAAGAATCTGCCTGCAATGCAGGAGACCCTGTTTTGATTCCTGGGTCAGGAAGATCCCCTAGAGAAGGAATAGGCTACCTATTCCAGTATTCCCTTGTGGCTCAGCTGGTAAAGAATACGCCTGCAATGAGGGAGACCTGGGTTTGATCCCTGGGTTGGGAAGATCCCCTGGAGAAGGGAAAGGCTACTCACTCCCGTATTCTGGCCTGGAGAATCCCATGGGCTGTGTAGTCCATGGAGCCACAAAGAGTTGGACACGACTGAGAGACTTTCACTTTAACTTTTTCACTTTCATAGATATAGAAAGTAAAAAAAAAGAGAGAGATGAAGCTAAAACTGCAGGGCCCACATTAATTTATTTTTCCTACTCCATTGATTTATTTTGTTCTTAGTTTAAATCCTAAGACTTTTGAAAACTATGAAAAAATATAATCAAATAAGAGAGTCTGTACACTATAGTAGTTGAACATATGTAGTTGATTGTTTTTGAAAAGAATAAAATTTTTCTAACTTTTCTAAAATTAAATATTTATTTACACTAAAAGTTGAATGTTTCTGATAAATATGGATAAAAGGATAGAGATAATTCACATGTATACTGATAAATTTAGAGAAAGAGTAAAAAGGAGAGAAACAATATTATTCTTTCCCAAAGTATTCTGATTTGCTAATTTTATAATTTGATGGTTGTATTTTAAATGGTCATAGATATTTTAGATGTCTGGAGATATCTTTGGACTTTCTTTCAAGTATTTCTTTCAATGAGTATCTTTAAAACCCTTTTAAAATGAAATATGTATTTTATTTTTATTCTAATTTTTTAAATTGTTAACTTAAAAAATGCACAGCATGAGAATTGCAAGCTAAGTTTTATTTGAGGCAAAATGAGGACTGCAGCCTGGGAAACAGCACCTCAGATAACTCTGAGGAACTGCTCCAAAGAGGCAGTGGGGGAGGTTGGTATATATGTGATTTACATGCAGTCAAGCACATATTTTCCCAGAAGGTTTCTGCTAGTCTGGTGGAGCTCTCTGCTAGTCATAAGAAACAGCTGTCACCATGAACAATTTTAGTGCTTGTCTAGATAGGAGGAGATACAAGAATTGGGCTTATAAAATCAACTCCTGAAAATATGTAACTGTCTGAAGACCTGTCCTGCCAGCTTTTGCCCAACCACCGAGTGCTTCATTTCTGCTCTCCACTCTGAACTCCTTTCAAGGGGTGTTGAAAATCAGCAGTGCAGCAGCAGCACATGATTTAATCTTTGAAGGTATTACTAGGTGGAGAGTGCCAATTGAAGCTGACAGAATGTTCGTAACAGCTTTATTTACAACAACCAAATCTAGAATATCCCAAATGTTCTTCAAGATTTAAAAGGGTAAATTAGTTGTACAGTATACAATGGAATCCACAGAGCAATTTAAAAAAAAGAATTACAGATACACTAATGAATGGATGAGTCTCACAGACATTATGCTAAGTGATAGATACCATACGCAAGAGTATATTCTGCTTAATTCCATTTTTATGAAGTTCAAGAACAAATAAAGTCAAATAATGGTGACAGAATTCAAAAAACAGTGGTTATCCGTGAAGGAATTATGGGCTGAGAAGGACACTTCTAGAGTGCTGGAGTCTTCTATGTACATCTTGCCTGGGATGTGGTTACACACATATGGTTTCTTGTTTGTTAAGTCACTAAGTCATGTCTGACTCTTTGTGATCCCATGGACTGTAGCTCACCAGCCTCCTCTGTCCATGGGATTTCCCAGGCAAGAATACTGGAGTGAGTTGCCATTTTCTTCTCCACTGTGTCTTCCTCACCCAGGAATTGAATTCGTGTCTCCTGCGTTGGTAGGCGGATTCTTTACCATTGAGCCACCAGAGAAGCCTCAAGTAAGTTGTGTCTGACTTTTATATCCCCATGGACTGTAGCCCGCCAAACGTATGTAAAAATTCAATGAGTTGTACAGCTAAGATTGAGCTAAAACTTGTATTTAATATCAGCAGTTGTATTATTTAATACAATTACTTTTGTTACCAAACTAATATTAATGCTATCACAATATTGTCTTCTTATTATTCAGAGTAATTTGAAATTTTCATTACTGGAAGGACTGTGCTAAAAATAGGTATCTTGGGACTTCCCTGGCAGTTCACTGGCTAAAACTCACTTCTACCAATGCAGGGGTTCAATCTCTGTTTTGGAACTAATTTCCCACATGCTGTGCAGTGCAGCCAAAAAAAATTGAAAGAAAAAAATATATTGCTTAAAAATAGATGTATTTTACTTTCAAATTGTCTTTAAGTTAGATAAAGTACAAAAAAAAAGGTGGCTTGGGTATATAAGACAAATTGATTGTATGGGGAACATTAGAATAATTTTCTCTTTAACAATATTTAAATAAAAATAAATTCATCCTCTCTATTACAATTTTAAGTCTAAGAGGAAATTATTTTGCTCAGTGAACTTTCAGTACAGTCGCTCAGTGGTGTCTGACTCTTGGTGACGCCATGAATCGCAGCATGCCAGGCCTCCCTGTCCATCACCAACTCCAGGAGTTCACCCAAACTCATGTCCATCGAGTCGGTGATGCCATCCAGCCATCTCATCTTCTGTCGTCCCCGACTCCTCCAGCACCCAATCCCTCTCAGCATCAGAGTCTTTTCCAATGAGCCAACTCTTCACATGAGGTGGCCAAAGTATTGGAGTTTCAGTCTCACCATCAGTCCTTCCAATGAACACCCAGGACTGATCTCCTTTAGGATGAACTGGTTGGATCTCCTTGCAGTCCAAGGGACTCGCAAGAGACTTCTCCAGCACCACAGTTCAAAAGCATCAATTCTTTAGTGTTCAGCTTTCTTCACAGTCCAACTCTCACATCCATACATGACCACTGGAAAAACCATAGGCTAGACTAGACAGACCTTTGTTGGCAAAGTAACATCTCTGCTTTTGAATATGCTGTCTAGGTTGGTCATAACTTTCCTTCCAATTTCATGGCTGCAATCACCATCTGCAGTGATTTTGGAGCCCCCCAAAATAAAGTCTGACATTGTTTCCACTGTTTCCCCATCCATTTCCCGTGAAGTGATGGGACCATATACCATGATCTTAGTTTTCCGAATGTTGACCTTTAAGCCAACTTTTTCACTCTCCTCTTTCACTTTCATCAAGAGGCTTTTTATCTTCACTATCTGCCATAAGGGTGGTGTCATCTGCATTATCTGAGGTTATTTGATATTTCTCCTGGCAATCTTGATTCCAGCTTGTGCTTCTTCCAGCCCAGCATTTCTCATGATGTACTCTGCATATAAGTTAAACAAGCAGGGTGACAGTATACAGCCTTGACGTACTCCTTTTCCTATTTGGAACCTGTCTGTTGTTCCATATCCAGTTCTAACTGTTGCTTCTTGACCCGCATATAGGTTTCTCAAGAGGCAGGTCAGGTGGTCTGGTATTCTCATCTCTTTCAGAATTTTCCACAGTTTATTGTGATCCACATAGTCAAAGGCTTTCGCATAGTCAATAAAGCAGAAATAGATGTTTTTCTTGAACTCTCTCTCTGTGTCCATGATATAGCAGATGTTGGCAATTTGATCTCTGGTTCCTCTGCCTTTTCTAAAACCACCTTGAACATCTGGAAGTTTACTATTCAAGTATTGTTGAAGCCTGGCTTGGAAAATTTTGATCATTACTTTAGTAGTGTGTGAGATGAATGCAGTAGTTTGAGCATTCTTTGGCATTGCCTTTCTTTGGGATTGGAATGAAAACTGACCTTTTCCAATCCTGTGGCCACTGCTGAGTTTTCCAAGTTTGCTGGCATATTGAGTGCGGCACATTTACAGAGTTTTTGGAATTATGTAGATGCTCAACAAAGGTTATTTCCAGGTTTCCCTCACTCTGATCTCTGTACCTTCCCTATTCCCTGTTGTTCAGTTGCCCAGTCATGTCCTGCTCTTTGCAACCCCATGATCTGCAGCACATCATGCATCCCTAACTTCACCATCTCCTGGAGTTTGCCCAAGTTCATGTCCATTGTATCAATGATTCCCTAGTCCCTGTTATTTATTAATATGAGTTTATTTATTTTAAATTAATCCAGCAATGCTCTAAGTGGGCCCTTTGAAATCTTCTCTGTTGATGCAACCTGACTGATACTGTGGCAGACTGAATTGTCACACTATTCTAGTCCTCAAACCACCTGAGATATTGAAGTGAATGAAAGTCACTCAGTCATGTTCGACTCTTTTCAACCCCGAGGACAATACATTCTGTGGAATTGTCCAGGCCAGAATACTGGAGTGGGTAGCCTTTCCCTTCTTGAGGGGATCTTCCCAACCCAGGAATTGAACCCAGGTCTCCCGCATTACAGGTGGGAGCCACAAGGGAAGCCCTGAGATATTGAAGTCAGATGAAAATGAGCTGTAACCTTATTCAGAATTCCCAAACTGTTTTTCCCGTAACTCAGTGTCTCACTAAAAAGTACTTGGGGTGCCATAGACACAAAAAGGTCTGTTTTCATTCAGTTGCTCAGTCATATTGGACTCTTTGCGACCCCATAGACTGCAGCACTCCAGGCCTCCCTGCCCTTCACTATCTCCCAGAATTTGCTCAGATTCATGTCCATGTATTTGATAATGTCATCCAACTAGCTCATCCTCTGTCATCTCCTTCTCCTGCCCTCAGTCTTTCCCAGCATCAGGGTCTTTTCCAATGAGTCAGCTCTTCGCATCAAGGTGGCCAAGGCCCTGGAGCTTCAGTTTCAGCATCAGTCATTTCAATGAGTATTCAAGGTTGATTTCCTTTAGGATTGACTGGTGTTATCTCTTTATGCCCAAGGGACTCTCAAACTTCTCCGGCACCACAATTGGAAAGCATCAGTTCTTTGGTGCTCAGCCTTCTTAATGATCCAACTCTCACATCCTTAGGTGACTACTGAAAAAACCATAACTTTGACTATATGAAAAAAATAGGGGAAAGCAGTATATTGTCGTTATCAACCAGGTTTCTTAGACTCTAATCAATAGAAATTGATCAGAGAGCAGATGAGAAATTCAGTCAGGGCTTTATTGGGACTCATGCTAGAGCACAAGGGCACAACAACAAATCCTTGTTTGCTCCCCGAAGGGGGGCAAGCTGGTTTCTTAAGTGGTTAAGGGTAAGTTCAAGTGTCATGCTGGAAGGGTGGCTTAAGTGGTCTACCGACCCTCTAGGCGGTACCATGTGCAGGGTGCATGTGTGATACCCTTCTTTTGCTCCCAACACCTCAGAAGCAGCAGTTGGGTTTTTGCTGCTTTTGTATCTTGCTCCTAATTTGCCCCACTTCTCATGTACACAGTTATTTTTAATCCTTTATCTTTTCTTTGTATTCTGTTGCTGGAGATGTTTGTTAGGGTGCAAGCACTTTGGCAAATGGTCCCAGTTCCCAGCCTGTCTCACTGTGGCCTCCTCTTACAGATTTGTAGTAAAAAGAAGCATACTTAAGCTTCAGAGAAGTTCTACAGTAGATATATGCCTTTAATCCAGAATGTCCCAATTTTATTTGACCACCAACCTAGATAGCATATTCAAAAGCAGAGACATTACTTTGCCAACAAAGGTCCATCTAGTCAAGGCTATGGTTTTTCCAGTGGTCATGTATGGATGTGAGAGTTGGACTGTGAAGAAAGCTGAGCACCAAAGAATTGATGCTTTTGAACTGTGGTGTTGGAGAAGACTCTTGTGAGTCCTTTGGACTGCAAGGAGATCCAACCAGTCCATCTTAAAGGAGATCAGTCCTGGGTGTTCATTGGAAGGACTGATGCTGAGACTGAAACTCCAATACTTTGGCCACCTCATGCGAAGAGCTGATTCACTGGAAAAGACTCTGATGCTGGGAGGGATTGGGGGCAGGACAAGAAAGGGATGACAGAGGATGAGATGGCTGGATGGTGTCACCGACTCGATGGACATGAGTTTGGGTGAACTCTGGGAGTTGGTGATGGACAGGGAGGCCTGGCGTGCTGCCATTCATGGGGTCACAAAGAGATGGACACAGCTGAGCAACTGAACTGAACTGAACCCCATAGGGACACCAATTAGTAGTTTTAGTGAGCCAGCTGTAAGGAGCAAAGCTGAGAATACTGTTGAATAGTTTTTTTGATGACTAGCCAAAAGCCAGAAAACTAATTTCAATAACGTATCCCTCCTTGTCATTGGAAGAGAGCCCATCCCAGCCAACTCTGATCAAGAGAGGAAGCCTAAAAGCTGTGTGTGTGTTTGGAAATGGGGGGTGGGGGTGAGAGGGAGAGGTTAAAAGTAAATTCTGAAATGAACAGTTAGACTAGAGATTTAGAGTTGAAAATGTCATCAGGGTTATGACTACTTGTGCTTTTGATTTTTTCTAATAATTTTAATATATTGCCTACAAACATAGTATTTAGTATCTTACCCAGCAAGACAACTTCTCTGTATGTAACAATTATAGAACTGAATTCACTCTTTCTCATTTTGTAATCTAAAAAATGGGAAGTAATGAAGATAGTATAAAAGAGAAGAAATAGGGTCTAAAAAGAAATTGAATGTTTACACAAATCCTATGAAATATGAAGTGTGTTAAATTTGAATTTCAGGTAAACAATGAATGTTTTTGTCAATATAAGCATTCCAGATGTACTAAAAATATTCATTGTTTATTTAATATTCAAATTTAACTGAATATTCTCTACTTTTTTGTTTGTTAAATCTGTCTGGCAACCTAAATGTGCTAAATATCTAAATAGCATCAAACAAAGCACACAGAGACTACAAATGATGAAAAGCATTTTTTAGCTTTCAAATACTGACACGCCACAATAAAAAAGAGACAATTTCAATTTTTTGCAAACAGATAATACAGAGTAGATCTGTCTAGGAATTCAGAATTGCTAGTTTGGCAAGTATTTAGGACAGCAGTATTTAAGGAGAATAAAATGGGAAAAAAGGAAATCTTAATTAAATTTTGCAGAAACTGCTTTGGGAAATAGAGATTGAAGGTATGAGAAACAGCCACAAAGACTATTTTAAAATGCAGATTTTTTAACTCACTTCAAAACAGCTTTTATTTGATAAATATAACATTCCTTCATCATAAAACTAAAGATAAGACAAATGAGAAATTCTTATGCAAAGAGGAAGCATGAACTTAATTATACTTAAGTCAATGTAGGAGAATTGTACTGTCAGAGAGCTGTTTCTAAAAATAAAGTAAGCTAAATGAATATCTGTATTATGAATTAATTCAATACAAACATACTAGATTTTTTCTTTCATATTTAAATATATGAAATAATCAGATTCTTTTGAAAACAATTATGTTAATTGCATTGATTGGCATCTTATTTCATTATATTCAATACTTCTCAGATTCATATCTCTGTAGTATGTAACTAATGAGGAAAAAAACAGAAAAAGAGAATACAAGTGACACTTTGCTTTGCTTTTACTTGGAACAAGCATTTAAAAATAATTAAAATTAGATTCTTCCAGATAGTTCTTAAACAAGTGCAGGTAAGTCCTCACTCCACCATCAAACCAAATATTCTCTCTTTAATACTTCAGTTTAACGTTGCATGCAATAAATAGTCACTTTAATAACACCAAAAACTATTTTGTGTTTTTACTTTCTTCACAAATTCCTGATAGATCAAAACATTATGTTATTTCATACTTTTCAGTAATTTCCTCAAAGTTAATTAAAACAGTGATTTTATACTCTGATTGAAACAATGATATTTTACTGAACTTTTTAACAAATAGGAAAAAATAGTAGTAAGACTACTACTGGCAAAGGTTGTAACATATTTAAACTTTCAAACCAAATAAATCTACCAAGTGTAAATTATTGGTCTTCTTATTCTTTGAAACATCCTTGTTTTCTGGATTTATTTTTCATACCTGATTATTCAACAGATAAGGCAAATTTGCAGGCTTCCCTGGTGGCTCAGACATTAAAAAAAAGAAGAAGAAAAAGAAGAATCCACCACAGTTAAGAAAGTTTTAATTTGCTTCAAACATTTGGAATGTGTATAGAACTAACATGCAGTGACTCCTCAATAAATTTTGCACTCGGACAGTAGTCAGAAAGTTATGCTACATTTAGGGAAAAGTATCACATTATAAAAAAAGTTTCTGCTACAACTATCTCTAGGAAAGCTTCTTATACAAGAATATTAGGTAGGAAGGAGGTTCTGGGTTGTCCTGATCTTCCAAATTACCTAAATGTGGCGAACTTAAGAAACCCAGAGATGCGCTCACTAGATCTTATCTGTCCTTAAAATGAAGCCTACAGAGAAGAAAACAATGAGCCACCGGTTGTGTATCATACTCCACTGTGACACTACAACCCTCTCACCTTTCACCCGTAAGGTGCAAACCTTGCAACTCCCTCTCTTGATATGTCTGTTGGCCTTAAAGTGTTAACCTGCAACATTGGTTCCTGTACAGAAAATCCGTAATTTTGTAGTTCAATTTTGTAACAATTTCTGGCTTGTGACTCCTCAAAATCCATTATGTTGAAAGGTTTCAGGAGAAAGTATCTAAGCTTGCGTCTCAGGGCCAGAGATCTTCAGTTCTGTTCAGCCACTCAGTCATGTCCAACTCTTTGTGACCCCAAGAACTGCAGCGCGCCAGGCCTCCCTGTCCTCCACCAGCTCCCGGAGTTTGCTCAGATTCATGTCCATCGAGTCTGTGATGCCATCCAACTATCTCATCTTCTGTCGTCCCCTTCCTCTCCTGCCTTCAATCTTTCCCAACATCAGTGTCTTTTCCCAGTGAGTTAGTTCTTCTCATCAGGTAGCCAGAGTATTGGAGCTTCAGCTTCAGAATCAGTCCTTGCAATGAATATTCAGGACTGATTTACTTTAGGATTGACTGGTTTGATCTCCTTGCTGTCCAAGGGACTCTCAAGAGCTCACAGTTCAAAAGCATCAGTTCTTCAGCACTCTGCTTTATGGTCCAGCTCTCACATTCATACATGACTACTGGAAAAACCATAGTTTTGCCTAGATGAACCTTTGTTGGCAAAGTAATGTCTGCTTTTTAATATGCTGTCTAGGTTGGTCATAGCTTTTCTTCCAAGGAGCAAGTGTCTTTTAATTTCATAGCTGCAGTCACCATCTCCAGTGATTTTGGAGCACAAGAAAATAAAGTCTGTCACTGTTTCCATTGTTTCCTCATCTATTTACCATGAAGTGATGGAATTGGATGCCATGATCTTAGTTTTTTGAATGCTAAATTTTAAGTCAGCATTTTCACTCTCCTCTTTCACTTTCATCAAGAGGCTCTTTTGTTCCTCTTTGCTTTCTGCAATAAGGGTGGTGTCATCTGCATATCTGAGGTTATTGATATTTCTCCTGGCAGTCTTGATTCCAGCTTGTGCTTCATCCAGCCCAGGGTTTCTCATGATGTGCTCTGTATATAAGTTAAATAAGCAGGGTGACAATATACGGTCTTGTCATACTCCTTTCCCAATTTGGAACCAATCCATTGTTCCATGCCTGGTTGCTTCTTGATCTGCATATAGATTCCTCAGGAGGCAGGTAAGGTGATGTGGTATTCCCATCTCTTTAAGCACTTTCCACAGTTTGTTGTGATCTTAACTCCATATAAACTCATGGTCTATCTTATCCAAACCTATCTAGCAATATGTGTGCTGTTTTATTCCAGCTGAGTTGTAAACTCTTTGAAAGCAGTTAGTTCTTTTTCATAGACCAGAGCACTGGACTTCATACTTGATAGGAGCTCATGTATGGGCTTGGTATGGACTTCCCTAGTGGCTCAGATGGTAAAGAATCTGCCTGCAATGCAGGAGACCTGGGTTCAATCCCTGGATTGGGAAGATCCCCTGCAGAATGGAATGGCAACCTACTGCAGTATTCTTGCCTGGAGAATTCCATGGACAGAGGAGCCTGGCGGGCTACAGTCCATGGGGTACCAAAGATAGGGACATGACTGACCGACTAACACTTTCACTTTCAGGAGCTCCTTAAACATCCAGAGATTAATACTAAGGAATTAAATGCATTTTTCTTCTGTTTAGTGACATGACCTTTCTCCAGTCCAGGCCAGTTTCTGGGCCTTCCTTTTCCTCTTTGCAGCAGGATCCAAAACTCGAACCAATTTCTTTCCCCCCAAAACCCACACAAGCCCTTTGAGGTTCTTTTCCCCTAAAACGGACTGTACAGTAGAACTTCTACTAACTTACCCACTTCTACTTGAAGATTTATCAGTAGACTAATTTTTTTGAAAGAAGCAAGAGGAAGGGCAGGCAAAAAGCCAGGCACTATAAAAAAGCCATTTAATTAAAGTTATTTCCTCTGGACCTGCCTTGATACAGTCCTACAAATACAAGGTGACCTAGAAAGGAAGAATTAACTACATTTCAAAAAGATTGGAGCAGCATCTGTACCACTTGCCAAAATACAGCCATCAGGTACACTCATCTAATCTAATTTTCACCCTACCTAAGAAGAATGCCCAGGTATTCAGTCTCTTTCAAGGGTCTTCTAATAACAAGTAGGAATTAATATGCCATAAAATTGTCCACAACTATTAGAGTATAAAGGGCTTCCCTGATAGCTCAGATGGTAAAGAATCTGCCTGCAATGTGGGAGAACCTGGTTGGATCCCTGGGTCAGGAAGACCCCTGGAGAAGCAAATGGCAACCCACTCCAGTATCTTGCCTGGAAAATTCCATGGAGAGAGGAGCCTGAGGGGCTACAGTTCATGGGGTCACAAAGAGTTGGACATGACTGCGTGACTAACAATTTTCACTTTCATGAGAGTATAAAAATGCAGTATATTGATACCTCTTACCCATACACAATTCACTCATCTTCAACTGAGTATACCTCAGATCAAAGTAAGTCACTACTAAAGTTCTGATGTCATTTCTTTATCCTGACATAAACATATGAGCAAATATCATTAACATGGAGTAATATATAATTCTTCAGGATTATTGACTATGTTATATTGAACTCGGCTCAGCCCCTAGCCTTAGCCAAGGTCCACCACGTCAGAAGAAAACGATGTTTTTCCTTTAGGGTTTCTGTAGCCAAATAACAAAATCAAAGCTGAGATCAGTGCAGCACAAGCTTTACTTAAAGGCCAAAGAGTGTAGAAGCCGTAGCTTAGTTCACGCATCAACTTCTGACCCATATAGCAAGAGGAATTTGATTTTAAAGAGTGAAGACAAAGGGAGGAGGAATAGGGCTAATAAAGGGGAGATAGGAGACATAGGCTTTAGTCTCCCAGGGAAGGGCCAAGGCTTTCCAAGGGAGTGGGGTGGCACTCTCTTATTACCCATTTTTGGTCCTTGACTTCCAGTCATAACTTCTGTGGGTGTGTCATTAAAGCACTAATGTGATAAAATCAGTGCATAATGAGACCCAGTGTCTCTTGGAGCTTATCAGTTCAGTTCAGTCGCTCAGTCATGTCCGACTCTGCGACCCCATGAATCACAGCACGCCAGGCCTCCCTGTCCATCACGAACTCCAGGAGTTCACTCAGACTCGTGTCCATCGAGTTAGTGATGCCATCCAGCCATCTCATCCTCTGTCGTCCCCTTCTCCTCCTGCCCCCAATCCTTCCCAGCATCAGAGTCTTTTCCAATGAGTCGACTCTTCGCATGAGGTGGCCAAAGTACTGGAGTTTCAGCTTTAGCATCATTCCTTTCAAAGAAATCCCAGGGCTGATCTCCTTCAGAATGGATTGGTTGGATCTCCCTGCAGTCCAAGGGACTCTCAAGAGTCTTCTCCAACACCACAGTTCAAACGCATCAATTCTTCGGCGCTCAGCTTTCTTCACAGTCCAACTCTCACATCCATACATGACCACTGGAAAACCCATAGCCTTGACTGCCGAAAGCCAGCGTGAGGAATCCCACCCATGACAAGGTCATGTGGAGAGGCCTGATGGGAAGGCAAGTCAGACCTCAGGGTTTCCCCCTGGAATTTCCTGAGCATGTACCCCCAAAACCAGAATCTGCCTGCCTTATTGTACTGTGCTTTTCCACTCTTCTGGCACACTCTGGCAAAAGTTAACTCAGGGCTTTAGTCTTCTGCATTTGAAAGGGATGTTTCAGTTCAAACCCCCTCTGATAACTCTCTAGCTTGCCTAACAGGTTCCCCTGGACTTTTTACAGCTTGTGAATTGCTTACAGCCCCCAACCGTGAGAGGCACAAAGCTTAAAGCATCTTAAAGATACAGAGCCTTTTCTAAAGAGCTAAAAATCATATTGGTAACGGGTTTTACTGTTGACTCAACGATTGCTGCCAGGCCTCCATATTCTTTATCTTTTAGGCACCTGGGAGGATATTAATCAATGTAATCGGAATATGGAAAAAGGTATATAGTAGTTTTGATGTTAGCAACACTAGACTTTTTTTTTTTTAATTTTTAATTTTTTTAAATTTAAAAATCTTTAATTCTTACATGCATTCCCAAAAAAAGTAATTAACTCAAAAGTCTAGCAACACTAGACTTTTGAGTTAATTACTTTTCTTTTGTTGTAAATCACTGTACTCCTTTTACTTGTTATAAATTGCTGTATTTCTGCTATGTAAGAATGTAATTTTATTTAGTGTTTTCTGAGAGTGGCACCAGACTTTGAGAAGAACAACACAAATAAGTCTTCTGGTTGACAAACCCTTATCATAGAAAAGGCTGTAAAATGTTAATTGGCCCTTTTGGCTGGAAGATGATGTAAATCACCTAAGACTTGTGTATACAACTAGGTATGCAGAGAGAAAAGCCTGGTTTTGATAAGAGTCTGGGCTGCTAACACTGCATAATTTTGTATTAGCCATTGATCTCTATGTACAATCAAAAAGGTATAAAAGGTCTTTCTAGACAATAGAGGCCAGGCCAGTCATTGGAAGGACTGGTTTCCCCCGTGTCTTTTCCTTACTCTATTTTCTGGCTGAATTCCCATCTGGGGCGTGGAGGCTTGCCATGTCTACTTACTTGCCCCAGTTTTTAAGTTCCACGTGAGAGGGAGTCCAAGGCGGGGCACCCTCCGATATTCAAGAGGATGCCAGTGGCCTAATGTAGATGGTGAAAACTTGTCCTGAAGTTTTATTAGTTCTCCACGTAAACCAAGTTATTCAGCTTCTTTTCTCCACTTAATATTGCTACTACACTATTTCTTCCTAATCTAATCTTATATTTCTAAATAAGTAAATAAATAAACTTTTCCTCGCTTACGCCATCCCCGCTTCGAATTACCCTGGATTCACCAGGGCTGGACCCCGGCACTGGACTACGGACCTTTGTTGGCAAAGTAATGTCTCTGCTTTTGAATATGCTATCTAGGTTGGTCATAAGTTTTCTTCCAAGGAGTAAGCTTATATTTCTCACCAATTTAGTTCCATCTAGTTCTCTCTGGCTTTCATTTTTCTCTCTCTCTGTCTTCCCTTCTTATCTCTGGACTTTGGGACTAGATAAAGATTTATGTTAATTCCTAATAGAGAGCTTCCCTGGTGGCTCAGCTGGTAAAGAATCCACCTGCAATGTGGGAGACATGGGTTCGATCCCTGAGTTGGGAAGATCCCCTGGAGAAGCGAATGGCTGCCCACTCCAGTATTCTGGCCAGGAGCATTCCATACACTGTGGTCCATGGCTAATTCAGACTTAAATTGAAGAAAGGAAGGAAAACCACTAGACCATTCAGGTATGACCTAAATCAAATCCCTTACGATTATACAGTGGAAGTGAGAAATAGATTTAAGGGAGTAGATCTGATAGACAGAGTGCCTGGTGAACTATGGACGGAGGTTCATGACTTTGTACAAGAGACAGGGGTCAAGACCATCCCCAAGAAAAAGAAATGCAAAAAAGCAAAATGGCTGTCTGAGGAGCCTTTACAAATAGCTGTGAAAAGAAGAGAAGTGAAAAGCAAAGGAGAAAAGGAAAGATATACCCATTTGAATGCAAAGTTCCAAAGAATAGTAAGGACAGATAAGAAAGCTTTCCTCAGTGATCAATGCAAAGAAATAGAGGAAGACAATAGCGTGGGATAGACTAGAGATCTCTTCAAGAAAATCAGAGATACTAAGGGAATATTTCATGCAAAGATGGGCTCGATAAAGGACCGAAATAGTCTGGACCTAACAGAAGCAGAAGATATTAAGAAGAGGTGGCAAGAATACACAGAAGCACTGTACAAAAAAAATCTTCATGACCCAGATAACCACGATAGTGTGATCATTCATCTAGAGCCAGACATCCTGGACTATAAAGTCAAGTGGGCCTTAGGAAGCATCACTACAAACAAAGCTAGTGGAGGTGATGGAATTCCAGTTAAATTATTTCAAATCCTGAAAGATGATGCTGTGAAAGTGCTGCACTCAATATGCCAGCAAATTTGGAAAACTCAGCAGTGGCCACAGGACTGGAAAAGGTCAGTTTTCATTCCAATCCCAAAGAAAGACAATGCCAAAGAATGCTCAAACTACTGCACAGTTGCACTCACCTCACATGCTAGTAAAGTAATGCTCAAATTTCTCCAAGCCAGGCTTCAGCAATACGTGAACCATGAACTTCCAGATGTTCAAGCTGGTTTTAGAAAAGGCAGAGGAATCAGAGATCAAGTTGCCAACATCTGCTGGATCATAGAAAAAGCAAGAGTGTTCCAGAAAAACATCATTTCTGCTTTATTGACTATGCCAAAGCCTTTGACTGTGTGGATCACAATAAACTGTGGAAAATTCTTCAAGAGATGGGAATACCAAACCATCTGACATAATTCTTGAGAAATGTATGCAGATCAAGAAGCAACAGTAACAACTGGACGTTGAACAACAGACTGGTTCCAAATAGGAAAAGGAGTATGTCAAGGCTGTATATTGTCACCCTGCTTATTTAACTTATATGCAGAGTACATCATGAGAAACGCTGAAGCATAAGCTGGAATCAAGATTTCCGGGAGAAATACAATGAACTTAGATATGCAGATGACACCACCCTTATAGCAGAAAGTGAAGAAGAACTAAAAAGCCTCTTGATGAAAGTGAAAGAGGAGAGTGAAAAAGTTGGCTTAAAGCTCAACATTCAGAAAACGAAGATCATGGCATCTGGTCCCATCACTTCATGGCAAATAGATGGGGAAACAGTAAAAACAGTGTCAGACTTTATTTTTGGGGGCTCCATAATCACTGCAGATGGTGATTGCAGCCATGAAATTAAAAGACACTTACTCCTTGGAAGGATAGTTATGATCCACCTAGACAGCATATTCAAAAGCAGAGATATTACTTTACCAACAAAGGCCCGTCTAGTCAAGGCTATGGTTTTTTCAGTAGTCACGTATGGACTATAAAGTTGAAGTATAAAGAAAGCTGAGCACCAAAGAATTGATGCTTTTGAACTGTGGTGTTGGAGAAGACTCTTGAGAGTCCCTTGGACTGCAAGGAGATCCAACCAGTCCATCCTAAAGGAGATCAGTCCTGAGTGTTCATTGGAAGGACTGATATTGAAGCTGCAACTCCAATGCTTTGGCCTCCTGATGGGAAGACCTGACTCAGTTGAAAAGACCCTGATCCTGGGAAAGATTGAAGGTGGGAGGAGAAGGGGAGGACAGAGGATGAGATGGTTAGATGGCATCAATGACTCAATGGAGATGAGATTGAGTAGAGGCTGGGAGGTAGTGATGGACAACGAGGCCTGGCGTGCTGTGGTCCATGTGGTCTCGAAGAGTCGGACACGATTGAGCGAGTGAACTGAACTGAACTGATAGTCCATGGAGTCACAAAGAGTCAGACACAACTGAGTGACGTTCATTTTCACTTTCAGTAGAGGTGGGGATTAGTGGATTTTCAGCAAGGATCTGGTGTCAGTTCTGACAACTTAGTCACCCAAACACCTTGCTCTGAAATTGATTCAGACTCTTCAGCATTTGTCAATAGGGCAGGGAGATACTGAGTCCATCACCTGCTGGGTGAAGCAAGACTTGAATGAAAAGGTTATCCAGCACTCTAGCCAGGATCTCATGTTGGTTGACATGCAAGCAGAGACAGGACAGAGCAAAGAAAAGTCCTAATGAGACAGACTATTTAAATCTGGAAAAAAAGTAAGAGAATCTCCTTTCCATATCCCTCTCCATTCCCCTGAGTAGCCCTCATGTGGTATAAAGTTACTTGTACTAATGGTCCCCTTTCATTAAGCTGGCTTATTTCTATTTCTTTCTTTCTTTCTTTCTTTTTTTTTTTTAATAAATGGACATGTCCTTCATAAATTGAGATTACTCCAGTTAACATGAATTTGCATGAACTCTTTGAATTAGTGGCATCGTTTCTAAGCAAATAATATGCTACATTATATGATCTTTAAAAACATGTTCCAAAAGCTGTTTAATAGATATTTCCTATTATTTTTGGAACTTTTCACTTATTTGTTCATATATATATATATATATATATATATATATATATAATGAACTTCAGCCCAAAGGGGTAATGTCGAATCATTACATAGGAGAGTGAAAATGGTAAGATTGAACTGGATCTTATGAAACCAAGGGAAGACTTAGGAGAGGCTGCCATTTCATTCTGGACCTTCTGTATAAGATAAAAACACATTTTGATCATGTGCTGCCTTCTTAAAAGTAAAGTCAATAGACATATTCTAAGGATACCAGATAAAAATGCTATCTTTAGGAGAATAAGTGGCAACATTCCCTATGAGGAATATAAGAAAAGCAAGCATTTTGAGGATATGACAAGCACAGAATTAACACAAATGTCAGGGAGTATACTGACAAAACACTTATTGTAGATGACGTGCAATAGAAAATTAGCCAGGAGAGATCAAAGCAATGAATATCCACGTCTCCATGAGTTGTGAATATCCACGTGTCCATGAGTTGTTATTAAAGTTAGTGCCAAAAGGTTAATGACTTAAGTCTTTCCCTACCCAGGTTAAAGCCATGTTAGTTCCTCTGCATCTCAGATGACCTTATACCTTCTTTACTAAAATACCTTTAAGGGAATTCATATTATGTCTTTCCGTTTCCTAAACAGAGTAGAACACCAAGAAAAGTATCAGAACTGTTGCATAATTAACTCCTAAATCAATCTTTCTTCCACTTTTGTGAGCTCTTTGCTTCCAAAGGAGAAAATTGATTGCTAACTATGGTGTTTGATTTCTACTGCATGTTCAGCTTAAGCTTTGATAGAAAAATAATGGCTGTCACATGGACATCTTTTGCAATGTAATTTTATCACTGTATTGACAAGTGACGTCTGACAAAAAGTGGTGAATGCCTTAATTCTAAGTTGATGACTCAACTGACTCAACCCAAATGGCCAGAAAACAATTTCATTAGTTACTAAGAATAAAATAAATAGTTATTGATTAATTAGACTATGTTAGTGCTTTTTAAAACTCATAAAATGATTACTCTGATTTGACAGGGCTTAGGAAATCTTTCAGATACAATAACTCCTATACATTTTATTATTTTGTGAAGTTTGCTTTCAGAATTATCTACATAATTTACTGATGTTGAACAGTCCTAGAAACAGTACAAGTAATGAAGTTTGGGATTGATATATACAAACTACTATATAAAAAATAGGTAAACAAGGACCTACTGTATAGTCCATAGAAGCTCTTACACTTTGCTCTTATATAATGCTTACAGCTATGAAAATTAGGCTCTTTTTCTTGTTTTTCATACTCTAAAAGTTTCTTAAGAGCAGAGACTAAATTTTTTATTAAAATTGTGCTACCGATATACAGCCTGGCACCTGGGAAGCATGCAATAAAATGTCAAAGTATTTATTGAAAACTTAACATGTTAGATATTGTTCCTGGAGCTGAAGTTACCACATTGAGTCAAAAAGTCTAGATCCTTACTTTAGGAACCTTAAATTCTAGTAGGGGAAGCAGATCACATACAAGCAGGAAATATAAGAATTTCCAGTAATGATAAATACTGTGAAGAAAAATAGTATGATAGAGTCTGAAACTTTAATGAAAACAAGAGCAAGTTCTCTAGGAGAGAATCTTCCAAGCAGAGGGATCAGCCAGTGCAAAGGCCCTAATTTAGAAGGGAGTTTGAATTTAAGAAGTAGCAAAACTAAGAAGGCCTGTGTTGCTGAAAGAATAGTGAGTATAGGACAGCATTGCCGTAGAAGATTGAAAAGATTGACAAGGAGAGTTCTTGAGAGATTGACAGTTCAAGATGGACAGTTCTTGAAAGGTCTTGAAGGGTATGGTTAAAGATATAGAATTTATTCTGCGGCTGCTGCTAAGTCGCTTCAGTCGTGTCTGACTCTGTGCGACCCCATAGACGGCAGCCCGCCAGGATCCTCCGTCCATGGGATTTTCCAGGCAAGAGTACTGGAGTGGGGTGCCTTTGCCTTCTCCGAGAATTTATTGTAAGTATGATGAAAAGTCATTGAATTCTGAAGAGCAGAATAAAATTATCTAGTCATGCTTTTAAATGCTCACTGTGTCTCAACATAAAGAACTGTAAAAGCCAAGCAATAAGACCATGTAACATGTAATAAAAAGTAAAGATTCTGATTTCTATGACAAATCTAGCCAGTATATTAAAAAGCAGAGACATCACTTTGGCAACAAAGGTCCATGTAGTGAAAGCTATGGTTTTTCCAGTAGTCATGTATGAATGTGAGAGTTGGACCATAAGAAGACTAAGTGCTGAAGAAATGATGCTTTCAAATTGTGGTGCTGGAGAAAACTCTTAAGAGTCTCTTGTATAGCAAGAAGATCAAACCAGTCAATCCTAAAGGAAATCAACCCTGAATATTCATTGAAAGGATGCATGCTGAAATTCATGCTACAATACTTTGGCCACCTGATGTGAAGAGCTGACACGCTGGAAAAGACCCTGATGCTTGGAAAGCTTGAGGGCAGGAGAAGGGGACAAAAGAGGATGAGATGGTTGGATAGCATCATAAACTCAATGGACATGAGTTTGAGCAAGCTCTGGAAGATGATGAAGGACAGGGAAGCCTGGTGTGCAGGCTAACAAAGTTTTGCCAATAGAACGCACTGATCATAGCAAACAACCCTCTTCCAGCAACACAAGAGACAACTCTACACATGAACATCACCAGATGGTCAATGCTGAAATAAGAGTAATTATATTCTTTGCCACCAAAGAAAGAGGAGCTCTATACAGTCAGCAAAAACAAGACCGGGAGCTGACTGTGGCTCAGATCATGAACTGCTTATTGCAAAACTCAGACTTAAATTGAAGAAAGTAGGGAAAACCACAGGGCTTTCAGGTATGACCTAAATCAAATCCCTTACGATTATACAGTTGAAGTGACAAACACATTAAAGGGATTAGATCTGACAGACAGAACTGAAGAACTATGGACGGAGGTTCACAACATTGTACAGAAGGCAGTGATCAAAGCCATCCCAAGAAAAAGAAATTTAAAAAGCCTAAATTGTTGTCTGAGGGGGCTTTACAATAGCTGAGAAAGGAAGTGAAAGGCAAAGGAGAAAAGGAAAGATATATCCATCTGAATGCAGAGTTCCAAAGACTAGCAAGGAGAGATAAGAAAGCCTTCCTCAGTGATCAGTGCAAAGAAATAGAGGAAAACAATAGAGTAGGAAAGATTAGAGATCTCTTCAAGAAAATTAGAAATACCAAAGGACCATTTCAGGCAAAGATGGGCTCAATAAAGGACAAAAATGGTATGGACCTAACAGAAGCAGAAGATATTAAGAAGAGGTGGCAAAAACACACAGAAGACTATTCAAAAAAAGATCTTCATGACCCAGATGGCCACGATGGTGTGATCACTCACCTGGAGCCAGACATCCTGTAATATAAAGTCATATGTGCCTTAGAAAGCATCACTACAAACAAAGCTAGTGGAGGTAATGGAATTCCAGCTAAGCTATTTCAAATCCTAAAAGATGATGGTGTGAAAGTGTTGCACTCAATATGCCAGCAAATTTGGAAACTCCACAGTGGCCACAGGACTGGAAAAGGTCAGTTTTCACTCCAATCCCAAAGAAAGGCAATGCCAAAGAATGTTCAAACTATCGCACAGTTGCACTCATCTCACACGGTAGCAAAGCAGTGCTCAAAATTCTCCAAGCTAGGCTTCAACTGTACATACACCAACTTCTAGATGTTCCAGCTGGATTTAGAAAAGGCAAGGGAACCAGAGATCAAATTGCCAACATCCATGGGATCATAGAAAAAGCAGGAGAATTCCAGAAAATCATCTACTCTTGTTTTATTGACTATGCCAAAGCCTTTGGCTGTGTGGATCACAAAAACATTCTTAAAGAGATGGGAATATCAGACCACCTTGCTTGCCTCCTGAGAAACCTGTATGCAGGTCAAGAAGCAACAGTTAGAACTGGACATGGAACAACGGACTGGTTCCAAATTGGGAAAGGAGTACATAAAGGCTGTATATTGTCTCCCTGCTCGTTTAACTTATATCCAGACTACATCATGTGAAATGCCAGGATGGATGAAGCACAGGCTGGAATCAAGTTTCCTGGGAGAAATATCACTAACCTCAGATATACAGATGACCACACCCCTATGGTAGAAAGCAAAGAGGAACTAAAGAGCCTCTTGATGTGAAAGAGGAGAGTGAAAGAGTTGGCTTAATACTCAACATTCAGAAAGCTAAGATCATGGCATCTGGTCCCATCACTTCATGACAGATAGATGGGGAAATAATGGAAACAGTGACAGACTTTATTTTTTTCGGTTCCAAAATCATTGCAGATGGTGACTGCAGCCATGAAATTAAAAGACGCTTGCTCTTTGGAAGAAAAGCTATGACAAACCTAGACAGCATATTAAAAAGCAGAGATATTAGTTTGTCGATAAAGGTCTGTCTAATCAAAGCTATGGTTTTTCCAGTAGTCATGTATGGAGAGCTGGACCATAAAGAAAGTAGAGTTCCTAAGATTTGATGCTTTTGATGGTGTTGGAGAAGACTCTTGAGAGTCCTTGGACTGCAAGGAGTTCAAACCAGTCCATCCTAAAGGAAATCAGTCCTGAATATTCATTGGAAGGACTGATGCTGAAGCTGAAGCTCCAATACTTTGGCCACCTGATGCAAAGAGCTGACTCATTGGAAAAAGACCCTGATGTTGGGAAAGATTGAAGGCAGGAGAGGAAGGGGATGACAGGATGAGATGGTTGGATCGCATCACCAACTCGATGGACATGAGTTTGAGCAACGTCCCGGAGTTGGTAATGGACAGGGAAAGGGAAACCTGGCATGCTGCAGGCCCGGGGGCTGCAAAGATGAGGACATGCCTGAACGCCTGAACTAAACTGAGCTATTAGACATCAGGCATTTGTTCTGGGAACTTGGAATATATCAATGAACAAAACAAAGATGCCCACACTCAATTACATCCTTGTGGGTAGAGATAGACAAAAACTTTCATAACAAGTATATAATATTGAAGATTATAATAGATAAGGAACAAAAGAAAAATTAGAGCAGGTTAGGAAGATGGGGGGGGCGTTACCATAAAGAGAAAGAGAGTTAAGTGGGTTGAAATATTAAGTAGAGTAGTAGGAATTTTGCACAGACTTGAAGGAAGAGATAGAATTATTATATTTAACCAAGTGCTTGTCTCAGGCTAAAGCAGCTGGGCTTACTTGAACCTGTACCAGCATCCTCCGGAGGTTTGTTATCACCAGAATTATCTCCAGGGTTTATTAATGCACAAATCCTTGGGCTCTACTCACAAAGTTTCTGATTCAGTGTCAGGGAAGGAACAAAAATTTGCATTTCAAAAGGTTCCCAGCTGCTGCTGCTGCTGCTGCTGCTGCTGCTGCTGCTGCTGGACTGGAGTGGCACTGGAGAATCCGTGAGCTGGAGGAAAAGCTAGAGATGTGCAGGGTGTTTGCAGCTATTTCCCCAAGTGTGTGAGGGCCCCTCAGAGCTAGCTGGAGCCTTTCTGAAAAAATTTCACTATGCAAGCCTACCTTCTGGGACTATGTGCTGAGCAATAAAAGCCATAGGCTATGGGAGAATTGAAGTTCCATTTTGGTGTCTTCATTTAGCATTTGATTTTAGTTATTTTTCTCCTAAGGGCTTCCCCGGGAGTTCAGCGGTAAAGAACCCACTTGCAATGCAGAAGACCCGGGTTTGATTCCTGGTTTGGGAACATCCTCTGGGGAAGGAAATGGCAACCACTGTAGTATTCTTGCCTGGGAAATCCCATGGACAGAGGAGCCTGCTGGCTTCAGTCCTTGGAGTGGGACACAACTGAAGCAACTAAACAAGAACTTTTCTACCTAGTATTCCCAACTCCTTGCTCCCTTGCTACTTCATCATTCTCTCACAACAAGATATATAATTTAACAGTGTTCATTTCCCACTCTTATACCAGAGCCACTGAGCATTTCTGAAGAAAAATAGCACTGCAATAAAGATTGATGCCTATGCAACTTTAAACAATACACAAAATTCTTTTATCTGCCTTTGATCACTTCCGTTCCCATTCTCTATAGCTACTATGCCAAATGTTCATCTTAGTCTTCATGATCCCTGCCGCTTCCCACTCAACAGATGACAGTCTCTTAGTCAAAGAAGTCTCTGCCATTTCCGCCCCCTCCTCCAATACATATAAGCTCACATGTTCACTAGCTACAGACTTTCCCTTTCGTTTATTGCCTTCCTCCTGGTCTCAAGTAGCACCACACAGACAAAGTACTTAGGAAAGTGTTTGACACAAGCTAATGTGCTCAATAAATTTGTTTTTAGTTTTAGAGTGTTCAGTTTTTTATCATATTCTTTTATAAAACAGGTAATAAATATTTAAGAATAAATAAAAATGTTAGAATCTCTTTCCAAACCCTGTTTCACTAGACACACATTTGTATTCCCGGAAGACAACCACGGTTGTCACTATCGGTTTTTGTATTTCCTTCAAAAATATTGGAGCAAAGACATTTTCGATAGTGTACAGATTATGTAAGTATTTGAATAAGAAAGATAGCACATGTGTTCTGGGGGATGTCTCTACATAGTGCCAATACCCAAGTACTTGGTAACAAACAAAGTAACAGACTAAAGGATAAATTCTCTCTTGCTTTCTTCTGAGCTGTGGGAGTGTCACTGATCACAGAGGAATTTGTGGATGACCACTGTTGGGGGCTATCAACAACTGTAGTTTCCATTTCAATCTGCAGCAATAGTTAAGGGAGAAAATACTTCTGTTTTCATTACAGCAGTTACCAGTTGCTTGTGTATCCTTCCAGAGTTATTCTATGTACCAATAAGCAAGTGTATTCATAAATGTTCTTTATGTCACAGAAATAGTAATATACTATACTTACTTTTCTACACTCTGGTTTGTGACTTTAAAATATGTTTTGGAAATCTTTTCATATCAGAATATAAAGAGCTTCTGTGTTCACTGAAGGATGTACATAACTTATCTGTATTGATGTACATATTTACTTCTCACAGATGGAAAATTCTTAGATTGACTTGAACCAATGAGATTATTTTAGAATGTATATTAGATTTACTGCTTAGTATAGTTTTAATATTTTATTTACTGACTGGTAGAGAGACATTTCAATATTTTTTATTATATATTAGCCAATAATTATGGTTGTTAACAGCCTTACTATTATAGAAAGAAAAGGTTTGGAAAATTTTTTTTAGTGACTACTGTAATGTACTGTCATAGTACACTGATTCATATAACCTGAGAGTGAACGTTTTGAGAAAATGTTTTATGACATATTCATTTTTATATCTAAAGTACCAACTATAGTGCTGAAACTAAATAAACATTTGCTGAATAGGTGTATGTCTCTTTTCTCTGGGCGGACTTGCTAAGTCGCTTCAGTTGTGTCCAACTCTTTGTGACTGCATGGACTATAACCCACCAGGCTCCTGTGTCCATGTGATTCTCAATATACTTCTCGATGGCATGAATTGCATCTTTTATGAATATATATCACCTTTAGAACTTAACACATGCTGTGTTGCTTGATAAATATTTATTGATTCATGTTCAGAACTTAGGAAACAAGTCAGGAAGTTCAACCATTGAGTTCTCTGATATTTTGTTATTCCATTTGGTTGACACTTTAGATTTCTTCTATGCTAACTCACAATGTGGGTACTAGTCCCTAAGTTGTGTTCAGCTCTTTGCAATCCTATGGACTGTAGCCTGCCAGGCTCCTCTGTCCATGGAGTTCTCCAGGCAAGGTTACTGGAGTGGGTTGCCATGCCCTCTGCCAGGGGATCTTCCTGATCCAGGGATTGGACCCACAACTCAATGCAGGGTCTCCTGCACTGCAGGCAGATTCTTTGCCATCTGAGCTATACGGAAGTCCCAAATCACAATAGGTAACATAAATCATCATTTAACCATGTCATTTTAAAAATATCAAAACATTGTTTATAATTTTTTAATAGTTTTCTTTAAAAAATATGACTTTATTAGTATCAGTCACATATATATATATATATATATATTCAGCTCAGTTCAGTAGCTCAGTCGTGTCCAAATCTTTGCGACCCCGTGAACTGCAGCACACCTGGCTTCCCTCTCCATCACCAACTCCCAGAGTTGACTCAAACTCATGTCCATCACATCGGTGATGCCATCCAACAATCTCATCCTCTGTCTCCCCCTTTTCCTCCCACCTTCAATCTTTCCCAGCATCAGGGTCTTTTCAAATGAGTCAGTCCTTCGCATCAGGTGGCCAAAGTACTGGAGTTTCAGCTTCAGCATCAGTCCTTCCAGTGAATATTCAGAATTGATTTCCTTTAGGATGGACTGGTTGAATCTCCTCTTTCAGTCCATGAACTCTCAAGAGTCTTCTCCAACACCACAGTTCAAAAGCATCAATTCTTTGGCTTTCAGCTTTTTTTTTATAGTCCAACTCTCACATCCATACATGACTACTGGGAAAACCGTAGCTTTGACTAGATGGAACTTTGTTGGCAAAGTAATGTCTATGCTTTTTAATATTCTGTCCTAATTGGTCATAACTTTTCTTCCAAGGACCAAGCATCTTTTAATTTCATGGCTGCAGTCACCACCTGCAGAGATTTTGGAGCCCCAAAAAATAAAGTCTGACACTGTTTCCACTGTTTCCCCATCTATTTCCCATGAAGTGATGGGACCAGATGCCATGATCTTAATTTTCTGAATGTTGAGCTTTAAGCCAACTTTTTCCCTCTCCTCTTTCACTTTCATCAAGAGGCTTTTTAGTTCCTCTTCACTTTCTGCCATGAGGGTGGTGTCATCTGCATATCTGAGGTTATTGATATTTCTCCCAGCAATCTTGATTCCATCTTGTGCTTCACCAGTCCAGCATTTCTCATGATGTATTCTGCATATAAGTTAAATAAGCAGGGTGACAATATACAGCCTTGATGTACTCCTTTCCTGATTTGGAACCAGTCTGTTGTCCCATGTCCAGTTTTAACTGTTGCTTCTTGACTTGCATACAGATTTTTCAGGAGGTAGGTGAGGTCATCTGGTATTCCAAACAGATACATATATTAAAATACTTTAAATCTAGAGATTATAATAGCTACTAATACAGTAGTCACTAAGATTTTAAAAGGGTAGAAGTAATTGAAACTACTGAATGAGAACTTGTATTTTAAGTTATAAAAATCTAGCTTAAAAATCTTGAAGAGGGATTTCCCTGGCAGTGACTATGTGCTTCCCAGTACAGGGGATGCAGGCTGGATCTCTGATCAGGGGACTGAGATTCCAAATGCCCCGAGGCACAGTCAGAAAAAAAAAAAAAGTCTATTTTAAATCTTGAAGAAGAGAAAAGTTATTTGATAGTAGATTTCCAGTATCTCAGAAGGAAAAACATGTTAAGCCAAAGTACATGAGTAGTTCTTTCTTGTCATTCAATGTAGACAGATTTCCCACAATTATCCTGGAGATGAATTACTGTCTAAACCTTACTGTGCTTCAGTTTGTACCTTGGCAATCTAAGATGATTTACTGTGCAAAAGAGTGGGAAAAAAAGATATTATATTCTACAGCATTAAGTAAATCCAACTAAATTTAAAAATACAAAAAGTTACCCTTCTTATTTAAAACTGTGACTACTTTGTCCTTTGTATTTAAATAAAACCAGTGAATATTTAGGCTAAATATGTCTTAATCACCACCTGTCTTATCCAAATTTTAAAGTTAAGGGTTTTTTTTCATATTTTAATTGGTATTGATAGCTTTGTTTAACCAGCAGACTGGAAGACCAGATTGCCTTTGAGCAGAACTCCAGATCATGGGTATATAACATCTGCCTTGTGTTTCAATGCTGAACATTCTATAATATCACTAATTAAATATGACAAATTAACTATCTAATATCAGCTGACAGCAATTAAGCACTCACACAGTGTTACAAGATTTCTGCTTCATGTACCTATCCTGCGAAGCCAATGGTGCCCAATAAATGTCAATAATAATTATTTGTTTTATTTGTGAGATTCAGTTAATTAGCTGGTACTTATTAAACTTAGCAGATATAAAGAAGTACTTTATAAAGCTTAAGTGAAGGAGCCCAAAGAGAAAACATGGATTAAAGATGAAAGAAGAGGAAGATAAATACTTCCAGTTTAACACATTTACAAAAGGCAAATAAAATGGCAAGCTCATATATTATGATCAAGTGAAAAAAATTTTTTTAGTTCCATTAGTTATATTTGCATAAAGTATAAGTAACAGTCTGATGCTTTGTAAAAGCTGGTTGAGACAACAACAAAAAATAAAAAAACAAAAAACAAAAAAACGCACAAGAGATTGTTGTGCTTGAAATTGCTTAAATCTTGCCAACTTAGCTTGATCAACTAGTTATTATTCATCAATAAAAATGAACATTGCTAAATCAAATATTATTACTAAAATTAGATCTCTTTTAACCTTATAATCATGGCTTCCTTGAGTTTTAATACGTCCTAAGCATGTGATTTTTTTTCCAAATAATTTATCATTACATTTTTATTTGTTTAGATACACTTAGATATTGTTGTCCCAAATTTTGAAATAGAATTTGTCCAATCCAACATTTTATTCTAGACCAAGATTTAAAAATCTAGATTAAAATATTTGCCAAGTTGTTAATAATTAACTGGCCGGGGAGTGTGTAATTTCCTTGGTTCTGTCTTGTCACAACAAAAATTTGAAGCAACAGACCAGCATTACAGCCCTCAGACGGGCCAGTGTTTGTCACAGCTTTTGGATGGACCAGTGTTACAGCTGTGTGTTACAGCTCAGTTTCATTTAGAAAATAGAATACATCCTTGACGCGTGAGGGCATGCCGACTCAAAAGACGTGAAGAGAAGAGAGAGAGAGACCTCCGGACTTTGGCTCCTCTTTTTATATGTCTTTCTCCTCCCCTGGGCCTGCCCTATGTAGACTGGGCTAGCCAGGAGTGCTGTTTGTTCTGCCTGAGGTCCTCACTCCGGTCCTCGGACCTTCCTTTGTTCTCTTTTCGCTGGCTTTTCCCTTCCTTGTCTTTTAGCCACTGCCATCCTGGACTCCTTTGTCCTATTCTAACTACCTAATATAACTAAGAGTTGACTCACTGGAAAAGACTCTGATGCTGGGAGGGATTGGGGGCAGGAGGAGAAGGGGACGACAGAGGATGAGATGGCTGGATGGCATCACTGACTCGATGGACGTGAGTCTGAGTGAACTCTGGGAGTTGGTGATGGACAGGGAGGCCTGGCGTGCTGCGATTCATGGGGTCGCAAAGAGTCGGACACGACTGAGCGACTGAACTGAGCTGAACTGACTGAACATAATTAACTTGAGAAATAATTTAAAAAAAATATTCTTCACATCTAGCTTATAGCTAAAACTCAATTTTTCAGTAACTCTCCAGTAAGGGTACAGAATTTTCATATTCTTTATTTAGTTCCTGGTGACAACCACTTACATAAGATATTATTATATCCATTGTCACTTTAGAGTGAACTTTTCACCGTATATTGAGTACTCAAGGAGAGGAACTGCTAGGTCAGAGGAGAGAAAGATTGTGAACATGTTCTTTCAAAAACTTCTTCTCCAGCCTGCTAACATATTACTCTTTTGTTAAATTTTAACTCAAATATTGAGAAAGTACATCATTCCTCATTCATGGTGATTGTACATTGTTTCCTTCCCACACCACCTTTCTTTAGTGAAATTAGAAAACTTCATATTAGACACTATAAGACGTAGACTGAGGTAAAAATAAAAATAATACTTTTTACCCTGTTAGATCATTTCATGATTTCTCTAATCATCCTAAATGTAGAAGTTTCTAGACCCCCACTACAGCTGACAAATATAAACACTGAGTTTATTAGGTGCCAGGCATTTAAAGGATTTCTACTTAATCTTCAAAAACACTTTGTAAGGTTTCACTTCCTTCATTTTGCAGGTATTAAAACTGAGTTTCTGAAAGTTGAAACAGTTCTCCTAAGCTCACACTAATAACTTAGTAGGAAAGACAGTCTTTAAGTGATATTCTGTTTAACTCTAGAACTTGTGGGATTTATTCACAATACCGACTTCAATAAACTGAAGTGTCAGTCTCAGGAATAAACATGAGTTCTTACTGCTTTCACAACCCGAATCTTCCTGTGTGCCCCCACGTCCCCTTCACTCCCACACATACTCAGCTTCCTTCCTCTCTAGGTTTCAGCGACAAAGGAAGCAGTACAGCATACTGAGTTTGTGCACATCTTTGCTTCCTCTTCTACAGCAGGTGCCTCTAAGCTAGTTTCAGTGTCCATT